>NW_024062608.1:0-4800000 GCF_006381635.1 Hibiscus syriacus
TTTCTTTATAGACTTCCTTTAGTAGGGACATCAGTCTAAATATGAAATTCTCGAGTGCTTGTGTTCCTCAACTCCCTTAGTCCATTTTCATCGAAACTCATTATTAGATCGAGCATAGGTATTATATCCTTTATTTATTGGAATTTATTTAGTTTGCCTTTGTTCAGGCATAGCTGAAGGATTCATCTCATCACAAAGTCTTCGACTTGACAATCGTAATGGAGAAAACACCGAAGTACCAGGTATCCGATCAACGTAATGGTTTGAATGCAATCTATTCATAAAGTCAGGGCTTTTGAGTTTCCTCTATAACCAATTGCTTTAGAGTAATAGCTCATCTTTATTGTATAATTTATATTAATAATAATTATTATTAACCTTTTGAGTATTAATATTTAGGATTTCTTAAGCTCATCGAGAATAACCTGTTATAGTGTAGGTGTCTTTGATGGTAAAGAAATCACACATTTAGAGTTCAGTTCCCAAACAACTGACATAAATTAATTTTGTCTACTCCATCATTCCATTTGTGAAGATTAGTATCATCACTAAACGTCTTCAACAGAAGTGTAGTGTAGGCAGTTTTGCAATGTCATACACAAGAGATGCCCCATGTTGTCTGCTTCTATTCATACCCGAATGTAAAACCTTTTAATCATTTTCTCATGAGATGAGAAGGCTATATTGGTCCCCGCAAGAGAAGGGTATAGTGTTTGAATATATCCTCTGGGGTAAGGTCAAAAGTCCTTGTTTTATGAGTTTTTAATCTTGTTACTTTGTCAAAGATCTATAACTCTGATTTTGTGAAAGAGCTTTTAATCCAATTGATACTTAAAGAATTTCAAGATTAAAATTTACTCATTGATCATAACTGTAGAAGATAGCATTTCATTTAAGATGTTCGATTATCAAGTGACTTACAAACCTTTTAATGAAAAGGAAAAAAAAAAGAAATTCAAACAAGACAATATACGAGTGAATCAAAAGTTCCTAGTGGTTGCAATGATTTTCTCGGTTTACATCAGAATGCCCCACCATTCCTTGAATATCCATGCCTCTTAATCAATTAAATTTTAAACATTGCACTTCAATGCCCCACAATTCTCAATAGTATGCCCCAAGCTTACCATGTGGTAGCTACATACTGCATTAACATCATACCCTTTAGAAAATAGGAGCTCTTTCGGTTTAGAATGAATTGGAGTCACGAAATTTTTTTCAACCAGCAATGGGAGCAGTTCTTCATATTTCATTGGAATTTCACCCATAGGAGTCTTCTCCTGGGTCATTCTATAAGGTTTGGTCTCATGGTTGGCTGAATAAGACCTCATTGTATTGACCTCAGCTCCTTTTGTCAACATCAGTACTATCAAAACCTCTTATCTTGCCATTCTTGATAGTTATTTCGATCATTTCTCCACACATGGTGATGTCTGAGAAATTCTTAGTGGTAGCCCCTATCATGTGATTAATATAGGGAGATTTTAATATATTGATAAACAAAGTAGCGAACTATCTTTCGATCACTGGTGGATGCACTTGAGAGGCAACGTCCCTTCATCGTTGTGAATATTGTCGAAAGCTTTCGCTGCACTTCATCTCCATGTTTTGCAACGTTGTTTGATCAGGGGCCATATCGGTCATGTGCTTGTATTGACCCAAAAAATCTTGAGCTAAGTCTTTCCAAGAACGGACTTGAGTACGTTTTAGCTTGTTATACTATTTGAAAGCAGGTCCATATAAATTGTCTTAAAAACAATAGATCAACAACTTCTTATTCTCCACATAGCCAGCCATTCGACGACTATACATGGTGATGTGGATGAAGGACATGTAGCCCATTTTACTTCTCGAAATCTAAAACTTTGAACTTTGGTGGGAGAACCAGATCGGGGACCAAACTTAGCTCTTTGGCGTCAAACCCATAGAATGACTCAACCCTCTCCCTATATTTAATCATCTCTTATATTTTTTTTAGTCTTTGGGTGAATTTTTCCTTTCCAGCTAATTCATTCAGGTCAGGGACCTCATTATCAGTACAGATTTCACCTGGCCTCAATCCAGAAGCAACAAGACAATCAGTGAGGAATGAAGCTCCAGCTTGATTTTGTGGGTGCTCGACAGTGAAACAGACTGGTGATCGGATTTCTTGATGCGCAGAGGTGTGCTTAGGAATTCGAACAGGTGTAAAACTCGAAGGATGTGTGGGGTCTTCCAACAGAGTCTTTCTAGGGATCAAATGTCTCCTAAATATTTCCTCCACCTTGTTCAGCAGATCGAGTTGAGAGTTTGCAATACTAGCCTCAATTTGTGCCAACTTTCTCCTCACTTCTTCTTGCATATCTTTCTGCTCTCTCTCAATTTTGTCTAGTTTATCCTTTTTTTCTTTAGGCATTTTTTGTGTCGTATAGATGCTAAGCATTCTTGCTACCAATATAACCAGGATCACTATGATCAGAAACCTTATTTTTATTTTAATGAATGAATATTTTAATGCATGATTTGGAAGTGTATTAAGCAATACAAATGTCATGCAAAATGAATGTATGCAAAAGACATTGATCCCAACAATAAAAAACAACAAAGCACATAACAAGACATTAGGAAATCAAGTTAGTGAAATAATGATCAATTAAAAGAAATGTACGTTACAAAAATTTGAAATGATTAAATTCAATCGGTAAATAAACTATGAATATATTGAATAAAGCATACAGATAAAATTAGAATCCTAACCACATACACTCTAGTTCTCTTAGGCTATCTACATAACTCTAACGGGTTGTTCTACTAAATTCTCTACATGAGGTTGGGTTCTAGAAAAGGGTTCCTAAACCATCTTTACAACCTTCTAAGGTTAACTCTGATTCCGGCCCATTACAGACTTGCGAATAGGATTCGGCTCAGGGGATCACACCGCTAAATGTGTGTCTTGGAACTGATATCTGAACAGGCAACTTAGAATGCTTTCCAGAGATACTTTATCAGACCCACACAAGGAAGCCAAATGCTCCTCATGAGGTGTGACGTTTCTCCCTACTTAGGTAAACCAGGACTAAGCTCGGGTTTAGAGCAATGGTATGCAATAGTCTTAAACAATTTCATAGAAGTGTAAGCACTAACCAGAGAGAAAATCTTTTTTATTTGAAATGACATAACGAACTATAAATTAAAACAAGATCGAACTCATAATTTCCAGAATCGAAATATAGGGTAACCAACTCGTGGCTTGACTCTGAAGTTGTTTTAAAAATAAAATGTTCCTAGCGAAGTCACCAAGCTGTCGACATCATTTTTTCCTGGGCGGGGAAAGATCGATATTGACTTGGGGGTTTTCTTTGAAAAGAATTTTAAAATATGAGGATTCACCACCAATCATTTAATGTGTGATTGGGACACCATAAAAGTCGGGTGATTTTAATAAAACATTTTATTTTTATCAAAATACCAAGTTTTAAGGTTTGTGAAAATCTAGAAATCAGGTTCGAGAGTCGGTTACATGTGGGGAAGGATTAATACCCCCATAAGCCCCCCAAAATTGGTACCTAGTTGATTACCCTATATTTAGAATCAGAAATTTTGAGTTCAAATTTTATTTAATTTAAAAATCATTACGAATGAAAAGTTGAAAAGGGTATTTGTTTATTAAAGCCGATAGCATTCACACCATAGCATGAAGGCGAGAGATCAACTATTATCACTATATGCCTTCAATTTGGAGCCAAAAAATTGGAGGGAAACATTTGTGACAAAAATTAGTAATAAAATTTATTCTGTCACCATATGTTACACATGTTTGTTAATTGTGACAAATTGTTATAACGATTTTAGCTTTTGTCGTAATTGTATATCATTTTTAATCTAATGCGACGATTATTTATTTTGTCACCAAAAAGCTACTAATAGTGACAAAATTAATTTTGAGAAAATTAAATTTGTCAAAATAGTAGCAATTTCTTGTAATGTCACCAGTAATCACCTCCTGAGCATACTTGGGGGAGATATACTATTAATTCCTTAATAAGTGAACATTACCTTAGGTTTGAAAAATAAAATTCAATCTAACAAATTTTTATTCGTCCTAATTAACTAAGGGTAATTTAAGGTTCCCTCTATCCTAAAGTGTTGAATTATGAGAATCAAAGAACCTAAAGGCACAAGCCTAGAAATGTAAGTTATAATATTAACCTTATTTGATTTTTAAACCAATTACTGAATCGAATAACTGAGATGGTCCCTTAAGCATTTAAGCAAGGGTCGACTCTTATTATTCCCTAAATTAAAAGACTAGTTTGAAATACAACCTAAAATGAAGGCTCTATTATTAATTTAAATTAATTTTAAGACTCGAATAATTATATTGGAACCTCGAGCAAAACGAGAAGACCGAATTAAGTATTCTCCTAATTTGAGGACTAAATCTAAAATAAAAGTAATCTAGATGGGGATTAAAATATTAAAATGCAATCAAAACGGGTACAATTTAAAAAGACAAATAAACTAACAAGGACTAAGTTAAATGGAATTTAAAATTGAAGGCAAAATAAAAAAAAAACAATTAATGAATACATAAGAACTAAATTGAAACGAATAAAAAAGGAAAGATGAAATCGAAATATTGAGTAAATGACTAAAATGTAACAAAATAAAAAACCGGTAGCTAAATCGAAAATAGGTAGTAACCAAAATGCATAAATTGAAAGCAACACATCTAATTCCAAAATAAATAAAGATAAAAGAACTAATTAGTGATTAAAATGAAACAACATAAAACTTAGTGATCAATTTTAAATAAACGATAAAATAAAACAGTGATTAAATTAAAATAAAATAAAAATCGAGTACCGAAATAAAAAATGAAAAGAGCATGCTTCGTGACTAAAATGTAAAATGTGGAAAAATTTAAGGGTCCTAAAAACTAATTAACCTTATTATTTTAAGCCTAAAATACCATATTAAACAAAAATAGGAAAATTATAAAATTAATCCATACCAATTAAAATAAAATTTAAAAGGTCACTACATATGACCAAAATGTAAAAACATGCCTAATTTACAGGGACCAGACAGGGAAAACCCCAAAAAAATAAAAACATGCAAGAAAAGGAAAATTACAATTTTAAACCATACAAGTGACCAAACTGAAAAAACACTCTACAAGTGGGGGACCTCAGCGTGATCTCCCCTCAAATTATTTCTATATATATCAACTTCTTTTTTTATTTCATTTAAAATCAAAACCGAAAAAAAAACCAAAAAATCTAAAATGCTTTACCCTCCCCTCGCTCGGACCACTATTGGTCACCTCAAACCCCCTCTGCCCACCGCTCCAGCAACTGCATACGGCGGTTGGAAACCCAAAAAGCCCAAAAAACACAGATATGCTAGTCTAGGCTCTTTTTAGGGGGTAAAAACACCAAAAAATACTCTGAAATCCCTCAAAATCCCCCTAATCCTTTTGATTTCCCCGGACTCCGACGACCTCCGACGAAGCCCCCCCAACTCAGATAAACTGATCCATCACTTTCCTTTTATTTTTTAGTGTTTTTACTATGAAAAAGCCTATGTTATTGCTATTATTTCAAAACAAAAAAAAAGTTATATATTTTTTGTTTAATGTTGCTCGAAAAAAGGAAATCGTTTTACTTGTTCCGAAACTAAATAAGAATTTTTGTTGTTGTTGATTTTTTGAAGATTAAAACGTTTTTTTTATTATTCGAAAACTGAAAAAAGATTTTTCTTCTCAACTGATATTCCAAACTTAATAAAGAAAAAGAATTTACTGCTCAAATTTAAAAGGGAACAACCTTAAAAAATGGTTTATTGCTTCTAGACAGATGAAGAACAGAGAGAGATTACATGAATTTTCTTGGGGGTTTCAGACCTATTTACAGAAATGAATCATTACAAATTTTTGTTTGCTTGCGTTGTGTTTTCTACAAGAGTTGTGTGAAGCTTGGTGGAGGTGGTGGAGTGCTGGAGTGATATTTGGGTATTGGGGCAGAGAAGGGTGGCCTTTGGTTGGGGTGTTTGGGCGGCTATCCTAGGGGTTAGGGTTAGATCTGGGTCGGGTCTAATTTGGGTCTGGATCGAGTGTTAGGTCTGATTCTGGTTTAGTTGTAGCTTTTATTTTGGGGTTTGATTTGGTTTGGGCTTGATGACTGGTTGTAAATTAAAATAATAAAAAATGGAGATCATAAGCCCATTGTATGTGCATTGAGAGTTGATGGTACGATTGACATGTCATGAGATTCAATGATTTTATATTTTGCACTATATGTGTGTTCTTGTACCTTGAGTATATTTATCTTAAACTATATGTGCATTGTGGGCTTCACAATGTATTGACGTTGTGAGTTGTCTTTATATGATTTATGTTTTAAATATAGTGATAATTTGTTCTATAGTACCTATATTTATGTTTGGCACCAAGGGTGCGTTCTATTATGGCAGCTATAACTGTATCTTGTGCACACACTCGTTCTGACTCGTGTACCTTATATTTTCATTTGTTATACATTGGGCTATCAATTAAATAAATATGAAAAGTGCAAGTTTAATTTGATTTGTTGAAAGTAAAACTTTCAATGAATATTCTGATTTGGCATAAAGTGTCATATATCTGCTCTGTTTGTTCGATATGTGGATTTTGAAAGGTTGATTTTTCAGATTTTAGTATAAAGAAAAGTTTGAAAGTCTTTTTATATGTTTTTATGATAACTGTTATTTTATAGTTTTTCCGAATTAAGAAAGGCTTTATTAAGTCTGTTTATATGTTATGATATTATGTTAAGACATTTTTATGTACAATAGTTCATATTATATTTCAGTATCGTACTATGAATTATTTATGATATTTTAATATTGAAATATTTTACTGTATATGCATCATTAAGTGATTACTTAGCGTGTGAATGTTTCACGCATATATAATTAAAGGATAAATCAACAAAGTAGGTAGTACAATTGGCATCACTTATTGAGTATCACAACTATTCCCAAAAAGCAGTACGGTATTTACTAATATTTGACTTAGCTAGTTGACATGTATATTATATGTGTTTTGTTGCTCTGATAAGTTAGTTTTATAATCGATTCTTAATATATAAATTATACCAAGTAGTATGGCCATTATTAAGTATAGCTAATATTTTACATGAATGGTAGTATATATATGATGCTGTCAAAATGGAGTTTTATGTAGGCATTTTAATTTAAATATGATTTAATATTGAACTGTTAAATTACTGCCTGAAATTGGATATGATTTAAAAATCAAAATATTAAATTTAATGTTACGTATTTACTCAATTTGACGAAGAATAAAAACAAATGAATAAGTTTCGAAAAAGTTCAAATTTTAACCCGATTTTATTTGGTAAGTGTTTACAAGTTAATGTGACATCTTTAACTTGTAATTAAATATGTTTATGTGTGGCTTCCCTTATTATTTTTTTCAAGTCGGGTATCGAGTATCTCGCTTCAGTTCGTTAAAAAGTCTAGTCGAATTCATTCAAACCTAGTGTTGAAATTTTTTTGACCGAATTAAACTCGAATAACTTACTATTTTTGTCTCATTTATAACTCTATTGTAAGCGATAACGAATGTGGATGGTACACGTGGGTGCAGCTAAGGATAACATTTTATTGAAAACTTTTGATCGTATTCAATAGGGTTTATAGGTTATGTATAGCAAATTTGCTAAGCTATAAAATTGATGGAGCCATCACTGAAATTTAAAGCAAAGGCAGTAATCAAAAATTATGATACTGTAATGACATGGAAGTTTCCACATACGTCTCTTCCCTATAAGAATAGGTTCATTGCAAATGCCATAATCACAAAATGGACTCATCACCTAAAAATATGTGATGTATAGAACATTAAAATGATTACACTTGGCCCTGTAATTATTTCTTGGGGGGTCCATTTTGCATACCTACTCTTGGTCCCCCAGCTCTCCACTTCGTCTTCAAGAAAATACATGATTCCCCGAGTGAACGTGTGGCTCCTTCTATCCAGATTAAAAGTGATTTACAGCTTCCCTTTAAAGTAATTTGAGATTAATCATCGTTTTTCAAGTTCATCAATCTGCTCAGGTTGATGCACAAAATGTCATATAAGTTAAAATTTAATCTTTGCAACATTTTTAAGATTTTATTTTACGATTCCGAAGAGGGTTTAAAAAGTGTGTAGAAAAACAATGCTTGCTTTATGTTTTGTTCTATAACAAAAAAAAAATGTCCAGAAAAATATTACTCATTTTTAAAGAAAAACTATTCCCAACTTATGTGATGTTCCGTACATTAAAAAAGTTTAAGTTTCAGTAATTGTTTATTTTAGAACTCAGTGGGTAAATTTGTTTTTCAGTGAACTTGAATAAAAAATGTTATCTTTATTTTTTAATTTGTACTAATTTAATTTTTAAACTCATCTAATTATATTAATTTTTTTTTAAGTTAAAATGATTATAAAATTATATATATTTTAAACATTTTCAATCATTTGACAATACTCATATAACAATTAACTATAATGACATAATGATCAATGATACTGACATAATAATTCATGTGGGAATGAACAGTGAAATAATAACTGATTCTTATCTTTATGTATTATCTTAATAGTTTGTTATTTTTATCGTACCTTTATATTTGAATCATTGAATCAACTAAAATTAATTATTCTACTGTGTAGCAGCTCTAGTTTTCTCTCTTTTCTTTGTGTCTGCTAGTTCCATTTCTTCTTTATCTTTGTGATTAGCATCAACATTAATCTCAGTGTTGATAGTCGATCATTGATATTTATTGTTTTTCCTTTATTTTATTGTATTGTATCTTTTCTTTTTTTGTATTTTTAATAACTTTGTCTTTATGACATGTTTTTTAAGTTTATTGATGATTAAAAAAAAGAAATAGTTGATTACCAAAATAGAATCGGATGAATGATTGAGTGACAAATATGTAATTTACCAATGTGATTTTTAATAAAGCTAATAGATTGGGACAAATGAGGTAATAATTTAAATTTCAATGATAAAATGTCTCAAAAATATTTTGAAGGATAATTTAGGAGCAATGATGCATTTAAGCCATATAATTATTACGAACATTAGGCCTAGCTCGATGGTTAGGCGTCTGGCGGCTTGCCTAGAGTTTAGGGTTCGGTTTCCTTGGGCACGAAGCCCAATGGAAAATTTTCGTTTATTAACGGAAAAGGGCCGAGCCGCCAATCCAGTTTTATTTACACCCTGATGCCACGTTGTTGACACGTTACTATATTTTGCCGGCCACTGTTCTTTGTTTCACCTCCTGCAAATTTCTTCCTTTTATCTCTCGCTTGAAGGGGAAAATGAATTTACTTGGAATTTTGATGGAAGCCGTTGCTTCACAGTCAATGGACACCATTAAAACGGCCCTTATTAGGCTTCTAAGAGCGGCATGGATAGCTGGGATTCTTCCCCTCCTCATCGCTTCACTGCCTTCTCCGCGTCTCAATCCGTTTCACTCCCTTTTACAAGCCTATGCCAAAAGGGGCAAGATTATGCCATCTTCATCCAATGTAAGAACCGTTTTTCTTTTTGGATTTCATCATCTTTTTTTAAGAAATTCCCGTCAAATTTCATTCTTCTAACATTCTTTTTCTCTTGGGTTTTTGTGGATACTGTAGAGGTTCACAGTTCCACAGAGTTTCTTTCTGCACTTCTATTTGTTGGGTTTGGTTTGGACAACCACCTTGTTAATGGGCATTTGGTACTTTGCATACAAAGTTGCACCTTTGGGTTCCGAGCCTTTGAGTTTTGTTAGTCAATTGACAGGCGGGTCACATGTTTTTTTCCTACACAAGTCTCGTTTTACCACGGCTGAAGCTAGATTCAATGTTTGGAAGTCTGTGTTCTTGTTGTTGTTGATGGAAATTCATGTCCTGAGGCGGCTGTATGAGACCCGTCATGTTTTCAACTATAGCTCTTCAGCTAGGATGCACATTGTTGGATACTTAACTGGCATCTAGTGAGTTGCTGAACACATTTGTTAAGTTCATGATTTTCCATTGATGAATTGTTCAATTACTTGTTTATTAGCAGAATGTTAGGATTTAATATGTTTCTGTTATGCTTCTAGATTTGTTCTGATAAGGAAGAGTATTTGGAAGATTGACCGTTAAAGTCCCCTTTTTAATGAGCATGATCAGTTAATGCATGAGCTTGACTATTGATTGAAGTTGATAATCTTAAATGCCATCGTAGTTTGTATTTAGCTCTGATTGTACGATGATTGTATTGGCAGTTATTATACAGCAGCACCTCTGTCACTCTGTACATTTTGTGCACTAGAGGCTTTTAATTTTGCAGCTGATCAAGTAGTTGAATTTAAAGTTGAAGGCCAAGAAATGCTGTCAATTACAGATTTTGATTTGTGGGGTTATGTGAAGCCTATAACAGGGCTTGGAAGGTGCCAATGGGCTGGTGCTTCTATATTTGCTTGGGGGTGGTTCCATCAATTTTGTTGTCATGCGATTCTTGTAGGTCTTTTCTCTGTTTAAACCTATATTTGCTTGTGTGTGATTCCAAATTTTCGGAATGGAACAAAATGATGCATGCTTCGTAACTTGTGCTCATCCGGATGCTGATTTTCTGGTTTTGGTACAGGGATCACTTAGAGAACGTGGAGATCGAACTGCTGAATACATCATTCCTCGTGGAGATTGGTTTGAAGTTGTCTCGAGTCCGCACTATTTAGCTGAGATGGTGATTTTCTTTCTCTCACTTGTGGATGCTTGTATATGCCATGGTTGCTGTCAAACAGACAAGTTATGATCATTACCTACTTGTATCTGTACAGATAATATATGCTGGTCTATTGGTCGCTAGTGGAGGAACCGACATTACCATATGGCTACTTCTTGGATTTGTGGTATTTTGTACCCTCCTAATCTATCTTCCAGAACTATGCAGATTATTATACACATTGCAACTTCAAAACAATGTTCCCTGTAGCTGAATATTTTGTAACTCATTTTCGGCTGACTGTTTCAGGTAGCTAATCTCGCCTTTTCTGCAGCAGAAACTCACCGGTGGTACCTTCAGAAGTTCGAGGACTATCCTCGAAACCGGTGGGCCATTCTTCCATTTGTTTATTAGTTCAGAGAGACTAGTTTCGAAGTATATTTCGTAAACCGGGTTAGCTCCTGCTGTGCTGTTGTCTGTAATCCCTTGGATTGACATCCCTATGTGTGTGTGGTAAATGGAAAGTGGACTCTACCATTTTCCCAACCCTGAGGAAAGAGAAGTGTTGTTGAACATTATCATTGAACAGTGTATAGAAAACTGCTAGGAACGTTTCAATAATCAAATAAATTATGGAATTTGTCCAAGAGTTACCTATCTTTATTTTTTCCGATAAGCCTGTCCCAAACAAATATCCGAATCTGGTCCGGTCCGGCTTTTGAACACTCGTATACCTTGAAAAAAAATATTTTGGCTCTCTCTATTGGCAAAATTGGCCCAGTACGGTCTAACGGTTCTTTATTTACCTTAATAAGACAAGTACAAGTTTATTTTAAGATTTACGATATTTTTTAGGGTGACATGAAACTAATCACGTCGAGATGATAAATTTTAATAATAAATTTTAATTAAAAATATTTTTTATTTAAATTCATTATGTCAAGGTGACGAATTTTATAAACACCGTAGATCCCGGAAAATCTTCTACTTGTCTTATTTTCCCAAATAATTTATTCATTTGCCCTATTGGACCAAAAAAGGTCTCTGTTAGATAATGGCATTTGAGCCCATAAAATGGTCTTATTTTTGCCAAAATACGCCCATAGAAATTTAGCCCAAATCAAGATCGAGATTCGTATAATGGTATTGGTTACGGCTCTATTACACACGTTCACGAGGGTCCTCTGAGAAATTTCGTGGGTCCGTCTGTCCTCTGATCCGGAAAGAAATCGACCGATTACATACTTTCCAAAGCTGTTCAAACCGTCGGCGAAATTGTTGAAGCGCTGAAAGTCTAAGATGGCGTCCACATTCAGCGGTGATGAAACTGCTCCTTTCTTTGGCTTCCTCGGCGCTGCTGCTGCCCTCGTTTTCTCATGTAAAAAGCCCCAACCCTAACTGTTAAATTTTCGGTTCTTCACGGGTTCTCGTTTCCCCAACCAAATGATTTGTTTTCTTCTTTTTTTCAGGTATGGGAGCTGCGTATGGGACGGCCAAGAGCGGTGTAGGAGTGGCGTCGATGGGAGTGATGAGGCCGGAGCTGGTTATGAAATCAATCGTCCCCGTTGTTATGGCTGGTGTTTTGGGTATTTATGGGTTGATTATTGCAGTTATTATTAGCACTGGGATTAACCCGAAGGCCAAATCTTACTACCTATTCGATGGCTATGCTCATCTTTCCTCTGGTCTTGCTTGTGGCCTCGCTGGGCTTTCTGCCGGCATGGCTATTGGAATCGTGGGCGATGCTGGTGTAAGGTATTTTCATCTAATTTGCTTGGAATCATTTGGTTTTGCAGTTTTGCATTTCAACTCTCTAGAACTGAAATTTTGTTTGCACGAATCAAATTCATTTGCTGCATAGATTTTTTCGAAGGTGGTTTTAGTAGTGAAAAAGTAATTATGTAATGACTGTTCACTCACATTCAGAAATTCTGATAAAACTATAGTGGTAAACTTCTTGTTGAGTGAATTCAAACTTGGATCTGCTGGAATTTTACTCGGTTCACAAAATGAATTTATTTCTATTCATGTAAGGTTTGTGGAAGTTACAAAGATTAAAAGCTTTGAAAGATAGCATTATTATTTTCTTTTTAAATCTTACTGATGCTAGCAGTGAAGCTGAGAATTGTTGCTATTGAATATAGAATATAGATCCGTCATAATTTATTACAAAGCTGAGATTTGTTTGGTTTCAAGATTCATTGCAATTGTGAGAATGTGCCTGTTTGATATAGTTTTTTTATGTGCATTTATTTGCAGAGCCAATGCTCAACAGCCAAAGCTCTTTGTTGGGATGATTCTTATCCTCATTTTTGCTGAGGCTTTGGCTTTGTATGGACTCATTGTCGGTATCATCCTCTCTTCTCGTGCTGGTCAATCCCGAGCAGAGTAGAGTGGAAGATTCTGAAACTTGGGGTGTTGCTAGTTGGCGTTAGTTGGTTGTTTTGCATCCTATTCTTGTCAATAGCCTGCAGTATGAAGCATTGGCGAAGTTGTTATTCGGACTCGTTTATGAATCTTATTTAAGCATTCTGTGTTGTTTGTATGATTAGAAGATAGATTCAATTCAAAATAAATCATGTTTTACATTGCTTTTCTTATATATTACTGGAATCTAATGTAAGTTCAATGTATTGAAAAGACCATTTTTATTTACTTAGAACAGTTCTGCCTCTGTTCATCTTTCTTTTGGTATTGCAATGATGAAGTTCTACTATCAGCTTCCCCACTTCACCATTTTTCTTTTTAATTAGGAGACCGTTGTATGGTCGTTGTTAAGGTTATTAGTAGGGCTGTTCATTCGGTTAATTTGGTGGCCGAACCGACCGAACTACCATTAACCGAATTTTTTTTCTTTAACCGTTAACCGAACCGAATTATTTTTTGAAATATTAACCGAACCGAACAAATTTCGGTTAATTCGGTTAATTTTGAATTAACCAAAATTTTTTAAAATTTTCTAATTTATATAAAAATTAAATATTTTATAATTCAAAAAAACAGTTTATAATTAATTTTAATAATATATAATTATAAAATAAAAATTTTATATAATTTTTTTAATTAATTAATATTGATTTAGGTTTAAAAGTTATTAGATCTTAAATTATTAATTGGGTTTTAAATAGTTTGGGCGAGTTCATATGTTATATATAATATATTTAATATTTTTTAACTCAGAAAAATAATTTACAATTAATTTAAATAATATATAATTATAAAATAAAAATTTTATATAAATTTTTTAATTAATTAATATTGATTTAGGTTTAAAAGTTATTGGATCTTAAATTATTAATTGAGTTTTAAATGGTTT
The DNA here is from genome assembly GCF_006381635.1 of Hibiscus syriacus. NCBI lineage: Eukaryota > Viridiplantae > Streptophyta > Magnoliopsida > Malvales > Malvaceae > Hibiscus > Hibiscus syriacus. The sequence continues at coordinate 14,047 of NW_024062608.1, forward strand.
GGGCTGAGCTCATATGTTATATATAATATATTTAAAATTTTCGGTTAATTAACCGTTAATCGAATATCTAAAAAAACCTTAACCGTTCCCCGACCGAACTAATTCGGTGGCCGACCGAATTAGTTCGATTCGATCGGTTAATTCGGTTAAAATCGAATTTTGAACACCCTTAGTTATTAGGGCTGTAAATGGATTCAGTTTTAGGTTAAATTATGAGCTTCATCACTTTACTTTATGAAAAACAAAAAGCTAGTCCTGTGTTAATTATGAGCTTCAACTCTCTCTAAAGTAATTCTCGTTTTTCTTTCCAAGTGTTGCTTTAGGCGGCAGCCTAGTGCCGTCGCCTTTCCTTTTCTTTACTTTTGTAAACATCCTTCTCGTTTTGATTTTTGTTCTTTTTATATATTCTAAATTATTTGGTACTATCTGATAAATTTAATTTGTCATTTTAATTGGTTTACGATTTAAGTATTAAAACTGATCCTTGATGTTCGTTTTAACCGGTTTACAAACTCTTCCATTGCACTAAATTCAGGAAACAGAAAATTTCAAAATCGGAATCTGTAACCAACAAAGGAGATTAATGTGGATGAAATCAAACAACTATGATGTGTGTATATATATATATATATATATGTATATATGTATAACACCTATAACATAGGCAATACACTGCGTTTTGAAGTATTATGTCTCGTGGGTGCGTGTTGTCCCAGGGTAAAGTTGAGACCAAACATTTCCTTGAACGTCTTCTCTGGGTTTTCAAAGCCAGCCAGCTTTGCAACAATGGCAGCACTCTCAGCAATGTGTTCCATGTCATTGCAGTCACTCCACAAGAGGTTAACCAACTTCAACCTCCTTTGTTTAGCGTTCAACTCAATTCTCCATTTACGGAAAAGATTCTCTATTTCGACCTTGGAGAGCTTCTTGCTTATCCACTGGCACGCCAGTTGCCTCTCCCGACGTAGAGCCTTCTCACTGTTTGCAACTCAGAACATCAGTGGCTTCTAGATTGATGTAATAAGCATATAAACACACAACACACACACACACATATATACACCTTGAAGCGCATGCAAGGAGCCATTCTCCACCGTTTTATGGCCATTGGTGAACGCATTCTTCATGAAGGACAACCTTCTATGTTCCACCTCCATGTATATATAATCTTTTGGATCTCCCTTGAATAGCGGGAAGAAGTAAGTCCTATGGACCAGTGACACATTGCAATCACGCCAAAGTTCAATTCTCTCTCTTTGAAGCCTATTAAATTCTGAAGGCCACGCTGAAGAGCTTCCACAAGTCTCCGGTGTAGCGTTCAGTGCCTGTACCGGTCATGCACATGTTTTTACGCGAACTTTCGTAATAGAGTATACCCTTTATCATATAATCAGGAAGAAAAGAATCAAACACTCACCAGAGAATCACCATGTTGGTTCTCGTACTTGTGATTACTAGACATTTCTTCAGCTCCTCCTGTTGAAGTATGGAAATCGGTACTAATCTGATTCTCTGGGGTTTGGACACTCCAACCAGCGGCACTTGTAAAAGAACTTTGAGATTCAAGTGGAGATCCATTTCTAATAACCTCCCCGGCCTCGCTCTTGTAATCAAAAAACTTCAATGCAGAAGATTTTCTGTGGAAACTGTATGGTCTTTCAGTGAAATCTTTCGCATTTTGTACGGGAGATACACCATGATTCTCTTGTACCTTCTCAATCCACTGAGAAACAGTCATCAGACTCGCTTCACAACTTCTAGTAAATCTCAAGCTTCTACAGCCATAGGGTTCCTCTTTCAGCTTACATAAATATGCTTTTTCATGAGGTGCAAGAACTATATTTTCATTTAAGTGGGATGACTTGGATTCTTGCTTTGATGTATCTTCAATGTCAACTTCTATCACTCCTGAAATAGCTGAGTTTTCCCCAGGAGATGAGACATCATATTGATGAATCTTTGAGCGCTACTCTGAAAAAGTTGAGTCCAAATATGTATTCATACTTGAATTCGGGTCAATGCAACGAACTTCCTTGCAAGGTGCCACTGAATTTTCATCGTTATTCTCCTCCTGGCAAAGAGTACTTCCGATAAAAAATGGACACCTCGGTGACAACTGCGGGGAGGAGGCACTTGAACGTGGTATAGTCAATTTGAAGTCGGGAAGCTGAAGGAAGTTCTCTTCGGAGCTGAAACTTTGTATATCTGAAGGACAGCGGGATCTAACTCCAGCAGACATAACCGGTCTCACAATGATTGAGTTTGCAGAGTCCAGTGAATCTTTACCTCGCACTCTCAGTTTGGGGTACTGAGAGTCTGAACTCATCTGGTGAATGAGGACATGCAGGAATTAAACTTTGGATGGTGAAGTGAACTTAAAAGATGCATCAAATGCTTCAGTAATATCCATATACACATACTTTCACTGTTTTTCATCTCTAGGACTTCCATTGTTAGCCGCTTGTCGTATCCCCTCGACCACTGACCAAGCAAGGTATCTTTGCTGAATCAGAATGGCTACATCTTTCTTTAGCTGCATGAAGCATGAAGGAGAATCAAAACAATTCATGGATTAAAGCTATACCTATATCATCACTTTTTTTATTTCAAGGTCTTTCTCTCGCAGCAACGCATCGGAAATCGAGGAAGTTGGCTTTGTTCTTGCGATTCTCAACTCATTCTCTAATCTAGCCATTTCTCTTTGCACTTGCTTCACTAATGCTTTATTAGACAGCACCAAATTGACTTGACCATTGGTAGTCACTTCTTTAGCACAACTTGCAAACAATAGGGTGTTTCTTGATAGTTCAACATGGGTCCGTGCCGGACTCATGGTACAAATTATAACAGTTCTAACATTGCCTCCTAGGGACGACCGAAGTATCCGAGTCAGCTTCGAATCTCTGTAAGGAATGTGTCCACTTTTTCCCTTGCTGCAACCAAGTACAAATTTATAACAAGATACATCAGAGGATTTCTTAAGTGCTACAAACATTCAGAAGTAATCTGATAAATAAACTAGCCTCAGCTTGCGGATAACAGTTCCAAGCGTTAGTAAACATCGATTTATATGGCAACCTTCTTTCAACCTAGCACCGGCTGAAGATGTCTGAGACGCACGTTCAACAAAGTTCTAGACGAAACAGAATGAAAATGTCAGTTGCTTTCAAATTTTGGTTGATCAATCAAATCTTGACTGGAAAAGATATATGTTGTTTCATACCACGGAGGCCACGAGGGTTCTTGATCTGTCGCTAAAAGTAAAACCTCCTGTGCAGAACTTTCGACTGTCTGATGAATGGCAAATAGGCTTTCACATCATTGTTAAGTGAATAATATCTGACAGTTTTGCAGTGGAACAAAAAGCATACCACTCTCAAAATTTGATGGGATCTAGAGCTTGTCTCATTGAGAGCAGTCTCCCCTATTTGTCTTTGAGCTGCCAGTGTGCACCAAAGCATCCTTAAGTATGCAGTCAATATCAAGTGAAAGGAAGACTTGTTGACATAATCTTACCTTCACAAATAGATAAAAGCTCCTTAAAGTGATTCCAGTCCCGGAGAGTTTCTTCGGTGAGTTTATCGACAACCATCCCCCTCTATCGAAATAAATATCTGTTAGTAAGATAATTCCATAAAACCGAAGTGAGTTTCTTCGTGATCATCTCGAAGATGAAGGATGCTTTTTTTTCTGTCAAAGAGGGAAATACAACAGAAAGTTGTAACCACAAGGGAGAAACAAAAACCATTGTATTTCTTCATTACCCTCTGTACGTAATCATATATATCTGCCATGGCATACTCCGTAATTCCAGTCATCGTATAAGTTTTTCCGCTGCTCGTTTGCCCGTAAGCAAAAATGGTCGCTGAAAGATGGTTAAAAAGTAGACAGTTGAGATGGGGAAGTTGCTTATGGGGTCACAAAAAGAGCCTTTGGAGGATCCAACAAGATAGGAAGGAGATGTAATGAAAGGGCAATTTCCTTAGCTCCTTCTTCATTCACTTGCCTATTGGGACTTTCAGAGCCAAAAACCCTGTCTAAAAATCACCAAGGAGACCCATGATTCCAGTGGAAACCATTAATGTCAACTCCATACATGACAATATGCTTTAATTATACTATTGCATTAGAGGCCTGAAACCTAAAAGTGGCTAAAAGATCATCATGGTGGACCAATAATAAGTAACACAATGTATATCGGTAAAGGAATTTCACACTCCGACTATGGAAACAGGTTTGAAGGAAAAATATTTCTATCATCCTAGGGCCTGCTCAAAGGTTTCTGCAGTAAAATTTTCTATCATACAGCTGTGCCATTAAAATTTTCTATTATGGAGGCAATTTCAAAACATTATAAACTAAGGGAAAGCAATCAAATTTAGATAAACTGGATATCTAAAAGGCTAAGCACTTACCAAATGTATAGGCAGTAGGGTACATGGATTTCTCAGAAACCGAAAGGCTGTTTCGGTATATGATAGTGTTATCACTGATGCATTCCCAGTCAGAAGCATCATGCCTATCGATCTCCTTTTCATTGAGAGGCCACAATCGAACCGAAACAAAAATTCTTTCCTCACAACCTATTCGCTCCTGCATTTCCTCATCTCTGCCATCCATTACCACCATCTTTCAGCTTCCCTCTTCAAAAAAAATGCTAATGAAAACTATAACATGAATAGAAAATTCAATTCAATGAGGCTGTGGCCTATTCTCTTCAGCTTCTTACCACCTATATGCTTCTCTATTTATTCAAATACTCAGACAACGAAGTCTCGTTGGGCTCCTATAAAAACACCCAACTTTTAGACATTTGCAATCATTGTCTGCAATCAACAAGTAATCATGTGTTAGTGCTAAATTCACTCAAAATTTTGTTCTTTAATCATAAATTTCAAAGCCAGATTCTCACGTTACAATATTTCTTCACAGGAAAAAGAAATTGAAGGTTTTGAGAAACAATATGTTTTCTTTTTTACCTTGGGATTGAGGACCTTGCATTCCCTTTTGTTCAAGGAAATGTTTGGTTTTTCCCTCAGATTTACATTTGGGACAACAACAATCACACTGGTTTTTTCCCTCCTCTCTCTTATTATATGTGTTCTAGTTTTGTCTATATTTAGACCTGTAAAAACCCAGCAAAATCAAATAATAACTTATCACAAATATAGACACTCACATGAAAGAAAATCAATATCCTTTCCGTAATTGTAGAATTACAACAAAAGAAATACTTTCGTTTTTGTGCCATATTTTTTACCACAATCATTACATCAACACCAAAATTCAAATTCTTTAGATTTGATAACCTCAAAGTTGACATCTTTCCATTTTCATGCATATGAAAGTGAGATACTAAAGTGGTTATGGTATCTATCTCTTTTCAGGACGGATACAAAAATTTATATTAAAGTGTGAATTTAAGAAGTTATATTAAAAAATTTAGGATGTAAGAAATTAAATAATCAATAGAAAATACAAAGAAAAAATCTAAAATATAAGGGAAAAGGGATGCAACTGCACTCTAGCATCCCTCGATCCATATATGTTTCTTTTGTTTAATTGTTAGCTCATTTTTTAGAGGTTCTCTTTGAAAAACAGAAGAAGAAGAAGAAGAAGTTTTTTTGATAACAGAGATTGGAAAAAGAAGAAGAAGTTTTTTGATAACAGAGATTGGAAAAAGAAGAAGAAGAAGAATAAGATTTTTGATAACAGAGATTGGAAAAAGAAGAAGAAGAAGTTTTTTGATAACAGAGATTGAAAAAAGGACCTTGCATGTGCATGAACATTTTGTTTATAATAATCTATGTTTTATTTGAATAAGAAATAGATATATAATTTGAGATACCATGTAAATGGCCGCGAAGTTAGAAAATTTATTTTGGAATGTTAAATTTACTTTGTTATAAAATCGTCATTTTTTAGTATTTTTTAGATCTAGATATATAATTTGAGATACTCTTCTATAAGGAAAAGATACCATGTAAATGGCCACGAAGTTAGAAAATTTATTTTGGAATGTCAAATTTACTTTGTTATAAAATCGTCATTTTTTAGTACTTTTTAGATATTTTAATTTTTACAATTTTAATGTTTTTATATATTTTTATTTTTTAAAAAGTTATTCAAGTATAATTATAATTTTTTATTTTTAAACTTAGAAAGTTTTTTTGATAACAGAGATTGGAAAAAGGACCTTGCATGTGCATGAACATTTTGTTTATAATAATCTATGTTTTATTTGAATAAGAAATAGATATATAATTTTAGATATTCCTTAATAAGGAAAAGATGCCATGTAAATGGCCGCGAACTTAGAAAATTTATTTTGAAATGTCAAATTTACTTTGTTATAAAATCGTTATTTTTAGTATTTTTAGATCTTTTAATTTTTACAATTTTAATGTTTTTATTATTTTTTAAAAAAGTTATTCAAGTATAATTATTATTTTTTATATTTTTAAACTTAGAAAGTTGTTGGGATATATTAGATATAAAATCATTGTTCAATGATATATATGACTTTTAAGAATAGTTTAGGGGTGAAACTAAATATCTACCTTTTTATAATGTTGTCATATCATCAATTTAATGGAGATACAGATGGAGTGATAATTTTGTTACAAATCGATAATATTAGTACATTTTGTTACAAATCGATAACATTAGTGGTCATTTTGTTACAAATCGATAACATTAGTGATCAATTTATTACTTTTGAAATTTCAATGAAGAAAACGAAAGTTTACTCAAATATTAGTGATATTTTTTTATAAAACTATATCAATTTCATTTTAAAGGGTGTCAAAATTTTTCTAAAAGAGAGGTGACTTTTCACCTTTATATTATTTATATGAAAATTGTTCCTTTTATAAATTTTTGGAATGTATACAGGTTCTGCCAGTGCATGCAAATACATGATTTGAAGTTTTATCCAATACTATGGAAAATACATTATGAGGGGAGGGCATATATTTTAAAAAGAAGAGTGATTATATATAGACGTAATTATTTAAACTTAAGATCTTTAGTAAGATTAACACTTTTTTTTACTGTGTCATATTCGTTTCCAAGATTGGAACAAATCACTGTGTTTTGCTTTCAAGAGTTATGGTTTGCCCAAAAAAGCCCTTAAAATCAAGAAGGTGAACTGGGTTCCTAAGGTCATCTCCAGTCCTCATCTCTATTCTACAGTATCTTTATCTCTACTCTAAAGGTGAAACAATAATTTATCTTCAGCGCTATCTCTACATTACCATCAACTCTACTTTATTCACAATATTTAACTATTATAATATTAATTTTAAAAATCTAAAAAAATCCAAAACAAATATAAAAAAAATTAGTATGATTATTTATCTAATTTTAATATATTTTTATTTATCTTATAATTTAATATACTTTAATTAAAAAATGTAGCGTTAGTTACAGTATTGCGCTAGATGTAACACAGTACTGTAGCAATTTGTCACTGTAGCGCTAGAGATAGCGCAGGGTTAGAGCGCGCTACAGTGGAAATATCTCCACTGTAGCGCAGCGTTGAAGATGGCCTAAGAGAATTCGGTGCATATCAAGTTAACCTCCACGCCCTCGACTATTTGATTACATGGTAGTGGACGAATAGTGGGATGACAATGGAGCCTCAGCCTCATCTTATAGACTGAGTTCATGTATAGTGCATCAATATATTGGATAAACTACTTTGTGGGTCATTGAACCATTGAAGTGGTGGTTTTTTTGGCCCAATACCTTAGGTACCAAAATTAATTGGCCAAATAGGCCATCTAAGAATTTATTTTGTAATCTATGACAAATGCTGCAACACAAGACAAACTCATCAATTGGTCAAATATGTCACGCCAACGTGACGAGTTCATCTAAAAATTATTTTTTAGTGGTCCTAGTCAGTGAACCCTATATGGGTTAATATTATAATATATTTCAAGACGTGATGACTCCCACGGAAAGCAATTTTCTTAAATTCAGTAAATAATTTAAAGTTAAAATTTAAAAAAACTTGAGAATCATCACGTCGAGGTGACGAGTTACCTTGTAATTTAAAAACTAACCATTTATAGTTGTTGGACAACGGGCAGCAGCAACGGTCATATTTCAATGGACAAATTGGAACTCGCCACCATGGGATTTTTAAAAAGTAGTAGTTTATAGCCGTTATGGTTGGTGTAATAAATAGGAGTTTAGTGCTTAGGATTTTTATTGTGTATTTTTAAGAAAAAATTGAAAAAAAATTGTATTTTTTTTTGAAGAATTCCTAAAATTATCTACTTGAGATGAAATGTTACATCTTGATGATTTCATATTTCTTCACTCGAACTCACTCCAAAAAAGGGGTATTCAACAACGAGGAATGACACTTAGAGATTCGTATCAACGGATTATTATATATCTAAAACAATTCAGGATATATCTAGCCACATTTCTGTGTGGTTTTAAGGTGAACCCGATATTGATTTTGACGATGATTGAACGTTATAGCCCGAAACACATATTTTCCATTTTCGAGTGGTGAAGAGGCGATTACGTTGGAAGATGTCGCTTACCAACTCGATGTTTCAGTTAATGATATGACACTAGTGAGGCACAACGATTTCAACTGATTCCCTATTGTTGAGGCAATTTTGGGAAAGATGCCACCACCAAAGGTCTTATACAGGTATTTGATACGGATAACTTGGTTGGAGTCTTAATTTAATGTGACTAACAACTCTGCCGAGGGGGAGGTTATATTTACAGCCCAAGCGTTTCTTCTCCAATTGATTTGTATATTGTTACCAGATAAATCTGTTAATTTGATGCACTTTTAGTGTCTTCTGATATTGAATAATTTACTGAGTATCGTAACACTAGTTGAGGCTCGACTATTTTAGTATTTTTATATCGGAAACTTTGCAAGGCTACAATCATCGAAAGGGGTCAAAAGCCAATGTTGTGGGTTGTACAGTCTTGGGCGTGGTATTGATTTCCATTTTTTACGCCAATTACAGCAGCTCTGTTGAGTTTACTCTGGTTGTAAGGCAATTTTTTAGTGAATTTTTAAAATTATTTTTTATCCTTCTTTAATTTTTATTTATTATATTATTTAGATGACGACATAAAATTACCAAGACTAAGTTGTCGGATACAAATAAATATGATATATGAATAAAGATCGATATCATTGGTCGACATTCGGTAAATATTATTTTAGTAAATTTTTAAATTTAATTTTTATCATTTTTAATTTTTTATTTATACTACCTTTTATAATTAATGTTTATATTTTTCTTGCATTTCGTATTGTGACGATGAGATCTATTAGTTACTGATCGAGATTTTTTGAAGGCTCAAAGTTGTGGTGTGTTGTTATGCCTTTGATTCACTTTGCTATTGCTGAGATGTACGCCGTAGATAGAGTATTTTGATAGTTTGTGTCTCATCTACCAATCTCTACAAAAATATCTGATATGGATGCGCTCCATAAAATTGATACGAGTGAGAAGTATAAAGAGAATTGGTTGAGGAAACATGTTGTATACATTCAACAATGGAATAAACGACATTCATCTGTCCCTATGCGTTTCGAAATTACAATTTGACCTTGATTTCGACATTTCTCCATACTTCTGAAATTATGAAGCACATGTGAAACCATATTTAACAACATCAACGAAGAGGGAACAATATGAAGAAATGAAGACCAAATTCGCAAAGGACAAGAAATCATCATCATCAACATCTCGTCTTCTGTTTCTGCTTCTGTCGAGTAATTTACATCTTATACAAATTACGTTTTTTATCCTCCATATCATGCTTTAATAGAAAGGCAATCAAATTGAGTTGGAGGTTCATATGATACAATGCAAAACACTCAAGTATTTTCGACAGAACATGTGGGTGAATGAGATCATATTATATATGGTCAACAACAAGATACTGATTTCGGTGGTCAATTTGAGTCAGTGACGACAATGATGGCATCAAATATCTTAAGTACTCCATCACCGTATTTCGAAGGTGGATCTGGAAGTGGAGTGATGTTTAGTACACTTCCTGTTGAAGAAGCAAACGAATATGAAGACGATTAAGGCGAACGACTAAGACGTAATAGAAGAGTCCCATGCCATTATCATTCAATCACTCCTCGACACTGCCAAGAATTAAAAAAATATAAATAAATTTTATTATGCATTGTATTAGTTTGTAATAACTTTTATTATTTTTTTAATAAATTATTTTTTATTAAACCATTTTAAAATCATTTTTAAAAAGTTAAATTCTATCATGACGAGTTTCAACGGTCAAATTTTTTAAAATATTCAAAATAATTTCGCTAAACCTAAAAGTGTGTGTAACAAAATAATTTGATTTGCGTAAACTGATATATGAAGGAAAAATGGAGTCAATGGGTTGGAAAATTGTTGGTGGAGCAGATGACTTTGAAATTGAGGCCGGGACTCGAAAGCAACCAAAGGGTGGATATATGTACTTCTAGTAAGTATCAATGTCTTTTTGTTATTATTGTTGAAATGGTAATTGGATTAAAGTATCGATAAACTTTAAATTGATTACAAATTTTAAATGTTAACAGTATGGCCGAATGCAAAAGGATGAAGGGAGATGGCACACAGAGCGGTTCGGTATGTAAAATGAAATTGACATTGAGTAGTATTAGTATTTAGTGTTAATGTATTGATTAAGAAACGTTTATGTTTAATATTAGGTGAAAAAAGATGTGAGGTCCAAATGGAATTCAATGAGTGATGCTGAAAAGGAACCTTACATCACACAGTCAAGGAATGATAGTAAAGAATACAAAGAACGGAGGAAAGCACATGAAAATAAGGTATTCATTAAACTTGTAAATACGTTGATACAAAATATATAAGAACTATAACATTATATATTGTTAAAAAATGTAGGAAGTGTCGACAAGATGCAGTATTAAAAGGGTGAATTTATTAATTAAACACCTTAAGGAGAAGGGTCAGTTGAATGTGCTGGGAGAAATAGGTTTTGGATCGTTGATCGGAGTAAGGGATCGACCTATTCGGAGGGAATTGTGTCGATCCTTGATGGCACAATTTGACGTCAGTCAATGTATGGCTAAGTATGGTGATTATTCATTCCCTCTGGGGGTATCGACTGCTGCAGCCGTATTGGGGGTATAAAACAAAGGCAAAAGTGTTATAGAAGTTTGTAGGAGTAAGAACTGGAAAGCACTTGCCTCCAAATATGGTTTGAATCATAAGGTGACATATGCTGAAGTTGAAGAGGATATCAAAAGTGGATCTTACTGGGGGGATGAGCTGAAGGCCCGAGTTCTATTGTACCTTGTCGGGATATTTCTTTGTCCAACGGGTGATACGTCAACGAACAAGGAATATATGAAGCTCATTTGCGATGAAGGCTTGAAGGGTGAATTCAATTGGGTTGAATATATCCATTCGAGATTGATTGAATCAATAATCACCTTTAAAAAGGGCAGCCAGAGATACCTCAAAGGGTGCATAGCAATCTTAGAGGTAAATGAGTTGAATCACTTTTTTGTGTTTTTATATAAAAATATAAATTTTATTATAAATGCAAGTTGCACTGTTTGATTTTTGGTCGGGCTGTGAGGCAGTGCCGGCTTATGAAAGAACCGGAGTGGCACGCATCCGTGCATGGGGAAGGAAGAGGTGGTTAGAGTGATGGTGAAGTTGAAGTTGGATAGAGGGAAGAAGCAAGAAATGGTAATAAATGTAATTAAATAATATTAAGAATATAATCAATGTCTTAATATTGTAATTTAATTTTGAAGGTTATTGGCAAGGATGTAGAGGAGGCAGTGGAGGCAGAGGAGAAGAAAGGAGGGATGGTTGTATTGGGGGATGACGGTGAGTGGGACGACGGTGAAGCAAAACAGAGTAACTTCGACATTTTGATGTCTGAATTGGCTGATATCAAAAAAATCCAATTTGAAATCATGCAAAAACAATCAAGAGTCAAAGAGAAACTTGATCAAGTCGTAGAGAAACTCGAGAGAGTCGAAGATACACTCGAGAGGCATAAGGGGGTAGTGGAAGGAAAAATAGATGGAGTGGTGAAAGAAGTAGAGGTGTTGAGGGGTGAAGTGGTGAAAGAAGTTGGGGTGTTAAGGGGTGATATTAAGATGGTGACGGGAGAAAAATTTGAGGGAGTGGTGAAGGAGGTTGTGGATTTGAGGAGTGAACTTACGGGGTGAAGGGGTGGTTGATAAATACTCGGATGAAGGAGCTCAATTGAAGGGTGAAATAAAAGAGATGAAGAGCTATGTAGAAAAAAAGTACGATGAACTGAAAAAATATGAAGAAGAAAAGAGGGAGGAGGAAGAAGAAGAGATGGAAGAAATGAGGAGGAAGGAAGTCGATGTCATTTATACACCGGAGAGTGTTATAGCAGCAGTTTTGGATTCGGAATGTCCTGCACCCCAGAAGAAGAAGCAGAAGGTAAGTTTAATAAAAGAATACTTAATTTGATTTTTATTATGTTGTTGTGACAAAAATTTGTATGCAAAATTGTAGGTTGAAAAAGCGGATATTCCAAGCGGAATTGATGACATCGAAGCTGCAATTTGTGATTATTTATGGAATAGCGAGTTAGAATCGGGGTAAGTGAAATATATTGTTTTGTGAGTGATATTTAAATTTTCATGACAACATATTAATCCTAATGATTCATACAGATATTCTGTAATCTCAATGGAAATCAATTCGCTATGTATACGACGTTGCAACGTTGAAGCCTACGGAATGGGTTGGCGGTGTGGTAAGTAGAAAGTAGAAAATGTTAAAACTTATTGAATATGTTCTGATTGTGTAATTAATTTTGTTAGGTTATCGATTTGCTCGCCTGGACCATATGCTACGATTCTCAAAAGTCACTCCGGAGGATTGGCTACCTTCCATACCTCTTAGTGGTGAGTTAAATTAATAAATATTGAAAAGTAGTGTTATAGACGGTAAATTAATAATGTTTGTTGCGTAATTACAGCAACAGGCGTTGGAAGCCAACAACAAAGAAAGTGTTGAGAGTATTTCTACCTTCTGGGGTGTCATATTGGATAACTATGTGAAATTCACCGACTGTGAGAAGGTAAGACACCATACCAATTGCAAATGATGTTTTCGGATATAGAATGTTGAATTTTGTCAAATTGGGTGTGAAATTTGTTGCAGATCATGATCACAATAAACTACCATAATTCACATTGGTATCTGTTGGTGTTGGATATGGTAGATCATGTTGTAACAATATATGATAGTATGTTTACAACTGAAGTAGCTAAACAGAGAGTGAAGGATGCTAAGAGATTGGTATGTATGTTAGTTTGTTATGAAAGGACGTTATGTAAATTATAATGCATAATTTTTTGGTGCATAACTTCTTCTATTTAATGCAGATTAAAATATTAGATTCTTATAATAAGAAACGCATTTGGGTTGAGTCCTGTGGATCTCTAGGAAAGTATCCCTTGAAAAATTTCAAATTTGTGGAGCATAAGAAGAATAAGCAATTGAATGGGTATGAGATGTTATCACAAATAGAAAGCTTAATTTATGCAGTATTCATCATAATTGACATATGTGGTTTTCAAATTTTGTAACAGATATGATTGCGGCATGTATGTGATGATGTGGATGGAATCGATCGGTTCTACAGGGGCAACTGGTGATTTTGTAAGTGGATAGAAAAAATCGTTTGTGGTAAAATTGTTAAAAGTCGTAGATTGAATGCTGTAGTTGACAATAATTAACGTTCTGACAATTTGAATATAGGTTGTTGGAGACTGGGATCGATCGCGAGTATTAAACGATCTCGTAAGCCACAATCAAAATGAACGAAGACAGGAGATAACAAAAGCTGCAATATTACATAAGAATAACAAAAGGATGCAATGATGTAAATGTAGGGTTAATTTTGTATAAGATTTATAATTTTGTATACGATTTATATTTTTGTATGTGAATATAATTATGAATGAGATGAGAAAAGTTAGCAGTATGTTGTTGTACATGTTTCTTATACACATTAAGGGTCATGTTGATACTTGGAAGTAAAAGGCAAATTTATAATATGGCCAACAGGGTGCACCCATAAAGTGTCGATCCATATATAAAAAAGTGTCAATCCCAAAAACATCGAAAACCAAAAGTATAATGTAATATGTAATTTTTCAATCTAACCAGTACAATTATACCGGTTTTATGAGAGAATATGTCTAAATAATGTGTCGACACTAATCTAGTTTGTGTCGATATTTTTTTTCCAGAATGAATGGAAAACAGGGTGCACCCATAAAGTGTCGATCCATATATAAAAAGTGTCGATCCCAAAATCATCGAACCCAAAAGTATAATGTAATATGTAATTTTTCAATCTAACCGGTACAATTATACCGGTTTTATGAGAGAATATGTCTAAATAATGTGTCGACACTAATATAGTTTGTGTCGATATTTTTTTTCCAGAATGAATGGAAAACAGGGTGCACCCATAAAGTGTCGATCCATATATAAAAAATGTCGATCCCAAAATCATCGAACCCAAAAGTATAATGTAATATGTAATTTTTCAATCTAACCGGTACAATTATACCGGTTTTATGAGAGAATATGTATAAATAATGTGTCGACACTAATATAGTTTGTGTCGATATTTTTTTCCAGAATGAATGGAAAACAGAGTGCACCCATAAAGTGTCGATCCATATATAAAAAGTGTCGATCCCAAAATCATCGAACCAAAAGTATAATGTAATATGTAATTTTTCAATCTAACCGGTACAATTATACCGGTTTTATGAGAGAATATGTCTAATAATGTGTCGACACTAATATAGTTTGTGTCGATATTTTTTCCAGAATGAATGAAAAACAGGGTGCACCCATAAAGTGTCGATCCATATATAAAAAGTGTCGATCCCAAAATCATCGAACCCAAAAGTATAATGTAATATGTAATTTTTCAATCTAACCGGTACAATTATACCGGTTTTATGAGAGAATATGTCTAAATAATGTGTCGACACTAATATAGTTTGTGTCGATATTTTTTTTCCAGAATGAATGGAAAACAGGGTGCACCCATAAAGTGTCGATCCATATATAAAAAGTGTCGATCCCAAAATCATCGAACCCAAAAGTATAATGTAATATGTAATTTTTCAATCTAACCGGTACAATTATACCGTTTTATGAGAGAATATGTCTAAATAATGTGTCGACACTATTATAGTTTGTGTCGATATTTTTTTTCCAGAATGAATGGAAAACAGGGTGCACCCTTAAAGTGTCGATCCATATATAAAAGTGTCGATCCCAAAATCATCGAACCCAAAAATATAATGTAATATGTAATTTTTCAATCTAACCGGTACAATTATACCGATTTTATGAGAGAATATGTCTAAATAATGTGTCGACACTAATATAGTTTGTGTCGATATTTTTTTTCCAGAATGAATGGAAAACAGGGTGCACCCATAAACTGTCGATCCATATATAAAAAGTGTCGATCCCAAAATCATCGAACCCAAAAGTATAATGTAATATGTAATTTTTCAATCTAACCGGTACAATTATACCGGTTTTATGAGAGAATATGTCTAAATAATGTGTCGACACTAATATAGTTTGTGTCGATACTAATTTAAATATCAAGTGTTTTCCACCGTTTACGATATATAGTACTCTTAATCGAGAAACCCTAAACATAAAGGCAAGCAGGCAGATCTTCCTCTTTCTTCTACCGTTATCATAAGTGACGATCAGATATTCAGGTAAATTTATCGATATTTTATGGGTTTGATTGATTTCTATATTGGAGTTTTTATCCTGAATGTGTTTGTGTTCCATTGTAATAGGGGTAGCATCCAACCAAAATGGCTCCAAAACGTCAGCGTCAGAAGCGAGGTCTTTCTCAAAGCTCTTCTCAACCCAGTTCTTCTCAACCACCTCATTCTGTAACAAACGATTCTTCTGAGGAAATCAGGTCCTTCGAAACTCTGAACTTTAGATCCGACATGGAGAAACAAAGATGGCAGACGAGTTTTAAAGTAAGGAAGATTCGTCCTGAACGTGTCATTGACCTGGGTTTCTTGTTTGATGATAAATATGCATTTAGTTTTAAATCCATATTTACATCTTGGGGTTGGCTTGAATTCCTTGGTGTAGAACCAATATATTATCCCAACCTAGTTAGAGTCTTCTACAACAATGCTTCCTTACAGAACGAGCCTAATAAGACTAATATAATAGGAATTAATACACATGTCATGGGGAAGGATATATATATATCTCCAGAAACTATTGCGGAGGGTTTAGGTGTAGCGAATACAGGGGATTCATATGAAAATGGTGTAGATTGGTCTACAATTAAACGGGTTACTAGAAATAGCCCAATTCACCTCGATGTAGAGTCGAGAGTGTTTCACAAAATGCTCACATGGTATATCCGGCCTAGTGGGGGAAAACATTCAACGCTTCGAGACAGCGATTATTGGTGGATAGCAAAGTATAAATCCAAAACGGCTCCAAACATTGCAAAACTCATATTTAATACAATTGTATATATGGTCACAAAAGGAGCAACAATTTCAACTACACTACCATATGGATGTGTCATCACCCATCTGTTGAAGAAGAAGGAAGTTGATTTTTCGCATGACGCCCCTGTTCGATTAACCCGCAAGATTGACATGGTATTTATTAAAAAAGCGGGATATGATTTTGTTGAAAAACTCGGTTGGAAGCATGTCAAGGAGGTCGGATTAGATCAAGAGAGGG
Source organism: Hibiscus syriacus (assembly GCF_006381635.1). NCBI lineage: Eukaryota > Viridiplantae > Streptophyta > Magnoliopsida > Malvales > Malvaceae > Hibiscus > Hibiscus syriacus. Next base: position 30,852 of record NW_024062608.1, read on the forward strand.
AGGAAATGGACCCCGTTGGCCATAAAGAAGAGCAACCAAGTGGAGACGCAATGATGGAAGAAGCTCCAGTTGCAGAGGATGTCACAATTAAGACCGTGATGGAATACATGGTCAATTTTCGGGAGCATATTGATTCCCTTGTGAGTGGAATGCGATCCGATATTTCATCATTGCAACGTGAAGTCTCCATGTTGCGTAACGAATTACGTCAACGACATCAAACGAGTTAGGTAATTCATTATCTATGTTTCTTAACATTTACACGTTCTGAACTTTATTTTATTTTCTTTTAACAGATGTGGACAACCAAGCGGTCGCAGAAGATGAAGCTGACGATGAAGATGACGATGATGATGACGATGAAGCTGGCGATGAAGATGATGACGATGATGATGATGATGATGAAGATGATGATCCAAACAAGTATATCGTGTCTGCAACGCCGCCTTCAAGAAAACTTTTAATTTTGATCTCAATGGTGTCCTTGCCTACATCCCAAGACTGCCGGCAGGTTTTAATTCTATTCTTTTGTATCCATTATTTTAACATATAAGCGTAGAACTTTAATCTCATTTTCTTCATGTTGTAGATGTTGTCCTCAGAAGAGGATTATTTGAATTTATGCAATTTTGTGTCGACAATTTTGTTGTTGCCCTTTGGTCTTCAAAGATGAGGTTAGAACATGTTTGAGGCAATTGAATTACTGTAGTCAAAATCGTTAATATACATTTGAATGTTAACATTCAAACTTGATTACAATCTCAGGCATAACGTCGACCGTGTACTTGAGAAACTACCTGTATTTTCCGAGCATTTTCTATTCGTGTGGGTAAGATGAATGTCATTACAGTTTGCTGACTTTTCGTTGTCTATGATTCCTACATATTTATGTTCGACTGTTTGTGAACAGGATCAAAAAAAATGCAAAACATACGATTCTGTTACCTACTGTAAAGATCTCAATGATGTTTGGAACGCGTGTCCAGATTTTAACGAGCTAAATACACTTTTGGTCGATGATTCAGCGGAAAAAATGATTTATAATCCGGTAAGTTGCATTTATGCAATATGTTTTTCCAGTTGAACAGGTGTTCAGACATTGATTATTTTAACAACTTATGTGTTTATATAGAAATACAATTACATATGTCCACATACCTTTGACGCTGCTTCCCATTCGAACGACAAAGCTCTAGGTATGACACAAATTTATTCATGCTTATGCGAATTTAATTTATTGTTAGTAAAATTGCACCTCATTAGTTTGATAATTGAAATTATTTATGTATGTCCTCAGAAAAAGGCGGAAACATACGAGAGTATTTGGAAAATTTGTTGAAGGCCTCTAATGTTCCGGACTTCGTTAGAAACAACCCTTTTTTATCGGATTAATTTTGTTTGTCGGTACATTATTTGAACATTCTTGTGTATTTATATTTTGGTGTGATTATATTGTGTATATACATTTGAGTGTCTATACTTTTTTAATATATTGTAAAGTATCTATCCTTTTTATAAAAGTGTCTATACTTTTTCCACTGTGAAAAACATTAATTTAAGGTTATCTTTTGAGTGAGTTTTAAGATATTAATTTAGTAATTATAGGCGTCTAATGATTTATTTTTTACGTTACGGTATATATTATTATTAAATTAAAAATTCTTAATATTATTTTATAAAATATCAAAACAATCAACTAATTTTTTGTGCAAATGAAATTATTAAATTAATATTGTAGGTGGAAAACATGAAACATACTTAAAAAATATTGAAACATAAATTACATATCTTTAAAAAAAGTATCGATCCTTTTTATAAAAAGTATGAACACTTTCAACATATTATAATAAAATAGGTAAATTTACAATATAACCGGTATAAATATACCGGTTTTATGCACGAATAGGTCTACAACCTATATCGACACTTTTTAATATTGTGTCGGTACTTTATGTCCATATTGAAAGAAAAATGTATCGATACAATTTAAAAAAGTGTCGACATTTACACATCGGAACCCATAATTATAATGTAATAGATAATTTTGTAATATAACCGGTATAAATATACCGGTTTTATGCGCGAATAGGTCTACAACCTATATCGATACTTTTTAATATTGTGTCGGTACTTTATGTCCATATTGGAAGAAAAATATGTCGATACGATTTAAAAAAGTGTCGACATTTACACATCGGAACCCATAATTATAATGTAATAGATAATTTTGTAATATAACCGGTATAAATATACCGGTTTTATGCGCGAATAGGTCTACAACCTATATCGACACTTTATAATATTGTGTCGGTACTTTATGTCCAGATTGGAAGAAAAATGTGTCGATACCATTTAAAAAAGTGTCGGTAATTTTAAGTAACGCGGTTTTTCTTCCTTCATTCAAAATATTTATATGTACATACAATAGGAGTCATGTTGATACTTACGATATATTATATGGAGATCGTTGTCATTCCATTCCGTCTTCGAAAAAATCAGTTGATGTAGGCTGTGTGCTTGTACTCAAACTGAGCTTGACTTGAGGACATGTTAGTTTGTTATGCCCCTCACCGTTGCAGTACCCACATCGCCTAATTTTCTTCTCGACCTTGTTCTTCGGCACTTCTTTTCGCTTGCGTTGTTTTCGTTGAGGGTCACGAACATTGTTTACTACAATGCTCTGGTTGACTGAATGATTCAAACCAAACGAGTTTTCTAATTCTTCTATTAGTTTTTTCATCTCATCTCTTGCGGTTTTGAAAGACTCGTCTGTCTTTGATGCAATGTAGCATAACCTACTTGACGTTGAACGTAGAGCAGCGAACCTTGCCATTTGCATCACTTCTGGAGACACATTCAAATCAACATAGCTGGGTGCAGAAGCCTTCGCATCATTAGTCCACCTACTTTGAATCAAAGTCCCGGGCAAATATGTGTAGTCCAATTGCTTCAAAATGTGAAGTTGATGGCGACACGGAAGTCCAACGGTCTCGAATTTTTTGCAGGAGCAAATTAGAGTTTTCGTACGAGAATCAAAACTAATTTCAAATTTCCTATTTTTTTCTACGTACTTTGACAAAAATATAATATTGACATTCATCTGATAAGGACTTAATCTCTGCCTCAATCCGGTACAATGTCTCCCGTATAAGTTCATCTTGGAACGCACGAAAAGATTCGCGGGTAAAAATCGCAGCGGCATGGCTTTCAAGGTCGACCAGTTTTGTGATCTTGAAGGGCTTCGTATGGGAACTTAAGTAATCCGCTTTCAACTCGTTCATACGCATTCTACTAATTCCATCTTCAATTGCACGAACAACATCTAAATATGTCTTCTTGTGTTTCAGTGCAATAGCTAGTGAAGCATTCATAGACTCGCACCTTTGTGTTGAGCGAATATTGGCAAAGAAATGACCGGTTAGATATGCTTGTGCCCATAAGTGTTTGTGTATTTCCCTTCTCAATCACCCATGGATGCTTTTGGACGTTGAATTCTGAAATAATCGAACGCCATTGAATATCAAATTCCTTAGTTGTCCACCAGGAAGCCATGCATTTTGAGAATGCTGCTGTAAACTTTGGGTCACCAATGTTAGCTTGTGCATTGCGAGAAAGATGCCAAGAACATAATCTGTGCTTAGCATAAGGGATAACAGATTTGATAGCCCTCTGCATTGCCCTATCCCCATCGGTTACAACAGAAATAGGTGATTTATTCATCATGGCTTCTAAAAAATTCTGTAGCACCCACTCGAAAGATTGAGACGTCTCGTCAGCGATTATGGCAGTGGCAAACACAATTGTGTTATGGTGATGATTGACACCAACAATAGGCATAATTGGTCGACCATACAAATTATCTTTGTACGTTGTGTCGAACGCAATTACATCACCGAAGCATGTGTAATCCGATCTCGATGTAGAATCCGACCAAATAAGATTATACAATACCCCCGATTCGTCTACCGAGTATGTCATAAAAAACCCGGGATCATCATGTTTCTTATAATCAAAGTAGGCAATAAGCGCATTCACATCCCCATCGACGATTTCCTTTGCTTTACCTCTTTGAAGTGCATTGTAGAGGTCTTTATGTGTAAATCCAACATTATGATAGCCCCCTGCCTGCTGCGTTAAATAGTTCATTACTTGTGACGTGCCAACACCGACCTCTTTCAATGTTGTTGCCTCATCGATATCAACCTTACTTACAGCTCTATTAGAACGCATAAATGGTGTCATAGCAGATGTGCACAATGCATGATTATGTTTCTGATCAGACTTACTTATAACCCACTGATCGTTTGTATTTGTTGCTGTAACTACGACTCTAGCCTTACATCCTGTTCTTGTGACTGGCGTATGAGCACGTTGACGATCAACAGTATTGACTTTTGATACTCGAAACCCTTCTTTGGAACAACAAAATTCTTGTGTCTTCACATTCCCTTCCACGTCAAGCCGTGTTGTTCCCTTACGTGCACTAAACCCATGTTCCCGTGCGAATCCCTTGTAAAAGTGCCAAGCTTGATCACGTGAACAGAAGAGCTGACCAACCAATCTGTCAGATTCATCAACATTATGTACTTCATGGCATTCCTCGGTTGGCTTAACATTGTCTACATCAGTATTATCCATGGCAAAAATTTTGTTGTGCAAGTTCAGTGCTCCAGGAGTTGATGGAGATGTAAACAAAGGTTCATTTTGAACATGTTTCTGTCGTGCTGCTTTCAATAGGATGTGGCATTGGTAGTGGTAGTTAAAGGGTGGGTACAACATTAAATTCGCAGTACATATTTAGGTATGTACAATAACTACAAGTATATTATCATTAAATTTAGGTATGTACAATAACTACATATTTAGGTATGTTTGTTAACTACATATTTAGGTATATACATCTTTTGAGTGAGTTTTAAGATATTAATTTAGTAATTATAGGCGTCTAATGATTTATTTTTTACGTTACGGTATATATTATTATTAAATTAAAAACAATAAACATATATATTACATATTTATTATTATCTTTGGTTAATGCTGTTAAATTTAAATTCTAAATAATATTTTATAAAATATCAAAACAATCAAATAATTTTTGTGTAAATGAAATTATTAAATTAATATTGTAGGTGGAAAACATGAAACACTGTTAAAAAATTGAAACATAAATTACATAACTTTTAAAAAAAGTATCGATCCTTTTTATAAAAAGTATGGACACTTTCAATATAATAGGTAAACATATGATGTATAGTAGCCCTTATATAATGTAATAGGTATCGTTTATATAATGTAATAGGTAGTGGTTATATTGTAAAGTGTCTATCCTTTTATAAAAGTGTCCATACTTTTTTCACTGTGGAAAACATTAATTTAAGGTTATCTTTTGAGTGAGTTTTAAGATATTAATTTAGTAATTATAGGCGTCTAATGATTTATTTTTTTCGTTACGATATATATTATTATTAAATTAAAAATTCTAAATATTATTTTATAAAATATCAAAATAATCAAATAATTTTTTGTGCAAATGAAATTATTAAATCAAATAATTCAAATTGAAAATTAAACAACAAATCAATTAAACATTGTTGTGGGTACATTAATTGAACATTGTTATGGGTACATTATTTGGAAAAATAATGTTCCGGACTTTGTTAGAAATAACTCTTTTTCATTGGATTAATTTCGTTTTTGTGGGTACATTATTTGAACATTGTTATATATAAATTTGTTGTGTAAGTATGTTTTGGTTTGATTATATTGTATGTATATTTTCATTCAGTTGAGATGGGTTATGTATAACAAAACAATCTATCTCGCATGTGAGTACTTTATTCCAACCATGTGACAAGTGTGACAACTCCATCAACTCACAACTCAGCTTTGAACTCAATCAATATTGTCTTTTAGCTTGATGGTTCATAAAGCATGTTACTTGAACAGTATGAATCAATTATGCAATTTTCATGTTCAATTTAACACTGCATTTCAAATTCATTTCATATGTAATTGGAGTTTGAATTTAAATTTCAATTTGAGTTTGAATTTCAATATATATTTCGGCTCCACTATAAATATTAGCCCAAGCCAATATGCATGTTATCATTGATTATTCCTAATTTCCATTATTTTTTTTCCAACGTATAAACGCGAGGGAAATCCCGACCATTTTATTTTTTGGTCAACTTTAAAGCGTCAGAAACGTTTCGGGCGTATGATCTGGGTGGTATACAAGAAATGTAACAAATAGCAACTAAAATCATATGTTGAGTACCACCCAAATCATAAGTCTGAAATACTTCCGATGCTCATCAAAATCCAAAGCTCATATGGTGCCAAGCAAAAGGAAATCAAAATCAAAATCTCATATGATGCCAAGCAAAAGGAAATCAAAATCTACAACTTGAGTTTGAACATTGATATGATATGTTCAGTTGTTATCATGTTGGGATTTTCTCGTTTTTGATTGCTTGGATAGTTGTTCTCTTGCTTCTTCAAGTGTTCTTAAGGTTATCCTTTGAGTGAGTTTTAAGATATTAATTTAGTAATTATAGGCGTCTAATGATTTATTTTTTAAGTTACGATATATATTATTAAATTAAAAATTCTAAATAATATTTTATAAAATATCAAAACAATCAAATAATTTTTTGTGTAAATGAAATTATTAAATTAATATTGTAGGTGGAAAACATGAAACACTGTTAAAAAATTGAAACATAAATTACATAACTTTTAAAAAAAAGTATCGATCATTTTTATAAAAAGTATGGACACTTTCAATATAATAGGTAAACATATGATGTAATAGGTAGCGCTTATATAATGTAATAGGTATCGTTTATATAATGTAATAGGTAGTGGTTATATTGTAAAGTGTCTATCCTTTTTATAAAAGTGTCCATACTTTTTTCACTGTGGAAAACATTAATTTAAGGTTATCTTTTGAGTGAGTTTTAAGATATTAATTTAGTAATTATAGGCGTCTAATGATTTATTTTTTTCGTTACGATATATATTATTATTAATTAAAAATTCTAAATATTATTTTATAAAATATCAAAACAATCAAATAATTTTTTGTGCAAATGAAATTATTAAATTAATATTGTAGGTGGAAAACATGAAACACTATTAAAAAAATTGAAACATAAATTACATAACTTTAAAAGAAGTATCGATCCTTTTTATAAAAAGTATGGACACTTTCAATATAATGTAATAGGTAAATTTGCAATGCTTACTGTGGAAAACATTAATTTAAGGTTATCTTTTGAGTGAGTTTTAAGATATTAATTTAGTAATTATAGGCGTCTAATGATTTATTTTTTACGTTATGATATATATTATTATTAAATTAAAAATTCTAAATAATATTTTATAAAATATCAAAACAATCAAATAATTTTTTGTGCAAATGAAATTATTAAATTAATATTGTAGGTGGAAAACATGAAACACTATTAAAAAAATTGAAACATAAATTACATAACTTTAAAAGAAATATCGATCCTTTTTATAAAAAGTATGGACACTTTCAATATAATATAATGTAATAGGTAAATTTGCAATGCTATCGGTATAAATATACCGGTTTACTTATAAAATAGGTAAATATAAGCGCTACCTATTACATTATATAAGCGCTACCTAGTATGTTATTGTACTTTATAATATTTCCGGTTAAATAATATAACATAACCGGTCTAAATTTTAACCGGTCACTTGTTTAACCGGTCACGCCGTATATTAACCATTTTTTAGGCGCCGCACCGCAGAACTACCATTACCAATAGCTATTTTATTATAAATTACAAGATATCTTGTCACATTGATGTCACGAATCCAAGGTTTTTTTTTTTTTTTAAACTTTAAATTATTTATTAATTTAAAAAAATTATTTTATGTGAGCTTGTCACATCGATATATTAGGCGAATTGACAAATTTACCTTGTACTATAATATTTGTCGTATATTATAAAATAAATTCCTAAGTAACCTATTGAGACAATTAATTTAGACGTCTAGGGTATTAGGTAAAAAAACCTTGAAGTGGCTCTATTTTAAAATAAAGGAAATATATTTAAAATAAACTCTCTAAATCAATCTTACCGATTGCAAGTGAATATCTCAACCCTCGAATCTCTAAATAAACAATAAAGTGATCAACAAAATCTTACTCGAAACATATAAAATCCCACAAACAAAATACTCTAAAAAATATCAACTTTCTTCCCACAACATCAAGGCTTTATTTATAGGATAATAGACCTTCGAAGTTAGACTAGTACACAGTCCATCCCATTATCCTATCTAGTAATAATATTATTAGCATTGCCAGAAAATTAGTGTATTTATTAGCAACCATGTCAAGGCATCACGACGAATGCATGGGCAATTACGTAGAGCTCGAAATGATTCAAACAAGGATCTGTCACCTGTCAAACTCGTGTTGTCGTTTGAGTGAGACATCGGGGAAACATCAAAGAAATTTCCCAGATTTTTTTTTGGAACTATGGCACTTTCTGTCTTTCGGATACCTCGAAGGGCTCTATTGTCGCTTGATGTTTGTTTGATTATATAGCTTTCGAAATCATCATTTTTGGTAAACGATGAACCATATAGTTGTATTCAACATGAACATATTTTACTCAAACGGTTTAGGCAACAAGCTAAAGCTGTCAACTTTGTTTCTTCTTGTAAACTTGTTTCATTTCTCTCATCTTTTGATAAGAAAACGCATTTCAAAGCTGTCATAACCGTCTTTCGGATGGGTCTGGAATTGGGCTTCAACTTAAATGAAATGTATTGGAGTCGCCACCGATCATTTTAAAACGATATTTTGGTAGATAGGACACCATCTTACCTTATTTGCGTTTTATCAGAAATGTATCGGGTTCGGGAGTCGGTTACGGTCAAGGAATGATTAACATCCTTAAACCGCTCTTTCAGTACCAATTAATTTGTCGGTTATCTTTAATTACGAAAAATTAAAATTAAAATTAAAATTTAAAAACTCGATTCGAATAATTACCTTTGATCGATTGAAATTACTACTGAAAAAAATCAAAAATACATTAGATGGTAAAATAAAAGAAATATTGAATAAAAATTAATTAAATAAAAATAAATAAATAAATCAGATAAAAAATACGTTATATATAAAAAATGTTAAAAAAAAGAGAAAATAACTTCAGTGACCGAAAATGCCTTATAATATACGATTTTAACCAACTTTTTTTGGATTTGCGAAAATGACCAACAAATTCGCAACGCGAACTCCAATTTCGCAACTCAGTTTCCAAATTCGCAATGTGAATATGTAAATGCATTGCGATTTTACGAATTCGCGTTGCGATTTTCCAAATTCGCGCGATTTTCAAATTCGCAACGCAAATATGTAAATCACAACGCGAATCTGTAAATCGCAACGCAAATCTGTAAATCGCAACGAAATCTGTAAATCGCAACACAGAAGTCAAATTTGCAACGTGATTTACAAATTCGCGTTGCGATTTACAAATTCGCAACATTGAATTTTAAATTCACAACTCGATTTTTGAATTCGCAACACGAATTTTAATTTCGCAACAGGTTTTATTTTCACAACACAAATGTTTTGGGTATATAACTATGCAACAGCAGCAACTCATAACCTAAATTCCTAAATCACAACTCATTCCATCTCCATCTATCACTCTCTCCGGCGACATCCGTTCCTATATCCAACGACATTCTTCCCCATCTCTTTTTTTTACATAATTTTATTTCTATATAATTTTTCAATGATTTCTCTCCCAAATTATCAACTATCAACTTAATAAAGGTATGTTCTTCTCTAAGTTAGTGATGATATGTAGTTTATAGCTCGTTTGTTTCGTAAATTAATTTACAATTTGTGGAATGAAATTATTTAATGTTGATCATGTTTGGATAGATTTGTGTTTTGGAGGGTCATGGGAGAATGTTCATGGTGTTTTTCGATATATGCCTTTACCCTTGAATCTTCAACTAAAACTGTCATTAAAAAAGTTAACTTATGAAACTCTAATGTTACGTGTTGCAAAGAAATTGAATTTAGAGCATCTAAGTGGATTTAGGCTATCTTATCAAAGAAAAGGTAAAGTTTATTTCCTAACCGACAATGAAGATGTTGAACGATTCATTGCTTACATTAGTGTTTCGCAAGAAGATGATGTTATATTGTATGTTGTTGAACCTAGAAGTAGTGAAGTTGGGTCAATAGCGGGTAGTAATCAACTAAGTTCTTCAACCCAATTTATGGTGCTCACAATGTACAATGTTATTATCAACCTCAAAATTTAATGGTTCCACCACAATTTCATCACCAAGAAAATTTTGTTTCACCACATTTCCAATACCAAACACAATCTCAAAACCCACAACCTTTTCCTAATCCGAATCCCAATCAACTTTCAGCACCAAATTCCGATTTTCGTATTGACCAGTTAGACAATGATGAGCCAACAGAAAAAATTGTGAGTACTAGTCAGAATTCAAAATTTGATCTTGGTCAATACCAGGACTTTGATCTTGGTCAATACTCGAATTTTTATGATGTTTCAGAAGGAAACAGACCATGTGTGTAATGATTTTGATATTGGTCAATACCCGAATTTTGATGATGAAACAGTCGCTGCCGAGGAAGATGTTGTTGATGATAATGAGGAGGAAGTTCCGACTGTGAATGAACATGTTGAACATCCATTCTGTAATTCATATAACCCTGAAAAAGAAGAAAAAAGAAGAAGAAGTCCCCGAAGAAAAGAAAAAGAAGAAAATGCCACGGGAGTATAACTGGAATATGCCTGAATTATTTCAGATACCAGAAGAAGAGTTGGTAAAGATAACAGTTGATTGTTACACAAAAGTTATTCGTATCAAGAAAGATGATTGTTTTGATACAAAGGAAGACTTGAAGATAGCTTTGTATACGAAATGTGTGGAAGATAGTTATCAACTAAAAGTTAACAAATCAAGCAAAGATCGTTTCGAAACAAGGTGTATGATTGACAAAAACTGTACGTGGCGTATGATTGCAAAGAGGATAAAAGATTGTGAAATGTTTCAAGTTAGGACTTTTATTAATAAACATACATGTTCAAGAACCCAAGTTTTTCCTCACCATAGACAGACAAACAAAAAGGTATTGGGTGGTTTTCTAGCTGAGTTAATGTTTTTGAATGGCAAGGTATATCGGGGACATGAAATTATGACTGACATGAATGCTCGGTTCAAGATTAGTATCTCATATTCTCAAGCTTGGAGAGCCAAATGTTATGCCTTGGAATTGTTGAGGGGGTCGCCAGAAGCATCGTTTGCCCAACCGTCGGCTTATTGTCACAATTTAAAGCTGAAAAATCCTGGGTTGGTAACTCATATCCAAACAGATAGAGATGGACGCTTTGAGTTGTTGTTTATCGCCATTGGTGCTGCGGTTAGTAAATCAATATAATTTTGTTGACTCATTTTTGTTAGTTACATGAATTTCACATTTAAATGATTATATTTCTTGTGTATATTATTTTGTAGATTCGTTCGTTTATTATTTGCATGTGCCCAATTATTATAGTAGACGGAGGACATTTCAAAGGTCAATACCTTGGAGTAAACTTATTAGTAGTAGACATGGATGCTAACAATGGGATACTACCAATAGCTTACGGGGTTGGCAAATCTGAAACCTCTATTTTATGGACATGATTTATGGGGCATCTTAGGGATTGCATAGGTCCTATTAGCAATCTGACAATCATATCCGATAAGGAAAAATCAATTGACAACACTGTTAGAAGGTGTTTCCCAAATGATTTTCATGAACTTTGTGGTGTTCATTTGTACAGAAATCTAAAATTAATGTGTGCTGGTATAAAAAAATCACAAATGGACATATTGGAAGGCCGTAAAAGCTTATCAGAAAGTGGATTTTAATAAGCATATAAATTGTTTAAGACGTGTTTTGCCTCAATATGCTCAAACACTAGAAGATGTCGGGTTTGAAAGATGGTCAATAGTACATCAACTTGGAGTAAGATGTAGTTTCATGACGTCTAATAGTGTATAATCAATCAACGCTCTAAGTCCTCATTCCTGAAAATTACCCATTACTATGTTAATGGAGTTTTTTCGAGCCTCTATTCAACAGTGGTACTACAAGAAAAGAAACCATGCAGGTATTATTTCTTTAAATTCGTAACTTATCATATTTAATATATATTTTACTAAGTATTATTTATTTAAATTTACAGGAACATTGGAACATCGTGTTACACCATGGACTGAAAAAAAGATAACGAAACGTGTTGTGAAGTCAACGTCATGGAGAGTTGAACCATGTTCAAACACTTTGTTTGAAGTATTGGATAATAACTTAAATGGGCTTGTCGATCTAAATGCAAAGACGTGTAGTTGTATGAAATGGCAAACATCTGGTTATCCATGTGACCATGTTATAAAAGTTTCTCTTCATCTAAACCAAGATGATTCAAGCACATACGCTATGGATTGCTACACTACAGAAGAATATCGACAAACTTATGATGAGATTGTCTACCCTATTCCACATCCTTCTGAGTGAGACATACCATATGACTTATAAACAGTTTTGCCACCAGTCATGGACAGCAGGCTACCTGGCCGACCAAAAAATCACGATCGTATACCGTCTAAGGGTGAAGAGAAGAGGATATCAACATGTAGTCAGTGCAAGGAAAGTGGTCATACAAGGTTGACCTGTGGATCACCAGTGCCATAACAATAATCTTTTCCTCTACCAAAATATGGATCCTCATCAAAATCCAAAGCTCATATGGTGCCAAGAAAAAGGAAATTAAAATCGCAATCAAAATCTCAATCACAATCGGCTTCACCTTTTGGGACTTATTAACTTAGGTGATTTTTAAATGCAAATGTTGTATTATGTGTATTTTATGTGTGAATGCATACATTTTCAGTTAGACATGCATTAGTAACTTGAGTTTGAACATTGCTATGATATGTTCAGTTGTTATCACTTATCAGATTGTTGCCTTTTATCTTTTTCAGTTGTATTTTATGTAGTCAAATATGCAACGTGAAAATCAAATTCGCAACGCAAAAATCGCAATGTGAATTTGACTTTCGCGTTGCGAATTTGACTTTCGCAACGCGATTTTTACTTTCGTGTTACGAATTTGACTATCGCAACAATCGAAATGAGAAAATCGCAACGCGAATTTAACTTTCGCATTGCTAAAGTGTACCTTCAACATGTCTTTTTTACCTTCAACATAATGCAGATTGAAAATTAAACAACAAATCAATTAAACATTGTTGTGGGTACATTATTTGAACATTGTTATGGGTACATTATTTAGAAAATAATGTTTCGGACTTCATTAGAAATAACATTTTTCATCGGATTAATTTCGTTGTTGTGGGTACATTATTTAAACATTATTATGTATAAATTTGTTGTGCATGTATGTTTTGTTTTGATTATATTGTATGCATATTTTCATTCAGATGGGATGGGTTGTGTATAACAAAACAATCTATCTCTTCCATGTGAGTACTTTATTCCTACCATGTGACAAGTGTGACAACCCCATCAACTCACAACTCAGCTTTGAACTCAATCAATATTGTCTTTTAGCTTGATGGTTCATAAAGCATGTTACTTGAACAGTATGAATCAATTATGTAATTTCCATGTTCAATTTAACACTGCATTTCAAATTTATTTCATATGTAATTGGAGTTTGAATTTAAATTTCAATTTGAGTTTGAGTTTGAATTTCAATATAAATTTTAGCTCCACTATAAATATTAGCCCAAGCCTTTGTTCCATCCAAACAACAACTTACTCAATGGAATAACTTAGTCAATATGCATGTTATCATTGATTATTCCTAATTTCCATTGTTTTTTTTTCAACTTTAAACGCGAGGGAAATCCTGACCATCGTAATTTTTGGTTAACAAGCAAGAATATTGGATATCTGAAGAATGCCTTTCGGATACTATCCATTTCAGTCATCTCACTGAGGTAGGTTAGCCCTAAACCAAATTTTTCTTAGCCAAACATACTTAATGTAGAAGCAGCTACAGATTTAAAATCTCAATGGTGATGCATTTGGTTCTCAAACAGTTAAAGTGTTAGAAACGTTTCGGACGTATAATCTGGGTGGTATACAGGAAATGCAACAAATGGCAACTAAAAATCCCGATAATTGAGGGCTACAACTTGTAATAATAACAAAAATAATTGAAGGGTACACGTTTATAAACTATCGATACTTTGCTAAATTAACAATGTAAACGGTAAAATTCTACTGGTGCAATGGTAATAGGCCTACATGACAAGCGTCTCAAATTATCATTTACGGCTATTTTCATTATACCAGATAACTTTTATCTGTTTACATTGTTAATTGTACCGGTACTTATGCTTTACGTGTGTATCTTCCATTATTTTAACATTATTATTAAAAGATCTAGCGTTTAATTCTCGAGAATTTTTGGATGCATTTTGTTGCATTACCCGTGTACCACCCAAATCATAAGTCCGAAATGCTTCCGATGCATTAAATGTTTGAGAACCAAATGGATCGCCTTCAAGATTTTAAATATGCAGCTGCTTCTACATCAGCTATGTTTCTCTCAGACTGTTTCGGTTAACGGTTATCCTATCTTCATGAGCTGAATGAAATGGATAATATTCGGAATGTATTTTTTTATATAATTTTATTTCTATATAATTTTTTCAATGATTTCTCTCCCAAATTATCAACTATCAACTTAATAAAGGTATGTTCTTCTATAAGTTAGTGATGATATGTAGTTTATAGCTCGTTTTTTTAGTAAATTAATTTACAATTTGTAGAATGAAATCATCTAATGTTGATCATGTTTGGATAGATTTGTGTTTTGGAGGGTCATGGGAGAATGTTCATAGGTGCCAAGCAAAAGGAAATCAAAATTACAATCAAAATCACAACCGGCTTCACCTTTTGGGACTTATTAACTTAGTGCAAACGTTGTATTATGTGTATTTTATGTGTGAATGCATACATTTCAGTTAGACATTCATTAGTAACTTGAGTTTGAACATTGCTATGATATGTTCAGTTGTTATCACTTATCAGATTTTTTGTTGTGATTGTTGCGAAAGTCAAATTCGCAACGCGAAAGTCAAATTCGCGTTGCGATTGTTGCGGAAGTCAAATTTGAAAAGCGAAATCGCAACGTGAAAATCGCAACGCGAATTTGACTTTCGCGTCGCGAATTTGACTATCGCAACGCGAATTTGAATTTCGCGTTGCGAAAGTGTACCTTCAACATGTCTTTTTTGCCTTCAACATAATGCAGATTGAAATTTAAAACAACAAATCAACTTTTACAAATCAATTAAACAAACAAAAAATAAAAATTATTTACACATCAATTAAACAAATTAACTTTTACAAATCAATTAAACAAGCAAAAAATAATTCTTATTTCCTCATCAATTAAACAAATCAACTTTACAAATCAACTTTTACAAATACATCAATTTCACGCAGACAGTTATTTATGCACAAATACATCAATTTCACGCAGCTCACTTCAGGATCAGGATTAACCTGCTGAAACCAAACATTTGCTCAAACAACACTTTCTACACATCTAAAACCAACAAACAACAAATTATATAGGTACTTAACCAAATATTTTCAAACCAACAAAGAGTATATATGTTAACAACACTTGCTCAAACTTACCAATTTGTGTTGTTTATGCACACTTTCAGCACGCGGATGCAGGTAGACAGCGTCTCGCATATATCGCTCTAGCCATAAAATGCCGAAACTACAAGCCTAATACACTTCTATCTGAATCTGTGATAGGTAGAAACTGTTTACTTCCTATCGTCAAACGTTCCAAGCACATGCATACGAGAGGACCACAATCCCCTCTGGCTCCCTGCGTTTGTTGTGGCGCGGTCTTGTCTCTGATCATTGTAACTTTGAACTTCTTTGGCTTCTTGTTTCCAAAATTAGTCCAATAATCAATCACATCCAAGTATTTAGCCAAATGAGCGCTCTATCCCTTACAAATAATATCTCTCAAATCAGACAATGGTATGTAATTCAACATGCTGTCATATACCATTATCTTCAGGGATGGGAGCTGAAGCTCGACGAGAATCCAATGACGACATTCCAAAACAGGGATAAACACCTACAATCATAAATAATAATTTAATTGCGCACATCAAATTTTTTATTTATGAACATCTTTAAAATATTAAAAAATAAATACTAACCTTATCGACCTCCCACCACGCAGGGTAAAGTTTAGCTTTTCCATTACCCAACACATATGAAGTGTCTATCTGATCTTTCAAGTGAGCTACATGAAAAGACGTTGGCATAATAGTCCATCGCATATTTTATATTTTATTCAATTTCCTTATTATCAGAAGACGTGGCACCCATGCATCAATATGTTGTTTTATAAAAAAATACATATATTAGTGAATTTCATAAATTTAAAAAAAATAATCAAAATGCAATATAAGAAGAATATAAGACTTACCCCCCGTCGAAATAGTCATTGTCTTCAACCCCTAATAACACACCCCACCAAGACCGATCAAGAAACAAATGTATATCATTGTCGAGTTTGCATATGTCAGTGTAACACCCCTGGCTCCGCTCATGTAGATAAAAATCAACTACGGTCTTAGCCCAAAGGGTATTATCCAGAATTGTGTCCGGTAATATTTTCCTCTCCACTTCAGATACTGGAATGGTACTGACCGGTAACTCATACGAAAGCCAACTCTTATCCATCATGTCGGGCACTTGAGGGGGTTTATCAATATGTCGACATATTATGCCATGTGAATCGGGCTCTCGAATGGTTGGAGGGACCTCTTGAACGATGAAAGAGGCCTCTTGAACGGTGGGAGGGGCCTCTTGAAGGATGATAGGGGCCTCTTGAACGATAGGAGAGGCCTCTTGAACGATGACAGGTGCTTTGGGCTTCTTCTTACGGAGTCTTGGCACTATTGGGGTGAACGGAGACGTAATGGCAAGTGCACGACGTCTGATGCGTGAACCCCGTCGTGTAAGAAAAACCCGACGTAAAACATCTACCTTATCGGGCCACTAAAAATAAATTAATACATAAATCAGTAAATAAACAAATAAATAATGCCGAAAAAATATTATTTTCATTTTTAGTATAGTATTAAACAAACTTACCTCATTGCGTAGAGTATGAACATCATTCTGCAACGATGCAACAATCTCACGTAGAGCGGCTACCTCATCACGTAAAGTAGATACCTCACCACGTAAAGACCGTACATCATCACGCAATGCACCATTGTCTTCACGTAAAGTACTGACCTCCTCACGCAAAGCATTGACCTCATCACGTAACTCCTCTAACTCATCCCGTGGAGGTGGAGAACAGGGAGATAAATGTCATGGCATCTTTGCCGGTTGCCTATCATGAGGTTATGGTGGAGAAGAGGCTCGATGATGTGATTGAATAGGTGATGTCTCTCATTGTGGAGGTGTATAATCGGCTCGATCAGGTGATGGCTCTGGGTGAGGTGATGACTCTCGAAGTGGGGGCTACTCATCATCCGTGCCATCAAAAAAACGCTTATTAGCTTGCCACCAATCAGTGGCAAGCTCAGCCTCTGTGGGTGTCAGCCTCTGTAATGGATAGTTGGTCTCCTAACAATATAAAGCTCAAACAAAGTTAAACATCTACTAGTAATAACTTGTTTATATATATGGTAGTATTTGTGTTAACTTACATCATTCATCGTCGTATATGGTAGTAACTCTTCTCAATCCAACAGTCGGATCCTCCTCCAGGAAATAGCCCTAGGAATATCATTTGAATTTTTGATTGCATATGTTCGCATGCTGGGAAAAGCCTCAAATATCCAAATTTACAAACAATATAATACACAAACATTAGTAGTTGTTAAATAATTAATTATAATTTTGGAAACATTATATAGAAATTCTGACCTTATAGGCCCAAATAAAGCCTGCCAAAGTATATTTGGAACCATGGCCACGCAAACTTTTTCGGTCCTCAAAGGCAGACGACAACTTTTTCCAGGTAGCTTTCCATAGATATGAACCCCACGGAAACAGGTTCCATGTATTTAGGTCATCTACCAATAATATTAGGTCCTCATAAATAGGTTGTCTGGCCTCGTTGCCTAAAAAGTCGGCATGCAAAAGTAATAAATGGCATACTCGGACAACATCGAGGTCATCCATCCGAGTAAAACCATCTTTAACAAATAATCTCTTCAAGTCGTCGACGTGTAAACTCGGCTTCGCCTTTGCCAGCTTAGGAAAAACCCGAGATAACCATGATGGGCGGGCGATATGACTAGTGTACCGACCTACATCATCGTGTCCGAAACATAGACCAATGATTAAGCAAAACTTCTCCCGCCCAAAACAAGTATACGCCGGAGGAAAATGAAACCATATCTCTTCATCACCACGTTGTATCCTCTCGGGTAGATCGTTAGTCATGGTCTGAAGAAACAAATGGGTCAACATAGCATCTCCACCCGGATGTTGTACTTTCAGCCATGGCCCAAAGCAAATATCCTCAAACAATTTTCTTTGTACAGGTGTAAGCGTTGACACAATTGTAGTGGCTATGCTTAATTTATTCCTTAAGGTCAATGAAGCCGAAAAAAATTTCTACAAAAACAATAAACATACCAAGTTAGATATACCAAAAACTACAAATTATACACTATAAATAGACATGATATTAAACAGTAAAAACAAAGCCAAATATGTTTCAAACTTGCACGGTATTCACCCAAGTCATTATTCTATCATAGTTCATAAAATGCATCAGATAAAATTCCAGAAGTAAGCACTTATATAAACATTTAAAAGGACAACATATAGGTTTAGTGCAGGTTGAAGGACAACATAAAGAGTAGTAGTTTATTCTTGAAACTTAAATTCGCAACACTGTGAAGTTAGTATTTGTCTTTATTTTCTGGTTGGAGTAATGCAATTCATTCAAGTTTCAATTTACAGAAGAAGAATAGTTTCTGAAACTTAAAATCGCAACGCGAAAATGAAAATCGCAACGTGAAATGAAAATCGCAACGCGAAACTAAAATCGCGTTGCGATTTTCATTTTCGTGTTGCGAATTTAAGTTTCAAATAGTCTTCTGCAAATTAAAACTTGAATGAATTGCATTACTTCAACCAAAAGACAAAACAAAGACAAATACTAACTTCACAGGGTTAAAGACTAAACAATTTAGCAGTATTGGCAGCAACCGAATGAATTTACTAAGCAATCTAAGTGAAATGGTTAATCTATTACTGAAATTACCAGTAAATTTATCATCAATTTAAATATGAAAAATCTAATAATAATACAAAATTTTCAAAATAAAAATAAATAAATAAACTAACTCTCGGTGGTTGATTTTCCATTTCTGACCGTGAATGGTTATGAGGGTGGCTCTGAGAGATGGAGATAGACGGATTTCGTGGGAGATGGGGATAGATGTCGCCGTAGAGAGTGAAAGATGGAGATGGGATTGAGTTGTGATTTAGGGTTTTAAGTTATGATTTACGATTATACTGTTTACATTTGTGTTGCGAAACTAATATTGTGTTTCGAATTCGAAAATAAAATTCGCGTTGCGAAAATAAACGCGCTTTACGAATTTGACTTCTGTCTTGCGATTTACAGATTCGCGTTGCGAATTTAGAAACTGAGTTACGAAATAGGAGTTCGCGTCGCGAATTTGTTGATCATTTTCGTAAATTCAAAATAAGTTGGTTAAAATCATATATTATAAGGCATTTTCGGTCACTAAAATTATTTTCTAAAAAAATCAAACGTTGGGAAATCATGAATATTTAAGATGTTGGTAGACTCCACGTGACAAAATTGTGAAAGTTTCACCTTTGTACTGCACATGCATTATGGCACTACCAAAACTAAAGAAAAGACCAAGTAAAAAAATCATGGAGGGTCCCATATGCCTTTTGACTAATGCATTAACGCCTATGCACATAAAAACACCAAAATAATTTAAAGGTGCTCATTTCTTTATCTTAGTTAAAAACAAAGAGAAAGAAAGCTACAACGTTTTCACCGGGGAAGAAAAAACTGTAGTCCAACGTTGTTCTCTAGTTGTCGTTTGGCGTCAAACTTTAAGAGAATGTTCGTCTCGAAACCAGGATTTGGATCTAGCCTCGATTTTACGAAATGCGGCCCTCAATTCCACGAAAAAAAAACCAAAAACCTTTCGAATCTCCACGACTCTGATCTGACTACCGTCTGATCATCAGGAGATCAAGTTATATGGTCACCCTCGTCATCGTCGCCTTGCTCACCATTTGGATTTACAAACCAACGACCCGAATTATCGTCACCAAGATTCTAAGGTGAGGCTTTTCCTGTTTTTTCTTTTGAATGGATTTTGGAGATTATCAAATCTCTCCCTCTTTTTCTTGATCTTGGTTTGAATGGTTCTTTTTTTGGATGAAAATGGTTTTTATTGTTTGGTACTGGTTACTGATTCATCCCCGAAATCCTCTGGTTTGGTTGTTTTTTTATTCGATGGATGCTTTTCAAATGGTTGTCGACTGATTTTTCGGGTTTTTGGTTGATTGTTGCTCTGAAACGTCAATGGATGCAGACGGTCCAACAAGGGGAAGAGGATAACTGTGTGAGGGAGGTTTAGTGGCTATCGTGGGGGACTACTCGGTGGTTGGAGGCTATTTGGAGTTTCACTTCTTCCACGAGATTGATTAAGGGTGATCTCTTGTTTCCTTTTGCTGCAAAGCTTTTTTTTTGTTCCCCTGTCGAATGGTTCCATGCATGAATTTATAGGCTTCAAATCCCTTCATTTTCGGCTAGTTTTAGCCTCCCGGTTGGACTCAAAAACTAAGTCGTTCTTTCTGCTTGGTTGTGCGTCGGAAATCTCGGTGGTGGTGGGTGTGTTGCCGTTGTTGCGAGGACTCTCCAAGAGTCCTCGGTTTGACTGGTTTTCTCGCATGTGGCGCCTGAGGGAGGAAAAAATTAGTGTTGGGAAAACCCTAATTGATCCGGGTGAACCTTGGGGCCGGTTCGGGTATGGACTGGTTCGGGTCAGGCTCCAGACTGATTTGTATCTAGGCCTGAATGATTTGTAATATTGGACCTGGTGCAAAAATAAAATATGTATTATGCATGTACCATATTAAATGACATAAGTCAATATGTAATATAAATATATTATATAGCAGTAATATAAATCGAATCGAGCCGGAAGAAATTAGGTGTATACAGAAGCAGTATGCATTATGCATCTGATTGGGAGTAAGAATTTTGTAGGAAAGTTCCTCATAATTACTTGAATTTCAATTCAGGAAATAGGTGCTTCCCCAAATTAATATTTTGCTTTATAAAATGACCCCAAGGCAGTAACCTAGCCATGCAAAGTGTTTGCTGAGAAAACGAAGTGCAAAATAGTGAAAATTACATGATGGAGATTGAGGAAGTACACAACTACGAGTCATTGCCACTTCTCTCTTTGAATCATGTCTCACTGTTGTGTCGATCGGTTTCCGAATCCGCGAGGTTCTACGAAGAAGTCTTGGGCTTTGTTCTCATCAAACGCCCCTCTTCTTTCAAGTTCAATGGAGCTTGGTAAGCTTGTTCTTTCAAGTTCAATATCTTTGTTTTGTGACTGTGATGATAGTGTATCGATGTTGGCCTTGTCAAGAGGAGACTCCAAGGCATGGGAATGAAGTATGACACAGCCGCGGTTGAAGACGAAGGGAACAGAGTCGACCAGGTGTGCTTCCATGACCCGGATGGGTACATGATTGAGCTCTGCAACTGTGACAACATCCCAATCACTCCTATTGCTTCTTGCTCGTTCAAGCCGAGGCTAAGCAATGTCATCGAGGCCGAACCGGCTAAATGCGGATTCATGGAAAACGCGATGATGGAGAGCTTGAGCATGGAGATGCTGAACATTGCATTTTGAAGATCACCCAAAGTTCAAAACAAGAAAATGGTGAACAACTTCACTTTCTTTTTCCAGCTATTGTATGCTGCAATTGTTTTTTTTACAGGTCTTATGATGGTGTCTATTTGGTTTCGTAAGGAAATTGTATTATTTTTGTAATAAGGTTGAGAGATTAATCAAGTTGTAATCCTAATGTAATATATACATATGTTGATTTATCTGTAACTCCTTTATCCAACTTAGAAGGAATAAGTTGGATCTAGAAAGTCTATGTTGTAAATTGTCCCTCAAGAAAACCATATTTGATTCAAAACTTAAAAAAAAATTAACTTTATAATTATATAAACAATTTAATATAAATAATAAATATTTAATATAAATAAAACATCATAATTTTATTAAAATAAATGACTAAGTAAAATTTAATATAAATAATAAATATTTAAAAACATGCATAAATAATTCCAAAAATAATAATAAAGTCCAAAATCTCATTTGCAAATAAAATAATACTAAAAATATAAGTAAAAGTCTAAAGGAAAAGTCGAATATAAATCATACTGAAATAATATTTTTATCTGAATAATAATATTAAGCTTAGTGTCCCTAAAGTGCAATTATACATAAACATTTTCAATCACAAACATAATTACAGTTCGAGACATAATATTCATTGTACGGTTAATATGTAAATGCACTCGATCACCTTACACTTTCTGAAGATTAGGTTCTCCAAAATCAATTTCTACTACATACCATTTGAAGTGGAGTCCGTCTCAAAAAAATAAGTCGTAAATAATCTGAAGTGAAATTCACCTCGTTTAGTGAATACACTGTACTTCCTTGATCACAATCCCAACCCAATATGATACGATAACATAATTTATCCGAATTTGGATCAAATCTAAATGTAAAAATTACACAATCATATAGTTTAAGTGTCACATAAATTTTTGCGCCCGACAAATCAACAGACATTACATGATATTTTTTGAATTTAACATAATAATAGATTTCATAAAACAATATTTAATGCGCATGCTAGATAACAAAAACCACATCTTAATCATGTTCGCAATCAACAGAGAATATACCAGACAATCAGAAAATTCATAAACAAAAATAGCACTCGATAGAGGACACTTCGAAAAATAACTCTACCGGCAAAAGTATTATCTCCCATAAAAAACACTAACAGTAGATCGAACCGAATCACTTTTATAAAATAATCCAATAATAATTATTTACTTAATTCAACGTCAAAATTAAATCTAAAACTAAAGTAATCACTAACACTATCAATCCTAGTAACTAGGGATGTAAAATCGGGTAATCGTTCAAGTTTCATTCGGATGCTGTCAGGTCGGGTAAAATTGGATACATGTCAAGTTAGGCCAATTTGATGATTCGACTCGGATCAATTCGGGTCCAGGTCAAATCAGGTTGGGTCATTTTCAGGTTGATTTGACATCAGGTTCAGTTGGGGTTCAGGTCAGGTTACTTACAGTTCGGATCGATGTCGGTTCAGATCAAAACAGTTCAGGTCTGGAGCAATTAAAGACCAAGTTAATTCAGGTTCGGATGAACTTCAGGCGGATCTCGTTCAGATCGGGCCACATCATTGGCAGATAAAATTCAGGTCAGATCTTTATCATATACGGATTGAGTTCAAATCGGGTCAATTTTTATTTTTTGATTAATTATTTTTCTTCTTTCGCAAACGTTGAATTGTAATTTGTAATTGTATATGATTTAGAGTAAATTACTAAGAATATAAATAATCATGGATTAATTTTATGAAAAATATAAAATTAAGGACTAAATTGAACAAATACAAAATTATAAATAAAAATTTAAATTTAAATAAATTAAACAACACGCATTTAAGAGGAACTAAATCAAAACAATTTTAAAATATAAGGTTGAAATTAATATAGAAAAGGACTAAATTATACCCATTTAAAAAGTTATGGGCTAATAACAAAAGTATAAATAAGAAATAAGAATGGGCCAAATTCATATGCAACTATAAATTTAATGATTAAATTGAATAAATATGAAAATGAACAAATTAAAATTTAAACAAAATAAAGAACACAAAATAATGAAATCAAAATAATTGTAAAATGTGAAGCAATTCTGAAAAATAGAGTAAATTGCATTCATTTCAAAAGTTAAAAAAAATTAAAACAATTATAATATATACATATATAAGTATATATTCATGTAAAATATATAAACTATATAGTTTATATTTATAGTTTTATATATTGTATATAAACTATGTAGTGTATATATGAACTATCTATAAGCTATATGGTTTATGTATATAGTTTATATAATTTATATTAATAAACTATATAGTTAGTATATATAAACTATATATTATATAGTATATTAGTATATATAAACTATATAGTATATAGTTTATTAATATATATAAATTATATATTATATAGTTCATTAATAAATATAAACTATATAGTTCATTAGTAAATATAAACTATATATTAAATAGTTCATTAGTATATATAAAATATATTGTATATAGTTCATTAGTATATATAAACTATATATTAATATATTATGTATAAATTATATAATTTATTATAGTTTATATATAAATTATACAGTTTATATTTATATATTGTGTATAATTACAAATTATATACACTATGTATAATTATTATTAATAAACTATATATATATATATATATATATATATTATATGGTTTAGGGTTAATTTATGTAATTATATGTAGTTTATATACATATATAAACTATATAAATTATATATTATAGTTGATATTTATATACTATATACTATAGTTGACATTTATATACTAAATCATATAGTTTATACTTTTATAATTTATACTATATAAACTCAAAGTATATACTATATGTATGAATACTATATAGTTATACACATTAATTAATAAACTATTTATAGAGTATATATTGCACATATAAACTATATATACTATATATGAACTATATATAAAATATATATATATATATATATAAACTATATACTATAGTTGAGCTTTATTTTTTTTTTGCGTGCTCGAAACATAACTGGCGACGGAGGTGGAATGACGGCGGTGACTGACGGCGACTCGACGAGGAATATGATCAGATCAGCATGTAGGTCAATGACGCGCCGACGGGATCTCCGACCGGTTGGGACGCACCAATGGAGATTGCACCACCTTTGGATGATGAAATCTTAGCCACTGAATCCAATCTTGATTCAAAGTTAAGAGTAGTTCTTGTTTTTTCACTTGTATTCATGATGTGACTTAATGGGAGGCATTGGATCTAGCTTCTCATTTAAGGGCTCACATGAATTTGTGTTTATTTCA
The DNA here is from genome assembly GCF_006381635.1 of Hibiscus syriacus. Taxonomy (NCBI): domain Eukaryota; kingdom Viridiplantae; phylum Streptophyta; class Magnoliopsida; order Malvales; family Malvaceae; genus Hibiscus; species Hibiscus syriacus. Next base: position 56,246 of record NW_024062608.1, read on the forward strand.
CATGGATTGAAGCAATATTAACCCTTGGATGAAGTCTAATCAAGAGTGGAGATTAGTTTGTGCATTTTCACAAGAATTGGTGATATCATCACTTAAAAAATCACACAACCATAAATGCTTTATCTTTGACTTTTCATACCAACAAAATTCCCCTAAAAAAACCCAAAACCAGCGGCTAAGGATGAAACAATTTAGGATTTTTATTTTTTATATTATTTATTTATTTATTTATGCATATATTTGTAAAAATGTGGGCTGTTTATTTGGGTCTTTGGAAAAACTATGTAAATGGACTATTATCTAATGAAATGAACTATTATTTTAGATTTTTATTATTTAAAATGAGCTATACTAATATGAACTATTTATTCTAACATGCAAACTATATAATATATACTAAATATATAATATAAACTATGTAATGTACTAATTATTTAATATCCAATATAATATGCAATTATATGATATGAAACTATATGATATGCAATGCAACTATTATTTAATATGTACTATATAACATGCAAATTATTATTTAATATGCAATCACCTAGCAAAAATTATATACTATATGATATATGAGATATCTAATATACCAACTATATACTATATACATACTATATATTATACACATGCCCACACATTTATTATATTACTATATTATAATATGAAAATCACCACGTGTCGCCACCCGGATAAAATGGGTGATGACAGGTACAAAAGTTCGATGAAGAAATTTCTTGTAACAAAATTAGGCTTTTAACCTTAAAAATTTTCTTTTATGAGATTTGAGAGCTTAAAAAACACTTTTTTTGTTCATTTTTAGTGATTTTATTATATTCAACTGTAATAAATTAAATGTTATTCAAATTTTAGATCAAATGTTATTTATATTATCAATATCAATTAAATTCATCTTTTATATCATGTTTTATATATGTTATAATTGTTAGATAATTTTTTTACATAAATTAAACTATATAATTTACATTTAAAATAATTTTATTAATCATGTTTAATGCCAATAAATTATTTTAACTTGTAATCATTATAATTAATTTAATTAATAATGTTCAATACATAAATTACTTGATAAAATAAAATTAATGATTATATTGAACATTTATAACATAAGAATCATAATATAAAAATCATAATTAATATATTTAATATATTTATTAATTTAATTATCATAATTAATAATTTATTATAATATTTAAAAATTAATCATAGTATGATTTATTATAAACTCAAAATCTCACAATTTTATCAAAATCTTGTAATTTCATTAATGATAATATATAAGTTATAAATGTCAAGTCAGTTAAATATAAAGTCAGGTAAATATCAGATCATGTTAATAACAAGTCAGATCATTTACAGGTCAGGTTGAAAACAAGTCAGGTTGAAAACATGTTAGATAATACAAGTTTTTTACCAGGTCAATCTTGGGTTCGTGTTCATATCAGTTGGATGCAGGTTGGGTTTGGTATCATATTTTCATTTCAATTCGGATTCAGGTCGGGTTCAGATCCATAATTTCCAGGTCTAATTCGGGTTCATATCAACACCAATTCCGACTCGAGTCAGTTACAGATCGCCAAACATAAATCAAAAATAATTTTGACTTATATTATTTTTAATCAATTTTACAGATCGAGTTAACATTTTACACCCTTACTCGTAACACGGGTCAACTCAAAATTAACTAGTAAAGGCGGAAGAGGGCAAAAATGCCCAGATAATGCATGTGGACTTTGCTTATTATTACTTCAAATTGGGTGATATATACAGTGAAAGCTTAGATTTCTCGGTGCCTTCAATGGAAACAAAATGACTTTAGATTTCTAGGCGTCTTTAGGTTTAGGGCAATTTGATTTCTAGGCATCTTTAGTATTAGAATAGAGATAATAAATAGATAATATATTAAATTTTTCATCATTTTATAATCAAATTTTACCTAACCGTCTATTATATATTAATTCATTCTGAATTGGATAGTGAACGAATAGCATAATTGTGAGCATCTGAAGCTCTAATTTCCCTGGTATTATTTGCATTATAGTAAGGTGGATGCTTTGGGTATTTATCAATGAGAAAAATACACCGAGAACCATTGAAGGCTCTTAGAAATTCAAACAATTCATGGTATTTCTCTAAACCTAAAGGCGTCTAGAAATTCAAAGTCATTCTGTTTCCATTGAAGACGTCGAAAAATCCAAGCAATTAATAGTTTCACTGTATATATCACCCCCATTTGAAAAAATAATAAGCAAAGAGAATTACTTTGAGGAAAAAAAATTCCCACATGTATTATCTGGGCATTTTTGCCGACGGAGGAGATGGTACCCCGTTTTTGAGTCAAAGTATCCTATACAAATATAATGTTCGATTTAAAATTTCAATTTGCCAATTTTAAATAACGAAATAATTTAAACGACGTTTATATTAATTCTCGCTTCAAAACAAGGGAACTGGCAGCCGAGTTTCAAATCGTTTAAGGGGATGCCGAAGTCCTCACGGTTAACGGAGACGAAGTACGGCCCTAACCGGCCAGTTCGACCTTCCTCACGCAAGCCAAGGCCACAAACGACCGAGGACAGCTGCAGCGGGCGGCGGATGCGACGTGAACTCACGGTAATCTTATCGAAAACGGCCGGTGAGAGGAAGGTCACGACGAGAGAGCGAAGATGCAACGAAATGACTTCACCGATGATGAATCACGACATGAACGGCAGTGGAGAGAAGAAACAAGCGGCGCTCGTGATGGAAGGAATAGCTCACGGCGCAAATATATATATATATATATATATTAAAGGAATAAAGAGTGGGAAATGTGTGGCCGGTAGGGGTGTGCAAAATTATTCAACCCGACTCGTCGACCCGTTGACTCGGATTTAAAAAAATCAGGTAATTTTTTAAAAAAATTACCTGGCCAGGTCGGGTACCCGGCCCGATATTTCCCGGATCGGGCCCGGATCACAAAATTTAGTTTTTTCGGGTACCCGATTACCCTAGTACGTGGTTAGTTTTTATTTTTTTAATTTTTTATATATAATTATATAAAATATAATGAATTATTTATATTATGGATTATTATATTTTGTATTTTGAACTTTTAAATTTTATATTCGGATATTAGAGTATGTAATTCGAAGTTTCGAACATTTAATTTTGTGTATATATTTTTTTAAATTAATAATTTGAAAATAAAAAATTAAAAATAAGGTATCGGGTACCCGATTACCGGGTACCCGCAAAATTCAGGTACCCGATTACCGGGTACCCGTAACATCCGGGTCGAGACACAGGCTGAGAAATCGTCGACCCGAAAATTCCGAATATCCAAAAAATAAGTAAGTACCCAAAAATTCGGATACCCGGATTTGCACACCCTAGTGGCCGGGCGATAGTTAAAGAAACGATGTATACGATTTTGTTATAAAACAAAATAGTAAAATCGCAATTTCTAAGGGTTTCTGAAAATGGGAAAAAAATTAATCCTTTGCAAAATGGTCATTGAAATTCTATCAAAATTCAATTTGGTCTTATACTCAATTTAAGAATTTGAAGAATAAATTTCCGAATTCTGAGATTTCGGATTCGAAAAAAATTAGGGTGTTATGTTATCTGGTTCAATAAAAAAGAATATTTCCCTCTACCTTTAATTTTTTTTTCTTAGTTGTTTAAACTCAGAAGCATGTGAATTTGAATTAGCCCCACCTTGTATCATAAATAAAACTTGATTGGACTTGTCATTCATTGCCCTTCGTCCATTTGTTGTAGGAAGATGTGCTTGCCTCTTGCTTGAAGTATTGGGGTCTTTTCTATTTTTTGGATTTTTTTCTTGTTTTTAAGGTAAATGCATGATGAAAAAAAAAATTGTGGTGATGGTTAATTTATTTGATAAAGTTTAGGTAATTATCATGTTGAATGTGAATTCATATTATAAACACCTGCATCATATAATGTAGGTCTAAATCATCCATTGGCCCACATCATATTAAAACATTTAAATTAAATTAATGGCAATTATTAGTGTTCCAAATGATGATTCTTGGCCACCTATAATCTTTACATTACGTTGTTGAACCTCATCCTAATCCACCATATCCAATCAATCATAGAAAGAACCAATTAGACTGTATATACATTATTAATTCAACATGTTGATTATCTTCCCCCAGGTCTTGAGGCTAGATTTTAAACACAAGCATTTATGAACTTGATTAGGTGGTATTTGTTCACAATTGAAGGTAAACATTTAAGGAATTTAATTTTTTTTTCACTGAAAATGTAGAATCGTTAATGAAAAATAGAGCAGTTGGATTGGATTAAGATACAATCCTGAAAAAAAAAATTGGGAAACTGTTTTTTCATGTATAAAGAGAAAACAGGGGAATTAGGTACAACAATCATGGGAAACAAGATATGAGAAGATATCAGCTGTCACTTTAATCACAAGGGAGTTGATTGTGGAACAAATTAGGTACAAATTAAAGAGAGAAGATGCTTTGTGTATGGCCAGGCTTTCAGCAAAGAAAAACACTGGTAGATATGTGACTGGTGGGCAAGATTACAAGGGAAGAGAGGTTCTCAGCCCCACAAGTGAGTCTTTGAAAAACTTGTGGTGTAAATCAAGTGATCAAATTATCAAATGAATCAAACCAAAAGTTGACAAATCTACTCTCTAGAGTCCAATCCTTCTCTCTCTTTTTCATTTTCGTTGCCTGCTTTTTAAATCCCACGCCCTTCTCCATCCTTCCCCATTCTCGTGTTAGTATGTTATATATATATATATATATATATATATATAACATCATCTTGTTATCCTTTTTTTCTTCCCAATTATCATCAATCATCATCACTATCACTCCCCAAAACACCAACAAAAACGCTGCTTGCTGGTTTTGATTGGGAGAGGATGAAAGTGAGAGAGAATTATGCGAATCCTTTGTGATGCTTGTGAAAGTGCTCCTGCTATTGTCTTCTGTGCTGCCGATGAGGCTGCTCTTTGCCGTGCCTGTGATGAAAAGGTGTCCGTTCTTTCCTCGTGTTACTACTGAACACTTAGGGTTGTGTGTTTTTTAGCTGTTAACTGGACCCCATGTGTAATTTTTGTTTGTCTATTGTTCTTCTGTGTGGGAGCACGGGTTTTTCTTGTAGTTTTTTTCTTGCTAGTCTTTTACTTGATATAATAAAAGACCCTTGCTTTCTTCTTCAAGATTGATTTTTTACGGGGTCTCTTCTGTGCCACTGCTGGATTTTTCTATAAATTCTCAGCTGGAGTTCCAGAATTTGATGAATAGTCCTAGTCAAGGGAATACATTTGAATCTTTTTTGTTTCCTCTCAATAATTTCCTATGCATTTCTATCAGAAAGGACCCTTCTAGGTTGTTCTAACATTGTTCTAGATTGTTGTGGAAAATGGAACCTGTGGTTTGAACTGTTGATGAATGTTTCAGGTCCATATGTGCAATAAGCTTGCTAGCCGCCATGTCCGGGTGGGTCTAGCAAATCCCAGTGATATTCCTCGCTGTGATATATGTGAAAATGCTCCTGGTATGCAGATGTTGTTTTCTGTCATTTACTTTTCCACTATAAAGCTTTTTGCTTTATAAGAAGATCTGTATAGGTTCTGTTAAAACGTATGTTCATCCCTTGGAATTGTGTATGTAGCTTTCTTTTACTGCGAGATAGATGGAAGTTCCCTTTGTTTGCAATGTGATATGATTGTACATGTTGGAGGTAAAAAGACCCATGGAAGAAATCTTCTATTAAGGCAGAGAGTAGAGGTCTGTCGCTTGTATCTTCCACTAGAATTGAGTCATGTATTACATTTATCCAAGAGTATAAGTTTGCCCTTTGGGAGTTTTATTGGGTTGTTTTTTCTGCAGTTTCCAGGGGATACACCGGTGGATCCGAGTGAGAATGGAAGAGGCCAAACTCAGCCGGCTAAACCAACAATAGGAGAGAACCAACAGAATCACAAGGTCTCTCCTGCACAAGTGATGGGTGCTAAAAACCTCGAGACCGATACTAAAATGATAGATTTGAATATGAAGCCTCATCGAATGCATGGGCAAGCCTCAAACAATCAGGTCGGAACCGATTTGTTGGTTCTCCTTTTTCTTTCACACTACATTTGAAACACATGCTCTTGTTCTTTCTTTCAACATCCAATAATGGAGAGACATTGGATACATGTCTTGTTAGGAAGCCCCTTAAAATTTCATTTTGCATGTGCAATAATCACGCCTTCGTTTTGATGCATGAAAGAAAAACATAAACCTACACAATGATTTGCTTATTTTTTTAATAAAGTATTTTGTTTATACATCCGAAAAAAAGAAGCATGATTTCCTTTTCTACCATATCTAATAGATGCATGTGTTCCAAGCAATCCACAATTGTACAACAATCGAAGCTTTCCCTCTATGCTCATGCACAGCCCATCTGACCTTATTTCGATTCTGGTGCATTTGTGTGATTTAAGTTCATTTTGTTGACATATTGCATTTTTCTCTGGATTTTCAAGTTAGACTTGGAGATTACATTGAAGAATGGTAAATTCTGAAGTTTATAGTGTGATATGAATGCCTCATGATATAGGTTTTACCTACATGGAATACGCATGTTCAGGATAAAATCTATAGTCTATAAACTTTGGATTGTTCTTAAGCTCACATGTTGACCCCCGATACCTGTTTTGATGTCTGAAGGAACTATGATTCAATATTCTCAGCAGAGGTGGTGATGATCAATGATCAGGAATCATGGTTTTGATTGGTTATTTTTTATTTAGAAGCCTGAGCTTGGGAGAGTTCTTGCCATAATTAGTCAATCTATCATCTCCACTTCAATCTCCTGAGCTTAGTTGTTTACACCAGTTTCACAGCTTCCAAGGGTCATACTGCAACGCGAAAGAATGTAATCCGCATCCAGTGCCAAGAAATGATCTGTAATATGCCATTCTTTTGTGATGTTTGTTTGTAATGGTTGAAATCGCATTGTGAAAACAGTACTTTTGTATGACTTTCTCAAATAACTTGGAAATAATTGATAATGTTTGAGATTAATGCTTAAAGAGTAATGTTATATTCCCAGATAGAGAGATCTCACAAGTGACGAAAATACCAATTGTTTAAGTATGTCCCGAATAGCTTTCTCATTTCAGATAATGCCCAGAACTGTACAGTTGAACTAACAGTCATTTATCTCTTCTTTTAACCTCTTCATGTTTAGCGGTACGGGTTTAAATGGACATGAAATATTAGAAAACGGTAAGCTGGCTTGTTTACCAACACTAGCAAGATTATAGAGCGTCAAACATCTAATAGAAGTGCCATTCTGGGATTGTTATCAACAGATATATGGTCCAATAGCTATGAGGATAACAGCAAAGATCTTCATAACTCATACATGATTTATAATTTTATCGTCACTGTTGTCTTCTTCTGTGGGTTTGATTCAAAACAGCCTAGTAAACATAACCCTTGACAAACATTCCTTGCTTGGCCTCCTCGGACTCTCCTTCACCAGTGTACTTGCCAAGTTGGGCAAGGGAGTTGGCCTTTGCCCGAACAAGCAGTGTGTCCTGAGCCGCCTTCATGTTCTCAGGTCTGCCTCCCCACGTCTTCAGGCAAGTATTTTGAAGGGCTCTTGCGTATGAGAACGACACGTGCCATGGATTTGGTGCTTGATTCATTGCATTCAAGTTCAAGGTAGCCTCAACTTCAGACTGCCCACCAGACAAAAACTGCCAAAACCATGTCTGATTAACCATTAGCTGATGAGTTTTATCTAAGAATGTGTAAAGAACTTGCAGGTCTATAACCAATTACCATGATTCCAGGCACTGCTGGAGGGATTTTTTGGCGCGGGAGGCTGAGGGTGTAGCTAGTAACCCGTTCAGGAGTAGCCTTATCCTTGCACTCTGCACCAGGAGTGACCATGCTTGGCTTGAGGAGGATACCTTCAAACATCAGTGTGTTCTGGGCAAGATAGAAGAAAACCTCAGCCCACACCTTTTAGGCTACTTCAAAAGTCCTGTCGATTCCATGATCACCGTCAAGCAAGATCTCTGGCTCAACAATTGGAACCAGACCATTGTCCTGCATGGCCCAAAACATCGAAACATCATCCAATGCCACAATATAATCAAGACAGTTGTAATAAGATTCCATTCAATAATCTAACCTGAGAGACGGCAGCATAGCGAGCAAGTCCCCAAGCTGCTTCCTTCACAGCAAGTTCAGACGGTCCATTGGGAACGCTTACCACAGTACGCCTAAAAATATTGATAGTAACATAAACATGACAAAAAGCAACTTAAAATGTTCAAACACGAAATGGAATATGGGATACCATTTTGCAAAACGAGCTCCCTGTTGGTAGTATGCAGCAGAACGTGAGGCAAGGCCGTCTAGACCTTGGCACCATGACTCGTTTGAGCCAGCCAGTGGAACAAGACCCTGCAGTATTCATAGTATCGAGCTCTTGCTAATAGATACTGCTGAGTATTAAATTTGAACTACATAGTGGACATCCCTCCCACAAATGGGGGATGAGACTTTACCTTGTCGACCTTGATGCCGGGGACTATGTTCTGCTCAACGAGAACATCGACCATCTTCTTGCCATCGACCGTGGATTGGTAGAGGGTTTACTCAAAGAGGATGGCACCTGAGATGTACTACCCAAGTCCAGGAGCTGAAACAAGCAATGTCCTATAGGCTTGACGATTAGCCTCTGTGTTCTCTAGCCCAATTGAGGCCAAACGTTTCCCACAGGTGGCGTTGGATTCATCCATGGCCAAAATTCCACGGCCTGGAGAAGCAATAGTTTTCTACAAACATGCCAACAATCCCATATAAGTAAAATCACCGTTTCTTCCGAAAATTTACAGTTTCTGATTGTCAAACGCGTATAATACCATTTGTTTTTTTCTCTTTTGTTTGGTCATTCTAGTGTAGGCATATTTTAAGCAAATTGTGGAAGACAATACAATTATATAACACTTACTGCAGTCTTGACAAGCTCATCGGCATATGAGCTAGCACGCACGTTGAGTCCAGAGGGAGCAACGGGGTGATACCTAACCACAGAAACTGAAGGTTGGCGAAGGGTCTGACCCTTGACCCACTCGGACTTGTCTACAACAGGTGAAGGCTTGAGGAGAGATGCAGAAGCCATTTTTTGTGTTGTTAAAGATGTTGTTAAAGATGGTTCTCTTTATCTCTCCCCTTGAGCTCTTTTCTTTTGGCTCTAATTCTCCAATTTATAGTTCCTAGTCCCAGGCAAGTTGATATGGCAGAGGAGTGGCTGATATGATACTGAATTTTCTCAAAATTGTAAACCAGAAAAAAATGGAATTTGTGCTAAAACCCTCATGTTTTTGGAGCTGATTAATTGATTTTTATTTTTATTTTTATTTTTGTCTCTGTGTTTTCTTTTTCTTGGCCTTTTGCTGGTTGGGAAAACTATCCTAAAGGCAAGACAAGACGCAAACATCAATTTAGGAATAATTTCTGTTTATTTTACTTTTTAAATAAAGTCGAGGGTATGAACCAACAAATTAACTTCTCCACTGAAAAAAAAAAGTTGAAGCAACGGTGAACATTATACGACAATAAAACCAAAATCCAAAAATATGAGAAAGAGGTAACCTAGACCCTAAAGACAATGTGCAGACATTTCAAACAAGGGCATTGGCAAGTGGCCACTGATTCCGCACCCTAAAGACAATGTTCAAACAAACAATGTTCAAACAAGGACAGTTAAAAGATCAGTGTTTACTTAACTAGCAACCTCAAGATGCAAAGTGAGCTCACGACCCAACCATTGTCTCAACTTGTAACATAATTGGTCCCACAGCCAAAAGATCTAAGGTACTCCCAGCTAAATAAACAACAAATGTTCAGACACCATTGATTGGAGTAGTGGAGAAAAATCTCATTAAAATGACATACCTTGAACAAAAATTATCGAATATCTTGATAGCAAAGACAGGTGGTTCAAATCAAGCATGTCAGAAACAAATTTTCTTTGTGGACGTTGAGGAAGATTTTGCAGTTTATAGAAATCAAGTTGTAAAGTTGATGTCGTTACTAGATGGCACCCTTTTATAAAAACATGGCCATAAACGATTATCCTCTCACAAGACCCAAGATGGCAAAGCTGAGAAACAAAGATGTATCCTCACGGGAAGAATAATTACAGACAATACATGGGCAATGTATGCTACAGCACGAATCAACTATACAAATCAATACATCACCGTACAATTATTGTTGCTTCCCCATACTGTTTATAAATTTTTACTTGTGCACTAATAATCCACTTTCGGATGCAGAGGAACAACCTATCGGGCAAGAGATGGCTCATCAAGACTGGAAAAGTGTCACCGTTGCAATATAACCATTCTTCATAACCTGCTAATAGCAAAGATCTTCATTAGCAATCTTTTCACCACATACCTAAGAGTAAATATTACCAACATTAGAGTAGTGCCCAATGCTAAAATGCAAAACAAGCGAGAAATTTGAACTAACTTTTACCTCAAATGCAGCATTCTGGTAGCCGTATACAAGAGTAGAGCCGAAAGGATTGCTCGTAGAACCTTGTGTTTGTATAGCTGGACGGCCACAATCGCCAAGGATTTCCTGCAGTAAAAATGTCATTCTAAGTGAACCATTATTCTCACACAAGAATGAAACAGGACCAGTGGAGGGACCGGGCAAACAAAGAAAGGTTGATGTTAAGGAAAATGAAAAATATTAGTATGTATTCAACTGTAAATAGTTACCTTAACCTGCTCCCATTTGGTGCTTGGAGTAATTCTGTTTTTGAAGTTGTTTACGTCTGGGAAGGACCCCCAACTGCAGGAAAGGAACAAAAAAACAATCAATCACCCGCACAGATAACTGTAATGATGATAAAAGGCTGAGAAAAGGGCTGATTGTAAGAACCTAGGATGAAAAAATTGCACTTCATGTATGAATTGAAATCTGCATGACCAGGATAGTTTGTGTGTAAAACAAACTTCTTGACTTTATGAGTCTGCAAAATCAAAAACCGTTCTAAGAATTTCTTAACAACATTAATTCTAAGAGTACAATGAATGTAGAATGTAAATAACATGGGAATGCTAGCCAGAAAAATATGTCGAAATGCTTTCTTAACTATGGAGAAAACCAAAACAGAGAATAAAAGTGTACTATGTAGGAAGGATCCTTCATTTTTTGGGTGTTAGGGTATATGTTTTGGATACCTGTCCATCAAATAAGATGTCCAAGCCACGAGTAAAATAATTGTAGAAATAATCAGCACAAAGAGTTGTCCGAGGACGAGGATCCGAAGCAGAGTGAATAACCATTTGGTCAACCTGTAAACAAAATCAATCATTGCTATGAGGGTAACATGCAAAAATATTCAAGCATACAAAGTGGCTATACAAGATCTCATGCATTGTTGCTACCTACCTGCTTTGATGGATTCCACAAGGGCGCCCTAATTCAGACCAGACATCCTGCACGAAAGGGAAATAACATAAAATTTGTAACAGAACAAATAAAATTTACAAGGAGAAAGGAAAAAAAGCTTAATATCAAGTAATCAATTTGATATTTACCTGTGGTGATGCACCAAAGGGAATATGCTGGCCTCCAACAGTGAAAAATATTCTTCCCCAAGCTGGAAAGATAGACATAGGATTCAAAAGATCAGTCTCCAGACTATGAGGATATTGGTACTTTAGATGCCACTGAAGCAAACCATTAGGTCAATCAAAATATCAAACCCAACAGGCATCCCTTTTGTAAAAAGATACTTATTTTCAGTAGACATAATCCAAAAATTGACTCTAGAAGGACGGAAAGTAGAAAGGTAGTCAATACCATAATGATATAGCCGACTCATATTAACAGTTCTAAGGAAGATAGATGCCAAACCTTGGCATGCACCTCTTCCATGTAAAGGCTGCCGGTAGGTAATGGAGGAGCAGATGCCTTATCCATTAAGGATCCAACACCAACTTTTTTGCCTGCAGAACTATCATAGATGGATACCCGGCAGGTAACCGGGGTGGTTCCATCAGGAAATTCCAAAGGCAACTCCGCTGTCAAGTAAAAGAGCAAAATCAATTTGGAGCAAATAAATTAGGAGTCGAGTGTTGAAGAGTAGGCATGAAATGTAATCAGGAGCAGTGAATAAAAACCTTCTCCATCATGACAGCAATCTGAATACTGACTCGGAATAGGAAAAGCAAATGAAAGACCCTGCAAAATAACAAGATAAGAAACTGCAGACTTAGAGACAAATAATCAAAATACCAAGATAGAAAAGCAATCAATCAAGTAATCTAGGCACGTACTGGGTAGAATAGGGTATAAACACCTCTATCCTTGTCATAAGTTCCGGGATATGTTGGACCAAAAAGAGCATAGACAGCTACAAAGGTAGCAAGAGTAGAAGGTCCCCTGCAGACAGAAACCAGCTTCACTATCAAAACTAGTAATTATGAAATGTGGAAATAAATCTTAGCACTTAACTTTACCCTATCAAAGAAGTGGCATAGCGCATTTGCAGCCGTTTGATATCGAAAATTTCAATAAGGCGTAACCTCTAGTACAAAACCCAAATTGAATCAAATAAGATTATGGAATCATGTGAAAGAAAAGATAAAAAAATGTACTAAAATGATGTGTATATGCACGTGCTAATTGAAAATAAACCTGAGACCAAGGATCAAAACGGAGATGGAAGCCATGATCTGGAAAACTTATAAGGATATCAAGCTTTAGAGGCTCCTGCATAAAAATACATAATAAGGAAGGTTGGCATTAATGTAGATTTGCCAGGACTATATAGCTACTATGCATCCACCAAATTGTCTTTAACAGCCAAATCAAAGGAAAAAATTGCAATCGAGGCAGACTGTATAGATATTAGGACAATTTGGTCGGGAAAAAAAAAAGATATTAGGACAATCCAAATTCCACACTAAAGAGTTCCACCTCACCAAAAAGTTCGTCAAATCACCAAAAGACGATCTGACAGGAAGCAAAAATATTAATGATTCAGTACAAACCTCATCATAATACTTCACATGAACAACATCGTAAATTTTAGGCTGTTGTTCTATTTGAGCAAATGCTTCACATATCGGCATTCCTGAAACAAACAATTTTTTAGTCGCAATTTCTATTTTTCGAGTGAACAAGAAAAACCTGGCAACAAGTAAATAACCATGCTCATATTGGGAAAAAGGATTAAAAACGATTCAATTCCAATCGTTCTCATCGATTTCACGCGTTCCGAAATTGGTAACAAAAATCAGCTGTGGAGAAAAATAACCTGATAATTTGATTAAAATAAATCGCGACTAATGGACTGATCAAAATTCGCGTCGGATTATACAATATCAAATACATCTCTCTGATGAAATTAAATAAAATATTACGATGAAAACGAACCGAGAGTGAAAGGTCCGACACCTAGACCGGGGCGGAGATCGAGAACGATGGCGCCCATAGCGGCGCCTTCACAGCGACGTCCAGGTCTCTGCAACATTTCTTTTCGGGGGGGGGGGGGGGATGGAGTTTCTTTCGTTGTTGTTTGGGGCAAGTCTCCGTTACTTTCGCAAAAAAGACGTCGTGGCGTGTATAGCTTATATACGTGAAACTGCTGTGCTTTAAACCGAATCGACCTATTTAATACTGACTACAACCTCGGGAAACGTTGACACCGTTGGGCAAGTCTCCGTTGCCTATATATTTGATTCTTTTTCTCATTTTATTTTAATAAATCTTTCTATTGTTTTCTTTCTTCTTGTTATTGTAGCATATTTTCATTTCGATATTATGGTATATTTTTTCTGTTGTATTTTATGTTTGTTTCTTCTATCGATTTTTATTTATTTTTTTATTAATTTATCTTATTAGATTGATTTTTTTCATAGATTTTGATTACGATTACAACCTCAAAAAATAATTCACAATAAAATTATATTGTTAATGTGTTAATAACTCGATATTATTATTTTTTTATGTTAGTGTTGACAACGTTTATCTTTTATCTTTTACCATCGATTGTGATATTTGTTTATATTTATTATTTTTCAAATTGTTTAATTAAAATTTAATCTTTTCTTATAAATTTTTATTTATTTTTAATAATTGATTTATAATTAGTCTGTTGGCTTATAAAATTGGTCAATTATTATGATCATTTTTCTATAAATCTATAAATTTTAATCTTATTATATTTTATATTTATCTAATAAAACTGTTGAATATTGTAATAGTTAAAAGGAAAAATGCATTTAATCTTTTATTTTTTAAGATTATAGTTAAAAAAGTTGTAATTCAATCATGCCCGCACTTTACTTGCATCTCTTCTTCCTTATTATCTTCAATGAAATACTGGCTTGACTCCCCTTTATTCTCTTGCACTTAATTTTCACATCATCTAATATGTTAATTATTAACGGTAGGTAATTCGTGTTGATTGTACGTTAACTAAATAAAAACGAAAGTGATCATGTATTATAATTTTTAAAATCAGTAAAAAATAAAAAAAAATACAAATATAAGGGATCAATCATGTAGTTAACCCAAAAACAATTAGCTAAAACCACAGCAGGTCATTTATTGCCCAAATGAACACTATAACCCCAAACCAATCCAAATGACAACATTTTTCAGTAGTCGCTTTCTCAAATGAGAGCAAAAAGATGAATAAATCACACTTGCTTTCCTAATGAATTTACTATCATTATCAATATCTTAGGGATTTTGCTTCCCAAACTATACTCCTCAATTAAGCACCGGCCAGGCATGTGCCAAAATGTTACATCACAAATCTCATGGTGTCATGTGATTGGTTTTCAAACCTATTTTATTGCAGTTGTTTGTTTGGAGGAAAAAAAATCAGTGTGATTTTTTTTTGTTATCTAATGATCTGTTTGCTTCACTGAAAATAAATTTGAAGAAATTAATTTTGAAAACTATATTATATTTTCTTGAAAACAATTTTTAAAAATCATTTTTTGATGTTTGGATAATATTGTCTAAATCATTTTCCAATTTTTGATAAATTTTTCTGAAAATATTTTTCAAAATATGTTTTTAGAAAAATAAATATACATTACAGTCTTTATTTTTTATCTTTTACTTTTTTAAAAATGATAAATTATATATTTAGTACCTAAAATTTCACTTTTAGTACGTTTTAGTACTTGAACTTTTAATTTTTACAAAATCATACTTAAAGTTTAGTTTTTATTTTATTTTAGTACCCCGCCATTAAAAACTTAACTGCAATGCTGATGTGGCATAACGTGATAATTTTTTATTATTTTTTAAATTGCCACGTAGCTAGGGGTGTTAAAAAAACACGTAACCGTTAATTGGTATAACCGTTATATTTAACAGGTTAATTAACCGAATCATTAATACTAGACGGTTTCGGTTAACCAAACCGCTAAAAATGATGGTTAACGTTTAATGTTACAGATACGAATTTTGATAAACTGTTAACTGTTAATAAATTAAATTTATAATTATATTTATAATTTATTATATTTTTACATAAATAAATTAATATAAGTTTCTATTATTTATAATTTATATATATATTTAATAAAATTTGTATACAAATAACTTAATATATATATTATATATATATATATATATATATATTTTTAACTTTTTATTTATTTGGAAATACAGAAACATACTTACATCAATATAATTATATGTTTATTCTTAGGTACTGAGATATTATATGATAATAAATAAATATTTTAAATTTAATTTTTAAAATAATTTAATATTATTTCTTAAAATATATATTTAATTATTTTTATTCTAAAATAAAGTTAAAAATAATTTAATTTTTAATTAAGTAATTTGGTTTATAATGAAAAATATTTTGTATTTTTAAATAATTAAATAATTTATTTTTTAATTAAAATTTATTGTTTTGTAGTGGAAATGGAGCGTAATTAAATATAACTTTGTAGTGAGTTGTTAACTATTAACTTGTTTAGCCCGGTAGCTAAGCCTTTGTTAATTTACATGGACCACAGCACTGCAGTTAAGTTTTTAATGGTAGGGTACTAAAATGAAATAAAAATTAAACTTTAGGTATGATTTTGTAAAAATTGAAAGTTTGGGTACTAAAACATACCAAAAGTGAAATTTTAGGTCCTAAACGTGTAGTTTACCCTTTAAAAAATTAATTTCGTTACTATAATATTATATTATAAAATTTGTATATATATTATAATATTTATTTTATAAGTACATCAAATTAAAATTTAATATCACTTATTTTTATTTATAAATAATATGAATAATTAAACTTTAATTTTTTTTAGATATAATAGAGAAAAAAAGGATGAACATCTAAATAGAATAAACATTAGATTTTAATAGTTTTTTATCTCAAACAAATTTGAATGCATATATATTGCATAATATGATTCAAACTTCTATTTACAATATTGACTCCATAATTTATCATCTCCCCAATCAAATAAGTTGTAATAACTATTAACAATTAATAAATTAAAAATGCACGGTTACCATTATTTAAAAGTAAAGTTTCAAAAACAACAAAATAGTTACAAAATTATAACTCGGTCAATAATACAACTACTTGAGATATTCAAGCATAAAGCAATTGTTGAACCTATTCCGATATAACAAATTTAAGCTCAAAATGTTTTTTGAATTTATTCAAAGTTTTCAAAAATAATTCAAAGTTCATAAAATTTGAATTTGAATACAAAATTGTTTTTCTGGGTACACAGTACTGATATTGTTCTTACAGTATCGATATCACATGAATAGTATCGATATTGTTCTTGCAATATCAATACCAAAGGTAAGAAAGATATTGACACTCTCATGGTAGTACCGATACTGCCTTGTGTTTCAAATGTGTTTATATTTTAGTAAGCTAAAATAGTATTGATACTCAAAGAAGTATCGATACTCATGTATAGCAGTATCAATACTATAGCAATAGTATCGATACTCACTCAACCCAATGGTTAAAACAACTAGTTTCTTTAAAGACAATATCGATACTCATCATCACTGTACTAAGCAGTTGTTTTTGCAGAAAATTAATCCCCAACGGCTCCAAAACTCACCAATGACTAGAAACGTCTACAAACTCATTCCAACATATAAAAACATGTTGAACAGTTGAAGAAGGTTACAACACCAATCCAAGCAATCCACATCAAGAGAAAAGTTCTTTCAATCTTATTTTTCCTTTTTCTTGTACATAGAGTGTTTTGAGCTTAAATTGAAACTCCTACCTTTAGAGGTTTTCTTGTTACATTTATTAAACCTTTGTAAAATGGGGAGTGGTTTATCTTAGCCGTAAAAAATATAGAAATTGTAAAGGTTATTCTTGAGCCTAGAAAAAGAAAGAACAAATTCACTATAGTGTGAAGCTAAGAGAAGATGTAGACTTCATTTAAGGAAGTTGAATCACTCTAAATACTTATGCAATTTCATATTCTTTCTCTCCATACCAAAATTTCAATTGGCCAATTCACATCTTTTTGGCACTTTTTCAGTTTATCGATAGAGCAACAAAATCTCAAAATTTAGTATAAGATCGGGTCACAATCGACGGTTTAACACTTTGTGAAGATCCTTGAAGCTCTTTATCAATTTCCTTTTCAACCGAAAAGATAACTTCCATATCTAGCACGTATTATCTCGAGGATTCTCACTTCATCACTAGGTCACCCTACTTCAATGGAGCAAATTATTCCTATTGGGAAAATAAGATGAGTTTATTCATCCAAGCCGTTAATTGTAACGCCCATAACCTATATACACGAACCAATATGAGTTACATATGTCACATAAAAAATTCAAAATATTTCTTTAATTGAACTGAGTAAAATTTTGTTTCATTCAAACATCTCCAGTTTCATAACTTGAACAATTATTATAAATAATTATTCAGAAAAATTGTAATCTAATATTTTTGTTACCAATTCAAAACCAGTTTCAGGCAGTGATAGACAGTCTATTCTGTTTCATAAAATAATACGTCTGTCCACCATGTTGATTTAAAACCCAAATTAATTTATTTAAGCATAGTTTATCATAATATTAATCATACTAATTATATTTAATACTAACTTTATTAAGAAATTGCAGACATTTCATTATCGTATACATGTAAGCTAGAACTTCTAGAACACAGTACGATGTCATCATTGTTACCTGTAAATATTTCCTTGGAGATTGATGCCAAAATCAGCTCCTTACTCATTTTCTTCCTTTTCCTACGCATGAAAATCATCACACCTAAGTATACACTTAGTGAGGCAATTATATAAATATTCAAAGCAATTAAAGGAATAAAAATATTCAATGCAATGATCACTTTACATGTATACCATCCATGTTACCATAAATTAACATGACATAACCGGATATAAAGTTTCATACCAATATACTTGTCATTTATCCCATAAGCTCAAAAACTTATTCACCTGTCTATCATTTATTAACCAATAAACAATAGCAAGGTATACCATATGAGGACCCAGGTATAGGAGTCAAATATTGCACCATAGTGCTGAGGTCGAGCCTTGTTCACCTAATAATGCACCGTAGTGTTGTGTCATCATTTCATCTCATAGCATTACCTTTCACTTTTTCATTTCATAGCCCAATGTAAACCACTGAGAATGCAAAGTATTCGAGTCATATGAGCATACAAATAAACACCATTGTTAATAAGTAACGTCAGAATGCTAAATCATCATTAATAGTAGTACCATCGTTACAAAGACGTCAGACTGCTAAATCGTCCTTAATAGTAGTACCACCATCACAAAGACATTAGACTTGTTAAATCATCATTAATAGTAGCACCATTGTCATAAAAACGTCAGACGTGCTAAATCATCATTAATAGTAGCACTATCATCACAAAGACGTCAGACATGCTAAATCATCATTAATAGTAGTACCACTGTCACAAAGACGTCATAAATGCTACATCATCATTAATAGTAGCACCACCATCACAAAGACGTCAGACGTGCTAAATGCTCACCTCTATACCAATGATTCTCAATGCATTTACAATGGGCACTTTCTTTAAATCATTTATCATTCACCTTTCAGAATCTTTTCAAATATTATCACAATCAAGTCATACATCATTCACTCATAGTAATCTTTTAAACATTAACGAAATCAAGTAAATACAATACAAATCTCAATACACATACAAAGGGCTTTTCCATCACATTCACATATCATTTAAATACCAAAGTATTCAAAAATAAAACATATCAAAATATCATATAAAAATACATTGGGCAGTCATATCCAAAATCATTCATAAGAAATCATCAAACAAAATAATATAAAATATAATAAAACAAATTGAAATTAATTTCTTTTCAAGTCGTTCGAGGTGACTCATCACAAGTCTTTCATGTCACTTATATAGATATGTAAAATGCACTCACATTTACTTATATTCAAATCCAAAATATAAACCTCACCAAACTTTAAGCTTAGTTCTTGCTTCCAATCACTTCTTTACGAATTTATTACATTTCATATTTTGATAGTTTGCGTACCTTCAAAGAAATTATTCTATATTAATATACATATTTAAAAATTATTTTGTTTATACCAATAGAAACTAGACTCAAATACAAATCTAACCATTAAAAGTCACTTTTTCTATTTCAATTTTTATAATTTATAGCAAATTTGAAAGTTGACTGATAGAAGCTGTCTTGGACAAAATTGCTGTCATGTTTTTCTGACCTATCACTGATTAAATTTTTTATTTTTTTATACTTATTGAAATAAATTTCTGTTTATCCAAACAAAACTAGACTGATATACTAATCTAATGATATAAATATCATTCTCTAATCATTTTTGTAGAATTTATGGTGATTTTATAAATCTACTATTCAAACACAAATCTAGGCAGATTTTACCAATTTGCATTTTCATCTTATTCACTAATTCATTAGCTCACCAAATGCATATGTATGCATAAACAACAAATCACATAGCAATTAGGAGTCACTTATTACCATAGTAACTCCGTAACTGACTCATCGCAAGCCAATGCTTGTTGGATAACATAAGTACAAATTAAATTTGCATTCACCTAGTGGCCTTAGCTTGCAAACTTCCTTAGAATTTTCCTATTTCATCCTTAAGCTTCTCCTTAGCTTTAATAATATTTGATATTTATTTCAAGCACTCAATCTTGTTCATGGGGAACACGAAATGTTGGCTGAAAATGACTAAGTTTTCATGAAATTTCTAATGAATTTCATGTTAATTTACCTTATATTAAGCTTAAATGAATAAAATATTCATTTAATGAGAAATGTCATTTTTCCATTAATGAAACTTGATATTTAAAATAATACCAAGCCACATAAATCTTTCATCTTTCAAAGTCAAAGATGGTAAAATACTTTACCCTTTATAACTTTGACCATGCCATTTTCCAAAATTTCAATCTTGTCATTTTTCATCCAACGGTCCAAATTGAACTTAGAAATAAATTATCAAATTCAATGCTCCATATTATTTTTCATCATTTTAAAATGTGGAAATAATATTTCTAAGCTTAATTGATCATCCTTCAAATTTTTCCAAAATTTCTATTCGATTCGATTTACCGAATTTTTATAGGACTTTATCACTTTTAATTCAAAATCTGTACGAAAAATCTTATTCCCACACAAACATCATTCTTGGGGGTAAATTATTCATTTACAGGGTCGGATTACATAACTATTTTAAAATTACACTTTAATCCTTATTTTTTCCAAAGTTTATACTTTGGCTATTTAACTTTCAAATTTTACATTTTGGTTACTAACCAAATTTTTGGGGTATTACATTAATCTTGTGGTTTTGGATACCATCGTAGACAATTCTCTCGTTCCTCTAAGAAATCATTTCGGAATAGACAAGTGAAAATAAGAAGCTTGTCTAACTCAATGCCAAAGCCATGTACATCATCTTTTGGGTTTTTGGCCCAAACAAATATAGTAGAGTATCTTCATGCTCTAATGCTAAGGAGATATGAGACAAGTTGAAGGTGACCCATGAAAGAACAAGCCAAGTGAAGAAGTCCAAGATTGGCATTCTCACTCTCAACTACGAGAACTTTAAAATGAAACCCAATGAAGACATAAAGATGATATACGATCAGTTTCCTTCAATTATTAATGAGTTGAAGAACTTTGGGAAGCTTTATCCCAATGAAGAAATAGTGAGAAAAATTCTTGCCTCATTGCCTATATCATGGGAAGGTAAATTAACCGCCGTCAAAGAAGCCAATGATTTGAATTTGTACACCTCAATAAGTTCATCGGTTCATTACTCACTCATTAGGTGAAACTCCAAAAGAAGAATGAAAAGAACAAGAAAAATAATGAGCTAGGAATCATCTTCAAATCCACCAATAAGAGTAATCAAGACTCAAGTGAAGAGGTGAATGAAGATGAAGAGTCTCTCGATGTGCTTTGAGTGCCAAAGAGCGGGATATGTCAAGTATAATTGTCCTCTCTTAAAGAAGAAGGGATCGAGCAAGAAAAATGTATTTGTAGCAGTTTGGAGTGATGAAGATAACTCCAATGATGAAGATGAAGTAACCAATATATGCCTCATGGCCATCGAAGAAGATGAAGTAGCCAATCTATGTCTATGTTGAATTGTATTTGGAATTTAAGACCATGAATTCCAAACATAAGAAATTGATTTCAAAATTTAAAGTTGAAAATGATATTCTTTTGAAAGTAAAATTGGATTTTGAAAAACAAAATGAAATTTTGAAAAATGATTTTAAGATTTCAAAATCAAAATCAATGATTTAGAAAAAGAAAATCATGATTTAAAAGTTAGAAATTTGGCAAAATACTCATATTGTCATTTTCATGGTCACATGGAACATACTTGTCCTTTAAAACTTAGAAATTTTTTTAAAATTAGACAAGTATGGGTTCCCACGAGAATAAAAGACCTTTGCACTAACATTCAAGGACCCAAAGCAATTTGGATACCAAAATCCAAATAAATGTCTCTTGTAAATGTGTGAGAGCAATGCTGACAAAGGTGAAGAAATTCAAATGTTCTATCCGCACAAGATGAGAAATGGGTAACCTCTAAGCTTAAAGTTTTTAATTTTGTATATTGGTTGCCTATTTTGTTTTGTGCATGCATGAGTTTTAAGCATAAATGATTATATGTTGTTTTTCTACTTCATGTAATGTGAAATGTGTTATGTTGAACATTTTTAAAGTATGTAATGATTTTTTTGTTCATCATAATGATTTTTGGTCAAATATGTTTTTAATGTTTTGTTTTTACAAACTTTGATTTTTGACCTTAAACTTAAATGTTTATGCATGTGTTTTTTTATTACAAATGACATCTCTCTAACAATTGATATCAATTTTTCAAATGCATAAAATTTTTAGAAAGCTTTATGCATAAGAACTTTAATGTTTCATGTTAATATTGCATAAAGTATAATAGACTTGGATTTATTGAATTTTATGTGTTACTAACATGTTTTTTCATCATTGTTGAAATTCAATAGTTTTTAAGTGTTATTTTTTTTAAAGTTATTTTTTTTGGAATGCATTTGTTTAGTAGGAACTTAAGTTTTTCAAATGATTTTATGATTGAATTCTCTACTTACTCTCCATTGTTATTTTTGAACCTAAAAGTTTGAATTATTTTTTATATAAAAAAGGGGGAGAAGTATAGGTTTTAAAAAATCAATTTTAAGAATGAAAAGGGAGCTTTAATATTTTATAAAATAATTCTCTTTTTCATTAAATGTTTTATTAAGGGGTTATGCTAAAAATAATTTTTAAATATTTTGTTATATAAGAGGGGGGAAAATTGTTCAACCTATTTTCACGTAATTCAATAAAACCAAGGTCATGTCATTCAGTAAACTAAGTTGAAATATTCAAATATGGAGGAAAGAAAACTTGAGCATACAAATGGTGCTTTTATTATAACTTGTAATTGGCGCACTTCATCGGCTAATTTGGACACGTCAACCTGTTTGTTAGTGTGAACTGTGTTATACCCATACGTTGTAAAAGAACATAGCTCCTACAGTCGGTTCGTATCCACTTCAAGGAATATGAAAACAACATTCACCTATCATTCTTGTGAAAAAATCTTTGAAGAAAGATACAGTAGAAATGGAGGCAACACTTAAAATTACATAAACATTTTCACAATAGAGCGAAAAATCATTTAAAATCTGTCATTTATGTTCTCTAAGAAAATAGCGAAATACGAATGGAAGAAAATTTGATTTAAGAAAAAGATGGAAAAGAAGGATGCAGGGTGAAGACATATGTTTTTATCAGTGATTTCGTCAGTGAGATTCGTGGATGGTGTCGGTGGTGGGAAAGAAAGAACTAAAGATGGTGGTGGTGCCATAGATGAACGGTGGTAGATGTACAAAGCCTTATAAGAGCGTTATTTTATATCTATTATTTTTTAACAAAAAATATTAAATCTAATTTAATATATTAAAAAATTATAAAAAAAAAATTGTTACCTATTAAAAGAAATATTATTTATTAAAATTTTAGACCTTTAATTTTAAATTCTTTGATGTATCAATATGGATGAATTAAAAAAAAATAAGGGGAAGTACTAAAACTGGAAAGAATTTTCAGACTAGCAGGTGGATCATAGAAAAAGAAATACTCCTATATGTTTCCAAACTCCAAATCTGTGGGTCCCATTCTTCTTTTGGCTTTTACACATTGTTCTGCCACGTGGAACTTAACCTTAGCAGGGAAAAGGGTCGGCTAAATCAGTCGGGCGATTCCAGCTTCTCTCATTCCTGATTTTTATTTGGGTAAACTACATACTTAATCACCTAAATACTTTTGTAGTTTTGTTTTGGTTACTATTTTTTTCTAAAATCATCATTAAACTTATAGTATTTCTGTTCTATTTGGATCATATATCGTTGAAAAATTAACAATGATATTAAAGTGTTATCATTAAAAAATATTAAAAAAAAATATCACATCTATAATTATGTTAATTTTCTAATGATGGGTTATCAAATGGAATAAAAATGTAATCTTACTGATAATTTTGAAAACAGTTAGTTAAGTGACCAAAATATAATTATGAGAATAATTGGGAGACTAAATACATAAATTTTCTTTTATTATATATACAGAGAGAGAGAAAGACTGTTGTTTTCCTTGAAACAACAATAATATTTTAAAAATTTACAATTTGCTTGATAATTAGTCGTGTTTGACGTAAAAAAGTAAAAACAAATTAAATATTACAATTTCCAAACTCCCCTAACAACGCTACACTCCCTCAAGATGTGGATCATGTCTTCCTCTAAACTGCCACAAGCCGGGCAATAGGAAAGAAAGTCAGCAGACCAAGAAGCGCGTCTAGCATTCGTAATTAAACGATTTTTCCAAACCAGCCATAAAAAAAAAATCCAGCGAAAAGGTAAAGAGAGTTTCCAAATCCACGACATATCATTCCCAAGTTCAACCCATTTTCTCG
Source organism: Hibiscus syriacus (assembly GCF_006381635.1). NCBI lineage: Eukaryota > Viridiplantae > Streptophyta > Magnoliopsida > Malvales > Malvaceae > Hibiscus > Hibiscus syriacus. Next base: position 80,845 of record NW_024062608.1, read on the forward strand.
AAGGAGAGCTAAATAAGTTGATCGAGTACTGAAAACCCCGTCCCTGGTTTATGTCTAGATAAATGAATCCCGAAATAAAGAAAAACGGAGAACAGGATAGCCTAACACCCTGTTAATAATCTCCATTGGTAACTGGTATCGATGAGAAGCGAGATATGTATAGGCTTGTCCAAGTAGCTCCCCTAATTAATTTTGATTTGTTTATCGTAGACATTCGCTAATGACGTGTTTATTTGCAGGTACCAACAAGTGGCCAAACCATATAAAATTGGTGAAAAGACGGTTGATATCATGAAATTTAGACCCAAAAAAAAAAAAGTGGTCTCCATTGATGGAATTTCAAATCAGAAATTTTCTAAGGTGCCCAAATATGTTTCCTCTATTCGTATTTTTCACTTCTATTTTGTGTCATTTCTTGTTTTGTTTCTGTTTATTTCAAGGACCCTCTGTTGTTTGCAAAACATACATTTCCCATTTTCAACCCTGCACATACTAACAAAAACGCCATGTAAGGATATCTAATGTGCATGAACTCTACATATAGAAACAAAAGGGATGAAGAGTTAGGTTTATAGTTTCGAATTTTAGTTAGGGTTCTATTTGTCATTGAACTGGGAAAATAACTTAATTATGCAAAAAGAAAAGTTTAAAATGCTTGAGTGTTTAACGACAGAGGTTAATGAGTAAATTGAGGCTAATATAAATAAAAAATAAATATAAATGTTAATTTGTTATCTTAAGCCAATCATGCTCGTTATTCTTTACTTAGTATCATATTCTTAGACAGATCAATGAATGCAAAGTCCTTTTCATAGTTCTTGCCTATGCTCCTTTGCTTTCTCGTTGTTTAACAGAGATGACCAACAACAAATAAGTTCAGCCTTTTCAACTCCAGCCTTGTCATTTATCATCAGGACACATTGCTTTAGTTTATGGCAGTTATTTTTTGTTGAACATGTTTTGGTTTTAGCTAGTTGTTGCATCGTATGGTAAAGAATGATTGGCCTTACAGGTCCAGTTATGTGTAAGAAAACAATAAACTTATTCAACATTTTTATTAATGTTATAAGATAACGACATGCATAATGATGACCCAATAAAATAGATACCAAGATTTTACGTGGAAAACCCTTTCGGGAAAACCCACACAGAAGATGAGAAAATTCAATAATGTCATGAGAAAAAATATATAAGAGGAATCCTCATTGACAACCTAATCTCTAACCATAACCCTTTGTATCTATTTATAGGGATAGATACTTGATTACAAAGTAAAATTGAATAAAGTAGAAATCTATTTTAATAATGTTATCTACTTTTAATCAAACTAGATTCTTACTTTCTTAAATTTAAATGTTAATTTGTGTCACTTTGAATTCTAGTCAAATTTTAACAAATATTCACTTTAACACGAATTCTAGAAGTGTGAAAGTTTCGAGACAAAACACCAAAATCCGATGAGACACCCTAACTCAACAAAAAACAATTCTTCACTTCAATGAACAAATTCTCCACCTTGAGAACATATTTCCCACTTCTTTCACGAAATCCCATATTCTTCAACAATGATTGACAATTGAATCCAAAGCTTGTTAAAACTTGGATTCAGTCTTCACATCAAGAAGAAAATCATAAGTGCTAACTTCGATCACAACTTGTTCACTACTAACAATATCATGCACAACACCATCCCGATCATCAATGACAATTCTATCTTTTCTGTTATACTCAAATAACTAAATTTTCTTCTCAAACTGTTATGCCCACGGAATTGAACTCTCTTTTTCTTCTCAAATATGTTATTCTCACGAAATAAAATACTTTTCTTCTCTCAAACCGTTATGCCCATGGTTGTTTTGTTCAACACAAAATCTTCATTTGCCACTAAGAAAAAAAATTATAGTTCATCTTCTATAATTGTTGAAATTTGCATAATATAAAACTTGGCAGTTTTCCTTAGCCATTTCATCAAGAGAGCTCTTGTTAATTTACGTACATCTACCTTCAACAATTTGAATCTAGTGTTGCAATCCAATCGTGACTTCTCATACTTTAAAGATGTCATTATCGTGATCAAGTTAAACAATTCGGTTGTTCTGATATCAATTTGTTATAAGATAATGACATGCATAATGATCTCCCAAAAAATAAACACCAAGATTATGTGGATAACCCTTTCGGGAAAAACCACCAGCAGAAGAGGAGAAAATTCACTAATATCAAGAGAAGAATAATACAAGAGGAGTCCTAATGGACAACCTAATCTCTAACTCTAACCCTTAGTATCTATTTATAGGAATAGATAATCAATTACAAAGGAAAACTAAATAAAGTAAAATCCACTTTAATAAATTTATTACTTTTAATCAAACTAGGATTCTTACTTTCCCAAATTTAAATATTAATTAATTCGTGACACTTTGAATTCGAGTCAAACTCTAACACTTAAGCTATGCAATTTTAAAAAACTTCTACTAATCATGCTATGAAACTGTGTGACCCCAATACTTGCAGTTGTGCTTGCTCCTAAGCCTTTCTGTTGTTAAGTAAACAGTAATGTGTTTATCAAGAATTCCCTGACTATGTTGAACGCTTAGGGAATATGAAGAAATATTGCAGCTTATGAACACACCTGATGAATAAAACCGCAGGCTGCATGAAATTCCTGACATACACAGTGACTCAAATAGGGATCTATTTTTCAAGTATAATAAAGTTTCTGGAGAAATGGATGAGAAGAAAAAAGGTATGATGCAGTTTTAGACATAAAACATTTTTTTATCATTGTTTTTACTATGTCAGACTTAATGTTTTGGTATTGTATAGCTATGTAAGTACAGATAGGTAGGTAAGGGTGCGTATATGTGTGTGTTGGGTGTTAATTAAGCTTGTTTCTTTCTATGCACTCTATAGAAATGGAGCTATCTGTAGATAATACCGAGACAGATAAAATATGGCATTATCAAGACCCACATGAGAAAATTCAAGGGTCATTTCCTATGGCAATGTCATGTGTGTGGAGCACGGGTGGTCATTTCCTTCCTGATTTGAGAATGTGGAGAGTAAGTCAAAGCAAGATGACTCCGTTATCTTAACTGATGCTTTGGTTGGGCGGTACAGCCAAGCATATCAATTGTTTCATAGTAGTTCCATACCAACTAAGGATGTAAGTATTGCCTCCGATATTGAATTTCAGAACAGGGGTGTAGATGCTAGGGAGAGTAGGGATATGAAGGTGAACCAGACGAAAATTAAATAGGTTGAGGGAAGCTTGAACCCAATCAATAATGATGCAAGTGGACATTGTCATGGTAACGATGACTCTACAACAGGGAAAGAGTTGGGCTCTCAATCTTCTGTTTGTAATACTTCTACAGATAGTAGGAAGTTGTTCGCCACATAGTGACCCCATGAGGGTGATAGTTACTTCCCTAGCCATCCTCACGTGAGTGGTTTGCTTCTCACATCTACATTATCTGCGAAACCATGTGAAACTCAGTCTCCTCAAGTTAGCAAAGTTCATGGGGTTGAAAGATGGGGCTGTGGTTTGATTGACATTAATGTGAACTTGAGCAAGAACGAAGGTCAAATTATTGATGGAAATGTGAAGCAATATGATAATGAGGGAAAATTGAACCAAGAAGAGTCAAAAGTTTAGGCTACTAAAGTAAACAATATCCTTCTCCTAATGTTGCTCAACTGGATTCAGGTTCTACCTGGAACACTGCTTCGAGTATAGTGGGTAATGGACCACAACTTCTTGAAGTAGCTGGTGAATGTATAGGGTATTCTTCCAATTCTTCAAGACCTTCTGTAGGGGAGTGGAACCTCGATCTTGTTCCCAAGTCTACTATGAAACCGACTAAGTTGGGAAGTGATCATGATGCTAGTCCAACTTCAGGAAGTGGTCAATTGACACATTCTTCTCCCACAGATCCTACAAATAATGAATCTATATGGGGTCCAATTGTTCTTGAACCCAATGAGTATTCTTTGGGCGATGAATCAGTTTCAGATCTCTTGGCTGAAATTGAAGCGATGGAGTCACTTAATGGCATGACCTCACCTCCTTGACCTAAATTAATTTTGCGTTGTGATGGGGACTTGGCTCAAGGTTCCGAACCTGATTGTTTTAGTCCCGTGGGAGGATTGAGCCCTGCACCAGATCCTGAAAAAAGCGATACTTTGAGTTCAACTAATGATCTACAAATTTATTCTCTGTTGGCTTTAACCAATGAGCTATTTGGAGTCACTAAGTCTGAAAACGCTCAAAAGAGTTCGGACAGACATTCTTCCACGAGTGTTGAAATGGATGAAGATACAAGGCCCGTCGATGTCTAGGTTAACCAATATAAAGTTGGTTCAGACATGCAGCCTCCCGCGCTACTGACAACAACTTAGGGCATGACTACTCTGGGTAATGCTTGGAGAGCAGGGCATGAAACTGCAGACAACAATTGGGGAGCATTTCAAGGAAATGTCAACTTTCATTGGGAAGATTTAAGGCAAGAAACTACGACCTTCAGTTAGGGGCTAGGTCATGGGATGATCCAGGAAAATGGCAGCAGCATCCATTCAAACACTTCTGCAGGAAATCCAACCTATTGGGGAAGCCAACAGATGTATGTTGATCCGAGGGACCAACACTGGCTCGTAGATCTAAGAGACCAACAGAGACCTTAAGGACTAACAGAGGCATGTCAATTTGAGAGACCGTGATTTTCACGATAGAGATTCGAGTTTTGTTAGAACCAGGCCCCATGGAATAGGCACTCTCGTACGGTGATGGTCCTCCAAACAGAGTTGGTCCTTTTAGACCGCCGCCCAAAGGACAGCGGATCTGTAAGCTTTATGAGAGTGGTTATTGTGACCGGGGAGCATCACGTAGTTATTTCCACCCTTGAATAGGTTACCATATCAATTGTGTGAATTTTAGTTATGTATTCATTATTTGTGATAGTAACCTGCTTTGTTGCTTCTCCAAATTTAACTTGTAACAGTAGCATTCAAGCCGATGATAAAACATATTATTTATAATAATTATTCTTCTCAAGATATACAACCTTACTCCTGTGGGGATATTTGAAAATTATATATTGATGTGATATATGAAGTTCAATTTGTGCAATTGCATGTATATCTTAGTTGGATTCAATTTTACATGTAAAAATAATTATATGTATTTAATAAAAATAATTGAATAAAAGTAATATGTAATTAACTTATGTGAGCCACTTTAATGGTTCAAGGGAATCGAAACGTAATGGATAATGAAGCAGTGCATGCATAAAACGCCGCCACTTGCACAGGAAGTCGTTATTGTGTTGTAGAAAAGTCGGAATTTCAAAATTATAGCAGACAGTAGGGGAATAGGTAAACATGGAATCTGCCCAAAAAAACTCGCGTGGCCTAGCGTCTTTGCTCTGGATGCCAATTCATTCTTATCACCACCTTCCAAGAACCTTCCTCAACCAAGCCCCAACCCATGCCCATGTGGCCTCGCCAATGACCGTCATCAGGCACTGGCACCCCACCTCCACCTTAAATTTGTTTCCTCAATCAACACCCATCGATTTCAAGATCCACGCCGCCTGCTTCCGGTTCGATTCAAACCCATGGCCACCAAGTTGGAAGACACGCCGATGAAGGGTACCGGCGACGACAACAATAAAGGAGGTAAAGTGGAAGAACCGGCTGAGGCAATTCCGCCGCCGCCGGAGAAGCCCGAGCCTGGAGACTGTTGCGGGAGCGGGTGCGTACGGTGCGTTTGGGATGTGTATTACGAGGAGCTTGAGGCTTATAATAAGCTTTATAAATCAGATCCCAAGGACTCGACACCCAATTCATCTTAAATTGTAGTATTTTTTTTCCTTTTTCATTTCTGTTGTGATTTAAGTTCGTCGATTATTGTTGTCGGGTTTTGACAACATAAAAGTAATGCTCTGGATTTTGTGGTTCTATTTGATGAAATAGAAATGAATTGATTCTTCTGTTCAATCCTAACGCGAGCATGACAGAACCAGAATTGATTATAGAAACTCGTCTTTATGGGCCACATGAGAAATACCCATTAACACAGCTCGAGGTAGAAAAGCCTCACAAAACCCTTTCATTGCCATGTCTATTTTAGTGCTAGCCCACCAGCATGTACCCCTTGCCTAGCTAAAATACAAATTGGTAAAAATAAAGTAAAATAAAAATTAATTGTAACGTAAAATCTTATTAAAAGAGTAATCTTTTACAATAAATTGGTAATATTTTAAACTAGAACTAAAAATATTACATTCTCCACAACAGATCATATAAATGTTATAACAATTTCGGTCATAACTTTCATATATTTTCAGCTATAATCAAAATTAGATTTGAATTGTATAACTTTTATTATGAATTGTATAACTTTTTAATTTAAATATAATAGTATTACAACTACAAAGCAATTTCATACTTTTATTTGCAGTGTTTTGAAAATCGGACCGGACCGGCCGGTTCAACCAGGAACCGTTGTCTAGTCCGGTTCAATCTAGACCGGTTGAACCGCTACTAGTGAACCGGTCGGAACCGCTGAACCGTTCAAACTGGACCGACTGAAAACCGGAAAAACCCGAGAAAAAACAATCAATTTTGGTTTTTTAATAAAAAAATTAAACCAAACGACGTCGTTTGTTAAACGAGCCAAGTCGAACTCGAGTATTGCTGAGCTCGAATCGAACTTGAAAAATTTAAAAGTAAGCTCAACTCGACTCAAACTCACAAGCTAAAAATTATCAAGTTCAACTCGAAATATAATATTGAAACTTGAACCCAAAAAGGCTTGAACTCAAAAAAAATTTAGAAGCTTAATTGAAGCCTAAAATTCGAGCTTGATTGAAGTGAAAGAATAGTTCACTCAATGCTCACCAAAAGGCTCCATGATTTTGAATGTCAAATTACCTCTATTATTTATAGTAGTTAGTTGGGATGATCTTCTATGTTTCTTAGTCATGTGGGATTGTTTTAAAAAAAAATTAAACCAAACAATATCATTTTGTTATGATTTTTTTTGCCCCAAATTTATTTTTTAATTATAGTTATATAATTATATTTATTATTTAATATGTTTTACCTTAAATATTATGTTGTAGTTAATTTGAATCATTTTGTTTCACTTGATTTTATGATTTTTAACTTATATATGTTATGACTTGCTTTGAATATGAATTGTGATATAAAAAATTATTTTTTATTAAATATTTTTGATACTTTTATTTAATTTTTTAAATAATTATGACGTCGTTCGGTTCTTCTGACCGGTCGAACCGGTTCAACCGGTTGAACTAGTGAACTGATAGCATGACCGGTTCGCTAACCGGTCCGATTCTGAAAACCATATTTATTTGAACAAAGGCATATCCATTAAGCTTTGTCAGCTTCAAACATCGAAGCCGAATGAAACCCAATTTACGGGACAAGTTGGAAGATGACAAGGAGCAAAAGGACTTCATATTTTTGGTCCAGAGAAGACCCAACACCATTCTATTATTGGGGGGAAAAATGCCCGTCGTCTCCAACGGCCAGAGCCATATTTCTAGGTTATATTTATTCATTGCTTACATAGATTACAACAGCTTTTAACTCTAAATCAGGAACCCCAATTTGCAACATAACAGCAACCCCTTTTCTTCCTTTTTCTAGAAAAAAGACTGTCCTCATCCAATCCAATCCAGGGCCTCACCCACAGACCGCTGCAAATCTCACAACCACTATAATCTCATTTGTTTTTTTAGTGTTCAACAACCCCACCACCCAAAAAAAAAAACTGCAAGTTGAGCAAAGTATGCTTGTAGAAAAGCCAGTTTCGGGACCACATCCATTACAAATACCGTAAAGGTTTGTCTTTTTCCAGCACTCTCTGTCCAGTGGTCAGTGGCCAGACACTAGGGTTCCTTTGCACTGCATCGATGTCATAACAAATCCCAGTGCTTAAATGATATTTTGGCTGTTTCATGGCCTTTAATTCAAGTAACCATTTTTTGATGTGCTTAATCATTGCGGCTCCTCCGGTTGCTTGCTATGATATTGACTCCTCTTCCTCCTTTCCCTCTACTCCAAAACACAAACGGCCCCATGCTTTGTTATTCTCTCGTTCTTGTGATGTATCATATAACTTTGGTGAATGCACTATTAATAACTGATGGGTAAAATGAAAACAGACGGAAAGAGACTAATATTCTTTCAGTGAATTGACCACGGTTATGACATACTGAACAAAAGGGGAGAATCCACCAAAGTGAGTCAGAGTTTGATATAAACAACATAGATAAATATTATTCCTCTTTGTCTTCTCAACATGAGAAACCGAGAAAAAGTGAGTTTTTCAGGGCCAGGGAGCATTGGGTTCCCAAATACTCCAAAAACTCGCAGGTAAAGTTTCACCAACACATTGGGAAAGGGATATATCATACATCTATGATTTGTTTTTCAAGTTTCATTTGTGGTGAGGTCTTTTCAGGGAAAGAAACACAATCCGGTATTTAGTTTTATCAGCAGCGAGAATATTCTAGTTTTACTGCCAGTTGCAGGAAATATGAACGACTTAAAACCGTCTTCAGTGGAAACTGGTGATAATAAGATGTAGTTGGTACTTCCCCTTTTAACCAAGGAAATCCACATGTGTCGCTTTCAACCCTAAAGGCAAACGTATTTCAGTTGTTTAAACTATTTTAATATTGTAGCCACCTTGGTCCCTTAGATATATGCAATCCATTAAATTCAGTCCCTAAATGCAAAGAGAATAAAAATTAAAAAGAGATGTGGCCGGCTTGTTCCTTGGTTCCCGACTATCCAGACAGATTACAATCACCAAATTCCTGCTTCTTAATTTTCATGTAAACAAGTAGGTTGAGCATTCATGCATGCCAATACAAAATGCAAACATTCATAGAATAAAACAGCACATCGAAGCATTTAAAGAATACACAGATAGTCTGCAGTTAAATATATCTGGTGCAGTTTAGAATTGGAATGTTTCCTGCTCTATTTATCATATCCAAAATCAAGTTATTGGAGGGAGGAAAACACAGGCCACGAAACAGCATAATGGAATACCTCTTCAACTCTTATAAGTACATATATCAGATGAATTTGCGTGTACACCTGTAAATACCCTTGGACAACTCTATCAACAAATACTAAATATGGAATGACCAAAACCTGAGTTTCTTTACATCTTTTATTTCATGAAAAGAACATACATATTCGAAAGGCACAGACAGATTCATTTAACAAGAGGCACTTGATGTATCCGTCAGATGAATATAAAACAAAATTGGCTAATCCGTTGCTTTCCTTTTAATTTTACAGTTCAAGGTTTCATGCAGCTTCAAAATATGGTCAAGTTCACTCATATTTGATTCATATAGCATTCTCGAAGAGTTATTAAACGCCTTAGTCATTGTTCTATATATATATAAAATAATCCAATGGCAGTTTTGTTGATCAGTCTCGTAGTTCCACCCTTGTACTTTAACCCTACATTCCTTTGGGTGGAAAGCATATATACATTCCGTTTCGAAATTTTTCTATTTTTACAAGATCGTGTGATTAAGAGGTTTCCACATCTGACGCCATAATTGGTGCCATGAGGAAGCAATTACCATAAAAAAAGGGAAAAAGGAAACAAACAGTAACAGCTTCTGCTTTATACAATCTACAACTGTCAACTTAATCACTCAACTCGAACTCTCCATTTCCATAAAATACCAATGTCTAACATAATCAAATCCACGGTTTTGAACATTATGATTCTCCACATATATGAAAATGTTATTTAAAAACATATGTGATAGATATATACCTATATCCGACGCCTACTCCTAGTGTGAATAACATAGGTTAAACTAACAGTAAATGGATAAAGATTTCTGGTTAATGCTTTAGTACAAAATTAGTTGGACTGAATTAACTTCAATAATTAGGGATGAAACAAAGAAAGAGAATGAGTACATAGCAGCTGGCATTATGTGGTAGCATTAATTGAAAACATGCCATACAAACCTGTCCAAGAAAGGCGTGTAAGAGCAACAAACCCTTCCCAAATCCCAAAACCAAAAACTACTAGTATTATGGACCCGATTAACCAATGCATATAGATATAATCACTCAATGGGAAGTGAGAAGGAACATAGAAAACCGAAGCTAAAGTTTTAATTAGAGTAACGAAAAGCTTCAACAATCCTTTACATGGAGATGAACAAGATGTATGTAATAATATATCAACAGGTTGCTTTGCAGGAAGGCAATAAATATTTCCCATTTTATCAGGCCACATTCACGCTCATGCATATTGAATCTAAAGAAGAGCATCGACAGTGACGATGATGACGATCATATGAAATTAGATAGGGAAAAAAGAGATTGAGAATTTTATGTTTTCACCTTTGGAATTCGTATGCCATGCTCATTCCTCTCTCTCGCCCATGCCTTGAGAACTAAAAAAGGTGTTCCGACCGAAGAAGAAGCCATTCCCTTTGAAAACCGGCAAACATTCGGGTAAACAGGGAAAAAGGCAGCCTCCCCTCTTCAAAACCAACCACCAAGTGCTATGGGAATCCGCAAATTTAACCAAAAATAATAAACACTCGCTCGCCACGCTACAATGCCGTGCACATTTTGTACACAAAACGGCTTTGAGATTTTCATTCAAGTGGGAGAATGTAGTGTAGAAGAAGGAAGAAGAAAGAAGAATTTATATTGATGATTTGATCCAAAAGCGTTCGAATTTGTACTACAAAAAAGGAACAAATATCTCCCGCATTTCCTTCTTTCTTTGCTTCCTTTAAAACCCTTTTAACAACTCCCTAAGCTCAAATGGTGGATGTCAAATTTTTGTAGCACTTAATTATCAATGTCATGAAAGGTGACAATATTAGAGAAGACGACGAGACGTGGAAGAAAAAAAAGGACTGGGGTGTGCTTTTTCCCTATCTTTTTTCAAGATCTTGGATTTGAGAAAAACTGCGTACCAGCCATGAATGAGTTGAGTGGAGTTGCATAGAGAGAGGAAGGGTCTAAAAAGCGGTCGTTAATGAAGGAGAAGCACCACTACCGGCGGAAGCTACAACGTTAGTCGTGTGGGTGTCCGCGGCGGTGATGAGATTCAGCGGTTGAACCACCCCAGCACCTGAAGAACTGTCACCAGCTACTGATGGTGTAACCATGTCGTAGCCACTTTCAGGGCCTTGATTGTAGAGAATTCCCTTGAAAACATGACCTCCAATGTTCACAGCCGTTTGATAAGCATACTGATCATCGGCATCTTCAATGCCACTCACTCTCACGCACCGAAACACAACTTCTGAGTTCACTTCTGCTGGAAAATTACCCAGTTCTAACCCTAAAAAGGGAAAAACTAAATCAACTCTTCAGCAGATATATACACAAGTACATAAAAAACAATTGGGTTTTCCATTTTTTGATGGTTACCATGATTATATGCGGGAAACAAAGGGGTTATCGTATACACAAATATCAAGAAGGAAGAAGAAAGAGGGCAAATATATCATTGGAAAGAGGAGGGAAAACAGTTTCTTCACTGTCAAAAAATCGTCAGGATTACTAAGAGACAGTGTTTGTAAAAGGAAAAGATGAAGAAATAGTCAATAGAATGTAGAAAAAGGAAGAAAAAAACTGTACCTGACGCGTTAACTGGTAAACGAGTGTAGGCAAGGGAAGAAGAGGACCGATTCTCTCGATGTCTTCTGGGATTTTCTGTCCGAAGCTGAAGTTGTTGTTGCTGCAAAGCAGCAAGTTGTTGTTGCCTTTCACGGCGCTTAGAAGCAGAAACCCATGTACTTTTCACATGAGTCTGGCAATCGAAACCTCGGCTTTTACAACAAGTTCGACACCGCATGTGAGGGCAATCCTTTTTAGCTTGATTGCCACAATCCTGGCAGCTTATACCTCCTCCTCCACCACTCCCACCACCACCACCACCATCGCCACTTGCCATCATTATGAAACCCGATCTCGACGAAGAATCATTAGAAAAGTTAATCGAAGTCCTACTAGGACAAACCCTAACCCAGCTGCCGAAAAATAAAGATCTTGCTGCTGCTGCTGTTGTTGTTGCCATAGCTCGAAACCCTTGTAAGGAACATCTTCATTCCTGTCCCAAAAGCAGGTCTCGGGTTGTATTTCGTTGGGCGTATCGTCTTGTTGGGAGTTGTTTCCTCCTAGTGAAAAGAAGCCCGCCATTTTTGTTCCTCTAAGCCTCTTCCGGAACTCAACAGTGAAAGACAATCCATGTCATAAAATCTCCCAAGAAGCTTGTAATTTTCCCAATTTCTCCTCCTATGGTGTTACGTGTTTGATTTATGGTGGGGTATTTGTTTACATAAAACCTCTCTCGTCTCTTTAACAACTTCGTTGGTTTTTGGATTTGGGTGCAGCAGGAACAGAAGCAGTCTGTCCCCCTCGTGCTATCTTCTGCCCCTTCGCTTTAAATTCAATTGTTTTTTCTCGGTGTTGCAAAGGGTGGGTGCATTTCATAAACCAAACAACCACCCAAGAATTTACGGCTCTTTTCTGCCAACGCCGCCTTCTCTTTCTTCTGCTCTTTAAACCCCCCACTTTAATTCCTTTCCCTTAAACCCATCTCTTTCCTTTCTCTGATTTCTTGCAGGTTCTCTCTCTCTCTTTCTCTGATGAACGAACAAAAACCAGATACAGAAAGGGCGACAATAAATGTTTTTTTTTTCTTTTTAATTGTTAAATGTAAACAGAAGGGAACTGTGGCTTTGCTTTTGTTTTCTATTAACAGTTTGCTGGGTTTTCACAGAGGCAGATGTCATGTCATCTCCAAATCCAATGATCAACTGCTGCCCAGCCCCACCTTCTCATTCCCATTAACGGTTTAAAATTCGCCACGTGTCGTAACTCTATCCTTTTTCCTTGAAACCCGCTACCTTGTTTTTTTCTAATTTTTGGTTCTAACGAAATTGCCTTAAATCCCCAAAACTTGATTTATACGTGTGATTATGCTAACGACAAATCCCTCCCATCTATCAATTGGATGGCCGAGATTTACTTTTTAGATAACACTAATTTGTACGGCTTAATATTTTAAAATTATTTTAAGTTTAAATTTCATCAAATTCGAGTTGTTTAAATCATTGGATATTCAATCTGAGTTCTCGTAATTCTAAATATAGATTAATTATGAATAATTTGTTTTCATTGACTTTTAATTTAAATTAATTTTAGTTTAAACCATACAAAAATAAATAATAACTTTAAGTTGGCACAAATTAACTTATTTCATTAAAGGAATTGGTATTGTTTCTAAAGGTTATTGTCTCATGAATTTGAGTATCAACAATTGCAGTAGAGTAACTGGTCATTCATGATCAAATGATTAAAAGTACGTAGAATATATATTATATTATAATCATCTTAACTTAATAACAAAAATTCGAATTAAATTCTTTAAATCTATTAAATTATTTGGAATATTTTTAATTTAAATACATCCCATTTCTATTTCCTATTCTCCTTTATAACCTTTTTGGTAGATTATTATTAAATGATAATGTGATAATTTATATTGCAGTTTTAAAGCAATTCCCCCTCATGCGATTTCAGGACTCTGATTAGGTATAACAGGCGATTGAAATATTCTCTTCAAAATAGATTATCCCATGATAATTCATACTATTAAAGAAACATAAATTATCTTATAATCATCTTATAATCGTTCATATAATTTGTCTAAATTTTATTTCTTTATATTTTTTATATCATAAATTTTAAATCTACTAAGAGGACTTCTAAACTTCAGTATGACGAGTGGATGTGTGTGCCTCTTCCAAAGACTACTCGACCTAGTCGGGTAAAAAAAGGGTGTTGAATATATTTCTGTTATGGAATCAACAACTTTGCCTTGTCTAGATGCTCCTATGGTTGACCGTGGTAAGCGACCAATTTTGGTGGAAGGTTTGCCACTTGCTGCTGATGGTGCACAAGGTAATGAGGAGGTCGAAGGTGTGGTTCCTATTGAAAATAATGGGTTGAGTCCATTATCGTCGACCGAATCTGGTTAAATTGTTGAGAATATAAGTACAGAGGTAATGGTCGAGAATCCTTTAACAGGAAATATGTCCAATAAAACTTTAGTTTTGGATGATACTGAATATTCCAATACTCCTGTTACGATGGTTAAAATTGGTAAAGATGGTCTATATATTTTAACAAATCGTTTGTCTAAGCATGGTGTATAAGGAAAATACGAGGTTACTAATTCGATTCTGTCTAAGCGAACAAGATTCACACATACTTCAACAAATTATCTTGGGATGAACAGCTCTAAAAACTCTGTGGCGGCGGTTGAGACTCAACCCCGTCGTGATCAATGATTGTCTTATGTTGGAACTGTCTTGGTATAAACAACGCTACGACAGTTCGTGCGATTGGCCGATATATCTGTCTTAAGAGTGCTAATGTTGTTTTCTTAAGCGAGACTCGAATAAAGCAAAACAATAGTGATTATATACGTTGTAAGCTTGGTATGGATAATTGTTTCGTTGTAGGCAAAAGTAATGATTGTACTGGGTTAATGCTCTTGTGGAATAATAATATTAATGTCTCGATTTTATCGTACTCTCGTTTTCATATTGACTATATTATTGATGATGTTATTAAGAAATTTAATTTCTCAGGTTTATATGTAAGTCATCATGATAATCTCAAGACTGAGGTTTGGTCAACTATTCATTCTTTACGAAATGCTTCTAATTTTCCATGGCTATTAGGTGGAGATCTTATTGCAATCCTTCATGATTCTGAAAAACAAGGTGGGCAAAAGGAAAACAAGAGTTCAAATGGATGAGTTTCGTATGGTCCTTGCCAATAATGGTTTATTTGATGATAAGTCTGCTAGAGGTTGGTTTACGTGGCATTATGGAGGGTCGGAGAATCATGCTATTAAGGAACATATTGATTGTTTTGTTGCTTCCCAAAGTTGGTTACATATATTCCCAAATAGTAAGGTATTTAATGAGTTTGCTGATATTTTCGATCATTGTTATTTATTAATGGATACTTCTTGGGTTCAACCTTTAACCAAGGATCGATGTGATGATTATTTTTGTTTTGAACAATGTTGGGCTTCTATGGAAGCTTGTAGAATATTAATGAAGGATGCTTGGGTCCTACCTTATTATGATATTATGGGGAAAATTATTGAGTTTGGGTATACTCTTAATTCTTGGCAAAAGGTTCGTTTGGCTACCTCTCATAGCAGAATTCACGCTCTTCGGAATAAAATTAATTCTTCTTTCAATCGTCATACTTCGGAGACAGAATTACAGGATCTCAAAAGAGATAAAGAGGAATTGCATCTTCTGCTTGATAAGGAGGATGTGCATTGGATGCAACGGTCTCGAGTTCAATGGTTAATTAATGGAGATCGAAATACTTCTTATTTCCATGCTCGTGCTAATGGTTGTCGTAAGAAAAATAATGATCAGGGTTTATTGAATAAAAATGGCATATAGAAGGAATGTAAGTAGGATATTATTGATATTGAGGTTAACTATTTTCAGGATTTATTTGCTTTTGCGGTTACTGTCTGTGATGATTCTATTATTGATGTTATTGATCCGGTTATTACTGATGAAATGAATTGTGCGCCTTGTGCGAATTTTACTACTGAGGATATTATTGCAGCTTTTCATGATATTCATCCACGTAAGTCACCTGGTATTGATGGTCTTCCGTCGAGTTTTTATCGATTGTATTGGGATATTGTTGGGGCTGATGTGGTCCATTTGTGCTTACAATTATTATATGGTTCATTAGACATGAGTTTGGTTAATAAGGCGGTGATTGTTCTTATTCCAAAAATATATGATCCTCAACAAATGAAGCATTTTCGCCCAATCAGTCTTTGTATTGTTGTTTATAAAATTATTTCCAAGGTTCTAGTTCGGCGGCTTAAGGGGCTTATGGTGAGTTGTATTCATGAAACACAAGTTGCCTTTCTTCTTGGACGTTAAATCTCGAATAACATATTGGTGGCACATGAGCTTATTCATTATATGAACTCTTCAAAGAATGGTCTGAATAAGGGTGCTGCTATTAAATTGGATATGGAAAAAGCGTATGATAGAGTGAAATGGCCTTTTTTGAAAAAGGTTATGTTAAAGCTAGGTTTATGTGATGGTTGGGTTAATCTTATTATGAGATGTGTGGAAACCGTCCCTTTTTCTATTCGTACCAATGGTAGTCTTACTAAGGAGTTTAGGCCAAATCGAGATTTACGATAAGGTGATTCTTTATCTCCATTTTTATTTATTTTCTTTACTCAGGGGTTATCCGTTTTACTTAACTGTTTGCAGGCTCAACAGAAGATTCGTGGAATGAGGGCAAGTCAAAATGGACCTAAGGTAACTCACTTATTTTTTTTCTAATGATAGCCTTATCTTCATTAAGAACTCTTTACAGGAGGCTTCTATTATTCGCGATGCTCTTGGTGCTTATGAAGCTGCTTCTAGTCAAAAGGTTAATCTTGAAAAATCGACATTATATTTTAGTCCAAGTACGAGACAAGGATATCGTGATAAGATTTCGAGTATCTTGGGTATTGGCGCAGTGTTTGATTTGGGACACTACATTGGTATGCCTCTTCACATTGAAAAGAATAAGACAAATACATTTGGATATTTAAAAGAAAAAGTTTCTAAGAGAACTGATGGGTGGACGAAACATCTACTTTCCTTTGGAGATCTTAAGGTATTTCTTAAAGCAGTAGCCCAAGCTCTTCCATTGTATATTATGTCTTACTATCGGCTTCCTGATTATTTAGTTTAGGATTTGGTGAGTAATATGAGGCGCTACTGGTGGTCAGGCGATGCTAATAGGCGTGGTTGGCCAATGGATGCTTAGAAAACAATGTGTAAACCCAAAAGAGAATGTGGGATGGGATTTTGGGACTTGCATAGTTTCAATTTGGCTTTATTAGGCAAACAACTATGGCACTTTATTAAAGATCCGGAGAGTTTGGTGGCTCGAGTTTTTTGTGCTAAATATTTTCCCCACGGTGATCTACTGCATGTCAATCTAAAGGATATAAGTTCTTATGCATGGAAAGGTTTATATCATACAATGTAAGAGATGCGTAGGGTTTTTTTTGGCATATTGGTATATGAAGTAATAAACGGGTTCATCATGGTATCTGGGGTGGTTTAAAAGTTGTTTTTCTAACAGGGAGTTATTCTGACTCTGATATTAATCCTCTTTATTGTTCTGATCTTATGATTGATGGTTCTAATGTTTGGAATGAATCTTTGATTTATAGGTTGTTTTCTAAAGAATATGCTTTGTAGATTCTTTCAGTTTCTATTGCACCTTGTGCTGAAGATGTTAATGTTTGGGCTAACCATGATTCGAGCTTGTACTCAGTTAGATCTGGTTATTGGTGGTTACAAAAATGACATCATGATAATGAGAGAAAGTTTAAACTGTGGTCGGTTATGGTTAAATTGAAAATTCTTTCTAAGATCCATGTGTTTGCTTGGCGGGTTACCTGGAATGCATTGCATGTGAGTAGTCGGCTTAAAAGTGCAGGGTTTGGTGATGTAATTTTTCCTGTGTTCTAATGGGGAGGAGACGATTATACATGCCATGAGGAGCTGTCCTGTAACTTTGGAGGCTTTATGTATTGCAGATATACCTCATTCTATATATTTGAGTATTATGGATAATCATTTATTATGGATGGAGGAAGTATTCTCCATTCTAGGAATTGATGCTTTTGTTAGTTTTTTATAATTATATGGAATGTCTGGAATAATCAAAACTCCTTTGTTCATTCTAACAGGTTGCAACCGGCTTGGCTATTGGTGACTAATGCAAAAATACTGCATCAGGATTATTTAAGGTCTATTAGGGTGGGGATGAATAAACAACGGTATGCAAGTTCTGCTATACAATGGACTCCACCTTTGGAAGAGGTTATTAAAGTAAATGTTGATGGTGCCTTTGTTGCGTAGCGCCGACTGTCTACAATTGGAGTTGTTGCTCGTGATAAGTGTGGATATGTTTTTGGTGGTTTGACTCAATCTTCTGTTAGATGTTTTGAGGCGGGTTTTGCGGAACTATCTGCTTTACTCGCTGGTCTTAGAATGTCTTGTGATATGAGATGGTATGATGTTCAATTTGAGACTGATTCCTTGATGCTAGTCCATAATATTACACAAACGTTTGTGGCTATTTCTATCATCGGGGTGTATGTTCAAGAGGCTCGTACTATTTTTCAGGATAATCCTCGTTTTTGTATTTTGTATACTTCTAGAGAATGTAATCAGGTTGCTCACGCCTTAGGTAGGTGGGCTTTACATTCGGGTGGTTCTTTGTTTTTTTAAGTCGGTTTGTCCCGACATCATTGCTCAAAATGTTAAAAACGATGTCATTGATCTTTGATTAATATATTTTGGACGCTCTTTTCCTCTTATTAGGTTTAGAAGGGTTTTTAATGAGGCCCATGAGTTTCATTAAAAAAATAATGTCTCTCTTTCTCTCTCTTTACATAGGATTAAGATTATATTTAGAATTTATTAAAAATAATTAAATAAACTCACAAAAGGGAAGTTTGATGGATGCCTTTTTCTTTTTTGTTTTGGATTGGAAACGACGCCGTTGGAACAATATTTTTTCCAATGCAGATGCTACTGTGACAAGTGGAAACATGACATAAAATGTGGTAAATATGTGGAGAGAAATAGGAATGTTTATTGCATGCCTTTTCTGAAAAAGCAAAATAAACACACACATATATATATATATATATATAATTATATATAAAATGAATTATTAATATATTTAAAGATTATATAAACATGTAACACTTCATATATAAAAAAATATGACAGCATAAACATGTAATTACTTCTCTAAATTCAATCATTGTGATAAATATTTATGCAAAAAACATGTGGTTAAAAATAATCTTTAAATATCTATTAGTATTCTTGTGTCGTCTTCTTCTCTTCTTTTATTTTTTGTCTAGCCGGTAGTGGAACTAATTTTAATATTAGTTGTCGACCGCAGATGATTATTATTTTTCTTGTTATTTTTTATATTATGTATTTGTTTTTTTTTTCTTGGCTTTTTTCAGTTTTAAATAAGAATCTATGTATTTGTGACATGCTTTTCTCTGCTCTTATGACACGTTTTTTCTCTGCTCTTGTGGCATGTTTCTTATGGTTTTCTGTAAATTTTTCGCATATTTCTGCGGTCGTGTTGGTGCTTCCACAAAGATCCTCATGACATTTTGTTTTCTGATTGGCTTGTCGGTGAGCACGTATTGTCAGATCCCCTCTTTTGTAAATGGTCGTTTGTCGATATAATCAGAATTATGTAGCAAATCAGTTCACCAAAATGTTTGGTTCTCTTACCACTCATTTATCACTTTGTAAAGCGTCTCGTTCGACAGAGACAATGAGTTTTATGAAGGTTATTGGAGTGTTTTGATGTTTGAGAGGTTTCATTCTCTTCGTTTCTTTGAGTTTAATATTTTTATTTTATGTAGGATTTTTTAGTTACTATTGTCCAATTTTATCTTTAGATGTGTTGTAATTTTGATTTCTCTATTTTTATTAATGAAATTAAGTTGCGATTGTTTAAAAAAATCTTTAAATTGAGTCTTTGCATGAAATCTTTTTATTTCTAAATTTAGTTTTGATGGGCAAGAAATTTTATTGTTTGGGCAACATTTCTCCAATACTTAAGTTGCTTTCATGGGTAGTCAATTCCTATGTATAGGCTGTAAATAAACTAACTTTAAACGAATACATATATATATATATATATATATATATATATATATTTAATTTTATATTTATTTATGTTTAATTTATATTTATTTAAAAATAAATTTTATTTGTATTTGTTTATCTATAACTAGGTATGTTTACTTTTTTTTTCATTTAATATAAACTAATATGTTCGTTCAGTATTTGTGAACAAGATAAATGAACAAATATATTCAAAAACCTTAAAAGGTTATGTTCACGAAAATAAAATTAAATATATTAATAAATAATTAAAAATATATTTGTGAATGTCAAATAAATCATAAATGAACATATTTTTTTATTAGACATAATATCATAAATATCCGTTAATATTTGATGACATAATCATTGTAACACCCGCAATCCGGCCTATACGAAAATCGAACTAGAGATATCACATTGACTAATCATCAAAACTTAATCAAAGTCAAATCAAAACTAATTTGGACAATCGAACATTCAAACAGTCATCAGATATTAAATTAGGAACTCAAATACTAATTATGTCAAACAGGTAGATTTCTCAAATCAGAAAAATAGGTTAAAAATGAAAACTTACGATATTGGATCTATGAGTTTTGAAGCTTGTAGAGGAGTTTTGAAACCCACCTTTTGAGTATAGAAAGAGCGAAATTTCGGAAAACTTACTTTACTTGACCATCAAGGAATATTTACGATATTGGAAATTTTGAAACTTTACATTTGAGTTTCAAAACTCTGTGTCTTTAAATACAATTTTAGCATTCTTTAACTATAAGTAAGAGCTTCCTTTGTCATCAAGGAACATTTATGAGTCAAATTTTAACATAAAATACACACAACATACATCAAAAATCCTAATAAACCAAACACATTCAAATGATCATTTGTTCAGTCATCATATAAGATAAATACCTTCAAATCTAGTCCTAGAGCTCATTTTATAGATTTGCCAAGTACAGTTCTTAGTCATATCATCTTAAAGTATTCATCTATCAACTACAACATATCTCTTTGCATGTACAATTCCAATATTATCTATTAACATATCATCTTGATGCTAAACTTAGAGTTCGTCCAGGAAAAAAATTATAATTCAATTGTTTTTATAAATTATTCACTAATTGAGTTTTGTCCAGGAAAAAACTTTTAAATTCATTTTATATTTTTATTATAATTATAATTTTCATTTTTTATAATTTAAATTAATATATTTTTAATTTATAATATAATGTCCAAAATAGACATTTTATCTTATTAAATGTGTTTTTGGATAGCAATTCAAAACACCAAAACATTTTATAATATTACTGTTTGTGTCATTTTGAGGTCTTCACGCATCCAAAGTTTTGTGTTGGACTCGAATTCTACTCTTTGATGTTTCATGGGGGGCTTGACCGGTACTGTCTTCATCGGTTAGAATTTGTAATTTCTTTTGATGGTTTCGTTTACGTAAATGCAGCTGTAAAGCAAATTCACCTCCACCATTTCGAAAATTAAAATTTGGGATTAGTTTACCAATGTAGAGAGATTTGGGCAGTGAAAAAGAGGGCAGTGTCATATAATTTTATCGGTTTCTTAAAATTGATTATTAATCATGTCTCAGTCTTTCAGGTATAAATTGTGGTGGTGGAGGGGAACATTGAGCCACCCTGCCTACTTCCTTTTTCTGCCTTTAATTATTATTATTTCTTACTATATCGATGTAATTCGGCATGGTACAAGAACACTAATTATATTTAAGTTGATATAAATAATTATATAAAATTCTTGAAAATTATAAAGATCTCCATGTATTTTGTTAACAAGCCAATAAAACACAAACTATCCCAAATCGTATTCACCGTCGGTAGTATTACATCACTTGCTAACAAAAATATTTGTAAATAAGATACCTTCGAATCCATCAAATAAATTCAGGGTAAAAAAATGAAGAAAATATTATTATTTTTAAATATCATAGATTCAATAATTTTTTTTATTAAGTTAAAGTGATTATAAAGTAATATATGTTCTAAATATTTTTTAACAATTTGATAATAAACGCTCAATCATCATGTTGCAGCATCCGGTGCTTAAACTCGTTACCTTTAATAACAACAACGATTCTTTTAACCACTAAGATAAATTAATTTGTGCCATAAATTTAAATAATTATATTTGTGGATACGGGCACATTACCAATGCTAAAAAAACTCCGCATAAATATTACTTTATAATTGTCTTAAACAATTCAAAAGAATCAAATACTATAATCTTATCGTATAAACAATTTTTTCGATTAGATACTTTGAATCACCGAAAAATACAGTAAATGTAAGTGACAAGATTAAAAGAAGAACTAAAACCCAAAACTAATTTCCAAAATTATAAAGAAACCCAAAAACATGAAATATTAAACGCCACAACTCCACAACCAAATATGTCCCGGATGAAGAACGCTTCCCAACATAAAAGGTGCTGGTAAGCACCTCAATTACTAAAGAGAAGGTGCCGGTGAGCCATACATTGAGAAGAAAGATGGATGCTGAAGTGGTGATTTGCAAAATTGACACCCAATAACTCCATGCTTAACTTAAGATCATGTCCTCTCCACAGTTTTTCCTTTTCTTTGATCAATAAACACAATCTATTTATGTATCCTGTTATTAAAGGAATGCATAGATAGCATGATTAGCACCTTCATTTAAAACAGTGTAAAAGCATGAAAATATATTGGTGAAAGAGAAGCTTCTTCTCTTCTCTGGTTTTGAGATTAATAAAGTGGGAGACAATAATTGTGTGGGTGAGTGACAGCGGTCCTTTCTGTGTGTCAGTAATTCTCGAGCCTTGTGCTTGTTCCCATGGTTGAATACCTTTCCGTATCTCTTCTCTTCCCTCCCATTGCGTTTTGCTTTCTTCTTCTTCTAGTACCACTGCCACTGCACCACTCATTTTTATTATATAAAAAATCATTTTTTTTAATTATTACATATCTAGTTAGTTAAATAGATAGCCATGGAATAAAGACACACATTAATAAAATAATACAATTACTGTGAACACCGTGAAAGCAAATGCGTAAAAAAAAGGCTCTCTAAACTTAATTTTCACATTATTGTATTTTTATTTTAGAAAAAAAAAATTGAGATGGAAGCTCAAGGAAATGCCACCGGCTTTACAACCAATGACATTTTAAAAATAATGATAAAATAACATTATTACTGATTAATTAGACATATAATTGTATGCTCAAATTTTCAACTTTTTCTAAAAAAATCGAAAATAATAAATGTTTTAATTACAACTATTTTTCTCATAAAATAACCAAATTTATGAAAAAAATAAACATCTAAAATTATAATGAATGCTTATAATCATAATGATAAATTAAATAAATAATTAAGATATCTTTTATAACGATGGTCACAAAAAATTAATCACGTAAGATCATAAAAGGATCATAAAAATCTAATAAATACAAAGAAATATAACTGTATCGGCAACTGAACCACAGAAGATAATCAAACAACTAAAATATCACTAACAAACAATAAATTAAAGTCAAGCGACATGAGAAAACTATTCACAAACATAGATCGCATATTCAAATCTAATCCAAAATTTCAAAGCAAGAAATATTAACAGGATAACAAAATAGCATCTTCTTATTCATTCGATACGATATCAAATATAATCTTAAAAAATAAATGAAAAGAAAAAGTCAAACGACTGATAAAGCCCAAAATATACCAAAATATAGAAAAAATGTATAATAAAATTAAAAAAAACTTATATAAAAAGCATAGTTATTAAAAAATTAAAATAAAAGTAAAATAAAAATATAATATAATATAAAAATAATAAAAAATACTGACGAATGATAACAAACACTAAATTTAGTCCGGTTGTCGGCGAAAGAAATATAATTACACCTATTTCTTCAATATATATATATATATATATATATATATATATATATTTACACCTAATATAATATTCTTATTAATTATAATAATTAATTAAATACATCAAATTTATTTATGGGTCCAAACACATCCTTACATATAAGTTTTGGAAAGACCCGTGACTTAATAAGATTTTAGGTAAAAGCGTACATAAAGTCCCTGTATTATTTTTTTTAAAATAATGTGGCCCTCATTTTTTTTGAAGTATATGTGGCCCTCGAAATTAAAAAAAACTCAATGTGATATTTCGATTAATAACTTTTTTATTGACCGTTATAATGTTGATATGACATTTTACGGTACTGTCATAACAGTTTACGGCGGTTGATGATATGGCAGATGAGTTAAATTATTTTATTGTTCTAATACCCCAAAATTTGGTTAGTGACTAAGATGTAAGTTTTAAAAGTTTGATAGCTATAAACTTTGAAAGGTTTAGGGACCAAAAATGTAATTTTGAAAAGTTGTATATTTTATCCCGTAAATGAACATTTTGGCCTAAAACAAGAATTTTAGTAGCAATTAGATTTTCGATACGAGATTTGTGTTAAAAGCTGTAAAGCGATAAAGTTTCGTATAGAAATTAGATAATTGGATCGAGTTGAAATTTCACGAAAATTTGAAAGATGATGGATAAGGGATGGAAATGTTATTTCCATATTTTATATTTTAGAAATTTAGCACATATTTGCGTATTTTTTCAAATTTGTGGAACAGTGGAATTTTAGTGACTAAAATGTAATTTTTAAAAATTACATGGCCAAAGTAGAAAGTCAAAGCCAAGTTTGTTCATCTTTGATTTGTTCATCTTTGACTATAGAATATTTTAATGGAAGATAATGCAACAAAAAATAGTAATTATCAAGTTTCATTAATGGTAATTTTGGGATTTCTCATTAATTGAATTTTAAATTCAATTATATTAGGAATAAGCCAAGTGTCGAGGATTATGATACTAGAACAATCAAGAAAAATTGCACATTTTTATCTACAAACTCTCTTAAGGCCGAAACCACCATTGTTGCAAGGTAAGAATTTTTGTTTTGATTTTTAAAGCTACATGATTGATTTTTGGACTAAGTTGAAATAAAAAATTGATCTACATTAAATTCTCTGTCATTTGGTGTAAGTATTACATGGTGAAGATGTTTATGTGTTGAGATGGGAAATATGGGTTTATATAGGATTTAAGGAGTTTGAAGAATTGATGAAAGATTTTTATGTTTTCGATGTTAAAGATTAATTTTCAAGCATTTGTGATGTTTAAAATCAAGTGTGGAGTAATCTAAAGCATTCGGCCTAATTAGGGTTTTAGGGATTGATTGGATTTTGATTTTATTTGGTGTTGTGATGATTAGAATAACATGAATTTGGTGTTAAGAGGTTGAATTCATGCTTGAAGTTGAATGAAAACCTTGCCCTAAAGTACCATATAGATTCGACTATAAAGGAAAATTAGGGGGGAAATGTTGAAATATTTCCTATGGCCTTGAATTGATATTAAAAGTATTCTATGTGATTTGGAAATCAAGTTGAATTAATTTGGAAGCTTGAATTGGAAAAAGGGCTAATTTACAAGTTTTGTGAATTGTGGGACATTATTGTATAAATGTGATAATTGGAGTGTCAATGCTGAATATTAATATTTGAAGTGCTGGAATTTTAAGGTAGAAAGTTGATTGGAACCAAATTGCAAGTTTGGTAAAGTTTGATGGTGGAATTCGAAAGGTCTCAATATTATAGGGACTTGGTTGCAAGTTTATTCAATGTGAAAGTATCATTTGAGTAAGATATTGCAATGTTGGAAATTTTCTTAACATACAGATTTTTTGGTTTAATTATTTGAGTTAGGATTGAATTGCAAGTTTGTAAAGATTAGAGGTTGAATTCGAAAAGCCTAAGAAAATTTAGGATGAAATTTCAAGTTAATAGAAGTTTTAATAATTAAGGTGAAATGATCATAATGGTGAAGGGCTATTATGAAGTTAATGGAAAAAATAAGGTGAATTCTAGAAAAAATTAATAACTAGTGGCTTGATTGTGAAATTAGAAAAAGTTTATGATGACAATAAATATTTTGAGAAGTTTGAAACTATGTTGGAAATATGATTTTATTTCCTATCGATTTTATTTTTATAGATTTTTATATTAATAAGTTGGGATTATGTTAGTAAGATACTAACATATGATTTGAATACTTGTGTTATTATGTAATGTTGTTAGACTACGAAAAATCTAGCTGTCCGAACGATTTGAAAGGAAAGAAAAAAGCTCGCGAGTAGGTGTTTGTACAAAAGTTCTGTAATGAGGCAAATGCGAATACAATTTACTTATTTAATTATTCTGATCGAGGACGACTTCCAATAAGTCAACCTCATATTATTTTAAAAGTATAATTTATGTTTTAATTATGGATTATTTCCATATTATTTTTATAAAGTTTATGAATGTTTTAGGGTATGAACTACCGAAATTTATATTTTATGATGATAAATTAAAAATGATTATAATATTGAAATGTTGACTATAAAATGAATTTGAAATGATTTGAAAGCCCATTGAATGTTGCATTGAGAGCCTTAGGTACAATTGATATGCTATGAGGTGGAGTGAATCTGATTCTTATTTTGTACATTTATGTACATTATGTGTAGCACCGTTGGTAAAGATTATATGATTGCACTTAAAGTGCATAGTCTGATTTGATGATAACACTGAAGTGTTTATTGCGCACACTCGTCTGACTCACGTACCTTGCATTATCTTAAATACACTTTGGGCTATGAAAACAAAATATGAAAGTACTAAAAAGTATATGACTGGAAATAAATATTATACGATTATTCTGTCTGATATTGATTATAATGATTTTTGAGAAAATCATAAGATGTTTCTTTTCAGGTTTCTGATGAAGAGGAAAAGTGAATATATTGGTTTGAACGTTTTGAAATTTTATTTAATTTATTTTTGAATGTTTTAATTTACACATGATATTTTATATGTTTATTTTCACCTTGAGTTAGTACTGCCTCATTAAGTTATACTTAGCGCGTGATGATTTCATGCGTAGGTTCATATAGAGATCAAGACATGCAATGAGGAGCCTCCCGAGCATCTTTTTAGAAATCACACCTACTACCTGTATCAGTAAGACATCTTCGATATAACTTTTAACTAGTTGATGAGTGTTCAAAATCGGTAGTATTTGCTCGTTAATTCTTCGATCTTATGAAATTATTGTTGCTGATTTGGTTATGTTATGCTTGTTTTCGTGCAGGGACTTACTTTCCAGAATTAGTGGTAAAACGAACTCATTCTGCATTTTTTTATTATTTGGTCACTACTGGAGACATGGGCACGACTCTGGGCACGACATGGTCTGACGTGGTAGTTTCTAGAAGGTTCAGTCAGCGACAGTTTCTAGAAGATATAGTCAGCGCGCCTTTTGGAAGATGGACGAACATAGTTGTATTAGGAGACTTGTTTAAAGTTTGAATTTAGGAAAAACAATTATCTTTAGGATTATTTTATTTTAATTTCTTTATTTATCTCTAGGTTTTTAGAGGCTATAAATACCCTCTTGGGGTGAGCCTAAACTCACAACTCAGATTACGATTTTCTTTTCTTTCTAGCTTTATAAAAGTTCTCTCATTTATTTTATTTTTCAAGTTTTTAGGTTTTTACATTATTTTTCAGCTTTGTTTTCAAATATGCTAAGTATGACTTTTGTCATGCTTAGCTAATTTTCTCATAAGCCGAGAGCTGAAGCGATGACTCAATTTCAACTGGAGAATTGAAACAGGCCCTTAATAACTTTGGAATATATCTCTCAATCTCTGTGCTTATTTTTTCAAAATCAAAATAGTTTTCAAAATCAAAGATTGACTTTGGTCAAGAGGTTGTTGCGATTTAATGTGTGGGAGGAAGGATCAACTTATTAAAAGCACATTCGACTTCCTGTGAACACACTTGGCGAGATAGCTTCTCCAAGAGAGAATTGAGATCAGAATTAGCGGCTATTGAAGCAACAATCCGAGTCGGTCTCCACGAACTTAAACGGTAATTGATCTACGACAATTGATGTTGATTAGATTAATTTCTGAAGCCGGAATCAAAGATTGCCTTGGGTATTCCGTATACAAAATAGAGTCACGGGGATTACCTTGTAGATAAAGTAACCGACGTGAATCCCGAAGGTAAAATCTAATTCGATGATCTAAAAGAAATTGAGTCAAAGCGAAGCTTGAGGCTGTTTTTACCATAACCATTTACAATCTTTACAATCTTTACTATCATATTTTTACTTTAATTACCTTCATTTATTTAATCTCTTTTACTACTTAATCGCATTTTAAATAAAACCCCTACTACTTTTCACCTAGTTAAAACCATTCAAACATAAATTTGGAATTTTACCAAGTCCTTGAGGATCGACCCGTACCTTTCTTTACAACGAATTTCCTTATTTATTAACCGAGAAGAATGAATTTTATTTGACATCAAAACGATAGTTATCAAATTGGCGTCGTTGCCGGAGAACTTCGCAAATTTTACTAATTTTTGTTTGCTTTTTATGACCAGGACTAATCCAGACGTATTAGTGGAGTACGACCAGGAAATCAAAGCCAGAGCTAGGAGACTTCATGCACAGATGCTTCGGGAAAGACAGAGACAACAATCAGATCCAAAATCAAATTCAAGTGAATATATTAATACATAACCGATTTCGATGGCCGATCCCACTGTCAGAGAGTTAGCTGCGACACCTACTGAACAAGAGACTTTGTACATTGATTTTCCCCAATGTGAAACTTTATACCAGTTAAAAATTGGCCTTATTCATATCATCCTTACATTGCGTGGATTGCCAAACGAGAATCCACATAAGCATCTCACAGAATTTCACATGGTCTGCTCCACCATGAGACCACAGGGAGTAACCGAGGACAAAATCAAACTTAGAGCTTTTCCTTTTTCCTTAGGATAAGGAGTGGTTATTTTATCTACCCCCTAATTCTATTACTACCTGGGCTCAAATAACTCGTCTTTTTCTTGACAGGTTTTTCCATACGTCGAAAGTAAGTGAACTACGAAGGAGAATACTTGGAATCAAGCAGCTTGATGAAGAGTCGCTCTATGACTACTGAGAGAGGTTTAAAAAGTTATGTGCTAGTTGCCCACAACATGGTTTAACTGAATAAACACTCATTCAATACTGTTATGAATGATTAACTCCCATGGAAATGAAGATGATCGATGCTGCCAGCAGTGGAGCCTTGGTGAACATGACTCATATTGAGGCTAGAGATTTAATTTCCACAATGGCTACAAATTCCCAACAATTCCGCATAAATAATGAACCTCCTCAAAGGGTTCATGAGATAAGTTCATCTTCTTTGGAAAATAAGATAGATAAATTAACTGAAGTCGTCAACTCTCTTGTTCAGGAAAGACATGACCAAATAGATTGTGTGGAATATGTGCATTACCTGATCACCCAACAGACGATTGTCCACTGAATGAAGATGACACATCAAGTCAATGCAGTTGGAAACTTTGCAGGACCTCCCAAAAGAGCTTATAATATCTACGGTGATACTTATAACCCAGGATAGAGGGATCATCTAAACTTCAGTTATGCTCAAAATTCAAGGCCGAATCAAGGTTATCAAGAGAGGCCACCTCCACCGCCACAACAGCCGCAAAAGACATCATTAGAGCCAATTGTCGAGATGTTAGCAATTTCCCAAGAAAAATTTCAGATTCTTACTGAAGCCCACTTCCAAGAAATGGACAAACAGATAAGCCAACTGGCTCAAACCGTAGGACGGTTGGAATCACAAGGTAAGCTTTCGTCTCAAATCGAGGTAAACCTAAGGGAGAATGTCAGTGCCATCACTCTTCGGAGTGGTACAGTAGTGGCGCCACTTGTTCTAAAAGATGAAGCAGTCCAAAAAGGGAAGAAGACTGATGATTCAGGATCCCAGAATCAGAGTGACGAAGAACAAACGGATCCGACACCATCTCCTTATGATGTGTCACCACCTTTTCCATCGAGGTTAGTTAAAAGGGATAAACAAGCTGAGGAAAAGGAAATACTAGACGTATTTTGGAAGGTGGAAGTTAACATACCTATCCTTGAGGTTATCCAAAAGGTTCTAAGGTATGCTTGGTTTTTGAAGGATATCTTTACAATAAAGAGGAAGCTTACTGGGGTCTAGAAGGTGAATTTGGGAGAACACGTCTCGGCTGTCTTCCAATAAAAGTTACCACCGAAACTAAAAGACCAAAGTATGTTCACAATACCCTGTAAAATTGGTAAAGTTGGGATAAAACGAACCATGTATGATCTTGGTGGCTCTATTAATGTAATGCCTCTATCTGTTTACAAAATGATTACTAACGAGCCTTTGAAGGATACAAAGATCTCAATTCAGCTTGCCGACAGATCGGTGATCTATCTGGAAGGACTCTTAGAGAATGTATTGGTGGAGGTAAACGACTTAATATTTTCCGCAGATTTTTATATAATTGACATGGAGAATGATCGCACAAGCACATCCTCTGATATCCTATTGGGGCGTTCTTTCCTAAGTACTGCAAACACGAAGATTGACATACGAAGCGGGATGTTAACAATGGAATTTGACAGTGAGTCATTAAGTTTGACTTATATAATGCAATGAGATATCCTGATAAAGTGAAAAGTATAAATTATGTTGATAAAATTAATCTTTTGGCTGATGAATTTTTAAAGACTATTTTTCCTTTGATCTATGCAGAGAGCTAGAAGATCATGATGAGAACATATATTTTGATTATGCCGAATTGAAATTGATTTCTTATAAGCCTAAAGTTTTACCCTCTGTTTTACAGGTGCCTGAACTTGAACTGAAACTGTTGCAGGATCACTTGAAATACGCCTTCCTCGGAGTAAATAACACTTTACCAGTGATCATATCGAAAGGATTATCTGAGGAGGGAGAAAAAGATTTAATAACAGTTTTGCGTGCACACAAGGAGGCTATAGGATAGACCATCGCTGACATAAAAGGTTTGAGTCCATTCATTTGTATGCACAAAATTAAAACCGAAGAAGGCGTAAAACCAACACGTGAGGGCCAACGCCGGCTAAATCCACCGAAGATGGAAGTGGTAAAAAAGGAGATATAAAAACTCCTTGATGTAGATATTATATATCCAATTTTGGATAGTAAGTGTGTAAGTCCGATACATGTAGTTCTTAAAAAAACAAGAGTTATTTTGATAAAAAATTATGAGGGAGAATTTGTTCCAACACGAGTTCAGAATGGATGGAGAGTCTGTATCGATTATAGGAAGTTGAATTCATTAAACCGAAAAGGCCATTTTCCTCTTCCATTCATAGATCAAATAATAGAAAGGTTAGCTAGTAAAACTCACTATTGTTGTCTTGATAGATTTTCAGGTTTCTTCTAAATTCCAGTAGCACCTGAAGATCAAGAAAAAACAACGTTTACATGCCCTTTCGGCACCTTCACTTTCCGACAAATTCCTTTCGGACTTTGCAATGCACTTTTCACATTCCAAAGGTGTATGATTAGTATTTTTTCTGATTCTATTGAGAAATGTATTGAAGTCTTCATAGAAGACTTCACTATTTATAGTAATTCATTCTATGAGTTTATATTAAACTTGACAAATGTGTTGCGTCGGTGCCTAGAATTTAACCTTGTTTTGAATTATGAAAAATGTCATTTTATGGTTGATAAAGGTTTAATTATAGGCCATATTGTTTCGTCTAAAGGAATTGCGGCAGATAAAACAAAAACTGATATAATACGTTCACTTCCTTACCCCACTATGGTGAGGGAAATTCATTATTTCCTTGGTCATGCAGGTTTTTACCGCATTTTCATTAAGGATTTCTCTAATGTGGCACAACCATTATGTGAGTTGTTACAGAAGGATAAAATCTTTGATTTCGACGAACAATATAGAGAATTCTTTAACGTTTTAAAGGAAAAGTTTGTTTCAGCACCCATAGTCCAACCGCCAAATTGAGATTTTCCATTCGAAGTCATGTGTGATGCTTCGGATGGAAGTGTTGGAGCCGTGCTCGGATAAAAGATCAGGAAAGAGCCTCATGTTATCGCCTATGCATTACGCATCTTAGATTTCGTACAACAGAATTATTCAACAGCTGGAAAAGAATTATTTGCTATTATTTTTGCATTAGATAAGTTTAGATCATATCTTATTGGCACTAAAGTTGTTTTCTCTGATCATGCATCCTTGATGTGCTTGCTTAGCAAAAAAGAGGTGAAACCACGACTAATCCTTTGGATCTTACTCCTCCAAGAATTTGATTTGGAAATCAAGGACAAGAAAGGATATGAAAATTTGGTGGCTGATCACTTAAGCCGGCTTCCAATCACTATAGTTGATCCTCCCGTTCGTGAGGAATTCCTAGAGGAAAACTTGATGATGGCATAGAAGTCAATGCCTTGGTTCGCAGATATAGTTAATTACTTAGCCACAAGTAAATTACCATCTGATTTGATGAGAGCCGAAGTAAACCATATTAAAAGAAAATCTCATTTTTTTCATATGGGACGATCCATATCTTTGGAAGCATTGTTCAGACTAGGTAATATGACGATGTGTTCCTGAAAGTGAGGTAAGCTCAATTTTAAATTTCTGTCATTCTTATTCATGTGGTGGACATTTCAAACCAAAGCGAACTGCTCATAAAATTTTGGAATGCAGGTTCTTTTGGCCTCATATTTTTCGTGATGCTTACTTATTTTGAAAAATCATGTGATAATTACCAACGTGCAGGTAATTTGACTCGAAGAAATGAAATACCTTTTAATCCTATTCATATATGCGAAATGAAGATACTAAATTTTTTTTTACTCATTTTATTATTATTATTAGTATTATTATAATTATTATTATTATAATAATTATTATTATTATTATTATTAATATATATTATTTATTAATATTACAAACAGGCCCAGATTGGACCGACCCAATTACAAAGGACCCAACTGGCCCAAATCAGAAACCCTAAAACCCAATTAGGGTTTTCTATCCAGCTGTCGCTGCTCAATTTCAGCCGTTGGAACTGGTTTGATCCAACGGTCCACAGTTTGCCAGAGGAAACCCTAGGGTATCAATACCCTAGGGACACGTCCCAGCGCCGCCATAGATTCCAGAAGACCACGCGGCGTTGCTTCAGCCTCGCCGCCACTCCGGCCGCACACCTGTCATCCCAACAGTGAGTCACCACTGGGAGTCCGGTGACTCACCGAACTCCACCCTTCGGACCGGTCCGAGACGAGCACCGGTGATGGCTATAAAGCCATCACCCAACCTGTAAAGAAGAGACCACGAGAACAAACGAAGAAAAAAAAAGAAAAGAAACAACAAGGAAAGAAAAGATCGATCAAACTAGCAACTCCAAACGTCAAAATAAGCAAAGAAAAGACGGAGAAATACTTACCGAGGAAGCTGCAGCATCACCGGAACCTTTACGCGTCATCGGAAACCTTCGAAAACCGAAGGTATTTTTGTAGATTTGCTCTGATAGGGATTGTTTTAAGGGAAACGGTCATCGAAACCATCAATAAGATGGTCCGATCTATCTTTAGGCGTAAAATTTTTTTTTCCGGCCACCAGATGCGGTGGCCGGCGGCGAGGTCAACACCGGCGAACGGCTGCCGGCCGGTGTGTTTCTCTCTGTTTTAGAGAGAAGCGAGAGAATTCTGATTTGTCTCAGAGAAGAGAGAGAGAAGGAAGAAAGAAAATGAGGACTGGCCCTTCGGGCCAGCCGGTTTTGGGCATTAAATAGCCCTTCCCAAACGACGTCATTTTGGGGAGGGCTATTTGTGTAATTTTTAATTGTTAAATCCCGTCCGCCATCCCTTGAATTTGTAAACTTTACATTTTAGTCACTAAATCGAGTTTATAATCCTTTTAATTCAGATCTTTAATTTTAATTTTATTTATTTTAGTCCTTTATATTAAAATAATATATTTAGGGTAAATAACAGATTTAATCCCTCAATTTTAATAAGTAATATTTTAATCCTGAGTTTATATTTTTAATTTATTTTAATCTGATATTTCGAATTTTAGATAAGTTTATTTTAGTCACTAAATTAATGAATAAGAAAATAGCATGTTTAATCCCTATAATTTTGATTAATATTGAATTAGGTTTTTAATTTTAATTTATTATAATTTAGTTAATAATTTTAAATAATTTTATTTATTTTATTGTTTTTAAATATAGTTCTAATTGTATTTTTATCATTTAATTTTACTTGTTTATATATTTAAATATTTTTATTATGTAGTCATAAATATATATATAGTAAATAAATATTTATTTTAAATAAATTATTTTAAACATTTATTTTTCAATATCGAAGAAAAGGACAGGCTTAATACAACTGGATCTCCTATTCTGGTATTTTAAAATTAAATATTATAAAAAATATTATTTAATTTTATGTAAATTAATATTTATTAATATCAAAGAAAAGAACTGTCTTAAGGCACCTAGAAGTCCTTTTCCGGTATTTTTAAATAAATAAATATTTTTTAATTTCGAAATAATAGGATTATAAATTAAATATATTTTAAAATTTTTTAATAGAGACAATTTATAATTAAAAAGTACCAATTTTGGGCGTTGTAGGGGTGCTAATCCTTCCCTAAACGTAACCGACCACGAATCCCTTTTTATTATTAAAAAGAACGAATTTTTGGTTATAAACGCAGATCAGTTCATTTTTTAATTGATGATTTCTTAAAACTCTTTTAAAAAATAATTTTCAGGTATTCGACCTACCTGACCCAAAAGGCCGATGGCGACTCTCAAATTATTTTCAAAAACCATTTATTCACATCACTTTTCCCGCCAAATAAAAATTTTGTGCCCGGACGAAAACCGGTTACGACAGCTTGGCGACTCTGCTGGGGACCTGGTCAAACTTTTAAAAATCAATTATAAATTGTCTCTATTAATTATAAATTAAAATTTCATATATTTAATTTATAATTCTTTTTTTTATATATACATATTATTTTTATAGTATTTATATATATTATTAATATTTCATTTTATTTACAAGTATGTTATTTCATTATTTATTTTTCTGTCAAAGGTTTGAACATTTCTCCTCACACACAATACTTACATTGCATAACATAAGCTCTATAATTGAGTTTGTCCCTTTTAAGTGGGAGTGAAAGCGACGTCTTCGTGAGAATTTATTCTCCGTGTCAGACCTAGCAAGTAACTTTCGGGGTTCATATGCTCTATGTCTTCGTGAGAATTTATTCTCCGTGTCAGGCATAGAGAAATGTATCCCCTCGAATTAAACTCGATCCATTTTAGTCTGTGATGGACTAGGATTGAGGGTTAGTAACCCAAGGGGGCACTAACAAAGACAATTCGGGTACCTTTATTCTTAGATCTGAAACCCTGCATATAATAAACCCTAGAAACTCTTCCGATCCGAAGTCATGCCGAAATTTTGTCCAAAATAGGTGTACACACAGGAGAAATGAATTCTAATTTTTCTGTTAATTTATTTTTTTACTGATTAAATTACATGTATATTTAAATTATTTAAATTATGAAAAAGCATGTTTAAATAAAAATATTTAGGTAAATGTTATTATTAAATTTCTTTATTATGTAAACTAATTCATTTCTTTTTGTGTGTTCTTTATCTTTTCTGTTTGCATAGCATCGTACAGGATAAAAGGAATTGATCCTCGTGTTAATTGTCTCATTGGAAAGCCTTCATCCATGGATAAAAAGTGTTCAAATCAAGTAATTCTAAACTCAGAAGTAAGACAGTGGGCTGAGGACTTACAAAGACAAGAAGGAGACAGTCTGCAGAATGATTATGTATCTGACTTGGCCAGTTATGCTCCAGTTTCGCTAAAAAGAAATGATATGCAAGATTTGCGAAGTATTTGGGAAAGTTGGGATTCAAACAAAAAATTGCAGTTTTATCAGACTTACGGAGACATCCCATATTTGCTCTATGTCGAAGTTGATGATGAATTACTCAGAGCCCTAATTAAATTCTGGAATCCAGGGTACAATTGCTTCACTCTCAATAAAGAGGACTTGGTCCCTACTATTGAAGAGTACATAACTTTGTTACATATCGAAGGGGCTTTGGAGAATCGAATCTATTCAAAGTCAATTAAAACTCAACCCTTTCGAGTTAAATTAGCAAAGATTGCCGGGGTACGAGAAGAATGGGTGGCATCCCGTACAAAACAAAAAGGCGAAAGCGAAGGCATTGCTTGGACCAACATTAAAGAACTTATTCAGAGCCATCCAGATATTAAAGTACGATTCGATTTATTTGCTCTGGGTATGTATGGTATGGTCATCTTCCCAAAAGTATTGGGATATGTTGAAGCTGCAGTGGTAGATTTGTTTGAACAGCTACCGAAAAAGATTAATCATGCTTCTGCAATTCTAGCGGAAACTTTCAGATCGTTAAATGCTTGTAGAAAGCTAGGAGGTGGACGATTCTCAGGGTGTACCCAGTTGTTATATGTTTGGATCCGTAGTCATTTCTAGAGGACAGAAAAGGTTTCATACCGACGCTTTAATACGGATTACTCACCATTAAAAGAATTTCTGGAGCAGGAATGGCCGAAAGAAATTAAGAAAGATATGTGGATTAATGCCTTTCGAAATCTGCAAAGCAATGACATTGTTTGGCGAGCCCCGTGGCAAATCCAAAGGGAATTCTTTTACAAATGTGGAGATTACAATTGGATAATGCTGCTCGGATTATGGGGAGGAATTGGATACGCACCACTTCTGGTCATAAGACAGTATGAAGGTCGTCAATTTGTACCTGTCACCGCTGGATTACATTCATCTGAGTTCGCATTCCACAGCAAAAATTATAAAAGAAATATCATGGAAGCTGTTACAGCTTGGAAAACAACTTTTTGTATCCGAGCTAAAGCAGCAAAAGAAATGCTAACTCCTGATTATGAAGAATGGAGATATGTCAGGAAAAATGAAAATATTCCTCTACCAGATCAAAATGAGGATATCTCTATGGAAGATCGCATTAAGGTGGTTCCATCAGAGATTGAAATCATGAGAGCTGAGTTTGAAGCAGAAAGAGAAGGCTGGTCAAGAGAATTTGAGCAAATGAGACGAGATAAAGCTATGTTGGATGTGGATATTGACTTTCATTCATCATAATGTGCAATGTTGAGAGAAAACAAAGAAAAAGTTGATGGTGAATTTAGAGCATTAAAGAAAAATTACCAAGAGTTATATAAATCCCGGAAAGCATCAGGACCAAGCCAATTGACGGTACAGATGACCAGAGAATTGAACATCGAGAAAAGTCGAGTTGAAGATCTGAAAGGAAAGAATACCCGTCTACTCAAAAGCCTTGAGAAAGGAAAGCAAAAAATGGAAGATTTTGAGGTCGACAGAAGAGAGCGAATTATAAAACACAAGGCTGGACACCGTGAGATCATGAATGAAATGCAAAGAGAAAGGGATCGAGCCAAAGATTTAGAAGAGATGAAGAATGACATTTTTGATAAATTTGAAGGTGAGAAAAATATCATGTTCAAGGGTTTTGAATCTGAAATGAACCAGCTGATTGCCGAACTTGAAACCAGGGGCCAAAAGATTGAAGAATTCAATGTTGAAAAAGAAAAATGGGAGCTGGAAAGAAAGAATTTCAACACCAAACTTGAGATAGAGCAAGAAGTGGCTAGTAATTGGATGCAAAGATGCAGAAACAAGAATGTTCAAATCCAGAAGATTAATCAAAGAACGCAAGAAGCACGAACAAAACTTGAAGAAGATCTGGATCAGTCTAGAAACAAAAACTCAGAGTTTAACGCTTACATTTTGCAACTTGAAGAATCATTATTTCAAGAAAAGGTTTGTCTAGGACCGAATGATCTCAAAGAAAGTAATGAGGAAAGTGCTTCACTGCGAAGACGCATTAGAGATCTTGAAAAAATTCTGCACAATTGTCAAGTCAGAATCACTAAGTTAGAGCAAACTCTTGAAGGAACGAATGAACAATGGCAAAAGTCAACTGATTTCTATGTTGAAAGAAGCGAAGAAAGAAGTAATATGGTGTTC
Source organism: Hibiscus syriacus (assembly GCF_006381635.1). NCBI lineage: Eukaryota > Viridiplantae > Streptophyta > Magnoliopsida > Malvales > Malvaceae > Hibiscus > Hibiscus syriacus. Next base: position 118,749 of record NW_024062608.1, read on the forward strand.
GAGGCCATGGTACAAATGAGCGAAGTTGCTAGATATATGGGGGAACTAGCTGTTGAAGCCAAAATAATTGAGCATCACGTTGATCCAGTTTCTAAGTGCGGAAAGAAGGTGTCATGGTTAATGAAAGAAATTATAGAACTTAATAGGAAAGCTACGCCTTATATGTAGTTATGGACTATTATAAAGAAACTTTTGTATGCCGATGAAAGTTGTTCAATGACAGTTAACTTTTTGGGATCAATACCTTTTTGCATACATGCATTTTGCATACATTCATTATTCATTTCATGATTTTCTTTATGGATATTTTTTTAAGATAAAATTCATTAATTAAAATTTGGAAAAAATAATATCAAAAGATTTTTCAATCGCAATTATTCTGGCCAAAAGAGAAATACAACATCACTACGGTACTAGACAAGCTACTAAGAGAATTATGGAGGATAAAATACAACGTATTGAGGAACAGCATAATAAAGAACAAGCAGAAATGAGAATGAAGCTGGAAAAAATTGAAGCCAATATTGCAAATTCACAAGACAGCATGATACAGAAAATAGAGGACATGCTTAAAAGGCAGGCTATCATTGGAAAAATGCATGAAAATCCTGTATCTTTCGACCAAGAACCTATGTATCCTCTAGGTTTTCCACCAGAACCAATTTATCATTCTGGTACTACACCTATACAAATCAATGCTCGTACATCTGCATTTCAAGAAGCCAAACCACATGAAAATCGACAAGTGGATCCTGCATCTTCAAGCAAAAATCCGCTTATATCAGATGTGAAAATATGGGATCTTAATACTGAGCATTTAATCCCAGATTTGAATGAGCTGAATGAGAAAGAAAAAGTAAATGAAGATTTGACCAGACAGATCAAGAGCTTAGAAGAACGAATGAAATCCGTGGAAATAACTGAATCATTTTATGGGTTTGACGCTAGTGAGTTGAGTTTGGTTCAAGACCTAATCCTCCCCATCAAGTTCAAAGCTCCCGAATTTGATAAATATGACGGTACTACATGCCCTTCATCCCACATTACTATGTGAAAGACGAGAAATTGTTAATTTACTGCTTTCAGGATAGTTTGACAGGACCAGCTTTAAAATGGTATACTCAATTGACCAAAGCCAACATTAGATCCTGGAAAGATCTGGCTAAAGCATTCTTAGAGCAGTATCGCCACGTAACAGACATGATCCCTGATAGATAGACTCTCCAAAATTTGGAGAAAAAGAATAATGAAATGTTCAGACAGTATGCCCAGAGATGGCGTGACACAGCAGCCCAAGTTCAACCACCTTTGTCAGAAAAAGAGGCCACAGTAATATTTGTCCATACATTGAAAGCTCCTTATTTAAATCATCTAATGGGGAATGCAACCAGAAATTTTTCAGATTTGGTCATTTCTGGAGAACTCATTGAAAATGTCTTGAAAAGTGGCAAAATTAAATCAAATGAGGGGTCTAGTTCCAAAAGACCTATGTACCGGAAAAAAGAGAATGAAGTCAACAATGCAAATTCTTACAACAAGGATTCATCAAAAAGTGTTACAATAACCCAGCCAAGGGTTAAGAAAGAGGAAACAAACACTAATCGAGCAGAGTCCAGAGGATCTCGAAAGGAAAATGAAAGGTTGTCTTTTACACCTTTACCAGTACCATATGCGGAGATCTATGATTCGCTGTTAAAAGAAGATGTCATACGGCCCTATCCTTTGGTTCCCATGCAACCACCATTCCCTCCTTGGTATGATACAAAGGCACACTGTGTTTACCATGAAGGAATTACGGATCATTCTATTGAAAACTGTTTGGCATTCAAAATGGTGGTTCAAAATTTGATCAACACTGGAAAGCTGGAATTCAATACACCATCTGCATCAAATCATCCATTGCCAAATCATGGAGATAAAAACGTGAATGCAATTCAGGAAGAGAACAGAAAGAAAGCAAAAACTGACATTTCTGAAATTAAATCTCCTTTTGTTTGGGTATTCCAACAACTCTCTTTAGCCGGTATAATTCCACAACAATTCAGGCCAAAGCAGAATGAAGGCAAGAATTATTGTGAATATCATCAAGAGAAGGGGCATAAAATTCAACTATGTCCCGAGTTTAGGGATTTGGTGCAAAAATTGATGAACAACAGAGAAATAGAATTCTTTGAAGAAGAACCAAGGAAAAAAGAAGATGATGTTTGCTCATCAGAGGATTCTAAACCTACTCAAAGAATAAATGATCCTGTGATCATTAATGTGAAATCATCTACGGTGATTCCTGCACCAATAAAGCCGAAAGTAGTTATCACCACTCCTCTACCATTTCCATACAAAGATACCCGCATGGTACCTTGGAATTATACTACCAATGTTTCAATGGTAGGAGGATATGTTTCTCTAGAAAAAATAGAAGAGAAAATACAGAGTTTGGATACAACATCAACGTCTGAAGCAGTAAGCGAAGTCGGGTTCTTTACAAGAAGTGGGAGATGTTACTCTCCCGAAACATCCAATGCTTCAGAACAAGTGAAAGCAAAAGGAAAAGCCATGGCAATACCTCAGAAGGTATTTGATGATGAATCCCCTCCAGCATTCAATGAGCCTGTGACAGAAAAACAAGCCCAAGAATTTTTGAAATTCCTGAAACATAGTGAGTATAGTGTGGTTGAACAACTACACAAACAACAAGCGAGAATTTCTATTCTTGATCTATTGATGAATTCAGAAGCACATAGAAATGCTTTGATGAAAATGCTCAATCAAACATTTATCCCTGAGGATATATCCCTCAATAAACTTGACAGAATTGTGGGACATATAGCCGCTGACAATTACATAACGTTCACGGATGATGAAATACCAGAAGGCGGAATGGGGTCAGTAAAAGCTTTGAACATCACGACACATTGTCATGGTCATGTGTTGCCAGGAGTATTGATTGACAATGGATCCGCTCTCAACTTGATGCCTCTAGTCACTCTTCAAAGAATGCCTGTGGATCAATCACACATGAAAAGTTATCAGAATGTAGTGCGAGCCTTTGATGGTACTCAAAAAGAGGTGCTCGGGAAAATGGAAATACCGTTGTTAATTGGACCAGTCGTGTTCAATATTGACTTTGTGGTGATGGACATCCACCCTACATATAATTGTTTATTAGGGAGGCCATGGATTCATTCAGCAGGAGCCATTCCTTTTTCATTACATCAGAAATTGAAATTTGTTGTTGATGGACAACTAATATGCGTAGGAGCTGAAGAAGAAATCATTGCGTCTATAACAAGTGATGTTCCATATATTGAAACCAATGATGATGCACTTGAATGCTCTTTCCGAGCTCTTGAATTTGTCAATGCAACCTTCATTGCAGAAGGAAGCAAAATTCCATATCCCAGATTATCTGATTGCACCAAGATGACGGTACGACAAACTTTAGGCATCGGAGCTAAAGCTGGGAAAGGTTTAGGAAAGAATATTCAAGGGATTTCGGTTCCTGTAAATATACAGATGAAGAAAGATCGTTTTGGGCTTGGATTTAAGCCCAATTTTCAGCAAAAGAACAAAGAGATGAAAAGAAGATGTGAAGACAGAAAGGCAAGGTTGAAAGGGAAAGAAATCCTTTGGGAACACATGTTTTTCCCACAGTTGAAGACCACATTCAGATCAGGGGGAACAATTAATGTAGAACAACAGCTTGTTGAGGCCTTTAAAGAAGAAAAGTTGATGAAAGATCAAAGCATATTTGAAGAAGCTATATAATGGATTATTTATCAACATGATCATGAATGACAACAAGACTGGCAAATACTTGGATAGGATTCGCCCATGTTTTCCTGGAGAAACACTCAACAATTGGACCATTGAAGATCTTCCTATAGTTTTTAATATTAATGCAGAGTAATATTCAGAACTAATCTTTATGTTTAGCTCAAAAATATGAAAACTTTTTGTTATCTTGTAAAGGAAATTATGTTAAATATAAGAAATTTTCTTTAAAATTTTCAGATGGCAATCATTCTTTACATTTTCTTACATTTTTACATTTATTTATTTCATAAATTTACTATATTCTTTCGGAAATATATCCGACTTAAATTTGCAGGTGTCACCATGTTAATAGCATGTTCATTCCTAAATTTAATCAAGAGATAAATTTAGAGCAGCCCATATGTCTGGAAGAAATCAATGGGTGTGAGGATGAACTGGAATGTGATGTTCCTACTGAACTATTAAGATTGGTAGAAAAAGAAGACAAACAAATTCTACCCCACAAAGAAGAGATTGAGACTGTGAATCTGGGAACAAATGAAGAAATGAAAGAGGTGAAAATTGGTACTACTCTGACAATCCAGATAAAACAAGAATTGATAAATCTTCTTCAAGAGTTCAAAGATATCTTCGCTTGGTCTTATCAAGATATGCCTGGCTTGAGTACAGATATAGTGATGCATAAGCTTCCAATCAATCCAGAATATAAACCGGTCCAACAAAAGCTCAGACGAATGAGGCCAGAAATGTTATTGCAAATCAAAGAAGAAGTGATGAAACAGATCAATGCAGGTTTCCTACAGGCAGCCAAATACCCAGAATGGGTAGCCAACATTGTTCCCGTACCAAAGAAAAATGGGAAAGTTCGAATGTGTGTGGATTACAGAGATCTCAACAAAGCTAGTCCGAAAGATAGCTTTCCATTACCTCACATAGACACCTTGGTGGACAATACTGCAGGACACGCATGGTTTTCATTTATGGATGGCTTTTCAGGATATAATCAGATAAAAATGAATCCTGAAGACATGGAAAAACAACATTTGTAACCATGTGGGGCACATTCTGTTATAAAGTGATGCCATTTGGATTAAAAAAATGCAGGGGCAACGTATCAAAGAGCCATGGTAACTTTGTTTCATGACATGATGCACAAAGAGATTGAAGTATACGTGGATGACATGATTGCCAAATCCCGAACTGAAGAAGAACATATTCAAAATCTGAGAAAGCTTTTCCAGAGATTGAGGAAATATCAATTAAAGCTCAATCCCGCTAAATGCACTTTTGGGGTAACTTCTGGAAAACTTTTGGGATTTGTGGTCAGCAAAAAAGGAATCGAGATTGATCCAGATAAAGTAAAAGCAATTCAAGATCTTCCACCACCCAATACAAAAAAAGAAGTTCGAGGCTTTTTGGGAAGATTAAATTATATATCTCGGTTCATTTCTCAATTAAATGACAAATGTGATCCAGTGTTCAAATTACTTCGAAAGAACAATCCTGAAGTCTGGAATGAAGACTGTCAGGAAACTTTGGATATTATTAAGAAATATTTATCCAATGCCCCCATTTTAGTATCACCAATGCCTGATAGACCGTTAATTCTCTACTTGACGGTCTTCAAAAATTCGATGGGATGTGTACTAGGACAGCATGATGAATCTGGAAGGAAAGAAAAAGCTATTTATTATCTGAGCAAGAAATTTACTGATTGTGAAATTCGATATCCACCAATACAAAAATTATGTTGTGCCTTGGTGTGGGCTACTCGAAGACTCAGACAATATATGTTATACCATACTACTTGGTTGATATCCAAACTTGATCCTTTAAAATTCTTAATGGAATCACCAGCTTTGACAGGCAGAATGGCTAGATGGCAAATGTTATTATCTGAGTTTGATATTGTATATGTCAACCAAAAAGCGATAAAAGGAAGTGTCATAGCTGATTTTCTGGCCAGTCGTGTATCAAATGATTATCAGCCTTTGAGTTTCAATTTTCCCGATGAAGATTTGTTGTCATATCCATGAATGAAGAAGTCAGGACAAATGATGCATCTGCATCTTGGAAGCTTTACTTTGACGGAGCATCCAATGCTTTGGGACGAGGAATCGGGGCAGTGTTAATTTCTCCAGAAAATATTTATTATCCCTTTACAAGTAGACTGGAGTTCTTTTGCACCAATAACATGGCGGAATACGAAGCTTGTGTCATGGGATTGAAAGCAGCTATAGAAAGAAAAATCAAATGTCTTAAAATATATGGAGATTCATCTTTAGTGGTGTATCAATTACGAGGAGAATGGGAAACAAAAGATCCCAAATTGTTGGAATACCGAAATTTTACCCTCGAATTAGTGAAAGAATTTGAGAGAGTCAACTTCAATTATCTCCCTCGAGAAGAAAATCAAATGGCAGATGCTTTGGCTACATTAGCTGCTATGTTTCAAGCAACTAAGAAAGTTGATATGATTCCAATCAAAATGCAAGTATATGAAATTCCTGCACATTGTTATAGTGTGAAAGAAGAGGTAGATGGTAAACCATGGTATCATGATATTTTGCAATATATCAAAAATCAAAGTTATCCACCAAATGCATCGGAAATTGATAAAAGAACCTTGAGAAGAATGGCTGCTGGATATTTTCTTGATGGAGAGATTATGTATAGAAGAAGCAATGATCAAATGCTATTGAGATGTTTAAATACCAGCGAAGCTAGAAGCATCATTGAAGAAGTACACAGTGGAATATGTGGAACACATGCAAATGGTCTTTCCATGGCCAGAAAAATAATGAGATATGGATACTATTCGGCTACCATGCACACAGATTGCATTGATTATGCAAGGAAATGTCATAAATTCCAGATATATGCAGACAAGATTCATGTACCCCCATCTCCTTTACATGTAATGACAGCACCCTGGCCATTTTCTATGTGGGGAATAGATGCCATTGGAGCAATCACACCAAAAGCATCGAATGGACATTGCTTCATCCTTGTGGCAATTGATTATTTTACCAAATGGGTTGAAGCTGCTTCATATGCCAATATTAAGAGGTCCACAGTCTGCAAATTCATAAAGAAAGAGATAGTTTGCCGGTATGGCCTACCAGAAAGGATCATTACAGATAATGCTCTGAACCTGAACAACAAAATGATGACCGAACTTTGTGCACAGTTTAAGATTAAACATGCAAACTCAGTGGCGTATCGTGCAAAGATGAATGGGGCAGTTGAAGCAGCAAATAAGAACATCAAGAGAATCATTACAAAGACCACTGAAACTTACAAAGATTGGCACGAGAAGTTACCTTTTGCTCTATACGCATACCGAACTACTGTTCGAACATCTACTGGGGCAACGCCTTTTTCTTTAGTCTACGGGATGGAAGCAGTCTTACCAATTGAAGTTGAGATTCCATCGCTTCGAATATTGAGAGAAATAAAATTGGATGAATCTGAATGGATCCAAGCTAGATTTGATCAATTGAACCTTATTGAGGAGAAAAGATTGAAAGTTATTTGCCATGGACAGATGTATCAGAAACGGATGATGAAGTCTCATGACAAAAAAGTACATCCAAGAGAATTCCAAGAGGGTGATCTAGTACTAAAAAAGATTTTGCCTATACATAAAGATTTCCATGGGAAATGGATGCCTAATTGGGAAGGGCCATACGTTGTGAAAAAGGCCTTTTCCGAAGGAGCGTTGATCTTGGCAGAAATGGATGAAAAAATTCTGAGAAATCCAATAAACTCGGATTCTGTCAAGAAATATTATGCTTGAAGAGAAAAAGAAAGAAAGAAAAAAAGAAAAGAAAAGAAAAAAGAAAGAAAAAGAAAAAAAGGGGGTCAAGGTGAAAACCTGCAAAGGGCATCTTGTAACCAAATGAATGATTTGAGTTGAAAACCTGAAAGGGCAGCTCAAATGCATGTGGATATTAGACATCTGGCAATTGAACCCTCTTAAGATTTTGACAGTTTGGGAGAAACTTCACATATACAAGCATTTTGACAACGTTTGAGATCTTCCAGACAAAAGCTTACATCATTACTCTAAATTGTGTCAGTTTGATTAGTTTAGAAATATTTATGCTAATAATTTGTTGGGACATTTGAATTTTTATCATTCTTATGCTTGCCATAACTTTGAATACAATTCTATCTATTTCAAGTTCAATTTATTTGAGATTCAATTTATTTTCGAAAATTCAATTTATTCTTTTATAAATTAACATAATTTTGAAATAAGTTAAAGATTTCTGAATATCACTTTATGTTAATACTTTTAAATGCATGGAATACAAAGTAAGCCAATCTTCATCATCATAAATCCATGAACAAGTCATTATTTGCACTCTGGATATATAGGGTAACATTTGTTACAATATTCTAAAAGTTGAGGATGACCAGTTTTACTGTTAACTAAATCATTCCATGATTTGAAAAGAATGGGATATATTGGAATAGCAGAAGAGACAGCTGTCGTAACAGTCATTGCAAGAAAATGCACCAATAAAAATCTTCTAGTTCATCATGATGATGTTTATTGCTTCCATCAAGATTGTTACACGGGATGCTACCGACAACAAGGTCGAATCCGCCAAATCTACTCATCAATTGCTCCAACCGATCACCATTCAGTTCTTGCACATCTGTTTTCAAAGATATACTAAGACAGTAGAAGGCGACCTCTGCAGCACTGATTCCAGCAAAAAGAAACAGGACATCGATATCACTGGGTAACATATCTCTAGCAAATCCTCCTCCTCGTGTATGGTTTTTAATGAAACCTAGAAGCATATCCGCCTCATCAGGTTCAAGTGGAGCAACTTGATTCCTTCCAACCCATACTAGATTCTATTTTCAGCACTCATCAAAAACATACTTCTGAACACTCGAATGTGGCTCATTGCCATAAGCTTCAAGATCCTTACAGATCCTTTCTGTCAATTTGGCACTTCCTGTACATGTTTATAAATAGTTCAACTTTGTTCTTGGATCCCAGGAAGGCCATCATTTCTTTGTCAATGGAAAATCATCAGCACATGGAGGAAGCAGAATAAAGAGAAAATCTGTTCTTAATTAGCAGAATTATGAATATAGCCCTTTTCAGTATAGTAGCATGAAAATGCTTCGAATCTACAAATTCTGGCTCTACATCGAATAAGTACTGTGATATCCCAATCCAAACATTAACTGGAACAAATGCAATGTGCTCATAACATCTTCTGGAAGTGTTCTTTGAGTTATCTGATCTGGTTTGGTAAAACCAATCATTGAATTTGAAAGATGAATGTGTTAATAGCATCTTCTGGAAGTGTTCTTTGAGTTATCTGATCTGGTTTGGTATGAACCCTAAAAAACCAATCATTAAATTTGAAAGATGAATGTGTTAATAACATCTTCTGAAAGTGTTCTTTGAGTTATCTGATATGGTTTGGTATGAACCCTAAAAACCAATCATTAAATTTGAAAGATGAATGTGTTAATAGCATCTTCTGGAAGTGTTCTTTGAGTTATCTGATCTGGTTTGATATGAAACCACAGAACCAATCATGAGATATTGAAAAATGAATTTGCTCATAGTCCCACATAGCTTCGATTATAGATGATTACGTGAGGTCATGTCATTCTTTTAGATCCCATAGGGCGTATAGGGGGAGGGCTCAACGGAGTGGTGTCAAGGAGACTAGACTTAGAGTTTGTTCGTTAAATGTAGGCACATTAAATGCTAGGCTGCTGGAGCTGACCGACGTACTTAGTAATAGGAAAATAGATTTTGCATGTATTCAGGAGACTAGGTGGAAAGGGGCTCGCGCCAGAGAGTGTAATGGGTACAAGTTGTGGTATTCAGGAGTAGATAACGCTAGAAATGGGGTGGGTATCTTGGTATCCTCTAGTCTCAAGGAGAATGTTGTTGAAGTTTGTAGATACCGGGATAGGATCATGATGATTAAGGTTATTATAGAAGCGGAAGTGGTGAATGTCCTTTCAGTGTACGCTCCACACGTTGGCCTAGGGGAGGGGGAGAAACGTTGCTTCTGGGATCAGTTAGATATTGTAATTAGGAGCATCCCGGAGGACCAAAGAGTTTTCATAGGGGGAGACTTCAATGGCCATATAGGTAGTGCAATCGACGGGTATGACGGTGTTCATGGGGGTTTCGGTTATGGTAACAGGAATGATGAGGGGCGTACGTTGCTTGATTTTGCTACTGCTCAAGACTTAGTGATCACTAACTCCTTATTTAATAAAAGAGATGCGAACTTGATTACGTTTCACAGTGGGGGACATTGTACCCAAATCGACTACATCTTGGTTAGAAATCGGGAACGATGGGCTTGCATTGACTGTAAGGTGTTCCCTGAAGAGGCATGTGCATCACAACACAAATTGTTGGTTTTGGTGTTCCGCGTACTCAACGGGCGGAGCACGCATAGGAGGGCTAAACTGGGTAAACCTAGGATCCTCTGGAAGAACTTACATGGAGCGACAACTGATGACTTTAGGAGTAAGCTTTTGTCTAATACAGGTTTTGAAACTACAAACTCAAATAACGCAGATATGTTATGGAAAAATATGGCAAATTACATCAGAGAGGTGGGCAAAAAAACCCTTGGGTTGTCGACGGGGAAGGCCAAGGAACATAAAGAATCGTGGTGGTGGAACGACGAAGTCCAAACTAAGGTGAAGACAAAACAAACTTTCTTCAAGAAGTTTCTTCAATGCAATGACGACGAAGAAAGGTCGGGAGCTAAACAAAGATACATGGAGGCAAAGCGGGAAGCCAAGAAAACGGTAGCTAAAGCAAAGGATAAGGCATATGAGGAAATGTACAAGAGATTAGACACTAAGGAAGGACAAAATGGCATATTCAGACTTGCAAAATCTAGGGAGACTAGGAAAAAAGATCTAGGTAACATTAGGTTTATTAAGGACAACAATGGTGTTCTTTTAACGAAAGAACAGGATATTAAGAGGGTTTGGGGTAGTTACTTCTTTGGCTTATTTAATGACGGTGCCTCTCCATGTAGAGATAATATCGTTGTTGGGTCAGCCGACCATCATACTACGGCCAATGACTGCCCTACAAGTAGGATTGGGTTTGAGGAAGTCAAAATGGCTCTTAGAAAGATGGGAAGGGAGAAAGCTGTCGGTCCTGATCAAATTCCTATCACTGTGTGGTTAGCCTTAGGAGATGAGGGAGTTAAGTGGTTGACCAACATCTTTAATATTATTTTAGAGACTGTCAAGATGCCAGAGGAGTGGAGAGAGTCTACGGTGATACCAATTTATAAAAATAAAGGAGATCCCCAATGTTGTGGTAACTACAGAGGTATTACACTACTCAGCCATACCATGAAGCTATGGGAAAGGGTGATAGAGGCTAGGTTGAGACAAGTCACTAGGGTTTCGAAAAACCAATTTGGCTTTATGCCAAACAGGTCTACCACGGAGGCGATTCATCTACTTCGACGGCTTATGGAGAAATATAGGGAAAAGTCTAGAGATCTCCACATGGCGTTCATTGACCTTGAGAAGGCTTATGATAGCGTTCCTCGCGATACGATCTGGAAGACTTTGGAAACGAGACGGATACCAACTGCTTATATCCGGACGATTCGTGATATGTATTGTAGATCTACTACTTACGTCAGGACTACAGTTGGCGACACCGAGGCATTCCCGGTGGAAATCGGACTCCACCAGGGGTCGGCTCTTAGCCCTTACATCTTCGCCTTGATTATGGACGACATCTATTGTGCGACACCAGACGGTGTACCTTGGTGTATGCTTTTCGCTGACGACATTGTCTTAGTGGCTGAAACAAAATCTGAGTTGAATAGCAGACTGGCTACCTGGAAGACTGCTTTGGAAGAAAAAGGTTTAAGGATCAATATTGAAAAGACAGAGTATTTATGTTCAAACTTCAGTGGGAACTAAAATGATGAAAATGTAGAAGTATGCATAGAAGGACACGTCCTTCCCTCAAAGGATTGTTTCAAGTACTTAGGGTCAATGATACATAAAGATGGGGGTGTAGATGATGACGTTACACACCGTATAAAGGCGGGATGGCTAAAGTGGAGGGCTGCTACTGGAGTTTTGTGTGACAAGAAGGTGCCTCTAAAACTTAAGGGAAAATTTTATAGAATGGCAATAAGACCAGCGCTGTTGTATGGATCAGAATGTTGGGCACCCAAGAAGGATCACGTTAGGAGGATAGAGGCCGCAGAAATGAGAATGCTTCGATGGACATGTGGTAGGACTCTGTGGGATATGACGACAAACTCTGCTATTAGGATGTCCTTAGGGGTGATGTCTGTTTCCGAAAAAATGAGGGAGGGAAGACTACGGTGGTTTGGACACGTCCTTAGGCGACTACCGTCGGATGCGGTCAGGAGGGTAGAGTCGATTACAGTCGACGGTGCCAGAAGGAAAGGACGACCAAGGCGGAAGTGGGATGACTGTTTGAGATCTGATTTGAGGGATTTAGGCCTTACCGAAGACATGACCTATGATAGGAAATTATGGAGGCTTAAGACTAGGGTAGTCGAGTAGTGTGGGTCACATCTATAGGGTGTATCATCTTTGTCTTCTTTTAAATGCATTTGTAGTTATTTCCTTGACTTTTACTTTTTATACTTTTCTGTTATTGGTATTTATGAAATATTAGAACTGGGCTTGCTATCGTTGTCTCATGTGTATCATTCTCATCATGTTTCCTATGTTAATTTTAGCCGGGTCTTAGGTTTCTGTCTATATGCAGAGACTCTTTCGCAGGGATTATTTTGCAGGGATTACTCCCCATTACAGAAGCACATATGATATTAATGACTGCATATGAAAACTGTTTAGCTATGTATTTATGTAATTATTTATACATGCATTGCATTTTATCTATATTTTTAATTTTCTGACTGCCGGAGGTCTTTCACGGAAGCTATTCTCAACCTGGCGTTGGGGGCATCCTACTACCCTACCTCCCCCTTACCCCATACACATGGGAATTGGGTTTTGTTGTTGTTGTTGTTGTTGTTGAATTTGCTCATAGTAAAAATAAGGAGACCCAATAGCATCTTCTGAAAGTGTTCTTTGAATTATCTGATCTGGTTTAGTATGAATCACAGAACCAGTTATTGAATTTGGAAGAGGAATGTGCTCATAGCATCTTCTGGAAGTGTTCTTTGAGTTATCTGATTTGGTTTGATGTAAAACCCAGAAACAATCATTGGAATTAAAAGATGAATTGCATGATCGTCTTCATTAAGAAGTTTCTTTTAAAGCTTCTTTTGCTTATTCCTTTCCCAAAAATCATAGCCCAAGTTTCGCCTTTTCTTGTAATTGGGATCATTGCATAATGGCTTCCCATCTTTTACCGGAAGAAATGTGTCAGTAACCTTAGCCATGCGAGCACACATATAAAATTTGTCAATTTTGCAATTGATAAATCTGGACCACATCTCTCCATGGCTATTGAAGCTTCAGCCTCTGAGAATCCCATTTTTGTCAAGTATAACAGTTTATTCTCCTCATCAGAATCAAAATTCAAGATTTCTTGGTATTAAAAGAACTATCGATATCTGTGAAATCATCTTGAAAGATCACTTCATAATCAGATGAGTTGTTATCAGAATTAACATGTTGCATGAATGCAAGCTTTTCAAGAGCCTATACTATTAAGTTTTATTCTCAAGAGGTTTTGTGACATTATATCTACATCTACATTTGTCAAAGGTGATAGATTCTCTATTTTGAAGAAGAAAGATCTATTGGGTTTTTACAATCGAAGAAATACTCAATTCACCAATCTGAAATCAAATAAACTTAATATTCATGCATCATATTTAGGTGTTTGCAAAAATAGGTGCATTTTCATCCATGCTGAATTTTTAACAGGAATTTCAAAGACTTTAGCAAAGATTTAAATCCATCATTCAATGGATCAACAGTTCCAGTTCGAGTTCATAATGAGAAGAACTCATCTGAAGAAGGAAGAAGAAGTTCATAATGAGAAGAATTTGTTCAACCTTTTGCTCAAATTCATCATTTGATGGATTAGCTTTTCCAGAAAGAGTTCATAATGAGAAGAATTCATCTGAAGAAGGAAGAAGAAGTTCATAATGAGAAGAATTTGTTCAACCTTTTGCTCAAATCCATCACTTGATGGATCAACTTTTCCAGTTCGAGTTCATAATGAGAAGAACTCATCTGAAGAAGGAAGAAGAAGTTCATAATGAGAAGAATTTGTTCAACCTTTTGTTCAAATTCATCATTTGATGGATTAACTTTTCCAGAAAGAGTTCATAATGAGAAGAATTCATCTGAAGAAGGAAGAAGAAGTTCATAATGAGAAGAGCTTGTTCAACCTTTTGTTCAAATCCATCACTTGATGGATCAGCTTTTTCAGAAGAAGTTCATAATAAGAAGAACTCATCTGAAGTAGGAAGAAGAAGTTCATAATGAGAAGAGATTGTTCAACCTTTTTCTCAGATCCATCACTTGATGGATCAGCTTTTCCAGAGAAGTTCATAATAAGAAGAATTCATCTGAAGAAGGAAGAAGAAGTTCATAATGAGAAGAGCTTGTTCAACCTTTTGCTCAAATCCATCATTCGATGGATCAACTTTTCCAGAGAAAGTTCATAATGAGAAGAACTCATCTGAAGAAGGAAGAAGAAGTTCATAATGAGAAGAACTCATCTGAAGAAGAAGAAGTTCATAATGAGAAGAACTCATCTGAAAGAAGAAATTCATAATGAGAAGAATTTGTTCAACTTTTGCTTGAATTCATCACTTAATAGATCAACCTTTACAGAGAAAATTCATAATGAGAAGAATTCATCTGAAAAAAAAAGAAGTTCATAATGAGAAGAGCTTATTCAACCTTTGGAATGACTCTATCACAGAAGGAAATATGTCAACATCATCCCCAGCGGAAAGTTCATAATGAGAAGAACTCATCTGAAGAAAGAGAAGAATTTATTCAACATTGCTATCAAGTGAAGCCAAATGGATAATTTTTTTTATCTTTTCGTCTTTGCCCTATTCTTGTTAACACAAGAATGAGCAAAGAGGGGCAGTTGAAGATACTAAATTTTTTTTACTCATTTTATTATTATTATTATTATTATTATAATTATAATTATAATAATAATAATAATAATTATTATTATTATTATTATTAATATATATTATTTATTAATATTACAAACAGGCCTAGATTGGATCAGCCCAATTACAAAGGACCCAACTGGCCCAAATCAGAAACCCTAAAACCCAATTAGGGTTTTCTATCCAGCTGCTGCCGCTCAATTTCAGCCGTTGGATCTGGTTTGATCCAACGGTCCACAGTTTGCTAGAGGAAACCCTAGGGTATCAATACCCTAGGGACACGTCCCAGCGCCGCCGTAGATTCCAGAAGACCACGCGGCGTTGCTTCAGCCTCGCCGCCACTCCGGCTGCACACCTGTCATCCCAACGGTGAGTCACCACTGGGAGTCCGGTGACTCACCGAACTCCACCCTTCGGACCGGTCCGAGACGAGCGCCGGTGATGGCTATAAAGCCATCACCCAACCTGCAAAGAAGAGACCACGAGAACAAACGAAGAAAAAAAAAGAAAAAAAACAACAAGGAAAGAAAAGAGCGATCAAACCAGCAACTCCAAACGTCAAAATAAGCAAAGAGAAGACGGAGAAATACTTACCGAGGAAGCTACAGCATCACCAGAACCTTTACGCGTCATCGGAAACCTTCGAAAACCGAAGGTATTTTTGTAGATTTGCTCTGATAGGGATTGTTTTAAGGGAAACGGTCATTGGAACCATCAATAAGATGGTCCGATCTATCTTTAGGCGTAAATTTTTTTTTCCGACCACCAGATGCGGTGGCCGGCGGCGAGTTCAACACCGGCGAACGGCTGCCGACCGGTGTGCTTCTCTCTGTTTTAGAGAGAAGCGAGAGAATTCTGATTTCTCTCAGAGAAGAGAGAGAGAGGGAAGAAAGAAAATGAGGACTGGCCCTTCGGGCCAGTCGGTTTTGGGCATTAAATAGCCCTTCCCAAACGACGTCGTTTTGGGGAGGGCTATTTGTGTAATTTTTAATTGTTAAATCTCGTCCGCCATCCCTTGAATTTGTAAACTTTACATTTTAGTCACTAAATCGAGTTTATAATCCTTTTAATTCAGATCTTTAATTTTAATTTTATTTATTTTAGTCCTTTATATTAAAATAATATATTTAGGGTAAATAATAGATTTAATCCCTCAATTTTAATAAGTAATATTTTAATCCCGAGTTTATATTTTTAATTTATTTTAATCTGATATTTCAAATTTTAGATAAGTTTATTTTAGTCACTAAATTAATGAATAAGAAAATAGCATGTTTAATCCCTATAATTTTGATTAATATTGAATTAGGTTTTTAATTTTAATTTATTATAATTTAGACAATAATTTTAAATAATTTTATTTATTTTATTGTTTTTAAATATATAGTTCTAATTGTATTTTTATCATTTTAATTTTACTTGTTTATATATTTAAATATTTTTATTATGTAGTCATAAATATATATATAGTAAATAAATATTTATTTTAAATAAATTATTTTAAACATTTATTTTTCAATATCGAATAAAAGGGCAGTCTTAATACAACTGGATGTCTTATTCTGATATTTTAAAATTAAATATTATAAAAAATATTATTTAATTTTATGTAAATTAATATTTATTAATATCAAAGAAAAGAACTGTCTTAAGGCACCTAGAAGTTCTTTTCCGATATTTTTAAATAAATAAATATTTTTTAATTTCGAAATAATAGGATTATAAATTAAATATATTTTGAAATTTTTTAATAGAGACAATTTATAATTAAAAAGTACCAATTTTGGGCGTTGTAGGGGTGCTAATCCTTCCCTAAACGTAACCGATCACGAATCCCTTTTTATTATTAAAAAAAAACGAATTTTTGGTTATAAACGCAGATCAGTTCATTTTTTAATTGATGATTTCTTAAAACTCTTTTAAAAAATAATTTTTAGGTATTCGACCTACCTGACCCAAAAGGCCGATGGCGACTCTCAAATTATTTTCAAAAACCATTTATTCACATCACTTTTCCCGCCAAATAAAAATTTTGTGCCCGGACGAAAACCGGTTACGACACGAAATATTTGATGTTTGGGGACTCGACTATATGGGTCCTTTTGTTTCTTCCTTTGGCAATTATTATATCATTATTGCGGTTGACTATGTTTCGAAGTGGGTAGAAGCTAAAGACACTTGAAACAATGATGCCAAAACTACTGTTCAATTTCTAAAAAATTGTATTTTTTCCTGGTTTGGTACACCAAGAGCGATAATAAGCTACCGTGGCACACACTTCATCAATCAAGTAATTGATGCGCTTATGACAAAGCATGGAGTAAATCACAAGATTACCACGGCTTATCATCCACAAATGAACGGACAAGCAAAAATTTTAAACCGTGAAGTAAAGACAATTCTTGAGAAAATAGTCAAGCCAAATCGTAAGGATTGGAGCTGCTTTATGGGCTTATCGAACTTCATATAAAGGACCTATCGGCATGTCCCCATATCGCCTGGTATTCGGTAAGCCATGTCATTTGCCAGTCGAGCTGGAACACAAGGCATATTGGGCTGTAAAGCAATGCAATATGGAATTGGAAGCGGTTTTCGAAACACGAAAGTTACATATACAAGAGCTTGAGGAAATCCAGAGAGATGCTTACGACAACACCAGAATATATAAAGACAAAATAAATGAATTACATGATCGAAAAATTGTTTTTAAATCTTTTTCTATATGAAAAAAAGTTCTTATTTTTAATTAAAAGTTAAAGCTTTTTACAGGTAAACTTCGATCGAAGTAGAGCAGACCTTATACTGTAATTGAAATTTTTTCTCGTGGCACAGTCAAACTTGAAGATGGTTCGGGTACTCGATTTAAAGTCAATAGACTCAACATTAAACCGTATTATGTGAATAGCCAAGCTTGCTTAATTGAAGATCTCAACTTAGAAGAACCTATAGTATGAATTAGGTCGTTGAGCCAACGACGTTAAACAAAAGCGTTTCATGGGAGACAACCCATTGTTTTTAATTCCGTTACATTTTCATTTTTAATTTTTAATTTTATTTTGATTGAGCATGTTTCATTTAATTTATATTATTATTTTGCATGAACCAAATATTTTTTAAACTTAAACGATAAAGATTTACGAAATTGTTATCCGAACAGTGCCAAACTCGGACCCCAAGAGCAGTGTAAAGTCATACAAAGCAGTGTAGTATCGATACTGCTAAGACAATAATGATACCATGAAAATAGAACCTCAAAATAGTACCGATAACACTAAATGGTATCGATACTACTTTATATAGATACTCATTTGACAGTATCGATATTGTTGTTTTCCTACGGTGCACGTTGGCACACTTCTAAGGAGATCGATGCACGTTAGCAAAACCCAAATTGTTTTCCCCCTTTTTTGTTAACATTTTACCGCCTATCCCACTCCACCAATCCCATCATTCTCTTACTTTGACCGTGAACCCCACCCTATCCATATCTCTATCAATTTCAAATTTACTTTTACACTCTATTTTACTCTCATCACCAAAATAATTTCACTCAAACTCCAACACCCCCCACACACGACAGAAAACAAATTTAACCCAACCCCCTTCCATCTTCTCCAAACCGATTGCATCTCCCCAACAATACAATTCCATCATTTCTACCGGACTTCAATGACGATATGGCCTATGAGACACTAATCGACTTGGCTGACCATACGTTCAACGCTCGCTCAACTCGAGCTCATTTTATCCACGACCCGACCTGGCACTACATCTATCGTTTCCTTGCCTACAATTTTTCTGGCCGGAATGACCCGTCTTCCTCCTTGAACTGAGTTGAACTTTTCTTTTTATGGTGCATGTTAGCCGGCCAGCAGGAGAACTTGAGATTTTGGATTGTTCGGGCTTTTGAGATCGTTATTTGATCCAATCACCCTCTTATCCTTGACTCTTACATTACTCATTTAGCCTCTCGCATCGCTAATATTGATGTTACAAGGTTTACATATGTTTTTTCTGCAGATGTTTTGGATGAGCGATGCTTGGATTCGATGAGCTTACTTGCTAAAACCCCGAGCGAACCATACTTCGTTCCACCGGGTGTCCTCACTCCTCGCCGTGAGCAAGTTTTCGTTCATCATAATGCGCCACAACCGCCACCTGCAGCACCTCGCCCGGATATGCAGTCTCAAATTGATGAAGTCCATAGCCGCCTCCTTTCCATTGAGACTAAAATTACTGAGATTATTTCCTATCTCCGTCACAGCGCCTTTCACCGCGCCCGAGTCTGTGGCTGGGGTCCACATTAAATCTAGGGAGTACTCTATTCATTCTCTTGTACTATAATTTTACGTTTTGAAGCAAAACGCTTTAAGTGAGGGGGAGTAGAGTGTAGGTTAAATTTCCTTTTGCTTATCTTTATATTTTGATGCTAGTATGTGCTGGTTGGATTTGCAGAAATTTCATTGACTTTCTTTGTCTTGTTGAATAAATTTGGTATGCTATGCTTGTTTGGGAACACATGATTGTTTAAGTTAGGATGTTCTTGGTAGTGGATAACATGAATTGTGATCAAATTGGTATTTTTGTGATATTCCAAGATTTTGTTGGTTGAAATGTGCTTAGCTCAATGCATAAAAATAATTTGGTGAGATTTGAGCCTTTACGAGCATATCATTTTCGCTCTCATTTTGTTGGATTTAGTGTGTCGAATTTGACATATGTATTCTAAAACCTGCATTTTAATATTGTCGAGGTTACACTTGAACATGATGCTTAAAAATGATTTGGGCACTTTAGAATTAACCATTCCATTTTCCCCACTAAAATTTTCTACCCATGCATCTTTCCTCTAGTTAACCATTCTTGAGCCTATTCCCACTTCTTTGTTTTCACCACATTTATAAACCCGAGCCTTTTTATTTTATCACTCTTTTCTATCCTTTTCAGGGCAAGTGAACAATTTAATCGATGTATGCTTTAAGAAAAAAAGGGAGAAAAGAAAAAAAATGGAAAACAAAGCAACAAAAAAAAAGAAAAAGAAAAAATCAAATGCATCTCGAAAAGAATTTTGTTGCTTGATAATTTTTCTTTTTATCTTGTTGTGCTTAATGTTTTGATGGAGTTGAACTTATTATTTGTTAGTTCATTGCCTTGAATTTTTAGCCATATTATTTAGCCTTTTCCTCACCTTTACCTAATCGCCGTTACAACCAATAAAAGACCCTTTGATTTATGCATTTTATTCTCATTAGTAGTGGAGATTTGATTTACTTGCAGGCCTATGGTAATATCTTGTCGGTTCTGACATTGAGCGTTTCTTTACCCCAAACACGTTGAATAATTTGAGTAAATCCTGGTAAGGTGTTGAGTTATGGCCATTGAGATTAATGAATGAATGAATGTTACAATTGCACTTGACTTGTTCCAATTGATGATGTTCAATTGATTGATTTCTAGACTTGAATAGTTATTGTGGTCTTTACCTTGCTTCATTGAATGTGAAACTTGACAAAGAAAGGTAAATGAAATTTTTAACCTATTTGATTATATCATACTTGAGGACAAGCATAAGATTAGTGAGGGGGGATTTGATGAGTGTTCATAATCGGTAGTATTTGCTCGTTAATTCTTCGATCGTATGTAATTATTGCTGCTGATTTGGTTGTGTTATGCTTGTTTTCATGCAGGGCTTTATTTTCCAGAATTAGTGGTAAAACGGGCGCATTCTGTATTTTTTTTATTATTTGGTCACGGCTGGAGATATGGGCATGACTCTGGGCATGATAGATCTGATGTGACAGTTTCTAAAAGGTCCAGTCAGCGCCAGTTTCTAGAAGATCTAGTTAGCACGCCTTCTGGAAGATGGACGAGCAGAGTTGTATTAGGAGACTTGTTTAAAGTTTGAATTTAGGAAAAACAATTATCTTTAGGATTATTTTATTTTAATTTCTTTATTTATCTCTAGGTTTTTAGAGGCTATAAATACCCTCTTGGGGTAAGCCTAAACTCACAACTCAGATTACGATTTTCTTTTCTTTCTAGTTTTACAAAAGTTATTTCCTTTATTTTATTTTTCAAGTTTTTAGGTTTTTACATTATTTTTTAGGTTTATTTTCAAATATGCTAAGTATGACTTTTGTCATGCTTAGCTAATTTTCTCATAAGCCGAGAGCTGAAGCGATAATTCAATTTCAACAAGAGAATTGAAACATACCCTTAATAACTTTGGAATATATCTCTCAATCTATGTTCTTATTGTTTCAAAATCAAATGAGTTTTCAAAATCAAAGATTGACTTTGGTCAAGAGGTTGTTGCGATTAAATGTGTGGGAGGAATGATTAACTTATTGAAAGCACATTCGAGTTCCTGGGAACACACTTGGCGAGATAGCTTTGCCAAGAGGGAATTGAGATCAAAATTAGCGGCTATTGAAACAACAGTCCAAGTCGGCCACCACGAACTTAAATGGTAATTGATCTACGACAATTGATGTTGATTATATCAGTTTCCGAAACCGGAATCAAAGATTGCCTTATTCGGTATACAAAATAGAGTCAATGAGATTGCCCTTGTAGACAAAGTAACGGACGTGAATCCCGAAGGGAAAATCTAATTTGATGATCTGAAAGAAATTGAGTCAAAGCGAAGCTTGAGGCTATTTTACCACATCCATTTACAATCTTTACTCTCCAATTTTTACTTTATTTAGCTTCATTTATTTAATATATTTTACTACTTAATTACATTTTAAACAAAACCCCTACTTCTTTTCACCTGGTTAAAACCATTCAAACATAAATTTGGATTTTTACCAAGTCCCTGAGGATCGACCCTTACTTATCTTTACTACGAATTTCCTTATTTATTAACTGAGAAGAAGGAATTTTATTTGACATCAAATCGATAGTTTTCAGTAGTAATGGCATGTATATTTATCAATATGTTTTACCTTTTTATTTTATTTTAAAATGATCTGTAATAGTAAATTTGGACTATTTTATTTTGGCTAGACTAAATATATATCCATATACTGTGAATGAGTAGAATACATATATTATTATTTTTAAATAGTTAAAAAAATTAGCTGAGTTTAAACAATTTTAAATATTTTATGGAACAACACTAACTTTCATAGTTACTGCTTGAATTCAAATTCGTTTTTGTTGATTAATATTTATTTATTATTTTTATGTTGTTAGGGAATAATTTTAGAGTTAATAATGAAATGTTTTAAAATGAAACAAATTTTTAAGCATTTATGTTCAATAAATATCTGTAAAGTTGATGTGACATCTTTAACTTGTATTTCGAGACATATACGAACTATGGGTGTTATAATTGTCAAGTTTGAGGGCCAAAAAATTTAAGGGCTTGTTTGATTTTTCTAAATATAAATATTTAAATTTAAAATATAAAAATATTAAGTTAAATATAAAAATACGATTAATTATTAGTATTATTTATTAAATAAAATATTAAAATTAATAAATATTTACTATAAAATTTTAAAAAATAAACATGAGCAAAAAGTAAAAAAATTCAAATATACAAGAATAAATAATACATCATTTAAAAATAAGAGTAAAATCTTTATACTAGACGATTTATATTCCATTACAAATAAATATCATCCAATCAAATTTCATTTTAATCATAAATTTATTAATTCATATTTATCTTTTTTAGTATCATAACTTACTAATACCAAAATTTTCTTTAGATATATCAAAATTTGTAACTAACTTTAAAATATCTACGCTCTATCATAATTCCTAACATTATTATATGTTCTAAAATAATGAAATTAATACCAACAATGATGAAAATAAAATGCTTAAGTGAAAGAAACAAATTTTACGAGGGGCTGAAAATAAAAATCAAAGGACTAAAGGGCTTCACATAAATTTGTAGTATTTTAAATAAAAAATATTTGTATTAAAAAAATCAAATAAGCCTTTGAACTTTTAAAAAAATCAATTTAACCCTCGAACTTAAAAATAATAATTTAGTCAATCTACCACATCATCAGTTGCATCCTCAGTCACAGTAGACTGTCACGTCAACACCGTGAACCGTCATATCAGAATCGTGTAATATTGTGTCAGCAACGTAACGATCAACGACAAAAACAGTTGGTCAAAGGGCAACCTTGAATTCTTTTTCAAAGTTCAAGGGCTATATTGAGTAAAAAAAAATTCGAAGGCCACATTGGTTTTTCTGAAAAAGTACAAGGGCCTCAGATATCGTTATGCCAAGATTTTATAAAATAATTTAACCAAATAATTTGCCAAGATTTTATAAATAAATTAACCAAATAAAGAGAATGGAGTGGAATTAGGGCAACCAAAAAAAAGTAGTGCTACAAATCCCAAAGTTAACTAACTCCTCGGGGTCACTACGTACCACCAAAAGATTGCAATTTGTTACACACATACTAGTAATTACGATAACAATAATTCCTGCTTTCGCTTCTACATTTGACCCCTATTTAACTTGGTATATTAGTATGAGTCTGAACTGGCCAGTCAGCTTCCCATATTGGGCAAAGAAGGTAAAGTGGGCAATGCCCCCATCATGGAGAAAAATCCCACAACTCCTTTATCTTGTTGCTCAACCATCTTTTGTTTGTGTCGCGGTCGTTTTTCGGTTAGGCCCGAAATTGAACTTCGACGTGAATAAATTTGGTTAGAGTCGCCACCGATAATTTATTTTTAAAAATAAATAGGTTGACCGATACCTTTATTTCTTACATGATCTGCATTTTATCAGAAATGTGTCGGGTTCGGGAGTCGATTACGGTCAAGGAAGGATTAGCATCCTTGAACCGCCCTTTCAGAACCAATTAATTTATCGGTTGTCTTTAATTGCGAAAATTAGAATTTAAATTAAAATTTAAAAAATTCGATTCGAATTACTTACCATTGATCAGTTGAAATTACTACTGAAAAAATATGTTAGAAAATAAAAATGAAAAAGAAGAAAGGAAAAACGTTAATATAATAATAACAATGAAAATAAAAAATAGATAAATAAAGGTAAATAAATTTAGTAAAAAATAAAAATAATAAAAAACAAATAAAATAATAAAATAAACAAATAAAAAAATTATGAAATAATAAAGTAAAAAATATAAAAAGAAAAAATATATAAAAAAGATGTTAAAAGAGGAAAGAAAAAATGAAAAAAAAGTGAGGGAAAAATAAATAACAAAATAATAATAATAATAATAAATAAATTATAATAAAATGAAATAAGCAAGAACATGGAGGACTTGAACAATAATTAATTCTAAACATTTATACCAAATCAGTGACTAAAATAAAAAGTGCACAAATATTATTGTCAAATTCTAATATTAACAAAAATAATAATATTAATAAAGAAACATTGGATGGACTATTTACTCGATGAGATGACAAATCAGTATCATTAAAAGAGCAAAGATTACTTTGCTCAATTCCTTCAGAATGCACGTGGTGAGCATGAAGGAGCACATGTGCTGCACTTCACAAATCCTTTTTTCAAACATAATTTACCTCTTGAGAATGGTGCATGGCATCCTTTTTCAGCTTTAAATGATCCCATATTCAGCTTTAAATCAATCGGTTCAAATTGGTGTACGTTGGCCTCTCGATATCAAGGGATCTTCGACATGTCGTAAATCGCTTCATCGTCCAAGAGCACAACCACATCGATGAGCTCAAGAAGAGATCCTTCAAAAAATGATCGGTTTCTGGTCCGATGAAGTGGTGCCGGTGGCCTCGGTTCCAGTTGAGTGTGAGGTAACCTCTGGTTCTTTTGTGGGTTTTTAGTTTTGAATGCTTTTCCTATCTCTTGTATTTTTTCTCTCAAAAATGGTTCCTGAATGGTTGATTTTTGCTTCGTTCGAAATGTTTCCCTCTTGCTTTTCGATTTGTTTTTTCTCCGATGGGTTCGAATCTCACCACCGTTTTTTGTTCGGTGTTCCTCGTTGTATCTCTCGTATTGTTGTGTTCATTCTGTGTGATTTTTACTTTGATTTATAGCTTGATGAACCCCCTATTTTTGGATAGATTTAGAGTCCTATTTGGACTCAAAAACTGATTTGGTTGTTGTGTTGTTGCCGAGAAATTCGGTGCAAGGGTTGTGAGGAGTCATCGGTAGAAAAACGGGGGAGAGGCGGCTGTTGGGTGAGAGATGTGGTGCTTGAGGAGTTTAGAGTTTATAAACCCTACTGGTTTGGGTTTGGGCCTCCCATTGAATCTGGTTCGTAGCTTGGGTCCACTGTTGTAATGGGATTGCCTTGTAAACGTTAGACCTGTAAAAACATGTATTATTTTAAACAATATATATATGGACGAAAATCAATGTCCACATATGCCCCTTTTTGTCATTTTTTGTGGATCAAAAAATAGGACAAAGACAAAAGGATACAATTTTTTGTTCGGTGGAGTTGAAAATTGATTTGAATTTGGAATAACTCCCTGTCGAATTTGAGTTGCGGATGACTTCCCCGTCGCGATGTCGAGTCCATCTTGAAATGATATGGAATTGAAGCCGTTATTCGGAATTTGAATCAGAATGTGGCTTTTGTAGTCCACTTCGGTCTTCTTCTTGATTTAAAGACCTTGGTTAAAAATTCGACTGGAAAGTAGTTCCTTGACTCCACCATGTTGTTGATAGGCCCTCGAGCTGAATGAAATCGAACTCAAAGGGTCTTCATTGATAGATAGTTTTTCTCAACTTAAGCTATGCTGCTGAAAAACAGTTTCTTGTCATTAAGTCACGACATCTTCTTGACTTGAAAACCTCGGCTACCACTGGAAAGTAGTGTGATTGATGTGTCATCGAGCTGAATGGAATCGAACTCAATAATTTTGTTGACATATAACTTTTCTCGACTTAAGTTATACTGTAAATTTGACACTCTTGAGCTGAATGAAATCGAACTCGAAGGTATTGACTGACAGATAACCCTTCTCGCCTTGAGTTATACTGTAAATTGGATATGCCTTTGAGCTAAATTAAATCAAACTCGAAGGTCTTTTGTTGGAAGATAGCCCTTGTCGCCTTGAGCTATGCTGCAAATGATGTGCCTTTGAGCTAAGTGTAATCGAACTCGAAGGTCTTTAGTTGGCAGATAACCCTTCTAGCCTTGAGTTATGCTACAAATGATATTCCTTTGAGCTGAGCGTAGTCAAACTCGAAGGTTTTTTGTTGGCAAATAGCCCTTTTTGCCTTGAGCTATATTGTAAATGAACACGATATTCTTCGTCGTGAAGTTGAAATCATGGATGACATTGTTACTTGTGGGAACGATATCCTTCGTCGTGAAGTTGAAATCGTGGAGGGTCCCTTCGTTGTGAAGTTGAGCTTTGAATTGGATATTTTTTGCTGTAAAGTTGAAATCCAATCTGAAGATGAATGTTGCTGGTGGGCACAATTCTCTTCGTCGTGAAGTTGAAACCATGGATAACCCATTCGTTGTGAAGTTGAGCCTTGAATTGGATATCCTTTGTCGTGAAGTTGAAATCCAATCTAAAGATGAATGTTGCTTCGAGTCCAATATCATTCGCTGTGAAGTTTAAATTGGCTTTGAATGAAACTGGGAAGCCCATTTCCATGAAGTTGATCTTTGAATTAGATATCCTTCGTCGTGAAGTTGAAATCGTGGATGTCCCATTCGTTGTGAAGTTGAGCCTTGACTTGAATATCTTTCGTCGTGAAGTTGAAATCCAAGCTTGAGTTAGCACGATATCCTTCGTCGTGAAGTTGAAATCGTGGATGGCCCCTTCGTTTTGAAGTTGAGCCTTGACTTGAATATCATCCGTCGTGAAGTTGAAATCCAAGATTGTATTGTTTTTTGTCCAATATCCTTCGCCGTGAAGTTGAAATTGGCTTTGAATGAAATTGGAAAGCCCCTTCACCGTGAAGTTGAGCTTTAAATTGGATATCATTCGTCGTGAAGTTAAAATCCAATATAGAGTTAGCACGATATCCTTCGTCGTGAAGTTGAAATTGTGGATAGCCCCTTTGTTGTGAAGTTGAGCCTTGACTTGAATTTCCTTCGTCGTGAAGTTGAAATCCAAGCTTGTATTGTTTTGAGTCCAATATCCTTCGCCGTGAAGTTGAAATTGGCTCTAAATGAAACTGGGAAGCCCCATCGCCGTGAAGTTGAGCTTTGAATTGGATATCCTTCGTCGTGAAGTTGAAATCCAATCTAGAGTAAATGGTGTCTCTTTGAGTTCAATATCCTTCGATGTGAAGTTGAAATTGACTCTGAATGAGACTCGGAAAGTTGTTTTATCGTCAGACAGTCGCCCATTCGCTGTGAGGTTGAGAAACCACCATCAACTTTTTAATGTGCTTTTGAATCGAGTATATTTCGTATTGAAGTTGAAACTTGACTCAAAAAGCTACAAAAAATTATGTATGTTAAAAATGATAAATGCGATGCTCTTAAGTATGTCTAAGATGAATTAATTTTTTTTATCCCTTGGATGGAGCCTCATTTTTGTCTGCTGGTCATGTCATTGGAATCAACCATGCCCCATTTTCTTCTCAGGTTATTGGTAATGTCACAAGTTCTATATGATCTCTCGGACTGATTGTCTTGTGAAATGATCGAACTTTGGCATTGTTCAGTCTTTCATCAATAGAGGCAAAATGAGCCTTAGCACCTTCCAGGACCTTTAACATTTGAGACTGACTTGTTTGAAAATGTTTTTCCTTTCTCTTATTCAGGAGGAAAAAAAGGATATGAAAATAGAAGAATTCTGTAAAACATTGCCCCTTAATTCAGGCTAGCAATCAAATTGAATCAAATTATAAACATGAGTTCAAAGAATATAAAAGGAATAAATAATTCTTTTAACGCTTTTAGAGTTATAGCTCTTTGGCAAATGTTCAAATGGATGAGTTGGCTTTAGGTTGACCTAAGGTTTCAGCCATAAAAAAGTCATTTTTTCGGTCATTGCAACATGCTTTTTCTTTGGCTTGACATTTTAATTGGATGCAGACAAAATGACGCAACTAGAACTATCAATTACTAGACCCTCTATTTAGATTCTCTGAAATCTTCCATTTGTTCAATTTTTTAAGATCCTCTATCAAAAGTAGTGCACAGATATTGGTCTAAAAATGAAATTCCTGAGTGCTCGTGTGAAGTTGACTATAACAGGTGTTCCTTAACTCCCTTAGTCCATCTTTATCGAAACTCCTTATTTAATTTTACCATTGTATGGCTAGCTGGATATATAAAGTAGGCACGTTTAACCAATTGCTCTAGAGGGACAACTCAATATCATTGTATAGATATTATAATCGCCTTTATAAGGCTAGTTGAATATTATCGATAAAGCCGAGGCGTTTAACCAATTGCTCTAGAGGGACAACTCAAGCTTTATTGTATATTATAATCACCTTTAGCAGGCTAGCTGAATCTTATCTATAAAGTCAAGGCGTTTAACCAATTGCTCTAGAGGAAGTTTGTCAAAAAGAACCTGTTATAGTCTAAGTGTTTTTGAAAGTCAAGGAATCTCATCTCTAGAGTTCAATTTCCAAGTAACTGACCTAAACTAGATTCACCTACTCGACTATTCCATTTGGGAATATCATTATCATCACTGAACGTCTTAAACAAAAAGTATAATAATGTCATATGCAAAAGATGCCCCATGTTATCCGAACCTATGCACACCTAAATTCCAAGCCTCTTGTTTATACCATGATGAGAGGAGAAGGCTATATCGGTTCTTGTAAGAGAATGATATGGTGTTCGAGTGTATATTCTGGGTAAATTCAAATTCTTTTATTTTATCACCTTTTAATCGTGTTACTTTGTCAAAGATCTGTAACTCTGAATTATTTACAGAGTTTTTTAATTCAGCTGATATTTAAAGAATTTCAAGTTAAAAATTTGATTCAATGCTCAGTAGAAATTCATTGAAATGTCCTCATAAAAAGAAATATGTCAAAGTTCAAAAGTAGGTTTCAAAAAGAAATATGAGAAAGTTCAAAAAAACAAGTCCAAACAGGATGCTACAAAATGGAATAAAGCCTCATTAGGATGCCCTACTATTTCTAGAATGTCGAGGATTAGGGCATTCATTTGCACTTGCTCCCCATTTTTCAACCGTTTCACTTTCCGTAGCTCATTTTGATGTACTCTCAGATGAACAAATTTCTTCTTCGAGAGCGTCCTTGCTTTTATCGTAAAATTCCCGCTTTTTTTATTTGAACGAGTGTTATGTGGATGAGGTGTGTCCAATGCTTGAGGTGGTGTATCCAATGTTTGTTCCTTTCGAGGAGACATGCTTTTGTTAGTTAATGCGAATATAAAGAGGAGACATGCTTTTGTTAGTTAATGCGAATATAAAGAAATGAAAATAACAAAATACAAAATATGTTTAAATGAATGATGCATGGAATGTTCGAGGTATTGATCCAAAAAATGTGCCTGTTACTATAAATAATCCTTATTAGGACAAAAGTGTTACGTCTTAAGAGACAAAAACATTTTGAAGGTAAATTCTTCTAGACCCCGAACAGTTTCTGGCAGGTTAACTTGTCTTCTGCCTTCACATGTCACCGATTGAATACCCTATCGAACCATTCTGGCTTCTCTGAGCTGCTTTTCATACTTGTCCTGAGAAGTCTCAAATGGCTGCATCTCCGATTTTCATTCTCTGTTGAGTATATTCCCTAACGGAAATTCCATTGAAGCCCTCAATCGTTAAGAACTATCTGAAGTTCATTTGCTTGTTTCTTGAATTCGGCAGCAATGGCAACCAACTTAGTTGGGGTTTCGCCATCTTGTTCTCGTAGTCTTCGAAAGGACTCTTCGGGTCAGTAACCGTTTTTTCTTGCCCCAGCAACTTTCGCATTCATGTTTTGGAAAAGTTGACTTTTAATGTGCTTAGTGTAAACCTGATCCATTTCGAGTCTTTTCTGACCATAGCTGAACTTCTGAGCTTTTCATCTTTTGTATTATAACCTAACCTCTTTGTCCATTAATGTAGATTATTTACATTTAATGAACACGTTTTTGTGGATCAACACCTCTTTTGAATGATGCAAATGTCAAAAAATGAAAGAGAACAAAAATGAAAAAAGAGTTAGTGAGGTAAATCAAAACAATAATAAAAATAAAAAAAATCTTACCCTACATGATATCTACCCAATATGCTTATTATTCCTACCCGGACATGATCTCTATCCCGTAAGTTGATTTTGAACAAGTCCTAACAGCATAAATTTCTAGTTCACACGCTTTGAACATGAAATAAAGCAGGAAATAATATCAAAAAAGCCTAGGGTTTGAAATAAGGTTTTGGGGTGAGCTCTAATTCCATGTAGTCTTCCGGTTTAGGTTCTAAAAAACGGTACCCGAGTTCTCCTTGCTGGTGCCCCCTTGGGCTTGTCAGACCTTTAGTCCTAAGCCCTTTACAAGCTTGTGTAAACTAAGTTAAACAAGAGAGGATGCATTCCCTTATGCCCATACGGAGATTAAATTCCCACGAAAGCATAAGGTATATGAATCACGAAGGTTACTTGTTAGGCCCATACGGAGAATAAATTCTCACGAGAGCATCACTTTCACCCCCACTTAAAAAGGGTTCGGAACTCGGGTATAGAGCTAGAGATGAAAATTTTGAAAAATCTGAAATCATTGAGAAAAACTTCAGTACAACTATTTATTTGAAAAAAGTAATCAAAGATAAATAATTTAAATCGAATAAATAAATTAGAATTTAAAGTTGTAATTTTTGCTAAAAAAGACAACCAGAAATTAACTTCGGCCTGACTCACTTACCTGTCCCCACTGGAGTGCCAAGCTGTCGCGGCCGTCTTTCGGTTGGGCCTGAAATTGGGCTTCGACATGAATGAATTGGGTTAGAGTCGCCACCGATAATTTATTTTTAAAAATAAATAGGTTGACTGGATACCTTTATTTCTTACCTCATCTGCATTTTACCATAAATGTGTCGGGTTCGGGAGTCGATTACGGTCAAGGAAGGATTAGCACCCTTGAACCGCCCTTTCGGTACCAATTAATTTGTCGGTTGTCTTTAATTGCAAAAATTAGAATTTAAATTAAAATTTAAAAAATTTGATCTGAATTACTTACCATTGATCGGTTGGAATTACTACTAAAAAAATATGCTAGAAAATAAAAAAATTAAAAAAAATATGAAAAAAGAAGAAAGGAAAAACGTTAATATAATAATAATAATAAAAAAAATAAATAGATAAATAAATATAAATAAATTTAGTAAAAAGAATAATAAAATAAACAAATAAACAAATAAAATAAACAAATAAAAATTTTATGAAATAATAAAGTAAAAAAATAAAAAGAAAAAAATATAAAATACATTAAAAGAGGAAAGAAAAAATGAAAAAAAGTGAGAAAAATAAATAATAATAATAATAATAATAATAATAATAATAATAATAATAATAATAATAAATAAATAAATTATGTTGTTGCTATTTTGGATATTTGCTCATGCTTGCTGTTATGCTTTTATATTTCATGTTATGAGAGTTGATCTTTTGTATCGTTTGGCGATTATTGATTATCTTGGTATTTGTTAAATATTTGTTATTATGCTCTAATCTTGGCTTCTCTCTTGTTGCTAATTGATTTTGATCTAACAAAAAGGAGGGAGAAAATTCTAGTCAAATTTGTTTTATAAAACTGAAATTTTCATTTATGAAATTCACTCTTAAATTTATTTTCAAAGGGGGAGAAATCTGAAAAGTTTTATTTATAAAATTTTTGACATCTTCAAAATTTATTTTTGACAAATTTTTACAAAATGGTTTTGTTATATAAAAATATTTTACAAACTTTTTACAAATTTTGACCTCCGAAGCACTCTCACCCACAATTGGTCTTTTTTGGCCAAAATGTTAAAAAATAATTTTCATAATAAGTTCTTCATTTTGTTTGGCAAGATTCCAAAACCCTAAACCATATTGTTTAGTCAAACAACACACACCCTACCATTAAACAATATATCGACAACATTTTCCTTCCTCAATACACCAAATAAATCTTCGAATCTGGCTTTCAATCTTCGTGCATATATGTTGCGGCAAAATCGTTGATTGCATCGTGCAAATAAGAATGGTTGCCAACACCAACTTCGCTAATGTAACCTATCCAACAAAAGAAAGAGCTCTCATCTTCCATCAAATTAACCTATTAGTAATCGTCTTAATCATGTATTGACAAGAAGCCACTGTAACTCTATCATAAAGTAAAGTCACACCAATATATTTCCCTAAATCCAATACCATTTTAAATCCAAGGTCCGTGCTAAGTTGATTATGAATATCTATCGATACATTCCTTGAAAAAAATTGTGGTCTTCACCACATTCACCTTTTGACCTAAAGCAAAACCAAACTTGAGTAGGATATTATGAATAACCTCTCATTGTTCTCACACAGCCTTCGTAAACAACATCATATCATCAGCGAAGAGAAGGTGTGAGATCATTGTTCCTGAAATCGACGTTCTAAAAGGGTTTTAATGACCCATTACAACTTAACTTGGATCATTTGCGTTAGTTTCTCTATTCACAAAACAAAGAGATATGGCGATAAAGGATCCCCTGTCAAATACCCCGAAGTAGGAAGAAAAACGATGTTTAGCTCCTATTTCATAATATATTAGTCGACATTGAAGACACACACCTCATAACCATCTATGTGAGTGATTCAAGAATGCCCACTTTAAACAATCATATGCTTTTTCTAAATTGATATTTATAGCCAACTAACCCTTGCAACTCGTCTTAAATTTCATCGAATGAATCACCTCTTGCGTGATAATAATGTTATCAATAATCGACCTTTCTGGTACAAAAATAGTCTAATTTTTGGACAATGAATATAAAAAACAACTTTAATTGATTAATAATTATCTTCATCAAAGCTTTATAAACAATATTACACAGACTAATCGATCTAAATTGACTGATTATCTCTGATACGAATACTTTCGGTAGCAGTACTATTAGGGTGTTATTTAGCTTAGTATGCCATTGGTCGTCATCCAATATTCTACGTAAGTTGGCACACACCACATCCCCTATAACACTACAATTACTCTGTAAAAACAATATGGATACCATCAATATCGGGTGATTTAAGAGGAGCCATCGTATCAAAAGTAGCGTTTACTTTTTTATCACTAAGAGGCCTTCTTAGCTCAATCAATTAGGACGACGAACATACGAAAATAGGTGTAACACCCCCAACCCGTATCCGACCTGAATACAAATTCGAGATGTCACATCACCCTTTCAAACCATTTCTTATATAAAAATAAAGGAAAATTCATATTTAATTTAAACATACAAAATAATTTACATATATTACTCAAAAAGTTTACAAAAATATGTTCATAGCTTCTGCCATTTAACGCTTTAAATACATGCCAACATTATATAATACAACAAATAACATACTGATAGTTTTCTTCTGATATGATCTTTGATGACGCTATGCTGTCCCCCACTACCTATCTTCACTTTGGAACTCGGATCCTACGTAGATCATGTAACATTCTCGTAAAGTCACATTTTCTGCATTCATATATACATGTAATCACATATATCATTTTCACATATCTTTTATCTCTGATGATCATATAATTTATTATCGCCCATGGATCATATTCACATCATTTATCACACATACATGCATTCACATAGATCACATATGGATATGCATTTAACATCTAGACATATGCATTTACTCCTATACATCTAGCATCATATCACTACATACTTATGTTCTAGTAACCGTATAACCTAATATCGGAATTAGACTCATCGCAAGTCTTAATATCATGTACTCACCTTGGTCTCACTTGACAATACCAATCTCTTGTTCTTCTCTCAAATCTTACTCTGACAGCCTATATGAACTTTGCTTTCGATCGATATCTACATAAATATGCAATCCAATGAATATCGGGATTTGAATTACTTGACAAGATTCATATCAAAGCAAACTAAATAAAACATTAATTTCCACTTTCCAACTTATGTAGTATCGGTACTACTAGCACATTACTGATACTTCTATGCATTGGTACCAATACCCCCCTCCAGTACTGATACCAATATTAGCTTCGATGTTGCCTGGTATCGATACCCTTAACATGATATCGATACTACTATACTATAGTACCAATACCTCCCTATTGGTATCGATACCCCTAGTATCGATACTATCACTTCAGTACCGATATTTCATGTATATCTATCACTCTTCTTCCTTATGGTATCGATATTGTGCATGCATTATCGATACCCTACACATAATTTTCCCATAAATTGCCTTGTAGTATCGGTACTTACTCAACCAGTACTGATACTACCAACCCAGAATTTATTCCTTAAACCCTAAAATTCCAACACTTTACCCCAAACTCTACTTATTTGGCTCTCTTCATGCTTTTAAACTCAACTATACATACTTAAACTATCATATATCACTGTAACACCTCATCATCTTTCATAACTCACCATAACTCTTGAATTTAAGAATTTTACTAAACTTTTCATATATTCTAAATTCATTTCTAATACTTTAAATTTCTTAATCCTTCTACTGACAAGTCAAATTCATTAATAGAAATTCAAAAACCTCTTCATACAAACAATTTATTTCTACACCCTTTTTACGATTCCCTTTCTAATTCTCTCTTCTTGATGTTTTAAGTTTATATAAGCTTTTCTTAAGGTTATATAACACCCAAAGACTTAAAACTAACTTAGAAATTTAAGAAATTAACAGTTGTAATTCAACTTATCTTTAAAATGAGACTAACGGGAAGAAGAAGAAGAAAGAGATAAGAAACTAAGCTTCCAGATATCTCTCTCTCAGCCCACATGCTTATCTCTTAATAAAGAGATCAATATCCTTTAAATGGAAAGACCACATTACCCTTCATTCTTTCTTTTCTTGCTATTTAATTCAAGACCAGAATATTTCACTTTAAATCCCTGAGCTTTTTAATTTTTCCCAAATGTGTCACAAAATTTCAAAAACTTTCATTTTAGTCACTAACCCTGATTTTGGGATATTACAAATCTCCCCCTTTAAGAAAATTCGTCCTCGAATTTTCACTTCACCACAAGATGAAGCAATCCTTTTTATATAATTCCCAACTAATCTTAGATTACTCTTACTACTAACCTTATACCCATATACAATCCTTATTTGAAACTCAATACATATAACCTTGATAGTTGCCATTACTTGCACAAAAATCTGATTTTAAACTTCTACTCATACTATATACAAATTCAACACAACTTATTCACTTGAAAACCATGCCCTACTAATTAATCTCTAACTGTTCATTACCTATCGCTTCAAATCAAATCTTTCAATTCTCCTTCTAATTGCTACTAGCATATAACTATATTACACCCAAATCTATTAAAACCAAAACTACTTTACCATATTATTGAAATTTACCTACAATAATCTCTAGATCCTCGAAATCTTCATCTGTTCCTAAATTATAAACTCGTGCAGTTGGATGCATATCATGTTGAGTGGATAACTCAGACTGATTTCCTTCACGACCTCTACCTCTATTTATCTGAGATACCGTAATATATCTCTCTCTTTGTACAGTCTCATTAGTCATGAATGAACAATATTGAATAAAATGTCTAACATCATCACATCTAAAACAGACTCCTGAAATCACTCGACATACTCCTGTATGTTTCTTTCCACAATATGAACATTGTCTTGATTTAGATTTGATCTTTCAGCCGAAGAAGGAGCTGATTCGAACATAGTCTGATTTTGAGAACCCATATATTTATTTTTGTTTAATGGCAATGACCTCAACGAAGTGCCCATTCTCTTAGACTTCTGAACTTTCTGCTCGTTAAATCTCTCATTCTGAGCTCTCTCTAGAGCTTTAGCTCAATTGACCACCTCTTGAAACGATGCCAAATTTAAGGATAACAATAACTCTTTTAGTCTAGGGTGCAAGCCTTCCACAAACCAATCACACATATCCTTTTCAGTTGGAATAAGTTTAGCAGCAAAATGACTTAACTTGTTAAACTCACATTCATATTCATACACTGTATAATTCTCTTGCTTCAAATTCAAAATTCTTGCTTCATCTGTCTAATAAATTGGTTACCAATATACTTACGCTTGAATTCTTCCAAAAAGAATAACCATGTTACTTGATCACATCTAAATCTCATAGTGACATTTGTCCACCATATTCTAGCTTGACCACACAACATAGAAACTATTACGTCTAATTTATCCACTTCAGAGTAGTGGAGTCCATATAACATTATCTTAACATCGTTCAACCAAAGATACGTAGCAACAGGATCTTCCTCAGCTTCACCCTTGAACTCGAGTGCTCCTAAACCTTTAAATTCCTTAGCTATATTCATTCTAGGAGACGAGGGAGCAGGAGGTTGAAAACACGACAAAATAACGTTTAACGTCCTGAAAAACGACCCTTGATCTCGTACTAGTACTACTGGAGGTGTTCGTTCTTCACCCAGCCTGGCCAGGGCAGGTGAATCGCTACTACATTCAGGTCTATCACTTCTGCTTTCACTTCGAGAACTCTCAGACATCTAAGACATAATCATATAACTATATTAGAAGACATCATACTCATGACTCTTTCAGATCAGAAACTTTTACTTTTTGTTGGCATATATACTTTTTAAAACACTTTTGACTCCGGTTTAAGCCTAGAATTTACTAAACCTTAGCTCTGATACCATTAAATGTAACACCCTAACCCATATCCAACCCAAATACGAGTTCGAGATGTCACATCACCCTTTTAAACCATTTCTTATATAAAATTAAAGGAAAATTCGTATTTAATTTAAACATACAAAATAATTTACATATATTACTCAAAAAGTTTACAAAAATATGTTCAGATCTTCCACCATTTAACTCTTTAAATACATGCCAACATTATATAATACAACAAATAACATGCAAATAATTTTCTTCTGATCTGATCTTCGATGACGCTATATTGTCCCCTGCTACCTATCATCGCTTTGGAACTTCTAGGATCCTACATGTGAAACACTTACACGCAAGTCATAGACTTAGCGAGACATGCAAATAAATAATGAAAACTATAACTACTTAACAAATGCATGTACATCTCATACTACATAATGCTTAGATATATATACATGTCATTATTATCACTATTAACATGACTTTCATTTATGAATATAATTATATATCTTATATTTAACAATACATATCCCATCAAATAATTAATATAATACAATTCACATCACAAAGCATATATCTCATATATCATGCACTTGTTTAGATTTCTCTTAAATAGCCCATGTATACTTCTGAGAACTTAAGGTATGTGAGTACATAGAGGTTGTGCACATATACTATCACCACAGCTCGTATAATTCCCACTAGGGGCACATAGAGTTTTGTCCCGAAAGACCGCGTAGAAATGTCCCGAAGGACCACATATAACACATATATCCCGAATGACCACTCCTTAAGGACCACATACATATTCCAATACACCAAATAGGTTTACCTGAGTACCACATATATGTTCCAAAGGATTACATATATGTCCCAAAAGACCATGTAGAACCCTCGACTCTTGGCATGCCAACTATACCCTTAGCTCTCATAACAAATAACATGGGCATTATCTTTTATGTTTGTCACGTACACACATTCATATCACCTAGTCATATTTTCATATCACATATATCATGTAACATTCTCGTAGAGTCACATTTTCTGGCATTCATATAGACATGTAATCATATATATCATTTTCACATATCTTTCATCATATCTTTTATCTCTTATGATCATATAATTTATTATCGCTGATGGATCATATTCACATCATTTATCACACATACATGCATTCACATAGATCACATATGGAAATGCACATAACATCTAGACATATATTTACTCCTATACATCTAGCATCATATCACTACATGCTTATGTTCCAGTATACATATAACCTAATATTGGAATTAGACTCATCGTAAGTCTTAATTCCCTAGCATAACTTAAGCTTAATATCTTGTACTCACCTTGGACTCACTTGAGAATACCAATCTCTTGTTCTTCTCTAGAATCTTTCTCTGACAGCCTATATGAACTTTTCTTTCGATCGATATCTACATAAATATGCAATCCAATGAATATCGGGATTTGAATTACTTGACAAGATTCATATCAAAGCAAACTAAATAAAACATTAATTTTTCACTTTCCAACTTAAGTAGTATCGGTACTACCAGCACAATACCAATACTTCTATGCTATGGTACCGATACCCCCCTCCGGTATCGATACCAATATTAGATTCGATGTTGCCTGGTATCGATACCCTTAACATGGTATCGATACTACTATACTATGGTACTGATACCTCCCCATTGGTATCGATACCCCTAGTATCGATACTATCACTTCAGTACCGATATTTCATGAATATCTATCACTCTTCTTCCTTATGGTATCGATATTGTTCATGCAGTATCGATACTCTACACATAATTTTCCTATAAATTGCCTTGTAGTATCGGTACTTACTCAACCAGTACCGATACTACCAACCCATAATTCATTCTTTAAACCAGAAAATTCCAACACTTTACCCTAAACTCTACTTATTTGGCTCTCTTCATGCTTTTAAACTCAACTATATATACTTAAACCATCATATATCACTATAACACCTCATCATCTTTCATAACTCACCATAACTCTTGAATTTAATAATTCTACTAAACTTTCCATGTGTTCTAAATTCATTTCTAATGCTTTAAACTTATTAATCCTTCTAATGATAAGTCAAATTCATTAATACAACTTCAAAAACCTTTCCATACAAATAATTCATTTCTACACCCTTATTACAATTCCCTTTCTATTTCTCTCTTCTTGATGTTTTAAGTTTATATAAGCTTTCTTTAAGCTTATATAAAACCCAAAGACTCAAAACCAACTTAGAAATTTAAGAAATCAAAAACTGTAATTCAACTTACCTTTAAAATGAGAATACTGGGAAGAAGAAGAAGAAGAAGGAGACAATAAACTAAGCTTCCAGATATCTCTCTCTCACCCCACATGCTTATCACTTAATAAAGAGATCAATATCCTTTAAATGAAAAGACCACATTACCCTTCATTCTTTCCTTCCTTGTTATTTAATCCAAGACCAAAATATTTCACTTTTAATCCCCGAGTTTTTCAATTTTTCCTAAATTGGTCATAAAATTTTAAAAACTTTTATTTTAGTCACTAACCCTGGTTTTGGGATGTTACAATAGGCCTTTTTCCAAAGCGTGACCATTATCTTCCTCACTTTGGAAAAGTCTACTAAAATAGTCAACAACTAAATCATTGAGTTAGACCTCTTCAGTACACTGATCACCGTTATCATTATTTAGAGCATTCATCATATTCCTTCTCCTTTTAACCATAACGGACGCATGGAAAAAATTTAGTATTCTAATCATTGGGGAATATCCTACTCGAACATGTTTTTTGACGCCAAAGGCTTTCTCCTTTTTCTAAAACTATTTCCAACTTTTCCCAAAGTTTAATATCCACTTCAGTAAAGAAATCAGAATAATACGAAGCTAGAGCTAAATCAAAGCCCCAAATCTGAGCAAGTAAAGTTCTTTTCTTCAGTTAAATATGTTCAAATACTCCAACATTCCAGCTCTTCACCTTAAATAATAACCCATTCAATTCGATTCAAAATCACGACCATCCATGCAAACCGAATTCAAGAATTCAAGAAACTATGAGTGATCATTCCATGCCATAATATACCAAAAAGGCCAATTACAAGAATACGTGACATTCAAAGTACTTCGAAACAAAATTGGTCTATGATCTGAACCCAAACAGTCAAATTAAATGACACAAGAATTCAAAAAGACATAAAAAATTTACCATTATCTAGGTAACTTTCAGAAATTGGAGAAAGTTACCTCTTGATAAGTGCTTTATTTGGTTATTTTTTGCTTTTAATTGCTCCTTAATCGTTGGTTTTTGTGGCTTATTTGTTCGCTTTGATTCATTTTCTGTGCAGGACATTAAATTATGGAAAATGCACTTAAATGGTAGAATTTTGCAGTTTTTTTAAATTTTGGAATCAAAGTTGTATTAGTGGGCATGACTTTAGGCATGACGCATCTGACTAGACGATGAGTTCGCACCTTCTAAAAAGTCCAGTCAGCATTTCTAGAAGAACAGATAGATCTGAAATTTGAATTTGAATTAAACTCATGTTTTAGGATGTTATTTTAAATATTATATTATATTATATTATAGTTTATCTTATCATTGTTTTTAGTATTTTAGTTTAAATAGTTTTAAGTATTTTCATTAAGATTTATTTCTTTATTTTAGGAATTATCTTTACCTTGTTTTTAGGCTTTTGAAAGCTATAAATACCCTCTCAGGGTAAGCCTAAAAACACATCTCTCCACAACTGAGAATTTACTATTCTTATTCTTTCTAGTTTTATAAAATTATCTCTTTTCTTTTCATTTCAAGTTTTCATTTTTTTTATTTTAAGTTTTATTTTCAAATATGCTAAGTATGAATTTTGTCATGCTTAGCTAATTTTCTTTCAATAAGAAGGCTAAAGTGATAGCTCAATTCCAAAAGTGAGAATTGTAAGGCACTTAAATCGCTTCGGATATCCCTCTGTATTCTGGGCTTATTTTGAAATCAAAACAATTTTCAAAACCAAAAAGTCGACATTGGTCTAGATGTTGTTATGGTTAACGTGTGAGGAAGGATCGACTTATTGAAGCACATTCGACTTCCTGGGAACACACTTATCAAAATTGTTTGCTAAGAGGAAACTAAGATCGAAACCAATTATTATTAAAACAACATAATCTGAGTCAACAACTTTTCGAGCCTCAACATTTTTAGATCTTCAACATTGTTGTTGTTTAGATCAATTCACAAACCAATATTAAAGATTACACTTGGGTATTCAGTATACAAAGCATAGTCACAAGGATTTTTCCTTATAGATAAGTAACTGGCGTAAATCCTGGAGTAAAGATCTATTTCGATGATCCGAGGAAACTGAGTAAAAGCTAAAAGCCTGAGGCTAGTTTTTACAACAAGTCTTCTTTTTAAACACTAATTAATATTTTATTATATTTATTATTATTTTATTTAACTTTATCTTATCTTGAAACATTTTTTCCAAAACCCTTATTTATCTTTTTCTTATCTCACCTTTTATTTTTATATTTTTATTTATTTTTTAATCTTAAATTTAATCCATATCCAAACTCTACCATAGTCACTATCCAAACTTTTCGAGCCTCAACATTTTTAGATCTACAATATTGTTGTTGTTTAGATCAATTCACAAATTGATATTAAAGATTACACTTGGGTATTCAGTATACAAAGCATAGTCACAAGGATTTGTCGTTGTAGACAAGTAAC
This sequence comes from Hibiscus syriacus, assembly GCF_006381635.1. Classification (NCBI taxonomy): domain Eukaryota; kingdom Viridiplantae; phylum Streptophyta; class Magnoliopsida; order Malvales; family Malvaceae; genus Hibiscus; species Hibiscus syriacus. Next base: position 160,167 of record NW_024062608.1, read on the forward strand.
CGACGTGAATCCTGAAGTAAAGATCTATTTCGATGATCCGAGGAAACTGAGTAAAAACTGAAAGCCTGAGGCTAGTTTTTACAATAAGTCTTCTTTTCAAACTCTAATTTCTATTTTATTATATTTATTATTAATTTATTTGACTTTATCTTATCTTGAAACACTTTTTCCAAAACCCCTATTTATCTTTTTCTTATCACCTTTTATTTTTATATTTTTATTTATTTTTTAATCTTAAATTTAATCCCTATCCAAACTCTACCATTCAGAAACAAAAAGATAACTAAATCAAAAATTACAGAGTCTCTATGGGATCGACCCTTACTTTCCACTTGTTATATTTTCTCTATATTTCTTTTGGGATTAAGGAATTATTTTGACAGGAAAATGAAGCGTGTCAAATTGGCGTCGTTGCTTGGAACTAACGACAAGTATTGTTTTTTTTCTCTTTGTTTTTTATTTATGACCAGAAGAAACCCGAGAGAATTAGTAGATCTTGACCTGGAGATCGAAGCACGAGCACGAAGAATCCACGTACGAGCACGAAGAATCCACGCACAAACGCTTTGAGAAAAAAAGAAAAAGACAAGAAGAGCATAGTTCATAAATGGAATCAAATCCGGAGATAAACTTTGAAGCAGATGCATATAACGAAGATCAAATCCTGATGGCGGAAGATTGAGAACAAATGATCCGAGAGCTAGTTGAAGCGCTTGTTACTCATACTCCATTATGCATCACTTTTCCTAATGGCGGGACTCCATTTCAATTAAAGACAAGATTTATTCATCTTCTTCACACTTTCCACAACGTTCCCAATGAAAATCTGCACAAACACTTATTGGAATTCCCCATGGTTTGCACTAGCATGAACCACATGGAGTTACCGAAGATCAAATTAAATTGAGAGCTTTCCCTTTCTCTTTAGCCGACTTGACTAAAGATTGGTTATTTTATTTACCTCCAAATTCAGTTAATTCATGGGCTGACATGAGTCGAATTTTTCTTGACATGTTCTTCCCAATGGCTAAAGCAAGCGAGTTAGGAAGGAGCATTCTCTCTATTTAACAAAAGACCGAAGAAAATCTTTATGACTATTGGGAACGATTTAAAAAGCTTTGTGCAAGTTGTCCACTACACGGATTAAGTGAGAAAACGTTACTTCAATACTTTTATGAAGGTCTTTTAATTATGGAAATGAAAATGGTAGATGCCGTTAGCGAAGGAGCATTAGTCAACATGACCCCAACAACAGTGAGAGAGTTGATTTCAACTATGGCTGCCAACTCTCAAGAGTTTTCAAGTGAACCCAGCCGACGGGGTCACGAGATAAATACCTTTTCCATTAAAAATAAATTAGATAAATTATTTGAAGTAGTTAATTCACTTGTTGTAGGAAAATCTGGGGTAACAAGAGCATGTGGGATATGCACAAAGATGAACCATCCGACGGACTACTGATCGATGATACAAGAAAGAGGCAATGCATAAATCAATTTCGTAGAAAACTTTCTAGGACCTCCACAGAGACCATACAACCCATACAATAACATTTATAATCCGGGATGGCGCGACCACCTAAATTTCAACAATGTGTCGAATCAAAGGCCAACTTAACAACCGAGGCCTCCTCCTCAACAACAAACGCAAAAGTCATCATTGGAGAAAGTCATAGAAAAATTAGAAATTTCATAAGAAAAGTTGGTTACATCTCAAGAAATTCCAAAACCGGGTCGAAACATATTTTTCAAGAGTTGGATAAAAAAGTGAGCCGACTAGCTCAAACTGTGGGGAAATTGGAATCACAAGGAAGACTACCTTCTCAAACGGAGTTAAATCCAAGAGATAATTTTAGTGCCACCACACTCCGAAGTGGAACAGTCATTTTACAAGAAGTTCCAAAAAAAAAGTCGCACATTTTAAAGAACAAGAAGAAACACTACCTCTAGAAATACAAGGTACATCTTATGCACATCCTTTTTCTTCTTCTCATAAAATCTCATCACTCTTCCTATCAAGATTGTTAAAGCGTGATAAAAGAGCTGAAGAAAGGGAGATCTTAGAGGTGTTCCAAAAAGTTCAAGTTAACATGCATCTTCTTGAAGTAATTCGATAAGTACCGAGGTATGCTCGATTTTTAAAGGAGTTTTGCATTACAAAGAGGAAATTAATGGGGCAAGAAAAGGTAAATTTGGAAGAACATGTTTCCGTAATTTTTCACTGAAAGCCCCACCAAAGATGAAGGATCAAGGTATGTTCGTCATACCTTGTAAAATAGGTAATTTTAAAATTAAACGTGCAATGTGTGACTTAGGAACTTCAATTAACGTTATTCCATTTGCTATTTATAAAATGATTAGTAACGAGCATTTGAAGGGAACGATAGTAACTATACAGTTGGTTGATCGGTCTGTGATCTATCTAGTGGGAGTGAAGGTCGATGTATTATTCTTTCCTACAGATTTCTATATCATCGACATGAAACATGATAGGTCGGATACTTATTCCAAAGTACTTTTAGGCTGACCCTTCCTAAGTACCGCCCATACAAATATCGATATTAGAAGTGGTATACTAAAAATGGAATTTGACGGTGAGATCGTTAAATTTGATGTTTACAAAGCAATGAAATACCCGATTTGAATCTAATTTTTCTTATCATCTTTCCAGGGATCTTGAACTTTGCCATAAAGAGGAAAAAATGGAGTTTGAAAAATATTTATTCAATCAATTCTGATTTATTTTTACCTTCATTTAAAACTAAACTTTTACCTTCTGTTTTACAGGCACCTGAGGTAATATTAAAGCAATTACCGAAATATTTGAAATATGTATTTTCGGCAAAAATAGAACCTTACCAGTGATCATATCAAACAAATCATTCGAAGAAGAAGATGAAGCTTTGGTAACGATGTTATGTTAGCACAAAGAAGCCATAGGATGGACCATTACTTACATTAAAAGATTAAGCCCCCTCGACTTGCATGCACAAGATCAAAATTGAAGAATGAGCAAAGCCATCATGAGAAGGACAACATTGATTGAATCCACCAATGATGGAAGTAGTAAAGAAAGAAATTCAAAAACTCCTTGATGCTGACGTAATCTATCTAAAATCGGATAGTAATTGGGTAAGTCCGATTCATGTGGTTTCTAAGAAAACGGGAGTCACAGTGGTCGAAAATCAAGAAGGGGAATTAGTGCCAACAAGAGTTCAAAATGGATGGCGAGTCTGCATTGATTACGGGAAGTTTAACTCTCTTACTCAAAAAGTTCATTTTCCTCTTCCCTTTATAGACCAAATGATTAAAAAATTAGCTGGGAAAACTCATTACTATTGCATTGATAGTTTTTCAAGTTTTTTCCAAATACTAGTAGCGCAAGAAGATCAAGAAAAAATGACTTTTTCTTGTCCCTTCGGTACATTTTCATATAGATGAATGCTCTTTGGCCTTTGTAACGCACCAACCACCTTCCAAAGATGTATATTAAGTATATTTCTAACTATGTGAAGAAAGACATCGAGGTCTTTATGGATGATTTCACGGTTTGTGGTAATTCTTTTAGTGAATATCTTGATAATTTAACTAATGTACTTAAAAGATGCTTAGAATATAACATTGTTTTAAAAAATGAAAAATGTCATTTTATGGTTGATAAAGGGTTAATTTTAGGTCATGTTGTTTTCTCAAAAGGGTTTGCGATTGATAAAGCTAAAACATATTATACGCTCACTTCCTTACCCCACAACTATGAGGGAAATTCGTTCTTTTCTTGGCCATGCAGGATTTTACCGCAAGTTTATTAAAGACTTTTTGAAGATAGAACAATCTTTATACAATCCTCTCCAAAAGGATCAAGTCTTTGATTTTGATTCAAAATGCAAGGCGTCTTTCAATTCATTAAAGGAAAAGTTTATTTCAGCCCTAATTGTTCAGCCACCAGATTGGAATTTTACCCTTTTGAACTTATGTGTGACACATCGGATACTAGCGTTGGAGTTGTTCTCGGCCAAAAAATAGGCAAAGAGCTATATGTTATAGCCTATGCATCCCGAACTTTGGACTCGGCTAAAAAAATTATTCAACTACGAAAAAAGAACTTTTTGCTATAATTTTTGCTTTAGAAAAATTTAGATCTTATTTGCTGGGTACTAAAATTACTATTTTTTATGATCATGCAACTTTAAAGTATTTGATGGGAAAAAGGAAGCAAAACCAAGGCTTATATGATGGATCATACTTTTATAGGAGTTTAATTTGGAAATCAAAGACAAAAAGGGATGTGAAAATATGGTAGTGGATCACTTGAGTTGAATTCCCCTTTTCATAACTGATTCACCACTTAGAGAATAATTTCCTGAAGAAAATCTGATGGTGGCGCAAACCATAACTTCATAGTTTGCGGATATGGTTAATTATTTAGCCACATGTAAGTTACAATTAGATTTGCCGAAAGCTGAAATAATCGAATTAAACGAGAATCCCGATATTATATTTGGGACAATCCTTATTTATGGAAGCACAGCTCCGATCAGGTAATTCAACGATGTATTTCCGAAAATGAGGTAAATTCAATTTTACAATTTTGTCACTCTTACTCTTGTGGTGGTCATTTTGGGCCCAAGCATACAACCCATAAAATTCTTGAATGTGGTTTCTTTTGACCTCACATCTTTTGGGATTCTTATTTGTTCTGTAAAACTTGTGAGAGATCTCAAGCCGTAGAAATGAGATGCCACTAAATTCGGTACAAGTTTGTGAATTTTTTTTATGTTTGGCGAATCGATTATATGGGTCATTTTCTTTCGTCATTCGAAAATACTTATATTATTTTAGTTATAGATTGTGTTTCTAAATGGGTGGAAGCTAAGGCTGCCTGAAATAATGATGCTAAAACTACAATTAATTTTTGAAAAATTCTATTTTTCCAGGTTTGGCACGCCATAGGCTATAATAAGCGATATATGAACTCACTTCATTAACCGAGTAATCGAGTCGCTGATGAAGAAATTTGGAGTAACTCAAAGAATTGTTACTGCTTACTATCCACAAACAAATGGACAATTAGAAGTATCAAATCGAGAAATTAAAATAATTCTTGAAAAAATTGTTAAATCGGACCGAAAGGATTGGAGTTTAAAATTAACTGATGCACTTTGGGCATATCGAATCGCTTATAAAAGTATTATTAGGATGTCACTATACCGACTTGTTTTTGGTAAACCGTGTCACTTGCCGGTTGAATTGGAACATCAGTCATATTGGGCTGTTAAATATTGTAACATGGACATGGATGTGGTTGGTGAAGCTCAGAAATTACACATCCAAGAAATTGAGGAAATCCGAAAAAATACCTATGACAGTGCTCGGATATTTAAAGAAAAAACTAATGAATTTCATGATAATCGAATTTCTTTTAAAACATTTACTGTCGGTCAAAAGGTTATGTTATTTAACTCTAAATTTAAACTTTTAGCAGGAAAACTCATATCAAAATGGCTTGGACAATTTACAGTGACTCAAGTATTTCCTTACGGTGGTGTTGAAGTTAAAAATAACTCAGGAGTTCGATTTAAAGTTAATGGTCAAAGATTAAAGTTGTATTATGAAAATGATCTGGTTGGTCTAATCATAGAAACTAATTTAGAGAAACCCACAGTTTGAAAAAAAAACATGTCGTCGAGCTAACGACGTTAAACAAAGGCGCTTGATGGGGGGCAACCCATTTCATTTGTTTTCGTTTTATTTTTTTTTTGAAAACTTTATTTCATTTCAATTTATTTCATTTCATTTCATTCAATTTATTTTATTTTATTTTATCAAATGCTTAATTTTATTTTATTTTTCTCTGAATATATTCGAATTGTGATCGAATATATAATGAAGGAGTAGTGTTTCATGTTTGGAGACAAAAAGCAGGCGCACATTAGCATGACCCAACCCCATGTGGCACACCATAGCATTCCCCAATAAAAAAAAATCCTCTTTTACCGAAATTTCTAGTTTGGAGGGTTTAAAACTTTTTCCATTCTCGGTGAGACCCATCTTATCTATCATTATCTACACCTTTCTAATTTTTTAAACCAATCCCAACACATCTATCTTTTTCAATTCTATATTTTTAGTTTAACTCAATGTCAAACTCTCTCTTTTTACTTTTACACGTGACCTACCCTCCCCGTTAAATAAAAAACCATATCCTCTATTTCATTTTCCTAATCCCCCAACCGTACGATAAAGCCAACATCCATTGTCTTCCATTCTTCTCACCAATCGACCTCTAAGTCCATACCATCGACTACACCGCCGAACGCCACGTCCCTAGCATCGGTTCTCGTTGCTCGTCCACTCTAGTATTTCCCTAACTCCACCACCTCTTCTATTTCCATAATGGTGCGAACATACAACTAACAAAATCAAGGAGTTTCGTCGTCGCTTAACCTTGGAGGACGTTGCCGCTCCGACTATCGTCGATGTTCCAAGTGATTCCGACTCATTGCCCACTCCAACTCCTCCTCGACGTGGTGGATGCCGACATCAAGGCTCTCTACCAAGAATCACAGCTCCCACGTATGAAATCGCTGCCGCTCCTCCGTTCGCCAACCGTTCCACATCTTTCTACCATCATATTGTCGGTTCGAGTAATCCAAGACCGTCTAAACCTTTATCACCAGCCACCCTAACGTTCTACTTGATTTCGTTGGGTTCCACTTCCTATTTCATGTCGGATGTCGTGTCCTCACCATTTGCAACACATTAACAACTTGAGGTAAATTCTGAACCTATCGATATTAAATCGTTACTAATATGGCATCTTGTTTTTGGCTATTCCAAAGATTTCAAGAATGGATTCAATTTCCCAGGTGGTGTACCACCACAACCGAGCCCTGTGTCCTTACATAGACCCGAGCCTTCCTCATCTCGCCGTTTATCTGGGCAGCCACAACCTTCATCCTTTGATGCATGCTTGGATGAATTCGAAGGGCCTCCAGACGAAACTTTTGACCCTTTCGATGAAAGGAATCAAAGAGGTCAAACCTATTCTGTACTACCCGAGGAGATGCTACAAGGTTACCTCGATTTTAATGGTGACGAGGCTAAGAGTTTTGATAACATTCGTCACTGTAGGTTTCAAGTTTGTAAGTATATTTCATCTCATACACTTGACAATTTACATTTAGATGACGTTGTGATGCACTATTTTGATGCAATTGGTTAGACACTCTATTCAAATATTTGATGTGATACTTATTACGAGTTAGTCTTTGAGTTCTATACCACTTTTATTTTTCTATAGCGTCGTGTTGTTTCTATCAATACACCTGATGTTATTGTTTTTGGATGTTAGGGCAATACTTTAGGATGTCATTAAATGATTTTAACTTTTGTATGGGGTTCGTGACTGATGTCACAAACCATAGTTATCTGACATCTTTACGTGAGATTCCGCAGGACTTCGATACTGATATGGCTTATGAAGTACTTACAGGATTGGCAGGTGTTCAATTCGATTCACACATTACAAAGGCGTGGCATATTCATGACCCCGCTTTCCGTTACATACACTGGTTCCTTGCTTACAACTATTTCGATTGTAATGATACTACATCTTGTTTAAGTAAGGTTGAACTATTTTTCTTATGGTGTATACAAACCGGCACTAAGGTAAATTTAGGAAATTGGTTTGTTCGAGCCTTCGCACGAGTTGTACGAACCAGTCGACCCTTGATCCTTGGACCATATATTACACATTTAGCATCCTGTTTGTTTCTATTGACCTTTAATACTGTGAATTTTACTTATGCTTTTGTTATGGATCCACTTGAAGTTAGGTGTTTAGACTCGATGGTACTTCTCGCAGGCACTCCTGATGCCCCTCACATTGTACCTCCAGGCACCATTACACCTCGTAATGGACACGTTTACACAAGGAGGATTGAACCACCTCCGGCAGCCAGCACCCAATCGGATATACGAGCCGATATGCAAAGTGTATCTGGTCGCCTTGATACTATTGAAGCCAACCTTGTTGATGTTCTTTCTTACCTTCACCCGGGTTCGTCTTGACGTGGCCGTGGCTGTAGTCGACACTAGATCGGGGAGTATTCCTTTTCCCTCTATTTGTTTTTAAATTTGATATATGTTTTGGTACAAAACGGATTAAGTGGGGGAGGATAAACATGTCAAATTTTTCCTTAACTTGTTTGATTGTTTGAAATTGAATTATTCTGATATTGACTTGTTGGGATCATTGGTTGTTATTCTTGAACTTCACTTTATACTCTTGCTTCCTTTTGGATTGTGACCATGTTTTGATCGAATTTAATTTGCATGATGGTGATTGGTATAGGTGGTGAATTTTCTGTTAAGTATAGTTATTTAATTTTTTTGTTGATAGAGATGAACTTGACTCAATACATATAAACATTTTCTTGTGAGATTCGAGCCTAACTAACATACATTTTCTTTATTTCTCATTGTTTGACTTGAGTGTGTCGGACTTATTAGGATATTTTAGAACTTGTAATCACAATGCATATCGAGACTAAATGTTGAATGTAAAATAAACATGTTGAACATAATGTTTTAATGTGATAGGGGCACCTAGGATAAACCCACTTTTTCCCAAAAAGCCTACTCATTTATATATCCACTAGTGAACCACATTTAAGCCTATTTCCCTTTGTTTGATTTTCAACTCACCAAATTAAACCTGAAGCCTTTCTTTTTATTTTCCCTCTCTTTTCACACCCTTGCCGAGACTTGAGATCTTGTATCATTCTTGTCCCACGAAAAAAAGAAAATGAAAAAATAGTTTCGTAAAAAAACAGTACATTGTTCACTGTTTCGAACAATATGAAACAGAAAAAAAAGGAAAAAATAGACCCTTCGTTCGAATGAAAAGAAAAAGAAGAAGAAAAAATCGATCGTTTCAATTATCTTTCATCTATTCTTTTTCCTTGTTTTGTTTTTAAATGTGATTCATGTTAATTCGTGAATTGTTCTTAATTATTTTGATCTCTTGTTTTGGCATTTTAAACCTTTCTTTTCGGCCTTTTTCCTACCCACACCTTAGCTACGTTACAACCCATATTAAAGACCCCTTGATTATTACATTATGTTACTTTTAGTAGTGGAGACTTGATTGGATTCTAAGCCTTTTGGTAATATTTTGGTTAGTTCTAGTTTGAGCTATTTTTACCCAAACACTTTGAATGGATGTGTGTGAATCTTTTTGAGGTATTGAGTCATGTTTCATTGAAATTGGCAATTAATTGTGATATCTTGCTTGCTTTAAATTCTCCTTAGTTATGTTTTTGCTTGATTGTAACTTGAATTCGGCAATTTCCATAGACTTAGTTCGATTGGAAGTTTGAGAAATAAATTGAAATTGAAGATGACAACTTGTGATTTTGATGTGTTAATTGAGGAATGCTTGAGGACAAGCATTGAATAAGTGAGGGGGAATTTGATAAGTGCTTTATTTGGTTATTATTTTTCTTTTGAATTGCTCCTTAATCGTTGATTTTTGTAGCTTATTTGTTCGTTTTGATTCATTTTCTGTGCAAGACATTAGATTCTCGAAAATGCACTTAAAGGGTAGAATTCTGCAGTTTTTTTTATTTTCAGAAGCAAAGTTGGATTAGTGGGCATGAAGCACCTGACGAGGCGATGAGTCAGCACCTTCTAGAAGGTATAGTCAGTGCTTCTAGAAGAACGAATGGATCAGCCGCACATTTTGCAATTCGAATTTAAATTAAACTCATGTTTTAAGATATTATTTTAAATATTATATTTTGTCTTATCTTTGTTTTTAGTATTTTAGTTTAAATAGTTTTAAGTATTTTCATTAGGATTTATTTCTTTATTTTAGGAATTATCTTTACCTTGTTTTAAGGATTTTAAATGCTATAAATATCCTATCAGGGTAAGCCTAAAAACACATCACTCTACAACTAAGAATTTACTCTTCTTCTTCTTTCTAGTTTTATAAAATTCTCTCATTTCTTTTCTTTTCAAGTTTTCATATTTTATTTTAAGTTTTATTTTCAAATGTGCTAAGTATGAATTTTTTCATGCTTATCTAATTTTCTTTTAAGCCGAAGGCTAAAGCGATGACTCAATTCCAAATGTGAGAATTGTAAGGCACTTAAATCACTTCGGATATCTCTCTCTGTTTTCTGGGCTTATTTTCAAATCAAAACAATTTTCAAAACCAAAAAGTCATCGTTGGTCTGGATGTTGTTATAGTTAACGCGCGAAGAATGATCGGCTTATTGAAGTACATTGGATTTCCTGGGAACACACTTAGCAAATTTTTTTGCTAAAAGGAAACTGAGATCAGAACTAGTTATTGTTGGAACAACATAATCCGAGTCGGCAACTTTTCAAGCCTCAACGTTTTTAGATCTACAACATTGTTGTTGCTTAGATCAATTCACAAACTGATATTAAAGATTGCACTTGAGTATTCGATATACAAAGCATAGTCACAAGGATTTGTCCTTGTAGACAAATAATCGACGTGAATCCTGAAGTAAAGATCTATTTCGATGATCCTAGGAAACTGAGTCAAAGTTGAAAGCCTAGGCTACCTTTACAATAAGTCTTCTTTTCAAACTCTAATTACTATTTTATTATATTTATTATTTTTTATTTGTCTTTATCTTATTTTCAAACACTTTTTTCAAAACCCCCATTTATCTTTTTCTTATCTCACCTTTTATTTTATATTTTTATTTATTTTAATCTTAAATTTCATCCCTATCCAAGCTCTACCATTCAGAAACAAAAAGTTAACTAAATCAGAAATTGCAGAGTCTTTATGAGATCGACCCTTACTTTCGACTTGCTATATTTTCTTTATATTTCTTTTGAGATTAAATAATTATTTTGACACGAAAACGACGTGTGTCACCTCTCGACTAAGTAAACGGCTACACGTAAAATCCCAAAACGGTTAAACCAACCTTATCAATAAAATCTCAAAACAAATTATTGATTCGTAAAGGTCTCCTTGAACCATGTTTTTTCTTCTATACTAAGAATCGAGTTAAAATCACCACCAATAAGCCATGGGACACTCCCCTGGGTTCGAGAGAAGAGAGAAGACCACAATGACTTTCTTATGGCTCGGTTAGGACTTGCATACACTATTGTGAAAAGAAACCACTCCCCATTGTCCACTCTCGTAATGTGATTATGGACAAACTGATTAAAAATGGGCAAAACTTCAAAATCGACCTTATCATCCCATAACACCCAAACCCTACCACTTAGCCACCATTTTATCCGCCCTCCTACTAATCCAATGTTCAATAAGCGTAACAAAATTAGGTCAAAACTCCTGCAAAAAAATCTTAAATATTCTACGAAATGTAGAACTAACTGCCCCTTGGCAATTCCAAACCATACAATTCATCATTAAAGATAGTAAAAGAAAGCAGGACGAAAATAACTTAGGCATGAACCTGAGATTCCAAATCACCCTCCGTGTCTGATTCATCCGCTAACTCACTGTCACTCATAATCCCCGCCTCAACTAAGCGGGTTTTGATTTGTGCTTGTGACATAGTGTCCCTCATGTTTCCCAATTCCTCAAGTTGTTTCAAATATTCATGCAACCAATCTTTGGCCTTTGGTGTTGGATCAAAATCCACCCCGTCCTTGGATTTCCCTTTTCGAATATTCTCCTTTGATTGCTTATTACCAACATTAGGAGTAGACAATATCTTAATGCCTGGATTACCTTGTTTTCCTTACCACATTCCGCTGTTGAGATTGCCCAATGGTTACCAGGAAAGTTATCAATTGCATGCAAAATAGTTCTCGTGCGTTGCCCTTCATAAGTTGATAACACCGTCACTCCAACTAGTCATTTCTCAATAGGAACCTTCTTCTTCCCTGGATTAGATTCAATATAAATAGCCATATAAGTGAATTTTGTAACACTCTTAACCACTATATGTCTAAATATACGAGTCAAATATGTCACATCAACTTATAAAACATTCATTAAACTGAAATGCTTAAAATTTTGTTTCGTTTTAAAATTAAACTATTTTATTAATATTCTAAATTATAAATTAATACTTTGTCGTAGAAAAATAAATTGTTTGTCAATAAGTGAATTTACCATTTAGTGCATTTTCACAAAATCATTTTAAAACATAATAATATAAATATTCTTTTCATGCATAAATACTGATGAAACTAAACTAGGTCAAATAAAATAAAATGATCCTAGTTTACTATTACAAACTATTTAAAATAAATCCGATAAATAGAGCTACTGACATAATTATACATGCCACTAAAAGTCAAAAGAAACATCGTAGATATCTTACTGATACTGATGATAGGTATGACTTCCAAAAAGATGCTCGGGAGGCTCTTCACTGCTCGTGCTTAACTCTATAGAACCTACGCATGAAAATCATCACACGCTAAGTATAACTTAGTGATGCAGTAGTAAGCTAAGGTGAGATAAATCATGAAAATATCATAAACATAAATAAAATATTAAACTGGCAAATCGACTTATCCAAGTCAATTCCTTCACTCAGACCTGAAATTTATTTTGATTCATGAACCCATGAAAATTCTGATAAACAATATCTGATAAAATAATCATATCATACTTTCTGTCAACTGAAAATCATTCAAAACTTTCATATTCATTTTTATAGCTCAATGCATATTTATGATAACACAAGGTACATGAGTAAGGTGCACACTATGCACAACACGGTGTCAAATCATAACTGATACTGAGATATGACACACTTCAGTGTAATCATAACATGAACACCAATGATGCTGAACACCAACGATGTTGAACATTGGTACACGAATGTACCAAAAATGATCTGAAAAGTACTCAACTAATGAAATTCCAAATGTACCAACAACTCTCAACATAACATATAATGGGCACATGTATCATAATAAAATCATTTATTATTCAATAGCTAATAACTGTTAAAGTCTAAAATTCATCATCATGAATATCATGCTTGGGCAGTTCATACCCTAAATCATTCATAAAACTGACGTAAAATATTATGAAAATATTCCATATATAAGCTTTATAAATCATACTATAAAATAGAATGAGGTTGACTTATAACGAGACGTCCTCGATTGTAATAATTAAATAAATCATGTGCTTTTCCCTTTTCTTTTTGATCATTCAGATTACTAGATTTATCAGGATCTGACAATGGGATATAATATAAACATATTCAAACTATATGTTAGTATTGAACTAACATAATCTAAACTTAAAAATATAAAAGTCTATAAAATTGAAAATCAATTACTTAATAAATATCAAACTAAATCATATTTCTCAACATGATTTCAAGTTTTCCAACACACTTATAAATTCCCAAAAATATTTACTTTTCATTATTCATCCTTCAACCTTTACTTATTTCATAATCCAACCACTAAATTATGAATTCTTTTTAGAATTCATATCAACTTTCCCCTTTAATTCATAGTGGTCCTTCACCATTATGATCATTTCACATTAATTACATAAAATTTTAAGAATGACAATAAAATATTCAAATCAACACTTAAAAATTCAAAATCTTGCAAATTCATCCTAAATTTTCTTAAACTTTGTCAATTCAACCTCCAATCTCTGTAAACTTGTAATTTATTTCAAACTTAATAATCAAACAAAAATTTCAGCAAGCTTCCAAAATTTCCAGAATTGTCCTAATTTACCCAAATGATACTTCTACATTTACTAACTTGCAAACAAGTCCCCATTTTCTTAGGACCTTTCTAATTCCAACCCAAACTTCTACCAAATTTACAATTTGGTTCCAATAGCTTTCCAACTTAATTTTCCAGCATCTCAATACTAAATATTATCATTGAATACTCCAAATCTCACATTTATACAATAATGTCCCAAAATCCATAAAACTTGTAAACTAACCCTTTTTCACTTTCAAGGTTCCAAATTGATCCAAATCAATTTTCAATTTGCATAGAATACGTCTAATATCAATTCTAAGCCATAGGAAAATTTTCAACATTTTCCCTTAATATTTTCCCTAAGGCCGAATACCCCATGTCACTTTAGGGGGACTTTTTGTCCAATTTCAAGCATGAATTCAACCTCCTATGGTCAATTTCATGCATTTTCAATCATCACATCATTAAATTACATTAAAATCCCAACATTTCCAAAACCGTAATTAGGCCAAGCCTTATATATGCATGTACAATCAATTTTAATCATTATAGATGCTTTAAAAATAATAACCAACATCAAAAACATAAAAATCCTTCATCAATTCTTCAAGATCACCAAACCTTCCTTAAACCCTAATCATCAAATCTCAACACACAAGCATCCTCACCATGCAATATTTATATCAATTGATAGAGAATTTCATGTAGGTTAATTCTCTATCCAATAGCTTAATCCAAAAATCAAATATTTATCTTCAAAAATCAAAATAAAAAAATCATACCTTGGAAGCTTTGGAGTTTCGGCCTTGGAGAGAAAACAAGCTTAAAGTTGCCAAAAAAATTCTTGATTATTCTATCCTTAATTAGCCTTAACACACGGCATATTACTAATATAATTGAATTTATAATTCAATTATTAAGAAATTCCAAAAATACCATTAATGAAACTTGAAAATTACCAAATGCCAATATAATATCTTCCATTAAAATATTCCTTAGTCAAAGATGAATCAACTTAGCTTTCAATTTCTAATTTGGCCAAGAAACATTTGAAAATTGCATTTTAGTCACTAATATTCCACTGTTAGGTAAAATATGAAAAATTACACTGTTTTAAGCCAAATTTATCTGATCTGAAATATGGAAATAATATTTCCAACCATTTTATAACATCTTTCAAATTTTCATGAAATTTCGGTTCGACCCGATTATCGGATTCCAATACCGAACTTTATCGCTTTATAGCTTTTAACACAAATCCCGTACTAAAAATCTAACTCCCACAAAAATCCTTGTTCTTGATGAAGTTGTTTATTTACAGTTTAAAATATATATATTTTCAAAAAAAAACATTTTTGGTCCTTAAACCTTTCAAAGTTTACACTTTAGCCGCCAAACTTTCAAAACTTACATTTTCATCACTATATAAAATTTGGGGTATTATAATTCCTCCCCTTAAAGAAAATTCATCCTCGAATTTTCCATACGTATCTACATACTTGAAATAAACAGACGAGGAAACTCTTTCTTCGTATCTTCTTCTCGTTCCCAAGTCGCTTTCTCAACTTTATGATTCTGCCAAAGAACTTTTACTAGTGGAATTATCTTATTTCTCAGTTCTTTGAATATGTGAGCTAAAATTTTAACGGGTTCCTATTCATATGATAAATCTGACACTATCTCAATTTCTTCCGGTGTAATCACATATGAAGGATCCGATCGATACATGAAACATGTTATGAACCTTATCCATTTCTGGAGGTAATACCCAATTGATACACTATTGGACACACTCTCTTGATAATCGTACGGACCAATGAATCTCATACTCAATTTTCCTTTGCGCCCAAATCTCATAACCTTTTTCCATGGTGACACTTTAGAAACACTTTATCACCTATCTAGAGATTATCTTGAATTACTTTCACTTTATCTTCAACTTCCTTAAACAGATCTGGACCATCCTGGTCTTTTAGTTCATACCAATTTAATGGAGTCTGATATTTTCTTCCATATAATGCTTCAGAAGGAGCCATTTTGATACTCAATTGATAGCTGTTGTTATAAGCAAACTTTGCTAAATGCATATACTTTTCCCATGATCCTTTGAAGTCGATAACACACGCCCTTAGCATGTCTTCAAGTATCTGAATAGTTCGCTCAGATTGACCATCTGTCTGAGGATGATAAGATGTGTTGAAATTCAGTCAAGTTCCCAATGCTTTATGTAAAGACTTCCAAAATCTCGAATTAAATCTCGGGTCTCTGTCAGAAACTATCATTTTTTCCACCAAACTTTCAAAACTTACATTTTTGTCACTATACAAAATTTGGGTATTACAAATTCTTTATGAATTTTACTTTTTATAATTGTGGGAACCGCTTGTTTCCTTTTACTGTTACCTTTTCTCGTGGTGGCAACCACTTGAACCTCTTCTCCTTGTAAATCCGAAAGCACTTCAAACCTTGAAGTGCCGACACCTCCAATAGCCATTTCCTCCTTATGAGTACCCTTTGCAGCAACCCTCGGCTTGCGCTTTTTCTTTTTAACAACCATCCAGTGACCATAAAGGTCCTTACCCTTTGCCTCCATTGACTGACCTTTTCTAGCCTCCAATTGTTGGCCATCCGATGGAGGTTCCTTATATGTGCCTTCCGTTTCGCCGCACTTGTCACTCGAGTACCCATACGTGCCGCACTTGAAACAAATGTTACTCAAACTCTCATATCCAAGTTTTTGAATGAAATTTTCAATTTCAATACACGATTTTAGAGATATGTTTAGATCAACAATTAATGCCAACCTAACAAACTTTCCTCGGCCTCCCGCTTTTTGTATTATAATCCATCTTCTTACTCGCCCCACTGCGCCAGTAATTCATCAAAATAAAGCCTTCGAGTAGTAACAATAGAGCAACCCCGGTAATCTCACCCATACAAGATTTGAGACGAGTACTTTTCAGAAGTCGAAAATGATCGGCTCCAAGGCTGGACCGTCAAATAACTTTCATAGATCGGCCACGTCCTTTAGTAAGCACCTTAATATAGTCTTCCTCAATTGTAAACTTAGCAAAGTAATAATTATTCTTCATATCCACTAGTTGAACATCTCCTTCCAGCTTTCATAGCGTCATCATTCTTTCAAATAAAGTCTTGTATCCAATCGATCTATCCAGTAGACGTATAATCAGAACATGTTTCATACTCTGATCAATTTGATCGTGGACTCAATCAGAAAACTCAATCCTCGTAATCAGACTTGAATTATCAATTGTGCAATCCTCGTCAGAGACCTCATTATTATCTGTTTCGCAAAAAGCAATAGCATTCTGACCATCTGCCAACGAGCCAGTCACCATATGCATGCACGTTGGCTTATTTGTCTACATACTTACAGTAGAAGGACAAGAACGAACACCATGGTTATCGACATCACCAATGACATCTCCACTATCTTCCTTCATAGCAATAACTTTATCACCAAGCGATGCCTGCAACTCCTCCTCTTTGTTACATTGCTTCTTAAAATTCCGAGACTCTTCCAAAGGCGATTCCAGTCTCTCCAACACTGGCAGGATGGAAATCAGATTAGCATACTCTGGTGGCTAGCCACTATGATCCATGAGATGTCCTAAGGATGGACATACAGTAGGGTTTGCAGGCGGGAGCATTTTAGGGTTTTGTTCATGTCTAAATATTTAGATATTGTCTTTTTAGATTTAGATAACTTTTATATTATTATACTATTAATCTCTCACTATTTTGGATCATCAAACTGGATTTTGATAGTCGATTATAATCACCAAAGATAGGATGCTTGCAATAATTAAAGATAAGTTGTGATTGAATTTGTGGTAATCACAATTTGCCAACGAATAAGCATCTTTATATGTATATTATGTTAGCATTGATGTTGTTTATCTTTAATCACCGAAAAGTGTATTTGTTTGGATCTATTAATTGTTCGAATTTTTATCTTTTTTCTTATATGATCTATTTTGTATTTTTAGTTGACTAATTTGTATAATTTAATGAATACAAATTAGTCGATCAATAAATTAAATATCAATAGTTATAAAAAAAAATATACTGCTTATGCTATTAGTGTACTCTTATCTTCATAAGCTTTTCTTGTAATATTGAGATGCTTTCTCTTCATTTGCTAAAATTAACTAACATTATTAATTCAAAAAATTAATAACATAAATATAATCATAAAAATTAAATTTAAGATAATAATTTATAGGGCATGGATTCTAAATCATCCTGTAATCAATATTTTAATATGATAACGTTATTTTTTAACCAATAATCAGTTGAACATGTGGCCAAATCATGTAAATATATTATTTAAAAAAAAATAAAATTAAAAACATGTTTTAACGAATCGAGTTTGGATTTTACACCACGTGAAAGTGAATGTGTATATAATTCTTTCTAGTACTCGTTAATAATAATTTATTTTTATCTTTCTATTAGATTAATTGGGGATTATTGATTAATCCATTAATCACCATGTGTATCAAGAAATTTTATAGTGTAGTTTACAAGATAATAAATATTCAAATTTAAGAAAAAAGAATTCAGAGATGAATAAACACCAATCAATTGACAATTGTGCACTCATTCTTATGAAACTTTTGAACAAACAAATAAAAAAATCAGACATATAGTTAATCCATTGTCTCTAGCTAATAAAACCCAACTTATATTACCTTATGGAAAATTATGAGCCCCCACTCTATATAACCTATTATACCCAAAAGATTAATTTGGACCACCACCTTTTTTTTATTTGCCTAATTACCTTAATTAATAGTCCTATAATGATCTAGATGAGTAGATTATTATTTAAAAGGGACAGGTTAATATTTAGTCCTTGAATTTGATTATTTTTCTCACATTAGTCATTGAGTTGTTTTTTAAACTATATTAGTTCCTGATTTTATATTATATAACACAGATTTATCTCTTTCTTTAACACAAATTTTTCTCACAATTATTTTAGCTTGTTGCTTCCACCAAAATATTCATTTTTATTTTCCTACCTCTTAAAGCTTTGAACTTTGAGGTAGTAGTATTTATTAAATAATTAAGACCGAAAGAAGTTAATTAGATTGCAGTTATCTAATGAGGTGTTTGATCAAAGTTGTGGTTGCCATTGATTTCGTAATTAAACTAATTGTTTCATACGCTATTATTTTTTACCATTAAGATGTGTTTTAACGAACATTGACTTTCATCTGTCTTAAATGACAATTGCAATGCTATTGTTTGAATAAGAAATTGAAATACACTTGCGTAAAATAGGCTCCTATTTTTTTCTTCATTTAAAAAAACTTTGATTTTATGTTTTGCAATGCTATTGTCTGCTGGATTTCTTCCATCAATTCGAGACAGGCTTTCTTCATCTAGTAATGGTGATGTAGTAACCCGGTAGGAAATTTCTGCTTTACGGCAATCTAATTTAAAACTAAAGAACGACAGTGAATGGGTGCATCCGAAAATGTTATAAAAAACATAACGTTTTCGGTTGAGTGCAACCTAAAATGGTACTAATTTTTTAACATTCTTGGTTGAACCGAGAATGTTTTAAAGAAGGTAACATTTTCAGTTGCCAACGGAAAATGTTGTGAAAAAGGTTTGCAACTGAAAAATATTAAAAAAATAAACATTTTAGGTTGCGTCCAACTGGAAATGTTATGTTTTTATAGCATTTTTTATTGCGTCTCTTCCCTACCGTTCTTTAACTTTAAATTAGACAGAGGTCCCTTAGACAGTCCCATATAACCTCTTAAATTTGATTTGGAATATTTAAAGAATTCATATTGTGATTCTAAATCATCGAAATGATAGTTAATTTTAAAACATTTTTAAATCAACCTAAATTGAAATTATAAAAAACAAAACAAAACAAATAAATGAATAATTATACACAATGCGTGTTGAAGATACGTATTCACATGAATATTAGTTGAAGTAAACAACGACAACACGTGTGTATATAATTTTCAATCAATCAATAAGTGCATGTTTAAAAGACCATAGTTAAACACTTAATAATGACATATTTAAATAATGTGAGCTTTGAGAATATCATGACCAAACATGCTAATTTTAAGTTGTTAAAGATACGTCTTAAACTTGATCAGACTCATGTTAATACTATAGTCAAACAAAATTTTTTATATTGGGATCCTAAATATTTCAGAAGACAACAACTTACAGAGTTCAAGACCTGTGAATGATCAAGTTCATGACTTGTTTTTGACAACTCAAAATCAACATATTTGACCATGAGCTTCTCAAATCTCACATTATTTAGATATTTGTTTTTTTCAAGTGTTTGAATACAACCTTTTAAGCATATAATTAGTGAATTTTGAAGACAACACTCACACATACATGTTAATGTCCAACTCAAACTCTTGCTTATGTAAATATCGATCTTCAACAAGTATCACGCACGTTACTTCTTTCTGAAAAACTCGTATAAATTTTTAAAACATTCTTACCCTTGTTTTTTTTTCCTTTTATATTAGCCCAACCTTCTCACAACAATAAAGCCATGTGGGGGAAAGGGCGTTTGACGTAAAGCGTCTTTGTTCTACGTGACACAAAAAGGTGTGAATTCGGAAAATAATTTAAGAATATCATGACCAAATATATTAATTATAACTTGTCAAAGAAAAGTCTTGAACTTGATCAGACTCATTTAATAAAATGGTCAAAGATAACTTTTGATATTGGGATCTCAAGTTTGCAAAGATAACAACATATAAAGTTCATTATCTAGGTTTGATCAAGTTCAGAGCTTGTTTTTAACAACTCAGAATCAATATATTTGTCTATGAACTTCTCAAAACTCATATTGTTTGAACATGTGCTTTTAAAGTGTTTAAATACAACCTTTCAAATATATAATCATTGAATGATAGACAAAGCTCATACACATGTTCTTTTGTTTAACTTAAATCGTGATTGTGTAAATTCATATCTTCAACATGTATAATGTGTGTTCCTTTTTTAATAAAAGTTATATATTTTTTTAATACTTTTGGCTCATTTATTTTCTTCTATTTTAGCCTAATTTTCTCACGACAGTAATGTTATGTGGACAAAAGTTGCTTTTGTTAGGAAACACCTTCAAAGAAGCGTCTGATGTGGAGCGTTTTTCCCCTACGTGGTACAAAAGATACCAGTCCAAAAAAATAATTTAAAACAAGTGTTACTTTCGAAAATAATTTTTTTCATAGTGATATTTTTGGTAAAAGTAGCCCAAATTCTATTGGACAATCTAAAATATTAAATATTTTTATATCATACTAATTTTTATGCTATGAAATGAAATAAATATTATAAATTCACTTAAAATAAAAAAAATATCATACTAATTTTTTCTCTTAGTTTTCTCTTATTGGTACGCTATTCATTTTTTTATTGATTGACGATAACATTAACTTTGATGTTGGTTACTGACCGTCTATATCCTTTATTGTTATTTTATTTTATTTTATTTTAATTTTTCAATAAGTACACCTGGATGACACATTTTCATATGTATTTATAACACTTTTTCTTCTTCCTTTTGGCATGTTTTTCAGTCATTTAGTTCTTGTTTTCATTTATCTTTTTCTAAGGGTTGATTTGACATCACCACGATTGATCAAGATGAAGTATATATGGTATATTGTTGATCTTCCCTACTTTTGACCCTCAGATTGGATTTGGATACCCGTTATGCGTTCATGGATAGCTTTTCACGTCGCTCAAGTCTGATTTACAGTTTGTCGATGATCTTTCAATAGCTTAATTTCCTTTTGTGGTTTGTTTTTCGATGTGATCAGATCTATTTGTACATATCTTTCTTCGAGTTTTTGGTTAGATTTTAATCTTTCCTGAATCCTTATGTGATCTTAAGTTTCTTGTTTTGTTTCAATGATTATTGGAAATTGTCCTAATTATATGCTTAATTTATGATTATGATTGTAAATCTATATTGTAATTTGAAATATTTCATATTTTGAATAAAATTAATGACTTCTATAAAATAATTTTAATAATTTTCATATATAGTCATAAATATATGTATATGTTGTTATTTTTATTTAAGATCAATAGGGTTGGCTTATCAAAACCAATTTTGACCATTACTCAAGGGATGAGTCTACAGCGCACGTCGCACACTACAACACGCCACTAAAACGACACACCACTAATTAAATTATCCTTATTAAGTAAATATTAAAAAGGTAAATTATACGTTTAATGCTTACACTATCATTTTTATTTCATTTTAGTACTTGAACTTTATTTTTTTTAATACTGATGTGGCATGACATGTCAATTTTTTTTAAATTTTCGCATCGCCTTTCTATTTCTATGTCAATATTTTTTAATTAATTTTATTCCACCAATTAAATGGTTACACATGTCACCAACTATGGGGGAAAAATATTCTTGCTCTCTTTTATTTTAAATACAAGCAAGTAAACCATTGAGTAAAATTAGTTATTTAAGTTAGTTTCACCACATTTTGTATTTAATTTATATAATAGTATCACCATAAAATAAATATTTTTCGATGACGATAAAATTTGAAAATGTGACACTTTAAATTAATGGTCAAAAGCCTAGTCATTCAACTATAATGCGAATTTGTTTTTATTATATCAAACTTAATAATTACTTATATCAAACTTAATAATTACTTATATCATTATTATATTAAAAATAATTTTTCACTTTATTTGGAAATAAAATTAACGAAATAATTATTGATATATATTTATAAAATTTATATGAAATTATTCAAAAATATATATTTATAATACTATAAAAATATTTTAAAGTATTCATTTAATTTTTAAAATCATATTATATGTTTATTTAAAATAATATTAATTATTTCTTTGAGATAATATTAGTTTTCAATTATATATTTAATTTCAAATACTATTATACGGAACCAAAGTGATAGTTGGATACTAAACATAATTTTCCCTAAATTTTAAATTATTTAAAATTAAATAGTTAATTAAAAATAATATTATTTCAAATAAATAATTAGTTTGATTTTAAAAATTAAATAATATTTTTATAATATTACAAATATATTTTTATAATGATTTTATTTATTTTTATAAAAAATATATAAATTGTTTAGTTATTTTTATTTATAAATAAAGTGAAAATTAGTCTTTTATTTTAATAATGATATAAGAATTAATTTCCATATAATAACAAAATTTCACACTGTAGTTGAGTGGCTAAGCTTTCAGTCATTAATTTAAAGTGTCTCATATTTGAATATTATAATCATAAAAAATATTATTTTGTGGTGATACCGTTATATAAGTTAAATACAAAATGTGGTGAAATGTACCCAAATGTCTAGCTTGGTTCAATGGTTGAGTGATTTGTTTCTCAGGTAAGGGACACAAGTTCAATTCATGAAAAATGATTTCTATCTTGTTATCCCATAGGTAGTGACATGTTTCACCACTTAATTAGTTAAATAAAATTATTAAAAAATACTGACAGATAAAGAAAAATGTGATTTGATAATTAAAAAATAAAAATTGACATGTCATACCACATAAACATTATTGTTAATGTTTTTAAAAAAATAATTTTAGATACTAAAAAGAGATAAAAATGATAATTTAGGCACAAAACATGATTTACCCTTTTAATATTTACTTAATAAATGTTTCGGTGTGTCGCTTTAATAATGTGTAACGGTGTACGACGTGCATTGTAGAATTTTTCCTAACCATAGAATCTTAATTGAAAACAGTCCAATCTTGTCCTTAACTTTGATTTCAAAAAAAAGAAAAAAGAAGCCACATCGTCATGGAATACATCAATTTCTAAGTATATTAATATCTTTTGTGAAATGAAACTTAATTTTAAAAGTAAATTATCATTTGCCGGAAACAAACGAATTTGGTGATAAAAGAATTGTTTTTATTCCTTAAGGTCATGAGTTCAAGATACATATCTTAATTTATTAATAACACACATACATTTTGTAGACATAATTACACAAATTTAAAACCTTTTTACTAAAGTTGATTGAGTGAGTGAAGAAGATGCCTCAAAAACAAATAAAAAAGAGGTAGTTCTATGCATGATGCCACTATTGAAAAACTTTGGTGGGGGACTGTCATTATATATGCAATGGTCTTTGGTCTAGTGTGTAACGCCCTAAATCTCGGGTTAGGAATTTCAGGCTAATCCGAGATGACCTTGGATAAATCTAAGATTAAGTGGAATTTGGACTTCGATTAAGCCTATTTAGAGTTAAAAAGTGGATTTTTAAAATGAGGCCAAAGCTTGAAGGATAAAGGAAGTAATATACCTATTTTTATTTTGAAAGGTTGAAATCCCATTAATTAGAATGAAGTCACGCTGGAAACTCTCTTTTTCTTTACACTTCTTTGTCTTATTCCTCCATTCTTTTAAACACCTTCTTCAAGTTCAAATTAGAAAAGGTGATAATTGTATGATCTAGCAAGCTTTGTCAAAAATTCTAAAGGTAAGAATCACAATCTCTTCATCCTTAGCTTCTGTCGACACCGTTTTTCGCCTGGGTGGCAAAAAAACTAGTAGGACTTGGGGTTTTTCTTTGAAAAGATTTGTGAAATATTGGGAGCAGCCACCAACCTTTTTAAGGTACGATTGGAACACCTAAATCGGGTAACCTTAATAAAACAATTTATTTTATCAAAAATACCAAATTTTGTCAGGGAAAAATCGGATTTAGGATTCAATTAAACGTGGGGAAAAATTAGCACCCCACAATGCCCAGAAATTGATACCTAATGGATTACCCTATATTTAAAAATTGAAAAATTTGAGTTCGATACTTTGTTTAATTTAAAATTCATTATGTACGAAAGGCTTTGAAAAGGATGTCGATTTACTTCAGGAATTACCAGTGGTCACCTCCTAAGCATAATGCGGAGAATACACTATTAACTCCTTGGTAAATGAACATTGCCTTGATTTGAAGACATGATGCATCAAATCTCAAATATAGGGTAATTGACTCATGGCTCGACTCTCAATTTCTGTTTTAGAAAACAAAATTATAACCAAGCGGAGTCACCAAGCTGTCGACACCGTTTTTGCCTAGGTAGAGGAAAAATTAGTACGACTCAGGGTTTTTCTTTGAAAAGATTTGTGAAATGTTGGGAGTCGCCACCAATCATTTTTAAGGTGCGATTACCCTATATTTAAAAATTGAAAAATTTGAGTTCGAGACTTTGTTTAATTTAAAATTCATTATGTATGCAAGGTTCTAAAAATTATATCGATTTACATTGGGAATTACCAGTGGTCACCCCCTGAGCATAATGCGGAGGATACACTATTAACTCCTTTGTAAATGAACATTGACTTGATTTGAAGACATGATGCATCAAACAATCAATTGTTTAAGCCCAACATAAAGTGTCAAATTATGAAAATTAAAGAACTTAGGGGATTGAACCTAAAAGTGGAGTCTCTAATATTAATCCTAATTTATTTTAACCAATTATTGAATCAAATAATCAATTTACACCATCGGGCATCTTAAAACGAAAGACAAATCGAATTATTCCCTAAATTAAAGGACTAAGGTGAAATTAATCCCAAAGTAAAGGCTCTAATTAATCTAATTAATTATGTCAAATAAATATCTAATTAAAAAGTTCAAGGAAAAAATATGTGATGTAATCAAACGGAATAAAATTATGTTTCATGGGAAAAATATCTAGTGAGATAATGCTAATCAAACTCCCTTATGTGATGGACGAGCCGAGATTGAACAAGTTCTTCTCATTAGGAACTTTTTCTACCTCATCGGACGAGTTCTTTTCATTAGGAACCCTTCCATTGGTAGTGTTGATTGATTTGTATTCTCTTTGAAGAGTTTCAAGCTTCTTTCAATAGTAAAAATGTGGATAGAATCTTTGCTAAAATCATCTTCTTTCTCATGAAGTTGAAATGAAATCTTCATTGACCTTTTGAATCTTATCAAACATTTAAGACTTAGTAAAAGAATGAATGTGTTTGCTCCTATTATACAAATGCCTAAATATACATGTACGATGTTATTTTAGTATTGCAAATTTCACTATCTTTGTTTTGTCACCTTTGCTAAGTCTCCATCTTTATTGAACCTTCATATTATGTCGAATTATTCCTTTTGCCTCAAACAACATTAGCCTCTATCATTCAAATCTCTTGCCCCAGTTTCTGATTTTGAGCATTTAAGTTTGGACGACCTTTGTCAGCTTTCAAGATCTAATCCCAAAAGATTATCTTGTTTGAAAATGCTTTTCTTCCTCTTTCATTTGCCAAAATGTGAAAAAGTTTAATGAAGAAGTCTTTAAAATAGTGCCACTTATTTCGGGCTCACAATTAAAGAAAATTTTAAAACATGAGTTATTATGCTAATTTTGACAAGTGTCAAGATTGATCCTAATTTTGAGGCTTAGGTTGATTTGGGGAGGTGGAGTGTTTCAGGTTAGCTTATTTAGTTACGATCTAGCATTCTTGGTTCTGGTGTTCATTGATCTGATGGAGTAGTCATTATGCTCATATTCTAGAAATATTCGATGGTTTCCAGCTCTCAAGAGTACTTTCAGGAGGTACGACGCTTCATCAAGAGATATATAAGACCACCTACTATGCAACAGCTACACATCTTCATATTTGAGCCATCTTTTCATGTTTTCAACTCAAATCTTCTTTTTGGTTTCAGGATGTCATCTGAAATTTATGTCTTGAACCCCTTTTATTATTTTTTTCCTATCATGCATTAAACATTTTAGAAAATCATTTTTTATAAATAAAAGATTAACCCTAAGAGGTGGGATAAAATCTAAAGATAGTCTCTCCCACTTAGAAATCCATGTATGATTGATTATAAAGGACTTTTCAGACATGTAACATAGACCAGAGCTCACGATTATGAAAGAAATGGATAAATAGGTCCAAACATGTGTTTAAAGGTGATCAAACCAAGGATCAATTCATTATGATGCCTTCAATCTTTCCTTGCTCGATTTGAATAAGCTTACACATGTCTTCTTCATTTTCTCGGATCGCTTTAAATTGTCTTTCATGGGTTTTCATCCTAGAGTTCACTTTCTTTCTGTAAATATTACATCCGAAACTCTGAACAAGTTAAATGTTTCGGTTTGAAGATCATCAAACTCAAGAGAGTCATCTTTGATGAGAGACTTCACATAGGTGGTATCTTTGATGAGATACTTAACATAGGTTCTTCTCATTTTGTTTCTTTATCTGATTTTCTTTTTATTTTCTTTCATTTCTTTTCCTTTCTTTTCTTTCTTTCTTTCTTTTCTTTTCGTTTTTCCTTTCTTTTTATCAACTCAAAACCCCAATATCATATGACTAGAAGTCTCATCCTATGATTAAAACATGTCTTATCGTTCCTTGCCTATAGTTTACAAGGTTTTATCCTCGTAGTTTGATCAAAATCCACTTTCCATGTGAGCACACTTTTTCTTCACTTATTCCCCTTAGTGTGGAAGTTGATCCTTGGTTAGGGTTGAATCTGAAGAAAAATAATTTAGTCTCAAATAGGGACAACAAAAGATAATTTTTTTTCTTTTTGTGAAGGGATAAATGAACAAAGTTGTTCATCATTTCATACAAATAAGCCCTTGTAAAAGAGGTATCCCCAGGGGGATAGATATTCAGGATTAATTTTTATTCACATGAAAGCAATGCAATTAATACATGATAGAATTATTTCAATTATTCTTCCTTTGTTTCTTCTTCTTCTCCTCCTTCTTCTCCTCACTCCTGGTATGCCCTAATTATTCAAACTTATCTTTAAAAAGTTGATCCATGATGCCCTATCTCGTTTTTCTTGCAGGAATGATTCACACACAAACGAATATCTTGTATTGAAGGCCTTTAGGTTTTATTGAGGTTGGTTTTGTATCTAAGAAGAAGAGGGTGAGACTTTGAAGTCATATTTTTGGAGAAAGGTAGTGTTATGAAAAAAAATCGGCTCTGCCTAAGAAGGTAAGAGTATGAATTTGGTGTATAGGTAAAGATAATGGTATGGTTTTGGGGTCTCAAAGAGAGACAATGTTAAGATTAGGCCTTTTGGTAGGGATCACAAATTGTTTGGGTAAAGAATCGAGTTATTGTGCTTTCGTCTTTAGACGAGATACAAAATGTATAATCTTGCCACTTGCTAAAGATATATAATTTTTGAATAGTTGAAAGAATCTTTAACCCATTTGATACTCAAAGAACTTCAAGATTAAAAATTTGATTCATTGCTCGTAACCTTAGAAAGTGACATTGTTCAATCATCGAGACAGATATATAATTCTTGAATTTTAGCTATTACTTTCAGGGTTTAATTTTCCTCAGTCCATAGTGTCTCCTCATTAGGTAGATTGTCTTCTGATTGTTTTTGCTTTGTCTACAAAGGAATCTTTGAAATCTTATCTATCCCAACAAAAAAGGCATTTTGGTTTCAAGAACCTTTTAAATAACCAGTTATTTTAGAGATAGATACCTTTGAATGAAATGTCATGTTTATACAAAAATGAAAACACAACGAAGCACAAAACAGGACAAAAGGAAACCAAGTTAGTAGAAATGATAATTAAAGAAATGTAATTTAAAAATAAAAGAATAATTAAATACAACTCATAGATGAACATCAAATAAGTATTGTGAATAAAACACGCAAATGAAATTAAAACCCTAACTGCATTCATTATAGTTTCTTAGGTTATCCTCATGGCTCTAGCGGGGTAAATTTGTTAAATTCTCTATATGATGGTTCGATTCTAACAAGGGTTCCCAAACTGTCCGTACAACCTGCTAAGGTTATTAAAGACTTCAATTCTAGCCCATTATAGACTTGTGAATCGAATTCAATTTAGGGGATCACACCACTAAATGCATATCACTAAACTAATTTCCGAACTAGCA
Organism: Hibiscus syriacus; assembly: GCF_006381635.1. Classification (NCBI taxonomy): domain Eukaryota; kingdom Viridiplantae; phylum Streptophyta; class Magnoliopsida; order Malvales; family Malvaceae; genus Hibiscus; species Hibiscus syriacus. The sequence goes on from NW_024062608.1 coordinate 188,858, forward strand.
CTTAGAATGCTTTCCAGAGATATTTTTTCAAACTCATACAAGGAAGGCCAATGCTCCTATGAGGTGTGACGTTTCCCCCTACTTAGATAAATGGGATGAAGCTCAGGTATAGAGCTTTAATATGTGATGCAACAGTCATGTTTATGCTCATCAAGTGAAAGTATTAACCAGAGAGAAAATTATTTTTGAATTTTTTAAAACAACATAATTAATCTTAAATTAAATAAATTTGAACTCAAAACTTCCAAATCTCGAATATAGGGTAATTGACTCATGGTTTGACTCTCAATTACGCTTGGGGAACATTAGTACCCCCACAAAGCCTAGAAATTGGTACCTAGTGGATTACCCTATATTTAAAAATTAAAAATTTTGAGTTCTAGACTTTGTTTAATTTAAAATTCATTATGTATGCAAGGTTTTGAAAAGGATGTCGATTTACTTCAGGAATTACTAATGGTTTCCCCCTGAACATAATGCAGAGGATACACTATTAACTCCTCAGTAAATGAACATTGCCTTGATTTGAAGACATGATGCATCAAACAATCAATTGTTTAAGCCTAAACTAAAGTGTCAAATTATGAAAATTAAAGAACTTAGGGGACTAAACCTAAAAGTGGAGTCTCTAATATTAATCTTAATTTATTTTAACCAATTATTGAATCGAATAATCAATTTGCACCATTAGGCATCATAAAGAGAAAGCCAAATCAAATTATTCCCTAAATTAAAGGATTAAGGTGAAATTAAACCTAAATTGGATGCTCTAATTAACCTAATTAATTAAGTCAAATAAATATCTAATTAAAAAGTTCAAGAACTAAAGTGTGAAAAGTCTAAGTTTAAGGCTCTAATTATTAACCCTAATTAATTCTCCTTTTTATTGAATCGAATAATTGATGAAAACCCTTGAGTATAAATACGAAGGCCAAATCGAATATTCCCTAAAATTTCAGGGACTATATCTTGTCAAAGTCTAAATTTAGGGACTAAACTTAAAAAGTTGAATTTAAAGATTTGAATCTAAAGCCGAATTAATATACAAGGAGAAATTGTTATACTCTATATAGAGTCGAAATGAAATAATGAAATGCATATTATAATACCCCAACTTTTGGTTAGTGACCAAAATATAAGTTTTGAAAGTTTAATTACCAAAATATAAAATTGGGAAAAATTTAGGGACCTAAGTGGTAATTTTTTCAAAAATATTTTTTATTCTATAAATAAATAGTTTACTCTTGAGAGTGGGGTTTTATTGAAATCAGATTCTTAATTCAGAATTTACGTTGAAAACTAGAAAGGGTTCAAGTCCGATAAGAAATCAGTAAATTGGATCAAATATAAATTTTGTGAAAATTGAAGGATGATAAATTAGGGTTAAAAATATTATTTACATATATTAAAATGATGGAAAATAATATGGATCATCGGATTTGAAGATTCATTTCCATGTTTAATTTGGATCGTTAGATTAAAGTGACAATATTGCAATTTTTGGAAAGTTGCTTGGTAAAATTGGAAAAGGGTAAAATAATTGGTTCATATTTTAATTTTGAAAGATGATAAGGTTGATGTGGCTTGTTGGATGGTAATTATGAAGTTTCATTAATGGTAAAATGAACATTTCTCATTAAATGAATATTTTATATATTTAAGCTTAAATAAAGGTTAAATTAACATGAAATTACATGAAAAATTCATGAAACTTAGGCCATTTTTCAGCTCCATTTCGTTCTCCCATGACCAAGGTAAGAGAAATTTTATTTTTCATTTTTGATCAATTTCCTTTGGATTTTGGATTATGCCGTGAAATAGAAAATTGTTCTACGCGAAAAACGTTATCATTTGGTACCAATATTGCATTCTAATATTGATTGTGTTCAAAGATCCCAAATTTTAGGGTATGTTTTCACATTAGGGCTTATGAAATTGATAAAGGATTTTGATATTTTCGACTTTGTAGAATCATATACAAGCATGATTGTTGATAAAAATCACTTGTATATGACTTTATAAGCCTATGTTGATTTTGGTCAAACCCTAGCTTTAGAGGAAAGGTGTATTCTGATGAAATTAAGTTAGACTTTTGATTCTAGAGGTCTTGAAGTGTTGAATAAAGGTTGGTTTCATGCTTGAATCAAGTGAAAAACATGAAAAAACATAGTCTTGGGCACATAAACCATTAGGCCTTGAGAAAAATGATGGGAAAATTGTAGAAAAATTATCATGGCTTAGAAATGATATTTGGAAGGTTCTACAAGCCTTAGAAAAAAATTTAGGCCAATATGTAATTTTGAGAAAGTTGGGGACCAAATTGGTAATTCTAAAAAAGTTGTGAGTTGTTGTATAATTGTTCAATAATGGTTTTAATATGCTGAAAATTACTGTTTGTGGGATGAAATTGAATTTAGAATGTAAAATTTAGCCATTTTGGAAAGTTGGCAAAGTTTAAGTACATAATGGTGAATATTGAGAAAGTTAGTGGTTTAAGTGGTAATTATGGTATTGTTGAGGTATTGAGCTGGAAATCAAATGCTGGAATTTTATTGGGCTTAATTGGGCTTAGATTGAAGAATTTATGACAAGGACCCATTATGAATAAAAAGGAGAAGTTAAGATGAATTTTAAAAGAATAGTCGGGCTATAGTAAGGCATAATAGTGAGGCATACCAAGTGAGTGCATTTATTATGTACTTATATGATATGAGGACGACTTGTGATGAGTCAACCTCGAATGTTTTAATATAAGCATGTTTTACCGTATTTTGAAATATTTTCATAAGTTTAATGAAAATGATTTTACGAATAATTTTAGGGTATGAACTACCCTAAAATAGAAGGATAAACTTTTACTTTATTTTAACAGCTATCGATATTTCAAAATAAATGTTTAATCTGCGAATTTGATTTACAGGCCTATTGTATGTGCATTGAGAGTCATAGGTGCATTTTGTTTAATGCATATGTTGCATTTTCGTATAAGTACTTTGTGTACTTTCGGCACTATGTGTGAATCTATGGTATTCATAATGAGTTTGTAAATTACCATTTCGTATTAGTACTTTGTGTACTGTAACACTATGTATGTAATTGGTATACTTGGTGTGAGATTGATATCTATCGATTTTAGAAAATGCATTAATGCATTTTCGTAATAGTACTTTGTGTACTATGGCACTTTGTGTGCAAGGATGGTAGTCGCATTGGATTACTATTCCGAAAATGGTTAGTATCATGTTATTGTGTACCTTGCATTCTCATTTGTCATACATTGAGTTGTAAATGAATATTTTGGAATATACTGATTTATAAGTGTGCTAGGCATATGAAATATTGTGTAGTATGTTATTTGATGGAAACTTGACTTATCAAGTCAGTTTTGAGTGCTTATTTATATATATTATACGATTTCAAATCGTGTTTGATCTTTATTGTTATATCAAAGTTTTAAATGCCTTACTTACTTTCTTATGCCTCACTAAGTATATACTTAGCGTGTGATGATTTTCACGCTTAGGTAATCGAGTATAATCGGAGTAAGGAGTGCAGCTGACGTCGTAAAACAAAGGTTGCCTCATCAGTAATTGTATGACATCTATGTCTACTTTTGATATCATTAGATGGCATGTACTAGATATATGATGATGTTTTGATATTTATTTGACATATGGGTTCTAGTATTTACTACGTTCGAACTTTAAGGTTATTTTACATACTAGCGGTTAATGAACGTTTTTATTATTATTATATTAAAATATTTATTTAAAAAACAAAATTTTACTAGTTTTTAATGATGAAAATGTTTTAAAAGTCAAGTGACTTCTGTGACTCGTGTATGGGGACGTATATGGGAAATGGGTGTTACTTATACGATATATATATATTTATGCATACATATTTATAAAATAAATGTAATAATGTAAAGTAAAACTACCTTGTAAAATATATTTATTCTTCCCACACTAGTGCGTAAGACATGTTAGCACTCCATAACATATAAACAAGAGCTATATATATATATATACATTGCTTACAAATTGATATTAAAATAATATATATATATATATATGTATATATAGAAATTATATGATATGAAAATATATGTAATAATATAAGGAAAAAAGTATACATGTCAAGAAAGAAAGGTAAAGAACTAAAACATAAGAAACAATTCAATGAAAAGAAACATGAATCAAGCAATTTCAAATGAAAACTAAATTAGAAAATAATCAAGTCAAATGAATTCCATGGCCAAATTTAAGGGAATAAAATGAACAAATCAATATAAAAAAGGAAATACATTCACATTATACTTAAATCTTTATCAAAATGGGAAACAAACAAAATAGGAATAACAAAACAAATAAAAACAAATAAAGTCAGACAAACGGAAAAGGAAAATTAGATTAAGGAAACTAGAATATTGAAAAGGTTAGCTAATAAATTAAATTAAAACAGTAAAATTAAAGGAAAAAAATTACACTGAACCAAATCAGACATAAAATTAAAACAAAATAAACACACCAAGTGACCTAAATAAATTAAAACAAAACTAACATATATCATTCAAAATAATTAAATGACCCAAAATGCAAAACGCGGCTAGACCTAAGGTACCAAAAGCAACATTTTCTCTTTTATTTTCAACATAAAACATTCAGGAATAAAAAAGGGTAAATAGCACAACTGGGGGTTGCACATTCGAATTAATATGAAAACGACATAATCTAGTGACCAAAGTGTGAAAACAAGGAAAAAAATAGGGGGTCCTGAAAGAGAATAAACCAAAAGTTAACGCCAAAACATAGAAATGGAAAATAACGCAATAAGGACATCAATTTCGAGACATAACAAAATAAATAGAAGATTAGGGACCATTTTTCAAAAAAGTGCTAAGAGTTTGAGGGCATGAGAATAATTTTACCACTTCTCTTAATCTCATCAAATATAAAACCCATTTTTTTATTTTACCTTCATTTTCCCCTTTTCTTTCTTACTCTTCCTCTCAACTCTCTCCCTTCTCTCTAAGATTTCCAAAAGCCGACGACGAGCACTGCCGCACCAGTTGCCGTCTCTGATGGTCGTTGAAGCCCAAAATTTCTAAGGAGACTCTCCTCGATGTCAGGAGCCCAAAACTGGCCATGATTTTACGAGAAACTGCTCCCAACTCTATGAAAATAGTCAGCAACCCTTCGACTTTCGAAACATGGATCTCCTCCTTCCACCATCGGATCGATCTGGTTTTTCAATATGTTGTTCCCCTTGTTAGTAAGCTCATCCCCACTATTTGGATTGGCCAAAGAAGATCCCAACCGCCGGTGAAGTTTCAGCTGAGAGGTAAAGTGCTCTATTTCTTTCCTATTTTAATTTTTGTTTGAATATGTTGTGTTTATAGAAAAATGAAAATATCAAAAAATGGAAAATAAACTATTAAAAAGGCTTCTCTTCAATTGTTGAAAATGGAGAATGTTACACTGGTTTTTTTTGGATCGAAAACCCCTTTTACAATCTATTTTCCTCTTTTTTTATTGAATAAGGAGCCCCCCTTACAATCTTTGCTTATGGGTTTATATAATACTATGATTTCTTTACATATTGAAAATTAAAAAAATAAAATTACAAATTTTCATTTCTTTTGTTTACATGTGATCTGTTGTGGCTGAGCTGGGATGGGTTGGTGGCACAGTGATGGCAACATGGGAGTGGAAATGGCAGAAAGATGGTGCAACAATAGTATTTGGGGCATTGAATGCCCCAAATATTCAAGGATTGCTTTGCCCTTTTCTCCTTTTATGATTTTTGGTAATAAATAGTATTGTTATAATAATAAATATTTTTTTGGGATGAAAATGATTATTACAACTTCCTCTCATGCCATTAAGATCAAGTTTTGGCCATAGTAATAAAAAAATGAGTTTTAGTGGGGGTTTAGAGACCTAAGAGTGTACAGTCTGTTTTTGAGGTATTTGAGCCTTAGAAAGTGTTCTTAATCCCTCAATAAGCTTCAAAACGAGATAGTAATCCATTTATATAATTCTTGTATAGTGAAAGAAGTAGGAGAAATCTCAAAGACTAAAGGGAAAGAGAAATTGGTTCTTGGTTGAGTTGAGGACATTTCCAACAGCTAGAAAGTTAAGGTAATAAACTTGTAACTCATCTCTATCACTTATAGATCACCAGGTGTGCATTGTTAGCTTCCAAGAGTTATGAAGCATATAAGCACATCCATTGTAAATCTTAGTATTTAGTTTTTTCAGCATGTTTATTAGCCTATCATGACCCCTTCTATCACACATAAGACTTTAATAACGTTTGGGAACCTTAATAGGGTCTTTGGGGAAAATAGGGAGTCATTTTCGTGTCCAAACAGTGTATTTATGAGTTTGAGTATCGGTACTAAAAGAACAATATTGATGTTGTTAGTCAGTTATCCTAAAAACAAAGAGCCTTTAGACTGGTAGTATCGATACTCGTTCATTAGGTATCAATATTGTAGGTAGAATATCAATATACTAAAGGGTAAAGTAATAATACCATGTATAGATCACAAATTTTAGTAGTCATTCTCGGTATCAATACTCAAAGGTGAAGTAATAATACCATGTATAGATCATAGATTTTAGTAGCCATTCTCGGTATCGATACTCATGGGATTATCGATACTAAGACATTTTTCAAAACATATAAGCTAATTTTGGTATCGATACTCAAGATAGTATCAATACCCTAATCCAGAAGTATCAATACTCGGTCTAAGAGTATCGATAATACCCTTCATTCTCAGTTTTCAAAAACCATTTCAGTATCGATACCAAAGGATGGGTATTGATATTCAGGGGTTAGTATCGATACTGAAAGGCTCGGTATTGGTACCAGTGTACAATTTTGGATAAAGAACCCAAATGGTTAAGGGGGTTAATTAGACTTGAGGAGCCCAATAACACCAGAATGCCATCAAATAAAACTACAAGTGAGAACAGTAATAAATGCAATATGACTATAAATAAAAACAATAGGATAACATAAAACTAGTCTTGTTTGATAATCGGGAAACAGCCATGACACTCGAGTTACTTTAATAGAGGAAGATTATCTTGTTGAATAAAAGTCCAGATATATCACAGTCAATGCTGAGGCACTTCAGTTGCCAGCTGGGCGTAGATGCCCCAAGACTCAACGGAGTAAGTTGGCCGAGTGTATGTTTTTGATGTAATTTCATATCTTACCTCAGATACCCAATGTTGTCTTAGGTAGGCTAGAGGGGTGTGCACCCCGAGATGCAGAACCCTCAGCCACACCTTGATGCCTACCTCAGCATTTCATGTCAGTATCCTTAAGTATTCATACTGATGCCATTAGCATGCTCATGTAGTGAATGCATGTAGTCCAATATAGTTATTAGTATGGCACTGAGCTTGTAAGCTTAGCGTTCAGAATGTGTTTTCGTGCATAAGTTCTTAGGAGATCGTTTGAGGAGTGTTATCGTCATTATATACTCTAGATCAGCTGAGACTTTAGAGTATGTTTTGATTTATATTTAGAAGGCATGTACTATTTGTAGACCATTTGTATTCAATCGTAACTTTGTTTTGTTTTAAACACTATATATTATTGGGTTGTATTTTTGGGACCTCTTCAGTATGTAAACTCTGATTATTTTTTATTCATATTATTATGGATGGTTTTTATATGATGTTTTACAATTAATTTTAAAGAAAATTTTGGGTTAGCCACTTCGGTGGTCCCGTGTGACACTTTAATCCTTCAATCTTCGTGTCGGACTGGATTAGGGTGTTACATGATGTTTCAATAATCCCCACCCTAAAAGTAATGCAATTTAGCCATTAGGGCCATTGACTTGTCTCTACTTGCTCTTCCTTCATGAATCCTTTATAATGCCCAATTTATGGTGATGGGGACTTGTTCCTTTTTCATCAACGCATTCCCATTCCCCCCCCCCAAAAAAAAAAAAACTTGTGTCGGGGTCAATTATTTTACCCCCATGGTTAATGGGCTTATAACTATTTAATTAAAAGGTTTAGACAACATGTTAATTATATTTATATTTGATATAAATAATGTATCGAGTTGTTATTATCTGATTTAACATATAACACCTCTTCTTGTTCATTCTTTAAATTATTTTTATATCTAAAAATTTCGAAACTTTCCCAAAGCATAATTTCTTTAGTATTTGGAGTTCTTTTAGAAGAGACCGATAATATATTTTTGTTCAAAATACTAATTAGTGATGTTGGGTAGTAAACTCACAATTACTAAATTTTGAAGATAATATTGATGGGAAGGATAATCACCAACCTGAACATAAATCATAAATAAATGTAAAAGAATTTATATATAATTTCTTTAAAATTGAAGCTAAACTCAATTGATCCATGTAACAATCTTCAAACATTAGTTTCAATAGATTTTTTTTAAGTTCAAATTCTAACACTCGCCCTTTTTGCTTGTGAGCCCTTTAACGTATATAAAAAGAAAAAGGCACCTCCCCTAGGGTTGGGAATCTTAATCAGCAATTTATATTACAATCCTTCAAAGTAATGTTTGGTGCAGGCTTTATTATCCCCAATAACCGCTCTCTGTTCACCAATGACACCCTCATCCATCATTCCTCAATTGCTTTTGTGCACTACCTTTGAATCAGTTCCCAATACAACCCTCTCCTACTTTTTAATATTTTTCCAAAAATCCAAATGTGGAACATTCATTAATAAGATTTTTATGGATTACACTTTAAGATTACTTGATAATATCATCTTTAAAATTTGTATATTTTTTTTTGAAACATGACATATTTTATTGTTTTCTCAATACTTATTAATAATAAACAATAACGTATCAAGTTTAACTATAGTTCATACCCTTTATTGTAAACAATAGTATTGCATGCATTAAGAATCAACATTCTAATGATAATCAAGACTTGGTGGAGAATGGAAATAAATAGGGAAGATGGAAATCGTGATGGTGAAGTTAAGGTTGAAAGGACAAGTGGGCATAAATACCATCGGAATGGGTGTGAGTGCATGCACCGCCCATTATAGTAAAATGCCAACATCATGCATATCAACCCTCCACTTAAGAAAACCTTTTTTCTCGCGTTTATTTCGTTATTTTGCCCATAATAATAATAATAATAATAAACTCCAAACTCATGGTTATTTTGAACAAAATCATCATTTTTAATCTGAATTCAAAAAATTTTTGGTATAATCACCAGTATCTGATCTATTGATCGATTAATTCGAATCAAGTACTACAGAGGTAAGGACAATCCTTCCAATCCAGTTTGCTACATTCATAATCGTTAAGATTTGAAACCCCTGATATTGTTTAAGAGATCTAATTTATCATCCTACTAAATCAACTTGTTTAAGGGTCACACTTGAACGTATATTATTCTTTTTAGTGTTTTTTTTTCTTCTCCGGAGAAGTTGTAAATGTTGCATTTTTTTGTCTCGGATTAAAGCAGAAAGGACGGAGATGCTTAATCCATTTCAGACCAATCAAAAATCCGTAGGGGTATTAATTCTTTCTTTAAAGTTGGGTTTACAGATTTGACTAAAAGGATCATTTGGAAACAAATGATTTATTCCCCAAAGCTTAGAATCCCAAAATCATGTCTGATTTGAAACTTTTTGGCAGTATTGTGTACAACTGTAGGCAATGTCTTATCATTATGTGAGAAATTAAAGATTAAACAACTAGTCAGAAAATTTAGGCTGAAATTGAGTGCAGAGAATTAAGTTGTGTGATGACAGAAAGTAGAGGCAGCTATGGCCCTCACAAGAAAACGAAGTTGAGGTTAGGGGAGGTAAATGGACCATTGATATGCACCGTATATAATATATTAAGGTGATTGGCTAGTGTTGAATTGAATTGTCGGTGTTTGAACCGACTGTGTTTGCAGCGCCGCATTGGGGGGGCTTGTTACTTGCTGTTACCATAGAAGAGACCACCACACTTCTTCTATTTTGCGTACCAAGCAACACCCCATCACGATTCGTTATTTTCACGAAAACAATTAAGTAGCACTAAAACACCATTTTTGTTTATTAAGTGGTGCTCTGTTAAAACCATCCATTCCGGCTGTTTTGGCTTCAACAACGATGAACTGAAAACCAAGGCACTTTTAACTTTCCCCACTCGTACAAATCAATCACGCCAACAGCCTGTTTTTTTCCTCCGGTTAAAAGGCTGGAGGGGGCACAAGCTAGAAATTTCACCTTACGAGGACCCCAAGCTCTACTTCAACTAAAACAACTGCCTATAAATTGAAATACCTTCGGCCAAAGCCCTCCATTTTGAGAAACTCTGGCACTCAACCTTAACTAACTAAACGCCTTTTCTTTGCATTCTTTTCTTCTTTTTTCCTTTTATTTTCTGCCTGCTTCAATGCTGATAGTGTATAGTTAAATTACTAGTTACAAACGTTATATGGAGTTGTTCTCCGTCGCTCGTTCAATCTAATTTAACCCCCGGTTGTGCTGTTGTTGATGTCATCGGAGCACAAACAGCTTCAACCAATAAACGCTTCAATACATTCGGGCATGAATCATGCCCAAAGTTACTGTTGGCTATGGTGACGGCACATCGTTGCTTCCCAACACACTTCTGCAAAAAATTAAAACAGTAGACATGGTGAGAAATGCATGACTTCAATTTTCGGTTTATTTTTCCGACAAGTTGAAATACCTTCTCCAAGATGGCATACGAAGCAGGACCATGGCAAGGGCCTTGCTGGTAACTTCCACAAGTTCCCAAAGGAGTTCCAAAGCTAGCAAATTTGATGGAAGAGATAGCCTGTTCTGAACTACAGTGCAGGTGAACCTTTGGTCTGGAACTCTTCCTTCTTCCCGTAGCTTTCAATCTGCCAGTTCGTGATATTCGGGTGATACTCAAAGATCTCGGCACAAACGGTGGACACGGATCTTTTCGCAAGTGAGATTTTCGACGGATCTCCTCCATCCTCCTCAAATAGAACCAACAGATTGTGTTGGTTTCAACCAAGACCGAGGCACATGGTACCTGAAAGGCTGAAATGTTATAATAAAAGGAAATGATGGAAAAAACGATGAACATATTTGTTACTTCGGTAATTGTTGTTTCATGCTTGCTGTATATCTTGGGTCCTAAGAGTAGTTACCATCTTTGGGTTGGCTGGCCACAACCAAGCTGACACTTTGGTGGTCGAAATGTCCCGGCATAACTGCAGCCACTGCAATCACCATGAGCATAAGCAGTCCAATATCTACCAATGCTCTGCCCATTAATCCATATTTGACCTTTTCCCATACTTTCCATGTCCAAAGCTAATGGCTCCCTCAGGTGCATTGAAATATGCCTGTGACATCGAAAGGATTTTTTTTAAAACTTTAAGATGCCACAACTTACAGTATAACTACTTGTTCCATTCATTCTTATTTACCTTATGCCACCTTAATGGCTTCGGTTTTTGTGTTGCCAATGATCCCTCCATCCACTTAATAGAAGAAATACCATTTGGCGAGACAAGATTCATGGCCTCTCCTTTAAGCTCAACCTGTTCAAAGCGACAGTCATGATTAAACATTTTTGCATGAATGATAAAGACATTAAAGATTGAGAGATCACTACTTGGTATGTCCATTTTTGCCAGGATAGGTTCCGTTTTCCTTGGTCGAGTCCATGTAGTGCAACTGGACCTAGGATTCCGGTGTTCCATGACTCAAAGTGCCCCCTACATTCTTCAATCACCGACAAAGAGTCAGGTTCCCGGCACAAAACACAATAACAATGCCATTACTTTTCTTTTCCAAATTTACATTTGCTCCAAATTATAAGATTAAAAGAAAAACGGTCATAAAAAATTTCAGGTTCTAAACTAATCGCCTCAGTTATATTCCAACTACAAGGCTCGAAACCTTTTCTAACCCCTAGCAAAGGTGTCACAGTGGTTACCAAATTAGTTATGATTTGGCTCTACAAAATAATAAAGGTCAGGTAGAGAAACTAACTGGTAAACCGACAGCAACACTCAGCAGTGCAAATCTGTTTGTTCCTGTATGCAGTGCAAATCTTTTTGTTCCTGTATGCAGATTGACCTTCCCGGTGAATGTAAATCTCCTGTTTTCCCTAGTTTCAAAGGCAGAACCTGTTAGCATCATGTTTACAATTTTTATCTCTGAAAAGAAAGGAAGACGATGAACCAAACAGGACTATGTAAATCTACCTGCTAGTTGTCCATTGATAAAAATGTGTACTGCATGACCTGTTGATTGAACAATGAGGGTGGCGAGTTCACCTCCATGAAGGAAAGATTCAGACGAACCAATGTCAACACTGTGACATATAAGGCATTTCAAAATTTTAGAATTGATAAGTGTCATAAATGTAAATTAAGAACAATAAAAAAGTGAATTGCTTTGAATATAGCCATGGGAACATCAGCCTCACCTAGTAGTGTACCATAAGCAATCACTTGCATCCCTTGTGACATTTATTTGCTCTAATAGACCATTAGCACTTATTGTTAAGCTGTCATCTAGTGCAGAAATATCTTCATCATAGCTTTCCCAAGATAACATATTAACACTTGTGGGCAACATCTGCATTTGTGATGTCTGGACTCCAAATTTGAAAAGGACGACGATGACTTATTGTCACTCAAGAAATCCTATAACTTTTAATACCAAGAATAAATCGTCCGCAAAGAATCTGCTTCAGTTACAATAATACCGAAACAGATCATGCAAATTCCAAACCCCTGTACCTTTGCAGTGTTAAAGACTGCATTCCTGCAATCAGGAAGGATGCTGATGGACCAAGGAGGCAAGTTATAGTGCATGTTGTTAAATAACACTCGTGCAGCAGATTTGGTATCATAGTTAGATAGGAAAGCTGCACAATCTCCGGATTCTAATGTGAACATATGAGCCTGGGAAATGCCTAGATTCAGTAAACTCTAAAGGCCCCACATATTCCGGAATTTGAGAAGAGAAAAAAAACCTGTTGCAAGTTTCCAAATGAAGTGACAATGGGGTCCGCTGCAACTAAAGCCCGCTCCCACATCTTAATAGCCTTGTGAAGCTCCTTTAGATGACCATACTTTGGCTGTCTAATCAAACCTGTAATGTTTTGTGCCGAGTAGTTAGAGATGCATTAACCTGGCTGACTAAAACCGTAGGCGGCCATAATATAAACTCAAGGTGACAGAAAATTGACTAAGATTGAATTAAAGGGGAGGCAATAGGAAGGAGTGTGTAATGGATATGAGACCAGTGTCTTACAATTCCATAATTCAATTAAAGGATTGACAGAAAGCCAGAAATAAGTATATATGTATAGATCAGCAGATACAAGCAAATAAGAACTGAATTTATATTGTTCAAACCATTTGGAGTGTTAGAAGTGCATATTTAGAAGAGCAGTCACAGGTCAAACAAACAAAAAACACCTAAAGCAGATATAAGAATTCTTTGGTATTATAACAGAACAAGCTACATGGAAAAATGCAAATAGCTCCTTTCTCACCATATTCATCTACTGGAGCATCATAATCATAACTGGTAGTGATGAAAGGACCTCCAGCCATACGACCAAAATTTGTGCCTCCGTGGTACTGTTTCACATTGTAAAAACAAGCAACACAGTTAACGATATTCCATTTTCCATTATATATTTCATGTGCTTTGAAAATATATGAACACAGATGGAAAATACAAGGAACCAACCACGTAATAATTACAAAGGATCCTCCTTTTTGAATGAATCGTGCATCAGCAAATGCCAGATCTTCAGCAGGCCTTTGGTGAAGTGAACCTCCAAACTCCGAGAACCTTTTGCATAAAAGGAGGCATAAAATGATTTGTCATTTCATAAAAGATTCTTCAAGGTTACAAAAATATAAGCACATGATAAACCTACCATCCACTCCATGCCTCGGTCCATATTGTTGGTTAGTAGGGTTTGTTGGGTTGGAATGCATCACAGTAGAAGCCACTGCATGTGTTTATCTAAGATAATTATACATGAAACTCCCTTAGTCATTCTCATTATACACTTCTAGCCGAATTGATTTACTACCGTTCAAGTTCAGTAAGACCATAGAGGAAGAAACTCAACAGGCTAAATATAGATATGAAGGCTATTTACTTACCACGGGACCTGGGGCATCATCTTCCTTGCACATCACCCAAGGGACCCCAGTTCCTGTTTCTACAGCCATTTTTGCTGCCCAATTAACATAATTAGAGCCAGCAGCCCCCAGTAATTTACTCTCTGCTCCATACTCATTCTCAATCCGAGCACATGCAAATCCAAAAGAGAGGGGGAAGTTTCATATTAGCAAAATGCATGGTTGCATAAATTGACATCTTAAGATATATAAAGATTTTTAGAAAAAAAATATGTATATAAAATAGGGTAAAAAAACAAAAACACCAACAACCAAAACATTTACCTGAGAGAGAATAATGGGGTCACCCTGTGACTCCAACAGGTTATTACTCTTCATCAGTCCAACAATCTTCTCAGTAAACCCTTGCATAGCTCTCTGTAAAAATGTACAATCAATCCTTATTTATCAATTTACTCTTTGGAAAAAAATGGCTAAAATACATGCTTAACAATTAATGGTTATTTATCTTCAAGTAGTTATGTTCTAATTTGCCATGCAGTTAGAACAAAGGAGATTAAAGCAATAATGAAGAACAACAGAAGGGAGGGATACCTTGAAAGGCTCATTGTCTGATCTGAAGCTGATGCCTGGCACAAATTTTAACCACACAGGGAACCCTCTGCATATAGTAAAAATGTTTAGAACAACCAGAAAAATATAAGTTCCCTAGATTATCCCAAACAGCAAAGAAGAGAAAGAAGTGAAATAAAGAAAAAGAGTTAAACGGAGATTTCGATCTAACCCGAAATTCCACTCTGCGCAAACATAAGGCCCAATGCGGAGATGAGCATAGAGACCTGCTCTCTGTAATGTCTTTATGAATCTCACAATGTCATATCTTCCTTCAAAACTGTACTGCAAAATCGTTTAAGAAAAAAGAAGAAATATTTAACAAATGTGAACCAAAAGTAAAAAAGTAAAGAGCGTAAAAATATAAACTTTACGTTATAGAGGAAAATGGAGGGGGAAATAAGAGTTACATTTCCAGGAGACGGTTCATGGACATTCCAGAAAACATAAGTCTCAATCACATCAAGTCCTCCATCTTTAGCTTTCTGTATCAGATCTTCCCAAATCTATACATACAAAAAAAAAGGAACCCCATTTTATTTTCTTCAAAATGAAAAGAAAATTCATAGACAAAAATGTTCTAAAAAATTCCAATAAAAACAGAAACTTTGGAAGACATCAGGAGTGCTTCTGGGATAGTGAATGGAGCCAGCGAAGAGGATTCTCCTCTGTCCATTAATCATTATGGCTTTCCTATCATAGGTAACACTGCTCTGAACCACTTGACTGCCCAAACACAGTGCTAACCAAAATGCAATTAAAAGCCCTGAAAATGGGCTCGTTTCCATGTTTCTCAACTGCTCACAACTCAACCAGAAAGCTTTCAACTAGAATGTGTGAAATGAGAAACTGTGAAATGAGAAACTAAAGAAAAGGTTTTGAGCTGGTTGGCTAGCGGCTGTGGTTTAGTGAGAGTGAAGTAGAGAA
This sequence comes from Hibiscus syriacus, assembly GCF_006381635.1. Lineage (NCBI taxonomy): Eukaryota > Viridiplantae > Streptophyta > Magnoliopsida > Malvales > Malvaceae > Hibiscus > Hibiscus syriacus. The sequence goes on from NW_024062608.1 coordinate 204,540, forward strand.
CCCATTTTCACACAGAGCGAAGTGAGACTCTGAGCAGACACCTGTATAAATGAAAAAATATAAAAATAAATTTGTGTACAGTTTTTCAACTCACTGCTCACATGTGTTCATAGGGTGATTTTTCCAAAAAAATCACCGTTTTACAATATATTTTCCGATTAAGCATCGATCAGATTATATTTTCTTATCTAACACCCTTAACAGGAAAGTGCATCATCTGTATCGCGTTTTATGCTGATTTGGCGTCACGTAGGGTAAGGCGCGTCCCCTGAAACGTACCTTATGCTGACATGGATACACGTGAATATAACGCAGCTCCTGAGATGCGTCTTACACCACGTAAGATATAGCGCGGCCCGTGACCGTGCCTTGCCTTTATTGGGTCTTTTTCCTACGCTCAGCTCGTTGTTACATTATACGTGCAAAATAATATATAATAATGTATATAAAAGGAGTTAACTAAATTAATTTAAAACTAAAAAGGAAAAATAAATGAAGTGATACGAGTCACGCGCTGGTGAGTGGAATGGTGTTTTGTGTCAGTCACGTGAGTCTTTCACTCAATACCTTTCCGAAACAATTAAAACAAATTCAAGCTTATCAAAAGCTTCAATCTTTTAAACAAAAGCAAAAATGCCAAAAACAAAGTTCAAATCTTTGCTTCATCTCTTCATCTTCTTCTGGGAATTTTTAGCCTGTTTTTCCAGGCCTATAACTTACCCTCCGTAAACCAACTTGTTGTTCCCCTCCGACGCCGTTTCCATCCTCTCCTTCAAATCCAAGGCCGACCTCGACAACAAGCTGCTTTACGCACTCAACAAGCGCTTCGACTACTGCCAATGGCGCGGCGTCAAATGTGCCCAAAGCCGTGTCGTCCGCTATAACCTTCAAAATTCCGGCTTACGTGGTGTTTTTCCCTCCAACTCCCTCTACCGGCTCGACCAGCTTCGGCTCCTTAGTCTCCACAACAACTCCCTCTCCGGTCGGATCCCCAACTTATTTTCAAGCCAAAGGAGAAAGGCTTGTGATCTATGATTATCAACCCAATGGAAGCGTTTTTAATCTCGTTCATTGTATGAATTTTCTATTTATTTATTAAAAAAACACTTTGGTTATGGGTTTACTCGATGTAAGTGAGTAATGACTGAGTTTCACATTAATGTTGCAACTGCATTGTTAGAATGGGATAAACCTTAAAACGTTAAAAGATAAATCAAAATAGGGCCTTGCGCAGTGTGGGAAAAAAGGTAAGGCGTGCCCTAGAGGCCACGATATATCCTTACATGTCGTAAGGCGCGTCATAAGAGTCGCGCTATATTTTTATTGTCGTAAGGCGTGTCCCAGGGGGTCGCGTTATACCCTTACGTATCGTAAGGTGCGCCCAGGGATCGCGCTATACCCACGTGTATTCATATAAGCATAAGGCGCGTTTCAGGGTGCGCCTTACCACACGTGACGCCAAATCAGTATATAATGCGGTACAAGAAACGCGCTTTACTACTAAAGGTATTAGATCAAAAAATATAATCTGATCGATATTAAATCAATAAATATATCAATTACCGATGATTTTTCGAAAAAAACACAGTGTTCATGTTCATTTTTACAATACTTAAAAGGAAAGTGAGAGAAAAAGAATGACAAAAACAGTTAAAAAAAAGGGTATCCAATAATAAAAAGATGGAAGCTTTACGCTGTTGTTAGATGGAAGATTAAAAGCTTAAATCGGTGAGTGTTGCTCACGCGTTAACGGAATCCGCCATATTTAAATTAATCAGGTTTAGTGAAACGAAATTTTTCCAATCTGAGACACTATTTACCATAACGTATTAACGTTTACTATTAGGTCAGCTAAAATGTTTCCTTCCAGTGGTCAATAAATTGCATCACCGTTCCACTAAAATACCATCAAAGAGGCTTACATCAACACCACCATTGTCTAACGTATACCTAATTCCAAATTTATCCCACAAATGTACTAACAAAACCAACCGAGACCACACTTCCTATAGCACTATTGTTCGTGGTTTGACTCGTTAATATACTCTCTGACCTAGGTTAATATGGTCCTTAGGAATTGCTCCTGCTGCTGCCTGCTTTCTGTCTCTTGAGTCTCTTCCACCCCCTACTTTATGACTGTAAATATAATATATTCATGCAGGTACTGTACTATGAGTTCCATTTATTGTGATAAGATGACACTGAGTAGTATCACCAATTTTGTCTACTCCAAAAGTCAATCCTTAACATACATAGATGTAATATTTTTTTTTTTGGACAAAATACACAAATGATCTCTGTTTAAAGGGTATTTTTCTTTGAGTCTTCGTACTATTAAAATTATAAAACAATACTCAATTATAGGGTATTGTTTTGTTGAGTACTCGATTATTAAAAGTTATAAAATAATCATTTGACTATTAATATATTGCAAATTCATCTTTTTTATGTTAGAAAAAATAACGGTCATTTGAGTTGAACGTTAACCTACTGATTGGATACGATAAAATTATATTTTGATAATCTTTAAAGATATCGTCGTTGCTTTGAAGGACTGCCTCGATGATATAATATTTTAAGCGCTAGCTAGACGACATAATGTAAACAGAAAGTCAAACTACAAAATACATATCAAACAATGTTGAGATTATATTTTATCATATCCTAATAAATAAGTTAACGTTCAAATCAAATGATCGCCAATTTTTAACGAAAATGAAAATATTGGAACATATGAATAATTAATAACCATTTTGTAACTTTAATAGTTGGGAATTCAATAAAATAATGTCTCATAACTGAAAGATCATTTTATAACTTTTAATGATCAGAATATTTAACAAATTAGTTCCCTATAGTCAGGGACCATTCATGTACTTTACCCTATACTTTTACCTATCATTCCCGTCACAAATCGATATTTCTTTTAATGGGAAAATCTAAGCAATCACAAGTTAGTTTAAGGCTAAAAAATAGTAGAAATTGACACAACAAAAATGTAATAAAAATATAAAGAAATAGGTTGCGAAACTAGAAAAATTATAAATGTAGTAACATAATAGGTTACACCTAAAATGTTATAAAGATTAAAAATAAGTTATAAATAATAAATGTTATGATTATTATTAAAATTTTAGGTTGCGCTTAAAATATTATTAAAGTTTAAACTGATAAAGCATTTGATTTTCATACATAAGAAAATAAATTGAAAATATTATGAATATATATATATATAATACAGTTACACCTAAAAATAACATGATTTATTAAGAAATAAGTTACGATCTAAAATGTTAATATTTTATTAATAAAATAAATTACGTCCAAAAATATTATGATTCATTAATAAATAGGTTGCGATATAAAATGTTAATAAATTTAAATTTGTATACACAAAAATATTATGATTCATTAGAAAAACAAATTGTGATATGAAATGTTAATTTTTCAATTATAAAAAATTTAAAAGTATAATTACTTTACCAAAAGTGATAATATTTTTGAATTAAAAAATAAAAAATGATAAAATATCAATACTTTTACAAAAGTATCATTACTTTTAATTTTGAAAGTTAAAATATTTTTTAAAAAATTTAAATATATCGATATTTTTCTAAAAGTATCAATATTTTTTTATCAATACCTTTTTTTGTCCGAATGAAAAAAATAATATAATTTTAATAAAATATTTTATTTTATTAAAATTACTAAATTTTATTTGCAAAAACTAAAAATTCATGAGTCAATTTAAGGAAGAATCAACACATCACAACACCAAAAAATTTATACCTAATAAATAATCCTATATTTGAAAGTTGGAAACTGTAATCACTATTTTTTTTAGGCATTATATTATTATTATTACAAAGAAATACAGAAAAATATAAAATATAAAAAACAAAAACAAAAAATGAGACATAATCCCTTAATATCCGCCCGGTTATCTGCTGCTACCGCTGCCCTGACTGCTGCCGACACCTACTCCAGGCGCCTGGTCCGCCGAACAAGCCATGCTCCACGCCAAAGCAAGCACATGCAAAGCAAGAAAAAGAGATGTAATTTTGATTTTTTTTTCTTGTAGTATGGGTTCTATAAAACCCCCCAACGAAACACAAAAAAAATACCTTCCTCTTTCGTCTTTACAGAGAATACAATGTAAAAGAAGAGCTCTCCCCATATTTTACAAAAGCAATAGAAACCAGGCATTTTGAGATAAAAAAGGGGGAGAACATTACAAAAATTACACTTTTTGAAGGTAGTCTACTGTTTTTCTTACATGCACGTTTATGTTTCTTTCATTTTCTTTTGAAACAAAAATAACCCGAAAACCATAATCAAAACCTTTTTACCTGAGACGTACAGATCTTCTTCGGAGGTCCACAATGCTCAGACGAGGTTCCTTCACCTAGGAATGGCGGGTTTCTCTTTCATTCGGAGTCGGAATTTGATGAGTTGGAGGGTATTTTAGTTTCTAGTTTCGGTTTTTTTAGTAGGGATAGAAGAAGAAAATAGTGGTTTTGGGTGACGTTTGGTTTCTTCGGTCGAATCCAGTGGTGGTCGGAAGTTGAGCCAATGTGGAAGCACGGTGGTCGGCGTTTGAGTTGGAGGCCTTAGGGAGGCGGCCGTGAGTTTGGTGAGGGAGATAATGAGAGTTTTCGGGCGGCCTCTTTTATTTAGTCTAGATTTTTTAGCCAAAGAAGCAAACATTGGTACTTATACTAAGAAGTTTAGGTAAAACCACACATAGTTCCCCCTACTTTACCAGCGTTTTCCCGTTTTGGTCCCGTGATTGTGTTCTTTTTGTTTTAAATTTCGAATTGATTGTCTTGATTGTGATAGTTTCCCATTTTATGTTTAGTTTTAATTTGTTTGAGTTAATCTCGCTCGTGCCCTGCACATTTGCCTTTTGTTTACATTTTAGTAGCATGTGGTGTTCTTTTATTTCATTGCGAATATGTGTGTACCGATCTGGCTATTTTATCTTTGTCTCTTGAACCTGTTACGTAGATATAAAATTGAAATTTCATATTTTAAATCTTAATATTTTCCATGCTTGTTCCCGATAAGATAAAGCCTGATACGTCTCCTTTATATGAAATCTGCTTTCATTTATGTTAATATTTTATTTTCCTAATATCCTTTAATTTTGACTGCCCATTTCAATTTTGCTTTAATATTCATAACTTTCTTGTTTTCTTCTTCTTCTTAAGGATACACGTCATGCTTATTATGATTTCTTTCTTATATTACACGGAATATTATATATTATAATATATTATATATTATAATGGATTTATTATATTTTTAGTTGTTTAGTGTTTACCATTCTTAAATTTCTTCATAAGTTAATTTAAAGTTAATTGGTCCTGTTTTCCTTATTTTTCACAAAATTTCCCTTAATCTGATTGTCTACTCGTCATAATTAATATTCCTTAATTTATTCTCTATTTAAGTTTTTTTAGATTTTATTGGTTCATGTTTACTTCGTTTCTTTTTCGTCTCTTTCCCATTTAGTGTTTATCTTGTATTTTGTTAACTTTAATTAGAGTTTTTTTAAATTGACATAATTGATTAGATAAACAATTAGAGCCTACTTTTTAAGTTTAATTTCATCTTAGTCCTTTAATTAGGGGATGATTTGATTTGGACTTTCGCCTTAAATCAATTATCCGATTTTATATTTGGTTAATAAAAATAATAAATTAATATTAGAGACTCATTTTCAGGTTTAGTCCTCTAGGTTCCTTAATTTCATAATTTAACACTTCAGGTTAAGAGAAACCTTAATGAATTCACCTAGTAAAATTAGGTTTTAATCGATTGATTGATTGCACATGTTTTTAAAACCCAAGGCAATGTTCACTTATTAGGGAGTCAATAGTATATCTCCCACAAGCATGCTCATGGGTGACCACTGGTAATTCTCGAAGTAGGTCGGCATCCTTATCAATACCGCATCGTGATTTTCCTAAAATCTTGAGGCAATGTCCGGTTATTAGGCACAATAGTTGAACTCCTACATTCATGCCAAGGGTGAATATTATTGGCATCCATAGTTATTTCTAAATTAAATAAAACTTCAAACTCCAAATTTCCAAATTTTATATAAGGTAATCAACTGAGTACCAATTTCTTAGCACTATAGGGTGCTAACATTTCCCCATGCGCAACTGACTCTTGAACCTATTTTTTGGTTTTTACAGACCCCAAACTTGGTATTTTGATAAAAAAAATAAAATGTTTTATTAAATTACTCGGTTTCTTATGGTGTTCCAATCTCACCTTAAAAATTTGTGGTGACTCCCAACATTTTACAAAACTTTTTCAAAGAAAACCCTAAGTCGTACCAGTTTTCTCCCACCCGGGCGAAAAACGGTGTCGACATAAATTTTGAGTTTGAGATTTTATTTAATTTAAAATTCATTATGTATGCAAGGTTTTGAAAAAGGATGTCGATTTACTCCAGAAATTACCAGTGGTCACCCCTTGAGCATAATGCGCATGATACACTATTAACGCATTGATAAATGAACATTGCCTTGATGTTAAAGGCTTGATGCAATCAAACAATCAATTATTTAAACCTAATTATACTAGGTAATTAATTAAGACTTTCCTATCTTAAAGTGTCAAATTATAAAATTTAAAGAACCTAGATGTTTAAACCTAAAAATGTAGGCTCTAATATTAACCCTAATTAATTATTGAATCTAATAATTGAAATGGTCCATTGGGCATTAAGGAGATGGTCTGTAAATAAAAAATTTCCTAATTTTTAAAAAGTTCAGGGATTAAATCTAAAAGAAGTCTAAATTCAAAGATTTGATCTAAAAATATATCTATTTAGGGACTACACTGAAATACATCCGTTTAAGGTAAATATAACAATTTTAATAAACAAACAAATTAATTAATATAAATACTAAAAAGTTAAAAGAATTACAAATAAGGAAATAAATTTAAGAAAGAAAAGAAACAAAATATGTAAGGACCCCAAGCTCAAATCACGTAATTGGAAAGAAAAAAATCAAAATGTAACAAACAACTAAAGTTGCGGGAAATGTTTTTTTTAAATAACGTCAAATAATTTTAAGACAAATTTGGAAGTTACAAACAAATAAGTAAAGGACTGGGTCAATAATTTTGAATAAAAGATAAAATCTTAAGTCAAAATTAAATGAAAAAAGGTACTAAAATAAAATCATGAAATTATAAGTTGGATTCTTTTTTAGAAATAATTAAGTAAACAAGAAATACTTAGTTTAAAGATAATGTGAAACAAGTAAATAAAAATAAACAAACAAACAACATAAAAACATAATGGTCAAAATAAAAAGTAAATATAAACTAAGGACTAAATTAGAACAATGGAACATAATAAGGGCTAAGCATGCCATAATTCCACATAAACTAAAATGATGAACCAAAAATCAGTGACCAAATCAGATTAAACGCGAACATAGCAACAAAATCTAAATAAATTAAAAGTGTGGTACAAGTGACTGAACTGCAAAAACATGCAAAATTTTGAGGGATCAAAATGCAATTTTACCCTTCTCTAACATGGACAATTAGGGACCAAAGTCCAAATTTGCGCTAAAAGTCGAGTGGCTTGAAGGTTGTTATCTCACGCACTCCTAAACGACGCGTTTCCTTGTGTCTATAAAAGGCTGAAATTAAACCAAAAAAATCTTTTCACACTTATATTAAAAAAAATGAGAGAATGCTCTCCCATTTCCATAAATCGACGAGGGCTTCATTGTCGGCCACCACGTTGTCGCCTCTGACTACTGCGTTTGTCATCGTCTTTGGTGGTCGTCGAAGCCCAAAATACCTAGATCAACTCGTTCTGACATCGAGAATACAGATCTAAACTTAGTTTTGCATGAATCGACTGATAACTCCTCAAAAAGGGACGAGGTAGTTCTAACTTCTACCTCATTGATCTCTTCCTTTAGTTATTGGATCAAGCTGATTCTGACATATATTGCTCATTTCTTTAATATGCTTCTTCTCACTGTTCGAATTGACCGAAGAAGCTCCTCAACAAATACAAGGAGTTACTATCACTATTTCAAAAGCATAAATACTCTTAATATCCCTAGAGACATGTATACTCATAAACTTTTACGGACTCTGACATGCATGCCCTATGAATATCTAAACGCTCTGATACCACTAAATGTAACACCCTAGACCAGTACGACACACAATCGACCGATCAAAATGCCACATGAAACCAGTGGAGTGGCTTACCAAAATTTTTCTTTTAGTTTCTTCATTTTAAAAAAAATGATCATTTGTAAATACTCAAGCTAAGAAATCAACCATAAATTTTAATAAAATAGTTTACAATCAGGAGATCCCAAATAATATTTCAAATTATACATGACATCTTTTAAAATATGTTAAGACTCAAATATACAAAACGAGATTTACAAATATACATGCCCTCTAAGATGAACTTGAGACATACTCTGCACTAGCCTGGTCTAGTTCACTACTGGTAAAAATGTCATTTGATTTCTTCTCAACCTAACATGCGTAAGAAAACAAATTCCAAACGCTAAGCTAACAAGCCCAATGCTACACTAACAACTAAGCCATACTAAAAGTGTCCATGTCATGCACAAGCTAACTGATAATACTGAAATAGTGAGTATAATCGTATATTGAACTCTCTACTCTATGGTAGACATCATCATGGTGCGGTTGAGGATTCTGCATCTCGGAGCTTACACACACACCTCTAGCGTAACGAAGATTGGGCCCAGAATTTCTACATCGGACACAACACCCTCGCCTACTCTTCGCGAGTGTTGAGCCTCGACCCTATTTAGTTGGTTTAAAGTGCCTCGCGCACTACCTAAGGATATCTGGACTGGTTCTATACTTTGACACCATAACCTTAGTAAAGGAGCTCAGGTGTCCTGATCGTTTTCCGAACATCAATCAAGGCTAGTTTTATGTCGCCATAATTTTTCTCATTTCTAATTGTATTTAGCAATATTTCATTCTCACTTATCGTTTTATTAGAAATTTTTCAATTAGAAGCATACTATAAGTCCACGATCATCCGTGTACCCTTCTTGGCCTATTTGGCCAAAATCAGTCAAAGGTTTCAAAACCTACCTACTGTAGAGGTTTAGAAACCTCAATATATTTTTTAAGCTCTAGGCAGGGTGTTTCGAAACCTACTGTATAGGTTTTGAAACCTTTGCCTAAAATTACATTATGGACAGAAGGTTTCGAAACTAACCATAGAGAGTTTCGAAACCTCTTCTACAACTTCAAATTTTTACTAGTTTAAACACTTCCAAACCCTCACAAAACCATTCCAACATTTCCAATTTACCCACATAAGTTTATACTTATGATCATACATTCTTCAACGAGTAAAAACATAAATAAAAGGAGTTGTACATGTGTTACCTTTGCCACATAAATAAATATCTTACAAAACTCGTTTAAATGTGTTTACTACCTTTAAATGTGTTTACAACTCGTTTAAACACTTCCACCCTCACAAAATCATTCCAACATTTATAATGGATCCACATGTTATTTTAATGTGTTACTTATGATACATACTTATGATTTCGAGCTTCATGAGAAACTATCCACAAATGTAAAATCACACATCCAAATTCAATCCGAAGGTTTATAGAAGGGAAGATCAACAAGATTTCAAATAAGCGTCATCTTGATCAGTAGTGGCATTGTCAAATGGAACCTTGAGAAAACATAAATAAAGGAACGGACAAACGACTTAAGGAAAAACATGCCACAAAGACATAGATAAATATGTAACAAAGGCAAAATTATTCTTATTAAAAAACAAAAGAAAAAACAAAGAGAAAAGAGAACACGCGGTCGGCAACCAACATCAAAACCAGTGTCTCCGTCGACTAAAGAAAATCAAGGAAGAAAAATTTGATATGACCTATAAAATATGATACAAAATCAAAGGGAAAAAAGCAGCGACTATATATATTTTATTTCTTAGTATATATATATATATACACTGTATAAGTGTGCATGTTAATTCATGGTGAGAATGAATTAAATTAAATATTAGAAAAAAAAAACGTTTAAACTGATTTTAAGATAATATTGTGAGGAATTATCAAATAAGCTAATATTCACATTGTAACTCTCCGAAACCCGAGTTAGTAGTTCAGGTCAACCCGAGATCCATAAACCAAATCAAAGAACCCAATAAAATATTTAGACTTAGCAAATATAGGAGTGGTCTTGTGTTGCGCCCAAGGAATAAGGGTGATTTTTTTATTTTATAGTCGAAGGGGCTAAAAGTGCAATCTACCCATTTTTATTTGAAAGTTGAACACTCCCCCTTATTTTATGGTGTTTACGTGAACCACTCCCCAAATATCCCATCAAACCTCCTCCTTCTTCCTTTCATCATTTTCTCTTCATCTTCCCTTCCAGTAAGATTTCCAAGCATTGCAAATCTAGTTTGGCTAATTCAAGGTAAGATAAGATTATTAATCCTCATTCTTTTGGCTTCAATTTAAGCTACACATTGTAAGATTTTAACCATAGTTGCCAAAATAGGTTTTTGAGGGGTTTATGAGAATCTTTAGATTCTAACCCGTTTTTAGTAAGATTCAAGTTGTATAAGTATTTTAAACCCAAACAAGAATCTAGCTAAGTTGTAATCTCTTTTCTTAATTTTGTTTAGTGAAAGAAGTGGGTGAAAGTTCAAAAGCTAAGGGAATGGAGAAAACACCACTTGAGTGAGTTGGGAGCTTTGTCATTAGCAAGAAACTCAAGGTGACCACACTTACAACTCTTCTATACTCGTTAGAGGGTCATTGAAGTGTATAAATTTAGATTAAAGCTTGGTGAGCATGTTAATGGTAGATTTTATGTTTCATGTTAAAAAGCATGTTTAAAGCATTATTTATGACCCTAATTGATCACATAAAACACTGTGAACATTTGGGAACCTCTAGGTAGCAATATGAGTGAATTTAAGTGCCACAATACGGCAATTTTGAGGGAAGGCATCAATACTAGAGGGATCAGTACCGATACAGTTCTTGCTTAGGCCTAAATTTGTAAAGTTTATGAGTGCAATATCGATACCCCTTGAAGGAGTATTACTAAGGGTTTGGTATCGAGACCCATATTCCAGTATGCCATTTTGGTATCAGTGCTCTAGGGAGTATCGATACTCATGGTCCAAGTATCGCTACTCCTAAATGAGTATCAATATCTTCCCTTTTTATTCAATAGAGTTTTGTGTTGGGTATCGATACCTCAGGTAGGGTATCGATACTTAAGTGGGGATAGCGATACTGTAAGGCTAGTATCGATATCAAGCGTAAGTTTAAGGCCTTAAAAAAGAGAAGTTGTAGAGGCAATTGAGGTTTCCCAAAAAGCTTTAATTACTCTCAAATAAGATTACAAGTGGAAACAATAATAATACTTAATTACATATAGAAACGAGATCAATTAGGATGACATAAAACTAGTATTGCTTGATGCTCAGGAAAACGATTCAGACACCCGAGTTCCCTTAGAAGTATTAAGGGTTTTTAAAATATAGATTAAGTCTAGATATCCTTAGGTAGTCCGCAATACACTTTAAATTGACTAGCTAGGGCGCAAGGTTCAACACTCGCAAGGAGTGGCCTAGTCAAGGGTGTTGTGTCTGATGTAAAGATTTCGAGCCTCATCCTCGGTAACTAGAGGGTGCGTGAGCTCCGAGGTACAAAAATCCTCAATAGCACCATGATGTCTACCATAGAGTAAAGAGTGAGTATATCACTATTTTTTTATCAGTTGTTTGGACATTTTAAATGAACCCCTTTTAGTATGCTTTAGACGTTAGTACGACACTGAGTTAGCTAGCTCAATGTTTGCAATTTGTTTCCTAATACAAATTCATAGGTTGAGTAGTTGAAGAGTTTTATGCAGAGTAGATCCATACCAACATTCAGGGCAGTATGTCTCGGTTTTCTTAGAGGACATGTATTTGTAACCTTATTTGTAACAATCGAATTGTAACTTGTTTTAAACGAATGGTCTGTATATTTGTCGAAATTATTTTGGGAGCTTCCGAATGTAAAATGATTTATATAAATGTTGTCATTTATTTTATCTTGAACAATTTATAATTGGATATTTCTATTGAGCATATTAAAGAAATATTTCGGTTAGCCACTCCGGTATTTTCACCTGACACTCTTGTCGGTCGACTGTGATTCGTATTGGTGTAGGGTGTTACACACATCAACATATCAATCATTAAAGTGAATATAAAGATATTTAAACCTAATTAAAATATATCTTTATATTCAGATGTTTATATATAATTAATAAATCTCAATTCAAAGGCATACCATAAAACGTCTGCATTATTATGCACTAAAGCCTCATGCATTATTTGCATTTTAAAAACCACCAAAGGCCATTTGTTTCAATAGCTTTACTAAATCAGTCGGGTTTCTATCATCATAGTACCATCTTTTCACAAACCGAAGTCCTACCAGATCTAATAGCCGCGCTTGAAATCATTTAGACATCATATTTTGAGTTCTACTTTAGCAGCAATATAGAATGTAGTTTAACTTGTGCATTATCATATCAAAGCAGCATCGTTAGAAATTAAACTAATATTACCAGTTACCGGTTGCTCAGTAACCTTCAAATTTTGAACAGCAATGAATTCGTTTCTAAATTATCAGAAAAATAGAGTGCTACAAAATGAGGCGTTAGCACTGACTGGAAAATATTAAATCAAATATATAAATAAAGAATTGATTAATCGTGTCGTGGTATTAACCACTGCCTTAGAAGCGAATTCACCCCGATGTGTATAATCACTACAATGGACGAATGGCCTCCCAAGTTTAGCACACCTCTCTAAATTCCATACACCAGAAAGAAAGATGGAGTGGACTTGATGATACTACTTTCTCAACTCAAGGCAACACTCTAAAGCAAACATGCTTTTGGGATATATCTAAATGGATGAAATTGCCCACTATTTATAGGATAAATAGTAAGGGTAAAATTGTCATTTCAAAATTAAACATAGAATTAAATGACATTTAAAATAGATTACAATTTGAGCATTACCAAGATCAACGACATGTATTTAAATCGATTCAAGGACAATTTCCCGTTTAATTTTTCATCGGAAGCTTAAAACATTATTGAAACAATGAAGAAAAGATTTTCTATAGTTAATTTACTCTTGGCTTTGCTGGTTCTCCATGTAGTTGGAGTACATGGATTTCCCTCTTATGATCTAGAATCTGAATTTCCTCAAGATTTTGAAGATTCCAAAATTTCCATGGGAACCCATTTTATTCCGGAGTCGAATTTTGAAGAAACTTCTTTGCCTTTAGAATTACAACTTCGTCCAGAAAATTTTGTATATGAAGTTGAATCTCCCGATGAACATTTTGAAGCCCAACAAGTTGCTTAAGAAACAAACGTCTACCAAGGAAGAAGATCGCCTCCTTCATCTCCAAACAGTCATCAAATCCGGAAGACACTTGTAAATTCAAGTGTTCGACAATATGCGGAAAAAAGAATCCATATTCTTCGCAACTTGTGCAAAAAATTCTGTAAATCAAAATGTTCACTGCGTTATTCACAGGTCATTGTGTAGATTCCATGCCCGGGAACTTCAAATCCGGTAAACAGCTCTTTTTTGTTTTGGTATCAAATATCTTATCTGTTGATTTCTGAATTCTTATAAGAGATCTCATGATTTTTTTTTTGGTGCAGATAAGGAGAAAGCAGCTGAATATGAGAATAACTGTTACAACAAGTGCCTAAAGCTTTAGATTTTTAATGGTTTTTGAAATTCTGTCCAAGAATAAAAAATCTCATCAGATTTCTCAATTTGACCTAAAAATCACCCTATTAAAAAAATATTACCTATCAAACACTTTTTCCTATTATGTCCCGATCTAACATCTTTTTTCAGGAGAGAGTAGAAAGTGCACGGCAAGACACCCCTTAGTCGGGGGAGGGAAAGCACATCGCAGGAAACACGACTTCGATGGGTTTTATGAATGGTACGTCCTAGGGAACGTGCCTCCCTTGAATAGCGCATTGTATGGAACACGCTTCCCATGTCCGGTTTAGGGTTTTACATTAAAGTGATTTTATGATTTTGTAATGGTTTGTAATTGGTTTTAGGGTTTTAGGATTTTTAGTGGTTTAGGGTGTTATATTTGTATGGTTTAGGGTTTAAAGAAGTTTAGGGTTAAAATTAATTGTATGTTAGAATGTTTGTGTTTTAAAGTAGGGTATGGTTAAAGTTGATTGTATGTTAGATTGTAAGAAATAAACGTTAAACATTTAATTGGAAAATTATATAGATAGACGAAAGGGTCATCTTGTAAAAAACAAGCTGAAATCACATTAATTGAAACTAAAAGAAAATAAAAAAACATAAGTTGAAACATTAGAAAATATGATTACATTAATGGTGGTCAACGGTTACGTGATGATGAAAGAGATAGACAATTTCTCCTATTGTGGACGGAATTTCTGCAATGACCACATCTTAAGTTTTGTCTTGACATCACTCGAATATTCATATCGCAATGAATTCGAGTGGATTTTGGACGACCTAGCTTCTTTAATAACTCTGGATCTGTTATAATTAAAAGTCAAATTTGAACCTTATTTGGGTCTCTGTCATTACCTATGGGGGAAACTCATATTCATATACCTTGAATACTTGTGAAAGTTCATATACAGGATCCACATAACACTTATAGTCTTAACGAGACAATGAGCAATATGCTATGACATGGGAGCATGATACTTCAAAGCTTGAAAAAAATCACAGTCATAGCATTTATCTCGTAGATTAACTCTGAAAGAGTTAGATTCAATCCATTATAGAAGTCGTGACATTTCTGTGACCTAAAATAATTATTGGGTGCGAGAAAAGCTTATTACATGCATGTTGTTTGATGTTGCAACCTTTTGCTACATATCTGCTACTAATATGGGTGATAAACATGACTGTTTTGTATCCAAGTAAGAGCTTGTCCCCCGTGCTGGGCAAAATGTTAACCCAAACAAAAATATGTTGTTTTAGCCAAAGTAGTTATAGGTAAATGACGAACCCCCTTTAAGTTGAATTGATTGCCTCAACCAAGTTGGTTGTCATATGTCCATATCAATAACCACGATCGTATGTGTTTGTGCACTTTTCTTTGTTGACTGATGTAATTGTTTCCATGTTCATTTTTCCTCGCAATTCTTGAAGCATAACCTCAAACGTTTAAGGTGAGTGTTTTTAACCTAAGCAAAATGAAGTTGTTAGTATAAAAAAATGAAATGAGTGAGAAATGAAATTGAGAAAAATGTAACACCCATGCGTATAATTAATTGTCGTTCATCTTCTTCTATATGTCATGATAGTTTCCAGTGTTGGATAAAGAGACGATGTTAGAAGTGAAGGAGTTTCCACATTTGACCCAAAGAGTTCATTGTTGCTTTGATCTCAGCTCTTTGGTCTGAAATGATACAAATGCGTTCCCTCGTGATAACATGTAACCGTATATTTCTAAGGAAAAATCCCAAGACTCTGTATCTTCCCCATCAACAAGGGCAAAGGCAACAGGAAGAATGTTACGATTACCATCTTGGACAACTGTCAATAAATAAAACTTTCTTGTATTTTCCATACAAGAATGTACCATCAATTTGAACAATAGGTTTATATTATTTTACTGAATTAATGCATTATGGGTAAGTCCAAAAACACAGTAGAATTGACATCGATCTCGAAGATATCATCATTATGGTAGGCATAACGAGTTTCAAACTCAACTATTGTCCCAGGGATTCAGTCGTTGAACCAGGTTAAACCAACTGGGCAGTTTGTTGTAGATGAATCATATTCGTTGTGTAGTTTTATAATGACATTCTGCTTGCCTTTCATGCTTTTTTGTAGGAAACGATGTACCCATATTAAAATTGTATTGCATAAATCAACACTGCAATTGGTATGTGTGAGCTTACTCTGACCAAGGGCATGATGGTTTGGCAAATCACGTTGGATTCCAAGTTTGGATGGTCCTGGTTGATCCCCTGTGCATAGCATGTATGGGACCGCTGTATTTTGTTAGTTTCCATCTTTCGGTTTTCTTTTCTTTGAAACACGAACTATCCAATTGCAGCAGTTATAACAAACATATTTTTGTGGATCCCATCTTCCTCCTCCTCATCATCATCGTCCTCATTCTTCCTCATTGCCACCATCACTCTCAACAATATTGTCTCGATAAGGTTAATAATGATATATGACCTCTATAGAATAAAGACCCTAGAGGGTGTATGACTGACGATCCCACCACTCGCTGATAACTACAAAAATTTTGAAAAATTAGACATCGATGTATGTGACGCATATTGTGGTTGAGGTGTTTTTGGTGGAGGACCACCCGTAACATAATTCGCGTAGGAACTAAATGATGGATCCATAAGCATAGTCGAAAAAATATTCGCCAGTGGGGTGTTATAAAACCCTGTGGGCTCTGTGTGTAACCAAATGATGGGTGGCATCTGAAACCGACATATATGACATCTGGACTTACAAATGTGGCATTTGAACCAGTTATGGTGGCGTATAAAACAGTGGTGTCCCTATGTGAATTAGAGGGCTAGGTATGTAAACCGATGTGTTGGTTGATGGTGTGATGGTTACGATGGAATAACTAAGGATCACCCGAAAGCACCTGCTCTTCGTCCTGTAATGGGGGGACAATGATGTTGTGACGTTGAATGTTTTGTCAACGACGATGAATTGCCCCTCGTGTTTCCTCTGAAAGTAAGAATTATTTCCCGTTTACGTTGAACTATTCAATATAACCATCTAAAACCAGCAAACCAGTTTCAGTTATATTGTTGATGGGGCAAGCGTTGATGTCAGTTCTCCCACATCGCCAACCAGTCTCTATGCTTCACCAACCAACTTACCCCTTTCTTGCCCAATCTAACAAATTATGCATATTGTCAAGGTTCTTTCTGGTTTTGGAATAAATTGTGTAAACCTAAGCTGACGAAACACACGATCAATTGGATGCCACTCAACAATAGCATAACAAATAAGGGGCACAACAGCAACTCATACATCCAATATCCCACTAAGGTTAGATGGGATGCAAACCCTCAATTCATAATCCAAATATGGTAACCATTTGAACTAAAACAAAAATATAGATTTCTTATAAAATTAAAATGAAATTCAAATTATATAAATACAATTACACCAGCTTTTTGGTCAATAAGTATATATCTTGTAATTATGATGGGATATCACGATGATTTTTCCTATTACTTGACTACTTATTTAATATATATATATACGTCATTCTATAATAATCAAAAACAAAAATAATTTTTTCTATTGATACCATGAAAACAACATAAAAACATAGGGCTCATTACAATAGGCACAAAACAAACATGTGGTACCATGCCAACGATTGGAGAAAAATGAGACAACCGCCAATAGCATTCTTCTTATAATTCGTAGCCCGACACATTTCTCTAAACAAAAATGCAACACTTCATACCCCCAACTCAACGTGTCGGCTACTTCAAAATTGATCAGGTGCCTCAACCACATACAATGTATATGGTTATGAGATTTGTCAGGCATCTATACCTCCAATGAATTAGTATATATGTAAGGGCAAATGCTTTTGCCTCCTTCGAACAATTTTCACGCAACTTTAAATTCACTTTTCAGCCACCCTAATGTTATTCGGCCACCGTTGAAATTGGGCGGACAATTCCAAGATACTCCCTGCATAAACCCCTCAATCATCATCTGTCACACCACAAATGGTAATTCTATCGACCGGGAGCCCCAGTTGCATTAAAACATCCTTTAGCGTAATGGTATACTCCCCATATGATAAATGAAACGTGTGTGTCTCTGGCCTCCATTTCTCAATTAGTGCAGAAATCAGGCGGGTTCAAGTTTTCAACCTCCTTCAATTTTGCTAAATAACTAAATCCAGCCATAGACAAATATGGTATATACGCCTCGGTGTTTCCATCTTCTTGTTGCGAATAAAAACTTCTAATATACAATCATTTTCCCAAAAACTAAATTCTAACCATTAAAATTTGAACTACTGTTTCAAATTATTTAAAAATTAAAAATAAATTCTAACAATTTAAATAATATATAATCGATTCATATATTCATAAATTTAAAAATATATAATTTTGTATTCTTATCGTATCAAAAAATGACTCGAAATATGGTTAGCATCTAATCGCAACAACATGCCTTCCAATTTTTAACTGTAATTATAAATATTAACTAAATAAGTTTTTAATTAATAATAATAAATAATAAATACTAAAATAATAATAATATAATAACTAATTAATTACTTAAATAATAAAAATTTTAATGAATAAAATAATAAATTATAAAAACAATTATACCTTACTATATTGAAAATAGATAAGAATGAGAGATATTTAGGTGTGATTTATGTTAGTTGAGGGAGGGGGTTTATATAGGCAGCCGGTAAAGAAATAGGCAAGAAAATTTGGCAAGAAATCGGGGCGAGAGAGGGAAGGCGCGCCCTATGAGATTCGCCTTCCAGGTTTGTTAGAAAACCCCAGTAAGGTGCGCCCCTAGGGATGCGCCTTCTAGAGGTATCAGTAGTTTATTGGCTGTCAGCGATTTTCGACTAAGACGCTTCCTACTAACTGCGCTTTACTCTTAAAGCGCGTTTCATCGAATGCGCCTCCTTCTCTCAGGAGTTAGATCAGACAATATTTACGAAACAATAACTGACAGGTAATATTTTATTTGTATAGTATTTTTTGGTCAAATTACCATATTTATATTCCGTTGATTTATAATATATATGGGATTTATGAACTAAAAATATTATTATACTGTCACTACTACTTTGTTTTAATGAACTTGACGGTAAGTATAAAATAAAAATATAATATATATAATAACTAGATAATGGAAAAACACAAAATAGATACACTGTCAAAATAAGTAGTTTATTCTATATAGCTTATCAATTTTATTCACAATAGATGATTTTTTTACCTTTTTTACAATATAATTAAAAAAAATAAAGCATACCATTTATTATTGAATTTTATTCTTTTTCTTATTTCACTCATTTTATTTTTGATTTTTTTAATTTACTCACTGAATTTTTAAATTGTTCCTGTTTTGATTACTATAAATTATTTTATAGTTATTATATGACATGTTTTATATTATTAAATATAAAAATAATTTAAAATAAATAATAAACACTATTTTATTACTATTAAATTTAAAATAATTTAAAATAACCATTGTCCCTTCTCGTTATCGTCGATCATCATTTAGGTTTAATTTTATTTTAAATTATTTTTATATTAAATAATAATAAAAACATCATGCAATATCCAAATAATAATAAAATAATTCAAAGTGACCAAACATAAACAATTTAAAAGTTTAATGAGTAAATTTAAAAAATTAAAAGTACAATAAATAAAATATGAGAAAGAATAAAGTTCAGTGATTAATGGTATAGTTTATCCTTAAAAAAGGTAAAATAAAAGCTAAACCCAGTGAAAGTAAGATTTTGGGTTCCCCAAATAGGCAAACAGAAATTATTGAAAAAAAAAGATAAATAGAAGTTTATTTGGGATCTATAATATTTTTACAGTGTTCATTATATGTTGCAAACGAGTCATTCGGATTGGATCATTTCGAGTCAAGTAATTTCAGGTCTAGATTAAATTTGGTTTAATTTTGTTTGGACTGGTTCGGATATAGTTTGGGTGTACGATGAATCAGGTTGGGTCGGGTGATTATTGGATCGGGTTCTTTCTGGTTAGGATCAATATCAAATCTGTTGATTTTTGGGTCGGATTAATACCAAATTGGTTAGATTTCGGGTCGAGTCAATATTGGATCAGTTGATTTTCGGTTTAGATCAACTTTTAAATCAGGTTAATTCGGGTTGAATTGGTTATGAGTCTAATCAAAATCAAGTATATATAAAAAAATTGATATATACTTGTAAAATATGTTTTCTTATTTGTTAATTTTATTTATGTTTAATTTCAATTCTCAATCGTTCAATATTTTTAATTAAACTATTATTTAAAGATGATAAATCGATGATTTGACAAATATGATCATATAATACGTGTAGAATTTGTTATCAAAATTTTATATTATCTCGTATGAAAGTTATAATGAGAACTATTTAATAAATAAATAATTTTTAATAAATAATTTATTTCTAATTTTCAATGTAATTTTTTTATTAAATTATAAAAAAATAATAATAACTTTATTTGTTAAGTTTTAGTCGTAACATAAGTAAACTTTATATTATTTTTATTATAAGTCTAAAATTATTTCATTTGTTTTAATTGTTTTCTATTATTTTTATTATAAATTTAATATTTTTATAACAAGTATGATAAATAAACTTTATTTTTAATAATTTCAATCTTACAATTAGATTCTTACTTTTATATTCCTCTTAAATTTTCTATTATTTATTATAAATCTAAATTTTAATAAATTATCAATTTTATTTAAATTAATTTTTATTGAAATAACTTTATCGTTTAATAACTTTTATCAATTCAATCTTCGGGTTGCTTTCGAGTCGGGTTAAATTCGGTTCGGGTTGCTTTGGTTCGAGTTAATTTCAATTTCGATTTGGGTCATTTCGGTTGATTGATTTCGATTTAGCTAAATTTTGGATTGGGTGTGGTTCGAGTTGGGTATGAGTCGGTTATTAGATCAAATTTGATTATCATGTTCGGGTTAATATCGGGTAAATCGGTTCGGGTTAAGTTTGCCAGGTCTAGTGTTCATGGAACTCGTTATGTCGAGGTAATGAGTTTCAAAAAAATATTATTCAAACTCACATCAAGGTGATAAATTTTAATAAAATAAATTTCTTAAAAATTTATTACATCAGGAAAATAAATTTGAATAAAAAATATTTTTTATTAAAACTTTTATTTTAACTTGACGATTTCAAGCACTGTAACAAATATAATACATTCTTAAATAAATTCTATACGCAACTGATTAATTATACTGTTTGCCGTATTGGAAGGGGAAAAAACTTTTTGCAAGCCCACTGAAATAGCATGAAGTTCTTGTTGTGGGTCTATCGAATACTGTGTTGTAGTCTTTTAGGCTGTTCCATTGATGTTCATAACCAGTTAACCACAACTATATTATTCTCGCACTTCTTGCATTAGGATCATATTCATTAATCCTAAAGCCAAATGCTTTTCAAACCGAAATCAACGCCGACCTACCGTTCTTGGTTAATTTTCTTCCAGAACTCTAAACGAAATCTCAGGGTAAAATCCAGTCATTGTTCTGGCAAATATGATGAAGAAAATGAGAAAAACCAAGAAATTCGAAACCCTAAAGAGAACCAGCAAGACCATTTGTATTGTATAAGAGCAAAGGCCAACATCCTCACCAACACACGGATTCTCGACGCTATTGTTGAAAGGTCGACATAAGACCTACTGACACCGTCTTAGAAATCGGACCCGGCACCGGAACCTTACTGTCAAGCTCCTTGAGGCTGCTGAAAAGGTTTTCGCAGTCGAAATTGATAGAAGAATGGTGGATTCTCAACAAACGGGTTGCTGGTAAAGGGTTGCAAGATAGGCTCCATGTATGTTTAGAAATTTACATGTTCGATGAAATGCCTAAGAGAACCGGAAGTAGTGTTAAGCCTTGTTGGTGTTTAACTTTTTTTTTTACCTTTTTTCTTATTACGTATAAAAATGAAATGTCTGTTTGCAGGTTATATGTAAAGATGCAATGAAGGCGGAGTTTCCTCGATTCGATCTTGTTGTAGCCAACATTCCATATGGGATATCGTCCCCCCTTATAGCTAAATTGATTTATGGAGGAAACCTCTTTAGGAGTGCTACATTGCTTCTTCAAAAGGAGTTTGCACGTCGGTTACTAGCTAAGCCTGGCGACTCGGAGTCCAACAGATTGGCTGTGAATGTGAAGTTGGTGGCTGATGTTGAATTCGTAATGGATGTAAGCAAAAGGGAGTTTCTTCCTTGCCCTAAAGTGGATTCCTCTGTTGTAATAATCCGACCCAAAATAGAAATCCCCAATGTTAACCTTAACGAGTGGTGTGCCTTCACAAGGTCATGTTTTAGCAAGAAGAATAAGACCCTAGGTGCCACGTTTAAGCAGAAGAAGAAGGTGATACAGCTGCTGAAATTGGCTGAAACAACGAGCTCAAATAGAGAAATGCTCTAATCGGCCATAATTATGAATGTAATGAATATTATGATGGTAACAATGAAGAAAAAGATACCCATTGGGAGGATAGCCTTTCATCCTCTAGCTCTGATCTGGAAATGAATTTGTTCAAGGAGAAAATTGTCGGGATTTTGAGAAAAAGTGGATTTGAAGACAAGAGGCCTTCAAAGCTGTCTAATGAGGAGTTGTTGCATTTACTATCTTTGTTTAATTTTATTTTCATGACCATGTTTAAACCAATGATTCAAATAATGCAATTGTTGATTTTGAGCTGCTTATGTTTCATAGCAGCTCTATTATCTTTATTCTCCGTGTTGCTATTGCTTCCATGATTATAAGCCTTAATCAGGAATTTATCACCTCTGATGGATGAGACCTGACAAAATTAGTGTTCACACCATCAATCAGATTTTTGAGCTCGGAGAATCTTTAAAAGTTGCTCTACCCTTTGTAAAACAGATTTAATGAACTCTTGCACACACTTAATAAGCATTAAAGGATTAAAATGGTACCGAAAAGATGGCACAAATAGCATTCAATGATTGTGAAAGTCTACGTTTTCTTTCCTATTTATCCCTTTTCGACTGCCAAGCAATTGAAACCAGAAAGCTCCCTCTTAGCATGTGGCCAGATTCACTTAAAAGTGCAGCCGCTTTTTTGTAAATTAACATGTCTGCCGAGTCTTGTATCTTCATTCAAGTGACTCTTTAGTATTGTCAATGTCACTACATGTTTATACAAGACAGAATACTCATACTTTGATCAGTTAGCTGTTCTCCAATTTAATCAACCCTTGTTGTCAGCTAGAATTTCAAAATCCAAATTATTTCTTAGGTTTTTCTAGTGCTGTTAATCAAGAAGGCAATACCCTGCTTAAGATGATTTGACATCGTGGTGACAATATTATTTGAGACGGTACCACAAATATTATCAAACTGGGAACAGAAGGAAACAATATGAATTGAAGAAATTAGGCATTTAGTTTAGATTCCAAGATCTCCACTTGCATTCAATAGTTAAGGAACAAAGAAAAGGGCCCCAAGGACCTCTATTGCTATTAAAAAAAGATGGTGACATGATAACTAACACCACAATACACCAGTCCCATCTTTATGAAAAGATCATGCTTAGATGCAGTTGTACAATTCCATTCCCATGGCTCCTTTTTTGATGTGGGGATAAAACTTCCAAAGTTTGTCTGATTATTCTATCTAATTGAAACTATATATATAAATTATTAGATTCTTTTGTATAGTGTTTCATGGACGGACCAAACTACTTTAAGTTTCATAAAGGGGTGACCTTGATTGGCAGCTTCTTCTTCATCTTAACAGTCGGGAAGTAGACGATTTCATCCTCCTGAGCAACACATCTGTAAGAAGTTTTGACATACGGTAAGAGACTGCAATCTGGATATAATATAAAGGTGGGCTTCCAATGACACCCATCCACCAGGGCATGGTGACTGGTGACTAAACATCAAAATTTTAGCCTCTCTTACTTCCATGGGACCATGTCCCATTGCTTCACTGGGAAATTTCAATCATGAAGAACAATGGTATTTGATTAAAATTACCTGTAAGTGGTGACAAGATGGTGAAGGAAGATTGAAATTTCAAGCCTTGATAGCTCTAAACCAGGGCAAAGCCTCTGCCCACCTCCAAATGGTGTAAAGCTATTGTTTAACAGAAGCTCCAAGTTTCTGAAAAACAAAAAAATTAAACTCTTAATATAAGTTTTTTTGATGAATCAAATTTGCTCTGCAACTATTTAAACTAACCTCCCCATCTCCATGGATCAAATGATATGGATTTTCATAAATTTCATCGTCCATGTGAAACAGAAAAAAAGATGCCCAGGACACACCATCCCTTTGGTATTAAATAACCTGCAAAAACAATTTTCTTAAATGATTTTTTTTACGTTTTTCCATATTTATGCAGATTCGAGTTCAAAGCAACACTACAAAGAAAACCTTATATCTATATCTTTAAGTGCTTTCCACAAACCATTGATGATATTTGACAGTCTAAGGGTTTCACTTATCACCTAACAAAAGAAAAAAACCACAAAAAAAATTCAAGTAAATGTTTGCTTTTTGCCGTAGAAACCTTAAGAGCATCTTCTCTAGAACTTGAGACTCACATTTTGAGTGAAAGGCAATGACCAGTAGTCAGTCCAACTGTAATCTTCACCAGAATCCTTCTTTTGCTTCTTTAGTTCCATGTTCTCCTCCTGCAGAAATCAACATCAAAAGTCACTATACATCAGGGTTTTTAAAAAACGCTCCGCAACCGTGATTTCGGCCACGATATAACGAATTCACCACCGAGTTAACGCGACGGCTCAATAGCGTCCACGACGACCGCAACGGTAAATCCGAAATAACCGTAAATGCAACCGCGATTTGAAACTCTGCTATACATAAAAACTCCTCTAATTTTGCTTCAAAAAGAAAGATTACAGAAAAGGCTGGCTTTTTCAATGAAGAAACCAAAAACTAATGCCAATGGATCGCTTTTACTGTTCTTCATGAAGTATAAAGGGTATGGTACAGACTGCAACTATCAAGCATCTTTAGTTCTTTTATCTTCACATTTTTCTCTTAATTCCTTAAATTAAAAGATCGCCCCCATGGTGTTTCTTCTTCATTTACTTTCTCCAGTAGAGATCTTATCATGAAACCAAACCAAACCGACATTCAATTTTTTTGTACTTATTATGAAGTTTCCATGTCTTGTCCAACACAGTTAAGTTCTAATCTGTATTGTCTTCTTTAGAGATAAATGCAGAAAACCTCTTAATAAACAACATGATTTCTGGTACTTTCTTTTTGTATAGAAAAACTCGAGTGATTCTTAGGGTTTTTTTTTTCTATATCAAATTTCACTTCAGAAATTATGATCCCAAAAGTACAAATGGTAATGTCAAGATAAGGGTCCATTGAAACTGACAAAGGAAAAGGAAAAGTAAAAAGGGAGTTACAGTACTCTCTCTTACAGTTACAGGCCAAAGTATGGTCTATTTTATGACAGAATTTGGGGCCCTCCATACGCACAATCTGTCTTACACGTGCATGTTTGTACACGTAGTCGTGTGTCTAATGCAGAAAAAAATATGGGAACCATGAAAAAAAACCTTTGCATTTTCAAGAAAAAAAAGTCAAATATTGTGGCTTTGGGGCATCCCCACTTTTGCAGATGAAATCAAAATAATCCTAGCCGTTGGATGAAGGAATAAAAAGGTCATATTTATGTATGAATTATATACGTACCATCAACTGGTGGAGGGCAACAGAGCAGTCACTGAGGAATTTGACAGCTAGGGTCATCGCCATGGGCACAGTCTCTTCTCCAGGGATCATCATCTCTATTATGTTCCCACTGATGAAATCCAACGGCAGGGATTGCTTCTCGCTTGCTTCTTCACTGTCTCGTAACAGCACGTCCACTGCATCCTTGGGCATTTCCTTTTCGTCCGTTTTCTCCATAGCCGATTTCCTCTCCTCCACTATCTTTTTCACCATTTTCAGTAACCTTTCTTTGGCCTACAACGAACAAATAAGAACCAAACCTACTAAAAAAATTATCAACGAGGCGAAATACAAAAAAAACGCTAAATAGATATCTATTCACCTTCAGAGATTTATATAGTCTTGTTCCTGGTAATTTGATGGGCAAACAAATCAAGCCTTTGATGAATTCTTCGAATTCTCTCTTCAGAAAGTCCAAATCTTCACCAGGACCAACACTCATCAAAACATTCACCAGAACCTCAAATGTTATCTGACATTTCCATGAACCATAGTCAAAATATACATGAGTATATGTTTGGGAGGATTAATTATATATGTTTGAAGAACGAACCTTTTTGGTTTCTTCTTGAACATGTAACATCTGCATGTGTTGCCAAGAACCCAGGGTTAATCTGACACAGTTTTCAATGTGCCTTGTGATACGGGCTTTAAGCTGTGGGGTTCTCAAGAAACCTCCAATGAGTGCATGGAGTCGCTTCTGGAGATTACCATTCATTTGAAGTATGGAATGTTCGCCAAGCAACTCTCGGATCGATTTGGGATAAGCAGAGACAAAGGTGTTGCCATGGTTCTGCAAAACCGCCTTGTTTACATCGGGATCTGTGGACACAATGATGGGTGTTCCCAATAAGTGTGTTTTGAACACCTTCCCATACCTGAACGAAAAAAAAAACAACCAAGCATAAGCAAAGATAGTAAAGGATTGAAGATTGCAGTTGCAGCAATTTGAAACTTGGTTTTGTATTGCTTTTGTTTTGTTGTTCTAGGTTTCATTGACTAAAGCCACCCAGAGTCCAAAATTGGAAAAGAAAATGGAGGGTTTTCACTGAAAGCTGAAAACAATGGAGAATAGCAGCCGGGGATCACTGCCTGCAACAAGCAATGGAGCTTCCACCACTATGGCAATTGCCCATAGTTCGTACTTACTTAAAAGCTTTAATGGCTTCCGCCACCTTCCTTTTTCAAGCTATGGATGCAATCGTAGCAGGTATCTGTCGTTGCTCCTTAATGAAGAATTTCCTTTTGGGACTGTGCCATTTAATGAAAAAAACAGTTTTTTTTTGTATGACATGATATTTCATCTTTTCCAATTGTTTTTCCTTAATTAAATGTTATCTATATTCTTTTATGTATCTGAATTACAAGTAAATTATACTGATATATAAAAGGGGTAGATTATTTTCATTGGACCGTGTAGAAATATAGAAAGCTACTCCTACTACTACATGTTAAATTGCAAAAAAAAAAAAAAAAACTCAAGTAATAATTTTTAAAAAAGATAATAAATAATAAATGGTTACCCCACAAGGCTGCATGCTACATTATTTGATCTGATAGATAAGGGAAATTCTTTTTATATATAATAATATGTAATAAATAATAAATGGTTACATTATTTTCATTGGACGTCGATGGAGTGGTGATTTTGCATCTGTCTAGGGTTTTCCACCATCAATGAAAAATAATTCATAAAAAATAGTGTTGTAAACGCATGATTTTGAGAAAGATGAAAACTGAGATGGGAGATGGGAGATGGGAAAATTTTTGAAAGAGAAAAGACAATTAGCAAAGAAGACAATACCACAAACAAAGAGAAGAGAGAGAAAACTTACAGAAGCTTGCGTTTGTCCATGAAACTGACAGGTCGAGAGGTGTAACCAGAAGCTATGAAGTCGAGAGTTTCACCGATCAAAGGCCAACCCAAGCTCCCTTTGGGCACCCCCCAGTCACTCTTCTTTTCCAGATTTTCTTTCTTCTTCGTCTTCGTCTTCATCTTCATCAACAAAATACCCATCACCATCAGCAACAATCCCATGCCCCATTCCATCTTCTCTAACCCTAACTCCAGCCAAGCTTATTTTGAGAGTACCCTTTTCTGTGAAACTAGTTATATATACACGATGAAGATGTTTAGAAGACAGAGAGAAATAGATATGAATTATACTTGGCAAGTCAGTAATAATCTTTTGGAAATCGGATCGGATCGATCGTTCAATCGAATCGTTACTTAGTCCGATTCAATCTAAATCGGTTGAACCGTTATTAGTGAACCGGCTAGAATCGTTGAACCGTTCGAATCGGACCGGTTGAAAATCGAAAAAAACCGTGATTTTTTTTTTTTTTAAATTAAACCAAACAACGTCGTTTGTTAAACGAGCCAAGTTGAACTCGAGTATTACTGAGTTCGACTTGAACTTGAAAACTTTAAAAGTAAGCTTAACTCAACTCAAACTCGCAAGTTAAAAATTATCAAGTTCAACTCAAACTCAAAATATAATATTGAAACTTTAACTCAAAAAGGCTTAAACTAAAAAAAAAAATTAGAAACTCGATTGAAGCTTAAAATTTGAGCTTAATTGAAGTGAAAGAATAGTTCACTCAATGCTCACCAAAAGACTCTATGATTTTGAATGCCAAATTACCTCTATTATTTATAGAAGTTAGTTGTGATGCACTTCTATGTTTCTTAGCAATGTGATATTGTTTTGTTCTCATATTTTTATTCTTTAGACTTTTGGGATGCTCTTCTATGTTTCTTAGCCATGTGAGATAGTTTTAAAAAAAATTAAACCAAACAATATCATTTTGTTATGATTTTTTAACTCAAATTTATTTTTTAATTATAGTTATATAATTATATTTATTATTTAATATGTTTTACCTTAAATATTATGTGTAGTTAATTTGAATCATTTTGTTTCACTTGATTTATGGTTTTAACTTATATATGTTATGACTGTTTGAATATGACTTTGATATAAAAATTATTTTTTATTAAATATTTTTGGTATTTTTAATTAATTTTTTAAATAATTATTACGTCGTCCGGTTCTTTCGACCGATCGAATTGATTCGATCGGTTGAATTAGTGAATCGGTAGCATGATCGATTTACTAACCGGTTCGGTTCTGAAAACTGTGGTAATAACGGGGGTTGGAGGAGAAAAGGAAAAGAAAGATCTAGAGGGGTTGCACCTATCATTAAATAAATTGGCCATATTGGATGCACCAAAAATGCTACATGCTTGTTCATTGTCTTCTCTTCATTTAGATATAGATATATGTACCCATCCCTGCTGCCCTTTGGCTCACATAATATATCCTATATCTATCTACGAGTGGGGTACCCTTAAAATCCATTTGTTGTTGCCCTTGTTATTCTTCATGCTTAATTCTTTTATGGTATCTTTGTTGTGTACTGTTAAAGAGCTCGCTTAGTTTTCTTATCTGTACAGTTCATCTTCTTAATCATTCAAAATCCAAACTTAGACCTCTCATTAAATTCATACTCGTCTTCTTCTCAACGTTGACACTCGTTACCAAAAAGTTGACAGAGAAAAAAATAAAGGTTAAATGAAGCCCATTGGGCCTCACCACCCACGCACTTGTTATCTCCCTCCATCTACAATTTTTTACACGACGAAGTCGTTTGTATTTTAATTTAAGAAGGCAATAGGAAGAAGAAGAAGAAGAAAGTGTGGTCCGATGTGGTGCATGTGAACCATGTGGGGGGTGGTTCTGCCGTTCTGCAATCGAGGCTGGCAAATAGGGGAGAGCTAACGTGCGGTGTATGGCTTCACCCACTTTAAACTACCGACGGATATTACTAACCATGTCTTAAAAGCACTCCATGACATCACATGACAGCCTTTGAGGTAGATATATGTCGTCTTTGAGGCTCAAAGAACAGCTAAGTTATAGCAACAGCAATAGAGCAGTAGGGCCTATGGATCTCTGGTGTATGATACATCAACTGTCGAAATTGAATGCAATGCAGGAACATAAGAAATAATAGCTCAGCCTTATTTGATTGGCTTTTTTACCCCCTAATAATTACTTGTCACACACTATTTCTTTTAATATTATCCTTTAATACATTTTGCAAAACGCGAATAAATATATGTGCTTTCGCATGGTTATGTTCGAACTGAAGCCACGTAAATAAAGACATTGTTAGGTATGGCTAATAAATATACCAGTAAAGAGGACAGGAGATGGAGCGGAGTGAGCGAAGCGAACATCAATTGTCCTTACAAAGAAAGTCTCGTTGTGGGGTTACGAATTATGTGGGTTGAGGGTGCGGGGGCGTAGCCCCCGCAGTACGGTACAGGGTTGATTTTGTAATTATGTACCAGAGTTTTCTATTATAAATAGAGATGTAACCTAGACCTAAAAGATCATTGAATAAAATTCTAGCGCCGCCTAGGCACCGAGGACGTAAGCACATTGCCGAACCTCGTAAAATTCTCGTGTTCTTTCATTTTCTTTACCCGTTTTCGTCAACAGACATGAATGACGATTCGTATATTTTATGGTTTTGTCTAAGTTGGAGTCACGTAAGATAAGGTGTGGATGGTATTTTTGACATGTACGTAAAGCGTGAATAATGATTCGCGTCTTTCATTGTACACGTTAAATTATTGATACTCTATTATTACTCGAGCAACTTGTCTTTTAAATCCTTCCCCTCCTTATAAATAAGAATCTCCACTAAATGCAAACGTCACCACACCAAAATTATTTGTTTGTTTTTGTTTTTACAATTCATTTTATTTTTCTTGTAAGGTAAAACTATTTTTTTAATTTTATTATATTTATTTTATATATGATTATTTGAATAAATTTTATTGTACTAATTATTTTTTATTATTTTTTACGATTGTAAAATTAAAAAGTGTGATCATGCCTCGAGACATTTTTGCATATACGGTAACAATATGAAATTATGTTATTTAAATTATTGTGAAATTTTTTAATTTTTTTGATTCATTTATATTTTAATTCATATATTATTTATTTAATTATACATATTTCAACTATTGTTTTTGTAGATATAAGACTTTCAATCTTTCAAACTCTCAAAATGATGCGTACTTCAGCTATTGTTTATTATGATGGAGAAATTCAGGAAGATGAAATTGACGTCGTCTTTGTATCAAATCATTCTGTCAGAATATCTTTCAAGAGAAACATCACTCTTGAGGAGCTGATAACGAAAATTTCAAGGAATGTTCATGTTGGAAGTACTAGAAGATTGTAATCACTTCAGTACTTATTTCCAACTACAGTATTTCTGTTAACTTATACAACGTTCGAACTCTCCAAAAATGATGATGTTGCTATGATGGTTAATTCTCAAAATCAATATTTAGACGCTGATACACAAATGTATGCAATATTTGTTGAAGTGAGTATTGTTCCCACTATGGGCTGGCTCAACAAGATGATCAAGTTGACAACCTAACTCCAATAATGTGTAATGATTTTAACTCGTTGATGGAAAATCCACATCATGGTGTGATCCCATCAAGTTCAATGAGGAGACATTCATCATCAACTTGTTACGATCTGTACCGAGGTGGCTCTACAAGCAATCCGTATGACAACATCGCGTTCAGTTCAAGGGTAAGACATTCATCTGCTTTGACCTAAATATGGAGATGCACTCGACGCAACAATCTATGTAGTATCCATTTGACACGATACCTTCAAGTTCCAAGTAGATACATTCAACTGCGAGCTTCTTCGACCTCAATGTCGAGATGCCTTCAAGATCAAGGGAAGACATTCAATTACCAGCTTGTTCGACCTAAATGTTGAAATCGTAGATGACAACTGTCGTTTTGATGTCAAAATTAATTCTTTCTTCTCAATTAATAAAAAAAATTAATGTAGTAAAAGAGAAATAAGGGTCGATCCCACAGAGACTAAGGAAACTTCCTGATTTATTCGTGCTTTATTTAATATTTGAGCCAAGAAGTGGATGGAGTATAATTTGAGTAATGGTGAGGATTTATAGATGAAGTGAAATAAAATAGAAGAAAGAAAAATAAAAAGATTTCAAATAAGAGTAAAAAGAAATTTAAAAAGAGTTTTTAAAAAAATCAATATGGTAAAATCAACATTAGGCTTTCACTTTGACTTAATTTCCTTCGGATCATTGAATTAGATTTTTCCCTTTGGGATTCACATCGGTTAACTTTGTCTACAAGGGCAATCCTCGTGACTCTTCTTTATATACCGAATACCCAAGGCAATCTTTGATTCCAACTTTGGAAATTGATTTGATCAACATCAATTGTCGTAGATCAATAACTGTTTAAGTTCGTGAAGACCGACTCAGATTGTTGTTTCTATAACTACTAATTCTGATCTCAATTCCCTCTTAGCAAGTCAATCTTACCAAGTGTGTTCCCAAGAAGTTGAATATGCTTTCAATAAGCCGATCATTCCTCCTGCACATTTAATCGCAACAACATCTTGACTAATGTCAATATTTGATTTTGAAAACTGTTTTGATTTTGAAAATAAACGTAAAGATTGAGAGAGGTATTCCAAAGCTATTCAAGTGATTTTCAATTCTCACGTTGGAATTGAGTAATCGCTTTAGCCCTTGGCTTAAAAGAAAATTAAAGAAAACGAAAATAAAATAAAGAATTTTTATTAAACTAAAGAAAAAATGATTCCATTAGGCTTACCCCAAGGGGTATTTATATCATTCTAAAAATCCTAAAAAGCTAAGAAAAGATAATTCCTAAAAACAAGAGATAATTCTTAAAGTTAATTCTTAAAATATTTAAACTAAAATCCTAAAAACATGATTTTAATTGGAATTCGAATTTCAAAAACGTGAAAGACTCATTCGTTCTTCTAGAAGCGCTGATTGGATCTTCTGGAAGGTACTGACTCATTGCCTCATCAGATACATCATGCCAAGAGTCATGCCCACTAATCCGACAATGAATCTAAAAAAAAAAAAATTGCACAATTTCGTTGTTCTTAGCATAATTTCTAGAATTCAATGTCCTGCATTGAAAATGAATGAAAATGCCCAAGTTAACAACTAAAATTATCTAATCAATGAGTAATCAATGTCCTCACTTATCTAATGTTTGTCCTCAAGCATTTCTCAATCAACATGTCAAAATCAATAGTTGTCATTCTATAACTCACATCATACTTAATCATCCAATGAACCAAACTCAAGACAATAAATTGAAATTAGAAAACAATCAAGCATGTGGCAAAGATATGAAATAAGTTAAATCAAAACAAGACATTTGATAGCTCATTAATCTCATGATGTAAGACTTAATACCCTCACAAAGGATTCACTCATCCCGCTTAAGTGTTTAAGGACAAAGAAACGCTCAAGCCATAAAAAGTTAAAGCATTACCATAAGCTTGTGATTAAATCCAATCTCCACCACTTTAAATTGAATAAGATACAAAAGTCAATAGGTCTTTAATATAGGTTGTAACGTGGCTAAGGTATATGTAGGGAAAAAAGCTGAAAAAAGGTTTAAAATGCCAAAACAATAGATCAAAATAATTAGAAACAATCCACGAACCAACATGAAGCACAATGAAAAATAAAACAAGGAAAAAGAATAGATGAAAGACAATTGAAACAATCGATTTTTCCTTCTTTTTCTTTTCACTCGAACAAAGGGTATGTTTTTTCTTCTTTTTTTTCTGTAATTCGAAATAGTGAATAATATACTATTTTTTTTACAATTTTTTTTCTAATTTCCTTTTTCCTTTTCATTTTTTTTCTTCGTGGGACAAGAATAATACAAGATCTCAAGTCTCGATAATGGTGTGAAAAGAGAGGGAAAAAAAGAATTCGAGTTTAATTTGGTGAGTTGAAAATCAAACAAAGGGAAATAAACTCAAATGTGATTTACTAAGGGATAAATTAAAGGGTAGGCTTTTTGGGTAATGAATGAGTTAATCCTAAATGCCTCTATCATACTAAAATCATCAAATTCAAACATGTAGTCTCAACTAGTATTCCACCACAAGTTCTAGGATGCTAAAAATGAGTTTGGTACACACAAAGAAACAAATAGCAATAATGAAACATGTATGCTCAATAGGCTCAAAGCTCACAAAAATGGCTCAATGTATCAAGTCTAGCATCAATTTAGCCAATAAACCATGGAATGTAAAAAATTTCATAAAAAATTTGCTAACTATGCCAATTAACTATCATGTATCCAATGATCACCTCAAAGCAAGATTAAAGAATTCATCGGAAAAATATTAAAGTAATCAAATAAATACAATAATAGGCAACAAACGACTCAACATATCAAGATCAAAATATCTTAAGTTCAATCATTCGACAAGTGAGACAAAATTCAACATGTAAACCCACCCCCTAACTTAAACCGTTTTGTCTCAAAACGTAAATTAAAATATAAAGCAAAAGAGATGGAAAATGATACTCCCCAATCTAGTAGCGACAGTGGTCGTGACTGCGTTGAGATGAATTGTTGTAACTTAGAATGTCCGATTGAGAAACCACCAGAAGATATATTAAAATTTTCTGCAAAACAAAAATTAAGAAAAAATAGACCATTCCAAGATTTTATTCTAAAGGAAGTAGACTCAAGAAAATAACTCAATCAATCTTTATCATTTTCTCTTTTTTTCTTTTTTTTTCTCTCATTGTTCGAACCAACATTGTACTGCTATTTTTTACTGTTCGAACCAAAATTGTATTGTTGTTTTTTCACTGTTCAAACCAAAATTGTACTACTATTTTTTTACTGTTCGAATAGTGCACTATTTTTTCTGCTCATTCAATATATGTACTATATATTTTTACACTATTCTGTTCGAACTTTTCTGCACAGTTTGAATCAAATCTTTTTTCTGCACTGTTTTTTCTGCACTACATTGTTCGAATTTTTCTACACAGTTCGAACCAAATCTATTTTTTTGCACGGTTTTTTTGCACTGCATTGTTTGAATCTAATGTGTATTTTTCATACATTGTTCGAACCAAATCAGTTTTTTTTGCACTGTTCGAATAATATTTTCGAAATTTTGCTTCCTTTTTTTCAGGAATGATTCTTCATTTGTTCGCTGCCACACGATCTCTTCACGCCTTAGGGTCGGGTTTTCACCATTTTTGTAACAGCCTCAATACCGGGTTATTGACTAAATTGTAAAACTTTAGAATTTGGTGTCTAAAGCAGAATAATTGAATAGTATTGTAATTTGGTATAGGGTTAAATTGCAAGGAAGATGGAATTGAAGGATAACATAGTTATTTGCATGGAAAATAATTAAAGAAGAGATATATATTAGCTACACGTGGAAGAGAAGAAATCAAAACACAAGGTTCTAGAGTTCTCTTCTTCTTTTCTTTCTCCACACGTGAAGGGGTCAAAACAAAGGTGAGATTTCTCATTAGCTAATTGTTTGCTGAAATTTAAGTTTTGTTTTGATCATTATATACTAATTAAGCTTAAGGAAAGCTTAAGTTACTTTAAAACAACAAGATGAAGGGTGTGTAGGAAGAATTCAAGGTTAGAAGTTCTTGAATGAAATTTTGAAATAAAGTTCATAATGAGAATTTGAAGTTGAATTTGACTTGTCACCAACTTGATTAAGGAATATGAAGTGTTAAAATTAGATTTAGAACATGTTGGAATTTGAGTGAGATTCTTGAATTTATGTGGAGGATTGAATTTTAAAGTTTAAGAGATATTGAATGGGTATAAATTAGTTTAAGTAGGTGTATGCAAGTTAGAGATATTAAAGAAGGTGAAATATGAAGAATTGGGTTGAAAAGAGAGTGAATTTCGTGCTTAAACTGGAATTTTTGGGTTGTGTGCATCGGTACATCTTCAATGTGTACCGATGTACTCTCAAATAAATAAACATCGAATGCCATTAGTGCATCGATTCATAGGGAGTGCATCGATACACTCCCTTAAAATGAAAACATCGAATGTGATTTGTGTACCGATACGTGGATAGTGCATCGATGCACACGTTAAGGGATGAAAATAACCTTTCTTTTAGAGTATGAAGTGATAGTTTGTAATATATCAATTAGTATACTGATATGTATCAATGTATTACTATGTAGATTTAGAGCGTAATCCTGTTCCGGAACAATCGAATGATTATGATCGAGTCAAATCAAATAAGGCTAAGGTAAGTGCATATTTTAGATAAAGTTTTATAGAGACAAGACTTTTGATAAGTCTATATCTTATTGTTGAATCCATGATCTCTTATTTTTGTACATGCATATATATACAATTATGTGTAAATGAATGGTATTATCAAAGGATAATGCTAAGTGATATATGAAAAGATAAAGTGATCATATGTGTGCATTTGAAGTGAATTATGTATTATATGAAAAGTGATAAAAGAGATATGAAAATGAGAAATGTATTCATATTTAAGCCCATGTTATTTAATATGAGAGCAGTAGGTATAATTGGCATGCCAAAAGTTGAGGGATTATCAGTGGTCCTTTGAGACATAGTGGTCTTTCGGGATAAATATTCAGTGCTCCTAGTGGGATTTTATTCGAGCTGTGGTGACAACATTGTGCACAACCTCAGTTTACTCGCGTACCTTCTGTTCTTAATAATGTACATGGGCATCCAAAGATAAACTAAAGGAAATTCTTATGAAACATAATTGTTTAATCATGCATATCATACTCATATGTCATAGTGTGGTATCTACATGTGCATTGCAATGTCCTAATGGATTAATAGTAGTGTATGATCATGATATTATTGTTATATGTTTATTTTATGGCTCGCTAAGTTTGTGACTTAGCGTGTAAGTGATTTCCACATAGGTACCAAGAATCCAAAAGAGCAGAAATAGGGGCGGCAAGAACAACATCATTTCTAGAAGATCAGATCAGAAGTAACTGATAAGTATGTATTTTGTTGTGTATAGAGTGTTGGCATGTAAGTAATGTGTTAGTTACGAATGCTCTAATCAATTTTGTTTTGTTTTGGTTAACCTATGTAAAGTAACAATGTTATTTCGATGAAAGTTTAAAATTTCTTTGGTTTTCTTTAAGATTCAAAGTTTGAAAGGTCAATGTGACACCTCATACTCGTATCCGGGTCGGGTACGGGTTGGGGGTGTTACAATTTTTTCGCTACCAGTTTGAACAATTATTGATTATATCTAGCTTAAAATTCAAGTCAGAATAACAGGTACCTTAAAATTCAAAGAAAAATAAAAAATAAAAATAAATAAAAAATAAAATTGAAAATAAAATTGAAAATATAAAATTTAACAAACAAAACAATAAAATAAAAAAATGGTTCGCCTCCCATAAAGAGCTATTTTTAACGTCGTTAGCTCGACGACCTGATTCAGACTACAGATTCTCAGATAGTTGCTTCCTCTACTTCTTGGTCTTAAATTAAAAACAAAGAAAGAAAGAAATCAGTAACTCATCGTTAGTTCCTGGCCACAGCGCCAATTTGACAACTATCGTTTTGATGTCAAAATAAATTCATTCTTCTCAATTAATAAATAAAGGAAATTTAACGTAGTAAAAGAGAAGTAAGGGTCGATCCCACATAGAATAAGGAAACTTCTTGATTTATTCGTGCTTTATTTAATGTTTGAGTCAGAGCCTCTTAGCAAGTCAATCTTACCAAGTGTGTTCCCAAGAAGTCAAATGTGCTTTTAATAAGTTGATCCTAATGTGCTTTTAATAAGTTGATCCTTCCTCCTACACATTTAATTGCAGCAACATCTTGACCAAAGTCAATTTTTGATTTTGAAAACTATTTTAATTCCAAAGTTATTCAATTGCTTTTCAATTCTCACGTTGGAATTGAGTCATCGCTTTAGCCCTTGGCTTGAAAGAAAATTAAAGAAAATGATTTTTTTTATTAAACTAAAGAAATGATGATTCCATTAGGCTTACCCTAAGGGGCTGTTTGGTTGAAGGAATGTGAGATTGTCATAGGAATGAAATCCATATTCCCATGTTTGGTTGGCCGAAAATCTCATTCACTGTAATATTTTATTACCAATAGTATATTTTTTGAGGTATATTACCGGGAATGTCATTACCTCCATTTCCTTAGGAATTGTTGGATTACCAGCGTTTTGGACTAAAATGCCCTTAATTTTTTTTCTTCAAAAATATCCTTCTTCTGTCATTGAATAGTAAAAATTATACGAAGGTTAAATTACAAATTTATCCTTAAACTATTTTAGATTTACAAAAAAAGTCTATAATTAAAATTTTATATGAAGTTCAGGGGTTAAAATAAAATTTTACCCTTTCATTAAACCTTTTTATATTTTCAATTTTGTAAATATATATATATATAAATTTTATGAATTTAATTTTTTTAAAGATAATATATAAATATTTTCCAACTTGTTAAAAAAATAAATATATAATAGGACAATTTGGTCAAATATACATTCCAATAATCTTTTATTCCTTTAACCAATCACGGTAATCTTACATTCCTGCTAAACTAACCAAACACAAAATATAACATTCCCAGTAATCCTATTCCCTGGTAATCTTATATTCCCACTGGTAATATTATATTCCGTGAACCAAACGCACCCTAAGGGGTATTTATATCTTTTTAAAAATCCTAAAAGCTAAGAAAAGATAATTCCTAAAAACAAGAGATAATTCCTAAAGATAATTCATAAAATATTTAAACTAAAATCCTAAAAACATGAGTTTAACTTGAATTCAATTTTTAAAAACACAGAAGACCCATTCGTCCTTATAGAAGCGCTGAATGGACCTTCTGGAAGGTGCTGACTTATCACCTCATCTGATGCGTCATGCCCACTAATCCGACCATGAATCTAGAAAATAAAAAAATTGCACGTTTTCATTGTTCTTAGGATAATTTCTAGAATTTAGTGTCCTGCATCAAAAATGAATAAATGCCCAAGTTAACAACTAAAATTATCTAATCAAGGAGTAATTAATCTTAAAATAATGTATAATTTAAACACTAATCAGTGGAGGAACCCTCATCTCCACCAGAAGAACCTCTTTGTGAGCCAAGTGCGGATGGTGCTGAGACTGGACTATTCGTTCAGCCAGAATCACCACAGTTCAACATAGACTCCGATGATGGTGATGTAGATAAAGTTTCCACAAATATGGTACACACCGAACCTTCAACACACATGTATGAAGCTGACTATGGTGTAATATACGGGCCAAAATTTACGGATATGCCTAATATCAATGACTACGAATTTAATGCACCAGTCAATGATGGCGAGTTATATAAAGGAATGGAGTTTTCATGCAAAGAAGAAGCGATAATGCAATTAAGAATTACAATATTCGTAATTTGTTCAGTCTAGAGTCAACCGTTCCACCACCGAAAAGTATATCTTCCACTGTGGTCAACGTGATAATGGATACAATTGGATAGTTTGCATACCAAAGAAGAAGAGGAAAAATAATATATAGGAACTAACAGTATATATGGTCCTCATACATACTGTGCTGGAGGGATCAACCAAGATCATCCCAACTCAGACTTTGACATTATCTGCCAAGCCATCATGCCCATGGTAAAAGCAAGCTACCATATAGCTATTGCGGTGTTGATTTCAATTATATAGTCACAATATGGGTATACTATCTCATACAGGAAAGCATGGAAGGCAAAACACAATGTCATTAAAAAACTTTACGTCGAATGGGATGTATCTCATAATGAATTACCAAGTTGGTTTAGGGTAGTGAGCAAATTGAATCCTGGGATAATTGTCGACTTCGAAACTTTCTATACATACCAAAATGATCGAGTGTTTTGCAATCAATGACAATTCTACCCTTTTTATAGACTTATTGACAGTGCATTAATGCTATGAAATACTGTAAGCCCATGGTCCAAATTGATGGGACATTCTTATATGTAAAATACAAGCAAGTTTTACTATTGACAATTGTCCAAGATGATAATCGCAATATTCATCTAGTTGCTTTTACCCTTGTTAAAGGAGAAGATATAGATTCTTGGGTTTTTTCCTCATAAACTTACGCTTACATATTGTCACGAGGGGAAACATCTGTGTCATTTCAGATCGTGGAGCTGGGATCAAAGCAACAATGGATTCTTTTGGTCCAATGTGGCAACCACCCTTTTTCCAACATCGGTACTATATCTGACACATTGCTGCTAATAATCATGGAAAGTTTAAGAAGAATGATGAGCGTCAATTACTTGTTTGCATGTGTATTTCAAAATGATGCTTTTTATTTCTCAATTATTTTCATTTTTTATGAAACTTAATAGTAATTTCTATATTTGATGCTCAGGTTACAAACTATTACTTAAAACATTTGAGTCAATGCTTCAAGATTTGTGAGGAAAGAATGAGGAAGGATAATTACATCAATCTCATCAACAAAGAAATGTGGAAAATGCATATGATGGTGGATATCGATATGGACACATGATAACCAATTTGGCTGAGATTATCAATTTGACTTTAGAGGGGGGCACGCCATTTACCAGTAACGACTTTGGTTAAAAACAAGATATTTTCATTTGGAAGTACTTTTTGCCAAGCTCCAAGGACAAGCTCAAACCTGGATGCAAAACGATCATATCTATCACCCAAGATTAATTACATAACTACAATAAAGAATTGTTACATCAAATGGAAAGTCTGTAACAATCTTCTCTAGAACCCATGAATTATTTCGTGTCACATAGATGACGCGACCTCTTCAAGGGATTCAAGCTAACTTATTCAGAGTTAATCTTCGAGATAGATGGTGTGACTGTGGGGTTTTTCAAGCTCTAAAGTATCATGCTCTCATATCATAGCAGCTAACTTTCATACCCGTTAAGACTATAACCGTCTTATGGACCCTGATAAGTGCTTATTTTAGTTAATATTTTACTTTTAAATTACTCTTTAATTATTGATTTTTGTGGCTTATTTGTTCATTTTATTTCATTTTCTGAACAGGACGTAAGATTCTGGAAATTGCACAAAAAGGACATAATTCTACAGATTTTTTATTTTCGAAATCAAAGCTGGCTGGAATACGGATTTGGATTAAACTCAAGTTTAGGATAATATTTAAACATTATATTTTATCTTTGTATTTTAGTTTAAATAGGTTTTAGTATTTTAATTAAGTTTTAGGATATATTTTTTATTTTGTTTAGGTATTTTAGTTAAATAGGTTTTAATATTTTAATTATGATTTAGAATATTATATTATTTTTAGGTATTTTAGTTTAAATTGTTTTATGTGTTTTAATTAGGATTTAAGATGTTTTAGCTTGTTTTCAGGAACTTGAAGGCTATAAATACCCTCTAAGGGTGAGCCTAGAAACATATCTCTCTCATTTGAGAATAAAATCTTCTTTTTCTCTCTAGCTTTCTCTCTATTTTTCACATACTTTTCTATTATGCTAAGTATGACTTTGGTTATGCTTAGCTAATTTTATTTCAAGCTAAAGGCTAAAGCGAAGGCTCAATTCCAAACGTGAGAATTGTAAGGTACTTAAATCGCTTTGGATTTTCTCTCTATTTTCTAAGCTCACTTTTCAAATCAAAACGATTTAGACATTGATCCGGATATTGTTCTCGTTAAATTTTGAAGAAGGATTTGCTGAAGCATATTCAACTTCCCGAGAACACATTTAGCAAAATTGTGTGCTAAGAGGAAACTAAGATCGGAATCAGTTGTTATTGAAATGACACAATCCGAGTTGGCAGCGAAGAATTGTCCTTGTAAGCTGACGTGAATCTTAAAGTAAAAATATGTTTCGATGATCCTAGGAATCTAAGACAAAGCTGAAGTCTGAGGTTGCTTTCACAATAAGTTTCCCTTTATCTCAATCTCTTTAATTTGTTTATTAATTATTTTTCTTTTATTTAATTCTTATTTTTATTTTAAAAACAACTTTTAAAAATCCCCTTTTATATTTATTACTATTAATATTTATTATTATATTATTTTTCCATTTATTTATTTATTTTATTTTAATATATCTTTTCAACTTCATCTGGAATTCTATCTTCTTCTAAAATCAAGAAAGAGTTTTACTAAATCACAAAAACCAAAGTCCCTGTGGATCGACCCTGCTTCTCTATACTGCCTTTTTCTTTTTTTTATTACGAAGGCATGAATTATTTTGATAGCAAAATGACGGTTATCAAATTAGACCGTTGCCGGGGACTAACGACAAGTACTGATTTATTTTTCTAGTTTTTGATTTATGACCAGAAGAAACTCAGGTGAATTAATAAATCTAGATCCGGAGATCGAAGCACGAGCACAAAGAATCCATGCACAAACGCTTCGAGAAAAGAGAAAAATACAAGAAGAACAAGAGCAGAAATCAGAAACATAATCAAATCCAGACTCTGAAGCAGACGCAAACAACATTCTGATGGTAATTCAAACGATCTAAGAGCTAGCCACAACTCTTGTCACTCAGACGCCATTATGTATCAATTTTCCTAGTGGCGGGAATCCGTTTCAACTAATGACAGGACTCATTCATATTCTTCCCACTTTCCACGGCTTTCTCATTGAAGATCCTGTACAAACACTTGTTGGAATTCCACATGGTTTGCACTAGCATGAAACCACAGGGAGTTACCGAAGATCAAATTAAATTGAGAGCTTTCCCTTTCTCTTTAGCCGACTTGGCTAAAGATTGGTTATTTTATTTACCTCCCAATTCAGTTAATTCATGGTCTGACATGAATTGAATTTTTATTGACAGGTTCTTTCCAGCGGCTAAAGCAAGCGAGTTACGAAGGAACATTCTTTACATTCAACAAAAGAGAGAATGATGTCTTTTTGACTATTGGGAGCGGTTTAAAAAGATTTGCGCATGTTGTCCACAACACGTATTAAGTGAACAAACATTACTTCAATACTTTTATGAATGCCTTTTGCCAATGGAAATGAAAATGGTGGATGCCGCCAGTGGAGGAGCATTAGTCAACATGACCCCAACAACAACAAGGGAATTGATTTCAACCATGGCAACCAACTCTCAACAGTTTTCAAGTGAACCCAGCCGACGGGTTCACGAGATAAGTTATTTTTCCCTTGAGAATAAGTTAGACAAATTAACTGAAAAAGTTAATTCACTTGTTGCAAGAAAATCTGGAGCAACAAGAGCATATGGGATATGCACAAAGCTAGACCATCCGACGGATTGTTGCTCACTGATACAAGAAGGAGGCAATGTAGAAATCAATGCCATAAGGAACTTTCCAGGTCCTCCACAAAGATAATACAACCCATACAATAATGCTTACAATCCAGGATGACGAGACCACCCAAACTTCAGCTATAGGGCAAATCAAAGATCAACATATCAACCAAGGCCTCATCCTCAACAGTAAACGCAAAACTCATCATTGGAGGAACTCATAGGAAAGTTATCAATTTCACAAGAAAAGATGATTGCATCCCAGGAAAAATTCCATAGCCGAACCGAAACACATCTTCAAGAGTTAGATAACCAAGTAAGCCGACTAGCTCAAACTATGGGAAAATTGGAATCATAAGGAAGACTATCTTCTCAAACGGAGTTAAATCTGAGAGAGAATATTAATGACATCACACTCAGAAGTGGAAAGATTATCTCACCCGAAGTTCCAATAGAAAAAGTCTCACATCAGAAAGAACAAGAGGACACGTCACCTTCAGAAATATAAGGTACATCTGAATCACATCAATCTCTTTCTTCTCATGAAATCATGCCACCACACTTCCCATCAAGGTTGATGAAGCATGATAAAAGATCTAAAGAAAATGAGATCTTAGTGATGTTCCAAAAAAGTTCAAGTCAACATATCTCTTCTTGAAGTAATTCGACAAGTACCAAGGTATGCTCGATTCTTAAAAGAACTTTGCACTACAAAGAGGAAATTAATGGGGCACGAAAAGGTAAATTTTGGAGAACACGTCTCTGTAATTTTTCAATGAAAGCTCCCACCAAAGATGAAGATCAAGTTATGTTCGCTATACCTTACAAAATATGTGATTTTAAAATTAAATGTGCAATGTGTGACTTAGGAGCTTCAATTAATGTTATGATATTTTCTATATATAAAATGATTACTAACGAACCTTTAAAGGAAACAGGAATAACCATACATTTGGCTGATCGATCTGTGATATATCCTGTGGGAGTAATGGAAAACGTCTTGGTAAAGGTCGATGTATTATTCTTTCCTGTAGATTTCTATGTCATTGACATGGAACATGATAGGTCGGATTCTTATTCAGAGGTACTCTTAGGTCGACCCATCCGAAGCACAGCACATACAAAGATCGATGTTAGAAGTAGTATACTAACAATGGAATTTGATGGTGAGATTGTTGAATTTGATGTTTACAAAGCAATTAAATGCCCTGATCATGTTGAAAGAATTAATTCTGTTGATGTTATAGATCATTCAATTGATGAATATATTGAAAATAATCTTTACATGGATCCTGAACCTTGCCACGAAGAGGAAGAAAGAGAGTTTGAAAATATTCATGCAATCAATTCTGATTTATTTTCACTTTCCTCTAAAACTAAAAATTTACCTTTTATTTTGCAGGCACCTGAGATAGAATTGAAACAAATGTCAAAACACTTAAAGAATGCCTTTTTAGGAGAAAATGCTACTTAACCGGTTATTTCGAATAAGTTGTCAAAGCTAAAAAAGATCCGAAGAATAACCTATGAGAATGTCGAATTCTACAAAGAGAAAAGAAAAGAATTATACGATCATAGAATTTCTCTTAAGTTCTTAGTTGGAAAAAGTGTATGAAGTGGAGAAAGTATTTCTCTCAAAACCTATAGTCTAAATCAGGTCGTTGAGCTAACGACGTTAAACAAAAGTGCTTCATGGGAGGCAACTCATTTCTTTTTATTTTCATTTTAATTATTTCATTCCATTTATTTTTAATTTTATTTTATTTTTCTCTGAACAGATTAGAATTCCGATCGAATATTTCTTATCTTTGCCCGGACTCGTCTCGACAGGACCATGGTCGCGGTCGCCACTAGATTGGGGAGTATTATTTTTCCCTCTCTTTGATTTTAAATTTGATATATGTTTTATGACAAAATAGAATAAGTGAGGAGGGTGGATAAACATGTGTCAAAATTTTCCTTGACTTTTTTAATTGTTTGAAATTGAGTTATTCTGATGTTGATATGTTGGGATCGTTGGTTGTTAGTCTTGAATTTCGCTTTATACTCTTGCT
Source organism: Hibiscus syriacus (assembly GCF_006381635.1). Lineage (NCBI taxonomy): Eukaryota > Viridiplantae > Streptophyta > Magnoliopsida > Malvales > Malvaceae > Hibiscus > Hibiscus syriacus. The sequence goes on from NW_024062608.1 coordinate 249,416, forward strand.
TCATTTTGGATTATGACCATGTTTTTGATCGAATTTAATTTGCATGATTGGTGATTGATATAACTAGTGAATTTTTTTGTTGAGTATTGATATTTCATGCTTTTGTCGATAGAGATGAACTTGACTCAATGCATATAAACGTTTTTTGTGAGATTTGAGCCTAATGAGCATACATTTTCTTTCTTGCTCATTGTTTGACTTGTGTGTACCGAACTAATTATGATATTCTAGAACTTGTAATCATAATGCATATTGAGACTACATGTTGAACGTAATGTTTTAATGTGATAGGGGTACTTAGGATAAACCCACTCTTCCTAAAAAGCCTACCCGTTTATATATCCACTAGTGAACCACATTTGAGCATATTTCACTTTCTTTATTTTACACCTTATAATTAAACCAAAACCTTTCTTTTTATTTTTCCTTTGTTTTCACACCCTTGCCAAGACTTGAGATCTTGTATCATTGTTGTTCCACGAAAAAAAATTCAATGTTTCAAAAAAACCTAATAAAAACAAGTTGCCAGTTTCGAACAATAGAAAAAGAAGAAGAAACAAAAAAGACCCTTTGTTAAAAAAACAAAACAAAGAAGGAAAAACTGATCACTTCAATTGTCTTTCATCTATTCTTTTTCCTTGTTTTGTTCTTCATTGTGCTTCATGTTAATTCATGGATTGTTCTTAATTATTTTGATCTCTTGTTTTTATTTTAAACCTTTCTTTTCGGCCTTTTCTGTACCCTCACCTAAGCCCCGTTACACCTTGTTTAAAGACACCTTGATTATTACATTATGTTCATTTTTCGTAGTGGAGACTTGATTGGATTCCAAGCCTATGGTAATATTTTGGTTAGTTTCGGTTTGAGCTATTTCATTTACCCCAAATACTTTGAGTGGGATATGTGAATCATTATGAGGTATTGAGTCATGTTTCATTAAAATTGGCAATTAATTGGGATATCTTGCTTACTTTAAATTTTCTTTGTTATGTATTTGCTTGATTGTAACTTGAATTTGGAAAATGTCATGGACTTAATTCGATTGGAAGTTTGAGGAATTTTAAGGCTATAAATGCGCTCTAAGGGTGAGCCTAGAAACATATCTCTCTCATTTGAGCATAAAATCTTCTTTTTCTCTCAAGCTTTCTCTCTATTTTTCGCATACTTTTGATAACCGTCGTTTTGCTATCAAAATAATTCCTGGCTTCTTAATAAAAAAAAGGAAAAGGTAGTATAGAGAAGCAGGGTCGATCCACAGGGACTATAGTTTTTGTGATTTAGTAAAACTCTTTCTTGATTTTAGAAGAAGATAGAATTCCAGATGAAGTTGAAAAACATTAAAATAAAATAAAAAATAAAAAAGGAAAATAATATAATAATAAATATTAATAGTAATAAATATAAAAGGGAATTTTAAAAGTTATTTTTAAAATAAAAATAAGAATAAAATAAAATAAAAATAATTAAATAAACAAATTAAAGAGATTGAGATAAAGGGAAACTTATTGTGAAAGCAGCCTCAGACTTCAGCTTTGTCTCAGATTCCTCGGATCATGAAACAAAATTTACTTCAAGATTCACGTCATCTTACAAGAAAATAAAAAAAGGAAAAGGTAGTATAGAGAAGCAGGGTCGATCCACAGGGACTATAGTTTTTGTGATTTAGTAAAACTCTTTCTTGATTTTAGAAGAAGATAGAATTCCAGATGAAGTTGAAAAACATTAAAATAAAATAAAAAATAAAAAAGGAAAATAATATAATAATAAATATTAATAGTAATAAATATAAAAGGGGATTTTTAAAAGTTATTTTTAAAATAAAAATAAGAATAAAATAAAATAAAAATAATTAAATAAACAAATTAAAGAGATTGAGATAAAGGGAAACTTATTGTGAAAGCAGCCTCAAACTTCAGCTTTGTCTCAGATTCCTCGGATCATTGAAACAAAATTTTACTTCAAGATTCACGTCATCTTACAAGAACAATTCTTCACTGTCAACTCGGATTGTGTCGTTTCAATAACAACTGATTCCGATTTCAGTTTCCTCTTAGCAAACAATTTTGCTAAGTGTGTTCTCGGGAAGTTGAATATGCTTTAATAAGCAAATCCTTCTTCAAACGTTAGCGAGAACAATATCCGGACCAATGTCTAAATCATTTTGATTTAAAAAGTAAGCTTAGAAAACAAAGAGAAAATCCGAAGCGATTTAAATACCTTACAATTCTCATATTTGGAATTGAGCCTTCGCTTTAGCTTTTGCTTGAAAGAAAATTAGCTAAGCATGACCAAAGTCAACTTACCTAATAGAAAAGTATGCAAAAAATAGAGAAAGCTAGAGAAAAAGAAGATTTTATTCTCAAATGAGAGAGATGTTTCTAGGCTCACCCTTAGAGGGTATTTATAGCCTTCAAATTCCTAAAAACAAGCTAAAACATCTTAATTCTAATTAAAACACTAAAACTATTTAAACTAAATACCTAAAAATATATATTCTAAATCCTAATTAAAATACTAAAACCTATTAACTAAATACCTAAACAAATATAAAATAAAAATAATATCCTAAAACTTAATTAAAATACTAAACCTATTTAAACTAAAATACAAAGATAAAATATAATGTTTAAAATATTATCCTAAACTCGAGTTTAATCCAAATCCGAATTCCAACCAGCTTTGATTCCGAAAATAAAAAATCTGCATAATTGTGTCATTTTTGTGCAATTTCTAGAATCTTACGTCCTGTACAAAAAATGAATTAAAATGAACAAATAAGCCATAAAAATCAATGATTAAAGAGTAATTTAAAAGTAAAATATTAACTAAAATAAGAACTTATCAAATTTCTCCGTCACTTATTTAATGCTTTTCCTCAAGCATTCTTCAATTAACATATCAAAATCATAAGTTTTATCTTAATTTCAACTTATTTCTCAAACTTCCAATCGAACTAAGTCCATGACATTTGCTGAATTCAAGTTACAATCAAGCAAAGGCATAACCAAGAAAATTTAAAGTAAGCAGGGTATCCCAATTAATTGCCAATTTCAATGAAGCATGACTCAATACATCACAAATATTCACACATACCGCTCAAAGTATTGGGTTAAACTCGAGTTTAATCCAAATCCGAATTCCAACCAGCTTTGATTCCGAAAATAAAAAATCTGCATAATTGTGTCATTTTTGTGCAATTTCTAGAATCTTACGTCCTGTACAAAAAATGAATTAAAATGAACAAATAAGCCACAAAATCAATGATTAAAGAGTAATTTAAAAGTAAAATATTAACTAAAATAAGCACTTATCAAATTTCTCCGTCACTTATTTAATGCTTTTCCTCAAGCATTCTTCAATTAACATATCAAAATCATAAGTTGTTATCTTTAATTTCAACTTATTTCTCAAACTTCCAATCGAACTAAGTCCATGACATTTGCTGAATTCAAGTTACAATCAAGCAAAGGCATAACCAAGAAAATTTAAAGTAAGCAGGGTATCCCAATTAATTGCCAATTTCAATGAAGCATGACTCAATACATCACAAATATTCACACATAACCGCTCAAAGTATTTGGGGTAAATGAAATCGTTCAAACCGAAACTAACCAAAATATTACCATAGGCTTGGAATCCAATCAAGTCTCCATTACAAAAAATGAACATAATATAATAATCAAGGGGTCTTTAAACAAGGTGTAGTGGGGCTTAGGTTAGGGTAGGGAAAAGGTAGAAAAGAAAGGTTTAAAATACCGAAACAAGAGATCAAAATGATTAAGAACAATCCACGAACTAACATGAAGCGCAATGAAGAACAAAACAAGGAAAAAGAATAGATGAAAGACAATTGAAGCGATCAATTTTTCCTTCATTTTTTTGTTTTTTTTCCGAACAAAGTCTTTTTTTCCTTTTTTTTGTTGTTGTTCAAAACAATGAACAACTTTTTTTTTCAATTGTTTTCGTTGAACAACAATGATACAAGATCTCAAGTCTCTGTAAGGGTGTGAAAAGAGAGGAAAAATAAAAAGAAAGGCTTCGGGTTTAATTATGAGGTGTAAAACAAAGAAAGGAAAATAGACTCAAACATGTTCACTAGTGGATATATAAACGGATAGGCTTTTTGGGAAAAATGGTTTTATCCTAGGTGCCCCTATCACATTAAAACATTAAGTTCAACATGTAGTCTCGATATGCATTGTGATTACAAGTTCTAGAATATCCTAATTAGTTCGGTACACACAAGTCAAACAATGAGCAAGAAAGAAAATGTATGCTCGTTAGACTCAAATCTCACAAGAAAAATTTATATACATTGAGTCAAGTTCATTTCTATCGACAAAAGCATGAGATATAAATACTTAACAAAAATTCACTAGCTATATCAATCACCAATCATGCAAATTAATTTCGATAAAAACATGGTCATAATCCAAAATGAAGCAAGAGTATAAAGCGAAATTCATGACTAGCAACCAACGATCCCAACATATGATCATCAGAATAACTTAATTTCAAACAATTAAACAAGTCAAGAAAAAATTTGACACATGCTTATCCTTCCTCCTCAAGAATACTCCCCAATCTAGTGGTGATCGTGACCATGGTCATGTCCAGACGAGTTCGAGCGAAGGTAAGAAATATTTGATCAAAATTCGAATCTGTTTAGAGAAAAATAAAATAAAATTAAGCATCTGATAAAATAAAATAAAATAAATGGAATGAAATGAAATAAATAAAATGAAAATAAAACAAAAATAAAACGAAATGGGTTGCCTCCCATCAAGCGCTTTTGTTTATCGTCGTTAGCTCGACGACCTGATTTTTCAAAGCATGGGTTTCTCTAAATTGATTTCTTCGATTAGACCAACTGTAACATCCCAAATCAGGGTCAATGACTAAATTCAAACTTTGAAAGTTTTGTGTTCAATTTAGAAATGAAATTAAAAGTCTCTGGATTTAAATAAAGAATTTTAATATTTGATTAAATAGCAAAGATAGATGAACTAAAGGGGCAAAATGGTCTTTTCATGGGAAAGATTTTTATCTTCCCTTTTTGAGTATTATATAAACGTGGGAAATATGAGAGAGTTCCAGACTTCTCTTCTTCATTCTCTACTTTTCCACCATGAAGCCATAAGCAAAGGTAAGTTTCTTCATTAGTTGATTATTTGTTCAACTAAAGGTTTGGTTATGATTATTGGATGATAATTAAGCTTAAGGAAAGCTTAAATCATCTTAAAAACAAAGGATGGTGGAATTAGGAGAGATTAAAGATTTTGAGTTTTTGAATGAAATCTTGAAATAAAGTTGATAAGTTGAATTTTAAGTTGAATTTGACTTGTAAATAGTTGAATTAAGAGATTTGGAGTGATAGAAAGGAATTTAAAACATGTTGAAATTTGAGTATAATTCTTGAATTTCATTAAGAGGAGAGGATTTTAAGAATTAAGATGGATTAAATGAGTACAAATGGGCATAAGTATGTGTATTTGAGTTTAGTATATAGAAGAGGTTGAAATATGAAGTGTTTAAGATGAAATGAAGTAAATTTCGTGTTGAAAATATGATTTCTGGGCAAGGGGAATTGATACCCATTCAAGGGAATCGGTACCCATTCAATGGGGAATCGATACCCCTCAAACGAACCAGAAATTCCAGAATCTCATGGGGGAACCGATTCCCCCATAGGAGGGAACCGATTCCCCCCTAAAGGAAAATTGTGAATATGGGTTTAATAAGTTCGTTTAAGTTACTAGTATCCAATTACAAGGTGTAGGTATCTAATGATTGCCTCAAAATGTACATTTATGTAGATTCTGAGCATAAAGCAATTCCAGAACATTTGGCAAGTAAGATCGATCAAGGGAAAGATAAGAGATTAGAATTGACTAGTGAGGCCAAGGTGAGTGCATACTAGTGATATGTAGTGTTTAATTGAAATAAGACTTGCGATGAGTTTATTTCCTAGAGTAATATGCATGAAGTCATGTACATGATTATGTGTTGTTATAATTATATGTAATTATCTGTATTACATTGATTGTATGTATGCATGACTAAAGATAATGATATGCTTTGTATATGCTATATGATTTATGTAAAACTTTATTATGTAATAATGGAAAAACATGGAATAAGTTATGATAGAGTCATAAGAAATGAAATGAACATGAGAGAATAAGATAATCAAGTATAAGTCATATGATATGGTATAAATGATTATACGAGAAATGTTAGGAGTCTCTACGAGGATAGTATAATTTCGAGGGCATAAACATAAATAAGGATACATAAGTTATATAGGGAAGATTGATAAATTAAAGGAAACTATGGTTTATGTATTAAAGTGAAGAGCTACAAAGTTTTATTAAAGAGTATTGTGGAAGTCATGAGAAATTGAACTAAATAAATAGATGGTTTATGTGAGTGGAAAAGGAAAATGATATAAAATAAGTGGAAATGATTTATAAGATAGAATGAGACTAATTGAACCTGTAATATAAACTTTATAAAGGAGTACTTGGGTAAAATCATTATATGATAAAATTATAGAGTATTACTATACAAATTATATTTAAATATGATATATGAGAATATGAGTAAGTTTATAGGTTATTGATAGGACATATAAGAATATATAAATGTATGATGATATGAAAAAGGGAACAAAGTTTAATGATGTTGAGCCCTATGAGTAGAAGTTATGTGATTATAAGTAAAATGATTATATGATCACAAGATATGATACATGATATGAGATATATGAAAGAGAAAATATATGTTATATGAAATATTATATGACTATGCGATTATATGAAAATGTTCTACGCGTAAGTGAACCATGTGTTTATATGTATATAGGATATGTGATTTATATGACGATGAGCTATGTGAAAGAACTACATGATTATGTGTATATGTGAATGTATGTTAACATAAATATTAATGCCCATGTTATGTGTCATGAGAGCTAGGGGTATAGTTGGCATGCCAAGAGTCGAGGGTCTACGCGGTCCTTCGGGACATATATGTATTCTTTGGAACATGTGTGAAGTTTGGTGAGACACATACTTGATCCTTGGCATATGTATATGATTCTTAAGGAATGATATGTGGTCATTCGGGACATATATGTATTCTTTGGAACATGTGTGAAGTTTGGTGAGACACATACTTGATCCCTAGTATATGTATATGATTCTTAAGGAATGATATGTGGTCCTTATGAACATTATTATATGGCACTACGGTGTAATTATATGCGGCACTCCAGTGGAATTCTACGTGGCACTTCGGTGCAATTATACGAGCTGTGGTGACAGCATAGTGCACAACCTCTAGAGACTCACATATCTATAGTTCTCACATGTGTACATGGGCTTTGAAAAGAGAACATAATTTGATATAATGATATGTGTATTTCTCGTGACATGGTAGAAGTGCATATATGTCATGGTGATATGAGATACTATGCGTTTATGTATTATATGATTATAGAAATTAGTAGTGTATTGTGGCATATTAAAATATATATAATATGTTTATATTCATTATATGCTCATATGACGGAATTGAAGTAATGACAAGGGAATTAGTAAGGATAACAGGTGGTGATATGAGAACAATGTATGTGATATATGTATATGATTTGTGATATGAATTGCATGATATGATATATGTGTGATAGGGGTTATGGTATCTGTTACATAATATACATGAATATATGTTGATGTATATGTAAATGAGTTGTATAATTTGATAGCATAAAACAGTCATGCATGATTAGTGGGTATGAATTCCATTAGATGTATTTTTCTTTATGCCTCACTAAGTCATCGACTTATCATGTGAGTGTTTCACACGCATGTTACAGAAAGTGAATATAGAAGCTGTGAGGAGCAATACATGTCATCATCTCCCTTACAAGATTTCAGATCAGAAAATAGATGAGTTAAATGATTTTTGTTATTTTGAATATAGTTGGCATTTACTAATTGATTGAGTTAAATATGCTCTGATCGATTTTGGTTATTGTGGTCAAATTATATAACTAAACTGCTTTTACTTTAATGAAAGTTTTAAATTTTCTTTGAATTTTGTCAAGAGTCAGAGTTTGAAAAGTCAAGGTGACACCTCAGACTCGTATACGGGTCGGGTACGGGTTGGGGTGTTACATTTAATGGTATCATAGCTAAGGTTTAGCCGATTCTCGGCATAAACCGAAGTCCAAAGTGTCATAAAATGTGTACATGCCAACATAGAGTGAAAAATTTCTGATCTGATAGTGTAAGGAGCATGTTGTCTTGCTAATAGAATAAGAATAGTTTAATACAGTAGAAATCCGATCGTGATAATTTTGAAGTAAGTGAAAGGTGATATTCCTGACTGTGATAGCTATTCACCTGACCTGGCCAGGCAGGATGAAGAGCGGACACCTCAGGAAATACCTAGTAAGATCAAAAGTTAATTTCAGAAAGCTGAAATCATATCTGAATAATGGTAGAAAGTTTTTTATTGTTTTGAATCGGAAACAAGATATTTAGTAGTTTTGTTATTATGTGGATAAGATAGAATATGGTGAACAAGTGTCACTATAAGATTATTATAAAAAAGATCAAAGGATGTGGTGAGTATTTGTATAAGAATTCAAGAATAGATGCATCAGTGACAAGTGTATAAGAGATATGGAGATAGAGTTTATGAATTTAAGACAAAGGGATAATATTGTGTATAAGCAAGAGTGTGGCTATAATAAGGGTTTGCATTCTAGATGAAAAGAGTTAGCGTTGACTAACCAGATTATGTGATGGAAAATGTATGTGAATTATAAGATTTTTGAGATATTGTCAGAACAGAAAAACTAAAGACGAGGTGGATCTGGATACAATTGTATATTTGGATCATAATAAATGTGGATTTGATAAGTTAAGTAAACTATTGCTGAGATAATTCTGACTGGAATGAATTTATATGAATGGTTCGATGAAGGTTTATGCTTTAAATTGGAATAATTGGTGGTGACTAACATAATTATGTGATGGTAAGTGTATCAAAGGTAAAGGATTAGAAGATGATGTCAGGGTAAATTAATTAAGTAGGGTGTGAATTGTGACACGATTATGTATTTTGATCACGGAAATGTAAGGTAATAGAGGATACAAGAGAATAATATTGTATACGGATAAGAGTGTGGGTTGGATAAGTGAGTAAATTGCACTGATTGGATTTCAACTGAGAAGATGAATATGATTAGTTTGATTAGGGCTTATGCCCTAAATTGGAAAAGTTATGACTGATTAATTGTAATAGTATGGATAATAAAGTTCTAAGATTTGAAGAAAATATAAAGTTAAGTTAATCAAGTATGATGTGGATTTGGATATGGTTTTGATCATATAAATATGATGTGGGCAAGGAAATAAGTATTGGTATGTTTAAAAAGGAGCTTTGAGGAAGAAAATACAAGTACAAGAGATGGTAAAGAATGAGGTTCTGTATAAGTAAAGCGGATTATCAAAGTTATAAAGATGCGATGAAGATCAGTAATCAGGGATAAGTATAAATGATATGAAAAGAGTATGAGAGCCTGAAGAAAAGATGTGATTTATGTTATAAGGAAATTTTGATTTTGGAAGGAATGAAAGAATAAAGGGATAGGAAAAGAGAAAGATGGAGGTTAAACGATCAAGTAAGACAAGAGGTATATTGAGATATAAGTTATAAGTTGATATTGAAATAATACAATTTTCAATTATTAGAAGAACGAGAATGGGTGATTATTCTTTGAACAAATGCATAAGGGTTATATGAAAAGATTGGGTGTATAATAATACTTACAAGGATTAAGAAATGAGCAAAAGCTTGATTTATGTGCAAAGCACATAGAGAATGATGAAAAAGATCAATTGATCCATAATAGTGAGGATTAAGGATTTGGGGATTGCTATCTATATAATGAATAATATTATATGGACTTATAAAGATGTGGACATATATGAAGAATTGAGTATGGGAAAATGGTAGGTTGTAGCGGTGGCAGGAAATATTAAGGGAAGCAATATGAAAATATTAGAAGATGTGATATTATAAAGGCATGCAGTGAAAATTCGAGGACGAATTTTCTTTAAAGGAGGGAAGATTTGTAACATCCCAAATCAGAGTCAGTGACTAAATTGCAAACTTTGAAAGTTTTGTGTTCAATTTAGAAATGAATTTAAAAGTCTCGGGATTTAAGTAAAGAATTTTAATATTGGATTAAATAGCAAAGATAGATGAACTAAAGGGGCAAAATGGTCTTTTCATGGGAAAGATTTTTATCTTCCCTTTTTGAGTATTATATAAACGTGGGAAATATGAGAGAGTTCCAAACTTCTCTTCTTCATTCTCTTATTTTCCACCATGAAGCCATAAGCAAAGGTAAGTTTCTTCATTAGTTGATTATTTGTTCAACTAAAGGTTTGGTTATGATTATTGGATGATAATTAAGCTTAAGGAAAGCTTAAATCATCTTAAAAACAAAGGATGATGGAATTAGGAGAGATTAAAGATTTTGGGTTTTTGAATGAAATCTTGAAATAAAGTTGATAAGTTGAATTTTAAGTTAAATTTGACTTGTCAATAGTTGAATTAAGAGATTTGGAGTGATAGAAAGGAATTTAGAACATGTTGAAATTTGAGTATAATTCTTGAATTTCATTAAGAGGAGAGGATTTTGAGAATTAAGATGGATTAAATAAGTACAAATGGGCTTAAGTATGTGTGTTTGAGTTTAGTATATTGAAGAGTTTGAAATATGAAGTGTTTAAGATGAAATGAAGTAAATTTCGTGCTGAAAATATGATTTCTGGGCAAGGGGAATCGGTACCCATTCAAGGGAATCGATACCCCTCAAACGAACCAGAAATTCCAGAATCTCATGGGGGAACCGATTCCCCCACAGGAGGGAACCGATTCCCCCTAAAGGAAAAATTATGAATATGGGTTTAATAAGTTCGTTTAAGTTACTAGTATCCAATTACAAGGTGTAGGTATCTAATGATTGCCTCAAAATGTACATTTATGTAGATTCTGCGCGTAAAGCAATTCCAGAACATTTGGCAAGTAAGATCAATCAAGGGAAAGATAAGAGAATGTAATTGACTAGTGAGGCCAATGTGAGTGCATACTAGTGATATGTAGTGTTTAATGGAAATAAGACTTGCGATGAGTCTATTTCCTAGAGTAATATGCATGAAGTCATGGACATGATTATGTGTTGTTATAATTATATGTAATTATCTGTATTACATTGATTGTATGTATGCATGACTAAAGATAATGATATGCTTTGTATATGCTATATGATTTATGTAAAACTTTATTATGTAATAATGGAAAAACATGGAATAAGTTATATGATAGAGTCATAAGAAATGAAATGAACATGAGAGAATAAGATAATCAAGTATAAGTCATATGATATGGTATAAGTGATTATACGAGAAATGTTAGGAGACTCTACGAGGATAGTATAATTTCGAGGGCATAAACATAAATAAGGATACATAAGTTATATAGGGAAGATTGATAAATTAAAGGAAACTATAGTTTATGTATTAAAGTGAAGAGCTACAAAGTTTTATTAAAGAGTATTGTGGAAGTCATGAGAAATTGAACTAAATAAATAGATGGTTTATGTGAGTGGAAAAGGAAAATGATATAAAATAAGTGGAAATGATTTATAAGATAGAATGAGACTAATTGAACCTGTAATATAAACTTTATAAAGGAATACTTGGGTAAAATCATTATATGATACAATTCTAGAGTATTACTATACAAATTATATTAAAATATGATATATGAGAATATGAATAAGTTTATAGGTTATTGATAGGACATATAAGAATATATAAATGTATGATGATATGAAAAAGGGAACTAAGTTTAATGATGTTGAACCCTATGAGTAGAAGTTATGTGATTATAAGTAACATGATTATATGATCACAAGATATGATACATGATATGAGATATATGAAAGCGGAAATATATGTTATATGAAATATTATATGACTATGCGATTATATGAAAATGTTCTACGCGTAAGTGAACCATGTGTTTATATGTATATGGGATATGTGATTTATATGACGATGAGCTATGTGAAAGAACTACATGATTATGTGTATATGTGAATGTATGTTAACATAAATATTAATGCCCATGTTATGTGTCATGAGAGCTAGGGGTATAGTTGGCATGCCAAGAGTCGAGGGTCTACGCGGTCCTTCGGGACATATATGTATTCTTTGGAACATGTGTGAAGTCTGGTGAGACACATACTTGATCCTTGGTATATGTATATGATTCTTAAGGAATGATATGTGGTCCTTCGGGACATATATGTATTCTTTGGAACATGTGTGAAGTCTGGTGAGACACATACTTGATCCCTAGTATATGTATATGATTCTTAAGGAATGATATGTGGTCCTTATGGACATTATTATATGGCACTACGGTGCAATTCTATGCGGTACTCCGGTGCAATTCTACGTGGCACTTCGGTGCAATTATACGAGCTGTGGTGACAACATAGTTCACAAACTCTATAGACTCACATATCTATAGTTCTCACATGTGTACATGGGATTTGAAAAGAGAACATAATTTGATATAATGATATGTGTATTTCTCGTGACATGGTAGAAATGTATATATATCATGGTGATATGAGATGCTATGCGTTTATGTATTATATGATTATAGAAATTAGTAATGTATTGTGGCATATTAAAATATATATAATATGTTTATATTCATTATATGCTCATATGACGAAATTGAAGTAATGAAAAGGGAATTAGTAAGGATAAACAGGTTGGTGATATAAGAACAATGTATGTGCTATATGTATATGATGTGTGATATGAATTGCATGATATGATATATGTGTGATAGGGGTTATGGTATCTGTTACATAATATACATGAATATATGTTGATGTATATGTAAATGAGTTTTATAATTTGATAGCATAAAACAGTCATGCATGATTAGTGGGTATGAATTCCATTAGATGTGTTTTTCTTTATGCCTCACTAAGTCATCGACTTAGCGTGTGAGTGTTTCACACGCAGGTTACAGAAAGTGAATATAGAAGCTGTGAGGAGCAATACAGGTCAACATCTCCCTTACAAGATTTTAGATCAGAAAATAGATGAGTTAAATGATTTTTGTTTTTTTGAATATAGTTGGCATGTACTAATTGATTGAGTTAAATATGCTCTGATCGATTTTGGTTATTGTGGTCAAATTATGTAACTAAACTGCTTTTACTTTAATGAAAGTTTTAAATTTTCTTTGAATTTTGTCAAGAGTCAGAGTTTGAAAAGTCAAGGTGACACCTCGGACTCGTATCCGGGTCAGGTACGGGTTGGGGGTGTTACACCAACCGGAGCATTTTCATAATATGGCTTCAATATTTGACCATTAACTTTAAATCGTACTCATGAGTTATCTTCAATTTAAACAGCACCGTGAGGAAATGCTTGAGTAACTGTAAACGGTCCGAGCCATTTTGATTTGAGTTTTCCTGCAAAAAGTTTAAATTTGGAGTTAAATACTAAAACATTTTAACCAACAGAAAAATTTTTAAAAGAAATTCTACTATCGTGAAATTCTTTTGTTTTTTCTTTATATATCCGAGCATTATCATAGGCATTTCTTCGGATTTCCTCAAGTTCCTGAATGTGTAATTTCCGAGCTTCACCAATTGCATCCTTGTCCATGTTACATTGTTTAACGACCCAATAAGCCCGATGTTCTAACTCGATTGGTAAATGGCATGGTTTACCGAAAACAAGCTGGTATGTTGACATCCCAATGGGACCTTTATAAGCAGTTCGATATGCCCAAAGTGCATCGGTTAATTTTAAACTCCAATCCTTTCAGTCAGATTTAACAATTTTCTCAAGAATTGTTTTAATTTCTCGATTTGATACTTTTGTTTGTCCATTTGTTTGTGGATGGTAAGCGGTAGCAATTCTTTGAGTTACTCCAAATTTCTTCATTAGCGACTCGATTACTCGGTTGATGAAATATGTTCCTCTGTCGCTTATTATAGCCTGTGGCGTGCCAAACCTAGAAAAATATTTTTCAAAAAATTAACTGTAGTTTTAGCATCATTATTCCGAGTGACTTTAGCTTCCACCCATTTAGAAACATAATCCACAACTAAAATAATATAAGTATTTCTAAATGACGAAGTAAAAGGACCCATATAGTAGATTCCCTAAACATAAAAAATTTCACAATCTTGTATAGAATTAAGCGGTATTTCATTCCTATGGCTTAAATTACCTGTACGTTGGCATCTTTCACAAGTTTTACAAAATAGATAAGAATCCTGAAAGATGTTAGGCCAATAGAAACCACATTCAAGAATTTTATAAGCTGTATGTTTTGGCCCAAAATGACCACCGCAAGAGTAAGAATGACAAAATTGTAAAATTGAGTTTACATCACTTTCGGCAATACATTGTCGAATTACCTGATCCGAGTAGTGCTTCCATAAATAAGGATAGTCCCAAATATAGTATCGGGATTCTCTCTTAATTCGATTGATTTCAGCTCTCGGCAAATCTAATGGTACCTTACCTGTGGCCAAATAATTAAGCATGTCTGCAAACCATGGAGTTATGCTTTGCGCCACCATCAGTTTTTCTTCAGGAAATTCTTCTCTAAGTGGAGTTTCGGATGTGAAAAGGGGAATTCGACTCAAGTGATTTGCTACCAGATTTTCGCATCCCTTTTTGTCTTTGATTTCCAAGTTAATCCTATAAAAACATGATCTACCGGATAAGCCTCGGTTTTGCTTCATTTTTGCTCATCAAATACCTTATAGATGCATGATCAGAAAAAATAGTAATTTTAGTACCAAACAAATATGATCTAAATTTTTCTAAAGAAAAAAGTTATTTTTTCTGTACTCGAATAATTTTTCTGAGCCGATTCCAAAGTTTGGGACGCGTAGGCTATGACATGTGGCTCTTTCCCTATTTTTTGGCCGATAACGGCTCCAACGCTAGTGTCCAATGTGTCACACATAAGTTCAAAGGGATGATTCCGATCTGGCGGCTGAACAATTGGAGCTGAAATAAGCTTTTCCTTTAATGAATCGAAAGCCTCCTTCCATTTTGAATTAAAGTCAAAGTCTTGATCCTTTTGAAGTAGATTGCATAATGGTTGTGCTATCTTTTAAAAGTCCTTAATAAACCTGTGGTAAAATCCTGCATGGCCAAGAAAAGAACAAAATTCCCTCACAATTATGGGGTAAGGAAGTGAGCATATAACATATGTTTTAGCTTTATCAACCGTAATCCCTTTTGAGAAAACAATATGACCTCAAATTAACCCTTTATCAACCATAAAATGACATTTTTCATAGTTTAAAACAAGGTTATATTCTAAGCATCTTTTAAGCACATTAGTTAAATTATCAAGACATTCATTAAAAGAGTTATCATAAACCGTGAAGTAATCCATAAAGACTTTGGTGCCCTTCTCCACATAGTCAGAAAATATACTTAACATGCATCTTTGGAAGGTGGTCAGTGTGTTACAAAGTCCAAAGAGCATTCTTCTATATGTAAATGTACCAAAGGGACAAGTAAAAGTCATTTTTTCTTGATCCTATAGCGCCACTGGGATTTGGAAAAAACCTAAAAAACCATAAAGGAAACAATAATGAGTTTTCCCAGCTAATCTTTCAATCATTTGATCTATTAAAAGAAGAGGAAAATAATCTTTTCGAGTAAGAGAGTTCAACTTCCTGTAATCAATACAAACTCACCATCCATTTTTGAACTCTTGTTGGCACTAACTCCCCTTCTTGATTTTCAACCACTGTGACTCCCATTTTCTTGGGAACCACATGAATCAGACTTACCCAATTACTATCCGAAATAGGATAGATTACATCAACATCAAGGAGTTTATGAATTTCTTTCTTTACTACTTCCATCATCGGTGGATTTAATCAGCGTTATCCTTCACGTGATGGCTTTGCTCCTTCTTCGACTTTGATCTTGTGCATGCAAGTCGAGGGACTTAATCCTTTAATGTCGGCAATGGTCCATCCTATGGTTCTTTGTGAGAGCGCAATACCACTACCATAGCTTCCTTTTCTCCTTCGGATAATTTACTTGAGATGATCATTAGTAAAGTTTCATTTTCATCCAAAAAAACATATTTCAAATGCTCCGATAATTACTTTAATTCTACCACAGGTGCCTACAAAACAGAAGGAAAAATTTTAGTTTTAGAGGAAGATAAAGATAAATCAGCATTGATTGAATTAATATTTTCAAACTCCCTTTCTTCCTCTTCGTGGCAAAGTTCAGGATCATTAAAAAGATCATAAGAAAAATTAGATTCAATATATTATCAATTAAAGGATCTATAACATCAACATAATTAATTCTTTCAACATGATCAGGGCATTTTATTGCTTTGTAAACATCAAATTCAACGATCTCACCATCAAATTCCATTGTTAATATACCACTTCTAACATCGATCTTTGTATGTGCTGTGCTTAGGAAGGGTCAGCCTAAGAGTATCTCGGAATAAGAATCCAACCTATCATGTTCCATGTCAATGACATAGAAATCTACAGGAAAGAATAATACATCGACCTTTACCAAGACATTTTCCAATACTCACACTGGATAGATCACAGATCGATCAACCAACTGTATGGTTATTCCTGTTTCCTTCAAAGGCTCGTTAGTAATCATTTTATATATAGAAAATGACAAAACATTAATTGAAGCTCCTAAGTCACACATTGCATGTTTAATTTTAAAATCACATATTTTGCAAGGTATAGCGAACATACCTTGATCCTTCATCTTTGGTGGGAGCTTTCGTTGAAAAATTGCAGAGACATGTTCTCCCAAATTTACCTTTTCGTGCCCCATTAATTTCCTCTTTGTAGTATAAAGTTCTTTTAAACATTGAGCATACCTTGGTATTTTTCGAATTACTTCAAGTAGAGGTATGTTGGCTTGAACTTTTTGGAACACCTTTCAGATCTCATTTTCTTCAGTTCTTTTATCACGCTTCATCAACCTTGTTGGGAAGGGTGGTGGCGTGATTTCAATAGAAGAAAGAGAAGGATATGAGTCAGATGTACCTTGTATTTCTGAAGGTGGTTTTCCTCTTGTTCTTCCTGATGTGTGACTTTTTCTGTTGGAACTTCGGGTGAGATAACTTTTCCACTTCGGAGTGTGATAGAACTAACATTTTTTCTTAGATTTAACTCCGTTTGAGAAGGTAGTCTTCCTTGTGATTCCAATTTTCCCATAGTTTGAGCTAGTCGGCTTACTTGGTTATCTAACTCTTGAAGATGTGTTTCGGTCTGGCTTTGGGATTTTTCCTGGGATGCAACGAACTTTTCTTGTGAAATTGCTTACTTCCCTATGAGTTCCTCCAATGATGGTATTTGAGTTGCTCCATATTTTCCTGCAACAAGTGAATTAACTACTACAGTTAATTTATCTAACTTATTTTTAAGGGAAAATATACTTATCTTGTGAACCCGTCTGCTGGGTTCACTTGAAAACTGTTGAGAGTTAGCTGCCATGGTTGAAATCAATTTCCTTGATGTTGTTGGGTTCATGTTGATTAATGCTCCTCTATTGGCGGCATCCACCATTTTCATCTCCATTGAATGGAAAGAATGCTCATTCTCAACTCGCTTGCTTTAGCCACTGGAAAGAACCTGTTAAGAAAAATTTGATTCATGTCAGCCCATGAATTAACTGAATTTGGAGGTAAATAAAATAACCAATCTTTAGCCAATTCGGCTAAATAGAAAAGGAAAGCTCTCAATTTAATTTGATCATCGGTAACTCCCTGTGGTTTCATGCTAGTGTAAACCATGTTGAATTCCAACAAGTGTTTGTACGGATCTTCAGTGGGAAAGTCGTGGAAGGTGGGAAAAAGATGAATAAGTCCCGTGTTTAATTGAAACGGAGTCCCTCCACTAGGAAAATTGATGCATAATGGCATCTGAGTGACAGGAGCTGTGGCTAGTTCTCGGATCGTTTGTTTTGTTTCTGCCATCAGAATGTTGTATGTGTCTGCTTCAATCTCCGGATCTAGATATACTAATTCACCTAGGTTTCTTCTAGTCATAAATCAAAAACTAGAAAAATAAATCAGTACTTATCGTTAGTCCCCGGCAACGGTGCCAATTTGATAACCGTCGTTTTGCTATCAAAATAATTCCTGGCTTCTTTAATAAATAAAAAGGAAAAGGTAGTATAGAGAATCAGGGTCGATCCGCAGGGACTGTGGTATTTCTAATTTAATAAAACTCTTTCATGATTTTAGAAAAAGATAGAATTTCAGTTGAAGTTGAAAAGATATATTAAAATAAAATAAATAATAAAAAAGAAAAATAATATAATAATAAATATTAATAGTAATAAATACAAAGGGGGATTTTTAAAAGTTATTTTTAAAATAAAAATAAGAATTAAATAAAATAAAAGAAAAACAATTAAATAAACAAATTAAAGAGATTGAGATAAAGGGAAACTTATTGTGAAAGCAACCTCAGACTTCAGCTTTGTCTCAAATTCCTCGGATCATCGAAACAGATTTTTACTTCAAGATCCACGTTAGCTTACACGGACAATTCTTCGCTGCCAACTCGGATTGTGTCTGTCGAAACGATTTTTAACCGGTGGGGGAGCGAGATTTTGAAAACCACATCATTTTTAATTATTCTCTTAAGATTACAATTTTTAATTAAAAACAATGTGATTTTAGAAAACCTCTCGTTTCGAAAATTTGAGAATTCATTCATGATAAAAACACAGATTCGAAGAGTCGCCACCAATCTTTGATTAGGATGTGATTGGACACCCAAAAATGTTTTGTCGTTTTAAATAAAAATTAATTTTAATTAAAAACAACAAATTTAGGTCCGCTTTACCAAAAATGAGTTCGGGAGTCGGTTACACGTGGGGAAAGATTAGCACCCCCACAATGCCCTAAATCGGTACCCTGTCGATTAATTAATGTCTTTGCAATAAAATTTACAAATTTGAGTTTAATTTGATTTATGATCCCTGACAAAATAACATACGAATTTTATCATATTCAAAAGCTCTAAAATAGATTAAATTAAAATTACCAAGTCTTTAGAAAGATAAAGAATATTCGATTATTTAAAAATGTCGAGACCAGATCTTAAATAGTTATAACAACATTTTCTCGATAAATTTAAATAACCGAACATTTCTTTTTCTTTCATTCCCAAATTTTAAAATGATAAATCCATTTTTTAGGTGTCACTGATGAGATATACTTTTATTTTAAAATCGTTTAAAGCGGATATCTAATCAGTTAAAAAAACCCACTTAAAACAATTTTAAATTAAAAGAACATTACCCTTAATCAAATTATGTAATAATTTCAAGTTATGCACGTGAGGATATCATACAAATTACGCGACAAATGACGTCATGTAAAAATTAATTAAACCAATAAAATACCATGCAATATTATTTTAATACACACAATTATATACATATTATATTACCACATCTTATACCCATCATATTTATATATTAATATTTAATACACCAATGTGGCTAAAATGCAAAACATAACAAGTTAAGATACAAATTCCAGAAAATAATCATTCATGTTAAAATAAGGATCAAATAATATTAAACCAGACTTCATTACTTTAAATAAAAACAAAATATTAATTGCAATGGACATTAATATTACACCAAAATAAACAATGAAACTGAGGTTAATGGAATGGACTAAAACTACGATAAACCCAAATACACTCAAGACCATAATGTGACATGCAGAAACCTAGAGGTTAAAAGTCTAAAACAACAATAAATAAATATTTAGGACGAAAATTAAATGAGAAAACAAAACAAAGACTGAATTGAAAACGTAAAAGACTCGAATCGAGGACGGAAATGAACTATAAGAAAATCATGGATGACCTAAAGACTAGATAACCCATTCACAAAAGAACAACCCTAGACCATCTAAACGACACCGTTTCAATAAGCTGATATATAAAATTTTGGGTATGAAATTTGAACCCTAGCCCCATTTTACCTCAACTTACCTCCTCACAGCCGTTCTACATTGCGCCATTTCTCTCAACTCTCCCCTATCTCTTCTTTGCGCAGTGTCGTTCACCACCTAAACCAGAGTCTCCACAGCTGTCACCCACTACGCGACTCACTCCTAGCCTCGCTTCTTTCCTCTGGCTCAACTGAGAACCACAAAGCTTCATCCCGGTCGCCTCATCTCTTCCCTTCTCTCGGAGAACAACAGCTCGGCGACCAACGCCCACTGTTCTCGATCTCCAACACTCTAAGCCATTGTTCTTTCACGTTTTACCTTCTTTGAAGAGAAGATGGAGACCACGGCCACTAAGGACCAAAGCCTTACTTTAGGTTGCCCGATGGAAACCCTACACGCGAAGGACGAAGCTCGAGGATTCTTCGATGACGAGACCTCCACGAACCGGGTTCTTCACTCTGGTGATTCGTTGCCTTCCCTCTCGAATCCCACAGCTGCAAATCTGTCTCCGTTCACCGGTAAGCATCTAAAGCTGAGCAACCCCGACACCGGCGATGCAATGCTCAGGTAACAATCCCTTTCTTTCACTCTTACTATTTATTTTGTTTCAAATGCTTATTTTTCTTTGGGTTTTCTATTCTGGATTTGGAATGCTTAGCTTGGTGTGAGTTTTTTATGAAACATGAAAATATAAAAATGATGACAGATTTGAGTTTGCTCGAAAGATAAAAGGAAACGAAAATAAATTAAAACTTCTTTTTATTGCTTTGAAAACGGTAGGGAAATCCCTGTTACACTGCTCGTTTTCTCGAAGAGTCGAGTAGATTGCTCCAAAATGATTTCTCCAGACCCTTTTTTTTACCCGATTCCCCCCTGTTGTTGTGTAAAATTCCTCCCTTCCTTTTCTTTCATGGTCCTTGGCCCTTTGTTATGTTGATGATAGGTGTTTTCCTAGGTGCCAGGGTACGGGCGAAGACAAGGCATGGGCAATGGTGATGGGTACGAGCGTGCTGGCCGACAGGTATGGGCGCCAGTGATGAGGAATCGAGACTTGGTCGGTCTTCTTGGGTGTGGAGGATGCTGCTCGGTTGGAGTACTGTCGGGCGTGGGGCTTCAACAGCATGGTTGTGAGTGACAGTGGAGCATGGGCAACAGAGCCATGTCTCCATGTGGGCAACTCGATCATGGTGCTGCACATGGAGTGCTGGAAGCGGTGGTGCCTGGAAACCGAGCTGTATGGGTGTTGGTGACAGCCCCGAGGGACTTTACGTGAGCTGTTCGAGAGGCGCAGGTCATTGGGGACTGAACTGCTCAGTTGCTGCTGTTGTAAATGGGCTGTAATTGGTCTTCAAGTGTTGGGTTGTAATTTGGGCTCCAAATTTAGTGTTGGGCTTCCAATTGGGCCAGACTTGGGCCTGCTATTGGGCTCCGGATTTGAGTCTTGAACTTGTAATTAATTTAGGTCTAGTTTGGGCTTGTAGAATATACTTTCGACTTTAGACACTTAATTTGAATTTGGGACTGAATTTTGACTTCGATTTATATCTTGAATTCCAAACTGAAATAAGTGGTTTCAATCCAATTAAGCACCAAAGTTTCTTGATTTGTATGTTAACCTCAAATGTAAGCTTTCATTCATCCTTTGAATTAATTCCTCATTGAGCACGAATACCTCTAAATTAATTATCGGTCATCTTTAAATAGATTTAAATGGCTCGGACAAAATTAGGGTATTACAGCTGTCCCTCTATGCTCATTTTTGTGAACACAAGAATGTAGCCAAAGACAAAAATAATGACCTAATTTTATCTGATTACAACGTCATTTCCCTTTCTTCAGTCTTCTTCTTGACCTTCGCTTCCCTCTCATTTGCACAAACCCTTTTAATGGATTGTTCCACTTCTTCATATCCGAGAATCTTCGATTTCCTCCCACATCTGATGATCTGATGGTTTGCTCTAACACTATTCTGAAAAAGGCTAAAAATGGCTCGGATGCCTTATTATCTTGGTGAAATAACATCTTGCCAGAAGGTCTTATGGATGACCCGAAGGATTTATCATCTTGCTCGAGAGACTCATAAATGACCCGAAGGATTTAATCGTCATGCTCCAAAGACTTACTGATATATTTGCTCCAATACTCTCTTGTGAAGGCTTAAAAATTACCCGAAGGGTTTAAGCATCATGGTCGAAAGACTTACTGATAGCCCGAATGACTTAAATTGTGAAATTTTGAAAATCACATTCTTCGTTTTCAAAAAATTCCATCTTCTTAAAACATCATTTTTCATTTTCAAATTCTTGTGAAAACATCATACCTGAAGGTTTTATGGATGGCCCGAAGGACTTATCAACTTGCTCTAAAGGCTTACAGATTATCCGAAGGATTTAAGCATCATGCTCGAAAGACTTACTAATGGCCCGAAGGACTTATAAATTGTGAAATTTTAAAAATCGCATTCTTCGTTTTCAAAAATTCCATCTTCTTGAAACGTCATTTTCTCATTTTCAAATTCATTTGAAAACATCCTACCCGAAAGTCTTATGGATGGCCCGAAGGACTTATCATCTTGCTCTAAAGGCTTACAGATGACTCGAAGGATTTAAACATCATGCTCGAAAGACTTATTGATGGCCCGAGGGACTTATAAATTATGAAAAATTGAAAATCGCATTCTTCGTTTTCAAAAATTTCATCTTCTTAAAACATCATTTTTTTCATTTTCAAATTCATTTGAAAACATCCCTCCCGAAGGTTTTATGGATGGCCCGAAGGACTTATTATCTTGCTCTAAAGGCTTACAGATGACTCGAAGGATTTAAACATCATACTCGAAAAACTTACTGATGGCCAGAGGGACTTATAAATTGTGAAAATTTTGAAAATTGCATTCTTCGTTTTCAAAAATTTCATCTTCTTAAAACATCATTTTTTTTCATTTTCAAATTCATTTGAAAACATCCCTCCCGAAGGTCTTATGGATGGCCCGAAGGACTTATCTTCTTGCTCTAAAGACTTACAGATGACCCGAAGGATTTAAGCATCACGCTCGAAAGACTTACTGATGGCCTGAAGGACTTATACATTGTGAAATTTTGAAAATCGCATTTTTCGTCTTCAAAAATTCCAACATCATTTTTCATTCTCAAAGTCATGTGAAAACATCCTACCCGAAGGTCTTATGGATGGCCCGAATGACTTATCATCTTGCTCTAAAGGCTTACAGATGACCCGAAGGATTTAAACATCATGCTCGAAAGACTTACTAATGGCCCGAGGGACTTATAAATTGTGAAATTTTGAAAATCGCATTCTTTGTTTTCAAAATTTCATCTTCTTAAAACATCATTTTTTTTTCATTTTCAAATTCATGTGAAAACATCCTACCCGAAGGTTTTATGGATGGCCCGAAGGACTTATCATCTTGCTCTAAAGGCTTACCGATGACCTGAAGGATTTAAACATCATGCTCAAAAGAGTTACTGATGACCCGAGGGACTTATAAATTGTGAAATTTTAAAAATCGCATTCTTCGTTTTCAAAACTTTTATCTTCTTAAAACATCATTTTTCATTTTCAAATTCATTTGAAAACATCCTACCCGAAGGTCTTATGGATGGCCCGAAGGACTTATCATCTTGCTCTAAAGACTTACAGATGACCCGAAGGATTTAAGCATCATGCTCAAAAGACTTACTAATGGCCCGAAGGACTTATAAATTGTAAAATTTTGAAAATCTCATTTTTCGTTTTCAAAAATTCCATCTTCTTGAAACGTCATTTTCTCATTTTCAAATTAATTTGAAAACATCCTACCCGAAAGTCTTATGGATAGCCCGAAGGACTCATCATCTTGCTCTAAAGGCTTACAGATGACTCGAAGGATTTAAACATCATGCTCGAAAGACTTATTGATGGCCCGAGGGACTTATAAATTATGAAATTTTGAAAATCGCATTCTTCGTTTTCAAAAATTTCATCTTCTTAAAACATCATTTTTTCATTTTCAAATTCATTTGAAAACATCCCTCCCGAAGGTTTTATGGATGGCCCGAAGGACTTATCATCTTGCTCTAAAGGCTTACAGATGACTCGAAGGATTTAAACATCATACTCGAAAGACTTACTGATGGCCAGAGGGACTTATAAATTGTGAAATTTTGAAAATTGCATTCTTCGTTTTCAAAAATTTCATCTTCTTAAAACATCATTGTTTTCATTTTCAAATTCATTTGAAAACATCCCTCCCGAAGGTCTTATGGATGGCCCGAATGACTTATCATCTTGCTCTAAAGACTTACAGATGACCTGAAGGATTTAAGTATCATGCTCGAAAGACTTACTGATGGCCTGAAGGACTTATACATTGTGAAATTTTGAAAATCGCATTCTTCGTTTTCAAAAATTCCAACATCATTTTTTCATTCTCAAATTCATGTGAAAATATCCTACCCGAATGTCTTATGGATGGCCCGAAGGACTTATCATCTTGCTCTAAAGGCTTACAGATGACCTGAAGGATTTAAATTCATGGTCGAAAGATTTACTGATGTCTCGAGGGACTTATAAATTGTGAAATTTTGAAAATCGTATTCTTCGTTTTCAAAAATTTCATCTTCTTAAAACATCATTTTTTTCATTTTCAAATTCATTTGAAAACATCCCTCCCGAAGGTCTTGTGGATGGCCCGAAGGACTTATCATCTTGCTCTAAAGGCTTACAGATGACCCGAAGGATTTAAGCATCATGCTCGAAAGACTTACTGATGGCCCGAAGGACTTATAAATTATGAAATTTTGAAAATCGCATTCTTCGTTTTCAAAAATTCCATCTTCTTAAAATATCATTTTTCATTTTCAAATTCATGTGAAAACATCCTACCCGAAGGTCTTATGGATGGCCCGAAGGACTTATCATTTTGCTCTAAAGGCTTATAGATGACCCGAATGATTTAAGCATCATGCTCGAAAGACTTACTGATGTAGTTGCTTCACTACTCTATGGTGAAGGCTTAAGATTGACTTGCCCCAATCTCATGTGTGCAAGTCCTTTCAATTGATCACTTCACTTCTTCATACAAAAGTCTTTGTTTTTCTTCTATATCTGATGGCATCACTTCAGAGTAATACTTCTTCTGTGGATTAGACCTCTCAATTCTTCAAGGTATGCCTCTCTAAATGTGATTCCTTGCATTTGAGGTTTAAAATCTTCTTTTCAATCGTCAAGATTTTAACATCCTGCATCTTCTCTTTTCACTTGAAGACCTGTCAAAATCATTTGTTTATGCATGAAACACGAATGCAAATAAATGTATCAGTGTAATGCATTCTTTATTCAAATGATGTTTTCATGAATGCATAAATGTTGAATCAATCTTCGTTTTCCTTCAAAGTGGCGAACTCAGTCTTCTTCTACTTGATCATTCTTTCCAGGGTCTGTTTTCTATACTCGTGTAGCAACTCATAGTTTCCAAATTGCATATTTGACGAGCCCTCTGATCTTTTTCTATCTTGTTTTCTGCCTTCATTTTGGAGAAAGTGTTTTCTCACTCAACTTCTTGTTATGGTCAGAAATATGACTGTGTTGCCCCATTTTCGAAGACTATGCATGACTATGCCAAACTCCACAAAGATCAATGGGATAGCAACATCTATTCTGATTTGACTATTGAAACACATCACAAGGATATGATAGGATATTATTTAGACTGTTGTAGACAAATAAAAGTATGTTAATATGACAGTGCATTTTTTATTCCTTGATGACGAATGCCTCACTCTTCTTCCTGCAATTTAAAATTTAAACAATTAACAAAAAAATTTAAACAACATTAATATTATAAGAAGTAAGTCTTACCATAGGATAAAATATGGACATTATCAAAATGTAACATTTGTTCTCGGGTAGACATTTTGTTGCAAAATTGTCAAAAAGCACATTTTTTCTCTCAATAAATTTTTAATCTTTCCAATAAATCACAATATAAACCCTAAACCCCCAAACCAATATTTACACTTCCAATTCCAATATCCATAAACAGATAGTCCATGGAACTCGTCATGCCCACATGGTGAGTTCCATGGACTAGCAGGTTACGGTAGTTGAAATCTACTTGTTGTCCAACATTCACTTACCGTGTACATTTTTTAAATCCAAATGGAACTCACCATATGGGCACAACGAGTCTCATAAATTAAAAAAGGTATTATTTTAAATTATATATATAACTCGCCATTTAGACATGACGAGTTCCAAGAAATATATTAAACAATTAGGTCACATGGGACCAACAAACTTGAGTCTATTAAAAAATATATTTAAACAAACTCACCATGTGAGTGTGACGAGTTCGACCTGTACTATAACAAATGTCTTATTTCTCAAAATAATATTTGGATTGACCTATTGGGTCAAATAATTAATCCGTTTGGATTATTGACCCAATTTTATATGTTTTTCAACCATACAAGAAATAGGTTTCCCCAGCGGAAGTGGATGAATAGTGTCTACACCATTAAGTGCCTCCTCTAAAACATTTGCAAATATAGTGGTCTGAAGCTGTACTGAATCAATGATTAGAGCCCATGGTGAGAGAGGCTGAATTTTCACCCATGTGTCCTCAACACTGGTACCAACATAAAAATAAGGTTCATTTGTTACGATCTTCACACGTTCAACACGAAATAGTTCGTAAATGACATCACAAATCAATCCTTCGACAACAACATATGATTCCGACACCATGTAATTATGAATATGAAATGTTGCCTCAATAAACCTTCTTTGAACCATGTCTCTCTTGAAGTTACCAACATCTTTAAAGATGCATATGTCACCACAACTATTATAATTCCATTAAAATGAAACAATATCTTTGTCCATTAGCAACAACATAAATCTATAAGGGTTTGAAACATACATAAACTCATCAATAATTATCAACGTTTGTTTTTCATGTCGGCTAATGGTAGGGACGGAGTTAGGATTCAATGTTGAGGAGAGTAAAATTATTTATATAAAAAATAAGAATCAATTAAGTATTTAAATTTAAAAATGGGAAGTGATAAAAACCTTATTTAACTAATATTTAAACTAAAAGGGATCTAAAATACCATTATACCAAAAATTTTAGGAGGGTTGTTCCTATGTAGCTTCATCCCTGGCTAACACAAATATGAACCATCCCCAAAAAGCATGTATTTATGTTCTCAGAAGTAATTTTATCCTTATAACTTGTAATATGTGACACACCACTCAACTTGTCAACTTCACCATTATAATCTTCTTCGATAGATAAGAGACATGTCAATTTATATAAAAAATAATAATATTACGTTCCCTGCATCTGTCAAAATATTTGAAAATTGTTCCTGACAAGCGATGGTCACTTACAGACTTTTAATGACTTATGTATCATTCACCATAGTTGTTCGACTCCCAACGAAAGCAACAATGTCAACAATTTTGTAATTTCAAATAGAAAAAGGGTAGAAAATGTAAAGAAAGAGAGATAAGTAGACAGACGAATAAGAGGAAAAAAGTATTTTGATTTACGATTTTTCATGCCCATTCTGTTACACACATTTTCTTTATAAAGCTAAATAACTAACTCAACGACCTTGGCTCTTTCTTGACATGCGTCCCCTTGAACACCCATAGTGGTTATAAATTGTCGACTAAACTACTTTCTATTGGTTCCTTGTTCATAACATAATGTTATTTGATCCGAGTCATTGACATTTGTTTCCCTAAAGAGGACTTGAACCCAGTTCGTTTAGCCCAAGAAGAAGGCAGAACGAAAGGTGCATCAGACGTTAGAGGTAAAGTAGTAGGTTTAGGTCAGATTTTTGGGTCAAAAGTCTATTAAAAAAGAGAAAAGGGCTAAAACTATTAGTAGGTAGCTTTTTAAGCTTGGAGATAGATACTATAAATGAGTTTTGAAAATTAAGGAAGAGAGAAAGCAATAATTCATTTAGGGTAATATGATCGAGATATTTAGAGATAAAGGGAAACCCTTTAGTCATTCGCGTGTTTCTTCAATTGCTTGATGAGAATTATGTGTCCCCATCATTGTTCTAATCTCGGCTTCAAGTTCAGCCAAAATTATTTATCAAAAACATTTTCTCCGACTTTAAATGAATGGAACTTCATTAAATTCATCATCGTTTTTTCTTAAATTTGAGCATGTTTAGCTTCTGAATCTACAATGAGTTTAATACATTATTATATTTGAGATAGTGTGATTCATGTAGTTCCATTAAGTAATTTTGACTTCTAAATTTAATACAAAATAACTAGATTAACTGACTTTATATAAATATATTAAATTCATTTACTTAGAATCAAATCTATAATAAAACGTGAAATGAAGTAAATATTAAGTAAATATTTCAACTTACTCTAAGATTAAGTGGTAAAAATAAAGGGGAGAAAAGGTTATATTTCATGAGTAATTTCTAAATGCCACATCTGCAAATAACTGCAATTGAGATATGCTTACACCAGGACTATATGATAGATGAAACAAAACTTGATTAAACCTGTAATTGGTGACAAGAAAATTAGCAATTTCAGGGGAAGGACTGCAAAGTTTACACTGAACCATATTTGCTTTCGCTCGGTGTCCATGTTCCCTGAGCCGCACTGGACGGGCGCTCCCATGAGACTTCATTGGCCTACCCAGTGTTAACGTCCTCTACTCGTGAGTAGCCTTGCCTTCCTCCGCTCACCTGTCATACACATTTTGCACATTAATGGGCAACTGAAGTTGTTGTATGTATCAAGCTTCCTACTTTGCATGTTCTCCACGTTGGATTAGAAGTTGCAATACAGAAAGGAGATACAAAAGAAGAGAAAATTAATGAAAAAGCCACGGCAGCTAACTATTACAGAAAGATGATTTAATGGAATAACTTATTCCGAATATTGCCCAAACACTTGTAGCATCTTCTTCCTGATTTTGTGTGTATTCTGAAAATATCGGGGGGGGGGGTACCTTTGAAGTAGCTGATACAAGCTCTATGAGTGCATCACTATTACCAGAAAGATACTTTAATGGATTCCAGAAAAATGATAGTTGATAAAAACTAGCATTGAAGAAAACAAAATCAGGGAGCTTACAGCACATCATTGTTAGAACAAACTCGATTGGTTCATAGCCCTCCACTGGAATAGAGCTTCATATGGGGAAGGAATTAAGGCCTTTACACCTGAAGGATAAAAGTGGGGAAAATAGGATTACAAGTGGTAATTCGAAAGATTATAATTAAAAATAACATCAATCTGCTCAAGAACAAGTTGCATATACATATCCAATCTAAAAGCAAAGTCGAGGGAGATAAGGTTGTAGCCTTGTATGTGGATTCCCAATTGCCCCTGTCCCTGATAACCTCCAGCCCATTTTCAGGAAAAACCTGAGAAGAACCCCATTTAAAAATGATAAGTAACAAGCGTATTCATCCAACAATAAACAGTCTTCTACCCCTTGAACCAAAGGAAAGAGTACCTTGACAACAGGTTTTCCTGCAAGACTGGATTGGGAACCAAAGGAAAGAGCAACCTGAAGCTGTTCGGTGCTGAAACTATTCACAAAACAATTAAATTTATTCATAAAACGTCGACACACGAATATATGGAGTCAATAATCTACTCATAATAGTGATACCATACCTAAAATCAGGGTGAGATTAAAATTAACTTTTTAATCAAATAGTTTTGGCATTCAAATCAAAGTAATCCATATTAAAATTAAAATTCTTACGATTTCCCCTGATCGTGGATGAAATCCAACAGTAAAGCCCTCAAATATCCGTTGGCCTGATTTCTCACAGGGAATGACCAGTTCAACAATCACTCTGAGAAATATAAAAAATTGGAAAGTTCAGATATGTTTCGTAAAACAAATCTCAATTAATAATATGAAGAAATTGGATTCAAACTATCGAATAAAACAATTAGTCCAGTGGTTTGGCACCAGGAATAATGGACTCTATACATGATGGTTTCCCTCTACACTTCACCAAATTTGAAAAGAAATGTTTGGAGAAAAAGAATGACTGATGCAGGGGATCCGAGACAGATGATGCTGAGCTGTCAGATTGCACATTGATGGCGCTGAGATACCATGAATTGGCAGATCAACGCAAGGCGGGAATTGATTGTGACATGTTCCTCATTGGGTCGTTTTGAGTATGTTTCAGTCTTTTGACCATAACTTTGACTACAGGTGTCAGAATCGCGCATAAGACCTAATCCGGAAAGCTCTTTTCGACGCGCACGCTCTCCACATCGAGCTATGCTCCATGTGGCCTTTTTTTCAACCTCAAATTCTGCCGTTTTCCCCTCCGAATCATTAGATTTAGATATTTTTTTACTATTTATGGTAATATTTCGATTGTCAATTAGGAAGTCAATTTAAATCCGATTTAGGCCGGATTTTTTTTGGAGATTGCTTATTTTATTTCGACTTTCAATTTAGAATGATTTTCGGGATTTTGCTATTTTTGGCAAATTTCGAATAAAGACGATTTTTGGCTATAACAGTCCGGCTTGTGGACTGATTTTGGCATTGTTTGATTTTATAATATTTTATTAAACCCTAGAGACTTTTTTTCTCTAGTTTTTTGGGCGAATTTTCTCTTGTGAATCATCTGTTGGAGTGCCTGCAGGATAATCACTATTCTGTCTGACGTCAAAAAGACAGAAGTTATGGCGCTGCTTGAAATACCTGCAAGTGGATTCATAAGTGACATTGCATACGCAACTACGAAGGCCTGGGATCAACACCATAGACAAAGACAATGACAAAAATGTTAAAAGTTGATATAAAACAAAGCACTGGCAGTTAAAATTACAAGGCACAACAGGTAACGACCTATAAGGAATCATCCAAATTAATAAAGCCTTCCCTAATAATTCGGGGTAAGAAATTAAGATTTGAAAAAATTTCATTGGCAATTGGTATGGACACAAATATTGAAAGAGAAGATGAAATGAAAGAAATTAGAAAAGAAGAATGCAAGGGCACAATTTCTGGCGAGGCCGATTCTAATACCAGCTGGAGTATTAAGAGAATTCTTAAACTGAGAAACACTGTTTACCCTCTTTTTTCTTCTGGTTTTCTGGACACAAAGGAAATCTAGGGAAAAATCAGAATGCAAGGGCAGAAAGTTGAATGGCATAGACTCATATGGTATCCTATGCACTTACCTAAGCATAGTTTGATTACTTGGATGGCCATCTTGAACAGGTTACCTACTAGTGACCAGTTACAACGAATGGGATTAAGCACTGATGGTATTTGTGTTAACTGCAGAACCTCTAATGAAACAAGGGATCATCTGTTTTCTCAATGTTTCTTGGCTGTAGAACTCTGAAAATCTGTTCTTCAGTTGAATGGCATGAACTACACTGTTCTGACTTGGGATGACATGGTCTTTCGAGCTAGCTCAATGTGGAAAGGGAAATCGCTTATCACCACTATCTTGAAATTTCTTGGAACGCTTATGTCTACTATTTGTGGCAAGAATGCAATCGCAGGCTTTTCCAAGGAAGATCCCGAACTATTAACAACTTGCTTAATGAAATCATTGATACTGTTAGTATAAGGCTAAGGGGAAAATCTATCAATAGACTAGATTGCACTAATTTTTACCTTTGTAATGCTTGGGGATAATCTAACCAATCTCTTTTGTTCTTTGTTTTGGTTGTAATGCTCTTTTGTTGATTGGTTGAATTTAACGTTGCTACTTGGATAATAAAATCTTGATTTATCCAAAAAAAAAAGTTACATGATAGTAGGGATGTTCATTCAGTTAAAACGGTGGCCGACTGAATCGAATTATCTTTAACCGAATTTTTTTTTCTTTAACTGTTAACCGAACCTAACTTTTTTTTTGAAAATATTAACCGAACCGAATAAATTTTAAATTATTAATTGAGTTTTAAATGGTTTGGGCTGAACCCATATGTTATATTTAATATATTTAATATTTAAAATTTAATTTCGGTTAATTCGGTTAATTAACAAATTTCGAACCGATTAACCGAATTAACCGTTAACCGAATTCTAAAAAAAAATTATTAACCGTTCCCCGACCGAACTAATTCGGTGACCGACGAATTAACCAAACTAATTCGGTTCGATCGGTTAATTCGGTTAAAACTAAAAATGAACACCCCTACATGATAGTTGCATAAAATTTAAGCAGTTGAGCAGAGGAAAACATTATCGAGTAAACTGGCTGGATGGCCATTTTAACCCATTTTATAAGGGCATTGGGAAAATAAGTCCCTAGAATATATGGGAATAAGATCTTGAAGACTGAATAAGAAGAGTTTACACACCTTTACATCCCCCGTTTGAACAACTTCCGCATATAATATTTACCTGAATGCAATCAAGGAGATTCATTAATACATAAACAAAAGCCATGAGGAAGTTTAATGTTGAAATTCACATAACACCTCCACGACAAAATTATTTGTACGAACAGTAATGTACAAATAATTTATATATAGAGAACCTGTTAATCTACTTTCTCTGCACCTATAGGAGTTCGTACAAATAATTTTGTCGTGGAGGTGTTATGTGAATTTCAACATTAAACTTCCTCATGGCTTTTGTTTATGTATTAATGAATCTCAGAATGCTTTACAGATACAAAAAGGATCACAAGTGTACTGAATCTTCTTGGCACTTCATCCATCGACCTATTATTTTAAGTTTCGACTCCCTAATGTTTATTCATATATAGAGAACCTGTTAATCTACTTTCTATGCATCTATTGGAGTTCGTACAAATAATTTTGTCGTGGAGGTGTTATGTGAATTTCAGCATTAAACTTCCTCATGGCTTTTGTTTAAGTAATAATGAATCTCAGAATGCTTTACAGATATAAAAAGGATCGCAAGTGTACTTGAATCTTCTTGACACTTCATCCATCGACCTATTATTTTAAGAAGCCTGGGAGATTGCTAAAGTTGGAGCCAAATAACAGTTTCATATAACAAGCTCAGTGGCAGCAACGACATTTGTTATTTAAAGTGAAAACTTTAAATGACAGTTAAGGGCATAATCAGTAACAACCAAAATGTTCTTACACCAATATTGTATCAATCATTCATTCCCATTCAGCAAGGAGAGATTCAACATACTCCTTCACTTTTCATAGTTTTCTACTTTACAAACAAAAGTTCAAACCAAACAAACTTACTTGAACAAAATCAACATGCCCCGATCCAGCAATAAAGTGGTTATACTTGTCATATCGACAAAAATCTACATATCCCTGCACAGTTTGCATTACATGTGATGTGATGTACATTCAGAATGCTAGCAAGAAAGAGCACATCAATACTTTCAGCTAATTAAAAACAAATGTAGTACTTAAGAACATGAAGTTAAAGACTACCATTTGTGATCTGCTCTCCACATCTTTGCAAAAGCGGATCACCAAGTCAGGTCCTGCGGTAGCAGAAATACAAAATTGTAATACGCTCAGGACATAGATATTTATACAGTAAACAAAGTGTTATCAAAAAGAGAAATGGAACTATCTATATTCGGAATCAAGCAAGGATGTTACCTTCCCCTCGTGCACAAAAGGAACACCAACCCAATCACTCTATTCAATAGCTTAAGAGAGAACATATTACTATGTGCCAA
Organism: Hibiscus syriacus; assembly: GCF_006381635.1. Classification (NCBI taxonomy): domain Eukaryota; kingdom Viridiplantae; phylum Streptophyta; class Magnoliopsida; order Malvales; family Malvaceae; genus Hibiscus; species Hibiscus syriacus. Next base: position 283,201 of record NW_024062608.1, read on the forward strand.
AACTCTAGTCTATGGAAATGGAAAATTTTGAACTACAGACGTTCATCTAGAACAAACCGATATTCATATGAGTATGCGAAATTTATGATAAGTAACCAAGGATACTAATTCAAGCAGCCTGCTAGAATTATCGAGGGCGTAGCAATTGGATTTTGGGACAGCAACTGATGTAACCGTAAGTGCTTGTGTCAGAACAGCTGCAGAAGGAAACAATTCATTTGCATCAAAAAAGTTTTAAAATAGTTAACAAAATACTACTTCACACAAAAAAAAATCAAACAAGTCACCTGCCACTGCAAAGATTACGAAACTAGGATTTAAACTGTATTTTACACTCCGCATTGTTTCGTGTACTCTATCAAGCATGTCCTGCGATAGATACAGTGACTTTCAGCTTAATTGTATAATCAGAAATTTCAACTTTCACAAAAATAGTAGCAGAGAATGCAAATATGGTGGAGTTTGAACAAGATTGTTTGAAGCAAATGAATATTTGAGATTGAGATCTCAGATGAATGGAATTTATAGAAATTTACGAATATATTTGGATTAGACCGTAATTTTAAATTCTGCGATCGTTATTAGAAGAAAAGAGATAAAATAAAAGGAAATGGAGACTAAGGGTATGTTTGTTTGGGGAAAACCAATTACCCCGAAATCCAGTGTTTGTTTCGTGTAATTCGCATTCCGGAAAATGTTTTTCCGTGTTTGTTTCACGTAATTCGTTTTCCGAAAAATGTTTTCTCGTGTTTGTTTCACGTAATTCGTTTTCCGGAAAATGTTTCCCAGTGTTTGGTTGGAAGAAAATTGGTTGGTCAACGTAAAATATTTTCATAGTCAACAAAATTTCTTTTATGTTTTCTGGAAAATAACTTGCGGTATGATTTTTCGTAAGTCATTTTCCGAACTTTTTACTTCAAAGAATAAATACTCAAAATAATTTTATTTTATGAATTTAATATTAATAAAATATTTTAATATCATTTTAATCAAAATATTAATTATTAAAATATTTAAAATATATTTATTAATATTTCTAATAATATAATATTATATTTTTAATATTATAATAAAATAATCAATCATATATAATAATATAAGATATATATTTATGTTAATAATATATATAAATTATTAATAAATTTATATTATTTATTAATTTCATAGAAGTAATATTATTAAAACAATGAATAATATTATTTATATATTTACTATTAATCTAATAATCTAATAATATTTTAATAAAGATATTTAAAATATACTAATTAATATTTTTAAAATATAATATTACACTATTACTTTAATAAATAATTAATATAATTTATAATATTTTTATTTCAATAAAATATACCAATATTAATATTTTTATTAATAAAATTATAAAAATAATATTTAATAATAAATAAATTATTTAATATTTTAAAAATAATAATATTAAGTTTTATGATAAATAATATTATTTATTGTATTTAATATTTGTAATAAATAATTTTTTAAAAACTCATCAACTAGTGGAAAAAAAGGTTTAAACAATATCTTCCAAACATCGTAAAACGTTTTCCAGATGTTTTTCAGAAAAAATATAATTCATTTTACGGAAAACATTTTTCGGAAAACGTTTTCGAGAAATGTAATTCATTTTCCAGAATTCAAATTCCACAATTCAATTTTTAGAAAACCAATTACAGCCAAACAAACAGACCCTAAATCAATTTGAAATATAATAGAAAATACCAGAAGAACTTGACCGGATTGTCGATATTGAAGAAACCTGAAGCATAAAGACAATTCGACGGCAATACCAATTAAATATAGGGTAAACTACATCAATTGCAACCCAACTATGGGCTTGGTTTCGAAATGACCACTATTTTTAAATTTGGGTCAATATGACCACTAAACAATTTAAATGGTTTTAATATATCCACTTGCCGTTAACATTTGATGGTGGTGCTTACGTGACAGTTAATAAAATTGATATAATTAAGATGAGGGTCCTTGTAAATTTATGTATTTGCAATGCTAACACCCTGCTTTGTTTTCTTCCATTTTGGTCACTACTTGTATATGATTTGTTTCTTTAGATTTTCGTTTAATGAAATTTGATCCTGATTCTATTTTTAATTTGTCTAATGCCTTAATTTGAGCATTAACTTTAAAATATTTTTATTCTAATTATGTATTAAATTTATAGATTAAATCTCCTAGATTTTAGAATTAATCGTTGAGTCAATTCTCACACCTGTTATCAAGATAATACATATGTTATATAATTTATTCAGGTTTAGGTAGAAAAATAAAAATAAAATAACTTAATTGCATTTAAATCCAAGATCAGTTAGTAACCAAGCAAAGCCTTAACCAATAGGCCAAATCTAATATTTAGAAATCAATTAAAATATTTTTATATGTTATATATTATAGTTATTGATAGAAATAAAAATAAACAAATGATGACTTAAATCAAGGCCAATTGAGAAATGATAACACTTAAATTGCTAAAAAATATCTAATATATTATTTATAATTAATTTAATATTTTAATATATTTAAATTAAAGTTATGTATTTTATATTTATTTTTTAATGATTATATATATGAATTATATGTAAAATTAAATTAAAAATTTATTTAACAAACTCGAACTCGAGCACAATTTAAAATCAAAAAATAAATTTAATTTGAATCTTAAATATTTTTTTCTTATGATTATAATTTGAATATTAAATTATTTTTAATGATTTCATATATATATAATCATTTAAAAATAAATATGAAAACAATAAATTTAGTTTAGAAATATTAAAATCTTAAATCAATTATAAATAAACTATTAGATTTATTTTAATGATTTAATTGTACTTATATTTTCAATTGGCCTAGAAGTAAGTTCTCACTTACTCGTTTTTATTTTTTTATCATTAACTATAATATATATATATATATATATATATATATATATATATATATATATATATATATATATATATGCTTGTTTGATTACTAATTCATTTTGGTTCAAATCCAATTAAGTTTTTTGCCTAGATTGTGACATGTCACAATTTGATTGGAGAAATAAATTTATTAAATTAAATTGAAACTATGACCTAATTAAGAATTAAGAATTAAAGTTAATCTTGGTGATCAAATTGATTAATTCTAAAATCTAGGGGATTTAATCTATAAATTTAATACATGATTAGAATAAAACATTTTAAAGTTAATGCTCAAATTAAGCATTAGACAAATTAAAAATAGAATCAGGATCAAATTCCATTAAATGAAAATCCAAGGAAACAAATCATATACAAGTAGTGACCAAAATGAGAAAAAATAAAACAAGGTTCCAGCGTTGCGAATACGTAACTTTACAATAATATCAATTTTATTAACTGTTACGTAAATATTTCCATTAAATGTTAACGACAGGTGGTTATATTAAAACCATTTAAATAGTTCAATGGTCATATTGACACAAATTTGAAAATGATGGTCATTCCGAGACCAAGCCCATAGTTGGGTGATCATTTATGTAGTTTACCCTTAAATATAAGCATAAAATAACCAATTTTATTAATATATTAAATTTAGATAATAAATAAATTAAAAAAAAAATTATTCTTTAAGAAAAAAATATGACGTTTGGTTCATATAAAAGATTATTATCAAGGAGAATGATCTTTTTTTCAAAATTGTATTCTCATGTTTGGTTCACAGAAAAGATCATTACAAGGTAATAACTTATTATCAATAGTAGCAATTTTGGGTTAAAATGGTGGGAATGTCATTACCTCCAAATTCTTAGGTAATGAACAATTCTCACCGCTTTGGATACAAATACCCCTGAAATAATAAAGTTTTGGGTAAACTGTGCTGATAGTCCCTTTTGTTATCGGTCTGACCGAATTTAGTCACAAAAAAATTAAGGGAAAATGATATCTTAAGTTATTGGTTCGTCTGGCTTAAGTCCATATCTATTAATTTTGTTTAACCCCTTTTATTTTAATTCTCTTTTTTTAAAGTCACTAACATGGTTGAAAGACTAAAATCTAACGGACTGATAATGTTGGGGACTGAAATCGGACTAACCGATAATGTTAATGACTTAAATCAAACGGGCCGATGGCGTTAGTGACCATTTCCCTTTATTTTTTTCAATGACCAAAGTCGGTCGGACCGAAAACATAGGGGACTATCGGTATAGTTTACCCTAAATTTTTTCATATGAATTTTCATTTCTTATTCTTCATGCTTTACTCAAAATTATAAACTTAATAATAATAATAATATAAAAATAATTTAATTTAATAAAATATTAATAAATTTGAGTAGTTAAAATTATTTTATATTTTAATATTTTATATATTAATTATTTTATATTGTAAAAATGTTCGAGATAATTAGATCTATTTTGCACCTTCTTTAACTTCAAAAATTGCAGAAGTGTATACAGAAGTGGGTACTACTTTAAATGAATGGCAGCATGCTCAATTTGTGGGGTTTTTGGCCCAATAGGGTAACTAGAAAAAAAAGAAGCAAAATAGGGTTGTTAGACATTTATTTTGGGTTCTACGACATTTTCTATTATGTAGGTGAAACTCGTCACCTCGAGATGACGAGTTTAAGGCATATTATTATTATTATATTCGGGGTGTATTCTTTAATTATTTTCTAAGGAACTCATCATCTTGAGGTGACGAGTTCCATTAAAACAATATTTTTTCCAATTATTTACTTTAAATTGAAAATAAATATTTTTTTGGAACTCATTACCTCGAGGTGACGAGTTCCTTTGGGTTTGAATGTGTAACTGTTTAGAAATATTTGAAAAGTAGCTGTTAGAATTCATCATGTGGGCTTGACGAGTTCCAACGTCATTTTGATAAATTTTCACTATAAATAAGAGTTGGGTGAGGTGATAGAGTTATATGAGAATCGAATCATGCATTTGTCGGAAGAACATTTCAGAAAATTTCTAAATGATCATTTTGGGTCTGATTACTCTGACATTGATGATTCAGATTCAAGCTCATCTTTAGATGAGAAGTGGGTAAAAGAGTCAATAAAATCAATACTTGATCAACATAAAGAGATACAAATGGAGGAGGAGGAGGAGGAGGAGAATGAAGACTTACCAAACCTACACAGTAAATGACTTATGGAGAGGAATGAAAAAAAGAAAACTAATAGTGTAAAAATTGATAGGAAAAAGGAGAGGAGAAGTCGTTTGCTTTGTTGAAAAAATGTTTTAAATATATGTATGAATTTTTGTTTAGTTAAACGCTATTTATGAATAATTCACAATTATATATAAAAAGTTAAAAATAAATATGGTTATTGATATTGATAAATTATCCAAAACATGTACAACAAACAACATGGGAATACAATTACGAAGGTTTTATTGACCTGGTCGATATTTTGAAAGATGTGGACATTGTTTTCTGTTGTGGTTTTCACATCTGCAATGGCCACAAAGCTTTGGCAGATATTGCTCTCATTGAGGATCATCCATATCAATATGAATTCGACTAGATTCAAGACGACCCTTCAACTTTCTTCGTAATTCTGGATTTGGCAACCATTCTTCAGAAATAGTTGATGGCCAATATGCATGGTTTGGGAGATACTTAAAGTCACAACTGTATATGTTGTGCATAATATGCAGACTATAACAATCATCAGTGTATGAGTATGGGTCTACATTCACATGTATACATGCAGCAACCGTGTGAGCGCATGGGTATCTAAAGGCTTGAAATCGACCATAATCACATCATCTTCTATTCAGATTACCAGTGTATGTGGAAGAATTCCCACCCTCATGAAGTTCTTGGACAATGTAATCAGAATCGAGTCTGGCGAAATTATGAACAAACATTGATGTTGCATGTGTTTGATTTTTCTTCATTGTTTTCTCCAGATCTGCAGCTCAATTTATGCCTTCGTTAATCACTGCCTCTACTTACTCGTCTTTGTCTACTCATATGTTACCCAATCTATAGTAAGTCTCTCGAATAATATTTGCTACCGAAAGATGTCTAGTCCCTTTAAGCACTAAATTGATGCATTCGACAAGATTGGTTATCATATGATCGTAACGTCGACTCAGATCGTCATCATTTTGTAACCATCTTTCTTGAGGAATTTCAGTTGCAAAGTTATAAATTTCTTCATTTTCTCATATTTTTCAGCCTTGCACGGAAGTTTGGTTGTAGTAAAGTGTATCCTGAAAAAAGTTAGAATTAAGTATAATAATAACTAAAGAACATAAATTAAGGGGAAAAAAATAAGTTACCCATATAGTTAATCACTTTCTTGATATTCTTATTCTTAAATCTTGTCATAGCATTGGAAACAATACGATGTATGCAATATGCAGAAAATACATGGGGAGAAAACCACCTACTTCTCGGTTTATCAATCATGGCCAACAAACCAAGTGAATGATTTGAGATCATACAAACCCCATCTTAATTTTCATCATGGGAACGCAAGATGAACAGAAGAAATTACATGTTTCCTCTTACTTATTTTTAACAATGATAAAGGCAATGGGAAAAATGTTTCTGTCACAATCTTTTGCAACAACTATCATCATGACATGTATACGACATACAAAAAAGTACCATCCACTTGAACCATTTGTTTGATGTAACGAAATCCTTCAATGGATGACTTGAAAGCCCAGAATAAGCCTTTGAAAACTCTTTTCCCTGGGATAACATGTCCATGAAACGTGGTCGTAGGATAAATATAAGAACGAACAATGGTTACTGGGATGAAACATTTCATTGCGTGCAACAGATATGGAAGCTCATTTTACGATTAATCCTAATCACCGTACAAGAGTGGTATTGCTTTCCTTTTCGCCATCCATGACTTGTAGTAAGACAGAAAATAACCCAATGCATTCTAGATTGATGCCACTATCATTGAAACTGGGATCCTTATATTTTTCTCCACCAAAAGCTTGACCTATGCACATATGACATTAGAATCTAAGTGTTTGTGCTCTTGTGTCAAGGAGCTCAACGTACAACTGTGCTGGTTGTGAAACCTTGTAACTTCCTACAACATCTTTTGTTGTAGGTATGAAACATATATCCTCCACTTATAGCTGACATTATTGTTTATACACCTAAAAAAATATGTCTTTTAATCAAACTCCACCTTATTGAATTCTATATGAGCTTTGATACAAAACTTCTTTACTGCTAGTTGGACATCCTTCTTAGTTTTAAACTATGACCGAACTGGCAACTCGGTTGATTTGTCGTTAGAGGTACCTAGTGGGTTGTACATATCTCCAGTATTATCAGGAATCTCAGGATTCCTCGTGGCATCATAGTTTATGTCATGCATTGAAACTGGATAATGATAGTGAGGTATTTATGGTTAACTGGGTATTGATGAATATGTCCAACCTCGCTAGGCATTCTATAGAACATGACCACATGAAACGGTTGCCTCCTAGACATCACCCTCTTTATCAAAACCTTGTCCTTCTAAAGCAGCCTCAGCTATATCAGAATCATCAATTATTGGTGTGTCATCATCTAGCATCAGTGGAACAAAAGTTTCATTATCCTCTCTAAAATTAGCAAGGTTTTCACTAAATCATCCAACAAGGTTATCTCGATCATTTCATGGTCCTGCTTCTTCAGTCACGAGTGCAACTGTTGAGGAAGTATGAATATTTACAGTATTTTTAATTTCATCTTATATCTCAATCATTTGATTATTTGAAGATTGATATAGGCCAACTATAACAACAATATCGTTATCATCATCAAGCTGGATTGCTCCATATTTGAGCGGAGTCTCTGAAATCATGTGTCAATAGCTCAAACATAAAACATAAGCTCTAAGTTTTCTTTCAAATCTTTGCTTCGTTTGGCGATGAGATACATCTATAGGGAATATCATGTTTACGAGCCTCTGTGACATAAACTCAACACCATTGTCAGTTTGGATAACTAAGCCATTTGAGTGAACCACTGTGAAAAATTTGTTAGTCATAGCTTAAGAAAGGTTTTTGGTTGTTGAATGCAGTTGTAGAAAGTATAAGTTTTGTGAAGAATCACATGAAGTAAGCCAATTTAAAAGAAAAAGAGCTATCAAACACTTTTTTTATTGAAATATCATCTCATAGGCAAAATAATGCACCATGGAAGAAACTTTTCAGTGTCAATTAATCATCTTGATCAACTTTTTAGTGATATATCAACTCATTTCAGAAAATTTTTCATTGGTGATATATCACTTCATATCAGAAAAATGTGCATTCCTTATAGGCAAAATAATGCATCATGGTTAAAACATTTCAATACCTAATTGATCATCTTCAGCAACTTTTCAGTGATATATTAACTCATTTCAGAAAACTTTTTAGTGGTGATATATCACTTCATATTAGAAAACGTGCATTCTACATAGGCAAAATAATACACCATGATAGAAACTTTTCAGTGCTCAATTAATTATCTTCAACAACTTTTCAGTGATATATCAATTAATTTCAGAAAACTTTTCAGTGGTGATATATCATTTTATATCAAAAAGTGTGCATTCCTCGTAGGTAAAATAATACACCATGGCAGAAACTTTTCAGTGCCCAATTAATCATCTTCAACAACTTTTCAGTGATATATCAATTTATTTTAGAAAATTTTTCAGTGGTGATATATCACTTCATATCAGAAAAAACATGTATTTCTCATGGGCAAAATAATACACCACGGTAGAAACTTTTCAGTTCACAAACTTTTTATAGATCTATTAATATGTGTAAGGTGAAAGCCATTTTACTCATTTGAAGCAAAAAAATCTAAAACAATTTTAGCATTTCACTTCCAAAGCTTGAGTTTTTTGTGAACATGACAAATATTCGCGCAACTGTTTTTTATGATTGCAAATCTTTAACCATGTGTTTCAAAAAAAAAATTCAACTAGAAGAGTTGAAGTTCAATATAGAAACAAGGGTTCAACTCAGAAGTAGTAGAAAAATATCTTCCTTATGTTATCAATTGCTACTATCATGCACGAGGTTTCATCTAAACGATGGTGTCGACCTTGCTGGTATGATTGAGACATACTACTATCATTCTATATCTAATGTCGATTTGTTTATAGAGTTCACTGATCTTGATCTTGCTCGTATGGTTGAAGATACTGCTTTCAGCTCGAATATCCCACCAACTTAGAAAAATGGCGAAGAAACTAAGATATATGATGGAGGCCCAAAAGCATGGTTCTAATTTATTCGTGAATGACAATAAGAAAAAACATGGAGAATTGAAGAACTTAATATTATTTCTGACGAGTCTACTAATTATGAAGATTAAAACATCATAATGAATACTCCTATGTTTATGATTTTATTTACTGTTTAAGCTGTGTGTAAGGTTAGTTGTATTTGCGTCCTTAACGTAATGTATTAAGTATATTGTTTTTTCTTCTTAATGTAATGTTCACGGTATGTTGTTTTGTCTCCATAATGTAATGTTTAATGGTTTGATTTAATGTTTACAGTTCGTTGATCTTTTAAACAAAATCTATTATAATTTACTTAACTTTTTAGGGATATATCGGTATGACCGTTGAAACTCTTCACATTAAGAAGATAAAAACAATAATTGAATATGATCACTCAAATCTCGTCACCTCAGCATTACGACTTTCTTTTTATTAAAAAAATTAACCACAAAAATAATATTATTTTAAAGAGGTGACAAGTTCTAAAGTTTTTTTTAAAATTTTCAATATAAATCAAATAATTAGAAAAAATAATATTATTTTAATAGAACTCGTCACCTCAAGATAATAAGTTCCTTAGAAAATAATTAAATAATACCCCCGAATATAATAATAATATCCTTTGAAATTTGTCACCTCTAGGTGACAAGAGGTAATGAGTTCCACTTGCACTGTAAAAAATGTCGATTCTAAAATAAATGTCTAACAACCCTATTTTGCTATTTTTTTCCCTGATTGCCCTATTGGGCAAAAAAAGACCCTCAATATGCTGCAAACAAGGGTAGCATTGTTGAAATCAAGGAACATATTAATCGGTTACTTCGTGGCCCTATGACATCTATAGATCTGGGTCAGTTTGCAAATCTCAAGCCCGATCTCCATTATCGTCTCAATACCGCAGAAATTTATCGGAATAAATCGTATTTTCATACATGCTCTTCCAACCAATGCAAACAAAACACTGTTAATGGGCTCTATTCAGAAACTGGTGTTTGGGTTAATAACTTAGATAATATACATGCTACAGCCCTGGGTACTTTCAGTTGCTTTTTATGACTTCCTCTCCTCATCCGGATAGCCTGCTAGTCACTGTCACATCTATGGTCACACCTCAAATGAATGATCGCCTTCTTTCTGTGTTTACTAAAAACGAGGTTTATGCTGCTTTTTTTTTCTTTCAGATCCACACCCACAAAGCACCAGGAATTGATGGCTTGCCAGGGAGTTTTTATAGATATTTTTGGCCACTTATTGGTGATGATGTACTTAATTTTTTTGTTTAGAACTCCTTAAAGGCCGGGAATCAATGGCCGATGTAAATTGCACTGTGTTGGTGTTAATTTCTAAAACTGTTGAACCAGAATCAATGTCTCAATTTCGGCCAATAGCATTGTGCACTGTTATTTATAAAATTATTTCCAAAGTTCTGGTAAACCTCCGTAGACCATTGTTACAGGGATACTTTGACGATAATCAAGACGATTTTTCCTTGGTAGACTAATCACTGACAATGTCCTCATCGCGCCTGAAATTATCAATTACCTAAAGAATGGACAATCAAGACGTATGATCGAGTAGAGTGGTCCTTTCTCCGAGTGATGTTACTCCGTCTTGGTTTTACTGAATGGTGAGTTTCGTTGGTTATGTCATGTGTTACTTCTGTTTCATACCAAATCTGCATTAATGGTAGCTTATCTGACTGTTTTCCTCCGCTTCGTGGTCTTCACCAAGGTGACTCTTTATCACCATTTTTATTTGTTCTATGTGCTCAAGGGTTATCTTCACTCTTACACTGAGAGCATCGCCACAATCGAATACAGAGTCAAGATTGAGTCGATCTGCTCCACGAGTTATCCATCTTTTTTATGCTGATGATTGTTTACTATTCCTACGCAACACCGAGTCTGAATTTACCCGAGTTCGTGACACTCTTGCTTATATGAGAGTTATTCTGGACAAAAAACGAATTTCACAAAGTCAAGTCTTTATTTCTCTCCATATACGTCGATGTGCAAGTCAATCTTAGCTATCTTGTAGGGGTTTCTACTGTATCGGATCCAGGTTTGTATCTTGAGATGCCTCGACTCATTGGTCGAAACAAGATTCAAGCATTTGAATTTCTTTGAGATAAAGTGTCTTCCAGAGTTCGGGGTTGGACAAAGAATTTGATCTCTTATGGCGGTCGTGCAGTTTATATTAAGGCGGTGCTATTTTTTTGTAATGGGTTGCTATTTAATTCCGAATGAAGTATTATTGGACATCACTGCTTCTCTTCGTGCTTACTGGTGGACGGAAGAATCTTCATCTCGGGGATAACCCCTCGTCGCTTGGCAAACTCTTTGTCGACCAAAAAAAAAATGGGGGCCTTGTCTTCCACGATCTTCGACTATTTAATATGGCGATGCTCAGCAAGCAATTGTAGGGAATAATTCAACTGCCTCGGTGTCTCATGGCTCGTATTTTAACAACGAAATATTTTCCATCGGGTTACATTCTTCCGGCCTCTCTTGGTGATCACCCTTCGTTTGTGTGGAGGAGCTTGTTTAATGCCATCCAAGAATTCTGACTTGGGTTCCATTGGCCTGTTGGGATAAATAGTAAGGTTCCTATGCATGGTGCGATTTGGGGTGGAGTCTACCTGATTCGGTTTGAGGCTAATTACACAGATAGTACATTGCAACCTGTCGTGTGGGGATTTTATGTTTTCAGATGTCCTCTGTTGGAATGTTCCTCTAGTTCAGCAAGTTTTTACAGCTAGTGATGCTCAAGAGATTCTTCAGTGTACTATCTCCCCCATTGATTCGGATGTTCTTATTTGGAGTGGCCATTCATCAGGTACTTACATTGTTCTTTCTGGATAGAGATGACTTGTTCGTCGTCAGACACCAACAATTCAAGCATCCAGGATGTGGCTATTTCTTTCGAGATTACATACGCTTCCTCAGGTTTGTATGTTTGGATGGCGTGCTGCTCATGAGTCTCGAACACGTCGGTGCTATTGGAGTTCAATGTTCCTTATGTGGTTCTCCAGGGGAAACAGTTTTCTATGCTTTGCGGGATTGCTTGATGATCTCTCCAATCTTGGCAGTGGCAGGATTCATCCGAGCGTCAGATATTATGAGCTTCTCATCTCTTGGTGCATGGTTAGAGAATATGATGCTCAACTTGACTGTTCATCGATTCATTGCACTTTTTGTACTGATCTGGAAGATATGGCATCGTCAGAATTTTTTTTTCCATGAAGGACAAATGTTACCAGGTTGGAAACTGACCGTTACGGTAAATGCTCTTCAATCGGCTTTCTCCTCTGCTATGGCTACATCATCCCGTGGGTACATTCAAGATTGATGGGGCATGTCCTTGTCCTCATGTGTCCACAGCTGTAGGAGTTATTGTCCGTGACGGTGCTAATTTAGTTATGGCGGGTCAAACTATCCCAGTCTTGGAGATACGCACAGCCGGAATCATTGAAGCTTGGCACTTATTCGGGGAATTCAGCTAGCTAGGGTGTTCAAATTTTCGAACTAATTCGGTTAACAGGCCGAACCAAATTAGTTCGAAAATTCGGTCAGTACCGAATTAGTTCGGTCGGTTAACGGTTAAGAAAATTTTTAAAATTCGATTAACGGTTAATTCGGTTTGAAATCGGTTAATTAACCGAATTAACCGAAATTAAATATTAAATATATTATATATAACATATAGGCTCAGTCCAGACCATTTAAAACTCAATTAATAATTTAAGATCCAATAAATTTTAAACCTAAATCAATATTAATTAATTAAAAAATTTATATAAAATTTTTATTTTATAATTTTATATTATTTAAATTAATTGTAAACTGTTTTTTTAAATTAAAAATATTATATATAACATATGGGCTCAGCTCAAACCATTTAAAACCCTATTAATAATTTAAGATCTAATAACTTTTAAATCTAAATCAATATTAATTAATTAAAAAATTTATATAAAATTTTTTATTTTATAATTATATATTATTTAAATTAATTAGAAACTGTTTTTTTGAATTAAAAAATATTTAATTTTTATATAAATTAGAAAATTTTAAAATTTTTTGGTTAATTCGAAAATTAATTGAATTAACCGAAATTTATTCGGTTTGGTTAATATTTTCAAAAAAAATTCGGTTCGATTAACGGTTAAAAGAAAAAAAAATCGATTAATTCGATTAATGGTAATTCAGTTCGGTTGGCCACCGAATTAACCGAATGAACAACCCTACAACTAGCGGTGGAACTAGAGCTTTCATCTACCGTGATTGAAAGCGGTTCAATGAATGTAGTGCAACAACTTCAAAATCCAGCCAACGACCGATCTGCTCTCCGGTTCTACCTTCTTGAAGCTCGAAAGCTATTGGATGCTCATCCTCACATCTCAGCTCGGTTTATCAGGCGAGAGGCCAACGGTGCAACACATGCTCTCGCAAATTACGCCGCAACGTCAACCATACCTCTATTTTAATTCTGTAATTCCGAACTGGATTAAAGCTATTGTACATGCTGACTCTATTTTTTCTTAAATGAATGCCGGTTATTTTAAAATATATATATATGTTAAAATAAATAAAAACATTTTTTTGATAAAAAGTTATTAATGGTTAAACAATAGGCTTAATATAAAAATAAGTGTCTAAATTACACTTAAGATTAACTTTTAGTGCCTAAATTTTTTTTTCACTAAAAATAGGTGCATAAAGTTTCCTCTATTGTATTTTTAAGTGTCTATCGTTAAGCGACACATTTCACTTCTATATTTTTTTTAAAAATTGGACGTGATACGTCTTGCTTAACGGTTTTTTAACAATAGACACTTAAAAATGTAACGGATAAAACTTTAAATACCTATTTTTAACGAAAAAATTTTTAGACATTAAAACGTTTTTCGAGACCTTCTTTATATACTTATTTTTGTATTAAGCCTAAACAATAATACATAAGATCATAATAATAGTCTAAGATAACAAAAGTTAATCGGGTAAACTGCTTCAGATCAGCTGTCACGCAACTTTAAGATAGTTATCAATTTAATCGTTCAAAACAATTATTCTGATGAAGTCATTTCTAACCTCTCTGACTTGGTCACTTGAATAAATTCTGAAACCAAATCAAACACCACAAATAGTATCCTCAACGCATAACCACTGAATGTTTTAATCAATGGATAAAAGTAAATAAAGAGTTTTTAGGATTAGTGAGATGAGACATTAAATCTCTTAAGTAAGGTCATAAGTTTAAATCACGGCGATTGTAAATCGAACAAACTGCGCTGAGAGAATCGTCCTTACCTATGTAGTACCTGATCCAAAATAATCGATTAATATATCGAATACCGATGATTATATATAAAAAAATTAGTGACTATCGAAATAGTTACCTATAGAAAAAGAAACCCAAATCCCAGCAGATTTCTTCCTTGTTTGATGCCTACTCTACTCCTTTCTTTTCACCCCTTTGTTTGGTTCGTACTTCACGATACCGTTTGAGTTGAGCTGGGAACTTGGGTTTGAGTATTTTGGATTTTGTAATGGTACATCTCTCCCGCAAATTCACTACAATACCCATAAATTTTATCCCGATACAGTTCTTAAAATACCAGCAGCATCAAATCCATGCACGTATTCTTCGTAAAGGCCTTGAACAGTGCTGCTATATTATCACCAAACTCGTACGAAGCCTCATCAAAATAGAAATCCCCGTGGATAGTTATGCTAAGCTTGTTTTTAATCAGGTTAAGTATCCAAACCCATTTCTTTGGACTGCTCTTATTCGTGGATATTGTTTACAAGGGCTTGTTAGGGAATCGGTTTTTGTGTATACTAGTATGAGAAAGGAGAATACTTTGCCCGTTTCTTTCACATTTTCGGCTCTTTTTAAGACTTACAGTACGGTTCTTGATGTGAAGTTGGGCAGGCAAATCCATACTCAGACCATCTTGATTGGTGGTTTCGATTATGATTTATATGTCAAAAATAGCTTGATTGAAATGCATGTTAAATTAGGAATTTTAGAGTGTGGGAGGAAGGTGTTTGATGAAATTGCATGAAAGAGATTTGATTTCTTGGACAGAGTTAATTGTTGCATATGCGAAGGATATGGAATCTGCAGGGGAGTTGTTTGATCAGTTGCCTCTGAAGAATATGGTGGCATGGACTGCTATGGTCACAGGATATGCTCAGAATGCTAACCCTAGAGTGGCATTGGAGTTGTTTGAGAGAATGCAAAACGAAGGAGTGAAAACAGATGAGGTTACATTGGTTGGAGTTATATCTGCTTGTGCACAACTTGGTGCTGCAAAGTACTCAAAATGGATTCGGGATATTGTTGAAAATTTGGGGACTGATCCTACTCGTTGTGTTGTGGTGGGGTCGGCTTTGATTGATATGTATTCGAAGTGTGGAAATGTTGAGGATGCATATAAGTTTTTTGAGGCAATGGAAGAAAGGAATGTGTATTCGTATAGTTCGATGATTTCAGGGTTTGCTATGCATGGTTGTGCATATGCGGCATTGGAATTGTTTCGTGAAATGGTGAATATGGGTTCAAACCTAACAGAGTTACATTTATTGCGGTGCTTACAGCACGTAGCCATTCAGGAATGGTAGAGCAAGGTCGCCAAATTTTTGCATCCATGGAGGAGAAATTTCAAATTTCTCCTGGAGTTGATCATTATGCTTGCATGGTGGATCTTCTTGGTTGAGCTGGACTCCTGGAAGACGCACTTAAACTTGTAGAATCTATGCCAATTGAGCCTAATGGGGGTGTTTGGGGGGCATTGCTTGGATCATGCCGCACTTATTGTAATCCGGACATCGCCCAATTTGCTGCAAACCATTTATTTGAGCTGGAACCTAATGCAATTGGAAACTACATCTTGCTCTCTAACATATAGCGATGGAATGATGTTTCAATGGTGAAGAAACTGATGAGAGAGGAAGGTCTCAGAAAAAATCCTGGATGTAGTTGGATGGAAGGGAAGAAGGGTGTCATTGAGGAGTTCTTTGCCAGGGACATGACCCACCCAAGGTCTGGTGAGATGAAGCAGGTGCTTGAGCATCTTCGAAATCGGTTAAAAGCTATCGGGTACGAACCAAACATGAATTCTGTCGCTTATGATGTGAATGATGAAGAAAAGAGACGGATACTAATCATTCATAGCGAGAAACTAGCTCTGGCATTTGGGCTACTCGGTATAAATGCTGATTGCCTCGTTAGGTTTATGAGGAATATAATAATATGTGAAGATTGGCACTCATTTATGTGTGGCGTATCTCAAGTCACAGGGAGGGTAATTATTGTAAGGGATAACTTGAGATTCACTATTTCCATGATGGAAAGTGCTCCTTTGGTAACTTTTGGTGATTCAGTACCACGAGTCCATATATCTTAAACACAAAGAATTAGTGACTTTCTTTTGTATTCTATCAATATTTCTTACTAAGCTAATTTCTCAATTGAGATGCATTTTCTTTACAGTGAAAGACAATTCTGTTTTGAAAATTTAATGGGAATATTGGGATACAAAAATAAAATTGCAACTATAGGAAATGTAATTATGTTAAAATAACATAGAAGGTTATACATAACAGGCAATTTAATTTTTATTGTATTCTCCATTGTTTTCTATGCTAAGTCCCTTGGATTGAAGATAATACCATAAATATCTACAAATTACACTGCCAGAGTCTGCCACAAAGAACCCAAACTAAAAAACAAGTGTCAAAGGTAAACAAAAAACCCAGGGCATTATAACTCTCAATAGTGTTCTTCTAGGTCAAACAATAATGCTGGTTCTAAAAGCAAATCAACATCTAAGCATTTGCATATGCAATCTCAGGGTGGTAGTGAAGCATCTCAATCCACACCATCTCTCTAATCATTTGTTCTCCCATGTTCTCATCTACGTTGAGGTCGATCGGTACTTGTGCAGGTGGATTGGACCTTGGCTCATATAACCCCGACATATAGGGATGTAGGAGTGCTTCTGTGACGGTAATTCTCTTAGATGGATCGAAAACTAGCATCCTTTGCAACAAATCTATGGCTAATGGATCGGCTTGAGGGTATAGGTGAGAAAAATGGGTTCTCCTAGAGTAAGGAAGTGACTTGATATACCTTCTGGCTTTCGGGTTATCGATAAATGCAAGATCAGCCTCTTGCTGGCTTCCAAGGACATTGATAATTAGCTTAAGCTGGTTGAGGCATTCTGTCCCAGGGAAGATGGGTTTCCGACCAAGAATCTCGGCAAAGATGCACCCGACCGACCAAACATCAATGAAGGTGCTGTAATTATCACAACAGAGTAGGAGCTCCGGAGCCCGGTACCAGCGGGTGACAACATACTCCGTCATGAATTGTTCATTGCCTCTACTGGTTCGTGCCAGCCCAAAATCACATATCTTTAGGTCACAGTTAGCATTGACAAGGAGGTTCCCAGGCTTCAAGTCTCGATGAAGGATGTTCGCCGAGTGCAGGTACTTCAGCCCTCGTAGTAACTAAAACATCTACTTAAAGGTTAGAAACAGATAAAGTACTCAAATTAATACCGTTCCAAACCTTCTAGAGCAGAGGAAAACAGTGGATATTTACTGTCATTACTTACAGTCTACACTAGACAGTCGAGAAGATAATTATTTTTAATGAAGCAATTATGTCGACAACCAGGAAAAATGCTGTAAGGGAGGATGTAACACTGCATACTAGTCTGGCCTTTATGATTCTCAACAAACCAGAACTGAATCATTCACCTTCTATGTCATTTGGACTCGGCATCGTGTTAGCTACTGGGTACATATATGACATGGGAATATGCTCAAATTTCTTTCTAAAGCTTTTCTATGTACTCCTAGGATCATACTTCCACAACTCATAGCCTTTCTTTTTCAGCTGAACTAAATGCAAAATGGGACCAGATGAGCACGAAAATCATCAATGCCCCAAAGCTAAAGGATGCACAGAAATTAACTATCCAAGGACAAGCTATTAACACTAACTAAACATTTAATTACAGTCTAAAGTCCCTACAAAGGGGATATCAAACAACAAAATTGTAAAATGAAACTCACAGATACTTAATGTGCATCTAAATCCAAAATTACCATCTAGAATTGGTGAATGTTTAAAAACACCGAAATTACCAACAAAGATAATATATTTGGCAGTACCTGGAAAATGAAATACTTGTAGTGATCATTGGAAAGAGGCTGATGGGACTTGATAATCTGATGCAAATCGGTGTCCATTAGCTCATAAACCAAATAAACATCATTGAAACTGGTTCTGTGAGTAGGCATCATTACATATTTCAAAGCAATCACGTTCTCGTGTAGGATATGTCTGAGAAGTTTCAGTTCCCTCAAAGTTCTCAAAGCATCGACACGGTTCTCAAACACATTGTGGATCTTCTTTATGGCCACTTTCTCGTTGGTTTCCCTGTTGATGGGGGAGCAAACGATGCCGTATGCTCCTCTCCCTATAGGCATGATTGGAACATATTTCGTGTCAATCTCGAAAAGGGTTTGCCACATTGAATAGTAATGCTTCCCCCTTGGCTTCACCCCATTTGATGGCTCCACAAGAGTCGCCATTTTTGTTTCTCTGTGGAAATTTCTACAAAGGTGAGAATCATTACCAGAAAATTAGAAAAAGAAAACAAAAGATATAAAAAGGGGTTTTGGAATCAATTCTTACTTGCCGCTTCTACTTGTTAGCTTTGATCTTTTGAATAAGTTTCTTCACTTTTTGATACCCTTTTCTTGAATCTATCAGCAAACTCCAAATTCACTAACTTTCAAATCATGCAACTGTAAAATCCCAAAAACCCCGACTTTTTTCGTACCCTTTTCTTCAACCTTTAAACCAACTCCAAATTCACAAATTCAAAGTCAATCCACTGTAAAAAGAAAAGAAATCCCCTTTATTGAACTTGCAAAAACAAAACATGGGAGACAGAGAAAGAACTAATTTGATCTTAATTCAAAGTTTCCGATGTGAGCAAAGAGACAAGAGAAAGAGAAGATATCATGACAGCATGTAAAGAAGACGTGATGCGAACACGGCACTTTCCTTGAGTAATAAAACGACAACTTCGTACTGTTTTAGTCTTTGGGGTTTTAAGAAAAACTCTCTCTCTCTCGCTTCATGCACAAACAATCTTGCGCCTTTTTCTTTCTGTTTTTTACTTGAACATGTAATTTTACAGCTTGGCTTGCTTAAGCTTTTGCACCCCCACACAAACTTAAAACTTGAAAGTTTCCCTAATTTTGCACAAATTTTTATCTAAATAATTTTACCCATTTTAATAATTAAAAATTAACTGATAATTTTATTTATTTGCATGAATTTTTTTATAGAATAGGTTATAGTTAAGTATTTGATTTTATAAATATTTGTAGTATAGGTTTCTTATAATCAAATATTTAATTCTATAAATATATAAAATATACATTCTTTAGTAATTAATCATTTCACTTTATTTTTTATACAAAAAAGTCTATGTCAGGGTGGCTCCTATGGATAGGGATGTTCAAACGATTAATTTGGCCACTAATCGAATCAAATTATCATTAACCGAACTAATCGAACTTTTTTCTTTAACCGTTAATCGAACCGAACCTTTCTTTAAAAATATTAACCGAATTGAACAAAGTTCGGTTATTTTGGTAGGTTAACTGAATTAACTGAAATTTTTTAATATTTTTTTATAATTAGATTAATTTAAATATAATATATGTACTTTTTTATTTGAGTTACAAATTAATTAGATATTGATAATTTAATGAATCTAGTGTGATTAAAGAGTAATTGGGTATTAATTTTTGATGGGTTTGAGCTTAAAATAGGTTTATATTATATATAATAAATATAATATTTAATAATTTCAGTTAGTTCGGTTAATTAACCGAATTAACCGTTAACTGAATATTGAAAAAATTAATTGTTCCCCGACTGAACTAATTCTGTGACCGACCGAATTAACTGAATTAATTCGATTCGGTTGGTTAATTCGGTTAAAGCTGAATAGTGAACACCTCTACCTAAGGGTGTTCAAATCTGGGTATATGGGTTTTCGGGTACCCGGGTCTTCGGGTAGTTGATTGGTCAGCCCGTGTCTCGACTCGGATGTTGCAGGTACTCGGGTACCTAATTTTTTTATCATTTTCAAATTATTAATTAAAAAATATACGTAAATTTAAATGTTCGAATTACATACTCCAACATACAAACATAAAATTTAAAAATGGTTTTTTTGTGGGAGTTTTTTTTAAAATTTTATTAGTTTAATTTAATATATAGAATTATTAATAATTAAATATGTAATATTATTATATATAAAAATAAATATAATTGGGTACTCGAAACTAATTTAATTTTGTGACCCGGGTCCGACCTTAGAAATGTCGAGTCGGGTACCCGACCCAGAACTTGAATTATTTTTAAAAATACCTGGATTTTTTTTATATAAATTTTGGTATGATTTCTGATTCCAAGTAAGCTATTGAGAATTTAGATGTTTAGAAGTACTAAAGTGAAATAAGTTGGTTTGTAAGAGTATAAATGAGTTTAAAAGCTTTAAAGAAGTGTTAGATGAGAAAGTTAGCAAAGTTTGGATAAATTTGGTATGATTTCTGATTCCAAGTAAGCTATTGAGAATTTAGATGTTTAGAAGTACTAAAGTGAAATAAGTTGGTTTGTAAGAGTATAAATGAGTTTAAAAGCTTTAAAGAAGTGTTAAATGAGAAAGTTAGCAAAGTTTGGATAAATTTTCGGGTTAAATGAGTTATATCTGGGCTAGGGGTATCGGTACTGTATGAATAGTATCGATACTTCAAAGAGAAAATGAGTGATATTTGGGGTATGAGTATCGATATTGATTGAACAGTATTGATACCATAAGCCAAAAGTTGATAAATTGTTCAAGGAGTACCGATACCGAAGGGGTAGTATCAATACTATTTTAAAAATGGAATTTTAGAACCGGGAAAGGGTATCGATATTGAAGCACAATATCGATACCACATTAAAGGAAGTATCGGTACTGTACCTTGGATACTGATACTACTCAAAGTGAAAATGTGAATTAAGTACCTCTTTTAGCTTAGGTTGTTGATGATCGATTTATAATGTTTAGAATTCTGATATTCGCATCGAATTTACATTTATGTATATATCAAACATAAGCAAGTTCTGGAACAGTCAAATAGTTAAGATCGATCGAGAGAGAGATAAAGAGTTATAGGAGTTGATTGGACTAAGTGAGGCTAAGGTGAGTGCATATTACTATGACATATGACTATATGGAAAATAGACTTGCGATGAGTCTGTTTCTCATGTTTTTCTTTCATGATTTCATGAGTATAAGCATGATTATGATTTGTATTGTGTAAATATGTCTTGTTTGCATTACATGATATATGATATAAACCTATGTGATATGTGTTATAAGATAATGATCTAAGTGACCATATGAAAGTGTTAGATGAACTATGTGATAAGAAGCTATGAGATTATATGACTATGTGATATAAGTCATAAGAATTGTGATAAATGGTAAAGACCATGTTATGTGATATGAGAGCTGAGGGTATAATTAGCATGCCAAGAGTCGAGGGTTCTAAGTGGTCCTTTGGGATAACTCTACGTGGTCATTCGAGACATATATATGGTCCTTCAGGACATTTTATGTGGCACTTCGGTGCATTTCTACGCGGTACTTCGATACATTTTAAACGAGATGTGGTGACAGCATTTGTACACAACCTCAATGCACTCACATACCTTAAGTTCTCAGCAATGTACCATGGGCTATTAAAAGATATAACATGAATCAATATTGCATAACATGATATGTTATTATTGATTAAATGCATGATAATGTGTATTTTGTTTATTTGATAAATGATAATTCTTATACATGATGAAAATATGTGAATACATGCATTATTATTATTTCGTTATATATATATATGCCTCACTAAGTATGTGACTTCGCGTGTGAATGTTTTACACGTAGGCTCAAAGAAACAAGGAGATTCAAGTTCGGACAAGCGGACAAGACATCATCGATCAGTTGAAGATCATATCATAATTAATTTAAGCAGTAGGTACTTTTGTTAAATGTTATTTTGTTGGTATGTAATCAAAGGCTTGAATTAAGTATGCTCTGAACGGTTTTGTAAATCTTTTTGCTTGTGTTTATATAAAGAAATTACTATTTTATTTAAATGAAGGGTTAAATTTTCAACTATTTTGTAAGATTAACATTTTGAAAAGTTAATGTGACACCTCAGATTCGTATCTAGGTCGGTACGAGTTGGGGTGTTACATTTAATTATATCAGAGCTAAGGTTTAGCCGATTCTAGGTATAAACCGACGTCAAAAGCGTTTTAAAAAGTTTACATGCCAACAAAATAATGAAGATTTCTGATCTTATAGGTAATGATTATGATGTCTTGCTAATAGAATACATTGGTTATATCTTGTTAGATGTCTGACCATGAGAGCTCCCGAAGTGAAGGGGGAGATGATAGACAAGAGGGAAGTAGCAATTCAACTGCTCTGGCCATGCAAGGTGAAGAACAATCACCTAAGGGAGTGCCTGTACAAGATCTAGGAGCTTTCTTTACGATGTTATACGTTATCCTGATGCGTTTTCAACCTCCTGGTCCTTCAACCATCAGGATGAATATAGTGAATGAATTGAAAGGACTAGGAGCTCCTGAATTTAAAGGTGAAGCATAGGAAGGTCCTTTTACGGAAGACCTCTGGTTGAATGATGTAAAGATAATGTTAGATGAACTTCACTGTTCTGAGGTAGAGAAGCTAGATGGAGTAGTTTCATTATTTCGTGGGTAAGCTAGATTATGGTGGACGAATGTCACCATGTGAATGACAAGTGACCAAGTGACATGATCATTGTTTTTGGAAGAATTCAAGCACAAGTATATAGGAGATTAGTTTATAAGGCAAATGAAGTAAGAGTTTATGAGCTTGAAGCAGTTGAATCGCACCGTATATGAATATGAGTGTGAGTTTAAGAAGTTAAGTCGTTTTGCTACCGAGCTTATTCCAACTGAAAAAGATATATGTGAATGGTTGGTTGAGAGCTTGCGCCCCTGATTGAAAGAAATGTTAATTGTCTTAAATATGTCCTCGTTCCAAGAGGTAGTCAACCGTGCTAAAGCTCTTGAGAGATCTCAAAATGAAAAGTTTGGAGAGTAAAAAACTCAGACATCTAAAAGAACTGGTGCTTCATCGAGTTCAGTAACATCTAAGAGGGGTATATATTTAGGGTTTTGATCTCACACAAGATCTGAGTCAACTGCATCCTCTGCTAGAGGATCAAATCTGATGAGAGCCAAACAAACTCAATCTGTAGGGGCTGGAACTGAGAGATCTAATCAGTGTCAAGCCAGACAGTGTCAACATTGTGGAAAGAATCATTTCAGAGTATGTCAGGTAGTCTCTGGAGCTTGTTTTCGATGTGGGGACACCAGACATTTTATCCGGGATTGTCCATTGATGGTGGGAGGGCCTGTACAATCGGAGCGATCTGCTTCAGTATCTCAGAGAGGAAGAGGTATATGAAGAAATCAGCCTGAATCCTCTACTCAACAGGAAGTACGTTCAACTGCTTGGGTATACAACATAAAGACCAATGAATATCGCGATGATCCAGAGATTATTGCTGGTATTTTTAAGTTACTGAAAAAGTCTATTTTAGTATTAATTGATTCGGGTTCCACTTATTCGTATGTCAGTAGCAAATTGGTGAATGAGTTGAGAATTCAATTAGAAACAACAAGTAGTGATGTGATAAAGACAAACCCATTAGGGCATAGTGCTCTGGTAAATCAGGTGTGTCGTGGGTGTCCCATAAGGATTCAAGGAATTGAATTCCCTGCTAATCTGATGGAATTACCCTTTGAGGAATTTAAAGTGATTTTGGGAATAGATTGACTGTATCATTATCATGTCAATGTTGACTGTAGATTGAAGAAGGTAACATTGATAAGTCCAAAAGGATTCGAAGTTATAGTGTTTAGTGAAAGGTTTAATCTGTTAGCAAATGTAATATTAGTAATGGCAGCAAAGAAGCTATTTTTACAAGGATGTCAAGGTTTTATCACTAGCGTGATTGATACTCGGGTTAAGGAAAGTGGAATAGATGATATCCTGACGGTCAGAGAGTTTTCAAATGTTTTTGCAGCGGAATTGCCGGGATAACCTCCAGATAGAGAAGTTGAATTTCAGATTAAGGTAATGCCTAGAACTGCACCGATTACAATGGTACCTTATCGAATGGCTCCAAAAGAATTGAATGAGTTAAAGATTCAGTTGCAAGAATTGTTAGATAAGGGATTTATCAGACCAAGTGTGTCACCTTAGGGAGCTCTAGTGTTGTTTGTAAAGAAGAAAGATGGTTCAATGCGTCTCTGCATTGATTGTAGACAGTTCAAAAAGAAGACTATCAAGAACAAGTATCCCTTACCAATAATTAATGACTTGTTTGATTAGTTAAAGGGAGCTTCAGTATTTTTTAAGATCGATTTGCGTTATAGGTATCATCAGTTGAAGATTCAAAAAAGATACATTTCAAAGACAACTTTCAAAACGAGATATGGTCATTACGAGTTTATAATTATGTCATTTGGGTTGACTGATGCACCTGATGCATTTATGGATTTAATGAATATAGTATTTTAGCCCTATCTAGATAAGTTTATGGTTGTCTTTATTGATGATATTTTGGTATATTCAAAGTCCAATGAAGAGCATGATGCACATCTCAGGATAGTTATGCAAACTTTACGAGATAAGAAGTTATATTCCAAGCTGTCTAAATGTGAGTTTTGGTTAAATGAGGTGGCATTTCTTGGGCATGTGATTTTTGCAGAGGGGATTCGAGTTGATCCTCAAAAGATCAAAGCTATTTTAAATTGGGAAATTCCAATGAATGTATCTGAAGTACGGAGTTTCTTGGGTCTTGCAGGTTATTATCGAAAGTTCGTTAAGAACTTTTTGATGATAGCTTTTCCTTTGACAAGATTGATGAGGCAAAATGTACAATTTGTATGGACCTCTGAATGTCAAAAGAGTTTTGAAGCATTAAAAAGAATTTTGACAGAAGCTCCAGTGTTGGTCCAACATGAATTTGGCAAGAACTTTGTGATTTACAGTGACACATCCTATAATGGTTTGGGATATACTGATGCAAGAAGAGAAGGTAGTGGCTTATGCCTCCAGACAATTGAAATCGCATAAAAAGAATTATCTTACACATGATTTGGAGATGGTTGCAGTAGTGTTCGCTCTCAAGATATGGCGTCACTCCTTATATGGTGAATGTTGCTATATTTATACAGATCATAAAAACTTGAAGAATTTAATGACTAAAAAAGAGTTAAATCTGTGATAATGAAGGTGGATCGAGCTTCTTAAGGATTATGATGTAATTATTGATTTCCGTCCTGGAAAAGCAAATGTGGTAGTTGATGCTCTAAGTCGAAAAACGTTCTTAGCTTTACGAGTTTTAGATGCAAGGTTGTCATTGGTGGAAGATGGTGCATTATGTGCAAAATTAAAACTTAGGCCAATATTGTTGGATCGAATCAAAGAAGTGCAGGGTAAAGATAAAAAGTTTTTAAGAAGAATAGATCAATTAAAGAGAGAAGAAAATAAAGATTTTGAGGTTAAGTCTGATGGGAATTTATACTATCGAGGGAGACTGGTGATTTCAGATGATGAAGAATTGAAGAATGATTTGTTGACAGAAGCTCACTATAATCCATTGACGATGTACCCTGGTGGAAACAAGATGTATATGGATCTCAAGAGTCAAGTATTGGTGGCCGGGAATGAAAAGAAGTATCACAGAATTTGTGTCTAAATATTTAACTTATCAGCAAGTCAAAGCTGAGCATCAGGTTCTGTCATGATTATTACAACCAATCTCCATTCCTCAATGGAAATGGGAGAATGTGACAATGGATTTTGTGACAGGACTACCTCTGACTACGAATAAAAGAGATTTGATTTGGGTGATAGTGGATCGATTGACTAAGTCAGCACATTTCATTCCTGTACGAGCTGATTTCTCTATGGATAAGTATACTGAGTTGTACATTAGAGAGATAATTCAACTACATAGTGTGCCTGTTTCGATCATTTCTGACCGATATCCTCGATATAGATCTCGATTTTGGAAAACTTTACATGGAGCATTAGGGACTCGACTGAACTTTAGTACATATTTTCATCCTCAGACGGATGGACAGTCCGAGCGAACTATCCACTAAAAGAAATGTTATTATCTTGTGTAATTGAGTTCAAAGGATCTTGGGAGAAGTATTTTCCACTTGCTGAATTTGTTTATAACAACAATTACTAGTTAAGCATTAAGATGGCTCCCTATGAGGCTTTACACAAGAAAATGTCATAAGCCATTGAATTGGTACGAGCTCAAGGATCGGGAAGTTCTTGATCCTGAATTTATCAAGGAAGTAGAGGAGAAAGTTCAAATGATTCAGCAGAATCTTAAAGTGGCCTCCGACAGACAGAAGTCATATGCTGATCTTAAAAGAAAAGAAATTGAGTTCGATGTGGGATATAAAGTTTTCTTGAAGGTATCTACTTGGAAGAAAGTGTTATAGTTTGGTTGAAAAGGGAATCTGAGTCCTAGATTCATTAGGCCATATGAGATTGTTAAAAGAGTAGGACCAGTAGCATATCAATTAGCCTTGCCACCAGAAATGGAGAAGATTCATAATGTTTTCCAATGTTTCTATGCTTCGGAGCTATAGATCTGACCCCTCCCATATCGTTGCACTGGAAGAGATAGAAGTTCAACCTGACCTGACCTATGAGGAAGAATCGGTGAAAATCTTGGCACAAGAAGTAAAGCAGTTAAAAAAATAAAATGATTCCGTTAGTCAAGGTGTTATGGAGAAATCATAAAGTAGAGGAAGCAACGTGGGAATGTGATGATGATATGCGTAATCAGTACCCCCATTTTTTGTGTAGTGAAAATTTGCGGACGAATTTTCTTAAGGGGAGAGATTTGTAACATCCCAAAAACCAGGTTAGTGACTAAATTGTAAGATTTTGAAACTTTGTGTCTAATTTATAAAAATTAGAAAGTTCAGGGGTTTATCTGGAAATTTGTTTGTGTAGGATTGATTAGTAAAGAAAGGTAGTTGGAAGGGCATATTGTTCATTATACCAGAAGATAATTAAAAATCCCATTATGGTTGTTTTATATAACCACATGGAAGAGAGGAAGGAAAAATCAAGATTCTAGAGATCTCTTCATCATTTCTTTCTTCTACCCCATGAGTTACATAGCTAAGGTGAGTTTTGTTTTCAGCTGGTGATTTCTTTAAATTCATGAATGGTTTTTGATTGTTGAAGCATTAGGAAATATTATGAAAACTTAAAGAGATATAGAAACTAAAATAATTGTAAGTTATGGAGGATTGAATATAAGAGGTTTCTAAGTGAAAATGTGAGAAAGAGTTAGTAATCGAAGTTTGAGATTAAATTTGACTTGTCACAGTTAGAATAAGAGATTTGTATGGTTAGAAAGGTTTTATAAAAAAGTTAAAATTTGGTATGATTTCTGATTCCAAGTAAGCTATTGAGAATTTAGATGTTTAGAAGTACTAAAGTGAAATAAGTTGGTTTGGAAGAGTATAGATGGGTTTAAAAGCTTTAAAGAAGTGTTAGATGAGAAAGTTAGCAATGTTTGGATAAATTTTCAGGTTAAATTAGTTATATCTGGGCTAGGGGTATCGGTACTGTATAAACAATATCGATACTTTAAAGAGAAAATGAGTGATATTTGGGGTATAGGTATTGATACTGGTTGAACAGTATCGATACCATAAGCCAAAAGTTGATAAATTATTCAAGGAGTATTGATATCGAAGGGGTAGTATCGATACCAAGGGTACCGAGACCATTATGCAAGTATCGATGCCATTATGCAAGTATCGATACCATTTTAGAAATGGAACTCCAGAATCGAAAAATGGTATCGATACTAAAGCACATTATCGATACCACAATAAAGGAAGTATTGGTATTGTACCTTGGGTACCGATACTACTCAAAGTGAAAATGTGAATTAAGTACCTCTTTTAGCTTAGGTTATTGATGATCGATTTATAATGTTTAGAATTCTGATATTCAAATTGAATTTATATTTATGTAGATATCAAACATAAGAAAGTTTCGGAGCAGTCGAAGAGTTAAGATCGATCGAGAGAGAGATAAAGAGTTATAGGAGTTGATTGGACTAAGTGAGGCTAAGGTGAGTGCATATTACTATGACATATGATTATATGGAAATTAGACTTGTGATGAGTTTAATTCTCATGTTTTGCTTTCATGATTTCATGGGTATAAGCATGATTATGATTTGTATTGTGTAAATATGCCTTGTTTGCATTACATGATATATAATATGAACCTATGTGATATGTGTTATAAGATAATGATCTAAATGACCATATGAGAGTGTTAGATGAACTATATGATAAGAAACTATAAGATTATATGCCTATGTGATATGAGAATTGTGATAAATGGTAAAGCTTGTGTTATGTGATATGAGAGCTGAGGGTATAATTGACATGCCAAGAGTCAAAGGTTCTACGATGTCCTTCGGGACAACTCTACGTGGCCCTTCGGGATATATATGTGGTCATTCAGTATATTCTATGTGGCACTTCGGTGCATTTTATATGAGTTGTTGTGATAACATTTTATACGAGCTGTTGTGATAGCATTTGTGCATAACTTCAATGCACTCACATACCTTAAGTTCTCAAATAATGTACCATGGGCTATTAAAAGATATAACATGGGCTTTGGGGTTTTAAGAAAAACTCTCTCTCTCTCGCTTCATGCACAAACAATCTTGCGCCTTTTTCTTTCTGTTTTTTTACTTGAACATGCAATTTTACAGATTGGCGTGCTTAAGCTTTTGCACCCACACAAACTTGAAAGTTGAAAGTTTCCCAAATTTTGCACAAATATTTATCTAAATAATTTTACCCATTTTAATAATTAAAAATTTACTGATAATTTTATTTTTTACATGAAATTTTTTTATAAAATAGGTTTCTTGATACTTAAGTATTTGATTTTATAAATATTTGTAGTATAGGTTTCTTATAATCAAATATTTAATTCTATAAATATATATAATATACATTCTTTAGTAATTAATCATTTCACTTTATTTTTTTTATACAAAAAAGTTTAGGTCAGGGGTGGCTCCTACGGATAGGGATGTTCAAACAGTTAATTTGGCCACCAATTTAATCAAATTACCATTAACCGAACTTTTTTTTTCTTTAACCGTTAATCAAACCGAACATTTCTTTGAAAATATTAATTGAATTGAACAAAGTTCGGTTATTTTGGCAGGTTAACTGAATTAACTGAATTTTTTTAATATTTTTTATAATTAGATTAATTTAAATATAATATATGTAATTTTTTATTTGAGTTACAAATTAATTAGATATTGATAATTTAATGAATTTAGTGTGATTAAGAAATAATCGGGTATTAATTTTTATGGGTTTGAGCTTAAAATACAACAACAACAACAACAAAACCCAATTCCCATATGTATGGGGTAAGGGGGAGGTAGGGTAGTAGGCTGCTCCCAACGCCAGGTTGAGAGTAGCTTCCGTGGAAGACCTCCGGCAGTCAGAAAATTAAAAATATAGATAAAATGCAGTGCATATATAAATAAATACATAGCTAAACAATATAGAGGTGTTCACTATTCTATTTTGAGCTTAAAATAGGTTTATAATATATATAATATTTACTAATTTCAGTTTGTTTGGTTAATTAACAGAATTAACCGTTAACTGAATATTGAAAAAATTAATTGTTCCCTGACTGAACTAATTCTGTGGCCGACTGAATTAATTGAACTAATTCGATTCGGTTGGTTAATTTGGTTAAAATTGAATAGTGAACACCTCTACCTAGGGGTGTTCAAATCTGGGTATCTGGGTTTTCGGGTACCCAGGTCTTTGGGTAGTTGATTAGTCGGCCCGCATCTCGACTCGGATGTTGCAGGTACTCGGGTGCCCAGTTTTTTGTATTATTTTCAAATTATTAATTAAAAAATATACACAAATTTAAATGTTCGAATTACATACTCCAACATACAAACATAGAATTTAAAAATGGTTTTTTTGCGGGAGTTTTTTTTTTAAATTTTATTAGTTTAATTTAATATATAGAATTATTAATAATTAAATATGTAGTATTATTATATATAAAAATAAATTTAATCGGGTACTCGAAACTAATTTAATTTTGTGACTCGGGCCAGACCCGGAACTTGATTTTTTTTAAAAAAAATACCCATATTTTTTGATTGGATTGACGGGGGTTTCACTTTTTCTATTGAAAAGCAAGGCTTCGTGGTTCATGTGAATTTAATTCAGTGAAATTCCATCTAGTAAAATGAAAGAATTATAAATCTCTAAAACAATATATAAGAATATCGCAAATAAAGGAATTGCGACACCTATCAAAGGAGTTATTCTGTAACATCCCAAAAACCAGGTTAGTGACTAAATTGTTAGATTTTGAAACTTTGTGTCTAATTTAGAAAAATTGAAAAGCTAGAGGTTTATATGGAAATTTGTTTGTGTAGGATTGATTAGCAAAGAAAGAAAGTTGGACGGGCATATTAGTCATTATACCAGAAGATAATTAAAAATCTCATTATGGTTATTTTGTATAACCACGTGGAATAGAGGAAGGAAATACAAGATTCTAGACATCTCTTCATCCTTTCTTTCTTCTTCCTCGTGAGTTACATAGCTAAGGTGAGTTTTGTTTTCAGCTAGTGATTTCTTGAAATTCATGAATGGTTTTAATTGTTGAAGCATTAAGAAAGATTATTGAAACTTAAAGATATGTAAAAACTAAAAGAATTGTAAGTTATGGAGGATTGAATATAAGAGGTTTCTAAATGAAATTGTGAGAAAGAGTTAGTAAGTGAAGTTTAAGATTAAATTTGACAGTCATAAATTAGAATAAGAGATTTGTATGGTTAGAAAGGTTTTATAACAAAGTTGAAAATTTGGTATGATTTCTGATTCCAAGTAAGCTATTGAGAATTTAGATGTTTAGAAGTACTAAAGTGAAATAAGTTGGTTTGGAAGAGTATAGATGAGTTTAAAAGCTTTAAAGAAGTGTTAGATGAGAAAGTTAACAAAGTTTGGATAAATTTTCGGGTTAAATGAGTTATATATGGGCTAGGGGTATCGGTACTGTATGAACAATACTGATATTTCAAAGAGAAAATGAGTGATATTTGGGGTATGGGTATCGATACTGGTTGAATAGTATCGATATCATAAGCCAAAAGTTGATAAATTATTCAAAGAGTATCAATATCGAAGGGGTAGTATCAATACCATTATGCAAGTATTGATACCATTTTAGAAATGGAATTCCAGAACCGGGAAAGGGTATCGATACTGAAGCACAGTATCGATACCACATTAAAGGAAGTATCGATACTCTATCTTGGGTACCGATACTACTCAAAGTGAAAATGTGAATTAAGTACCTCTTTTAGCTTAGGTTATTGATGATCGATTTATAATGTTTAGAATTCCGATATTCGCATCAAATTTACATTTATGTATATATCGAACATAAGCAAGTTCTGGAACATTCGAATAGTTAAGATCGATCGAGAGAGAGATAAAGAGTTATAGGAGTTTATTGGACTAAGTAAGGCTAAGGTGAGTGCATATTACTATGACATATGACTATATGGAAAATAGACTTGCGATGAGTCTGTTTCTCATGTTTTGCTTTTATGATTTCATGAGTATAAGCATGATTATGATTTGTATTGTGTAAATATGTCTTGTTTGCATTACATGATATATGATATGAGCCTGTGTGATATGTGTTATAAGATAATGATCTAAGTGACCATATGAAAGTGTTAGATGAGCTATATGATAAGATGCTATGAGATTATATGCCTATGTGATATAAGTCATGAGAATTGTGATAAATGGTAAAACCCATGTTATGTGATATGAGAGATGAGGGTATAATTGGTATGCCAAGAGTCGAGGGTTCTAAGCGGTCATTCGGGACAACTCTACGTGGTCATTCGAGACATATATGTGGTCCTTCGGGACATTCTATGTGGCACTTCGGTGCATTTCTACGTGGCACTTATGTATATTTTATACGAGCTATAGTGACAGTATTTGTGCATAACCTCAATGCACTCACATACTTTAAGTTCTCAGTAATGTACCATCGCCTATTAAAAGATATAACATGAATCAATATTGCATAACATGATATGTTATTATTGATTAAATGCTTGATAATGTATATTTTGTTTATTTGATATATGATAATTCTTATACATGATGAAAATATGTGAATGCATGTATTATTATTATTTCGTTATACATATATGCCTCACTAAGTATGTGACTTGGCGTATAAGTGTTTTACACTTAGGTTCAAAGAAATAAAGAGATTCAAGTTAGGAAAAGCGGACAAGACATCATCGATCAGTTGAAGATCATATCATAATTAATTTAAGCAGTAGGTACTTTTGTTATATGTTATTTTGTTGGTATGTAATCAAAGGCTTGAATTAAGTATGCTCTGATCGGTTTTATAAATCTTTTTGCTTGTGTTTATGTAAAGAAATTACTGTTTTATTTAAATGAAGGATTGAATTTTCAACTATTTTGTAAGAGTAACATTTTGAAAAGTTAATGTGACACCTCGGATTCGTATCTGGGTCAGTACGAGTTGGGAGTGTTATATTTAATGGTATCAGAGCTAAGTTTTAGCTGATTCTAGGCATAAACCAACGTCAAAAGTGTTTTAAAAAGTTTACATGCTAACAAAATAATGAAGATTTCTGATCTTATAGGTAATGATTATGATGTCTTGCTAGTAGAAAACATTGGTTATATCTTGTTAGATTTCGGACTAGGAGAGCTCCCGAAGTGAAGGGGGAGATGATAGACAAGAGGGAAGTAGTAATTCACCTGCCCTGGCCATGCAAGGTGAAGAACAAGCACCTCAAGGAGTGCCTGTACAAGATCTAGGAGCTTTCTTTAGGACGTTGGACACTATCCAGATGCTTTTCCAACCTCCTGCTCCTTTAACCATTAGGATGAATATAGTGAAAGAATTGAAAGGACTAGGAGCTCATGAATTTAAAGGTGAAGCATAGAAGTGTCCTGTTGTGGCAAACCTCTAGTTGAATAATGTAAAGATAATGTTAGATGGACTTCACTGTTCTGAGGTGGAGAAGCTAGATGGAGTAGTTTCATTGTTTCGTGGGCAAGCTAGATTATGGTGGATGAATGTCACCATGAGAATGACAAGTGACCAAGTGACATGGTCCTTGTTTTTGGAAGAATTCAAGCACAAGTATATAGGAGATCAGTTTATAAGGCAAATGAAGCAAGAGTTTATGAGCTTGAAGCAGTTGAATCGCACTGTATATGAATATGAGTGTGAGTTTAATAAGTTAAGTCATTTTACTTTCGAGCTTATTCCA
Source organism: Hibiscus syriacus (assembly GCF_006381635.1). Lineage (NCBI taxonomy): Eukaryota > Viridiplantae > Streptophyta > Magnoliopsida > Malvales > Malvaceae > Hibiscus > Hibiscus syriacus. The sequence goes on from NW_024062608.1 coordinate 317,073, forward strand.
ACTGAAAAAGATACATGTGAATGGTTTGTTGAGGGCTTGCGCCCCTGATTGAAAGAAATGTTAACTATCTTAAATATTTCCTCGTTCCATGAGGTGGTCAGCCGTGCTAAAGCTCTTATTCGTATTGATCCAGAGATTATTGCAAGTATTTTTTAGTTACTAGAAAAATCTATTTTAGCATTGATTATTCCGGGTTCCACTTATTCGTATGTTAGTAGCAAATTGGTGAATGAGTTGAGAATTCAATTAGAATCAACAAGTAGTGATGTGATAATGACAAACCCATTAGGGTATAGTGCTCAGGTAAATCAGATGTGTCGTGGGTGTCCCATAAATATTCAGGGAATTGAATTCCGTGCTAATATGATAGAATTACCCTTTGAGAAATTTGAACTGATTTTGGGAATGGATTGGTTGTATCATTATCATGTCAATGTTGACTGTAGATTGAAGAAGGTAACATTGATAAGTCCATAAGGATTTGAAGTTATAGTGTTTAGTGGAAGTTTAATCCGTTAGCAAATGTAATATCAGTAATGGCGGCAAATAAGCTATTTTTACAAGGATGTCAAGGTTTTATCACTAACGTGATTGATACTCGGGTTAAGGAAAGTGGAATAAATGATATCCCGATGGTCATAGTGTTTTCAGACGTTTTTCTAACGAAATTGTCGGGATTACCTCCAGATAGAGAAGTTGAATTTCAGATTGAGGTAATGCCTGGAACTGCACCGATTACAATGGCACCTTATTGAATGTCTCCAAAAGAATTGAATGAGTTAAAGATTTAGTTGCAAGAATTGTTAGATAAGGGATTTATCAGACCAAGTGTGTCACCTTGGGGAGCTCCAGTGTTGTTTGTAAAGAAGAAATATGGTTCAACGCGTCTCTGCATTGATTATTAACAGCTCAACAAGGAGACTATCAAGAACAAGTATCCCTTACTAGGAATTGATGACTTGTTTGATCAGTTAAAGGGAACTTCATTCTTTTCTAAGATCGATTTGCGTTCTGGGTATCATCAGTTGAAGATTCAAGAAAGAGACATTCCAAAGACTGCTTTCAAAACGAGATATGGTCATTACGAGTTTATAGTTATGCCGTTTGGGTTGACTAATACGCCTGATGCATTTATGTATTTAATGAATAAAGTATTTTAGCCCTATCTAGATAAGTTTGTTGCTGTCTTTATTGACGCTATTTTGGTATATTCAAAGTCCAATTAAGAGCATGATGCGCATCTCAGGATAGTTCTGCAAACTTTACGAGATAAGAAGTTATATTTCAAGTTGTCTAAATGTGAGTTTTGGTTAAATGAGGTGGCATTTATTGGGCATGTGATTTTTGCAGAGGGGATTCGAGTTGATCCTCAAAAGATTAAAGCTATTTTAAATTGGGAAATTCCAATGAATGTATCTGAAGTACAGAGTTTCTTGGGTCTTGCAGGTTATTATCGAAGGTTCGTTAAGAACTTTTCGATGATAGCTTTGCCTTTTAAAAGATTGATGAGAAAAAATGTACAGTTTGTATGGACCTCTGAATGTAAAGAGAGTTTTGAAGCATTAAAAAGAATTTTGACAGAAGCTCCAGTGTTTGTCCAACCTGAATTTGGCAATAACTTTGTGATTTATAGTGATGCATCCTATAATGGTTTGGGATGTGTACTGATGCAAGAAGAGAAGGTAGTGGCTTATGCCTCCAGACAATTAAAATCGAATGAGAAGAATTATCCTACAGATGAATTGGAGTTGGCTGCAGTAGTGTTCGCTCTCAAGATATAGCGTCACTACTTATATGGTGAACGTTGCTAACTTTATACAGATCATATAAGCTTGAAGTATTTTATGACTAAAAAAGAGTTAAATCTACGACAACGAAGGTGGATCAAGCTTCTTAAGGATTATGAACTAATTATTGATTTCCATCTTGGAAAAGAAAATATGGTAGCTGATGCTCTAAGTCGGAAAATGTTCTCAGCTTTACGAGTTTTAGATGCAATGTTCTCATTGGTGGGAGATGGTGCATTATGTGCAGAGTTAAAGCTTAGGCCAACATTGTTGGATCGAATCAAAGAAGTACAGGATAAAGATAAAAAGTGTTTAACAAGAATAGATCAATTAAAAAGAGAAGAAAATAAATATTTTGAGGTTAAGTCTGATGCGAATCTGTACTATAGAGGGAGACTGGTGATTCTAGATGATGGAGAATTAAAGAATTATTTATTGACAGAAGGTCACTGTAATCCGTTGACGATGCACCCTGGTGGAAACAAGATGTATATGGATCTCAAGAGTCGGTATTGGTGGCCGAGAATGAAATGAAGTATCACGGAAGTTCTGTTTAAGTATTTAACTTGTCAGCAAGTTAAAGCTGAGCATCAGGTTCCGTCAGGATTATTGCAACCAATCTCCATTCCTCAGTGGAAATGGGAGAATGTGACAATGGATTCAGTGACAGGGCTACCTCTGACTACGAATAAAAGAGATTTGATTTGGGTGATAGTGGATCGATTGACTAAGTCAACACATTTCATTCCTGTACGAGTTGATTTGTCTATGGATAAGTATGATGAGTTGTACATTAGAGAGATAATTTGACTGCATAGTGTGCATGTTTTGATCGTTTCTGACCGATATCCTCGATTTACATCTCAAATTTGGAAAACTTTACATGGAGCATTAGGGACTCGACTGAACTTTAGTACAACGTTTCATCCTCAGATGGATGGACAGTCCGAGTGGACTATCCAAATTCTGGAAGAAATGTTAAGATCTTGTGTAATCGAGTTCAAAGGATATTAGGAGAAGTATTTGCCTCTTGCTGAATTTTCTTATAACAATAGTTACCAGTTAAGCATTAATATGGCTCCCTATGAGGCTTTACGGAAGAAAATGTCGTACGCCATTAAATTGGTACGAGATCAAGGATCGGGAAGTTCTTGGTCCTGAATTTATCAAAGAAGTAGAGGAGAAAGTTCAAGTGATTTAGCACAATCTTAAAGTGGCCTTCGACAGACATGAGTCATATGATAATCCTAAAAGAAAGAAATTCAGTTCGATGTGGGAGATAAAGTTTGATTGAAGGTATCTCATTGGAAGAAAGTGTTATGGTTTGGTCGAAAAAGGGAAGCTGAGTCCTAGATTCATTGGGCCTTGCCACCAGAAATGGAGAAGATTCATAATGTTTTCCATGTTTCTATGCTTCGAAGCTATAGATCTGACCCATCCCATATCGTTACACTGAAAGAGATAGAAGTTCAACCTGACGTGACCTATAAGGAAGAACCGGTGAAAATCTTGGCACAAGAAGTGAAGCAGTTAAGAAATAAAACAATTATGTCAGTTAAGGTGTTATAGAGAAATCATAAAGTAGAAGAAGCAACGTGGGAATGTGATGATGATATGCGTAATCAGTACCCCCGTCTTTTTATGCAGTGAAAATTTGAGGACAAATTTTCTTAAGGGGAGAGATTTGTAACATCTCAAAAATCAGGTTAGTGTCTAAATTGTAAGATTTTGAAACTTTGTGTCTAATTTAGAAAAATTAAAAAGTTTAGTGGTTTATTTAGAAATTTGTTTGTGTAGGATTGATTAGTAAAGAAAGGAAGTTGGAAGGGCATATTGGTCATTATACCAGAAGAAAATTAAAAATCCCATTATGGTTGTTTTATATAACCACATGGAAAAGAGGAAGGAAAAATCAAGATTCTAGACATCTCTTCATCATTTCTTTCTTCTTCCCCGTGAGTTGCATAGCTAAGGTGAGTTTTGTTTTCAGCTGGTGATTTCTTGAAATTCATGAATGGTTTTGATTGTTGAAGCATTAGGAAAGATTATGGAAACTTAAAGGGATGTAGAAACTAAATGAATTGTAAGTTATGGAGGATTGAATATAAGAGGTTTCTAAGTGAAATTGTGAGAAAGAGTTAGTAAGTGCAGTTTGAGATAAAATATGACTTGTCATCAGTTAGAATAAGAGATTTTTATGGCTAGAAAGGTTTTATAACAAAGTTGAAAATTTGGTATGATTTCTGATTCCATGTAAGCTATTGAGAATTTAGATGTTTAGAAGTACTAAAGTGAAATAAGTTGGTTTGGAAGAGTATAGATGAGTTTAAAAGCTTTAAAGAAGTGTTAGATGAGAAAGTTAGCAAAGTTTGGATAAATTTTCAGGTTACATTAGTTATATCTAGGCTAGGGGTATACAATACCGATAGTTCAAAGAGAAAATGAGTGATATTTGGGGTATGGGTACCGATACTGGTTGAACAATATCGATACCATAAGCCAAAAGTTGATAATTTGTTCATGGAGTATTGATACTGAAGGGGTAGTATCGATACCAAGCGTACCGATACCATTATGCAAGTATCGATATCATTTTAGAAATGGAATTCCAGAATCGGAAAAGGGTATCGATACTAAAGTACAGTATCGATACCACAGTAAAGGAAGTATTGGTATTGTACCTTGGGTACCGATACTACTCAAAGTAAAAATGTGAATTAAGTACCTCTTTTAGTTTAGGTTATTGATGATCTATTTATAATGTTTAGAATTTTGATATTCGCATCGAATTTACATTTATGTAGATATCAAACATAAGCAAGTTCCAGAGCAGTCGAAGAGTTAAGATCGATTGAGAGAGAGATAAAGAGTTATAGGAATTGATTGGACTAAGTGAGGCTAATGTGAGTGCATATTACTTTGACTTATGATTATATAGAAACTAGACTTGCGATGAGTATGTTCCTCATGTTTTGCTTTCATGATTTCATGGGTATAAGCACGATTATGATTTGTATTGTGTAAATATGCCTTGTTTGCATTACATGATATATGATATAAACCTATGTGATATGTGTTATAAGATAATGATCTAAGTTACCATATGAGAGTGTTAGATGAACTATGTGACAATAAGCTATGAGATTATGCCTATGTGATATGAGAATTGTGATAAATGGTAAAGCCCATGTTATGTGATATGAGAACTAAGGGTATAATTGGCATGCCAAGAGTCAAGGGTTCTACACTGTCCTTCGGGATAACTCTACGGGGTCCTTCGGGACATTCTATGAGGCAATTCGGTGCATTTTATATGAGCTGTGGTGACAACATTTGTGCATAACCTCAATGCACTCACATACCTTAAGTTCTCAATAATGTACCGTGGGTTATTAAAAGATATAACATGAATCAATATTGCATAACATGATATGTTATTATTGATTAAATGCATGATAATGTATATTTTGTTTATTTGATATATGATAATTCTTATACATGATAAAAAATATGTGAATGCATGTATTATTATTATTTCATTATACATATATGCCTCACTAAGTGTGTGACTTAGCGTGTGAGTATTTCACATGTAGGTTCAAAGAAACAAGGAGATTCAAGTTAGGACAAGCGGACAAGACATCATCGATCAGTTAAAGATCATATCATAATTAATTTAAGCAGTTGGTACTTTTGTTATATGTTATTTTATTGGTATGTAATCAAAGGCTTGAATAAAGTATGTTGTGATCGGTTTTGTAAATCTTTTTTATTGCGTTTATGTAAAGAAATTATTGTTTTACTTAAATGAAGGGTTGATTTTTCAACTATTTTGTAAGAGTAACATTTTGAAAAGTCAATGTAACACATCGGATTCGTATCTGGGTCGGGTACGGGTTGGGGGTGTTACATGTTCCCATTTAGGGGATACCTTACCATATTCCGAAGTCAATGGTTTCAAAAAATCCCCTATAATTGTTCGTCTTATACCATATCTAGAACTACCCTCACCAGTTTGTGTAGCCATTAATCTTCTTTTGTATTCAATGAGATATGTTGACTTTGTATATAATTCCGCTGTAAATAAACGATCTTTTCATAGATCCATTGTGATCTTCAAATTATATAATAATGGAAATACCAAACTTAGTCGCCATATATATATATATATATATATATATATATATATATGGTTTACTTGTAAGTTTTATTGGTATACCTTATATATTACCTTTGGGCAACCTTCTCAACAATTAAGAGATCCATTTGAGGAACACGGGGACTGATTGAAGTAATGAGCCTCCCAATATCGGGTCATCTGGGTCGGGTATTTTTGAACACCCCTAATGGCTCCCCCAGTCCAAGGTCAGTGGATACCTAAGACCCAATTGAAATTTACATTAGAATTTACAGATTGCCCACTTATAATATAAATAGAATAAATGTTAACCTCATCTACCTGTTTACTAATACTAAAATGAAAATGAAAATGATTAGGTTCTCATTTGATAATATTGTATAAAAGCACTTTTTAGTTAAAAAGCTCGTTTTGACCGTAAAATTAATGTCAAACAGATAAAAATAGAAAAAAATATGGTGAGAACGATGGTTTTAAACCAATAGCAAAAGCTAGAATTTCTAGCTCTTTCATTCAAACTTTGCGTTTAGCAACAAATTTATATTTTTATCCTTACTAATGCATGAGACTCACCCAATTATGTATTTACATTTTATTTTAATAATTTAATACTAAAATCTTTAAAAAATATTACTTTTAATAATTTATTTTAATTACTTAATAGTAAAAATTCTTGATTTATATATAATAAAATTTTAATAGTGGGTTATTATAAAATATATTTTTATTTTTATATTTATAATTTTATTATATTTAAATTGATATAATTTATATATAATAATATTTTTTTTAAATTTATTATAGTTTAAATCGATATAATTCATATATAAGTGTAAATATAACTTAAATGCTATATTTTTAATTTACAACGTAATGTCTATAATGGATATTTTATATTTTTAAACTCACATTTTAGCATTAATCCTAAATAGTTATATTTTAAATTGCATTTTTAAATGTTTGTTTCTACAATCCTTATAAAAGTCACTTTTCAAAAGAAACGCTAAACTGACCCTAAATTATGGCCATTCATTTGTAAGATTAGAATTTGTTAATAATAATAATACGAGTAAATTTTGAGTTTAGTACATAAACTACCGGCTTTGATTTGTTTTAGTTCATAAACTTTCAATTTTTCAAAATCATATATAACGTTTAGTTTTTATTTTATTCTAGTACATCTCCGTTAAAAACTTAACATGTAATTTGCACGTGGCACCTTATTTATAGGTAAATTGCATCATTCATCACTCAACTATCTTCTCACTCCTATTTTGGTCACTAAAGTTTAATTTTTTTAATTTAATAATTACTTAAATTTCAAATTACTCATAATTTAATCACTCTAACTTTCAAATTTATTTTTTATTTATATGTTAATAAAATAATAATAAAAAATGTCATATTGCAAAAATTATTAATAAAATAAATTAAAGTGATTGAAATATGAGCAATTTGAAAGTTAAGCAGTTAAATTGAAAAATTTTAAACTTTAGTACCAAAATATGAATGAGAAGATAGTTGAGTGATAAATATATAATTTACCCATAAAAATTCAGTGTTGTTTGGAGTACTAAAATGAAATAAAAACTAAATGTTAGCTATGACTCTAAAAAAATAAAAAATTTAAATACTAAAACTAATAATTTAAGTATTGAATGCACAATTTACCCTAATAATAAGTAAGTCAAAATTTACAATTGATTCCAATGAGGACAATGTGTGGAATTCTTGACCCGTTAATTATAGGATAAACTACTCCAATGGTCACTAATGTTTGGGTAAGTTTTTATTTTCACCACTGATATTTCAAAAGTTACAAATCAGTCACTAATGTTATTGTTTGTTACAAATTGGTCACTCACCGCTAACAGGCATGACGGAAAACACACGTGGCATGTTAACAGCAGTTAACAGGCTTACCTGGATGGTATAATTACACAAATAGCCATTGTTATTTATATATTATTTCAATTTGATCCTAGTTTTAATAAATTAAAATATATTTATTTTTAATTCTTATAAATAATGATATATTTTTATACAAAATAATTAAATGTTTAAGTCCACGGCTTTAAAAAAAGGAAATCAAAAATTTAAAATTAGTTATAAAAACAAAAAATTAACGTTTTTTAATGTTAGGGGAAACTACTTTTAAAATTACCCAAGACTCGTCAATAATGTTTTTTCACTTCATTTTTTTCTTCCCCAAACTTTTTTTTAAATAAATACTAATATTAAAATCTTTTTTTGTGAAGAAAGAAATTCCACTCGGTCCATAATTTTTTTATTAAGTCTTTCATTTTCGGAACATTCTTATAATTTAATTTATCATTAAATCTTTTAAATTAAATTTTATCACAACATAAATTGTAAATTTAATTATTATTATTGATATGATGAAAAATTAATAAGCACATAGGTCGTGAAATTATTTAGGGAATGGACCAAACTACATCCGAAGTGACTCGTGATGATATCATGGATGAATATTCTGAGAGCTTTGTAGATTGGGTAACTAATGGAGATTTTCTCCTTCCGATAACCGTCAAGTCGAACTAGTTCGTTATAGATTCGTGATAGAATTCATTTTAACCACAAGAAGAAACAAAATGAATCCATCCGAAGGATAAATTCGAGGTAACAAAAATAAATCGGTCGAAGGTCTGGCTTCTGCCCGAGGAAAAGCAAATTTTTAGCTTGTGTTATATCCGATGATACGACCACAATTTCTTTAATCACGATGAATTCATTAGGTGGTGTAAATTGGTGCCTATAGCTAATTCATTTTGGAGCTCTGATTGCCTCTATCTACAAAAAAGCCATAGGGATTTCGATTTCTAATGCTTGTAAATATTTCATAAATAGATTTATGACGTCTTATTGAGAGCCCCTTAACATTATTGGTATTCATGTATTTCCCCGTGCTTCGGTATAATATCTTTTTGGGAAATACATAAATGTGCATTCACAAATTTATCATTTTATGTTATGAAACTTTTGTCTGGTATATTATTATAAGCTTGAATATTAGAATTTATATTTTCATATCACTTCAAGTAATATTAAATTAAAATTTTGGACAAAAATTTACTTGGAAATTAAGGTTTTCCCCCTTGAATCATGGAAGATGGAGGGGCTTCAAAACAATTTCACTACCTATGTGCTTATTAATTTTTCATCATATCAATAATAATAATTAAAATTACAATTTATGTTGTGATAAAATTTAATTTAAAAGATTTAATGACAAATTAAATTATAAGACTGTTCAGAAAATGAAAGACTTAATAAAATTAATTTTAAAAAATTTTATGCACTGAGTGAAAAACAATTCTTCACAAACAAGATTTTAATATTATTGTTTGTTTAAAAAAAACAAAAAAAAAATTGGGGAAGAAAAAAAATTAAGTGAAAAAAACATTAATAACGAGTCTTGGGTAAGTTTCAAAGTAGTTTACCCTAACATTAAAAAGAATGTTAATTTTTTTGGTTTTATAACTAATTTTAAAATTTTTATTTCCTTTTTTTAAAGCTATTTTTTTTGTTTTTATAATTAATTTTAAAATTTTTATTTCCTTTTTTTAAAGCCGTTGGACTTAAACATTTAATTATTTTGTGTAAAAATATACCATTATTTTTAATAATTAAAAATAAATATATATAAGCTCTTCTCTCTCGGTGCATATTAGTTGGGCTAATAGCGATTGAAGACGGGCCATCTTCTTCGATTATTGCTTCTTTTCTGTAATTTCTGGATTCTTTCTTGGGGTTTTTCTAGGTCATGGAGATTGAAGGTGTCTCTGATTGGAGGAAACTCTTCTCGGCAGGGAATGAAAAAGAAATAAATTTCTTCCCTCCTTCGATGGTCGAGGGTTCCTGGGTAGTGAAGCCACCTCGCTACGTGTTTGAGGAGGGTATTTTGGAATGGAGATACGCCTTGGTTGGCCAATTAATTGGTTCAACGCTGAGCTATGCTTCTCTTCAGAAGATTGTTGGTTTATTGTGGGGGAAACAATCTCCGGTGAAGGTAAGTTTAGCTGGGTTGAATCTTTTTGTTTTCTCATTTGTTAATTCTTCGGCTAGGGACTGGGTTTTAGAGAACGGTCCATGGCATGTTCAACATAAATAAATTTGCCTTAGGAAATGAGAACCTAACTTGAAGGAATTGAGCTTTGACCTTCATTGTATGCCTGTTTGGATCCATTTGTATAATGTACCATTGGAGTTATTTTCGAAGAAAGGGCTAAGCTATGTAGCTAGTGCAATTGGTAAACCTCTCCACATGGATTCGATTACGGCTAATAGAAAAATATTAGAATATGCACGAGTTTGTGTAGAAATTTCGGTTGGGTCGCAGATTCCGAACTATATTGATGTGATATTATTCGATGAATCAATAGCCAAGGTTAAAGTCATTGTGCCTTGGATGCCTAACTCCTGTGCATACTGTAGTCGATTTGGTCATTTGGCGAAGTACTGCCCACAGGGGAAGAAAGTCAAGCAGGTCTAGAGGGTCAAAGATTCAACTCAGGGTATTAAACTGAATGAACATGCCTCTGCGGGTAAGGCTACAAACGCTCTGGAATCTGTAAGTTCTAAGGATGGTAGTTTGATTGCACCTGCATGCTTGAATGATATTTCAGCCAGTGGGCTATCTGATTCTGCTAGTGTCAAGGTGGATAACCTAATTGTTGATATTGTTAATACTTTGATTTCTACTGCTGATGAGACTTACGCTAGGATCCTGGGTACTATTTTAGGGACTGATGGGGCTTGTAATGGGGATTCAGTTGCTAATATGGTGCCAAGTGGGGCTTACGCTGGAAGTTTGGTTGCTAGTACAACACCTACTGAGATTTGTATTGGAAGTGTTGCAGTGACTGGCCAGGAAACTAAGCAACCTGAACATCCTGTTCAGGCTAATGACCCCACGCAAAGAGAGGTACAGGCAGGCCTATTAAAGCTGATAAAGCTGTGGGAGGAGAGTCCAAAAATAAGTTTGACATTCTCAGTTTGATCAACCTTGATAGTTTGGTTGGAGTTTCTCTTGTAGATTCTAGTAAGAAACAGAGGGGGCTGCTTTGGGTGTTGCAAATATTGTGCAAGAATTGAAACTAAAAAAGAAATAGCAGGTTGAAAAGGTTAAAAAAACTGAGGAAAGGGGTGGTGCCTCTTCCTCCACAAATCTGTCATGCTAGTTTGCTTCTGGAATGTTAGGGGATTCAACAGTCCCCTAAAGTAAAACATTATGCTGAAGTGGGCTTATAGACTTCACATCAATATTCTTTGTCTTCTGGAAACTAAAGTCAAAGAGAACAACACTGGGGAGATTTTGTTTAAGAAGTTTGAGCGATGGAATTTTTGATGTAATTACTGCCATGCTGAGAATGGTCGAATCTGGGTTTTATGGCAAGAAAACTTGGACAGCTCCATTTGTTCAATTTTTTAGTAGTGTATTACTTTCAAAGGCAGTTTTAGTGATAAGCCTTTTTTCATTACCGTGGTGTATGGCTCTAATGATGACATAGCTCGTAGGGATCTTTGGGCATAACTTAGTAGTATGGACATCTTTGTGGGTAATGAAGCCTGATTAATAGGGGGTGACTTCAACGTCGTTTTAAAATTGAGGAAAGCTCAAATCCTTTTAACTCGAACACCAGTAGTGACATCGCTGAGTTTCAGAAATGTGTTGAGGACCTGGGGGTTTTTGATCATCAATTCATTGGACCTCTGTTTACCTGGTCTAATAAGTAGCAGAACACCTTTCTTGCTCGCAAACTCAATCGAGTCCTTGTTAATCATTGTTGGGTTGAGACTTTTCTGTCCTCTGAGGTTGAATTTCAAGCACCTAGGGAGTCAGACCACAGTCCAGCTTTAGTCTGGCTACACAAAGAAGCTGCTATAGCAATGCCAAAGCCGTTCAAGTTCTTCAACTTTTGGGTTATGCACCCAGATTTTTTGACCATAGTTAGAGATTCGTGGAAGCCCCCAGTTACTGGAAATCTAACCCAAGTTCTTTTCCTGAAGCTAAAGAGATTGAAAAATGCCTTAAGGACCTTAATAAAACTTACTTTCTTGACATTTCGGGGAAAGTTCAGAGGAAAAGGGAAGAATTGAGGTCTATTCAGCTAGCCAATTTGGATGCTACTACTGCTGGCAGTCTCATAATTGACGAACTGAAGATAGAGGAGGAGTTGAAAGTCCTTGAGCAGATAGAGCTTCTCTTCTACAAACAGAAAACAAATGTAGACTGGATTAGAGAGGGAGATCAGAGTACTCGTTTCTTTCACTCTATGGTGGCTAGCAAAATGATGAACATTACCATTAGGGTCCTTTATAATCAAGATGGTGTTAGACTTAGCACCTTTGATCATATGACTAGAAAGGCTATCAATTTCTTTATAAAGTAATTGGGGGTGATTGATCCTAAGGTAAATTGTTGTAGTGTCAGTACAATCAAGGAGCTACTTGGCTATTCTCTACCTGAGGGTGCACCTGAGGCTTTAACCAGAGAGGTCACTGATGTGGAGATCATAGATACTATACGAGGTCAAGAAAATAACAAATCCCCTGGTACTGATGGTTATAACTCGTTCTTTTTCAAAAGAACTTGGCATATTGTTGGAAATGATTTCTTGACAACTATCAGGTACTACTTCACTAACTCATTCATGCTCCATTCCTTCAATGCTACAACTGTTGTTCTTGTTCCTAAGGTTCTTAATCCGAGTATGGTTAAGGACTTTAGGCCTATTTCTTGTTGTTTTGTCATATACAAGACTGCTACTAGAATCTTAGTGAATCGACTGTCTGTTGTCTTTCCTAGTATGATTTCAATGAATCAGTCTGATAACACCCTACTAGCACAAGAACTTGTTAGGGGATATTCTAGGAAGAAAGCTTATCCAAGATGTGCCCTTAAAATTGATTTGCAAAAGGCTTTCGACTCCTTAACCTGGGAATTTGTGATGATTGTTTTGCATGCACTAGGATTACCGGAGAAGTTCATAGGCTGGATCTGGGCTTGTATTACTAATCCTAGCTATTCTATTGTGTTCAATGGTACTCTAGTAGGCTATTTCAAAGGTGATCGGGGTTTTAGACAGGGTGAACCCCTTTCACCATATATTTTCGTCTTAGCTATGAACATTTTATCTAGCCTTCTAAATATGACTGCTAAGAAGGGAGTGTTCAACTTTCATCCTAAGTGAAAATAGTTGGGCTCACTCACCTTTGCTTCATATATGATTTGCTTATATTCTGCAAAGGTTCTTTAGACTCTGTAATTAGTGTACAAGCTGTTTTAGATTCTTTCTATACCATGTCTGGGTTAAAACTAAATGTTAGTAAATGTAAAATGTTTTATTCTGGGATTCTTGTTGACCAATGTGCTGCCATCAAGTAATTAACAGGCTTTAAGCTGGGCAACCTCCTAGTTCATTATTTGGGAGTCCCACTGGTTACCAGGAAACTCACTGTGAAGGACTATCATAGTTTAATTGATAAGATTAGGACAAAGTTGAATTTGTGGGCAAACAAACACCTTAGCTTTGCGGGGAGACTCCAACTAATCCGAGCTATTCTCTTCAGCATGGCAAGTTTCTGGTGCATGCAGCTCATTCTACCTAAAGAGATTATTAATTCCATTGAGCAGTTGTGTTCCAGATTCTTCTGGAAGGGTCTGACTTGCCTGCAAAAGGTGCTCGTGTCAGCTGAAAGAAAATCTATACAATAAAATCTGAAGGTGGCCTGGGGGTTCAAGCTGTAGGTGAATGGAATAAAGCCTGCATTATTTATCTTATCAAGATATTATTAGCTAACGAGGGCTCTGTTTGGGTGGCCTGGATGCGTGCCTACATGATCGAGAATGCAGACTTCTGGCAGATGAGCACTCCCACAAATATAAGCTGGTAATTCAAGTACATTTTGAAAATCAGACCTAATGTCCTTCACCTCTTTCCTGGCCTGATTCATAACCTGAGTGTAAGAAGTATTCAGGATAACATGCACATCAGTGCCCCCAAAGTTTTTTGGCAGCATTTAGTCTGGTTCCTTGGGCGTATACCTAAGCACATCATCATTGTGTGGATGGCCATTCTTAATCGTCTCCCTACTCGGGTTAGGCTTCTAAGAATGGGTTTAAATATTGAGAATGATAAATGCCTTTTGTGTGGTATGAGGCTAAGTGTAGAGACCATCTGTTCTTTGGTTGTCAATTTTCAAAGGACTTATGGTGAGCTATTCTTTCTTTATGTGGTATGTACCGAACGGTTAATAGCTGGGATGGCGAATTGACTTGGGCGACCTATTGCCTTAAGGGAAAGTCTCTCATTGCGAGAGTGTTTCGGCTTGCCTGGGCAGGTCATGTTTATAGCATTTGGAAGGAAAGAAATAACATACTTTATGGGGGTAGAGCTCGATCAGTGGATGCGTTATTGCATGATATTAAAGTAGTTGTTCGGATTCAGATGGAGGGACGCACCATTAGCAGATCTGACTCACGTAATGCAACTCTTTGTGCTAGTTGGGGCATCACTTAGCTGTGAGTCTCTGTTCTTCTATTGCCCCTGTTGTGTTAGCAATCTTGCCAAACAGTTTCTTGCTTATGTTATTTGTTGTTTATTGTAGACTGTAAACTGTAGCAGGCTTTTGCTTTCTTGGGTAATGAAATGGAATTATCCAAAAAAATATATATTTTTTGATTTATTAAAACTATGATCAAATTGAAAGAATATATAAATAACATGGGCTATTAGTGTAATTATACCATCCAGGTAAGCCTATTAACTTCTGTTAACAGGCCACGTGTGTTTTCCGTCACACCTGTTAACGACGAGTGATCAATTTGTAACAAACGATAACATTAATGACTTATTTGTAACTTTTGAAACATCAGTTATGAAAACAAAAATTTACCGAAACATTAGTGACAATTAAAGTAGTTTACCCTTAATTATATCCTCTCTCACCTGTTATACTGTTTGGAGAACGAAACACGCAAAAAGTTAAAAATACAAAACTTTGATTTAAAAAATTAAGGATATGTTTAGTTTAAAAAAAATATAAGTTATTTTTATTTTTATTTTTTTAGAAAATAAAAAATAGTATAAAAAACGTGTTTGATTTTCAAATCGAAAATGATTTTAGGAAAATAAAGTTAAAAGTAAGTAAAAATATCAAAATATCAAAAGATGTTTTCGATAAAATTATTTTAAAAATTTAAAAAAGAAGAAAACATGAGATCTAGATTTTTAATTTAACAACAATTTTTTTACTTAATGGTATAGAAAACTCTCTAGCTTTTGAAAAAAAAATCAATACAGTCTATGTAACTTTTATTACATTCAATATGGTCCTTAAATTGAATTATTTAATAATTTATTTTTATTATTTTTTATATTTAATATATTGAATATCTTAATAATTATTTATATTTTATATTCAAATAATTTCTTTTTAATAAAAATAAATAAGTCATCAAACTTTTTAAAAAATCAATTATATCCTCGAACTTAACCAAAAAATCAATTAAGTTCATCTATCATATCATCATTCATCGTGTATTGTCACAACAACATCGTGAACATTCACTTCAATCAAATATTGGGAATGTCTCAGGAAAGGCGGGTTAAAATACGGCTAATATACGACGTTATCGGATACATTAAAAGATATTTAACAAATTCGGTTTAGCGCTACCGGAAATGTTGAGTAATAATAATGTAGTAGGTCTAAGTCATGAAGAAATATTAAAATTTTTGGCAACCGACAAATTTAACTTGTCGGTTTGTGTCGATCCAAATTAAAAAAGTATCGATCCATATCAATATAACATGTAAAAATATCGATAAAACCTGTCACGAAAAGATAATACCGATAAATCCTTACTGGATATATTGAACGTGTCGATACTTTAATATAAGGATCGACACTTTGTGAATTTAAAAGAGAAGCAGTTTTAACGCCTATAAAGTGTCGATACGTTATAAAAATGTATCGATACACAACGATATAACAGGTAAAAATATGACAAAACCGGTATCGAAATGATAAAACCGGTAAAGAGCTACCTGATATATTTAAAGTGTCGGTACTTTAATATAAGTATCGACACTTTGTGAATTTAAAAGAGAAGCAGTTTTAGCGCCTATATAGTGTCGATACTTTATAAAAATGTATCGATCCGCAACGATATAACAGGTAAAAATATGATAAAACTAGTATCAAAATGATAAAACCCGTAAAGCGCTACCGGATATATTGAAAGTGTCGATACTTTCATAAGTACGAGTAATAAATTATCGATATTTTCAAAGAAATAGGTAATTATCCTATCGAAAGTATCGACACCTGACATAAAAGTATTGACACTTTGGTAGTTGTATCAATTAAGTATAAATAACATATCCGATTAAAATATAAAGGCCATAGCTAAATATCATCTGAAAATAAATAGAACGGACGAGTTTTTGAAATCGAAGCGTAATTGTTGCTGCATTTCAGAAGGCGTTTCTAAAGCAAAGTTTGTTTGTTTTTTTTTTGCTGCAGTCGAATCGAAAAGTATGTTGTCGAAACCCTAGTTTTTTATTATTACAGTAATCGTAAATAGGGTTTTTATGTGTTGTTTGGGGTTTTGGAGTAAAGAAGCATTTGGGACCGATTACAGGTAGACAGTGATATTCAAGGTAAAATATAAATGTCGATACTTTTATTAAATATTATAGGTAGAAAATGATATTATAGGTTGTATAAATGTGCTGACACATTTTGTAGTAGCCATTCAAATTCTTTTGAAGAAAACTGTTTTACCACAAGAGTAGTTATCTATATTTGTATCTTGAATAAAGTGTATGTAAAAAGTATTTGATTTGATTTGCATAAACTGATATATGAAGGAAAAATAGAGTCAATGGGTGGAAAAATTGTTGGTGGCGCAGATGACTTTGAAATTGAGTCCGAGACTCGAAAGCAACCAAAGGGTGGATATATGTACTTCTAGTAAGTATCAATGTCTTTTTATTATTATTGTTGAAATGATAATTGGATTAAAGTATTTAAGAACTTTAAATTGATTACAAATTTTAAATGTTGACAGTATGGCCGAATGCAAAAGGATGAAGGAAGATGGCACACAGAGCGGTTCGGTATGTAAAATGAAATTGACATTGAGTATTATTTAGTGTTAATGTATTGATTAAGAAACGTTTATGCTTAATATTAGGTGACAAAAGATGTGAGGTCCAAATGAAATTCGATGAGTGATGCTAAAAAGGAACCTTACATCACAAAGTCAAGGAATGATAGTAAAGAATACAAAGAACGGAGGAAAGCACATGAAAAATAAGGTATTCATTAAACTTGTAAATACGTTGATACAAAATATATAAGAACTATAACATTATATATTGTTAAAAAATGTAAGAAGTGTCGACAAGGTACAACATTAAAAGGGTGAATTAATTAATTAAACACCTTAATGAGAAGGGTCAGTTGAATGTGTTGGGAGAAATAGATTTTGGATCGTTGGTAGGAGTAAGAGATCAACCTATTCGGAGGGAATTGTGTCGATCCTTGATGGTGCAATTTGATGTCAAACAATTTATTGCTAAGTATGGTGATTTTTCATTTCCTCTCGGGATCCCATGTGCTGCAGCTATAATGGGGGTAGAAAATGAAGGCAAAAGTGTTGTAGAAGTCTGTAAGAGTTAGGACTGGAAAGCACTTGCCTCCAAATATGGTTTGAAGTAGAAGGTGGCATATGCTGAAATTGAAGAGGAAGTCAAAAGTGGATCTTACGGGGGGATGAGCTGAAGGCCAGAGTTCTATTGTACCTTGTCGGTATCTTTTCTTTGTCCAACGGGTGATACGTCAACGAACAAGGACTATATGAAGCTCATTTGCGATAAAGGCTTGAAGGGTGAATTCAATTGGGCTGAATATGTCCATTCGAGATTGATTGAATCAATAACAACCTTTAAAAAGAGCAGCCAGAGATACCTCAAAGGGTCCATAGCAATCTTAGAGGTAAATGAGTTGAAGAACTTTTTTGTGTTTTTATATAAAATGATAGTATAATTATTATATAAAATTATAAATTTTATTATAAATATAGGTTGCATTATTCGATTTTTGGTCGGGCTGTGAGGCAGTGCCGGCTTATGAAAGAACCGGAGTGGCACACATCCGTGCATGGGGGAAGGAAGAGGTGATTAGAGTGATGGCGAAGTTGAAGTTGGATAGACCGAGGAAGCAAGAAAGGGTAATAAATGTAATTAAATAATATTAAGAATATAATCAATGTCTTAATATTGTAATTTAATTTTGAAGGTTATTGGCAAGGAGGTAGAGGAGGCAGAGGAGAAGAAAGAAGAGATGGTTGTATTGGGGGATGATGGTGAGGGGGATGTCGGTGAGGGAAAATAGAGTAACTTCGACATTTTGATGTCTAAATTGGTTGATATCAAAAAAATCCAATTTGATATCATGCAAAGACAATTAAGAGTTGAAGAGAAACTTGAGAGAGTCGAAGATATACTTGAGAGGCATAAGGGGGAAGTTGGAAGGAAAAATAGATGGAGTGGTAAAAGAAGTAGAGGTGTTGAGGGGTGAAGTGGTGAAAGAAGTTGAGGTGTTAAGGGGTGATCTTAAGATAGTGACGGGTGAAAAATTTGATGGAGTGGTGAAGGAGGTTGTGGAATTGAGGAGTGAACTTACGGGGGTGAAAGGGGTGATTGATCAATACTTGGATGAAGGAGATCAATTGAAGGGTGAAATAAAAGAGATTAAGATCTATGTAGAGCAAAAATATGATGAACTGAAAAAATATGAAGAAGAAAAAAGGGAGGAGGAAGAAGAAAAGATGGAAGAAATGAGGAGGAAGGAAGTCGATGTCATTTATACACTGGAGAGTGTTATAACAGCAGATTTGGATTCGGAATGTCCTGCACCCCAGAAGAAGAAGCAGAAGGTAAGTTAAATAAAAGAAAACTTAATTTGATCTTTATCATGTTGTTGTGACAAAATTTTGTATGTAAAATTGTAGGTTGAAAAAACGGATATTCCAAGAGGAATTAATGACATCGAAGTTGTAATTTGTGATTATTTATGGAATATTGAGTTAGAATTGGGGTAAGTGAAATATATTTCTTTGTGAGTGATATTTAAATATTTCATGACAACACATTAATCCTAATGATTCATACAGATATTCTATAATATCAATGGGAAATCAATTCGCTAGTGTATACGACGTTGCAACGTTGAAGCCTACGGAATGGGTTGGCGGTGTGGTAAGTAGAAAGTAGAAAATGTTAAAACTTATTGAATATGTTCTGATTGTGTAATTAATTTTGTTAGGTTATTGATTTGCTCGCCTAGACAGTATGCTACGATTCTCAAAAGTCACTCCGGAGGATTGGCTACCTTCCATACCTATTAGCGGTGAGTTAAATTAATAAATGTTGAAAAGTAGTGTTATAGACGGTAAATTAATAATGTTTGTTGCGTAATTACAACAACATACGTTGGATTCCAACAACAAAGAAAGTGTTGAGAGTATTGCTACCTTTTGGGGTCCCATATTGGATAACTATGTGAAATTCACCGAATGTGACAAGGTAAGACACCATACCAATTGCAAATGATGTTTTCAGATATAGAATGTTGAATTTTGTCAAATTGGGTGTGAAATTTGTTGCAGATCATGATCACAATAAACTACCATAATTCACATTGGTATATGTTGGTGTTTGATATGGTAGATCGTGTTGCAACAATATATGATAGTATGTTTACATTTGAAGCAGCTAAATAGAGAGTGAAGGATGCTAAGAGATTGGTATGTATGTATGTATGAAAGGACATTATGTAAATTATAATGCATAATTTTTTTGGATCATAACTTTTTTTAATGCATAATAAAATATTAGATTTTTATAATAAGAAACACATTTTGGTTGAATACTGTGGATCTCTAGGAAAGTTCCCCTTAAAAATTTTTAAATTTGTGGAACATAAGAAGAATAAGCAATTGAATGGGTATGAGATGTTATCATAAATAGAAAGCTTAATTTATGCAGAATTCATAATTGACATGTATGGTTTTCAAATTTTGTAACAGATATAATTGCGGCATGTATGTGATGATGTGGATGGAATCGATCGGTTCTACAGGGGCAACTGGTGATTTTGTAAGTGGAATTAAAAATTCGTTTGTGGTAAAATTGTTAAAAGTCGTAGATTAAATGCTGTGGTTTACAATACTTAACGTTCTGACAATTTGAATATAGTTTGTTGGAGAGTAGGATCGATCGCGAATATTAAACGATCTCGTAAGCCACAATCAAAATCAACGAAGACATGAGATAACAAAAGCTGCCATTAGACACAAGAATAACAAAAGGATGCAATGATGTAAATGTAGGGTTATTTTTTATAAGATTTATAATTTTGTATAAGATTTATAATTTTGTATGTGAATGTAATTATGTATGAGATGAGAAACGTTAGCAGTAGTTTGTTGTACATTTTCTTATACACATTAAGAGTCATGTTGATACGTATGATATATGGAGATTGTTGTAAAAGGTAAATTTACAATGTAGTTGGTAAAAATAGACTTTTTACTGAAAAATTAATAAACACTAATTTGTTTTCAACATTTTGTCCAGTATGATTCCCAAACGTTAAGTTTCCAAAAAAATAAGTCAGCATATGTGTAATGTAATAGGTAAATTTATCGATCGCAGAAACATATGCGTCCATAAGTATAATGTAATAGGTAAATTTTCAATGTAACCGGTATAAATATACCGATTTTATGAGAGAATAGGTCTACAACATGTATCGACACATTTTTAATTTTGCGTCGATACTTTTGGTCCAGAATGGATGCCAAAAAGGGTGAACGCATAAAGTGTCGATACATTTTCAAAACGTGTCGATCCCAAAAACATAAAAACCCATAATTATAATGTAATAGGTAAATTTACAATATAACCGGTATAAATATACCGGTTTTATGAGAGATAGGTCAACAACATGTATCGATACTTTTTTAATTTTGTGTCGATACTTTTGGTCCAGAATGGATTCCAAAAAGGGTGAACGCATAAAGTGTCGATACATTTTCAAAAAGTGCCGACCCCAAAAACATCAAAACCCATAATTATAATGTAATAGGTAAATTTACAATGTAACCGGTATAATATACCAGTTTTATGAGAGAATAGGTCTACAACATGTATCGACACTTTTTTAATTTTGTGTCGATATTTTTGGTCCAGAATGGATGCCAAAAAGGGTGAACGCATAAAGTGTCGATCCCAAAAATATCGAAACTCATAATTATAATGTAATAGGTAAATTTACAATGTAACCGGTATAAATATACCGGTTTTATGAGAGAATAGGTCTACAACATGTATCGACACTTTTTTAATTTTTGTCGAAACTTTTGGTCCAGAATGGATGCCAAAAAGGGTGAACGCATAAAGTGTCGATACATTTTCAAAAAGTGTCGATCCCAAAAACATCGAAACCCATAATTATAATGTAATAGGTAAATTTACAATGTAACCGGTATAAATATACCGGTTTTATGAGAGAATAAGTCTACAACATGTAGCGACACTTTTTTAATTTTGTGTCGATACTTTTGGTCCAGAATGAATGCCAAAAAGGGTGCAACCATAAAGTGTCGATACATTTATAAAATGTATCGATCCTAGAAACATATGCATCCATAAGTATAATGTAATAGGTAAATTTACAATGTAACCGGTATAAATATACCGGTTTTATGAGAGAATGAGTCTACAACATGTAGCGACACTTTTTTAATTTTGTGTCGATACTAATTCAAATATCACGTGTTTTCCCCCTTCATTATTTATTCGATGTAAACTCCAAATTGATAAACCCTAAACCTAAAGGCTTCTAAAATCTTCCTCTCCGACAAATACTAGCGTTATCATAAATGTGACGATCAGATATTCAGGTAAATTTATCGATATTTTATGGGTTTAATTGATTTGTATATTGGAGTTTTTTTCCTGAATGTGTTTGTGTTCCATTGTAATAGCATCCACACCCAAAACGACTCCAAAACGTCAGCGTCAGAAGCGTGGTCTTTCTCAAAGCTCTTCTCAACCACAACCTCCTTCTCAAACAAACGATTCTTCTTAAGAAATCAGGTCCTTCGAAACTCTGAACTTTAGATCCGATATGGAGAAACAAAGATGGCAGATGGGTTTTAAAGTAAGGAAGATCCTTCCCGAATGTGTCATTGACATGGGTTTCTTGTTTGATGATAAATATGCATTTAGTTTTAAATTCATATTTACATATTGGGGTTGGCTTGAATTCCTTGGTGTAGAACCAAAATATTACCCCAACCTAGTTAGAGTATTCTACAATAATGTTTCCTTACAGCACGAGCCTAATAAGACTAATATAATAGGAATTAATACCCATGTCATGGGGAAGAAAATATATATATCTCCGGAAACTATTGCAGAGGGTCTAGGTGTCGAGAATAAAGGGGATTAAGATGAAAATAATTTAGATACTACAATACAACGGGTTGCTAGAAATAGGCCAATTCACCTAGATGTAGAGTCGAGAGTGTTTAACAAAATGCTCACATGGTATATCCGACCTAGTGGGGGAAAACATTCAACGCTTCGAGAAAGCGATTATTGGTGGATAGCAAAGTATAAATCCAAATCCAAAACGGTTCCAAACATTGCTAAACTGATATTTAATACAATTGTATATATGTTCACAAAGGGAGCAACAATTTCAACTTCACTACCATATGGATGTTTCATCACCCATCTGTTGAAGAAGAAAGAAGTTGATTTTTCGTATGACGCCCCTGTTCGATTAACCCGCAAGATTGACATGTTATTTATTAAAAAAGCGGGATATGATTTTGTTGAAAAACTCGGTTGGAAGCGTGTCAAGGAGGTCGAATTAGATCAAGAGAGGGAGGAAATAGACCCCATTGGCCATGAAGACGAGCAACCAATTGGAGACGCAATGATGGAAGAAGCTTCAGTTGGAGAGGATGTCACAATTAAGACCGTGATGGAATACATGGTTAATTTTCGAGAGCATATTGATTCCCTTGTAAGTGGAATACGAGCCGATATTTCATCATTGCGCGATGAAGTCTCCATTTTGCGTGACGAATTACGTCAACGACATCAAACGAGTTAGGTAATTCATTATTTATGTTTCTAAACATTTACACGTTCTAAAATGTATTTTATTTTCTTTTAACAAATGTGGACAACCAAGCGGTCAATAAAGATGACGATGACAATGAAGATTACGATGATGATGATGATCCAAACAAGTATATCGTTTCTACAACGCCACCTTCAAGAAAACTTATAATTTTTGATCTCAATGGTATTCTTGCCTACATCCCAAGACTGCCTGCAGGTTTTAATTATGTTCTTTTGTATCCATTATTTTAACATATAAGCGTAGAACTTTAATCTCATTTTCTTCATGTTGTAGATGTTGTCCTCAGAACATGATTATTTGAAATTATGCAATTTTGTGTAGACAATTTTGTTGTTGCCATTTAGTCTTCCAATATGAGGTTAGAACTGTTGAGCAATTGAATTACTGTAGCCAAAATCGTTAATATACAATTGAATGTTAACATTCAAACTTGATTACAATCTCAGGCATAACGTCGACCGTGTACTTGAGAAACTACCTTTATTTTCTGAGCATTTTTTATTCGTTTGGGTAAGATGAATGTCTTTACAGTTTGCTGACTTTTCTTTGTCTATGATTCCTACATATTTATGTTCGACTGTTTGTGAACAGGATCAAGCAAAATGCAAAACATACGATAATGTTACCTACTGTAAAGATCTCAATGATGTTTGGAACATGTGTCCTGATTTTAACAAGCTAAATACACTTTTGGTCGATGATTCAGCGGAAAAATGATTTTTAATCCGGTAAGTTGCATTTATGCAATATGTTTTTCTAGTTAAACATGTGTTCATACATTGATTATTTTAACAATTTATGTGTTTATATAGAAATACAATTACATATGTCTGCATACCTTTGACACTGCTTCCCATTCGAACGACAGTGCTCTAGGTATGACACAAATTTATTCATGCTTATGCGAATTTAGTTTATTGTTAGTAAAACTGCACCTCATTAGTTTGATAATTGAAATTATTTATGTATGTCCTCAGAAAAAGGCGGAAACATATGAGAGTATTTGGAAAATTTGTTGAAGGCGCCTAATGTTTTGGACTTTGTTAGAAATAACCCTTTTTCATCGGATTAATTTCGTTGTCGGTACATTATTTGAACATTGTTGTGTATGTATCTTTTGGTTTGATTATATTGTGTGTATATTTTCATTAATTATTCCATATTTTCTTCTCTGTATACAGATACATTTGAGGATTGTTGAAATATCAATACTAGTTATTAATGTATTTTACATTTGCGTGCAAATGTATCGAAACACATTATTAAAGAAATGTTTTCTATGATCTCCACAACAAAGTTTTCATACTTAGAAATATCGGTATATTTATAATCGTTTTCTATAATGTATACAATCTTAAAGTTTCCTATAAAGTGTCGATCCATATATAAAAAGTAACGACCCAAAAAACATCGAAACCCATAATTATAATGTAATGGGTAATTTTTCAATGTAACCGGTATAAATATACCGGTTTTATGAAAAATACGTCTACAACATTTATCAACACTTATTAGTATTGTGTCGATACTTTTTGTCCA
The DNA here is from genome assembly GCF_006381635.1 of Hibiscus syriacus. Lineage (NCBI taxonomy): Eukaryota > Viridiplantae > Streptophyta > Magnoliopsida > Malvales > Malvaceae > Hibiscus > Hibiscus syriacus. The sequence goes on from NW_024062608.1 coordinate 341,793, forward strand.
GAATGGATGCCAAAAAGGGTGAACCTACAAAGTGTCGATACATTTTTATAGAGTGTCGATCCAAAAGGGTTGCACGCATAAAGTGTCGATACATTTATTAAAAGTGTCGATCCCAAAAACATCGAAATCCATAATTATAATATAATAGGTAATTTTGTAATATAACCGGTATACATATATCGGTTTTATGAGAGAATAGATCTATAATATGTATCGACACTTCTTAATATTGTGTCGATAATTTTTGTCCATAATGGATGCCAAAAAGGGTGAACGCATAAAGTATCGATATATTTTCAAAAAGTGTCGATCCCAAAAATATCGAAACCCATAATTATAATGTAATAGGTAAATTTACAATGTAACCGGTACAAATATACCGGTTTTATGAGAGAATATGTCTACAATATGTATCGACACTTTGTAAATAAACCCCAGGTTTTATTGGCTATGCTGTCAACATGATTAACCTGGATAATCCCAGTTACAGATCTGATTTTGGTCATGATTACGGGAGACTATACTCTACAGATTGTTTGGTATTTATGTGATGATGCGGATGAAATATTAAACGGTCTCATAATCCACAATAAAAATAGACTAAGAGAGTAAATTTTGTAAATATAGGGTTAATTTTGTATAATTTATATTATACTCAAACTGAGCTTGACTTGAGGACATGTTAGTTTGTTATGTCCCTCACCGTTGCAGTACCCACATTGCCTAATTATCTTCTCGACCTTGTTCTTCGGTACTTCTTTTCGCTTGTGTTGTTTTCGTTGAGGGTCACGAACGTTGTTTACTACAATGCTCTGATTGACTGAATCATTCAAACCAAACGAGTTTTCTAATTCTTCTATTAGTCTTTTCATTTCATCTCTTGCGGTTTTTAAAGACTCGTCTGTCTTTGATGCAATGTAGAATAACCTACTTGACGTTGAACGTAGAGCAGCGAACCGTGCCATTTGCATAACTTCTGGAGACACATTCAAGTCAACATAACTGGGTGCAGAAGCTTTCGCATCATTAGTCCACCTACTTTGAATCAAAGTCTCGGTCAAATATGTGTAATCCAAGTGCTTCAAAATGGGAAGTTGATGGCGACACGGAAGTCCAACGGTCTCGAATTTTTTGCAGGAGCAAATTAGGGTTTTCGTATGAGAATCAAAACTAATTTCAAATGTTCTATTTTTTTCTTTGTACTTTGACAAAATATAATGTTGACATTCATCTGATATGAACTGAATCTCTGCCTCAATCTGGTACAATGTCTCCCGTAGAAGTTCATCTTGGAACGCACGAAAAGATTCGCAGGTAAAAATCACAGCAGCATGGCTTTCAAGGTCGAACAGTTTTGTGATCTGGAAGGGCTTCGTATGGGAACTTAATTAATCCGCTTTCAACTCGTTCATACGCATTCTACTAATTCCATCTTCAATTGCATGAACAATATCTAAATATGTCTTCTTGTGTTTCAGTGCAATTGCTAGTGAAGCATTCATAGACTCGCACCTTTGTGTTGAGCGAATATTGGCAAAGAAATGACCGGTTAGATATGCTTGTGCCCATAAGTGTCATATATTTCCCTTCTCAATCACCCATGGATGCTTTTCGACGTTGAATTCTAAAACAACCGAACGCCATTGAATATCAAATTCCTCGGTTGTCCACCAGGAAGCCATGCATTTTGAGAATGCTGCTATAAATTTTGGGTCACCAATGTTAGCTTGTGTATTGCGAGAAAGATGCCAAGAACATAATTTGTGCTTAGCATAAGGGATAACAAATTTGATAGCCCTTTGCATTGCCCTATCCCCATCGGTGACAACTGAAATAGGTGATTTATTCATCATGGCTTCTAAAACATTCTGTAGCACCCACTAGAAAGATTGAGACGTCTCGTCAGCGATTATGGCAGTGGCAAACACAATTGTGTTACGGTGATGATTGACACCGACAATAGGCATAATTGGTCGACCATACAAATTATCTTTGTATGTTGTGTCGAACGTAATTACATCACCGAAGCATGTGTAATCTGATCTCGATATAGAATCCGACCAAATAAGATTATACAATGCCCCTGATTCGTCTACCGAGTATGTCACAAAAAACCCAGGATCATCATGTTTCTTATAATCAAAGTAGGCAATAAGCGTATTCATATCCCCATCGACGATTTCCTTTGCTTTACCTCTTTGAAGTGCATTGTAGAGATCTTTATGTCTAAATCCAACATTATGATAGCCCCCTGCCTGCTGCGTTAAATAGTTCATTACTTGTGACGTGCCAACACCGACCTCTTTCAATGTTGTTGCCTCATCGATATCATCCTTACTTACAGCTCTATTAGAACGCATAAATGGTGTCATAGCAGGTGTGCACAATGCATGATTATGTTCCTGATAAGATTTACTTATAACCCACTGATCGTTTGTATTTGTTGATGTAACTACGACTCTAGCCTTATATCATGTTCTTGTGACTAGCGTATGAGCACGTTGACGATTAACAATATTGACTTTTGATGCTCGAAACCCTTCTTTGGAACAACAAAATTCTTGTGTCTTCACATTCCCTTCCACGTCAAGCCATTTTGTTGCCTTACGTGCACTAAACTCATGTTCCCGTGCGAATCCCTTGTAAAAGTACCAAGCTTGATCACGTGAACAGAAGAGCTGACCAACCAATCTGTCAGATTCATCAACATTATGTACTTCATAACATTCCTTGGTTGGCTTAACATTGTCTGCATCAGTATGATCCATGGCAAAAATTTTGTTGTGCAAGTTCAGTGGTCCCGGAGTTGATGGAGATGTAAGCAAAGGTTCATTAAACATGTTTCAGTAGTGCTGCTTTCAATAGGATGTGGTATTGGTAGTGGTAGTTAAAGGGTGGGTACAACATTAAATTCGTAGTACATATTTAGGTATGTACAATAACTACCTAAATATGTGTCGATACATTTTATACAAGTATCGACCCAAAAAACATCAAAACCAATAATTATAATGTAATAGGTAAATTAACAATGTAACCGATATAAATATACCGGTTAATTAGAAAATAGGTCAACATAATGTATCGACACTTGTGTAATTTGTGTCGATACTTATTGTCCAGGATGAATGCACAAACGAGGTGCACGCATAAAGTGTCGATACATTTATTAAAAGTATCGATCCCAAAAATATCGAAACCGATAATTATAATGTATTAGGTAAATTTACAATGTAACCGATATAAATATACCGGTTTTATGATAAAATAGGTCAGCATCAAATATCGACACTTGCTAAATTTGTGTCAATACTTTTGGTCCAGAATGAATACCAAAAAGGGTGCAACCATAAAGTGTCGATACATTTATAAAAAGTATCGATCCCGGAAACATCGAAACCCATAAGTATAATGTAATAGGTAAATTTTCAATATAACCAGTATAAATATACCGGTTTTATGAGAGAATAGGTCTAAATAATGTATCGACTCGTTGTTAGTTTGTGTCAATACTTTTTTCCAGAATGAAATATGAGTGCCCAACCAGGTGCAAGCATAAAGTGTCGATACATTTAAAATTGTATCGATCTAAAAAACATCGTAACCGATAATAATAATGTAATAGGTAAATTTGAAAAGTTACCGGTATAAATATACCGATTTACTTCAAAAATAGGTCAATATAAGTGCTACCTATTACATTATATAAGAGCTACCTAATATGTTATTGTACTTGATAATATTTCCGGTTAAATGCCTATTTTATTATATAAGCGCTACCTATTACATTATATAAGTGCTACCTATTACATTATATAAGCGCTACCTAATATGTTATTGTACTTGATAATATTTTCGGTTAAATGATATAACATTATCGATCAAAATTTTAACCGATCACGCTATTTTTTAGTCATTTTTTAACCGCCGCACAGCAGAACTACCCATCAATATTTGATTTGGTCAAATGGTTAGATTGATTTTTTTAAAAAACATTATAGTACTTTTTTCAAAAGTTTGAGGACTTAAATATCACTATATATATATATATATATATATTATTTTAATAATACTTTTGTGTTATGAAATTTTTTATTAATTTTATTCTTTTATTTTTGCATAACTCACATGTTAAATTTATGTAATAATTTTTTAATAATTTTATTTGAATATAATTATTTAATAACTATTTGTTCATCTCTATCTTAAAAAATTTGATACCAAATATATTTTCACTATTTTATTTTTGAATTCAAATTTCCATTTATACTAACCAAACAAATTTTCTGATTTAAAAAATTAAAATAAAATTTATTTTCTAAAAAGAAAAAATGCTTTTAAAAGCCAAACGAGCCTTAAGTTTTTTTATTAGTTATATTTAAACGAAATAAACGAGAAATGGATATTTGTTTTGCACACATTCTTGCCTTTGCTTGTCCTTGAATCATCTTATTCAACGACATATTCTATATGAAAAAAATAATTCGAAATATCAGACCGACCATTTATATTTTATTCTACATATGTTTATTATATGTGTCTAAATATCATATATTTATATAAATAATTTTAATATATTAATAGATTAATACTATAAATTTTATAGTTTTTAATGCATATTGTAAATTTTATTAAAAAAGAGAAAATATCTAAAATTACAATGAAGATTTACAATCAAAATCATAAAAAAAACATAATTATGATATTTTTGTAACCACTCATACATTAAATTAGTCTATTGAGATCATACAAAGACCATATAAGAAAAAAGTTAAAAATTCAACCAAAAAACTCAAACAAAAATAGATACTGAAAAAACTGATTGCATTGACAAACGAACCACAAAAAATTATTAAACTACTAAAAGATCATCGTTAAACCGTAAATTTAAAGTCAAATGACATTAAAAAAAACTAACTATGAACGAAATCACGTCTCCAAACTTAATCCGAAAATTTAATTATTTTGTGAGAATTGCATACGGAATGGATAAAATATATTATTTAGGTGTGGATCATGTGTTAATTATTCAAACAAGATTTGTTGTGCAGGTACCTTTCACAAATGAAAGAATATCTCAAAACAAGACGGGTACCGACAATCATGAAGATTTGTAGGAACCTTCGGCCAACGCAACCATATACGTATGTATATGTATTTATCGATATTGGCTCGAACCAACTTGTGGTTTTACCTTTGACGACCAAAGAGAAATTGGGTAAAAAATGCTTTTGTGGCTGCTGGGATTTGAGCCCAGGTCTCCACGGCCACAACGTGGAATTCTTACCACTAAACTACAGCCACTTTGTTACTTTACCTTTTAAAATTTGTATCTTATTCTATTAAAAAAATCATAATTTAAACAAATTCTGATTATTTACTTAATTCAACAAATTAGAGAAAGGACAAAAAATGGGTATAAAGCTAGACCTTTAAATAGTACAAACTTTTTAACTTTTAGAATGATAACCCTACAATATGCCTATATATAATATATATTGCTGATATTAGGTCTTTGATTGAAAAGAAAAGAGCATTTTCGAACAGAATTTTCCTCTTTCCGAGTTCAGACCCTTCCTTTGAGTACCTCAATGCAATTCCAAAAGAAGGATTCCAGTCATGTCTCATCCATCTATGTGATTGTGGAAGTAATAGAGAAGACAAAAAGAGAAACTTATTCCAATATATTACTATACACACACACACACACAACACTTATAGGGCTTTTCACTAGCAAAGTGAAGCTGGTTAAAGTTTCTTGGCAACCTCGAAGTTTAAAGAAGTGAATGAGACTTTGCAGTTGCAGGGAGAGGAAACTTGTAAACTAATGCTAATGGACAGTCCCCATGTTTGAGAACCGCGGCAGCCAGCAGATATGATTTCAATCATATATTTCCAAGTACAAACATTTCTACCACAGATATGTGTTCCACATTGATTTCAAACTCTTTGGATTTAAACTTGAAATCCTTGGATCTTTTAACCGCTACGTATGATGGTGGAAGTTGCGATTGGTCTTTTGTCGAAATTCCTTGAAAATTAAGCAGAAATGTGCTTATGGGCCATGATCTCAAAAGAGAAAGCAATGGTAGTCCATCACCCAGCTCCAAAGTATGTCTCTGTATATTTCAATCTTATTCATATTTATACATAGTTCCTTTTTTTTTTATGCATTTAAAAGCTCATCAAAACTGAAAGAGTTCCTTTTTCAGTTTAATCTACTACACATGGTCATTCTTCCAAACTATTTCCATTGATTACTTTTAACATTTTCTTTTTATCACCATAAAAGGTATCAGCCTTTGTTAGTGGATCAACAAGCACAAAGAGACCTTGTAGCTTTTCTGAGACAGGGGACTCCCATACCGATGCTAAGAAGCATCGGTCCTCAATGTCACAATCGCCATGCCTAACGTTAAAGGTGATACTACTGTTACCAGTGCTTCCATTTTTTAGCTTCCTTTTGTCTTTCTTCAATTTATCACAAGTTTGGACCTTGGTTTTTAAACTATAGGTTAGAAACGAGAAACTAGGAGACAGGGTTGCAGCACTTAGAAGCTGGTGGCACCATTTGCCAGGGTACATTTCTCACCATGTTACTGCCTCATTACCATCCAACTAAGACTGAATGGGATAAGAAAGATTTTTACTTTTAAAAATTGTATATATATATATATATATATATAATTAAAATATTGATTTAGCCATACTCATATATCTAAGTTTATGCATGGGGTGATTGCCAGACAGATACTGCTTCAGTGTTAACAGAAGCCATTGGGTACATCCAGTTCCTCCATGACCAAGTTGAGGTATTTTCTTCTCTTTTACTCTCTTTGGGTTATTTTATTTCCTTTTACTACTATATTCACACATAAGTAATATAGTAGCTCTGGGACCCTGAATATGTTTTTTCTCTTCCATTTCCTTTGCAGACATTGAGTGTGCCATTTTTGAAACCATCAGAAACCAAGCTTTAAAGAACAACGCAAATGGTAGGAAAAATCCCAAGCTATCTCAATAAAGATAAACACAAACATAAAATATACTAGGAATCCATTATTGACAGATAAAAACTGCATTTTTTTCATCTTATCTGCAGGGTTCGAAAGAAGGAAAAGAAGATCTTAGAAGTAGAGAACTATGCCTTGTGCCCCAGTCTTGGGCCGAGTATTTTATTAATAGTTGCTTTAATGGAATTTAGACGTCCCCTTTTGAGAAGCTTGAGGTTGTACATAACAAGTATATCTCTACTCTAAAAAAAAAGAGGTCGTACATAACAAAAATGATTTTGGCCTTCGGAATTATTGAGACTTGGAGCTTTAGCTGGTTCATATATATTTGTCAACTTCCATTAAAAACTGTTTGTTAGGGGATTATCAATTTGGAAATGTTACTAATATTGTCATAAAACTTTCCCACTCGTATATATTTGTTTGCTTCTCTTCTATTTAGCTCCTTGTTAACTTATGCTGCGAGCATCCAGCTTTGTCTTCCTTCATGGTGTTCATGTTTGAGTTATCATCTGATAAATACATCTAGAAGATAAAATTGGATGGAAAATGGATAAACCACAATTTATGGACAGCATCCATGGACAGCATCCATGAAGGGTATTGTGAAGATTTTGTTGATGCGTTACAAATGGTTTAGAGATGAAGCATGGGAAGCGGCGGCGAAGTTAGGGTTGGGGAAGAAAACATATGGGAAAATGGGTAAATTTAAATTTTATCCCTAAATTATTTTGGATTTATAAAAAGATCCATGATAATTTATCTAAAGTTCAAGGATTCAAATAAAATTTAAATCTTTTTACTAACGTGTCATGTTATCAAACTCACGACAACTAAAGTTTCAATGACCAAATCTTAATAAAAATGATAACGTAAGTGACTAAAACTTATGTTTTTTGAATCGAGTGACCATACGTTTATAAAACAGAAACAAAAGTGACAAATTCTGTAGTTTATCCATAAATAAATTAGTAAATAAATAAATAAAGACGATATAATTATTGTGTCGTGTAATCATTGTCTTAGAAGGAATTTCATCCGGATTGGTGTAATCCCGAAAGTGGATGTTACCCCAAGGTTAACACAATTTTCTAGATTTCGTATACCCGAAATAAGGAAATGGATCTCGCTTGAAATTGCTCTTTTTGAAGATAAAGAAGAAGGTAATTGTAGAGAAAAAAAATTAAGGAATTGATGTATCAAATAGTGAAGTATAGTTTGACATTTATAAGGAAAAAATAAGGGGTAAATCAATAATAAATCCATGCGGTTATCATAAAATCTCAACCACTCTTCAATATCTCCCAAGTATAGAATATTTTTTCTAAAAAATATTTATTTTTTAATTATTTGCTTCATCCAACACCATGCAACTTCCCTGCAACATAACAAAGATCTCTATTTGATAAAATAAATTGTGATAGTTGTCTCGCTTGAGACAGAACAATAGTCATTATGAAAAAAAAATCCACAATATTATTTGAATAATTTTACTATACTTACATGAAAAAAATCTTTTTCTTCGACCGGTTTTATGTTAAAAGAATAATAATAAAATCGGTAATGTCTTTCCTTAGCCGTATATTAAGACTGCTGCACGGTATAACCCCAAACTTTCTCCTTACTCTACAAGTTTCCACCAAATTTTCTTTAACTTTAAAAATAATTAAACAATTCATTAACACTTTAGCTCCAAAATCGTAATTTTAATTTGAAAACTAATATGCATGACATGAACACTAATACTAATTACCATTTTCCAAATTTCTATATATGTAATCAAATATCGCATATAGATTCATTTTCCCATATTTTCCACTAATATTTCTTTTTGGAAAATTTCACATGTAAAACTTCCATTTTTACTATTATTTCAATTTGGTCACAAAACTCTAAATTTCACTGATTGATTTTCAATTGAAGTTTGAATCAAATCATCTTTTAATCTGATTAAACATACTTCCTTAATAATTAAGATAAATATTTTAGTTATTGGAATGGATTTTTAGTCACCAAATTCAAAAAATTAAGTTCGAAAATTTTAAAGATGTTAAAGTTTAAGCGCTGATGATGCAACTTGAATATCTGTAGCTGACCTTCGAGCCTCCTTTATCCTTACTGGAACCTTGAAGACGATATTCTTTTAGAAGATGATGTAATAAATGTTACAACAACTGAAAATGATCGATATAATATCGAGTTATCCTCAAGGATTTTGTTGTGTAAGGGCATGAGAATGTAATTTGAGAGGTTGGTACTATATATCCTGTCGTAACCGGTTTTCGTCCGGGCACGAATTTTTTACTTGGCGGGAAAATTTATGTGAATAAATGGTTTTGAAAATAATTTGGAAGTCGCCATCGGCCTTTTGGGTCAGGTAGGTCGAATACCTAAAAATTATCTTTTAACAGAGTTTTTAAGAAAACATCAGTTAAAAGATGAACTGATCTGCGTTTATAACCAAAAATTCGTTCTTTTTAATAATAAAAAGGGATTCGTGGTCGGTTACGTTTAGGGAAGGATTAGCACCCCTACAACGCCCAAAATTGGTACTTTTTAATTATAAATTGTCTCTATTATTAAAAATTTTAAAAATTCAAAATATATTTAATTTATAATCATATTATTTAAAAAATATTTAGAAAATATTTAGAAATATCAGAAAAGGACTTCTAGGTGTCTTAAGACAGCTCTTTTCTTTGATATTAATAAATATTAATCTGAATAAAATTAAGTAATAATTTTTATTATATTTAATTTTAAAATACCAAAATAGGACATCCAGTTGTATTAAGACTTCCCTTTTCTTCGATATTAAAAAAAATAAATGTTAAAAATAATTTATTGAAAAATAAATATTTATTTATTATATATGTTTATGACTACATAATAATAATAAAAATATTTAAATGTATATAAGTAACATTAAAATAATAAAAATACAATTTAGAACTATATATTTAAAAGCAATAAAAATAAAAAACATTTAAAATAAGTGACTAAATTATAGTAAAATTAAAATTAAAAACCTAATTTATAATTAATCAAAATTATAGGGATTAAACATGCTATTTTCTTATTTTATTAATTTAGTGACTAAAATAAATTTATCTAAAATTCGAAATATCAGATTAAAATAAATTAAAAATATAAACTAGGGATTAAAATATTACTTATTAAAATTAAGGGATTAAATCTGTTATTTCCTAAATATATTATTTTAATACAAAGGACTAAAATAAATAAAATTAAAATTAAAGAACCGAATTAAAAGGATTATAAATTGATTTAGTGACTAAAATGTAAAGATTACAAGTTAGGATGGCTGCGAAAAGGGTTTAACCTTTACCAAATTACGCACATGTCCTCCCTTAAACGACGCCGTTTAAGAGAGGGTATAAATACCCTATGCTGGCTGGCCCGAAGGGCCAGCATCTCATTTCTCATTTCTCTCTTCTCTCTCTTAAACTGAGAGAGAGATTTCTCTCTCGCCTCTCTCTAGCTTCCCTCATCAGAGGGAAGCCGGTCACCGGACGACAACCGTCTGCCGCCGTGACCCTCACCGCCGGCCACCGCATCCGGTGGCCGGAAAACTTTATTTTTACACTATTAGATAGATCGGACCGTCCTAAGGACGGTTCCGGTGCTCCTTTTTCCTAAATAGCTTTTGATCGAAGAGAATCTAAAGAAGTACCTTCGGTTTCCGAAGGTTTTGATGACGTTTGAAGGGGTCCGGTGGCTTCCTCGGTAAGCTCCTTTCTTTTCTTTTCCTTTCTGTTTTGGTTTTTGCTGGTTGTAGGACATTTGCTCTCTGTTTTCTGTCTCTCTCTGTCTCAGTTGTGGTCTCTCCTCTCTCCGTTCTTCTATGTTTTTGCTTGCAGATTGGGGTGATGGCTTTATAGCCATCACCGGTGTGGCCATCGGACCGGGTAAAAGAATACCCTTCGGTGAGTCACCGGACTCCCAGTGGTGACTCACCTCATAGCCATAGCCTGGACGGCTGGCGTTGGAGCTTCTGGAGCCTTCGGTTGGGACGTGGCAGCGGTGGAGATGGCGAGGGCAGCTGCGGCGGCCGCGTGGCCCTAGGGTATCATACCCTAGGGTTTGCATCTGGAGGTTCTTGGACCGTTGGATCATGCCAGATCCAACGGTGGATGGATGATGGCGGCTGGGGTTTAGATACAAACCCTAAACGGGTTTAGGGTTACACATTTGGGTTAACTGGTTGGGCCATTGTATTTGGGTTAACTGGTTGGGCCAGACTTGGCCCGTTTGTAATAATAAAATAATAATAAAAATAATAATAATAATAATAATCATAATAATAATAATAAATAATAATAATAGTAAATGGAGAAAAAAATAATATCTTCAGCTGCCCCTCTTTGCTCATTCTTGTGTTAACAAGAATAGAGTAAAGATGAAAAGATAATAATATTTTTTTATCCATTTGAATTCACTTGACTATGATGGAGATGTTGAATAAATTCTTCTCTTTCTTCAGATGAGTTCTTTTCATTATGAACCTTCTGCTGGGGATGATGTTGACCTATTTCCTTCTGTGATAGAGTCATTCAAAAGGTTAAATAAGCTCTTCTCATTATGAACTTTCTCTGGAAAGGCTGATGCTAATCTATCTCCTTCTGTGATAGAATTATGCAAAAAGTTGAACAAGCTCTTCTTATTATGAACTTCTTCTTCTTCAGATGAATTCTTCTCATTATGAACTTCTCTGGAAAAGCTTCTCCATAAAGTGATGGATTTGAGCAAAAGATTGAACAAATTCTTCTCATTATGAATTTCTTCTTCTTTCTTCAGATGACGAGTTCTTCTCATTATGAACTCTACCTGGCAATGTTAATCCATCAAATGATGAATTTAAACAAAAGGTTGAACAAATTATTCTTATAATGAACTTCTTATTCCTTCTTCAGATGAGTTCTTCTCATTATGAACTTTCTCTGGAAAAGTTGATCCATCAAATGATGGATTTCAGCAAAAGATTGAACAAATTCTTCTCATTATGAATTTCTTCTTCTTTCTTCAGATGACGAGTTCTTCTCATTATGAACTCTACCTGGCAATGTTAATCCATCAAATGATGAATTTAAACAAAAGGTTGAACAAATTCTTCTCATTATGAATTTCTTCTTCCTTTTTCATATGAGTTCTTCTCATTATGAACTTTCTCTGGAAAAGTTGATTCATCAAATGATGGATTTGAGCAAAAGATTGAACAACTTCTTCTCATTATGAATTTCTTCTTCTTTCTTCAGATGACGAGTTCTTCTCATTATGAACTCTACCTGGCAATGTTAATCCATCAAATGATGAATTTAAACAAAAGGTTAAACAAATTCTTCTCATTATGAATTTCTTCTTCCTTCTTCAAATGAGTTCTTCTCATTATGAACTCGAACTGGAAAAGTTGATCCATTGAATGATGGATTTAAATCTTTGCTAAAATCTTTGAAATTCCTATTAAAAATTCAGTATGGATGAAAATGAATGAAAATGAACCTATTTTTGCAAACACCTAAATATGATGCATGAATGTTAAGTTTATTTGATTTCAGATTGGTGAATTGAGTATTTCTTCAATTGTAGAAACCCAATAAATCTTTCTTCTTCATATCAGAGAATCTATCATCTTTGACAAATGTAAATATAATGTCACAAAATCTCTTGAGAATAAAACTCAATAGTATGGGCTCCTGCAAAGCTTGCCTGCATGTGACATGTTGATTCTGATAACAACTCATCTGATTATGAAATGTCCTTTCAAGATGATTTCACAGATATCGATAGTTCTTTTAATACCAAGAAATCTTGAATTCTGATTCTGATGAGGGGAATAAACTATTATACTTGACAAAAATGGGATTCTCAGAGGCTGAAGCTTCAATAGCCATGGAGAGATGTGGTCCAGATTCATCAATTGCAAAATTGACAAATTTTATATGTGATGCTCAAATGACTAAGGCTGCCGACACATTTCTTCCGGTAAAAGATGGGAAGCCATTATGCAATGATCCCAATTACAAGCAAAGGCGAAACTTGGGCTATGTTTTTTTTGGAAAGGAAATAAGCAAAAGAAGCTTTAAAAGAAACTTCTTAATGAAGACGATCATGCAGTTCATCTTTTAATTCCAATGATTGGTTCTGTGGTTCCTACTAAACCAGATCAGATAACTCAAAGAACACTTCCAGAAGATGCTATGAGCATATTACTCTTCTAAATTCAATGATTGGTTCTGCCAAACCAGGTCAGATAACTCAAAGAACACTTCCAAAAGATGCTATGAGCATATTCATCTTCTAATTTCAATGATTGATTCTGCCAAACCAGATCAGATAACTCAAAGGACACTTCCAGAAGATATTATGAGCATATTCATCTTCCAATTTCAATGATTGGTTCTGCCAAACCAGATCAGATAACGCAAAGGACACTTCCAGAAGATACTATGAGCATATTCATCTTCCAATTTCAATGATTGGTTCTGCCAAACCAGATCAGATAACTCAAAGAACACTTCCAGAAGATGCTATGAGCACATTCATCTTCCAATTTCAATGATTGATTCTGCCAAACCAGATCAGATAACTCAAAGAACACTTCCAGAAGATACTATGAGCACATTGCATTTGTTCCAGTTAATGTTTGGACTGGGATATCACAGTACTTATTAGATGTAGAGCCAGACTTTGTAGATTCGAAGCATTTTCATGCTACTACACTAAAAAAGGCTATATTCATAATTCTTCCAATTAAGAACAAATCTTCTCTTATTCTGCTTCCTCCATGTGCTGATACTTTTCCATTGACAAAGAAATGATGGCTTTCTTGGAATCTAAGAACAAAGTTGAACTGTTTATAAACATGTACAGGAAGTGTCAAATTGACAGAAATGATCTTTAAGGCTCTTGAAGCTTATGACAATGAGCCACATTCGAGTGTCCAGAAGTATGTTCTTGATGAGTGCTGAAAATGGAATCTAGTATGGGTTGGAAGGAATAAAGTTGCTCCACTTGAGCCTGATGAGGTGGAAATGCTTCTAAGTTTCCCTAAAAACCATACACGAGGATCTGTATAGAGACATGTTCCATGGTGGTATCCATGTCCTGTCTCTTTTCTCTGGGATCCATGATGCAGAAGTTGCCTTTTACTGTCTTGGCATTTTTGAAAACAGATGTGCAAGAACTGAATGATGATCGGTTGGAGCAATTGATGAATAGATTTAATGGACTCAACTTTGTTGTCAGTGGCATCCAGCATAACAACCTTATTGTTCATGGCTTTAAGATGGTGATGATTTGCTTAGTTTGTATTCCATGCTTTTAAAAGGTATTAACATAAAGTGATATTCAGAAATCTTTAACTTATTTCAAAATTATGTTAATTCAATAAAAGAATAAATTGAATTTTAGAAAATAAATTGAATCTCAAATAAATTGAACTTGAAATAGATAGAATTGTATTCAAAGTTATGGCAAGCATAAGAATGATAAAAATTCAAATGTCTCAACAAATTATTAGCATAAGTATTTCTAAATTAATCAAGTTGACATAATTTAGAGAAATGATGTAAGCTTTTATCTGGAAGATCTCAAACGTTGTCAAAATGCTTGTAGATGTGAAGTTTCTCCCAAACTGTCAAAATCTTAAGAGAGTTCAATTGCCAGATGCCTAATACCAACCTGCATTTGAGCCGCCTTTTCAGGTTTTCAACTCAAATCCTTCCTTTGGTTACAAGATGCCCTTTGTGGGTTTTCATCTTGACCCCCCTTTTTCTTTTTTCTTTCTTTTCTTTTTTTTCTTTTCTCTTTTTTTTATTATTAAGCATAATATTTCTTGACAGAATCTGAGTTTATTGGATTTCTCAGAATTTTTCCATCCATTTCTGCCAAGATCAACGCTCCTCCGGAAAAGGCCTTTTTCACAACGTATGGCCCTTCCCAATTAGGCATCCATTTCCCACGGAAATCTTTATGTATAGGAAAAATCTTTTTTAGTACTAGATCACCTTCTTGGAATTCTCTTGGATGTACTTTTTTGTCATGAGACTTCATCATCCGTTTCTGATACATCTGTCCATGGCAAATAGCTTTCAATCTTTTCTCCTCAATAAGGTTCAATTGATCAAATCTAGCTTGGATCCATTCAGATTCATCCAATTTTATTTCTCTCAATATTCGAAGCGATGGAATCTCAACTTCAATTGGTAAGATTGCTTCCATCCCATAGACTAAAGAAAAAGGCGTTGCCCCAGTAGATGTTCGAACAGTAGTTCGGTATGCGTATAGAGCAAAAGGTAACTTCTCGTGCCAATTTTTGTAAGTTTCAGTGGTCTTTGTAATGATTCTCTTGATGTTCTTGTTTGCTACTTCAACTGCCCCATTCATCTTTGGACGATATGCCACTGAGTTTGCATGTTTGATCTTAAACTGTGCACAAAGTTCGGTCATCATTTTGTTGTTCAGGTTCAGAGCATTATCTGTAATGATCCTTTCGGGTAGGCCATACCGGCAAACTATCTCTTTCTTTATGAATTTGCAGACTGTGGACCTCTTAATATTGGCATATGAAGCAGCTTCAACCCATTTGGTAAAATAATCAATTGCCACAAGGATGAAGCAATGTCCATTCGATGCTTTTGGTGTGATTGCTCCAATGACATCTATTCCCCACATAGAAAATAGCCAGGGTGCTGTCATTACATGTAAAGGAGATGGGGGTACATGAATCTTGTCTGCATATATCTGGCATTTATGACATTTCCTTGCATAGTCAATACAATCTGTGTGTATGGTAGCTCAATAGTATCCATATCTCATTATTTTTTTGGCCATGGAAAGACCATTTGCATGTGTTCCACATATTCCACTGTGTACCTCTTCAATGATGCTTTTAGCTTCGCTGGTATTTAAACATCTCAATAGCATTTGATCATTTCTTCTTCTATACATAATCTCGCCATCAAGAAAATATCCAGCAACCATTCTTCTCAAGGTTCTTTTATCAATTTCCGATGCATTTGGTGGATAACTTTGATTTTTGATATATTGCAGAATATCATGATACCATGGTTTACCATCTACCTCTTCTTCCACACTATAACAATGTGCAGGAATTTCATATACTTTCATTTTGATTGGCATCATATCAACTTTCTTAGTTGCTTGAAACATAGCAGCTAATGTAGCCAAAGCGTCTGCCATTTGATTTTCTTCTCTAGGGAGATAATTGAAGGTGAATTTCTTAAATTCTTTCACTAATTTGAGAGTAAAATTTCGATATTCCAACAATTTAGGATCTTTTGTTTCCCATTCTCCTCGCAATTGATACACCACTAACGATGAATCTCCATATATTTTGAGACATTTGATTTTTCTTTCTATAGCTGCTTTCAATCCCATGACACAAGCTTCATATTCCGCCATGTTATTAGTGCAAAAGAACTCTAGTCTACTTGTAAAGGGATAATAAACATTTTCTGGAGAAATTAACACTGCCCCGATTCCTCGTCCCAAAGCATTGGATGCTCCGTCAAAGTAAAGCTTCCAAGATGCATATGCATCATTTGTTCTGACTTCTTCATTCATGGATATACACAACAAATCTTCATCAGGAAAATTGAAACTCAAAGGCTGATAATCATTTGATACACGACTGGCCAGAAAATCAGCTATGACACTTCCTTTTATCGCTTTTTGGTTGACATATACAATATCAAACTCAGATAATAACATCTGCCATCTAGCCATTCTGCCTGTCAAAGCTGGTGATTCCATTAAGAATTTCAAAGGATCAAGTTTTGATATCAGCCAAGTAGTATGGTATAACATATATTGTCTGAGTCTTCGAGTAGCCCACACCAAGGCACAACATAATTTTTGTATTGGTGGATATCGAATTTCACAATCAGTAAATTTCTTGCTCAGATAATAAATAGCTTTTTCTTTTCTTCCAGATTCATCATGCTGTCCTAGTACACATCCCATCGAATTTTCGAAGACCGTCAAGTAGAGAATTAATGGTATATCAGGCATTGGTGATACTAAAATTGGGGCATTGGATAAATATTTCTTAATAATATCCAAAGTTTCTTGACATTCTTCATTCCAGACTTCAAGATTGTTCTTTCGAAGTAATTTGAACACTGGATCACATTTGTCAGTTAATTGAGAAATGAACCGAGATATATAATTTAATCTTCCCAAAAAGCCTCGAACTTCTTTTTTTGTATTGGGTGGTGGAAGATCTTGAATTGCTTTTACTTTATCTGGATCAATCTCGATTCCTTTTTTGTTGACCACAAATCCCAAAAGTTTTCCAGAAGTTACCTCAAAAGTGCATTTAGCGGGGTTGAGCTTTAATTGATATTTCCTCAATCTCTGGAAAAGCTTTCTCAGATTTTGAATATGTTCTTCTTCAGTTCGGGATTTGGCAATCATGTCATCTACATATACTTCAATCTCTTTGTGCATCATGTCATGAAACAAAGTTACCATGGCTCTTTGATATGTTGCCCCTGCATTTTTCAATCCAAATGGCATCACTTTATAACAGAATGTGCCCCACATGGTTACAAATGTTGTTTTTTCCATGTCTTCAGGATTCATTTTTATCTGATTATATCCTGAAAAGCCATCCATAAAAGAAAACCATGCGTGTCCTGCAGTATTGTCCACCAATGTGTCTATGTGGGGTAATGGAAAGCTATCTTTTGGACTAGCTTTGTTGAGATCTCTGTAATCCACGCACATTCGAACTTTCCCATTTTTCTTTGGTACGGGAACAATGTTGGCTGCCCATTCTGGGTATTTAGATGCCTGTAGGATACCTGCATTGATCTGTTTCATCACTTCTTCTTTGATTTGCAACAACATTTCTGGCCTCATTCGTCTGAGCTTTTGTTGGACCGGTTTATATTCTGGATTGATTGGAAGCTTGTGCATCACTATATCTGTGCTTAAACCAGGCATATCTTGATAAGACCAGGCAAAGATATCTTTGAACTCTTGAAGGAGATTTATCAATTCTTGTTTTATCTGGATTGTCAGAGTAGTACCAATTTTCACCTCTTTCATTTCTTCATCTGTTCCCAAATTCACAGTCTCAATCTCTTCTTTGTGGGGTAGAATTTGTTTGTCTTCTTTTTCTACCAATCTTAATAGTTCAGTAGGAACATTACATTCCAGTTCATCCTCACACCCATTGATTTCTTCCAGACATATAGGTTGCTCTAAATTTATCTCTCGATTAAATTTAGGAATAAACATGCTATTAACATGGTGACACCTGCATTAATAAGTCGGACATATTTCCGAAAGAATATAGTAAATTTATGAAATAAATAAATGTATAAATGTAAGAAAATGTAAAGAATGATTGCCATCTGAAAATTTTAAAGAAAATTTCTTATATTTAACATAATTTCTTTTACAAGATAAAAAAGTTTTCATACTTTTGAGCTAAACATAAAGATTAGTTCTGAATATTACTCTGCGTTAATATTAAAAACTATAGGAAGATCTTCAGTGGTCCAATTGTTGAGTGTTTCTCCAGGAAAACATGGGCGAATCCTATCCAAGTATTTGCCAGTCTTGTTGTCATTCATGATCATGTTGATAAATAATCCATTCATAGCTTCTTCAACTATGTCTTGATCTTTCGTCAACTTTTCTTCTTTAAAGGCTTCAACAAGCTGATGATCTACATTAATTGTTCCTCCTGATCTGAATGTGGTCTTCAATTGTGGGAAAGACATGTGTTTCCAAAGGATTTCTTCCCCTTTCAATTTTGCCTTTCTGTCTTCGTATCTTCTTTTCATCTCTTTGTTCTTTTGCTGAAAATTGGGCTTAAATCCAAGCCCAAAACGATCTTTCTTCATCTTTATACTGACAGGAACTGAAATCCCTTGAAGATTCTTTCCTAAACCTTTCCCAGCTTTAGCTCCGATGCCTAAAGTTTGTCGTACCGTCATCTTGGTGCAATCAGATAATCTGGGATATGGAATTTTGCTTCCTTCTGCAATAAAGGTTGCATTGACAAATTCAAGAGCTCGGAAAGAGCATTCAAGAGCATCATCATTGGTTTCGATATATGGAACATCACTTGTTATAGACACAATGATTTCTTTTTCAGCTCCTACGCATATTAGTTGTCCATCAACAACAAATTTCAATTTCTGATGTAATGAAGAAGGAACTGCTCCTGCTGAATGAATCCATGGCCTCCCTAATAAACAATTATATGTAGGGTGGATGTCCATCACCACAAAGTCAATATTGTACACGACTGGTCCAATTAACAACGGTATTTCCATTTTCCCGAGCACCTCTTTTTGAGTACCATCAAAGGCTCGCACTACATTCTGATAACTCTTCATGTGTGATTGATCCACAGGCATTCTTTGAAGTGTGACTAGAGGCATCAAGTTGAGAGCGGATCCATTGTCAATCAATACTCCTGGCAACACATGACCATGACAATGTGTCGTGATATTCAAAGCTTTTACTGATCCCATTCCGCCTTCCGGTATTTCATCATCCGTGAACGTTATGTAATTGTCAGCGGCTATATGTCCCACAATTCTGTCAAGTTTATCGAGGGATATATCTTCAGGGATAAATGTTTGATTGAGAATTTTCATCAAAGCATTTCTATGTGCTTCTGAATTCACCAATAGATCAAGAATAAAAATTCTCGCTTGTTGTTTGTGTAGTTGTTCAACCACACTATACTCACTATGTTTCAGGAATTTCAAAAATTCTTGAGCTTGTTTTTCTGTCACAGGCTCATTGAATGCTGGAGGGGATTCATCATCAAATACCTTATGAGGTATTGCCATGGCTTTTCCTTTTGCTTTCACTTGTTCTGAAGCATTGGATGTTTCGGGAGAGTAACATCTCCCACTTCTTGTAAAGAACCCGACTTCGCTCACTGCTTCAGACGTCGATGTTGTACCCAAATTCTGTATTTTCTCTTCTGATTTTTCTAGAGAAACATATCCTCCTACCATTGAAACATTGGTAGTATAATTCCAAGGTACCCTGCGGGTATCTTTGTATGGAAATGATAGAGGAGTGGTGATAACTACTTTCGACTTTATTGGTGCAGGAATCGCCGTAGATGATTTCGCATTAATGATCACAGGATCATTTATTCTTTGATTAGGTTTAGAATCCTCTGATGAGCAAACATCATCTTCTTTTTTCCCTGGTTTTTCTTCAAAGAATTCTATTTCTCTGTTGTTCATCAATTTTTGCACCAAATCCTTAAACTCGGGACATAGTTGAATTTTATGCCCCTTCTCTTGATGATATTCACAATAATTCTTGCCTTCATTTTGTTTTGGCTTGAATTGTTGTGGAATTATACCGGCTAAAGAGAGTTGTTGGAATACCCAAGCAAAAGGAGATTTAATTTCAGAAATGTCAATTTTTGCTTTCTTTCTGTTCTCTTCCTGAATTGCATTCACGTTTTTATCTCCATGATTTGGCAATGGATGATTTGATGCAGATGGTGTATTGAATTCCAACTTTCCAGTGTTGATTAAATTTTGAACCACCCTTTTGAATGCCAAACAGTTTTCAATAGAATGACCCGTAATTCCTTCATGGTAAACACAGTGTGCCTTTGTATCATACCAAGGAGGGAATGGTGGTTGCATGGGAACCAAAGGATAGGGCCGTATGACATCTGCTTTTAACATCGAATCATAGATCTCCGCATATGGTACTGGTAAAGGTGTAAAAGACAACCTTTCATTTTCCTTTCGAGATCCTCTGGACTCTACTCGATTAGTGTTTGTTTCCTCTTTCTTAACCCTTGGCTGGGTTATTGTAACACTTTTCGATGAATCCTTGTTGTAAGAATTTGCATTGTTGACTTCATTCTCTTTTTTCCGGTACATAGGTATTTTGGAACTAGACCCCTCATTTGATTCAATTTTGCCACTTTTCAAGACATTTTCGATGAGTTCTCCAGAAATGACCAAATCTGCAAAATTTCTGGTTGCATTCCCCATTAGATGATTTAAATAAGGAGCTTTCAATGTATGGACAAATATTACGGTGGCCTCTTTTTCTGACAAAGATGGTTGAACTTGGGCAGCCGTGTCACGCCATCTATGGGCATACTGTCTGAATGTTTCATTATTCTTTTTCTCCAAGTTTTGGAGAGTCCATCTATCAGGGACCATGTCTGTTACGTGGCGGTACTGCTCTAAAAATGCTTTAGCCAAATCTTTCCAGGATCTAATATTGGCTTTGGTCAATTGAGTATACCATTTTAAAGCTGGTCCTGTCAAACTATCCTGAAAGCAGTGAAGTAACAATTTCTCGTCTTTCACATATCCTGCCATTCTGCGACAAAACATAGTAATGTGGGATGAAGGGCATGTAGTACCGTCATATTTATCAAATTCGGGAGCTTTGAACTTGATGGGGAGGATTAGGTCTGGAACCAAACTCAACTCACTAGCGTCAAACCCATAAAATGATTCAGTTATTTCCACGAATTTCATTCGTTCTTCTAAGCTTTTGATCTGTCTGGTCAATTCTTCATTTACTTTTTCTTTCTCATTCAGCTCATTCAAATCTGGGATTAAATGCTCAGTATTAAGATCCCCTATTTTCACATCTGATATAAGCGGATTTTTGCTTGAAGATGCAGGATCCACTTGTTGATTTTCATGTGGTTTGGCTTCTTGAAATGCAGATGTACGAGCATTGATTTGTATAGGTGTAGTACCAGAATGATAAATTGGTTCTGGTGGAAAACCTAGAGGATACATAGGTTCTTGGTCGAAAGATACAGGATTTTCATGCATTTTCCAATGATAGCCTGTCTTTTAAACATGTCCTCTATTTTCTGCATCATGCTGTCTTGTGAATTTGCAATATTGGCTTCAATTTTCTCCAGCTTCATTCTCATTTCTGCTTGTTCTTTATTATGCTGTTCCTCAATACGTTGTATTTTATCCTCCATAATTCTCTTAGTAGCTTGTCTAGTACCGTAGTGATGTTGTATTTCTCTTTTGGCCAGAATAACTACGATTGAAAAATCTTTTGATATTATTTTTTCCAAATTTTAATTAATGAATTTTATTTTAATAATAAAAAAAATTATGAAATGAATAATGAATGTATGCAAAATGCATGTATGCAAAAAGGTATTGATCCCAAAAAGTTAATTGTCATAGAACAACTTTCATCGGCATACAAAAGTTTCTTTATAATAGTTCATAACTACAGATAAGGCGTAGCTTTCCTATTAAGCTCTATAATTTCTTTCATTAACCATGACCTTTTCTTTCCGCATTTAGAAACTGGATCAACGTGATGCTCAATTATTTTGGCTTCAACAGCTAGTTCCCCAACATATCTAGCAACTTCGCTCATTTGTACCATGGCCTCGAACACCATATTACTTCTTTCTTCACTTCTTTCAACATAGAAATCAATTGACTTTTGCCATTGTTCATTCGTTCCTTCAAGAGTTTGCTCTAACTCAGTGGTTCTGACTTGACAATTGTGCAGAATTTTTTCAAGATCTCTAATGCGTCTTCGCAGTGAAGCACTTTCTTCGTTACTTTCTTTGAGATCATTAGGTCCTAGACGAACCTTTTCTTGAAACAATGATTCTTCAAGTTGCAAAATGTAAGCGTTAAACTCTGAGTTTTTGTTTCTAGACTGATCCAGATCTTCTTCAAGTTTTGTTCGTTCTTCTTGCGTTCTTTGATTAATCTTCTAGATTTGAACATTCTTGTTTCTGCATCTTTGCATCCAATTACTAGCCACTTCTTGTTCTATCTCAAATTTGGTGTTGAAATTCTTTCTTTCCAGCTCCCATTTTTCTTTTTCAACATTGAATTCTTCAATCTTTTGGCCCCTGACTTCAAGTTCAGCAATCAGCTGGTTCATTTCAGATTCAAATCCCTGGAACATGATATTTTTCTCACCTTCAAATCTATCAAAGATGTCATTCTTCATTTCTTCTAAATCTTTGGCTCAATCCCTTTCTCTTTGCATTTCATTCATGATCTCGCGGTGTTCAGCCTTGTGTTTTATAATTCGCTCTCTTCTGTCGACCTCAAAATCTTCCATTTTTTGCTTTCCTTTCTCAAGGCTTTTGAGTAGACGACTATTCTTTCCTTTCAGATCTTCAACTCGACTTTTCTCGATGTTCAATTCTCTGGTCATCTGTACCGTCGATTGGCTTGGTCCTGATGCTTTCCGGGATTTATATAACTCTTGGTAATTTTTCTTTAATGCTCTAAATTCACCATCAACTTTTTCTTTGTTTTCTCTCAACATTGCACATTGTGATGAATGAAAGTCAATATCAACACCCAACATAGCTTTATCTCGTCTCATTTGCTCTAATTCTCTTGACCATCCTTCTTTTTCTGCTTCAAACTCAGCTCTCAGGATTTCAATCTCTGATGGAACCACCTTAACGATCTGAAAGTTTCCGCTAGAATCGTAGAAGCAGGATTAATCTTTTTCGGTAGCTGTTCAAACAAATCTACCACTGTAGCTTCAACATATCCCAATACTTTTGGGAAGATGACCATACCATACATACCCAGAGCAAATAAATCGAATCGTACTTTAATATCTGGATGGCTCTGAATAAGTTCTTTAATGTTGGTCCAAGCAATGCCTTCGCTTTCGCCTTTTTGTTTTGTACGGGATGCCACCCATTCTTCTCGTACACCGGCAATCTTTGTTAATTTAACTCGAAAGGGTTGAGTTTTAATTGACTTTGAATAGATTCGATTCTCCAAAGCCCCCTCTATATGTAGCAAAGTTGTGTACTCTTCAATAGTAGGGACCAAGTCCTCTTTATTGAGAGTGAAGCAATTGTACCCTGGATTCCAGAATTGAATTAGGGCTCTGAGTAATTCATCATCAACTTCGACATAGAGCAAATATGGGATGTCTCCGTAAGTCTGATAAAACTGCAATTTTTTGTTTGAATCCCAACTTTCCCAAATACTTCGCAAATCTTGCATATCATTTCTTTTTAGCGAAACTGGAGCATAATTGGCCAAGTCAGATACATAATCATCCTGCAGACTGTCTCCTTCTTGTCTTTGTAAGTCCTCAGCCCACTGTCTTACTTCTGAGTTTAGAATTACTTGATTTGAACACTTTTTATCCATGGATGAAGGCTTTCCAATGAGACAATTAACACAAGGATCAATGCCTTTTATCCTGTATGATGCTATGCAAACAGAAAAAATAAAGAACACACAAAAAGAAATGAATTAGTTTATATATAAAAGAAATTTAATAATAACATTTACCTAAATATTTTTATTTAAACATGCTTTTTCTGAATTTAAATAATTTAAATATACATGTAATTTAATCAGTAACGAAAATAAATAAATTAACAGGAAAGTTAGAATTCATTTCTCCTGTGTGTACACCTATTTTGGACAAAATTTCGGCATGACTTCGGATCGGAAGAGTTTCTAGGGTTTATTAAATGCAGGGTTTCAGATCTAAGAATAAAGGTACCCGAATTGTCCTTGTTAGTGCCCCCTTGGGTTGCTAACCCTCAATCCTAGTCCATCACAGACTAAAATGGATCGAGTTCAATTCGAGGGGATACATTTCTCTATGCCTGACACGGAGAATAAATTCCCACGAAGACATAGAGCATATGAACCCCGAAAGTTACTTGCTAGGTCTGACACGGAGAATAAATTCCCACGAAGACGTCGCTTTCACTCCCACTTAAAAAGGACAACTCAATTATAGAGCTTTATGTTATGCAATGCAAGTGTTGTGTGTGAGGAGAAATGTTCAAACCTTTGACAGAAAAATAAATAATGAAATAAAATACTTGCAAATAAAATGAAACATATAAATATTATGAAAATAATAAGTAAATATAAAAATTTTGAAAAGAAAGAATTAAAAATTAAATATATGAACTTTTAATTTTTAATTAATAGAGACAATTTATAATTGATTTTAAAGTTTGACCAGGTCCCCAGCGGAGTCGCCAAGCTGTCGTAACCGGTTTTCGTCCGGGCACGAATTTTTTACTTGGCGGGAAAATTTATGTGAATAAATGGTTTTGAAAATAATTTGGGAGTCGCCATCGGCCTTTTGGGCCAGGTAGGTCGAATACCTAAAAATTATCTTTTAACAGAGTTTTTAAGAAAACATCAGTTAAAAGATGAACTGATCTGTGTTTATAACCAAAAATTCGTTCTTTTTAATAATATAAAAAGTGATTCGTGGTCGGTTACGTTTAGGGAAGGATTAGCACCCCTACAACGCCCAAAATTGGTACTTTTTAATTATAAATTGTCTCTATTATTAAAAATTTTAAAAATTCAAAATATATTTAATTTATAATCATATTATTTAAAAAAATATTTAGAAAATATTTAGAAATATCAGAAAATGACTTCTAGGTGTCTTAAGACAACTCTTTTCTTTGATATTAATAAATATTAATCTGAATAAAATTAAGTAATAATTTTTATTATATTTAATTTTAAAATACCAAAATAGGACATCCAGTTGTATTAAGACTGCCCTTTTCTTCGATATTAAAAAAATAAATGTTAAAAATAATTTATTGAAAAATAAATATTTATTTATTATATATGTTTATGACTACATAATAATAATAAAAAATATTTAAATGTATGTAAGTAACATTAAAATAATAAAAATACAATTTAGAACTATATATTTAAAAGCAATAAAAATAAAAAACATTTAAAATAAGTGACTAAATTATAGTAAAATTAAAATTAAAAACCTAATTCATAATTAATCAAAATTATAGGGATTAAACATGCTATTTTCTTATTTTATTAATTTAGTGACTAAAATAAATTTATCTAAAATTCGAAATATCAGATTAAAATAAATTAAAAATATAAACTAGGGATTAAAATATTACTTATTAAAATTAAGGGATTAAATCTGTTATTTATCCTAAATATATTATTTTAATACAAAGGACTAAAATAAATAAAATTAAAATTAAAGAACCGAATTAAAAGGATTATAAATTGATTTAGTGACTAAAATGTAAAGATTACAAGTTAGGATGGCTGCGGAAAGGGTTTAACCTTTACCAAATTACGCACAGGTCCTCCCTTAAACGACGCCGTTTAAGAGAGGATATAAATACCCTATGCTGGCTGGCCCGAAGGGCCAGCATCTCATTTCTCATTTCTCTCTTCTCTCTCTTAAACTAAGAGAGAGATTTCTCTCTCGCCTCTCTCTAGCTTCCCTCATCGGAGGGAAGCCGGTCACCGGACGACAACCGTCTGCCGCCGTGACCCTCACCGCCGGCCACCGCATCCGGTGGTCGGAAAACTTTATTTTTACACTATTAGATATATCGGACCGTCCTAAGGACGGTTCCGGTACTCCTTTTTCCTAAATAGCTTCTGATCGAAGAGAATCTAAAGAAGTACCTTCGGTTTCCGAAGGTTTTGATGACGTTTAAAGGGGTCCGGTGGCTTCCTCGGTAAGCTCCTTTCTTTTCTTTTCCTTTCTGTTTTGGTTTTTGCTGGTTGTAGGACGTTTGCTCTCTGTTTTCTGTCTCTCTCTGTCTCTGTTGTGGTCTCTCCTCTCTCCGTTCTTCTCTGTTTTTGCTTGCAGATTGGGGTGATGGCTTTATAGCCATCACCGGTGTGGCCATCGGACCGGGTAAAAGAATACCCTTCGGTGAGTCACCGGACTCCCAATGGTGACTTACCTCATAGCCATAGCGTGGACGGCTGGCGTTGGAGCTTCTGGAGCCTTCGGTTGGGACGTGGCAGCGGTGGAGATGGCGAGGGCAGCTGCGGCGGCCGCGTGGCCCTAGGGTATCATACCCCTAGGGTTTGCATCTGGAGGTTCTTGGACCGTTGGATCATGCCAGATCCAACGGTGGATGGATGATGGCGGCTAGGGTTTAGATACAAACCCTAAACGGGTTTAGGGTTACACATTTGGGTTAACTGGTTGGGCCATTGTATTTGGGTTAACTGGTTGGGCCAGACTTGGCCCGTTTGTAATAATAAAATAATAATAAAAATGATAATAATAATAATCATAATAATAATAATAAATAATAATAATAGTAAATGGAGAAAAAAATAATATCTTCATATCCTATTGAATTCGAACACGTCATATCATATATGGATTTTTTTTGTCATACATACTTACAGGCCGTGGCAGGGTTTTCGGGGCCCTGTACAAATTCGTATAAAGGGCCCCTATTTTCTAGATATATTCGATTTCGGGACAATAATAGTGGCGTTTTCTTGACAAACGCCGCAATAAATCCATCTATAATGGCGTTTTATCAATAAAGCCACAATAATAGTGGCATGTTTTTGAAAAAATGTCGCAATAGGTCAATCTATAGTAACGTTTATTGGTAAAACGTCACTATATTTTTTTTGGGCCCATTTTTTGGGGGGCCTGCGCGGTCTCACAGTCCCCCCACGGCCCTGCCTACTTAAAATCATAACTATTACAACTCTAAATTTTAAGTATCAAATATTAAATTTTGACTATAAATATTAAACGATAAACACTACATTTTAAACCTTAAATTTTTCTCTATTATTTTTAGTTAATTAATTAAAAAATTAAAATATTATTAAGGATAATCCAACTAATTAATTTTTTTGAAATGAGATAACATATTAAGCGTGATGTCTTAACATAATTTAAAGTTAGACTCTTCAATTAATTTATCTTGTGGGCTTATATACAAGTAAAATCCCCTCACTTCAAGTTCACTGTGTGAACGGAGATGGTAGGTTGCTTTTGTGTATGATTCAGATTTTGTTTTTAGCTGGTTTAAAGAATTTGTAATATAATTTATTTGATAAATACATAAAATAAAAAAAATAGAAGTTTTATTTTTTAACAACATTAACTAAGATTAATCAATCTCAATGATTGAGGAGAGTGTTATTCTCCATAAAAGTTTTAAATTCCAATTGTTACGTCTACAAATCGTGCACACGTTATTAAAAATAATTTTAAACATATATTATATCATAAAAAATTCAAATTATTTTTAAAAAAATTAACAATAACTCAATTTATAATATTTTCTCTTCTTTTATTTTTAACACTAATAAGAAAATTTATTTTTTACTCAATGATTTTTTTTTGTTAGAGGTTGTTCAGTTAACTTTTGGGTAAATTACACAAATGATTACTAATGTTTGAGTAAATTTCCATTTTCCCCAATGAAGTTTTAAAAGTAACAAATTTATCACTAATGTTATAGATTCACAACAAACTAGACCGCTGTTGCTGGATAACAAAATGCTAATGTGACACGTCAAATCAGTGACCTGACCCATTTTACCACACATTTGATGCTTCAAAACATTTTACTGATATTTTTTTCTCTCACCTTCTTATTCAAGTGATTAACACCACACAACTATCATCATGGAGAGGAGTGTTGTAAAACTCACCGATGCAACAACTGATGACTGGTGACCCTTTGCTTCACTCTCTCATCTTCTATATCATTAATTCTCTCTCTCTTCTGCTCTAATACTTCTTTGGCATCCTTCAAATTTACTTGAGCTTTCTCCATAGTTTCTTTCATAACAACCTCAGAGATCAGGCCATAACACCTCAATTCACATTTATCTCAACATAAAAAAAGGAGGTGAACTATGACCCATTCAAAGATCTAGAATAAATGCAACAAATCTTTATAAAAAATTTCAATATTTTAAAGTTTAAATGATGTTTCTCGTGGAAAAGTTGGCTTGTTTCCTTTACTATTATGGCTTCCATAGAGTTTCTTTATACTAGGTGGAGACTCTCAATTACTGAACTCATAATACCAAGTTCTTGTTCAACTAAAGAAGCATGAGTGATAAGCTTTCCATTGATGTTACTGGTTTCCATAGTTTTCCAGTAACAAATCTAATTTTGTCATATGTTTTTTTCAATATATTATTTTGTTACTTTGTCGAGGTTACCATGTTTGAAAGTTCTTGCTATTGTTTCTTTAGGGATTTGACATTCCGTAACACCTCAAATTATAGGTTGGTAGTTTCAGGTTTACCCACGAGGTAAGTGGACCATGTGAAATTATAAATTAAGTTGTTGGGCTTAATTGGGTTGGCTTTAGGGCCTTATTAGTCATAAAAAGTAGATTTTTGAATATAAGATAAAATGCAAAGAACCAAAACTGCAATTAGACCATTGAAGATTTTGGAAGCTGAATTTAGGGTTTTTATTGGTGTTTTGGATGTGGGTTCTCATCCCATCTCCTCTTCTTAGATTATTCTTCTTCATTTCTCTTCTTTTTCTCTTCTACAAGTCTCCATAGCTTCAAGTGTTTGTAAGAACATCTTTCTCTACTCCTTTTGACTTCTAATTTGTTTCAAACTCATCCTATAACCCTTGGTATGCTAAGGATCTTTTCTTGTTTTTTGATTTGAGGAAAAATGGTAGAAAATCAACCAAAGTAAAAAAATGAGGGTGCTTGATAGAAAATAGAGCTTCATTTCGGGTTTCTAAATTCAAGGTAGTGTATTTCAAATCCTTTGGAGTATTAAGGTTTTCATAAATCTATGGTTTTTGCTAATATTTGGTGATTTGAGCATTTTAGGGTTCATATTT
Organism: Hibiscus syriacus; assembly: GCF_006381635.1. NCBI lineage: Eukaryota > Viridiplantae > Streptophyta > Magnoliopsida > Malvales > Malvaceae > Hibiscus > Hibiscus syriacus. The sequence continues at coordinate 371,450 of NW_024062608.1, forward strand.
GATTTCTCAATCAAATCATGTTTTAGGTGTTAATAATATGTTTAAATGATGCCTTAAGACACTGAATAACTTACTAAAGCTTTTGAATAAGTTTAGAAACCAACCCATGTCGTTTGGGGTGATTCTTGAGTGATTCTCAAGCTTAAGCAAGTCATTCCCAAAAAAAAGATCGATCCCTCAGGAGAGAGAACTGATCTCTTTTCAAAAGGATCAATCCCTTGGAGAAAATTATTGATCCCTTGAAAGAGAGGATCGATCCCTTCTATGTTTTTCTCGATGGAAAATGATGGATTTGTATTCATTAAAGGTCCTAAGTGTTGTTGAATGTTCTTTTGACCTGTTTAAGGTTCGTAAGATCTAAGAATGATCCGTAATAGTAAGACTTAATTCATGAGGGATATAAATGACCAAATATATCTAAAAACACTCGTAGGAGCAGTTTACATCGGGTGTAACCATATTAAGCACAATACACCAAAATATATTTAATCAAGGACATATACAGATAGTTGGGATCAAAGATCGTTACAAGAGATATATGATAAGTGGTATGATGAATATGGCATATCAATACTGAAAAAAGTATGGGGCTTCGAGAATGTTAGTGAACTGGAATGTATAAGTCATTTCACTACTTTAGGGTTTTGATAGAAGTACGATAAGAGCGTTATGAGTGTTGTTACCCAGTAATGAACCCGAGTCAGGTATCGGGCTAACTAGTGATTTAGTCAGTGAACAACAATCATAATAGGCAAAAAATCATGAAACACTTATAGATCTCTCTGAAGTCAGAGATGACTAAAATACCCTTTAAGTGTTAATTAACCTTTCCTTAACGTCCTAGGTGAGAGAACAAGTGAAATAGTTCAGGATTGAGGAAATGGCCTCACCTGACTTCAGCAAGATCGGTAACGAGTAACTGAGCTACTTTGTTTTCCATAAAGGGGTATTGCCTAACGTGTGTTAATATGTTAGCTTTAGAGAAAGACTTATAATAATAACGAGATAATAATAATTATAAGATAACCATAAGAGGCTTATGAGGTAAGATTCAATAAGACTTATGTCCTTGTGTGCATCTCGGGAAACGGTGAGGACACCCGAGTTACTTTAGCAGTAGAACGATTGTGTTGTATGCATAGAATATACGGATATATCCAAGTCAGTGCAAGATGCACTTTAGTCGCTAGTTGATCGTGGTATCGATTTTATGTGACCCATACACGTTTCGAGTACTCAAGAAGAGTAAACTAGCCATGCAAGGTGCCGATGATGTTTGACCCGAACCTAGCTTAAGGTATTGAGAGGTGTTGATGCTATCTGACCCGGACCTCACCTGAGATACTTAGGAGATGTTGATGCTATAAGACCTAGGTATACCTAATGTACCTCTATTTAGCAAACAGAGGTGTGAGTTTCGTGATGCTATGTGACCCTCGAGCTACACCACGATGTTTACTTATTATTGAGTGATAGTACCAATGGCTTTGCGATACTGGGTACCGTTATTGTATTTGGCATGGTGATGCATTATAAGATGATAATGAGGTTAAAGACTTAGTACTTGTATACTCGTGAAGGGCCCCTTAGCGAAGACTAAGGGAAGCATGGGACATAGATTCGAGGGATAGAACTGGAGGAATTTACCTGGGTAGTACTGATTGGAATCATACTTGAACCTACTGCTTTGTACTATGCCTCTAGCATGTTTTAGTTTATGAAATTCTTATGATGCTCTAGATTTGTAATTATACTGCTGAGCTTTATAAGCCCAACCTTTGGATGTTTTTCGTTGGCAGGTTCGTAGCTTGAGCAGTTCGTAGAGCACTGTCGTCGCAGGACTTCTAGCATCTCTGACAGAGTATTGTACTGTAGCTTTAGTGGGCATGTGTATTCATAGAACCTTACTTATGTATTTGAGTTGTAAACTTCAAGATGTATTATTTTGATTTAATCATGCATCACTGAGCTCCAGTTTTGTAAAATATTTTTATAGCAGTTGTTTATGTTTTATTATGATATAATTCAATACATTTGAAAAGAAAATGAATATGTTTTTAGGATTAGGGGTTGCCTCGACATCCTAATGTGGCACTTTAGGCTCAATCGGGTTTAGGGTGTTATTTTTAGTGGTACAGGGCGCCAGGTTTAGTCGGTCAAAGAATTTAATGGTCGTTTTTAGTAAGATGTCAGTGAATACATGCTATTAGGTGCTCAACGTACTTGTATAAGTATGGAATCCTAATGGTGCCTCCCTTTCTAAGTCTGTGTTACAGAAACTTGTAATGGTTGATAGTTTCGAGCTTAGTCTCGATGATAGGATGTAGAGCCGAGCCTCTCATCTCGATAACGTTAATAAGGAGTTCTTGCCCAGAGCATAAGACCATGAGATCTAATTAAGCACATGAGTCACATAGGTGACATTTTTCAGAGGTTTGACCTCCACTCTCAGGGAGATAATGGACATCATTCCTAAAATGCAAATTGTGCAACTGACCACCCAGGGTATGTCATTGCCGATAGAATCTCAAGTAGAGAGATTGAGGAGGTATAACACATTCGACTTCTACGATTCAGGCATCGATGAATCGATTTCGACGGATCAGTGGTTGAGGGAGACCATGATTACTATGAGACAATTGCACCTTATGTCAGAGGGTAAGTTAGAGTACGTCACCGCTTTTTTCAAGGGTGATGCTATCAATTTGTAAGAGATTGTAGAGATAGCTCTACATCCGAGTATGTCTACATAGGATCAACTCATATAGGAATTTAGAGGCAAGTATATTGGCGAGGTGCACATATAAAGTTTAAGGATGCATTTCTCTCAGTTAGTTCAATGAGACCATTCAGTGTTCTAGTACGAGAGAGATTTCCTCAGTTTGAGCTGTTACACTCCAAAGCTAGTTATGATTGAGTCCTTGAGATGTAAGAGGTTCCCTGAGTAGTAGGCGGTACACCTACCTAGAGTGTTTTTTAGAGTCATCACGACAAGTGAAAGTCGTGGAAATGGTGCAGTCCATGAAGAAGAGTTGGTTGGGCTAATCAGGTAGCCCAAGTATGAGGACTTGTGTGCCAGTAGACCAATCTCGGTCAGTGATCGAGGGGACCTGAGGTACACGAGAGCAGAGGAGAGTGACATCAGCTTCCTCATATGTAGTGAACTCTGAAGGTTATAATAGAGTTTTGAGGTATCCAGAGTGTGAGCATTGTGGCAAAAATCATCGAGAGATGTGCTTCAAGCTTTTTAGGAAGTGTTATGGATGCAGATCCTTGGAACTTATGGTGAATGATTGCCCTAGTTTCATTGGCGTTAGTTCTATGCTCGAACATGAGAGTATATCAGTGATTTAACCCGTTTCTGGTTCGACAAGGTTCAATCATGCTCGTTAGATAGCAGAGGAGTAGGGTTAGGATGTTGATGACGCAAACGAGATGCTAAGTATATTTTTAGATGTCTCAACTTTTCGTGTTGCTTCAGTAAGCATATGTGCACGCATTCTTTTGTGGTGACCAGTGAGCTAAGTAAAAGTATTCATGTGGAGGATCTTAGAATGATGACCCAGGTGTCAAGTGGATTAACCTTAGCAGAATGAGCAATGTTGATATGATCTCGATTATGTGTTTCGAGTCATATACGATGTTACCCGATCGTGATTCTAGTAAGAACTTTGCAGTGCTTTGATTGAAGACTGAAATGAAAAAACAATGTTACAAGAAAGAAATTGATATAAGTAAATTGAAAATGAAATGTTGTGGATTATGATAAAGTGGTTTGAAGGTGATGGTTTTTGTGGTTTGATGAAATGAAGGAAAGTGGGGGAAGTTTAGTGGTGATAATAATTTATAGTGTGGAAAGAATAGAAGTATGGTGAAAATAAAAGATGTTATGGAGTGGGAGATGAATAATGAAATAAAAAGTATGGATTGTGACCCGCTAGCTATATGGAGCTAGGAACCAACAATATAAAAAGATGGAATCGAAGTGATAGAAGGTGGAACGTGACCCACTAGCTATAGGTGAGCTAGGAACAAACGTTATAAAAAATGAGATGGAGGAATGCTTCAACTAACAAGAAACCGATAGAGTTCTAATCCAAGAACTAAAATGAAAGCAACCTTTCAAAGAGTTTATTATACAAAAAGTTCTTTGTACAAATGCCATGGAGGTGCCTATTTATAGTGTTGATAGGCACCATATGAAGAGATTTTACAATTAAAATAAAACAATCACCTAAATGCAATTGAATTCAATTAAATGACTTGCCATTCTTCTTATCCTTTGATGGTTGGCCATGTAAATTGAAAATGGATGAATTAAGCTTTAATTTGAGATAATTCCAGCCTTAAATTCGTTCAAAAAGAAGGGGTGACTCTTGGGCTGCCTTGCTTTGTTTGCAAATGGAAGAAAAGAGGATAAATGAAGTCATAGCATGAATGTGGACATCCTACATGTCCATATCAGCTTGTCTCTTCAAATTCCTTGCTGATTTTATCACTTAATTTGGTGATTAAATGAAATAAAATCAGCCTTCATTTCTTGTTCCTGGTAGCACGTGAATAGCTTTCAAAGAATGATAAGTAAGACTTGAATAGGTGAATTATGAAGGATTGAATGCATTGTCTCTCCAAGAATATGAATAGCCTTGAAAAGATGAAAATATTTAATCCTTGAATTGCTTTGAATAGAAGTATTAAGATAGCCTTCAATTGCTTGTCTCTTGGTAGAAGATGAAATGACTCTTCCTTGGCTCAAACTCATCCAAATCATCCATGCATGAAAATTCTCGTAATGAAAATTCCAGCCTGTACTTTCTTTTGTAATTCGATCATATCTCAAGCTATCGACATCGAATTGAGGTGATTCAAAAGGCGTTGGAAAGATAGGAGATATAAGAATAATGTCCAATTGATTTATGGACCCAAAAATGTCTGTATCGTATCCAGAATTAGAATACATTCTGACTGATATTATTGCATCTGTTGAGACTGTTCAACTTCCCTCTTGCACCTAAACACAAAGATAAACTTTATTCAATCATAACATGTAAATATGCATGGGATAATTAAGAGTTAGTTTGCTTAATGAACTAACATTATTCAATGAACTAACTTTATTCAATGAACTAGATATATGAATGAAGTAGCTTACTAAATGATCTAAATATGCATAACTGAACTACTTACCTAAATGAACTAGATGATTTAAATGCAATGCATGCTTAAATGAACAACATACTTATTAAATGCAATGAATTTCATGTAACTAATAAAACTCATGCAAATTCATGCAATGAATGATATCATATGATAAGCATATCCTAAGAGGTAAATACAAACATATGATAAAGTATAGTGCATAAATGAGTATGTATAGGATGAAGTAAGGTAGAACTCCCTTTGAATCAGCCTTGGTGAACTTCAATGATTTAATTATATCAAGAAGAAAAGTTAGGGCTGATTGGGATCACATCATTCCATCATTCTTTAATGTGATTTGTCCCCAAATGGACACTTGCTATGAACAGGAACAATTTTGATTTCCTTTGGGCGGGGAGCTTCTTTACTTTTGATTTACACAAAACCCATTCTTCGAGATCAAGATCTTCACGTAAACCTTATTTTCCTATGGTTCACTCGAATATAGACATATCTTGTGGATCTCTCTTTTTGAAACATCATATTCTTTGGCAATGAGAGTTGTCTTTTGAACCTTGGCTTGATTAAAAACATCACTTCCATTGATGAAGGAACTTGTCCTTTGAATCATTCCTTGGTTTGAAAAGTTATGACTTTCTATTAAAGAACGTTTCTCTTCAAATCCTCTTATCTTTCGGTGTTGTTCACTTTCAAAAGGATGTCTCATTTCGTTTCTCACAATCAAAACTAGATTATTAGAAAAGGAAATCATATTTAAAGGGATAGGGAAAACAAACCCAAGAATATTCAGAGATAGTGGTTGATGGTTGAGGTTCTTCATGGAAATATGCATTGGTTCATGCAATCTTTCTTTATGGCATCCCTTGGAATCATCATGCCAATTGGTTAATGCATGAAGCTCCTATAAACCTTCATTGAATAAATGGTTTGGGTTTGCATGTGCACAATTCTCTTGGACTCGTTCATGTTGGTAGGTCATGCCAACTTTAATCTTCATGCCCTTCCACATTATGAACCTTGAATAGATCGATAATGCATGTTTCATCCTCTTGAATCGATCATCACTAGCAAGAGAAATTCCATGAATCAATGTTCTACAAAATAAATCTAAGTTAGAACATGGAACACTATTAATAAAATGAATGAACATAGAAAATTCATGAAGGTTCGTGAATGGAATTTGTCCCTTGACATTCTCAAGAATCAGATTCATTGAAACTTCCCTTTTATGAGGTTCTTCGAATGGATGGAGTATACTTGGAATGTCAATAAACACGTCCCTTGGAATTTCAAATGATTCAACCTTTGAAACTTCAAGTGTCACTCCTTTTGGAACTTCAATGGAGATGCTTCTTGAATCATCATTTTGTAAAGGTATGATCTTGGAATATCATGTAAATCAGATGTTGAGTAGGAAGAAAGATTGGTTAGTAGAAAACAAATTTTCCAACTCTTCACTTTTTTTCTCTCACTTTCATGCTTCTTTTGAACTATCTCTTCAATACCACACTCTTGTTTTTTAATGTGCTCATTTTCACTCTCAATTATCTTTTCAATGATCTCAATTCAACTCTCGTTTCTTCTTCTTTTTTGCAAACACTTTCTTTTTTGTAGTTGTTCTTGCAATTGTGTTTCTTTGGAAAAATTATCAAAACACACTTGAAGACGAGCCAGACTTTCTAGATTGAAAGATGCAAAATTCTTTGGCTCACTTCACGTTGAACTTTTGACATTGCTTGTTGTTAGAAAATTGGGGTCCTCATTGTAAGATCTTATACAACAATTGGGTGTAGAACTAGAAAATGATCGAGTGTCACCTCTCATTTTTAGTTATCTTTTGATCTTCGTTGGACGTGTTTGTGAACAATAAGGTCGTTCAATCATTCGCTCCAATTTCTTTAAGATTGGGTCGAGATGCTTTTGAACCAAACTCCTTATCTGACGTGTCATGGATTACATTTACAAGTTTGGTGCACCACCATCATTTTAGGCGTCACATCCTGAAATATGAGAATTGTCTCTAGAAGTACGAGACATGATTAGTAAAAAAAATGAAAAATAGACCTCACCAACACAAAACCTCACCAATAAACTCCACGAAAAAGTCTCTCCTCTCATGTTTCACTTGGGATGGCTTTTACCCTTAATGCACACTCTTGCCTTTTACGGCTCTTGCTTTCCTTTAAAGTTCTTGTGGAACTCCCTCGAGGTTTACAAGGCATCTTGTAGACATTGGCTGAAATAATTGGGGATTGGTTGAAAAAATAATGCGAGTAAAGAAAGAATTGGCTACAAGAAAGAACGAAGATGAGAATAGATAATGAAATCGTAAAGATAATGAAAGAAGCGATGAAACGAATACAAAACCTTCTTAATTATTTTTTTCAAAGATTAAAAGAATTGATCCCGCCCTCTTTAAATTTTTCTTTTCTTTCTTTTCGATTTTTTTTATTTTTTATTTTTTACTAACTCGGGAGAGAGAAAACTATAATCTTACTGAATCAGCTCACTCTGATATCAAATGCTATGATCTCGATTATGTGTTCCGAGTCATATACGATGTTGCCCGATCGTGATTCTAGTAAGAACTTCGCAGTGCTTTGATTGAAGACTGAAAATGTACAAACAACGTTTCAAGAAAGAAATTTATATAAGTAAATTGAAAATGAAAGGTTGTAGATTATGATAAAGTGGTTTGAAGGTGATGGTGTTGTGGTTTAATGAAGGTGATAATAATTTATAGTGTGGAAAGAAGGAAGTGTGGTGAAGGTAAAAGATGTTATAGCGTGGGAGATGAATGATGAAATAAAAAGTATGGATTGTGACCCGCTAGCTATATGGAGCTATGAACTAACATATACAAAGATGGAATCGAAGTGATAGAGGTGTGAAACGTACTAACTATAAGTGAGCTAGGAACCAACGTATAAAAAATGAAATGGAGGAAGGCTTCAAGACTGACAAGAAATGATAGAGTTCTAATCCAAGAACTAAAATGAAAGCAACCTTTCAAGAGTTTATTATGCAAAAAGTTCTTTTTACAATGCCATGGAGGGCCTATTTATGGTGTTGATAGGCACCATATGGAGAATTTTTACAATTAAAATAAAAAAAATCAACTAAATGCAATTGAATTCAATTAAATGACTTGTCATTCTTCTTATCCTTTGATGGTCGGCCATGTAGATTAGAAATGGATTAATTAAGTTTTAATTTGAGATAATTCCAGCCTTAAATTCATCCTAAAAGGAGATGTGACTCTTGGGATGCCTTGCTTTGCTTGCAAATAGAAGAAAAGAGGATAAATGAAGTCATAGGATGAATGTGGACATCCTACATGTCCAAATCAGCTTTTCTCTTCAAATTCCTTGCTGATTTTATCACTTAATTTGGTGATTAAATGAAATAAAATCAGCCTTCATTTCTTGTTCCTGGTAGCACGTGAATAGCTTTCAAAGAATGATAAGTAAGACTTGAATAGGTGAATTATGAAGGATTGAATGCATTGTCTTTCCAAGAATATGAACAGCCTTGAAAAAATGAAAAGAATTAATCCTTGAATTGCTTTGAATAGAAGCATTAAGATAGCCTTCAATTGCTTGTCTCTTGGTAGAAGATGAAAGGACTCTTCCTTGACTCAAACTCATCCAAATCATCCATGCATGAAATTCCCGTAATGAAAATTTCAGCCTGCACTTTCTTTGGTAATTCGATCATATCTCAAGCTCCCGATATCGGATTGAGGTGATTCAAAAGGCGTTGGAAATATAAGAGATAGAGGAATAATGTACAATTGATTTATGGACCCAAAAATGTATGTATCGCATCCAGATTAGAACACATTCTGACTGATATTCTTGCATCTGTTGAGACTGTTCAGCTTCCCTCTTGCATCTAAACACAAATAAACTTTATTCAATAACATGTAAATATGCAGATAATTAAGAGATAGTTTGATTAATGAACTAACATTATTCAATGAACTAACTTTATTCAATGAACTAGATGCATGAATGAAGTAGCTTACTAAATGATCTAAATATGCATAACTGAACTACTTCCCTAAATGAACTAGATGATTTAAATGTAATGCATGCTTAAATGAACAGCATACTTATTAAATGCAATGAATGTCATGCAGCTAATAAAAATCATACAAATTGATGCTATGAATTATATCATATGATAAGCATATCCTAAGAGGTAAATACAAAAATGATAAAATATAGTGCATAAATGAGCAGGTATAGGATGAAGTAAGGTAGACTCCCTTTGAATCAGCCTTGGTGAACTTCAATGAATTAGATCAAGAAGAAAGGTAGGGCTGATTGGAATCACAACAAATGTTATCTCAGATATTCTTTGATGGTTCATGTGATCGACATGCGAAAAAAATTCAAAATACCGAGTTCAGCATTGGAGATAGAGATCTCCACGAGAGTTAAGTATACCAAGTTGCTCTAATTAGTATGTTGATTGGTTGTTGTCAGAAACATCAGGATATGTCTCAGTCATTGCTAGAGCACTTTGGTTGCTAACTGGGCACAGAAACCCCAAGTACTCTCAAGGAGTAAGTTAGCCAAGCGTATGTTCCAATGCAACAGTTCCAAAATTCCTCCCTAAGTACTAAGAGTACCATGGATCAGGTGGTGAGTTGTGAGTCTTGAAGTACCGAGATTCCTCTGATTTAGTCGGTGTGCATTCATGCACGATCAGTAAATGAGTTAACTAAGTGAGCCAAGCCTCGTCAGTAGTGTCTTTGTGTGGTATATGAGCGTAAACTATGTATCATATCCATCAGTATGCAGCGTTGCTTAGTACCACATATTTTTGGGTACTTCATGTTAAAGAAAATCAAGTTCATTAAGCATCGTATGACTAGCGTTAGATGTCATCAGTTAGCTCAATGACGGTAAGCGTTAACAAGTGCAAGATGTAAAGCCTCAGAACCCTTAAGTCATAGTTCAATCTTATGAGACCTCCGGTTTGTGATGTGTGCTCTCCAGGAGATTCAAATGTTATTAGTTCCGCTCGATAAGTTCTGGATTTTCAGTTGTGAGTACCTTAGATGTTTGATTAAGTGAGTATTGCGTATGTGAGTCGCAAGATATATGAGAAACAGTCAGGTACTGTAGTTGAGTAATGAAGCATAGTTGCATAGCATAAGCATAGAGATTAATGTTAATCAAGGATTACCGCCGTATCTTTAGTACCTGGTATCGAGACGGTGTTGGTAAGTACTGTAAGATATTAAGGTATAGCACGTTGAGTTGCATATGTCCGACAAGAAAAAGAGATTATCGGATTAAGGAACGAGTTAACTCGATTGAGTAACATTTATGAGAGAATGTATTAAAGATAACAGTGAATGGACGAGTAGCGTTATCCTTATGGAATATTCCAAGCATGCTGCGTCGGATAGTAATGATGTGATTTCTTAGATTTGAGCTTTCGAAGGTTTTCAATTAAAGTTCAGTGTTAGCAATGCCTTTAGGAAATTGTAGATATATTTTGTGATTTTGAGTCACATATTAAAGTGTAAGGAATTTATCCTTCAGAATCAGTTTTGATATAAGTTAGGTACTTCAAGGTTCCTAAGTGTTTGACTTAAGGATAAATCATTGATCGAACCGAGTAAATTTTGAGGACGAAATTTCTTTTAAGAAGAGGAGAGTTGTAATACCCCAAATTACGTGTTGGTAATTTCAAGTTTACCCAAGAGGTACCCGAGAGGTACGAGTTAAAAATGTTGTCATGGAGGATCTGAACAGGTTTGTTAGGAGGAAAGAGTTTTATAAAAAGGTTGGGAAAGCCTAGAAATGTGGTTACTTGTTGTATGGACCACCAGGAACAGGGAAATCGAGTTTGGTTGTTGTCATGGCTAATCATCTAAAGTTCGATGTGTACGATCTTCAGCTGGCGAATATAATCCGAGACTCCGACCTCAGTAGATTACTGCTTTTGACTAGGAATTGATCTATACTAGTGATCGAAGACATCGATTGTAGTGTCGATCTACCGGATAGACGGTATATTGTCAATGGACACAAACAACCTGAACATCATGTACATGTTTGGCTTCTCTACTATTTAAAAGATAATTACTACAAGTTTTTAAGTATGGTGGTTAGGAATTAGAGTTATTTGAATCATAAAAGCTAGGGTTCATTATACTTCCTCTTGTCTTTCATTATTGATCCTGCCCTCACCACTTCCTCTCGATCTCTCATTGCAAAAACCCATCCTTTTCAAATTAGGAAATTATTAGGCAATTGTTTATTGGATAACAGAGCAAGGAAAAGACTAGATGATGCTGATGACAATGGTGATGTCCTTTTCATACATGAATTCTCTTGTCTTATAGCTTGTTGAACAATATCCAAGCTTTTAGCCTTTCCTATACATTCGACATATATTTTGTTGTTTTATAAAATTTAGAACCTTAGTACCCCCACATGGCTCAAGTTAAATGCACCGACAATGTGTAGGGATGGACCGGTGGTGACACATAGTAGCAGATCTAAAAAATTTTTTATGGTGGACACATCTATATTAATATATAATTTTTATATAATCAAATTTCAAGGTGGGCACACATGTATTAATGAAGAAAATTTTGAGTTTTAAAAAATAAAATTTGAATTCTAAGAAATTTAGAGTGGGCAAGTGTCCACCCTATCGTCAACGTAGGTCCACCACTCGTTACACAGACAGTTGCCACAGAAAAATTCAAATTATCATATGTATTAGATATTTTATTTATATTTTTATTGATGATTTATTTTCGCATTTCTTATAATTTTATAAGTTTGTCCCTTACATAAAATCTTGTGACCGTCTATGATAATGTGCATGTTAACTTTCAAGGTAGCCATTAAATCTGTGTGCCCTTTAGCATAGGAAATTGGGAACCTTAAGGGGGCAAATTGAGAATCCAAATGTTTATTATCATCATGATATATAGATAAAACTAGTTTGAGCTTGAGAACGAGTTGCTTATGAACCACTTGGATCATTTGCAGTTCCAAAATTGTAAGCTAAGTTATTTGTACATGTTTGTAAATTATGCAGCTGACACTATCAGGGCTTCTCAACTTCATTAATGGACTATGGTCTAGCTGTGGAGATGAGAGGAATCATCATATTCACAACTAACCACAAGGACAGGTTAGATCCTGCTCTATTACGACCGGGTCGCATGGACATGAACGTTCACATGTACTATTGCAACCCTCGAGGTTTCAAGCTTTTGGCCTTGAACTACTTGGGAATCCATGGCTACCAACACCTTTTCAGTGAGATTGAAGGTTTGCTAAAGAACATCGAGGTCACTCACACATGTTGTTGAAGAGCTAATGAGAAGTGAAGATGTCGACGTTGCGCTTGGTGGACTCGTCAAGCTCCTCAAGAGGAATAAGCTCAAAGGCGATGAACCGATGAGTAAAGATGCTCGAATGTTTGGAATTCATGATGTTAAGAGACAGAAAGTTAAGATATGTAATCACCAATTTTATACCAAATCCCACCTGACCCGGTTCAAGCCCAATACTTGGATTCGACCCGGTTGATTGACCCACTTAGATGTCATCTCCAGCATCCCAAGTGAATCATCATCATCTCTGCTTCCATGCCCCTACGCCTGCAATAAAGTCATCACCATCATCAACCCTATGCTCATCCCACAATCATCACAAACAACAAACTAGTATTAGATTAGGTTTTATTTTATGCTAAATTTATGTAAGAATATAGATATATAACCGATGAGAAAGGGGTTTTTTTCCCCAAAAAATCATCTTTTTAATTTAATATTCCTGACCAGGCACAGATCATACTATATTTCCCGATCTAACACCCTTTGCAGTAAGGTGCCCCCCTGCACCGCGCTATACGCTGATTTGGCGCCACGTGGGGTAAGGCACGCCTTATGCTAACATGGATACACGTTGAAAGATGAGATTTTAGAAAAAACTAATTACTAAACAATCAATACCCGATCACTATTTCTAACTAGAACTAATTAAAACTAGTCATATGTTCAAAATCAATGAAATAGAGAGTTTAGAAAAATTTACCTTGAAAGATGAGATTGAGTGGATTTTGATGTTGTTTGCACGATTTTAATGATGCTAGCAAGTTTAGAAGATGATATTTGAAGAGAATTCTGATTAAAAAACGTTGTTTTGAGGCAAAGTGAAGATTTTAGAGAGTGGAAGAGGAGAACGGCGACAATGAGAGAAGAAGAGGGTTTGAGATTTTTAGGAGTTCTGCCCGTGTTAAAATCCAGAACCCCAGGGGGGTATCGATTCCCCTAGGGGGGAATCGGTTCCCCTTTAAAGGGGGAATCGGTTCCCTCATGAGGGTATCGATTCCCTCTGCACAAAAATGTTAAAATCCGATTTTAAACACATAAAATGCTAAATTAATTTTCTCTAGTGGTATTGGCAACTCATATATTGAAAATTAATCATGTTCAAACAATCAAATTAATCTTTAAACTATATTTTAAACATAAAATTTTTTCATCAAGAATCATAAACTCCCCTTAACTAATAGCAATGAATGCAATCAAAAATTACTATTCTAAGCATTTTTTTATTTAGTCTTAAAAGTGCTAAAATTATTTTAAACACTAAGTGAGGATAGGTTGGTCAAACCTAATTCTCTCCTAAGATATCTGCTAATTGGTGCAAAGTATCAACAAATTCTAGAACTACATCTTCTTTAGCGACATGGTCTCTAATGAAGTGATGTCTTATTTCAATGTGCTTAGTTCTAGAGTGTTAGATAGGATTTTTAGTGAGACAAATAGCACTAGTATTGTCACACTTGATAGGAATGGTACATACTTCAATTCAATAATCAAAAAGTTGTTGTTTCATCCATAAAACTTGTGCACAACAACTACCAGCTGAAATGTATTCGGCTTCAGTGGTAGATAATACAACACAATTTTGTTTCTTTGAAAACCAAGAAATCAGCATATTTCCAAGGAATTGGCAAGTACCAGAGGTACTTTTCTATCTAATTTGCATCCTCCATAATACGCATCAGAAAAGGCATGCAAGCTAAAGCTAGAGTCTCTAGGATACCAAAGTCCTAAACTAGGAGTGTCCTTAAGGTATCTAAAGATTCTCTTAACATCTAGTAAATGTGATTCCTTAGGACATGATTGAAATCTAGCACATAAGCAAACACTAAACATAATGTTCGGTCTACTTGTAGTCAGATAAAGCAAAGATCCAATCATTGACCTATATAATTTAACATCTACACATTTACCTCCTTCATCCAAGTCAAGCTTTGTAGAAGAGCTCATTGGAGTGTCATGATGTTTCCCATTTTCCAGTCCAAACTTCTTGAGCATATCTTTGGAGTCCCAAGAAAAATGAGAGCTCCCCCATCATACGCATTTCGAATTTGCTTTGCATTAGCTTAGAAAATTCTTGACAAAGAATATCATTAGTAGAACCAAATATTATATCATCAACATAAATTTGAACTACTAATAAATCTTTACCTTTATGCTTTAAAAATAATGTAGTGTCAACTTTCCCTTTTGAAAAACCTTTTTCAATTAAAAAGTTTGACAATCTTTCATACCAAGCTCTAGGAGCTTGTTTTAAACCATAAAGCGTTTTTGTCAATTTAAGAACATGATCCGGAAATTTTGAATCTTCAAAACCTGGAGGTTGTTCCACATACACTTCTTCCTTTATAAAACCATTTAAAAATGCACTTTTAACATCCATTTGATATAATTTAAATTCATGAAAACATGCAAATGCTAATAATATTCTAATTGCTTCCATCCTAGCTACAGGAGCGTATGTTTCATCATAGTCTATGCCCTCTTCTTGAGTATACCCTTGAGCAACAAGTCTAGCCTTGTTTCTCACTATATTACCACTCTCATCAAGCTTATTCCTAAATACCCATCTAGTACCTACAGTAGATTTATTACTAGGCTTTCAATTATTGTCCATACTTTACTTCTCTCAAATTGATTTAATTCTTCTTGCATAGCCATAATCCAATGCTCATCTTTTAATGCTTCTTTAATATTCTTAGGCTCTATGCATGAAATAAATGCAACATAATTACAAATATTTCTAAGAGAAGATCGAGTTGTTACCCCTTTGTATGGATCACCTATAATCTCACCATCCTTGACATAGTTGTACTCTCTTGGATAAGATACTTCCCTTTCTTCAATAGTTGGATTCTCAAGAGGATCACGAGTTACCTCATCTTTTGATTCTTCCTTTGATGATGGTTCTTCAACGTCATGTCTAACTTCATTTGTATTTATAATACCTACATCATCATTCACACAAGAATCCTTCTTCGAAAAGAGATTATCATCGAAAACAACATGTATAGACTCTTCTACAACTAAAGTTCTTTTATTAAATACTCGATAAGCTTTAGAATTTAAGGAATAACCCAGAAAAATTCCTTCATCACTTTTAGCATCAAATTTGCCAAGGTTTTATTTACCGTTGTTCAAAACAAAACATTTACATCCAAAAGGATGAAAATAGCTAATGTTAGGCTTTTTATTTTTGAAAATTTCATATGGAGTTTTCTTTAAAATTGGCTTAATCATTACTCGATTTACAACATAACAAGCGGTATTTGTGGCTTCCGCCCAAAAATATTTTGGCAAATTATTTTCACAAAGCATGGTTCTAGCCATTTCTTCTAAAGTTCGATTTTTCCTCTCAACAACTCCATTTTGTTGAGGGGTTCTAGGTGCTGAAATATTATGGCTAATACCATTAGAATTACAAAACTCAATAAATCCAAGATTTTCAAATTCAGTGCCATGATCACTCCTAACACTAGTTATAGAGTAACCTTTTTCATTTTGGATTATTTTTGAAAATGTGATGAAATGTTCTAATGCTTCATATTTAGTGCTTAAAAATAGAACCCAAGTATATCTAGAATAGTCATCTACCAAGACAAATTCATATTGTTTTCCACCCAAGCTAGTAGTCCTAGTTGGCCCAAAAAGATCTATATGGATCAATTGTAATACTCTACTAGTTGATACGTCATAAAAGAAACTCGTTTTTGTTTTCCTTTAGCACAAGCATCATAGATTTTATCATTATCAAATTTTAGTTTAGGCAGCCCTCGAACCAATTCTCCTTGAACTAACCGTTGCAAAACACTCATGCTAGCATGTCCTAGTCTCCTATGCCATAACTAACTATCATGCTCATCCTTTGCAACTAGGCATAAATTAGTCATTTCTATAGAGTCTAAATGCACCATGTATATGTTTCATATTCTATGACCAACAAGTATAATCCTATTAGATGCAATGTCAATGACTTTACAACCATTAGATTCAAATATGACATTGAATCCCTTATCACATAATTGACTAATACTCAAGAGATTATGCTTTAATTCATTCACGTATAAAAGAAGAGGTATTACCAATAGTACCAATACCTTCAATGTGACCTTTTGAATCATCACCAAAAGTCACTTCTCCTCCATTTTTGGCGTTAAGCTCAATGAACCGCCTTTTGTCTCCGGTCATGTGTCTTGAGCATCCACTATCAAGGTAC
Organism: Hibiscus syriacus; assembly: GCF_006381635.1. Lineage (NCBI taxonomy): Eukaryota > Viridiplantae > Streptophyta > Magnoliopsida > Malvales > Malvaceae > Hibiscus > Hibiscus syriacus. The sequence continues at coordinate 388,195 of NW_024062608.1, forward strand.
CATGAATTTGGATTTGTTTCCCGTGCCTTGTAGCAATGCTCCTTTTCCTACAAACATAGATTAATTTCTAATTTTTGGTACCAAAATTCTTTTGGGTCCATATCCATTAGTTTCCAAAATCCTAGTCCCCTTAGGTATCCATTTGTGTAGGATATCCTTATCTTTAGTAGTAATGAGCTCTTTAGTAACCCATATACTTCTAACGATTTTTTCATTAGAGGTTTTTTGGGGACCTCTATGATTGTAGTTTTTAAAACTTTTTCTAACAAAGTTAGATTTTGAATTTTCTCCATTTTCAAAACGTTTTGTTCCAACTTTATCAAAAGAAGTTTTAAGATCATCAATTTTCTTTTGATGATCATCATTGACCTTTGAAAGTAAATTTTGCAAATCCAAATTTTTCTTTTCAAACTCTTCTAGTTTGATTTGCAAATCTTTGATTTTACTTTCAAGATCGTTGTTGGTTTTGGATATGAGTTTATTTTCATTTTTCAATTTTGAAACATCATTTTTATATTTTTAAAAACAATTCCTCATAATCCGAAGCCAACCCATTATATTCCTCTAATAGCTCATCATAGGATATATCATCAAAATCAGATGAGTTAGAGGTTACCTTAGAATCTTCCCCGAATGCCATCAAGTACAAGTTTGCTACTTCTTGTTCTTCTTCATCGGAACCTTCTTCATCGTTCCATGTAGCCACATAAGCCTTGTGCTTATTCTTTGATTGACCCTTTCTCTTCAATTGTGGGCAATCATATTTGACATGCCCCAGCTTTTAGCATTGATAGCAAATGATTGGGTCCTTCTCTTTTAGTTTATTTTTGAGGCCTTCATTTTGTTTGAATTTTCTTCCTCGGTATGGTCTCATCATTTTTCTAAACCGTTTGGCAAACAATGCCATTTCCTCATCATCGTCATCTTCATCCGAATCACTCTCATCTTTTGTGGATTTGAGAGCAACTCCAATGTTTTTCTTCTTCTCCTTCTCCTTTGGTGTCTCTTCAATCTTATCGAGGTCCACCTCATCTTCAAGCATCATTTCATGAGTGAGGAGTGAACCGATTAACTCTTCAAGAGTTAAGGACGTTAGATCCTTAGACTCGATGATTGTCATCTTCTTTGATTGCCATGATTTTGGAAGGGAGTAAACTAACTTCCTCACAAGCTTTTCATTTGAAATGATCTCTACATATGATTTGAGACCATTGACAATCGTTGAGAATCTATCCGTCATAGCTTTGATATCTTCATTTGGTTTCATCCTGAAATTTTCATAGCTATGCGTTAGAATACTAATTTTAGAAGATTTCTTTACCTCATCGGTACCTTCATGAGTGACTTGAAGTCTGTCCCATATTTCTTTGGCGGTTGTACAAGATGAAACTCTTCCGTATTCATCTGGTCCAAGAGCACAAAATATAACATGGGTGGCTTTGGAGTTGAGCTGGAACATTTTTGTCTCTCTTTCACTCCATAATCTTGGATAAGTGAGAGGCTTGAAGTATCATTCTTCTACGACATTCCATGCTCCCATGTCACTTGCTTGAATGAAGTACATCATTCTATTTTTCCAATAGGCATAGTTAGCCCCATTGAAGAAATGAGGCTTGTTGACAGGCATCGAATCAAGATCGGAGTCGAAGTTTGAAGTAGAGGCCATTGATGACTTTGATTATCGATGTAACTCTTCCCGAATCGACTCAAGAGGTGATTAAACCTTCAAATGAGTTAGGCTCTGATGTCAATTGTTGAGTTAATCGATTGACGAAAATGGCCAAGAGGGGGGTGAATTGGCAATTAAAATTTTGATGGAAGCTTTTGCAGAAAATTGAAAGAAATTTGCAGAGCGATTTAGAGTGGTTCGACTTTCTCAACCAAAGTCTACGTCCACTACCTTAGCTATCCACACTAAGGATTTTCCACAAATTCACTAATTTGTCTTTCTTTTGAGGACAAAGAGTAACCTTACAAACCCTCAAGAATTATACCCCAAATTCTTGAGAACACTCTCTTCCAAAGAGAACAATACAAATTTGCAAACTTACAAGGAAATCCTCACAAGGTAGATTGTTTGCACAATTCTAGAACAAAGAAAATAACAGTCAAGAATGAATACAATTGAGCACAATAAGTGTTCTTGAAAGCAAAATGAATATTGAATGAAAAATAGGCTTGAAATGCTCAAACTTGAGGTTTGATGTTTTCTCTTTGATTCTCTCTTGATTCTAGTTGCTTGATGTTTCTTATTGTTGATCCATGGTTTCTAAGCTTGCTTAAATACACCTTGAATCACTTCTGAACGTTGGAGATTATTAATGACGTTTTTGGAGCCGTTTAAGTGTGAAAACAATTAATATTTCTGCTTGGAGTGTGGGGGGAATTGGTACCCCTAATGGGGAATCGGTTCCCTAAGTGTAAAATTCAAATATTTCGACCGCTGAACAGTGGGGGGAATCGGTACCCCCTGGGGGAATCGATTCCCTCCAAGCATACTGGAATTCTCGGAGCCAAACCATTCAGGGGGGAATCGGTACCCCCTTGGGGGGAATCGGTTCCCTCTGAGCAATCTGGAATTTTTGGCTTTGAAATGGTTCGAAATATTTTGTAAGATCGTTTTGAAATTATTTTAAGATTAAAACTTAATTTTAGACTTGAGTAAGGATTTAAAATGAACTTTGAAATACTTTGAGTAATATTTTGATATTCGATTTAATATATCGAATATGCTTAGAAAAATTATTTTCAAAATTAAAATTCTTTTAATTTAATTTGTTATATTGAAACATCAAAATGTTTTCAACAAAAATACAAACAAGTTTTAATATTGGCAGTTGTCCAAGATGGCAATCGCAACAATCTTCGAGTTGCTTTTGCTCTTGTCGAAGGAGAAGATGCAGATTCTTGGGCTTTTTTCCTCCGAAATTTACGTGCACATGTTATCACGAGGGAAAACATCTGTGTCATTTCAGATAGCGGAGCTTGGATCAAAGTAGCAATGGAGTCTTTGGGTCCAATGTGGTAACCACCCTTTGTCCAACATAGGTATTGTCTCCGACACATTGCTGCGAACTACCATTGAAGGTACAAGAAGAATGATGAGTTTCAATTAATTATGCGCATGGGTAAGTGAAACTGATGTAGCTTGTTTTCTTTCGATCATTTTAATTTTGCAAAGAAAGCAAGTTAATAAGTTATACATTTTTTTGATCAGGTTACGAACTACTTCCTCGAACGTTTGAATCATTGCTTCAAGATTTACGGGCGAAGAATGAGGAAGGATACGATTACATCAGCCTTATCGATAAAGAAATATGGATGAACGCATATGATGGTGGATATCGATATGGACACATGACGACCAACATGGCAGAGGCAATCAATTCAACTTTAAAGGGTGCACGTCACTTACCAGTAGCGGCTTTGGTAAAGACTACATATTTTCGTTTGGGGGCGCTTTTTACGAAGCTCGAGGGACAAGCTCAAACCTGGATGCAAGGCGGTCATGTCTATCACCCTAGATTAGTTGCAGATCTACAGAAAAAAATTTCTGCATCAAATGGAATGTCTGTAACAAGCTTCTCTAGAAGGCATGAAATGTTTCGTGTCACAGAGTTGCCGCGACCTCTTCAAGGGATTTGAAGCTGTGTCGTTAAGAGTAAATATAAGGGAAAGAACGTGTGACTGCGGGTTTTTTCAAGCTCTTAAGTATCCATGCTCTCATGTGATAGCAGCTTGCTCGCATACACGTCAAGATTATAACCATTTTGTGGATCCCGTATACCTACTATATGAAGTTTTTAAGGTATACGAATTTGAGTTTCCCTCCACAGGTAATGACAAAGACCCTGATGAGGTTCAAGATTGGCTTCCAATTGTACTAAATCCGAGTTTATTGAGGGAACGTGGTCGTCCAAAATCCAATCGAATTCATTGCGATATAGATATTCAAGAAAGATCTAGACAAGACATAAGATGTGGGCATTGTAGAAACCCAGGACACACTAGAAAAACATGTTCACTTCTGTTGCCATGAAGTAACAATTGATGAGGAAATGATGTATTTGTTTATCAAATAATAATTCTTGTACTTTGATTTGCATTTACTTCAAGTTAATGTCATTCGATAATCGTTGATGAAGATTAAAAAAAAGATACAATAATACGAGATTGGACGTTTTCATTATATGTGATTATAATAAAAGAGATAATAAGTGACAAACTTAAGAAAGTTATCAAACAATTTGGTATTTCAAAATAATTTTAAATACAACAAACTTACAATAAGTATTAAATGGTAAATGATAACCAAATTACAATAACTGATATTAAATGGTAATCAAAAAAATTAACTAAAATACATTAAAAAAAGTCAAACAAATTTAACAAAATAAAGTAAGAATTAAATGAGAAAAAATAAAAAATTACAATTAAAATGTCCAATAAACTAAATACAAATATAATAAAAAAAATCTATCAATGCCTGCGATGCGAATGTGTTCTGCAAGGTGGTGGTTGTCGGTCTCGAGGAGGATTTCTTCGTATCACTGGTTGTGACTCATTGCTGTCATCATCATCACCACCATCGTCGTCGTCCTGAGTAGGTACATTAGGTTGATGAGGAGCTGATAACGATGAAGCACCTCCATAGAATAAGGACCCTAGAGGTGTATGACTGACTATCCCATCGGCCTACAAAAACTGGGAAAACTCATAAAACCCAGACATCGCTAAGTGTGAAAACTGTACAGGAGGTGTCTGTGCTGCGGCCATGGGTATTGAGGCTGAATCTGTCAAATGGTGAAGCATAAACGGTTTGTCGTTACTGTTGAACCACTCGTAATAACCGTTAGCAACCATCAAGAGGTAAAGTAAAATGGGCTCTCTATGGGAAGGCGCTGATGTCGATCCTCCCACATCACGACCCACACATGATGCCTCACCAGCCAATCTATATCTGTATTGCCGCGTCTATCTGTGCTATGCAACTCGTCCATATTACGAGGTGCTTCCAGAATTGGTTGAAAACAACCAAATTGTTGGAACACGCGATCAGTGCAGTGCCACTCGACGGTCGCATAACAGATCAATGGGACCATCGCCATCCAAACATCTGATGGGCCCCTTAACTCAGGTGGGATCACCGCCCTCACATCATCAGTAGAATATGACACCCATTCAAACTAAAACAAATATATATAATTTTTATCAAAATATTAATCTAATTATATAACTATAATCTAAAATCGATTTTTAAACATTAAAATTCATACTTGTGTGCCAGCCTTCTGATCGATTAATACCCTAATTTTTTCTAAATCATCAAGTAGCTTCTGATGATTTTTCCTATAAGTAGACCACTTATTCAAGAAAAATAATTTCTTATTCACTGTATAAAATTATTAATATACAAAATTAGTTTTATAATTACCTCAGGAGTAGCGGAAATACGAATGGGTTCTTAACAACGGGACATAAAAAGGGCAATCGATACCATGCCCAAGACTGCAGCAGCAGGAGACATCCGTCGATAGTATTACGCCTCTAGTTAATGGCTAGACACATCTCCCTGTACAGGCAAGCCAAAACTGTCGAGCCCTAACTGAGTGATCCGGCCAGATAAAAGTCGCCAAGATATTGCAACCACATACAATGAACTTTGTTGCGCGATTTGTTCGGCATCAACAACCCTTCTATCAGCTACAGTATGCATGCCCGTGCATACTGTTTAACTTCATCGTCATATGCGTCCTCGCTCAACTCCCGAAAATTGGCATCTAACCAATTTAACGGTATCCGTCCACCGTTAAAATTTTCCGAGAAACGTCCTAGAGTAACCCGACACAAAGTAGTCCAAGAACCGGAAGCTATCTCTGATATCACACCTCCATCCATCAGAAGCCCCAGGTGCATAGAAACATCCTCAAGCGTGATTGTGCACTCTCCGCACGGAAGATAGAATGTGTGGGTCTCCGGCCTCCACTGCTCTACTAAGGTAGAAATAAGGTCTGGTTCTATCTTACAGTGACCCTGATATCTACCTAGGTGAGTGAATCCAGCCTCTACTAAATACGACATTACACGAGTAGGTATAACTTACTTAAGGTTCCTAATAAAAGGATCTAATATACGGTCTCTCTCCTAAAAAATAAATAATTAAACAAATTAATTTTTAAACTAATAATCATACATTAAATAAATTAATTAATTAAATTAAAACGTTAAAATGTTACCGTATCAGCAAAGTGTCGAGATATATGATTTCCATCCAACCAAAGTAGACCGCCTTCCATTTTATATATGCAAAAAAAATTAATTAAATAAAATATTAAACAATTCAAATAATTAAATAAATTACTAAAAAATACTAAATATAATAAAATATACCTTAATAATAGAATATAAGAGTATTTGAGAGAAGTTGAGAGGATTTGGTGTGATGAAAGTGATTGAGAATGGGGGTATTTATAGGGAGGGATGGGTGTGACCAGGCGGGGGTAATTTGGTAATTAAGGGTATAGCGTGGGGCAGGGCCCGTACCTTTCTGACGCGTGTCAGAATCACAGGTAAGGTGCGGCCCCTGCGCCACGCCATAACCTTAATTACCAACCTACCCTCGCTCGTTCACACATGTATCCATGTCAGCATAAGGCGCGTCGCAGGGGGGGCGCCTTACCCCACGTGGCGCCAAATCAGCGTATAACGCGCTGCAGGGGGCGCGCCTTACTGCAAAGGGTGTTAGATCGGGAAATATAGTCTGATCGGTGCCTGATCGGGAATATTAAATTAAAAAGATGATTTTTTTTGGGAAAACGCCTGAGAAAGGAAGATGTACAGAGATGGTATTTTTCGGAGAAAATAAAAACAAGAAAGAAAATTACTAGTTTTTTCAGCAATCAAAGAAAAAAAACAGAACTGGAAATTTTCAAAGGTACTCTAATCTTCCTTTTTATTTTGGGTATAATCATTAAATCATTAGAAGATAACAAAGAAAGCTTGGTATTTTCGTTCTAGATTCTATATATAAATTTTACAGTTTCTAAAAAATATAATAGTAATAATAAGTATAGAATTGGGAGTTCGGTTTACCTTGGTCTCGATGTGCTTGCCGGAGTAACAAGGTCATCGGAGAGGATGAGGTAGTCGGTTTTGGTTTAGCGTCGAAAAGCCACCGCATACGGTGTTCGGTTTACTGTTTGGTTCTTGGGCGATGAAGGAAAATAGTGTGGGTTTCTTTGATATTTAATGGTTATTTTCGTGGTATTTCTAATGCCAAGGTTAGTGGTCGGCCGGAGTAGAATGGCCACCCATATAGAGTGGCCGAGGCGACGTGGGTTCCGACTGATTGGCGAGCCGATTGCTATGCGTGGTGTGAAAAGAGAAAAAGAAGGTCAGGGATTTTGGGGAAATCGGGCAGAATGAAAAGAAGAGGGGGGAAGTTTTCTTAATTTTGTTGATTTTGGGTAAATCACGCTAAGGTCCCAAGACTTTTAGTGTATGTTGTGTTTTAGTCATCGTGTCATGGGTTAATCATCCATAGGTCCTTAAGCTTTATGAATCCCATGTTATTATGGTCACTAAGTTAAGGCTAAATCATTGTTTGGGTCCTTGTCTTTAGCCTAAGTAACGTTTGGAGCTTTAAATAGTGGGGAAATTTCTCTTGGGTCCCTGGAATCTGGCAATTTTTATGTTTAGATCACTAGGTCCCATTTTGTTGTTTATTTCGATTTAGACTATATATTAGGTTTTATTTTGTTTTGGTCATTTATATGTTTTATTTTATTTTATTTATGAAAATTTGTTTGCATTTTTTTAATTTAGCCTTTTTTAAGTTTAATTTATTCTCTTTTAATTTGATAATTTGACATTTGTGCAATCTAGTCCCAATGCATGTTTATTTTATTTTATTATTGTTATTTTATTATTTTAATTATGTTTATTAACTGTCTCGTTGTTTCAATATTTTAATTCTTAGATTTGATTTTAAATTAGATTAATATTCGAATCAAACTTAGAAATTAGAATTTCACTTTAGTTATGTTCATAGTAGATATAATGTAATATTTTCTAAATTAAATATTCGTTTATAAATAATGTATTTGTATATATGGGATATTCGTTCATTAAATATTTTTATTATTGTTAACTTTTAAATACTTTAATGTGCTTTTTAATATTTTATTAAATATGGTTGTTTGTTCATGTAGATTTAAACACAACATCATGAGATTAGATGAGTACATGAAAGCCTTATAAGTATAATTTGATCGATTACATAATTGGATTAAAGGTATTATTTATTTATTTTAAAATATTAAGGACCGTCTTAAAGTAACGAGATGTCCTATTTTGATATTTTAAAATAAATAAATACCCTACTAGAATAACCTAAAAATATAAAGTTTGCTTAATTTAATCAAGATTAAAGGGAAAAGGAAATGTTCTTTTATTTAAACTTTTCGAGACAATTCGCCTAATTTTATTAGGGATTAAGTCTCGATATTTCTAAATAATTGAACATCCCTTATCTTTTCGTATTAAATTTGTAATTTGGATAAATTGGTTTATTTTCTTCCTTTGGTAGAATAAAAATTATTTTAATATTGAATTCTTAGGAAAATTTATTATATTCCTTTTATTTCAGTTGGAAAGAGAAATGTTCGTCCTAAAGTATTTTAGGGAGTATTCTCTCTTCAATTAAAAATATGAGAATATTTTTTATTTTTCCATAGAATTTTTGTTCTATAGTAGGGTATGGTTGAATTCGGAATAATGTAATTGTGATTTAAATATGTATTCTAACTCTTAGATTTCTACTATTTAGAGACAATATATAATTGATGGGTACCAATTTTGGGCGTTGTGGGGGTGCTTATCCTTCCTCACACGTAATCGACCTCCAAACTTTTTTTTATTATTTAAAAATGAATGGATCGATGCATCTTTTAAAATGACGTTTTTCTTTAAAACTCTTTTAAGAGAAAATTTTTTGGTATTCAATCTACCTAACCGAAAAGGTCGATGGCGACTCCGAAACATTTCTTTTACAAAATCGAGTTTTCACAGAAAAAGTTGAGACTCGTCGTATCGTCGAAAATCGGTTACGACAGCTTGGCGACTCTGCTAGGGACTTAGAGGGTTAAGCCTTAAATCGATAATATATTGTCTCTATAATTAGAAATTGAGAATTCAATTTTATTTAATTTATGATTCCTATGATTCCTTTCAATCGTTAATTAATTTTATATCTTTGTATATTAATGTGTGTATTTGATTGATTTTCAAATATTAAAGTCTTGGATACGCTTTAGTTCGTTTTTGTGTGGTTTTTTGTCAAAGGTTTGATAATTTCTCTTTACACACGACACTTGCATTGCATAACATAAGCTCTATACACGATCTCTTCCTTTTAAGTAGGAGTGAAAGCGACATCTTCGTGAGAATTTATTCTCCATATCAAACCTAGCAAGTAGCTTATGTGGTTCATATGTCCTATGTCTTCGTGAGGATTTATTCTCCGTGACAGGCATAGGAAAATATGCCCCCAAATATTGAACTCGATATGCTTAAGCCTATAATGGGTGAGCATTGAGGGTCTGGCCCGCCCAAGGGGGCACCGACAAGGACAATTCGTGTACCTTTACTTTTAGAACCGAAACTCTGCATATAATAAACTGTAGAAACTCACCTGATCTAAAATCATGCTGAAACTCTGTCCGTAGGTACCCAAATAAGTGTACACAAAGGAGAAATGAACTCCAACCTTTGTCTTTTAATAGATTATTTATTTTTGTATTTTTATGTTTATAATTGCATGTGAACTAGAAATTATGTGGTAGGGTTTTAATTTCCTCCATGTATTTTATTCATTGTATTTTATGGATATTTTACCAGTTGTATTTAATCTTTTAATATTTCGTTTCCTCTATTTGATTATTATTATTTTCTAACATATTTTCCTTGTCTTTTTGCTTTATTTGTGCATAAACATGTTGTTAATTATCTTGAAATTAACACATGTTTCATACATATCATGTCAAAGAAGGTATTGATTCTTGAGTTAATGGTCCCATTAGAAGGCTTTCAATACGACAATGTAACTTGAAGACACAGAATAGAAATGCAAAAACACATCAATGGCACAGAAAGGTACTCCATGAAACAATTGAAGAGTTACGTCAAGCTGGAATACATGAAGCTCAAATGATGTAGTAAAACAAGTTTTTCAAAGGTTCTACGATGATGTTGATACAACTAGCCGAAAAGAAAGAATACATTTGAATTCATCAAGCAACAATGATAGCCAACACGAGACAGTGGATGATGACAGTTGTATAGGGTCGTTCAACAAAAGCATTTTTGGAAAAGAAGTCAAAGCATTGGAATCTTCCATCAAGCCAATGATAAAAGAAGACTATTTCCTTGCATTTTTTATCAAAATTGAAGAAGTCGAGCAGTGTGATGTGGTTTGTAGTTTCTATCTGCCTTGGTGTATGGAGACATTGTGTGTTCTTTGGAAGTTGTTTTATGACGATTACTTTGGAATCAACACCTTCGTTGCATTTGCATGTACATTTACACCAAACATGTTGCTATATGTCCTAACTTGGTTTTCTCTGTTTTCTTTTTCTTGCACCATATGGTCATGACATACGCAAAAAAGGTGTTAATTCTGAGTGATCATCAATTAAAAGGTTTTCACAATGAACAAGAGGTTTTATGATCAGGTAGGCCACGATACAAATGGGAAATGGCATCTGAAAGAAGTTCTGAGTAAAGTAGAGAGTTTTACGTCCAAATATCGCATATCTAACGAAGAGTAAAGTGAACTGCAACAAATCAAGGAGCAAATGTCCAAAATGATGGATAGAATAGTTATGTTGGCCAAAGGAAAAAGATGTTTCTACACAAAGGGAGAAAGAACTTGACAAGAATAATTTTGTAATACAAGAGGCTACTTTTGAACAAGGTAATCCAAGTGAACTTGGGGAGCCACGTGCAATTATTGTCTGCATTAATAAGTTGTCAAGAAGTACAAAAGAAACAGTGACAATGGTAAAATTATGAGTAAAGATTGATGAAAAAAAAACCATATAATCATTTCAAACGAGGTCAATTCGCGTTCACTAAAAATCCAGACACCACTAAAATACCTGTGAATATGAAAATAAAGGATAACATGAATCTAACGTTTCAGTGTTTGAAGCCAACTTCAAAAACTAACGTTCGCTCAATGAAGACTCACCTCATTGATGACTGAAAGATAGGAGGTAGTGATCTTGACTTTGATCTTGATCCTATCTCATATGGAGATTTATATAATAAGTTGTTAGAAGTATGGAAAGTGACCCCGCAGTATGTGAAGCCTTTGCAACCTCCATATCCAGAGTGGTATGATGCCAATGCCAACTGTCAATATCACGCATGAGCTCAAGGACATTATCTCGAGATATGTGTTTCCTTCAAGCGTCAAATTAATTGTTTGCTAGATCATGGAGTATTGTAATTTGAGAATGAAGGTCAACTGGGTTCAATAGTTGAACATCTGGCCGAGGCGAAGCCGAGCGAGTCCAAGGACAAAAGTATCAGTAAGGGTATCCAAAATGAAGAGCGCCTGTTGAAATATGAAGCTTAAATACTTCAATTGCAAAACAAAAATGACATTCTGAATAGAGAATTGGAAGCCATGCAAGATGGTTTTCAAAGAATCAATCAAACCTTTCAAATTGTTGTGTTAGGCAATACTCTAAAAGAGTGGACAAAATGAGCCTCTAAATTGAAGAGTGACATCGAACAATGGAAAAGAAATTGTAAAATGCATGAAGAATGAGCAAAGAGGTGCTCTCATGATCTGCAGATTACATAAAATGAACGTAAAACAGCCTTACAAGAGTTGGGGATATGGAAAGCAAAGAACGAAATGTTGAGAACATCCCTTACTGACGCAGAAACCTCGTTTTAAAACTACAATCGTAAGAAAAATGCTGAACTAGAAACAAGTAGAGCTAACAATAAAACAATGACAGAGTTGATACATGATTATAGAAAGCTTGCACGAGAACTTCATGACCGCATCGAGTCTCTTACGAGAGAGAATGATCAATATTGCCTACAGCTTCAAAGGTGGAAATGTAAGGTGGAGAAAAAAGACAATGTGATGAATGAGGTGGTTACTCAAGCAAGCAACGTGGCTCACAAGCTGGTCGAATTAGCTGTCTTTGTAAAAGATTTGAAGCAGATTGATGACTCATCACCAGATCAAGCTTGGAAGATAACCTGGCTCATAAACGAGTTAGAAAAGCTAGGAGCCAAAGCTATTTATTATTTGTAATTTGGCTATTTGATGTACTAAAACCATTTGTGTTCAATGAAAATCATTTAAGATGGTTACTCTAGATTGACATTTTTTTATGCATGCATCGCATTTGTATTGATTAATTTTTAAATCATGCATTAAAACATTCATTCATTCAAATACATAAAATAATAAGATAAGGTTTCGATCGGAGTGATCTGGGTTCACACTAGTAGCAAGAACGCTTATCATCTGCACAACGATAGAAAATGCCTAAAGAAATAGAGGATAAGTTAGCCAGAATTGAAAGAGAACATAAAGAATTGCAAGAAGAAATGAGAAGAAAATTGTCTCAATTAGAAGCTAATATCGAAAACTCTCAGCTCGATTTACTGAACAAGATGGAAGAAATGTTTAGGAGGCATGTGATCTCTGAAAAGAGTCTTGCTGAAGACCCCACACATCCTCCAGGTTTTACACCTGTCCACATTCTTGAGCACACCTCTGGGCATCAGGAAATTCGATCACCAATCTGTTTCACTGCTGAGAACCCACAGTATCATACTGGAGCTCCATTCCCCATTGATTGTCATGTTGCATATGGGTTGAAACCAGGAGATTTTTGTGCTGATAATGAAGTCCTTGACTTGAATGATTTAGATGAGAAGGAAAAAGTGACCCAACGATTGAAAAGTGTAGAAGAGGTGATAAAATCAAGGGAGATGGCTGGATCAGTCTATGGGTTGGATGCAAAAGAGCTAAGTTTGGTCCCCGACCTGGTTCTCCCACCGAAGTTTAAGATTCCGGATTTCGAGAAGTATATTGAGACCACATGCCCTTCATCCCACATCACCATGTATTGTCGTCGGATGATTGGCTGTGTGGAGAATGAGAAGTTGTTGATCCACTGTTTTCAAGATAGTTTATCTAGACCGGCTTCTAAATGGTATAACCGGCTAAAGCGTACTCAAATTCGTTCTTAGAAAGACTTAGCTCAAGCCTTTTTGGATCAATACAAGCACATAATGGATCTGGCCCCTGATCGAATCACGTTGCAAAATATGGAGATGAGACACTACGAGAGCTTTCGATAATATTCGCAACGATGGAGAGGCGTTGCTTCTCAAGTGCAGCCACCAGTGACTGAAAAGGAGGTCGATACTATGTTCATCAATATGCTAAAACCTCCCTATATTGATCACATGATAGGAACTGCCACTAAGAATTTCTCTAACATTGTCATGTGTGGGGAAATGATCGAAACATCTATTAAGAATGGCAAGATAAGAGGCTCTGACAGTATTGATGTCAAGAAAGGAGCTGAGGTCAATACAGTGAGGTATTATTCAGCTAATCGTGGGACCAAACCTTATAGAGTGACCCAAGAGAAAACCTTTATTGGTGAAATTCCGGTGACATATGAAGAGCTACTCCCAGTCCTAGTTAAGAGGAATCTTATGACTCCAGTTCAGTCTAAACCGAAAGAACCCTCATTTTCGGAGGGGCATGATACTAATGCAGTATGTAGTTACCACATGGGAAGCTCAGGGTATACCACTAAGAATTGTGGGGCATTGAAGCGTAAGGTTCAATATTTAATTGATTCAGGGGCAGAGACATTCGATGAATGATGGGGCATTCTGATGCAAATCGAGAAAAAATCATTGCAACCACTAGAAACTTTTGATGCACTTGCATATTGTCTTGTTTGAACTTATTTTTCTTTTTCCTACTTTTAAATGTTTGTAAGCCACTTGATGTTCGAACATTTTAAATAAAATGCTTCCTTCTTAAGAAATGAACAATGAGCAAATTTTAATCCTGAAATTCCTTGAATATCATCTTAATTAAAAGTTTTTTTTAATAATTGAGGTTGTAAATCTATGATAAATGACAAGATTGAACCCCATCAAAACAAGGACCCCTCGATTCTACTCCGGATACACCACAATACATACCCTTCTCTTGAAGGGACCGATCTTGTTTTATCCTTGCATGCAGAGTCAATCAAGGGTTTGGCATTCAGGTATGTGTTAGGAGCTGATAAAATGGGGCAACTTGCACATGAGATTTCTAAGCTAATTGGTTCCTACTTCTTTTAATGACGTTCAATGATGATCATGATCTTCACAGATGGAATGGTCGAGTAGTTGAATCTAGTTTAGGTTAGTTGCTAGGAAATTGAACTCTAACGATGAGATTTTCTGACCTATAAAAAACACCGGGACTATAACAGATTTTTCTGGACAAGCTTAAGAAATGGAATATGTATACCCATAATATATATATGTACACAATAAAGCTGAGTTATTTCGCTAAAGCAATTGGTTATAGAGGAAACTCAAAAGCCCTGGCTCTAAGAATAGATTACATTCAAACCATGACATTGATCGGGTACTTGGCAATTCGGTGTTTGCTCCACTGTGATTGTCAGGTCAAAGACTTTGTGACGACATGAATCCATCAGCTAACCAAGAAAAGGTAATTATAATATATAATGTACAATAAAGTTGAATTTAGCTAGCCAAAAAATGGCAAACTAAATCTAATTTACTAAATAAAGAGTGTCGGTGAATATGAATTAAGGGAGTTGAGGAACACCTGTTATAGTCGAACTCACACGAGCACTCAGAAATCTCATTTTTAGATCTATATTTTTGCGCTACCTTTACTAGATGAGCCTACAAAGCTTGAACAAATGGAAGATTTCAGAGAACTGAAACAAAAGTTTTCTAAAAAGTCTAGCAATTGACTATGTTAGTTGCGACACTTTGTCTGCCTCCAATCAAATTACCAAACTAAGAAAGAATGGCATGTCCTAATTTTCACGAGGATCGAGAAAATAAAAAAAGACGAATCGAGGAACCAAACCCTAAATTTAGGTAGCCAACCACAAAACCAACCTTTCGATCCTAACATTTGTCAAAGATTTGTAACTATCAAAGATTAAAAAGCAGTTGATTCTTTTGATATTCAATGAACTCTTGTTTTATGATTTTTTTTCATTTGTGAAACTTAAAATAAGACAATATTTTTAAAAAAAAAAATTATTTTCGATATTTTCAAAATTTTGAAAATTCAAAGGAAGAAAAACATTTTCAAACAAGATAATCTCTCTGGAAGCATATATGGGAATTCAACGAATATCCCTCCAAAGCTCAAGATCGAAGCTGAGGCAAGGGAAAGCTAAATTTTTGGGGCAAATTTTGATGGAGCAAGGAAAATAAGTTATCTCGGGTCAAGGTTTGCAAGAGTAATCCCTGATGAAAATGAAGACAAACTGGAATCAGAGATAGAATGAAGGTTGCTCACACAACTATTCCCCTAATACATACATATACATACATCAACACATACATACATGATACATGAAATTTGCATCTTTGCATTCATCACCATATGCAATAAAGATTTTGATTTTCCCTCTCTTGAGGACATAGTCACTAATTCATCACATAAAATACAAACTTCATCATGACACCTGTAAGCATCCTAGATATGCAGTCATAAATATATCATTTTGATCTTTCAGGAAATAAAAGCTCAGAAATGACCAGATGTCTTCAACCTGAAAGACCAATGCCATCCACATATTTGACTTTCTCAAGTCAACAATCAGATCTGCCGAAGACATTTCCTCAACATGCTGGAGTGGGCAGTTTATAATCCTTTGAGATCACATCTCTCAGAACAAACTTCGTCTCGCTTAAGACATTTTCTCAAAATTTTGAAATATTTAGAACAAATTGATCTCACATGAGATAGTTTCCTAAGAACAAGTTTTGTCTCGCTGGAGACAATTTTCCTTAAAACAAAATTAATTTCAATTAAGATTGTTTCTCTAAAAAAATGAATTTTGTCTCACTTGAGATATTTTCCTTTTTGAACAAATTTTGTCTCTTTTGAGACAGTTTCTCTTAAAACCAAAATATTTGCATATGTTTCCCTTGAAACAAAATTTTGTCTATCTTGAGACAGTTTCTCTTGAAACCAAAATCTTTGAATCTGTTTCCCTTGAAACAAATTTCGTCTCTCTTGAGACAGTTTCTCTTGAAACGCAAAATATTTGAATATGTTTCCCTTGAAACAAATTTTGTCTTCCTTGAGATAGTCTCCCTTGAAACAAATTTTGTCTTCATTGAGACAGTTTCCCTTGAAACAAATTTTGTCTCCCTTGAGATAGTTTCCCTTTAAACAAATTTTGTCTCCCTTGAGAAAGTTTCTCTTTAAACAAATTTTGTCTCCCTTGAGACAGTTTCCCTTGAAACAAATTTGCTCTCCCTCGAGACAGTTTCCCTTGAAACAAACTTAGCTTGTTTCCATCATATAAGGAGTTGGAACAACATCGACTTTTGCTCATCCATCACATAAGGAGTTGGATCAGCATTATCATTTTGCTAGTTCATCACACATGAAGTTGAATCAACAACATCTCACTCTAGGGATCAACATTTCTAATGGAAAAATCATGATAAGAATAACTCATAACCAGAATAACTGAAGATGAAGATTCAACCAAAAGAATGAAGTAATGATGAGAAGAATTTGGAGCTCAGAGATATCAAATGACCAAGCTGATAAAATTGGTTCTTTTTGTCTATGCCCTATTCATGTTTCACAACAATGAGGGGCAGTTGTAATCACCAATTTTATCCCAAATCCAACCTGACTCGGTTCAAGCCCAATACCTGGATCCGACCCGATTGATTGACCCACTTAGCTGTCATCTCCAGCATCCCACGTGAATCATCATCATCTCTGCTTCCATGCCCCTACGCCTGCAACAAAGTCATCACCATCATCAACCCTATGCTTAGCCCACAATCATCACAAACAGCAACCTAGTATTATATTAGGTTTTATTTTATGCTAAATTTATGTAAGAATATGGATATATAACCGATAAGAATGGAATATGTACAGAGATGGTATTTTTCAGAGAAAATAAAAACAAGAAAGAAAACTACTAGTTTTTTCAGCATTCAAAGAAAAAAAAACAGAACTGGAAATTTTCAAAAGGTACTCTAATCTTCCTTTTTATTTTGGGTATAATCATTAAATCATTAGAAGATAACAAAGAAAGCTTGGTATTTTTGTTCTAGGTTCTATATACAAATTTTACAGTTTCTAAAAAAATATAATAGTAATATGTATAGAATAGGGAGTTCGGTTTACCTTGGTCTCGGTGTGCTTGTCGGAGTAACAAGGTCATCGGAGAGGATGAGGTAGTCGGTTTTGGTTTAGCGTCAAAGAGCCACCGCGTATGGTGTTCGGTTTATTGTTTGGTTCTTGGGTGATGAAGGAAAATAGTGTGGGTTTCTTTGATATTTAAGGGTTATTTTCGTGGTATTTCCAACTCCAAGATTAGTGGCTGGCCGGAGTAAAATGACCACCTATATAGGGTGGCCGAGGCGACGTGGGTTCCGACTTATTGGCGAGCCAGTTGCTACGTGTGGTGTGAAAAGAGAAGAAAAAGGTTAGGGATTTTGGGGAAATCAGGCAGAATGAAAAGAAGAGGGGGAGTTTTCTTATTTTTGTTGATTTTGGGTAAATCACGCTAAGGTCCCTAGACTTTTAGCGTGTGTTGTGTTTTAGTCATCGTGTCATGGGTTAATCATCCATAGGTCCTTAAGCTTTATGAATCCCATGTTATTTTGGTCACAAAGTTAAGGCTAAATCATTGTTTGGGTCCTTGTCTTTAGCCTAAGTAACGTTTGGAGCTTTACATAGCGGGGAAATTTCGCTTGGGTCCCTAAAATATGGCAGTGTTTTATGTTTAGATCATAGGTCCCATTTTGTTATTTATTTCGATGTAGACTATATATTAGGTTTTATTTTGTTTTGGTCATTTATATGTTTTATTTTATTTATTTATGAAAACTTGTTTGCATTTTTTAATTTAGCCTTTTTTATGTTTAATTTATTCTCTTTTAACTTGGTAATTTGACATTTGTGCAATCTGGTCCCAATGCATGTTTATTTTATTTTATTATTGTTATTTTATTATTTTAATTATGTTTATTAATTGTTTCGTTGTTTCATTATTTTAATTCTTAGATTTGATTTTAAATTAGATTAATATTCGAATCAAACTTAGAAATTAGAATTTCACTTTAGTTATGTTCATAGTAGATATAATGTAATATTTTCTAAATTAAATATTCGTTTATAAATAATGTATTTGTATATATGGGATATTCGTTCATTAAATATTTTTATTATTGTTAACTTTAAATACTTAATGTGCTTTTAATATTTTATTAAATATGTTTGTCTGTTCATGTAGATTTAAACACAACATCATTAGATTAGATGAGTCATGAAAGCCTTATAAGCATAATTTGATCGATTACATAATTAGATTAAATGTATTATTTATTTTTTTTAAATATTAACGACCGTCTTAAAGTAACGAGATGTCCTATTTTGATATTTTAAAATAAATAAATACCCTACTAGAATAACCTAAAAAAATAAAGTTTGCTTAATTTAATCAAGATTAAAGGGAAAATGAAATGTTCTTTTATTTAAACTTTTCGAGACAATTCGCCTAATTTTATTAGGGATTAAGTCTCGATATTTCTAAATAATTGAACATCCCATATCTTTTCGAATTAAATTTGTAATTTGGATAAATTGGTTTATTTTCTTTATTTGGTAGAATAAAAATTATTTTAATATTGAATTTTTAGGAAAAATTATTATATTCCTTTTGTTTCAGTTGGAAAGAGAAATATTCGTCCTAAAGTATTTTAGGGAGTATTATCTCTTCAATTGGAAATATGAGAATATTTTTTTATTTTTCCTTAGAATTTTTGTTCTATAGTATGGTATGGTTGAATTCGGAATAATGTAATCGTGATTTAAATATGTATTCGAACTCTTAGATTTCTACTATTTAGAGACAATATATAATTGATGGGTACCAATTTTGGGCGTTGTGGGGGTGCTTATCATTCCCTACACGTAATTGCCCTTCGAACTTTTTTATTATTATTTAAAAATGAATGGATCGATGCATCTTTTAAAATGACGTTTTTCTTTAAAACTCTTTTAAGATAAAATTTTTGGGTATTCGATCTACCTAACCGAAAAGGTCGATGGCGACTCCGAAACATTTCTTTTACAAAATCGAGTTTTCACAGAAAAAGTCAAGACTCGTCGTTTCGTCGAAAATCGGTTACGACAGCTTGGTGACTCCGCTGGGGACTTAGAGGGTCAAGTCTTAAATCGATTATATATTGTCTCTATAATTAGAAATTGAGAATTCGATTTATTTTATTTATGATTCTTATGATTCCTTTCAATCGTTAATTAATTTTATATCTTTGTATATTAATGTGTGTATTTAATTGAATTACAAAATATTAAAGTCTTGGATTCGTTTTAGTTCGTTTTTATGTGGTTATTTGTCAAAGGTTTGTCAAAGGTCGATGACGATTCCGAAATATTTCTTTTACAAAATTAAGTTTTCACATAAAAAATCAAGACTCGTTATATCACCGAAAATTAGTTATGATAATATTAAACGTAAATCTCCTCGAATCAGTAGAATGAAGGTGAATAGGAGAAGAATCATGTGATCAGTAGCTATTATAATTTTTTTTGAACCTACTGCTTGCACAACTTAATAGGTCAATCGACTATATGATATCTTGGGTCTGCAATGAAATCATTTTAATGATGTGACATTTTTACGCAGTAAAAAATGATATATAATGCAAACACTGGCCAATCATTTAGCCCCGCTCAATCTCGGAAAAATCTGGTAATTACGTAATTGGTTATTTAGTGTAACCCACATCAGCAGGACAGATCAGTTTTGAACCGGAAAGGGTTCCTTTTTCTCCTATTATTAATGTCTTTTTCGTATAAAACACATATAAACTGTATATAATTCTGGGAGGCTTGTAACTTTCGGCATGGAAAAGGAAAAAGATATAATAGAAAAGTTCCCCCCACCCCTCAAAGTTATTCAATTAAACCCTTAACTAAAAAAATTAATTAAATTGATCTACCACCGCATTATTGTTCATCATCTATTACCATAATAACAGTGTGAACTATCATATCAGTATTATATATTATCATGTAGAACTGTCATATAAGCGTCATTAAAGTCAACGTTTTATTCAGTTAATCAAATAGTCATATTGATTTTTTTTCTCAGTTTAAAGGTCACATTGATTGCAAAAAAAAAAAAAATCAAGAGCCACATTAGTTCCCCCCAAAAGTTTAAGGGCCTTAAATACCACTAAATATATTTGTATTTTAATGACACTTTTATTTGCTATTGTTTATAACAATATTTTTATGTATTTTTTTTTATAATTTAATTGAATTAGCATTATATTCTTATTAAATAAAAATAATTTTTTTATCAAATTTATTATTTATATTTGCATAACTCACATATTACATTTATGTAATGTAACTTTTTAATAATTATAGTTTTTTTGAATGATAAAGAGGGCTTAAGCCATTACATTAGGATCTTGTACACAGGTGAGTGGGACCTTCGATATAACTATCTAAAATATCAACCAAATGTGTGGGTAGTGAAGAAAAAATATCGAGTGATCCATCCGATAGTGAACATGACTTGGTTATGAAATTCGCGGCTTTATTTGCTTATCGGTAAATCTTCTGAATTCAACAAACCAAGCTTTATCGCATATCTTAGCGATTAACCTCACCAACGTAAAAGGACTATTTGCGGAGGGAGGGGAAGGAGCTAGTATACTATGATATTACTGCTGAAGAGGTCTCGCTTAGAACAATCTCATATCCATCCCTGAATGAGTCCATGCCTTGACTTAATAGTTGCCAAAACAGGCACCACCAGCTGGTCCACCTCTTTTGGCTGACGAGTACATCCTGTTGTAGACAAAGTTGAACAATTGGTCTCTCTTATAAGTGTTGAAACCGGTGTCTTTACATGATTTTCCGAATTCCGTGAAGAGTATCGGTTTTCGGAGGACGGATTGTGCGTCATGTATGTGAGCATCGAGGCAGTTGTTTAAAAACAAGAGCTGATATTCATCGTTTGTGCTGGATAACCTGTCAATGTAACATTGAGGTGAATGCTCAGATTGTTTTGTAAGTTTGTATTGTATGATATATAGTTAACATTGGTCGGGATATGAATGGACGGTTGCAAAATCGACCGCGGGAATCACATTATTTGCAATGAAATCTGTTCCGATATCCAAGCTGCGATTAAGTTTCTTCTTTTCAGGAGTTGATCGTCCATAAAATCCTTCCAAACCAGCTTCCACCAAGTGGTATTAATGTTAAAACTGAAAAAAAATGCATCTACTCACCTTATTAACCCATACATAATAGTACAAGGTACCTGTATATATACACATTAATATCCACTAACAAACTAACTGCACCTAACAATAACAACTAAACACAACAAACTACTTTCTACAGGTATCTATCAATGGATTTGACATGAGAAGCCATTTCCGTTATCCAAGCCCAGCAATGAAGCAAATCAACAACTGAAAGTTACAGTGAAAAGTGAAAACTTGGCTAATGAATACATTCATAAACCTGAATAGTCCTTCCTGAAGAATCTGATGTGCACCTAGGCTCATTCATGAGCTCCCATGCCATTATTGTCTCATCAACTTTGTAATGAATTCCAGTAAAGCTGTTATATCTGTTAAGAACAGTCTGCAAAACGAAAATCAGCTCAGGAAAAGTATCAGAAACGACAATCCGATATCAATTACTGGCAAGAAACACGGATTCATACCGTCACGTGATTCTTATAGTATCCCTTAACAAGAAGAATGGTGAAGAAATCATCATCAGATGTGAGGTATTGACCTTGACTTCTTGCCCAGTTTACATATTGTTTCTTTCCTCCAAAGCTATCATAGTTATTAGCTAAGCTAGGGATGTGCTTGATTCTATATTTTCTGGCCTCGGCTATTACAAAATCCAATCCCTTTAAAAACAGTCCGAGAGATCCAAGTCATACCAGTTCATTAAAGATACAAAGTAAACTATAAAAGAAGGAATCACCTTAAACATTTGTTCATTGTATGAACCCGGTGCATACTGTAAAGGTCTATAACCACCATCACTGAAAGCCCAAGTTCTAGCCACCGTGAGACCGTGAGTTGTGGCGTCATGAAATGCGGCTGAGACCTTAGGTCTTTGAGATGGATCTGAAGCGACATACATTAGCCAATAGGCATTGAAACCATTTGCATAGTAAGGGTTACCTTCCAAAAGAAAATGAACTCCTCTGGTCCTTATAAAACCATCCACAGCAGCTTCAACATGGACAGTGGGAACGTGTTGGTTGAACAAAATTTCAACAAAAAGAACCAAAGCTAATTGCTTCATTTTTATTTGTCGGTATGTTTTTTTCCTGAGTGAAGAAGGATCTTATAGCTGAATAAAAATGAAGGGTGTTGCTTAAAAGTTGCAGATTACGCTGTTAAAACAGTTTCTCTTTTACACAACTGCAAGGTCAATTTCTTTTCTGTCTTTCACGTGGCCCTTATGCAGATGATCATTGAAATGTTGATCATTTGTCTGCATGCAAACGCATGGAAAACAAGTGGGGTTAGAAAAAAAGGCAAACAATAACATTAGATTGTTTAAGTTGCAAGAAATTCAAATGAAACAAAGAACATGGACCTATTGAGATGCTGGGATGATCTTTTACTGGTCTTTTTTTCTTCTATGGAAACTTACTGATTCCTTCTTGGACATTGGCTTTGCAGAGAAGAGAAAAAAAGAAAAAAAGATTAGACAGTTTCAATCCAAGCAAAAGGAATAGAAGCAATTTTTTTCATTGAATTGAAATGTCTCACCACGCGGCAAATTGTGCCGTGGGTTTGTGCCAATGTGGCATCTCTAGAGCTCTCTTTTAGGCTGTAAGGGGTCACTTCACTTCCATGTTATTCATATTTAGTAGTTTTTTGGAAAGCAAGTGCCAATGTCCATTAATTATCCATCTCTTGATTTACCATTCACTCATAAAGGGTAAGACTTGAGCAAAAGTACAGCGTTGCATTGTACTTTATTCCATTTTTCTTCACTTTTAACCTTGCCATTCTACACTTTCATGGGCTGATTGGATGGTGGAAAAGATTATTATCGAAGGAAAAAAACTTTTCTAGAATCTAATACATTGGAAAGATTTCCAATAGAGAGTAATACATAATTTCCAAAGGTAAAATTTGTCGAGTGTTTTACCTGGAATGACAACCATCGCTTAAATTTTTGTCAATTCCCAAGGGTTTGGACTAAAATAGCCTTGAAACAAAATAATTATTTCAAAAGCTTAGATACTATTAAAAATTTCATATTTTTTATAGTTAAATATTAATGTAAAATTTTAATATATTTGGATAAATGGTGTAAAAATTAATATTAATTAATATTAAAAATATATGATATATTTACTCTTTTATTATACTAATTTATCTTTTAAATTTATATATATATATATATATATATATACATAAATTTTATGAATTTAATTTTTATAAATATATATATATATATATAAATTAAAAATAATATATTTCCTACGAATTTTTGTATAATATTTTTATTTGAATAATCAAAATTCAACTTGTTAAAAATAAAATATATCACAAAGACAATTTAGTAAAATATACATTTCATTAATATTTTATTCCTTTAACTAAACATTATAATCTTATATTCTGTCAAACAAACCAAACACAATAATATAACATTCCCAATAATATGTTAGGTAATATTACATTCCAGTAATCTTATTCCCAAAAGTAATGTTACATTCCATGAACCAACCAAACACTCCCTCATGAACCAACCAAACACCCCCTCAAGTACATCCTATATTTTAACTTAATAGTTTTATTTCCTTTTTCTTTAACACTTGTTTAAATATATCAGGAATGTATACATTTTATAACATTTTGAATATGTATTCGTACAAATCTTTACAAATGTAGAAAATAACTTGTAACAAATGTGACACGTATGTTACGATTTACATTATATTGATATTTACATGATGACACAGAGAATATGGCACTCATTCATCATAACCATAGGACTGACAAATTCTTAACAACTGATGTGTTCGATTACAATTAACTGTTCATCACATTTGAAAATTCATGTCCTCCCAGATTGTCAGGGAAGGATACTACTTAAGTATTATATTGATTGCACTATACATCCTCAGATCGGATATCTCATTGCCACTCAACTAAAGAAAGCAGGAGGGACTGCTATAATTAGTATTCACAAGGAAGAAGTAATGTATTTGGGTCTTATTCTATTGTTATGATGACCATACGGACAGACGGGCTATCAAAAGCTGTAGTACTGAGTGATTAATAATTATTACTCAGCTGTTGGATTGTCACCTGGACCCTTGGGGATACTAGCAGAAGATGAGTCTTTCCCTGTTGAGATGTAAGACCAAGACAAGGCCGCTGTACCAAGGGTGATTGTGGAGGCAACCGAACCCCAGACCCATTGCTGCCTTATTTTCTTCCTTTTGTCTCTAGCGTCGTGCCAGCTCTGTATGAAATGATGATAAATTTTGAATCTTGTAAATATAATGCATCATAGAAAAACTACTTATTCTTCTGATGGGGTACAAAGCCTCATGGTTCCTCTGAGACATTTCCTGATTCACGGCCTCATAGTAGTGCAGGTGTTCCAATAGTCGAGCTATTTCAAAGTTCTTCGATTCGATTTGTGCTTCCATCTTCATTTCAATCTCTGCCCTTGTGATGCCTCTTCCCACAGATAATGATACAAATCGTGCAGTGCCTACTTGCTGCCTTAATTCTTCATCTTGATTCACCAGTTCATCCTCTGTCACATTAAGAAGATCCACAGGCAGTACCAATCCCACATCACCAAACTCTTGGACGATTCTTTGCCACTTAGATTGAATCTTATTTAGGGCCTCTTCTGCCTGCTTACTTTTTTCTATCTCCGTGAGTAAACTCAATCTTATTTCCCGCAGTTCAGCTTCAACGTTGTGAGGAATAGTCTGTGGTGCACTCCCAGAGGATACTTCTGGAAGAAACAAGAAATCTAAGTAAGCTAGCCAAAACAACCACAAAGCCATTATATAGACACTGTGGGGGGAATTTTCATGCCTCTATAACTCAACAACAATTTCACCTATTCCATACCTATAAATATTCATGCATGAACATAGACACATCTAAATGAAAAGTATGTGTACCATCAACACAATTAAATAAAGAAGAAAGCTAGCACAAAAATATTTGTATCATGCTCCAAGTAAATACCTATCAGGTTTTAAAAACAAAAGACAGTCATGCAAGAAAAAGATAATATATGCACGTGTGCATCAACATATGAATGTCACATACGGGTGAAAATAACATACCATCCCATGCATCAAAAAACCCTACCCCTGGTGTAGCAAACCTTGCAGAACTTCAGCCTCAGTATCATCTCCTCCCTCGGTATTACTTGTGACACTCATTGATTCAATCGGATCAAAGAAATCTTCACTGTCACAGCTCCAAGTTAAATGGTCCAATCTTCAGCATAGAAACATCCATAGGTAAACCATTATTTATTTGGCTGCTTTCAGCTTCAGCATTATAGCTCCCAAATTCACCATCATGGAAATCATACATGTGCTCCTCCTGAATGGAACCGCCATGGACACTGTTTTCCAGCTCTATGACGATAGGACAATTATGGGTGGCACCGTTCTCATGTTCATCTTCATTAGGTTCAGGAATGATATAGGTAACAAAACCATCCTTCAGTTGATCAACAAATTTGCAATCTGCCAATTTCCTTTTTTCATTAATATCAACTTCTTCAAGGATTTTTTCCTGAGATGATACATTGTCCGCAGAAAAGCTCTTCGAAAGGCAAGACCCGCAACGCTTGTGATTGATAATGTAAGGAGAAGGAGAAAAAGAAGTAGGTGAATTGGGTACTGCGGTTGCCTCAGGAGTAGCATAAAGGGAAGGTGATATTTGGGGGCGATTAACCTTCCTTGTTGCTGATGTATTGCTGCTCCTCTCCATCTTAGAGTTAGTAATAGGCTTTGGCTTGGGGATAGGTGGTTTTAAATTAGGACCGGAGTCCTCGACAGACCTTGAGGGTCCAGGTTCTAACAAACTATCCAAAGCTATAGCAGTAAATGTCGCCATGACTCTGCATGATCAAACAACTAAGCTAAAGTCACTAAACTACACAAATGATTTTCTTACGAGAAGAACCTCAAGGAAATGCAACAAAGAGAATCCAATTGTTGCTACATTTGAGAACATTATACTTTACATTAATTTGAGAAAATTCAAGCAATTATGCTTAAAGTTGTTAACTTTTAGTTGTAACAACTAATTAGCCACAACTTTTCAATGATAACAAAGAATATTATCTGCAGTTCTGCACATTAAGGTCTGTATATACTTGCAAAGGCAAGGAAGCAAATCCCGTTTTTGTGACATCTGAAAACATTTTACTTTCATAAATTTGAGAAAATTCAATCAGTTAAGCATAAAGTTGTTATCTTTTAGCTGTAACAACTAAGCCACCGGTTTTGTATGATAACAAGGAAAATAATAGAAAATCTAAAATTAAAACAGAGAACAAAGTCCCATCATTGCTACATTGAGAATGTTTTACTTTAAAGAACTTGAGAAAATTCAATCAATTAAGCTTAAAGTAACAGAAACTTTTAGTCGTAACAACTAAGCCACAAATTTTGTATGATAATAAGGAAAACAAAGGATACTCTAAAATTCAAACATCGGTACTGGTAAATAGTTCTGCTCATTCTGAATCAGAAATTATATAGCTAAATAAATCCTATGTACAAATATAGACATTGAAAAAGTGAACCCAAAAATAATGATGTTATAGGGCTAAACTGAAACTCGTGAGAATTCATCTTGATTTTAACATGCAATCTACTTTCTATGTTAAACAGTTCATAATTAAGTGAAAAACTTTAAAAAAAAATTACAAACCTAGACATAACACGGGCTCCAATATGAAACTAAAGAGGGGGGAAATTCATTTAATTTCCTATCCTACTTAACAACGAATTTTTGCAATAAATAAAAGCCTTGAATCATAACAACCTATCTCTTTTCAAAACTTCCTTTAAAGATGATAAAACCAACGTGTCGATAACAATACAGAGCTATTAAGAGCAGCTAATTCAAAAACTTGAGAAAACATTTCAAATTACGAAAAATCTAACATAAATAAAAATGGCTTCCGAACATACCAAAAAAGAGAAAAAGAGAAGGGTGGGGGGAAAGGAAATTCATTACCTTAAATGCTAATAAAGAGACAATCTTTCTGGAAGTAATGCCCAGGTGTGAGCGGCGATGATAGCGGTCGAGAAGGTGTCGGCGGCGGCGCACCGAGAGAGAATCCGAATAGGAAAATGAAGAGTAAAGATCACCTCCCCTTCCGTAAATATCAGATACGTATTCCATGTCTGTGCTCTAGCTGCGAATTAATATAGTGTCGAATTTAACCTTTGACTGGAGGCGAAATAGAGGATCAATGGGAAGGGATATTTTCGGGATTTGGTTTATATGTCTGTACGAATTCTTACCACTCCAAACGGTTCGGAAGATAGAGAAATGCCGACTTGCCGTTTTGTGAAGTAATATGATGTCGTTTAGGAGCTAGCCGTAAAATTAAGCAAAAGTTAAGCAAATTTCTTGTATAATTAGTATTGGGTTTCCAATTAAATTAGGTACCTTGTGTGAGTATAAATGTGTTATTAATAACTATTTTATATATAAGTTATATAAAATTTATTTATTTTATGTTTATTTTAAATTTAGATATTAATATTTAGAATTATAATTTTAAATTTTAAATTTTAAATTATAAATTATAAAATTTTAAATTTATATAATAAATATTTATCATATATATTTAAACTTTAAATCATAAATCTTAAATAAGACATGTGTCACTAAAATATATATTTTTTATAAAGTTTGTGTATTAAATATTTTTCTTAACTATTAATACCATACACACATTTTTATAATGCAACTGTTTGAATTCAAAATCTTTAAAAAAAACAATATTACTTTTAAGCATTACGATCCTATGGAGTTTATAATAATACTTTTATTTTAAATATGATTATTAATATAAAATAAACTTTAAATATTTTTAAATAAGAAAATGAGATTATTAGGCAAGACAAATTGGTAGGATTAGGGATAGGTATAAATCAGGTTGGATTTGATTTTCGATCAACATGATTTGACTAAAAAAATATACATCATTCACCTAAAACTCGACTCGATTCTGGTTTAGAATGATTTTACTCGACTTGAACTTGATCCATTTTTTAGATAAAACTCAAATCGTATATGATCTGATCAAAACAAATATATTTATAAAAATATTAATTTTATTTGACAAAATAAGAATCTAATTGAAAAATAATATAAAGAGAGAAATTATTATAATTGTCTTTAAATATGTAAGATAAACTTACATTATTTTTTTAAGATTAAATATTTCTCATCTTAAACATAAATTTTATCCGCCAAATATATTTTCTAAAAACCGTTATAAAATAAACTTAAATTAAAAATCAAACTCAATAAAATTAAATCGAAACAGTTCCGTACTTATATCTCAGTAGAACGTTGGGCAAAAGAGTTTTGATCTACAAACTTTGCACGCCCCCAAAGAAGGCCACAAGCCCCAAAACCACACAGTTTTGTTCTCTCTTTGACTGTCACGTAGCTCATAACTTTATCCATACAGAAATCTTAAAACCCCTTTCCACAGTTATTTGAAAAATGATGGGAAAACCAGAGAATCCAGAAAAGTCTTGCTGAAATCCCTTGCCCGATTTCAACTCGAAACCATAACAACCATAACTCTCAAAGACTCAAACTTACCTTCAGATTACTAACTTTTTGTGTCTTTTGTTATGGAGGGTTCGGAAAGTGACGGCGGTGTTACGCCGATTGCGAAATGTAAGAGCGATTTCTCTAGGACATTCCAGTATTACCTCGATAGGTCAACGCCGCATACGATAGAAAGGTGGCTTGGGACGTTGGCGGTGGCGATGATCTACGTTTTACGGATTTATTACGTTCAAGGGTTTATGTAATTTCCTACGGTTTAGGGATTTACGTATTGAACCTCCTGATTGGATTTTTATCTCCAAAAGTTGATCCCGAGCTTGAAGCTTTGGATGGTGCTTCGTTGCCAACCAAAGGTTCTGATGAATTCAAGCCCTTTATTCGTCGCTTACCTGAGTTCAAGTTCTGGTAATTCCTTGCTTTGCCGTTTTCTTACCCAATTAAGGTTATATTAGAAAATTTCCATTTTTATATGATAAATAAGTATTATGTTTAGAAACTTGGACGCTGCTAATTGGAAACCTTACTATATCAGTTAGAGGTGAAATTAGCTGTTTTGTGTGTAGACTTGAACAAATTCTAGAATGCTTAAGGTGAGTGTTTTCGTACTATTCGACTTGGGGTTGTAAACGATCTGAGTCAATTCGAGTACGTTGAGCTTGACTTCACTCGACAAGTTCAAAGCTGGACTCTACGAAAGCTTCTGAGCTTAAAATTGTTAAGCTCGATTCGAACTCGAAATCAAAAATTGAAGTTAGATTGAGTTCGAAGAAAACTTGAACTAGAAACATTCTCACAATTGGCTCGATTGAAGCTCGAACTTGAATCTTAAGTACATGCAAACCTTATATTGTATTTTTTATAAAACAACATATACATGTTAATATTGTTAATAATTTAATTTGAAAACTTAATATATTATTTTTTTTCAAGTTGTTTGGGAGTTTTTGAGTTGGGTATGTGATGTGGATGCCTTTATTGGAAAGCAATATCAGAGAATGAAGCAATAAATATTAAGGGTAGCAAATTAGAGTTTTATTTGTTTCCTCTATTAATTATATTCTTATTTCCTTTATAACTTTACTTTTGCTATTTTCATTAGGATTATTTCCTTTGTCACTAAAGTCCTTTTAAAGGCTGCTATTATTGAATAAAGAAGACAAACAATTATTATATTAAAAAAAGTTATTCGTAGAGGGGGTTTAGTCAAGGACGAATCTGCCTCTCTAATTAACCATAGGCCGGAGTTGAAAATCTTCGATGTTTAGACCTGTGACTAGATCCTACACTAAGGCTCATGACAACATGGTATTAGAGTTAGTTGTCATGGGTGATGCAGAGGATTTGACAAAGAAGTTGAGTGATTTCATGGAACAAATGACTACAAGGCAGCAGGCGTTAGAAGAGTAGATGGCTGGATTATCTCATTCTATCAAAAAGATTGCCAAAGAGTATCTAGAGAGAAATACTGAAGGAGACAGCAGCAGAGTCAAAAAGGGACTCCAGACTTAAAACGAGGTGGGTATATGGTGCACGATACTCTAAGATGGAATTTCCCACCTATAATGGTGTTGGAGATCCTTTAGGATGGTTGAAACGGTGCAAGAAATTCTTTGGAAATCAGCGGACTAATGAAGATGACAAGGTAGGCTTAGTGGCATTTAATCTCTTAGGAGAGGCGCAAATATGGTTTGATCAAATGGAAGAAGAGGAGGCAAACCTTGATTGGGGGTGTTTCAAAGAGTATTGTCATATGAGGTTTGGGCCACCTATGAGTAATAATCCCTTGGGCGAACTTTCCAACCTAGAACAGACCGGGTCAATAGAAGAATATCAAAGCCAATTTCAATCACTATTGGCTAGGACTTCCGATCTTAAACCGAGACAAGAAGTAGATTTCTTTACTGCTGGTCTGGTAGAGGAACTTAGAATCGATATTGAGATGCAACAACCAAGAAACCTAGGAGTTGCAATGAATATGGCTCGAGCATTGGAACGCAAACAAAAGGTCTCTTCTAAAATTTCATCTTGAACCAACTTGAATTTGCCAACTCCCCAAACACTAACAGCAATTTGATCATTCCAACGACTAAAAGATTTAGTTCAAATGGAGGGGGAAAACCAACGAAACCAGTGGGGAACATCAACAAAGTAAGTTCTTCTGCACCCTTTATCAAGTGATTGACACAAACAAAAAATGGCGGAAAGAAGGGTTAAGGGGGCTATGTTATAATTGTGATGAGTCTTATTCCTTAAGACATAAATATAAAAGGTTATTTTGGATTGATAGCAGAGCTGTCGGGAGTGACAATGTTAGTACTTGTCGATTCAGGCAGTACACACAACTTGTGTGAAGGTTTGATGCCAAGGTTGGGATTGAAAGTATGGGAAATACCTGGACTACAAGTTTGTTTGGCTAATGGAGAGCGGGTGCCTAGCATAGGTATTTGTAAATCAGTACAGTTCATGGTTGCAAATGACAACTTTCAAGTTGATTTTTATACCGTACCATTAGAGGGGTTTGATGTGATTTTGGAGGTAAAATGGTTGTGTACTCTTGGTCCAATTTTATGGGACTTCAACTCTGACGATGAAATTTGTTGTAGACGGAAAGGAGACTATGGAGGGCAGTTATCAGAGGTAGTTCCACGAATTAGTCTAATGCAAGGACAATGGTGGTAAATCTATAGTTTTAGACACAGGACAGGTTGTTCTCAAGAAGACACAACTGGAGAATCATTTGAACTTCTACAGAAAAGCTTATCCTGAATTTGACCTTGAGGACTAGCTCAACTCCGAGAAGGGGAGTATTGATGTGGATGCTTTTATTAAGAAGCATATCAGGGAATGAAGCAATAAATATCGAGGCAGCAAATTAGAGTTTTATTTGTTTCTTCTATTATATTATATTCTTATTTCCTTTATAACCTTACTCTTGCTAGTTAAGATCCTATATGTTAGGGATCTTTATTTCCATTAGGATTATTTCCTTTGTCACTGAAGACCTATTAAAGGCTGCTAATATTGAATAAAGAAGACAGTCAATTATTCTATAAAATAAAAGTTATTCGTAGAGACGAATCTGCCTCTCTGATTAACCATAGGTCGGAGCAGAAAATCTTCGATGTCTAGACCCGTGACTAGATCCTACACTAAGGCTCATAACAGTATGAAATAGCTCGTTTCAGCTCGTTAAGAATTAGAGACGAGTTTGAGCTCGAGTCAAGTTCATTCGATTCATTCGAGAGTTGACTGAATCGAACTCAAATAGGTTGCGATATGTTTCGTCTCATTTACAGCCCTAGGTCGAGCTAATTTGCAGAATATGGTCTTGCTGTTGTTTTGCTTGTGTATTGTGATGTGTGTTCCTTAAGAAATTTTAGCTTTAATTTGATTTATTCCATTTACGTAAGTTTTCCGACTTGTGTTCTTCTTGCTTGTACACTGCTTGAAATATATTTACACTATTTTTTCATTTTTGGTCTCAGGTATGCCATCACAAAGGCTTTTGTAGTTGCATTTGTATCGACTTTCTTCTCCATGTTGGATGTACCTGTTTTCTGGCCAATATTGCTATGCTACTGGATTTTTCTCTTTTCCTCACAATGAAACGCCAAATTCTGCACATGATCAAATACAAATATGTGCCCTTTGATATCGGAAAACAGGTATTAGCCGACTAACTTCAATAAGTTGCCTTACGTTTGGTTTTTTGGTTTCTTCCATTCTTCTTGGAACTTATAGTATAACATCTGTCCGTATTGGCAGAGATATACAAATAAGAAGTCTGCAGGTTAGTACACCAAGAAACTGAAGGGTGATCACAGAAGTGAAAGCTTTGGATAGCTATCTTGTTTTTGTTGCTTTTAGTTATTCCAAAAGCAAAAATAGAACGTGTTGGAGTTTCAAAACTCTCTGGATAGATTGTTAAGGTTTTAGTTTGGGGTTCTCATGTATGTAGTTGACCGGTTGTACCTATACTTACTGCTGTGTGGTGAAAATAGGCAAAACATATATAGCCAACACGAAGGTTTTAGTTAACCACTTGTACCTGTACTTTTCCCTCCTATATGCACAAAGTTTGGGTTTGGGTGAAATCTAAATGAGACTTGATTGCCAACGATCATTTACTATGTTATTTGCATGTTTAATTACATTCGTGTTGGACGTACACTTGAGTTTGTAACATAGGTAACATATTTGAGCTCGACCGTTCTTATCTTATCCGAGTGATAAACATATTTCTACAAGAACAGAATTCTCAGTATTTACTAATTGCAACAAAATTATTTGAACAAAGGCATAGTTAGCTCAATGCTACACACTGACCTTTGGAAGAACTCTTCCTATGTATACCTATAAACTTGGCTGCGAACTCTGCAAGGGAAAAAGAAAAGGGAGCATAAACAGAGGATTCTTCTAAAAAATTAAGACGATTGAAAAAGAAGAAGAAAGCATCATAAGAAATGACAAAGTTCACCTTCTAATTTCAACAAAGCACTTGTTCCTGCTGGGAGTCTCTTTTCCTGGAACAAATAAACTATAAGTAACTTTTGCTTGTCTGCAAAACAAAGCGACGATTTCAGGAGCTAAACTCACGTAGTAAGCATGCCAGTAGTAAAGTTCCCTTTTTAAACCGGCTTCAACTTTCTTTAGAAACTCTTCTACCAGCTTCTGCAGCTTGGAAGAAAACAATTATATCAGAGCAAAAAAAAAAAAAGAAGAAAAAGAATCTTAGCAACTTCTTTCCCCATTTAGTGGGTTTGAATTCATCACCTGGAGGATCAGTTTAGGATGAACAAAATCTCCAACAAGTTTTTGAAGCTTTGTCCTTACAGAAGGTAATCTGACAATGATATGAAGCGTCACTGCTGTTTTTTCATTAAAAGCTAAGATAATATTCCAAATATAAAAGCTAAAAAGACTCGCCATTTATGCGATGGATCGGCCAGGATTTCAGTTGTGAGTTCCGTCACGACCTCCTCCAATCCAAGTGGAATAGGCTGATCATCGACGAAAGGATATCTGCAACGGCAGAATATACCATTCACACATAAGGGGGGAAAATTGGAGCCTTATATGGGGTAAAATGGTTTACTTGTATCAATTTATTGGAAATCTAGCATCTACTCGGTATTTGCTAAGTTATTACTTGTGTCTTTGCATGCTTCAAGAGCCATGATTGCTTTCCTCAAGTTTTGCTTTGATTTGGCAGCAATCTTAGCAGCAAAGTTCGAAGATAGCTCAAAGTCTTCTTTCCTTGCAATCTGAATTAATACCTCCATGATCTGCGAAATCCAAGTTGTAACGATCACTCGATTAGATTTAAAGCACGTAGTAAGGCATGTTCTTATCTGATCAACCCTATACACAACATTCTTATGCCTGAACTAAGCTAAAAGAATACTTACCTCATGAGTTACCGGGGCATCGACTTTTATGACTCTGCAGCGACTTGTTACCGATTCTACGATATTCACGTCATCTTCACAGCAAAGAATGAATTTACATGAATCCGAATGACAGTCCAAGATCCATTTGATCAAGTGACGAATATTATCTGGTCCCTTGTCAACATCATAAAGAACTAAAACTGAAATAAACATCAAACCTTATTAGCTTTAAGTTGATTACTTTAAACTGTCAAAGAGAGGTTTGATTACACATATGTAAGAAAACTACCCAAAAAAAACACTAAACCTTTGTAGTTTGTCTTGAAATTATCATTGCTGACTTCTGGGATAGTTGTATAATTGGTGCTTATTTCCTTAACTAATCCCATTAATGCATATTTAGCATTTGTTTCCTTGGTCACATTAAGCTCAACATGATGAGCACTTGAAGCAATTGGAACAATAACTTGCATTGCCCTTTTTTCCTATCCACATATTCAAATCACCAGATGTCAAATTCTGAAACCAATGGTGATAGAATCATCTTTAGGCTTTCCTTAGTATTCATTAACTTTGATGCTTTATTTAGTATTTTCTACCTGAACCTGGAATTGTCTTAATTCATGAGATACCTGTAATGAGAAAAAAGAAGCTAGAGTTAGCTTTGGCGTCTAACAAACTTTAGAATCTGTGAAAGAATCCGATATCGTTTTGTGTCCGAAAAACGTACATTCCAGCTAGGGTCGCCGTATATTTCACGCAGAAAAGCCATTGTTAGTGCTCTTTTCCCAGAACCAGATGGTCATTTGAACAATATATGAGGACACCTATGAAGAGATACCTAAAAGTTTACAGTAGAAAATAATTTTGTGCCATATTCCGAATCACTTGCATCGCGAACTAAACATATTGGATGAAAAATTAAGGAACAAAAATAACTTTTAAGTGGACTTACAAGTTGCTTCAGGATCTGAGCTTCTTGTTTGTGACAGGTGAATCCATTCAAAGAAGTTGGCTGGTATTGATCAGCCCAAAATGGCCTTAGTTTTTTGACAACGAATGCCTTCCCGATGAACGAGGCCTCATCAAAGGCTTTCTCTCTTTCGGGTGATTTCTTTGAGGTTCTGCAGGACCCTCTCCTCATTACACATGCAAACCAGGTTTCTCTTTGGCTCTTTCGCATTTTGGATGCGAACTTCACTGAGTTTAAACTACTCCCACTACTATCACTTATCTTGCTATTTTCAACACTGAGCTTACCACCAGGGTTTTAAAAAACGGTCCGCGACCGCGATTTCGGCCGCGATATAGCGGTTTCGCTGTTGTCCGAGTTATCCGCGACAACCGCAATAGCGCCCGCGCCGGCCGCAATCACGGTAAATCCGAAATAACCGAAACCGCGACCGTGATTTGAAACCCTGCTTACCACTACTCAGTCTGCTAGTAGCTGAACTTGGAGTTATAGTCGTTCTTGATAAATCAGTGTTGGATGACGAGCCTCGAGCTTTTGGATTGGCATTTCGGTTAGCTATCGGTCGTTGATGGGGAGGGTTATCTTTCTTCTGCTTTGCCAAGGCCGCAGCGTAACGAGAAAAGAAGATATCTGTTGAAAATCAAAGTACATGGGGTCGGCTGGAAAAATGGTTTTGGGCGGCTAATATAGTCAAATTTAGACAATCAAATTGTTGAAAAAATAAAGAGATAATTACTAAATTTAATATCTAAAATTTAGGGTATTTACAAATTAGTCCTTAAAGTTTCAACTATAAATACCCTAGCTCATTTAGCTTCAAAATCATCCCAAAGCATTCTAGCTTTCTTCCAATACTATAGAGAATTTAGAGAGTTTCTTGAGAGTTGTTTTCTCCTTTTTATCAAGAGAGAATTATCATTGTTTTCTCCTTGGTAGATCGAGAGAAGTTGTAATTCCTATTTTCTCATAGAGAAATTCTTCTACCGTTGTCCGTGGTTTTTACCCTATATTATTTAGGGGTTTTCCACGTAAATTTTGTGTCTCTTTTATCTTCATTTTTATTTTCTCAAATTATCAGTTGCGATTTTACTCTATCCGATAGCCGTCTTCCGCAACAATTGGTATCCGAGCCAGATTAGAGTGTGTAATATCTACTTATTGTCTTTGTGGTTGCCACCAAAAAGGTGGATCCTCCAACATAAGAAAGTAAGAAGTTATTACTCATTCTTTGAAGGTTCCAGAGAACTATTCACGATAGTGAAATAGTGGGAGCTATCTAGAAGCTATGGCAACGAAATTTGATAATGAAAAATTCAATGGGAGAAATTTCTCATTGTGGAAATTGAAGATGAATGTCATCCTGAGGAAAGACGGTTGTCTAGCAGCTATCAGTGAAAGGCCGGTGGATTTCACAGATAAAAACAAATGGATCGAAATGGACGGGAATGCTATGGCAAACTTTCATCTAGTAATAGCATATGAAGTATTGTCAAGCATCGAGGAGAAGAAGACAGCTAAGGAGATATGGGATCATCTCACCAAATTGTATGAGGCCACATCGCTGCACAATAAAATTTTCCTTAAGAGAAAATTGTACACTCTCCGTATGTCAGAATCTACTTCAGTGACGGAGCACTTAAACACACTGAACACGTTATTTTCTCAGCTTATATCCTTAAGATGTACAATAGGAGAACAAGAACGTGCCGAACTTCTACTTCAAAGTCTACCTTATTCGTATGATCAACTCATCATAAACTTGACAAACAGTAATGTTACCAGTCTAGTCTTCGATGACGTTGCAGCTGTTGTTCTCCAAGAAGAAAATCAGCGTAAGAACAAGGAAGACAGACAAGTAAATCTGCAACAAGCAGAAGCGTTGACAACGATGAGAGGGAGATCAACAGAACGTGGCCAAAGCAGCAGTCACAAACATGGTAGATCGAAGTCGAGGAGCAAGAAGAATTTAAAGTGCTACAACTGTGGAAAGAAGGGTCACTTAAAGAAGGATTGTTGGAGTCTAAATAAAAACTTCAATCCACAAGGTAATACCGCAAACACTTCAAATGATGGAGATGCTCTATGCTGTGAAGCGTCAACTACCGTGGAAGGCAGAAAAAGATTTGTAGATATATGATGGTTCATTGATTCAGGAGCAACATATCACATGACCTCAAGAAGAGAATGGTTTCATCAGTATGAACATGTCTCAGGAGGATCTATGTATAGTTGCAATAATCATGCCTTAGAG
The DNA here is from genome assembly GCF_006381635.1 of Hibiscus syriacus. NCBI lineage: Eukaryota > Viridiplantae > Streptophyta > Magnoliopsida > Malvales > Malvaceae > Hibiscus > Hibiscus syriacus. Next base: position 425,996 of record NW_024062608.1, read on the forward strand.
ATCTGTAACATCCTAAATCAGGGTTAGTGACTAAATTGTAAAATTTAAAAACTATGTGCTCGATTTCGAAATAAGTTAAAAGTTCATGGATTTAATTGAATAAAGTTGATGTTGGATTTAATGGTAAAGTTTGGAAATAAAAAGGGTTTTATGGTCTTTTCTAAGAGAATATTTTTATTCTCTTTTTAAGGGATATAAAAACGTGGGAAAAAAGATAATTTCTCCAGAGTATTCTTCAGTCTTCTTCTTCCTCCACTCCACCGTGAAGCCTTGTATAAGGTAAGTGGGTCTTCAGTTGGTTAATTCTTTCGTTTTAAAGCTTGTTTTGATTCTTGGGATGTTAAGAAAGATTAAGGAAAACTTCAGGTGGCTTAAAACTCAAAGATTAGCAAGTTATGAGAAATTAAGAAAAATGAGTTTTTAAGTGAATTTTGAAATAGAAGGAGTTAATAGATTTTGAAGCTTAATTTGAATTGCCAAGGGTTAAATTAATAGATATGAAGTGATAGAATGGGTTTTAGAACATGTTGGAAATTTAGTGTGATTCTTGAATGCCATGTAAATGATAGAATTTTGAGTTTAAAGAAGTGATTATGGAGTAGAAATGAGTTTAAGTATGTGTATGAAAGTTAGAAATATTAAAGGGAGTGAAGTATGAAGTGTTGAGCTGAAAATGAAGTGATTTTCGAGCTAAAAATATGATTTCTGGGCTAGGGGAATCGGTACCCATTCAAGGGGGAACTGATACCCCTTCAAACGAACAAAAATTTCCATAATGTCATGAGGGAATCGATACCCCCATAGTAGGGAACCGATTCCCCCTAAAGGAAAATTGTGAATATTGGTTTAATAAGTTCGTTTAAGTTGCTAGTATCAAATTACAAGGTGTAGGTATCTAATAATTCTTAAAATGTATAATTATGTAGATTCAGAGCCTAATCAAGTTCTGGAATCATTGACAAGTAAGATTGATCGAGGGGAAAGATAAGAGATTGTAATTGACTAGTGAGGCCAGGTGAGTACATACAAGTTAGTTTATGATGTTTAACGTAAATAAGACTTGCGACAAGTCTATTTCCTATATTAGAAGGCCTGAATGTATGATCATATGTATATGTTTGATTTGGGTATATGTGATATATATATTATAGGATGTATTAACGATTTGTGTGAATGTATGCAGTGTGATAAGTTATAGGAATTAATATGAATGATCTATATGATTATATGAGAATGTGAAATAGGTTATATGATAGGTGACCATGCATGTTACATAGTAAATGTGATCAATTATAAGAATCAATATAATAGATTTATATGACTACTTGAGAATGGTGATGAGTTTAAATAAGATTAGACTATAGAGTAATATAAGAATAATATATTAGTGAAGGGAATTGAGTATAAATGATGATGCCAAACTATAAGATAAGTGTTATAGAGAAGAAGTATATTTAAAGAGAATTATGGTATAGGATTTAAGTAAAATTTAACTAAATAAATAGATTAAACTGGTATAAATGGAAAATGAGATAAGTTAGGTAGCATTTACCTAGAAGATAACATAAGATTATATGAATAAGTAGCATAAATGACATAAGGAAAACTTATGTGTTATATGATTTATGCATTGAAATGAACAAAAGATATATTCAGGTGAAGTTATTCGGTGATATGAGTATATGCCATTATTATACGGTTTAGATGAAATACTATACATGAATAAATGTGATTGTGTGAGAAATGATAGAAACTATATGAGAACATGTATATGTGAAAGTAATCTATGTGATTATATGTTATATGAATACAAGAACCTGAGATATAAAACATGTGTATTACATGGAAATGATCTACGTGTAAGTGAACTATGTGACTATGTGATTATATGAAAATGTGATAATGAGTTATGTTCAAAAACTATGAGATTACATGCCCAGGTAATATGAATACGTGAACATGTGAAATGACATAAATGATAATGCCCATGTTATGTGTCATGAGAGCTAGGGGTATAGTTGGCATACCAAGAGTCGAGGGTCTACGCGGTCCTTCGGGACATATATATATTCTTTGGAACATGTGTGAAGTCTTGTGAGACACATACTTGATCCTTAGTCTATGTATATGATTCTTAAGGAATGATATGTGGTCCTTATGGACATTATTATATGGCACTTCGGTGCATTTCTATTCGGCACTACGGTGCATTTCTACACGGCACTACGGTGCAATTCTACGTGGCACTTTGGTGCATTTATACGAGCTGTGGTGACAGCATTAGTGCACAACCTCTATAGACTCACATATCTATAGTTCTCACATGTGTTCATGGGCTAATAAAAATGATAAGATAAATAAACTTGGTATGATCATATGTTTATTTTGTTGTGAAGTGATATATGTGCTATGATGTGATAATTAAGGATACTATGGATAAGAGTATAAAATTATAAGGACTAATGTACAGATTGATAATAATAGAAATGATTGTATATAAATATGTATGTTTTGATATAATGATATATGTGTTTCTCGTGACATGGTACAAGTGCACATATATGTTGATGTATATGTAAATGAGCTGTATGACTTGATAGCATAAAACAATCATGCATGATTAGTGGGTATGAATTTCATTAGATGTGTTTTTTTATGCCTCACTAAGTCATCGACTTAGCGTGTGATTGTTTCACACGTAGGTTACAGAAGCGAGAAGAGAAGAGAATAAGAGTAAGACAGTCAACACCTCCCTTACAAAATTTCAGATCAGAAAATAGAGAATTTAAATGTTTTTGGTTATTTTGAGTATAGTTGGCATGTAATAATTGGTTGAATTAAGTATGCTCTGATTGATTTTGGTTATTGTGGTCATTTTATGTAACTAAACCGCTTTTACTTTAATGAAATGTTTAAATTTTCTTTGAATTTTATCAAGAGTCAAAGTTTGAAAAGTCAATGTGACACCTCATACTCGTATCTGGGTTGGATACGGGTTGGGGGTGTTACATTTAATGGTATCAGAGCTAAGGTTTAGCCGATTCTCGGCATAAACCAAAGTCCAAAGTGTCATAAATTGTGTACATGCCAACATAAGGTGAAAAATTCTGATCTGATAGTGTAAGGAGTGTGTTGTCTTGCTAATAGAATTAGATTGCTAAGTTATAATAGAAGTATGATTATATTAATTTTGAAGTGAAGTAAGAGGCGATATTCCTGATTGTGATAGCAATTCACCTGCACTGGCCAGGCAGGGGAAGAGCGGACACTTCAGGAAGTGCCTCATAAGATCAAAGACTGATTTTAGAAAGTTGAAATCATATTAGAATAGTGTTAGAAAGTTTTCACAGATCTGAATCGGAAAAGTGATATGAAGTATTCTTATTATTTCATGGATATGATTGAATATGGTGAACAAGTGTCACCATAAGAAAGTTAAAAGATCTAAGGATGTGGCTAGAATTGTAGAAGAGTTCAAGAATAAGTGAATCAGTGACCAGTTTATAAGATAAATGCAAACAGTGATGAATTTGAAACAAAGAGATAGTACTTTGTATAAGCCAAAATGTGGACATTATAAGGGTTTGCATTCTAGATGAAAAGAGTTAGCATTGGCTAACCATATTATGTGACGAAAAGTGTATTGGAGTTAAAAGATTTGAAGATATTGTTAGGATAAGTTAACTGAATATAAAACGGATATGGATATAGTTGTGTATCTCGATCATGTAATTGTGATGTAGTGAAGGAGATAAGGATTCATATGGTTAAGAAAATTTATAAAGTAATAGAAAAGTTTAAGAATCAATATATATCAGCAATCAGTTTATAAGACAGAGAAAGTTAGAATGCTTGAGTTTGAAAACAGAGGAATTATAACGTGTAGGGATATGAATGTAGTTTGATAAAGTCGAAGAAATTATTGTTATGTTATTTGAAGGAAAAATTATATATGTAAGTGAGGTATTGAGGGTTTGTTCCTATACGAAAAGAATATTATTGATGTTAAAATTGTTCTTTTCAAGAAGTGATGAATTGTATTAGAGATCTAGAGAGATCTCAGAAGAATTAAGAGAATTTGTATCTCATAAAAATCGACATTATCGAAGAGAGACATAGATTATGATTGTCAATTGCAGACTCGATTTGAATTAGTTGTATTCCATAGCAAAGGATCAAAACTTGATGAAAGACATATACGCTTGAATAGTAGAGTCTGGTACTGGAAGATTAAATAAGGAGTTAAGAATGAATATGAAGTTAAGTTAGAAGGGAAAGTAATGGATTGGATTAAAAGTTCTGCTAGAAAATAGGTAAAGCAAAATTATTTTAAAAGGATCAAGTGATATAGGTACTGTTTTGCAAGGGTTTAAGAATAGGTGCATTGATGATTGATTTATAAGATAAAGGAAATTGTAATGCATGAGTTTGAACCCAGGAAAATTGCATTGTGAATGAGTAAGAATGTGAGTTGAATGAGTCAAATAAATTAATGTTGAGTTAGTTTCGACCGGAAAGAGTAAATGATTAATATGTTTGAAGGAAGTCAAGTATATGTGTATTATGATTTGAATAAGGACTTTACGCAGAATAAGGTATGTGCAAGGAGTGTTGATTATCAAATTTATGAAGAGATGATAAAGATTAGTAATCAAAGATGAGCATAAGTGAGAGGAAAAGAGTATGTGAGCATGAAAGAAAATATATGATTTGTGTATAAGGAGATTTTGATTTTTGAATGAATAATGGAATAAGGAAATGAAAGGAAAAAGTTTAAAGAATCAGATGTGATAAAGGTTATGTTTCTTGGTCAAGGAGATTTAGTCAGAGGAATAAAGAATAATTTATATGTATTAAGGAAATTTAAGAAGTAATTAAGCGTTGATGGAATAAAAGTTCGTTATTACTGCAAGAAAATTAAAGATTGATAAGGAATTTGATTGATTAATGATTTTGAGTGATAAGAACTGATGATACTGGTTATATGATAAGTGACATGATAAGGGTAGTTGAAGAACTAAGGGAAAAAAAGATTAAGTAAAGGAAACAACATGAGAACATTAGTAGACATGTTCTTATCAATCTGTGCAGTGAAATTCGAGGATGAATTTTCTTTAAAGGAGGGGAGATTTGTAACATCCTAAATCAGGGTCAGTGACTAAATTGCAAATTTTAAAAACTATGTGCTCGATTTCAAAATAAGTTAAAAGTTCATGGATTTAATTGAAGAAAGTTGATGTTGGATTTAATGGTATTGGAAATAACAAGGGTATTATGGTCTTTCCTAAGAGAAGATTTTTATTCTTTTTTTAAGGGATATAAAAACGTGGGAAAGAAGATAATTTCTCCAGAGTATTCTTCAGTCTTCTTCTTCCTCCTCTACCGTGAAGCCTTGTATAAGGTAAGTGGGTCTTAGTTGGTTAATTCTTTCGTTTTAAAGCTTGTTTGATTCTTGGGATGTTAAGAAAGATTAAGGAAAGCTTTAAGTGGCTTAAAACTCAAAGATTAGCAAGTTATGAGAAATTAAGAAAAAAGAGTTTTTAAGTGAATTTTTGAAATAGAAGGAGTTAATAGATTTTGAAGTTTAATTTGACTTGTCAATGGTTAAATTAATAGATATGAAGTGATAGAATGGGTTTTAGAACATGTTGGAAATTTAGTGTGATTCTCGAATGCCATGTAAATGATAGAATTTTGAGTTTAAAGAAGTGATAATGGAGTAGAAATGAGTTTAAGTATGTGTATGAAAGTTAAGAATATTAAAGGGAGTGAAGTATGAAGTGTTGAGCTGAAAATGAAATGATTTTTGAGCTAAAATTATGATTTATGGGCTAGGGGAATCGGTACCCATTCAAGGGGGAACCGATACCCCTTCAAACGAACAAAAATTTCCATAATGTCATGAGGGAATCGATACCCCCATAGTAGGGAACCGATTCCCCCTAAAGGAAAATTGTGAATATTGGTTTAATAAGTTCGTTTAAGTTGCTAGTATCAAATTACAAGGTGTAGGTATCTAATAATTGTCTTAAAATGTATAATTATGTAGATTCAGAGCCTAATCAAGTTCTAGAATCATTGACAAGTAAGATTGATCGAGGGGAAAGATAAGAGATTGTAATTGACTAGTGAGGCCAGGTGAGTACATACAAGTTAGTTTATGATGTTTAACGTAAATAAGACTTGCGACAAGTCTATTTCCTATATTAGAAGGCCTGAATGTATGATCATATGTATATGTTTGATTTGGGTATATGTGATATATATATATAGGATGTATTAACGATTTGTGAATGTATGCAGTGTGATAATTATAGGAATTAATATGAATGATCTATATGATTATATGAGAATGTGAAATAGGTTATATGATAGTGACCATGCATGTTACATAGTAAATGTGATCAATTATAAGAATCAATATAATAGATTTATATGACTACTTGAGAATGGTGACGAGTTTAAATAAGATTAGACTATAGAGTAATATAAGAATAATATATTAGTGAAGGGAATTGAGTATAAATGATGATGCCAAACTATAAGATAAGTGTTATAGAGAAGAAGTATATTTAAAGAGAATTATGGTATAGGATTTAAGTAAAATTTAACTAAATAAATAGATTAAACTGGTATAAATGGAAAATGAGATAAGTTAGGTAGCATTTACCTAGAAGATAACATAAGATTATATGAATAAGTAGCATAAATGACATAAGGAAAACTTATGTGTTATATGATTTATGCATTGAAATGAACAAAAGATATATTCAGGTGAAGTTATTCGGTGATATGATATATATTATCGGTTTAGATGAAATACTATACATGAATAAATGTGATTGTGTGAGAAATGATAGAAACTATATGAGAACATGTATATGTGAAAGTAATCTATGTGATTATATGTTATATGAATACAAGAACTGAGATATATAACATGTGTATTACATGGAAATGATCTACGTGTAAGTGAACTATGTGACTATGTGATTATATGAAAATGTGATAATGAGTTATGTTCAAAAACTATGAGATTACATGCCCAGGTAATATGAATACGTGAACATGTGAAATGACATAAATGATAATGCCCATGTTATGTGTCATGAGAGCTAGGGGTATAGTTGGCATACCAAGAGTCGAGGGTCTACGCGGTCCTTCGGGACATATATATTCTTTGGAACATGTGTGAAGTCTTGTGAGACACATACTTGATCCTTAGTCTATGTATATGATTCTTAAGGAATGATATGTGGTCCTTATGGACATTATTATATGGCACTTCGGTGCATTTCTATTCGGCACTACGGTGCATTTCTACACGGCACTACGGTGCAATTCTACGTGGCACTTTGGTGCATTTATACGAGCTGTGGTGACAGAATTAGTGCACAACCTCTATAGACTCACATATCTATAGTTCTCACATGTGTTCATGGGCTAATAAAAATGATAAGATAAATAAACTTGGTATGACCATATGTTTATTTTGTTGTGAAGTGATATATGTGCTATGATGTGATAATTAAGGATACTATGGATAAGAGTATAAAATTATAAGGACTAATGTACAGATTGATAATAATAGAAATGATTGTATATAAATATGTATGTTTTGATATAATGATATATGTGTTTCTCGTGACATGGTACAAGTGCACATATATGTTGATGTATATGTAAATGAGCTGTATGACTTGATAGCATAAAACAATCATGCATGATTAGTGGGTATGAATTTCATTAGATGTGTTTTTTTATGCCTCACTAAGTCATCGACTTAGCGTGTGATTGTTTCACACGTAGGTTACAGAAGCGAGAGGAGAAGAGAATAAGAGTAAGACAGGTCAACACCTCCCTTACAAAATTTCAGATCAGAAAATAGAGAATTTAAATGTTTTTGGTTATTTTGAGTATAGTTGTCATGTAATAATTGGTTGAATTAAGTATGCTCTGATTGATTTTGGTTATTGTGGTCATTTTATGTAACTAAACCGCTTTTACTTTAATGAAATGTTTAAATTTTCTTTAAATTTTGTCAAGAGTCAAAGTTTGAAAAGTCAATGTGACACCTCATACTCGTATCTGGGTTGGATACGGGTTGGGGGTGTTACATTTAATGGTATCAGAGCTAAGGTTTAGCCGATTCTCGGCATAAACCGAAGTCCAAAGTGTCATAAATTGTGTACATACCAACATAAGGTGAAAAATTCTGATCTGATAGTGTAAGGAGTGTGTTGTTGTCTTGCTAATAGAATTAGATTGCTAAGTTATAATAGAAGTATGATTATATTAATTTTGAAGTGAAGTAAGAGGCGATATTCCTGATTGTGATAGCAATTCACCTTCACTGGCCAGGCAGGGGGAAGAGCGGACATTTCAGGAAGTGCCTCATAAGATCAAAGACTGATTTTAGAAAGTTGAAATCATATTAGAATAGTGTTAGAAAGTTTTCACAGATCTGAATCGGAAAAGTGATATGAAGTATTCTTATTATTTCATGGATATGATTGAATATGGTGAACAAGTGTCACCATAAGAAAGTTAAAAGATCTAAGGATGTGGCTAGAATTGTAGAAGAGTTCAAGAATAAGTGAATCAGTGACCAGTTTATAAGATAAATGCAAACAGTGATGAATTTGAAACAAAGAGATAGTACTTTGTATAAGCCAAAATGTGGACATTATAAGGGTTTGCATTCTAGATGAAAAGAGTTAGCATTGGCTAACCATATTATGTGATGAAAAGTGTATTGGAGTTAAAAGATTTGAAGATATTGTTAGGATAAGTTAACTGAATATAAAACGGATATGGATATAGTTGTGTATCTCGATCATGTAATTGTGATGTAGTGAAGGAGATAAGGATTCATATGGTTAAGGAAATTATAAAGTAATAGAAAACTTTAAGAATCAATATATATCAGCAATCAGTTTATAAGACAGAGAAAGTTAGAATGCTTGAGTTTGAAAATAGAGGAATTATAACGTGTAGGGATATGAATGTAGTTTGATAAAGCCGAAGAAATTATTGTTATGTTATTTGAAGGAAAAATTATATATGTAAGTGAGGTATGGAGGGTTTGTTCCTAGACGAAAAGAATATTATTGATGTTAAAATTGTTCTTTTCAAGAAGTGATGAATTGTATTAGAGATCTAGAGAGATCTCAGAAGAATTAAGAGAATTTGTATCTCATAAAAATCGACATTATCGAAGAGAGACATAGATTATGATTGTCAATTACATACTCGATTTGAATTAGTTGTATTCCATAGCAAAGGATCAAAACTTGATGAAAGACATATACGCTTGAATAGTAGAGTCTGGTACTGGAAGATTAAATAAGGAGTTAAGAATGAATATGAAGTTAAGTTAGAAGGGAAAGTAATGGATTGGATTAAAAGTTCTGCTAGAAAATAGGTAAAGCAAAATTATTTTAAAAGGATCAAGTGATATAGGTACTGTTTTGCAAGGGTTTAAGAATAGGTGCATTGATGATTGATTTATAAGATAAAGGAAATTGTAATGCATGAGTTTGAACCCAGGAAAATTGCATTGTGAATGAGTAAGAATGTGAGTTGAATGAGTCAAATAAATTAATGTTGAGTTAGTTTCGACCGGAAAGAGTAAATGATTAATATGTTTGAGGAAGTCAAGTATATGTGTATTATGATTTGAATAAGGACTTACGCAGAATAAGGTATGTGCAAGGAGTGTTGATTATCAAATTTATGAAGAGATGATAAAGATTAGTAATCAAAGATGAGCATAAGTGAGAGGAAAAGAGTATGTGAGCATGAAAGAAAATATATGATTTGTGTATAAGAGATTTTGATTTTTGAATGAATAATGGAATAAGGAAATGAAAGGAAAAAGTTTAAAGAATCAGATGTGATAAAGGTTATGTTTCTTGGTCAAGGAGATTTAGTCAGAGGAATAAAGAATAATTTATATGTATTAAGGAAATTTAAGAAGTAATTAAGCGTTGATGGAATAAAAGTTCGTTATTACTGCAAGAAATTAAAGATTGATAAGGAATTTGATTGATTAATGATTTGAGTGATAAGAACTGATGATACTGGTTATATGATAAGTGACATGATAAGGGTAGTTGAAGAACTAAGGGAAAAAAGATTAAGTAAAGGAAACAACATGAGAACATTAGAGACATGTTCTTATCAATGTGTGCAGTGAAATTCGAGGATGAATTTCTTTAAAGGAGGGGGATTTGTAACATCCTAAATCAGGGTCAGTGACTAAATTGCAAATTTTAAAAACTATGTGCTCGATTTTAAAATAAGTTAAAAGTTCATGGATTTAATTGAAGAAAGTTGATGTTGGATTTAATGGTATTGGAAAAAACAAGGGTATTATGGTCTTTCTAAGAGAAGATTTTTATTCTTTTTTAAGGGATATAAAACGTGGGAAAGAAGATAATTTCTCTAGAGTATTCTTCAGTCTTCTTCTTCCTCTCTCTACCGTGAAGCCTTGTATAAGGTAAGTGGGTCTTCAGTTGGTTAATTCTTCGTTTTTAAAGCTTGTTTTGATTCTTGGGATGTTAAGAAAGATTAAGGAAAGCTTTAAGTGGCTTAAAACTCAAAGATTAGCAAGTTATGAGAAATTAAGAAAAATGAGTTTTTAAGTGAATTTTTGAAATAAAAGGAGTTAATAGATTTTGAAGTTTAATTTGACTTGTCAATGGTTAAATTAAGAGATATGAAGTGATAGAATGGGTTTTAGAACATGTTGGAAATTTAGTTTGATTCTTGAATGCCATGTAAATGATAGAATTTTGAGTTTAAAGAAGTGATTATGGAGTAGAAATGAGTTTAAGTATGTGTATGAAAGTTAAGAATATTAAAGGGAGTGAAGTATGAAGTGTTGAGCTGAAAATGAAGTGATTTTTGAGCTAAAAATATGATTTCTGGGCTAGGGGAATCGGTACCCATTCAAGGGGGAACGGATACCCCTTCAAACGAACAAAAATTTCCAGAATGTCATGAGGGAATCGATACCCCCATAGTAGGGAACCAATTCCCCCTAAAGGAAAATTGTGAATATTGGTTTAATAAGTTCGTTTAAGTTGCTAGTATCAAATTACAAGGTGTAGGTATCTAATAATTGTCTTAAAATGTATAATTATGTAGATTCAGAGCCTAATCAAGTTCCGGAATCATTGACAAGTAAGATCTATCAAGGGGAAAGATAAGAGATTAGAATTGACTAGTGAGGCCAGGTGAGTGCATACAAGTTAGTTTATGATGTTTAACGGAAATAAGACTTGTGACAAGTCTATTTTCTATATTAGAAGGCCTGAATTTATGATCATATGTATATGTTTGATTTGGGTATATGTGATATATATATTATAGGATGTATTAACGATTTGTGTGAATGTATGCAGTGTGATAAGTTATATGAATTAATATGAATGATCTATATGATTATATGAGAATGTGAAATAGGTTATATGATAAGTGACCATGGTTGTTACATAGTAAATGTGATCAATTATAAGAATCAATATAATAGATTTATATGACTACAGGAGAAGGGTGATGAGTTAAATAAGATTAGACTATAGAGTAATATGAGAATAATATATTAGTGAAGGGAATTGAGTATAAATGATGATGCCAAACTATAAGATAAGTGTTATAGAGAAGAAATATATTTAAAGAGAATTATGGTATAGGATTTAAGTAAAATTTAACTAAATAAATAGATTAAACTGGTATAAATGGAAAATGAGATAAGTTAGGTAGCATTTACCTAGGAGATAATATAAGATTATATGAATAAGTAGCATAAATGACATAAGGAAAACTTATGTGTTATATGATTTATGCATTGAAATGAACAAAAGATATATTCAGGTGAAGTTATTCGGTGATATGAGTATATGTCATTATTATACGGTTTAGATGAAATACTATACATGAATAAATGTGATTGTGTGAGAAATGATAGAAACTATATGAGAACATGTATATGTGAAAGTAATCTATGTGATTATATGTTATATGAATACAAGAACCTGAGATATGTAACACATGTGAATTACATGGAAATGATCTACGTGTAAGTGAACTATGTGACTATGTGATTATATGAAAATGTGATAATGAGTTATGTTCAAAAACTATGAGATTACGTGCCCAGGTAATATGAATACGTGAACATGTGAAATGACATAAATGATAATGCCCATGTTATGTGTCATGAGAGCTAGGGGTATAGTTGGCATGCCAAGAGTCGAGGGTCTACGCGGTCCTTCGGGAGATAAATATATTCTTTGGAACATGTGTGAAGTCTTGCGAGACACATACTTGATCCCTATTCTATGTATATGATTCTTAAGGAATGATATGTGGTCCTTATGGACATTATTATATGGCACTTCGGTGCATTTCTACGCGGCACTACGGTGCATTTCTACGCGGCACTACGGTGCAATTCTACGTGGCACTTCAGTGCAATTCTACGTGGCACTTCGGTGCATTTATACGAGCTGTGGTGACAGCATTAGTGCACAACCTCTATAGACTCACATATCTATAGTTCTCACATGTGTTCATGGGCTAATAAAAATGATAAGATAAATAAACTTGGTATGATCATATGTTTATTTTGTTGTGAAGTGATATATGTGCTATGATGTGATAATTAAGGATATTATGGATAAGAATATAAAATTATAAGGACTAATGTACAGATTGATAATAATAGAAATGATTGTATATAAATATGTATGTTTTGATATAAATGATATGTGTGTTTCTCGTGACATGGTACAAGTGCACATATATGTTGATGTATATGTAAATGAGCTGTATGACTTGATAGCATAAAACAATCATGCATGATTAGTGGGTATGAATTTCATTAGATGTGTTTTTTTATGCCTCACTAAGTCATCGACTTAGCGTGTGATTGTTTCACACGTAGGTTACAGAAGCGAGAAGAGAAGAGAAGAAGAGTAAGACAGGTCAGCACCTCCCTTACAAAATTTCAGATCAGAAAATAGAGGATTTAAATGTTTTGGTTATTTTGAGTATAGTTGGCATGTACTAATTGGTTGAATTAAATATGCTGATTGATTTTGGTTTTGTGGTCAGTTTATGTAACTAAACCGCTTTTACTTTAATGAAATGTTTAAATTTCTTTGAATTTTATCAAGAGTCAAAGTTTAAAAGTCAATGTGACACCTCATGCTCGTATTCGAGTCGGATACGGTTGGGGGTGTTATATTTAATGGTATCAGAGCTAATTAGTCATTCTCGGCATAAACTGAAGTCCAAAGTGTCAAAAATGTGTACATGCCAACTAAGGTGAAAAATTCTGATCTGATAGTGTAAGGAGTGTGTTGTCTTGCTAATAGAATTAGATTGATAAGTTATAATAGAAGTATGATTATATTAATTTCGAAGTGAAGTAAGAGGCGATTCCTGATTGTGATAGCAATTCACCTGCCCTGGCCAGGCAGGGGAATAGCGGACACTCAAGAAGTGCCTCATAAGATCAAAGACTGATTTCAGAAAGTTGAAATCATATTAGAATAGTGTTCGAAAGTTTCACAGGTCTGAATCAGAAAAGTGATATGAAGTATTCTTATTATTCATGGATATGATTTAATATGGTGAACAAGTGTCACCATAAGAAGGTAAAAGATCTAAGGATGTGGATAGAATTGTAGAAGAGTTCAAGAATAAGTGAATTAGTGACTAGTTTATAAGATAAATGAAACGTGATGAATTTGAAACAAAGAGATAGTACTGTATAAGCCAAATGTGGACATTATAAGGGTTTGCATTCTAGATGAAAAGAGTTAGCATTGGCTACCATATTATGTGACGAAAAGTGTATTGGAGTTAAAAGATTTGAAGATATTGTTAGGTAAGTTAACCGAATATAAAACGGTATGGATATAGTTGTATCTCGATCATAATTGTGATATATGAAGGAGATAAGGATTCGTATGGTTAAGGAAATTTATAAAGTAATAGAAAGTTTAAGAATCAATATATATCAACAATCAGTTTATAATAGAGAAAGTTAGAATGCTTGAGTTTGAAAATGAATCGTAACGTGTAGGGATATGAATGTAGTTTGATAAAGTCGAAGAAATTATTGTTAAGTTATTGAAGGAAAAATTATGTATGTAAGTGAGGTATGGAGGGTTGTGCCTAGACAAAAAGAATATTATTGATGTTAAAATTATTCTTTTCAAGAAGTGATGAATTGTATTAGATCTAGAGAGATCTCAGAAGAATTAAGAGAATTTATATCTCATAAAAAAAACAATTTCTAGGGATGCAAATTCACCGAGACAGAAGTAATAGGAAGATTTGGCTTTCACAAAAGAATTATTTGAAGAAGATCTTGTCACGATTCAACATGCAAGATTGTAAGTCAATTTTACCCCTCTTCCTATTAACTTCAAATTATCTTCCAGTATAAGTCCTAGCAATGAAGAAAAGATGATGGAGATGTCTCAAGTACCGTATGCATCAGCAGTAGGAAGTTTAATGTTCGCTATGATATGCACAAGACTAGACATTGCACAAGTAGTGGGAGTGGTTAGTCGGTACATGGCGAATACAGACAAAGAGCATTGGAATACAGTAAAGAGGATCCTTAGATACATCAAAGAGACTTCAAATGTTGCATTATGTTATAGAGGATCAAACTTACTAATCAATAGTTATGTAGATTCTGACTATGTAGGGGATTTGGATAAAAGCAAATCTACTACAAGATATGTGTTCAAAATTACTGGTGGAGCTGTAAGCCGGGTTTCAAAATTGCAGTCAGTTGTGGCTACGTCCACAACAGAGGCAGAATATGTAGCAGCTACACAAGCCAGTAAAGAAGCAATTTGGTTGAAGATGCTATTGGAGGAGCTTGGGCATAATCAAGAGCATGTTTCTCTGTTTTGTGACAGTCAAAGCGCCTTGCATCTAGCAAGGAATCCAGCATTTCATTCAAGGACAAAGCACATACGAGTTCAGTACCATTTCATTCGTGAAAAGGTGGAAGAAGGGACGGTAGATATGCAGAAGATCCATACTAAAGACATCATAGCAGATTTCATGACGAAGGCAATCAACACAGATAAATTTACTTGGTGTCGATCCTCTTGTGGCCTGTCAGAGACGTAAGCAACATGAAGGTACAAGGTAGAAAGAATGGTGTGAAGATATAATTGTTCCAATCAAATCTTCAAGTGGGAGATTGTTGAAAATCAAAGCACATGGGACGGCTGGAAAAATGGTTTGGGCGGCTAATAGTCAAATTTAGCCAACCAAATTGTTGAAAAAATAAAGGGATAATTACTAAATTTAATCCCTAAAATTTAGGATATTTACAAATTAATCCTTAAAGTTTCAACTATAAATACCCTAGCTCATTTAGCTTCAAAACAATCCCAAAGCATTCTAGCTTTTTTCCAATACTAGAGATAATTTAGAGAGTTTCTTGAGAGTTGTTTTCTCCTTTTTATCAAGAGAGATTATCATTGTTTCTTCTTAGTACATCGAGAGAAGTTGTAATTCATATTTTCTCATAGTGAAATTCTTCTACCGTTGTCCGTAGTTTTTACCCTATATTATTTAGGAGTTTTCCACGTAAATTTTGTGTCTCTTTTATCTTCATTTTTATTTTTTTAAATTATCAGTTGCGATTTTGCTCTATCCGATAGTCGTCTTCCGCAACAATATCACCAGGTGAAATGGAGTCTGTGCTTTCGTACATAGGAGCAGTATATGTAGGACTTTTAGAAATCTTTGTATTTGCTACCATTTCATTGATTTCACCTACAGATGGTTGTTTCACAGGGGGAGCTTCACTTTTCTTACGGATAATGTTCTTTCCGATTGGCGGCGATGTCCTTTCCCCTCTTTGTCTCGGTGGTGCACTTGTTGATCGATGACTATATTTCAAATCTTCACTCCCTCTTCCAGCCCCAACAAACCGCCCAATCGTTTTTATTTCGTCTCCTGTTGGACTTCCACGGCTTTGCTTCCTGTTCAATCCAGTAATCTCACCATTTCTCGTTACATCATTCGGCGCATGCTCCAATCTCCTGGGTTTTTAAGGAGAGACATGCCGCCGATGCTCGGATTTTGGCAAGGGGCTTATGTTCCGACCGTCATCTCTCCTTGTCTTGTAAGGAGACTTGTTGGCATGTCTCCTTGGAGAGGAATTTTTCTGGGTGGAGACCCTTTATCATATTCAACCTTTGAAGATTGTCTTCGGCTGAGTTTCACAGGGCTAATGTTTCTCGGCAAATTGGACTTAACTTTACCTACCTCGCCAAGATCGGATGTTCCGCTGTCTTGGTTATTATGATCGCTCCATGGACTCTCATGCCATTCAACCTCAGTATCCAATGGCTCATAACCACTTCGCTTTTGCTTCGACGGAGCCGATGAATGAGGCTGAGATGCTTTGCTGTTGCTTCTTGACAAGTTCTCCATTTCTCGGAAACTGAAACCAAAACTCTTAGCCAACTGGCTCTTATAACGTTTTTAGAACAACGTTTAATAATGTGTGAGAGATTGCCTAAAGGAACAAGTACTAAGATGATAACTAAATTCAAGGAATCCGATGGTTACAAAGCAAGTGCATCGTTGAAGACTATGCAGTAGAAAGGGACTGTCGAATGGCTTTATTAAGCAAATCCAGAGCTTCCATCCTCTTTGTTTTCTGTAATTTCTAAGCTGTGTTTTTGTCTCACACCTGGTGATGGACAAATGAGCTTTCTAGTTAGAGTTCGATTCCCGGATCTACTATATGCCGTTGTCAACTCTTAAAGTAGATTTCGGACCGGTCGGGCTTAAATATATTTGGTATTTGTCGAAGTGTCGATGATGTCTTGGAGCTCAGAAAACAAGGTCAGAAATTTTCTGCTGCATTGGTTATTGTTATTTTAGCTGTAGACAGTCCCAAGTGATCCAAAAACTTGGACAAATTTTAGCTGTAAAATTTGTCTACTCCTAGTCCTGGACATAACCCCAAGTTCTTTTATTTGTACCCTCTGGAATGTAAAATTCTGATATATATATATATATATATCAGCTCTGTCGAAAAGGGCGGTTCCCCTACGTAGTTGAATATGTAGCAGTTCCTCTTCTCCTTCTCTTTGTCGCAACCGTCTTTCGGTTGTGTCCCGAAATTGGGCTTCAACGTGAAAAATGGATTGGGAGTCGCCACCGATCATTTACTTTACGAAAAGTGGATTGATCGGATACCTTATTTCTTACCTGATCTGCGTCTTACCAGTGATATGTCGGATCCGGGAGTCGGTTACGGTCAAGGAAGGATTAGCACCCTTGAACCGCCCTTTCGGTACTATGTAATTTCCAGTTGTCTTTAATTAAGAAAGTAAAAAGTCATGTTAGATAAATGGTAAGAAATTAATTAATTAAATTAAAATGAAAAGAAAACAAATTAAGTAAAATGATAAAATGAAGAAAGCAAAGATAAAATAGTAAGTAAAAAAACAAATAATAAAATATATATAAAAAAGAAAAAGAAAATAATAATAACAAAGTACGAATAATATATATATAAAATAAATAAAAAAGTAAATATATAATTAATAAATTAAATGACGAAAAGAACATATACACATATAATGATAAAAAAATCAAATAAGATAATTACAATATATATATATATATAACAATACTAATAATGATAATAAGTAGTTAAAAAGACAATCACACCGAAAGGAAGAAAAGAAAGTAAGGTTTGGTGAAGTATAATTGACAGGAAGAAAAAATGATGAGGGGACAAAAGTATGTAGATATAATTAATTTGTGTAGAATATATATATAAATATAGTAAATGTGTATATAACAACAATAAATTATAAATAAAAAGAAAATAAATATAAATAATGATAATAAAAAATATAGAAAATTAATAGAAAAATATATGTATAATATTATAAATATAGCACTTAAAATAAAAAAACTAAATATTTATTAATAATAGGTATAAAATTAAATATTTAAAGAAAACATATGCATTATATATATATATATATATATATATAAATAATATAAAAATAATACAAGTAATAATACAAGAATAAAAGAAAGAGAAAGAAAATATAATAATAATAAAATATAAAAATATACATATATATAAATAAGTAGAATAAAAGGAAAATATAATAGTAAAAATAATAATAAATATAATAGTAATAATAAAAATGAAAATGAAAAGAAAATAAATATATATATATATGGGTAATAACGTATATAAATAGAGAAAAATTAAAAAAAAATGATAAATTAAAATAAAATTAGCAAGTATGTATATATATATATATAAAACTAATTAAGGGATTAAAATGAAATGAATGTAAATTAAGTGGGTAAATGTCAAAGAACATCGAAGATTAAAACCGGCAAAAATAAAAAAGTTTTCATTTTTTGATAGATTTTCGTACTCTCATTCCAAAAAAGTAATTTGTTTTTGCGAAATAGCCTCTAGGGAGCGTAGATCTGAAATCAAAGTTTCGAAAAAACTCCCTTTGGGTCATCGGCTAAAACATTTGTCTTTGGGGTTCTCCAAAGAAAACACGATTAACAACGCATGCAAGTGAAGAGTAAAGAGAAACAAACGAATGATAAAAAAAGCTTTCACCTTTATTACTTCGAATCGTTTACAATAACTTTGCCTTTGTATTTTCTGTGTTTTCCTCTGTATTTTGTCTGTAAATCGTGTCTTACAATAGTGAGTTACAATGGCTATTTATAGTGCTTGTGGATCCTATCTTTAGGAGTTTAAATCATAGTAGAACTCTATCCTATTTTTAGGAGTTTAAATCCTAGAAAAATTTTATCCTATTTTTAGGAGTTTGAATCCTAGTAGGACGAAAAGGTGTGTTGACAACTGCCCCTCTTTGCCCATAGTCGTGTAACGGGGATAGGACAAAGATTAAAAGACACACTTTTCGTTCGGTAGAGTTGAAAATTGACTCTGATGTTTCAATAACTCCCTGTCGAATTGAGTTACGGATGACTCCTCCGTCGTGAAGCCGAGTTCATCTTGAAATGATATGAAATTGAAGCCGTAGTTCGGAATTTGAATCAGCACGTGGCTTCTCGTTGCCTTTCGGTCTTCTTCTCGCTTTAAAGACCTTGGATCATAATCAAACTCAGAAATCTTCATTGACAGATAGTTTTTGCTTGAAAATGGTTGCTTGTCACTAAAGCACGGTTAACCCATGTCCTCTTCTCAACTTGAAAACCTCGACTGCAACCGGAAAGTAGTGCGATTGATGTGTCATCGAGCTGAATGGAATCGAACTCGACAATTTTGATGGCATATAACCCTTCTAGCCTTGGGTTATGCTGTAAATTATGTGCCTTGGAGCTGAGCGTAGTCGAACTCGAAGGTCTTTGTTGACAGATACTCCTTCTTTGAGTTGGATATCCTTCGTCGTGAAGTTGAAATCCAATCTAAAGATGGATGATGCTTGTGTGCATGATTCCCTTCGTCGTGAAGTTGAAACCGCGGGTGGCCCATTCGTCGTGAAGTTGATCCTGAAATTGGATATTCTTCGTCGTGAAGTTGAAATCCAAGTAAGTAGCATTGTTCTGAGTCCAATATCCTCCGTCGTGAAGTTGTAATTGGCTCTGGAACCGGGAAATTGTTTGTTGACAACCAGCCGTCCCTTCGTTGTGAAGTTGAACTTGTGTTGTCTCGAGTCCAATATCCTTCACTGTGAAGTTGAAATTGACTCTGAATGAAATTTTGTTGACAATCAGCCGCCTCTTCGTCGTAAAGTTGAGCTTGTGTTGCCTTGGGTTCAAGATCCTTCGCTGAGAAGTTGAAATTGGCTCTGAAATTGGGAAGTTGTTTATTGACAACCAGCGGTCCCTTCGTCGTGAAGTTGAACTTGCGTTGTCTTGAGTCCAATATCCTACGTTGTGAAGTTGAAATTGCCTCTGAAATTGGGAAATTGTTTATTGACAACCAGCGGTCCCTTCGTCGTGAAGTTGAACTTGCGTTGTCTGGAGTCCAATATCCTTCGTTGTGAAGTTGAAATTGGCTCTAAAATTGAGAAGTTGTTTGTTGACAACCAGCGGTCCCTTCGTCTTGAAGTTGAACTTGCGTTGTCTGGAGTCCAATATCCTTCGTTGTGAAGTTGAAATTGGCTCTGAAATTGGGAAGTTGTTTATTGACAACCAGCGGTCCCTTCGTCGTGAAGTTGAACTTGCATTGTCTTGAGTCCAATATTCTTCATTGTAAAGTTGAAATTGGCTCTGAAATTGGGAAATTGTTTGTTGACAACCAGCGGTCCCTTCGTCGTGAAGTTAAACTTGCGTTGTCTGGAGTCCAATATCCTACATTGTGAAGTTGAAATTGGCTCTGAAATTGAGAAGTTGTTTGTTGACAACCAGCGGTCCCTTCGTCGTGAAGTTGAACTTGCGTTGTCTGGAGTCCAATATCCTTCGTTGTGAAGTTGAAATTGTTTCTGAAATTGAGAAGTTGTTTGTTGACAACCAGCGGTCCCTTCGTTGTGAAGTTGAACTTGCGTTGTCTGGAGTCCAATATCCTTCGCTGTGAAGTTGAAATTGGCTCTGAATTAGGAAGTTGTTTATTGAACCAGCGGTCCCTTCGTCGTGAAGTTGAACTTGCGTTGTCTGGAGTCCAATATCCTTCGTTGTGAAGTTGTTTGTTGACAACCAGCGGTCCCTTTGTCGTGAAGTTGAACTTGCGTTGTCTGGAGTCCAATATCCTTCGCTGTGAAGTTGAAATTGGCTCTAAAAATGGAAAGTTGTTTATTGACAACCAGCGGTCCCTTCGTCGTGAAGTTGAACTTGTGTTGTGTCTGGAGTCCAATATCCTTCGTTGTGAAGTTGAAATTAGATCTGAAATTGGGAAATTGTTTATTGATAACCAGCGGTCCCTTCGTCGTGAAGTTGAACTTGCATTGTCTGGAGTCCAATATCCTTCGCTGTGAAGTTGAAATTGGCTCCAAAATTGGAAAATTGTTGTTGACAACCAGCCGTCCCTTCGTTGTGAAGTTGAACTTGTGTTGTCTTGAGTGGCACGATATCCTCCGTCGTGGATTTGAAATCATGGATGTTGAGCTTCGAGCTAGATATCCTTCGTTGTGAAGTTGAAATCTACTCTCGAGCAAATTGTGAGTTCGAGAGAAACTTTCAATCTGTCGAGTTGGTCGAAGTGTAGCTTCTTGCTGCTGAGTTAAGCAACCAACATGAATCTTTAAAGGTGCTTTTGAATCGAGTATCCTTCGTCTTGAAGTCGAAACTTGACTCTAAAAGCTGCAAAAAATTATGTATGTGGAAAATGATAAATATGATGCTCTAAAATGTATGCATAAGATGCATGTAACATGAATTGGTTATATTTTATCTCCTGAAAAAGGTCTGATAATTTGCATTAGGATGTTGAATCCCCAAATGATGCCCCAATATCCAAAAATGCCCCAATATTTGATGTTGAATCTTCAAAGATGCCCCAAATGTTCCTCATTTCTTGCTTCAGCATTGATTCTGAGCATGAGTTTTGTGTCTAAAAGTCACATGTCATTTACCAAGATCCACTCTAGAGAGACTGTCTTGTTTGAAAAAAATGTTTTTCTTTCTCTTTTATTTTCAAAGTTATGAAAATATCAATTAAAAGAGTTTTGAAAAATGTTTGATCAAAAGTTTTGAAAATATTGTAACTTTCACGGTTTTACAATTGAGTCAAATAATAAACTAGAGTTCATCGGATATCAAAGAATTAATTATACTGTTAATCCTTTAATGAATTATAGTTATTTGACAAGTGTCAAGATCAAAGCTATTTTTGGGAAGTGGTTAAGTAAGGAAAGGATAAAAAAAATCTCAGGTTATTATGTTTGGTCAAAGGTTTGGCATTTGATGCTCAAAGGTTTGGCATGTGATGCTCAATAGTTTGGCATTTGATGCTCAACAGTTTGATGGGGTAGCTTGCATGCTCCTCTACTGGAAGTGTTCTCTGACTCCCAACCTTCGCAGTCACACTTGGGTTGTGTGATGTCGTATCAAGGAATTTGTGTGATCGCCTCAGTTGCACAATTTTTATATTCGAGTCGCCTTTTCAGGTTTTCAACTCGAATCCTCTTTTGGTTTCAAGATGTTATTCAGGATTTACGTCTTGAACCCCCCTTTGTTATTTTCTCTACCATGCATTAATTACATTGTTTTTTGCAAACAAAGATTAATCCTGATGGGCGGGATGAAATCTGAAGATATTCTCTTTTGTTTAGAAATCCATGTATGATTAGAAGGGACTTTTAAGAAACGTAATGTAGGCCAAGGTTCATGGTTATGAAAGAAAAGGATAAATAGGCCCAAACAAGTGTTTCAAGGTGTTGAACCAATGATCAATTCATTCTGATGCCTTCAATCTTGCTCAAAATGTTTCTCTCTCTTGATGCTCTATGATCTTCGAGTGAAGTGATTCAGTGATTCGGGAATGATTATGCTTGATTAATCTCATAGTTTGAAGCTTTATGTACCATTTGTCTTTAGGGAATCTTTGCATGTGCTTTTTTGTCCCTTTTTCTTTTTGATTTTTGTTCTTTCTTTTTTGTTATTCTTTTTTGCTTCTTTTCTTTTTTGTTTTTGCCCTTTTTGTTCTAATTGAATCTTCGCACTTGGCATTTAGTTCACCTTTTGGTATCTCATCTGAATCAATGTTTTCGGTCATGTGAGCATATTTCTTCCACCTTGCCCCCCCTAGTGTGGAGGGTGATCCTTGGTCAGGGTTGAATCAGAAGAAAAATACTACAGGCTCAAAAGGGGACACAAGGGATATATTTTTTCTCCTGTTGTGAAGGGATAAAGAAAGAAAGTCGTTCATCATTTCATACATGTAAATCTTCACAGAAGAGGTATCCCCAGGGGGATAGATTTTCAAGATTAATTATATTCACATGAAAACAGTGTAATTAATGTATGATAGAATTATTTCGAATGAATTCTTCTTCTTTTTTCTCAGATGTCTCAATGTTCAGGCTCCCCGCGAGATGCCCCAAGTTGGTTCTTTAGAAGAATACTCATGTTAAAATGAACAACTCAATGTCTTGGGTTTAGTTGGTAAGAAAGGTTATTTTTGAGTCTAAAAAAGACAGTGGTGTGATCTTATTGACTCAAAGAAAGGTACGAGTGTATCAAAAAGATAAAGCCAATTGTTTAAGAATTTCAAAAGGAGGTAATGTCAAAATTTCGTCTTTTGGTAATGACCACGAGTTGTTTTGGGCAAAGAATCAAGGTATTTTATTCTGGGGTTTGAGATAGGGTAAGAAAGGTCTAATCTTTTCATATGTCAAAAATCTATAATTCTTGAAGAATTAAAAGAATCATTAATTCATTTAATATTCGAATAACTAAAGATTAAAATTTGTTCAATTGCTCTACCTTAGAAAGCATCATAATTCAATCATTTAAAAGATTAAGCAAATATGAAAGATCAAAGACGTGTTCAAACAAAACAATCCTCTAAGTGCAAATGGTATATGCCATGCCCCCTTCTTCGGCAAGCGCCTTACAGTTTTCAGAGGAATGTTTGGGGCTTCTTATGTGGTAACAGCTAACAGCTTCAACATCGTAGCTCTTAGGATATGGGGATTCTTTTCTTAGATCATCCTGGTAGGCTTTGTCCTACAATCAGCTGATCAGGCTCTCACTGTATTGTTTTCAATTTTTTCTTTGGATGTTACAATCTTGCTTCCATTTGGTGTCATGTGGTTAAAACCACTTCATCAAATCCTCCTTGAAGAAATTTCATGTTTATGAAAAAAATGAAATGTAGATGCACAACGTAAAATGAAAAAAAATGCATGAAATGTTCGAGGCATTGATACAGAAAAATGTCCATTATTATAAATAATCCTTATTTTGACAAAAATGTTTTATCTTGTAAGAGACATAAAAACAATCAAAGGTACATTCGGACAATCCTCTAGACCCCGAACAGCTTCCAACAGGTTGACAAGTCTTCTATTTTCATTTGTCACTGGTTGTATGCCTTGTTGGACTACTCCAGCTTCCCTTACCAGGCCGTGTAGATGGCGAGCTGCCTTCTGTACTTGATCCAGGAAGTCTCGGATGACTGCGTCTCTGGCCTTCACCCTTTGTTGTGCTTGTTCCCAACGGAAACGCCACTGTAAACATCCGTCGAAGGGTACTATCTGAAGCTTGCTTGCTTGCTTCTTAAACCCATCTACAATAGCTTCTAACTTATCTATTGTTTTGCCATCTCTCTCATGTTGTTTCTCCATATCAGCCATCAGGATTTTCAAGCATTGGTTTTTATGCTGATTGCCTGCTAAGTGCCTCTGGGCAGTCTTCATCTGTTCCTTCCAAGCTCTCTCATTCCAGTATTTAGAAGCCACTTTCAACTTGGAGTTATTCTTGACTTTATCTTGATACCCCTTTCTCAAGTCTTCGAGCTCTAAACAGACTCTTTTTTGTTCTCTTTCTAGTTTATCTGCTCGATCTTTCTAAGAGTCAGCATCTAGATTCCACTGATAGTGCTCAGCCTCAAGTTCCTTTATCCTCTTCCCAACTCATTATTCATAGCTTCAAACTCTGTTTTGGCTATCTCAAGTCCAGATGGGACGGGCCTGAGATGTTCTTCCATGGTCCGGGTGTCCTCACAGTCTGGCACCGAAATATTGTCATTTTCCTCAATTTTCACCACTTCACATAGTCCGGAGTAAGCATGTTTCTGGCAGCCACAACATCTATCCAGGATACTTTCTTCCATGACTCGGCTATCTCTTTGATCTTCTTCTTATAACTGTCACCGTGATACACAAACTCTGATGTAGATAATCTGTATGTTGCTGAGACAAACTGACGTACCCCATACTGTCTAAGTGTCAACAACGAAGCATACCCAACTGCACCCCAAAGTCCAAGTAAGGTCATAGTGTCAGAATCTCCAAATCGAAAAAGAACGTCACTGAGGAATAACCAGGGGGCTCTCCAAGTAATATCCCAGTCCTGAAGATGTATGAAGACCTTCATCCATTTTTCCTTCGAAGCGCCTTCAAGCCATTTCATGGTGATAAACTCTCTCAAAGGTGAATACGTAGTGCTAAATCGGTGGTAGGCAACCCCATTAGTTTTCCAGAAGTGGCTGTGAATCCAGACTTGAAGGAGCTGAACACATCCAATGAATCTACCTCCGCCAGCTCTTCGGCAATGGTTGAGAGACCGAAAGGTCTCGGCTAAGATGGTTGGTGCTGGGTTGACTCGTTTCGGAAGTTGCTCAATCAGTTCCACCACGACTGCGTCAATACATCCCAAATTCTTCGGAAAGATGATCAAGCCATACAGACCTAGTGCAAAAAAGGTCTATAGTCTTCCATTCATCAGGGTGGTCATTCATTAGTTTCCTTATGTGGATCCACTCAATTCCTTGCCCGTTACCTTTGTTTTGGAGTCAGTCAGTCACCCACTTTTTATCAACCCCTACAAAAAAGGCTGACTCTTGATGTGTTTGATGTAGGCTCGCTCCAGTTTAATGCTTTCAGAGTGCAATAGTGTAGTATACTCCTCGATGGTAGGTACCATGTCCTCTTGGTTAAAAGTGAAACAACTGTACCCCGGGTTCCAGAATTGAACCAAGGCTCTGATTAAGGGCTCACCGGTCTTAACATGAAGCAAAAGTGCAATGTCACCATACTGCTGACTCAACTTCTATTTTCGATCATTCTTCCAACTGTCCCAGATGTCTCGAAGTTCTTGTACATTGTTCTATTTTAGTCTGATAGAGGCATAGCTAACAAGCTCTGACACATAACTTCCTTGAAGACTGTCTCCCTTTTCTTTCTGAGTCTTCTCGGACCATAGTCGTACCTCGGGGTTTTTAATCTCCTGTATTACAACACCTTTGTCCATTAATGCAGATTATTTATGGTTAATGAACACGTTTTTTGGTGGATCAACACCTTTTTTGAATGATGCAGATAATGGAAATAAAATAAAATAGAGGAAAAAAATGAAAAGAGTTAGTAAGGTAAAGATAATAATCAAAGCAATCATGAAAATAAAAGTCCTACCCCACATGATATCTACCCCACATGCTTATTATTCCTACTCGGACATGATCTCTATCCCGCAAGTTGATTTTGAACAAGTCCTAACCGCATAAATTTCTAGTTCACATGTTTTGAACATAAAGTAAACCAGGAAATAATTTCAGTATCCTAGGGTTTAAAACGAGGTTTTGGGGTGGGCCCTAACTCCTTGTAGTCTCTGGGTTTAGGTTCTAAAAAAAGGTACTCGAGTTCTCCTTACCGGTGCCCCCTTGGGCTTGCCAGAACCTTAGTCCTAAACCCATCACAGGCTTGTGTGGACTAAGTTAAACTCGAGAGGACACATTCCCTTATGCCCGCACGGTGAATAAATTCACACGAAGACATAAGGTATATGAATCCCGAATGCTACTTGCTAGGCCCGTATGGTGAATAAATTCACACGAAGGCGTCGCTTTCACCCCCACTTAAAACAGGGTTTGGAGCTCAGGTATAGAGCATTAGATGAAAAAAAAAACTTTGAAGGTTGAAATCATGAGAAAACGATTAGTCCAACTATTTACTCGAAAATATAATCAAAAGTAAGTAAAAATGATCGAAATATTACCTTAAAATTTAAACTTACCCTTTTAGTTAAAAAGACAACTGGAAATTACCTTAGCCTGACTCACTTACCTGTGTCGCCAGCGGAGTCGCCAAGCTGTCGCAACCGTCTTTCGGTTGTGCCACGGAATTGGGCTTCGACGTGAAAAATGGATTGGGAGTCGCCACCGATCATTTACTTTACGAAAAGTGGGTTGATCGGATACCTTATTTCTTACCTGATCTGCGTCTTACCAGTGATATGTCGGATCCGGGAGTCGGTTACGGTCAATGAAGGATTAGCACCCTTGAACTGCCCTTTCGGTACTATGTGATTTCCAGTTGTCTTTAATTAAGAAAGTCGAAAGTTTAAATTGAAAGGTAAAATAACGATCCAAAACTTACATTTGATTGATTGAAAATGTACCCTTAAAAAAGTAAAAAAGTAAAAAAGCCATATTAGATAAAATGGTAAGAAATTAATTAATTAAATTAAAATGAAAAGAAAACAAATTAAGTAAAATGATAAAATGAAGAAAGCAAATATAAAATAGTAAGTAAAAAAATAAATAATAAAATATATATAAAAAAGAAAAAGAAAATAAATAAAACAAATAAACAAATAATAATAACAAAGTACGAATAATATATATATATATGATAATAAAAAAAGTAATATATAAATTAATAAATTAAATGACGAAAAACATATACATATAATGGTAAAAAAACCAAATAAAGATAATTACAATATATATATATATATAGTAACAATACTAATAATGATAATAAGTAGTTAAAAAGACAATCACACGAAAAGGGAAGAAAAGAAAGTAAGGTTTGGTGAAGTATAATTGACAGGAAGAAAAATGATGAGGGTAGAGACAAAGTAGGTAGATATAATTAATTTGTGTAGAATATATATATATATATATATATATATAGTAAATGTGTATATAACAATAATAATATCAATAAAAAATAAAATAAAATATAATATAATGATAATAAAAAATATAAAAAATTAATAGAAAAATATATGTATAATATTATAAAATATAGCACTTAAAATAAAAAAAACAAATATTTATTAATAATAGGTATAAAAACTAAAATATTTAAAAAGAACATATGCATATATATATATATATAACAAAATAAATAATATAAAAATAATACAAGTAATAATACAAGAATAATAAAAAGAAAGAGAAAGAAAAAATATAATAATAATAAAATATAAAAAATATACATATATAATATAAATAAGTAGAATAAAAGGAAAATATAATAGTAAAAATAATAATAAATATAATAGTAATAATAAAAATAAAATGCAAAGAAATATATATATATATATGGGTAATAACGTATATAAATAGAGAAAAATTAAAGAAAATGATAAATTAAAAATAAAATTAGCAAGTATGTATATATATATATAAAAAAAACTAATTAAGGGATTAAAATGAAATGAATGTAAATTAAGTGGGTAAATGTCAAAGAACATAGAAGATTAAAACCGGCAAAAATAAAAAAGTTTTCATTTTTTGATAGATTTTCGTACTCTCATTCCAAAAATGTAATTTGTTTTTGCGAAATAGCCTCTAGGGAGCGTAGATCTGAAATCAAAGTTTCGAAAAAACTCCCTATGGGTCATCGGCTAAAACATTTGTCTTTGGGGTTCTCCAAAGAAAACACGATTAACAACGCATGCAAGTGAAGAGTAAAGAGAAACAAACGAATGATAAAAAAAGCTTTCACCTTTATTACTTCGAATCGTTTACAATAGCTTTGCCTTTGTGTTTTCCTCTGTATTTTGTCTTTAAATCGTGTCATATAATAGTGAGTTACAATGACTATTTATAGTGTTTGTGGATCCTATTTTTAAGAGTTTAAATCATAGTAGAACTCTATCCTATTTTTAGGAGTTTAAATCCTAGCAAAATTTTATCCTATTTTTAAAAGTTTGAATCCTAATAGGACGAAAAGGTGTGTTGACACTCTTCTGCCAGATGAGTCAAGCTTTGAAACAGAATGATTTCATAGGAAGACATGCGCCAATCCAGTGCTTTTCGAACGGTTCAGAATCAAGGCGGGGCTCTCAATCTAAAGATTGGAAGAGTAGCGCAGCTATATTAGAATGCGTACTCCTCTATTGTTTGCTGTTCATCACGGGGATTTCACATAAGGGCCACAGGGGATCTCGAATGGGTCAGCCGCTGATTATCTAAGCGCAGACGGGACTCTTGATGAAATCTCAAAGCGGTTGGTCGACTCTTTCTTAGCTTAGTTCTATGTGCCTTTGTCTTCGTTCAGTTTTGTGGGTCAATGTGATAAGCATTCCAATCAGCCCTTTCACGAAATTCTAATGGAACAAGCTAGAGGTCCAATCATGCTCTAAGAACTGCCTTTGACACCCTTTCATTCTGTTCCAATAGATAGCTTACCCGGATAGCTTACCCGGTGCCCGTCAACAACTGTCCTGTTCTGAATGCCGCTTGAAAGCATTTGGCTCTTCTCCTTGGCTTAGTTCTAAGGGACAGTTTCAGTGATATGAAGGGGGTAACATTTTATCTATTTTAGCATCACATGTTGTATTTAAGTATTATGATTGTAATGTTTAAAAAAGTATTTAGAGTTTTATTGTTCAGAACAATTACAATATATTTAATTTTCTATTTTATTCTATTAGTCATCAATCATATTCTAAATCCAATCATTCATGTCCTTAAATATATTTTTTTAGTGCTAAACCTTATAAAATGGTTTTTGGAGTGAATTGAAAATGTTTTGGTATTTATAAGATATTTTTTCCGCCAGAAAACAAATATAAATGCTAGAATCATGAGTGAATTTTGGTAGCAATTACATCTAGATTTATAGTTGATATATCAAATGTTAGAACAATTGTATTTAAGTTATACACTAAACTAGAAGCAATTTACTTTAGTGGTTAAAAAAATTATTGTTGTTCTTAGAGGTCATAGGTTCGAGCACGAATGACTGCAATAGGATGATTGAACGTTCATTGTCAAATGGTTGAGAGTATTTCCCTCCTAGTAACAACGGATCTAAAAATTTAAGAATAGAGATCCAAAATTTTAATATTCTTTTCTTAGAAATAGTGGATATGAAAATTTTTTATTTTTTTTCTTAATATATTAAACAAAAATTTACCATTTTTTAAAATAATAAGATGTAGTTACCCGTATGAGACTTCATGCATCGGCTCCTCCTCCTAGTCCCAGGATCTTGTTACCGCCGTTTCGAAAATTATATACCAAAATTATTTACTTCAACTTTAACATTAAGTTTGATCTTCCAATCAAAGTGATAATCATTAGATAGACACGAGGCCATTAGCCAAAAAAAATGATTAATGAAAAGTAAGATGGGCAGGAACAGCCAAACAACTGTTAAGAAAATACTCAAATTAGTTCAATAAAATATGTTTAGTTTCCTTCCTTAATCATTACCCATAAATTTAAGGCTTAAATGTATCTTTAACTTCTCAAGTTTAAAAAAATGCGACCCCTATTTTCTTTTTATCAATGTGGCCCTTGAATTCTGAAAAAAAAAATTTAATATGGTTATTTGACCAACGTTTTTATATTATTGACCAAAATTCCATAATTTCCTGCTGTTATATATTGGGTAAATTATACCATTCATCACTTAACTATTTTCTTCTCTTCTATTTTTATCACTAAACTCTAAAATTTTTTAATTTAAAAAATCCTAAAGACTTCAGGGAGTAAAACTGTAGTTAACCCATTTTACCCCCATTTCTCTGACGTCTTCCTCCACCTCTCACCGACTGAAAATGGAAGGGAAAAAAAACGTACCACTAATTAATTGTTTAAATTTAAATACATCCAGTTTTTCCCCAAAAAATGAATCGGAATTGGATCGTTACGATTGGATAGTCGAAGATAGTGTTCCAGTTCCAGCATCCCACTCTCTTGGTCGTAACCCAAACCCCCAAATTTTCCAATTTCCAGTCCTTTCCGTACACAGCAAGTTTCCATTTTCTAATTCCCCATTCAAACCAAATGACATCGTCAAGTTTCAACAACAACAGTATCTCAATCTTGGTCTCAGATGAGGAATCCGATGAGCTCGGTCGAAAGCGAGTCCGAACCTGGGGGAAACGCAAAAAACAAGACAAGGTCATCACCGACCCAGGAACGAGTTGAATAAGCGAACCGAATGGACCCGATCACCCGAATCGATTTCATCCGAACTGAAAGCTACCCGAAATAAAGAATAGATATTAAAAGAAATAATGAAAGATTTGATGTGAATCGTCACACAACTCACCAAAAATGGAAGAGAAGAATTTTCATTCAAGCTTTTAGCTCAATTTTTTTTAGAGTAAACTGGGTTAACTATAGCCTTAGTCCCTGAATTCTTTAGAATTTTTGAAACTGAATTTTTAGAGTTTAGTGACCAAAATAAATGAGAAGAAAATAGTTGAATGATGAATGGTGTAATTTAACCAATTTATAACAGAATTTTGGTCATTGACAGAAAACACAGGTCAAAGGTTCACATTGATCTTAAAAAAATAATAAGGGTCACATTGATTTTTTTTAAAATTCAGGGCAAAGATACATTTAAGCCTAAATTTAAAAAGACGGACTCCAGACATGCGTTTCGTCGCTTTTTGCAAATCAAATTTGTTCCCCCCCCCCCTTCAAGATTCAGAAAAGGAAAGACAGTGTCCTATGTTTTTATTCTTTAAATTATAATTTTTTATCATAGATGTTTAAATTTTTTTAATTAAAATATGTATTAAACATTTTGTTATGTTATCATTTTAAGACTAAATCATTAAAATTTGTAATAAAATCTATCGCTTAACATATATGATATGTGGTTTAATTTTTTATTAAAAAATTAAAATATTTAATTTTAAAAAAAATCTAAAAATCTAAAATTCCTATCCCCCAAGTAAAAGTATTTATTGTCACCAAATCAATCACCGTTATTTATTTCTTTGGTCGTTAGATTCGTATCGATTAATCGTCCCCTTGATATATTACAAAATTCTAAAATTTTTCAAACGGTTGAAGGTTCAGACAACACAAACCATTGATTCAATTCAAGACTCAATGTAGGTCCACCGACGACGATGAGTTAGTGGGTGATGGGTGATGAACGACGGAGCAATTTTTGATGGGATTTAAGAATTTCGTGCAATGGTAAGAGAGCAATTGATTTTAGGAGTTCGATGACAAAACGGGTGAGTGGCAATAATTAATTCTTCGATTATGTTAATAACGATGACATAAGATTTATGGATTAAAGATTAGAAATTCTAGGGATTCTGTGATTTTAGAAAATTAAAGATTTTACTTTTTTAAGAAAACTTAAAAAATCATGTCATTTATTGGATGATTTTTTCATGAACGTTTACAATTAAACCTTAAAATAATAACAGAATAAAATATTAAATATTTACTTTGATAAAAAATATTACATATCTAAAATAAAAATATTTATATAATATTGATATTTATTTTCTATTAAACCTTATTTTAAATGTATACATTTTTAAACGTGTATTTAGGATATGTTTTTATAAAGATAATTCATAAAATTATTTAAGAAAACGTCGCTTGCAAGGTGGCATATGGGAAGAGAGACTTGAGGAAATGGATGCCTAATATTGTCGAAAACGCCTACTCAATTTTACACTCAAAATGGAGATTTCAAGCTTGAGAAGTCGCTTTCATTCATCTTATTTTTTTATTAAGTTAGGGTAATTATAAAGTAGTATATGTTCTAAATACTCTTAATCATTTGATAATAAATGCTCAATCACCCTATTACAGTTGATGGTGCTTGAACCCGTGACCTTTAAAAATAACAACTATTCATTTACCCACAGAAGTAAGTTAGTTTGTGCTTCATTTACCTAATTCTTAATCATATATATATATATATAAACATTTTAGAGATTTTATTCTAAACTTATTTAAGAATTAGGGTATCCATTCAATTGGCAAGACTTATTTATTATTGTGCAATACTTGTTTATTATTGATGAAAGTTTAAATAGGGATGGGCATGGGGCGGGGCATGTTTTTGCTGTCCCGACTCCTACCCGAAAACATATATGAAAAACCCGACTCCGTCCCACTTCGAGAAATTTTGAGTTTTTTCTCGCCCTGAACATGTACCGATTTTTAGACTAAAAATTGATCCCGACTCGACCCGACCTGAATATATTAATATTTTACAATAATTAAAATAATGTATTTTATAATAATATATTTATAATTATTTATTATATTTAAATTTTTAAATTAATATATTTTATAATATTTTTATAATTTTTATAATTAAATAATATATTTTAATAATATAAAATAAAAATTCTTAAAATATTAATTATAATATATATATAATATATATAATATCCGGGTCGGGTAGGTGATTTTTCACCTTAAACCCGACTCTGGCCGCCCCAAAATTTTTTACTACATAATCCATCCCGTCTCGAGCCCTGAAAATTAAAAAAATACTCCTATAAGATCGGAATCCGTCGGATTCGAGTATTTTGATCATCCCTAAGTTTAAATACAAATATAAGTTATTATGAATATTAAGTTTGGGTAGAGTTTAAAGATGAATTTTTCGTTACTCTATTAATGATTAGGTTAATAAGTAAAAGTGAAATTAGGATCAAATATTAAGAGAAGTAAAAATTTATTAAGTAAATAAATAAATTTAAAAATTAGATAAAATAAATTCTTATTTGACTAATATTTAATTAAAAAGAATTCAAAATGTTATTTTACTAAAATAATTGCCAGATCACAATTCCTTTCACGCAACAAATGACTTCATCTTGTTAAATATCTTATATTATTTGAGGTTTTAAATTATTTCAAAATAAAACTACTTTAATTTTTTAAACCAAATTCACCTTTAAAAAAGAATCACACTAATTATTGAACAAGGTTATTGATTATTGTTTCAATTGATAAGCCAATTATAATTAAATAAAATAAATAAATAAATAAAATTATAATTTTTTTTGGATAAGTAATAAAATTATAATTAGTTAAACCACTTGATTGCTAAAATTTTCAATTTTGGCTCTTATTTTCTTTTACCAATTTTTAAAGGTTTCTTCTGATTTTTTATTATACATTATGGATTAAATTGATGAAACTATTTATTTTTAATTGATCTAATCAAATTCTAGCGATACTTGTTAAATTCATTTGAATAAATTTAAGATTCAAAATTTTAACCATTTTATCAATCATATGAATCAATTAAATTAAACAGCAACCACTTGAATAAAATCTTTTGAACAAATAACATTGTGATGTGACCCATCAAAATAATAAAATTAAATTATGGTTTTTGATTCTTTCAGTTTGTTCACATTTGAATATAATATCTATATTTTAATTTAATACAATTTATTTATTATCTTTTATAATGACACGACTCATCCGAATTATTAAATCGTTAACTATTAAAATTCAACCATGATAAAAGTACTAAAACCGAACAAAGGGATCACAGGAGAGTACGAATGAAGGGCGGTGGTGGGCATGAGGAATGGGCTAGAGCACGCACGTGCAGTGTTGGATCATTGCTCGATTCCACCCACTAGTTGTCAAGATGGCTTAGTTGGTTAAAAAAACTTTATAGGGTGATTATTCACAATTACCAAAACATTGTCTATTAATCATAGGATCAAAGCAATAATTAAAACAGAAAACCAATGCGTGATGATAATATACCAAGTTTGGATGGGGTATCCTTTCCTAAAACATCTACAAAATATTTTTTTGGACCAAAAAGAACGTTTGAGCTTTTATTGAAATAAAGTGAAAGAAACACAACATGGCAATAAGGAAAATACAAACAAGGCATTTGTCTTAAGAAACAAAAAGACATGCAAAAGAAAAATAGCTCAGACTGCTCATCTTCGTCGATCTAAACAGCTGGTAACGGTGAACGAGCAAATCGACGAAAGGAAAGGGCATTCTCAGCAGAAAACAAAGCCCTTAAACAGAAGGTAAAAAAACGCTCCACTACGGGGGATCGATCAGGCACCGGTCATCAATCATCATTAACAACAAGAGAAACGTCTCCTGGAGCATCCTCGATCCAGTATCTGTCCTCCTTGATCCGCATGCCTTCTCGGCATAGTGCATGCACGGCCAGATTACAATTTCTCGGCGCAAAGTTGAAAGTGCAGAACTGAAAATGGCTTGCCATAGCTCTCGCATCAGAGGTAAATGGGCGGATGACAGAGAAATCCTCAGAATGTGAGTTTATTTTTTGAATTACAGCCCTGGAATCCCCTTCTAACTCAATTTTGTTTAAACCCGGATCGAGAGCGAAACCTAAGCCTTGAATCACTGACAAGGCTTCCGCCGCACATTAATCCAGCATTAATCCAGAGCCCAACATTAATCCAGCACTGTCACGGGCAATGAAAGTAGAACACGAAGTAGCATTCGAAGAGTTGTAACTGGCGTTAACATTGATTTTTGCATTAGGTTCTGCAGGAGGTCGCCAAGAGGAATTCGGATACACCAAAGGATGACGAAGCCTATGGGATATAGTATCAATTTCACCCACATAACTTCGAATGAAGGTAACAACGTCCTCTACTCTCTGAATAGAATTTTCATACAACATTTTGTTCCTTGCATTCCAAATAGCCCATAATTTCGTTGTAACGAG
The DNA here is from genome assembly GCF_006381635.1 of Hibiscus syriacus. Taxonomy (NCBI): domain Eukaryota; kingdom Viridiplantae; phylum Streptophyta; class Magnoliopsida; order Malvales; family Malvaceae; genus Hibiscus; species Hibiscus syriacus. Next base: position 461,362 of record NW_024062608.1, read on the forward strand.
CCCTGCTGTTCTTTGAAAAAGCCAATCGATCCAATCCACAAACTCAAAAGAGTTCACAATACTAGGCCACGAAACACCCAGAGAAATCCACACATTAATAGCAAAAGGGCAGTCCCTACTGACATGAATCGAGTCTTCAATTACCTGCTTACAACGGGGACAAAGGTTGTTGGGCACCACCCTTTTAATGAAAAGGTTTTGCGTCGTTGGGATGAAGTTCTGGCAAAATTTCCAGAAAAGAAATCTAATCTTCATTGGACAAGAGAGGCCCCAAATGTTTTTGTAAAAATGCCCCTAGTAGCAACTTTGTATCATAGGGTTAGGGGTGTTTAAACGGGTAATTTGGTTAACCGACCAAATCGAATTACCCAAATTTCATTAACTGATTTTTTTTCTCCATTAACCGTTAATCGAACCAAATTTTTTCTAAAAAAAATTAATCGAAAACCAAACTAAGTTCGGTTAATGAACTAACTGAATTAACCGAAATTTATAAATAATATATATTATATATTAAATATTTAATATTTTTTGGTTTATTCGGTTAATTTTGTTGGTTGATTCGGTAAAAACCAAGTTCAAACACCCCTAAAGCTAAATAATATATATATCGGTTAATTCGGTTAATTAACTGATTTCGAACTGAATTAACCGAAGTCGAAATTTGAAAAAAACCATTAATCGTTAACCGACCGGAATTTCGATTAGGTCGGTTAATTATGTTTTAACCAAACAATGAACACCCTAGGTTGATTAGCAAGCGATAACCACTTTTAGCCGAGTAAATTCCAGATTTTTCATCGCTCCACATCAACAAATCTTCCTGAAATGAACTTGAGAGGGGAATGGTGAGAATTGTCTGGGTTATATCCAAAGGGAAAATGGTCCCAATCAACTGAGAATTCCACACTCGAATTGTGTGATGAATTAAATCAGCTACAAAATTAACATTGGTAACTCGAAAAGTAGAGAGAACCTGAGGAGGAAAGTGTGACAGCCAAAAATCATTCCATAAAGATATGGATAGACTATTTCCAATCTTCCAAATACATCATTTGTTCAAGAGGCCTTTAGCACTCCAAATGCTTCTCCAAATGAGGTAAGGATTGGAACCTAGGAGAGCCTTGTCAAAAGTAGCATTAGGATAGTACTTCGCATGTAAAGTCCGCATCATAAGAGACCCCGGATTAGTGAGCAAACGCCAACCTTGCGAGGCCAAGAGTGCAATATTGAACTTGCCGAGATCCCTAAAACCCATACCACCATATTCTTTAGGGACACATAAAGCTTTCCAAGTGCACCAATGGATGCCTTTGCGGCTAGACAAATGTTGCCACTAGAATTTTTCAAGGATCGTAGTTATCTCGGCACAAAAGAGTTCGGAAGCAAAAGCAGAACATTGAATAAATCAGGACCGCTTGTAAAACGGATTTGATGAAAACTTCCTTTCCTCCCATTGACAGCGAACTTGACACTCCAATTATTCACGTGCTTTTGGCACTTTTCCAACAGCCCCTTTAAAAGCTCAATGTTTGTTTCTTCTTACCATAGCCGGAAGTCCAAGATACCTCTCCATATTCATAGTTCCATTTACATTCAGAATTTAAGCCACAACCTCACGGTTCCTTTGTGTAACATTGGTGCTATAAAAAATGCTAGACTTATCAAAATTGATAAGCTGTCTCGAATATGCCGAATAGAGGTCCAAAACAGCCTTCAAATTCCTTGCTCCAGTCTCAGTTGTCTAGCTAAACATAATGTTGTCATCCGCGAACAGCAGGTGGGTGATGAGAGGTGCACCATGTGCAATTCGAATACCTCTCAAGGTTGACTGCTGGGTAGCAATCCGAAGAGCAGAAAGTCCTTCACTGTAAATTAAGAATATATATGGGCTGATTGGATCACCTTGGGGCAAACCCCGACTCGGCCTAAATGACTCACCAACAAGACCATTGATAACCACCGAGTATGAGACCGAATTAAGAAAATTCATAACAGTATTAACCCAATTGAGGTCGAACCCATTTTACAAGGCATGGCCTTTAAAAAACTCCACTCCACACGGTCATAAGCTTTGCTCATATCCACTTTTAGAGCGAACAAACCCCATTGGCCAGTTCTCTTATTTCAGGGTATGAAGCACTTTATAAGCATTAATGATGTTGTCAGAGATAAGGCGCCCTGGAACGAAAGCCCTTTGGGCTTTATCAACACAAGTAAAGAACATTTTGAAGTCTATTAACCACCATCTTCGAAATGAACTTGTATAAAACGTTACAAAGGCTTATTGGACGGAAGTGAGACATATTCGTGGGGTTTGAGTTCTTAGGAATGAGAACAATATGGATTCGATTAATCTCAGAAACAGAACTAACTCCCTGAAGAACTTCAGCGCAATAATAGGCAATATCCGGTCCTAAAATTTTCCAAAAACGTTGGTAAAAGACAGCCCCCAAACCATCTTCTCCTGATGCTTTAAGGGGGCTCATAGAACGGACAACAGCTGAGATCTCTTCATAGGAATACTCCTGCATTAAATCTCGATTCGTATCTTCATTTATGCAGCTGGTCACACCCATCAAAATTGAGGCGGGATCACTAACACCTTTGGACTCAAATAGCTCACAGAAATAATCCCTAGCGATATTTTGAATCTCATCATCGCTCTCTAAAATCACACCAGCTTCGTTTGTCTGCGTGGAGATTCTCTTAGTCCGTCTTCGGTTGGAAGCGAATCTGTAAAAAAAGTTGTGTTGCGATCTCCATGTTTCAGCCAATTTGCCCTCGCACGTTGTTCCCAGTAAATTTCTTCATTATCAGCTTCAAGATTCATAGCAAGCTTGACCTCTATTGGAAGTAACATGGGGCAGTGATTGGAAAAAGAGAGAGAGATGACCTAACCGAAAATCAGGAAATAAATCCCACCAACTCGAGTTTGCAACCCCACGATCAAGTCTTTCTCTGATGTTCGTTCCTTCGCTTCTTCCTCTCTCCCAAGTATACCACCTCCCGGAATAACCCAAATCATCCAAAGCACAATTGGACAACATTGAATGAAAGTTTTCCATCTGACGCTCGTTTCTAGGGAGGCCCCCTTGTTTTTCATGGAAGAAAACTATTTTGTTAAAGTCACCAATAACGAGCCAAGGGGTCGAAAGAGAGTCATAAAGTCTTCGCAAAATATTCCAAGCAACTAGACGATTTTGCTCCTCCGGGGTCCCATAAAAACCGATACACCTCCAGGATTTTCCATCCGAATAATTTGTTATAAGAAAATTAATGTGGCGCTCGAAAATAGACTTCAAAGAGATTTGTACATGACTCTTCCACCCTAGAAAGACCCCCAGTGGAACAATTAGAATCAACATCAATACCGTTATTGAAACCATATATCTTACGTGCTTAGTCATTCGTGAACTCTGCGATTTTGTTTTGATTAGGAAAATTATAGAGGTTTATGTCTCTCAGCCAGTGTCGGAGACGCTTTACTGTCCGAGACTTCCCCAGTCCTCGGGCATTCCAACTTACGAGTTTCATTGTTGACGTCGGGCCTGTTGAACAAGGCTAGCCGATAAAATTATAGAATCATTCCTGGAATCTGAAGTAGAAACTCCTGATGAGTTATTTTGGACTCTAGGACGTTTAACTCTGTCCATATTTGTTATTGGGCTGTCTTCCCTTTAATTTGTGCACATCATCTTCAATCTCTTACATTACACGCTCCTTTCATCTCCAATCTCCTATACAAAAAACTCCTTTCATCTAACCAAAAACATTTCAAACAATGAGCAACAAATTCTTCACAGTTGTCCATTATAATGGTGAAATTCTACAAACTGATGTTGGTGTTGTGTTTAAGTCAGACAGGCCGATCAATATGATGTTCCCTGTAGATGTATCGCATCGCCAAATGAAGTAAAAATTGAGAGAAAACTTGGAGCTTTTGTTTCATGTTTAAGTTATCGGCACCTGATCTCCTCAAATCTAATGACATATGGAAAAGTTCAGCTTGATGATGATGACGATGTTGGTGATGAGAACCTTGTTGGACGGTTCGGTGAAATCCTTGTTGAATTTAACGAGGAAGATAAAGACATTGTTCCGTTGGTAGACGATGACGACACAACATTAATTGATGAGTCCGATATTGTTGAGGCTGCTTCAGAAGGACAAGGTTTGGATGTTGAGGCAGATATATGGGAGGCAGTTGTTTCAGGATGTCAAGGATTGCAAAATGCTCCAAATGTTTGGGCAAGGACAGACCCTCAACCTGAATTCAATCATCATGATTTGCCTCGGTATCATCATGCAATTGCAATGCATGAAATTAACTACAATGCTATACGGAATCCTGAAATATTTGATATGCCAGAGTTATGTGCTGCCCACTGGGGTTCTTTAGACGAATGATCATCTGAGTTGGCTATTGAGTCTCAACTTGAAACAAAAAAGAGGCACAACTAGCAATCAAGGAGTATTGTATCAAAGTTCATCTTCAATTCTATGTTGCGAAGTCAGATCAAAAAATTTATTTCGTAAGGTGTATACACCATGATGTTGGTTGTAAATGGAGGATACGAGTATCATACCTACAACAGAAGATGTTGTGGGAAGTCACAAGGTTCAATACAGAGCACGCATGTACAATGACCTCCTTGACACAAGACCACAGACATTTAGATTCGGATGTCATATGCTCTTATGTGAAGCTGCTGGTGGAAAAAAATCAAGAGTGCTCGTTTTGTGTTAATGACATCCATTCGAAATACATTTAGTTATATTCTAACTTATTACAAGGCATGGACGGCTAAAAGGAAAGCAATGACCTTGTTGTATAGTGATTGGTATCAAATTCTAATACTACTTTGTATAGTAGTAACGATACTACCAGCATTGCTCAAATTCCAGAATGTAAAAATAGTATCGATAACAGAAGGGGTACCGATACTCATTTGTATAGTAGTATCGATACCATAGACATAGTGTTGAGTTAATCGATCGACGGAATCGGCCAAGAGGGGGGGTGAATTGGCAATTAAAATTTTGGTGGAAGCTTTTGCAGAAAATTGAAAGTAATTGCACAGCGATTTAGAGTGGTTCGACTTTCTCAACAAAAGTCTATGTCCACTACCTTAGCTATCCACACTAAAGATTTTCCATAAATTCACTAATTTGTCTTTCTTTTGAGGACAAAGAGTAACCTTACAAACCCTCAAGAATTATACCCAAATTCTTGAGAACACTCTCTCCCAAAGAGAACAATACAAATTTGTAAACTTACAAGGAAATCCTCACAAGGTAGATTGTTTGCACAATTCTAGAACAAATAAAAGAACACTCAAGAATGAATACAATTGAGTACAAGTAGTGTTCTTGAAAGCAAAATGAATATTGAATGAAAAATAAGCTTGAAATGCTTAAACTTGAGGTTTGATGCTTTATGTGATTCTCTCTTGATTCTAGTTGCTTGTTGTTTCTAGTTTCTTGTTGTTTCTTGTTGTTGATCAATGGCTTCTAAGCTTGTTTAAATACACCTTGAATCACTTTGAACGTTGGGGATCATTAATGAAGTTATTGGAGCCGTTTAACTGTGAAAACAATTAATATTTCTGCTTGGAGCGTGGGGGGAATCGATACCCTTCATGGGGAATCGGTTCCCTAAGTGTAAAATTCAAATATTCGACCACTGAATAGTAGGGGGAATCGGTTCCCTCCGAGCACACTGTTATTTGTCGGAGCAAAACCATTCAGGGGGAATCGGTTCCCTCTGAGCAATCTGAAATTTTTGGCTTTGAAATGGTTCGAAATATTTTGTAAAATTGTTTTGAAATTATTTTGAGATTAAAACTTAATTTTACACTTGAGTAAGGATTAAAAATGACATTTGAAAGATTTGGAGTAATATTTTGATATTCAAATAATTATATCGAATATACTTAGAAAATCTTTTTTTTTAAAATCTTAAAATTCATTTAACTTAATTTGTTATATCAAAATATCAAAATGTTTTCAACAATCTCCCCCTTTTTGATATAACAAAACATTTTAGTAATTTTAAGATTTTATTTTGAAATCAAGTTTGAAATTACTCTCCCTTACTCTAACACTTCTCCCCTTTAAAACACTTTTAACATTTCTCCCCCTTTTTGTTAAATCAAAAAGACTTTTAAAAGATATTAAACAAGGTTTTGAAATCATTCAGCCAACTGATTATATATAGTTAAATAGCTTAAGCTGCTAAGATCACAATCAAGAGAAATGTTAGTCATTAGTTTCATAATCAATATTCATAAACAATGTGACATGGAAAAATTGGTCATATATCTAACTGATGTAAATGATGCAATAATGAATAAATTTAACCAAACCAAATATATAGAAATATAAGTTCAAACATCCATAATTCATCAAATTAGTTCAAATATCCAACAACCAAAACAATCCAAAAACATTCAAAATGTTGAAACAATAAGCTTTAAGTTCAAAGTACTAAAGCATAATCACAGAATCAAGCATCTGTAGGAGGATCGAGAGGAGAAAAATGAGCTAGCATACCGGCCATCTCATGTGAGAGTGCATCAATGTGTTCATTCATAGAAGCGTTGTTTGTGCTCATCTCCCGGAGAATTTCCAATTGTTGAACTCTCATTTTGGATAAATGAGATTCTATGGAAGTGAAGCGAGAATCCATGGAAGCATATCGAAAATCGAATGTCTCCATAAAGGATCGAAAGTATGGAGGCATTTGATCCTCTGGTTGTGCTTGTTCCTTTGCTTGTGCTTGTTCCTCTTGCTGTTCTGGTTCATCGTCGGAGTCGTCAACTTCATGCGGTTGCTCACCGGTACGAACCCAAAGACCAGTTTCTTCATTGATCTTCCATCCCGATTTAGTTAAAGAGAATAGATTTATTTGGTTTTTGAGGGGAAAGAAAGCATCAAGACGAACTCTAAGCCCATCTTTCTTAAACAGATTACTAAGAATATAACCGTAAACTAAAGAAGAACACAATTTCTTATTGGGAACAAATTTACGGTTTCGACAAGTTCAGCAAAAATAATATGTGGAAGGTTAATTTTGTGATTATTTTGGACACAATGAAGCCAAAATAGGTCTAAGGCACGAAGAGTAGAGTAACGGCCCCCGGATGGTCGAAACCACCAAGAGATCATTAGGTGAAGAAAACGGTCATGAAGGTCTAGAACACTTGCACTATCCCTTCTTTTATATCGAGAACCTAATAACTATTTTTCATTAGATAAACCATCATTATCTAATCCTAATGCATTGGCTATGTAAGCCGGTTCAAGATAGAAGTATTGTCCTAGAAGGTAGGAACGAACTCCTATGGTTTCGGATTGATTTCGATTTTTAATACAAACATCATTAAAATAAAATATACGAACAAGCTGATGGTAAACCTTAGGTTCAAGATCACAAAGTTTATCAAATTTCCATTCTCGTAAGATAGGGAGATATTTAAAATTAATATCAATCATAGCTTGAAGAAATGGGATACGTTCTTCTCTAATTTTATACGAGTCAAAATACTGATAATACCAAAAACGATGATTTCTAGGACCAGGTTGATTGAAGCACGAGTTTTGGATAGTTAAATTAGGATCAATGGGATTAGGAATAAGATTTGGTGGGATAGGAGGAGGATTTGGATGAGGGTTTGATTGACGGTTTGAACGACTAGACCTAGCTCGTTTTGACATGGTTTAAGAAATCGGAATAGAATGGATAACCTGCAATTTAGAAAAACACATGTATGCAATTCAATCAATCCCAAAACTCAATTGAGTCCTCAATATTTCAAGGTTCTCTAAAACAAATCTAATGGGCAAAGTTTTGAAAAATATTGAAAATAATGTTTGAAAAACTATAGTATGTATAGTTAACATGTAAATAACACAATTAAATCAAAACACAACAATTTAAAAATATTTTTTTTAATATTTCGAAAATTCAAAAATTATTTGAAAATTTGTGAGATTTGGATGAAATTGGTTATAAAATATAGTTTCTAAACACTAAACAATCAATTCCCAATCATTATTTTAATCTAGAACTAAGTAAATCTAGTCCTATGTTCAAAAATTGACAAAATAGAAATTTTAGAAAAATACCTTGAAGATTTTCGGATTTTGTGAGAATGTGATGATTTTTGCACTAGTTTGATGATTCCAAAAGGTTTAGGAATTGAAAGATGAAGAGATTCCGAATAAAACTCGATGTTTGAAGCAAAGTGGAGATTTTAAGTGATGGAGAGAGTGAGAGGCGGCAAAGAAGAGAAAGAGAGATAAAAGAGGAAAAAGGGATTCTGGCCGAGTATATCCTGAACCCTTGGGGGGTATCGATTCCCCTAAGGGGGAATCAGTTCCCATTCAAAGGGGGAATCGGTTCCCCTTCATGGGGGTATCGATTCCCTCTGCCCTATAATTCAAAAATCTGTATTTTAAACACTCAAAATGCTAAATTAATCTTCTCTAGTGGTATTGGTAACTCATATATCAAAAATTAATTATGTTCAATAAATCAAATTAATCCTTAAACTACATTTGAATATAAAGTTAATTTTCATCAAGAATCATAAACTTCCCCTAACTAATAGCAATGAATGTAATAAGAAATTACTATTATAAGCATTTTTCATTTATTCTTTAAAGTGCTAAAATTATTTTAAACAGTAAGTGAAGATAGGTTGGTCAAACCTAATTCTCTCTTAAGTGTCCAAAATTTCCTTGTCTAAAGGCTTTGTAAAGATATTCGCTAATTGGTGCAAAGTATCAACAAATTCTAGAACTACATCTTCTTTAGTGACATGGTCTCTAATGAAGTGATGTCTTATTTCAATGTGCTTAGTTCTAGAGTGTTGGATGAGATTTTTATTGAGACAAATAGAACTAGTATTGTCACACTTGATAGGAATGATACCTACTTCAATTCCATAATCAAAAAGTTGTTGTTTCATCCATAAAACTTGTGCACAACAACTACTAGCTGAAATGTATTCAGCTTCAGTGGTAGATAATGCAACATAATTTTGTTTCTTTGAAAACCAAGAAATAGCATATTTCTAAGGAATTGGCAAATACCGGAGGTGCTTTTCCTATTTAATTTGCATCCTCCATAATCCGTATCAGAGAAGGCATGCAACCTAAAGCTAGAGTCTCTGGGATACCAAAGTTCTAAACTAGGAGTGTCCTTAAGGTATCTAAAGATTCTCTTAACAGCTAGTAAATGTGATTCCTTAAGGCATGATTGAAATCTAGCACATAAGCAAACACTAAACATAATGTCCGGTCTACTTGCAGTTAGATAAAGTAAAGATCCAATCATTGACCTATATAATTTAACATCTACACATTTACCTCATTCATCTAAGTCAAGTTTTGTTGAAGAGCTCATTGGAGTGTCATGAGGCTTGCCATTTTCCAGTCCAAATTTCTTGAGCATATCTTTGATGTATTTAGCTTGATTGATGAAGATGCCATCTTTTCTTTGCTTGATTGGGAGTCCCAAGAAAAATGAGAGCTCCCCCATCATGCTCATTTCGAATTCGCTTTGCATTAGCTTAGAAAATTCTTGGCAAAGAACATCATTAGTAGAACCAAATATTATATCATCAACATAAATTTGAACTACTAATAAATCTTTACCTTTATGCTTTAAAAACAATGTAGTGTCAACCTTCCCTTTTGAAAAACCTTTTTCAATTAAAAAGTTTGACAATCTTTCACAACAAGCTCTAGGAGTTTGTTTTAAACCATAAAGTGCTTTTGTCAATTTAAGAACATGATCCGGAAATTTTAAATCTTCAAAACCTGGAGGTTGTTTCACATACATTTCTTCTTTTATAAAACCATTTAAAAATGCACTTTTAACATCCATTTGATATAATTTAAATTCATGAAAACATGCAAATGCTAATAACATTCTAATTGCTTCCATCCTAGCTACGGGAGCGCATGTTTCATCATAGTCTATGCCCTCTTCTTAAGTATACCATTGAGCAACAAGTCTAGCCTTGTTTCTCACTATATTATCATTCTTATCAAGCTTATTCCTAAATACCCATCTAGTACCTACAGTAGATTTATTACTAGGCATTTCAACTATTGTCCATACTTTACCTCTCTCAAATTAATTTGACTCTTCTTGCATAGCCATAATCCAATGTTCATCATTTAATGCTTCTTTAATATTCTTAGGCTCTATGCATGAGATAAATGCAACATAATTACAAATATTTCTAATAGAAGATCGAGTTGTTACCACTTTGGATGGATAACCTATAATCTCACCATCCTTGACATAGTTGTACTCTCTTGGATAAGATACTTCCCTTTCTTCAATGGTTGGATTCTCGAGAGGATCATGAGTTTCCTCATCTTTCGTTTCTTCTTTTGATGATGATTCTCCAACGTCATGTCTAACGTCATTTGCTTGTATAATACCTACATAATCATTAACACAAGAATCCTTCCTCGGAAGGAGATTATCATCGAAAACAACATTTATAGACTCTTCTACAACTAAAGTTCTTCTATTAAATACTCGATAAGCTTTAGAATTTAAGGAATAACCTAAAAAAATTCCTTCATCACTTTTAGCATCAAATTTGCCAAGGTTTTCTTTACCGTTGTTTAAAACAAAACATTTACATCCAAAATGATGAAAATAGCTAATGTTAGGCTTTTTATTTTTGAAAATTTCATATGGAGTTTTCTTTAAAAATGGCCTAATCATTACTCGATTTACAACATAACAAGCGGTATTTGTGGCTTCAGCCTAAAAATATTTTGGCAAAATATTTTCACAAAGCATGGTTCTAGCCATTTCTTCTAAAGTTAGATTTTTCCTCTCAACAACTCTATTTTGTTGAGGGGTTCTAGGTGCTGGAAAATTATGGCTAATACCATTAGAATTACAAAACTCATTAAATCCAAGATTTTCAAATTCAGTGCCATGATCACTTCTAACACTAGTGATAGAGTAACCTTTTTCGTTTTGGATTACTTTTGAAAATGTGATAAAATTTTCTAATGCTTCATCTTTACTACTTAAGAATAGAACCAAAGTATATCTAGAATAGTCATCTACCAAGACAAATGCATATTGTTTTCTACCCAAGCTAGTAGTCCTAGTTGGCCCAAAAAGATCTATATGGATCAATTGTAATACTCTACTAGTTGATACGTCATTAATGGATTTAAAAGAAATTCGCTTTTGTTTTCCTTTAGCACAAGCATCACAGATTTTATCATTATCAAATTTAAGCTTAGGCAACCCTCTTACTAAGTCTCCTTGAATTAGCCATTGCAAAACACTCATACTAGCATGTCCTAGTCTCCTATGCCATAACCAACTATCATGTTCATCCTTAGCAACTAGACACAAATTAGTCATATCAATAGAATCTAAATGCACCATGTATATGTTTCATATTCTATGGCCAACAAGCATAATCCGATTAGATGCAATGTCAATGACTTTACAACCATTAATTTCAAACATGACATTGAATCCCTTATCGCATAATTGACTAATACTCAATAGATTATGCTTTAATCCATTCATATATAACACATTTTTAATTTGTATGGAAGAGGTATTACCTATAGTATCAATACCTTCAATGTGACCTTTTGAATTATCACCAAAAGTCACTTCTCCTCTATTTTTGGCGTTAAGCTCTATGAACCGGCTTTTATCTCCGGTCACGTGTCTCGAGCATCCACTATCAAGGTACCATGAATTTGGATTTATTTCTCGTGCCTTGTAGCAATGCTCTTTTTCCTACAAACATAGATTAATTTCTAATTTTTGGTACCCAAAATCTTTTGGGTTTATATTCATTAGTTTCTAAAATCCTTGTCCCCTTTGGTATCCATTTATTAAGGACATCCTTATCTTTAGTAGTAATAAATTCTTTAGGAACCCATATACTTCTAACAATTTTACCATTCAAGTTTCGTTGAGGACTTCTATGATTGTAGCTTCTAAAACTTTTCTTAACAAAGTTGGATTTTGAATTCTCACCTTTTTCAAAACTTTTTGTTCCAACCTTATTAAAAGAAGTTTTAAGATCATCAATCTTGTTTTGATGATCATCATGAACTTTTGAAAGTAAGTTATGCAAATCAGTATTTTTCTTTTCAAAATCATTAATTTTGATTTGCAATTCTTTGATCTTACTTTCAAGCTCATTGTTGGTCTTGGATATAAGACTATTTTCGTTTTTTAATTTTGAAATATCATTTTTTTATTTTGGAAATAGAGTCTTATAATCCGAAACCAACCCATTATAATCCTCTAATAACTCATCATAAGATAATTCATCCAAATCGAATGAGTTAGAGGTTACCTTAGAATCTTCCCCGATAGCCATCAAGCACAAGTTTGCAACTTCTTCTTCCTCTTCATCGGAACCTTCTTCATCACTCCATGTAGCTACATGAGCCTTATGCTTCTTTTTGGATTGACCATTTTTCTTCAATTGTGGGCAATCATATTTGACATGTCCCAGCTTTTTGTATTCATAGCAAATGATCGGGTCTTTCTTCTTCAATTTAGTTTTGAAGCCTTCATGACGTTTGAATTTTCTTCCTCGGTTGGGCATCATTAACTTTCTGAATTGTTTAGCAAATAATGCCATTTCCTCGTCATCATCATCGTCATTCGAATCAATCTCATCTTTTGTGGATTTGAGAGCAACTCCAATGTTTTTCTTCTTCTCCTTCTCCTTTGGTGTCTCGTCAATCTTATCGAGGTCCACTTCATCTTCAAGCATCATTTCATGAGTGAGAAGGGAACCAATTAGTTCTTCAAGAGTTAAGGACGTTAGGTCCTTAGACTCGATGATTGTCGTCTTCTTTGATTGCCACGATTTTGGAAGGAAGTAGACTAACTTCCTCACAAGCTTTTCATTTGAAATGATCTCTCCATATGATTTGAGACCATTAACAATCGTTGAAAATCTATCCGTCATAGCTTTGATATCTTCATTTGGTTTCATCCTGAAATTTTCATAGCTATGCGTTAGAATACTAATTTTAGATTTCTTTACCTCATCGATACCTTAATGAGTGACTTGAAGTTTGTCTCATATTTCTTTGGCAGTTGTACAAGATGAAACTCTTCCGTATTCATCTGGTCCAAGAGCACAAAATATGATATGGATGGCTTTAGAGTTGAGCTGGAACATTCTTGTCTCTCCTTCACTCCACAATCTTGGATGAGTGAGAGGCTTGATGTATCCTTCTTCTACGGCATTCCATGCTCCCATGTCACTTGCTTGAATGAAGTACATCATCCTATTTTTCCAATAGGCATAGTTAGCCCCATTGAAGAAAGGAGGTTTATTGACGGGCATCGATTCGAGACCGAAGTCGAAGTTTGAAGTAGAGGCCATTGATGACTTTGACTATCGATGTAACTCTTCCTGAATTGACTCAAGAGGCGATTAAACCTTCAAATGAGTTAGGCTCTGATGCCAATTGTTGAGTTAGGCTTTAATCATTAATGGATTTAAAAAAAATTCGCTTTTGTTTTCCTTTAGCACAAGCATCATAGATTTTATCATTATCAAATTTAAGCTTAGGCAACCCTCGAACTAAATTTCCTTGAATTAGTCATTGCAAAACACTCATACTAGCATGTCCTAGTCTCCTATGCAATAACCAACTATCATGTTCATCCTTAGCAACTAGGCATAAATTAGTCATATCAATAGAGTCTAAATACACCATGTATATGTTTTCTATTCTATGACCAACAAGCATAATTCGATTAGATACAATGTTAATAACTTTACAACCATTAGTTTCAAATATGAAATTGAATCCTTTATCACATAATTGACTAATACTTAAGAGATTATGCTTTAATCCATTCACATATAAAACATTTTTAATTTGTATGGAAGAGGTATTACCTATAGTACCTATACCTTTGATGTGACCTTTTGAATTATCACCAAAAGTCACTTCTCCTCCATTTTTGGCGTTAAGCTCTATGAACCGGTGTTTGTCTCCGGTCATGTGTCTTGAGCATCCACTATCAAGGTACCATGAGTTTGAATTTGTTTCACGTGCCTTGTAGCAATGCTTCTATTCCTACAAACATAGATTAATTTCTAATTTTTGGTACCCAAATTCTTTTGGGCCAATATTCATTAGTTTCCAAAATCCTAATCCCCTTAGGTATCCATTTGTGTAGGATATCTTTATCTTTAGTAGTAATGAGTCCTTTAGGAACCCATATACTTTTAACGATTTTTCTATTAGAGGTTCTTCGGGGACCTCTATGATTTTAGTTTTTAAAACTTTTTCTAACAAAGTTGGATTTTGAATTTTCTCCATTTTCAAAACGTTTTGTTCCATCTTTATCAAAAGAAGTTTGAAGATCATCAATTTTCTTTTGATGATCATCATTGACCTTTGAAAGTAAATTTTGCATTTCTTTTCAAACTCTTCTAGTTTGATTTGCAAATCTTTGATTTTACTTTCAAGATCGTTGTTGGTTTTGGATATGAGTTTATTTTCATTTTTCAATTTTGAAACATCATTTTTATATTTTAAAAACAATTTCTCATAATTCGAAGCCAACCTATTATATTCCTCTAATAGCTCATCATAAGATAAATCATCAAATTCAGATGAGTTAGAGGTTACCTTAGAATCTTCCCCGAATGTCATCAAACACAAGTTTGCTACTTCTTGTTCCTTTTCATCGGAACCCTCTTCATCGCTCTATGTAGCCACATGAGCCTTGTGCTTATTTCTTGATTGACCATTTCTTTTTAATTGTGGGCAATCATATTTGACATGCCCCAGCTTTTTGCATTCATAGCAAATGATAGGGTCCTTCTCTTTTGGTTCATTTTTTAGGCCTTCATTTTGTTTGAATTTTCTTCCTCGGTAAGGTCTCTTCATTTTTCTGAACCGTTTGGCAAACAATGTCATTTCCTCGTCATCGTCATCTTCATCCGAATCACTTTCATCTTTTGTGGATTTGAGAGCAACTCCAATGTTTTTCTTCTTCTCCTTCTCCTTTGGTGTCTCGTCAATCTTATCGAGGTCCACCTCATCTTCAAGCATCATTTCATGAGTGAGGAGGGAACCGATTAGCTCTTCAAGAGTTAAGGACTTTAGGTTCTTAGCCTTGATGATTGCAGTCTTCTTGGATTGCCATGATTTTGGAAGTGAGTAAACTAACTTCCTCACAAGCTTTTCATTTGGAATGATCTCTCCATATAATTTGAGACCATTGACAATCGTTGAGAATCTATCAGTCATAGCTTTGATATCTTCATTTGGTTTCATCCTGAAATTTTCATAGCTATGTGTTAGAAGACTAATTTTAGATTCTTTTACCTCGTCGGTGCCTTCATGAGTGACTTAGAGTTTATCCCATATTTCTTTGGCGGTTGTACACGATGAAACTCTTCTATATTCATCTGGTCCAAGAGCACAAAATATTATATGGATTGCTTTGGAGTTGAGCTGGAACATTCTTGTCTCTCCTTCACTCTATAATCTTGGATGAGTGAGAGGCTTGATATATCCGTCTTCTACAACATTCCATGCTCCCATGTCACTTGCTTGAATGAAATACATCATCCTATTCTTCCAATAGGCATAGTTAGCTCCATTGAAGAAATGAGGCTTGTTGACGGGCATCGAATCGAGACCGGAGTTGACATTTGAAGTAGAGGCAATTGATGACTTGACAATCGATGTAACTCTTCCCGAATCGACTCAAGAGGTGATTAAACCTTCAAATGAGTGAGGCTCTGATACCAATTGTTGAGTTAATCGATCGACGGAAACGACCAAGAGGGGGTGAATTGGCAATTAAAATTTTGGTGGAAGCTTTTGCAGAAAATTGAAAGTAATTGCACAACGATTTAGAGTGGTTCGACTTTCTCAATCAAAGTCAACGTCCACTACCTTAGCTATCCACACTAAAGATTTTCCAACAAATTCACTAATTTGTTCTTTTTTTAAGGCCAAAGAGATAACCTTACAACTCCCTCAAGAATATACCCCAATTCTTGAGAACAGTCTTTCTCAAAGAGAAGATTACAAATTTGCAAACTTACAAGGAAATCCTCACAAGGTAGATTGTTTGCACAATTCTAGAACAAAGAAAAGAACACTTAAAAATGAATACAATTGAGTACAAGTAGTGTTCTTCAAAGCAAAATGAATATTGAATGAAAAATAGGCTTGAAATGCTCAAACTTGAGGTTTGATGCTTTCTCTTTAATTCTCTCTTGATTCATGTTGATTGTTTTGTTCTCATTTTTGATCAATGGCTTCTAAGCTTGTTTAAATACACCTTCAAATGATTCTGAACGTTGGGGATGCTTATTGGAGTCAATAGAACCGTTTAAGTGTGAAAACAATTAATAAATTCAGTTGGGAGCGTCAGTGCATCGATGCATACCCATGGTGCATCGGTGCATCAGTGTAAAATTCAAATATTTTGACAGTTGGACCCTTAGTGCATCGGTGCACTAAGAGTGCATTCGATGTTTCAAGTGCATTCGATGTTTCAAAATAGCCAGAGTGCATCGATACATGGCTGGTGCATCGATGCATCAAATGCATTCGATGTTTTCATAAAATCCTCAGTGCATCGGTGCATAGTATGTGCATCGATGCATGAAATGCATTCGATGTTCAATTTAATTCATGGTGCATCGATGCATGGATTGGTGCATCGATGCATCACTTTGATAAATTGATTTTAGGCTTGATTTTGGTTCAAAATACTTTATGAAAATTGTTTCAAAAATAGTTTAAGTATAAAACACAATTTTACACATTTAGTAAGGTTTGAATTTGAACTTGAAAGACTTAGAGTAATAATTTGATATTCGATTAATTAAATCAAATATACTTAGAAAATTATTTTTAAAATCTTAAAATTCATTTAAACTTAATTTGTTATATCGAAACACAAAAATGTTTTCAACACATAGTATCGATACCGTCAGACCCCAACAGCTAGTAATAGCTAGTTGATTTAATAATAACAAAGGTAGTACCGATACTCCCTTTAGGAGTACTGATACCCTCTGTACAAGTTTTTTTTTCTAATTATTTAAAAATTCCTTCAAGTTCCATATAATTTTTAACCTTGAAATTTTAAAATTTTTAACTTCGAAATTTTAAAATTTTTATTTTTTTTTCAAATTTAATATTAATTTGTATTAGTTTCATATTATTTTTAACTTTGAAATTTAAAAAAATTAATATTTTTTTCAATTTTATTAATTACAGTAAATATCAATGAAATTTAAACAATTCTAAAATTTTTATAATTTTGCAAAAGTACACTTTATTTAATTATAATTTAAACAAATAAACAAATTTATTACTTAAAAATTAATTTTTGATACAATTAAATATTAACTACAAAAACTTAAATAAACAAACTTATTACTTATATTTGCGCAATTCTTTCCGATGTCGAGACGTGGTAGAATGGTAATGACGTGGTGCTCGTCGATTTCGTCGTGGTCGTCCACTTTCTTCATTTTCCTCTTCTTCCGGTTCCGGTGTTCCGAACATTACTCCACCACTTTGATATACATCTTCGGGTGAAAACGATGGATTACTCAAAGTATTTGACGCCATCATTTACGTAATCGCCTCAAATTGAGATTGTCCGTAATGAAGAAGATGATCCCATGAACCTCTTTCATTCAGTTCTGAGGAAAACTATTGTGACAGTGGCACTTGATCCCACCCACTTCCTTCCCACACCGCTCGTCTCTCCATCAATGGTTGATATGCACCATATCCACCATAACTTTCTTGCGATGGATAATAATTGGTGGAAGCATAAGATGAAGATATTGACGAAGATGATGATTTTTCCCATATTTTTCCTTCATTATTTCTCACTCTGACCGCTCCTTCGGCGTTGTCAAGTATGGTTTCCCATTTGCTTCATAATTTTAGAGGTAGGGAGAAACATTGAAATCAAAATCTTCAGGTTGTACCTCGGAAAGATTAGACAATCATAAATGTCTATTTTGCCAATCGTAAATGTCTATTTTGCCAATCATATATGAATATAACATGCTTCCTCGACCAATATTTGCTATGTTTCTCACGCGCATCTACTTTATGCAAATCGTCAATGTTATGTATTGACATTTCTATCAGTTGGTGAAACCCAAATTGTCGTAAAACTCTATCGGCGGCATGGATCTCAACAACTGCGAAATGGAGCAATGGTGTTATGGCACACCATATGTCCGCTCCTTCAAAGAACATTAGTGGTAGACATCGTTGGAAATCCGACTCATAATAAGGCATCCAATTAAACTGTCAAAAGTATTATGTTAGTATAATTAAACAATTAATATTATGATTTAAAAGTTAATGCAAAAAATATGAAAATTTACCTCATGTCTACCGCCGATATCAATTCTTATATGAATATATACTTTGGTTTCACCCGACAACTTCGTATCAATTATTCGGTGTCGCCATCTAAAAAATTAAGTTATTTATTATCGTTTTCAAAATATTTAAATAAATATTATAAAATATAAAAACTATAAATATATGAATTTACCTTGCGGCGAGAGGAAACTCCATAGGAGCGGATGTAATAGGCGTCATAAACAGGAGACGATACCATGCCCATGATTGGAGCAAAACTAAACAACCTGCTACATCCGCTTTTTTCCGCTAACGACTACAGTCGCCTTACATAGTTCACGATACAAAAACGCCAAAATTGCAGAACCCCAACTATATTGGCGACATACAACAAAATCTTCCATTACCGAAAGATATTATGTGTGCACCAAATTTCCCGATTTATCCGGTAGCAAGATCCCTCCAATCAACGTCAAAAGATGCTCGAGCTGCATATATCACCTCTTGCTCCGTTGATTGTTCATCTACTCTAAATTCTCTTTCCAACCATGTCATCTGTACCCGCAACCCATCAATGACATATGTTGGAGCCTCATTTCCCAAAAAATTTGAAATAACAATATTTACCTTATAAGTGTTGCGAAGCACTAATGACATATCATTAATCAGAACGCCAAGTTGATACTCGACATATTCCAAAGTTATCGCCACTTCACCACAAGGTAAATGAAACGTATGTATTTCGGGCCTCCAACGCTCAATCAACGCCGATATCAGTGTCGACATCACCTTAAATCCGTGAAGAAACGTCGCTCCATATAATCCGAATTGTGAAAGATATATCACCATCCGCTGATGTGGCTCTTCATTCGTCATTCCTCGATGACGAATGATTCATTCTTCTCGCTACAATTTGAAAATAAATTATTTAATACAATTACATAAAATAATTATTATTAATACTATAATTTTGTCAAAACTAAAATGAAATAAAACAAATTAAACTTACCGTTGTCAACTCGATCGACGAAATATGAACTTCATCAAGACATAACATTTCATCTCTTGATGCCATTTCAACACACATTCTTCAACACAGAAGTTTTTGCTCTCAGTAGAATGTTTGATTACAACTGAAAAATCTATCCAACCCAAACCTTTATTTATACTACTCTAACCAACGGTTAGTTTTTTTCAAACTGAAAATAGTCGTTGGAACTCGTCTCACCGGCGTGACAAGTTGTATTGAATTTTTTTTAAAAATTCTACTATTTACCAATGGTCAATCCAACGGTCAAAAATTTGAAAATTATACTCGTTGGAACTCGACTCGTCGGTGTGACGAGTTTCATGCCATAAAATATTATTTTTTTTATTTTCTTTTAAAAATTTACAAAAAAATATTTTTTTCTCAAGATATATATTTTTTTATTTCGGTTGTGGGGCCCACCTGACACGATCTATTAAAAAATATATCCCACTGACGAGTTCCATGAGGATTGTTCAATTAATCGTAGATCCCAAATTAAATATTTGGGTGTCCTAATGGGCTAAATAATTTATCCGGTGCCGTAATGGGCCAATTTGGCCGATCTGATATCGAAACATTGACCAGCTCGCCAAGAGACAGTCTGATTTGAAATAATGGAATTTGATTCTACACGTCCTTGATGAGAGGAATTTGCTGCTTTCGCGTAAGGCAAGTGACTAGAACCATGCGCATTCTTCCCTTGTATTATGGGATTATAATCATGCGGAAATTGGGCAACTGATTCCCCTTCCTCACGTAGCCAACGACACGTTCTCACCGCCGCTCGCCAGAGAGGGGAATGGAGGTTAATGTCCCAACCAAAAACGATCTTGGATTTGTCCGTAGTTAGTCAGATTGGACAAAAACTTTCACCATGGCCAAGTTTACCGCATATGAAACAAAATATCTGAATTTTCTCGTATTCAAATCGAACATAACATGACGGACCGCAAGGAGCAACAAGTTTTTTCCGACGTTTCAGGGGTTTTCTGATATCAAGTCTCACTCGTATTCTCATGATACCCTTGTAGTTCAATGAGATGGCACCAGAATCGCATTATAGAAAAGATCCAACGAAATTCCCCAACATTTGAGCGACAGCAGTAGAAACAAAACCAGGCCGGACCTCGTGAACTTGAATCCAAATATCAACATTGTGAAATGGAACTATCAAAGGGTTTTCTCCATCCTTTAAGCGGTGTAGGATCAGCAAGTGAAAATTGAAATTCCATGGACCTTTTTCCTCAATCCTATCCATATCAACCTCGTGATAAAAACGAAATAAGAACCTTCCTTCACCAATATCAGAGATGGCTACTCCCCCCAAAGGGCGCCAAACACTTTCCAATGTTGTACGCATTGCCTGAAAGTGAATGACACTCGTAGTGAGAAAAGTGCCCACAAAACAGTTTGTAAAGGATATGGGTTGGTAGGCCAACAGTGATCACTTCATCCTCCTCGTCCTCTAGATTAAGATCTGCCAGATTTGTTTGAACATTTTGATCCATGACAGCAGCAGAAAAGTGAAAAAGATAACAAAAGAAAAAAAGCTTGCTACTCGAGTAGAAGAGAGCGTGTCAAAAGACACAGTATTGCTTGTGCATCAACAAAATATTATGTTAAATATTTGGAATTATTTTTAATATATTTTATAAAATTATTCATACAAATAGTTTGAGATATTAATATTTTTTTAAGATTAATTTATCGTTTTAATCTTATGATTTATTCAAAATTTGTAACGTATTTAAAATGTACAAATAAAATATTAATTTAATTGAAAGAGTCGGATCAGGATTTGCAATTGAGATAAAATGGAAAACTTAGATCCGTTTTAGGTGAAAGTGCTATTGTCTCGAAACCAGGGGAGAGAGAGAGAGAGAGGTTGCTTTGGCTGTGACCGATCAGAGGACCAAACTGATGGTGATGGCGATTATTGTGGCGGCTGGAAGATAGAACGCCGGCACTGACGGTGGTGGAGGCGGCAGCACCAGTGTTAGCTAGTAAGGAGCCCATTTCCCGTTAATGGAGAGAACAGTTGGCACTTTTTTTCATTGTTAAATTAACATTTTCAACAATTTCTTTCATTTTGATCTAATTTTCTCTTGGGTTTGTGATGTTGATTGAACTGTTGGTCATAGGAGTGTATCGGAGCTGGTTCAGTTCTGGGTTGATTTGAACCAATAGACTTGGAGCGGGTTTTCACGTTTATTTAATTCTCAAAGTTTTAGCTTTGAAGGGATTGATGGATTCAGGTGAAAAGAGACTTGTTTGTATACATATTTTATATAATTTAATGGTTGTTGATCATGGGTTTTCTTGTTTCTGTGTGTTAGTTGTGATTAAAGCTTCGATATTTTGCTTTTTAAAGTTTGATTTGATTAATATTGCTTGTACTTGAGCTTAGATTTGGGGGTATATATTGTTTAATAAATGGCATGTCACGTATTTGCAGTTAAATATTGAGAGATTGGATTTGGAATGCTTATAAAAGATGTCACTAAAGAGTATGTTACGGGAACTGAAGGAAATGAAAGATGGGATTGGTAACATATCAAAGAGAGGAGGGGAAAGCAAGCTTTGGCGTAGCCGTGCTCGATCCCATGTTGCTCCAGACATATCAAAGTGGGCGAATCTACCACCTGAATTGCTCTTGGATATCATCCAAAGGGTTGAAGAGAGCGAGACAGCTTGGCCTGCTCGAGCTGTTGTTGTGTTTTGTGCTACAGTTTGTAGGTCCTGGAGGGAAATTACAAAGGAGATCGTGAAGACTCCTGAGCAGTGTGGAAGGCTCACATTTCCTATCTCATTGAAGCAGGTTATAATCTTTCCATATTGGCAAATATCTCATTTTTTATCCCTTGAGAATTTAGTACTGGGTATCTAAATTTTTTACTAAATTTAAATCAATGGTAGGCGAAAAGTTTGATCTTGTTTGTATTCACCTTTGTCGGTAACATTATTGTTTCCAAATCTGTATATCCTCACTGGCTTTTCTTCCCTGAAATTAACACATGTTGATAGTTGAATACATGATTTTCAAATGATTACTTTCAAAATGCATGCATATAACTTATAGAGCTAAGTCTAAATTTTCCTAACTTGCTGTGTGTGTATCCATAAGTAATAGGATAGGCTATTTTCTTATTCTCCCATTTATAAGTTCTACTGTTTGTGCTTGTAAACAGCCGGGTCCTCGTGAGTCTCCAATTCAATGCTATATTAGAAGGGACAGAGCAACTTCTACTTATCTTTTGTTCTATGGTTTGGTGCCTTGTAAGTATTCTCATTTTGTTGTCCTTGTAGTTACTAAATGATTGATTATAACTTTAAAACTTTATACCTCTGTGCTTGTCATTCTCAGCTGATAACATTCTGCTCCAATTATTATTATTTTCTCTGTAACTGGATTTGTGAAGATTTTCTGCTAGCTAGGGATGTAAAAGAGTAAGTGTGACCGCATAGGTTTCGTTCAATAACCCAACATGTTGGTCTTTATCCTTTATTTTTTATCGAAAAGTTGTGAAACATAGTTTGCGTTTCTTTGGGAACCTACTTTGTGACATTACGAGGGTTACTCACCTATGTGGTTATGTTGCTTTATTCTCGTTCTTTAAGCCACGTGATGTATCTGAAACTTAGAAACCTCACTGGACGTATAACTATCATGAAGCTTCCTCGCTTTCGAGGGGTAGTTACTTGTGTTGCTTATTTGATTTAAAGTCGAGGGAGAGAGCGATAAATTATTGTTGGCAGCAAGGAAGGTCAGAAGGGCAACATGCACGGACTTTGTTATATCATTGGCTGCAGATGATTTTTCTAGGGCTAGCAACAATTATGTTGGTAAACTAAAGTGAGTTTTGCCATTATATTTCTTATGTTTCTTTGATCATTCTCTCTCCTTTTCAACGATGAGATGTTGAGATTTCTTTTCAGGACTAATTTTTTGGGTACCAAGTTCACCATACATGATAGTCAACCACCATGTGACTCAATAATCCCGTCAACTTCTCGATCAAACCTTAGATTCCACTTCAAGCAGGTTTCTCCAAGGTTACCGACATGCAACTACATCATAGGTATCATTACCTATGAGCTCAATGTTCTACGAGCACGAGGACCAAGGAGAATGCATTGTATTTTGCATTCAATTCCCGTCTCTGCTATACAGGAAGGAGACATTGTCCCAACACCGTCAACATCCCCATATTCTTTCAATGAACAGTTTTCTCCCCTAACCAGTTCCAGAGGAAATGAGCCTTCAATAGACACCAGCTCCCCAAGCGTACCAGCCACACCAGTATGCTTCGTGGTACCAGGAGAGCCATTAACCCTAAAAAATAAGGCTCCAAGATGGCATGAATAGTTACAGTGATAGTGCCTAAACTTTAGGGGGCGTGTGACAGTGGCATCCGTTAAGAATTTCCAGCTTTCTGCAGTTGTTGATCCATCAAATAATGTATTACTCGAAGAGCAAGAGAAGGTAATCTTGCAGTTTGGAAAAATTAGAAAATATATCTTCATTATGGATTATCAATACCCTCTATCTGCTTTCCAAGCCTTTGTTGTCTGCCTTAGCAGCTTTGACACTTGTCGGAATCGTCTTTCGGTTGGGCCCCGAATTAGGCTTCGACTTGGATTAAATGAATTGGGAGTCGTCACCGACCATTTTAAAAAGAACTTAGGTGGGTTGGAAACAATCTTACCTGATCTGCGTTGTACCATAAATATATCGGGTTCAGGAGTTGATTACGGTCAAGAAAGGATTAGCACCCTTGAACCACCCTTTCGGTACCAATTAATTTATCAGTTGTCTTTAATTGCGAAAATTAAAAATTGAAATTTAAAAATTTGATTCGAATTGTTTACCTTTGATTGATTTAAACGAAGATCTTTAAAAAAATAGAAATACTAGGGAAAGTAAGTAAATAAATAAATACTAAATCAAAAGAAAGAAGAGAGAGAAGAAAAAGAAAATATATAAAAATAAATAAACAAAAAAGATAAGAAAATAAAGATAAATCAAAGGAAAAAAATACAAAAAATACAAAAAAAAATATGAAATGAACCGAAAAAAATATAATAATAATAATAAGTCAACGATAATAATGATAATAAATATATACATGAAGACATATATATAAAATTGAGGAGAAAATAATTAAATAAATAAAAAGGACCAACCTGATTGAAAACGAAATTAAGGTATAAAATTAAAAGAGAAATGAATAAATTCAAATTAATGAGAAAAAGACAATGCTTATAAAACAGGGGGGACCTAAATCACAATTAGCCCCAGAAAGGTGAGACGCGTGTGAGCTTACAAAAGGGGAAGGACTAAACCTTATATTATCCCTGAAACTTTGAAAATACGCAGTAACTAGGGCTCAAAACGGCGTCGTTTCAATCTTTCTATTTAAGGCCAAAATATGGCCTTTCTTCCCTTATTCCCCTTCATTTCTCTATTTTCGCCTCTCTCTCTAAATATGAGAGGATAACAATTCTCTCGCCACTCTCTAATCCGATGAGAATCCGGCCACTACTCCGGTGGCTACCCACCGCGCCGGCCGAAACACAAAATCCCAAGACACCCAAAACCTTAAACCCTAAATAACACCCAAAACACTCACCTCACCCTCGAGACCCTAAATCTAAACCCCAAAACACAAAATCCCAACCCCCTTGGCGTAGATCTGACGAAGACCCACTCGGTTTTCTTTTATGTTGTTGTCTTTGTTGTGTTTACTGTTTTTGGTGGTCTTTCTGGCTTCTGTTTTATTGATATATGGTGTTCGATGATGATGGGTTTTTTCTTGTTAGTAGTGTGTCTTGGTTTACTGTTGTTGGGTCGTGTTTGTGGTTTGGTTGGTATTCTGTGGCTCTTTCTGTGTACTTGGTTTGGTACTGTGCTGTATCTCCGTTCTGTCCTCTCGGTTCGTTGATTGTGTGGTTTGTGTAATGTGGGTTTTCTCGATCTTGTTGTTGGTTGGCTTTGAATGTTTTCGGTTTTTTGTGTTGTTGGTCGTGTACTATGTACCGATTGTTGTTCTTCCTCGATGGTTTCTCCGTTCCCCCATGGTCGATGATCTCTCTGTGTCTATTTATACAGCCCCGATAGGGACTGTTTTCGATTATATAGGGGTGTTCCGTATGTTTTGGGCCTCACGTCATTCTGTTCGTGGTTGGCCTGTCATCCCGGGATGGGTCAGTCCCAGGGGTCTCGGCCGGCCAATCTCCCTTTGACTATGTAACTTCCCCATGCGACGCTTACTGAGACTGGGAAACCCTAATCCCTTGTTGGGCTGGTTCAGGCCCGTTCTAGTTGGACTTTTGATGGACCATACTCGAACAGTGGAGCTGAAAAAGTAATGAATTTAAAAAATAATTATAATAAAAATAAATAAAATAAAATAAAAAGAATATTTAAATATATATATATATATATATATATATATATTATTTAGGTTTTTAAAAAAATTAAAATCATATAATACATATTTTCAAATAATGTTTTAAAATTATATATTATATATATACTTTCTAAAAAAGGTTTTCAAAATCATATACTAAATAGTTTTAAAAATGATTTTAAAAACTATATATTATAAATATTTTTCAAATTGATTTTTTATTATATATATATATTTAAAATGTTTTCGAAAATTATATTATATATATTTCAAAATGTTTTTTTTAAAACTATATAATATATATGTTTTCAAAAATATTTTCAAAAACTATATAATATATATGTTTTCAAAAACCATATATTATATATTTTCAAAATGTTTTCCTTTTAGAAAACCATATATTATATAGTTTTCAAAATGATTTCAAACTATATAATATATATATATAAATAATAAAAGAGATGGAAGATGAGTGTCTACAGTTGCATCTCTTTGTAATTTTTCGTATAACGAAAAATATGACAAAGATAAAAAGACAAATTTTCGTTCGGTGGAGTTGAAGAATAACTCCATGTCGAATTAGGTTGCAGATGGCTCCTCCGTCACGAAGTCCAGTCCACCTTGAAATGATATGGAATTGAAGTCGTAGTTCGGAATTTGAATCAGAACGTGGATTATCGTCGCCAAATTGTAGTCAACCTCGGTCTTCTTCTTGGTTTAAAGACCTTGGTTAAAATTCAACTGGAAATACTTCTTTGAGTCCACCATGTGGTAGATAGGTCCTCGGTCTGAATGAAATCGAACACGAAAGGTCTTTGTTGAAAGATAGCTCTTCTTGAATTAAGTTATGCTGCCGGAAAACAGTTTTTTTGTCATTGAGGTACGGTTAACCAAGGTCTTCTTCTTGACTTGAAAACCTTGATTGCAACCGGACACTATGTGATTGAGATGTCATCGAGCTGAATGAAATCGAACTCGACAATTTTATTGGCAAATAGCCCTTCTTGCCTTGAGCTATTCTGTAAATTTGGTTTGCCTCTTAGCTGAGTGTAATCGAACTCAAATGTCTTTGGAAGATAGCCTTTCTCGACTTAAGTTATGCTGCAAATGATGTGCCTTGGAGCTGAGCGTAGTCGAACTCGAAGGTCTTTTGGTGGCAGATAACTATTCTAGCCTTGAGTTATGCTGTAAATGATGTGCGCTCGAAGCTGAGTGTAATCGAACTCGAGAGTCTTTGGCAGATAGCCCTTCTCGACTTAAGCTATACTGCAAATGATATGCCTCAGAGCTGAGCTTAGTCAAACTCAAAGGTCTTTGATTGGTAGATAACCCTTCTCGACTTAAGTTATGCTGCAAATGATGTGCCCTCGAAGCTGAGTGTAATCGAACTCGAGAGTCTTTGGCAGATAGCCCTTCTCGACTTAAGCTATGCTGTAAATGATGTGTCTTGGAGCTGAGCGTAGTCGAACTCAAAGGTCTTTGGTTGGAAGATAACCATTCTTGACTTAAGTTATGCAGCAAATGAAGTGCCCTCGAAGCTGAGTGTAATCGAACTCGAGGATCTTTGGCAGATAGCCCTTCTCGACTTAAGCTATGCTGCAAATGATGTGCCTTGGAGCTGAGCGTAGTCAAACTCGAAGGTCTTTTGGTTACAGATAACCTTTCTAGCCTTGAGTTATGCTATAAATGATGTGCCCTCAAAGCTGAGTGTAATCGAACTCGAGGGTCTTTGGCATATAGCCCTTCTCGACTTAAGATATTCTGCAAATGATATGCCTTGGAGCTGAACGTAGTCGAACTCAAAGGTCTTTGTTGGCAGATAACCCTTCTAGCCTTGAGTTATGCTGCAAATGTTATCTTTTAAAAAATGGCTTCCATTCGCAGGTCTAAGCCGGTCATAGTTCTTCAGGTGGTTCCTCTGAGCGGGTCTGAACTAAGTGAGATGATCTTTGAATAACTCCCTTTTACGGGAAAACCTACTGATAAATTCTGACAGTCGGATATCTTCCGTTGTGAAATTGAAATCTGGCTTGAAGGGGAAACATGTTGTTCATTGTTGAGTTGAGCTGAACTGGATTTGTTCTGAATTAGTTCTCGAGCCTATTTGAAATTGACTCTGATATCCATATATATGTTAAGTCGGTTGAGGTGTAGCTTCTCACTGCTGAGTTAAGCAACCACCATCATTCTTTAAAGGCGTTTGCGAATCGAGTATCTTTCATCTTGAAGTCGAAACTTGACTCTTAAAGCTGCAAAAAATCATTTATGCTAAAATGATGAATGTGATGCACCTAAGTATGTCTAAGATGCATGCAACATGAATGAATTATATGTTATCTCCTAGATGGATTCTCGTGCTTTGTCTGCCAATATGGTCCCTTGAATCGATCGTGCCCCATTATCTTTTCAAGCTTGGGCTTTACGGATCTTTCATATCTGATATTGTTCTGTTTGAAAATGTTTTTCTCATTTTTCTTGTTTTAGGAGGGCAAATGATAAAAATACTGTAAAATATTATTCGTAATTGAATCAAATTGTAAACATGAGTTCAAAGTATATCAAAGGAATCAAGAGCTCTTTTAATGCTTTCAGAGTTACGTCTCTTTGACAAATGTTCAAATGGATGAGTTGACTTTAGGTTGGCCTCTTTTCTAAGGTTTTAGTAACCCAAAATGTCATTTTTTTTTGAAATATCGCAACATGCTTTGGCATTTCAATTGGGTGCGGACAAAATGACGCAACTAGTATAATCAATTATTAGACCTTTTATTTTGGTCCTCTGAAATCTTCCAATTGTTCAAACTTTGTAGGCTCCTCTAACAAAGGCAGTGCAAAAAATATCGGTCTAAAAAGGAAATTCTTGAGTGCTCGTGTGAATTTGACTATAACAGGTGTTCCTTAACTCCCTTAGTCCATCATTACCAAAATTTTCTTGCTTATATAAATTTGATTTAATTTGCCGTTATCTGGCTAGTTGAATCCATAAAGCCGGTGTGTTTAGCCAATTGATTTAGAGGGACAACTTAACATTATAATCAGTTTTATCAAGTTCACTGAAGGGTTCATCTCATCACAAAGTCTTCGACCGGACAATAGCAGTGGAGCAAACACCGAATTGCCAAGTGTTCGAGCATGGTTTGAACGTAATCTATTCATAAGGCCAAGGCTTTCAAGTTTCCTCTATAACCAATTACCTTAGTGGAATAGCTCAGCTTTGCGGATTTAATTTCTTAAGATTGTCAAGAAGAACCTGTTATAGTCTAGGTGTTGTTAAAAGTCAACATTTCATCTTTAGAGTTCAATTTTCAAGCAACTGACCTAAACTAGATTCACTTACTAGACTATTCCATCTGTGAATATCATTATCATCACTGAACGTCTTAAATAAAAGTATAGTAATGTCATATGCAAAAGGATGCCCCATGTTGTCTGCACCTTATGAAAGAAAAATGTTATATTGGTTGATTGCAAGAGCAGAGTACGGTGTTTGAGAGTATATTATGGGTAATGTCAAAAGTCCTTGTTTTAAATCATGTTACTTCGTCAAAGATATGTAACTTTAAACTATTTACAGAGTTTCTTAATTCAAATGATATTCAAAGCACTGCAAGTTTGTAAATGTGATTCATTGCTTGTCATCATTAAAGTAACATAAATTTATTCAAATGTCTTTACAGAAACTTGAGAAAACATAAAAAACAAATTCAAACATAATGCCTCAAATGATGAAACGATATGCCTCACTTGGATGCCCCTAAGTTGTTGAAGTCGATCCAGTTCTGGTTACGCATCTTCTGTACGACTCTCTTGAATACGTAACAGTTCTCAATTGTGTGCCCTAGGACACCGCCATGATATTCACAATGAGCACTCTCATCATACCACTTGGTATATGGGGGCTTCATGGGTTCTACCGGATATGGTGACACTACATGGGTGTGAAGCAGTTGTTAATAAAGCTCTTTGTAGGTCATGAGAATAGGGTCGAAATATTCCCTTTCCCTCATTGGTTCTCTAGAATCTTGTTTAGAAGTACTTGACGGTACAGTTGCAGTTGATTTTAGTTTGGAGATTGTGACACCTTTACTGGCATGGTTGATGTTGTTAATCTCTCCATCCCGCTCTCGCATAGGAGGTTCTTACTGGCCTCCCCATCCTTAATTTTGCCTTGCTTTATGGCCGACTCGATCATTTCTCCGGCCATAACCAAGTCTGAAAAGCTTCCTGGTGTGATCGTAACCAGGTGCCCGAAGTTGGAGCCTTCAGGGTCTGTACGAAAAGTTTTCGGATTTCCTTTTCATCCAAAGGTGGATGCACTTGTATAGCCAAATCTCTCCATTTTTGTGTGTATTACCTGAAACTCTCGTTATGCTTCTTTTCCATGTTTTGTAGCATAACTCGATCTGGCCTTATGTCATTGACATGCTTGTATTGTTCCAAAAATGACTTGGCCAGGTCCTTCTAGGACTTGATATTTGATCGGCTTAACTGGTTATACCACCGAATGGCTAAGCCCGACAGACTCTCCTGGAAGCAATGGATCAGGAGTTGGTCGTTTCTTCCATATCCTGTCATCTTTCGGCAGAACATGGTGATGTGAGCGGATAAACAATTGTTCCCGTCAAACTTCTCGAATTTTGGGGACTTAAATTTCGGAGGAAAAACCAAGTCCGGGACTAGACTGAGTTTCGTGGCATCGATTTCATGGTAGTCATGGTCTCCTTTGACTACCTTTATTTGGTCCTCCAATTGTTTGATTTTTTCCTCCATCTTCTTTTATTTGTCATCTTCGTCCGAATCCGGTATATGGTAATAACCCGGATTGTTCTCAGGGTTAAATACAGAGGATGAGGGCTTCGCTTTTGTAGCAGATGAGTCCCCTCAAAGTTCTGGTAAGATTTCAGGTGAGATAACCACTTGCGGGGTAGGTTGTATAGTTACCATTTCCGGTGAACCTGCCCCAGGCGCACTAGTCTGTTGTAAGCCAACTAACTTGGCAACGATCTGATCAACAAAGGACTCTTGGTTCTTTGTGATTGTTTCCAGAGTATTTCGACTGCTCTGGCTTATCTTATCTTCTAGCTCTTTCTGTAGTTTCAACATATTCTCCTCGATTTGTGTAATTCTGGCTTCCATCCTCTTTTTCTTCAAACGGGTGTTATGCGGATGGGGTGTGTCCAACGCTTGAGGCGGTGTATCCAGTATTTGCTCCTTTTGATGAGACATGTTTATGTTAGTTAATGCGAATGTAAAGAAAAATGACAAAAATGCAAAATATGTCTAGATGCATAATGCATGAAATGTTCGAGGCATTAATCCAAAAAATGTGTCTGTTATTAGAAATAATCCTTATTTGGGACAAAACTGTTTTATCTTTTAAGAGACAAAAAATATTCTGACAGCTTCTGACATGTTGACTAGTCTTCTGCCTTCATCCGTCACCGGTTGAATAACCTGTCGAACCGCTCTGGCTTCTCTGAATGAACTGTGCAAATGACGATTTGTTTGCCCAAAAAAAGCCTCGAAGGACTGCACCTCCGGCATTTATCTTTTGTTGAGATTATTCCCAACGAATACGTCATTGGAGCCCTTAATTGATAGGAACTATGTGAAGTCCATTTGTCTGTTTCTTGAATTCGTCAACAATGGTCTCCAATTTCAGCTATCGTTTTGTCATTGTTGTCTTTGAAGGGACTCCCAAGATCAGTAACCTTCATCTTGCCCCTGCAACCTCTGTCAGTCAGTTCTTCAAAGATAAACTTTCATTGTGCTTGATGTAGACCCGGGTTCATTCCGAGTCCTTTATAATGCAGCAGAGTGATATACACTTCAATTGTGGGTACCACGTCTTCTAGATTAAATGTGACACATAGTCGCCTTGTAGACCGTCCTCTGTATTTTCATCTCTTGTATTACAACCCCTTTGTCCATAAATTCAGATTATTCATGTTTAACAAACACGTTTTTATGGATCACCACCTCTTTTACATGATACAAGTGATGAAAACAAAATGAAAGAGAACAAAAATAAATAAATAAAAAGAGTTAGTGAGGTAAATAAAATAATAATAATAAAAATGAAAGATCCTACCACATATGATATCTACCCCACATGCTTTAATTCCTACCCGGACATGATCTCTATCCCGCATGCTAATTTCAAACAAATCCTAAACCGCATATTTGTCTAGTTCACATGCTTTGAACAGAAAGTAAAGCAGAAAATAAAATCAAAGCAGCCTAAGATTTGGAATGAGGTATTGGGGTGGGCTCTAATTCCCTGTACTCTCTCGGCTTATGTTATAAAAAAGGTACTCGAGTTCTCCTTGCCGGTTCCCCTTGGGCTTTCCAGACCCTTAGTCCTAAGCCTATTACAAGCTTATGTGGACTAAGTTAAACTCGAGAGGAAACATTCCTTTATGCCCGCACGGTGAATAAATTCACACGAAGGCATAAGGTATATGAATCTCGAAAGCTATTTGCTAGGCCCGCACAGTGAATAAATTCACACGAAGGCGTCGCTTTCACCCCCACTTAAATAGGGTTTGAAGCTCGGGTATAGAGCCTGAGATGAAAATTTTGAAAAATCTGAAATCATTGAAAAAAAAAGTCAATACAACTATTTAGTTGAAAAATAATCAAAGATAAATAATTGGAATCGAATAAATAAATTTAAATTTAAATTTACCATTTTCGCATAAAAAGACAATCGAAAATTAATTTCGGCCCGACTCACTTACTTGTCCCCAATGGAGTCGTCAAGCTGTCGGAATCGTCTTTCGGTTGGGCCCCGAAATTGGGCCTCAACGTGAATGAATTGGGTTAGAGTCGCCACTGACCACTTTAAAACAAATTTAGGTGGGTCGGACACCATCTTATCTGATCTGCGTTGTACTAGAAACGTGTCGAGTTCGGGAGTCGGTTACGGTCAAGGAAGGATCAGCACCCTTGAACCGCCCTTTCGGTACCAATTAATTTTCCGGTTGTCTTTATTTGCAAAAATTAAAATTAATTTGAAATTTAATTCGAATTAATTACCTTTGATCGATTGGAATTCTTCTAAAAAAAGTTGAAAATGTTAGTAAAAAATAAAATTAAAATTAAAAACAATAAAATAAAATAAATACATGAATAAAATAATAAATCAAGGAAAAAAAGAAAATAAAATAAATAAAAGAATAAATCGAAAGAAAAATGAAAAATAAAATAAAAATAAAATAAAATAAAGGAAAAAAATAAATTAAATAGATAAGTAAAATAATAATAATGATAACAATGAAAAAAAGCACAAAAAAATAAAATAAAATTTAATTAAAATAAAATAAAAGAAAATAAACTAAAAATGAAAAGAAAAGAAAATATTAACTATTTAAAAATTACGAAAATGAGTAATAATAATAAAAATAAATAAAAATGAGTAAATAAATAAACAGGGATTAAAGTGCGAACATGTTAAATTCGGAACCCATATTAAAATGCTGCAAATTAGATTTAATGACGAAAATGTAGATGCTACAAAACCTGAGGATCGTAGATGAGGTTTATCCACTTCTAAAATTACACAACGGTCCCTCCCCAAAACGACGCCATTTTGGGAGGGACAAAAGTAAGTATAAAAAGCCCAAAATGAGCTCTCAACCCTCATTTGTATCAAGCATCAGAAAAAACAAAAAAAAACTTTCTAATGCTATGAAGTTCCCCCAGCCGGCCGAACCTCAGCCATCGCACCGCCGCCTCTTCGATCATCGTTAGCGGCGGTCGAGCAAACCCTAAACACCTCGAAACACTCACCTTAAGCTCGTAAACCCAAAACTAAACCCCAAATCCGCTAAAACCCCCCCGAACACCGTAGATCTACCCTTAAAGTTTCGATCTTTACCCTTTTTGTTGGTGACGCTTTGTTTCCCGGCGAGTTCCTCTCGGTTTCGATGTGTGCTGGTTTATTTATTGCTTTTGGGTCTCGAATGACTTTGTTGATATATTTGCTTGTGTGTTTCTTGTTTCAATATTTGGTTGGTCATTGTGTTTGGCTTTCTGTTTTTCGATGTTGGCTGATGTATATGGGTTTTGTTGTTTTGCTTGATGGTTTTCCCTCGGTTTACTGTGTTTATGCTTTGGTGATTTTCATCCGTTTGGTTTTTTGTTGTGTATCTCTCTTGGTTCCCCCGTTGATGGTTTTGTTTGGGTCTCTCGGCCGTGGGGTCTCTCGGTATACTGTTGATATTTTCCCCTGTATTGTGTTGGTCGTGGGTTTTTATAACCCTCACCGGCCGTTGTGGCTCCGGATATCATGGGGTGCTAGCTGATTTTTCGGGATGGTTCAGTCTCGGTGGTCGTGCTTGAACAATTGGCCTTGGTTCCGATTTTTCTACGATTTGGCTGAGGATTTCGGTCGGTCGTTCTTGCTTCTTGAACCTTCTTTGACTAGATCTCGACCGTTGGATTGGGTCAGATCCAACAGTCCAAGATCATATACGGTGCTGGACTTGTTATCTTGATAGACTAGGGTTTTACAACCCTAATAGACCTGGACTAGTTAGATGTGGACCCTCGTTGGACTTGGACCCTGGACCAGAAAAACCAAAAAGAACTAAATAAATAAGGAAAAATAAATAAATAAATAATAAAATAAAAATTAAAATATTTTTCAAAAACTATTATATAATATATATTTTCCAAAATGATTTTTTAAAACTATATAATATATATATTTTCAAAAAAAGTTTTAAAAACTATATATTATATATTTTCAAAATAATTTTAAAAAACTATATATTATATTTTCAAAATATTTTTTTAAAAACTATATATTATATATATATTCCAAAATATT
Source organism: Hibiscus syriacus (assembly GCF_006381635.1). Lineage (NCBI taxonomy): Eukaryota > Viridiplantae > Streptophyta > Magnoliopsida > Malvales > Malvaceae > Hibiscus > Hibiscus syriacus. The sequence goes on from NW_024062608.1 coordinate 496,043, forward strand.
TTGAAAACTATATTTTATACGTATTTTCAAAGTGTTTTTTGAAAACCATATAGTATATATTTTTAAAATGTTTTTCAAAATCTATATAATATATATATTTTCAAAATGTTTTTCAAAAACTATATATTATATATATTTTTTCAAAATGTTTTAAAAACTATATATTATATGTAAGTTTTCAAAAATATTTAAAAACCATATATTATATGTAAGTTTTCAAAAATATTTAAAAACCATATATTATATAATTTCCGAAATGATTTCAAACTATATATAATATATACTTTAAAACGTTTTCAAACTACATAATAAAATAAAATTAAAAATAATTGATAAGAAAAAAATCGGACTAAAATGAGTGTCTACAACACTAAATCAGCTTGTGAATGATCACCGCCGGTCGGACCACATCATTGATTTGACCCTTCGAGACATCTCCATCCAGCTGAGAAGTTATATTCCAAACTGTCCTGTGAACGACAGCATGTTGGTAGGAAATTCTTATCTTTCCGCTCTAGAATTCTTCCTTTAATATTTGCAAATTTTACCCTTACATTATTTTCAGTCTTCACGATTATTCCTAGCAGTTCTATCCCAAACTGGCCTGATGACAGGGTGTTAGTAGAAAATTCGTATCTTGCATGGCTTTGATCATGCGATCTTGACTTTCATGTTCTTTTTATCATTTTAAAACCAAAACTTGGTAAACAACAAATTGTCTATATCTAGTTGTTGGTGCTTCCTTTCCTTGTTATCATCCCACCCGAAGCCTGGCCGAACCAAAAATGAAACAAAGCGAGCAATACCATCAGCTGCACCACTGAAGCAATGCCTGGAGCAGAGAAATAAACTTAATGGACAACAATAGCCACGTACAAGAAGAAAATAAGCTGGTATACAGCGTGACAAATCAAAACATCAATTGCCTTTTCTCAAATAACATAATGTAACTATGTCTGAAAAAATCACGACGTTTAAACCATTTGAACAGCACGGGTACAAGGGAGTCAGTACAAACAATATCGTCTCATTTTCTTCCTACCAATATCGAGAAATTTACTCCGATGAGGAGCTCCTTATAGTTCTAATGAGTTCAGTTCTCTTCAAGACGAGACAATATTCTACGTTTCACATGGCATGACCTATTCTACCCCAAGCTAGGCCACATCTATTACCTAACAATATGGTGAACATTTGATCGAGTCGAGTAAAAACAATTTAAGTTATTCGAGTTGACGAGTCGTATTTTACAACTTAAACTTAACTTGAAATTTTCTCGAATCGAGTTGAGCTTAAGAAATTTGAGTCGGGTTATTCGAGTTGAGTTATTCAATTTTTTATACTAATTTCATTATAATTATTTATTTTAATATGATAAGGATTGATTTTAATTTTTCAACTTTCTCTAACCATATAAGATATATATTTCATATTATTTTCACATTATAATGTTATTTACTATATCAAATACAATCTAAATTATAAACATATTCACAATATTATACTTTTCTTTATTTTGAGGGTAAAATATATATGAGAGTATAAAAGAGTCAAAGAATTGATGGCAAAAGAATTTGCTAACTATTATAGTCAGAAGACCAAATTGAGTAAAATGCATTATTAAGGGTCTAATAAAAAAAAGAGTATAATTTTAGTTTAAAAAAAATAAGAATGAAGTTACATAGGTATTTTATATACGCACGTGATTCAAATTTGGTAAGAATGGACTTAAAATAAAAGATGAATTAAAGAAATAAGAAAATTATAAAAAAAAATTGAGGGACTGATGTGATCCAAATCAGCAACATAAATGTCCTTGCATCTCCAACCTTTCACAATAATCAAAGGGGGATTTTCACTAACTTATTCTTTCTTTATACCGTAGTTATAATAATAGTTTACATACATTACATTTATAGCTATGATGATGATATTATGTAATGTATGAAGTTACTATTATGAACCACATTTTTATATGCTTAATTATTATATTCCTTAGCTTATATTAAGTTTTCTTTTGTAGGTGCATAGGCGGCCACATGATGGGAGCTAACTTAAAGCTAGCATTGGAGTCTAAGAGCTATGGAAATTTGACTAGGACAACTTCGGGACAGCTCAAGAACATTTTGGAACAAAGTTGCCAACTACCCTCCGAGCTCATAGCTGACTTGAGCTGGACTTTTGAGCTAGCTAAAGACCTCATTTCAGATGGAGAGTTCCACCATCATCACCACCACACAGAGTACTTCAAATATGGTCTAGGTCAATTTTTAAAGATTCGTACCTTTTCGCGAAGAGTTGCCATTTCAAAAGGTGTCTTGTCAAAGGAGCTAACAAAAAATTCATTTTCATATAATTCATTTATGGCCAGCTCATCTTCAGCTCATACACATTGGAAGTAGCTCAATTGATGAAAGGTCACCCTACACACAAAGTGACCTTTCATGACAAGTTGTTGCCCAATCGATGCCATGTCACCTAGGCACATGATGGATGCCAAGTCACGTATACATTGTTGTCTTTCTTCATTCCATGGATGAGCCTACACCTTAAGCATCCTATGAACCCCATGTGAGTGCCTCATGACCAGCCCACCCATGTGCCAGCGTGTGGAACTATTAGACGCCAAAGTGAAGGGGCTTCTCTCTATTCGGCCAAAGCAAGGTGTTGTTTCAAGTTGGCACCAAGATGAACCATAAGGAGACCATTCGGCTAAAGGGACTTCTTCATTCAACCAAGCAACATTTATTTTCATTTTAAGTCATTTATTTTGTCGAAAATACATGTATTTATTCAGCCAAACCTTTGCAAGCCTATAAATAGGCTTTGGCATTTCATTTGTAACTCAACCCTTTGATAATATAAATCTTGTGAGATTATTCTCTCTTCAAGTTCTTTTTAGAACTATATCGATTAAGCAAGCTTCTAAAGTTTGTGGTGTCAATCCTTTCCATTGATACTTCGAGTTCCTAGTTTCCATAACTAGTGGGTTCAAGTCCTTTCATACCATCCCTTATTTAAGTTTATAAAGAACGGGGTTAAATTTCTTATAGTTTTGCTTCCTCTTTGGCTTACTTAAGATACTACTTAAACCATCACCATATTCCATCACCTTCACGCCAACATCATCACCATTTCATTACCATATCAGCATTAAATCATCCTTCATCTATCATCAAAGTCAACGTCCATTATCACCGTTGGAGACCGAGACAGTTGCATTTGAAGAAGATTTCTACAACACTTCTGCAACCTACCTTTGATAACATCTATATCCATTTCATTTCTAATCATTTTCATTTCTTTATTTCATTTCTTATTTCAATTTAATCTTTTCTTTCTTTATATTGTACATATTTCTTATTAATTCAAGTGTAGCATTTGGTGTCTCTCCTAGATCGAGAAACAACAAGGCTGCCAATTTCTCCATCATTGAAGAAGGTTGGATAGCCTTACATCAAGCGGTATTCAGAGCTAAGTCGGATTGACAATCAAAGTGCTGCAACAAAAGAAAAAGAAAGAAGAAAAACGAAAAGAAAAAGAAAAAACTCCTATATCAGATTTGGAGTGCAAAAAAAGAAAGAGAAGAAATTCAAAAGCAAAAGAAAAGTGAAGCAAAGTTGTAAATTACAAAGAAGCACATTACAATTTGCCCCAACATCAAACTTGAAGGAGGTATCCTTGTTGTTTCTTGTGAATGAAGATAGTAGGTGTTGCAACTTGAGTTGTAAGTTATCTTCATTTTCTCTTTATTTCATTTCATTTTCTTTCATCCTTTCTTATCTATTACCTTATCCCTTCTTACCTATTCTACTTTTACCATATCCATTTTTATACCCTAACCATTTCCTATAGCCGATACAACAAACAAAGAAACTTGCTCAATCTTGAGTTAGTTCTCTAAAGGACCCACAAGAGAGAATTGAGCGGTAAAAGGCAAACGAGAGGGTGAGATCAGAAGGGGGATCAAAAAAAGACAAGGAATATATCCCCGAGTGCAAACACGAGTGTGAGAGGAGTGCAATTTGAATTTTCTTTAGAGTTATCAAGTGAGGATTTTGTGAGTGTGATGGTAAGATTTTAATTTATTTTATTCCACTAACCATGTCTCAAAGCCCTAGAGAAAATACAGGAACACCAAACTTACAAATACATGCACTCATTGGTGAAATGATGCGAATGTTTTGTGAAGAGTTTGATGCTCTTCATGAAAAGATAGATCAACGTCAGGATCTACCACCAGCCCGAAATAATGGAGTTCTTAGAAGACAACAACAACCAACTCCAGAAGAAGATGTTCAAGAAAATATTGACGACAGAGAACAAGTAGTATTCCAAGGCCCTAGACATGTTATTGTTGATGACAACTTAAGTAACATCAAGATTAAGATTCCTCAATTTCAAGGAATGACCGATCCTGAAGCCTATCTCGAATGGGAAAGCAACGTGGAACATGTTTTTAGTTGCTAAAACTATTCCAAGATAAATAAAGTAAAATTGGCAGCCATGGAAATCATAGACTATGCTTTAATATGGTGGGATCAACTTACCCTCAACAGAAGGTGGAATGGAGAACGACCGGTCTCAACTTGGCATAAAATGAAAGGTATAATGCGGAAACGATTCATTCCTGTTTATTATCACCGAGACTTGTTTCAAAAATTACAGAATCTTAAGCAAGGCCAAAGGAGTGTGGATGATTATTATAAAGAAATAGAAGTGGCCATGATCCGAGTCAACATTGAGGAGGATCGTGAAGCAACTATGGCTAGATTCATTGCTGGACTTAATCCCGAAATTGCCAACACCTTGGAGTTGTACCATTACATTGAAATAGATGAGATGGTGCAAATGGAAATGTAGATCGAAAGGCAACTAAAGAGGAGACATACATCTCGCAATGTTGCACCCACACCATCAAAATGGAGTCTGAATAACATAAAGAAGCCTACTCCTTCTCCTGTCAAAGAACAAGTCGAATCTTCAAAGACTCAGCAAGTAAGTAAAAACCCCAACAGAGGAAAATAAACCACTGAACAGTCAAGAGACATTAGGAGCTTTAATTGTCTTGGGAGGGGCCACGTATCTACACAATGTCCCAACCGGAATACAATGCTCTTACTTGGAAATGGTGAAATCGAATCTGAATCTGAAGAAGAATAAGATGCACCAACTGAAGTCAATGAAGACATAATCGTTGCAGACCCCATTGAAAGAGGAGAAGCATTGGTATAAAAAGAAGTTTTAACATTCAAGTCACGGAGGACAATGCACATAGAGAAAACATTTTTCATACCCGATGCCATGTTAATGAAAATGTATATTTTGTTATTATAGATGGTGGAAATTGTACTAACGTGGCCAGCATAATTATGGTGGAAAAACTTGACTTGAAAACGATGAAGCACCCGAATCCCTATAAGCTACAGTGGCTCAATGAAAGAGGGGAACTCAATGTTAACAAACAGGTGATAGTTCCATTTTCAATTGGCAAATAAAAGGATATGGTTATGTGTGATGTTGTCCCTATGCACGCTAGCCATCTACTTCTTGGAAGGCCATGGCAATACGACAAAAGGATTATCCATGATTGTTTTACCAATCTATACTAGTTCAACCATAGAGGGAAGAAGATTATCCTTACTCCTTTAAATCCGAAACAAGTTCAGAATGATCAAATCAAAATGAAACAAAGTGTTGAGGCTAAGAGGAAAGGAAAAACATCAGCAAGCTTTTGGAAGAAACTGATCTAAAGACAAGTGTTATTCTTCAAAGTGCTTGATACGAGAATGCCTATTGACTGAACGTAAGGTTGAAGATGATTATTCTAACTTTGAAAATGCATAATTTTTCTTTGACTTGCAGGATGTACAAAGGGACACCATTTGTCAAAATAAAGGTTTAGGAGACATGACCTTTGAAAATCCAAAAGATGTGTCTATTGAGCAGCAAAAGGAAATAATTTTTCATTCAAAGGACATGACCTTAGGAGGACCAATAGAAGTGACTCATGGGAACTCAATGATCATGCCTATTGGAAAATTATAGGACACCACTTTTGCGATGTCAAGGAACCAACACTTTTAAAACAAAATGACATGGGCATATCTCACGCAAATGCCTATTGAAGAGATCCCCATTTTTGACAAAACAACAACTATGGGATGGAAGAACGTTAAAGATAAATCACCTTTTGATTTGAGGATAAATCACTTTAGAGAATGGGGATGATGTGATCCAAATCAGAAACATAAATGTCCTTGCATCTCCAACCTTTCACAATAATCAAAGGGGGATTTTCTCTTACTTATTGTTTCTTTATACAATAGTTATAATAATAGTTTACATACATTACATTTATAGCTATGATGATGATATTATGTAATGTATGAAGTTACTATTATGAACCACATTTTTATATGCTTAATTATTATATTCCTTAGCTTATATTAAGTTTTATTTTGTAGGTGAATAGGCAGCCACATGATGGGAGCTAACTTAAAGCTAGCATTGGAGTCCAAGAGCTATGGAAATTTGACTAGGACAACTTCGGGACAGCTCAAGAACATTTTGGGACAAAGTTGCCAGCTATCCTCCGAGCTCATAATTGACTTGATCTGGACTTTTGAGCTAGCTAGAGACCTCATTTCAACTGGATAGTTACACCATCATCACCACCACGCAGAGTACTTCAAATATGATCTAGGTCAATTTTTGTGGATTCGTACCTTTTCACTAAGAGTTGCCATTTCAAGAAGTACCTTGTCACAAGGAACTGACCAAAGACTCATCTTCATATAATTCATCTATGGCCATCTCATCTTCAGCTCATACACATGGGAAGTAGCTCCATTGATGAAAGGTTACCTTATACACAAAGTGGCCTTTCATGACAAGTTGTCGCCCAATCGATGCCATGTCACCTAGACACATAATGGATGCCAAGTCACTCCTACATTGTTTTTTTCTTTATTCCATGGATGAGTCTACACCTTAAGCATCCTATGAACCCCATATGAGTGTCTCATGACCAGCCCACCCATGTGCCATGCGTGTGGAACTATTAGGCGCTAAAGTGAAGGGGCTTCTCTCTATTCGGCCAAAGCAAGGTGTTGCTTCAAGTTGGCGCCAAGATGAACCATAAGGAGACCATTCGGCTAAAGGGACTTCTTCATTCAACCAAGCAACATTTATTTTCATTTTAAGTCATGTATTTTGCCGAAAATACATGTATTTACTCGGCCAAACCTTTGCAAGCCTATAAATAGGCTTTGGCATTTCATTTGTAACTCAACCCTTTGATAATATAAATCTTGTGAGATTATTCTCTCTTCAAGTTCTTTTTAGAACTATATCGATTAAGCAAGCTTCTAAAGTTTGTGGCGTCAGTCCTTTCCATTGATACTTCGAATTCCTAGTTTCCATAACTAGTAGGTTCAAGTCCTTTCATACCATCCCTTATTTAAGTTTATAAAGAACGAGGTTAAACTTCTTATAGTTTTGTTTCCTCTTTGGCTTACTTAAGATACTACTTAAACCATCACCATATTCCATCACCTTCATACCAACATCATCACCATTTCATTATCATTCCTTCACCATTAAATCATCATTCATCTATCATCAAAGTCAACGTCCATTATCACCATTGGAGACCGAGACAGTTGCATTTGAAGGAGATTTCTACAACACTTCCGCAGCCTACCTTTGATAGCATCTCTATCCATTTTATTTCTTATCCTTTTCATTTCTTTATTTCATTTCTTATTTCAATTTAATCATTTATTTCTTTATATTGTGCAGATTTCTTATTAATTCAAGTGTAGCATTTGGTTTCTATCCTAGATCGGGAAACAACAAGGCTGCCAACTTCTTCATCATTGTAGAAGCTTGGATAGCCTTACATCAAGGACTAATTTGAAAAATAGAAAACTTATTATCGAAAAGAGGAATTGAAAGTACATATGTATTCTACGATGATTTAAGAGCATGTGATTCAAATTTAATTAAAATAGACTTAAAATGAAAGATGGATCGAAGGAATAAATAAAACATGTACTACAAAACTATCAAAATACATGGTCAAAATTTTCAATTTTTTGAGTAACCCGAAATTTTCTAATTTCAACTAGACTCGAACTCAAAAACCGAATTGATAATTCGAGTTGACTCATATAACTCGACTCCAATAGATGGAAATTGAAAAAAAAAACGATTTTTCAAGTCGAGTCTAGTTTTGCGATATAATGAATTCCCGGGTGAAAAAGGGTATCGACAATGAGTAAAAGCCAAATCCCCATTAGCAAACTGTTAAAATTGCCACTGAAATGTAACCACTGAAACAATCATTTTGCCACTCACCCAGGATCATTTCCGGACAATGAAAGATAAACGCAACCTGGTACGAGTGCAAAGTTCTAAATGAAGATATAACCTGCCTGAATAAATATCTTACTTGGTGTGTAGCTTGAAACCCACGTAAAGCACAACTAGCTTCAAAAACCCAATGAAAGGGTGGAAAAACCCACCAATTGTCATAAACCCATCATCAACTTCACAAGAGTAATAAAGAACATTTTTAAAAGAACATTCTAATGATGTCTGCCTATACAAGCATTTATAAGTTCAATGCCAAAATTGTTATGGATTAAATTATAAGAAAATGCTCAAGTCAAAAATGAATATTTTTAAACAACGTGGATATCATTTGATAATGAATACTTCGGATAGACTCAAACTTTCTATTGATCCAGGCACTTTCTCATGAACGAAGACATGATCTCTTTGGATATCAATAAATTTCAATATGAAGAAGAGCTTTATAAAGATCATATTGATTTTTATATAAGAAAAAAAAAGACGAGATTAACTGATGCTATCATTATCTGCACAATATATGTGAGTTTATCCAAGCAGGAAATAAAATGGATACTTCTATGAGACCACAAAAGGATACTTAAAAAATACCTAATTTTTTTATCATGGTCCACCAGTTTAGCCATCAACAAAAAAGCATGATTTAACTACCACTAAATTAGCCATATAACATCACAAGCATCTATCTTTGCCATGGTAAAAAACACACGAACATGGCTTAAAGAAAGAAACTGATTTCCTAAAAGCCATGGCACTCACACATGTTTAACACACGGCTTAACAAATGTGACGAATGCACCTAAACAACGGAAAATGTTCTTCATGGTTAAATTATTAGTATAACCTGAAATCTGACCATCAATATTAACAAGCAAGAAGGTAACCAGAACTCTAGATTTGTGTTGGCTAAGGGAAGGATGAAGAAGATACAAGGAAAAATTCAAAGCTGGCTAAAAACTGTACATTCCGAAGAATTTTACATTCAGAAAATGATATATCATACAAATAATGATAATCAAAACTAAGAAACTAGATAATGAAAGTTAGTGTAGGAGCCAGGCAAAATCATTCACCAATTACATTTAGTTACATTATGATGAGATTTTTCCCAAATTCCGATAAGCAAATCCATCCCAGGGATGGAGAAAGAATCTTACCAGGGAAAATATTTGTTAAACTGGATGCAAAAGAAGAGCATAAAAATCCAAGTTTCATTTCTTCTTTTTCTGTGCACTGGATCTTGAGAACATTGGCAATTTCACTCTGAACAATGACTTATGAGACTTCTTGTCTTTGGGATAGTTGCTAGCATCTTCGGATGTGACATAGTCAGATTGAAGGTGGTCTTTTTCCTCATCATGATGGTTGGTATCTCTAAGCAGCCGCAGCAATTCCATCGCACTTGCCTTTCCTTTATCACTTCCATTAACAGAAACATCGAAAAGGGCAGGGAATATATCACATTCATCCATCACTAATTGACAATATTCAACACGTTGCGAGCACAATGTGAGGAGAATAGCCAGTGCATGCTCTTGGTCCTCGTGACTGCCAGTCTCGATTAACATAGCAATAGAAGTAATGCATCCCGGAGTTTCAGTAATAGAAAGCCGAGCATCTTGGTTATTTAACAAATTTCTCAACACTACTATGCAGTGCCTCGCAAGAGTAGTATCTTCTAGGAATGGGACGAACTTTGGAATGCATTCCAAAGATGCTATATTGGAACAAATGTCGTGGTTTGAGGACAGATTGTGCAAAATTTTAATGACTTGTTCCTGGAACTCCATGATCTTTGAGTCAAGAATATTTAATATGGAAATAAGAGCCCCAGATGCAGCAATCTTAGATTTGCTACTGCTTTGTGCAGACAATACTTCGATAATGTCAAGAACCTCTTTAGTCACTTCTGAGTTGAGAGACAGTGACAGCAGGCTATATGCATCTTCATTTAAGTACCGTATGCCATTCCTGCAAGAAGCTCACAAAGAAATGAAAAAGTCACAAATAAGCCCACCTATTTCAAAAGCTCCATGCGCATAAGGTAAATTATAACTAAGACAATCAAATGTATCCTTAAATGATCAAACAACACGCAATTCAGTGACAGACATCACAAGCTTTATAAGAGCATGTGACTGATCCATAGTCTTTTAGAATCACCGGGCAGAGCACCGACAAGGAAATTAGGGAATATCACATACAAGCACATTGAACTTCAGCAAAGTTTAGATGATAGAAACAATAAAAAACAATCCAAACTAATACATCTCACATCATAAAACATGGTACAGATGCCGCAAGTGTGACTCATTACCTGGTTTTGCTCAGAAACATCAACAACAACTGAAATCCAGCCTTTTGTGCTCTAATATGACGCATATCACGAGCAAGGCTTAAAAATTTAATCAAAGGTTCAATGAAATTCTTGGATGGCATGGACATACAAGCTAAATCGTCACATTTCAAGTGATTTTTCATATCTTCAACAATCTCGTACTGTGATTCCCAATCAAGCTCAGGAAGGCTACATAGAGACTCCACATCCATCTTGCATGCATTGCTAGGATTTTGATATTGGCAAAGATCGTCACTAGTCTGCTTTCGTATCAATCTTAAGCCATCTGCAACCTTGTTTGGTGATCCATCAGAATTATAACTGGTATCTAAAGATCCAATTGAGATATTGCTGATGTCCACTGGAAAGCGCATATCATTTATAGAACTACCGAAACTAGCTATGGAAGTGGAAGAATTTTCCAATGAATGAAGCATATCTGATTGCAAGCTTGGGTCCTTAATGGTGATTCCGTACTTTGTACACCAATTTGATATCAGATCCTTCATGACAGCATTTGGTGTCAATGACAGATGGGCCAGTTTCGTTTCAGTTTTTGGGCACATATCATTACCATCATCAAACCACTTCTGAATCCAAACCCTTTCAAATGTTTGTCCAGAAGCAATGACAACAGGATCATACATCAATCTTAAAGATATGGGGCATTTAAATTCCTCAGGAGGTGAAGATCCACTTAACTTATCAGATTGAACATCATACTGCTGATACTCCTTCCGAGATTCCACATCAACAGAGTGAGCAGATACAAAATTAATACCGGGGTTAACTGTAAATACTCCATTATGATCAACTGTGTTGTCTGTTTGCTCTCTGATAATCAAATGACCGTACTTCTTCAACAGATACAAAAGATATTTCAAGATTTTCGTTTTTTGTAGGTCAGTATCGCTGACTTTTTCCAGCAACTTCTTGATAGATCTTTTCTCAATCAAGATGGTTGTTGAAGATGTAATATGAAGTTGAGATGCTGCAGTTTGAAGAGCTCTCATTTCAGCATATTCCAGTGAATCTGGCGTTGCTGCTCCCTGATGAAGCAAACCTCTGACGACCTTCCCAGCTTCGGCATCAAATTTATCAGGGACAAAATTTGCAGCTCGCAAATCATCAACTATTTGAGAGATCTGCACTGACACATTAAATTACCAGCTTGATCAAAGAACTGAACTACGGAAAAATGGCATCTACTACTAAAAATATTATTGATTTGACAGTAAAGTAATTCCATTGTCACAGGTTCAAGAACAAACATAGCTTTAGGAAAGCAGGGCTAGGCATACAACCGACCATCATGAGCACCAAAAGAATTAGCTTCATTCACTTAGCTTTCCTTTTTCCTTTTAACTATCTCTAATTCCAATTAAGTTGTAAACTTCAAGCATGGAAACAAGGTTAAAATTAAATCAACAAGTGGAGAAAAGGCAAGGCTTTCTTCAAAATATCCAAGTTTACAAATAATCCAAATTTGATATGTTGGCACTGTTCGGCCATCCTTAATCACTATACTAGGAACATTTCACCCCATATACTAGAGAATAAACATGCATATACAAGGAGTTCAGTAGGTCTACTGCTAAAATTGCCCAAGATAAAAGCAAGCTATTTTAAAACACATTGGGATTCGATCAACCATTTACCGGTCACTTGCTCAGGACAATGAGAAACAAAAATAAAAGAAATTATAGAGAACGATAAATAGAAAATCAAAAAGATATGTAATTTGACTAACCTCAACAACCAGCATAACTGGGACCATACTCTGAATCTGGCATAACCCTTGTTCTAACAAGTTCTTTGCTTTTTTACATCTTGAAACTATGGCATCTGTCGTTACTGCCTGAAAATAATTGCAGAGAACTATCAACCAAATGATATTAACTAGATCAATTGAATTGGGTGATAAAATAAAGAGAAAGCCTAATTTTCAATTTAAGCCCACAAACACCAACAAAACATTCCATGGAGGATCTATCTCCATAGAAGATGCCAATAATGCAAAATTTGAACCCTTTGGAAGACTACATATCATCAGATATAAAAATAGCCACGCAACAGCCGGATACTCCTAGTTTTAGAATAGCAATAAAACTTCCCTTCATGATAAGTGAGACAATAATCACGAAAATAAGACTAACTACAAAAACGCACCAGATACAGTTTACTTGACTCGCTGCAGTACTGAAGTAGCAACTTTCCTTTCTCAATTGCATTATTCAGTAAGCATAGTGCCTTTATTCCCGACGAGCATCTAGGTCGAGCAGCTTCAATTTCTGGAAAGATCCTTTGAATTCTATCAACAAACTTCCTAAGCTCCATGCACATCATGTGATGCACCTACAACCAAAGAATAACCATGTTTCAGATGAAGATCAAAAACCTTAAAACAGGCATGGTATAATGAAATGATCCTTTTATATAAGTAAAAACATAAGTTTAAGCATATCTGGAAAATCTGCGAATTACACTCAGTAACAATCAAACTACACAACTATAGTTTGAATTGTAAATATTATAGTAAAAATATATTTTGTTCAAATATATAGGCTGCAGGCCGAATATAGTTACTTAAATTCAAATACCATATTAGAACAGAAATAGAGAACCACACTCAGTAATTGTACCTTAAAGGTACTATGATAGGAATAAGACGGAGTCTCCACAACTTCGATATTATCAGTCCCCATTCAAAAGATATATCCTGACTAATAAACAAAATACACAAATCAAATGGTTAAACAGATCAAGAAGTCCAAACCAACTTCACAAGCTCTCGGACTTATCATGCATCTATAAAGCTATAAAAGATGAAAACCCTTTTTCCATATTGATTCATCATGTGACATGTTTAGGTGTAGCTCTATGATTTGTATTAACTTTGCATCTTTAGCTCATACCTCACAGACTTTGTGCTAAACTTCAGTTAAAGAAGAAAGATATATAAAACATGTCAACTAAGCGTCTAGGCCTTAGTCCCCACGCTAATCCCCATCAATTAGCCTGCTTAGGCATGATATACATAAGAATATGAAAAATGACTTTGACCATATCTTTCAATATATTGGAGGGAAAGGTAAGAGAAACTCACCTAAAAAAGCGTCAACCAGAGCAATGATAGGAATTTGTTTATGGATTGCTTATTTTTAAGTATAGAACAACACCAAAGGTAGAAGAACTTGAACCAGCAGAGACAAAGGGCAAAATAAAGACAACCAATTTTAAAACCAATTCAGAAGTAAAATTCTCGCAGCTCGACCATAGATGGGCAACATGAAAAGAAAACAATAATTCAAGAAAAGTTTCGAAGATAAGCAAGCAGGTTGCATAATCTTGTTGCTCAATAAACAGTTTTTTTTTTTTTGGCTTACTGATAATCCTAACACTCAAAACTCCATCTTGATAGTATTGATAATTAAAAAAAAAAAAACTCCAGAAATGAAAGAGGCCTTCAATAACCCACCAGAAAAGAAAATGATCGCCAATTAGAAACTTTTAGCTCTTAGAGCTCTTCAAGATAAGGCAACCAATAAAACCGAAAAACCCAATAGGAAAGCAAAAATCTTAACATCTGGAGATCAAAAGTAGCATATGAGATTCTTTTTTCTAGACCGAGAACTTTTGCAAAGAAGCAGCAGAAGATAATGAAATTAGAAGACAGAAAGAAAGTTTCTCAATTTTGAATTTTAGGCGATGATAAAACAAAGATAGAAAGAAAAAAGCAAAATAAAGACCCGTCAACGAGCTATCCCTATCCTTCTACAACCTCCACTTATAGTATCAGATTCTTCCAAGTCGGATTTAACCTTCGCCACTGACTTTTTACAGAATGAAGTTTTCAAACGTTCCTAAATCCCCCACGCTTGTAGTGTATACGATTATTCACAACCGTTGATCTTTGCTGTGGTTGAATCCAACGGGCAACTGAGGCTTTAGGGGTGGCTGGTGATACTTACCAAAGAGACGCTGACGTTTCTACGCTGGGACATGGCAGCCTCTCTTGAACGGCCATGCTGCCAGGTAATTTCGTACATTTGTTCGTATATTTATATACTTTTTGCATTTTATAGGAGTAATATTCAAAATATATATATATATTTACATAAAAGTTAAAATATTCATATTATATATTTTCTGAATAAATAAGCTAAGTAGACCATTATTTGTATTTCTTGTTTTGATAATTGAAAATTATGTGTCGTTAGTGGAATATATAAAATAGTTGTTGACTTTGACTATAAATTATAGTTATACTTCTCCGCCCTTTATGTGAGAATTTATAATTACTCAAAAAAAGAAGAGAATTTATACACATTTTTATTTGGTACTATCTTATTGGTTTATACTTGAAAATAATAATCTTATTCTCTTTGATTCTTTCTTGGTGTTATTTATGCATAATAAAAATAAATAAAAGACGAATGAGAACAAAAGGTATGAAAAATAGAGAAATGATTTTGTATTATTTGTCAAATGTAAGGTATATATATATATTCTTTTCTAAATTTTTTATTTATAACACAAAGAGTAGTTGTTATATAGAATTTAAGGCATAAAATTTTTAATAATAATTTATATTAAAATCATATTTAATATGTAAAATATTAATAATAATAGACATCCATTGGTAATACTTAATACATATATTGAATAGTCTAGATGATTATAAAATATTATATATTCAGAATATTTTCACATACACTCTGTAGATCTAATTGTTCGAACTCTGATTCTCTAAGAAAAATAATATCCTTTTTTATCATTAAATTCACTCGATGATTTAAGAAAATTTTGAACCATAATTATTTAATATGTTTAAATTACTTAATCAATTATTATTATTATATTTTTATTTATTTATTTAAAATAAATAAGACACCAAAAGAAATAAAGCATCTAACTTTTTTATGGTTATTGAAGGTTAACGGAACCTGAAAAGGCAGAGAAAAAACATTTTATCCTTATTTTATTTTTTTTTTGCGTAAATTACTCGTTTAATACATAAACTATCAATTTTGGTCAATTTTACTAACTAAACTTTCAAAAAAATGGCACTTTATTTTTTATGGGTAAATTACATCATTCAACTAGCTTCTCACTTCTATTTTGGTACTATATTTTATAAAAATTAAATTTAACTACTTAATTTACAAAATGCTCTCATTGTAATCACTCTAATTTATTTTATTAATAATTTTTGTGATATAGAAAATTTTATTATTATTTTAATAATATATAATTAAAATAACAAATTTGAAAGTTAGAGTGATTAAATTAGGAGTAATTTGAAAGTTAAATAATTAAATTTAAAAAAATTAAACTTTAGTGACCAAAATAGAAGTGATAATATAGTTGAGTGATGAATGATGCAATTTACCCTTAAAAAGGTGTCACAAAAATTAAATATTAGGTATGGTTTTAAAAAAATTATAGTTTATGTACAAAACGGATTGAAACTAATAATTTAGGTATTAAACGTCTTCATGGCATTTTCACTTCAATAAAAAAATGTTAAAATGTTAACATTTTCGGTTGCACTCAACTTTAAAATTTTATGTTTTTATAACATTTTCGGTCGCGTCTATGCCCTATCGTTCCTTAGCTTTAAATTAGGTTGTCATACAACAAAATTTTCTTAGTCTTTATCATGTGAGAAAAATGAAAGTGAACATATAGTGTTCTGTTTAGCACGAATCAAGTGACTTTAGTGATTAAAGATATGATTATTATTTCTGAAATTTTTAGATTCAAACATCAACAACTACATAATATTTGAATGTTCAATATCGAATATTTAAGAATCATTTTCTATTTAAAGCTCAGATAGTTAAAAATTAATTTTAAAGGAATAGATTTAGAATATAATGTACTCCAATTGCTTGATGTAGAAAGTAATACTACTTTATATATATATATATATATATATATATATATATATATATATATATATATATATATATATATATATAACTTTAATTTGATTTAATATTTACAAATTTGATAATATTATAACTGTTATGGTATCATTTTTCATTATTTATTATATGCCAAATAATTATATTTATAATAATGTTTAATATAAAAATCAGTGCCCAAATTATATAGCTTTTTTAAAGTGATGTCTAAATTTTTTCGATCCATCCAGGTGCCTAATGTTACAAACGTTATCACTAGGGGTATTAAAAAAATCTATAACTATTAACCATAATCGTTAACTGATATAATCATTAAATTTAACAGGTTAATTAACTGAATCGTTAATATTAAACGGTTTTGTGACGTCCCGAATTTCGGGTTAATAGATTCGGGCTAAACTAAGAAGGTTTTGGTTACACCCAATAGATGTTGGAAAGTCTTAGTCTAAGTTTGAATTGGATAGCTCTTGGCTTAAGCCCAAATAGCCATAAAGTGACATTTTAATCTTAGGACAAAAATGGAGTGACTAGGTGTAACACCCTTAACTCATATCCTACCCGAATACAAGTCCGAGGTGTCACATTAACTTTTCAAACTTTGACTCTTACTGAAAATCCCGGGAATTTTTAAAACTTTTATTAAAACGAAATACATTAATTTACATAAGACCATAAAATACAAAATCGATCAGAGTATTCATAATTAACACTTATTACATGCCCACATTCTATACATAACCAAGTACATACTTTGTCAATTACTTCTGATCTGATCTCTTAGTAGTATTGCTGTTCGTGCTACTTCTATTTCCACTTTTCCTGATTCTTTGTACCTACGTGTAAATCACTTACACGCTAAGTCATAGACTTAGTGAGGCATATAAAACATATAATATTTCATATAACATAAATCATACATAAACATATACCATCATTATCATTAAGAAACACACATAACATCATATGGTTCATGTAACACATTTCAAAACACTTACCTTTGATAACCATTTATAAACTCATCGTATACATATCACATTCAATATGTTTGTTTGATCTCTTTATTAGCCCATGTACACTATTGAGAACTCAAGGTATGTGAATACATTGAGGTTGTGCACCAATGCTGTCACCACAACTCGTATCAATTCCCTCATGGGGCACCGAACCTTAGTTCAGTATTCGTCCCGAAGGACCAGTCCATAGATTCCGAAGAACCTAGGTAAACAGTCCATATGTCCCAAAGAACATAGGTAAACAGTTCATATGTCCCGAAGAACATAGGTAAACAGTCCATATGTCCCGAAGAACATAGGTAAACCCTCGACCCTTGGCATGCCAACTATACCACTAGCTCTCTTATCACATAACATGGCATTAACATTCATAACAGTTCAATTTACTTATTCATATCCTTTTTCTTATGAACATATATCTTTTTTTTTCAGTCACGTACCAAATGTACGTGTAATCATTGATCTTATAATCACATGTTCATTCTCTTCGGTCACATACCATATGTATGTGTAAACATATATCTAATATCATATAACACGCATCACAAATGCATGTATTCACATAAATCATTTCTTATAGCTTTGTTCATATCACATATTCATATAAGCTCAAATCTTATTTCACATATACTTTCCATATAACATATATATCTCATAATCACACAAATCATAACATTGATCACCAATCAAATAACATTTTAGGAGTTACTTCTTACCATAGTAACTCCATCACTGGCTCATCGCAAGCCAAATGTTTATTCAATAATATAAGTACAAATAAAATGCACTCACCTTAGCTTTGATTTGATTCGATTCTAATCCTTCAGTTGATCCAGAACGAAATCATGTTCTATATCTACAAAATCATACATAGATCTATATCAGTATCATAACTAATATACTCTAATGGTTCACTCTTTAGACCAAGAGAAAAGTCAATTTCATCTTTTAATGAAGGTATGCATCGATGCACTACTGATGCATCGGTGCATAAAATGTATTCGATGTTGTATTATTGTTGAGATGTATCGATGCACTCCTTATGCATCGATGCACCAATTGCATTCGATGTTTCATTATTAATGGGATGCATCGATGCACTACTTATGCATCGATGCATGAATTGCATTCGATGTCTTTATTTTAAAAGAGTGCATCGATGCACTACCAATGCATCGGTGCACATTCAAACAATTTCTGGGTTTTAACCTTGATGCATCGATGCACAATGAATATGCATCGATGCACTCTGCCCAGAACCTCTTTTTGAACCCGAAAATCATTCACTCTTCACTCAAATGCTTCATATTTCATCCCATTTCATATTCCTAACTTTCATATACATGTTTAAACTCATTTATAATAAATTATCTCGTCTTTAACCTTAATATCCTCTCCTCTTTATTAACTTCAAGAATCATACCAGATTTTTAACATGTTTTAAATCTAATTCTAACACTCCATATTCCTTAATTAGATTGATGACAAGTCAAATTCCTTCTCAAAATTCACTTACTAACTCTTTTCCAGAATTTCCTTAAGAAACTCATTTTCTTTAATCTTTCATAACTTCTTTATCTTTTGATTTTAGGACAACTTAAGCTTTCCATAAGCTTAAGTATTACCTAATGATCAAAACTCACTCTCAAAATTAACAAATAATCAGCTAACAAGGAATCTTACCTTTGCAAGCTTGGCTCTTCTCTCTCTCGTACATGAAGAATAAGAAGAAGAAGTTGAAGAGAATATCTCTTCATCCTTATCCCCTCTAATATATATATCCTTATCATATCTATTTTTAATTCATTTATTAGTCAAAAGACCATTTTACCCTCTACTTCATTTGATAATTACTAACAACTTTTAGGATTTATTTCCAGATAAATCATTGAACTAATCCATTCTTCTACTTTAATCACCAAATTTCTGCAACTTTACCATTTAGTCACTAACCCATAGTTTGGGATGTTACAACTCTCCCCTCCTTATAAGAAAATTCGTCCTCGAATTTTCATTGCACAAGGAGCTAAAATACTTTCTATAATTCTACTATTCATTTTCACCTATTACTTCTTCAATAAATCTTTCGTGATATCATAAACTTCACTTCATTGCTTAATTCTTCCATTAACTTTTTCCCTGAATTCTAATAGGACATCTTCAACATATCCTACTTACTCGAACACTCTGCCCTAATAAAGTTGTCATTACTACATCATTATAAATAATTTCTAATTACATTCTCAATTCTTTCACAAAATTACTTCTAATCGATGAATATGCAAACCCATATCAAACAATAGTATAATGTATCTATTATATCGTAGAAAAGTACCTGCTATTATCTCTGGATCATTAAAATCTTCATTAGTATTAATATTATACACTCGAGCTGTGGAGCGTATTTCCTGTTGAGTAGAGGATTCAAGTAGGCTTCTGCCTCTACCTCTTCCTCTCTGAGACATCGAAGCATATCGCTCCGATTGTACTGACTCTTTTGTTCCTAATGGACAATCTCTTACGAAATGTCTCGTTTCACCACATCGAAAACAAGCTCCAGAAATCATTCTACATATTCCACCATGGTATTTTCCACAAGTCTGACAATGTCTCTGTTGTGTTCTATCCTCATCAGATCATACTGACTGAGTCTGTCTCACTTTCATTTGATTTGATTTTCTAACAGAGGATACTACCGATCCAGATCTTTCCTGAGACTGAAAACCAAAATCTCTACCTCTCTTGAGTGGTGCAGAACTCGATGAATCCCCCATTCTTTTAGATGGTTGGGTTCTTTGATCCTTAAACCTTTCATTCTGAGCTCTCTCTAGAGCTTTAGCACGATTTACGATTTCTTGAAACGAGGACAAGTTCAACACTATTAGCATCTCCTTTAACCTTGGGTGCAAACCCTCAATAAACCACTTGCACGAATCCTTCTCTGTCAGAATTAACTCGGCCAAAAAATGACTTAACTTGTTAAATTCACACTCATATTCATATACAGTGAAATCTAATTGCTTTAGATTTAAGAATTCTTACTTCATTTGTCTGATAAACTGGTCTCCTATATACTTGTTTTTGAACTCTTTTAATAACAAAGACCAGGTCACTTGTCATTCTCAGAGTGACGTTCGTCCACCAAATTCTCGCTTGCCCACGAAGCAATGAGACCACTCCATTTAATTTCTTCTCATCAGAACAGTGGAGTCCATCTAACATAATTTTCACATCATTGAGCCAAAGGTCTGCAGTAACATGACCTTCCTCAGCTTCACCTTTGAATTCATGAGCTCCTAATCTCTTCAACTCTTTCGCAACATTCATTTTCAGAGTTGAAGTAACAGTAGATTGGAAACACGTTAATACTGCGTTTAACGTTCTAAAGAATACATCTTGATCATTCACAGGCACTCCAGAGAGTGTCTGTTCTTCACTCTGCCTGGCCAGGGCAGGTGAATCAATGCTTTCAGCGGGTCTATCATCTCTCGCTTCATTCCTAGAACTACCTTGTTCGGACATCTATAAAAATACAACCATATAGTTCTATTAGAAAAACAGTATACTTACTATTCGATAAGATCAGAAGTTTCCACTATTTTGTTGGCATGTATACCTTATAAAACACTCTAGACTTCGGTTTATGCCGAGAATCGACTAAACCGTAGCTCTGATACCATTAAATGTAACACCCTTAACTCATATCCTACCCGAATACAAGTCTGAGGTGTCACATTGACTTTTCAAACTTTGACTCTTACTGAAAATCCCGGGAATTTTTAAAACTTTATTAAAACGAAATACATTAATTTACATAAGACCATAAAATACAAAATCGATCAGAGTATTCATAATTAACACTTATTACATGCCCACATTCTATACATAATCAAGTACATACTTTGTCAATTACTTCTGATCTGATCTCTTAGTAGTATTGTTGTCCGTGCTACTTCTATTTCCACTTTTCCTTATTCTTTGTACCTACGTGTAAATCACTTACACGCTAAGTCATAGACTTAGTGAGGCATATAAAACATATAATATTTCATATAACATAAATCATACATAAACATATACCATCATTATCATTAAGAAACACGCAT
Source organism: Hibiscus syriacus (assembly GCF_006381635.1). Taxonomy (NCBI): domain Eukaryota; kingdom Viridiplantae; phylum Streptophyta; class Magnoliopsida; order Malvales; family Malvaceae; genus Hibiscus; species Hibiscus syriacus. Next base: position 517,806 of record NW_024062608.1, read on the forward strand.
AACATCATATGGTTCATGTAACACATTTCAAAACACTTACCTTTGATAACCATTTATAAATCCATCGTATACATATCACATTCAATATGTTTGTTTGATCTCTTTATTAGCCCATGTACACTATTGAGAACTTAAGGTATGTGAGTACATTGAGGTTGTGCACCAATGCTGTCACCACAGCTCGTATCAATTCCCTCATGGGGCACCGAACCTTAGTTCAGTATTCATCCCGAATGACCAGTCCATAGATTCTGAAGAACCTAGGTAAATAGTCCATATGTCCCGAAGAACATAGGTAAACAGTCCATATGTCCCGAAGAACATAGGTAAACAGTCCATATGTCCCGAAGAACATAGGTAAACAGTCCATATGTCCCGAAGAACATAGGTAAACCCTCGACCCTTGGCATGCCAACTATACCACTAGCTCTCTTATCACATAACATGGGCATTAACATTCATAACGGTTCAATTTACTTATTCATATCCTTTTTCTTATGAACATATATCTTTTCTTTTTAGTCACGTACCAAATGTACGTGTAATCATTGATCTTATAATCACATGTTCATTCTCTTCGGTCACATACCATATGTATGTGTAAACATATATCTAATATCATATACACGCATCACAAATGCATGTATTCACATAAATCATTTCTTATAGCTTTATTCATATCACATATTCATATAAGCTCATATCTTATTTCACATATACTTTCCATATAACATATATATCTCATAATCACACAAATCATAACATTGATCACCAATCAAATAACATTTTAGGAGTTACTTCTTAGCATAGTAACTCCATCACTGGGTCATCGCAAGCCAAATGTTTATTCAATAATATAAGTACAAATAAAATGCACTCACCTTAGCTTTGCTTTGATTCGATTCTAATCCTTCAGTTGATTCAGAACGGAATCACGTTCTATATCTACAAAATCATACATAGATCTATATCAGTATCATAACTAATATACTCTAATGGTTCACTCTTTAGACCAAGAGAAAAGTCAATTTCATCTTTAATGAAGGTATGCATCGATGCACTACTGATGCATCGGTGCATAAAATGTATTCGATGTTGTATTATTGTTGAGATGCATCGATACACTCCTTATGCATCGATGCACCAATTGCATTCGATGTTTCATTATTAATGGGATGCATCGATGCACTACTTATGCATCGATGCATGAATTGCATTCGATGTCTTTATTTTAAAAGAGTGCATCGATGCACTACCAATGCATCGGTGCACATTCAAACAATTTCTGGGTTTTAATGCATCGATGCACAATGAATATACATCGATGCACTCTGCCCAGAACCTCTTTTTGAACCCAAAAATCATTCACTCTTCACTCAACTGCTTCATATTTCATCCCCTTTCATATTCCTAACTTTCATATACATGTTTAAACTCATTTATAATAAATTATCTCGTCTTTAACCTTAATATCCTCTCCTCTTTATTAACTTCAAGAATCATACCATATTTTTAACATGTTTTAAATCTAATTCTAACACTCCATATTCCTTAATTAGATTGATGACAAGTCAAATTCCTTCTCAAAATTCACTTACTAACTCTTTTCCAAATTTCCTTAAGAAACTCATTTTCTTTAATCTTTCATAACTTCTTTATCTTTTGATTTTAGGACAACTTAAGCTTTCCATAAGCTTAAGTATTACCTAATGATCAAAACTCACTCTCAAAATTAACAAATAATCAGCTAACAAGGAATCTTACCTTTGCAAGCTTGGCTCTTCTCTCTCTCGTACATGAAGAATAAAAGAAGAAGATGAAGAGAATATCTCTTCATCCTTATCCCCTCTAACATATATATCCTTATCATATCTATTTTAATTCATTTATTAGTCAAATGACCATTTTACCCTCTACTTCATTTGATAATTACTAACAACTTTTAGGATTTATTTCTAGATAAATCATTGAACTAATCCATTCTTCTACTTTAATCACCAAATTTCTGCAACTTTACCATTTAGTCACTAACCCATAGTTTGGGATGTTACACTAGGTGGGTGAATATTCCATTCAAGATTTCGAAGGCTGAAAACCTTTAAGTTGGGTGATGTAATCTTGCAACATGTCTCCGTCCCTCATTCCTCAAAAGTTGTCTTTTTCCTTCTCTTAAACATTTCCCTTCATCTTCTTTGTGACTTCCCTAAAGGTATTAATTTTGTTCTCCAACACCACCAGCCTGAATTAGCAAGGTAAGAGTTGTAATCCCCTCCTCCCAAGCTCGCAAAATAAAGTTTTGGCCATGGTGGTCCTTAGTGGAGTTTAGAAACTCATGTTTAATCTTTGATGTTTTTAATGGATTTAAACCTTATGAAAGAGTTTTAAATCTTTTTTCTAAACTCCTACGCCAATTAGTAATTCTTGTGGTTTATCTTTTTTAGTGAAATAAGTAAGAGAAAGCTCCAAAGCAAAGGAAAGGAAAAAAACGTAGCACTTGGTTGAGCTTTGGACACTTTTAGCAACTTAGGATTCAAGGTAACACACTTGCAAATCATCTCTACCACCTGTAGATCACTAGGTGTATGTTGTTAGCTTGTATAAGATATGAAGCATAAAAAGCATGTTTATGGTAGATTTCAGTATTTGGTGTTTTTCAGCAAGTTTATTGACCTATTATGACCCCTCTTAACATACATAAGACTTAAATAACACTTGGGAACCACAGTGGGGCTTTTGGGAGAAATGGGAAGTCATTTTCGTGCCCAAACAGGGTATTTCTAGGTTTGAGTATTAATACTGAAAGAACAATACTAATATTATTCATCAAATAACCTAAAATAAAAGGATTTTGGGCTAGGAGTATAGAAACTTATTCATCTGGTATCGATAATATTGTGTGAGTATCGATGTATCGATACTTGAAGGAGGCGTATCGATACCGAGTTCACTTTACATATTTCAGTAGCCCATTTTGGTATCGGTACTTATGATACTAAGGAGTATCAATACTCTCAGTAGGGATATCGATACTGAGTTAATTTTTAAAATATCGAAGCAAATTTTGGTATCGATACTCATAATAAAATCGATACCCTAGTTCAGAAGTATTGATACTCTAGCTAAAAGTATCGATACTACCCATTCTTCTCAGATTCTAGAAGCTAATTTCAATATCGGTACCAAGGGTGGGTATTGATACTCAATGGTCATTATAGATAATAAATGACACAGTATCAGTACCAGCGTGTTGTTTTGGGTAAGGAACCCAAACGATTAAGGGGTTTTAGATGAAGGCCCTAATAATATCATAACACCATCAAGTAAAACTAAAAGTGAGAATAATAATAAACGCAATACAACTATAAACAATATCAACTAGGATAACATAAAACTAACCTTATCTAATGCTCAGGAAACAATCAAGACATCCGAGTTACTTTAGCAGTTGACCTCATCTTGTTGTTAGAAACATCATGATATATTTTAGCTAGTTCCAGTGCACTTCAGTTTTTGGCTGGGCATATATGCTCCAATACTATCAGGAGTGAGCTAGTCGGGTGTACGCTTCCGATGCAGTTTCGGATCCCACCCATATATCCAAGGGAATCTTGGGTAGGCTAGAGCGTCCCGAGATGCAGAACCCTCCAACCACACCATGATGCCTACCTCAATCTTGTATGTTAGCATCCTTATGTATTAATACCTACGCCACTAGCATGTACTAAGCTCATAAGCTCAACATTCGAAATGTGTTTCTGTGCACAAATTTTTAAGAGACCGTTCGAGGAGCTTTATCATCATAAGTGATCTAGACCCGCCAATGCTTCAGAGTATATCTTGATTTATATTTTAAAGGACATTTATTATTCATATACTTTTGTGTATTTAGTTGCAACTTTATTTTGGTTTCAAACGTTGTAATGTTATTTTGAACTTTTTTGGGAGCTCCCGTCATAAACTTTAACTCTATTATTATTTTTTATTTTTAATTGGATGATATTTTAATATGATTTAATATCGATTTAAAAATGTTTAAAGAAAATTTTTGGTTAGCCACTTCGGTTCTCCCGTGTGACACTTTAATCCTTCAATCTTTGGGTCGGACTGGATTAAGATGTTACATGTTTCAGTTAACTGAATCGTTAAAAATGATGGTTAACGGTTAAGGTTACTATTACAAATTTTAATAAATGGTTAATCAATGATTAATCGTTAATAAATTTAATTTATATTTATATCTCTAATTTATTATATTTTTACAAAAATAACTTAACATAATTTTATATTATTTTAATTTTATATATTTTTAATAAAATTTGTACGAAAATAACTTAATATATATATTTTATTTTTTGAAAATGCAGAAACATACTTACACCAATATAATTATGCGTTTACTGTTAGATACCAATATATTGGGAGATGTACATAATTACGCCGATGTAAGTATATGTTAAGTGTTACACTTTTTATTTTATTCAATTACACCGAGGTAAGTATGTGTTAAGTGCTACAATTTTGTAGCATGAATTATGATGTTTTTCACAAATATTTGTAATAAGTTAACCATAGGTTAACCTGTAACCAAACTGTTGCAAACATTTTTGTGTTTCGATATAACAAATTAGTTTAAATGAATTTTAAGATTTTACAAATGATTTTCTAAGTATATTCGATTCAATTAATCGAATATCAAATTATTACTCCAAGTCTTTTAAGATTAATTTCAAACCTTACTAAATGTGTAAAATTGTGTTTTATACTTAATATGTTTTTGAAACAATTTTCACAAAGTATTTTGAACCAAAATCAAGCCTAAAATCAATTTTTCAGAGTGATGCACCAATCATGCACCGATGCACAAATCCATCCATCGATGCACCATGAATTAAATTGAACATCGAATGCATTTCATCCATCGAAGCACATACCATGCACCGATGCAATAAGGATTTTATGAAAACATCGAATGCATTTGATGCATTTGATGCATCGATGCACTCTGGCTATTTTGAAATATCGAATGCACTTGATGCATCGATGCACTCTTAGTGCACCGATGCACTGAGAGTCCAACGATAAAAATATTTGAATTTTACACTGATGCACCGATGCACCTAGGGTATGCATCGATGCACTGACGCTCCCAACTGCTTCAATTAATTGTTTTCACACTTAAACGGCTCTATTGACTCCACTAATCATCACCAACGTTCAAAATCATTTGAAGGTGTATTTAAACAAGCTTAGAAGCCATTGATCAATAACAAGAAACAACAAGCAACTAGAATCAAGAGATAATCAAAGAGAAAGCATCAAACCTCAAGTTTGAGCATTTCAAGCCTATTTTTCATTCAATATTCATTTTGCTTTCAATAACACTACTTGTACTCAATTGTATTCATTCTTGAGTGTTCTTTTCTTTGTTCTAGAATTGTGCAAACAATTTACCTTGTGAGGATTTCCTTGTAAGTTTGCAAATTTGTAATCTTCTCTTTGAGAAAGAGTATTCTCAAGAATTGGGGTCTATTCTTAAGGGTGTTGTAAGGTTATCTCTTTGGCCTCAAAAGAAAGAACAAATTAGTGAATTTGTTGGAAAATCCTTAGTGTGGATAGCTAAGGTAGTGGACGTAGACTTTGGTTGAGAAATTCGAACCACTCTAAATCGTTGTGCAAATCTTTTCAATTTTCTGCAAAAGCTTTCACCGATATTTTTAATTGCCAATTCACCCCCTCTTGGTTGATTCCGTCGATCGATTAACTCAATAATTGGTATCAGAGCCTCACTCATTTGAAGGTTTAATCGCCTCTTGAGTTGATTCGGGAAGAGTTACATCGATAATCAAGTCATCAATGACCTCCACTTCAAACGTCGACTCTGGTCTCGATTCGATGCCTGTCAACAAGCCTTTTTTCTTCAATGGAGCTAATTATGCCTATTGGAAGAATAGGATGATGTATTTCATTCAAGCAAGTGACATGGGAGCATGGAATGTTGTAGAAGACGGATATATCAAACCTCTCACTCATCCAAGATTATGGAGTGAATGAGAGACAAGAATATTCCAGCTCAACTCCAAAGCCATCCATATCATATTTTGTGCTCTTAGACCAGATGAATATGGAAGAGTTTCATCTTGTACAACCGCCAAAGAAATATGGGATAAACTACAAGTTACTCATGAAGGCACCGACGAGGTAAAAGAATCTAAAATAAGTCTTCTAACACATATCTATAAAAATTTCAGGATGAAACCAAATGAAGATATCAAAGCTATGATGGATAGATTCTCAACGATTGTCAATGGTCTCAAATCATATGGAGAGATCATTCCAAATGAGAAGCTTGCGAGGAAGTTAGTTTACTCACTTCCAAAATCATGGCAATCCAAGAAGACGTCAATCATAGAGGCTAAGAACCTAAAATCCTTAACTCTTGAAGAGCTAATAGGTTCCCTCCTCACTCATGAAGTAATGCTTGAAGATGAGGTGGACCTCGATAAGATTGAAAAGACACCAAAGGAGAATGAGAAGAAAAAAAACATTGGAGTTACTCTCAAATCCACAAAAGATGAGAGTGATTCGGATGAAGATGACGATGACGAGGAGATGGCATTGTTTGCCAAACGGTTCAGAAAAATGATGAGACCTTACCGAGGAAGAAAATCCAAACGAAATGAAGGCCTCAAAAATAAACCAAAAGAGAAAGACCCAATCATTTGCTATGAATGCAAAAAGCTGGGGCATGTCAAATATGATTGCCCATAATTGAAGAGGAAGGGTCAATCAAAGAATAAACACAAGGCTCATATGGCTACATGGAGCGATGAAGAAGGTTCCGATGAAGAGGAACAAGAAGTAGCAAACTTGTGTTTGATCGTATTCGGGGAAGATTCTAAAGTAACCTCTAACTCATATGAATTAGATGATTTATCGTATGATGAGTTATTAGAGGAATATAATGGGTTGGCTTCGGATTATGAGAAATTGTTTTTAAAATATAAAAATGATATTTCAAAATTGAAAAATGAAAATAAAACTCATATCCAAGACCAACAATGATCTTGAAAGTAAAATCAAAGATTTGCAAATCAAACTAGAAGAGTTTGAAAAGAAAAATTCGGATTTGCAAAATTTACTTTCAAAGGTTAATGATGATCATCAAAAGAAAATTGATGATCTTAAAGCTTCTTTTGATAAAGTTGGAACAAAACATTTTGAAAAAGGAGAAAATTCAAAAGCCAACTTTGTTAGAAAAAGTTTTAAAAACTACAATCATAGAGGTCCCCGAAGAACCTCTAATGGAAAAATCGTTAGAAGTATGTGGGTTCCTAAAGAACTCATTACTACTAAAGATAAAGATATCCTACACAAATGGATACCTAAGGGGACTAGAATTTTGGAAACTAATGAATTTGGGTACCAAAAATAAAAAATTAATCTATATTTGAAGGAAAAGGAGCATTGCTACAAGGCACGGGAAACAAATTCAAATTCATGGTACCTTGATAGTGGATGCTCGAGACACATGACCAGTGACAAAAGCCGTTTCATTGATCTTAACGCCAAACATGGAGGAGAAGTGACTTTTGGTGATGATTCAAAAGGTCACATTGAAGGTATAGGTACTATAGGTAGTACCTCTTCCATACAAATTAAGAACTTTTATATGTGAATGGATTAAAGCATAATCTTTTGAGTATTAGTCAATTTTGTGATAAAAGATTCAATGTCATGTTTGAAACTAATGGTTGTAAAGTTATTGACATTGCATCTAATCGGATTATGCTTGTTGGTCATAGAATAGAAACATTTACATGGTGCATTTAGATTCTATTAATGTGACTAATCTATGCCTAGTTGCAAAAGATGAGCATGATAGTTGGTTATGGCATAGGAGACTATGACATGCTAGCATGAGTGTTTTGCAACGGTTAATTCAAGGAAACTTAGTAAGAGGGCTGCCTAAACTGAAATTTGATAATGATAAAATCGGTGATACTTGTACTAAAGGAAAACAAAAGCGAGTTTCTTTTAAATCCATTAATGATGTATCAACTAGTAGAATATTACAATTGATCCATTTAGATCTTTTTGGGCCATCTATAACTACTAGCTTGGGTGGAAAACAATATGCATTTGTCTTGGTAGATGACTATTCTAGATATACTTGGATTCTATTTTTAAGTACTAAAGATGAAGCATTAGAAAAATTCATCACGTTTTCAAAAGTAATCAAAATGAAAAAGGTTATTATATAACTAGTGTTAGGAGTGATCATGGAACTGAATTTGAAAATCTTGGATTTACTGATTTTTTTAATTCTAATGGCATTAGCCATAATTTTTCAGCACCTAGAACCCCTCAACAAAATGGAGTTGCTGAGAGGAAAAATCGAACTTTAGAAGAAATGGCTAGAACCATGCTTTGTGAAAATAATTTGCCAAAATATTTTTGGGCGGAAGCCACAAATACCGCTTGTTATGTTATAAATCGAGTAATGATTAGGCCTATTTTAAAGAAAACTCCATATGAACTTTTCAAAAATAAAAAGCCTAACATTAGTTATTTTCATCCTTTTAGATGTAAGTGTTTTGTTTTAAACAACGGTAAAGACAATCTTGGCAAATTTGATGCTAAAAGTGATGAAGGAATTTTTCTGGGTTATTCCTTAAATTCTAAAGCTTATCGAGTATTTAATAAAAGAAATTTGGTGGTAGAAGAGTTTATACATGTTGTTTTCGATGATAATCTCCTTCCGAGGAAGGATTCTTGTGTGAATGATGATGTAGGTGTTATAAATACAAATAACATTAGACATGACGTTGGTGAACCATCATCAAAGGAAGAAACGAAAAATGAGGAAACTCATGATCCTCTCAAGAATCCAACCATTGAAGAAAGAGAAGTCTCTTACCCAAGGGAATACAACTATGTCAAGGATGGTGAGATTATATGTGATCTATCCAAAGGGGTAACAACTCGATCCTCTCTTAGAAATATTTGTAATTATGTGGCATTTATCTCATGCATAGAGCCTAAGAATATTAAAGAAGCACTAAAATATGAACATTGGATTATGGCTATGCAAGAAGAGTTAAATCAATTTTAGAGGAGTAAATTATGGACATTAGTTGAAAGGCCTAATAATAAATCTACTGTAGGTACTAGATGGGTATTTAGGAATAAGCTTGATGAGAGTGGTAATATAGTGAGAAACAAGGCTAGACTTGTTGCTCAAGGCTATACTCAAGAAGAAGGCATAGACTATGATGAAACATACGCTCCTGTAGGTAGGATAGAAGTAATTAGAATGTTATTAGCATTTGCATGTTTTCATGAATTTAAATTATATCAAATGGATGTTAAAAGTGCATTTTTAAATGGTTTTATAAAAGAAGAAGTGTATGTGGAACAACCTCCAGGTTTTGAAGATTCAAAATTTTCGGACCATGTTCTTAAATTGACAAAAGCGCTTTATGGTTTAAAAAAGCTCCTAGAGCTTGGTATGAAAGATTGTCAAATTTTTAAATTGAAAAAGGTTTTTCAAAAGGGAAGGTTGACACTACATTGTTTTTAAAGCATAAAGGTAAAGATTTATTAGTAGTTCAAATTTATGTTGATGATATAATATTTGGTTCTACTAATGATGTTCTTTGCCAATAATTTTCTAAGCTAATGCAAAGTGAATTTGAGATGAGCATGATGGGGGAGCTCTCATTTTTCTTGGGACTTCAAATCAAGCAAAGAAAAGATGACATCTTCATCATCAAGCTAAATATGTCAAAGATATTCTCAAGAAGTTTGGACTGGAAAATGGGAAACCTCATGACACTCCAATGAGCTCATCAACAAAGCTTGACTTAGATGAAGGAGGTAAATGTGTGGATGTTAAATTTTATAGGTCAATGATTGGTTCTTTGCTTTATCTAACTGCAAGTAGACCGGACATTATGTTTAGTGTTTGCTTATGTGCTAGATTTCAATCATGCCCTAAGGAATCACATTTACTAGCTGTTAAGAGGATCTTTAGATACCTTAAGGACACTCCTAGTTTAGGACTTTGATATCCTAGAGACTCTAGCTTTAGCTTGCTTGCCTTCTCCGATGCGGATTATGGAGGATGCAAATTAGATAGGAAAAGCACCTCCGGTACTTGTCAATTCCTTGGAAATATGTTGATTTCTTGGTTTTCAAAGAAACAAAATTGTGTTGCATTATCTACCACTGAAGCAGAATACATTTCAGCCGGTAGTTGTTGTGTACAAGCTTTATGGATGAAACAACAACTTTTTTATTATGGAATTGAAGTAAGTACCATTCCTATCAAGTGTGACAATACTAGTGCTATTTGTCTCACTAAAAATCTCATCCAACACTCTAGAACTAAGCACATTGAAATAATACATCACTTAATTAGATACCATGTCACTAAGGAAAATGTAGTTCTAGAATTTGTTGAAACTTTGCATCAATTAGCGGATATCTTTACAAAACCTTTAGACAAGGAAAGATTTTGGATACTTAGGAGAGAATTAGGTTTAACTGACCTATCTTCACTTAGTGTTTAAAATAATTTTAGCACTTTTAAGAATAAATGAAAAATGCTTATAATAGTTGCATTCATTGCTATTAGTTAGGGGGAGTTTATGTTATTTGGTGAAAATTAATTTTATGTTCAAATGTTGTTTAAAGAGTAATTTTATTGATTGAACATGATTAATTTTCAATATATGAATTGCCAATACCACTAGAGCTAATTAATTTAGCATTTTAAGTATTTAAATGGATTTTTGATATTTTTGTGCTTCATGCATCGATACACTTAACAATGCATCGATGCATCCCTTTGAATGTGCATCGATTCATCATGTTGATGCACTGATGCACGCATTGAATGTGCATCGATGCACAAGGCCATACATCGATGCATCCATCGGGTTTTTGGATAAAAACCCTATTTTTTCCTCATTTTCTCAAAACTCTCTTAAAACTCTCTCTTGGCCGCCACTCTTCTTTCTCTCTTCACTATCAAAATTGCTCCAAATCCTTGGTTTTTTATCGGAATCTTCAAGATTTTCAATTCCTTATCCTGCTTCTATCATCAATTCGTGCAAAACAACATCTCATTCTCATCAATCCGAAATTTTCAAGGTAATATTTCAAAAACCTCTATTTCATTGATTTTTGATCTTAGGACTAGTTTAGGTTAGTTCTAGGATGAACATTATATCAGGCATTGATTGTTTGATGATTATAAACTAGATTTTACAACCAATTTCATTAAAAAAAACACAAATTTTCAATAAATTTTTGAATTTTTGAAATTAAAAAAAATCAAAAATCAAAATTTAATTTTTAAATTTGATGTTTTTGATTTAATTATGTTGTCTTCATGAAAAACTATACATATTATAATTTTCAAACGTTGTTTTCTAAATAGTTTTTCAAAAACTGTGCCCATTAGAATTTGGTTTAAAGAACCTTGAATTATTGCAGACTCAATTGAGTTTTGGGATTGATTAAATTGCATACATGTGTTTCAATTTGCAGGTTATATTTCTTATTCTGATTCCTAAACCATGTCTAATCCCAAACGCCCTAGAACTTCGTCGAGTCGTTCTCGTTCAAGCCAACCTCCTAATCCCTTTCCTCAACCTAGTAATAGCCTATTAGGATCTTGCTTTAACATGTCTGCGCATCGTAGAGACGAATTGTACTCTAGGTACAGAAATTCTTTCCAAACTTATAGAATCTGTGAAGATCGTATTCCTTCGCTTCAAGCCATGGTTGATATTGACTTCGAATACCTTCTGATTCTTAAAGCTTGGAAGTTTGATAAATTGTTTCAGCTTAAACCTATCATCTATCAACAATTGGTCCGCATTTTCTATTCCAATGCAATGTGTATTCAAAATGAAACTCAATGTGGAACTATAGTCATTAGATCCTATCTTTTAGGCCAATATATTAATATTGACCCCGAGACTATAACTTTCCTATTTGGGTTAGATGATAGTGGTATATATAATGAGAGTGAAAATGTGGAATATCCCTATGTTCCAAACTCCAGTGTTAGTACTCTACAATCTCATCTCGATCGTTTCCTCCATTTGATGATCTCTTGGTGGTTTAGACCATCTGGAGGTAAGTACTCCACACTTCGTGCTAGGGATTTATGGTGGATGTATTGTATTAAAAATAAAATCAAAATAAATCTGCCCCACATTATATTCAGTTAACTAGTGGACATCATAAACATTGTTCCTTCAAAACATGTTGAAACATTGATTTATGGATGTCTTCTTAGTAACCTCTTTATCAAACTTGGTCTAGACGTCTCTCTCGACAATCCTATCCCACTCCAAAATCAAATCAATCTTACTTCCTTGAAGAAAGCGGATTGGAAGCAAGACGAGGAAACCGGTTTTTGGGTATTTTGACCCGGTAAGCAAACCCCAGGAGCTAGCTCTTCACGAGCTGCTCCTAGCTCTTCATGTGCTCCTCCTGCTCCTACGGCACCGGCTGCTGACGATGATCCTGAGTTTCATCAACTTATGCAAGATATCGACGATCACGTTCTAGACGATGAGCTTGCACCGGAACTGGCACGACAAGAAGATCAAATGCCACCATATTTTCGATCCTCCTTGAAGTCGTTTGATCTGAGGTTTGCCTCCATGGAGTCTCATATTACTGAGTTTCAGCGGGAGATGCGTGAACGTATGGACGCGCTCACTCTTGAAGTTCGAGCTCATTATCTTCCTCCTCCCGACCCTCCTATGGATTAGACCTTTCTCATGGAGTTGTTTGTTTTGGATTGTTTAATGTTTGAATTTGTTATGGTTTGGATGATTGGATTTTGAACTTAATTTATATATATTTGGTTTGGTAGAATTTTCTTATTTTTTGCATCATTAGATATATATGACCAATTATGTCATTTCACATTTACTTATGAATATTGTTTATGGAACTAATGGCTAATCTCTCTTTTGATTGTGATCTTAGCAACTTAAGCTATATATATATATATATTTAATCAATTGGCTATGTTTTTCAAAATCTTGTTTAAATCAATTTTTAAGTCTTTTTGATTTAACAAAAAGGGGGAGAAATGTTAAGTGTTAAAATGTTTTAAAAGGGAGAAGTGTTATAGTAAGGGGGAGTAATTTTTCAAAATTGATTTCAAATTTTTAGAAAATATTAAAATAACACAAATGTTTTGTTATATCAAAAAGGGGGAGATTGTTGAAAACAGTTTTGTGTTTCGATATAACAAATTAGTTTAAATGAATTTTAAGATTTTACAAATGATTTTCTAAGTATATTCGATTCAATTAATCGAATATCAAATTATTACTCCAAGTCTTCTAAGATCAATTTCAAACCTTACTAAATGTGTAAAATTTTGTTTTATACTTAATATATTTTTGAAACAATTTTCACAAAGTATTTTGAACCAAAATCAAGTCTAAAATCAATTTTTCATGATGCACCAATCCATGCATTGATGCACCATGAATTAAATTGAAAATCGAATGCATTTCATGCATCGATGCACATACCATGCACCGATGCACTGAGAGTCCAACGGTCAAAATATTTGAATTTTACACTGATGCACCAATGCACCTAGGGTATGCATCGATGCACTGACGCTCCCAACTGCTTTAATTAATTGTTTTCACACTTAAACGGCTCTATTGACTCCACTAATCATCCCCAACGTTCAGAATCATTTGAAGGTGTATTTAAACAAGCTTAGAAGCCATTAATCAATAACAAGAAACAACAAGCAACTAGAATCAAGAGAGAATCAAAGAGAAAGCATCAAACCTCAAGTTTGAGCATTTCAAGCCTATTTTTCATTCAATATTCATTTTGCTTTCAAGAACACTACTTGTACTCAGTTGTATTCATTCTTGAGTGTTCTTTTCTTTGTTCTATAATTGTGCAAACAATTTACCTTGTGAGGATTTCCTTGTAAGTTTGCAAATTTGTAATCTTCTCTTTGAGAAAGCGTGTTCTCAAGAATTGGGGTATATTCTTGAGGGTGTTGTAAGGTTATCTCTTTGTCCTCAAAAGAAAGAACAAATTAGTGAATTTGTTGGAAAATCCTTAGTGTGGATAGCTAAGGTAGTGGACGTAGACTTTGGTTGAGAAAGTCGAACCACTCTAAATCGCTGTGCAAATCTTTTCAATTTTCTGCAAAAGCTTCCACCGAAATTTTTAATTGCCAATTCACCCCCTCTTTACCGATTCCGTCGATCGATTAACTCAACACAAACCATTAATAACAGTTAACCTTTAGCTGTTAATAGGTGCCCCATTCGTAACTGCCTTTAGAAAATTTTGTTAAGTGACACGTAACACGTTATAATAATTTTGTAAATTTAATTTAAAATTAAAACATTTTGAAAATCATAGTTTCAATTCCTAAAATCACATCTTTTGTTTCCCTTTACTGTCGACGAACCTCCACCCGACGACCAATAACCCTACGAACAACAAACAGAACATGAACCAACATACGACAAATCACGTGATCCCCTTGACGAAGAACAAAGCTGCAAATTGCAATGATGACCAATCCACGCAATTAGTGGCGGATGCAAAGCATGGTCAGGGTGGGAACTGGAATCTGAGTTTCTTTATATTAGCAGTTTATTTTACTATTGGTGCCTACCCTAAAATTTTATTTGTACCCAATCTATACAAAAAAATCAATAATTAATGTGTGTGCCCAACCTAAAAAATATTTTTGGATCTGCCATTGTATGCAATTTCGATGGCCAATCGACAACAATGATGACAAAAATGGGTAGGGAGATGGCAAGGATGATGTCGGTGGCGATGGTCGACAAGGGAGGTAAGATTACGGTTAGAGTTAGGGATTTGAGATTTTTAGCGATTTGAAGCTTTTTATAATTTAAGAAAAATTAGAGTTCTTTTAATTTACAAATATTTTAATTTTTTTTAAATTACCAGAATATGACATGTGTTATTTAACGAGACTTTTTAATGGTTGTTACGGTCGGACACCTTAAGTGGGGTAATATTTATGAGTTTATGCAACTTGGTGAAGAAAAAAAAGTTTAGCCATCACTTAAAAAATGATACAATTTGGACACTTTTTTAATATTAAGACTTATAATACTGGCTCTTGCAGTGGCTTGCTAGATCCGTCATTGCATGCAATTTCGATGGCCAATTGATGACAATAATGACAAAAATGGGTAGGGAGATGGCAATGATGACGTCGGTGGCGATGGCAGACAAGGGAGGTAAGATTAGGGTTAGAGTGAGGGATTTAGGATTTTTAACGATTTGAAGTTTTTTGTAATTTAAGAAAAATTAGAGTTCTTTTAATTTAAAAATATTTAAATTTTTTAAAATTATCAGAATATGACATGTGTTATATAATAAGACTTTTTAACGGTCGTTACAGTCGGACACCTTAAGTGGGGTATTATTTATAAGTTTATGCACCTTGGTGAAGAAAAAAAAATTAAGCATCACTTAAAAAATAATACAATTTGGACATTTTTTTAATATTAAGCCTTATAATACTGGCTTTTGCAGTGGCTTGTTGGTTTGTTGTGCCTTGTGCTTGGGGCTATAAATGAGACAAGACAGATCGCGAGCTATTCGAGATCGACTCAATCAAGGTTCGATAAATACTCAGATCGAATGGACTCGACTCGAGTTCTTAGCAAGCCGAAATGAGCTACTTGATATTCGACTCGAAAAGCTCGTGACCAGCTCGAAAACATAATATATTAAGATTTTATTTTTTTAAAAATAAATTATTAATAATATTAACATTTATGTATTGATTTTTTTTAAATACAGTAAGATTTTCATGTATTTAAGGTTCAAGTTTGAGTTTGAGGTTGAGGCTTCAATCGAGTTAAGTTTAAGAATTTTTTCTTCATTTCGAGCCTTTTCGAGCTGCTCACGAGCTTCAGTTCAGGATTTCGAGTTCGAGTCGAGCTTGAAAATTTTAAGATCACAAATTTTTAAAACGAATCTAATTTTATTTCAGAGTTTTCAAATCGAATCGAGCTCAGCACTACTGAAACTCGATTTGACTCGTTTACACCCGTAGACTTGTGCTCAAAACACACTAGCCACTAGCCTTATAATAATTACATTTATCTCGTCCAGACACTTCCATTTAAGAATGGGTTATGTTAAAATCAAAAAAACACCATCCTTCATTTTAAAAATATACTTTTCAAATCAAAGTTAGAAATTGTCAACTTAAACGCTAATTAATTAAAAATAAGAAAACTAATTTAAAGTTTATTTCTGAATCTGAATATAAGATATTTCCCCTTTTAAAATGCATGGCGTGACTCAAAATAGAAATTAAAGTGTCAAATTAACGGGAAAGAAATGGTCTTCTTTCAACCATAAGCTTATTTTCTTGGACAAACACGAGACTTTGACGGTAAACTTTTTCATAGGGTAACGAAATATACATATTTGTATGATATTCAAATTTGAATGAAAAAAAAAATCCTTAAGGGTGAGTTTGGTTTACTGAATATAAAATTATCAGTGAGAATAAAAGATTATTGGGGAATAGGATTACTAGAAATGTTGTATTTTGTGTTTGGTTGGTTTAGTAGGAATGTAAGACTATAGTGTTTGGTTAAAATAATAAAAGATTATTAGAATGTATATTTTATTAAATTGTCCTTATTATATATATTTTTTAACAAGTTGAATTTTATTATAATATTACTATAATTAATTTATATTTTTTTAAAAATTTAAATTCATAAAATTTATATAATTTTTTTACAAAATTGAAAAGATAAATAGGTTTAATAAAAGGGTAAATTTTTTAACCCTTGAATTTTATATAAAATTTTAATTATAGATTTTTTTTTGTAAATCTAAAATAGTTTAAGGATAAATTTATAATTTAACATTAGTAAAAATTTTATTATTCAACGACAGAAGAAATATATTTTTTAGAAAAAAAATTTTAAGAGTATTTTAGTCCAAAACGCCGGTAATCCAACAATACCTAAGAGAATGAGATAATCACATTTCCGGTAATATTCCCAAAAAATCTACTATTGATAATAAAAGATTACCGGAGGCATGGAATGTTGGCAAACCAAACAGGAGAATGAAACGGTAATAAGATATACCTGAACCAAATAACCTATATATTTAATTTAATTATTGTTAAGTCTCAATTTAAATATGAAACGGATGATGGGATATAAAAGACTTGAGGACTGAATTAGGTGAAATTATTAGCCATAAAGAAAGCCGAGGGAGAATTTTAATAGAATCAGTTCATTATATCATTTTTAGTTAGTGAATGAAAGTCATAAATTTTAAATAATGATTATTTTTATTTACATATAGTAATTCACCTTTAAAAAATAATATAAACAAATATTATTGATTAAGATTATATATAACATGATAAGTCGAAATCATCGAATAATCATCTCTTTTGAGGGGGCTTTGGAAAGAAAAAAAAAAGCCAACTAGGACCATGGGAAAATGACTTTCCTGTCCATTTTCGATTGACGCAATGTCCACCATAAACAATTTGTTTCCCGCTAAAGCAAAAAGGGCGCGCACGCGTATGTATATTTAATATTTGGTTTAACATCAAAAATTAACTTCTACGATTATTAAAATTGTCACTCTAATTATCATTTTTAGAGTATTTTAATTTCTAATATTTTATTTTAAGATAAAAGAATCCGTTTATGGATAAAAATTGTTGATTAACAAATAGATAACATTAAAAAATATCTTTTACCCTAAAATAAAATAGGAAAGATTAAAGTGCTCTAGAAATAAGAAAAAAGAGTTAAAATAACTATTCGATCAAATATTAAGAATCTTTTTATCTTAAAATAAAAAGTTAGGAATCAAAATAATCCAAAAAAAGACCAAAATACACTTTTTGATAACCGGTGGACTTAATTGTCACATATATTTTTATATAGATGCTTTAGTTTTGTACATATTACTAATTTTTCAAAGGGGCTAAACATCCAATTAACCCCTTACTGTTTGAGAGCACATTGAAATATTTTTGAAGGACTAACCAAATCTTTTTTTTAGGGGGGGGGTTTGGCTCATCAAACAATTTGCAAGTCTGAAAGAGTAAACGAGTTTGAAAAAAAGAATCAACTACTTATTTGCAAGTTGAGAGTAAAGAATGCTAAAACATAAATATGATGACGTCAATCAAGTCGGAAAAAGAGATTAAAATTGTTTATATACCCTGTATAAAATTCTTTTAATTTTACATATTTTTAAGTTATTCGATTGAATGAATTATAAATTGAGATTAATTGATTATCTTCTCATTTTTTATTGTTAATCTCAACATTTTATTTCTCTCATCCAATAATTCTAAAAAATATAAAATTAAATTAATTTTATACGGTATAATTAGATCATGCCTGTATATATATATATATCCAATAACACTGATTCTTGTATGCAGATGTTTACTACCACATGTACAGGTATTAACTGGAAGCACCGAAAGTCAAAGTAAATGAAACAGGTTTTTGGAGACGATTTCCAGGTTTTGATATTACCTACTATTTTCCTCACAAATATTTACTAATTTCCTCTGTATTTTCAACCTTTGTAAATTGTTTTAGATCGGCCCTTCGTATTAGGACTTTGGCGAAGCTCGTAATACGTTTCCCCCCGCATTTTTCAATGTCACAATTATGATTGAAGTGTAATTTTACATATTTCCTTATAAGTAAAATCTATACATTTTGAAATACCAACTGAAGATTGATGTATAATTTCGTTGGGGGTAAAAAGGATCTGTTTTGAAAACCGGACCGGATCGGTCGGTTCAATCGGGAACCGTTGTTTAGTCTGGTTCAATCTAAATCGGTTGAACTGCTATTAGTGAACCGGCCAGAACCGTTGAATCGTTCGAACCGGACCGGCTGAAAACCGGAAAAAACCGGGATTTTTGTTTTTTAAAAAAAAAAATTAAACCAAACAATGTCGTTTGTTAAACGAGCCAATTCGAACTCGAGTATTGCTGAGCTCGACTCGAACTTGAAAACTTTAAAAGTAAGCTCAACTCAACTCAATCTCACAAGCTAAAAATTATCAAGTTCAACTCAAACTCGAAATATAATATTGAAACTTGAACTCAAAAAGGCTTGAACTCAAAAAAAAATTAGAAGCTCGATTGAATCATAAAATTCGAGTTTGATTGAAGTGAAAGAATAGTTCACTTAATGCTCACCAAAAGGCTCTATGATTTTGAATGCCAAATTACCTCTATTATTTATAGAAGTTAGTTGTGATGCGCTTCTATGTTTCTTAGCAATGTGAGATTGTTTTGTTCTCATATTTTTACTCTTTAGACTTTTGGGATGATCTTCTATGTTTCTTAGCCATATGTGATTGTTTAAAAAAAATTAAACCAAGCAATATTATTTTGTTATGATTTTTAACCCCAAATTTATTTTTTAATTATAGTTATATAATTATATTTATTAGTTAATATGTTTTACCTTAAATATTATGTTGTAGTTAATTTGAATCATTTTGTTTCACTTGATTTTATGGTTTTTAACTTATATATGTTATGACTTGCTTTGAATATGACTTGTGATATAAAAAAAATATTTTTTATTAAGTATTTTTGGTATTTTTATTTAATTTTTTAAATAATTATGACGTCGTCCGGTTCTTCCGACCGATCGAATCGGTTCAACCGATTAAACCAATAAATCGATAACATAACCGGTTCGTTAACCGATCCGGTTCGAAAACCATGCAAAAAGGAGTGCTAACACAATAAATGAAAAATGGCTACTTCACGTGGCTGGGAAAATGATATCTGGCAGGTAATTAAGTGTGTCAAGTTACTGATTCATGAATACTGATTGATACCTGCAAGTTGCAACAATACCTGCATGCGCCGTAACTCACCTGTTCAACTTTACACTTTAAAGCGTTGTTGGATGCTTCACGCTTCCTATTGCTTAAATATATCCGCCCTCGTAAAACTATACTTTGCGCTTAAAATTAGTCATCTAATTCAATTCTCAATTTTTTTTAATAGTTTAGATTATTATAATATAATATTTATTTATATTTTTTTGATATTATAATATATAAACTCTATAAGCGTAATTATTCGAATTCAAAATCTCTAAAAAAATAATACTTTATTTGACCAATAAGATTAATTCAATTATCAAAATATTAATATTATGCAAGTAACATTATTTTATTAGTATAGACATAAATTTTGACATTAAATATTCATCTAAATTTGTTGTAAAGTTTATTTAAGTTAGTAGATCTAAATTTAAATGTTTATATACAGCGCATCAACAATTTGATATTAACATCTTAAAATAAGATAATAGTATGATAAATACATTTTATCGGTTAGTCAATCTGTTTAATTTTGTTCACTCATACTTCCTTAGGTTGTGTTTAAGATCCACTAAAAACATTCTTATCTTTATTCACTAGTTTGTATTCGTTCAATTCATTTACATGTCTACCTATCATGCAAGACCAACACGGAGTCGAGGCAGGGGCGAATGTATGTGGCTCTCTAGGAGAGCCACTGCACACCCATTATTTTGATAAAAATGTTAAATTTTGGTTTAATTTATTAATAAAAATAGAAAAAAATAAAAAAAAAATTACATACCCAAATTTTTTAAAATATGAGCATTAAAATTTTGGACGCCTATTTTTTAATTTCTAGATCTGCCCCTGAGTCGGAGGGATTGTCTATTCTTTGCATGTCTATTTCGGGTGGCATATGAGCAGTGATCCTAACTTGGTGTGGTGTCTACCAAAGAGTGCAGAATTGATGTTGAAAGTTGAGATGGACTACGACTCACTTGAGAGGTAAAAAATCCCTTATTTTACTTTTAAGGATTTCTTTGAATATTTATATATAATTATTTTGGGAATAATGAAATAGAAAGTGTTTTAAAATTTTAACTAAGAATAAGAAAGAAGTTTTTAGTCCTATTAGGGAGGTTATACATTTAATAGTTTTCAAGAAGAATATAGTAAAATTGAACCTTCACCCACATTTGTGTATAACGTAGAGGTTCAAGTTCGAGTTTACTCTTTATTGTTTCGGATGTATTCGTTGATCTGTAACAGTTTGTTGTTGTTTTTTAAATATATATATATATATATATTAAAAATTGTTTACTTTTGAGTTTTAGCAATCCTTCCTCAACAGCAAGGGCAAGGAGTAACAGAACAAAGTTCTAATGCCATGGCGCCAACAACAACCTTGCTTTTAAGTACACGTTGCGTGATGGCTGTTCTTCCCAAAACAGCTAGTGTTATGTATGGCTCATAAAAAGTCTCGTTGTGGGGTTACGAATTATGTGGGTTGGGGGTATGGGGGCGCAGCCCCCGCGGTACGGTACAGGGTTGATTTTGTAATTATGTACCAGGGTTTTCTATTATAAATAGAGATGTAACCTAGACCTAAAAAGATCATTGAATAAAACTTCTAGCGTCGCCTAGGCACCGAGGACGTAAGCACATTGCCGAACCTCGTAAAATTCTCGTGTTCTTTCGTTTTCTTTACCCGTTTTCGTCAACAATTGGTATCAGAGCTCAGGAGCAAAATTCGAAGTCGCGAAATTCGATGGTCAGGGTAACTTCGGATTATGGCAAACGAGGGTGAAGGATCTATTGGCGCAGCAAGGGATCTTGAAGGCTTTGCGACCTACAAAGCCGGCGTCGATGGATGAGGAAGATTGGGAAGAATTGCAGCAGCGAGCGGCAGGAACCATACGATTATGCTTGGCGGACGAGGTCATGTATCACGTCATGCATCTATCGTCTCCAGACGAAATTTGGAGGAAGTTGGAAAGTCAGTTTATGTCCAAATCCTTAACGACAAAACTGTATCTGAAGCAGCGGCTGTATGGGCTGAAGATGCAGGACGATCACGATTTGGCGCAACACGTGAATGTCTTCAATCAAATCGTTTCTGATCTGGCTCGGCTTGATGTGAAAATTGAGGATGAAGACAGAGCGATGATTCTGTTGTGTTCGTTGCCTTCCTCTTACGAACACATGGTGACTACTCTTACATATGGGAAAGAGACTATCAACGTTGAGGAGATTACTGCAGCCTTGTTGGCTCACAACCAGCGGAAGCAGAATGCAGGGGAAAGCTCTCAAGCCGATAGCTTATATGTCAAGGGTAATCGAGATCGTGGACGGAAGCCAGAGAAGGCAGGGTCCGGGAAGCGGAATTCCAGATCCAAATCCAGGGATAAGAAGACGATTCACTGTTACAAGTGCAAGGAGGCGGGACATATGAAGCGAGACTGTCCGAAGTTGAAAAAGCAGACCGATGAGAAGCGTGATGGCTCATCCAAGTCTGTGAACGTGGTCGAGGATGATACTTCTGATTGCAGTGAGGGTGATATGCTTTCTATTTCAACGACACAATTGACGGATGCTTGGATTCTTGATTCTGGATGTTCTTATCACATCACGCCAAATAGGGAATGGTTTTCGACATACAGGCCGGTTAATTCTGGTTCGGTTTATTTGGGTGATGATCGATGTTGCAATATTGTTGGTATTGGTGATGTCAGAATTAAGATGCACGATGGCTCCGTTCGGACGTTGAGTGGTGTTCGACATATCCCAGACTTGAAGAAGAATTTGATTTCCTTGGGCACTTTGCACAAGAATGGTTTTATCCCTAAGGCTGACGAGGATAGGGAAACCATTCGGATTGTTAAAGGAGCATTGACTGTGATGAAAGGCAAGATGACTGCAGGGAATATCTACAGATTGTTAGGGAGTACCGTTGCAGGTGGAGTTCACTCTGTTGAGTCCTGTGATGATACGACAAAATTGTGGCATATGCGCCTTGCTCATCTTAGTGAACGTGGTATGGCAGAATTACACAAGAGAAACTTGTTGCATGGTGTCAAAAGCTGTAAGCTCGACTTTTGCAAGTATTGTGTTCTTGGTAAACAGACTAAAGTCCGTTTCAAGACTGCGAAGCACACAACTCAAGGGATTCTTGATTATGTGCATTCTGATGTATGGGGGCCTTCCACGACATCGTCTTTGGGTGGATCTAGGTACTATGTTACTTTTATTGATGATTTTTCACGGAAAGTTTGGGTGTATTTTTTGAAACAGAAATCTGAAGTTTTTGAGAAGTTCAAGCTGTGGAAAACTGAGGTAGAAAACCAAACAGGACGAAAAATCAAGTGTTTGCGGTCTGACAATGGTACGGAGTACACAGATTCACAGTTCCTACAATTCTGTAAGGAACATGGGATTCAGAGGCATTTTACAGTGCGCAAGACACCACAACAGAATGGTGTTGCGGAACGAATGAACAGGTCGTTGAATGAAAGAGCCAGATGTTTGCGGTTGAATGCGGGGCTTCCCAAACACTTCTGGGCTGAGGCTGTTAACATGGCATGTTACCTTATCAACAGATCGCCAAGGGCATC
This sequence comes from Hibiscus syriacus, assembly GCF_006381635.1. Classification (NCBI taxonomy): domain Eukaryota; kingdom Viridiplantae; phylum Streptophyta; class Magnoliopsida; order Malvales; family Malvaceae; genus Hibiscus; species Hibiscus syriacus. The sequence goes on from NW_024062608.1 coordinate 541,310, forward strand.
GCTGGCTGGGAAAGTTGCAGAAGAGGTATGGACTGGTCATGATGTTAGTTTTGATAACTTACGGATTTTTGGTTGTCCTGCTTATGTGCATGTACCTGCTGATGAGAGATCCAAACTTGATGCAAAATCGAAGGAGTGCATTTTTCTGGGTTACAAGAAAGGTGTCAAAGGATTCAAGTTCTGGGATCCAGTTGCGAAGAAAGTTGTGATTAGTAGAGATGTCGTTTTTGATGAACAGTCTATGTTGCAGCAGAAGCAAGACACGACAGTGGTAGATTTCGAGCAGTTTCCAGTTGAGAAACCAGAAACTTCTCAACCGACTTCTGGTGGTTCCACTACGGATGATTTGCAGGATTATAGTCTCGCCAGAGACAGGGTGAGACGGACGAATATAAAGCCTCCGAACAGATTGGGTTTTGAAGACTTGGTATCTTTTGCACTTACTGTTAGCAGTGATGATCCAGTTACTTTTCATGATGCTGTTACTAGTCAGGAAAACGACAAGTGGATGGCAGCCATGGTTGAGGAGATGGAGTCTTTGAATCACAATCGCACATGGGAGTTAGTTCCCCTTCCTGAGGGTAAGAAGCCGATTGGTTGCAAATAGGTGTATAAGAAGAAACCAGCAGTAACAGAAAAAGAGGGGGAGAAGTTCAAGGCTCGTTGGTAGCGAAGGGTTTTTCACAGCAGAAAGGAGTTGATTATGATGAAATCTTTTCTCCTGTGGTCAGGCACACTTCAATCCGAGCAGTACTTGCATTGGTGGCTAGTTGGGATTTGCATTTAGAGCAGATGGATGTTAAAACTGCTTTTTTGCATGGTGATTTAGAGGAGCAGATCTACATGCGGCAACCTGAAGGTTTCACTCAACCTGGAAACGAGCATTTAGTTTGCAGATTGAAGAAATCTTTGTACGGGTTGAAACAGTCTCCGAGACAGTGGTATAAACGGTTTGACTCCTATATGATCAAGATTGGCTACAACCGATGTGAGTATGATTGTTGTGTCTATGTTAAGAGCCTTGATGATGGTTCTTTTATTTTTCTATTACTGTATGTTGATGATATGTTGATTGCTGCGAAGAACATGGATGATGTTATCGGTTTGAAAACTTTATTGAGTCAGGAATTTGATATGAAAGATTTAGGTGCTGCAAAGAAAATTCTTGGAATGGAAATTTGCAGGGACAGAGACTCAAGGAAACTGCGGCTATCTCAACGGGGTTATGTTGAGAAAATGCTAGAAAGGTTTGCGATGAGCAGCGCAAAACCAGTTAGCACTCCATTGGCGAATCACTTTAAGTTCTCATCAGAACAGTGCCCCAAGACAGATAAGGAAGCTGAAGATATGGCAAAGGTTCCGTATTCTAATGCTGTTGGCTGCTTGATGTATGCGATGGTATATACTCGTCCTGATTTAGCTCATGCTGTTAGTCAAGTTTGTAAGTACATGTCTAAACCTGGTAAGCAACATTGGGAAGCAGTCAAGTGGATCTTTCGGTACTTAAAGGGTACTGTGGGACATGGAATTGTTTTTGGGAGTCAGCGGGATAACCCTTTGGTTGTAGGATATGTGGATTCAGATTATGCAGGTGACTTGGATAATAGAAGATCTACGACAGGGTATGTGTTTACTCTTGGTGGAGGGCCTATTTGCTGGAAGTCTACTGTTCAATCTGTCGTGGCACTATCTACAACTGAAGCTGAATACATGGCAGCGGCTGAAGCTGCAAAAGAAGCTTTATGGCTTACTGGTTTAGTGAAGGAGTTGGGTGTTCAACAAGGTGGAGTTCAGTTGCTTTGTGATAATCAAAGTGCTATTCACTTGGCTAAGAATCAGGTGTATCGTGCTAGAACTAAACATATTGATGTAAGGTTCCACAAGATCAGAGAGTTGGTTGCATCTGGAGAGGTTTTGTTTCAGAAGGTACATACTGATGAGAATGCCGCTGATATGTTCACCAAGCCAGTTACGACAGACAAGTTCAAGCATTGCTTGGACTTGTTGAATGTTTCGAGTTGTTAAAGAAGCAAGGTAACCCAACCCACATTGAAGTTTCCAAGGGGCAGGATATTTGCCAAGGTGGAGATTTGTTATGTATGGCTCATAAAAAGTCTCGTTGTGGGGTTACGAATTATGTGGGTTGGGGGTGTGGGGGCGCAGCCCCCGCGGTACGGTACAGGGTTGATTTTGTAATTATGTACCAGGGTTTTCTATTATAAATAGAGATGTAACCTAGACCTAAAAAGATCATTGAATAAAACTTCTAGCGTCGCCTAGGCACCGAGGACGTAAGCACATTGCCGAACCTCGTAAAATTCTCGTGTTCTTTCGTTTTCTTTACCCGTTTTCGTCAACAGCTAGCTCCCTTAGCCACACGTTGCACATTAGAACGCCACGTTTCAGAACCAATTTTTTTTTAAAAATAACCGATAAAATATATGTTTGGGGGGGTGTTTGATCTTGGTCTTGTTTACTTACTGCACTGATTATTTTTTCGAAGAAACAAACAAAATGAAGTGAATATTGCATGACAGAAGGCCAAAATCATTGCAGAAGAAAGCAAGAGCAAGGTGTTGTTGAAGCCATTCAAGATGCTGGGGAGTGCTCTTTTTTCCGTTTCTTTTAGCCAAATCATCGGCAAACGCCTAAAAGTATGCCACTTCTCACTCGAGAACTTGTACATGTGAAGTTGAATATTTGAACCCATTAATCCTAGACCTAGATGGAATTAGATGATCATCAAGTTATTAACAATATCTTTTTATTCTTACTACCTTTTAGGTTTTTCTTTTAACACTTCTGATTTTAAGGTTTGAATTCCAGTCCTATGCGATCGGTTACTTATGAGTTTGCACTGAGCTTAGCTAGAAGAAGAAGAAAAAAAACTTAAATTTTTTTTAATTCTATAGTGTAGTGAACAATTTTAGAAATTCCCTTCTCAATGAAGGATAATATTCTCCTTAATCATTGATCAATACTTGAGTCTCAAATGGATCATCTATCATTGAATCAAATAGCACCAATTATTTACCTTCTGAAAAGAAAAATGATACCAATTATTGAGTTAAATATTCGTGTGATCATCCATTATTGAACCAACACATCGGAAAACCATATATAACTGTATCAATTATTAAGTTATTCGAAGGTTGATTTATATATGTTCATTTATCTACACATATCCTATGGGGGGGAAATCAAGAGAAAGATACTTCACATTAGATGCGACTAACATAAGAGAAACAAGCCAATCTTACTAATTTTGCAAGTGATATAATCAAGAATTTTCCCTATTTCCATCACATCTGCTCCTAGAAAGAATCTATCAAGTAGGATAAGTCTCTTCAATCTTTAGTATAGCAATAATAGGGCCAACTAGTCAAATGGTTGAGTTTTAGTTGCCTTTGTTTCATTTCACTAGCAAAAAAAAAGGGGGTTTCGGCCTGTATAGTAATTGGTATAGGAAAATTCCTCACCATGTAAAATGGGAAATTATGAAGAAATGAAATAATGATAGTATGTATTAATCATATCAGCATCATGAAAAGCCGTCAACTTCCGTTTGGCCCGGCTTTATTTCTAGAGGGAAAATAGAAGATTTCTTATGGTAGGGTTGGAAGCAACCAAAGGTACCATGAATAATGGGACACATGCACTGTTTGGGAGGGAAAGAAAGAGGGGAAATTTTTCCAACATTTATCTTTATCTTTCTAGTATCATTTGGTAGAGCACAAGGTTCTTAACTTTAAGGTAATGGAATCGAGTCCCACGGAGGGCATTTCATAATTCGGAGGTCTCTTACGGAAACTGCTCTCAACATGGTGTTGGGACAGTCTACTATCTTACCTCCCTTACCCCATACATATGAGAAAAAGGGACAACCATTTATTTTTCTAGCATCATTGTCCATTCTAACTTGTTTTTGACAACGTCTCTAATTAGGGAATGTATATGTTTCAGAACCAGTTTCAGAAGATGTGTTTCTTTAATAAATTTTTTTTTCAGAAGTACTTCAAATATTTATGTTTTTCAAAAGTTTGTAAGAAATGTAACATGTCAGGAATTAGAAGAAAACAAAAGAGGAATTGTTTAAGTGAATCGTTTACTACTTTTCAAGTGTTTTAAGAAGGGGAAACAATTTGATCTTACATTTGTTTTTTCTTCATGGCTTGTATATTGTTGTGCATCCAAACTTTGAAAACCTGTCTCTTTACTCCAACTTGAGCACAAAAGTGCTGCAATTCTTGTTCATCTTGCTTTTGGATTCTCCAATCCAACTTCTCAGCAAATTCCATCATCTTAACTTTTTGATCTTGACTGAACTTTGTTCTAAATCTCTTCTTTGATGACTGTTGAATAATATCATGTGATGATTGCCCTCCCTGATGGAACATATTCAGATCCTCACTCAAGGATTCCGTCGGGCCACCGCCATAGCCGCCATCACGACCGAAGTTCATCATAACGGGCGCAATCGGTACGGGGGAAGAAGAACTACTGATGGATAATCCAAGCGAGAATCTTTGTTGATTAAGAGGGGTTGGTTGTTGAAGATGAACAACACTGTTCTTTCCTGTATGGTAACGGCTGGGTGATGCTGGTGCATATTTTGATTTCCCATTGATCTCTTTCCGGTGGAAATTCCTATGGCATTCACAGGCTGCGCACTTTAAGGCTCCCATGGTGCCTTGTTCTCCACTCGGCATGAACTCGCCACAACCGTCCACAACATGTGTCCCCCTGCTGGCTGCATGGTTCTTCAAACATTCTCTATACCTAATCAAAGGATCTGCAGAACTTACTGGTTGAGGCGGAGACGTTGGAGGTGGTGGTAGTGGGCTGCCGCTTGATCTATTAGCTCTTGCACCACCGGCTGAAGCTGATCCTGGATCTATTTCAGGGTCTAGATCCCTCCTGGGCTTGCTTACCTGTATCTGATGATTCGATTCAGGGTTGTAGAGAGGGTAATGGTTTAGGGTTTGTGTTGGCCTTGGATTGAGGACTTGTGAGTCACCATGAACACTTGAATTTATAGGTTGAGAAGAAGAAGAAGAAGAAGGATAGACTTTTGTGGAAGAATCCCTGTTGAGTTTATTATTATAACTAAAAGAGCTTGGCAATGGCATCCCCATCTCCTTATCTTGGTCTCTCAGTTCCATTAACTCTGATATTTTTTTCTAATGTAAAACCTAGATCTAAAGTCTTTGATCTCAACAACCCCTTTATTAAACTAAAATATAAACTATTAACTTAATAGTGTTTCTTTTCAAACCCCTCATCATCATGGAAGTACTGCACAATTAAATCAGTAGCTTAACCCCAAAATTATGTCCCTTTCTCTCTTATTCTGAATTCCACGTTTTAGTGCTAAGCCCACCATCTCATTTCATTAGAACTTTCGTTTTCTCTGTTCATCAAGTCGTAAGAAAGTGTATAAGACAAATGAAATAAAAATATTTTCTATAAGTAGGTAAAGAAAAAGCATAAACTCAAACTGAGAAATGACACTATACAAATATGAAATATGGGACCCTTAGCTCCGGCAAAAAACCCTACCTTGATTGAGATCACTGGTTAATTAGTTTGGTCATGTAAGAACTCGCCTAACTGCACATTGCAAAGAAACATGTTTTAGCGAAGATAAGGATCGGAAATAAGATCTGCAACGGAGGGGAAAAAAAGAGAGAGAAAAGAGAGTTGGTTTCCTACTTACCCATCCAGGCTTGTAAAATCCATCCATCCAAGGAACATGTAGGTTGGTATCTACTTGAAATCGCCAGTGATGGCTATCAGGGATTACTGGTGGTGACACCGAGAGATTTAGTGTTTATTACAGAACAACCGACAGGGCCATGTTAGTCTCTCTCAGACCCTGCACATTGCTCCAACCCTTAATTATTGCGACAGTCTTTATCTTTTTCTTCCTCTCTCGCAGCAACTGATTGAAACAAGTCTTCAAGTGAATAAGCTAAATGCAAAACTTTGATGTGTGTTTGAGATCACCTGACGGCTTTGTTTGCTTGAAATCTTCCCTCGAGCCTCGAAATCCTACACCGACGCAGTTTTGATCATCGGGTGTTTGAGATTATTGCATCATCGAACATAAAACCTCAATTGCATAATCTCTTAAATATGGAGTTAATTTTAATATAATCATCTAAAATGAAGATTAAAGCAAAGGTAAAAGAGAGGAGGAGGAGGACCCCCACTCAAATATGTTCCGTGGCCGGCAGAGATTAAAGAGCTGGAATACTGGCCCACAGCACTGAACTTGTCCCTTTAGTGTGCATGTCAGATTCTCTTTATATATATATATACACTTATACGCATACATGTGTGTATATACACTTGAATGTCTCCTTTTCTTTTAGCTTCAAGTGCTCCTGCAGGAATTTCATAGATCATGAACCCCAAACATGTTACAGCCAGAATGCTCTGACTCAACACAGCAATGGAGCCAACCCTTCAGTGGCATAACCAATGAGATTTCTTTCTTAACAATTTACAGTTTAGCCGATACACATATATGTAAGCTTTTTAATGGATTTGCATCGACTCTTTCCACCACTTTTCTCAGTCCTGCTTTTCTTTACTAATAAAACTCTCTTGCTTGTTAAGTACGGCTCTTGTCATTTTCTAAAAAAAGAGATAATACTCCCGAAATATGAATATTAATGTTTTATTATCAAATTTATAGTTTTTAAAGGATAAATGTATATTGTATCTCCGTGTCAGCCTCCAATCGCTTTGGTACGTGGTAATTTTTATCTACTCGATAGAGTTTTACAAGAGGAATCGACGTAAAATTTCATGTTTAAGGATTTATATTAAAAATTTTAGTGGTACGGATTTATAAATTTTTAAGGGTGTGAAATTAGATAATCAATAAAAAAATATAAAGAAAAAAATCTAAAATATAAGATAATTTGAAAATTCTAGGGATGCAATCGAACTCCCTAACACTTCCCTGGTCCATCTCTATGGTAACGTTGATGTTGAATTTAGGATTTTTAACATCAGCCTTACGAATATTCATGAAATGCTGAATCGATATATGACAGAACCTCCTTGTGATTATATTTTGTCTAGATATTAGGCTCATCTCTATGGGAAAAAAAGATAAATGTACAAGTTTGCTAAAAAACAAAAGCTGTGTTTTGTATTACAAATTAGGAAACATTATGTTTACATGTGTATGCATAATCTTCTTGTCATAGTATTTTATTGGGGAAACTAATGGCTAGGGTTTAAGGCTGAAACAATATTCCGTGGGCAACTTACTTATTATCAATTAAATGTAAGACGCTCGATATTATTTTTTTAAGTTATCTTAGGAAACCCTCTTTAGTTTATGAGCTTGAAGGGGAACAAATTCCAAGCAAGGATTACTATTAATTAATCAAGAATGAACTATTTAAGTAATCCTGACCACTTATCTCTAAAATGCATGTACTTATATTGGAACACGTGGCAATATCCATTCCAAGTGCCTCTGATACTTTCTTCTTTGGGATCCCTCACTTTCTGGGGAAAATTTGGTGTGGTCACATACCTAGATGTATGCTCGTTTAACATTAAAAGCAAAGATATATAGGATTTAATGGATAGTTATGTGGTACGGTAGTTTAATATACGGCTAAGGAAAAACACTAGCGAAAATGTTATTATTTTTTAACATTTTTGGTAAAACACTACTTAAAATATTATTTTTCTACTAAAATGTTAATTTTGCTATTTAAAAACCGGTATAAAAAAATAATATTTTAGGTAGTGTCCAATATTAACATTTCCGGTAGAAAAATAATTTTTTAGATAGCACCCAATATTAATAGAAAAATAATGTTTTAGGTAGCGCTTTACCACTAATGTTTTCCAATTTTATACCACTCCGCCAATGTTTCAATTTTGCTAATTTTAGAACAATTTATAACAATTTTCATTGGTCTCAAGTTTAAATCCCCTTAACTACAATATTTCAATAAATTTTTTTTCAAGCAAAACGACGTCGTTTTGTGTTTATTGAGCATCAAAATAGTTGTGTCAAAACGACGTCGTTTTGATGAGGCATCCACGTTAGCAACGTCACGTCACGTCACGGAATTGTCATGTCATTGTGCCGTTAAATCATTAACGACGGTAAAATTAAAACGTTAATGGTATAAACGAGTTAACGCTTAAAAATTAACAGTATTTGAAGTAATTAACCCTATTTCTATTTACAGTATTTTTTGTACTCTTTCATTATTTTATTTCTTGCATCGATCATGTTGAACGATATATGTAAGTTTTTATTTTGAAAAAAAAAATTAAAATACCTTCTCCTCTCTTTTTCTCTCTTAATGGATAACCTATTAACTTCAAAAAAAAAAAGTAGATAACCTATTGTTTTGATTATTGCTTTAATTTTAGCAAATTAAAATTTCGAATAATACTTTCAAATCACCACGTATATTAGAATAATGTTCATAATATTTGATCAAATTATGCTTTTTATTACATTTAAATTTAAAATTTTGTTCAGTGTATTTTAATTAAATATAATTTGTAGTTTTTATGTTTACAAGATCGTTGTTATGATTAATATTGGAACTGCATGAGATGAGGTAAACTAAAGATTTAATATCAAAACTCCTATCATGTCCTAAACAATAAATATTGTTAAAATTTTCAACTCAAATAATGATATGTATTTATTTAAAAAATTATATTTTGGTTAAAATAATAATATGTATTTTCAATAATTATTCTAATTTTTTTAAAAAAAATTATTGCTGTGAATAAAATATAATAAATATTTTGGTTCTACCAGGTCCTTTTCTTGCTGCCTCGGCTTCTTTGGGTTGTTGTCTCGACTTGCTCACCACACTAGGAGAACATGGCGTGGTTTTGTAACAGGTTTGGTTTCCAAATTAGGATTTTATTTAGGAAGCTTAGGACCACAGCATTGGAGGAGAGTGGAGAGATTGTTTCTAATGGAGGACCAACTGATGTTTGCCTGCCTTTGCTTCTACCGATTTTCGTCCTCTATTTCTTGTTTTCTTAGCTTGGTCCTTGGATGACAGTTTTCAAAGTGTTCGTATAGACATTGGCGGCATGTATGATGTACACTCAACAAAGTACTTGTAATTTCCTACTAAAAAGGGAAAACAAAAGAAAAGTCGCGAGAAAATGTAACTGTTGCAATGGAAAATTATAAGGTGTATCTCGCAACGTATCACTAAAGCGACGTAATGAAATATATATATATTTAAATTTATTTTTATTATGTAAATATTAAAAAATATTGAAATTTTTAAAATTAATCGTTAATTAAAATTTACTTTTACTTTTAATATACTTATAATTAAATAATATTTTTAATTAAAAATAATAATTACTTTAATTAAATTAATTTGTTTAGAATGGTCATAAACAATAATAACCGCCGGAGACTTTAATTCGCCAGAAAATACGTCGAAATTCGTTAAAAAAATATTATATTACAAATATAAAGCGATGGTTTATCGTCGCCCGGATTACCATCGCCCAACAGTTACCCAGCAGTCGAACAGTAGTCGGCTACCCAGAAAAAGCTGTGCAGCAAGTCCGCCGGTGCCTCCCTGTTTCTATGCAAATTGCACGTACCCAGCAGTCGTACAGTTGTCGGCTACCCAGAAAAAAGCTGCGCAGCAAGTCCGCCAGTTCCCCCTGTTTCTATTCAAATTGCACGTTGAGGTTTAGTTTTTATTTTAAATGGTCAAATTACATTCCAACCCCTCCTATTTCTGTTTTATTTTGGATGGTTAAACTGCACAAGAAAACCCCCATAGTTTGTCCTATTTAAATGGTCCAATTGCATGCAAATCCTCTCCCTTTCCCCTGTTTAGATTTTACACTTCTAGGTTTTAAAATCTTCTATAATTTGTACTTTATTTTTATTTTGTTAATTAATTTCGAATTTATTCTTTGATTTTAAATAGAAATATTATTAATAATTTATTTTGTTCATTATTTTTATTAGCATTAATTTGATATCATTTTATATTATTTGTTATCATTAATCTTAATAATTTGATACTTAATTTTACTTGATATTAATTGTGATTATTTGAATCATGATAATATTAATTTTGATATGTAAATTTTAGTATTGATCGATAGTTTTAATTTTGATTCTTAATTTTAACTTTCTATTCATTCTGATCATTGCATTTGATTTTAACAAGGAAAAATGGAGTGTAAGTTGTATATCGATATGAATTTTCTTTGTGATTAATATCAATATTAAATCAAATGCAATGTTAAAAATGAATAGAAACTTAAAATTGAGCATCAAAATTAAAATTAATGACCAATACTAAAATTTACGTATCAAAATTAATATTATCATGATTCAAATATTCACAATTAATATCAAGTAAAATTAAGTATCACATTATTAAGAGTAATGATAACAAATAATATAAAATGATATGAAATTAATGTTAATAAAAATAATGAATAAAATAAATTATTAAACATATTGTTATTTAAAATCAAAGAGTAGATTCGAAATTAATTAACAAAATAAAAATAAAGTACAAATTATAGAAGATTTAAAACTTAGAAGTGTAAAATCTAAACAGGGGAAAAGGATAGGGTTTGCATGCAATTTGACCATTTAAATTAAAACAAAAGTAGGGGTGGGTAGTGTAGTTTTACCATTCAAAATAAAAAACTCAACCTCACCATCCAATTTGAATGGAAACAGGGAGGCACCGGCGGACTTGCTGCACAGCTTTTCTTGGGCAGCCGACTACTATCCTGTTGGGCGATGGCAATTCGGACGATGACAAACCGTCGCTTTGGATTTGTAATATAATATTTTCAATAAATTTTTTAACGTGTTTTTCGACAAATTAAGATCTCCTGCGGGACTATTATTTATGGTGATTCTAAACAAATTAATTTACTTAAATTAATTATTATTTTTAATTAAAAAATCATTATTTATTTATAATTTTAATAAAAATAAAACTAAATTTTAATTAATGATTAATTTTAAAAAAACAAATACTTTATAATATTTACACAATAAGAACAAATTTAGTTACGGTGTATTTAGGTACGCTATTATAATAATACGTTACGGTATGAGACTCTTACTATTCGGATGGACAAAAAAATTTTAAACACTTATTTAAAATAAATAATATAATTTGGACACTTATTCATATATTAAACTTAAATTATATTTAAAATTCATCGTACAAACTACATTTAAAATCAATTTAATTATAATTCTATCTATGATCAATCTAAAATATTTGAATTGAAAAAATATTAATTATTCTCCCCGGTCGTCGGTCATATCAAAGAATTGCAGGCGGGCAGGAACCGAACGTGCATGATTTGATTGGCTGAGTTGACGTTTTTGCATGTGGAAGCCAACCCACATCACCAAACTTAAAGCTTCAATTTGCTTTCCCCTTTACCCAGTCACGCTCGCATCTTAATCACTTTTTTTTAGAAGGAATAAAAAACACTAATACGATCTTTACCGCCCAATATTTCCTTATTATTTGATTTGTTAATGAGTCACGTCGAATCATGTTGCTGATTATGTTTTTCACGCTAATAGAAACAAAAATTTAACTTTAGTTTTCTTATCTTAATCATAATCATTGATTATAGAAGATCACAAAATGGTATTACATAAGGAAATGCTTTTTTCCTAAATTATTAATATTCAAATACTTTATCATATGACAGGAATTTAATTCACTTCCTTTATATAATTATTTTATAAATTGTTATATGATATCCAGGAGTGCTTAACGAGTTGACTCGACTCGAGATCTTAACGAGTTGAGTCGAACAAAGTCTAACTTGACTTGATAAGTTCGTGAGCAGCTCGTTAATTTTTTAAAATATACTTTTAGTAATTACTTCAAAATCATTTCATTCAAAAAATAAATCTAAATAAAATTTATTAATAAATAATAATAAATAATAAGTTAACTAATCTATTATTTTTAATAAATAATAAAATATTAATAATTAATAATATTATTTTAATAAAAAAAACCCAACCCTAATATCCTCATATAGTATAAGTAAATTTTATTTATAGTTAAAAAATAATGTAATTTTTTTAGTGAGCTTAACAAGCAACGAGTCGAGCTTAACGAGCAATGAGTCAAGTTGAACGACAATTTTTTTTAACGAGCACGAGTCGAGCACAATTTTAATGAGCTTAACGAGAAACGCGTCGGGTCGAGCATCAAAATTTTTTAACAAGCACGAGTAGAACACTGTCCAGCTCGCGATCGACTTGCTCGATAAGCACCCTAATGATATTTGTTATATATATATATCATTTTAAGTTGAAACTTCCTTAGAAAAAGATAAATTTTCAGATGAGACAAACAACGATGAATCTAGGATTTTTTTTAGGGTGTGTATATATATATTAATAGTATACATCTTTTGATACGATCAAATTTCAAGATGAACATCATAGAATTTTAGGTAGACACATATGTATTAATGAAGAAGACTTCGAATTTTAAAAAATAAAATTTGAATTTAAAAAGATTTCAGGTTATTTTATGTTTTTTAAGGTGGGTATATATATAATAAAAAATTATTTTCTATTAATATGATTTAGGGGCTGTTTGTTTGCCTTTTAATGGAATCATTCAGCGTTGAATGCTGAATCGTTCAGCTTTCAGCGCGTTTGTTTCGTACTTCTGAATGATTCAGTGCTGAATGATTCAGCACAGAAGTACATTATGAATGATTCAGAGCTAATATCAAACAACATATCACATTCAAAGTTAATTCACACAGAGCCTCTGAATCATTTAGTATTTGAATCATTCAGCGCTTAATCATTCTGAAGTAAACAAACAACCCTTTAATCAATTAGCATTTCTATCAACGCCGTTTAGATTTAACAGATTTAAATTGATGCAAATTAATGACCAAAGTTTTTGAAGAAAGTGGAATATAACAAAGTCGTTCAGTTTTTAAAGGATAAGTCATCCCAATTAGGCCTTTTTACCCAAAAAAAAAAAAAAAATTACTCTCATAGAAATTAATTACTTATTAGGTATCTTTTAATTTTTTTTACCAATTTAATACACTTTCTGATAAGGCACAGATAATGATCTGAGTTTTTTCCTGACGTATCGTCAACTCAAGTAAGACACAAATTATCTCGGAAAGACACGAATGACTTGTCAGAAAGGATATTAAATCGATAATTTTTTCTGAAAAGATGTATGATAGGTAATTAATTCATGTCATGGTAATTTTTGGGTAAAAACGCTTCTTTTTTACGTTTTTATCCAAAAAAAACACCTTGACATGAATTAAATAAATGTTAGTCATATTTTTAAAATTTTTTACCGATTTAACACTCTTTATGACAAGACATCCGCGTCTTTTCTTGACGTGGCGTCAGCTCAAATAAGATGCGGATCATAATTCGCGTCTTATCCGAACTAGCGTCACGTCAGAAAAATATACAGAACAATAAGAAAGAGTGTTAAATCGATAAAAAATTTAGAAAAAATGTTTGACAGGTAATTAATTATTGTTAGGATATTTTTTTAGATAAAAACGCCTCCCAATTAGGGAGATTAGGTAGAAAATTCTAGAAATCTATATTGTCTCGGGAAACTTAATATATACTACAGTCGTCTTATCGCCCTTAATCTATATATCATGTCCATCTCCTTAACTAGCCAGGTAAGGTTTCTGTTCCAAATATTCTTTATATCGACTCATAGCAACTAGATAGTCCGCAACTTTGTTTTTTTTTTCACGACAAATATAAAAAATATTTATCTGATTTAAATAACATTCGCGGTTTACGTCGCGTCACGTTTCATTAAAAAGATTAACTTTAATAATACTTTCTCACTTTGAATGTTCAGAAGATTATGTTAACTTAAGGGACAACATCTATTACAATACTTGCATCAATCTAAATTAAATTATTTCTGAATTAATAACTTTTATCATGATCTAATAAATCATTTTATTTCTTTTATTATTTATTAGTCAATACTACCGTTATTATTTTGTATTAAGACTACTTACTAACATATGTTTCTACCTTAATCATTGTTAACAAATATTTTATTCTTATCACTTTTCTCTATTTTTGTCGTGCAAAATTTAAATTAAGACGTCTTTTTGCATATATTTTCATTGTTTAGAAAATATATTTTTGTCGTGAAAAATTTATTAATTTCTTTAAAAACATTTTTAAAGAATCTAAACTAAATTTAATTGATTTATCTATTTTTTATATTAATCTAAGGTGATTTATAAGACGTAATATGTGTTCTAAATACTCTCAATCATTTAACAATAAATAATCATTTAACAAAGTTATCTCATTTTCCAGGTCTCCCTTAAACTTTGTCACTGCTTAAATAATAACTAGCAAGGAAGAAGGAAGTCGAATTTTCGGCATGCAGCTTTTAGAGGTGATCAAATTTATGAAACAAAATTCTTCCCTCAAAGGAATATAAAAGCATGTGTGTGCAGCTGCCGAAAGTAGAAAATAACATCTTCTTCAAAGATAATCATTCATTTTGTCGACCGTAAAAATAATAATCATTCGATTTATCGATGCAAACATTAATTTGGGTGTTAATAATTTGTGTCTAAATCATATTCATTAATTTATTAAAAATGTATTTAATCATATCAATCTATTAATATTTCCTTTTGTTTTATAAATATTTACTTTAATGGTATTATATATACTCTCTTAATTATAACATGTTGCTTTGTTAAGTTCATTAAATTATAAAATGATCATTCGATAATAGCACATTGCTCTGTTGAATCATTCGATTATTAAAAGTTATAAAATGAACATCCGACTTCAGTAGAACCTCTATGAATTAATACTTGACAAATGAATACACTCTCTAAAATAATAATTTTCTCGGTCCTTACCTGGACCTAATGTCTAAATTAACAAGATAATAATTTTTCGAAAGATCCTTATATAAATTTATGGTCCATTCAATCTTATAAATTAATAATTCTATAAAATTACAAATATAACTAAGACAACTTAGTAAAATATGACTCTATTTTTGTTTTTGGATACCTTTTAGATATGAAGCCATGATTGATCTTTGGACACTATTTAGATGTGTAGCCATGGTTGATTGGTTTTGATTTGGATTGACTAACTAATAATGTTTTGTTATCATTTATATAGTGGTTGATTTCTTTACCATACATGCAGCATCCTAGACCGATACGACACACAGTCGACTGATCTGAATGCCACACAGAACCACCAGAGTAGGTAACCAAAATTTTTCTTTAAAAATTTGATTTGAAATGATCATTTGTATATACTCATGCTACGATAAATCAAACACAATTTAAATAAAATAGTTTACATTCAAGAGCTCCCAAAAATAAAAATTCAATTTAAGCATACAATCGTTTAAAATAAGTTACGACTCGATAATACAAAATGGGGTTTACAAATATACATGCCCTCTAAAGATGAAACTTGAGACGTACTTTGCACTAGTCTGATCTGGATCATTGTTGGCAAAAAGGTCCTCTGACTGCTCCTTAACTAACTTGCATAAGGAAACAAATTCCAAACGCTGAGCTAACTAGCCTAGTGTCACACTAACAACTAAGCCATACTAAAATGTTCATGACATGTTCAAGCTAAGTGATATTATTGAAACAGTGAGTATATTTGTATACTACACTCTCTACTCTATGGTAGACATCATGGTACGATTGAGGGTTCTGTATCTCGGAGCTCACACACCCTTCTAGTCTACCGAGGATGAGGCCTAGAATCTCTACATCGAACACAACACCCTCGACTAAACTCACCTCTCGCGAGTGTCAAGCCTCGGCCCTAGTCAGTTAGTTTAAAGTGCCTCACACACTACCTAAGGATACCCATACTGATTCTATACTTCGACGTCACAATATTACTAAAGGAACCCGAGTGTCTTGATTATTTCCCGAGCATCAATCAAGGCTAGTTTTATGTCCCCTACTTAATCTCATTTCTAAAATTAATTAACCATAATTAATGTTCTTACTTATAGTTTTATTTGATGATATACTGAAGCGTTGGGGTACCTCGAGTCTAATCCATTAAAAAATTAAATTTTCTTACCCAAAACAGACGGTTGGTATCGATAGCCATGACAATAGTTTCGATATTTTATGTAAGTATCGATACTAAAAAGGCTACTGAAAAATTGGTCTCGATTCCACGCTTCGAAGTCTCGAGAAATTCATGAATTTACCTAGAAAATGAAGAGTAGTCTCGATACTACCCCTCTAGTATCAAGACCCAAGCTGCATGTGCACAAAATAAGCACGAAAAATCCTATTCTTCTAATCCAAAGACCTTAGTGAGGTCTCCAATCATTATTAGTGTCTTATGAGATGTAAAAGGATCGTAGTAGAGGCTTTAGAAGATGTTTAATAATTAAATCATAAAATCTACCATGAGAATGCTCATCATGCTTTCATCTCAATCATTATGCTATCTTGCACTTCTAATGACTCACTAACGGTATGAAAGAGTTGTAAATGTGTTACGTGATTCCCTTTGCTGTTAAGGCCTCTCCCAAATAAACCAGGAGTTACTTTTTCTTTCCTTCTTGCTTTGGAACTCTCTCATATTTCTTTCACTAAACAAGGTAGAAAATGAGTTATTAACTCAACTAGGTGATGATTACGATCTAAACACAATCCTTATAACTCAAATCCACCCCAAAAGAGTAAAATCCAAAGATTTCCATAAACCTCTCAATACCCATTTTGGTTCTCTGTTTCGTTCCGAGGATTCCGGCCGACTGGTCACCGGAAATCGACCCGAGAATCTCGGCCTCATGCATCCTTTTCTCTTCCCATGCGACGCTGAACTTAGTGACGAAACCCTAGTAGACTCTATTCATGCTGGGCTTGCACGCTTGGACCTCCCACTGGATCTGCTTGCAGGCTCGGTTGGGCTTCATTCTTTGACCCGAACCTGGATTCATTGGACTCATTGGACCTGTTAAAAAAAGAATTAAAATTAAATAAATAAGTAATAATATAAATAATAATAAAAATAATATTATTTAAATATATATTTTATATTTATTTTCAAAAATATTTTCAAAACTGTATATTATATATGTTTTCAAAAACTATACATTATATATACATTTTCAAAATGTTTTCAAAAACTATATATTATATATGTTTCAAAAATGTTTTCAAAACTATATATTATATAAGTTTTTAAAATGTTTTCAAAAACTATATTATATATATATATATATATATATATATATATATATATATATATATTCAAAATGTTTTCAAAAACTATATATTATATATGTTTTTAAAATGTTTTCAAAAACTATATATTATATATGTTTTCAAAATGTTTTCAAAAACTATACATTATATATATTTTTTCAAAATGTTTTCAAAAACTATATATTATATATATTTCAAAAACCGATTAAAAACTATATGTTTCAAAAAATTCTTTCAAAGACTATGATATTATAAAAAAGCTCCGGACGGAAATGAGTGTCTACAACGACCAATGATGGAAATAGAAAAAAATGAACTATATAATTTCGCCAAAAAAATAATTAGGTGACCAGAATAGAAACATGAGAATAGATAAGGTATCAAATAAGCAATTTACCCTACAAAATAAAGGGTCTGCATTTTGGAGTGCCCCAAGGTGAACATGTGGCGCATTAGAGGCCAAATTGACGGTCAAGGTTTCAAGAATATGACCATATCAGTATCAGTTTTGGTTTAGGAAAAGGCCAAACCGGCAAGCCCCAAAAAACCTAATACGACAAATTGCATTACTATGCGTCTGAACCGAACAGTGTGTCTCCGACTCAGAACAATCACAAATCGTTAAACACACAGCCATTGGCTGATCAGATTTATCCATCTCCCTACATGTATCAAACGTAAAAATTCTAATGACAATGAAATGAAATCTCTTTTATCTCTCTTAAATTTCTCTTACAGTTGTGAAATTCAGAGAAATGGGAAAGAACCAACAAGAAGAAGTAGCAGTTCATGTAATGTAATAAACTTTAGTTCATATAACATGAAAAGAAGTACATATTTTCTGCATATGTAAGCTACATTGTATATCTATTACATTGCATCAGGGAAATCAATATTCAAATCTAAAGGTGCTGAACTGTCGATCATGGTCGTCTTCATCCAGATCCTGATTAGGATATCTGATGGAATTGGGGGGACTATGTGAAAAGTGAAAGTCCCTTCAAACAGAAAAGTTTTTATAGAAAACATGAAAATGAAAGGAAAAAAAGTACCTAAGACAAACAAAGCAAACAAACTAAAGAAAGAAAAGGGAATTTTTACTAGTCTAGACGAAGACCAAGTCTCACTCTCACCATCGTAAAACAAAATCTCCATCAACTTCGACATTGTGATGCCTTTGGGTCATTGTTACATGATCTTGACCATAGTATTAAATTGCGGCTGCAACGTAGCGTAACGCCCGCATCGTAATGTTTTTGAAGGTTAACGCGACGTAATATCGACGCAACTCAATAAGAGAATCGCATCACGATTGTTGTGGTCTAAAACCGTACGTAACACCGAAACACGCTATAAATTACGCCGCAACAAAATTTAAATTATCTGAAATATAAAATTACATAGATGAATTGTTCTAATTTAATTCTTAAAACTGAATTATAAATATGTATCATTAATAATATCATAATAGTTATGTTTAAAATTAATTACTTAAATTTGAATTAATTAAATTATTTATTAACGTTATTTTAAAATTAAATTTAAATTTAATTTTTTGCATATCTAAAATTGACGTGATTAGTTTTAAATTTAATTTTTATATTAACATTAAGTATCATAATTATATGTTTATTTATTATTATATAAATTTTGTATAAGAGAGGGATTCACTTTATAATACTATAATAGTATATGTATTTTATCTATTTACTATGAAACTATAAAAGTTTGGAAAAAGCGGGTGATGTCTTAAAGATCCAATAACCGTTGGTTAAAGTATTAAGGATGTGTGATGGCGATGAAAAATCAATTATGGGTTTTATTTATGAAGCCATTGACAAAGCTAAATTGGCGATGCAAAGGGATAGTCGTTATTACCAGAAATATTGGGAAATAATTGATAGACGACGGAGTAAACAACTTCATAATGATTTAAATTTTGCTGCTACGTTATAAAACTTTTAAATTTAAATTGTGATATCTTGTTTAGATATTTATTATGCTATTTTTTTATGTAGGATATTTTATAAATTCACAATTTCTATACGGAGGCAATTCCACAAGTGAAGTGATTCGTGAAACTGTGAATGGAGTTAGAAATGTCATATAGAGGATATAACCCAACTTGAATGATCAAATTCTTGCAATAAACTAGGTATATATTTTATATGCTTAAATTGTTTGAAAAACTCATAAATTATCATGTTTAAACTACTAATTCATTTAATTTTTAGTTGTTGCTATATCGAGACAAAATAAATTCTTTTGGAACACCATTAGCTCAAACTGTAATTTTGAAGACTAACCCTGGTAAACAAAAATAATTTATCCTCTATCGTTTTGTAGATAATAAAGATATTTTTATAAATACTTTATGAATTATATCTTGATATTTATGTTTTTTGTAGCTTAATGGTGGATTAATCATGAAAATTGTGCACCGCAACTTCAACGTATCGTTGTCAAAGTTTTGAGTCAAACAACTTAATCTTCAAATTGTGAGCATAATTGAAGTACTTTTAGTTTGATCCATACAAAGAAGAGAAATAGACTCAAGCATAAAAAGCTTCAAAAATTGGTTTATGTCCATTATAATATGAGGTTGAAGTTGAGACACATGCAAAGAAAAAGTGCACAAAAATTAGAAATATGTTTTAATCCGATTAATCTTGAAAGAATTTTTGAAGAAGATGACCTACTAAATGCATTGATTGAAGAAAGAGAGAATGCTACACTTGATAGTGAACAAAATTTCTCATGATTGCCTGAGGAGTTACTTAATGAAACTGATAAATAAACTCAAGGTGAAGATATGAACAATTCACATACTCCATCTAATGAGGAAAATGTTCAACTATCGACGTCAAGTTATGATGATGATGATGACGACGACGACAATGATAGTGGTTGCGATGATCATGGTGGTGATAATGAAAGTATGTACCAACTAGAATATGGACACATTTATTCTACTACTTTTTATGGAGATCAATGTACGTCCAGATATACTCACGATGATAATTCATGTTTGTATAGAACAAATGCATCACAAAATAGAAGATATGATGATGATAGAACTCATAGGAGGATGGGTGAACACTTTTACGATTCATTTGCAGGTTCATCATCATATTGTTCAGCTATAAATGATAATGAAATTAGTGAATCATCTCATTGTTCTCGTTCTTACCAGCCAAATTCATGTTATCCACTTTACCTTGAACAAAATCCAAGTTATGGATTTTTTTTTCATCATTTATCATACAATATGTTTCCTACCAACGATGCATCTTATGATGCACATAATAAGATGTCTTCTTCACATGGAATATGAAGGAATCAAAACCAAGACAATGACGAAGATGAAAATGCTTTAGATCTACCTCGTCATTCATTTTGGTGGTGAAATGTAAGATATAAAATTTTTATATTTGTAGTTATGTATTTTTCTTTCTTTCTAAGTTATGTAACATGAACATTTTTATGTTACAATATAAAAAAATTTATATGATTTTAGTGATATTGTTTATATGTTATTCATTAACATTATAATTGTTACTACCCATTATCTAGTATGATAACACTTCTATGGTTTATACTTGTTTTTAATAAATTTTTATCTGTGAAATTAAATTTTTATTTTCAAAATAAAATATTAAAAGAGTATATTAATATTATTATATTAAAAGATAATTGTAAAATGTATAAATATAATATTTTAGACGTATTGTGATTTTTGAGGAAGAGATCACGCCCGTGACAGCCGTAACACGTTACTTAACGTTCGCAGCATCCGCAACCGCGACACCACAACCGTAAGTTGATACTATGAGCAAGCTGAGTCAACTCGAGCAAGCACTAAACGGATAAGGAACGTAGAGATTGATATCAGTATTGGTCTGCCATGCGTCATAACCAGGCGGCAGATTCGAACTATCCGTTGAATGTCCACTGTTCATTAAGCTATCCATCCACTCATCGGAGTCAAACTCACCGCCCGCAACACCTTCCAAATCCGGGAACCGAAAGCCACTCAAATGATGATGCTCCATATTAGGGAACTAGAACCCTTTCCCGGTATCCCCACAAACAGATTTGCGAAACCCGATCCCGAGAGCTCGTAGCAAACATTAGGGGAGTTGGAAACGTCATGGTGGGTGTTGGGCCAAGGATTCAAAGAGAAAGGATTAATACCGAGAAGTTGTTGCTTCTGCTGATGGTGTTATTACTGCTGCTCTTGCTTTTGTATTTTAACTTGTTGAGCAATTGCCATTAGATTTCCATTATCAGCACGCATACATGCCATCCCCCGGCCAAACTTCCCCGAAAATTTTAGTGCACTGCACTCCGTCTCATTACCCACAAAGAATAAAAAGAAAAGATGAACAAAAAGTAAGCGTTTTAAAGCATGCAAAAAAGAAAAAGAAAAAGATAAGAGAGTACATACAAATACATAGCAGGACCATGAGTGACAAGAGAAGCTCTACAAACTTAGATTTTGCAAATAATGAGAGAGAGAGAGAAATAATAGTATTTAGCTTTTAAAGAAGGAAAGCTCAAGGAGGAGGCAAGAGCCGAGTTACAGGTCCTCCAAATTTAGAGTGGGATCATCCTTCCTTTTTCTCAATGAAAATGGTAATGTTGAGACAATTAGAAAGGACGGAAAATCCAATGTAGCATTAGCACGGTGAGCGACTACGATTAGCCCTTACAACAGTTGGCAACAACACTCTCTCTCAAATCAGAGCCCAAGTGTTTTTTTTATCAGTATATTTTCTATTCGGGATTTATTAATAATATATATATATATATTATGTAAATAATTACTCAAATCTATACTTTTTAAGGAGAACAAAATTCTTTTCAACAATCGAAACTATTTAACATGTTGAAGTGTTTGTTCTTATTCAGTAACAAAATAAAATTTTCAAATTGAAAGAAATATAGTGTGAATTCAGCGATGCTTTCTGCTTGATTGTTGTAGTACTTTGCAATTAATTTAATACACATTACATTTTTTAAAGTTTTGTTCCAGTAAATTAGCAATGAAGCTTCAATCTAATGGAATTGGTAGGATGTATGCATAATGCATTGCCGACGATTTGTCAACATATTTATACTTCTATAAATTTTGATATACTTACATTATTTTTAATCTTATATTAAATTTTATACTATATAAAATATTGTAGAGTTATTTTTTGACATATTATTAATGAAAAATAATTTTATAAATAGTGTTTTGATAAAACTTATTTAGACAAATATTATGAAAAATAAAAAATAAGAATGTAAGGATGTGTAAAATTATTTAAAAAAATATTTCAAAATCTATAATGTTTGATAAATTTGTCTACAGACTTTATCAAAATCGTCCTTTTCTGTGATGAAAATAATTATGTCATGAAAGTTGTTGATAATTTATTCGAGTTGTGTATGACTGTGGACGATGACGACGACGAGACAAATCAAATTGTGACTAAATTGAATAAACTAAAAGTAAAATAGAGACTAAATCGAATGAAATTGCAATACTCTAATTTTGTCTAAGTATTTTTAATCAGGTCTGGATGTGTTAAAGATCAACTTAAGTTCGTCCGAGTAAAATAGATTATTAAGGTTCCATTCATTCAAGTCGATGGACTTCAATTAGGGCTTTGTTTGGATTCTCGATTGGGTCAGTCCAGTTGGTTTGACTGGTGTAAAAATCAAACAAAATTCATTTCAAGTCCAAGATATAATACTCATTCTCCAAATATTAACCCATTTTAAATCAATCCAAATGTTTGTCAATCACCCGTCCACTAAGTCTAAAACAATTACCGGTCCCCTTTTTTCTCAAAGGTATTTTTTAAAAATTCTTCATTTTTCAGTTACCACGGCTTGAGATTTCGAAACCAAAAATAGATAAAGAGGTTCTAGCCACTTACATGCTATGTTACACTGATACGGACATGGGAACTGAGACGGGAAGCAATAATTTTTAAAATTGTAGGACACGAGAATAGCAAGGGTATGATATGTATTTTTTTAAAATTATAAATAGATGTAAAAATCATAAATAAAGTTAATATTTCATAGAAAATTGGTGTAACACCTTAATTTAATTCTAATTAAAAATCCTAACATTTGAGTTTTTTTACAAATCCCTAAATTATTTTGGTGTCCAATTTGAAAATGTTGCAAAAATTGTTTCCAAATTCTAAAGCCTTAGAAAGCTCAAGGATCAACAGTTAATTAGACCAAACATTCTTTAAATCCATTCTAACTCTTATTTTCTGCCCCGTCGAATGCCTTCTATTTCTTCTTCCTTTTATTTTTATTTTTTTTCTTTTCACAAAAGCTAGTTGTCGTTAATCCACTGGCTGTATCGTTGCCGTTTTGCTATTTTGAGGTAAGAAAAGTTGCCGACGACAGTCCTACGATCACGACCTTCTCCTTTTCTTTTCCCTTTGACCGTCATGTATCATAGTTTAAGATCTAGTAAAGAGGAGCCGAAGCTTCTCTCGCCATCGTTCGCAACGTCGTGATAGTCCCGAAACATCCCTAGATAAGCATCGAACGTCCCCGATTTTGCTCAGCCGTATCCATAGTGACACGTCCTCAGTACGTACCTCAGTCGTCCCCGTGTCGTCTCCGTGCCGGGGACGTATTGGATACTTGAAATGGGGTCCATTTGTCGTCCCCGTGCTTTATAGCTTACCTCTCGTTGGAGCTAGGACGGTCGGGCTCGTCGTTAGGGTTTAGAGAGATGAAGGGTCTCATATTTAAATGAGTTGGGATTTAAGGTTTTATTCTTGAGGGTCTCAAATCTAGTTTTAAGGATAAGAATCGGAGAGTTAAAGGGTCAATTTAGGCTCGGTTTAAGCTTATCCGACTGTTAATGTAGGTAGTTGGAGTATAAAGGGGGTTGATTAACGGTAGGCGAGTGGTTGTCATGGTCTTATGAGGATCTCGGTCGTGAGGCAGTGGTTGGGAGGAGAGGAAGGGATTGATTTGGGTTCGATTAAGGTTCCTGGTTATCGTGGAAGACGAATGGAGTGAGGTTAATCATCAAAGAACAATGGCCGACGACGAGGCTTGGGGATTTGGTAAAGAAGGCAACCAGCTGTGGGATTTTGAGAGTTGAGAGAAAATGGGACATTTTTAGGAACGGCAGAACGATCAGATCCCGACGGGGAAACTCGAAATCCGACTAAGTTCGGGTCAGGTTTGAATAATATCGGGTCGGGTATCAAGGTAAAATTCGAGGATTTTTTCGGGTTCGGGGTAAGGTATCCTCGCCACACCCCGATTATATATATATATATAATATTTTATATTTTTATATTAATTATATATAATACAAACAAAACATTTAACCTAGGTTTACAGTTCCCACTTTCCCCTTTGTATTTGCTATTCTTACGCAGCTGCAGGCAGTTAAGCTTCACTACTTCAGTCTTCGATTCTTTATTGTATGATTTGAATATCAAAACAAGTTTGAATTTAATTATGTATGTGTTTTATTTTGGAGTTTAGACAATTATTTAGAATTGAGTTTGAATTTGTGACTGTAGTTTGAATTGGTGACCGTAGTTTGAATTGTAAATCATGTAGACTAATTTTCCAGCTTTTTGTGATTGTTTTTTCTATTTTTTTTTTATGAAAAATACGGCTGCTCGATTTTTCTCGAGATCGGGTCGGGTTCGGGTACAATATTTCAGGTCGGGTTCGGGTACGGGACAAAAAAATCCCCGACGGAAAACGGGGCAGGGACGGGGGGAGCATAACCCGGCCCGAACCCCCCTTGCCATTCCTAGACATTTTTTGATAGCTAGGGTTTCAAATAACCCAAAACAAAAAATATTTGTTTTTAAGTTGAAGTTTAGGAGTAAATTATTTTCAAGTCCTTATAGTATTGTGTGTATTTTCAATTAAGTCACCTAATCTCTGGTTTTTTTAATTTCGAATTCAGTGTCCTAATTGTGTGAATTTCTCTTTGGGTTTTGTTCTTTAATTTGCCAGGTTTCAAAAGGAAAATTAGCTTTAAGTTCTTTTAGTTTATGCACATATTTGCATTTTACTCCTTTTTCAATTTTTATGATTTTCAAATTTGATGTGTGTTTTTTTTTAATTTAGTCATTGTTTTTAATTTTATTATTGCATAAATACTCGATTCGGCCTTTCCATTACCAGTCTGAGGGTATGACCATCATTATTATGATCTAGGTAAAATTATAATTTTTAACCACTAATTATTAAGTTTTAAATCGTTAACCTTCTAACTTTTAAAAATAATCTGAACTAATTCTACGATCTCATGATAACTCGTTTTGGGATACGACTTGCGTTATTATGGTTAGAGTAAAAATTTAAAAATTGACCACTAATCTTTATTTTTATTCGATTCTTAATTTCTATTATTTAAATTTTAGTCTTTTAATTTTTCAAGTATTTTAATTCCTATTCTTTAATATCTTGCATTTACATTTTAGCCTTTTAAATTCCCTTATTTTTCTATATTCATTTTAAGCTATGCCTTACATTTTGTCTTCTTTAAATTTAGAGGTTAATTAGTGCTTAGTATTTAGATTTAGCACTTTAAATTTAGGTTTCCTTAAATTTAGTCCCTGAACTTTTTAACTTAGGTGAATTTCTTATTTGTTCCTCACAGTTATGCTCCGGGTTTCATTTTAGTTATTCAATCCAATAAATTGTTAAAGTTGATTAGGGTTAATATTAATGGCTTCATTTTCATGTTTAACCCTTAAGTTTCTTTGAAATTCATAATTTGACATTTTAGTTAGATAGAAGCCTTAATTAATTCACCTTGTGTAATTATATTCAATAATAAGTTATTTGGTTGCATATTTCGATTTCAAAATAAGACAATGTTACTTATTAGAGGATTAATATGGTATCCTATGTGACCACTAAAGATTGTCTAAGTAAATCAACATCATTTTCAAAGCCTTGCATCATGGTTTTAAAATTATTAAGGCAATGTCAATTTATTGGGATCAATAAAGAAACTTCAGCTTGTGCTTGGAGGTAGTCGTTATTGGTCCTGGTAAATCGACATCCTTTTTAAATTTGCATACGTAGTGGGTATTAAATTAAAGAAAACCTCGAACTCAAAATTTTCAATTTTAAAACATAGCGTAATCGACTAAGTACTAATTTTTGGGTGTTTTGGGATGTTAATCCTTCCCCACATGCAATTAACTCTCAAACCCTTTTTCTAATTTCGCAAACCAAAACATCAGTATTTTAGTAAAATAAAATGTTTTCTTAAATTACCTGATTTTAGATGTTCCAATATTACCTTAAAAATGATTTGTGGCGACTCCCAATTTTTTACAAAAAGAACTTTCCGAAAACCTCATCGTCGTAATTAGTCGACTTTTTCCCCAAAGTATCGGTTGCGACAAAAATGAATCAAAGTAGAATGTGTGTTTAAATGTACACATGAATGTTTCTTTTGGGTAAGGTAAATGTGTTTTATTTTGATTCATTTTAATTCAATTTATACCTACTTAATTTTTATTTATTCAATTTAGTCAATGTCTGTTTTGTCCCATAGTCACATAATTGCACACGATTCCAACAAAGTTGTCGACAACTGTTGACTTTGACAAAGTTGCATTGATCTAAGGATGAATTTATCAGACATTATAATTTTTGACCTATTTCCTCAAATAATTGTCTTGTATCCTTATTTTTTTTTAATTTTCATTTTTAAACTAGTTTCATATAATTTTAAGTGTATCTTATATATGGTTAAAATTTTTATGGGTATAATTGTTTGTAATTATATAAGTATAGATTTTCTATCATGTTTAAGTATCTATTATAGTTGTTGGGTTTGTTAAATCAAACTTATTTAGAGTATTTTAATTATACTTTAATCATAATGAATTTCAAATTTTTTATTTAACTATTGTAATTGAGAGAAAGTATATTTGATTGGTTATATTTGTTCCCACATTTTTTTTAGGTCATAAGTTCTAAACTCACTATGAGTATTTTATTTCCTTGCTCTAGAGTCCCCTTCGCCTCCACTCTAAGTTGAATTACGATTGAATTTAGAATTTTTTCTGAAAGAAATCATTGTAATTGATTAGTCTAGTTAGATTGTATATAATTACTAAGCGCTATATATGGATGGCAAACGGATACAATTTCGTAGATTCCGCACCGTATCCGCTCCAATTGGGGTGTGGATGGGTATAACTTTAGTGGGTAGTGGGTGGGTGTGGATTTAGAAAGTGTTACCCGCCGTGGGTAGGTGATGGGTTTGAGACCTTACCCGCCCCGCATCCGCCCGCCCCACATCCGCCCGCCCACTAAATACCCATTAAATTTTGGACCATTATGAATTTATGTATAATTTTAGAGACTGATTTATGAATCTTAATATTGTATAAGATATAAATTATAATTTAACCAAATATTAGGTATAATTTTAGAGACTAACATTATGCTTCTTAATGGACGTGTTTGTTTTATGTTTGTTGTTTGTATGTAACTTAAGGTTGCTGTCAGGCGGGTCTAGTCGGGTACGTCTCCAGTTGGTAGTGGGTGTGGGGATGAATTTGAGAATGTACATGCGTGGGCAGGTGTGGATTTGAAAAAATTTTACCCATCATGGGTAGTGGGCGGGTGGTGGATTTGAAAATATTAGGTGGGCATGGGGATAGGGGACTCATTTCATGGCTTGATAAAACTTGTTGGTTCATGTCAGTATCGTATGAAGCATTGCTTCTATCTAAGCTTGCAAGCGAGTTTTTGCTTGCATTTAACCCCACACTCAGGTCATCCAGGGACGAGTCTCCTAGCAGAGCACGCACTATCTGCTTTCAATAATGATATTACATGAGAAATACTGATAAAAAATGTAGCATCATATGACTAAAGGTTGAGCCATGAAAATTTGTTCAGAGATCATTGAAAACATGACTCATTTTTGGACGCCTTCTGGCCGAGTGCCTGACATTGGCTGAAGCACAGGCGATCATACGTTGCATCTCGATATGATCGTAGTTACGTGTTGGTAAAATAGACTGCTGCAAAACGAGACATTAGCACTGACATGAAAGATATATATTGAAATATATAAATAAAGAACCCATTAACCGTGTCGTGGTATTAACCACTGCCTTAGAAACAAATTCACCCCGATGTGTGTAATCGTTGCAGTAGGCAGACCGTCCCCCGAGGTTAACACAGTCGCTCCGAATTCCGTACACCCGAAACCGGAGTGGACTGCTGGTGGTATTGCACTTTTGATCGAAAAGCACGAAGAGAACAACTTTAGAAAACACTTAGAGAGTGAATTCTAATTGTAGAGAGTGTGAGTTGAGAAGCTGAATTCAACTCTCTATTTATAGGCTAGAAGTAAGGGTAAATTCGTCCAACAAGAAAATCAAATCAAATTTTGATTTTAATTATGAATTTAAACTCTTTTGTTACTCCTCTTGATGAATCTGGCTCAAAAAAAAGTCCATGTTTATTGCATAAAAATTAAACAGTTATAACTCCTGAAATTAAATCATATAACTCCTGTAACTCTTGATATTAACATCTTGTTTCTCCCATGAACAAAGTTGGAAATCAGTCCAGATACATCTTAAATTCTGATTTAATTTAGAAAAATAATTGTTTAATTTATTTAATTTCAGACAACTAATAATTAGCTGTTATCATCTGAAATATTCAAACTTTAACAGTCTCAGTAGCCTATAAATATCAGATGAATCTTTCACATTTTTCATTTAATCTTTCAAAGAAAAATTCCTTACGAATTTTCTCTAAAAAGATAGTATCCGTGTGGACGTATCAAAGACGTATTACCACGCCTTGTTCTCTATCACTCAACAAGGGAATGGAGAATGTAAACCTTAAATACCATTCCCACTAGTATTTCCAACTCTATGTGGGATTGATTATTACCAACATTCCCCCACTAATGCAAAAGAATTATTCTGAAACTCGAAAACAATCTTTCCAAAAGAGCAATAGCGAGATTAGTTGCTTAAGCACTAGTAAACATATCTGGAACTATTACATAGTGATGATAAGCAATCCTTCTCTTAGATAAGTGAAACTAGTCTGGAACTTTCTAAGATGAGGGTAAACTCATAACACACAAATAACCCCTTCATCCACCTGAGTCCTCGATGTGTAAGATATATATATATATATATATATATATACAAAAGTATATATTTGGCCATCTTACCTCAGGATTCTAGTAAGTGTGCTAGAAAAATGGCCTAACATTTTTCATAGAAGGTGGCTAACCCTTCTCACTTACATAGGTTATTTCATCAAGTTTATCTCGATATAAACCACCTTTAACAGGGATATGAAATAATTAAGAGCTTTTACAATAGCTCAACCTCACAAAGGGTATGGTGACTTTCTTCAAGTTCATTATTAATGAACCACCCAAACTCTGGGCTAAGAAGTCTTTAAGAATAAATATTCAACCTCATTTATCGGTAAATTCAATAAGTCATTCTCACTAGAACCATCCAAATACTTGGATTTGAATTTATTAAGAGTTTAACAAACTCAACCTTTCTGTCGGTAAGTTCATTATTTCCTTCTCATTTAGGAATACCCACTCACTCTGGGTTATGAACTTATTAAGAATAGATATTCAGCCAAAATCGGTAAATTCATCAAGTCTTTCTCACTAAGACCACCCGAAGTCTGGACTATGAATTTATTAAGAGCAATTAAGCTCATCCTGGGCATGCACATTATTCATCATAGGGATAGACAATAGGAATGTGCACTATGAGTGTTTCCATGGTTTTGTTTGACCACATGAAACTTAGATAACTAAGTTGGGTATCCACCATGAATTCTTAAACCAATGGGCTTTAGACCCATCTCCCTCGACGAATCTAGGACCAAGGATCTACTAGGTTCCTTTCCGACTTCACATACTCTAAAGAGAGCACTCCATTCTTTATTAAGTGTCTAACTGATTCATGCCTTATGTGAATGTGTCTTTTCTTACCATTGTACACATATCACAACTTGTGAATCACACAACAAATAAATCGGAGGATTCGGTCTTCCCCACAACAGAATATCTGCTAACAAGCTTCTGAGCTACTCGGCTTCTTTCCCAGCTAGGTCAAGAGTTATAAACTCTGACTCCATAGTAGAACGAGCAATATAACTCTTCTTTGATGATTTCCACGAGATTGCTGCTCCACCTAAAGTAAAAACATACCCGCTGGTAGAGCTTACATTATCATTATCAGAAACCCAATTGGCATTACAATATCCTTCCAGTACCGCAGGAAAGCCAACAAACTCACGTTTCCAATCCAAAGTACCCTTAAGATACTTCAGTAAGCGTTTAAGAGCAATCCAATGTTCACCACTTGAATTATGAGTATATCTACTCACAACATAAGCAATATCAGGTCGAGTATAGTTCATTAAGAACATTAAGCTTTCGATTAATTTAGCATATTCTGTTTGGGAAACGCTACTTTCTTTATTCTTAAAGAGATATATGCTAGTGTCACAAGGGTTCGAACAGGGATGATATCAAAACTGTCAAATTTCTTTAACACTTTCTCAAGATAGTGTGTTTGACATAAATAAAATCCCTTTCCAATAATTTTGACTCCTAAGATTACATCAACTTCTCCCAGATCCGTCATCTCAAATTTAGTGGACAAAAAATTATTTGTTTTGCTAATGGACTCAATGTTAGAACTGAAAATTAACATGTCATCAACATACAAAACTTATGATGAAATAATCAGTACCAAACATCCTCGAATACACACAAGCATCCGAACCATTCACAACAAAACCAAAACTAAGTATAGTTTTATGAAATTTCTTGTACCATTATTCCCATATAGATCTCCTCATCTAGATCTCTATTCAAAAATACAATCTTAACATCCATTTGATATACTTACAACTTATGAATGGAGGCTAGTGCAAATAATGCACGGATCTTTGAGATGTTCATAACAGCGAAGTAAGAATCAAAGTAGTCTAAAACAAACTTGTGAGTGAACCCTTTGACAACTAGTCTTGCCTTGTACCACTGGATCAAACCATATGGTCTCATTTTCTTCCGGAAGATTTATTTGCTACAGATTGATTTAAATCCTCTAGGCAAGTCAACTAATTCCCAAGTATGATTAGACATTATCGATTCTAGTTCATCAAAAAGCGCTTTTCTAGAAACTAGCATCGATAGATCTTATAGCTTTTTTAGGATCCTCATATAACATTTAACATATATGATCAGAAAGAGAGTCTAAATCATTTATCTCAGAAATAAAGGAAGTGATAAAATTTGGTCCAAATAGCCTTTTACTTCTTCTAGTCTCGAAATCAATTTCTTGAGAAGACCTAGCAGGAATACTAGAAGAAGTTGATAGAATATTTTCTATTTAAGTTTATGCATTTAATCTACATTTTAAGACACCCCCACATTTCTAACATTTTAGGATATCCATAAGTGTCTTGTAAAACGTGTAAACAAATACTCAATCATACTAGAGTAAAGTTTTTATGAGTTTTAGCCATAAAACTATATTTTAACAAACTCAATTTTTGTTTACACATAATTATATTCTCAAAGTTTTGAGAAGTTACAAATCATTAAGATTAAAATGCATAAACCAATATGAAATTCTTTATGACTTTTCCTCTAGCATCAGGAAAAATGATCTCAAGTTTAAAACATGAGATTTTAGCACAAATTATGAAATAGATAATCTCTTTTCTTTCCACTACTTAGGAAAATCACTTAAAGAGATTTAATAGCTACAACACACTTTTAGTAGCAATAATGTCTAGCATATTCTTATTCATGATATTCAACATATTAGCCTTAAAGAGATCATCATATATTTTATTTACTATGACTAAATTTGATATTCCACTCAACCAAATTAATCTCCACTCTTTTAACTTATGCACTAAGTTTAAGAGTTTTTATCTTGTCATAGTATTGGAATAGTGAGCATAGTAATGAACAATGCACTAGGTAGGTTTCTATGAAAGAGAGGTGGTGCACTAGGCACGCTTAAGTACCAAGTCTTCATAGAACCAATCCTAGACATGCACTTTCATAATCATCACACTACTTTCCAATAAATCATTTATGAATTTTCTCTTTCTTTAAATAATATCTCTTTAAAGAATTATGCTGGATACTCACAATAGTATCTTATTAAGCATATATATTTTTGGGCTCACACTACCACCTTAGCCTTAATAGTACTACCGTAGTCTTAATAGTGGTTTTTATCTCATTTCATAGTATCCACTGAGTTTTAAAGACTATCTTAAAGGCTCATGAAATCTTATTCATGTATTTAAAAGGCATGAATTAACATGCAACAAGTCTAAATAATCTGACCTCGCAGGTAGAATCACAATTCCAAATAGACTTGTTCACCATGCATACAACTTCATTCTTTGCATCATCATTTTTAATCAGCATGATCCCAAAATCCATCGTGACAATCACTTCATCTGAACCAACATCTCTTTTGTATCTTCTGAAGTCAAATGAAGAATATACATGGTTAGTCACGAAATTAATTTACTAACAATAATTAAAATAATTTATTATTAGTGACAAGATCCTTATCTTTAGGATTTTGGTATCTTATCTTCAAGAGATTGTGGAAATCAAATCGAATTTAACAACTATTTGATTTTGGAGAATCTTCTCATTTTAGCTCCACCAGCTCCATACTTCTCCAAAAATTACACATTTCCTGTATCTTTACAAATTTCTCAAAGAAAATTATTAGTACGGTAAAAAATATTTATAATTATTTTCACCTTAGTTTTATATCTCCACATGAACCAAATATCACACATGCATTATCTCTCGTACCCATATATCAACTATTATCAATTCATAATTTGATGTATTAATTTAATATTAATCTCTCAAACCACATGATTAATATATTATTGTGCATTTATAAATGCAAACAATACAAACGTCAAAAATATTTATTCACATAAGATACCATCATAAATTTTATAACTTATGTACATTCATTCTTCACAATAGCATTTAAAGTGCTATAATTTCTAATAAATATCTATTCACAACTCACATGAATATTTTTAATTTTTTTATTCAATCATTAATCCATTTAAAATTCAAATGAATTATCAATTAAAAATACTACTAATGCATACTCAGCTAATGTACATTAAACACCAACATTCCAAATTAATCATGATAACATATTATCATGCATAAATGCTTATAACACAATATTAAAACTACCAATTAATAATAAAACTGTTATCCTTTAAACTTCATAAACCATTTATTATAGGACGTTGACTGTAGTTAAAATATTTATAATTGCTTTCAAATGTACCTAACGCATATCCATCTTAAAATTATGAATCATGTTGTTACATCAAATAAAAGCTAATCTTGAAAACATTGAAACAACTAAAATTCATGGCATCGTCACTTGCATCAGACTGCATCGAACTACGATAATAATAATCTGTATCAAAATATTACGTACCACTTTGATGCTAGGTTGAACCGATATTTGAATTCACACTTACACACAAACTCGAATCCAACATGTGGTTTCATCGTTCCTTTTACAAATATCATGCAGCAGCTCGAATTCGTTTCTAAATTGTTGGTAAAATAGACTGTTGCAAAACGAGGCATTAGCACTGACAGGAAAGATATATATTGAAATATATAAATCAAGAACCGATTAACCGTGTCGTGGTATTAACCACTACCTTAGAAACGAATTCGCCCCGATGTGTGTAATCGCTGCAGTAGGCTGACCGTCCCCCGAGGTTAACATGGTCGCTTTGAATTCCATACACCCAAAACCGGAGTGGACTACTGGTGGTATTGCACTTCTGATCGGAAAGCACGGAGAGAACAACTTTAGAAAACACTTGGAGAGTGAATTCTATTTATATGCTAGATGAATCTGGCTCAAAAAAGAGTCCATGTTCATTGCATAAAATTAAACAGTTATAACTCCTGAAATTAAATCATATAACTCCTGTAACTCTTGATATTAACAGCTTGTCTCTCCCATGAAAAAAGTTGGAAATCAGTGCAGATACGTCTTAAATTCTGATTTAATTTAGAAAAATAATTGTTTAATTTATTTAATTTCAGACAACTAATAATCAGCTGTTATCATCTGAAATATTCGAACTTTAACAGTCTCAGTAGCCTATAAATATCAGATGAATATATCACATTTTTCATTTAATCTTTCAGAGAAAAATTATTTACGAATTTTCTCTAAAAATATAGTATTCGTGTGGACGTATCAAAGACATGTATTACCACGTCTTATTCTCTATCACTCAACAAGGGTATGGAGAATGTAAACCTTAAATACCATTCCCATTAGTATTTCCAAATCTATGTGAGATTGAGCATTACCAATATTACGCTCCAAGCGTGGATCAACAAGATGTATATGGTTGCCAGTCTCTAACGCACATTCCAAAAGTGGTTGAGCCTGTTTCGTAAAGTAATTCATTAGATGACTTGAAAAGGACTGAGACAATTAATAGAATAAATTTGAACTCCAATGGAAGGTCAGGTTGACGAATAGGCTACAAACCCAATCTACTGAAGTGTCTTCCATTGTATTATCGACAGGAGGTTTTCCAGTTATGAGTTCTAAAAGCATAATCCCAAATGAGTAAACATCTGATTTCTCAGTCAACTTTCCACTTGAGGCATGCTCTGGTGCCAAGTACCAACATTACAACCAAAATCATTTGAGGGTTTCGAATTTCCATTCACTAGCTACGAAAAATAGTTCTTTACCCAAATGTTCCCATCACACGAGTCGAAACATGTGTGTGGTTGTCAGTGGATAACCTAGCCAATCCAAAATCAGCCACCTACAGAAAATATGAACTTGATAGTTTTGATATCAATACTTTCTGGGGTGTATTAAAACAACAAATTCAACTTTAGAAGAAGATACCATAGCTTCAAAGTTTTCGTCAAGGAGAATATTGGCTGCTTTGATATCGCGATGAATAATGCGGGGATGGCCTGCATGTATGGTTCAACATAGAAATGAGAACCATATCGAGAAATGCAGTCCCAAAGAGAGTTCAAAAGAGCGAGAGAGACTGGAAAATCCTTACAATCTTCATGGAGATAAGCAAGCACCTTAGCAGCACCTAAAGCAATACGAAGTCTAGAGGCAAAATCCATGACTGGAACATCATTTCCTGCAGTATGCAATTGTAATGGTTTCAAGACTGCATAATTCATGTAGAAAACCATAAAAGGTCAACATATTCTCCCCAAAATGGATGAAGAACTAAGAAAGGAACTAAATTTTACCATGGAGATGATATTCCAACGTCTTGTTCGGAACAAAGTCATAGACCAACATCCGTTGTGCACCGGCAACACAATAACCGACAAGTGAAACAAGGTGTCGATGATGAACTCGACTAATTATTTCAACTTCAGCCTGGAATTCTCTTTCTCCTTGTCCACTACCGGTTTTTAAGCTCTTGATTGCAACCTCTTTTCCATCTGGTAGCACACCCCTGTGAACATATCCAAACCCACCTTGGCCGATCAGATTCGACTCAGAAAATCCATTTGTCGCAATCGACAGGTCCTCATAAGTGAAACTGTTCTTATTGAATCCAATAGGAATTCCCGGAGGAGGAGGAGGTGGCAAACCATGTTGGTAAAGGCCTGAAAAATTGTAGCTTGACTCACCACTGTAAACCGGTCCTGGCACTTGGGATGATGGCTGCCATCCATTGCCACCGCTACTAGCAGTTAGATGCATTTGGGATGATGCACCCCATCCACTGCCACCGCTACCGCCACTATTAGGCGGTGGTACTATGATAGAATGCTCTGCACCTTGAAAACCATTGCCCCACTGAGGGGGAGAGTTATTATAACGATAATCATTTTCCCATCCGCATCGTTCTTAGAGGATGAACTTTTGGTCGGTGATGCATGACTGCCATTTTTGCGATGAGGTGACGGAGAGTGTTGGTTTCCGCGACTACTATGACCAGGTGAATGAGGAGGGTAATAGTTATTTTTGCTTTTAGGAGCTAGACGAGGTGGTGCGTTATTTGGTGTTGATTTGGAGTTACCTTGTGATGAATTTAACGGTGCCGGTGATCTATTTTTACCAAGTGAACTTTTAGGTGAAGAGGATGGTGCCATTTTGCGTTAGCTTTTTCCAAAGTTCGAGCCGAGAAAAGCAAGGTTACCACGAACCCCTTAAAGACTCTAATTATCCCTGAAGGGTACGAGGAACCCTCTTTTCACCTTATTGGCTCATCTAAAAGAATTGAAGAACCCTGAAGAAAATTGCAAGGTTAAGAAAGGAAGAAAAATGTCCAACATCATATATTTTACACGTGCAAATTCAATAAAAAAATGGTCTCCTGAAAAACCTTCAACAATTAATTATATACCAAGTGCGTGTCGCAAATTATAACATAACTTGCCATCATCCTCAAGTGTGGCGCATAGACGACAAAATGTTTTTTTTTTAAAGAATGATCATGTCTTTGCTTATTGTTTCCTTCATGCAGACAGTAGAAAAGCCTTGGATGACTAACCAGCTAGGAAGATGAAACATAAAAAGTTGACCAACTTTCTGTTTATAACTTTTACAAGTTTTAAGTTGGAAAATCAAACCCAATGTGTGCCTATTTGGTGAATTCGTTATTGGAAGATTTTTACTACCAACTAAAGTTGTACCATGGGGTTGTTCTTATCAGTTGATTTTTGTGAACAAATATAGGCTTTTATACCCATTTTCATTTCATCATACCTTACTCCATCAGGTGCAGAAAGGAGAAGTTGAGACCACTCTAAATTAAAGATTAAATCTAGTAATTTCTTGAGTCCATAACTAATAAACATTATCGTTCACATGAAAAAACTCTCGACTTTGACTGTAACTTTTTATCATTTTTATTATTTTACTTGCTTGCAGTGGGAAAAAAATAATTTCAATAAGATCAACAAAAACATGAACCTATCTTGGACAAATGTGAAGAACTCTATGGTTTTGCCGACTGTGACCTCTGATAAACTTGGGCAGATCACCAGCAAAATGAGAGTACAAAAGTGAAGAAGAATGTTTTAACTCAGGTCCTGCAGCCTTCTTCACATCATCGACCACTTCCGCTCGACATTACCCTGGATCCACCTTGCAGTGCTTGTTTTGCACCCTTGCTCAGTTCCCTTACACTCTGCCGACGTAAATGGTAAAAATCCCAACTAAGACATTAAATTAAATCCCATACACAGTCAATTTCCTCCACGCTAACGAGAGAAAATGACAGCAAGTATCATGAAGTAAAGAAATTACATGTTCAATTGTTCCCAACTACAACTTTTCTAGTTGTATCATCAAATCCACCTTAAAATTTAGAATGGATATGTAATTTTTACGCATTGGGCCAAACGCTAAGAAATTGAATACCTTTCTGTTGAACTGGGATCTAGAATCCTATGATTCACCAACTTATACAGTCACGTGTTTAAAATTTAATGATAAAAGTTGATTAACTAATTTGATTAAATCTCTAAATTTTTTATAAAAAAAATATTTCACATAAAAAATCGTTAAGTATTTAACGTTTTATTGACATGTTTATACAAATAGATTTCTTTCATATACATGGAAAAATGGTCAAAACAAGTGATGGCTAAAGCTAAACAAATTCACCAAGTCACCGTGTTTACTTGTTTCCCTACATCAAATAAACTGTAGCACTCCAAGTTCATTTATTCCTTTTTCTGTAGTAGCTGACAAAATATTTAGAAAAATAAATTTGGCACTTCTTTTTTAAATGAAAGAGAAATCACGCCTTCATTGTTCCCTCTATATATGCGCGGATGCGCCTAACTTTTATCAGGTAATACAATTAGTTCACAGAACATAATCCACAAACATGAAAATGGCGAAACGTTTCAAGCTTAAGATATCTCGGCTCTTCACCTCGTTCCAATCTTCCCCTTCAAAAGGCCCTTCTAATCTCCCATTAATTCCTGTCCATTCATCCTGCATACATTCTTCAGTCAGACGAAACCCTATCACCCGCTATTTACCGCCGCCACCGCAACCAAAATCGTCAAAGTTGTCTCATTACTCTTCACTAAAACGACACGTTTCTTTCGTGTTTTGGTTGATCGGCTGCGGGCTCGGGTCAAGATCGTCTGCAAAGTACTTGTCTGAAACTGATCGTATTGAATCATCATCGCCGTCGACATTGGAGTTCTACTGGGAAAAAGAAAACATAGGTCACGTTATAGCCAAAGTTTTCGACGATAACATAACCCCCCGACGCAAATTCTGCAGTACCCCCGAAAACGACGACGATTTATTTCCACCTCCGGCCCCTCTCAAGACGGTAAAGGAAAAATGACGATACAAAAAAAGGAAAACGACGCCAAAAAACTAGATAGACACCTTGTCGGCCGAGAGCGGATTGTTTACCAGCGGAAGTTTTGAAGACTATGATATTAATGATAAGTAAACTGAAATTCTGGTCTCACCTTCGAGGAGCTTCTCTACTGATTTCCCCTTAGAGATGTTTAACGCCAACTTAGAAATCATACTGGACGCAAAGCCTACGAAGCAAAGAAAGAAGAAACCCAAGAAAGTTAAGAAGACAAAAAGGTACGCAGTAAGATTTTCGTCGTCAGAGAGCGAATCGCCGACGAGGTTGTCGAGCTTTTGGCAACGGATGATACCGTGCACGGTGGAAGGCAAAGTGAAGGAGAGTTTTGTCGTGGTGAAGAAATCGGAGGATCCTTACGAGGATTTTAAGAGGTCGATGATGGATATGATATTAGAGAAGCAAATGTTTGAAGAGAGAGATTTGGAACAGCTCTTGCATTGTTTCTTGTCTTTGAATTCTAGGTATCATCATGGGGTCATTGTTCAGGCTTTTTCTGAGATTTGGGAGGCTTTGTTTTCTCGAAGATCAACTAGTTTTAGAGTTTCTTGTGCTTTTAATTAATGTAAACGTAAATGTTTATCAGATTTGATCAATATTATTAGCTTTAACTCTTGTTTGTTACTAATATTCTTGTAAAATATATTAATATGTTTAAGGATTTCTCAGTTTTTTTTATGCCTTCATTTTTTGGCATATCATATGCAAATAAACTAATATCATGCCATCAGATCATTAGCTGTTTCTCATAAATTTATAGTAAAATTCTATAATTTTGTTGAAGGAGATATTCCATACTAAATTTAATACGCATATGCCATTAACTTAAGAAGTCTTGATTAATATTCAATTATTAAATTTCTAAAAACCTTTTTTTCATTTTCTTATGAAAAACGCAAACGTAAATTTGATTTGTGGATTCGATATGTGGAGCATGAGATCCATAGTTTGCATGCAGTCCTATATATTGAAGCTATCTATGTTATACCAGTAGTGGCGAAATTTGGTGATAAAGTTTGGGGGTTAATTTAAAACTTTAAAAAATTCAGAGGCTTAAATTATTTTTTAGTTTTTTTTAAGGATTTAGTTCATATTTTTTTCCAAAAAATTAGGGTTTAACTAAAAGTTTTAAAATTTTGAGAGGCTTAATGAGAATTTTTAAAAATTATATGAAGGGGTTTAATCAAGAACATTAAAATTTTTTAAAGTTTAATCTAAATTTCTAAAAATTTTGAGGGGCTAAACTTTTGAAAATTTAAAAGTTTATGTTATAAATTTTTAAATTTTGGGAGGCCATTGCTCCACTAGCCTCTATGCTTGTTGGAGATTATGGCACTTACAATTTGGAGATGATAATGTCACGAGCTGTTTAATTGGACTCAGGATATTGATGCAAGTGTCCGACAAAGAGGTTCCATATGGAGTATCGGGCTTGCCAAGACCACCAGACTTGGCCCATCACTTGGAGAATGCTGTGGAGTCTGTTCACACTAGCCGTGCAAAAAAGGAAAGTGACACCTTATCATATTATGCCCAAATAGGCAGCACAGATTTGGCAAGAGACAACAAATTAGAAGAGATTGTGGGGGGAATCTTACTATATCAAGTGTGATCAACCATCTAAGAAAAGAATCAGACTAATTGATGTGATGAGATGGTGGTTTGGGTGTCTTCCTTTAAATAGGGGATTTGAATACTGGAGTTTCCTTGGATACAAAGATTTGTAATTAATTGGGTTCATCTTAGCTGTTGATGTAAATAGATCTAGGTCATTGATTAAGAGGGAGCTCAACTATAAATGGAGAGCATCCCCTCTTCATTTGTAACATCTCATTTCATTCATTCTCTTGAGAAAGTAATAAAGTTCCGAGGCATTTACTCTATCTCTTGTGTGTTTTGTTCCTACGTCTCTTTGTGTTGTTGCCTCTCTTAGTGGGTAGGAGTACCCACACTTGTGTTTACACTTCCACGCCATAGTCCAACCTTGGTGACTTGGAGTAGCCACGTTGGTGTTAAAGTTTTCGCATCCCAGAAGCCTTGGGGGGTTTGGTTCCAACCTTGGTGAGTTTGCATGCTTATTAGGCTTGGGTAAGGCTTACTTAGCCTCATAGAACACCCAGAAATGTTAAGAAGTGTCTAAGGTCACACGTTCCGTCAGACCTTAACTCTGATATTGTAACAGTTTGGGCTTGAAGGTTTTGAGGGTATGATAAGTGGTATCAGAGTGAGTCATTGTGGGCATACAACAATTATTTTTTCTGTGTTTGGTGAAAGTGGTAAACAGGTAAGTTTGATTTACTTACTGTATTGTCAATTTACTTTGGTAGTTAAGTTGGCAAGAATTTATGCTCGAGCTAGTCAGGAGTGATTTAGCTAGTTCGTGGCAAAGTAGTTCGAGATGGCAAAACCAAGAGTTGGAACTTTAAGGGAGTCGATAGATACGGTAGAGGTTACTAGGTTGGAAGAGCTAGACAACCATGCCTAAAAAGAGGTGTATGAGCTACTCAACGAGTTCAGTGGAAAACTTACGAGTACGTGATATAGATATGCAGGAAAACATGTTAGAAATCTTAACTTGGTTGGAGAAAATGATCATAAGACTTAAGAGATCTGAAGAGGGAGCCAAGGAGACCCAAGGTGTTATGGAGTCCCACATTGATAAATTGGAGTCCATGGAAGACATGCTCAAGGATGAGACACACTGAGTTCTTAACGAGTTAAGATGGTTTAAGGGAGTAATGGCCATGAACCCGAGGTGATGGCTTTGAGAAATGAGGTGGATGAGCTCAAGGGTGAGCTGCTCATATGCAAGGGTGCAATGAGTGAATGGTTGAGTTCAAGACATTTTTTGAAGGACTTAGACTAGGGGCGAAGCTCGCGGTGGAGCAAGGTGATGCCTAGAGACTTTCAGAGGCCATAGCTGTAGAGCTTGCGGGGGGTAAGCCAACCAACATAGAGTCATCCAGGCCCACACCGAGGAAATGCGACAATGGTGGGGGAGACCAGGGAAAGGTGCAACGGAAATATGGGGGAGAAAGCTCTTCGAATGGCCAAGGTGGGGCATTGACTGTTCGTAACCAAGAGAAGCAATCAGGGAGAATGACAAGGCTGAATTCGTGGTGAATAAGAAGGCGAGCAAAAAAAAGACCAAATGTTACTTCTATAATGGTCCCCATGTGATAAGGGGATGTCCCAAGAAGAATTGACTAGTTGCCATCATCAAAAGGAAAGACGAGTCTAGAGAGAGAGCATCAAAATGTGGTGTAAAAAGAGAGTAGTTAAAGTGTTACAGATGCAAAGGGCCTCACAAGGTGTGGAGGTACCCAAATCGAACCAAATAGTCCATGGGGAATGACCAAGCCGAGGATAATGAACCTGTAAGACTTGGTTTGATAAGGTTTATTTCTACCAAGACGAGTGGTAGCCAAGTGCAAAAAGGGATAACCATGTCCAAGGAGACTGGAGAGCTCGCCAAGCATGTTCAAGCGGAGAAGAACAGGGCTTCAAAGACCATAAATGGAGAAGGGTCAAAGGGAGCTAAGTCAAGGAGGAACAAGACAACCGTGGAACCACCACCAGACAAGGCGGGAAAAGAGTAAAGGACTTCAAGTAATAAGTGTCAATGCAATAGGAGGAAATAAACTTCAAGGAAGAAGAGTCGGGGTAACAAAGGAGCACCGAACTTCAGAAAGAAATTATCGATGTATAGAGTGTCAGACTTAGTAGAAAAAGAAGGGCTGAGCATTTTAGAGTAAATACAACAGAAAGGGAGGTACATCTCGAACACAATTCTAGTGTTTTTGAGTTTGATTTGTCATATTTGATGAGTATAGGTGTGGGGAAACCTAATCATCCGTGTGGAGAGGCTAAAGGTTTGAGGGATAAGTCTAAGCCTTTGTCAAAAGGAGAAGGGAGTCCAAGTAGAGGCAAATCAAATTTAATAGGAGAAGGCTCCTACAAGGGAGATGTACCCAAATGTGACATCTCTTAGATGTAAGAGCCAAAGCAAGCACAGCCTGTATGGGAATGCCAAGTCCTTATGGGGGGACGTGAATAAGTCGAGGCATCGAATAACCAAAGCGATAAGGAGAATGGCACAAAGTATTGTGGAGTTATATGGAAACATGAGCCAAGGCAAGTAATTCGTACAGAAGGACTGCAACAAGTCAAGGCGTTGAGAAGTATCCAAAGTGAACTAGCCCAGGTTTGTAAAAGTAGAGCGACGAGGGCGTTGCTAGGTTTGGTAGGGTAGAATGTCACGGACCGTTGAATTGGGCTCGAGACATTGGTGCAAGTGTCTAATAAAGAAGTTTCATATAGAGTATCGGGCTTACCAAGACCACCAGACTTGGCCCATCACTTGGAGAATATTGTGGAACCTGTTCACACTAGCTGTGCAAAAAAAAAAAGTGGCACCTTATCAGATTGTGTCCACATAGGCAACGTAAATATGGCAAGAGACAAAAACTCATAAGAGATTGTGGGGGAATCTTACCATATCAAGTATAATCAACCATCCAAGGAAAGAATCAGACTAATTGATGTAATGAGATGGTGGTTTAGGTGTCTTCCCTTAAATAGGGGATTTAATTGATAAAGTTCCCTTGGATACAAAGATTTGTAATTAATTGGGTTCATCTTAGTCGTTGATGTAAATAGATCTAGGTCATTGATTCAGTGAGAGCTCAACTATAAATATAGAGTCTCCCTCCTCATTTTTAATATCTCATTCCATTCATTCTCTTGAGAGAGTAATAAAGTTTTGAGGCATCTACTCTATCTCTTTTGTGTTTTGTTTCTAAGTCTTTTTGTTTTGTTGCCTCTCTTGGCGGCTAGGAGTAACCACACTTGTGTTTACACTTCCACACCATAGTCGAACCTTGGTGGCTTGGAGTAGCCACGTTAGTGTAAAAGTTTCCTCATCCCAGAAGCCTGAGGACTTGGTTCCAACCTTGGTGAGTTTGCATGCTCACTAGGCTATTGTAAGGCTTACTTAGCCGTAGAGAAGACCCAAAAGTGCCAAAAAGCATCTAAGGTCGCACGTCCCATCAGACCTTAACTTTGATATTGCGATAATTTGGGCTTGAAGGTTCTGAGGGCATGATAATAACATCTTGTCATTTGTTCCAATGGTACAAGAATTACGTGGAGCAAGCGGTAACATCTTACCCTTTACAATGACTAAGCTCTATGGAGCAGATACAATTCCTCGATTCGGTGACTTAAACCTGCTCATGGTTATGTAAAATTAAATGTGGATGCAAGTAAAGATGAAAATGAAACACTTGTAGATGTTGAAGTTATAATTAATGAGATATGAATATGATTTTTTTGTTGATGCACTAATAAGAGATGAATATGGTTCTTTTATTTCAATAATTTTAATTTTTTATATAATTTAAATATACTTAAATATTGATTTTATACACGAAAGCAAAGAGTCAACATATTTCTAAAGAATCTTGAGTTGCAATGGGCGATTCAAAGATCTCAATGGGAGAATACCAAGATCAGGCGAACGACATCTTCACAATGTTTTATGGATGAGATAAGTAAAAGAATTCATAAACAGGGCCTTGGGGAACCTTTAGCATATATGGCGAGCTCAAGGATGTCTACATTACATATTAAAATAGGAACTGTCATCTTCAAAATACCATCTTTATGTTTGTAAGATTCAAAACTCATGCATGTATAATCAAAACAATTATAAAAAGAAACAAGAGGAGGATGGATAGCTCTCATTTACAGAGGCAAAATATGATTAATATGGAGAAACCAATCGTATAGGTGTGAGGGAAAAAAGAATCAAAAACTATCAGGAAAGTTACAGGAATACATTTGTCCAAAACTAGGGATCCCAAGTCTTAC
Source organism: Hibiscus syriacus (assembly GCF_006381635.1). Classification (NCBI taxonomy): domain Eukaryota; kingdom Viridiplantae; phylum Streptophyta; class Magnoliopsida; order Malvales; family Malvaceae; genus Hibiscus; species Hibiscus syriacus. The sequence continues at coordinate 585,938 of NW_024062608.1, forward strand.
CCAGATGTTCTCGTTGAGAGTACAACTCAGGATATAGCCTTTCCGAAGGGACCAAACAGGATAGAGGCTAATGTCATGGTGTCTTTGGTTCAAAGTGTACCACAAGTAAATTTTATAGATCAAATTAATGGCGGCCAATTACCCCAAGTTGATATCCCAATAGAAGATATGGTCTGTATAAAGAACTGCTTAGCCCGGAAAACAAAAAATATATATAACGTGGAGTTTTTTCAGCAAGCTCTTAAAACGAACGAATTCGATTGTAAGATTAGTTTGTGACATTGTGCCTTAGTGATTGTTTGTTTTAATTCATATAATATGGTAAATGAGGCTTGGAATAGGAGGAAATAGATTTTGGATAAATGGTTTGAGTAGATCAAACCATTAACAGTTGCAAAATCGATCTAGAGATTTAAAATCTAGCTAGTTTTGGAAGAAGTTCCATTTATTATTTGGCATGAGGGGTTTTTCTCCTATGTTGGAAACCTTTAGGGCTCTTTTGTTGACTTAGACGATCATATGTCTAGGATAGAAAGGTTTGACAAAAGCAAAATCCTCATCTTTGTTCATAGAAAAACCGACGTTCCAAAGTTTATCACGGTTCTAATGAATGGTTGAAAATGGAAAGTTATAATAAACACTGAGAACATAGAGGAAGATGTTGTTTGGATCGACGGAAGAAGACAATGAGTCAGAAAACTCGTATTCCTGGTAGAAGTTCATCTGACAGTTCCCCTACAAAGGATGGGGTGGACTAACATCTGACAATATGAGGATGAGTCTTGTAATTCCCCTATCAAGTCCCCAAAGAAATCAATGGGGGTACTATTCGAGATCAATTCAGTGGGAACCACACAGTCTCTTCAACTTTGGAGAATATAAATTTAAGACCAAACATTGATAAATTTGACATGGTGGCTTATGAGCCAAACGAGAAATCCCTTCATCGAACTTTTAAAAAATCACTCCATTCCACTTCTAAGAATGGAAGTAGCTATAACACTCCAAATTCTGGGCTAGTAGTTTTGTGTTTATCCGAGAGGTAATTGGACCCTATGAAATTTATATTTTAAGTCGTTGGGACGGGTTGGGGTTTAATTGGGTTGAGTTCGGAGCCTAATTAGCCAAAAAGGAGTTTTTAAATTTTGGAAAATTAAAGAAGGACCAAATATGCAATTATTCCAATTTCAAAAGCTGAAACATTTATATATTCTTTCATTTGCTTCTCATCTTCATTTCTTACATTTTCCTTCTTCTCTTCCTCTTCAAAAGCCAAGATAAAGGTAAGGTTTTGAGCCATTTTCAAGCTTCATTTTTGTTCGTAATCCCTTTAGCAATGTCTTCTTATTGAGTCAAGCCTTGGGTTTCTATAGTTAAAGAGAAAAATGAAAGTTTTCAACCAAAATAATCAAGGAAAGGAGTTTGGCTAAGCAAGGGCTTCATTTTGGGTTTCTAACACCAAGGTAGTGTATTCCTAGTCCTTTGGATTATTAAGTTTTTATAAATTTAAAGATTTTTGCTAAGATTTGAGTATTTAAGGATTTTATGGTTTATATTTGATTTTATGATCAAATAGCGTTTTAGAGGTTTAAAAGATAATTTTAAGCTACTTTGAGACCCTAGTTAACTTCATAAAGCTTTAACACATGATTAGAAACCAAACTATGGCCTTTAAAATGATTTTTGGGTGTTTCCCCAAGTCTAAATAACCATTTCAGGGTTTGAGTATCGATATTAGGATGAACACTATCGATACTGGATGAATTGGGGAAAAAATTAGGGATTTCAGGCAGAGTGTATCTATACTGAGGGAACGAGTATCGATACTAACCTATTGATAATGATACCGAGGGTTGTAGATTGATATCGGATGCTCGGTCTCGAGACCACTAGTCTCCATACAGAAATATTGGTCTCTATACTGAAGATTGAGTATTCATACTGAAGGCTTGATATCAATACCTAAAGGGGTCGAGTGACTTCAAAATGTCAAATAGACTCAAGAGAAAGGATTTTAATATCGATTGAGATCGAGCATCTAGCATGGGTGTGAAAGGTTACTAAAACGCCCTAGGGAGCCGAAATTACCAAATTACCCTTATAGGCCTCGTATTGAATATCTAAGAATGAAAGGCCATTTTTAAGGATGTTTTGACAAATGATAAGACCAATTTATCAAATACTGAGCTAGCGGAGTCATGAACTGTAGGAATATCAGTGAATGGTGAATGTACAGTTGTCCCTCTAATTCGATGGTGAATTAAAGGCAAGCGTATCAGGAGTGATTAGAGATTTTCTACTTAGAGTTAAACCCGAGTTAGGTATCTGGCGAGCGAATAGTTCAGCTCGTGATCAGCAACTAAGAAAATCATCATAAAAACCTGAGAACACGTAAAGACTTCGCTAGTGTCAGAGAATGATTAAAATACCCTTAAGTAGTGAGTAACCAGAATGGAGCAGCGTATTAAATAACAACAATAGTCAATTAATAAGCCTTTGCGTAACATTCTAGATAGAGTACGATCAAGATAGCATCTAATGAGAAGATGGCCTCACCTTAGTGAATCCATTTAAGCTAGGGTATACATAGGTTACCTTAGTTGCCCTAGTGGGGAATTATCAGTACGTGAGGCACTTCAGGAGTTAGTCAGGGCGCGAAGTCCAAACACTCACGAGAGTTAATTAACAATGTCATTGTCGTTTGATCTCTAGGCTTTAGGTATGCATGTATAGTTACATCAGTCTAGTTCAGGCGGTGACGATCGTCTAGTGATATAGGATATCTGATAACACCTAAAGCAGGTGCGCGAGGCACTTCTACGACTAACTATGTGTCGAGGCCTTAACACTTACGAGTGGTGGCTTGGCACGTGTGATGTCTTTACCCGGATACATCGCAGAAAGTGTGTGAGTCACTTCGATAACTAATTTGGGAGTGAGGCCTAACATTCGTGAGGGGTGGGTTAGCATGACATGATATCTACATTTGCTATTGTCTGATGGCTTTGTGAGACCAGATTACATTTAGATAATGCAAATCAGTTGCAATCAGTCTGAGTAGAGACTCGATAGAAGTGTACTCATGGCGAGGCCCTTGCCTGAGGACTAAGATAACCATGAGAACCCTATTTTAATGACAAATAAGTCAAGCCTTAAGTAGGCAATACTTGATCAAGATCATGTATGTGCCTACTGCTTAGTACCATGTCTTTAGCATACTTGTATTTATGAAATTCTTTAAGATATTTCAAGGTTCCAGAATTGGGCACTTACTGAGGGGTTCAAATGTGGCAATCAAGAGTTGGGTAGATTTGAAAAAGAAAGGAAAAAACAATTTATTCAATCGTAAACAATAAACGATGAATAAATTTGCTTAAAACCAAAATCCAAAATGATATGTCAAGCAATTGCCTTAAAAATAAATTAAGATCTGTTCAATCAAATCTGTGGGGTTTCCTCTAAAGGGAAAATATGGAATAATATCATAAAGCTAGAGTTCGATAGATCAGAGATGGAGATAGAAATATGAGATTTTTTTCACATTATGGCCTATGCAAACAGAAAACATAATTGGATTCACAATATCTGAAATGATCCAAAACATTTGAAAGATCCAATGGATATACGCATATTAATTCGGGATTATTTTTGTAATACATATAATCTTTGCCCCACGAGCAAGTTGAATGAGTTTATTTGTGAAATTAATACCATAAAGCATAATGATTGTCAATGGTTAAAAAAGGAATTTGAAGAACTTGAAGTCTGGGCTAGATGCATTCAACATGGAATTCATAAAGAGATATTGGAAAGAAGTCAAGTTGGATATCATGAATCTGTTTTGGGATTTCTAGCAAAGCAAAGAGTATGATCATAATCTGAATCATTCTTTTATTACTCTGACCTTAAAATTTGAATCCCCACATACTATAAATAACTTTCATCCAATTAGTCTTGTTGGGTGCATTTATAAAATTGTATCATAAACCCTTGTGAATAGGATGCTTGCTCTAATGAATGGAATTACCATAGAAAACCAGTTCGCTTTTATCAAAAATCGATAGTGTAATATCCTAAACCCGGTTGGGCCTAAAGTGTCACATTACGCTACCAAGGCAACCCCTGATTTTTGAAAACTAGTTCATTTCCTTTTCAAACATGATGAATGATATCATAATTAAAACATAAATAACTTTTATAAAAACATTTATAAAACCGGAGCTCTGTGACACATAATTTAAATCAAAATAATACGAACACTAAATTTGATAAATTAAATACATGAATAAATTCCAATGAATACATATTCCCTCTAAAGCTATAGTATAGTACTCTATCGGATATGTTGGCCCAGCAGTATAATCGTTAATCTAGAGCATCATACGAATTTCATAAACATATGTATGTTGAAGATTGGGTACTAAGCGGTTGGTGCATGCAAGATCTAGATCAGGTGCTACCTACTCAAGGCTTTACTGTTCTATTACTTAAATCAAGGTCTTATGCTTCCTTTAATCCTCTGTTAAGAGCCTCTCTATGGTTACACCTCTAAAGGGTCTCTAACCCTAATGCACATAACTGTTACACATTATCTAAATACGACATTGACTCTGTTATGCATTATCTGAATGTAACACTGGTTTTGCTATGCTAGTATCTGGTATCACACAACATTAGATACTAGCCTACTGAGAGGGGTATCAATATCACATAGCATCAGTAAGGTCTCCTCTAAGCTGCTGGATGATTTCTTGCTATCACATAGCATCAGGTAGACCATTGAGAATGAATCCCCATATCACACAACATCAAGCCAAGCTTTTCTAATAACCGATGTACTGGACTGATGGAACTATACATGCATATCTAAGACCCAAAAGACATATAACATTGACACCATTAACCCACTCCTTGCTAGTGTTCAGGCCTCATTCCCTAGCTAGCTCCTAAAGTGCCTCGCACATTGACAACGCCCCACTAGGACCGCTAAGGTAACATGTTGTACCCTAGTATGGTTGGACACACTAAAGTGATATCAACCCCTCACTACCTATTATCTCGTTCGTCATCTCACCTAGAACGTTATGTCGGGGTTTATTTTTTTGTTACTACTGTTAGTTATTAAATGACTCTATTATGGTCGTTTGATACTTCGGGGCGTCTGAGTCATTTTCTACCTCCAGGGAAGTCCCTGCACATTTAAGGATTTTACGATGATTTATGAGTTTACTAATCCCTAGTTGTGCTATTCGCTAGCTTGTTACCTGACTCATGTTCAACTCTGAGTAGAGACGCTCTAGTCGCTCTTAATGAACTCCTTTTCAATACCCCCTTAAACTAAAAGGGGAGATTTATCCCTCCTAGGTTCAATGACGTTCTCGAAGCTCACGCTTTCTACTATTACTAAATTTAACTTATTTATCGTACCGCTTGTCGGTATATTCCCTACAATGATCCTCGTTCTCAACTGTCATATATGTACTTGAATTATAGTATTTTTGGTGTATTACAGTTGGTATGGTTACCTTTATTGTAAACCACTCCTACAAGTTTTTTCTAAGTATGTTTGGTCATGTATGTTCCACCGGACTAAGTCTTACTATTACGGACCTTAAACGGGTCAAAATTGTCCATCCAAAGTAAGTAGTATCAATACTATACTTGTAGTATCGTTACCCCTATGAGTATTGGTACCAAAAATACATTATGTTTCTAAAATTGAGGTCCAACATCGAAATTGTCACCCTAAGTATTGATACTGGAGGGGCAGTAACAATATTCCCAGCTTGAACTCCTTAATTTTCCCCCAGTTCATCCTAGTATCGATACTCCAACCCGAAAATGGTTATTTTAGGATCAGAAAACACCTAAAATTATCATAAATGACTTGGTTTGGATTCTAATCTTATTATGAAGCTTTGATAAGTTGTTTAGGGTCTTAATGTGTCTTAAAAACACTCTCTTTACCATTAGAATATGATTTGATCATAAAATCAAATATAAACCCTAACATGCTTAAATAACCAAATCTTAGTAAATTCTTTGAATTTATGAAAACTTAATACTCTAAATGATTAGAAATACACTACATTGGTGATTGATTCCCGAAATAGAGCTCCTTTAGCTAGCAAGCAATCTCCTCAAGGCTTGGATGATGAAAACCCCTATTTTCCTTGCAAAAAATAAAACCCAAAGCTTGAATCTTCAAAATGATATTGTTGAGGTTATTATGATGAAAATGAAGTATGAAAAATGACTCAAGATCTTACCTTGCTATGGAACTTGGAGAATAAAGGAATGAAGAAGAGAAGAGAGAATGAAAAAGTGAAGAGAAGAAGATGGAATAGGATATAAAAGTCTCTATCTTTTTTTTAAAAAAATGGGCTAATTACACTACTGGTCCCTCTTCATATTTCTACATTTCAAAAACCTCTTTTTTATAGCTAATTAGGCTCATAACCAACCCAATTAAACCCAACAACTTAAATTATAAATTCTATGGGGTCTACTTACCTCTCGAGTAAACTCGAAATGACTAACTCGAAATTTGAGGTGTTACATATAGATATTGGATTGCGCTCTAGTTGCTAATAAGGTTGTGGATTGTATAAAAAAATGAGAGAATTGAAGTTTGCTATTTTAAATTGGGTTTGCATAAAGCATATGATTGTGTGGATTGGGATTTCCTAGATCTTATGATGGAAAATATGGACTCGGGTCACCGGTGGAGAGGCTAGATTAGATCATGCATTTCTTCCGCATCGATTTCGATGCTAGTTAATGGTTTCCCAACAAATAGATTCAAAATCAAAAGGGGTCTTACATAAGATGACCCTTTATCCTCACTCATGTTTAACATTGTCGTCGAAGGGTTGAGCTCAATTATCTCAAAAGCTGCATCTCCTGTTGTCTTTGATGGAGTTACTATTGGTCAAGAAAACTTAATGATATCTTATCATCAATTCACGGATGATCTTATCATATTTTGTGGAGACGGTTTTTCTCAAGTCCAAAACATTAAGCGTCTTTTTCGTTGTTCTAAACTCGCGTCTGGATTAAAATTGAACTTAAAGAAATCAATCTTGATCGGAGTAAATGTGGAAGAGTCTGTGGTTTATTCTTGGTCAAGGCTCCTTAATTGCTCGATGGGCAGTCTCCTTTCTTCCTATCTAGAACTCCCTTGGGGCACTAGAGGAACTCGTCAGTCTTGTGGAAACCGATATTAGAAAGAAAAAAAATGACCCCATGAAATCCAAACTTTTGTCCTTTGGTGGTAGAGTAACATTAGCTAAGGTTGTATTTTCAAGTATGCCTATATATTTCCTCTCGATCTTTAAAATGCCTGCCAGCATCCCTTCAGAACTAAATAAAATTGTTACGAAGTTCATTTGGAAATCTTTGGATTGTAGAAGAATTTATTTGGTTAGTTGGGAACATCTCTGCCTTCGACGTTAGTTTGGGGGGCTAGATTTAGTTGATTTCAAAGGAAAAGGTAAAGCTCTTATATAAATGCCTTTGATGGTATTGCCTTTTTGTCATTGATATGGAACATTCTTTTTCCCTATCTAAGATTAAGAGGTTTTTTAATGGGATTCATATATGTATCAAGACTATATGGTTGCTTCTAATAAAATCGTAAAACACTTACCTTTAAAAAAAATATACTTAAATGTTTTCAATGCCCGGATCCATCCCTAAATGCAATTGAAGCAATTCATGGTTTCAAGCGGTTAGTTGAGCGGAAGGTAGAAAGACAAGAAGCGGAAAATGATTCATTAGTTATTACTATTATTAGGTATATGGCATACAATGATAAATTAGTATAGTTGTGGACATTTAGTTGTATATTTATTTTGATTTTATTGTGCTTAAATATATTTTGAAATTAGGAAATTAAGTTGCTCATCATTTAACTACTTTCGCTATTTTAAGGATAGGACTTGAAATATAGATAAAGAAACCAAACTATCATGTAAATTCACTTTTTCACCCTTTTTATTAAAGGCATTTTAGGGGTTGGGGGATCTATTGATCATAGCTACCTCACATACCTAATATCACTGAATGCGAATTTATTGATCTATCCTTATATTTTGTTCACAAAATGAATCCACACTCAATTCCGTCAATATTATTGTCATATGGGTTTTAATTTTTACATTAAAGAGACGAAAGTAACTAAATTTTTAAATTGAAAACAAAAGATGGTGCAGAATTAAAGGAAGAAATCTTGGTAACACAGTTTGGCTCATGGCCAAGAATTCTTATATATGCCAGTTAGTGTCCCCCAAAATCAGAAAAATAGTTGGCTGTTGACACGTATGACGCGAGTGGTGATTAGCCGGAACCTGTCGGCATATCAGACCAGAAACTTGTCGGGCGTGTGTGATCGTCAGTGAGATACTCGGAGACTCGTCCGAAGCCGATAAGATAATATTTCTGTGGATTTTGCAGTTTTAACAAAGTGGTCTCATAGGATCAGTTCTGTGTTTCTTAAAGGACACGCCAATGGCCAAAGAGCCAAGAGCTAAATCTTTGAACTCCCAGTAAAGGATACGTTCAAATAAGGAAGAGTGGAAGACTGAAGACGATACACCTTATCGGAGATTCTGTACCAACTTAAAGAAACTTAATAAGAAGATAAGCACTTATTCCCATGAAAATAATAGAAAAATGGTTACTTTTTCTCTCTTTGGCAGCCACCTTTACATTTATTTTATATTTGGAATATACGATATCCTACATATTTCTGGTTTACAGTATTAGTATGCTATTGCTGCTGTGCTGGCTGCTGCCTTGCTGTTGTGGGATCTTTTAGTCACTGTCATTAAATGTTTTTATTTTATTTTATTTAGTTTTAGAAAAGATAATTTTGTGACACGAATTCAGAACAAAATGAGTAAGGAAAAAATATATAACGGGTGTAGAAGTTTTCAACCCAAGAGTCTAAGATTATAGCTTATTTTGACCTGAACTGCGGTGTACAACTTTAAATCTCATATATAAATTTTTTTTAATATGTAGTGAGGATTATAAGATAATATTTATTTATAATATTTTTAATTTATTAATAATATATACATATATTATAATCGTAACTATTTTAAACTGAATTTTAAAAAAATAACATTCTTTTTACTCTTAAGTCTTAAGCTTTCAGATCATAGACTTACACTAGTGGATGAGGGTTTATTCATGCATGCATTACAATGTACACACTAGAGATTAGACATTTTGTTTAGGGCCTAGGAGCTGTTGGATTGTGCAACGGTTGGACACTGTTTGTTGGGCTCACCGTACAAAAGGTTATCAGATAAATACATGGTACTGGTCTATTAAACTTGTTGTAACTGCATTTAGAGATAGACATGAGACCCGAATTCGACGAGTTTTGATCAGATCTGATTGGGTCGGAATTTTTTATAAAAAATTGAATTCGGGTTGAGTCGGGTCGGATTTAGGGTAAAAACTATTCGACCCGAAAAAATATATAATTTTACCTTATATATTTAGGAATAATTACAATAATATCTCTCTATATATTATTTTTCAACTAAATCACTGTTTTTATTGAATAAAAATAATATTTTTTATTATTTCGGGTCGGATCGGATCGGGTTCGTATTTTATCTCAAAAAGTCGGGGTGGGTTCGGGTCGGATTGAGGATGTATATTTTTCGGGTCGGTGAAGAATGTAAAATTTTTAAGTCGGATCGGGTTGTTCGAAATCCGGCTCAAACCCGACCCATGCCCATCCTTAACTGCATTGTCTCCGTCAATGCGTTGCAGCTTGAAGATGGGAACCTTTCAATGAAGGTTAGTGTCTTTTGTTTTTTAGATGTTAAACTATCAACTTTTATAGCAGAAGGTAGAGCTAGAAAGTAGGGGTGTGCATTACCGGATATCGGATATTATCCTATCCGAATTTTTGGATATCCGAAAATTTCGGATACCTAAAGCAATGATCCGTATCCGATCCGAAAAATATGATATCTGAAAATTCAGATATCTGAAAATTCGGATATCCAAATATCCGGATCCAAATCCAATTTTTTTACAAAAAAAATAAAAAAAAATAGCAGAAATTAAAATATTCATATTTACTTGTTTTCCAACAATTTGTTTATGTAATTGGGTACACCATTATCATTTTAGTCTCGCAATGAACACTCTCTGGGCGCACGTTAACAGGACTAATGGGTCTTTAGGACTGCTTCTTTGTTGCTGATTCTAATTCTTTCTCTAGTGATTCTGGGTTGATTTCGGTGGCATTCATGGGCTCTATTGCTTTGAATTTGGATTGGAGGAAACTTTTTGGGGGAGCAGAAGAATAATCCCTAAATTACTTCCCACCTGTGATTCTGGAGGGGATCTCCACTGTTAAACCTCCATCTGCTGTGATCGATGAAGGGATTGTTGAATGGAGCCACGCGGTGGCAGGCCAATTCATAGGAGCGGCTCTAAATTTCGGTTCTACACAGAGAATCGTTGAAATTCTTTGGGGGGAAGTCTTCGGCTGTTAAGGTAAGCCTGGCTGGTTCTAACCTCTAGTATTTTCTTTTTCAAACAATATGGGACTGGGTGCTTGAGAATGGGCCTTGGCATGTACAAGAGAGCTGTTGGATTTCTATAGCAAGCTCATTGGTGTTGCTGACCCTTTGGTTAAAGGATGTCATACTGAGTGGTTAAAAGACCTCTTGAACTATTCCTTACCTGCTGGTGCTGAGAGAATCCTAGATGGAGAGATCTCAGACAATAAAATCAAGGAAGCCTTGTTCAGACAAGGGAAAGATAAAAGCCCAGAGCCTGATGGGTACACTTCCTGGTTCTTCAAGACTGCTTGGGGAATTGTTAATAAGGATTTCCTAAGTGTTGTGAGGTATTTTTTCAGACATCTTACCTTTTACCTGCTTTTAATGCCACCACCATAGTCCTAGTGCCAAAGTCATTGAATGCTTGTATAACAAAGGAATTTAGGCATATTTCCTACTGTTCTGTTGTTTCTAGACTAGCTCAGTTTTTCCTGGAATGATTTATGCTAGCCAGTCTGCTTTTGTCATGGGCAGAAGTATTACTGATAATACTTTATTATCACAAGAGATTGTTAGAGGATACTCTATGAAGAACCTCTCTCCTAGGTGTGTAATAAAAATTGACATGCAAAAGGCATTTGACTCAATTAGCTGGGAATTTATGCTTAATGTTCTTGGAGCTATAGGCCTTCCTGCTAAGTTTTGTGACTGGATTAAAGCTTGTGTAACTACCCCTAGATACTCAATAGCTTTGAATGGCAATTTAGTAGGATATTTCAGAGGTGCAAGAGGTGGTAGGCAATGAGACCCATTATCTCCTTATTTATTTGTAATTGTCATGAATGTATTTTCTTTCTTGCTAGATGCAGCCAGAAATGTTCAGATTCCACTTTAGATGCAGAGATTTCACTTACACATCTTTGCTTTGTTGATGATTTGTTACTGTTTGCCATGGTTCTATGGATTCAGTGATGGGAGTGGTAAGTATTTTAGATAAATTTTATGAACTATGGGCTTAATTAAATGCTTTGAAGACTGAGCTCTATGCCTTTAGGATGAATAGTGGTGATTAGAACAGATTCAAAGAGTAACAGGTTTTAGAGTTGGTCAGCTTCCTGTCAAGTACCTGGGGGTACCCTTAGTGACTCAGAAGCTTTCAGGGAAATACTGCACAACTTTACTGGTGAAGATCAGAGACAAGTTGAGGCAGCGGTCTAGCAGGAAGCTGAGTTTTGGAGGGAGGCTGCAACTTATAAAAACTGTTTTGTTTAGCATCTTTAATTACTGAGTAGGCAACTTATTCTGCCTAAGAGAGTGATTCGGGATATTGAAAGGCTTTGTATGAGATTCTTTTGGAAGGGCAATGATATCTCGGCTAAAGGTGCTAGAGTCAGCTGGAATCAGATCTGTTCCCTAAAATCAGAGGGAGGTATGGGGCTTAGAAATTTGGTTGGTTGGAACAAAACTTGTTGTCTTATGCTTGTTAAGAATATTTTAGCTGGTGAAGGGTCTCTATGGATTACCTGAATAAAGGCCTAATGTTTTAAGCTTGAGGATTACTGGAGTGTTGAAAGTAAACCTCATTTCAGTTAGATACTCAAGAAACTAATCAAGATGTGTGAGGAGGCTAGAGGATTGTTTATTGCTTCTATTAACTGGTCACAAGTTAGGGGAGGTTGGATCTAGGATAATATTCGGGAAAGGAAGGACAACGTTGACTGGCATCGTCTCATTTAGTTCCCTGCTCATGTTCAAAAGTTCTCTATGATGATGTGGATGGCAATTCTTGACAGGTTGCCTACCAAGGATAGACTTGCTCGATTTGGAATGGTGATAGTATAGTTATGGGCTATGTGTACTGAGTTGGAATCAAGGAACTATCTTTTTTTGGATTGCTCTTACTCAAGGGCGATCTGGGACGTTATCTTGCATTCATGTGGGCAGAAGCAGCAAGGGCTGAGCTGGGAGGATTCGCTCTGTTGGATGGCTAGGAATTTGGAAGGTAAATCCTTGTTAGTTCATGTTCTTAAACTAGCATAGACTGGATTTTTTTACTTCATTTGGGAAGAACGTAATCATCGAGCATTTAGAGGATTGATGCGTTCGACTGATACTATTGTAAATACTATAAAGGGGTTGTTAGGATCAAATTGTATAGGCATAGCATGAATAGGCTGGATGATGTAAATAGGCAACTGTGCATAGATTGGGGACTAATCTAGCAGTTTGTAAATGTTACTTGTAGCAGCTTGCTGCTTTCTTTGGATGAATACAAATTTGATTATCCAAAAAAAAAACTATTTGTTTATGTAATTACATGCCCCACTACAATTAAAATTTTAAATAACATAGTACAATAAAATAGTCCCCTAAATGTTAAATAGCATAAAGTAGTGTACATTAACAACACAATTGTTGAAAATATTTTGATATACCAAACAATTTTGGTAATTAATTTTTATAAATTTTAAGATTATATTCGATTTAATTATTCGAATATATATTTATTACTTAAAGTTTAAAACGTCAAATTTTACTCCTTACTCAAATGAAAATTTGAGATCTATACTGAAAATATTTTTGAAATAATTTTTACTAAAGGTTTCGAATTTTAATCGAGTCAAAAACTTAATTTTAACTAAGAAGTACCGATACTACCAAAAAAAAATTTCGGGTTTTCGGATAAACCGAACATAATTTTTTATCGATTCGTATCCGATCCGATAATCTGGAAAAAAAATTTGGATACCCGATCCGAACTATCCGAAAATTGAAAAAAAAGATCGGATATTCAAATTTTTGGATCCAATCATCGGTCGGATCGGATTTTTGTGCACACCCCAACTAGAAAGGGCTTTAAAACAGAGATATAAACACAAAAGGTGATAAAACGAGGGACTTATTAATGTGTTAATAAAGAAAAATGAAATATATGTGTGTGTGTGTGATGTTTCATACAGTTTAAGAATAATTTTACCATGTTATCCACCCAAAACCTCATAGGACCCGAAAGACAACAACTCGCCGATCTGCAGCCCTAGAAGAATATTGAAGTCTGGAAGCAGAAGCCTACTAGCAGAGCCCAGAGATAGACCCACGGCAGTTAGATTTAGAGTGGGGCCGTGGGTCTGACTCAGAGATCCAGATTATATAAATTGTAAGAGAAAATCGCCTCAGTGACAAAAAAAAAGTTATAATATACGATTTTAACCAACTTTTTTTGGATTTGCCAAAATGACCAACAAAATCGCAACGCGAAATAAAATCGCAACGCGATCCCCAGAATCGCAAATCAGTTTCCAAAATCGCAACGCGATTCTTGAAAATCGCAATGCGATAGTACAAATTCGCATTGCGATTTTCCAAAATCGCAACGCGAATATGAAAATCGCAACGCGAACACATAAATCGCAACGTGTATCCGTATATCGCAACGCGTATCCGTAAATCGCAATGCGTATCCGTATATCGCAACGCGTATCCGTAAATCGCAACGATAATCCGTAAATCGCAACGAGAATCTGTAAATCGCAACGATAATCCGTAAATCGCAACGAGAATCTGTAAATCGCAACGATAATCCGTAAATCGCAACGAGAATCTGTAAATCACAACACTGAAATTTTGGGTATATAACACTGAAATCATAAACTAAATCCCTAAATCGCAACTCATTCCATCTCCATCTATCACTCTCTCCGGCGACATCCGTTCCTATATCCAACGACATCCTTCCCAATCCGGCAACAGGTTTTAGTTCGCAGCTCGTCTGTTTAGTAAATTAATTTACAACCATGAAATCATCTAATGTTGATCATGTTTGGATAGATTTGTGTTTTGGAGGGTCATGGGATAATGTTCATGGTGTTTTACAATATATGCCTTTACCCATGAATCTTCAACTAAATTGTCTTACAAAAGTTAACTTATGAAACTCTAATGCTACGTGTTTCAAAAAATTGAATTTAGAGCCCCTAAGTGGATTTAGGCTATCTTATCAGAGAAATGGTAAAGTTTATTTGTTAACCGACAATGAAGATGTTGAACGATTCATTGCTTACATTAGTGTTTCACAAGATGATGTTACATTGTATGTTGTTGAACCTAGAAGTAGTATTGTTGGGTCAGTAGCGGGTAGTAATCAACTAAGTTTTTCTCAAAACCCACAACCTTTCTCTAATCCAATCCCAATCAACTTTCAGCACCAAATTCCGGTTTTCGTATTGACCGTTAGACGATGATGAGCCAACAGAAAAAATTGTGAGTACTAGTCAGTATTCGAAATTTGGTCTTGGTCAATATCCGGACTTGATATTGGTCAATACACGGATTTTGATGATGTTTCAGAAGAAGAAACAGACCATGTGTGTAATGATTTTAATATTGGTCAATACCCGAATTTTGATGATGAAACACCGTTGCCGAGGAAGATGTTGTTGATGATAATGGAGGAAGTTACGACTGTGAATGAACATGTTGAACATCCATTCTGTAATTCATATAATCCTGAAGAAGAAAAAGAGAAGAAAAAGTCCCGAAGAAAAAAAATGCCACGGGAGTATAACTGGAATATGCCAGAATTACTTCAGTTACCGGAAGAAGAGTTGGCAAAGAAGCAGTTGATTGTTACACAAAAGTTATTCGTGTCAAGAAAGATGATTGTTTTGATACAAAGGAAGACTTGAAGATAGCTTTGTATACGAAATGTGTGGAAGATGGCTATCAACTAAAAGTTAACAAATCAGCAAAGATCGTTTCGAAACAAGGTGTATGATTGACAAAAACTGTACGTGGCGTATGATTGCAAAGAGAATAAAAGATTGCAAAATGTTTCAAGTTAGGACTTTTATTGATAAACATACATGTTCAAGAACCCAAGTTTTTCCTCACCATAGACAGGTAAACAAAAAGGGTTGGGTGGTTTTCTGGCTGAGTTAATGTTTTGAATGGCAGGGTATATCGGGGACATGAAATATGACTGACATGAATGCTCGGTTCAAGATTAGTATATCAATTCTCAAGCTTGGAGAGCCAAATGTTATGCCTTGGAATTGTTGAGGGGGTCGCCAGAAGCATCGTTTGCCCAACTGCCGGCTTATTGTCACAATTTAAAGCTGAAAAATCCTGGGTCGGTAACTCATATCAAAACAGATAGAGATGGACGCTTGAGTTGCTGTTTATCGCCATTGGTGCTACGGTTAGTAAATCAATAAATTTTGTTGACTCATTTTTGTTAGTTACATTTTTCACATTTAAATGATTATATTTCTTGTGTATATTATTTTGTAGATTCGTTCGTTTATTACTTGCATGCGCCCAGTTATTATAGTTGACGGAGCACATTTGAAAGGTCGATACCTTGGAGTAAACTTATTAGCAGTAGCCATGGATGCTAACAATGGGATATTGCCAATAGCTTACGGGGTTGGCAAATCTGAAACCTCTGCATGGACATGGTTTGGGGCATCTTAGGGATTGCATAGGTCCTATTAGCAATCTGACAATCATATCCGATAGGGCAAACTCAATTGACAACGCTGTTAGAAGGTGTTTCCCAGATGCTTTTCATGGACTTTGTGGTGTTCATTTGTATAGAAATCTAAAATCAAGGTCTGCTGGTATAAAAAAGCACAAATGGACATACTGGAAGGCTGTAAAAGCTTATCGGGAAGTGGATTTCAATAAGCATATAAATTGTTTAAGACGTGTTTTGCCTCAGTGTGCTCAAACACTAGAATGTCGGGTTTGAAAGATGATCAAGAGTACATCAACTTGGAGCAAGATATGGTTTCATGACGTCTAATAGTGCAGAATCAATCAACGCTCTAAGTCGTCATTCCCGGAAATTACCCATTACTATGTTAATGGAGTTTTTTCGAGCCTCTATTCAACAGTGGTACTACAAGAAAAGAAACCATGCAGGTATTATTTCTTTGAATTCGTAACTTATCATATTTATATTTTACTAAGTATTGTTTATTTAAATTTACAGGAACATTGGAACATCGTGTTACACCATGGACTGAAAAAAATAACGAAACGTGTTGTGAAGTCAACGTCATGGAGAGTTGAACCATGTTCAAACACTTTGTTTCAAGTACTGGATAATAACTTAAATGGGCTAGTCGATCTAAATGCAAAGACGTGTAGTTGTATGAAATGGCAAACATCTGGTTATCCGTGTGGCCATGTTATAAAAGTTGCTCTCATTTAAACCAAGATGATTCAAGCGCATACGCTATGGATTGCTACACTACAGAAGTTTCGACAGACTTATGCCGAGATTGTCTACCCTATTCCACATCCTTCTGAGTGGGACATACCAGATGACTTACAAACAGTTTTGCCACAGCCATGGACAGAAGGCTACCTGGCCGACCAAAAAGTCACGATCGTATACCGTCTAAGGGTGAAGAGAAGAAGAGATCGACATGTAGTCGGTGCAAGGAAAGTGGTCATACAAGGTTGACATGTGGATCACCAGTGCCATCAAAATCATCTTTTCCTCTACCAAATATGGATCCTCATCAAAATCCAAAGCTCATATGGTGTCAAGCAAAAGGCAACCATCTTCAAAATCCCAATCACAATTGGCTTCACCTTTTGGGACTGTTAACTTAGGTGATTTTTAAATGCAAACGTTGTATTATGTGGATTTTATGTGTGAACTTTAACATTTTCAGTTGAATTAATGACTCAGGCCAACCATTTTGACTTAACCAACTCTTGTTATTCAGTTGTTATCACTATTAGGCATGCATTGACTATCGCAACACGGAAATTACAATCGCAACGAGAGAATCGCAATGCGAAATGAAAATCGCATTGCGATTCTCTCGTTGCGATTTTCATTTCCGCATTGCGATTTTCATTTCGCATTGCGATTCTCGTTGCGATTTTCATTTCGCATTGCGATTTTCATTTCGCATTGCGATAGTCAATTTTGCCTTCAACATAATGCAGATTGAAATCAACAAATCAACCATTACATTTCGCAATGCGGAAATGAAAATCGCAACGAGAGAATCGCAATGCGAAATGAAAATCGCAATGCGAAATGAAAATCGCAACGAGAGAATCGCAATGCGAAATGAAAATCGCAATGCGAAATGAAAATCGCAATGCGAAATGAAAATCGCAACGAGAGAATCGCAATGCGAAATTAAAATCGCATTGCGATTCTCCCATTGCGATTTTCATTTCCGCATTGCGATTTTCATTTCGCATTGCGATTCTCTCGTTGCGATTTTCATTTCGCATTGCGATTTTCATTTCGCATTGCGATAGTCAATTTGCCTTCACATAATGCAGATTGAAATCAACAAAATCAACCATTACATTTCAATCAATTAAACAAGCACAAATAAGAATTAAAACCTACAAACAGCAAATTATTGAATTCTAGGTACTTAACCAAACATTTTCAACCAAATATAAACTTACCAATTGTTTATGGACATTTTTATAACGCGGATGCGGTAGGCAGCGTCTCGTATATATCGATTTAGCCATATAATGCCGAAACCACAAGCCTACTGCAGCTCTATCTCTATCGGTGGGAGGTAGATACTTGATGCTTCCCTCGTCAAACGCTCCAACGCCAAGCATACGAGAGGACCACAATCTCCTCTGGCTCCGCTCGTTTGTTGTGGCGCGGTCTCGTCTAATAATTGTAATATTGAGCTTCTTTGGCTTCTTGTTTCCAGAACGAGTCCAATAATTGATCGCATCCAAGAATTTAGCCAAATGAGAGCTCCATCCCTTAATAACATCTCTTAAATCAGCCAATGATATGTAATTTATCATGCTGTCATACACTATTGTCTTAAGGGATGGGAGCTGAAGCTCGACGAGAATCCAATGTTTTACGTTCCAAAACAGGGATAAACACCTGCAATCATAAGTAATAATTCATTCATTTGCGCACTTTTTCATAAAACCTTTAAACTCAATCTAAAATAAATACTAACCTTATCGACCTCCCACCATGCAGGATAAAGTTTAGCTTGTCCATTGCCCAAATCAAATGATTCATTTCGTGCATTCTTCAAGTGAACGGCGTGAAAGACGTCGGCATAATTGTATATCGTATATTTTTTATTTTTCTTAAGTTTTCTTATTATTAGAAGACGTGTCACCCACGCATCGATATGCTGTTTTACAAAAAAAGACATATATAGTGACTTACATAAATTTAAAAAAAAAATTAATCAAATTGAAATATAAGAAAATATAAGACTACTTCGAAATAGCCATTGTTCGACCCCTAATAATACGCCCACCAAGACCGATCAAGCAACAATAGATATCATCGGTGAGCTTGCATATGTCAGTGAAACACCCCTGGCTCCGCTCATGTAGATAAAAATCAACAGCGGTCTTAGCCCAAAGGGTGTTATCCAGAATTGTGTCCGGTAGTTGTTCCCTCTCCTCTTCAGATACCGGTATGGTACTGGCCGGTAACTCATACAAGAGCCAACTTGAATCCATCATGTCCGGCACGTCAGAGGGTTTCTCAAGAAGCCTACATATGACGCCATGTGAATCGGGCTCTTGAATGGTGGGAGGGGACCTCTTCAATGATGACAGTGGCCTCTTGAACGGTGGGAGGGGACTCTCGAGGAATGATAGGGGCCTCTTCAACGATAGGAGTGGACTCTTGAGGGATGACAGGCGAGTCGGCTTCTTCTTGCGGTGTCTTCGCACTATTGGGGTGTACGGAGACTTAATAGCACGTGCACGCTGTCTGATGCGTGAACTCCGTCGTGCAAGCATAACCCGACGTAAAGCATCCACTCTATCGGCCGCTAAATAATTAAATACAAAATCAGTAAATAAACAGACATGATTTTAAACAGTGAAACAAAGACAAATATGTTTCAAACTTGCATTGTATTCACCCAAGTCATTATTCTATCATAGTTCACAAAATGCATCAGATAACAAAGAAAATATGTTTCAAACTAATACCCTGAAGTTAGTATTTGTCTTTGTTTTGTCTTTTGGTTGAAAGTAAATTTATCCATTCAAGTTTCAATTTGCAGAAGAAGAAATAGTTTACTTTCGCAACACGAAACTTAAAATCGCAACGCGAAACCAAAATCGCAACGCGAAATGAAAATCGCAACGACAGAATCGCAATGCGAAATGAAATCGCAACGAAAGAATCGCAACGCGAAATGAAAATCGCAATGCGATTTTGGTTTCGCGTTGCGATCTTGTCGTTGCGATTTTCATTTCGCATTGCGATTCTGTCGTTGCGATTTTCATTTCGCGTTGCGATTTTGGTTTCGCGTTGCGATTTTAAGTTTCGTGTTGCGAAAGTAAACTATTTCTTCTTCTGCAAATTGAAACTTGAATGGATAAATTTACTTTCAACCAAAAGACAAAACAAAGACAAATACTATTTCACAGTGTTAAAGAATACACAGTTTAGCAGAATTGGCAGCAACCGAACAAATTTACTTTCAACCAAAAGACAAAACAAAGACAAATACTATTTCACAGTGTTATAGAATACACAGTTTAGCAGAATTGGCAGCAACCGAACAAATTTACTTTCAACCAAAAGACAAAACAAAGACAAATACTATTTCAGTGTTAAAGAATACACAGTTTAGCAGAATTGGCAGCAACCGAACAAATTTACTTTCAACCAAAAGACAAAACAAAGACAAATACTATTTCACAGTGTTAAAGAATACACAGTTTAGCAGAATTGGCAGCAACCGAATAAATTTACTAAGCAATCTAAGTGAAATGGCTAATCTAAGTGAAATTACGAGTAAATTTATCATTAAGTTAAATATGGAAAATCTTAAACTTACCTCGTTGCGTAGAGTATGAACCTCATTCTGCAACGATACTATCATCTCACGTAGAGCGGCAACCTCACCACGTAAAGTTGACCCTCCACACGCCATGCACCATCGTTATCGCGTAGAGTACCGATCTCCTCACGCAAGGCATTGACCTCATCACGTAACTCCCTTGACTCATCCCGTTGAGGTGGAGGTGGAGAACAGGGAGATAGGAGTCGTGGCATCTTTGCCGGTCGCCTATCATGAGGTGATGGTGGAGAAGAGGCTCGATGATGTGACGGGATAGGTGATGGCTCTCGTTCTAGAGGTGTATAGTCGGGTCGATCGGGTGATGGCTCTAGGTGAGGTGATGGCTCTCGAATTGGAGGAAGTGGATGCTGCTCATCATCCGTGCCATCAAAAAAATTCTGACTAGCTTGCCACCAATCAGTGGCAAGCTCTTCCTCCGTGGGTGTCAGTCTTTGTAATGGAATGTTAGCCTCCTAAAATATAAAAACTCAAACAAAGTTAAACGTCTACTATTAATAACTTGTTTATATATTATATGAAAGTATTTGTGTTAACTTACATTATTTATTGTGGCATATGGTATTAAGTCTTCCCAATCCAACAGAGTTTTCCTCTTCCAGGAAATAGCCCTGGGAATATCATTTGACGTTTTTATTGCATATGTACGCATGCTGGGGAAAGCCTCGAATATCCAAATCTACAAACAATATAATAACAAAATTAGTAATTGTTAAATAATTAATTATTTTAGAAACATTATATAGAAATTCTTACCTTAAAGGCCCAAACAAAGCCTGACAAAGTGTATTTGGACCCATCGCCCCGCAAACTTTTGCGGTCATCAAAGGCAGACGACAACTTAGTCCAGGTAGCTTTCCATATATACGAACCCCACGGAAACAGATTCCATGCATTCAGGTCCTCTACCAATATTATTAGCTCCCGATGAATAGGTTGTCTGGCCTCTCTGCCTAAAAAGCCGGCATACACAAGTAGAAGGCATACTCGGACAACATCGACGTCATCCATCCGAGTGAAACCAGCTTTCTTATTAAACAATTTCTTCAGGTCGTCGACATGTAGGTTCGGCTTCTCCATTGACTCATCCGGAAAAACCCGGGATAACCATGATGGGCGGGCAATATGACGAGTGTACCGGCCTACATCATCGTGTCCGAATCGTAGACCAGTGATTAAGCAGAACTCCTTCCGCCCAAAACAAGTATACGCTGGTGGAAAATGAAACCATATCTCTTCCTCACCACGTTGTATACTGTCGGGTAGATTTGATGTCATGGTCTGAAGCCACAAATGGGTCAAATTAGCATCTCCACCCGGATGCTGTACTCTCAGCCATGGCCCGAAGCAGGTTTCCTCAAACAATTGTCTTTGAGCAGGTGAAAGCTTCTTTGCAATTGTAGTGGCCAGGCTGACTTTATTTCTCAAGGTCAATTGAGCCGAAAAAAATTTCTACAAAACAATAAACATACCAAGTTAGATATACCAAAAACTACACTGTGAAGATATACCAAAAACAATAAACATAAAAAGTAGTAGTTTATTCTTGAAACTAAAATTTGCAACACTGTTTTGTCTTTTGGTTGAAATGAAAATCGCAACGAGAGAATCGCAACGCGAGATGACAATCGCAACGAGAGAATCGCAACGCGAAATGAAAATCGCAACGAGAGAATCGCAACGCGAAATGAAAATCGCAATGCGATTTTGGTTTCGCGTTGCGATTCTCTCGTTGCGATTTTCATTTCGCGTTGCGATTCTCTCGTTGCGCTTTTCATTTCTCTCGTTGCGACAGTCATTCTCTCGTTGCGATTTTCATTTATCTCGTTGCGACTCTTCTGCAAATTGAAACTTGAATGGATTGCATTACTTCAACCAAAAGACAGAACAAAGACAAAGACAAATACTAACTTGAAAATCGGAACGAGAGAATAGCACGCGAAATGAAATCGCAACGACAGAATCGTAACGCGAAATGAAATTTAAGTGAAATGGTTAATCTATTATTGAAATGACCAGTAACTTATCATCAGTTTCAATATGAAAAACCTACAATAATGCAAACATTTCAAAATAAAAATAATTAAAAAACTAACCCTCGAGGTTGATTTTCCATTTCTGAATATTGTGAGGGATTTCTGACCGTGAATGGTTGTGAGGGATTTCGCCGGAGATGGGGACGGAAATCTTCGGAGATGGGGACGGATTTCTTCGCCGTAGAGAGTGAGAGATGGAGATGGGACTGAGTTGTGATTTTAGGTTTTAGGTTATGAGTTGCGATTACGGGATTTTGTCTTAATATTCTTTTTGTAATTTGAAAATAAAATACGCGTAGCGATTATAATGGCGCTTTAAATATCGCGTTGCGATTTACGGATACGCGTTGCGATTTTATGTATTATCGTTGCGATTTACGGATACGCGTTGCGATATACGGATACGCATTGCGATTTACCCATACGCGTTGCGATTTACGGATACACGTTGCGATTTACGGATACGCGTTGCGATTTATGTGTTCGCGTTGCGATTTTCATATTCGCGTTGCGATTTTGGAAAATCGCAATGCGAATTTGTACTATCGCATTGCGATTTTCAAGAATCGCGTTGCGATTTTGGAAACTGATTTGCGATTCTGGGGATCGCGTTGCGATTTTTATTTCGCGTTGCGATTTTGTTGGTCATTTTGGCAAATCCAAAAAAAGTTGGTTAAAATCGTATATTATAACTTTTTTTTTGTCACTGAGGCGATTTTCTCAAATTGTAATCTATAGCCACTGCATTTGGTTTGAAAATGCTCATTCCTACCTACTCTTTTCTTTTGGTCTTGGACTTTCTAAGTGAGCTTCACCGCATGTATTTTTTAATTAAGTGTATTCGGTCCTTACGTTATCGATTCATTTAGTTTAAGTCACTCGACCTTTAACTTCCTTTGACTCATTAATAAAAATCTGAGTTGCCGATAAAATTTTTTAAAAAAAACAGTTTCTTCTTCTTAAAAACTATATGAGCAGGTAAGTTCACATCCCAAGCAGGTGTCGCAGTTGACACCAACACTCTGGAAAGAATTGATCTCAAACCTCATGGACAATTTTTGTTCAACCAATTTTACGGACTGTCCTTCCTTTTTTCCTCCTAGGACTAGTAATTTCGCACCTTTAATTGGTGCTTCCCACATAAAAGAATCAAAAAAATTATCATTGCATTGGTTGCTTCCATTTGTTTGGGTTTCTTCAGGAATATGAGTTCTTAGTAATGAAGGTTAAACAATAGAGTGGTGACAATACCCGAGATAAGAGTGGAGAGTGGAGACAATCTCACTGCACTCACACTTGCCAGAACAGATTGTTAATTAAAACTTAAAGGAGGTGTTCATTATTCTTGGGGTCGGCAAGGTTACTACTATGTTATGATATGTGTTTTGCTTTAATGCGGCATATATATACATATACCCACGCGTGTCAGGTTTTACAGTATGACTGAGATTTTGCAATATTTTTAGCAGGTTATGGATGTGTTTAGACCTAGCTTATGGGATGTTTGGAATAACAATTTGCTCATGTTTTGAATGTCTCGTTCTTGGTATCGAAAACCAGAAGAGGACTTTTTAATCGAGAGAAGTGATGAGTGCTCAAATTTGTATTTATTTTGTTAATAATTATTCTTTGTTGTTGGTTTTATGAGACTGATTTGATTGTGTTTTGTTTATTTTTTGTGCAATAACTTATCTTTCAGAATTAGCAATAAAGACGATGAATTTTGTATTTTTTTTATTTTTGGAATCGTGGCTAAAGACGTAAGAACGACTTGAGGTATGACGTGATCCGACGTGGCAGAATCCGACAATCCAACCATCACTTTCTGAAAGTTGGACGGACAGAGTTATCGTAGAAACTTAAGTTTGAATTTGAAAATACTCTGGGATTTATTTTTTGATTATGTTTAGGATATTTTTATTTTGAATATTTATTCTATCTTTAGGATATTTCAAGACTATAAATACACTTTGGGTAAACATGAAGTAGTACTTTCCTTTTATTTTTATTTTAAGAAATTTTTTAATTTTATTTTATTTTCTTTCAACTTTTATTTTTACTTTAAGTTTTTATTTTTATTTAAAAAAAGTTAAGTATAATTTCAATCATGCTTAATTAAATTTTCAATTAGCCAAGGGCTAGCAATGACTCAATTCTTGTTATGAATTAAAAAGCACTAAATATTTTCAAATAACATTCTTGATTTTCAAATAAAATTGGAGTGACAATCGACATTTCCTTTAAAAATCTTTACACTTTCAATTCAAAAAATGTATGTTGGCTTGAATGTTATTTTGATTTACTGTTAGGAGGAAGAATCGATTGGTCGTAATTCAACTTCCAATGAATAAACTTAGTGGTGGTCTGCTAAGGTGGATTGAGTTTGGGTCCGATTCTCATTGATACACCATAATCCAAGTCAGACTTTTCCAGCGCTTAAAGTTTTATTAGTATTAATGGCGATAGCCGTGATTAGTCCAACAAGAACTGAATTCCAGAGATAAATTTGGAAATATTGGATTGCCTAAGAGAAAAGTATGTTACAAGGGACCTTGTAAACTGTAACTGACATATTTCTCGAAATAAAATATGTTTCGATGATCATTTGGAATTGAGGCAAAACGATGTATTAGATTATTTTCATTTTATTGATTACTTTTCAAAAATTTACTTTTGTTTTACTTTCATTATTTTTATTTTAGATTTTCGTTCTTCACTTTCTTTTATTTTAAAACCCATTTCCCCTTTTATTTTCCGTTAAATCCAGATCAAGGCAATTCGAAATTAAAAGCTCTAAAGTCCCTACCGATTGATCCTACCTCTCTTTACTGCTTAATTATTTATTCATTTTTGAGAAATATGAATATTTTATTTGATATTTACGACGCGTGTCAAGAAGCAATAGCAAGTTTCATTGAGATAAAGAAAAAAAATGGATTCTCGAGGATTATAAGAATGTTTAAAAAGCCGAAAGATAAAAAGATTGTAACTGTAGTGACGGTGACGAGAAAAGTGATAATATGTGGGTCGTTAATTACACCGGAGTCTCGAGGTCAAGGTCTCTTCGTAGCTTTAGGGGCAGTGGGCTTTTAGAAGCGGAAAATGGAACTAATTTGATGAATTTTTTCGATGCTAGTAGCTCCATTTCAGTTGTTCGGAGCTCTGGTTTCAATGGCGGTTCAGGTTTAGATATTGAAAGTAAAGTTGGCAATGGTGGTGACGGTGGTTTTAATGGTGCAAACAGGCGGTTGTTTTCACCGAAAGAGAGTAAATTTACCAGTGGAGACTATGATTCTGATTTTAGTGATTTACATGTTGATTGTGAAGCAGAATCGAAAGGGTATATCCCTGCAGGTTCATTTCTGTTAAAAATGGACGAAAGAGGGGACAAAGGGAGCAGAAGAAGTTTCAAAGGGTGGCAATAGGTTTTCAAAACATTGGAAAAATAAAAATCTTATTTATTAATTAACGGGATTGAAAATGATAGCTGAGTCTTTGAAATATTTTAGTTTTTAGAAGAAGAATAAGACAAGTGGATTTTTTATTTTTTTACTTTTTAATTGTTAATTCAGACTTTCATTAATGGGTTATCAAAAATTAACGGTCAAATAACTTAAACCGAACGAATCAATAATTTGAAGGACCAAGTATATTTAATTAAAAATTTAGTGACCAAAATCGGTCAAATCTAAAGCAAAAGGGACTATTGACGTAGTTTATGCAATTATTATTTATTTGCACGAGAGAGATGGAGATGCCGATGAATAAAATTATAACGACACAAAATTTTATATATAAATATTTTTCTTACAATTGTCATTGTCTATTCAAACTTCTTCATTTTCCATATATTATATTATATTATATATATATGGGTTGTATCCGGCAAATTCATTGTAATTTGACTTTAGAAGCATTATAGAAAAAGATGAGGAAAATCAACTAATATTCAAATGTGAAATGTTTTAACGGGGCGTTTGGAGGAATGTGGGATTTTCCGGTAATGGAATCTATATTCTCTCATTTGGTTTGGTCGAAAATGTCATTCTTGGTAATATTTTATTACTAATAGTAATTTTTTTGGGGTATATTACCGGGAATGTCATTACCTCCATTCCCTTACGTATTGTAACATTACCGGCGTTTTAGACTAAAATGCCCTTAATTTTTTTTTTCAAAAATATCCTTCTGTCATTGAATAATAAAAATTCTACGAAGGTTAAATTACAAATTTATCCTTAAACTATTTTAGATTTACAAAAAAAAATCTATAATTAAAATTTTATATGAAGTTCAGGAGTTAAAAAAAATTTACCCTTTCATTAAACTTTTTTATATTTTTAATTTTGTAAAAAAATTATATAAATTTTATGAATTTAAATTTTTTAAAGAAAATATATAAATATTTTTCAACTTGTAATATTATACAAATATATAATAAGGACAATTTGGTCAAATATACATTCTAATAATCTTTTATTCATTTAACCAAACACGGTAATCTTACATTCCTGCTAAACAAACCAAACACAAAATACAACATTCCCAGTAATCTTATTCCCTGGAAATTTTTTATTCCCATTGATAATCTTACATTCCGTGAACCAAATGCACCCTAAGTTTTAAATGGAATTCCCAGTTGCATCAAAAAAATTCCTGATAAAAAAATATCATCATTGACTCTTTTTCTCATTTATATATTTATCCGAAAGACTTAGCTCAAGATAAAATCGCTGAGTAAATGATGAGGAAAAAATATTCCTAATATAATTTATCCCGAGGATTATTTTTTCATATAGGGTGAATTGCACAGTTCCAACTTAAAGACGTCAGGTGCTTCATACGTCTTCAAACTAAATATGAAGACTCTACGACTGCATGGCGTCTTCAGGTAAATAAAAAAACTCCATGACTGCATGATATCTTCAGGCAAATGGACAAGACTCCAAGAGTGCATGGCGTCTTCAGACTAATAAAAAACCCTAGTTCAGAAAATAATATGGTGAATATCTTATATTGAAAAATCATTTTTCCCACAATCTATATGGGCGAGGAAGCCCTTAGCTCAAGGATGGTAAAACAAGTATACCTAAAAGTCCCTAATGATTTCGGGTCAAATAAGCTTTTGAGTATAGTGTAGATATGAAGGGTTATCACATTTCAGTCATTGATTATATATCTTGATAACAAAGCATCGATTTGTTTACCTATATATTTTTAATAGAACAGTTAGTTTTATTAAAAAAATATTTAAAATTATAACAAATGTTTATAATCATGAAAGTAAATTGAACATGTAATTATAATCTTTTCTATATCTATTGACATAATAAATTAGACACTAAAGATTAAATAAATACTAAATAAGAAAAATGTTAAATTTTTAAAAAAAAAATTCGAATAAAGATAGATACAAATATATATGACTGCATTGATAAATGAACCAACCATGAGAAGATTATCTACAAAAAAGAGTTAAAATTGATGAAAGACCACCGACAAGTTGCATATTAGGGTCAAACGACGTAAGAAGATTATTCACAGACACAATCGTGTATCCAAATCTAACCCAAGGGTCCAAAGAAGAGAAGATCAATAGAATAACAAATAAACAATATCTTAATCAGTGAAGCATCATCAAATTTAACCCTAAGAAAAAAATAAAATATAAAACAACCAAACAACAAATAAAAAAACCAAAATTTTATCAAAAGACAAAAAAAGATATCATAAAAAAGAATTATTAAAAAGAATTATTAAAAATTAAAAAATAAAGATAAATAAAAAAAATGAATATTGATGGTTGATACTAAAATTAATGGTACTGTGGATTACTCAAAGATTAAGAAAAAGTTTTTCAAGCGGCGGAGGGAAACGTATATTTAAATAATGTATTGGTATTTGGCAAGTATAATTATATAAAAGGCTACCCTCTTTACCAGTCTTTTTATCCCTGCAAGATTTACCTTATAGGGTGCATATCCCATGAATTTCGTTGCCAGTGCTTTCTTAGCTGAATCCTAACATGAAAAATATTGATGTGTGGTTGAATTAGATAAATTTTCAAGTTTGTCAAAGGCGAATAAACCTCTATAAATAAAATAAAAGGAGAGAGAGTAAGGGTGCTTAATAAGTTGACATGCTCGAATTTGATTCGGTCAAAATTCGGTAAAAGTTTAATTCATATTGATTCGACTCGAACTCGAACTCGACTCGATATCTTAACGAGCTGAGT
This sequence comes from Hibiscus syriacus, assembly GCF_006381635.1. Classification (NCBI taxonomy): domain Eukaryota; kingdom Viridiplantae; phylum Streptophyta; class Magnoliopsida; order Malvales; family Malvaceae; genus Hibiscus; species Hibiscus syriacus. Next base: position 614,589 of record NW_024062608.1, read on the forward strand.
CGAGCAAAGTACAACTCGACTTGATAACTTCGCGAGCAGCTTGTTAATTTCTTTTTTATAAATTTTAGTAGATATTTTCAAAAAGTATTAATATACTAATAGATAATAAAAACATGATAAATGACTAATCTATTAATTTATAGTATTAGTAGATTTTACATATAGTTAAAAAGAATAAGATAAAAATTTCAGTGAACTTAACGAGTAAGAGTTGAGCAATGTATTTAACGAGCAATAAACTTAACTCGAATAATAAATTTTTTTAACGAACACGAATCAAATACTGTTCAACTCGCAAGTGAGTCGTTCAATAAGCACCTAGGGAAGAGGATTTGTGGAGATATGATTGAATAAAAGAATGGAGCCGGGTTTCTCTAATGGACATCCATATGAAAATTGGAGCTCCTTTAGAACAACAAGATATTTACTTCTCTCCCTATCGAATTCCAAGAATTGTATGACTGACAAGTCAACTTGGCTTAGTTTTTCCTACGGTAGCATTACCTGGTAAACCAGATCATGAAAAAGACAAGCCAAGGGAAACATTAAGAAAATAAAACATTCTTTGACTATATATTTTTTTTTTGTTCTTTATCACCTAACTTAGGGGATATTTGTTTTTACAGAGGTAAAAAGTATACAGTCTGCGGATCACATCTGCAAGCATCTGCAGCAGAAGAGGTGGACCAAAAGTCTGCAGTCTACAAGAAGAAGACTATTTGTTTATTAATGTATGCAGACTGCTAAAATAAACTGAAATATAAATAAACTGATTTTTTAAACTTAAAAGAATTTTGTAATATTGAGATTTAAATAGTTTTAGTTTTACAATACTGAAATTTAAATAATTCATAAACTACAATAATAATTTTTTTAGAAAAATAAACACCACCTTATTAATTTTATTATAAGTCTCACATAATCACATGTATTATTAGTTTTATAAGTTTTATAGAATAAAATTTATAAATGATCATTAAACTATATGATTTTTTTAAATATGAAATTATGTAATACTTTTAATTTTTTAAATATATATTCATAATTTATTTTTATAATTATATGATATTTTTAGAAAATATTTTTTAATTTATCAAATTATTTTATGATTATTTTTTATTTAATTGTGATTATATTTTAAAATTTTAAAAACATAATTTATAATTTTTTATATTTTAAAATTTTAATTATCAAACAATGAAATCATTTTTTATTAAGCAATGTGGTTTAAATACTTACATTTTGTATAAAAAATTTTAAATATAATTTAAAAATAACAAATCCAAAAAAATATTATATTTAAACTTAAATCAAAATAATTAAAATAAATATTAAATTTTAATAATATATAAAATAATTTATATGATATAAAATTAAATATCTATAATATAATATTAAAAAATTAATATTTAATTTATTTAAAAATTAATATTAAAATTAATATCTATAATATAATATTAAAAATTAATATTTAATATATTTAAAAAAATTAATATTAAAATTAAAATCAAATATAATATAAAATTAAATATAAAACCTCTTTGAAGATGTTAGAAGACGTCTGCAGACATAAGACCACGTCTGCGCCGCGTAGACCACGTGCAGACGTTAGAAGAGCTTTTGTCTTCTAAAAAACAAACGGTCTGTGAAGTCCAATGTCTGCGCGTGATCTGCGCGGCGCAGACATAAGAGCTTTGCAGACCTTACACAGTAAAAACAAACACTACCTTAGAAATAGTTAAAGTTTTTTTTTTTTTGGATATTAAACACAAAAAATTAGATAATGTTAGGGAAGGAATTTATTATAATTTGAGTTTTTATTTTAAAGAATTTGAAAGTCTTTGAAACATTGCAAACCCCTAAATTTTTCTACTTATCACGTCTCTTTTCCCATTTTGATGACTGATAGAAGTAAAGAGAATAATTTAGAAACATATAAATTAAGATATTAGTTATAAGCTGTTAGAGAACAATTATATGGTTAGATATTTGTTAGGTTGTTAGTTGGACTCTTACCTATATAAAGGACAGGCTACTCTGTAAACAAGATATGCTTTCGATAATATATATATATATATACAAGTTTACAGTTCTTATCTTATTATGTAATCCTCGGAGTGCTCCTCTATTGGATAAAGTAAATGTGAGGATACATTGATAGGGTAGTAAGGTTCTTGTCTTATCTTATACTGGTAAAGCATAGCTTATACAATATGTTCTATTTCATACAAAAAATTATGGTGCCAAAGGCAATTATCAGTAAGATTTTTATTTAAGAGAACACTCAAACCCAAAAAAATGGTATATTTTTATTTAATTTCATGGATTTTGAGTGGATTTCTTGGAAAATCAATATTAGGAAAAGAAAGAGGAGTATACAAATATTTTGATAACAATCTTGTCTTAAAAGTGATCGATGATGGAGAGTGATTGACTCTCGATAACAATTGAAAATATACGGTGCAAAAAAGTGATATTTTTAAAAGTTTAATGATAGAATTGATTCATCCCTAAAGTTAAATGCCTAAAACAATATCGTTTTAGGCATCAATAGCCACGCTAGAATAATGTCGGTTTGTCCATGTCATCATATCGTTTGGATTTTAACGGGTCGATAGCATAATTGAAGTTAAAATCAAACTTTAGTGCTACAATTGAAAAAAATAAATGTTCAATGGTATAAAAATACAATATCTAAAGTTAAGTGGTATCTAATGTAATTTATCCTAAAAATAAGCAAGGTTGATCCTTTGACATCACAGGAAAAAAAGAGGGGCCAAAAATCGAATATGGTTAGTTCTAACTTGCATACTACGTGGCAACAATCAATTGGCTAGAAACAGGACAATCCCAATCATGAACTTTACATAATGTATAGCATATCAACACCAACGACGATTCCCTCGTCTTGAAGAGTTCAGATCCGACCAATTCACTACACGACAAAACAGCATCTCCCGAGTCCCGACAAGTTGCCGAAAATCTCACTCAAAACATTAATATTAAAATCAGTTTTATCTTTTTTCTACTCCTACACTTTCTCTCTTGTGAAAAAGCCAGCAATAGTAGCAGTAGCAACAAAAGATGAAATTTGAAGTCTCTCTCTTCCTTGCTTTATTTCTTTCTATAAAACTTTCACACGAAGCTCCCTGTCTCTTTTTTCTATGCATTCTTTTTGAAACGTGTAAATAGTATAACTTATCTATATCTGATCCTATTTCCCTGTTGTATTTGTTTATGTGTTCAGCTCTGACTGTTGGATCTTTCAGTTGCTGGGGTTCTCCTCATTGGATTTGCTTTCTGGGGCTTTGGATTGAAACTTCGATGCTTTCCAGAACTGAGAGAGCTGATTTCAGTGTTTGGGTTTTATCATTGAAGCTTCTTTGGGTAATGTGAATTTGGTCAAAGGCTTAGCATGGAGAGCTGGTAGTTGGATTAAATATGTAAAAGAGAAAAAAGCAGATTGACTGGTAGATAACCCAGACTGACTTGGAAAACAAAGCTTTACAAAAATAAAATAAAAATCCATCTCCTTTTTTTGTCTTGTAATTTGATTTTTTTAAAGAAAACTCTGTTTTTAGGCCATGCCGGTCGACGTAGATAATTATTCCACCGTCTCCGGCGACACTTGCGGCTCTTCCTCCGGTAACCAAAATCCACCTCCCAAATTCACCATCAAGAAGAAACGTAGTCTTCCTGGAATGCCAGGTACTGTAATATATAAAATAATTAAATATCCAATCGTCAGTTTGTTTTTCCTTCTGTTTTTTGGGGTTTTTTTTTCAATTTCATTTGTTGTTTTTGAGTTGTTACAGATCCAGATGCAGAGGTGATTGCTTTATCTCCAAAGACTCTCATGGCCACGAACCGGTTTGTTTGTGAAATCTGCAACAAAGGGTTTCAAAGGGACCAAAATCTTCAGCTTCATAGAAGAGGTCATAATTTACCATGGAAGCTTAGGCAGAGATCCAGTAAGGAAGTGATGAAGAGGGTTTATGTTTGTCCCGAGCCAACTTGTGTGCATCACGATCCGACGAGAGCTTTAGGCGATCTTACGGGAATTAAGAAACATTTCTGCAGAAAACATGGAGAAAAGAAGTGGAAATGCGATAAATGTTCTAAGAAATATGCTGTTCAATCGGATTGGAAAGCTCACTCTAAGATTTGTGGTACTCGAGAGTACAAATGTGATTGTGGTACCCTGTTTTCCAGGTGCTCAAAAACTATCTAAAGATTCAATTTTTTTTGGGGGAAAATGAATATTTTCCTCCTGATTACTAATTTCGTTTTGGTCTTTTTTGCAGGAGAGATAGTTTCATCACGCACAGAGCTTTTTGTGATGCGTTAGCTGATGAGAGTGGTAAAGCTCAAACGGATCCCAGTTCTGAACCTGACCCGAAAGTCCTGGTTGTGGAATCATCACCATCACCAGCCCTTCAGCCTGCACCGCCTCCGGTTTCGGCTCCAGCACCAGTAGAGGTTCAGGTTTCAGCACCAGCTCTGCCTCAGTCAACAAGTGCAATGACTTCGGTTATGCCAATCCAAAGTTCTGGTAAATACATAATCAGGAAATTTTTGCATCTTGTCAGCTTCAATTTTGTCCTTTCTGATTTTGTTTGGAATTAACAACAAAGACAATTTTATTTTGTTGTTATTATGTCTTTGGATAAATCTTGGAGCGTAGTAGTTTGGTCTTTGTTGTTATAGAGAGGGAAATAAATTCGTTTTCTAAATCGTAAGAATCAATTTGTGCAAATTCAAAAGCCAAAATAAAAGAAAAATGGAATTGTAGAAAGTAATCCATTACCGATTCATGTTTTAGACTTTTAAATCAGGTTCCCTTATGGTTTTATTTGCCTTCTATCTTGTTATAGAGTTGGCTGTAGATCCGAATTCTATCGTGGAAGAAGCTCCGGCTCCGGCACAAGCTGGCTTAAATGGAAGTTGTAGCAGTGGTGTCAGCTCAGTTAGCAATGGTAGTAGCTGCAGCAGCAGTGTATTTGCAAGCTTATTTGCATCCTCTACTGCATCTGCGAGCTTAACACCTCCACAACCTCGGGCTTTCACCGACTTAATTCGAGCAATGGGTCCACCTGAGTGTCCTGCTGACCTTGCTCCATCTACATCCATTGAACCAATTTCTCTATGCCTCTCAACCAGCCATGGCTCATCGATATTCGGAAATGCAGGGCAAGAGCGCCAGCAGTATGTACCGCCCCCACAACCTGCTATGTCGGCCACAGCCCTACTGCAGAAAGCTGCTCAGATGGGAGCAGCTGCAAGTAATGCATCCTTGCTTCGTGGTCTCGGTGTTGTTTCATCATCTTCATCAGCGCAGCAAGAAAATTTGCAATGGGGTAAGAGACAAGTTGAGCCCAACAATGCCTCTGTTGCAGCAGGGCTTGGACTCGGGCTTCCTTGTGATAGAAGTTCGGTATTAAAGGAATTGATGATGGGAACCCCTGTATTCGGTCCAAAGCAAACTACACTTGATTTTCTCGGATTAGGGGTGGCTGCCAGTGGCAGCCCCAACGGTGGCCTGTCAGCTCTATTTACCTCTATTGGAGGTGGACTTGACGTGGATGCAGCGGCAGCATTGTTTGGAGGTGGAGATTTCAAGGACGTCATAAGGAGATCATGACTTGGGAAACTATACATTGCACAGGCTACAGTGTTACAGAAGAAAACAATGGCGATATGTAATTTTAGATATGGAATTGCCGTGGTAGAGGTTAGCATCAAGCCATCAAAGAGGCCGTTGGGGATCCTTCTTTGTTCTGCTGCTTATCAGGACAAAAACGGCTTCCTTGTGGTATAAGCTAAAACTCAAGAACCAGATGTAATAGGATACTGGATGTATAGGAGCTTGTATCAAGCTTGAGGGAAACATCAGCAAAACAGCAATCTTTCCTAGTCAACAATGGGATGGCAAAGTTGCTGTAAATGGAAGGATTTTGGATGATTCTGATGTGGTTATTTGGCGTGGATTAAGGTTCCACTTGTAATTGTGTTTATTTTATTTGCAATTAATTTATATTTGTCTGTTTTATTTATTTTCCAAGGAAACCTCGTCACTTCTCCATCTATGGAAGAATTGGAAACGGGAGCGAGAATGGACTCCAATGATCAAAATGTATATAATATGAATTATTTTTATATCAAGATAACAGATAAAGGAGAATACAGTAACTCGGTAGTGTGCCATTGTAATGTGATTTTCATGTACAAATATTGGGGTCCCCTTCTCAAGGGTTGTGAAAGTCATGAACATGTAATCTCAATGATACTTTCTAGCTAGGACATTAACTGTATTAGACAATTGTCCCCTTGCTTCCATTGTCGTAAAGCCCCAATCTGATTTTGCGGTTAAGATATTTAACTTTGAAGAATTGTCCGTCTAGTTCAGTTGGTAGAGCACAAGGCTCTTAACTTTGTGGTCGTAGGATCGAGTTCTACTGAGGGCAATCATAACGGAGGTCTTTCACGAAAGTTGTTCTCAACCTGGTATTGGGAGCCAGTCTAGTACCCTACCTCTCCCTTATCCCATTACATATGAGAATAGGGTCAGCTAATTTTATATATTTAACTTTGAAGCCTTTTTTAAGGTGATCACTTTGATATATATGGTATTAGGGGTGTGCAAAATTACCCAACCCGGTTGACCCGATCCGTCGACTCGAATCTAAAAAAAATCGGGTAATTCTCTAAAAAAAATTACCCGGCCGGGTCGGGTACCCGGCCCGACATTTCCCGGGTCGGGCACGGGTCACAAAATCTAGTTTTTCCTGGTACCCGGTTACCCGAGTACCCGGTTAGTTTTTATTTTTTTTATATATAATTATATAAAATATAATAAATTATTTATATTATGGATTATTATATTTTGTATTTTGAACTTTTAAATTTTATGTTCGGATATTAGAGTATGTAATTCGAAGTTTCCAACATTTAAATTTGTGTATATATATTTTTAAATTAATAATTTAAAAATAAAAAAATAAAAACCAAGTATCGAATACCCGATTACCGGATACCCGTAAAATCCAAATACCCGTAATATCTGGGTCAAAACACGGGCCGAAAAATCGTCGACCCAAAAATTTCGAATATCCGAAAATCCGGATACCTGGATTTACATACCCCTATATGGCATGGTGTGTTAATAATAACAAGATAGGTCAAGTCGGGGTGGATAATGAGACATTGATGCTTGCCTTTTTTTGCAGTGGTTAGTCAACATTAACGGGGAGTGATGGATTAAGCAAGGGCCCCATTCCTTTTAATTTGTGGCATCTTCCTCGGTATCATCAGTTTCAATTATACTACATATATATAAACATGTGATGCCTACATTTCGAAGGATGGTCTTGCTCCCTGCCAATAACTGCAGGGGAGTCTGTCTTGAAACTCAGCTGTTAATTTCATTTTAATTTTGTGCAGATACACAAGTAGCAGACCTCATATCACATATATATATATCTTTTTATCCTAAAATATGGTACAAAAGTGTTTATCCATCCAACTTAAAAAGTCAATTTTTTTGAACTTTTGGTGTGGAATTTTCTTGGAGTGAAATTACATTTTTACTCTTAATTATTTAATTTAAAATTTATTTTAAAATTTATTAAATATGTTATAATTTTAATAACTAAAGTATAGTTTTATGTATTTAAATTAAAATTTATATTAGTTACTTAAAAATATTTTAAATTTTATAACAAAATTTCATCATTTATATTTTATTACTATTCAATGTGAATAGATTAAAGGTACTCAATTTACTTTTGCATGATTAATGACATGCGAAAGAAAATAAAGAGTAAAACCATAGCAACTAAGGGCTCAATATCACATTTTACATTGGACCAAAAATTGATCTGGCCTTTAGACTAAATTATCATTCACCTTCACTTTACTGTCACTTGAGCAACCAACAACAATAACAACAGCTCAAAAAAAGAAAATAAAAATAATAATAACAGAGAAAATGAACAGGTTTTTGGATTCTTGAAAATTGAAACTCTTAACGGTAAATAGGTCAGATTCAACATATTTCGAAATTAAAAATTTGATAAGCGAAGAAGGTATATTTAACATTTTTTCCTCTGGATCTAGAAAAAGTTAAAGCTTTAAAGAAAGTTTAAGAAAAAATAAATAAAAATTCTTTTTAATTTCAATCATTATATCAACGCCAATAAATGACATTGACACTATGGGTACTTAATGAGTTGAGTAACTCAAACTCTACTCGATCAAAATTTAGTAAAAACTCAACTCGAGTTGACTTGACTCAAACTCGAGCTCAACTCGAGACCTTAACGAATTGAGTCGAGCAAAGTTCAACTCGTCTCGATAAGTTCATAAGCAACTCGTTAATTTTTTATAACGAACAACTAGTCGAGTAACAATTTTCTTAACGAGCATGAGTCGAGCAAAATTTTAACGAACTTAACGAGCAACAAGTCAAGTCGAGCAACAAAAATTATTAACAAGCACTAGTCAAACACTGCCCACCTCAAAATCGACTTGTTAATAACACAATTAAAATCTAATTGATGGTATCATTGGCCTAGGGAAAAAAGGAAAATACGGAATTCATTTTTTTCCTCATATTTTCTCTCCAAAAATCATTTCAACTTCTTACTTACGCATTCAAGAATCTATTCTCTCATTAAGGCTTGTATTATTTTTCTATTGCTTTTCCTTTCACCACTTCCAATCTCTCTATCGTTTTGATTCCACTATTGACGCATTTTTACCTTGCATTATCCTTTTTCTTTGTAATGTTATTTCCCAATGATTTATGGGTTCCGTCGGAGAGCTTTGTATTTATTTAAATTTCATTATGGATTAAATTTGTGTGTTATGATTTAAATTACTCATGCAAAAGCTAAAATCTGATTTTTTTTAATAGGGCTGTTATAAGATTAATGTTGCCTGCTTGTGTATATTTTATTAGAAAAATTACACACATTAGTCCGAGAATAATATAGAAAATAATAATGAATAAATATTATTATAAAATCAAAGGGAATGAAGGGATAATAAATGGAACAAGTTCACTCTTATCTTGAAATTATTATCCAAAATAACAATTTGAAACGTAATCAATCCTGAAAAAATAAACAAAAAAATGTTAAATTTCTTAGAAGATAAGATAAATATATATATAAATAAAATACTCCTTTTATTTTGATTTATCGATCGGAATCAGTTGAGACATGTCGCTACACAGTTTCCTTAAGACAGATTTTCGACAACTTATGATCAGCTACAGTAGCACATCTGCATATATCACGAACGATTCTTGCCTTCAACTACCACAAGAAAACTAAGAAGAAAAAGAATATTTTCTAAGGAGAAAAAATATTTTTCAAGAGAAAAAAAAATTCTTCAATTCTAAGATGTGAAAAATCTAACAAGTCTACTCACTATTTATAGGAGATTTTCAAGAGTGATTTAATTCAACCAAATATCTTTTAATATTCAACTTTAAACATATAAGAATATATTTTAATTTGAAATATTCAAAAGATAAAACTCTTTTTACCATTCAAACTTAAATATATATTATTTTAATTTAAAATATACAAAAAATATATAATTATCTTTAATATTCAAAGTTAAAAAGGTAACAAATACCTTTTCAAATTAACATATTCAAAGAGTAATTATCCTATAAATATTTAAATTAAATAATATATTTAATTTGCAATGGTCAAAAGGTAAACTCCTTTTACTATTATACTTAAACATATATTATTTTAATTTGAAATATACAAAAGTATATAATTATCTTTTAATATTTAAAATTAAAAAAATAACAAATAACTTTTTAAATTTACTTATTAAAAAAATAATTATCCTACTAATATTCAAATTAAAAATTAGCTTTTAATTTACAATAGTCAAAAGACTATGAATTTAATATAAATATTAAATTCATCAATTAAATTCACTTTTTTTCTCAATATATTTGACTTTGAAACCATCTGCTTGTTAATATCATAATTTTATATTTTGTATATTTTGAAAAGATATTTATTTTAAAAAATAATATTTTAGAAATTTTCTAGTTATTAATTTCTCTCCCTATTTCCTATTTAACGTTTGTAATGTTGGTCGAGAACTGAGATTATCGTAGAAATCACATTAAGAAAATAAAACAAAAAGTAAAAGAAAACAAATTTAATTATTGAATGAAATTGTTTACAATCCTTAGGCTGGGAATGTCAGGTGAGGCAGTCTTAAGTTTGCTAGTATTCGACCCTTATCTATTCTAGCAAAAACAGACCAGCTGGGGGATTAGGAAGGCTCCTTGACCATTCATCATTAAAGAAATAAGCAATTCACTGTTTACGACTTATCCTCCTAATTTTAATTTTATATGTGAGATAGAAATCAAGACTCAATTATCACATTACATTTCAGATTTCTATTTGCTTAGCGTCTTCTTCACTTAAACTATCATATTTTTGTAAGTTTAATATAAAAATAATTGTTTAAGTTATATATTTAAATACATAAAAATATTATTAAATATTATTTATTTTTAATTATTTTAAAAATTACTTCTGTTTAACAGACAGCTCTTTTACAAACGTGATACCCATTAGGAAAAGGACATAATATCAAAACTAATTCCTTAATATTTATTTAAATAATTATTTTATTATCTATTTTTAGCATTTTAAACTCTCAACATTTAAATTTTTAATCAAAACAATTAATATTGAATGAAAACTATTAATTAACTAACAACATATTTTTACCTTAACTAAACTAAATGAGAGAGTATATTTCATGGAATGAAAATTTACGAACTAAATTAAATTAAAATTAAAATTTTAATGTCAAATTATAATGAAAATGTAATAATATTTAGCCATATATTGTATAGATGTGCCATGCTCTATTGTATGTGTTTTTAATGAGGTCCATTTTGAGTTTAATCAATTTTGATACAAAGACAATAAAATGAGCTTAATTATTAATTGGGTCTTTGGGCATAAAGGATTAAAGATCAAGACTTCCTGTCCATAGATGATAATGCAAATTCTAGTTGGTGTTTCAGGCGCTTATTGAAACTCAGGGCAGTTACTACTCCTGTTTTATCTACATGAGCTTCTAAAACAAAAGATTTCTGGAAAGAACTACGGGTAAAAGGAGATAAGTCTCATGGCACAAATTAATATGGTTTCCTCTACACATTCCCAAACATAGCATAATTACATGGATGACGCTTCTAGATAGACTCCCAACTAAAGAGAGGCTTCATAGAATGTGAATTGTTACTGAAGGCTCATGTATAATCTGCAAGGAGGCTACGGAGACTAGGGACCACTTGTTCAGTGACTGTACTCTGACACTTTCCGTATGGAATAATATTCTTACTCTCTCCGGCTTTGGCTCTTCGGCTTTGGCACTCCTACTTTACCATGGGTGAGCATGTTAGACTGGGCCTGTAGAGTTTGGAAAGGTAAATCCCTTCTCCCTATTATCTTGAAACTTGCTTGGTGCGCTTTAATTTATTCCATGTGGGAGGAAAGAAATAGAAGACTATACTGAGAAAGCACAAGAAGTGTGAAAGAAATTGTGAACTCTATTAAGCAGATTGTAGGTATTCAATTAAGAGGAATGAATATAAATAGATCAAATAGTATGAATATTTACCTCTGTAATCACTGGGGTGTTTGACCATCCATTTCGTTGTTAGTAGGCTATAATTTATCCCAATTAAGGGATATTTTTTTTATAGAAGAATTCTGCATCTTGGGTAATAAAATTTAAAATTATCCAAAAAAAAAGATACATGAGGCCCTTGTATTTTCCCAAAAGAAAAATTAATGTGGTCTTTGATTTTTTTTTGTATTTACTGTGACCCTTGAAATTAGCAAAAGAATATAATGTAATCTTTTGACTAATGATTTTCATCGTTGATCGTTAGATGCTAACATGATATTTCACGGAGTTGACGTGGCTGTTCACGGTAGCTAGTGATGTGGTTGATGGGCTACATTGTTATTTAAGTTCGAAAGCCAAATTGATTTTTTGAAAAGTAAAATATTTTAATTTAAAATATTACAAATATATGTTAAGCTCTTTAGTCCTTTGATTTTTATTTCCAGCCCCTTTTAAAATTTGATTTTTTCACTTGAGCATTTTGTTTTAATCTCTGTTGGTATTAATGTCATTCTTTCGGAACACATAATAATGTAAGGAAGTATGGTAGAACGTATATTTTTTAGAGTTAGTTGTAAATTTTGATATATCTAAAGAAATTTTTGGTATTAGTTTGTCATGATATTAAAAAAAAGATATTTATGAATTAATAAATTTGAAATTAAAATAATATAAATTTGATTGGATGAGAATTATTTGTAATGTAATTTAAATAATTATGAGGACTCGTCTTATCTGTATTTTACTCTTTTTTGTGAACAAAATGAGAAAACACATATTTAGCAGGAGCTCTTAGGAATCATGAATTGCAGTAGACTCTTCTTGTAACAGAACCTGAATCGCAGGAGGAAAATTCACAAACCAAGCAATGCTCAAATCCTGTTGAAGAGCAACCTTCGACATAGCGTTCGTGCCACGATTCACATATTGAAGATCAACTCTCCAATTCTTCTGTAACATCACCGAGATATGAGCTAAAATCGTATTCATTCTTGTACTATTTAATCATCTGAATAACGTTCAAACAATCACATTCCATAATCACTTGAGTAAAACCCAGTTCCCAAACACACGAGAGGCCAATCAAAATTCCTCAAAATTCAGCTTCCACAACCGAACAAATGCATATAAATTTCGAGAAACCATGAACCCAAGCAACTTCGAAATTTTTTATAACACCACCGTATGAAATGAAACCATTCTCTTTATTTCGAGAGCCATCGGAGTTAATTTTGATCCAATTCTCCGATGGAGGATTCCACACTATTTTCGTTGGAGCCAAAAGAGTACAAACAACTTTATTGTTTGCTTCAGCAGTAATTGCCCTGCAAGTAACATCTGTCAAAACACGCAACGCTCTAATAATAGATGAGAGTCGCTTGAAAAAGAATCAAAAGCAATGGAATTGTGATGCAACTAAAGATCCAATAAAACTGCACTAAAGAGGATATCCCAATCTTGGACGACTTAAACAAAATCATTGGGTCTCGAAAGATTCATTGCCATCCAGGCTTTCATCTCCATGAAGAGAAAATCATCAAGTTGTTCCCTCTTAATTAGGACTAACCAGATCGATAATGCTGTCGAACAACACCTGAAAATACGATCCATGTCCCCACTCGCATGAAAACACACAGGACAGCTACCATCCGAAGTGAAATGACGACCAACTTTCTCCTTGTTAGCCATCAATCTACCACGACAAGAAAACCACAAAACAGTTTTATACGTTGAATCCCTCAATACTTATGAATTAGACCCCAAATGGGATATAACACTTCACCGTCATTACGAGTATGTATTTCATAGGTCGACTTCACAAAGAAACGCAAGTCACTTCTACCTAACCATCCAACGTAATCACTAGACAAGGTTTGTAACGGACCTTTCTTAGCAGTGATTAGAAGGAGAATATGTGCTGGTAAGAGGTGTTGAATACGATCCCATTTTCAATTTCCATACTAATCCACCATATCCGCAACCATTACAGGTTCAAAATCGATAGCTCCAGCTGCAATACATTGATCAATAAGTGGACCAACATCCTCAATCTAAGGGTCAAACCAGAAGTCCTCTGTTCGCCCATTTCTAATACTCCATGCAACATTCTGCTGAACATCTGCCCACGCCAAAGACAACCCCTGCCACAGACGAGAAAATTTCTGTTCCTAAGATTTTCAGGTATCCCCTCGCCCACTTTATATTCGCTCTTAGGAAGCGCACCGAAAACTGATTTATGTTTGCAAGTATATTAAAAGCAAATCTTCATTAAAATAGCATTGTCATAACCATTTTTTTTAAACAATTAAATATTATTTTAAAAAAATGATTATGATTTTAATTTGAAAAATTGATGATTTTGGATTCATTTGAATTAAATTGAAAGGAGTCGCCATCGACCTTTGAGTTAGGTAGGTCGAATACCTAAAAACGTCTTTTAAAAACAATATTAAGAAAAATCGTTATTTAGACAAAAAACTGGTATGCGTTTACAAATATTCGATTAAAACGAGTTCGGGAGTCGGTTACGCATGGGGAAAGATAAACACCCCACATCGCCCAAAATTAGTACTGTGTCGCTTATACATTGTCGTAAAATGGTGGGAATCATAAATCGAAAATAAAGTTAAAAATGATCCGTTTATTGAACTTCGATTAATTTGCTTCAAATTAATTAGCTAGAGAAATTTTTTTAACTTGAAAAGAAATATCAAGATAAGCAATCTTCCATCGGGAAAGCGATATCGTGTATTTTTTATTTGTAAAGGATATTCCTTCATATATGCGAAACCATTTAAAGACAAAAATATGTATCAAATATAAATTGAAAATCGACATTTACGTAAAATAAATTAACACATGAAAACACATTGAATTATTTGAATAAACAAGATTTAATTAATAAAATGAACTAAATTTATTTCAAGTTCCTATTTCGTTAAAATACCGTATCGGATTGCATCACTTCGATCAAGTGATGATTTCCACGCTTATTCTACAAATTGGTTCTTGAAATTTCGAATATCTCATTAATAGATAAAAATACAACGAAAATTAATGTAATTGGAAACATGCACAGTAAACTATTTATAATAAATAAAGCTAATAATTTTTATTTAATAAAATACAAATGATTACCTCATATAAAAAATATATACATGCATAATGAACTAAAATAAAAACAAATAAATATTACAAACCAAAAATACAAATAATAAAAATAAGCATGCAAGATGATTTCATGGACCAAATAATATTAATCAACACTTAGAAGACTAAACAGTGAAACTAAAAACCATCAGGGGACCACATAAAATTTTAAACAAAATAAGACTAGAAATGAAAATAAACCGAGAACTCAGGACCAAAATAAAAATTAATAAAACATTCACCACATAAATATAAATAAATTACAGTATGATGACTGAAATTCAAATATAAGCCCAATAATACACATATGCACATGAGGATGAAATTTTAATGCATAATAACTAGGGAGATCAAAGTACAAGAATGTAAAAATTTCATTGATGATCGAAATGATAAAATTACAACTACGGATGACCTGCTTTGCAAATAAACCATGCGCGAAAATACCCTCTGGTACTCCTAAAAACGACGCTGCTCCGATCTTTATATATATATATATATATATATATATGGAAACCCACAGCAAAAATAGACCCCTTCCCCATTTTGTTTCATTTTGGTTTGGTTCAAACGAGAGAGATAGAGAAAGTGAGAGAAAGAGCTTCAACCGAAGCTCTTTCATGCCCATATTCTGGTGAGCCACCACCGTGTCGACTGTCGTTTACTGGCGACAGAGAATAGAGACAACGATACCAAATCACTCCTATCGAAGCCCTAATTATGAATCCAAGGCCCGTTTTCCCTAAAAGGGAGCTGGTTGGAGTAGATCTAAGGTTGAAGTTTGGGAAAACTCCACCTACGATGACCCTTTTCTCGGTGAAGAACCAACGAAGGTAAACTTTCTTTTCCCCTCTCTATTTCTCTCTTTTTTTCTCCTTGAACCCCGAATCTCCTCTCTGCCCTGTTCTCCTTTTTTTTTCTTTTTGTGTGTTCCTTCTTGATTTATGGATACTTTGGGTTGCTGAAATGATTCAGTCTCTTGGTAGGGAAATAATACCCTAGATTATAGGCTAAGATTTGTTTTCATATTTTTTTTTGTTTTTTCACTATTGATGGACTGATGGATGGACTTTCAGTCACTGTAGGTGATAACATCAGGCGGAAAATATTTGGCGGTGGCTCACGTGGCTCGGGAGTAGTGCAGTGATGTGCAAGCGACGGTTGAGAGCTGGAAGGCCAAGCGGCGGTGGTGGATGATTAGGGTTTAGAAACCCTAATTTGCTTTTTATCAATCGAGCTGGTTCGGGTCAGATCCGGGTCGGGCTCCAATTGGGTCGGATCTTGCCATTGGGTATGGGTTTTGTAATACCCTAATTTTGTCTGGGCCTTTTAAATTCCCTGGAGATGACCGATAATTAATTTGAAGTTATTTGTGCTCGATGGGGAATGAATTCAAGTGATGAATCGTGGAAGCTTGCAGTTGGAAACTTTGGTGCTTAATTGGATTGATATCGTATACGTTTTTATTTTGGAAATCGAGATACAAATTCAAAGTCAATCCAAAATCCAAATTAAGTCTAAAGTCCACTTACAAGACCAAATTAGATTACAAATAATTACGACCTAATCCAAAGCCCAACAACAACATGAAACCCAATTACATCCGGAGCCCACAAAGCAGATCAGGCCCAAGTTTGGCCCAGTTTCATCAACCCGACCCGGTTGCACCAATCCGACCCGGTTGCAGCAACTGAGTTGCCCACGTGAATGCCAAGCGGTCCACGCTTGCCACCAGCTGGCTCCACAATGCCCCATGCTTCCCATGCTCCCATGTTTTGTCCCCCACGTGGAGTGCCCAGCAGCAGCTCGTGAACCACGTCCTGCAATCACTACAACCGAGCAGACGAGGCTCGGTTCCCAGCTGTAACCGAGCAGCATCCCACGTGAAGTCTGCTCCCCACGTACCCTGATCACGAGCCAACAGCATCTAGGATCCACGCCTCTCGAGCAGCGTGAGCACCCCACGGAAAGTCCCTCGAGGTCGTCACCCGTGACCTGCAACATCACGAACGAGGCAGAGAGAACCGAGGTACCTGGGAAAGCAAAACACGGGCATCAACAAAACCAGAAATACACCACGAAACAGTGAAGGAGGGGAATTTTTTTCAGATACGAGGGGGAAGGAAACCATTTTTTTTCGACAGCAAACAAGGGGGGGTGTTCATCAACAACGGTGGGCATTTTTTAGGAAAGAAAAAAAAGGGAAATTCTGTTCTTGTAATAGAGGGTGTTCTGAAACCCGCGTAAACAGAGTGTAACGGGGGTCTTCCCCATCTTTCGAAAGCAATATAAACGATTCAAATCGGAGGTATCTAGATTCTTCTTTTTATTTTTTTACTGCTTGTCCTTAAATCTAAAAAAGATAACTAAAGGAATAGATAGAAGGGAGGTGAGTTAGCTTGTTTACCTTGAGGTTTGTCTTTCGTTTGGCCTCAGGTTGGCTGAGAAAGAAGTCCTGGTCCGGTTTAGGTGTCTGTGGGGTGTGAGTTGTGAAGAAGACGTTGGGTCCCTCATCGGAGCCCATAGCATCCACGACCATGGTGACCGTGGTGGTTTTAGCCTCTGTTTAGGTTCTCTGAAAAGTGAAATAGAGAGTTAGGGGAGAAGAGAGGCGTCGTTCGAAGTGAAGAGAAGAGAGGGGAAGGAGATTTTACCTAGTTTGTTCGAACCTTTGTTGGTCTGAGGGTTTGGCCATCACCGTTGGTGGCCTATCGGCAGCGCTGAGGTGAGCCTTGTGGCTCTCGGTCGAGAGAAATGAGGCGAGAGGCCGAAAGGGATGTGGAGATGAGTAGAGAAGAGGAACGGCTGGGGTAGTGTGAGTTTAGGTTAGGTTTAGTTTATATTTAGAATATATATTAGAAATTTAGGGTTAATCATCTATATGTCATCGTGTTTTAGGGGTTATTAGCGCAAGGTCCTGTATGTTTAACCTGTTCCGTTTTGGTCCCCGAATGCAATCTTTTTGTTAGTAATTTGGCCTTCTTATTTTCGGATGTTGCATCTGGGTCCATAAACCGTTGTTTGCATGTTCGTAATTTTGTTTCCATATTTTACCCGTATTTAATTTCAGTCCCAAATGTTGTGTCATTTAGCTTTTGTTACTTTAGACATTTAACTTCTGAATTGTTGCATGTTCGTTTTAGTCCATAAATCAACATTTGCATGTTTATAATTTTGTCTCTTTATTTTACCCGCATTTAATTTTAGTCCTAAGTAGTGTTGTAGTTGAATCTTTACTGTTTTAAACATTTGACCTTCGTGTTCTGCATGTTGCATTTTAGTCCTAAGTGGTAATATGCTTAGTTTCTGTTTTCTTAGACTTTTGACTTTGAATGTTTTGCATGTTTCTTTTTAGTCCTATGTATGTTTAGGGTTTATTATAATTTTAGTCCATTATGGTGATGATTTGTTTTATTCTGGTTTCATTGTTTACTATGTGTACTACTCGTATGTTCATTTCAATGATTATTTTGTTTATATTTTGGATATTAAAATTCGGTTTAATGTGATTTGGGTTTTTAGTGTAACATGTATAGTTTGGTATGTTATGTTTTTATTTTTCCGTATTTAAGTTCATTAGTATGTTACATATTAATATGTTAAGTAATGTTAGTGCATGTTAGTTTTTCATATATTATTTATTAATTAGATAATTTTTAATATCGTGTGTTAACCTCGTGTGCATAACTCGATGTATTTACATAATTTAATTAAGGGTAATATCTTTTTAATTTAAAATTGTTTAAGTGGTTGTCTTAACTGATTAGATATCCGCTTTGACGATTTTAAATTAAAAGTATATCCCACCAGTAACGCCTAATTAAATTTGGATTAATCACTTTAAAATTTGGGAATGAAAGAAAAAGAAATATTCGGCTATTTAAATTATTTGAGAAAAGATCGTTAGAACTCACCTAAAGATCTGGTCTCAATATTTGTAAATAATCGAATATTCTTTATCTTTCTAATGGCTTGGTAATTTTAATTTAACCTATTTTGTTGCTTTTTGAATGTTATAAAATTTGCATTTATTATGGTTTTAAGGGATCATTAATCAAATTAAGCTCGAACTTGTGAAATTCGTTGCAAAGACAATAATTAATCGACTAGGTACCGATTTAGGGCGTTGTGGGGGTGCTAATCCTTCCCCACACGTAATCGACTCCCGAACTCAGATTTTGATAACGCAGACCTCTACTTGTCGTTTTAATTAAAATTAATTTTTATTTAAAATGACAAAATGTTTTTGGGTGCCCAATCACACCCTAATCAAAGATTGGTGGCGACTCCTCGAACCTTATATTTTTACCGTAACGGAATTTCCAAATTTTCGAAACGAGAGGTTTTCTAAAAATCACATTGTTCTTAATTAAAAATTCAATTGAAAAGAGAACAATTAAAAATGATGCGGTTTTTCAAAATCGCTCCCACGCGACGGTTTTAAAAAAATCGTTTCGAGCACCTGTCAAGTTTATCTAAATAAGGAGTTGCGATAAAAATGGACTAAGGGAGTTAAGGAACACCTGTCATAGTCAATTTCACACGAGCACTCAGAAATTTCATTTTTAGATCAATATTTCTGCGCTACCTTGGTTAGAGGAGTCTACGAAGCTTGAACAAATGGAAGATTTCAGAGAACTGAAATGGAAGTGTTCTGGAAAGTCTAGTAATGGAGTATACTATTTGCGTCATTTTGTCCGCATCTGATTAAAATACCAAGCCAAGAAAGAAGGGCATGTTGTGATGGTCACAACGATCAAGAAAGAGATGGTATTTTGGTGGTCGAAGCCTTAGAAAATAGGAAGCCAACCTAAAACCAACCCCTCAATTTTGACACTTGTCAAAGATTTATAACCCTGAAAACATTAAAGAGCTATTGATTCTTTTGATATTCTGTGAATTCATGTTTATGATTTGATTTGATTGTGAGTCTGAATTAAGGGACAATGTTTTATAAGGTTCTTTCATTCTTTACTCCCTAAAATAAGAGAAAGAGAAAAGCATTTTCAAACAGGACAATTCAAACGTGAAAAGTCCTTGCAGCTGGAGGCTCATTATGCCTCCATTGGAAGAAAGAGAATAAGTGGTGTCATAATATGAAGCATTTCGCAATCTTGAAGCAGATGGTCTAAAGATCAGAATGGATGAAGAATAAGAGCTTTTAGCATTTCCAGATGACGTTGTCAATAACCCATCAAGAAGTAGATGCTCTCCATATTTGAAAGGGGCACATATCTCAGCCCGAATGAAAATTGAAGACATTGTGTTAGAAGGGTTGATCACTTCTTAAGTAGCGTGAAGAAAAGCCCTCAAATTATTTGACAACTCTACTGTGTAGTGACACCAGAATGAGAACATTTAAGTTGCGATATGTTGTGGCACGGCTGAACCCACATTAGGTTGAGATGACAAGATTCAGAAGAAGAAGAAGGCATGAAGAATAAGCCTTACAATCTGAGGTGATGGGACATTTTGAAGGCTCGTACCAGTATAAGATAATGTTGGGGCATGACTGAACCCACATTAGGTTGAGATGATAAAATTCAGAAGAAGAAGAAGGCATGAAGAATGAGCCTTACAAACTAAGGAGATGGGGCATTTTGAAGGCCCGTACTAGTATAAGATAATATTGGGGCATGACTGAACCCCCATCATTTTGAAATGACAAGATCCAGACGAAGAAGGCATTAAGAATGAGCCTTACAATTTGAGGTGTTGGGGTATTTTGAAGACCCGTACCTTTATAAGCTAATGTTGGGGCACGATTGAACCCCCATCATTTTGAAATGACAAGATTCAGACAAAGAAGGCATCAAGAATGAGCCTTACAATTTGAGGTGATGGGGCATTTTGAAGGCCCGTACCAGTATGAGATAATGTTGGGGCGCGACTGAACCCACCTCATGATGAAATTACAAGATTCAGACCAAGAAGGCATTGAGAATGAGCCTTATAATTTGAGATATTGAGGCATTTTGAAGGCCCGTACCAGAATAAAATAATGCTGCGACATTAGTGAAGGCCTGTTTTAGCCAGAGGTATTGATGTGGGACATTTTTGAAAGCCAATGAAGGCCTGTGGAGAAATCATTGAAATGAACAAATATTTCCAATGGGATAGAAATGTATGAATGCTGAAAATAGTGAAACAGTGACACTGGGGTTTACAGTATATAATCATTTTGTCCATCATCAGTTACATCATTCTGGTGATTTCACATGCATTAATGTTGGCAAGCCAAAACATATCACCTTAATTTCTATTGAGTTTTGGTATCCTTGTAATACCATACAAAAACACTGAACGCTATGCAAAGAGCTTCTCTGGTGGAAAGATATGAGCAGAAACCGCATGAAAAGATGAATATGTTTTCAAATGATTTACGAACCGGTAAAAATGATGTTGAATCGATGTTGTGATCATGTATTGTTTCCATTACCCAAGATGAAGGTTGTCTTACGCATCTCCAAGGTTAAAATGAGAAATGACGTGGTGACATGAAGAATTGGGGTAGATCCTCCTTGGGATGTGCTGCAAGAGTCAAATCAGAATAGATGCTGCTATCCCATTGATCTTTGTGGAGTCCGGCATAGTCATGCATAGTCTCAAAAAAAAATAGGGCAACACAATCATGCTTCTGGCCATAGCAAGAAGTTGAGAGAGAAAACACTTTCTTTGAAATGAAGAAAGAAGACAAAGGCGACAAGAATATATAATAAGATTAAATTGATCTTCAATGATGCAAGTTGGGAACTATGAGTTGCTACACGGGTATATGAAGCAGACCTTTTAAAGAGTGATCAAGTAGAAGAAGAATGAGTTCACTACTCTGGAGACGAGTGAAGATTGATTCAATATTTTTTGCATTCATGAAAACATCATTCGCATAAAAGAAAATGCATTACACTGCTATATTTAGTTGCATTTGCATTTAAACATGGCTTTGACAGATTTCAAGAGAAAAGAGAAGATTCATGATGTCAGAAGACCAACAAGTTGAAATGAAGATTTCAAACCTCAAACGCAAGGAGTCGCGTTTAGAGAGACATACCCTGAAGAATTGAGAGGTCTAATCCACAGAGGAGACATTAATCTGGAGTGATGACCATCAGATGTAAAAAAAAACAAAAAACAAAAAAAAAACAAAAAAAACAAAGATACTTGTGTATGAAGAAGTGAATCGATCGATTGGAAGGACTTGTACACATGAGATTGGAGCAAGTCAATCTTAAGCCTTCACCAAAGAGAAGTGAAGCAAACCATCCTAAGCCTTCACCGGAGAATAGTGAAGCAAACCATCTGAAGCCTTCACCGGAGAATAGTGAAGCAATCAATCTGAAGCCTTCACCGGAGAATAGTGAAGCAAACCATCATAAGTCTTCACCAGAGTAGTGAAGCAAACCATCTTAAGTCTTCACCAAAAAGTAGTGAAGCAGATCCATTTTAAGCCTTCTCAGAAGAGTGTTGGAACAAACCATCCGACCATCAGATGTAGGAGAAAAAGAAAAAGTTTCGAGTACAAAGAAGCTGATCAAGTGATTAAAAGGAAACGCGCGCGAGGAGTCATTAACCGATTCAAGGTCCCATAAAGGGAGAGATTCAAATGGCAGTCAAGTCAAGGAAGACTCTCGTATTCAATTGCGGCGAGACAAGCTCTCACAAGAGAAATGATTTCGAAAAGATTCTCTTAAATTCTAAAATTTTGAGTATAATGTTTTTCGAATCTTCAAGCATACATTAATGATTGATAATGTTTGATTTTCAGGTTCGACCTTTGAAGCAAATCAAACTCAAGCCTTCACAATAAAGTAGTGAAGCAAATGAAGATATGCGAGTTCTATACTCCTTAAAGAAAGAAGGAGCGAACCCGTTTGAAGATGTTCGAGTTCTATACTCCTTAAAGAAAGAAGGAGCGAACCCGTTTGAAGATGTTCGAGTTCTATACTCCTTAAAGAAAGAAGGAGCGAACCCGTTTGAAGATGTTCGAGTTCTATACTCCTTAAAGAAAGAATGAGCGAACCCGTTTGAAGATGTTCGAGTTCCATACTCCTTAAAGAAAGAAGGAGCGAACCCGTTTGAAGAGATGTCTGAGTTCCATACTCCCTAGAGAAAGAGGGAGCGAACCCGTGTGAAGATATCCGAGTTCCATACTCCTTAATGAAAGAAGGAGCGAACCCGTTTGAAGATGTTCGAGTTCTATACTCCCTAAAGAAAGAAGGAGCGAACCCATTTGTTGAAGATTGTTCGAGTCTTATACTCTCTGAAGAAATAGGGGGGGCAGACGCGATCGTTGAAGATATATTGAGTCTTATACTCTCTGAAGAAATAGGGGGCAGACGCAATCGTTGAAGATTGTTCGGATCTTATACTCTCTGAAGAAATAGGGGGCAGACGCGATTGATGAAGATTGTTGGTCTTATACTCTCTGAAAAAATAGGGGGCAGACGCAATCGTTGAAGATTGTTCGAGTCTTATACTCTCTGAAGAAATAGGGGGCAGACAAGTTTGTTGAAGATGATTCAAGTCTTATACCCTCTGAAGAAATAGGGAGCGAACCCATTTTTCTGAAGATTTATTGAATTCTATACTCCCTGAAAAGAATAAGGAGCAAGTACGCTGATTAAAGATTAATCGAGTCCTATACTCTCTGAAAGAATAGGGAGCAGACATTTTTTCCAAAGATTTTCAAGTCTCACTTACCCCGAAGGAGGAGGAGATCTCTTATCAAATTTTGAAGCAAGAAGATGGAATTGGACAAAAACGCCCAAATACAATATAAGTCGTCCGAGCCATTTTAAGCTTTCTCAGAAGAGTGTTGGAGCAAACCGTCAGATAAAAAAAAAAAAAAAAGTCGAAGATTCTCGGGTTTGTGCACGTGAGATAGAGGCCAAAGTCAAGAAGAAGATTGAAGAAAGGAAAAGGCGTTACGATCAGACAAAATTAGGTCATTTTTTATCTTTGCTACGTTCTTGTGTTCACAACAACGGGCAAAGAGGGGCAGCTGTAATACCCTAATTTTGTCTGGGCCTTTTAAATTCCCTGGAGATGACCGATAATTAATTTGAAGTTATTTGTGCTCGATGGGGAATGAATTCAAGTGATGAATCGTGGAAGCTTGCAGTTGGAAACTTTGGTGCTTAATTGGATTGATATCGTATACGTTTTCATTTGGAAATCGAGATACAAATTCAAAGTTAATCCAAAATCCAAATTAAGTCTAAAGTCCACTTACAAGACCAAATTAGATTACAAATAATTACGACCTAATCCAAAGCCCAACAACAACATGAAACCCAATTACATCCGGAGCCCACAAAGCAGATCAGGCCCAAGTTTGGCCCAGTTTCATCAACCCGACCCGGTTGCACCAATCCGACCCGGTTGCAGCAACTGAGTTGCCCACGTGAATGCCAAGCGGTCCACGCTTGCCACCAGCTGGCTCCACAATGCCCCATGCTTCCCATGCTCCCATGTTTTGTCCCCCACGTGGAGTGCCCAGCAGCAGCTCGTGAACCACGTCCTGCCATCACTACAACCGAGCAGACGAGGCTCGGTTCCCAGCTGTAACCGAGCAGCATCCCACGTGAAGTCTGCTCCCACGTACCCTGATCACGAGCCAACAGCATCTAGGATCCACGCCTCTCGAGCAGCGTGAGCACCCCACGGAAAGTCCCTCGAGGTCGTCACCCGTGACCTGCAACATCACGAACGAGGCAGAGAGAACCGAGGTACCTGGGAAAGCAAAACACGGGCATCAACAAAACCAGAAATACACCACGAAACAGTGAAGGAGGGGATTTTTTTTCAGATACGAGGGGGAAGGAAACCATTTTTTTTCGACAGCAAACAAGGGGGGGTGTTCATCAACAACGGTGGGCATTTTTTAGGAAAGAAAAAAAAGGGAAATTCTGTTCTTGTAATAGAGGGTGTTCTGAAACCCGCGTAAACAGAGTGTAACGGGGTCTTCCCCATCTTCGAAAGCAATATAAACGATTCAAATCGGAGGTATCTAGATTCTTCTTTTTATTTTTTACAGCTTGTCCTTAAATCTAAAAAAGATAACTAAAGGAATAGATAGAAGGGAGGTGAGTTAGCTTGTTTACCTTGAGGTTTGTCTTTCGTTTGGCCTCAGGTTGGCTGAGAAAGAAGTCCTGGTCCGGTTTAGGTGTCTGTGGGGTGTGAGTTGTGAAGAAGACGTCGGGTCCCTCATCGGAGCCCATAGCATCCACGACCATGGTGACCGTGGTGGTTTTAGCCTCTGTTTAGGTTCTCTGAAAAGTGAAATAGAGAGTTAGGGGAGAAGAGAGGCGTCGTTCGAAGTGAAGAGAAGAGAGGGGAAGGAGATTTTACCTAGTTTGTTCGAACCTTTGTTGGTCTGAGGGTTTGGCCATCACCGTTGGTGGCCTATCGGCAGCGCTGAGGTGAGCCTTGTGGCTCTCGGTCGAGAGAAATGAGGCGAGAGGCCGAAAGGGATGTGGAGATGAGTAGAGAGGAACGGCTGGGGTAGTGTGAGTTTAGGTTAGGTTTAGTTTATATTTAGAATATATATTAGAAATTTAGGGTTAATCATCTATATGTCATCGTGTTTTAGGGTTATTAGCGCAAGGTCCTGTATGTTTAACCTGTTCCGTTTTGGTCCCCGAATGCAATCTTTTTGTTAGTAATTTGGCCTTCTTATTTTCGGATGTTGCATCTGGGTCCATAAACCGTTGTTTGCATGTTCGTAATTTTGTTTCCATATTTTACCCGTATTTAATTTCAGTCCCAAATGTTGTGTCATTTAGCTTTTGTTACTTTAGACATTTAACTTCTGAATTGCATGTTCGTTTTAGTCCATAAATCAACATTTGCATGTTTATAATTTGTCTCTTTATTTTACCCGCATTTAATTTTAGTCCTAAGTAGTGTTGTAGTTGAATCTTTACTGTTTTAAACATTTGACCCTCGTGTTCTGCATGTTGCATTTTAGTCCTGAGTGGTAATACTTAGTTTCTGTTTTCTTAGACTTTTGACTTTGAATGTTTTGCATGTTTCTTTTAGTCCTATGTATGTTTAGGGTTTATTATAATTTTAGTCCATTATGGTGATGATTTGTTTTATTCTGGTTTCATTGTTTACTATGTGTACTACTCGTATGTTCATTTCAATGATTATTTTGTTTATATTTTGGATATTAAAATTCGGTTTAATGTGATTTGGGTTTTTAGTGTAACATGTATAGTTTGGTATGTTATGTTTTTATTTTTCCGTATTTAAGTTCATTAGTATGTTACATATTAATATGTTAAGTAATGTTAGTGCATGTTAGTTTTTCATATATTATTTTAATTAGATAATTTTTAATATCGTGTGTTAACCTCGTGTGCATAACTCGATGTATTTACATAATTTAATTAAGGGTAATATCTTTTTAATTTAAAATTGTTTTAAGTGGTTGTCTTAACTGATTAGATATCCGCTTTGACGATTTTAAATTAAAAGTATATCCCACCAGTAACGCCTAATTAAATTTGGATTAATCACTTTAAAATTTGGGAATGAAAGAAAAAGAAATATTCGGCTATTTAAATTATTTGAGAAAAGATCGTTAGAACTCACCTAAAGATCTGGTCTCAATATTTGTAAATAATCGAATATTCTTTATCTTTCTAATGGCTTGGTAATTTTAATTTAACCTATTTTGTTGCTTTTTGAATGTTATAAAATTTGCATTTATTATGGTTTTAAGGGATCATTAATCAAATTAAGCTCGAACTTGTGAAATTCGTTGCAAAGACAATAATTAATCGACTAGGTACCGATTTAGGGCGTTGTGGGGGTGCTAATCCTTCCCCACACGTAATCGACTCCCGAACTCAGATTTTGATAACGCAGACCTCTACTTGTCGTTTTAATTAAAATTAATTTTTATTTAAAATGACAAAATGTTTTTTGGGTGCCCAATCACACCCTAATCAAAGATTGGTGGCGACTCCTCGAACCTTATATTTTTACCGTAACGGAATTTCCAAATTTTCGAAACGAGAGGTTTTCTAAAAATCACATTGTTCTTAATTAAAAATTCAATTGAAAAGAGAATAATTAAAAATGATGCGGTTTTTCAAAATCGCTCCCACGCGACGGTTTTAAAAAAATCGTTTCGACAGGTTTGTGTTTTAGGTATGATGGGTTATAATGTATTGGGCTTCTTGTGCTTCGGGTTGGCATCAGTTGGGCCTACAAAATATAAATTTGTATTAAAATAATAATAATAAAATAACAATAATAATAATATTTTAATAAAAAAAGTACTGGACAAAACGAGTGTCTACAGCTGCCCCTTTTTACACATTCTTGTGTTAACAAGAATAGGGCAAAGACGACAAAACACATCACGTTTTTGTATGGTTCTTTTTTTTTTGGAATTTGAAATTTGATATTGGGGATAACACTGCTCATACGTGATGAAGAGTTATAGTCATCTAAGGGTGACACAACTCCTAGGTGATGAGGAGATATGGTCAGTGGATGACATAGTTCCTATGCGATGAGGACAGCATGTCATCTTTAGGAAGAGTGATAACACGGTTTCTACGCGATGAAGACGACTGATTATCTAGGGGTGACACAACTCCTATGTGATGAGGAGGTATGGTCGGGGGATGACACGGTTCCTACGTGATGAGGATGGCAGGACATCTTTAGGGATGATAACACGGTTCCTACGTAATGAGGACAACTAGTTATATATGGGTGACACAACTCCTACGTGATGAGGAGGTCTGGTCGGTGGATGATATGGTTCCTACGCGATGAGGGTGATATGTCATCTTTAGGGATTTGTTTCAAGAGAAACTATCTCAAGGGAGACAAAACTTTGTTTTAAGGGAAACAAACTCAAAGATTTGTGTTTCAAGATAAACGGTCTCAAGGGAGACAAAATTTGTTTCAAGAGAAACATACTCAAAGACGATGTGTTTTCAAGAGAAACTGTCTCAAGAGAGATAAAATTCGTTTCAAGGGAAACGATTTCAAAGATTTTTCAAGAGAAACAATTTCAAAGTTTGTCTTAAGGAAGACTGTCTCAAGTGAGACAAAGTTTGTTTTGAGAAAAACAATCTCAAGTGAGATCAACTTTGTTTCAAGTGAAACAAACTTGAAATTTGTTTCTCAAAGGAAAATGTCTCAAGCGAGACGAAATTTATTTTGAGAGAAATTGTCTCAAGCGAGACAAAATTTGTTTTTACCGAAAATTGTCTCAAGCGAGACAAAATTTGTTTTTAACGAAAATTGTCTCGAACGAGACAAAATTTATTTTTAAGAAAACTTGTCTCAAGCGAGACGACCCTTTGTTTTGAGAGAAACAATCTCAAAGGAGATCGATAGTCTGCTTGTTTCTGCATATAGAGGAAAGGTCTTCAGAAGATCTGATCATTCACTTCAGGATGTTTGAATCTTTAAAGATGCCCCAACTTTAATCATTTCCTGCTTCAGCACTGATTCCAAGCATGAGCTTTGTGTCTGAGAGCCACATTTCAACCACCAAGATCCACTCCAAAGATATTATCTTGTTTGAAAAACGTTTTTCTTCTTCTTTTCTTTTTAAAAGTCTGAAAATATCAATTAAAAGGATATTGAAAAATGTTTAATCAAAAATTTGAAAATATTGCCCATTTCTAGGTTTTACAACTGAGGTAAATCATAAAACAAGAGTTCATTAGATATCAAAGAATTAATTACACTTTTGATCCTTCAGCAAATTATAGCTATCCAACAAGTGTCAAGATGAATGCTATCTTTGAGGTTTGGTTAAGTAAGGAAAGGATAAAAAAGTCTCAGGTTATTGTCTTTGGCCAAAGGTTTGGCATTCTTATTTCATTGATGTTCATTGATTTGATGGAGTAGCTTTTATGCTCATTTATTGGAAGTGTTCTTCGACTCCCAGCTCTCATGATCACATTCGGGTTGTGTGATGCCTTATCAAGGGATTTATGATATCGCATTCTATTCAATAGTTGTACAATCTTCATATTTGAGCCGTCTTTTCAGGTTTTCAACTCGAATCCTCCTTTGATTTCAAGACGTTATTCATAATTTACGTCTTGAACCCCTATTTGTTATTTTTTCTCTATCATACATTAAAAATTTAAAAAACCTTTTGCAAATAAAATATTAATCCTGATCTGAGGGATGAAGTCTGAAGATAGTCTATTCCATTTAGAAATCCATGTATGATTGGAATTGACTTTTAAGGCACGTAATGTAGGCCATGGTTCACGGTTATGAAAGAAAGGAATAAAAGGCCCAAACAAGTGTTTAAGGGTAATTGAACCAAAGATCAATTCATTCTGATGCCTTCAATCTTGTCTTGCTCGATTTGAGTCTGCTCGCATGTGTCTTTCAGGATGTTTTATGATCGTCTGGAAAACTGATTCTGGAATGATTGTGCTTGATCAATCTTTGAAGTCTGATGCATCATTTGACTCGAGGAAATCATTGCATATGTTTCTTATCTTTTTCTTTCTTTTGTTCTTTTTTCTTTGTTTTTTTTCTTCTTTTCTCTTTGTTTTTTCTTTGATTCTTTTCTCATTGTTTTGATTGGATCTTTGCACTTGACATTTGGTTCACCTTTCGGTATCTCATCTAAATCGATATCTTCACTTATGCGAAGAGATTTTCTTCACCTTTCCCCCCTTGTGTGGAGGGTGATAATTGGTTAGGTTGAATAAGAAGAAAACATAATTCAGACTCAAATGATGACACAAGGGATATATATTTTCTCATGTTGTGAACGGATAATGAAAGAATGTCGTTCATTATTTTATACACAGAAGTCCTTGTAGAAGAGGTATCCTCAAGGGGATAGATTTTCAGGATTAATTTTTACTCACATGAAAACAATGTAATTAATGCATGATAAAATTATTTTGAATTAATTCTCCTTTTTTCTACTTCTTGCTCTCAGTATGCCTCAATTTTACAAGCTCAACTTTCGAAAATTGATACGAGATGCCCCACATTGTGTCTTCTTGCAGGAAGGTTAATGTTCAAGTGAACATCTCGTACTCAATGCCTTTAGGTTTTATTGGTAGAAAAAATGTTGGTTTTGCGTCTAAGAAGACGATGGTGTGACTTTATTGGCTCAACAAAAGGTATGGGCATGACTTTTTATGTCTCAAAAAGATAAAGGCAATGTTTCAAGGGCTCAAAGAGAGGGAATGTCAAAGTTTGGTTATTTTGTAGGGACCATGAATTATTTCGGGTATAGAATTGAGAGATTTTATTTTGGGGTTTAGATGGCATAAGAAAGGTCTAATCTTGCTATATGTCAAAAATCTATAATTCTTGAAGAATTAAGAGAATCCACAATACATTTGATATTCGAAGAACTAAATATTAAAACTCGTACAATTATTCAACCTTAAAAGGTAGCATAAGTTCAATCATTAAAAGATTAAGCAAATATGAAAGACAGAACAAAAACGAGTTCAAACAAAACAATGCTCTCAATGCAAGTGGTAGATGCAATGCCCCAATCCTTATTTGATTGTCCATGCCCCTGAATCCATCAGTTCTGGATCTTGCACTTCAGTGCCTTACAGTTCTCAGTGGAATGTCTGAAGCTTCCTATGTGGTAGTTGCATACAATATCAACATCATAGACCTCAGAGATCGGGGATTCTTTTCTCGGATTATCCTGGAAGGCTCAGTCCTATAACCATCTGAACAAGCTCCTACCATACTGATTTTAGCTTGTTCTTTTAATTGTTCAAATCTTGCTTATATTCTCAATGTGTTTTCACATTATTAGGACCACTTCATCGAATCCTCCATGAATTAATCCTCATGTTTTCAGGAACAATGCATATAAAAATGTTTGAATGAATGTCATGTAGAATGCAATGATACAAATGTAGATGCAAAAATGTTGATCCTAACGAAGAATATCGTAGAACAATTTTCACCAAAGATAAAAGTCTTCACATTACAGTCCATTTATAGACATGCCTTCACTTAGATGTTGAGTCTGAAATGAATCACTGCTTCGTATCAGATCTTTTTCTTTGAAAAGTATACCCCTCAAATGCTCTGTAACCTAACTCCATTAATGCCCATACGGTGCTGAAATCAGTGCATCATTCCTTAGTGGTTAGCGATGGAATGATTATAAATAAGACTCTACTGTTGGATTACTCCTCGGATTGATAGATAATCTTTCTAGTCTCAAATGTTGCAAGATATTTAAGCATGTTTCATTCTTGGACTCTCTGAACTTGTTTTAGCCTTCAGTGCATGTCTGTGTATACGACTGCTTGATTGAAATTTTTTACTTTTTCTTGTGAAAATTTTCTCTTAAATATCCCCTTGCGGATCAACCCTTTCATATTATGTCATGTCAATGAGATACAATGCAAAAATGATGAAAAATGAAACAAACAAAACAAAAGAAATAAGTTAGTACTAGTAAGATAATTGATACGGATAAAAATGTTATTCAAAGACGAATACAACACCTACCCCATCATGATATCTACCCGAGCATGCTTTCAATAGATAACAATCCTACCCGGGCATGCTTTCTACCCACATGATTTATTTCAAGAAAATAATCCTAACTGCATGGTATCTAGTTTACATGCTCTTATTCGAAAAGAAAAATATTCTACGAACTTAAAGCAAAATATAAGGGTTTAGAAACACTCCTCCTTTGTGTACACTCATTTTTGGTACCTACTGACAGGCAGAGGTTTGATATGTCTATACCTAGGGTGACCGTTCTATAGTTCACTAGAAGCATGGTTTTGGCTCTAACAGAAAAATGGTACCCAAATTATCCTTGATATCGGTGTCTCTTGGGCTGCCAAACTCTCGATCCAAACCCATTACAGGTTTCGAACGAAACGAGTTCAATTCGAGAGGATTCACTGTCTTATACCCATGCGAGGAATAAATCCCTATGAAGGTATAAGGTATGTATCATGTGGGTTATTTGTTAAAACTCATACGAAGAATAAATTCTTACAAGAGTAAAGCATCACCCTGACTTATTTGGATCGAAGCTCCAGTCTAGAGCTTATATCATACAAATGCACGTGATGTGGGTGAGGAGGAACGTACAAACCTTTGACTAAAAAGGAAACGCTAAAACTTGACAAAAAAAACAAATGTGAAAATAAATTAGAGCGTTAGTATGACAATAAAAAATAAAGAAAGTAAATCATAAGTTAACTAAAGACTCGAACTCATAGTTTTCACCACAACGACAATATCTAAGTCTGACTCTAAAGAAAAGATCCCCACCGAAGTCGCCAAGCTGTCATAACCATTTATTTTGGAAAACAATTAAATATTATTTTAAAAAACGATTATGATTTTAATTTGGAAAATTGATGATTTTGGATTCTTTTGAATTAAATTGAAATAAGTCACTATCGACCTTTGGGTTAGGTAGGTCGAATACCTAAAAACGTCTTTTAAAAACAATTTTAAGAAAAAAAACGTTTTTAGACAAAAAACTGGTCTGCGTTTACAAAGATTCGATTAAAACAGGTTCGGTAGTCGGTTACGCGTGGAGAAGGGTAAGCACCCCACAGTGCCCAAAATTGATACTGTGTCGCTTATACATTGTCGTAAAATTGTGTGAATCATAAATCGAAATAAAGTTAAAAATGATTTGTTTATGAACTTTGATTAATTTGCTTCAATTATTAGCTAGAGAAAATCTTTAATTGAAAAGAAATCTCAGATAAGCAATTCTCCATCGGGAAAGCAATCTCGTTTATTCTTAATGTAAAGGATATTCCCTTATATAGCCGAAACCATTTAAAGACAAAATGTGTATCGAATATAAATTGAAAATTGACAGTTACGTAAAATAAATTAACACATGTAAACACATTGAATTATTTGAATAAACAAGATTTAATTAATAAAATGAACTAGATTTATTTCAAGTTCATATTTCGTTAAAATGCCGTATTGGATCGCATCACTTCGACCAAATGATGATTTCCACGCTCATTCTACAAATCGGTTCTTGATATTTCGAATATCTGATTAATAGATAAAAATACAACGAAAATTATTGTAATTGGAAACATGCGTAGTAAAATATTTATAATAAATAAAACTAATAATTTTATCTAATAAATACAAATGATTACCAATATAAAAATATACATGCATAATGGACTAAAATAAAAACAAATAACTTAAAACCAAAATACAAATAATAAAATATTACAAACCAAATAATATTAATCAACACTTAGAAGACTAAACAGTGAAACTAACAATCATCAGGGGACCACAGAAAACTTTAAACAAAAGACTAGAAATGATAATAACAGAGAACTCAGGACCAAAAAATACTAATAAAACATTCACCACAAAATAAATAAATTAAAGTATGATGACTGAAATTCAAATATAAGCCCAATATACACATATGCACATGAGACGAAATTTTATGCATAATAACTAGGGAGATCAAAGTACAAGAATGTAAATTTTTTATTGATGACCAAAATGATAAAATTAAAACTATGGAGGACCTGCTTTGCAAGTAAACCATGCGCAAAAATGCCCTTTGGTCCTCCTTAAAATGACATCGTTCTGAGCTTTATATATATATATATATGAAAACCCACAGCCAAAATAAACCCCTTCCCCATTTTGTTTCATTTCGGGTTGGCTCAAACGAGAGAGATATAAAGAGTGAGACCGAAGCTCTTTCATGCCCAGATTTCGGCGAGCCACCACCGTATCGACCGCCACTGATCGGCGTCGGCCACTGATTGACGTAGACCGTCGCTTGCTGATGACGAAGAATAGAGACAACGACACTAAATCTCTCCTCTCGAAGCCCTCAATATGAATCAAA
The DNA here is from genome assembly GCF_006381635.1 of Hibiscus syriacus. NCBI lineage: Eukaryota > Viridiplantae > Streptophyta > Magnoliopsida > Malvales > Malvaceae > Hibiscus > Hibiscus syriacus. The sequence goes on from NW_024062608.1 coordinate 648,283, forward strand.
GGCTCGTTTTCCCTAAAAGGGAGCGGGTTAAAGTAGATCTAAGGTTGAAGTTTGGGAAAACTTCACCTTTGATGACCCTTTTCTCGGTGGAAAACCAACGAAGTTAAACTTTCTTTTCCCTTTCTCTCTCTATTTCTTTCTTTTCTGCTCCTTGAATCCCAAATCTCCTCTCTACCTTGATCTTTTTTTTTCTTTTTGTGTGTTCCTTCTTGATTTACGGCTACTTTGGGTTGCTGAAATGATTCAGTCTATTGGTAGGGAAATAATACCCTAGATTATAGGATAAGATTTGTTTTCATCTTTTTTCACTGTTGATGGACTTATGGATGAACTTTCGGTCATTGTAGGTGATAACATCGGGCAGGAAACATTCAGTGGTGGCTCGGGAGTGCTCTGCAACGGCTCGGGAGTATGGTGGTGATGTGTACGCTATGGCTGAGAGTTGGAAGGCCAAGCAGTAGCGGCTGTTGCTTAGGGTTCAAAAACCCTAATTTGCTTATTATCAATCAGGCCAATCCGGGTCAGATCTGGGTCGAGCTCCAATTGGGTCAAATCTTACCACTGGGTTTGGGTTTGTGTTTTAGGCATGCTGGGTTACAATGTATTGAGCTTTGGGTTGGCATCAATTGGACCTACAAAATATAAATTTGTATTAAAATAATAATAATAATAATAAAATAATGATAATAATAGTGTTAATATTTTAATAAAAAAGATCCAGACAAAAACGAGTGCCTACAAACATCATTTTGATTATCCAATATTCGAAAACCAGAACCACCATGCAAAAATAACAAACAAACCTGTCTAATAGACAAGATGAATTTCTTTACCCTAAGACAAAATACCCCAAATGAAATGCCTTATGATTTTTCAATTTCTGCGCAAGTGCCCTTGGGTAAAATCGTCGTTTGCTTCGTATAAATAGGAATCGAAGTAAACAATGCCTTAACCAAAGTGGCATGACCATCTAATGATAAAGGTCGTGCCTTCCAATTATTTAAACGATCGTCGACAACTTAGATTAGCTAGTGGTACGAAGCTGACGTCACACGATTGTACAATAATGGGATTCCCAAGGTATTTTCCCAAGTTTTCAACTTCTTTAAAATCAAAATCAAAACTAATCTGATCTTTTAAAGTAGAAGAGACATTCCTAGAGAAAAAAAATAATAGTTTTGGAGATGGTCACTTTTTGGTCGGAAGCATCACCAAATTTTTCAACGTAGACTAAATTTCCTCGACTTGTTTCTTAGAAGCATTAGCCAAAAGAACCATATCCTCCGCAAAGAAAAGATGAGAAATTCTTGGGCTAGGCGCTGAAGTGCGAAAAGGTTTCCACCGCCCTGTTGACATCTCAACCGGGATAGATTGAGCTAATCGTTCTATATAGAGCACAAATAATTACGAAGACAAAGGGTCTCATTGTCTGATTTCACTAGAGGGATGTTGTAATCGATTTTCGTCCAGGCACAAATTTTCTTGGCGGAAAAGCATGTGAATAAATAAATGGTTTTTAATAAAACGTTTTGGGAGTCACCATCGACCTTTTGGGTTAGGTAGGTCGAATACCTAAAAATCACATTTTAAAATAGTTTTTAAGAAAACATCAAAGATAAACCAATCTGCGTATAACAAAAAATTCATTCGTTTTAGTAATAAAGAGGGATTCGGGGTTGGTTACACTTGAGGAAGGATTACCACCCCACAACGCCCAAAATTGGTACCCGTCGATTATAAATTGTCTTTAGTAGTGGAAGTCTAAGAATTCGAATATAAATTTAATTTACGATCCTATTATTCCAAATTCAATCGCATAATTTTATTTAAAGAAAATTCTAAGAAAAAATAGAAAATATTCCAATATTTCCAATTGAACAGAAAATAATCTCTAAATTACTTTAAGACGAATATTTCTCTTTTTAACTGAAATAATAAGAATGTGATAATTCTTCCCAAGAAATTATCTTAAAATAATTTGACATAACCAAAACTAAAGTAAGTATATATATATATTTTTAGGTTTTTATAAACAGGGTATTTATTTATTTTAAAATATCATAATAGAACATCTAGTTACTTTAAGACAATCATTTCTTAATATTTAAAAATAAATAAATACTACCCTTTAATCAAATTATGAAATCGGTCAAGTTATGCTTAGGAGTCTTTCATATATATTCATGTGACTAAAATGAAATGAATAGAAAATAAAGAGTAATATTTAAAAGATTAAAATTAAAGTATTGAAAAATGTAAAGCAAAAATAAAAAATAGAAAATTAAAGTAATGAAATTAAAAAAATAAAAAGTAAATCGCATAAATTAAAATATAAAGTAAAGAACTAAAATAAAAGATATCGAATATAAGGCCTAAAAATAAAATAGTTCAGAAGATTAAAAGATAGAATTAAAATGACTAAAATATTAAAGTAAAGCATAGAGAACAAAATAAAAAATAAATAAAAATATAGCAGCTAATTTCAAAATAAAAAAATTAGGAACTAAAGTGTAAATATGTGCCTAAATTATAGGGATTGTTTGGGGATTTTTCCTATTTTAAGTGACTACAATATAAAGACAAGGTAAAAGTTTAGGGGGCTATATGTAATTCGACCCTCGGTTAGTGACCAGAATGTAAATAGATGCCTAAACTTTGAGGACTTAAGGATAATTAACCCCTGACTAATGACTAAAACAAAAAATGAGCTAAAATTGCAGGGATCATTTGGCGATTAACTCTTAAAATAAATGAACAAAATAAGAAACTCCCAGAAATAAAGGACCTTACATATAATTTACCCAAAAAAAAATAAAATGAAAACCACCCACACTTTTTTACTTTCCAATAACGTGAAGAGTAAAAAATTTCCCCTTCTTATCATCTTTCTCTCTCACACTCCCTCCCCAAATCAACGTGCGGTCGAAACTCACAAAGGCTTAAAGCCTTTTCAACGCCGGCCACCTCTATTGTGGTCACTCCTATTCCGACGACGATCTCTAATCCTGATCAACTAGGTAATGCTATCCTCTTTTTTTTTCTATTCGAAAGGAAAAAACCCAAAATAGAAAGAAAGTTTCTAAAAAACATTAATGGCAAACCTTTCTTGTTTGTATTGATTTCCAAAATAGAATTGGGGAGAATGGAAGCCCCTGTTACACTAATTTTTGTAGCCCAGAATCATGGAAAGAGGAAAAGAGGATTCATTCTCCTGTTTTGTTGGGTTTTTATAACCCATATTACATGTGTAAAAATAAAAATCTAATATTTGTTATTATTGTTTTTTGATTTGCTGATGAGGATGCTGGGATGTGGACGGTGCTCAAGAGGCCACGGGTGGAGCTACCGAAAGCTACTGGAATGCTGCTGTGGTGGAGTTGCCGACATGGAGGGAACCAACTATTTTTGCTGGAAGCTACTGGAACGTTGCTGTGGTGGAGGGACAACTGGTGGAGGCTAAGGTAAAAACAAAAATGGTGATTACAGTTGCCCCTCTTTGCTCGTTGCTGAGGAACATGAATGGAGCAAAGATATAAAACATCATTTTTGGTTTGAATTGTTCAAACTTTTAAGCTATATGTTCTTCTCATTATGAACTTTTCACTCACTTCAGACGAGTTCTTCTTATTATGAACTTTTCTATTGGGAATGATAATCTATCTCCCTCTGTGATTGAATCTATCAAAAAGTTGAAGAAACTCTTTTCATTATGAACTTCTTCTTCCTCTTCGGACGAGTTCTTCTCATTATGAACTTTTCCACTAGGAATTTATCAAAAGGTTGAACAAGCTCTTCTCATTATGAATTTCTTCTTCCTCTTCGGACGAGTTCTTTTCATTATGAACTCTTCCACTGAAAATGTTGATGCCTCAAGTGAGGTGTCGTTGATTCAACTTCATATGCGATGAATCAAGCTAAGGTTGAACAAGTTCTTCTCTTTATGAAATTCTTCATCAGATGAGTACTTGTCATTATGAACTCTCCATTGGAAATGATAATCCACATCTTTCTGTGATGGATTCAAATCTTTGCTGAAATCCACGTTTTCAAAGATTAAAAAGTAGACTAATTCTTTGTTGAAATCTTTGTTAACTTTGGAATTCCTGTAAAAAAATCAATATCTGGATTAAAATATGAAACAAAATTAAATGAATGCAAATAAATTTGTTTGAAAATGAACTATCCCAGGTGAGATAAAATTTGTTTTGAGGGAAAATTGTCTCAAGTGAGACGAAGTTTGTTTTAAGAAAAACTATCTCGAGTGAGATAAAATTTCTTGTTTCAAGTGAAACAGTTGTCTCAAGCGAGACAAATCTTTGCTTTGATAAAAACTATCTCGAGTGAGATAAATTTTTGTTTCGAGTGAAACTGTCTCAAGCGAGACGTCACTAATTCGAAATATTATGAATCAAGCAACGAAAATATTGAAAACATTCTGCCCAGAGGTCTTATGGATGGCCTAAAGGACTTATCATCTTGCTCGAAAGGCTTATAGATGACCCGAAGGATTTAAGCATCATGCTCGAAAGACTTACTGATGACCCGAAGGATTTAAGAATTAATAAACCCTTGAAAATCAAGCTTAGTTTCTTAGTTGTCAAGGAATCCCTTAAAAATTAGGCTTAGCTTCCTCTACAAATCTTTGGAGATAATCATCAAGAAACCCCTGAAAATCAGGCTTAGTTTCTAAAATATCATTTGAAAACATCATGCCTGAAGGTCTTATGGATGGCCCGAAAGTCTTATCATCTTGCTCGAAAGGCTTACAGATGACCCGAAGGATTTGAGCATCATGCTCGAAAGACTTACTGATGACCCGAAGGATTTACAAATCAAGAAACTCTTGAAAATCAAGCTTAGTTTCTTAGTTGTCAAGGAACCCCTTAAAATTAGGCTTAGCTTCCTTTAACAACTCTTTTGAGATAATCATCAAGAAACCCCTAAAAATCAGGCCTAGTTTCTAAAATCTCATTTGAAAACATCCTACCTGAAGATCTTATGGATGGCCCGAATGACTTATCATCTTGTTCGAAAGGCTTACAAATGACCTGAAGGATTTAAGCATCATACTCGAAAGACTTACTGATGACCCGAAGGATTTACAAATCAAGAAACCCTTGAAAATCAAGCTTAGTTTCTTAGTTATCAAGGAACCCATTAAAATTAGGCTTAGCTTCCTTTAACAACTCTTTTGAGATAATCATCAAGAAACCCCTGAAAATCAGGCTTAGTTTCTAAAATATCATTTGAAAACATCCTGTCCGAAGGTCTTTTGGATGGCCTAAAGGACTTATAATCTTGCTCGAAAGGCTTATAGATGACCCGAAAGATTTAAGCATCATGCTCGAAAGACTTACTAATGGTCTGAAGGAGTTACAAATTCGGGAAATAGTTTACTAAGTAAGAAACTTTGGAAATCGCTTTCTTACTATTCAACAATTTCATTTTCAGAAAAGATTAAATGAGAAACTTTGGAAATCTTTTTCTCATTTTTTGAAATAATTTGTTGATTGTGTAAGATGCCCCACTTCAAAATAATGCTTCACTTATGAATTACGACATCTATTCTTCAAATGTTTGTCTCTCCTAACGTGATTCCTGTATTTGAGGTTTGAATTCTACCTTCCACTTATAAGGTATTTTTCATCATGAATCTTCGTTTTTCATATGAAAACCTGTAAAAACCTTGTGTTTGAATGCAATCAAATGTATCAATGTAATGCATTTTCTATTACGCAAATGATGTTCTTATGAATGCAAAAATGTTGAGTCCATCTTCATTTGACTCCAAAGTGGCAAATTCAATCTTTTTTCACTTGATCATTTATTTCCAGGGTTTTACTTCAAATATCAGTGTAGCAACTTATTCTATCAAGCTTGCATTTATGAAGAATCATCTTATAAACTTGTATCTTTGTGTCTTGTTCATTTGCATTAAAGTCTCAGAAGAAATGTTTTATTTGTGGAACTTTTGCCGCAGTCAGAATGATGACCTTGATGCCTCTTTTTGTCACTGATAACACCGGCTTTCTTCGCATGGACTTGTTTAGAAATTCAATAAAGATCTTTTCTTTAAAAAGAGAATCTATCATTTTTGAAGAATGTAGATGTAGATATGCCAAACTCAACTGAAGAATGTAGATGTAGATATGCCAAACTCAACATAGATTAATTAGGAGAGCAACGTTTGTTTTGATTTGACTCTTGAAACACATCACAATGAGGATTTATCCTAATTCCTTTCATGTCTCCACATCAAATTGGATCTCGAACAAAGCCATTTAGACCATATCATGTCGAGATGCTTAACAACAACCTATCGTTTAACCTTAGTTGGCTCTACTAGTTTCTTGTTGTTAAAATTTCAGCTCCCCTTCACATAGAAAGAAATCTTCACATTTCTTTCTTCTAACCTTAGGGTTTTGGAATATAATCTTCATCTTGGGTCAACAAATTGAAACCATATGATCACAACATTGGTTCAACATCATAATAACTGGTTCGTAAATCATTTGACAACATATTCATCATTTTCTGTGGCTTCTGCTCAGATTTCTCAATCAGTGAAGCTCTTTGCATAGTGTTTAGAGATTTTTTATGATGTCACAAGGACACTAAAGAACAAAGCTCAGTAGGAATACAAGTGGGACGTTTTGGCTTGCCAGCATCAAATCACCAGAATAATGCAACTGTATAATGAACAAAGCAATTATGTATAGTTAGCTTCACTGTCACTGTTTTACCATTTTCATTTTTCTTATCTTTCTATCTCATTGGAAATATTTGCTCAATTCAATGTTCTTTATGAATGATGATATGGGCCTTCAGTATGCCCCAATATTTTCTTCTTGTAGATGTGAGCCTTCAAAATGCCCCACGTTTTTTCATACTGATGTGAACCTTCAAAATACCCCACATGGATCATTTATGTCTAAAATGGGCCTTCAAAATGCCCCAACATTATAAGCTGTAAGGCTTACTCTCAATGTCCATTGGATTTGAATCTCATGATCCCCACGGGGTCTAATTTGGATAATACCCCATTGTGGGTACTCGTGGCTTTATTCGTGACCAAATCTGTTAATCTTGAATGCTCTCATTTTAGTGTTACTAAGCAGCAATGTTGTTAAGTAACTTGAGGTATTCTCTTCATATTGTCACAAACTTAAGAATTGATCAATCATTCTAATAGAAATGTCTGAGATATGTGCCTCTTCTGAATGAGGTGGTCATCTCCTTCTTGACTGGTCGCATTCTTGCCTTTTTTGTTATGCTCTGATATATGTGTCCCTTTTGAATAGGGTAATCCTTGACAAGTTTCTAATAGTATCACAAGAGAGTGTTACAAGTTCAATTATCCAGACTTTCTGGACTCTCAGACCACATTCTTTCAAGAAATGTGAAGTGCTTCATCATTTTGGCATCACTCATTCTTTTTCCCCAATAGAGGTAGAATAGGCGTCAACTTGCTTCAAGGACCTTTCTCATTTGAGACTGTACTGTTTGAAATTTTTTTTCCTCATTTCAATATCAAAGAATGAAAGAATTTTGTAAAGTATTGTTCCTTAATTCAAGTTCACAATAGAATCAAATTATAAGCATGAATTCAAAGAATATCAAAAGAATCAATAGCTCTTTAAAGTTTTAGAGTTATAGCTCTTTGACAAGTATCAAAATTTTGTGTTGGTTTTCGGATAACTTTCCTATTTTCTATGGCCACATCTATTTAAGATGTCACTCCTCTCTCACTCTTTGTGAACATTGCCACATGACTCACTTTCTTAGCTTGGCATTTTAACCGGATGCGGACAAAATGATGCAACTAGGATTGCCAATTACTTGACTTTCTCGAATACTTGTATTTCAGTTCTCTGAAATCTTCCATTTAGATTCTAACCAAGGCAGTGCAAAAATATCGGTCTAAAAATGAAATTTCTGAGTGCTTGTGTGAGGTTGACTATAACAAATGTTTCTTAACTCCCTTAGTTCATCTTTACAACAACTTCTTTTTCCATTTTGGCTAGCTGAATTCAACTTTATTGCAATTTGCCCTTTTTTTTGCTATTTGAAACTTATCCATAAAGCCGGGGCGATTAACCAATTACTCTAGAGGGACATCTCAAGCTTTATTGCATATAATAGTATAATAGGCTAGATGAATATTATCCATAAAGCTGGGGCGATTAACCAATTGCTTTAGGGGACAACTTAAGCTTTATTGTATATATAATAATATAGCATGGGTATACTGCTCCAACTTCTTAAGCTTGTTAAGAAGAACCTTTTATACTCTAGGTGTTTTGGTGGAAGTCATAAAAGTTCTTCGTTAGAGTTCAATTTCCAAGCAACTGACTTAAACTAGATTTACCTATTTGTGAAGATTGAGTTCATCATCATACGTCATCAATAGAAAAGTAGTCTAGTCGGTTTTGCAACGTCATACACAAATGATGCCCCATGTTGTATGCTCCTATATATAAATACCAAGCCTTTTGTTTAATTCCTTGCAATAGGAGAAAATTATCTCATATATGTAAGAGGATGGTGTTTGAGTGAATTTATTCTGAGTTAAGGTCAATGGTCTTTGTTTTACCAGTTTTTAATCTTGATATTTTGTCAAAGATTATAACTCTAATCATAAAGAGTTTTTAATCCAGTTGATATTCAAAGAATTGCAAGATTGAAAAATTGATTCAATGCTCATAACCTTAAAAAGCAACACAAATTTATTTATTACAAAAGGTGGAGAAAGGAACAAAAAACATGTTCAAACAAGATGCTGAAAATGAAAGGTACTTTAGTGGTAGATAACAACTTTCACTTGTTTATCTAGAATGCCCCATTACTCCTATAATGTTGGATGTGTAATCGAACCAGGATCTTTGTCCTCATTTGCCCCCATTTCTTGATCATCTCTTGGGTAACATCTTTGGATAAACCTTCAGACGTATAAATCTCTACTTCCTCATGAGCAGTTTTTTGGTAAAATACCATCATCATCTTTTTCTTCTTTGACTGAAAATTGGGCTCAAATTTAGATTCAGAACAACTTTCCTTGGTGATGATAGTTTTGTCCTGATTCTGAACGCATATTGCAGCCGTGATTGGCGTAGTATTCACCAGACTCTCTAAATTGTTCAAAGTTCCATTTTCCCTCAGGAGTATGATATAGGTGTTTGATATGTTTTCAGGGTGGCATCTTTCCAATTTATTTTTAAACCTATGGGCGAGTCTCGTATTACATCCATGAGAGCATTTTTTCTTCGATTTCGTTTCCCATTTTCTTGTGCCCAATATTCTTTACATGATTTGATCACATTAGTCTATGTTGAGGCAACTATTTCTGAGCGTTGAACCTTAACCCCTTATTCTATCTTGTACTTTTAAATTTTTTGCTCTAAAGGATCTTGGAACTTTCCCTTAAGGTTACTAGGAACCTTAACTGAACAATCTGGAGTTCTAGTTTGGTTTATCCAAGGAACCTCCTTATAGGTTCATTTCTCATTTGGAGGCCATTGTGTTTGGACATATCATGGAGTAGTTAATACGGCTGAGAACATATTTGAATGCAATTTTTCACCCGAAAAGTGGAAGAGAGGAAATTGAAAACCTTGCATATTCTTTTTTTTTCTTCTTGATCAACATTCGACCCTTTTCTATGCCCCTCTTTTTTTAGTAAAGCTTATTTCTCACAAGGGTACATTTATCCCTCGTCACTTCTTCATTCATTGTTGATCTAGTGGGGACCATTTACGACCATATCTTATTTTTGGAACTGACACTATCATGCTTATTAATAGGTCGTTGATCACATATCACTGTTATTTTGGCTTCACCACTAACATTCATAATCTCATCCAAATCTTTTACAACTAAATCCTCTAGAGTTTTTTCTTCATGGATCACAACGTTCACTATTTCTATTAATTTGGTCATTCTTCTTGATTCATTCTGGAATTTTTTTCTTGATTGACCATCTCTTGTTGGATCTTTATGAGTTGTTCCTGGATTCTTTCAATGCTTGCTAAATTCTCATTTATGGCTCTTTATCCTTCTCTAGGAAGACTAATTTAGCTCCAATTTGATTTTGGAAATTTTGTCATGGAATTCTCCTCGTATTATTCCCATATGATCTTAACATGTTATGTAATGTATGACTTATAAACGTGAATGTTAAAAATGTAAATTTGAAAAATGCAGAAATGCAAAAATAAGAATGCAAATTGTGCAATGTAAATGCATGTATGAAAAATGTGTTAATCAAGAGTGATCATCTTAAAACAGCTTTCATTGAACACAAAAGTTTCGATACATCAAACAAAACTTTACATATAAGGGATAACTTTCACTCTTAACTTCTTTATCTCCTTAAAAAGCCAAGTTAATTTCCATTCATGCTCAAGAGTTAAGTTTTCAATTCCCTTGTAAAGTCAGCTAAGTCTACCAACTTATGAGCCACATTGTTTGCTTGGGTAACAACTTATTTCACGACATTGTCTTTTTCCTGTATCTTACATGCCATCTCTCGGAGTTGTAGACAATGTTGCTCATTCTCCCTTGTAAGAGAACCTTTGTGTTCAAGAAGTTCTTGTACAGATGTATTGCGTCTTTCTCCTGCAATCCATAAATCATGAGAGAACTTATTCGCTCGATTTTCGTGTGTCTTGTAGTTCTTTTTCAGTTTAGCGACTCCTATTATCCACTTTTCTGGGGTATTTCATATACCAACATTTTTAAAGGCTTGACTGACCTTTTGGAAATCTTCATGAATGGTTATCATTTTTGTGCTCAATTTGTCGTTTTCAATCTTTAAATGACGTATTTGAGCCTCGTACATCAATAAATCTTCTTACTTCTAGATGCCTCTACTGATACTCTTATCTTTGAACTGATACTCTTATCTTTGAACACTTTGGTATTAATCTAGCAGGACCATCAGTTACCAAACTAGGTTGATCATTTATCATAAACTCTAAGATTCCATGATCCAAAAGACATTGGACTCGATGTTTGAAGGTAATGCAATTCTCAATGGAATGTCTTGAGCTCCGGCATGATATTCACAATGAACATTAATTTCATACCAATTCGGATACGAAGGTTGCCACAGTTTCACATAATACGGAGCCACTTCTCACGCTTCAAAATGAGAACCACATTTTGTCTTGGATTGAACTTGAGTTTTTGACGTTGAAAGTATACTAAACCTTGACGATTTCAGATTGCATGATTTCTTCTCATTTTTTGGGAGCTTTTATAGTTGTCACCATTTCCTGGGTATTTCCAAACAACTTGTGAATACAAATGATGATTGTATGTAATTTCTCAAATTGGTTAGGATCAGAAGTCCCTTGTATATCTGAGATTGCAGGATTATATTCATTGAGCTCTATCTTTTTTTGCAGGAGATTATTTTCCTTTGGCCAAAACAGATATTTTACCCATCATCTTGGACATTTGCTCTCTTATTTCTAATATATCCTTTCGCTCTTCAATGGCCATACGATCTTTGGGTGCATAATTCTCCTCTATCCTCGGAGTTCCCTCAGGATGTCATTCCTTGGTTGCATCATAGTTTATTTGAGTATAAAACTCTTTGTCCATATATGAAAACATTTTATTTTGATGATCACTCTCGAATCAATACCTTCTAATCATGTCATGATCATGCAATTCAAGCAAAAGAAATCAATATAAACAAGTTAGAACAAAATAAAATGTATATAAAAATAAGAAAAAAAATAAAATGGTTAGTAACAATTAATGGAAAGAAAAAATCTTATTCATCATGGTATCTATATATAAATTCTAACCTCATGCTTTGTTTGGAAAAATAAACCTAACCGCTTGATTTCTAGTTCACATGCATTTATTTAGAGAAAAAAATCAAATTAATTAAAAGACAAAAGCTTGAGTTTATTTCTCATTTGTGTACACCTATTTGGGTATCTATGGACAGAGTTTCAGCATTGTCTTAGATAGGGTGAATTTATACGGTTTATTATATGCAGAATTTCGGTTATAGATGTAAAGGTACTCGAATTGTCCTTATCAGTGCCCCATTGGGCGAGCCAGACCCTCAATCCTCACCCATTATAGGCTTAAGCAGACCGAGTTCAATTCGAGAGGGCACATTTCCCTATGCGTGAAATGAAGAATAAATCCTCACGAAGATATAGGGTATATAAACCCCGAAAGCTACTTACTAGGTCTATCACGGAGAATAAATTCTCACGAAGACGTCACTTTCACTCACACTTGAAAGGGAAAAGAGCTCAAGTATAGAGCTTATATTTATGCAATGTATGTGTCGTGTGTGAGGAGAAATTCTCAAACCTTTGACAAACAACCACTTTTAAAAAATGAAACCTAGTATCTGAAAATCAATCAAATAAAAACATTAATACAAGGAAAAAATAATAAAATAAAAATAAAAATAATTTAAAGAAATCATAAGAATCGTAAATTAAATAAAATTAAATTCTGAATTTCTAACTATAGAGACAATATATAATCGATTTAGGGTTTAACCAGCTTAATCTCCAATGGAGTCGCCAAGCTGTCGTAACTGATTTTCGCCCAGACACGAATTTTCTTTGCGGAAAAGCATATGAATAAATAAATGGTTTTTAATGAAGCGTTTTGGGAGTCGCCATCGACCTTTTGGGTTAGGTAGGTCGAATACCTTAAAATCACCTTTTAAAATAGTTTTTAAGAAAATATCATTTAAAAGATAAACTATTATGTGTATAACCAAAAATTCATTCTTTTTAGTAATAAAAAGGGATTCGGGGTCGATTATGCTTGGGAAAGGATTAGCACCCCCACAACGCTCAAAATTGGTACCTGTCGATTATAATTTGTCTCTAGTAATGGAAGTCTAAGAATTCGAATATAAATTTAATTTACGATCCTATTATTCCAAATTCAATCGCATAATTTTATTTAAAGAAAATTCTAAGGAAAAATAGAAAATATTCTAATATTTCCAATTGAAGAGAAAATATTCCCTAAATTACTTTAGGACGAATATTTCTTTTTTCAACTGAAATAATAAGAATGTGATAATTCTTCCCAAGAAATTATCTTAAAATAATTTGATATAACCAAAACTAAAGTAAGTATATATATTTTTTTAGGTTTTTATAAATAGGGTATTTATTTATTTTAAAATATCAGAATAGAACATCTAGTTACTTTAAGACAATCATTTCTTAAAATTTAAAAATAATTAAATACTACCCTTTAATCAAATTATGAAATTGGTCAAGTTATGCTTACGAGTCTTTCATATATATTCATGTGACTAAAATGAAATGAATAGAAAATAAAGAGAAATATTTAAAAGATTAAAATTAAAGTATTGAAAAATGTAAAGCAAAATTAAAAAAATAGAAAATTAAAGTAATGAAATTAAATAAATAAAAAGTAAATCGCATAAATTAAAATATAAAGTAAAGAACTAAAATAAAAGATATCAAATATAATATCCAAAAATAAAATAGTTTATAATATTAAAAGATAGAATTAAAATGACTAAAATATAATAAAGTAAAGCATAGAGACCAAAATAAAAGAAAATAAAAATATAGCAGCTAATTTCGAAATAAAAAAATCAGGAACTAAAGTGTAAATATGTGCCTAAATTATAGGGATTATTTGGGGATTTTTCCTATTTTAAGTGACTACAATATAAAGATAAGGTAAAAGTTTAGGGGGCTATATGTAATTCGACCTTGGGTTAGTGACCAGGATGTAAATAGATGCCTAAACTTTGAGGACTTAAGGATAATTAACCCCTAACTAATTACTAAAACGAAAAAAGATGCTAAAATTATGGGGATCATTTGGCGATTAACCCTTAAAATAAATGAACAAAATAAGAAACTCCCAGAAATAAAGGACCTTACATGTAATTTACCCCAAAAAAATGAAAACCACTCACACTTTTTTACTTTCCAGTAACGTGAAGAGTAAAAAATTTCCCCTTCTTATCATCTTCCTCTCTCACACTCCCTCTCCAAATCAACATGCGGCCGAAACTCACAAAGGCTTAAAGCCTTTTCAACGCCGGACACCTCTATGGTGGTCGCTCCTATTCTGACGATGACCTATAATCCCGATTAACTAGGTAATGTTATCCTTTTTTTTCTATTTAAAAGGAAAAAACCCAAGATAGAAAGAAAGTTTCTGAAAAAAATTTAATGGCAAACCTTTCTTGTTTGTATTGATTTCCAAAATAAAATTGGGGAGAATGGAAGCCCCTGTTACACTAATTTTTTTTAACCCAGAATCGGGGGAAGAGGAAGAGAGGATTCATTCTCCTATTTTATTTGGTTTTTATAACCCATATTACATGTGTAAAAATAAGAATCTAATATTTGTTGTTTTCTGATTTGCTGATGAGGATGTTGGGACGTGGACGGTGCTTAGGAGGTCATGGGTGGAGCTACCGGAAGCTACTGGAATGTTGCTGTGGTAGAGTTGTTGATGTGGAGGGAACCAGCTATTGTTGTTGGAAGCTACTGGAACGTTGCTGTGGTGGAGGGACAGCTGGTGGAAGTTAAGGTAAAAACAAAAATGGTTATTACAAGAGAGAAAATGACCTAGTCAATAAACGACAAATTTCCAGAAAAATCAACCTTAAAAACATTATTTCCCTGTCAGACACCATTTCGACTTTATTTCCCGATCTAACACCCTTTGTAGGAAGGCACGACCCATGCACCGCACCTTACGCTGATGTGACACCATGTGTGGTAAGGTGATGCCCATGCACCGCGCCTTATGCTGACATAGCGACACACTGAGTAAGACGCGGTGCATGGGCCATGCCTTCTGCCACGTAGGGGTATAGTGCGATACATGGGTTGCGTCTTTCTAATAGTTTGACACGTGTTAGGAATGCGCAGTGCATGGGCCGCGCCTTCCATTAATCTCCTAACCCCTACGACCGTTCACACCCCTATAAATACCTCCATTCTCAATCATTTTCATCACACCAAATCCTCTTAAATCCTCTCAACTTAAGGTATATTTTATTATATTTAATACTTTATTAGTATTTTATTTAATTATTTAATTATTTTTTTACAGTTATAAAATGGAAGGCGATCTTCTTCGTTTGGATGGAAATCATATATAAAGTTATTATGCTGATACATTAACATTTTTACATTTTAATTTAATTTACATTATTAGTAATAATTTATTTATTTAATGCATGATTATTAGTTTATAAATTAATTTTTGTAATTATTAATATTTTAGAAGAGCGACCATATATTATATCATTTTATTAGGAACCTTATATTAGCGATACCTACCCGGGTCTGGCCATATTTAGTCGAGGCTGGATTCGGTCACATAGCTAGATATTAAGGCCATTGTAAGATAAAACCAAACATGATTTCTGCATTAGTGGAACGGTGGAGGCTGGAGACCCACACATTCTATCTTCCGTGCGGAGAGTGCACGATTACCCTTGAGGATGTTTTTATGCACTTGGAGCTTCCGGTGGATGGATATGTGATTTCAGGGATGGTGCACAGTAATTGGACTACTTTGTGCCATGATTATCTAGGAGGTGTCCCGCGAAATTTTAATGGTGGTCGGATACTGTTAAATTGGTTAGATGCAAATTTCCAGAGTTTGAGTGAGGACACCTCAGAGGATCAAGTTAAAATATATGCATGGGCATGCATACTGCAGCTGATAGGAGGGTTGCTGATACCGGACAAATCGTGAAACCAAGTTCACTGTATGTGGTTACGACATCATGGCGACATTCATCTGGCCGGATCACTGAGTTAGGGCTCGAAAGTTTTGGCATTCCTGTTTAGGGAGATGTGTCGAGCAACTGACTACAGGTAACATACTATCGACGGATATCTCCTTCTGTTGCAGTCTTGGGCATGATATTGCTTGCCCTTTTTATGTCCTGTTGTGAAGAACTCGTTCGTATTTTCGCTATTATTGAGGTAATTACAAAACTGATTTCGTATATTAATCATTTTATCTAGTGTATAATAAAAATATTTCCTTGAATATGTGGTCTATTGACAGGAAAAATCATCAGGATCTACCTGATGAATTAGAAATAATCAGGCTGCTAATCAATCAGAAGGCTGGCACAGAGGTATACATTTTAATGTTTAAAAATCAATTTTGTATTATAGTTATATAAGTAGATTATTATTTTGATAAGAATTATATATATTTGTTTTAGTTTGAATGAGTTTCATATTCTAATGATGATATGAGGATGTGCATCCCACTTGAGTTGAGGGGTCCATTAGATATTTGGATGGTGGTGGTCCCTCTGATCTGTTATGTGATTGTCGAGTGGCACCACACTGATCACGTGCTCCGACAATTTGGTTTTGTACAACCAATTCCGGAAACACCTCGCAATATGGACGAGTTACATAACACAGATAGACGCCGAAAGACGGATACAGATTGGCTGGTGAAGCGTTACGAGTGGGTCATGATGTGGGAGGATCGACATCGACGCCTTCCCCATAGAGAGCCCATTTATGTTGACCATTTGACGATTGCAGATGATTAGTATGAGTGGTTCAATAGTAATAAGAATCCGTTTCTACTTTCAGAGGATGCACGAGGACGGAGCATACATCGTCATCGACAGAGATGTGCACCGTCATAACCCCATCGTCCCCCGACTCGTGGACTGAGAGCAGGTGGTTCCGTTTCATCGTCAGCTGCACCACCGGAACCTTCACAGCAACCACCATCTGCAGTAACGTACACCCTACAGCCATATCTGATGTCACCATCACCTTTTTCTTACCAGATGATGCCACTGTCACAGAGTTATATGACCCATCTTGGAGGATATTATGGGTCTATGTTTGTAGATCTGACTTGGGGTTCATATGCTGGTTATTTGGTGAGTGCAGCCTCATCACCGATGGCCACCACACAGACACCTCTTGTACAGTTTTCTTATTCATCGATATCTGTGTTTTCTGAGTTTTCACAGTTTTTTATGAGCGGTGGGTTAGTTAGTCATACACCTCCAGGGTCCTTATTCTATGGAGGTGCTACATCGTCATCAGTTTCTCATCAACAAAACGTATCTGCTCCTGATGACGATGACAACGACGACGACGATGATGGTGATGATGATGACAGTACACCACTGTATGTTTCTTGATCGACCTCTGCCACAAATCTCTTGTGTTACACTTTAACTTTCCCTAACTTAAAATATCGGTTGAGTGCAGAAGGGGGATATCGAATGAGTTTTCCTCGAACATAAACTGTGTGGTTAGATAGGTCTTCAAGATGGGCATAGAATTCCCGTACCATCGCCGGTGCTACAACTTTCGGATTACGGGAAAACTTCTCCCAGTTGTGTTTCTTTATTATGTCCATCACCTCAGGTCCGAACAACTCCTCTTCATCGGCTGGAAAAACGAATCCATCTTCCAAATATACTTGGCGTTTCTGGAAGGTCTTGAAGCATACTTCTGCTTCAGCTATTTGGAAACATTCGAAGTTTTGTGTTGGGGCTGGGGCTTTCCTTGTTCACACCATTGTGCTTGGCTGACTTTTGTGGTGGCGATGGGAGGTATTGTTGAAAGAAAAAATATTTTCTTGTTTGTAGAGAAAGAGGGAAACACGATGAAGAAGAAGAGGTTGGGTAGTTTTTCTTGGGAAAGTGATGGGTGGTTTTAGGGTAATTCAGTCCTTTCATGGTGGGGAAAAGATTTCTCATTAAATGAGAAATATTTGATTGGACGTAAAGTGGGGAAAAGGTTTTCTTTCCCTCTTTATTCTACCGCCAAAACCTTATACCCTAGAGCCTTTTTTCTTCATGCATGCTTCAACTCCCCATGCTGTCACGTGTTCCTTGCTTGCCTATAATAAGAAAGAAGAACATAATAAAATAAAATGGATTAAAACAGAAAATAACTTAACTTATTTATGTACAGAATTCATATTTTCGTTGCCTAGGCAACAAATTTTTGCTCAGTTAAATAAAGCAAATTCTTGGGCATCATACGCCAATGATGTCGGTTTGTCGCGCATGACTGGGGCTCCTCTGTGCTCCTTGAGTCTTTTCCTGTTCACCTTGAAGATGGAACCATCGTTTTCATTTTAAATTTTAATTGCTCCACTGTTATAGACTTGTTGAACGGTAAACGGTCCTGACCATCTTGATTTCAGCTTGCCTGGGAATAATATAAGGCGTGAATTGTAGAGCAGTACTTGTCGTCCAAGATAAAGTTGCATCGACAATATTTTCTTTCATGCCATCGTTTTGTTTTCTCCTTGTAAAGGCTGGCATTCTCGTATGCATGTGCTCTAAATTCATCCATCTCGTTTACCTCCAAGAGTCTTCTTTCTCCAACAAGTTGAGCATCCATGTTTGTCTTTTTGATGGCCCAGTAGGCTTTATGTTCAAGTTCAACCAGTAGATGACATTCCTTTCCGTATACCAGTTTGAACAGAGATATTCCCAGTGGTGTCTTGAATGTTGTGCGATAAGCCCATAGTGCTTCATCTAGCTTCGGCGCCTAGTCTTTTCGATTCGGGTTGACTACTTTTTCAAGGATCTGCTTAATCTCCCGGTAAGAAATTTTGGCTTGTCCATTCGTCTGCGGGTGATACGTCATAGAGATCCTATGTCGTACTTCATATCGTTTCAGTGCCTTGGCAATCAATCTGTTGTCAAAATGTGTGCCTTCGTCGCTAATTATAGCTCGTGGTGCTCCAAAGCAGGTGAATATGTTTTTGTGTAAAAACTTTAGCACTGTCTTGGAATCGTTTTTAAGTGTTACGATGGCTTCCACCCATTTTGATATATAATCTACTGCCAGGAGAATATACAAATCTCCGAATGATGATGGGAAAGATCCCATGAAATCTATTCCCCATACGTCGAAAAGTTCAATTTCCAGAATATTTTTCCATGGCATCTCATGCCGTTTCGAGATGTTTCCTTTTCATTGACATCTATCACATGATTTTTAGAATTCATCTGCATCTTTGAACAGGGTTGGCCAATAAAATCCGGACTGAAGCACTTTTGTTACTGTTCTCATTCCACCAAAATGCCCTCCATATGGTGACGAGTGGCCATGGTGTATTATATTTTGCTGCTCTTCTTCTGGAATGCATCTTCGAATTTTTTGGTCTTCGCATTGCTTGAATAGAAACGATTCATCCCAATAGTAATGTCTCACATCATGTCAAAACTTCTTTCTGCCCTGGCTAGATAAATCAGGAGGAACAATACAACTAACAAGAAAGTTAACAATGTCAGCATACCACGACGCAGCCGTGACAAATAATATTTTCTCGTCTGGGAAGTCCTCTTTAATTTCTGTGATGTCAGGACAATTAGGTTTGTTATCTAGCCTAGGCAAATAGTCTGCCACTTGATTTTCTATACCTTTTCTATCCTTGATCTCTAAATCAAATTATTGTAGTAGTTATATACATCGAATTAGTCTAGGCTTTGCATCTTTTTTATTAATCAGATATTTAATGGCAGAGTGATCAGTGTGCACAATTACCTTAGTGCCTATTAGATATGGCCTAAACTTATCGAATGCAAATACTACTGCTAAAATTTCTTTTTCAGTGGTGGTATAGTTCATTTGTGCATCATCAAGAGTACTGCTTGCATAGTATATGACGTGAAAAATTTTACTTTTTCGTTGCCCTAGCACTGCTCCCACTGCATAGTCACTAGCGTCGCACATGAGCTCAAATGGTTCATTCCAGTCTGGTGGGATAACAATTGGTTCTACCGAAAGCTTTTTCTTCAAATCTGTGAAGGCATTCAAACAATCATTAGTGAATTCAAATGGATGATTTTGTTGAAGCAAAAGACATAAGGGTTTAGAAATTTGTGAGAAGTCTTTTATGAACCGCCTGTAGAAGCCTACATGTCCAAGGAAACTGCGTACACCTCGCACATTAGTAGGTGGGGAAAGATTTGCAATTGCATCCACCTTGGCTTTGTCGACTTCGATGCCATGGTATGAATTTTTGTGACCCAACACTATTCCTTCGGTCACCATAAAATGGCATTTTTCCCAATTTAGTACTAATTTGGCTTCTTCACAGCGTTTCAACACCTGGATAAATTACCGAGACATCGGTCTAAATCATCACTTGAGACGGAGAAGTCGTCCATAAATATTTCCATGCACTCTTCCATCATATCCAAAAAGATTGCCATCATGCATCTTTGGAATGTAGCTGGAGCGTTACACAGTCCAAATGGCATTCGTCTAAATGCATAGGTACCATACGGGCACGTGAAAGTTGTTTTTTCTTGGTCCTCTAGTGCTATAGCAATTTGGTTATACCCTGAGTATCCATCTAGGAAGTAATCAAATGCTTTTCCCGCTAGTCTATCCAATATTTGGTCGATAAAAGGGAGGAGAAATGATCATTCTTTGTGGCTTTGTTGAGCTTCCTGTAGTCCATGCATATGCGTCATCCCGTGATTGTTCTTATGGTGAGTAGCTCGTCATGCTTGTTCTTAACCACGGTCACACCACCTTTCTTTGGTACGCATTGTATTAGGCTAACCCAGGAACTATCGGATATAGGATAAATCACTCCTTCCAGCCATTTTATAATTTCCTTCATGACTACCTTCTTCATGATCGGGTTGAGTCGTCTTTGCGGTTCCACTGAAGTGTTATGGCTATCTTCAAGGTTGATTTTATGCATGCATATAGTCGGACTGATTCCTTTCAAGTCTGTCATCGTCCATCCTATAGCTTTCCTGTGCTGTGACAAGACATTCAACAAACTATTCTCTTGTTCGGAGGTTAGGTTGGCAGAAATTATCACGGGTAGGGTTTCATCAACTTTTAGATATGCATATTTCAAATGTGATGGCAAAGCTTTAAGTTCCAACTTCGGTACATGTTGTGAAGATGACTCGTAGGATTTAACTTCATCATAATTTAAGGGTTCAAATTTTATACCTGATATGTTATGAAGAAGTCTTGATTGGTCTATTTTCTTTCCTCCGCATCTTGCATTGATATTGTTTTTGGAGTGTTCATTGCTCAGATTTCTATGGTCGATGCCATGATTTTTAGGATCGCCTTCTGAAAATATTTTGTCTGGGCCAAAGTTTTCTGCTTCATGTATCTCGGTTGTAGGTTCATGGTTCAATGTATTGTATTCATCGAGCCTTAGGGATTCACCTCGTCCAAGGATTGCCTTTTCTTCAATCTTGTTAATGCATTAACATTCCTCTGAATTGTCTACGTATTTCATGGAGTTGAATACGTTGATAGTGATGTTTTGCTCACCTACTCTCATGGTGAATTGTCCATTTTCACAATCTATGAGGATTCTCCCGGTGGCTAAGAAGGGGCGTCCCATATTGATTGGTACATTTTCATCGGCTTCACAATCCAGGATAAGAAAATCAACTGGAAATACGAATTTATCCACTTTTACTATAACGTCTTTTATGCTACCGTCGGGTCGCACATAAGACCGATAAGCCAACTGTAGGATGACCGAGGTGGGCTGGGCGTGATACCTGTCTAGCTTCATAAATATGGACTTTGGTATCAAGTTTACACTTGATCCCAAATCAATAAGAGCTCGTCTTATGAAGTCATTACCAATGGAACATGGTATTATAAAACTACCAGGGTCTTTTTGTTTTAGTGGGAGTTTGCTTAGTGCTGAATAGATTTTTGTTTTCGTGGCAACACGTTCTACCTTCCTTTTCTTTGTAACAATTTCCTTAAGATACTTGGCAAAGGAAGGCATTTGTTCGATGACTTCAAATAAGGGCACATTAATGCACAACTGATTTATAACTTCAATAAATTTCTTGAACTGGATTTCATCATCGTGCTTCTTCAACCGTTGAGGGAACGATGGTGGAGGTCTCATATCGACTGTTGATGGTGCTGAGTAATCGTTGGCCTTGACCACAAATTTTTTGTTATCCGGTCGATGCTCTTCTGAGCCTTCACATCTTTCCTTCTCTTCAAGCACTTCCCTTCGTTCAACATTCTCAGATTGATCATCCAGTTGTGTTACGCCTTGGCGAGGATTGTTTAGGTGTTCTCCCCCAAACTTGTCATCTTGGTTGACTTGTTTTCCACTCCTTAGCGTAAGTACATTGCATTGCTCCTTCCCATGATGCTTAGTGACTTCAGTATCACTAGGGAGATTTCCATATGGGCGAGAATGTAATGCCCTAGAAATTTGTCCCACTTGATTCTCCAATGCTATGAGAGGTGAACTATGGCTTTTCAAAAGCGTTGCTTGGCTTTGTAGAAAATTTCCTTGATTTTTAACTGTTACAGAGTGTTCGTGCATCAAGGTCTTTGTGGAAGCCATGAAATCTTTTGTCGATGTCATGAATTCTTGCAATGATAACTCCAAGGAATTAGTATTTGAATTGGTGTTAGAGGAAGAAGCTATACCTTTATTGTTCTGCCAGGGCTGCTGATAATGCTGATTCTGAAAATATTGATAGTCAGAATTATTTTTTTGTGGCCTGTAGTTTGCGGCTTGATTGTTATTGTTCCCTTGATTACTCTATGAAAAATTTGGGTGTTGTCTCCAACCAGGATTATATGTATTCGAATAGGGGTTATTATTGTTTCGATTATAGTTGCCCACAAAATTGGTTGACTCATGGTTTTTAGGACATTCACTCTTATGATGATGGCCATGACAAAATAGGCATACATTATTGGTCACCTTGGCTTCTCTTACCTCATTAGGACGTTACAATTTTTTCAACATATTGGTTATGGCCGAAAGTTGAGCTGTTACCGAATCTATACCTTCTAATTCATATGCTCCTGATGTTTTCTGTCATTTCCCAATCTTGCACTTAGAAATTGATAATCATTATTTGTTATCCTATCGAGGATGTCAAAAACTTCCTCGGGTGATTTGTCTAGTAAGTTGTCATTCGCTGAGGCATCTAGCATCATTCAAGTTGGTGCATTGACTCCATTGTAAAACATTACCACTTGCGTCCAATCGTGAAATCCATGATTAACACATTTACGAAGTAGACTTTTATACCTATCCCAGCATTCGTACATTGATTCATCATCTCCTTGGCGAAAACTAGCAATGTCATTATTAAGCTGAGTGTTCATATTGGGTGGATTGTATCGCAGTAAGAAACTCTTGCATCAGTCTGCCCATGACTCCATTGAACCAGAAGAAACTCCGTTGAGCAAGGATCTTGCTCTATCGCGTAGGGAGAAAGGAAAAAGCTTCAGTTTTAGCACATCCTCATGTACTCCTTGTTGCCGAAATGAGTCGCATACTTCAAGGAAAGCAAGAACATGTTGTCTTGCATCTTCATTAGGTGAACCACTAAATTGTCCGATAGAGTTTAACATGTTAAACATCACCGGTTTGAGTTCGAAGTGAGTGGGTTGGATCTCAGGTGCCACTATGCCTGGATTGAGGTCATCGAGAATAAGGTTCAAATGATCTCGTATATCTCTTGGTCTTGTAACTTGAAGATTAATTGATGCATCTAGATCTCCTAAATCTCCCATGTTGTGTTACATTTGAAATTGATTTGATTGTTCTCTGGTTCTTTGAGAACGTAACCTTTGTCTGAGTGATTGCTCAATTTCAGGGTCGAATGGTTCCAAAGGCTGACTAGAAGATCTCAAGGTCATGCAAAACTTAAAAACCTACAAGAGAAAATAGTAAACTACATTAGAGTAATATAGTGTGACAAAGAGAACTTGTTATGGCTAAAAATATCGTCATTTGCCAATCCTCGGCAACGGTGCCAAAAACTTGATCGCTTTTAAATGTATATGCTAAGGCAAGCAAATCCGTGCAAGTATACACAATCGATGCAAGTAATATAGTAGTGAGTGAGTATCGTCTCTATAGGGATTGGATTAAAAATATATTTTCACCACAACTAGAACTAATGTTACAAACTAAGTCCTAATAAGTATTATCCTAAGAACTAATATTAATAAACTAAGAAAATGATTCAATGATTCCAGAAAAGTTTGGTTGAGGCAAAATTAGTATGCAGACTAATAAAACAGTTGATGATTTAAATATAATGCAAACAACCTCTCATATTCAGGCGTGTCACAAAGCACTTATGTTAAACCATTATCTTGACAACAAATATTCTCAGTTTAGAATGACTTATTATGACTCACTAAAACTGCTCGACAGGATTACTAGGTATTCTTAGACGATTGCTACAACCATACCTCTCGGCGTTAACTATAGACGTAGTATCTCCTACTTTAGCATCTATCCCTTTTAGTCATTTGAAACTCGCTCCTTATCTCTAAGGTAGACAAGTTAGAACTTCACTATCCCGGATTCATTCCATTACTCATATTGATCTATCTTAATTCTCTTGAATGTAAGAATCACTTATCTAGACAAAAGGCTATCTATCGATGCTCTTACAATGCCAATATATATTTTACCAAAACCCAAGGTTGTCTCTCGATGCTCTTACGGTGCTAAGGTAAAATATTTAAACTATGAACAAAACAGTCATAGGTGAAACATACTTCATCATTCATAAACATAAAACATTATTCAAGCAAAACAAAGTTCAACACCAAGTAAAGCATTCATGGTGCTATCAAAGATCATCCAAGATTAAACGTTTGATACAACCTCAAATAGATAAAGAGTTAAAAACAAAGGAAGAACGACTCCTAAAACCGAGGGCTCTGTCGCGACAATCCTGATCAGCACGCCTTCCTTGGTGATCACCCTCTCTCGAGGCCTGATCATCGCTCTGCTATCGTCTGGCTATGGAGGACACCAAGGAAGGTTGATGGGTAGACGGTGGGAAAACACTGTAGTTGCTTGCTCACACCTTAGGTCAAGCTCTTCTCTCTTCTTCCTTGCCTTCTTTTTTTTGTGGCTACGGCTGGTTATTTATAAGGAAAATCTCCCAGGGCTTTGTCTACTTTTGGAGTTTTCTTAACTAGTCGTTAGTAATTGTCTGGACTTAAAAAGAAAAGGTGGCTAGCGGCTATCAAAATAATTGAGGCTTGCTTGTATGTGAAGTAGGTCATCCAGCTGGCGTGTGACATAGGCAGTTTAGCCATACCTGCTTCAGACTTCCTCAAATAAATCTTGCCTTGGCGAGATAAATCTGCTCCTCACGTTCTCATATGTTTCGTTGGCCTCTAGACTTTTACATTGTCACGACTGAAATGTTCTTCCTCTGTATGATTCCTGCATGAACACAACCCAAACAACCCTTTCTCTCCAGCAGCATCAGTCAAACCAAATAAATCTTGCCTAAGAAAAACTTATCCACCACAATCTTATATAATCTATATGCAACTAAATGCAACTAAAAATGCAATGCATACTTTGTCTAGACGAGAAATAACTTAAGTGAAAAGTCTAAGAATTAAGTCTTTTTATGGAGTTATCAGCTTTGAATCGATCCTAATCCTTCGATTATTTTGGAATGAGATTACGTTTAGTATCTACATAACAAACATGGACCATATCAGTATTCTAATTGATATCCTCTAATCTATCACCTCTTAGACTAAAAGAAATGCTACTTTTATCTCTTAATTAAGGTAGGTATCAATACACTCTACAGTGTATCGGTACATTCCTTAAAATGTGTATAGATACACTAACTATGTATCGATACACAAATTACATTCGATTTTTTTCTTTACAAGAAGTTTATCGATACACTTCCTATGTATCGATACACAAATTACATTCGATGTTTTCATTTTTAAAGGGTGTATCGATACACTTCCTATGTATCGGTACACACTGAATAATTTCTGGAAATTTACCCTTGATGTATCGGTACATGTTGAATGTGTATCGATATACACCAGCCCAAAATTCACATTTTATGCATGAGATTTTTTTTTCATTTCCAGCTCAACACTTCCTATTTCATTCCTTTACATATTCTTAGTTCATCTACTCATGCTAAAACTCATTTATACTCAATAATAACTTTTTTAACCTCAAAATCTTATCCTTCATATGTAATTCAAGAATTACACCAACTTTGCAACATGTTCTAAATTGAATTCTAACACTTCATACTCCTTAATTAGCTTGATGACAAGTCAAATCCAACTTCCAATTCTTATTATGAACTCTATTCCAAGATTTCATTCAATAGCTCATGATCTTTAATCTCTCCTAAATTCATCATCCTTTGATTTTAAGATAACTTAAGTTTTCCTTAAGCTTAGTTATCATCTAATGATCATAACTCAAACTTAAATTCAACAAGAAATTAACTAATCAAAAACTTTACCTTTAGCTTTGCCTCTCACGCATGAAGGAAGAAGAAGAGGAAGAGAACTCTGGAAGCTTGTTTTTGCTTCATTCACTTTCACGTGGTTAATATATAACCAAACTTAATCATTTACTTGCCAAATGACCATTTTGTCCTTCAATTCCTTCTTCTTATCAATTCAATTCTACACAATATTTCCCATATAAGTCATTGAACTATTCAATTATTCTAATTTAATTACCAAATTCTGAAACTTTACAATTTAATCACTCACCTGGTATTGAGTATGTTACAAGAACTGGATGCATTGGAATACATTTAGCATGAAGATTATTACTAGTTCCACTTTGATACAATTTTTCTTTGAATGACTTATTGACAATATGTGGTTTCTTTATTTTTGTCCATATCACTGCTTTTATCTCCTGTCCTTTTCAACTATTGACACCACTTTATGATTTATTGATGGAGCACCTATAGAATGGTTTAGCACCTTGTTCGATTGACCCTAAACTATAGGAACCACAGTAACTACCTTAATCCTAGCACTTGTTTTCTTTGATTTACAGTCCGGGTTAAATTCTATATAAGAACATTCTTACCAAGTTCTCAAGTAGAACCAATCTAAGTCTAACCGGTAGAGGTATTTTTGCCTGTCATTTTCTCCAATGATGTTCAACACTGTAGGAGGACTGATAGAGGTTTCCTAGGTGGTTTTTGCAACTTCTAAATCCACAACATCACTCAAGACATCAAAACAAGATGAACTCGCCCATCCATTAGTAATTGTGGCATTGTCATTCTTCAGAGTTTACTCTCTAGGTTTGCGTCGATGATTTTCTACGACCATACATGGCCCATAAAGATTTAAACACATAAATCAAAGAAAACAAAACAAAAGTGTTGACTGAACTTGAAAATAAAAAGATAATAAAATAAATAAAAGATAAAAGGAATAAAAAACAAAACAAAATGTTGAATTATAAAAAGAAATATAAAAACAAGTAAATAAAATAAAAAGAAAACAATAAAAAAGAATGACAGGCTATAAGAAAGGAAAAAAAGAAAAAATAAACCAATTAATCCAAAATGTGAATTAAATAATAAAACAAAAAAATAATAAAAAATGAAAAAAAAATGAAAAAAAATGAAAATGAAAATGAAAGGGACCAAATTAAAAGAAAAATAAAACGAGTGGTGGATTTAAAAAAGAAAAAATGAAATTAGAATTAAATTAAGGATTCGAAAATGAATTTTGAAATAATGGAGGGACCAATTTTGTAATTGCCCCTGCCCGACACGGTGATCTAATGGTCTGTGGATTGGGTCAACGGGCCAAACGGGTTTTGTATAAATACCAAAAACCCAAAGCAATTTTCATTTCATTCCCCTTTTCTCAAATGAATAAAAAAAAAGCTCTCAAATCCTATGAAAAAATTCGAAGTGTTCTTCATAAAATGAAGAACACAACTGCGTAGCCCAGAAACCGGCGGGTCGCCGCATCGGCGACCAACCAAAACAATTTGTTTTTTAAAAAGCTTTTCCCCCTCCTTTCGAAAATCCTGTTGGTTTTTAAAAAAGGGCCTCGGGGAGAGTAGATCTAGGAGAGAAGATCTCGGTCTCCCCCCATGTTCATCGGCCTTCGAAGCAAATAAAAGAAAAAAATGAAAGCCTTTCCCAAACCACATGCAAACACCACAAACACACAAGGTAAAAAAATATACCTTTTTTATTGCCTTCTTTTCGATTTTTACAAATGGATATTGTGTATATTTGCTCTGATTTTTTCTTCTAATTTTCGTTTGTAAAATCCTGTTGATTACATGAGTATTTATATTAAAATATATGTTATTTTTAGTCTAGTATAATCCTAATGAAACTACACTTGGTGCTTGTTGTTTGTTGGTGGTTTTCTTGTTGTCGAGAAACTCGATCGTTGGGGGCGAGTTATCGTGAAAAGTGGCACAGAAGAGAGGCGACTGAACATTTTGAAACAAACCTAATCTGTTCTAGGGTTTCAAACTGGGTCGGGCTGCAGTCTTGGATTTGGACCGGTTTACGGTTTGCAAATCGGGTCGTTGATGTGGGTTACTGGGACTTGTTGGTTGGGCTCCTGGGCGTGAAGCATCTTCACTTGGGCTGTGATTTGTGTAATGGGTCGGGTTGTACAAAGCAAAGAGATCATTTACAAAAAAAAACATTAGTATAATAATAATATAATATATGTGTATATATACTATACAATATACGCGTAATATTATATAGTGTGAATACAATGTATGCACACTAATATATCGTTAATATGCAACACATATATACTGTATAATATAGTTAAAAAATCATACGAAAATGAGTGTCTACAACTGCCCCTCTTTGTCCTTTTTCGTGGAATGAAAAATAGGACAAAGACAAAAGGACACAAATTTTCGTTTGGTGGAGTAGAAAATTGACTCTGATATTTCAATTAAGAATAACTCCCAGTCAAATTGAGTTGCAGATGACTCCTCCGTCGCGAAGTCGAGTTTATCTTGAAATTATATGGAATTAAAATCGTAGTTCAGAATTTGAATCGAAATGTGGCTTCTCGTTGCCAAATTGTAGTCAATTTCGGTCTTCTTTTCGGTTTAAAGACCTTGGTTTAAAAATTCGACTGGAAAATAGTTCATTGACTCCACCATGTGGTTGATAGTCCCTCGAGCTGAACGAAATCGAACTCGAAAGTTTTCATTGACAGACAACCCTTCTCGTCTTGAGTTATGTTGTACTAAGCTGAAAGATTGCCCCAGATCTTCTTCTTGACTTGAAAACCTCGGTTTCAACCAGAAAGTAGTTTCTCGATGCCATCATATGGTTGATGTGTCATCGAGCTGAATGGAATCGAACTTGACAGTTTCTTGTTGACATATAGCTTTTCTCGACTTAAGCAAAGTTGTAAATTTGACATGCCCTTGAGCTGAATGGAATCGAACTCGAAGGTATTTGTTGACAGATAGCCCTTCTCGCCTTGAGCTATGATGTAAATTTGATATGCCTTTGAGCTGAATATAATCGAACTCGAAGGTCTTTGATGACAGATAGCCCTTCTCGTCTTGAACTATGCTGTAAATTTGATGTGCTTTTAAGCTGAGTGTAATCGAACTAGAAGGTGTTAGTTGACAGATAACCCTTCTCGCCTTGAGTTATGCTGTAAATTTGATATGCCTTTGAGCTGAGTGTAATCGAACTCGAAGGTCTTGGATGACAGATAACCCTTCTCACCTTGAGTTATATTATAAATTTGATATGCCTTTGAGCTGAGTATAATCGAACTCGAAGGTCTTGGTTGACAATAAGCCCTTTTCGCCTTGAGCTATGCTGTAAATTTGATATGCCTTTGAGCTGAGTGTAATCGAACTCAAAGGTCTTGGTTGATAGATAACCCTTCTCGCCCTGAGCTATGCTTCCAATAGTTTCTTTAAGTGAAAAATGGCTCCCCTTCACGGGTCTAAGCCGGTCATAATTCTTCAGGTGGTTCCCTTAACGGGTCTGAACCAAGTGAGATGATCTTCGAGTGACTCCTCTTTGTGAGAAAGACAAGTGAGGTAGTCTGTCAATCTGATATCATCCATCGTGGAGTTTGAAATCTGGCTTTTAACTGAAAAATTGTCGCTCGTCATTGAGTTAAGCTAAATTGGATTCGTTCTGAATTAGATTTCGAACCCGTCTGAAGTTGATTCTGAGACTTTTCAATATGTCAAGTTGGTTGAGGTGTAGCTTCTCACTGTTGAGTTAAGCAACCACTATTGATCTTTAAAGGTGCTTTTGAATCAAGTATTCTTTATCTCGAAGTTGAAACTTGACTCTAAAAGCTACAAAAATTATGTACGCTAAAATAATGAATGTGATGCTCTTAAGTATTTCTAAGATTCATGCAATATGAACTAGTTCTGGTTTATCTTTTGGATGGAGCCTCATTTTGTTTATCGGTCTTATACTCAGAATCGACCATGCCCCATCTTCTTCTCGGGTTGCAGTCTTTCACATTTAAGACTGTCCTGTTTGAAAATGTTTTTTCATTTCTTTTGTTTTAGGAGGATATGAGAATGTAAGGATTCTGTAAAACACTGCCCCTTAATTCAGGCTCACAAAAGAATTAAATCAAAAACCTGAGTTCATAGAAAATAAAAAGAATCAATAGCTCTTTCATGATTTCAGAGTTATAGTTATTTGACAAATTTGATGAGTTGGTTTTAGGTTAGCTTCCTATTTTCTAAGGTTTCAGGCATCAAAAAAATGTCATTTTTTCTCGGTCATTGCAACATGTTTTTTTTCTTGGCTTGGCATTTTAATTGGATGCGGACAAAATGACGCAACTAGAATAATCAATTACTAGACCTTCTATTTCGGTCCTATGAAATCTTCTATTTGTTCAAGCTTCGTAGGCCCCTCTAACAAAGGTAGTGCAAAAATATCGGTCTAAAAATAAAATTCCTGGTTGCTCGTATGAAATTGACTATAGCAGGTGTTCCTTAACTCCCTTATTCTATCATTATCGAAAACTCCTTGTTTAGATAAATTTGATTTAATTTGCCATTTTCTGGCTATTCGAATTCATAAAGCTGGGGCGTTTAATCAATTGCTTTAGAGGGATAGCTTAATATTATAATCACTTTTATCAGGTTAACTGAAGGGTTCATCTCATCACAAAGTCTTCAGCCTGACAATAGCAGTGGAGAAAACACCGAGTTGCCAAGTGTCCGAGTAATGTCATGGTCTGAACGCAATCTATTCATAAAGCCAGGGCTTTCGAGTTTCCTCTATAAACCAATTGCCTTAGTGGAATAGCTCATTTTTTACGGATTTAATTTCTTAAGATTGTCAAGAAGAACCTGTTATAGTCTAGATGTTTGTTGAAAGTCAAAAATTTCATCTTTAGAGTTCAATTTCTAAGCAACTGACCTAAGCTAGATTCACCTACTCGAATATTCCATCTATAAAGATCATGATCATCGTTGAACGTCTTAAACAAAAAGTATAGTAATGTCAAAGTCCTCTTTTTCATTCCCTTATGATAAGAGAATACTATATTGGTTATTTGCAAGAGAATGGTATGGTGTTTGAGCATATTTTCTTGGGTAAGGTCAAAGTCCTTGTTTTACCACTTTTAAATCATGTTACTTTGTCAAAGATCCGTAACTCTGAATCATTTACAGAGTTTTTTAATTCAATTAATATTCAAAGAATTTCAAGTTTGGAAATTTGATTCGTTACTCGCCATCTTTAAAGTAAAATTTATTTAAATGTCCTTACAAAAAACTTGAGAAAAGATGAAAAAACAAATTCAACAAAATGTCTCAAATGATGAAATGATCTTCCTCCTCACTTGGATGCCCCCTGAGTTATTGAAGTCGATCCAGTTCTTCTTACGCATTTTATGTACGAATCTCTTGAATGCGTAACAGTTCTCAATAGTGTGCCCTGAGACACCACCTTGATATTCTCAATGAGTGTTCTCGTCATACCACTTGGGGTATGGGGGCTTCATTGGCTCCACCGGATATGGTGACACTACGTGGGTGTCAAAAAGTTGTTTGTAAAGCTCTTTGTAGGTCATGAGAATAGGGTCGAAATGTTCTCTTTCCTTCTTAGGTTCTCTGGAATCTTGACTAGAAGTACCTGACGGTACAGCAGTAGTTGATTTTAGTTTGGAGATTGTAATACCTTTATTAGTGTTGTAGGTTTTGACGTTGTTAATATTTTCATCCCTCTTCTTCATAAGAGGTTTCTTACTTGTCTCCCCTTCCTCAATCTTGCCTTGCTTTATGGCCGACTCGATCATTTCTCCGCCTAAAACTAAGTCTGAAAAGTTTCCTGATGTGATTGCAACTATATGTCCGAAGTACGGAGCCTTCAGGGTCTGTACAAAAAGCTTCCTGGTTTCCTTTTCATCAAATGGTGGATGAACCTACACAGCTAAATCCCTCCATTTCTATGCGTATTACCTGAAACTGTCGTTATGCTTATTTTCCATGCTTTGTAGCATAACTCGATCGGGCCTCTTGTCATTGACGTGCTTGTATTATTCCAAAAATGACTTGGCTAAATCCTTCCAAATCTTGATATAGAATATACTTAGCTGATTATACCATCGGATGACTGAGCTCGACAGACTCTCCTGGAAGTAATGGATCAGAAGTTGGTCGTTTCCTTCATATCATGTCATCTTTCGGCATAACATAGTAATGTAGACGGATGGGCAGCTGTTTCCATTGAACTTCTTAAATTTTGGGACTTGAATTTCGGAGGAAGAACCAGGTCTGGGACTAGACTGAGTTCTACAGTATCGACTCCATGGTAGTCATGGTCTCCTTTAATTATCTTCATTTGGTCCTCTAATTGCTTGATTTTCTCCTCCATCTTTTTTGTTTTGTCATCTTCGTCCAAATATGATATATGGTAATAACCCAGATTTTTCTCAGTGTTAGACACAACAGTCTGCATCTTTGTAGCATATGGGGTTTTTGCTTTTACAGAATAGCCATTTTCTGGCTAGCAGAATCCAAAAAGCTGAGGCGTTTAATCAATTACTTTAGAGGGACAGCTTAATATTATAATCACTTTTATCAGGTTAACTGAAGGGTTCATCTCATCATAAAGTCTTCAGCCTGACAATAGTAGTGGAGCAAACACCGAGTTGCCAAGTGTCCGAGCAATGTCATGGTTTGAACGCAATCTATTCATAAAGCCAGGGCTTTCGAGTTTCCTCTATAAACCAATTGCCTTAGTGGAATAGCTCATTTTTACGGATTTAATTTCTTAATATTGTCAAGAAGAACCTGTTATAGTTTAGGTGTTTGTTGAAAGTCAAAAATTTCATCTTTAGAGTTCAATTTCTAAGCAACTGACCTAAGCTAGATTCACCTACTCAACTATTCCATCTATAAAGATCATGATCATCGTTGAACGTCTTAAACAAAAAGTATAGTAATGTCAAAGTCCTCTTTTTCATTCCCTTATGAGAGGAGAATGCTATATTGGTTATTTGCAAGAGAAGGGTATGGTGTTTGAGCATATTTTCTTGGGTAAGGTCAAAGTCCTTGTTTTACCACTTTTAAATCATGTTACTTTGTCAAAGATCCGTAACTCAGAATCATTTACAGAGTTTTTTAATTCGGTTAATATTCAAAGAATTTCAAGTTTGCCAATTTGATTCGTTACTCGCCATCTTCAAAGTAAAATTTATTTAAATGTTCTTACAAAAAACTTGAGAAAAGATGAAAAAACAAATTCAAACAAAATGTATCAAATGATGAAATGATCTTCCTCCTCAATTGGATGCCCCCCGAGTTATTGAAGTCGATCCAGTTCTTGTTACGCATTTTTTGAACGAATCTCTTGAATGCGTAATAGTTCTCAATAGTGTGCCCTGGGATACCACCATGATATTCTCAATGAGCGTTCTCGTCATACCACTTGGGGTATGGGTGCTTCATTGGCTCCACCGGATATGGTGACACTATATGGGTGTCAAAAATTTGTTGGTAAAGCTCTTTGTAGGTCATGAGAATAGGGTCGAAATATTCCCTTTCCTTCCTAGGTTCTCTGGAATCTTGACTAAAAGTAACTGACGGTACAGCTGTAGTTGATTTTGGTTTGGATATTGTAATACCTTTATTAGTGTTGTAGGTGTTGACGTTGTTAATCTTTTCATCCCTCTTCTTCATAAGAGGTTTCTTACTTGTCTCCCCTTCCTCAATCTTTTCTTGCATTATGGCCGACTCGATCATTTCTCCGCCCATAACTAAGTCTGAAGAGTTTCCTAATGTGATTGCAACTAGGTGCCCGAATTACGGAGCCTTCAGGGTTTGTACAAAAAGCTTCCTGCTTTCTTTTTCATCAAATGGTGGATGAACCTACACAGCCAAATCCCTCCATTTCTATGTGTATTACCTGAAATTGTCGTTATGCTTATTTTCCATGCTTTGTAGCATAACTCGATTGGGTCTCATGTCATTGACGTGCTTGTATTATTCCAGAAATGACTTGGCTAAATCCTTCCAAATCTTGATATATAATATACTTAGTTGATTATATCATCAGATGGCTGAGCTCGACAGACTCTCCTGGAAGTAGTGGATCAGAAGTTGGTCGTTTCCTCCATATCCTGTCATCTTTCGGCATAACATAGTAATGTAGACGGATGGGCAGCTGTTTTCATTGAACTTATCGAATTTTGGGGACTTGAATTTCGGAGGAAGAACCAGGTCTGGGACTAGACTGAGTTACACAGCATCGACTCCATGGTAGTCATGGTCTCCTTTAACTATCTTCATTTGGTCATCTAATTGCTTGATTTTCTCCTCCATCTTCTTTGTTTTGTCCTCTTCGCCCAAATATGATATATGGTAATAACCCGGATTGTTTTCAGGGTTAGACACAACAGTATGTATCTTTGTAGCATATGGGGTTTTTACTTTTACAGAATAGCCATTTTCTGGCTAGCCGAATCCAAAAAGCCGAGGCGTTTATTCAATTGCTTTAGAGGGACAGCTTAATATTATAATCACTTTTATCAGGTTAACTGAAAGGTTCATCTTATCACAAAGTCTTCAGCCTGACAATAGCAGTGGAGAAAACACCAAGTTGCCAAGTGTCCGAGCAATGTCATAGTTTGAACGCAATCTATTCATAAAGCCAGGGCTTTCGAGTTTCCTCTATAAACCAATTGCCTTAGTGGAATAGCTCATTTTTTACGGATTTAATTTCTTAAGATTGTCAAGAAGAACTTGTTATAGTCTAGGTGTTTGTTGAAAGTCAAAAATTTTATCTTTAGAGTTCAATTTCAAAGCAACTAACCTAAGCTAGATTCACTTACTCGACTATTTCATCTATAAAGATCATGATCATCGTTGAACGTCTAAAACAAAAAAGTATAGTAATGTCAAAGTCCTCTTTTTCATTCCCTTATGAGAGGAGAATGTTATATTGGTTATTTGCAAGAGAATGGTATGGTGTTTGAGTATATTTTCTTGGGTAAGGTCAAAGTCCTTGTTTTACCAATTTTAAATCATGTTACTTTGTCAAAGATCCATAACTCTGAATCATTTACAGAGTTTTTTAATTCGGTTAATATTCAAAGAATTTCAAGTTTACCAATTTGATTCGTTACTCGCCATCTTTAAAGTAAAATTTATTTAAATGTCCTTACAAAAAACTTGAGAAAAGATGAAAAAACAAATTCAACAAAATGTCTCAAATGATGAAATGATCTTCCTCCTCACTTGGATGCCCCCTGAGTTATTGAAGTCGATCCAGTTCTTCTTACGCATTTTATGTACGAATCTCTTGAATGCGTAACAGTTCTCAATAGTGTGCCCTGAGACACCACCTTGATATTCTCAATGAGTGTTCTCGTCATACCACTTGGGGTATGGGGGCTTCATTGGCTCCACCGGATATGGTGACACTACGTGGGTGTCAAAAAGTTATTTGTAAAGCTCTTTGTAGGTCATGAGAATAGGGTCGAAATGTTCTCTTTCCTTCTTAGGTTCTCTGGAATCTTGACTAGAAGTACCTGACGGTACAGCAGTAGTTGATTTTAGTTTGGAGATTGTAATATCTTTATTAGTGTTGTAGGTTTTGACGTTGTTAATATTTTCATCCCTCTTCTTCATAAGAGGTTTCTTACTTGTCTCCCCTTTCTCAATCTTGCCTTGCTTTATGGCCGACTCGATCATTTCTCCGCCTAAAACTAAGTCTGAAAAGTTTCCTGATGTGATTGCAACTATATGTCCGAAGTACGGAGCCTTAAGGGTCTATACAAAAAGCTTCCTGGTTTCCTTTTCATCAAATGGTGGATGAACCTACACAGCTAAATCCCTCCATTTCTATGCGTATTACCTGAAACTGTCGTTATGCTTATTTTCCATGCTTTGTAGCATAACTCGATCGGGCCTCTTGTCATTGACGTGCTTGTATTATTCCAAAAATGACTTGGCTAAATCCTTCCAAATCTTGATATAGAATATACTTAGCTGATTATACCATCGGATGACTGAGCTCGACAGACTCTCCTGGAAGTAATGGATCAGAAGTTGGTCGTTTCCTTCATATCATGTCATCTTTCGGCATAACATAGTAATGTAGACGGATGGGCAGCTGTTTCCATTGAACTTCTTAAATTTTGGGACTTGAATTTCGGAGGAAGAACCAGGTCTGGGACTAGACTGAGTTCTACAGTATCGACTCCATGGTAGTCATGGTCTCCTTTAAGTATCTTCATTTGGTCCTCTAATTGCTTGATTTTCTCCTCCATCTTTTTTGTTTTGTCCTCTTCGTCCAAATATGATATATGGTAATAACCCGGATTTTTCTCAGTGTTAGACACAACAGTCTGCATCTTTGTAGCATATGGGGTTTTTGCTTTTACAGAATAGCCATTTTCTGGCTAGCAGAATCCAAAAAGCTAAGGCGTTTAATCAATTACTTTAGAGGGACAGCTTAATATTATAATCACTTTTATCAGGTTAACTGAAGGGTTCATCTCATCATAAAGTCTTCAGCCTGACAATAGCAGTGGAGCAAACACCGAGTTGCCAAGTGTCCGAGCAATGTCATGGTTTGAACGCAATCTATTCATAAAGCCAGGGCTTTCGAGTTTCCTCTATAAACCAATTGCCTTAGTGGAATAGCTCATTTTTTACGGATTTAATTTCTTAAGATTGTCAAGAAGAACTTGTTATAGTCTAGGTGTTTGTTGAAAGTCAAAAATTTTATCTTTAGAGTTCAATTTCAAAGCAACTAACCTAAGCTAGATTCACTTACTCGACTATTTCATCTATAAAGATCATGATCATCGTTGAACGTCTAAAACAAAAAAGTATAGTAATGTCAAAGTCCTCTTTTTCATTCCCTTATGAGAGGAGAATGTTATATTGGTTATTTGCAAGAGAATGGTATGGTGTTTGAGTATATTTTCTTGGGTAAGGTCAAAGTCCTTGTTTTACCAATTTTAAATCATGTTACATTGTCAAAGATCCATAACTCTGAATCATTTACAGAGTTTTTTAATTCGGTTAATATTCAAAGAATTTCAAGTTTACCAATTTGATTCGTTACTCGCCATCTTTAAAGTAAAATTTATTTAAATGTCCTTACAAAAAACTTGAGAAAAGATGAAAAAACAAATTCAAACAAAATGTATCAAATGATGAAATGATCTTCCTCCTCAATTTGATGCCCCCCGAGTTATTGAAGTCGATCCAGTTCTTGTTACGCATTTTCTGAACGAATCTCTTGAATGCGTAATAGTTCTCAATAGTGTGCCCTGGGATACCACCATGATATTCTCAATTAGCGTTCTCGTCATACCACTTGGGGTATGGGTGCTTCATTGGCTCCACCGGATATGGTGACACTATATGGGTGTCAAAAATTTGTTGGTAAAGCTCTTTGTAGGTCATGAGAATAGGGTCGAAATATTCCCTTTCCTTCCTAGGTTCTCTGGAATCTTGACTAAAAGTAACTGACGGTACAGCTGTAGTTG
Organism: Hibiscus syriacus; assembly: GCF_006381635.1. Lineage (NCBI taxonomy): Eukaryota > Viridiplantae > Streptophyta > Magnoliopsida > Malvales > Malvaceae > Hibiscus > Hibiscus syriacus. Next base: position 686,085 of record NW_024062608.1, read on the forward strand.
ATTTTGGTTTGGATATTGTAATACCTTTATTAGTGTTGTAGGTGTTGACGTTGTTAATCTTTTCATCCCTCTTCTTCATAAGAGGTTTCTTACTTGTCTCCCCTTCCTCAATCTTTTCTTGCATTATGGCCGACTCGATCATTTCTCCGCCCATAACTAAGTCTGAAGAGTTTCCTAATGTGATTGCAACTAGGTGCTCGAATTACGGAGCCTTCAGGGTTTGTACAAAAAGCTTCCTACTTTTTTTTTCATCAAATGGTGGATGAACCTACACAGCCAAATCCCTCCATTTCTATGTGTATTACCTGAAATTGTCGTTATGCTTATTTTCCATGCTTTGTAGCATAACTCGATTGGGTCTCATGTCATTGACGTGCTTGTATTATTCCAGAAATGACTTGGCTAAATCCTTCCAAATCTTGATATATAATATACTTAGCTGATTATACCATCAGATGGCTGAGCTCGACAGACTCTCCTGGAAGTAGTGGATCAGAAGTTGGTCGTTTCCTCCATATCTTGTCATCTTTCGGCATAACATAGTAATGTAGACGGATGGGCAGCTGTTTTCATTGAACTTATCAAATTTTGGGGACTTGAATTTCGGAGGAAGAACCAGGTCTGGGACTAGACTGAGTTCCACAGCATCGACTCCATGGTAGTCATGGTCTTCTTTAACTATCTTCATTTGGTCATCTAATTGCTTGATTTTCTCCTCCATCTTCTTTGTTTTGTCCTCTTCGCCCAAATATGATATATGGTAATAACCCGGATTATTTTCAGGGTTAGACACAACAGTATGTATCTTTGTAGCATATGGGGTTTTTACTTTTACAGAATAGCCATTTTCTGGCTAGCCGAATCTAAAAAGCCGAGGCGTTTATTCAATTGCTTTAGAGGGACAGCTTAATATTATAATCACTTTTATCAGGTTAACTGAAAGGTTCATCTTATCACAAAGTCTTCAGCCTGACAATAGCAGTGGAGCAAACACCAAGTTGCCAAGTGTCCGAGCAATGTCATGGTTTGAACGTAATCTATTCATAAAGCCAGGGCTTTCGAGTTTCCTCTATAAACCAATTGCCTTAGTGGAATAGCTCATTTTTTACGGATTTAATTTCTTAAGATTGTCAAGAAGAACTTGTTATAGTCTAGGTGTTTGTTGAAAGTCAAAAATTTTATCTTTAGAGTTCAATTTCTAAGCAACTAACCTAAGCTAGATTCACTTACTCGACTATTTCATCTATAAAGATCATGATCATCGTTGAACGTCTAAAACAAAAAAGTATAATAATGTCAAAGTCCTCTTTTTCATTCCCTTATGAGAGGAGAATGTTATATTGGTTATTTGCAAGAGAATGGTATGGTGTTTGAGTATATTTTCTTGGGTAAGGTCAAAGTCCTTGTTTTACCAATTTTAAATCATGTTACATTGTCAAAGATCCATAACTCTGAATCATTTACAGAGTTTTTTAATTCGGTTAATATTCAAAGAATTTCAAGTTTACCAATTTGATTCGTTACTCGCCATCTTTAAAGTAAAATTTATTTAAATGTCCTTACAAAAAACTTGAGAAAAGATGAAAAAACAAATTCAAACAAAATGTCTCAAATGATGAAATGATCTTCCTCCTCACTTGGATGCCCCCCCAAGTTATTGAAGTCGATCCAGTTTTTGTTACGCATTTTCTGCACGAATCTATTGAATGCGTAACAGTTCTCAATAGTGTGCCCTGGGACACCACCATGATATTCTCAATTAGCGTTCTCGTTATACCACTTGGGGTATGGGTGCTTCATTGGCTCCACCGGATATGGTGACACTATGTGGGTGTCAAAAAGTTGTTGGTAAAGCTCTTTGTAGGTCATGAGAATAGGGTCGAAATATTCCCTTTTCTTTCTAGGTTCTCTGGAATCTTGACTAGAAGTATCTGACGGTACAGCTGTAGTTGATTTTGTTTTGGAGATTGTAATATCTTTATTAGTGTTGTAGGTGTTGACGTTGTTAATCTTTTCATCCCTCTTCTTCATAAAAGGTTTCTTACTTGTCTCCCCTTCCTCAATCTTGCCTTGCTTTATGACCGACTCGATCATTTCTCCGCCCATAACTAAGTCTGAAAAGTTTCATGATGTGATTGTAACTAGGTGTTTGAAGTACGGAGCCTTCAGGGTCTGTACAAAAAGCTTCTTGGTTTCCTTTTCATCAAATGGTGTATGAACCTACACAGCCAAATCCCTCCATTTCTATGTGCATTGCCTGAAACTGTCGTTATGCTTATTTTCCATGCTTTGTAGCATAACTCGATCGGGTCTCATGTCATTGACGTGCTTGTATTATTCCAGAAATGACTTGGCTAAATCCTTCCAATTCTTGATATAGAATATACTTAGCTGATTATACCATCAGATGGCTGAGCTCGACAGACTCTCCTGGAAGTAGTGGATCAGAAGTTGGTCGTTTCCTCCATATCCTGTCATCTTTCGGCATAACATAGTAATGTAGACGGATGGGGAGCTGTTTCCATTGAACTTCTCGAATTCTGGGGACTTGAATTTCAGATGAAGAACCAGGACTGGGACTAGACTGAGTTCCATAGCATCGACTCCATGGTAGTCATGGTCTTGTTTAACTATCTTCAATTGGTCCTCTAATTGCTTGATTTTCTCCTCCATCTTATTTGCTTTGTCCTCTTCGCCCAAATCTGATATATGGTAATAACATGGATTGTTCTCAGGGTTAGACATAACAGTTTGTATCTTTGTAGCAGATGAGGTTTTTGCTTTTGCAGAGGATGAGTCCTCTTGGACTTCTGGTAAGATTCCAGGTGAGACAACCACTCACGGGGTAGGTGGCATAGTTACCCCTTCCGATGAACCTTCCCCAGATGCACTTGTCTGACATAGGCCAGCTAGCTTGGCCACAATCTGATCGACCAAGGACACTTGGTTCTTCGTGATTGTATCCAAAGTACCCAGACTGCTATGGTTTATCTTATCTTCTAGTTCTCTCTGTAACTTCAGCATATTTTCCTCGAGTTGGGCAATTTTTGCTTCCATCTTCTTCTTTTTTGAGGGGTGTTATGCAGATGGGGTATGTCCAATGCTTGAGGTGGTGTATCCAATATTTGTTCCTTTTGACGAGACATTCTTCTGTTAGTTAATGTGAATATAAAGAAATGAAAATAACAAAATGCAAAATCTATCTAAATGCATGATGCAATAAATGTTCGAGGCATTGATCCAAAAATGTGTCTGTTATTATAAATAATTCTTATTGGGTACAAAAGTGTTATTTCTTAAAAGACAAAAAATATTTTGAAGGTATATTCTTCTAGACCCCAAATAGCTTCTTACAGGTTGACTTATCTTCTGTCTTCACCTATCTATTTGAATACCCTATCGAACCGTTCGAGCCTCTCTGAGATGCTTTTCGTACTTGTCCCAAGAAGTCTCGAAGGGTTGTATCTCTGGTTTTTCACTCTCTACTGAGTCTACCTTTAACGAAAGCGCCTTTGGAAACTTCTATTGAATGGAACTATCTGAAACTCACTTGTTTGCTTCTTAGATTTGTCAACAATGGCCTATTGTCTTTAAAGGGACTCTCCAGGTCAATAACCTTTGTTCTCGTCTTGCCCCTGCAACCTTTGCCACCTCAAAAAGTTGACTTTTTGTGTGCACAGTGTAAATCCCGGTTCATTCTGAGTATTCTCTGACCATAGCTGGACTTCTAAGTTTTTCATCTCTTGTATTATAACCCCTTTTTCCATTAATACAAATTATGTACGTTTAACGAACACGTTTTTTGTGGATCAACACCTCTTTTGAAAGATGTAAATGATAAAAAATGAAAGAGAACAAAAATAAAAAAGAGTTAGTGGGGTAAATCAAAACAATAATGAAAATAAAATGTCCTACCCCACATGATATCTACCCCACATGCTTATTATTCCTACCCGGACATGATCTTTATCCCACATGTTAATTTTGAACCAGTCCTAACCACATAAATTTCTAGTTCACATGCTTTGAACAGAAAATAAAGCAGGAAATAATATCGAAGCAACTTAGGGTTTGAAATGAGGTTTCGAGGTGGGTTCTAATTCCTTGTAGTCTCCAAGTTCAAGTTCTTAAAAGGTACTCGAGTTCTCCTTACTGGTGTCCCCTTGGGCTTGCCATACCCTTAGTCCTAAGTCCATTACAAGCTCACATGGACTAAGTTAAACTCGAGATGATATATTCCCTTATGCCCATACAGTGAATAAATTCACACGAAGACATAAGGTATATGAATCTCGAAGGCTACTTGTTAGGCTTGTGCGGAGAATAAAGTCTAACGAAGGTGTCGCTTTCACCCCCACTTAAACAGGGTTCAGAGTTTAGGTATAGAGCTTGAGATGAAAATTTTACAAATCTGAAATCATTGAGAAAAACGTCAGTACAACTATTTATTTGAAAAATAATCAAAGATAAATAATTAGAATCGAATAAATGAATTAAAATTTAAACTTGTAATTTTCGCTCAAAAAGACAACCGGAAATTAATTTTGGCCTGACTCACTGACTTGTCCCCAGTGGAGTCGCCAAGCTGTCATGATCATCTTTCGGGTGGGCTCGAAATTGGGCTTCGACTTGAATAATTGGGTTAGAGTCTCCACCGATCATTTAAAAAAAATATTTAGGTGGAACGGACATCATCTTACCTATTTTGCGTTTCACCATAAATGTGTCGGGTGCGGGAGTTGGTTACAGTCAAAGAAGGATTAGCACTCTTGTACTGTCCTTTCGGTACCAATTAATTTGTGAGTTGATTAAAATACCCCCAAAAAGTTAAAAGTATTATAAAAATATAACAACTATATCTTCTTACATCTACCCTAGGAATAATAACCATAACACATGTATCATTGAGGGAAAACATATACACCAATACATACAGCTAACATGCATAATATATATATATATATATATATATATATATTATAAAATGCACAATGCACGAAAAAAATGTGTAAATTTATGAAATGCACGACAGCTAACATGCATAATAATGAAATATATATATATATATATATTATGAAATGTACAATGCACGAAAAAAATGAGTAAATTTATAAAATGCACCACAGCTAACATGCATTATATATATTATGAACACAGAAATCGACCCAAAAAGTCGACTGAACTTAAAAATAAAAAGATAATAAAATAAATAAAAGATAATAGGAATAAAAATATTTAAAAAAACAAAATAAAATGTTGAATTATAAAAAGGAATATAAAAACAAGTAAATAAAATAAACAATAAACAATAAAAAAAGAATGTCGGGCTATGAGAAAGAAAAAAAAGGAAAAATAAAACAAACCAAAATATGAATTAAAAATAAGAAAATAAGAAAAAAAGGAAAATGACCAAATTAAAAGAAAAATAAAACAAGTGGTGGATTTAAAAAAAATGAAATTAGAATTGAATTAAGGATTCGAAAATGAATTTTCAAATAATAGAGGGACCAATTTTGTAATTAGCCCATGCCCGAACGAAAACACGAGGATCTAATGGTCTGAGGGTTGGGTCAACGGGCCAAACAGGTTTGGTATAAATACCAAAAATCCAAAACAGTTTTCATTTCCTTCCCCTTTTCTCAAATGAATCTAAACCAAAGCTCTCAAATCCTCTGAAAAAATTCAAAGTGTTCTTCATTCTGCGCAGCCCAGAAATCGGCAGGTCGCCGCCACGCTGGCCGTCGTTCATCGACAGCGACCAACCAAAAAAATTGTTTTTTTAAAAAGCTTTTCCCCCTCCTTTCGAAAATCCTATTGGTTTTTTAAAAAGGGTCTCGGGGGAGAGTAGATCTAGGAGAGAAGATCTCGGTCTCCCCGCATGTTCATCGGCCTTCGAAGCAAATAAAAGAAAAAAAATGAAAGTCCCTCCCAAGCCACATGCAAACACCACAAACGTACAAGGTAAAAAATATACCTTTGTTATTGCCTTCTTTTCGATTTTTACAAATGTATATTGCGTATATTTGCTCTGATTTTTTCTTCTAATTTCCGTGTGTAAAATCGTGTTGATTACATGAGTATTTATATAAAAAAATATATGTTATTTTTAGTCTAGTAGAATCCTAATGAAACTACACTTGGTGCTTGTTGTTTGTTGGTAGTTTTCTTGTTGCCGAGAAACTCGGTCGTTGGGGGTGTGTTGCCGTGAAAAGTGGCGTAGAGGAGAGGCGACTGAACATTTTGAAACAACCCTAATCTGTTCTAGGGTTTCAAACCGAGTTGGGCTGCAGTCTTGGATTTGGACCAGTTCACGGGTTGCAAATCGGGTCGTTGATGTGGGCCGCTGGGACTTGTTGGTTTGGGCTGCTGGGCGTGAAGCATCTTCACTTGGGCTGTGATTTGTGTAATGGGTCGGGCTGTACAAAGCAAAGAGACCGTTTGCAAAAACAAAAAAAAAACATTAGTATAATAATAATATAATATATGTGTGTATAAACTATACAATATACGCATAATATTATATAGTGTGGATACAATGTATACAATGTACACAATGTATGCATACTAATATATCATAAATATGCAACACGTATATACTATATAATATAGTTAAAAAATCAAACGAAAATGAGTGTCTACAGTAATCCTAGAAGTCTAACCCAAACTATCACCTTCGAAGGATATTTTTCCGAAGTGGAGAAAGAGCTATCTCAAGGTTGGACCGTCAAGTAATTACCGTAGATAGTACAAGGACCATCTGTCAAAGCTTTAACGTAATCATGTTCTACTATAAGCTGTAAGGAAATAGTTGTTATCCAAATCAATAAGTCTAAATTCTCTCAGATTTCCATAGATCCTGGATTGGAGTCAAAAGAGTCTTATACCCAATAGAACGACCTAAAAAACGAACAACAAACACATGTTGCATGCATTTGTCGAATTGTTCGTGAACACGATCCGAGAACTGGATCATAAGGAATGAGTCCGAATTATCAATAATGCAGTCATCCTCCAGCACAATCACATTATCAACTCCAATCGATTTTGTTGTTTTATGTTTATCAACAGCCGCCCTTTGATCATATTAGCATAAGAGACTTTACTAGTATCATTACTCTTATTTTTAAATAATGTATTCTTTATTCTCTTATATTTGATTTTTTTACTCATGTTTAATTTTTCTTAATTTTATAGTAAATATTTATATTTTAATATTTTTTATAATTAATGGTATTTTTATATTTAATTTTGAATTTTTATATTTTAAGTTTAAAATATTTGTATTCTAAAAAAACCAAATAAGCTCTTTAACTTTTTAAAAAAATGAATTTGGCCCTCAAATTTGAAAAAAAAAATCAATATAGCTCATCTGTCATCATGGACTACAACGTCAACACTATAGATTGTCACGTCAACACAATAAAATGCCGCGTCAATATTATAACGGTCAACGACGAAAACCGTTAGTTAAAGGGCCACATTTTTTTTTTAAGTTCGATGACCACTTTGAATAGAAAATTTTTCGAGGGTCACATTGATTATTTTAATAAGTACAAGGGCATCAATTACGTTTTTTCCAAAGAAAGTAGACAATTTCAAGATAGAATCATTTTCTTTTTGAACCAAATATAGAATAGATAGAATCATTTTTGTACAATAGTAGATTACAGATGTACATATCCTCCCAGAAGCATATGGCTCATATATGTTGGTTGTTTCTAGGAAATATAAAAGATAAGGATTAAAGCTGTTTCTTTTATACTTTTTCCCCTCTCTGGTTTGTGGTGATGTTTAATCTTAATTTTAGACTTGTATTTTAAACCTTAACCAACAAGTCCATTTTATCATCAAATTTAATTCGAAAAAAAACCCACAAATTTAACACCGAGCCTCTTGATTTTGTCCCACTCTTCAGACAAAGATTCCTCGGTCGTAAATATCAACTTTCTTCCATTTTTTTAAGTGTTGATGTCCTTTTCCAAAGCCCGGGTAGCTCAACCATCTAACAAAGTTCACAAGTGTTGTCATTTTCTATAGATATTTTTAAAGAACAATGGTTTACGATTTGTTCCATGACAAGAATATTTAAGATTTTTAATCTTAAAAAAGGTAAAGAAAATGATCCTTCGATATGATCAATCAGGGATGAAACCATTGTGATATTTCGCCCTTGTGGTCACCCGCATGCATATCATACGCACATTTAAATTGAAGAAATAATTTTGAGGGTTATTTCAATCGTGTTCACAATAGATTGATTGCATTATGTCTCTTAATCATCACATTAATTTTAAATTAAAATTTTAATATTATATCAACCAAATCATTTTATTAATCTAATTGTTATTTAAATATTGGATACGTATTTTAGAGACTAAATTAAAGAAATTCAATGATAACTTAAATCTTTATAATTTTAGACATTAAATAAATTAAGTCTTAACCATGAATTATTAATTTAAATATCTAATAACCCTTATATTTTGAAATTTTAGTAATTTAACCCTTGTTGATGTTCATTCTCGATTTCATGCATGCAAGCTTAAATCTAGCATGAAATATATTACAAGTAGATAGATTAAATGGTAAAAATATGTGCATTTATCATATAGAATAAAATTTAAAAAGATTATTTTAGTAACACGATACATTTAAAGCTGACACTATAATAAATATAGGTGTATTTGTAATTTGATCTGTGTGTTTTATACATTACACACGTATTTACAACTCTAATAGTCCTATCTAACTCAACTAATTAATATTTATTTGGACCATTAAAAGAGTAAGCAGGACACCCATGGTTCATACCAACAAATATTTTGAGTATAATTTGAAGTTTAAGGATTAGATGAAAATTTAAGCCACAGCTTGAGGGTATATTCGAATCGGATCCGGGGCATCTTTGGCCCTCAATCCAAACAGACTCGAAGCTTTCGGATCTTTTCCCTTTTTTCTATTTCTCTCTCCCGATTGCTTATTTTCACTTCAGGATTTTACCGATTCGATAATAGCTCAACTCAAACCAAGGTTGAGATATCGACTACTAGCAGGTTAACGCTGCAAGTTACTTGAGCAGGTTCATTTAAACGCTATTTTGTTATCCGTTTTTGCATTTTGCTTGCTAGGTAGTTGTCAAAAGTTCCAATTTTTGTGAATTATATTTCTCGCAATGAGATTCTTACAATTACCCATATTTCGTTTCCATTAGAACTATAAAAAGTTTATGTATTCTTTGCCTTTAGTTTTCCTGAAAGTTTTAGCTTTGAAATGGGATTATTAAAACAGTAAAAAGTTATATTTTTTATTGAAAGTGGGCAATATATTTGTTTTAAGAGAAAATAACCTCAATGACCAAAAATTCCATATAATATACGATTTTAACCAACTTTTTCCGGATTTGCCAAAATGACCAACAAAATCGCAATGCGATCGCTAATTCGCAACGCGATCTCCATTATCGCAAATTCGCGTTGCATTTTCGCAATGCGATAGTTGAAAATCGCGTTGCGATGGTCTACAGTATCGTTGCGATTTTCCCAATTCGCAATGCGAATAAGTAAATCGCAACGCGAATTGGGAAAATCGCAATGCGAATAAGTAAATCGCAATGCGAATTGGGAAAATCGCAATGCGATACTGACTATCGCAATGCGATAATAAAAAATCGCAACGAGATACTTACTTTCGCAACGCGATACTGACTTTCGCAACGCGATTTACATAGCGCCATTCGTATTAACGCGTATTTTTTTTTTCAAATTCCAAACACGTATTTTTTCTTAATAAATCGGAAAATGAACCGTCCACAGTAATCGCAACTCATAACCTCAAACCCAAAAACACAACACTCAGTCCCATCTCCATCTCTCACTCTCTACGGCGAAATCCGTCCCCATCTCCGAAGATTTCCGTCCCCATCGCCGGCGAAATCCCTCACAACCATTCACAGTCAAAAATCCCTCACAATCATTCAGAAATGGAAAATCAACCTCCGAGGGTTAGTTTTTTTTATTTTTATTTTGAAATTTTTGCATTATTTTAGGTTTTTCATATTGAGATTGATGATAAGTTTACTGGTAATTTCAATAATAGATTAACCATTTCACTTAGATTTCTTATTAAATTCATTCGATTGCTGCCAATACTGCTAAACTGTTTAGCCTGTGAAGTTAGTATTTGTCTTTGCTTTGTCTTTTGGTTGAAGTAATGCAGAAGAAGAATAGTTTCGAGAATGAAAATCGCAACGCGGAAATAACTATCGCAACTAGATAATCGCAACGCGAAATAAAAATCGCAACGCTAAACCAAAATCGCATTGCGATTTTCATTTCGCGATGCGATTTTCATTTCGCGTTGCGATTTTTATTTCGCGGTTGCGATTTTCATTTCGCGTTGCGATTGTCTGGTCGCGATAGTCATTTCGCGTTGCGATTCTCTCGTTGCGATAGTCATTTCCGCGTTGCGATTCTCATTATCTCGTTGCGATTTTCATTTCAACCAAAAGACAAAAACAGTGTTGCAAATTTTAGTTTCAAGAATAAACTACTATTTATGTTTATTGTTTTGTTTTTGGTATATCTTGACAGTGTAATTTTTGGTATATCTAACTTGGTATGTTTATTGTTTTTTTGTAGAAATTTTTTTCGGCTTCATTGACATTAAGGAATAAAGTTAGCCTAGCCACTACAATTGCTTCGAAGCTTTCACCTGCACAAAGAAAATTGTTTGAAGAAACCTGCTTCGGGCCATGGCTGAGAGTACAGCATCCGGGTGGAGATGCTAGTTTGACCCATTTGTGGCTTCAGACCATGACTAGCGATCTACCCGACAGTATACAACGTGGTGAGGAAGAGATATGGTTTCATTTTCCACCGGCGTATACTTGTTTTGGGCGGAAGGAGTTCTGCTTAATCACTGGTCTACGATTCGGACACGATGATGTAGGCCGGTACACTCGTCATATCACCCGCCCATCATGGTTATCCAGGGTTTTTCCTGATGAGTCAATAGAGAAGCCGAACTTACACGTCGACGACATGAAGAAATTGTTTAATAAGAAAGATGGTTTTACTCGGATGAATGACGTCGATGTTGTCCGAGTATGCCTTCTACTACTTTTGTATGCCGGCTTTCTAGGCAGAGAGGCCAGACAACCTATTCCTCAGGAGCTAATATTATTGGTAGAGGACCTAAATGCATGGAATCTGTTTCCGTGGGGTTCGTATATATGGAAAGCTACCTGGACTAAGTTGTCGTCTGCCTTTGATGACCGCAAAAGTTTGCGGGGCGATGGGTCGAAATACACTTAGTCAGGCTTTGTTTGGGCCTTTAAGGTAAGAATTTCTATATAATGTTTTCAAAATTATAATTAATTATTTAACAATTACTAATGTTTGTTATTATATTGTTTGTAGATTTGGATATTCGAGGCTTTCCCCAGCATGCGGACATATGCATTAAAATCCTCAGATGATATTCCTAGGGCTATTTCCTGGAAGAGGAAACGTATGTTGGATTGGGAAGACTTAATACCATATGCGACAATAAATAATGTAAGTTAACACAAATACTATCATATATAAACAAGTTATTAATAGTAGACGTTTGACTTTGTTTTAGTTTTTATATTTTTAGGAGGCCAACACTCCATTAATGAGACTGACACCCACGGAGGCTGAGATTTCCACTGATTGGTGGCAAGCTAGTCAGCGTTTTTTTGATGGCACGAATGATGAGCAGCCTCCACTTCCTCCACTTCGAGAGCCATCACCTCACCCAGAGCCATCACCTGATCGACCCGACTATACACCTCTACAACGAGAGCCATCACATATCCCGTCACATCATCGAGTCTCTTCTCCACCATCACCTCATGATAGGCGACCGACAAAGATGCCACGACTTCTATCTCCCTGTTCTCCACCTCCACGGGATGAGTTAAGGGAGTTACGTGATGAGGTCAATGCCTTGCGTGAGGAGATCGGTACTCTACGCGATAACGATGGTGCATGGCGTGTGGAGGTGTCTACTTTACATGGTGAGGTTGCCGCTCTACGTGAGATGGTAGTATCGTTGCAGAATGAGGTTCATACTCTACGCAACGAGGTAAGTTTAAGATTTTCCATATTTAACTTGATGATAAATTTACTCGTAATTTCACTTAAATTAACCATTTCACTTAGATTGCTTAGTAAATTTATTCGGTTGCTGCCAAAACTGCTAAACTTTTTACTTTAACACTGTGAAGTTAGTATTTGTCTTTGTTTTGTCTTTTGGTTGAAAGTTTGAAATATATTTATCTTTGTTTTCACTGTTTAAATATCATGTCTGTTTATTTACTGATATTTGTATTTTTATTTAGCGGACCGATAAGGTGGATGCTTTACGTCGGGTTTTTCTTGCACGACAGAGTTCACGCATCAGACGGCGTGCACGTGCTATTAAGTCTCGTATACCCCAATAGTGCGAAGACACCGCAAGAAGAAGCCCGACTCGCCTATCATCCCTCAAGAGTCCACTCCTATCGTTGAAGAGGCCCCTATCATTCCTCGAGAGTCCCCTCCCACCGTTCAAGAGGCCACTGTCATCGTTGAAGAGGTCCCTCCCACCATTCAAGAGCCCGATTCACATGGCGTCATATGTAGGATTCTTGAGAAACCCTCTGACGTGCCGAACATGATGGATTCAAGTTGGCTCTCGTATGAGTTACCGGCCAGTACCATACCGGTATCTGAAGAGGAGAGGAAACAACTACCGGACACAATTTTGGATAACACCCTTTGGGCTAAGACCGCAATTGATTTTTATCTACATGAGCGAAGCCAGGGGTGTTTCACTGACATATGCAAGCTCAATGATGATATCTATTTGTTGCTTGATCGGTCTTGGTGGGGCGTATTATTAGGGGTCGAAGACAATGGCTATTTCGATGGAGGGGTAAGTCTTATATTTTTCTTATATTTTCATTTGATTAATTTGTTTAAAAATTAATGTAATTCACTAATATATGTATTTTTTTGTAAAACAGCATATCGATGCGTGGGTGTCACGTCTACTAATAATTAGGAAACTTAAGGAAAATAAAAGAAATACACGGTATACAATAATGCCGACGGCTTTTAACGCAGTTCACTTGAAGAATCAACGAGATGAATCATTTGCGTTGGGCAATGGACAAGCTAAACTTTATCCTGCATGGTGGGAGGTCGATAAGGTTAGTGTTTATTTTAGATTGAGTTTAAAGGTATTCATAAATAAGTGCGCAAATGAATGAATTATTACTTATGATTGCAGGTGTTTATCCCTGTTTTGGAACGTAACCATTGGCTTCTCGTCGAGCTTCAGATCCCATCCCTTAAGGCAATAGTATATGACAGCATGATAAATTACATATCATTGGCTGATTTAAGAGATATTATTAAGTGATGGAGCTCTTATTTGGCTAAATACTTGGATGCGATAAATTATTGGACTCGTTCTGGAAACAAGAAGCCAAAGAAGCTCAATATTACAGTTAGCAGAGACGAGACCGCACCACAACAAACGAAAGGACCCAGAGGGGATTGTGGTCCTCTCGTATGCTTGGCGTTGGACCGTTTGATCACAGGAAGTATAAAGTATCTACCTCCCACCGATATAGATAGAGCTGCAGTAGGCTTGTGGTTTTGACATTATATGGCTAGATCGATATATACGAGACGCTGCCTACCTGGATCCGCGTTATAAAAATGTCCATAAACAATTGGTATGTCTATAGGCTTGTGGTTTGAAAATGTTTGGTTAAGTACCTAGAATTCAATAATTTGCTGTTTGTAGGTTTTAGATGTGTAGAAAGTGTTGTTTGAGCAAATGTTTGGTTTATGCAGGTTAATCTCAGAAGTGAGCTGCGTGAAAATGATGTATGGCTGCAAAAGTTGATTCAATAGTAGAAGTGTTATTTTCTCTAATAATTATTGCTTATTTTTTGATTGTTTAATTAATTGATTTGTAAAAGGTGATTTGTAAAAGTTGATTTGTTTAATTGATGTTAACATAATTCTTATTTGTGCTTGTTTAATTGATTGAAATGTAATGGTTGATTTTGTTGATTTCAATCTGCATTATGTTGAAGGAAAAAAGTACTATCGCAATGCGAAATGAAAATCGCAACGAGAGAATCGCAACGCGAAAATGAAAATCGCAACGTGAAATTAAATTCGCGTTGCGATTTTCATTTCGCATTGCGATTCCCTCGTTGCGATTTTCATTTCACATTGCGAAATTAGCGTTGCGATTTTCATTTCGCATTGCGATTCTCTCATTGCGATTTTCATTTCGCATTGCGATAGTAATTTCCGCGTTGCGATGGACATTAAGATGATTGCCTATTAAGTGATAACAACTGGAACAGATCATAGCAATTTTCAAACTCAAGTTACTAACACATGCCTAACTGAAAATGTTAAAAGTTCACACATAAAATCTACATAATACAACGTTTGCATTTAAAAATCACCTAAGTTAACAGTCCCAAAAGGTGAAGCCAGTTGTGATTGGGATTTTAAAGATGATTGCGATTTTGATTGCCTTTTTCTTGACACCATATGAGCTTTGGATTTTGATGATGATCCATATTTTGGTAGAGGAAAAGATGATTGTGATGGCACTGGTGATCCACATGTCAACCTTGTATGACCACTTTCCTTGCACCGACTACATGTCGATCTCTTCTTCTCTTCACCCTTAGACGGTATACGATCGTGACTTTTTGGTCGGCCAGGTAGCCTTCTGCCCATGGTTGGTGGCAAAACTGTTTGTAAGTCATCTGGTATGTCCCACTCAGAAGAATGTGAAATAGGGTAGACAATCTCGGCATAAGTCTGTCGATATACTTCTGTAGTGTAGCAATCCATAGCGTATGTGCTTGAATCATCTTGGTTTAGATGAAGAGCAACTTTTATAACATGGCCACATGGATAACCAGATGTTTGCCATTTCATACAACTACACGTCCTTGCATTTAGATCGACAAGCCCATTTAAGTTATTATCCAGTACTTCAAACAAAGTGTTTGAACATGGTTCAACTCTCCATGACGTTGACTTCACAACACGTTTCGTTATCTTTTTTTCAGTCCATGGTGTAACACGATGTTCCAATGTTCCTGTAAATTTAAATAAATAATACTTAGTAAAATATATGATAAGTTACGAATTCAAAGAAATAATACCTGCATGGTTTCTTTTCTTGTAGTACCACTGTTGAATAGAGGCTCGAAAAACTCCATTAACATAGTAATGGGTAATTTCCGGGAATGACGACTTAGAGCGTTAATTGATTCTGCACTATTAGACGTCATGAAACCATATCTTGCTCCAAGTTGATGTACTCTTGACCATCTTTCAAACCCGACATCTTCTAGTGTTTGAGCACACTGAGGCAAAACACGTCTTAAACAGTTTATATGCTTATTGAAATCCACTTCCCGATAAGCCTTTACAGCCTTCCAGTATGTCCATTTGTGCTTTTTTATACCAGCAGACCTTGATTTTAGATTTCTATACAAATGAACACCACAAAGTCCATGAAAAGCATCTGGGAAACACCTTCTAACAGCGTTGTCAATTGAGTTTTCCCTATCGGATATGATTTCAGATTGCTAATAGGACCTATGCAATCCCTAAGATGCCCCATAAACCATGTCCATGAATCAGAGGTTTCAGATTTGCCAACCCCGTAAGCTATTGGCAATATCCCATTGTTAGCATCCATGGCTACTGCTAATAAGTTTACTCCAAGGTATCGACCTTTCAAATGTGCTCCGTCAACTATAATAACTGGGCGCATGCAAGTAATAAACGAACGAATCTACAAAATAATATACACAAGAAATATAATCATTTAAATTTTAAATGCATGTAACTAACAGAAATGAGTCAACAGAATTATATTGATTTACTAACCGCAGCACCAATGGCGATAAACAGCAACTCAAAGCGTCCATCTCTATCTGTTTTGATATGAGTTACCGACCCAGGATTTTTCAGCTTTAAATTGTGACAATAAGCCGGCAGTTGGGCAAACGATGCTTCTGGCGACCCCCTCAACAATTCCAAGGCATAACATTTGGCTCTCCAAGCTTGAGAATATGTTATACTAATCTTGAACCGAGCATTCATGTCAGTCATAATTTCATGTCCCCGATATACCCTGCCATTCAAAAACATTAACTCAGCCAGAAAACCACCCAACACCTTTTTGTTTGCCTGTCTATGGTGAGGAAAAACTTGGGTTCTTGAACATGTATGTTTATCAATAAAAGTCCTAACTTGAAACATTGCGCAATCTTTTATCCTCTTTGCAATCATATGCCACGTACAGTTTTTGTCAATCGTACACCTTGTTTCGAAACGATCTTTGCTTGATTTGTTAACTTTTAGTTGATAGCCATCTTCCACACATTTCGTATACAAAGCTATCTTCAAGTCTTCCTTTGTATCAAAACAATCATCTTTCTTGATACGAATAACTTTTGTGTAACAATCAACTGCTTTCTTTGCCAACTCTTCTTCCGGTAACTGAAGTAATTCTGGCATATTCCAGTTATACTCCCGTGGCATTTTCTTTTCTTCGAGGACTTTTTCTTCTTCTTTTTCTTCTTCAGGATTATATGAATTACAGAATGGATGTTCAACATGTTCATTCACAGTCGTAACTTCCTCCTCATTATCATCAACAACATCTTCCTCGGTAACGGGTGTTTCATCATCAAAATTCGGGTATTGACCAATATCAAAATCATTACACGCAGGGTCTGTTTCTTCTTCTGAAATATCATCAAAATCCGTGTATTGACCAATATCAAAGTCCGGGTATTGACCAAGATCAAATTTCGAATACTGACTAGTACTCACAATTTTTTCTCTTGGCTCATCATCGTCTAATTGGTCAATACGAAAACCGGAATTTGGTGCTGAAAGTTGATTTGGATTTGGATTAGAGAAAGGCTGTGGATTTTTTGACCCACTTAGTTGATTACTACCCGCTACTGACCCAACAATACTACTTCTAGGTTCAACAACATACAATGTAACATCATCACTTGAAACATTAATGTAAGCAATGAATCGTTCAACATCTTCATTGTCGGTTAACAAATAAACTTTACCATTTCTCTGATAAGATAGCCTAAATCCACTTAGGGGCTCTAAATTCAATTTCTTTGAAACACGTAACATTAGGGTTTCATAAGTTAACTTCTTTAATGACAGTTTTAGTTGAAGATTCATGGGTAAAGGCATATATTGTAAAACACCATGAACATTCTCCCATGACCCTCCAAAACACAAATCTATCCAAACATGATCAACATTAGATGATTTCATGGTTGTAACTAAACAAACGAGATGCGAAACTAAGACCTGTTGCCGGATGGGGAAGGATGTCGTTGGATATTGGAACGAATGTCGCAGGAGAGAGTGATAGATGGAGATGGCATGAGTTGCGATTTAGGGATTTAGGTTATGAGTTGTTGCTGCTGCGTATATATATACACTCAAAATTTGGCTTGCGAATTTAAAACCTGTTGCGAACTTTGAAACTCGCATTGCGATTCTGTATTAGTAATGCGAAATGCAAATCGCAACGATAGAATCGCAATGCGAAATGAAAAAGGCAACGAGGTTTAACATGTATTAGTAACTTGAGTTTGAACATTGCTATGATATGTTCAGTTGTCATCACTTATTAGACATTCATTTGACTATCGCAACGCGAAAATGGCTATCGCAACGCGAAAATGGCTATCGTAACGCGAAAATGGTTATCGCAACGCGAAAATGGTTATCGCAACGAGAAAATCGCAATGCGAAATGAAAATCGCATTGCGATTTTCTCGTTGTGATTTTCATTTCGCATTGCGATTTTCTCGTTGCGATAGCCATTTCGCGTTGCGATAGTCTGTTTTGCCTCCAACATAAAGCAGATTGAAAATCAACAAATCAACTATTACATTTCAACACAAATTATGTACACATCAATTAAACAAATCAAGATTTACAAATCATCTTTTACAAATCAATTAAACAATCAAAAAATAATAATAATTCTTATTTCTTCATCAATTATTGAATCAATGAATCAACAACTTTGTGACCCCGTACATCCATTTCACGCAGCTCACTTAAGGATTAACCTGCAGAAACCAAACATTTGCTCAAACAAGACTTCCTACACATCTAAAACCTACAAACAACAAATTATTGAATTCTAGGTACTTAACCAAACATTTTCAAACCAAAAGGAGTATATATGTTAACAAAACTTGCATTTGACTTACCAATTAACAATGGACACTTTCATAACGCGGATGCAGGTAGGCAGCGTCTCGAATATATTGCTCTAGCCATATAATGCCGAAACCACAAGCCTACTGCAGCTCTATCTCTATCGGTGGGAGGTAAAAACTCTGTGCTTCCCGTCGTCAAACGCACCAAGCAAAGGCATACGAGAGGACCACAATCCCCTCTGGCTCCCGGCGATTGCTGTGACGCGGTCTCGTCTCTGACAACTGTGACATTGAACTTCTTTGGCTTCTTGTGTCCAGAATGACTCCAATACTTAATCCCATCCAAGAATTTAGCCAAATGAGAGCTCCATCCCTTGAAAATATCTCTCAAATCAGACAGTGATATGTAATTGATCATGCTGTCATACACTATTATCTTCAGGGATGGGAGCTGAAGTTGGACGAGAAGCCAGTGACGACGTTCCAAAACAGGGATAAACACCTGCGATCATAAGTAATAATTCATTTATTTGCGCACTTATTTATTAACACCTTTAAAAAATTTTAAAAATTAACACTAACCTTATCGACCTCCCACCATTCAGGATAAAGTTTAGCTTGTCCATTGCCCAACAAAAATGATTCATCTCGTTGATTCTTCAAGTGAACTGCGTGAAAAGCCGTCGGCATTATTGTATATAGCGAATTTTTTTATTTTTCCTAAGCTTCCTTATTATTAGTAGACGTGACACCCACGCATCGATATGCTGTTTTACAAAAAAATACATATATTAGTGAATTACATTAATTTTTAAACAAATTAATCAAAATCATATATAAGACAAATATAGTCTTACCTCCCCATCCAAATAGCCACTGTCTTCAACCCCTAATAGCACACCCCACCAAGACCGATCAAGCAACAAAAACATTTCATCGTTGAGTTTGCTGATGTCAGTGTAACACCCTTGGCTCCGCTCATGTAGATAAAAATCAACTGCGGTCTTAGCCCAAAGGGTATTATCCACAATTGTTTCCGGTAGTTGTCTCCTCTCCACTTCAGATACCGGAAGGGTACTAGCCGGTAACTCATACGAGAGCCAACTCTCATCCATCATGTCCGGAACCGGTGGGGGTTTCTCAATACTTCGATATATTACCCCATGTGAATCGGGATATGGAATGGTGGGAGGGACCTCTTCAACGATGACAGTGGCCTCTTGAACGGTGGGGGGGAATCTTGAGGGAGAATAGGGGCCTCTTGAACGATTGGAGGGGACTCTTGAGGGATGACTGGTGAGTCGGGCTTCTTCTTGCGGAGTCTTCGCACCATTGGGGTGAACGGAGACATAATAGCACGTCCACGCCGTCTGATGCGTGAACTCCATCGTGCAAGGAAAACCCGACGTAAAGCATCCACCTTATCGGGCCGCTAAAAAAAATTAATACATAAATCAGTAAATAAACAGACATGATATTAAACAAAGACAAATATGTTTCAAACTAGCATTGTATTCACCCAAATCATTATTCTATCATAGTTCACAAAATGCTCAGATAACATTCCAGAAGTAAGCACTTATATAAACATTTAAAAGGACAACATATATAAATATTCCAGAAGAAGAATAGTTTACTTTCGCAACACGAAACTTAAAATCGCAACGCGAAATGACTATCGCAACGTGGAAATGGCTATCGCAATGCGAAATGAAAATCGCAACGACAAAATCGCAACGCGAAATGAAATCGCAACGACAAAATCGCAACGCGAAACACAAATCGCATTGCGATTTTCATTTCGCGTTGCGATTTTGTCGTTGCGATTTCATTTCGCGTTGCGATTTTTTCGTTGCGATTTTCATTTTGCATTGCGATAGCCATTTCCGCGTTGCGATAGTCATTTTCGTGTTGCGAAAGTAAACTATTCTTCTTCTGCAAATTGAAACTTGAATGGATTGCATTACTTCAACCAAAAGACAAAAACAAAACCAAAAACAAATACTAACAAAAACAGATTGGCAGCAACCGAATGAATTACGAGTATGAAAAATCTTAAACTTACCTCGTTGCGTAGAGTATGAACCTCATTCTGCAACGATACTACCATCTCACGTAGAGCGGCTACCTCACCGCGTAATGTAGACACCTCAACACGCCATGCACCATCGTCTTTGCGTAAAGTACCGACCTCCTCACGCAAGGCATTGACCTCATCACGTAACTCCCCTAACTTATCCCATTGAGGTGGAGGTGGAGAACAGGGAGATAAACGTCGTGGCATCTTTGTCGGTCGCCTATCTTGCGGTGATGGTGGAGAAGAGGCTCGATGATGTGACAGAATAGGTGATGGCTGTCGTTGTGGAGGTGTATAGCCGGGTCGATCAGATGATGGCTCTGGGTTAGGTGATAGCTCTGGGCGAGGTGATGGCTCCCGAAGTGGAGGCTGCTCATCAACCGTTCCATCAAAAAACGCTTACTAGCTTGCCACCAATCAGTGGCAAGCTCAGCTTCCGTGGGTGTCAGCCTCTGTAGAGGAGTGTTGGCCTCCTAACAATATAAAAGCTCAAACAAAGTTAAATGTGTACTAGTAATAACTTGTTTATAAACATATGGTAGTATTTATGTTAACTTACATTATTTATTGTCGTATACCGTAGTAAATCTTCCCATTGCAAGGTTCGTTTCCTCTTCCAGGAAATAGCCCTGGGAATATTATTTGAAGTTTTTATTGCATATGTCTTCATGGCGGGAAAGGCCTCAAATATCCAAATCTACAAACAATATAATAACAAACATTAGTAATTGTTAAATAATTACTTATAATTTTGGAAACATTATATAAAAATTCTTACCTTAAAGGCCCAAATAAAGCCTGTCAAAGTGTATTTGGAACCATCGCCATGCAAACTTTTTCGATCATCCAAGGCAGACGATAACTTATTCCATGTAGCTTTCCATAAATACGAGCCCCACGGAAATAGGTTCCACGCATTTAGGTCTTCTACCAATTTGATTAGATCATTTGGAATAGGTTGTCTGGCCTCTCTGCCTAAAAAGCCGGCATGCAAAAGAATTAGAAGGCATACTCGGACAACGTCGACGTCATCCATCCGAGTAAAACCATCTTTATTATTCAAAAATCTTGTCAGGTCTTCTACGTGTAGACTCGGCCTCTCCAGCTCAGGAAAAACCCGGGATAGCCATGATGGGCGGGTAATGTGTCTAGTGTACCGACCTACATCATCGTGTCCGAAGCGTAGACCGGTGATTAAGCAAAACTCCTCCCGCCCAAAACACGTATACGCCGGTGGAAAATCAAACCATATCTCTTCATCACGACGTTGTATAGTCTCTGGTAGATCTCTAGTCATGGTTTGAAGAAACAGGTGTGTCAACATCGCATCTCCACCGGGATGTTGTACTTTCAGCCATGGCCCGAAGCATGTATCCTCAAACATTTTTCTTTGTGCAGGTGAAAGCTTCGACGCAATTGTTTTGGCCAGGCTGACTTTATTTCTCAAGGTCAATTGAGCCGAATAAAAGTTCTACAAAAACAATAAACATACTAAATTAGATATACCAAAAACTACACTGTGAAGATATACCAAAAACAATAATAAACATAAATAGTAGTAGTTTATTCTTCAAACTTAAATATGCAACACTGTGAATTTCGTATTTGTCTTTGTTTTTTGGTTGAAGTAATGCAATTCATTCAAGTTTCAATTTGCAGAAGAAGAATAGTTTCTGAAAATGAAAATCGCAACACGAAAATGACTATCGCAACGAGAGAATCGCAACGCGAAACTAAAATCGCGTTGCGATTTGCATTTCGCGTTGCGATTCTTGGTTGATTTAATAAGCAATCTAAGTGAAATGGTTAATCTATTATTGAAATTACCAGTAAACTTATCATCAATTTCAATATGAAAAACCTAATAATAATGCAAAAATTTCAAAAAGAAAATAATTAAAAAAACTAACCCTCGTTGGTTGATTTGGTTGATTTTCCATTTCTGATTGTGAGGGTGGCTCTGAGAGATTTAGATAGACGGATTTCGCCGGAGATGGGGACGGATTTCGTCGGAGATGGGTGAGAGAGTGAGAGATGGAGATGAGACTGAGTTGTGATTTTAGGTTTTAGGTTATGAGTTGCGATTATGGGATATACTGTGGACAGTTCAGTGTTCCAATATATTAATATTCATGTTTGGAATTTAAAAATAAAATACTTGGCCTGGATACTAATGGCGCTTTGAAAATCGCATTGCGATTATGTATTATCGCGTTACGAAAGTCAGTATCGCGTTGCGAAAGTAAGTATCTCGTTGCGATTTTTTATTATCGCATTGCGATAGTCAGTATCGCATTGCGATTTTCCCAATTCGCGTTGCGATTTACTTATTCGCATTGCGAATTGGGAAAATCGCAACGATACTGTAGACCATCGCAACGCGATTTTCAACTATCGCATTGCGAAAATGCAACGCGAATTTGCGATAATGGAGATCGCGTTGCGAATTAGCGATCGCATTGCGATTTTGTTGGTCATTTTGACAAATCCGGAAAAAGTTGGTTAAAATCGTATATTATATGGGATTTTTGGTCACTGAGATTATTTTCTCTTGTTTTAATTATTAGGGACCATATATTCCCGTATATCTACTGGGTATAAAAGTAAAAATTTGCAGGTTATGGTCCAGAAGAGGTAAAATTCTAGTTTTAAGATTCTTCTTCTTTGAAATTTGAGTTAGTCTTGAGCTATGTAACTAGTTTAGGTGATTTGAACCTTTTCCTACTTTTCTTTTTTGTTGTTAAATTTTGAGCGCGTTTTAATGCATCTCATTCACCATCTACAAGCCTAGAAAGTAAGGCTATTTTCGTGTTGAAAGAAATATGTTTCGTTGGATTAGAACTAGTTCAAATTGCTGATATGTTATAAGCGTGTATAACCTTTTATATCCGGTTCAAGGTTCAGCATTCTCTATGAGAGTGATTGAACTAAGGGAGCTTGATATAAGGAGTTCAAATATGTGGTGTGTAGCTTTCTAAGCCAACCTTGTAATGTTTTTGAAGGACAATTGCAGAAACCTGCTTGCGCTGGTGCAATTCAACTATTTCACTACTTAGACAGAAATTGTTGTCTGAGGATGTCCTTTTCTCTTATTCGAGTAAGTAGTTATCCGATAATAGTTTTGTTCTAATCCAGCTCTTTGACAGGGCAGAAACATGGCTGTGTCTGGTTCCAAAGCTGTTTTTGGAGATGTCTATGTGGATGAGTTAGTGGGAAGCTGTTGGAATGACTTCGGCGTTTTGAAAACTAAAGGGGTTTATTTTGCTGATCGGAGCCATATCAGTTGCCGAAAAGCTTGTATGTTTTTGAGACAGCAGGAGAGACCCTTTTTCACTTGTGGATACTATATTTCTGCCACAATCTCAAGAAATTCTAAATGTAATCCTCCTTTTAGTCCAAGGATTAAAAGTTTTCACACCTCATCTTTGCAATGTCCCTCTGCTAGGGCTGTTCATGATGTGTCATTTGATGGCAGTTATAGTGATGAGCAGACTAAAAGTTTGACTGAACAGTATGTCTTCTCATCTACTATTTATTTTCATTGCTTTAAACATTTGTGACACTTGTACGTAATTTCCACAATTTGATTCTTTGGTGTTGATTTCAGTGCTAATCTAGGTGAGAAAATCTTGACGCTTGTTTCTGGGTCATGTTATCTCCTGCATCCTGCTAAGGTAGAAATTGGAGGAGAGGATGCGCACTTCATTTGTGTCGATGAACAAGCCATAGGTGTAGCTGATGGTGTAGGTGGCTGGGCAGAAGTTGGTGTTGATGCTGGAGAATTTGCTCGTGAACTTATGTCTAATTCAGTTACCGCAATTCGGGATGAACCCAAGGGTTCAATTGACCCTGCCAGAGCATTAGAAAAGGCCCATTCAAGCACAAAATCACAAGGATCCTCAACAGCATGCATCATTGCCCTTAAAGAGGATGTTTGTATTCACTTTCAAATGCTTGTCTTTATGATTTTTTCATAAAACGTTAACAAGCATGAGAGCAGATGGGCTTTAGATGAATTTTCTTTGACGTGTCTTGATGAAGGGAAGGTCTCAGTTTGATCACAGTAACTAATTTCTTGCCCTTTTATTAATTTTGTGGATGCTTCAAAAGTTTGGTGCCACTGAAAAGAGTAAATTTGCTTTAATGTGAATGTCAACCATTTGATATTTTGCACTTTGTATGTCTACTTTCACCTACAAAAACCCCGCTGACCTCCAAAAATAAAGAGAAATTAAATTTCTTTTCTTGGTTCAGCTTTTAAAGTTTAGTCTTGGTATAGTTGTATGATGCGAGGTTTCTCTGTTTCTGAGAATTGAAATTCTTGCGACATACCACATTATTGATTTTTCTCTGAACTTAGCAGGAAAGCAATAGGGGCATCAACTGCTATCATTTCGTTCAATGTCTTCCTATAGAATTGACCTTATTTGTTCTAGACCCAAACATTTATCGAGCTTTATTGCAAGTGCATTTTGGGATAGCTAGGGTTGCAAAGTCTATAAAGGACTGAGATATTTAGGAAGCAGATTAGGTCCATGTGGTTTCATATACTTACTCTTCTTGACAGGGAATACATGCCATAAATCGGGGCGACAGTGGTATCATAGTGGTTAGGGATGGTTCAACCGTCTTCCATTCCCCAGTGCAGCAACATGGTTTCAATTTTACTTATCAGTTGGATAGTGGTACTAATGGTGATCTACCAAGCTCTGGCCAGGTTAGTTGATGACTCGTTACTCCACCTGAATATAAGGGCTTGATCAGTGTTTTTCCTTCGTTTTTTGACGGCAATATCTTTGAAAGGGGTAGATAATCCTTGCAATCTCTTAGATTATTTTAGCACCCTGTTTTGTTAATGCCTTAATATTGTATTTAAGGAAAACATACCGATGATTGTTGAAATTTGACCATTGGACCTCATCTGGTTGCATTTTTCAAATGACTCGGTGCTCATTGTTACAACACAAACATGTTTATATCACGTTTTATGTGTTCGAGACTTTGAAACTCTTATGATGCCATATAGTTTTCTATGTTCTTTCCCCACCTTGTAATCGAAATGTAGCACTTAAACCTATTTCTAGGTGAAAAACCTAACTATCAGTTTGGAATTAATATGCCCAGGTTTTCAGAATTCCTGTTTTGCCGGGTGATGTCATTGTCGCTGGAACAGATGGGCTGTTTGATAATCTGTACAACAATGAGGTTACTGCTGTTGTTGCTCATGCTTTACGAGGTGGCTTGAGTCCCGAATCAACAGCTAAGCATATAGCAACTTTGGCTCGTGAACGAGCAGTGGACAAGAACAGGCAGTCACCATTTGCCAAAGCTGCTCAGGATGCTGGGTTCCGCTATAATGGCGGCAAGCTTGACGACATCACCGTTGTTGTTTCCTATATTAGCAGCTCTGCAGATGTGTGAGTCTTCACCAAGTTGGTGAACCTATTGAGACCTTGTATAGTTCAAATAGTAGTTTTCTATGTTGGTTTTAGGCTTGGAAAGCTTTAATTAGCTGAGATAATTTTGGCCACGGAAAAAAATAAATAATTCATATTTTCTTTGCAGTGGTCCTTTTAAGTTTACAAACGTTGATCATCTGCATCGTTGGTTAACCTTACTAAACTGCAAAATTACAAGGAGATTGAATTTGTTAATAATAATAATAATCAACTTGATAAAATCAAAACATTTAAATGTTGGGGTTAAATTTGTGATTAAATATTTTTATTTTAAAATTGGAGAAAACTGAAGGAACACAAAATCAAAGGGACTTGGTTGATGTGGCCAAATTCATAGTTAAAATCAGCACGATTCGTGGAAGTTGATTTAGCAAGCAATGGTTGAGTTGAGTATGATGCTTGAAAGTTGTGAACCAAGTAGACTTACCAGACTTGGCGTTTTCATCATATTCAAGTTGGGCAGCTAAGCCGAAAGCCCCTTTAATCATACACCACATCCATACCATCTTTAACCTATCTGCATAATACCATAAAAAAAGACGTGCACAATGAAGGAGTCAATATAATTATATACATTGTAAAAAGATAAGGGAAGCAAAAACAATTGAATCAAAGGGTATTTTTCTCCCAAAAGCGAACCCAACGTATCCTTTGGGGATCCTCCATAATGGAAAAAGAGAGAGGAAGTTTTGTAAGTTCACATGCTGGGTAGAAGATTGAAGATTTGCCTTTCATTAGAACCTCATAATTAACATATTCGCATTGTAATTATAAGTGTTTGTTGTATTAGAAGACTCGTGCTTAAAATATTTATATAAATTTGATTATTTATAATTATATTGTGTAAATTTAAAAATATTCATCTTTTAACATAAATGTCTAAAGGTAAAAGCAAACGCACCGGGTTTTTTTTTCTTTTTTCTTTTTAGGGGAGTAATGGGAGACCATCTTTTTTGTGAATAATATAAATACGAATCTGAACATCTTTAGTAACTTTTGTGAGGTTGAAGCCTCTCCTTCTCCCACTATGGCGTGTGCCCCCCGTGTTGGTTTTGAACCTTAATACCTAAGTATTTTTGACTCAAAAATTATTCCCATTAAATACTATTAGTATTCTTTACAAGCTGCAGTGTAGACCATGTGTTTCTTATTATTGTTATAAAATATTAGTAGTTTTTTATCAGCTAGACATGTTGGACAATTATTGGCTTCTTTCGAATATAGATAATAGAATTTAATAAATGCATTTTAGTATACATAAATTGGAAATTTGTATATGCATTAATGGCTCATGCCAATTTGCTTCATTGTGTATGCTATACTATATATTTAAGGACGCACTCGCATGACATGGACGATGTAAAATGTAAGAACTTTTTAGAGGCCTACGATTATTTTAGCTCAAAATAATTTTTTTCGTACACATCTTTTAAAATTATGTTTGAAACTAGAAGGACGAGAATATTAGATATTTATGGTTACTTGATTATTAGATATTTTCTATTTCATTAATCAGACTTTTTAATAATTTTATCAATATGAATCTTCTATTTAAACCGTATAAATCTACTACATAAACACACACAAAAATTCTCCATTTTCAAACAATTTTAGTGTAAAGACGAGGTTATAATTCGTTGATCATTACATTCATGCTATTATTGTACTTATGTCATTGTTGTGTCTTGGGAGGTAGTCGACCAAAACTCTCTAGCATTATAGGAGTGGATGAATTTCTCTTAAGAAAACTATGTAAACATGAAGGAATAACTTTGCCATCCAATTTTATGTCTGCATATGAATAGACAATTTTGTTATTCACTGTGAATTCTGTATTTATGTTGTTATGTTCGATTTAATAATATTACTATTTTTATTATTTATTTTACTATTTTGTTTCTCAGGCTATCATTTGTCTAATAAATCCTGTTGAATAGTTTGTTACCGAATGTTAAGCAGATGTCACTTTACAAATTTCTTCTTTAAGGTACAAGAGACAAAATCACAAGAATAAAAGCAAACATAAATACTTCGAGAACATAAAGTGGGTTGGGAGGATTACCTCTTTAATCGATCTTTGCAAAACTTGATCCGTATTAATTGGTCAATAGATTAGATATCAATCAATAATTCAAAAAATATATATTGGAGTTGTTAAGGGTCACAATTAACAGCATAGCGGATTGTAGTTTGTGAACTTCTCCCAAAGATCTCTTCAGGTACAGGAGGAAAAATCTCGTGTTAAAGTCCCACATTATTATCTTGAAAGATACAATTATACAATGTGGATTTAGAAAAAATTTTGAGGATGGACACACATATATTAATAATATAAATTTTTTATACGATCAAATTTTAGGGTGGGCACCATAGAATTTCAAGGTGAGCACACATATATTAATGAAGAAAATTTTGAATTTTTTTTAAAAAAAAATTGAATTCTAGGAAATTTCAGGATGAGAACGTGACCACCCTAACTTCAACATACCTACGCCACTGCAATTATATATTATATATATTAAGAGATCCACGAATAAATGTATGAAGAATAACACATTACAAAATTTTCCTAAACGAATTAAAAATATCCCTTAACAAATATAAATATGCTTGTTAAAACTCATATATTTTAAAATAATAATTTGTGTTAAAAATTATAAAATTTATTTATTTTCTAATAATGTTATAACAAGAAAAGGATAATATTAGTATAATACAAATATACTCTAGTATTGTCGTGTGATCTTTATATATACCCTGCAAAATTGATCTTCACATATTTAGATTTTTAATAGATCTTTTCGTAGTGAAGTCCTGAAAGAACGTCTCTAGAGGCAAGATCTCAAACATCTTGCATCTCTTTAAGAAGTCATAACCTCTTAACATGACATATGGTATGCATGTGTAATCTCTCGTAGCCAAATTTATTGTTAATTAGTCGTATCTATTGAGTTTATCAGCCTACAAGTAATCATTAAGACTTTACGTCTTACAAAATCATATAAAACTCTCAGCCAAAATCAGAAGAAATGTTTGACACCTTCACCTCTACTTTTATCCGTCTCATTCCTCATGAAAACAGAGGATCTCGATCCCAATAAACTATCATCTAACCACTAATTGTAATTCTCTATCCAAATTAGAATAGATGAACCACCTACGATCACTACAACCACTTTATTCCATTAAGTAAAATATTAAATACCATGCTTGTACTAAAATACTAATGGATGGAGATGGAGTGACATGAAAACAATCCTTTGCTTGATTTTATTCTACAAAATTTCTAGTAAAAGTATCCATGATTAAGCACACAAAGCTCTAATTCTTTAAAGCAATGATAAATAAATGAATTAATTAATTAATCTCCATATACAGCTTGGGAGGGCACACTAGAAAGAGCTTTTTTAATTTACAAAGACCATGGGGTATTTCTTAAAGGCTTTTGTACACTTTGCCTTTACCTTTACTTTTCAAAATAATCATATTTAACTTTATTATTTCCCATTTAGTAATGTTATTATCAAAATTAACATTTAGTAATGTTATTTCATATATTATTAAATTTATTAAAATAATTATTAATTTATTCAGTATAAAATACTAATCTCATTATTTTTAAAATAATAATTGAAGTAATAATCCAAACAAGTAGGAAGCACACACTTGTTATCGGAATCTTTATTCATGAAAAAAATGGAGAGAAAGTTAACCAATTGATATTAACATATATATTAGTAATAGCATTGGATCCCATCCCATGCATTCACACATATACAACCATCCAAATTTAATACCACTTTATATTATAATGAAAAGAAAGGTTTAAAGCTTTAAAACAATTGGAAAACCCCTAAGGGTCCACATAAGCTTGATTACGAAATAAGTACTACATCACAAGAACATTATTATATTCAATATATGCATTACTCAACTAAGTTTATATGTACCTATTTTAAAACCGGGTTATTAAATGAAAAACCTATATTTATTATTTTATTAGAAAAATAACTCTAAATAACATTAATTGAAAAAATATCTTCTTAACTGTCCATGTAGGTTGATCTCGTGTTTTACAAAACGCATTTAATGGATCTCGTGTTTTATTGGGTGGGAGATTCATCAACTATTTAGATAAACTCATTTATTTTTTGGATAAGACAACAATAAATGCATGAAACTCGCTTTTTATAAAACGTGGTGTCTAACATCGTTTTTCACATAACGCGATGTCTAACATCGTTTTTCATAGAACGCAATGTCATCCTACATGGACAGTTTGATAGTCTTTTTCCAATTAATGTTGTTTAAGGGGTTGTTTTCCAATAAAATAATAAATGTGAGTTTTTCATTTAATAAAGTCTTTTAAAACACTTCTAATGTGATAATCTTATGTAAGTCACTGATATATATAGTTTATAACTTTTTATGTACTAATAAATAAAATTAAGGCTGTTAATGAATTGAACTCGAATGAATATGCATTTGTTCATATTAATGACGAAGCTACGTCGATTACGAAAATGGCCATAATCCTTCAAATTTTTGTCAATTGCTCTTTAGGCCCCTAATAGTTTTTAAATATTAAAATTAAGTCATGTCCCTTTACTTTGATCATTTAGTCTTTACACACTATCAATTTTAGAATCAATGATAGCAAGTTTTAATCCTAACTTTTCAATTACTCTCTAAGTCCCTATTATTATTATCATTTGGTGAATGGTATGGCAACATATAATATTGTCATACACTAAGGAATATTAGAAAGGGCCTCATTAAAAAATTTCCTACACCTAAATAGAGGAAAAGAGTACCCTTCTAAGTCCCTATTATTCAATTTACGTAGCATCCTTTTTTTCTTTAAAATATTAAACAATTAGGAAAGAAAATTTAATGTTCATTAGCTTTGAATTAAAATTAGATTGAAATTTAAGTTCTTCTTCTTCATTATTATTATTGTTGTTGTTTTCGTTGTTTGGGACATGAGTATTTTGAGTTCTATGTAAGTAAATTTTAAGTTATTCTATCTGTAACATCCCAATCTTCGGGTCAGTAACCAAGCTGTAAGAACTTCTAAACTCAGTGGTTGAATTAGAATAATTTGATAATTCAAGGATTTATGGTGGAATTTCTTTATAGGGCTTGATGGAAAATTTGTTATATTGGAGAAGGCAATATGGTCTTTGCATATTAAAGGATAAGTATCTCCTTTATTAAGTGTTTGGCACGTGGGTTTTGGGAGTATATGGAAACTCCTTCCCTGCTCTTTCTTCTTCTACGTGAGCTACATTTCTAAAGGTGAGATTTTGAAATTTATGGTTTTCCTTTAATTTTTGGGTTGTTAATGAAAGTTTGGGGTATTATATAAGCTTAAGGAGAGCTTATATAGGATTTAAACAACAAGATGAGTAAATTAAGAAGGGATTTGTAAAATGGGTCTTAAGATGAATTTTTGATATGGTTTGATTTTTAGAGTTTTGATGAGATTTTTGACTTGTCAATGTTCTAAATTAAGATTTAGGAGTGTTAGAATTGGTTAATAACATGTTTGAAATCTTGGTATGATTTTAAGATTCAAGTTTTCAAACGGGAATTTGGATAATTAAGAGTGGTAAATGAATACTAATTGGTGTAGAAATATAAAGTTGAGTTTTAAAGCTTGAGGGTGATGAATATAGGAGATTTGGGAAGCTTTTGGGTTGATTTTCGAAGTGAAAGTGCCTATTTTGGGCTTCGAGTATCGGTACCCTTATAAACAGTACCGATACTTCCTGGGTTAAATGAGTATTTTGTAAGGGTTGTATTGATACCTGTTGAGAGTGGTATCGATACTGTAAGGGTAGTATTGATACCTGAATAATGGTATCGATACCCTTAAAACATCGAATGCCAATTTGGTATCGGTACCTTGAGGAGGTATCGATACCCTTGAAACATCGAATGTTATATCGGTATCGATACCTCCCATGAGGAGGTATCGATACCCTTGAAGGGAAGTATCGGTACTGGTTGGGTAGTACCGATACTTCTAAATATGAAATGGAAATGTAGAGTTTCTTGCATCCCAAGTTATTCTGATTCAATATAATTGAGTTGAAGAATGATATTGATTTTCGATTGTTTTGTGTAGTTATTGAACGTAATCGAATTCTGGTCAGATCAACATATTAAGTATCAAATCGAAAGGTGTTAAATATTTGAATTAGACTTCAGTGAGGCAAAAGTGAGTGCAACTTCTCGGTTATGTATCAGAATTGATGAAGGCTTGTGATAAGCCAACCTTAGTGTTTTCGATCGAAAACTTTATAATTTCTTTATTTTTTCTATATTGCAATGTTTTATTCGATTTTAATTATACAAGCTATTTTTTGTGTTATATGAATTTGGAAATGTGAACTTTGAACAAGTGAATGTGAAAATACTCTATAAGAGAGAAACTATGTGAATAAGAAACACTTCGAATCATGGTTGAGCGT
The DNA here is from genome assembly GCF_006381635.1 of Hibiscus syriacus. Classification (NCBI taxonomy): domain Eukaryota; kingdom Viridiplantae; phylum Streptophyta; class Magnoliopsida; order Malvales; family Malvaceae; genus Hibiscus; species Hibiscus syriacus. The sequence goes on from NW_024062608.1 coordinate 718,365, forward strand.
AATTATGTGATTAATAGCCCGAAGTATATGTATGAGGATTAGAGGTATAGTTGGCATGTCAAGAGTCGAGGGTTTATGTGGTCCTTCGGGACAATTATGTGGTCCTTCGATGCAAACCTATGTGGCACTTCGGTGCAAACCTATGTGGTCCTTCGGGACAATTATGTGGCACTTCAGTGCAAATTACGAACTGTGGTGATAACATTAGTGCACAACCTCATAGTACTCAAATACCTAGAGTTCTTAGTAATATACCTTGGGCAATTGGAACAAAGACCTATAAAGTGAAAATATTCATAAGTATACTTTTTGATATGAGAAATAAGGATAGTTCTTTGTAAACCATTTTGAATAAAACAAATAAGATTTGTTTATTAAGTTAGCACTGTTAGTATTGCCTCACTAAGTCATCGACTTAGCGTGTGTTTTTCTCATGCATAGGTTTGAAGAAAGCTGAAGATTGATTTGGGTTGATGATAGCATACACTTTTGAAGATCAGATCAGAACAAATTAAATGTAGGTGTTTTGTAATATTACAACTGTTGGCATGTATTAAGCATTTAATGAGCAAATGCTCTGATCGATTTTGTAAACTCCTACATTTGGGTATTTTGTAAAAATGTATGTTAAATGGTTATTTTATTAAAGAGGTTTATGTTGTTTATTTTGATTTAAAACTTTAATTGTGTTCGTAATTATGAATTATATGTTTTGAAAAGTCAAATGTGACACCTCATATTCGTATCCGGGTCAGATAAGGGTCAGGGGTGTTACACTATCACATTATCATTCATCGTAATTTGCTACGATTAAGAATGGGCATGGGTCGGGTCTGAAAATTTTAAACCCTTTACCGACCTAACTCGAAAATTATACATCCTCCACCCGACCCGAATCTTATCCGATTTTTTGAGATAAAATCCGAACTCGACCCAACCTAACCCGAAATAATATATTTACTAAAAAAATATTATTTTTATGCAATAAAATAGGGATTTTTTTAGGTAAACAATTATTTTTATTAAAAAATAATATGTAAAAGGGTATTATTGTAATTATGCCTAAATATAAAAGATAAAATTATTTTTTTTGGGTCGGGTCGGGTAATTTTCACCTTAAATCTGAATCTTACCCGACTAGACTCAAACATGAATTTTTTTTTAAAAAAAAGAGAAAAGAAAAAAGAAACCAACCCAATCGGGTGGGTTGGGTCGAAACCCATCGTGCTGGGTCTCATGCCCATCTCTAACTATGTTAACAGTGTGAATCAATATGCTAGTATCGTAAACTGTCATATTAACACAGTATATAACTATATTAACACTGTAAATTGGTATATCAATATCATAACAGTAAACATATATTCTTTTTTTATTAAGTTAGGATAATTACAAAGTAGTATATATTCTAAATACTCTCAACCATTTGACATTGGATGCTAATCATCTTGTTGTAGTCGCTGATGCTCGAACCCGTGACCTCAAGGGACAATAACAATTTCTTTAACCACTTAGATAAGTTGATTTGTGCCAATAAACATATATTCTTGTTAGGTCAAGAAGTCTTATTAATTTATTCTTTAATTTTAAGAATTATATTAAATGTAAAATAAATTTAGAAATTATATTATTTTTCAAAATAAATCAAAGGCTCCATATACCGTTAAATAAAAGAAAAAGAGCGAAAGCATTATATCGTGTTTGTATGTGGCACGTAAACAGTTGGATGGAAATTTATGAAACGATGGAGAACACGGAGTCATCGATCGGAACATATTCCCTCCACTCTCGCCGCCAAAAAGCTAAAGATGTCCTACGTGGGCGTGCTTTCTACGCGCTATTCCACATCAAGAACCACCACCAAGTACTATGTCAGGTTTTGGAGTTGGACCTTTTGATCTTTTGGTAAAATTCATGCATATCCGACAAGAACGCCGTCTCGTGGGGGCCAATCACGTCACATACGTCCATTTGGCATGGGTCCCTTATTTGAAAGAGAAACCATGACTTGGCTTGTCAACAAGAGAATTTCATGAGTTTTTTTTCTTTTTGGGTAAAATGTCAGTAATATTTATTATTTGGGTAAACTACACTAATGGTCATTAATATTTGAAAATTTTTCGTTTTGCCAACCAAAGTTTCAAAAGCAACAAATCAATTGTTAATGTTATCGATTTGGAACAAGATGGTCACTCTACCATCATCCCCGTTAAATTGATTGATGTGGTAACGTCAACAAAAAGATTAATATTTTCATTTTACCCCTAAACTGTAACACCCCTAACTCATATTCGACCTGAATACAAGTCCGAGATGTCATATTGACTTTTCAAAAACTTTGATTCTTAAAGAAAAATCCCGTGAATTTAAAACTTTCATTAAAACAAAATACTTTAATTTACATAAAAGATACCACTTAATACAAAATCGATCAGAGCATTCGTAATTAACCAATTATTACATACTAACACTTTATACACAACAAAATACCTACTTTGTCAATTACTTCTGATCTGATTTCTTAGTAATGTTGCTGTCCGTGCCACTGCTATTCTGAATCTTCTTATTTCTTGGTACCTACGTGTAAATCACTTATATGCTAAGTCATAAACTTAGTGAGACAATAAATGAATATGCAACAATATCTTCATGAATATGCATTCTTACCATTTCCTTCATGACATTTCAATATGCATGTATCTATTACACAATAACATATATAATCATATCATGCATGTACAAAACTTACCTTATTGTACCACTTTCACTTTACTTTGTATTTCAATTGCCTATGTATATTATTGAGAATAGAGGTATGTGAGTACATAGAGGTTGTGCACTAATGCTGTCACCACAACTCGTATCAATTCTCTCATGGGGCACCGAACCTTAGTTCAGTATTCATCTCGAATGACTGTCATATATGTCCCGTAGGACCACTACATCCCGAAGGACTACGTCCCGAAGGACTATTATACCCTCGACTCTTAGCATGCCAATTACACCTATAGCTCTCATATCGTATACTATGGGCATTATTCTTATATTCCATATGTTCATGTACTCATGTCATTTCTCTTGTGATCATGTAGCTCATGTCATTTCTCTTGTGATCATGTAGCTCATGTCATGTTCTCATATCACATATCATATCACATGTGTATTTGAATCTATTCATATATATACATCATTTATCCAATCACATGAACATATATATGCCTTATGCATGTATTACAATAATTATCATGTATGCATGTTCACAACTATTGTACTATGAAAATCAATATAGAAATTAGACTTATCACAAGTCTTATTCCATTATACTATACATATAGTATGCACTCACCTTAGCTTTTCTTTGATTCGATTCTAATCCTTTGATCGTTCCGGAATAAGCTTACTTTTAGTATCTACATAATCACACATGGATCTATATCAGTATTATAGCTAATATACTCTAATGGTTCACTCTTTAGATTAAGATAAATGTCAATTTCCTCTTTTAATAAAGGTATGCATCGATGCACTACTTGTACATCGATGCATAAAATGCATTCGATGTTTTATTATTAATGGGATGCATCGATGCATGCCTTATGCATCGATGCATTAATTGCATTCGATCTTTTTATTTTAAAAGAGTGCATCGATGCACTACTTGTGCATCGATACACCTTCAAACACTTTCTGGGTTTTAACCTTGATGCATCGATGCACTCTGCCCAGAATCCTCTTTTTGAACCCAATAATTCATTCATTTTGGATTAAATCCTTCATGTTTAATCCTTTTTTTCCTCCTTAACTATAGTACACATCCTTAAACCAATTTATACTCATTTATTTCATCTTAAACCTCCAAATTCTATCCTTCATATGTAATTTAAGAATTACATCAATAATTCAACATGTTTGAATTCCACTTTTAACACTTCGTATATCTTAACTAGATTGATGACAAGTCAAGTTTAACTTTCAATTCTAGTTATGAACTCTATTCCAAGATTTCATTTAAGAACTTCAAATCTTAAATCTCTCCTAACTCCATCATCCTTTGATGTTAAGATAACTTAAGCTTTCCTTAAGCTTAGTTATTATCTAATAATCAAAACCCAATATTAAATTTAACAAGAAATTCAATAATCAGAAATCTTACATTTGCTTTGGTTCACACGCACAAGGAAGAAAGAAGAAGAGAACTCTGGAAGTCTTGGGTGTTTTCTCCCCTTCTACCCATGTGTATCCTTATATATACATAATTATCCTTTCTTTAATTATTTTTCCTTGCAATTACTATATTGTCCTTCCATTCCTTCTTCCTTTCAATTTCATCATACACAATAATTTACATATAAATCTTTATACTATTCATTCATTTTATTTTAACCACCAAATTCTGAGACTTTACAATTTAGTCACTAACCCGGTATTGAGGATGTTACAACTCTCCCCCCTTAATAAAATTCATCCTCGAATTTTCATTATACAAAGAGGTAGGGGTACTTAATCTTCATGTCCTCTTCACGTTCCCATGTTGCTTCTTCTACTTTGTGATTCCTCCACAAGACTTTAACCAATGGAATAGTCTTGTTCTTTAGTTGCTTGACTTCGTGAGCTAATAATTGAACATGTTCTTCCTCATAAGTTAAATCTGGTCGAACTTCAATTTCTTCAGTAGTCACAATGTGGGATGTATCAGATCGATATTTCCTAAGCATTGAGACATGAAAGACATTGTGTATCTTTTCCATTTCAGGTGGCAAAATTAGTTGATATACTACTGGTCCGACTCTCTTAGTAATCTCATAAGGTCCAATGAATCGAGGACTCAACTTTCATTTCCGTCTAAACCTCAATACTTTCTTCCACTTAGACACTTTCAAGAACACTTTATCTCCGACTTGAAATTCAATCTCTTTCATTTCTAAATCAGCATAGGATTTCTGTCTATCAGCTGCAGCTTTCAGATTATTCTGAATTACTTGAACTTTTTCTTTCGTATTCTGAATCAACTCAGGACCAATAACTTCTCGATCCTTAAGTTTATACCAGTTCAAGGGCGTACGACATCTTCTTCCGTATAGAGCTTCATAGGGAGCCATTTTGATGCTTGACTGATAACTATTGTTGTACGCAAATTCAGCAAGTGGTAAATACCTTTCCCACGATCCTTTGAATTCAATGACACAAGCTCTTAGCATATCCTCCAGAATTTGAATAGTTCGCTCGGATTGACCATCGGTTTGAGGATGAAACGTTGTACTGAAGTTCAACCGAGTTCCCAGTGCTCCATGTAATGACTTCCAAAACCGTGATGTGAATCTAGGATCTCGATAAGAAACTATAGAAATAGGTACACCATGCAAACGTATAATCTCTCTAATATACAGTTCTGCATACTTATCCATGGAGAAATTAGTTCGTACCGGAATAAAATGGGTTGAATTAGTCAATCTATCTACGATCACCCAGATTGAATCCTTTTTATTCGGAGTTAAAGGCAACCCCGTGACAAAATCCATCGTTATGTTTTCCCATTTCCATTGAGGAATTGAAATTGGTTGTAACAATCCTGACGGAACCTGATGCTCAGCTTTGACTTGTTGACAAGTCAAACACTTTGATACAAATTTCGTAATGTCTTTCTTCATTCCCGGCCACCAATATCGACTCTTGAGATCCATATACATTTTATTCTCTCCCGGATGCATTGTCAATGGACTACAATAAGCTTCCGTTAACAAATCATTCTTTAATTCATCATCATCCAGAATTACCAATATTTCTCGATAATCCAAATTCTCATCAGACTTAATCTCATAATTCGTATCCTCTCCATTTCTTATCTGTTGTATCTTCTTTAAACACTTTCCATCTTTAGCTTGCAATTCTTTAATTCGATCTAGCCATGCTGGCTTAACAGTCAATTCTGCACAAATTGCACCATCTTCTCTTAACGATAATCTAACATCAAGAGTTTGTAAAGCTGCAAACGTCTTTCTACTCAAGGCATCAGCTACCATATTTGCCTTTCCGGGATGGAAATTAATCACAACATCATAATCCTTGAGAAATTCCACCCATCTTCTTTGTCTTAAATTCAACTCTTTCTAAGTCATCAAGTATTTTAAGCTCTCGTGATCCGTATACAAGTAGCACTTTTCACCATACAAGTAGTGACGTCAGATCTTTAAAGCAAACACTACTACCGCCATCTCTAGGTCGTGTGTTGGATAATTCTTCTCGTGCGGTTTTAGTTGTCTCGAAGAATAGGCCACCACCTGGCCTTCTTGCATTAATACGCATCTCAAACCACTATGAGACGCATCACTATACACTATAAAGTTCTTACCAGACTCAGGTTGAACTAACACTGGAGCTTCTGTAAGAATCTTCTTTAACTTTTCAAAACTCTCTTGACATTCTTGAGTCCAAACAAATTTTACTTCCTTTTTCAACAGTTTAGTTAGGGGTAATACTATGATCGAAAAAATTTTAACGAACCTTCGAATAATAACCAGCTAACCCCAGAAAACTTCTAACTTCTGATACATTCTTTGGAACTTCCCACTCTAGAATAGCTTTAATCTTTTGGGGATCCACTCGAACTCCTTCTGCAAAAATTACATGTCCAAGGAATGTCACTTCATTCAACCAAAATTCATACTTAGAAAATTTAGCATAAAGCTTCTTGTCTCATAAAATCTGTAAAACAATCTGTAAGTGTGAACTATGCTCTTCTTTTGAATTTGAATATATTAAAATATCATCAATAAACACCACAGCAAACTGATCCAAATAAGGTTGGAATATCATGTTCATTAGATCCATAAAAGCAGCTGGTGCATTCGTAACTCCAAACGGCATCACGATAAACTCATAGTGACCATATCTTGTTCTAAACACCGTTTTTGAAATGTCTTTCTCTTGAATATTTAATTGATGATAACCCGAACATAGATCAACTTTTGAGAACACTGAAGCTTCTTTTAATTGATCAAATAAATTGTCAATTCGGGGAAGTGGATACTTGTTCTTGATGGTCACTTTATTGAGCTGTCTGTAATCGATACAAAGACGCATTGATCCATCTTTCTTTTTAACAAATAGAACAGGTGCTCCCCAAGGTGATGCACTTGGTCTAATAAACCCTTTGTCTAGTAACTCCTGTAATTGAATCTTTAATTCTTGCAACTCTTTTGGAGCCATCCTGTATGGTGCCATTACAATGGGCGCTGTTCCCGGTATTATCTCAATCTGGAATTCTACCTCTCTGTCCGGAGGTAAACCTGGCAACTCTACAGGAAATACATATGGAAATTGTCTGACTATAGGAATTCCTTCAATCCCTTTCTCCTTGGTTCTAACATCCAGCACATTAACAATGAACCCTTGACATCCTTGTAGCAATAACTTCTTCGCCGACATTACTGAAATTACATTTGCCAATTGATTCCATCATTCACTAAATACCACCACATCTACCCCTTCTAGACTTCTCAGTGTTACTCTTTTCAATCTATAATTGACATTAGCGTAATAACGATATAACCAATCCATTCCCAGTATCACTTCAAATTCGTCGAAAGGTAATTTCATCAAATTAGCAGGAAATTCAATTTCCTAAATTTGTATGGACACCCTCGGCTCACCAAATTTATCCGGGCACTGTGCCCTAATGGGTTCGTCACTATCACCTCATTGCTAGTAGTTTCTAACGGAATGTTCAATTCTTTCACTAACTTACTAGTAATGTATGAATATATAGACCCCGTATCAATCAATACAATTACACCTTTGTCAAACAATAGAAAGGTACCTGTTATAATATTTGGGTCATCACAATCCTCATTGGTCTTGAGGTTGTACACTCGAGCAGTGGAGTGTATCTCCTGTTGAGCAGAGGATTCCGATTGGCTTCTTCCTCTGCCTCTACCTCTTCCTCTCTGGCCTGCAGAAATAGATCTCTTTGGCTGTGTAGATTCACTGGTTAACATTAGACAATCCCGAACAAAATGCCCAGCATCCCTACATCTAAAGAAGACTCCATAAATCATCCGGCATATCCCTGAATGATTCTTTTCACAATGTGAGCATTGTCTGGCTTGACTCTGATTAGATCTCCCAGCTCCAGATCCCACTGACTGAGTTTGTCTATCTCTCATCTGATTTGATCCTCTAGCGGAGGATGCCACTGACTCTGATCTAACTTGGGGTCGAAAACCAACATCTCTGCCCCTTTTTTATGGTACGAAACTTGAAGAAGCACCCGTTCTTTTGACTGTCTGAGCTCTCGAATTTTTAAACCTCTCGTTTTGAGCTCTTTCCAGAGCCTTCGCATGGTTGATTACCTCTTGAAACGAGGATAAATTCAAGATAATTAACATTTCCTTTAACCGATGACGTAACCCCTCTACAAATCACTCACAAGTATCCTTCTCTGTAGGAACTAGTTCGGCAGCAAAGCAACTCAACTTATTGAATTCACACTCGTACTCATATACAGTGTGATTCCATTGCTTCAAATTCATGAACTCTTGCTTCATTTGACGAACAAATTGATCTCCGATGTACTTATGTTTGAATTCTTCTAAAAACAATGACCAAGTTACTTAGGCGTTAGACATCCTCCATGTAACATTGGTCCACCATATCCTTGCTTGTCCTCTCAACAAGGAAATTACTCCATCCAACTTCTCAGCATCGGAAAAATGAAGTCCCGTAAGCATGACCTTCACGTCATTAAGCCAAAGGTCCGCAGTAACAGGACCTTCATCGGCTTCCCCTCTAAACTCTGGAGCTCCTAATCCCTTCAACTCTTTCGCAACATTCATTTTTGGAGTTGAAGTAACAGGAGGTTGGAAACGCGTCAATACCGCGTCTAACATTCTAAAGAATATATCTTGATCATTTACAGGCATTCCAGAGGATGTCTGTTCTTCACTCTGCCTGGCCAGGGCAGGTGAATTACTACTTTCAGCGGGTATATCATCTCCCGCTTCATTCCTATAACTACCTCGTCCGGACATCTATAAAAATACAACCATATAGTTCTATTAGCAAAACAGCGTACTTATTATTCCATCAGATCAGAAGTTTCCACTATTTTGTTGGTATGTATACATTATCAGACACTCTAGACTCCGGTTTATACCGAGAATCGACTAAACCGTAGCTCTGATACCATTAAATGTAACACCCCTAACTCATATTCGACCCGAATACAAGTCCAAGATGTCACATTGACTTTTCAAAAACTTTGATTCTTAAAGAAAAATCCCGGGAATTTAAAACTTTCATTAAAACAAAATACTTTAATTTACATAAAAGAGACCACTTAATACAAAATCGATCAGAGCATTCGTAATTAACCAATTATTACATACCAACACTTTATACACAACAAAATACATACTTTGTCAATTACTTCTGATCTGATTTCTTAGTAATGTTGTTGTCCGTGCCACTGCTATTCTGAATCTTCTTATTTCTTGGTACCTACGTGTAAATCACTTACACGCTAAGTCATAAACTTAGTGAGGCAATAAATGAATATGCAACAATATCTTCATGAATATGCATTCTTACCATTTTCTTCATGATATTTCAATATGCATGTATCTATTACACAATAACATATATAATCATATCATGCATGTACAAAACTTACCTTCTTGTACCACTTTCACTTTACTTTATATTTCAATTGCCCATGTATATTATTGAGAATAGAGGTATGTGAGTACATAGAGGTTGTGCACTAATGATGTCACCACAACTCGTATCAATTCCCTCATGGGGCACCGAACCTTAGTTCAGTATTCGTCCCGAAGGACTGTCATATATGTCCCGTAGGACCACTACATCCCGAAGGACTATGTACCGAATGACTATTATACCCTCGACTCTTGGCATGCCAACTACACCTATAGCTCTCATATCGTATACTATGGGCATTATTCTTATATTCCATATGTTCATGTACTCATGTCATTTCTCTTGTGATCATGTAGCTCATGTCATTTCTCTTGTGATCATGTAGCTCATATCATGTTCTCATATCACATATCATATCACATGTGTATTTGAATCTATTCATATATATACATCATTTATCCAATAACATGAACATATATATGCCTTATGCATGTATTACAATAATTATCATGTATGCATGTTCACAACTATTGTACTATGAAAATCAATATAGAAATTAGACTTATCACAAGTCTTATTCCATTATACTATACATATAGTATGCACTCACCTTAGCTTTTCTTTTATTCGATTCTAATCCTTTGATCGTTCCGGAATAAGCTTACTTTTAGTATCTACATAATCACACATGGATCTATATCAGTATTATAGCTAATATACTCTAATGGTTCACTCTTTAGATTAAGATAAAGCCAATTTTCTCTTTTAATGAAGGTATGCATCGATGCACTACTTGTGCATCGGTGCATAAAATGCATTCGATGTTTTATTATTAATGGGATGCATCGATGCATGCCTTATGCATCGATGCATGCCTTATGCATTGATGCACTAATTGCATTCGATCTTTTTATTTTAAAAGAGTGTATCGATGCACTACCTGTGCATCGATACACCTTCAAACACTTTCTGGGTTTTAACCTTGATGCATCGATGCACTATGAATATGCATCGATGCACTATGAATATGCATCGATGCACTCTGCCCAGAATCCTCTTTTTGAACCCGAAAATTCATTCATTTTAGATTAAATCCTTCATGTTTAATCCTCTTTTTCATTCTTAACTATAGTACACATCCTTAAACCAATTTATACTCATTTATTTCATCTTAAACCTCCAAATTCTATCCTTCATATGTAATTTAAGAATTACATCAATAATTCAACATGTTTGAATTCCACTTTTAACACTTCGTATATCTTAACTAGATTGATGACAAGTCAAATTTAACTTTCAATTCTAGTTATGAACTCTATTCCAAGATTTCATTTAAGAACTTCAAATCTTAAATCTCTCCTAACTCCATCATCCTTTGATGTTAAGATAACTTAAGCTTTCCTTAAGCTTAGTTATCATCTAATAATCAAAACCCAATATTAAATTTAACAAGAAATTCAATAATTAGAAATCTTACCTTTGCTTTGGTTCACACGCACAAGGAAGAAAGAAGAAGAGAACTCTAGAAGTCTTGGGTGTTTTCTCCCCTTCCACCCACGTGTATCCTTATATATATATAATTATCCTTTTTTTAGTTATTTTTCCTTGCAATTACTCTATTGTCCTTCCATTTCTTCTTCCTTTCAATTCCATCCTACACAATAATTTACATGTAAATCTTTATACTATTCATTCATTTTATTTTAACCACCAAATTCTGAGACTTTACAATTTAGTCACTAACCTGGTATTGAGGATGTTACATAAACTCTTCTAAAACATCAAATATGTTCTTGAACAATGAATTTATATCTAATTTACCCCAAAAGCTTTCTATTTTTTTTCAAACACCCTCACCTCCATTATATTTAAAACACATTTCTTCTAAAATGAAAAATAAACTTAAACAATTAGGAGCAATTTCCTTGGTATTTGTTTCAACCACACTTAAACAAAACATATATTTTTAGATAATAAATTGTCTTCTCTTTTGTTACAAAAAAATAGTGAATCATTTTGTTATTCTTTTTTTGTGTTTCCTTATATATTTTAGACAACTAGTAACCCACGAACCAAAAGTCAAATGCTAAACGGAGAATAAAGCACACCAGTAAGTACTTTACTCCAACACAATACTACAATATATGAACAAAAACACCGAGTTTCGAAGATTGATATTGCAGTTGAAGATAGTTTTAGACTATTAGGTTTTGTTTAAGTGTGCATGAAACAAATACTAAGGAAAGTGCTCTTAATTGTTGAACTATGGTTTTAGTTTTGTAAGGAATGTGGGTCGAATATAGTGAAGGTAACAGGTTATTTGGAAAAAAAAATGCAAATTAGAAAACTTTTTGGAGTAAATTAGATATAAAATCATTATTCAAAGACCTATTTGATATTTTAGTAGTAGTTTAGGGGTAAAATGAAATATTAACCTTTTTAACGTTGTCACAACATCAATTTAACGGAGATGATGGTGGAGTGGTCATTTTGTTGCAAATCTATAACGTTAGTGACTATTTTGTTACAAATTGATATCGTTAGTGACTGATTTCTTACTTTTAAAACTTTAGTGAGAAAAACAAAATCTTACTCAAACATTAATGACCATTGATGTAATTTACCCTGATTATTTTTATATTGAAATTTCAAAAGTAATAAATTTATCATTAATGTTATTAAATTATAATAATTCAATCATTTGTCGTTAATAATCGTTATTGCAATAATGGAATACTGATGTGATAGCATTAAACACCTAAAATATATTTTTTGACTTTTCAAAGTTTTTGATTAATGATTAAGAAAATAATTGAAGAAAAAAAGTTTCTCTTCTACTCAATTCTTCTTCTCTCTCTTCTCTACTTAAAAATCATGAGAGCTATAGCTCTTAAATTTTCCAAATCCATTGTGTAGATTCTAATGTTTGAAATCTTTGTAGCTCGTATGGTTTGTAAGTAGAAAGGAGAGAGAAAGTGAAGAAGAATAGAGAAGAAGAGAAATTTTATCTTCAATTTTTTTCTTAAAACACTAGTCTAAAGTTTTAGGAAGTTAAATGTGTAAAAAAATAGTGTCATGTCATTGGTTTAACACTACCCTATCAGTATTCTATTACTGCAACAATGATTATTAACGACGATCAATTTGTTATAAATCGATAATGTTGACAATCAATTTGTTATTTTTCAAACTTTAATAGTAAAAAAAACTTACTCGAATATTAATGACTATTTATGTAGTTTACCCTTTTTTTCCTTTTAAAAACCTTTTTGAACAGAGAGATGATTGCCGACAGGGCTGCTGCGTGCTTATTACCTAATGTGAACGCTCTATTTCTATTCTTTATATATATATATATATATATATATTTCAAGAATTTGATTTGCTTTTTCTTCCCTGGGGAAGCGCCTTAGCCTCAGCTTTTTCTTCTACGGCGTGATCACTCGTCGTTCTTTCGAAGTTGTTTGGTTCTCGAGAAAATCGGTGGAGATTCTATGTTGAATATCTCAACTTCTTGCGATTCAAAGATTTGGTTGATTGAACTAAGACATGTTGATTAAGAAGTCAATGAAGGCTTTTAGTCACCACAAAGCTGAAAAGTTATTTACTAGAGAACTATTCATGTCTAGTTTCAAGTTGTATCTTATTCGTATTTGATATCAACTAAGAATTTTAACATTTAATTAAAATTCACACGGTTGTAGCTTAATGTTTACTTGTTTGATTCATGGTTAAGAAAATGATACTTTTAACTAATATAAAAAAACATTCTTCTTAGTAAATACGATTACATTTCATACTTAAAAATAATATAAATAGGGATGAATCAAAGATTTAAGAGGTCTTGTACAATTTATTAAAATAAGACCATTAATTGGAAAGAGATTTTTCCCTTCATCAGATTAAAAGTAAAAAGATAGATGCATTTACAAATCAATCATGGAGAGGTGAGACTCATAAAAAGTGGCCTCTCTCAACCCTCGAAATTACTTTATGATAGTGTCCCCTTTCTTAGGTGATGTGAACGGGGGGGTGGGTGTGCTTGTCTTTGGTGTTTGTGGGGGCAAAATAAAAGAAAAAGAAACTTTAACTCACAAAATTGACTTTTTTGTCATCTTCGGATCAAAATTCTATTTACCTCCTTCGCAGTTAATGAAACACCAATCTTCATATTTTTTAACATTTTTGTTCAAACATTACATATTATATTTGTTTGACCAACTTTAAATCAGACAACATTACAGATAATTTTTAAATTTCAGTTTGTTTGGACGTATTATGTTATGATATTGTAGTTTTTAATCCCTTTGTTTTCTCGTGAAAGCATGTTGGTCGCATGTCTATTTATACAATAATTAAAAAAAGTTTAGCATTAGGGTTTTATAGTTCATTTTCCTCGGAATTTTCAGCAAAATAAATTCATAGTTAGATAACATAATTCATCATCTAAAGCTCAATACTTAATTCATTAATTACTATATAAGAGGATGTTTGATATGAGACCTTTCATTAATTATTTATTATACAACTGGATAATTGGTATTTATATAGGCATCATCAATTTACGTGCCACGTAAAAATTGAATTATTGTAGGAATAGTTTTTGTTACGATATTTATGATTTTAATAAGTAAAAATCATTTATCTTATTTTTCCCCTTTTAATATCGCTGATTCACTCATAATTAACTTTTAATGATTATCATTTCATATTTACACGAAAAAGATAAAATAAATAGTAATAAAATTATATAAATATAAATCATATAAAAATTATATGGAAACAGTAAGAAAAAAGACTATTGTAGATGGACCTTTTTTTTTTTTTTACTTTGACATAAATAAAAAAATGGATCTTGATTGAAAAGAAACAACAGCAAAAGAAAATGTAAGGGTGGGAATCCTACAACAAAAGAAAAACCATGTAAGAAAGCAAAAGCTTGAGCGAGAAGCATCATAGTTGATGGAAAAGAAAGGTCTGGTATTGTCTCCAGCATGTATATATGTCATTCCTCATCCATGCTTCCACCCATACCCCCATGCAAATATAAAAGGCCTGCAATTATATCCTCTGAAATCCCCCCGCCCCTGCCTCCGATCTTCTCCTACTTTCAAACCCTAATTCCAAATTAATCCCAAAATCCAAGCAAACAAAAGAGATACCTTGTTTGTTTTTGTTTCTTCTTTCGAAAGCTATGAGAGTCCCGGTTTCTTCTCCACAAAGCAACCATTGTCAAAGCCCTAAACCTAACAACAATAATACTGGTACTACTACTACTACTAATAGTAATAGTAATAGTAATAGTACAGCTAGGAACATAAGTTTCCACGGGGTTAACAGTGTGCCAAACTCGTGCTATGAGCCAACTTCGGTTCTTGATCTTCGTCGAAGCCCAAGTCCCGCGCCCAAAAAGTCGACATCTAATCCGGCCGATGTTTCTAATTGTATGGTGGTATCCGATCCTCCACCTCATCACCGTCATGCGCCTGTTGAGTGGGACGAGCATGTGCTACGAAACATGGATTGGGATTCCATCATGAAAGATTTGGGATTAGATGACGAATCAGTACCGCCTATCAAAACTATTCCTCCTCAAGCTATTACTCCTTCCTGCGTGAATCATATCCAGAACCTTCCCGAGTTCACCTCCTGCGAGTTTACTCCTCACTCTGAGTTTAACAATCTTTACGATTTTTATTCGGGTTTAAATCAAAACCCATCTCATAAAAGTAATTTTACTGCTGGTACTAACACTAATAGCTACCTTGATATGTCTACTAGTAGTGGTTTTCATAATATTGGCAATTTCAATTTGGGGTTTGATTTTATAGAAGAGTTGGTAAGAGCCGCGGATTGTTTCGAAACCCACGAATTGCAACTGGCGCAGGTGATATTGGCGCGGATCAGTCAGCGGCTGCGATCTCCGTCAGGGAAGCCGTTACAGAGAGCCGCTTTTTACTTCAAGGAAGCCCTCCAGTCTCTGCTCTCCGGATCAACTCGGTCAACTCGTTTGTCTTCATGGAATGAAATCGTTCAAACCATCAAAGCCTACAAGGCCTTCTCTGGGATCAACCCTATCCCCATGTTCAGCCAATTCACGACCAATCAAGCTCTCCTGGAATCCCTGGATGGACCGGCACCGTTGATTCACATAATTGATTTCGACATCGGATTGGGAGTCCAATACGCTTCTTTGATGAGAGAAATGGCCGAAAGAAGCGATCACTTTTGCAAGTTCATTCGTATAACTGCGGTGGTTCCTGAGGAATATGCAATTGAGACGAGGCTTATTAAAGACAACCTTGTTCAGTTCGCTCAAGACCTTAAGTTAAGGTTCCAGATTGAGTTCGTTCTTCTTCGAAGCTTTGAAATGCTGTCGTTTAAAGCTTTTAAGTTCATCGACGGAGAGAAAACGGCGATCCTCTTGTCTCCGTCTATATTCCGAAGTCTCAGCTTAGACGTGACACCGTTCTTGAGTGATCTCCGGAGGGTTCACCCGAGCATCGTCGTGTTTGTAGACAGTGAGGTGTGGATGGAGTCTGGGACGACATCGTTTAGAAAGAATTTTGTCAACAGTTTGGAGTTCTATGCCATGATGTTCGAGTCATTGGATGCGGCGGTGGCGAACGAGGAATGGGTAAGGAAGATTGAGGCGTTGTTGTTGCGGCCGAGGATATTGGCGGCCGTAGAGACAGCGGCGAGGAGTACTGCGCCTCCATGGAGGGAGAGGTTTCGTGGGGCGGGGATGAGGGCGGTGCAGTTGAGTCAGTTGGCGGAGTTTCAAGCAGAGTGTTTGTTAGGGAGGGTCCAAGTTCGGGGATTCCACGTGGCTAAACGACAGGCTGAGTTGGTTCTTTGCTGGTACGAGAGCGCCTTGGTTGCCACGTCAGCATGGAGGTGTTAGATATGAAATTAGCCTAGCTGGATTTAGAATTTCGGTATTTTACATGGTTTTTCTATTTTGGGTAATTAAAATTCAGTTGTAGTAAATTAATTATCGCAAGTAAAAAAAAGCCGCGAGAATGGAGAGTGCCTTTAGGCCTGCCTAGTTTCCTCATATCATATAACGTTATAATAATCCATTTCCATGTAATGCTTGTACCAAAAACTCATGTATCCAAGGGGTAAATTCTGTTCATTTTTTCTCTGCCTTGCCTTTTGATAAATCATTTTCAAAAATTATAATTCAAATTTAATTTTTTAATATAAAATATCTTACTACTACGTCCAACAATTATAGTAAATATATATTTACACTGGTTATATAGTATATACTAACCAAAAGCGTATCTTGTTTGGACAGGAGCATGCAGATGCAATGATTTTCATGTAACAAGGGAATAGTACACTTATGCTTGTATATTACCAAAAATTTAGAAATTTCATGAGGTTTTCAAAACCCAATCCAACATCTTTATCTAAATCTCAACAGTTGAAGTATGATTTGGTTCAGTAAAGAAACGCAATAAAATCAAACCTTGTATTCCAAACAAAAGTGAAAATACTCTGAATCAATCCCCAATTATCGTTTTGCTCCCAATAAACTACAAACAATACAACTATTTGAAAGCTGGTTAAAGCATCTTTCTGCTTGTAAAAATAGACATTACAGCTATAACGGGTTAAGGGTATAGATTAGTAACTAAACCGAATCCATGGTGAAAATAATGTTCCTGGATGCCAAGAAACTACTGCATTGGCTCCCTGTTACCTCTTGTAGGTTTCCTATTAACTCTTCCCTTCGTTGCCTTGCTCTAGATTAGTTACCGCATCAGGTCCACATATCCGCGTCAGCTCGTCCTGTTATGAAGCAGCAAAACATATTTATCGATAAAAGACTCGAGAATTTGCAACTTGAGGTGATCTCAACACACTATTAATACACTATCGTTGAATGAAGAATAGCGAGCGCAATGCTGTTCTATACCTTAATAGAACTATTTTCTGATGTAAGCTTCTCACATTCATCAGAAAGCTTCTTTAGTTCCTCTCTAAGATTATGGTTTTCGTTTGCCAAGCTCTCCACTCTGGCTTGTAGCTCTTCGCACTCGGCCTATGGAAAACGCAATACAAGCTATAGATGTTGGGTTTCGAATAAGGAGATAAATTTTAGAGCCATTTGGTAGACAAACAGATAATACCAGTGTACCTGCTTGCGTAATCTTGATCTTCTAGCAGACTCCCGATTAGATTGCTTCCTCTTCTGTCTCTTCAACTCACGTTCATCCTGGAAGAACATTAGACCTTATGTCATATCCAAAATGTTCAAGCTGATTGAAAGGATGCAAAAGGGAGCAAATAAAAGCTAGACCTTAAAGGACTAAGGTGAATTTTAACAACTCGGGGACAGAATATTGGACCGAAATTGGAGAAAATAGTAATATGAACATGTAAAAAAGAAACAAAAAGAACCGCAAAAAGCTCATACTTGAACCCACTGTTCGGGCATCACAACTCCAGTAGGAACTGCAGCTACAGCACCAGACGAGTTAGGTCTCATTTTCGCAGCTCCTGTGGCTGCAGGGGATCCACTCCATAGGTCCATCCCTATATTCAAGTTGGTTGCAGGCATTGGGACTATTGGTTTACCAGGAACTATGGCCCCAGCGTTGTTGCTCTGTGCATTGGCTGTAATAAGAGTGATTTGTAAGTAGAAAACTAGCACGGTATAAAAAATCAACCGAGTTCATCACCCAAAAAACACACTTGGCAATTTTCTTTCTCAATTTGGTTTTCAATTTTCATTAACTTAGTCACTCACTCCCAGTCACAAGGAAGTAATTTTGTCTTAAAACAATAAATTAAAACCATATTTCAAAGTAATCTGAAGCTTTTTTTCCAGACAAATAAAAGCAGAAACTTTATAAGCATAATATACCATCTGCAAGCATCTGGTTAAAGCTTCCCTTTTTACCAGTAGCAAGTTCCTAAAGGGGAAAAAAAGACGCATATTCATTAGAAAATACAATTAATCATATTAAAATGCTAGCCAGTAAGCAATGTTGACAAGGGAAACTGAATTTCGAAAGCATTTGGTATCCATGATAACGATTAGTAATGATATTTGTGCACATACTTGATTATTATTCTCATCACTTCCATCTGATGTACCCTCACTACCACTTTCACCGCTGTTAAGAAAATGCTTAGAATTAGAAAAGACATGGCAGAAAAAATGGAGAAACTTTTTAACCAAAACCCATGTTACGAATGAATGTGAAAATCAAAAGCCTAGTGCACCTTTGAGAGCCACCGTCGTTTCCAGAGCCAGAAGCTCCCTTTGCACTTTCTCCAGCCTTGCTTCCTGAAGTTCCCTTTGACTTTTTGGCCGCACTTCGATCCTTCCCATTAGCATCCTTCCCTTCATGATCAGTATTATTCTGTGCAACGCTTGGAGCCTATACAAAAAATTGCCAAGAGGAAGGGCATTTAATTTATAACTGTGAATCAAAAGGAATACAAATGGAAAAAAGAGACAAACAGAGAAAGAAAGAAGAAAGAAAATATTACAGGGGCCATATGAGGATGTGCATAGACGCCCCCGGGAGGATACATAGCTGGGTATGGAACTGGAGTGCCATATGGAGGCATTAAAGGATGCTAAAAGATCATCCAAAGCAAAAGAAAGTAAGAACATTGATCAAATATAAAAGAAAACAACACATTGGTGTACAATGGAGATTTCAAAAGCGGTATCACCTGGCCTCCCCACATATATGGATGCGGAGTTGGCGAAGCAACAGTTGAGGCAAAGAAGGGAGCTGGGGCAGCTCCAGCACCATAATAAGCCTGAACAAGAAGTTGTGTTGTAAGATTGAATAATCACTTACATGACAATATCTTTTAGGATTCCCTAAACAAGAGCAACAGTTAAAAGAACTAAATAAAACTCCAGGATTTACGTACTAAAGTATACAAACCTGCACCGGGCATGACCAATCAGGATATGAAGGTGTTGTAGGCATTTCCTATAAGTACAAAGAGAAAAATGTCAGTAAAACTCATCAATGAGTTAGTGATGAGAAGGCAAGAGTGAAATGGGCAAATTGTTTGTTCTTCCCAATTTGTGGGATAGAGGCAACAATGACAGACCTGTGTTGAAACAGTAGGTTTGGAAGAAGGCTTGGCAGGTGAGTTCTCCTCTTCAGTTCCCATAATAACTTTTGTAAACCTCTGAATTTCAGCAAAGTAAGAATGAAATCTGTAAATCCTTGACGAACTTTATAAAGCACCCTAGAAGCTGATAACAAGTAACCCTGTCTGCCAGAAATAGAAGATAACAAGAAAAATATCAACTGATGAAGCTAATAAAGAGAAGGGGGGAGCAACTACAACTCAGAATTCATGATATGCAGAAGCAGATAAACGTGACCACTTCAGAGTATTCACAAGGTTTTTATGTTATACGAGCCAAAACACGATTCTTGGAACATAAATCTATGCAAATTTCAGTATCACCAAATTATCATGAATCATCTTCAAAATGGAAAGATAATGATCCAGCTGCAGACAAGATCATCACAAGAATACTGTATACACCACCATATCTCATCCTATACCAGCTTGGAATACCTTAATAACCATCAAAAGAGCTAAATTTAGAAATAAACTCATTTAATATCAAGATCTTCAGTTATTTTGATCTTCCATAAACCTAACTTAAAATATAAAACATTTATCCTTGTTCAAACAAGTGAAAGTACCAGGATTGTAATTGATTTTATTAATATGGAAAACAAAGCAGAGCTTAGAACATATGACAACAATCCTTATGTAAACAGACAACCTTAAAATAGAAAGTAACTCTTCAATTCGCGTAATTACCTTTCCAAAAACAAAACACGATCCCCCCTCTAATTTCTTGCCATAAAAGATCCAACCTAACAAATAATATATGGGGAAAACCCCACAACAAAATTTACAGTGTCTGATTTAGATAGACCAGAGTTAAAGCCAGTCAACTTTTAGTCCTCTTATTCTTCACTATAAATTATATAAAAATCCAAGGCTGGCCAAAAATAGACATATTACAGCTGGAATCAGTGAATCTCCTTTCCGAAGTTAGAGAAAAAAGACCATGTATTGAACAATTATCAATAAATTGCTAAATAACTCCTTTTTTTCTCCAAAGATCAAGAGCTAATCTTAATCTTCAAGCCAAAACCCACACAGATGCTCAATAGCCATAACTCAAACAAAAGTCAAATAAGTAACTAAAATTAAAAAATAAATAAATAAAGTAAGATTCCAAAGTAAAATAAGAAGGAAAAAAGAAAGAACTGTTTCCCTGGGGTTGAAGAAGAAACTGAGGTGGAAGTCTAACCGGAACACTTACAAAAGCAGACAATGGAGAGAGAGAGAGAGATTCGTTTTTGCTTTCTTCTTCCACTCCACTTCCACTTCCACTTCCCTTATCCGACGGCTGAGAATTAATGATGAAACAAACAACCGGCGTACGGAAATTTAAAGTACGACGAGATCGTTGTTGTTACTGAAGTCTTAAAAAGAGAGAGGGGGGAATAATCCGGTGTGGTCGGTGCGTAGGTGGAGTGGAAATAGTGAGATCAGAGAAGGAAAGAGAGAGGGGAAGGGGGTTAGGGTTTCGCAGCTGACACGTGCGAGGGAAAGGGAAGACAGGTGGGATATGTAGGAGTGGATTAGGTTTTATGACAATAACAGCCAACTGGATCACTGATTGATTATTCATCATTAAATTAAAGAAGCGATTAAAAAAAGATCTCGCTTCACACGACATCGTTTCTGGATGTCCTTTTCTGGGTTTTGACTTTTGAGGCTTTTGTTCTGCTCGTTTCTGGGTATGGGCTTGCGTGGCTTCCACGTCACTGAAATATTACCCATTTGTTTCTTTATATGTGTAAATGTAATCCTCCCAGTAATTTAACCCCTGATCTCGTTCTCATTGGCACTGCTTTATCGTTGAAGGATAACTAATTTTGCACATAACAACAAAAATAATGTACGTATTATATTACAATAACGACAAATTATTAGCTTACTAACTGTTCTTAAAGTTATAACTTGCCAGAGATTATTCGAATACAATATAAGATACAGTACAAGAATAATTATATAACTTTTAAGTTTATATATTTTAATCTACTTATTTAAAAATATTTTTTAATCATTCAATTTTTTTAATTTATTTTTCAATCATTTACTATAAAATAATTAACAAAACAACGGTATAACATTTATTTTAATAAATATAATAATATATTTAATCTTTCATACTTATATAATTAATTGAATTAGCTTTAATTCTAAATAAATTAATAAGTTTTACAACCTATAACTAAAAAACTAATCAAACTTCCACTAACTCTCATTAACCACCGCCAACACGGCCTCCCATAGCCACTCGGTCTTCACTCAATGCAAAATACGGTATGAGCGCAGGGAAAATTCTAGAATGAATGTTAAATATTGATATTCATTATTAATTTTATAATAAATAGACATTAAATTATATTAAAATGATCAATTTAGATATTAAACTTTCAAAAGTTATATAATAGGCTTTAAACTTTAGATTTTATTATAAAATGTGCATAACACTATTATCTATCATTAAAGAAGTGATATTACATGTTAAATTAATAAAAAATATCTTATTTAACGCTTTAATTGTAATTAAAATTTTATTTTACTATTAATTTTAATTAAAATAATTTGTATTATGCTACTTAAACTAAATACAAAATGAATATAAAAAAATTAAATGTCATTTTATAAATATTGAATTTATACCATATAAATTACTTAATACATTAGTAAAAGTTATGGATTGTTTCAATTATTTTTATTTAAGTTGGATTTATTTTTCTTATTAATGTGATATTATAATTTTCTGGATGTATTTTTTAAAATTGTGTTTAAACTTCTTAAACAAAACTCAAACGCTTGAATCATATCATTTAATAAAAAATAATTACTAATAAAAAATAATTACATTATTTGATAATTCAATTTTTTGTATCTCAAAAATTATAAATTTATAATTTTACAAATACAATCATGATTAATAAGTAATTAGTAATAAAATAATTTGATGAATGAATAAATTTAGAAAAACATAATTTTTAATTCTAAAAATAAAATGTTTTCATATATTTTTAAAAAAATCTAAATTTTTAATTTCTTTTTGAAATTATTACTTAAAATTATTGAAAAATATTATAATGAAATTTTTAGTTATAATTGAGAAGTCAAAAGAGATATTTCATATTAATTTAACATGTCACGTCACCTTCTTAATAATATTTCACAATAGCTACCTATTTTTAAATCAAATTTGAAGATTAAAATATATTTTAAAAATTTGATGGCAAATTAAATTATTTTAATAAATTTAATGGTCATTTATGAATTTTATCATATTTTTACATTAATGATGTATATCGGTGCACCAGTGGCGGATCTAGAAACTAAAATATAAGGGTTCAAAATTCTAATATTTTATTTTCCAAGAAAAATAGGTATGCAAATTTCTTTATTTTTTTCATTCCCCTTAATATACTAAACTAGATTTAATAATTTTTTCAAAAAAATAAGTATGCAATTGAATCCCATCAAAACCATGTACATCCGCCCCTGCGGTGCACGTCATTATTGGTGCACTTCGGTGTGTGTTACTCAAACGAGACTCATTCATGGGCGCAAACGTTGATAGTTTTAATTCTATAATTTTGAGCTATAGTTTAATTCTTTAATATTGATATCCTTTATACGCTTTTATTGCTAAAACTATAGCTCAAAATACAATTTGTTGCCTAAAGAAATATTAGAGGTATAACAATCCGAGATAAAAAGAAAATAAAAATAAAATATTTTATAGATCCACAATTTGCTTCCTTGGTGATTCATACAAGTCGTGGCAATTGACATTCAATTCCTCGATAGGATATCGTCGTAAAATTCATATGCATGAATCAATAATAAAACAAACACAATTAATAACATGAAAAATATTCAATTAAAAAAATCTGAATAGAAAACCATAAATATGTTAATAGAAATAAGTCGAGGCTTGCAATTATGTAGTTTCCTTAAGATAGATTTTCGGCCACTCCTTAGTGCTCGAGATATTTGGTCGTTTGCCTCCTAGGATTCAACAACGAGATGATCAAAGTACAATAACACAACTATCGAGATCACAAAACATTCCTTGTCTTCGCCTATCACCAAAACTAGAGAAAATAATTCCTTTGAATTGTATTTTGAGTTGTTTTTTTAATTGTTTTTAACATAGTATGTTAACACGATTTTTATAGGGAGTTCACATTGTGAACAATTAAAAAAAATTGACCTAATGAAACATTAATGATAATCAAACAATTTCCAAAATTATTTTTTGATTAAAGAATTTTTTAATATTATCTTTTTAATTCCAAAACAAATTTTGAAAAGATATGCTCTATTTGAGGAAAAAATATTTCACCTTTGGGTTAAAATATCCGCAAGCCCACAAAAGGCCTAATCGGTTCAGACATTAACGTTACCTACATCGTGTACGTATGCACATTTACAAACCAACAATTAGTTCCTCATTTTCCTCAACAACGTTTGGATCAATTTCTCATTCAAAGCCCCAAAATTATCGAATTTTTTCCAACAAGAAATTTTTTACTAACAATAGGTGTCTAACGTTTCCAAGCTTATACTTTTAAGTGTCTGGACCGTAACGACTATTAAATTTGATTGTTATCTGACACGTGACACGCATATAAAATTTCAAAAAATATTTTATTTTAAAAACTTAATATTATAATTAAAAAACTAAGGAAAAAACCTCAAATTTTACAAATTCCGTTGTCGATCGACCACTGTCGGTCTGTGGTCGTCATCATTGTCACCATCAAAACTATCTCATTGCAGCGACCAAAATTCATTCTCCCACCCACCGTGACACTGCATCGACCGTCGTGAAAAACATTGTAAAGAATCGTCGAATTTTTAGGTTTTTCGTTATTATTTTTGGGCGATTAAGATGGCTACATCTATCCATATGTTACACATCCACCACTATTGAGTTCCTCGTCCTGCTCTGAACAAAACACGACCGGTAGTGACTCCTCATCGTCGGCGGTGGGGGGATGAGAGGGAGAGGGACGACGTGAGGGGTTTTATTTTTTTACTGAAAAATATTTTTATTATTAAAAATTTTAAAATTTAAAAATATAACGTTATAACCTAAAAGTGTGACGGAAAAAACTATAGATACTTAAAAGTGTAACGGAGAAACGTTAAACACCTATTGTTAGCAAAAAATTCTTTAAACACCAAATCATTTGTTGAAATGTAGTTTAGGCACTAAAAATATATTATACCTTTTTCTTAATGGATCATAAATGAAGGGATCAAGGATTGAATCCTAGTTTGTAATAAATATAACAAAACCTATATCGATCAAGCAAACAATCATTAACAACCCCTTAATAATTCTAATAATAGTACGAATCAAATTACCTAAGTGATTAAATGAATGGTTACTATTTTTAAAGGCCTCTTGTTCGAACACCAACGATTACAACAGAAATAATTGAGCGTTTGTTATCAATTGATTGAGAATTTGTTATCAATTGATTGAGAGTATTTAAAATAAATACTACTTTGTAATCATCTTAACTTCATAACAAAAAAAAAATAACAAACTCCGGCTACTTAGTTTCTTCCAACATTTACTATGCTTTTCTTTTCTTTTTCTTTTTCTTTTTTTTAAAGAAACAAAATTTCAAACTACATTTGTTGTGCCGATACTCGATTAAAAAAATGCTACTAATTTTCTTATTACTTCCTTCTTCTTGTTTTCTACGTTTTTTCTTCTTTAAACAAGCACATATCTTTACTCAATCTTCTTTTGCTTATTTCATTCTCATACTTCTTCATTCTTCAATCGTGTAGTTTCATCTTTAAAATCTATTAATTACTTGATCAATATCTACATTTCTTTCTTTCCTTAAACGGTTGATCAATTAATAATTTCAACATCATATACGTTATTTTAAAAGTGTACCGATATACATTAAAGTGTGTTGGCTCAAGTGGTTAGAATTTAGGAATTTAAGCTTGTATGTTTAAGTTCGAATCCTACCACCGTCACTCTTGGTGGACAATCTATATAAAGTCTTATATAAATCTCAATTGAATCTTAAGTATGTCCTGACTCTGGACTAGAGATCCATCCTTGACCTAAACTTTTTGAACAAAAAAATAGTGTACCAATATAAAAATATTATAAGATTATGATCTTCGAGGATTTTTTTAACTATATTTACATTTTAACTAGGTAAGGTAAAATGCAGTAAATCTAGAAATTTAAAAGTAGGTCCAAAAAAATTTTAATATTCCTTTTCTCAATAAAATGTGTATATATATTTTTTATTTCTCCTTTTAATACATTGAACTATATTAATAATTTATCTAAAATAATTTTAATACATTGAACTATATTAATAATTTGGCGATTTTTTCGAAAAATCATTGATTTTTTAATTATTTACGTGTCAGACATCGTTAGAGAAAATATTATGGATCTAGCACCATTTGCATAAAGGCTCGGCCCATGCACGCACCTTACGCTGATGTGGCGCCATGTGGGGTAAGGTGCGATGCATGGGTCGCGTTTTACCCTCGGTTGTTTTCTAGCGCGGTGCATGGGCCGCGCCTTTTATAATTGTATCTGAATTTCTCGACTTTTAAACTTTTCTCTCGGCTATAAATGATACGCTCTCAATCCGTAAACATCACACAACAATCCTCTCAACCCGTAAACATCACACAACAATCCTCTCAACCCGTAAACATCACCCGACAATCCTCTTATCTTTGATTCAGAAGTTCGTTCGATCTTTCGTTGTAAGGTAATTTTTTTAATATATAATAGTTTATATATATGATTATTTGAAGAAAACAATTATTGTACTAATTATTTTCAATTAATTTTTGTGGTTGTAAAATGGAAAGTGAGAGCACACGTCAAAATATTTTTACTGATACGGTAATAATATAAAATTATATTATTTAAATTATTTACGTTTATTTGTAAAAACTTTATTGCGTTGTATTTTAATTCATATATTATTTATTTAATTAGGCTTGTTTCAGGTTTTTTTTTCAGATATAAGACTGTCTCCTTTTAAAACTCTAAGAATGATGCAAATTTCAGCTATTATTTACTATGATAGAGAAATTCGGGAAGATGAAACCGAAGTTATGTTCATATCAAATCATTATTTTAAAATATCCTTCAAGAGAAACATAACTCTTGAGGAGCTGATAACGAAGATTTCAAGGAAGGTTCATATTGGAAGTACTCGAAGACTATTGTCGCTTCAGTACAGATTTCTAACATCATTGTTTCCGTTAACTTATACAGCGTTCGAACTATCAAATGATGATGATGTTGAAATGATAGTTGATTCTCAATATCATTATTCAGACGTCGTTTCGGAGATGTATGCAAAGTTTGTTGAAGTGCGTGTAGTTTAGGGTATCATTAAACTCCCATTATAGGCTGGCTGAACAAGCTGATCAAGTTGACAGACCAACTATAGTAATGTCTAATGATTTTAATTTCATAATTGGAAATCCGCATCATGGTGTCATCCCATCAAGTTCAATGGAAAGCATTCATCAGCAAATCCTTACGATCTGTACCGAGGTGGGTCCACAATAATACGTATGGCAACATCGCGTACAGTTCAAGAGGAAGACATTCATCTGCCAATTTCTTTTACCTAAATATAGAGATGCCCTCGACGCAACAATCTGTGCAGTTTCCATTTGACACGATGACTTCAAGCTCAAGGGGGAGGCATTCTACTGCAAGCTTTTCGATCTCAATGTCGAGATACCTTCTAGTTCAAGCGGAAGGCATGCAAGTACCAGGTTGTTCGACCTAAATATGGACAACATGGAGGAACCCTTATATCCACAAGAAGAATTGCTTCGTGAGCCAGGTGCGGATGGTATTGAGACTGGACTATTCGTTTACCTAGAATCACCGCAGTTCAACTCCGATGATGATGATGATGTAGATGAAGTTCCCACAAATGTGGTACAAACTAAACCTCCAGCACACATGTATGAAGCTTACTATGGTGCAATGTACAGGCCATAATTTGCGGACATGCCTAATCTCGGTGACTATGGATTTAACTCATCAATAATTAATGGTGAGTTATATTTAGACATGGATTTTTCAAGAAAAGAAGAAGCGATGATGACAATAAAAAATTACAATATTTGTAATTCTGTTCAATTCAGAGTCGACCGCTCTACGATCGAAAAGTATGTATGTCATTGTGTCCAACGTGAAAACGGATGCAATTGGATGGTTCGTGTATCGAAGAGGAAGAGGAAAAATAATAGATGGGGACTAACGATAGACAACGATCCTCACAAATATTGTGTTGGAGGGATCAACCAAGATCATCCCAACTTGGACTTTACAATGATCTATCAAGCTATCATGCCCATGGTAAAAGCAAGCTCCCACATAGCTATTGTTGTATTGATTTCAACTATACAATCGCAGTATGTGTATTCCATCTCATACAAAAAAGCATGAATAGCAAAGTAGAGTGCGATTAAAAAACTTCACGGCGAATGAGATGCATCTTATAATGAACTTCCAAGCTGGTTTAGGGTGGTGCGGAGGTTGAATTCTGGGACAATTGTGGACTTCAAAACTTGTCATGCATACCATAATGATCGAGTTTTTCGCGATCGATTCCAATTCTACCGGCTTTTTTGGACTTACCCACAGTACATTAATGATGTGAAATACTACAAGCATGTGGTCTAGATCGACGAGACTTTCTTGTATGGAAAATACAAGCAAGTTTCACTATTGACAATTGTCCAAGATGGTAATCACAACATTCTTCCAGTTGTTTTTGCCCTTGTTGAAGGAGAAGATATAAATTCTTGGGCTTTTTTCCTCCGAAACTTACACTCACATGTTATCACAAGGGAAAAATATGTGTCATTTCAGATCATGGAGTTGTGATCAAAGCAACAATGGAGTCTTTGGGTCCAATGTGGCAACCACCCTATGTCCAACATAGGTACTGTATTAGACACATTGTTGCGAACTACCATGGAAGGTTCAAGAAGAATGATGAGCGTCAATTACTTATGCGCATGGGTAAGTGAAACTGCTATTATTATTTTTTCTTTCAATCAGTTTTATTTTTATAGAAACAAAGTTAGTAAGTTCTACATTTTATGCTCAGATTATGAACTACTACCTCAAACATTTGTATACATGCTTCAAGATTTACAGGCGAAGAACGAGGAAGGATACGATTGCATCAGCCTCATAAATAAAGAAATATGGACAAATGCATATGATGGTGGATATAGATTTGGACACATGACGACCAACTTAGCTGAGGCAATCAATTCGACCTTGTAACACCCCAATTACCGAGTAAGTGACTAAATTGTAATAACTTATAAATTCAGTGGGTGAATTAGAATAGAGTGATAAGTCTAGTGATTTATGGAGGAATTTTGTGTGTTGGTTATGATAATAAATATGGAATTATAATAAGGGTAAAATGGTAAATTTCAAGGAAATATATTTTTAATGGTTTTGGATGGGATATATATGAAGAAAAAGGGAATAAGAGTTGGTAAACCATATTGCTCTCTTATTCTTTAACGTGGGTTGCATCTTAAGGTGAGAATCTGAACCTTGGTTATTTCTTTGATTTTTTGTTTGGTAATGGAAGTTGGGATTTTATATAAGCTAAAGGAAAGCTTATATGACATTAAAACAACAAGATAAGTGTTTTAGAGATGGATTTGAAAAATGAGTTTTTAGATGAAATTTTGATATGGATGAGTTTTTGAAGTTTGAATAAGATTTTCAACTTGTCAAGAGGTTAATTAAGGAATATGGAGTGTTAGAATTGGATTTAAAACATGTTGAAAATTTGTGTATGATTCTTAGCTTTAAGAATTTGAATGAAGTATGGGAGATTCTAAAGTGTTAAAAAGATAGAAGTTAGTTAAAATGGTTGTAGTTAAGTTTGGTGGTATGAAAGGAACTTTGTATAAGAAACATTTAGTGAAAAGTTGATGATTTTCGGGTTTGAATAGTAAATTTTGGGTTTTTACAGATTATACAGGGGGAACCGATTCCCTATGGGGAGGGTATCGATACCCCCTAAAGGAAAAGTTGATGTTTAGTTCATTAAATTAGTCTAAGTTATTAGTATCAAATTACAAGGGTTAGGTTTCTGATAACCATCTTGAAAATTATGTTTATGTAGATATAAAATGTAATCCTATTCCGAAACAATGGAAGAGTTAGGATTGAATCAACGCAAGCAAGGCGAAGGTGAGTTCATATTATAAGTATAGTACAATGGAATAAGACTTGTGATAAGCCTAATTCCTATGTTGATTTTTATAGTACAATAGTTATTAACATGCATACATGATAATTATTATGATACATGCATAAGGAATATATGTTCATATGATTTGATAAATGATATATGTGAATAGATTCAAATGCACATGTGATATGATAAGTGATATGAGCTATGTGATCACAAGAGAAATGACATAAGCACATGAACATATGAAACATAAGAACGATGCCCATGGTATACGATATGAGAGCTATAGGTATAGTTGGCATGCCAAGAGTCGAGGGTTTCATAGGTCCTTCGGGATAACTCATAGGTCATTCGGGACATATTCACATATCCTTCTGGATAAATTTCATATGCCATTCAGTGGGACTTATATGAGCTGTGGTGATAGCATAGTGCACAACCTCAATGTACTCGAATACCTTGAGTTCTCAGTAATGTACATGGGCTTATAAAATGTTATCAAAGGTAATTGTATCATTATTGTTGTATGTTACCATATTTAATTACATGTTACATGATTGAATGGATAGATTGCATGTTCATATTTATCAGGAATACATCATTATTATATTTATATGCCTTATTAAGTCTATGACTTAGCGTGTAAGTGATTTACACGTAGGTACAGAAAAGTAAGAAGATCGATCTTAAGAGCAGCAACGCAGCATACCATCATTTGAAGATCAGATCAGAAGAACTTTACAAAGTATGTCCGTTTATATAATATATGTGTTGGCATGTTAATAGAGTTGTTTAGTATGTACGCTCTGATCGACTTTTATAATGTTTTGAACGTATTTATGTAAATGTAAATGTATAGTAATGAACAGTTCAATTTTTACGAGTTTTATGTACGTTTTACGGAAGTACTATAGCAGTACTGTAGCAGGGGAATCGGTACCCTATAGCAGGGAATCGGTTCATTGTTTGCAATCTGGAAAATTTAGCATTTTGGTACTATAGCAGGGTAATGTAGCATGTATTGTTCACAGTACTGTTCATTACTGTTCATTAATGTTCATACCGTATTTTACTGTTTATAAATATGTTTTTACCTTAAAATTTTATAACAAACATTATTTAATAATATATTATCGTATTTTCTTAAAATAAGTTCAAATATTATGTTATTTGATAAAAATATTGTTTTAAAAAGGCAATGTGACATCTTGGACTCGTATTCGGGTCGGGTACGAGTTGGGGGTGTTACAGACCTTAAAGGGGGCATGTCATTTATCTGTAACGGCTTTGGTAAAAATGAAAAAATTTCATTTGGGATCACTTTTTGCGAAGCACGGTGGACAAGCTCAAATTGGATGCAAAGTGGTCATGTCTATCACCCTAGATTAGTTACAGATCTACAAAAAAGAATTGATGCATCAAATAGAATATGTGTAACAATCTTCTCTAGAACGCGTGAATTGTTTCATATCACATAGATGTCACGACCTATTCAAGGGATTGAAGCTAACTCATTAAGAGTAAATCTACGGGAAAGATGGTGCGACTGTGGGTTTTTTCAAGCTCTGAAGTATACATGCTCTCATGTGATAGCATCTTGCTTGTATACCCTTCAAGACCATAACCGTTTTGTGGATCTCGTATACCTACTATCAGAAGTGTTTAAGGTATACGAAGTTTAGTTCCCCCATAGACCCTAATGAGGTTCTGAATTGGGTTCCAATTGTACCAGATCTGACTTTATTGAGGGACCGTGGTCCTACAAAATCCATTTGAATTCATTGTGATATGGATATTCGAGAAACGTCTAGACAAAACAAAAGATGTGGGCATTAATGAGGAACTGATGTAGTTGTTGTTTATCAAAGAATAGCTCTTGTAATTTAATTCACATTTACTTATAGTTAATGTCATTTGATAACCACTGATTAATTAAACCAAAAAAAAACAATACAAGAAAATGATAAAGAAGAACCATTCAAAGTCAAATTATCCATCAACATTGATAAAGAAGAACCATTTAAAGATTTGACATCTATTAGCTTTACAACTTTATTAAGAAAAATGAGATTTGTACAACGCTATAGTTTATATGACACATTTTTATTGGTACAATGTGATTCGAAGTTGGTGTTATATGTAATTAAAATAAAAAAGATAGTAAGTGACAAACTTAACAAAATTATACGAGTTTTACTAAAAAATAATATGTGATTAAAACACGTATTTGTTCACGTACAAGCAAGAATCAATCGAACAACGATAACAAAAATTTGTTGATTTTGAATTATCGAAGACAATTATTAAATTTTATCAAATTAATATAAATTCGGTATTTGAATATAATTTTAAATACAACAAACTTTTAAAAGACAATT
This sequence comes from Hibiscus syriacus, assembly GCF_006381635.1. Lineage (NCBI taxonomy): Eukaryota > Viridiplantae > Streptophyta > Magnoliopsida > Malvales > Malvaceae > Hibiscus > Hibiscus syriacus. Next base: position 750,769 of record NW_024062608.1, read on the forward strand.
GTTTTTGATATATATATTTACTATTATTATTTAAAAAGCATAAATGAATCACAAATTAAGTTAAACAAAATTAATAAAATAAATTAAGTATTAAATGGTAAATAATAAAAAATATAATTATTTGTCCAACAATCTAGTAAATACAAATATAATAAAATATAAAAACTATCGATGTCTGTGGTGCGAATGTGTTCCGCAGGGTGGTGGTTTTCTGTCTCGAGGAGGATTTCTTTGTATAATTGGTTTTGACTCTTACTATCATCATCATTACCATCAGCATCATCGTCGTCGTCGTCGTCGTCGTCAGGAGCAGATACATTTTGTTGATGAGAAACTGATGACGATGTAACACCTCCATAGAATAAGGACCCTGGAGGTGTATGACTGACTATCCTACCACTTATAGAAAACTGTGAAAACTAAGAAAACACAGACATCAATGAGTGAGAAAACTGTACAAGAGGTGTATGTGTGGCGACCATCGGTGGTGAGGTTGGACCCACCAAATAACTAGCATATGAACCCCAAGTTGGATATGCAAACATAGAACCATAATATCCTCCAGGAGAGGTCATGTAACTCTGTGGCGGTGGCGGCATCTGGTATGGGAACAGTGCTGGCGACATCTGATATGGCTGCGGGGTGTACATCGTTGCAGATGGTGATTGTTGTGAAGGTTACGGTGCTGCAGCTGACGATGAACCGGAATCACCTGCTCTCCGTCTACGAGTCGGGGACGATGGGGTTGTTACGATACACGTCTCTATCGACGTCGATGAATGCTCTGTCCTCGTGCATCATCGGAAAGTAGGAACGATTTCCATTACTATTGAACCACTCGTAATAACCATTTGCAACCATCAAATGGTCCACATAAATGGGTTCTCTATGGGGAATGCACCGACGTTGTTCCTCCCATATCATGACCCACTTATAATGCTTCAGCAGCCAATCTATATTTTTCTTACCGCGTCGATCAGTGTTATGCAACTCGTCGAGATTTTGAGGTGCTTCCGGAATTGATTGTACAAAACCAAATTGCAGAAGCACGTGATCAGTGGAGTGCCACTCGATAATCACATAACAGATCAGAGGACCATCGCCATCCAAACATCTAATGGGCCCCTTAACTCATGTGGGATGTAAATCCTCATATCATCATTACAATAAGGAGCCCATTAAAACTAAAACAAATATATATAATTCTTATCAAAATAATAATCTAATTATATAACTATAATACAAAATAGATTTTCAAACATTTAAATACATACCTCTGTGACAACCTTCTGATCAATTAGTAGCCTCACTAATTCTAATTCATCAAGTAGATCCCGATGATTTTTCCTGTCAATAGACCACCTATTCAAGGAAATAATTTTTATTATATACTAGATAAAATGATTAATATACGAAATTAGTATTGTAATTATCTCAATAGTAGCGGGATTACGAACGGGTTCTTCACAATAAGACATAAAAAGGGTATGTGATACCATGCCCAAGACTGCAGCAGAATGAGACATCCACCGATAGCATTTGTCCTGTAGCTAGTAGCTCGACACATCTCCCTATACATGAATGCCAAAACTGCTGAGCCCCAACTCAGTGATCTAACCAGATAAAAATCGCCGAGATGCCGTAACCACATACAATGAACTTGGTTACGCGATTTGTCTGGCATCATCAACTCTCCTATCAGCTGCAGTATGCATGTTCGTGCATACTTTTTAACTTGATCCTCTGAGGCGTCCTCGCGCAAATTGTGGAAATTTGCAATCATCCAATTTAACGAAATCTGACCACCGTTAAAATTTGGCGGGACACCTCCTAGATATTCCTGGCACAAAGAATTCCAATTACCATGTGCCACATCTGAAAGCACATCTCCATCCACCGGAAGCCCCAAGTGCATGAAAACATCCTCCAGCGTAATCGTGCACTCTTCGCACGGAATATGGAATCTTTGTGTCTCCGTTCTCCTCCGCTCAACTGATGTAGAAATCAGGTTTGATTCTACCATACAGTGGCTTTTATATCTAGCTATGTAACCGAATTCAACCTCGACTAAATACGGCCAGACACGGGTTAGTATCGTTAACTTAAGGTTACGGATAAAATGATCTAATATACGGTCGCTCTCCTAAAATTATTAATAATTACAAAATTTAATATATAATCTCATAATAAAAAATAAATAAATAAATTATTACTAATAATTTAAATTAAAATTTAAAAATGTTACTATATTAGCAAAATGTCTCAATATATGATTTCCATCCAAACGAAATAGATCGCCTTCCATTTTATAACTGCAAATATATATATATAATTAAATAAAATACTAAAATATTAATTTAATGGAATATAATATAATATATTATCTTCTAAATAAAATTTGACCGGAGTTTGATTTTTGAGAGGATTTGGTGTGGTGAAAATAGTTGAGATGGGGATATTTATAGGATGTGAGGGGGAGTGTGAACGGTCCAAATTAATTTTGAAAGGTGCGGCCCATGCACCGCGCCTTAGGCTGATGTGACTCCAGCTGGCGTAAGACGTGGTGCATGTGTCGTATCTTTCTGCAAAGGGTGCTAGATCCGCTAGAAAAAATAACAACACCGGTAGCACTTTACCGGTTTTGTTAACAAAATCAGTAAAAAAGTACAATAATAACAAAACCGATAGAAATAATAATGTTTCTAGTAATTTTTTACCGATTTTATTATTTAAATAATAATAAAACCGATAGCATCTTTTTTTAGTCTTATATTAAGGTTGTCTCATATGATCATTTCCCGGTAACAAGTGGCAATGGCTAAGACCAATGATGTAGTTTAATGGCGCCATACATATTGACTTTACACCACCTACCATAAAAATGTTAGAAAGTTCTACCTCTCACACAATCCAAGACAATTATGCCCTATAAAATTCCTCATTTAATGTGTAAAAGATTTAAATATTTACCCTTCTTGTTTTACAAAGCTTGAGTGATCTAATTTGATTTGATTTCGTATTAATTTTGTGTAAAAGGTCTTTACTATTAATTTCCACTTAAAGTTCCCTTCTTCATATAAATTAACAACTATCATCATACTTGTTAATGAACTTACAAATAAACGATAATTAAAATAAAATTGATATGAAATAATTTACACATAAAAGATAAAACAAATTATACTAAAATTTATTTAATTATCAATTAAAATTTAAATCAATATATAACGATCTCTTTCTTCATCAGCACAAATTTCATAGAAGATTACCTTTTGGGCTTTGAGCCTTGCATAAATTTAATCCGTACATTAATCAAATATATATTAAAACATCAACAGGTCGATTTAAGATTTCTTCCCAAACAACTCAAAATTCAGTCCAACCAAACGTCTTTTTTCATGTCTCCAATTTTATTACAAAATTTACAACAATAAATTCCCTTGACATTGAACAACTACTCATGATCACATCATCATGAATCTCGACCTATAGCTCTAACACCAATTGTTAGAAATTTGTGAGTGAAAAAATAGATATAATGTTATTCAACCCCACATATCTCCATGAATAAGAAAAAAATTAACTATAAATATAGATATAATAAACAACTCAAATACATGTAATTTCTTGCATCTCAAAACCTTGGTGTATTATAAAAAATTCTTTCAATGTTACTACAAAATTCATATATGCAACATGAATATCAAATGTGGTAGAGATCACCAAAAAGATTACATATCTCCGATAATTCTCTCCAATAATTTTAAAAGTTAATACATATTCTATAAATATTTTTATTTTACAAATATTTTTCCTACCTAGTGGCACATGCAAAGCAAATGTTACTACAAAATTCATATATGCAACATGAATATCAAATGTGGTAGAGATCACCAAAAAGATTACATATCTCCGATAATTCTCTCCAATAATTTTAAAAGTTAATACATATTCTATAAATATTTTTATTTTACAAATATTTTTACCTACCTAGTGGCACATGCAAAGCAAGGTCAGGGAGGACACATGCCCACCATAGAATTCGAATTTCGTTATATTAGTGATCCATTTTACTATTGATATCCATCTTAAAATTTTATTTGTGTCTAACCCATACAAAAAAATTCAATAATTAATAAGTGTGTGCCCACCCTCAAAAATATTTTTATATCCTCCACTGCCTTTCCCAATTAAAATTTAAGTAAATTCATAGCCATAATATTACTATTAACATTACATTTTATCTAAGTGTCAGAGATTTTTTAATAGTTTTAGCCTTTTCAGAATTCGGGTACATAAGGATAAACACCATGATGTTATTAGTCAAACTTTGAGTGGATTTATGATGATTAATTAGTTTTAAGAGAAAAATAATCTCAATAGTTAGACTTGAGTTTATCAACTAGTTCATTCAACCATCTTTAGTCAAAAAGTAAGTTACTTAGTATAGTACATCTGATAACATTAATTTCCAAATTAAGAGTTCCTTGTTAAACACTAGCAAATTATTTTGAGAAACAAAGTTAAGGATTAATTATATTATATTTGATATTTAGAGATCATAATTATCTACACATACTAATTGATTACATGCATAGGTTCGTCCATTCCAGGCCTTGAATATAATTGTTTTGTCCTATGTAGAAAACATCTTGATCATATCCAAATTCCCCAAGGAAAGGTGGTGGATCCACGGCTTCCATTGCATATACTGATGATGAACACGGACTGGTAATCGACACCCCGTCCACTCGTTCCGTTAACCCTCGGATTTCTTTCTCTGCTTCTCGAAGTTGGTCTTTGAGTTTTAAAACCTGAACAGAATTGAAATTTTAAAATTTAAATCAGCCATAGATTAGATATCGATAGTTATAAAAGAATCAAATAAATTATGTCATGGGCCTTGGCTAAGCCCAGCACCATCTACCTCAAACAAGACCCATGTTTTGATTGCAGATTTTTCAACTACTTTTTGTTGTGTAATGAAGTGGTAAGGTTTGATGTTCATTGTGAAAGCTTTTTATCACTTTCTGTCCAAAATTCCTTTATAAAGTTTTTTTTAATGGCCTAACCCAACAACATGACATTAATTTTTTTTCGAGCCTAGAGCTCATGCACGTTCCTAACATGTGGGTCTCCTTGTCTTTTTAAGAGGATAAAGCTTAAGGAGACCGGCACTTGCTTCATTTTCTTAGAACCAACACTCTTAAAGTCTTAATTGTTTTGTTAATTAAAAATCAGTTCTTAAAAATCTTTCATAAATAACGGGATTAAGATAAAATTGACTAATTTTCTAAAATATAATAAAAATTTATGTCAGCTTTAACTGAAAAGACAAATAATAACTTAATTTTATCTTCAATCAATATAAAAAATAAAATCTTATATTTAAACTCTTAAAAAGTGTATATCTAACCAATATGGGGTATATTTTTTTGCAATAGCAAAAATAAATAATTAATGTCGAATGAAAACAAAAACATGTTAATGTCTAAGAAGGGACAGCCTGATAGTATTATTAGTTTGGTTCCTGAGAAACCGGAAGAAAACTAAGTTTTTTTTAAGGTTACATATGAAATAGAAAGCTTTAATAGAGGAAGGGTTTGTGTTTTAAAATCCAACTAATTAAGTTAATCATTTAACTGATGAATCGTGTTTTCTTTTTTCATTTTAAAATGTATGAAATGAGTTGGAGTTGAAATAATTATACCTCCAATTCAAGTCGACATTTTTCAAGAACAGTGCCTTCATTTAGTGTCTTTAGCTTGCTGTATTCCTCCTCAAGCTTCTTATTCTTCCAACGGCCCCTCCGATTTTGGAACCAAACCGCCACTTGCCGAGGGTTGAGCCCCAACTCCGAAGCAAGCCGGTCTTTACGTTCGACTCGAGTTTATGTTCATTCCCGAAATTAAGTTCAAGGAGATGAACTTGTTCATCACTAAGCTTCCTTTTCTTAGCCGCCGCTGTAACGCCGCCTTCCCCTCCCTTCCCCTTCTTCTGTCTCCGTCGAGGCTTTGTTTCGCCTGCTCATTAAAAAAAGATGCTTTTAAGCTACAAGAACAATCATAGAAAACATTGGATTTTTTTTTTTATTTTTAGTGTACTAACTATTACCTTGTTGTGGTGCAACTTGAGTGCATAGACCAGAGTACATTTGGGAGATTAGAGCCATATGATCTTCAAGCTCTTTCATTTGGGACGTCATAATTATTTGCTAATTAATCTCCACTCTCTCTTTCTTCAAGAAATTTCCTTTTCTTTCTCTTTGACTTTAGTAATATGGTGGAGAAGTGGATGTGTAGAGAAGAAACGTTGTTTATTTATAGGATAGTAGGACTTGGGCACTTGTTTGTTGCCTTAAGGAGAACACCATCAAAGATTGGGCTTCATTGCTTCATGAATAACAACAATGCCATTATTTGATAAATTGATTTGAGACAAAAGAAAGGCCCTATTCTTTAATTACTTAGTTTTCACCTATCTAATAAACTTGTGGATAAAGATTTTTTTAACCCAAAAAGATATTTTCTTCCTCACACAAAATTTCCTTTAATTAATTAATACTAATAAAAGAATGATATATTCTAGGATGAGCGTTTGATTGAGTTGAGTCGAGTAAAAAATTGAGTTTGTGAGTCATATTTTATAACTCAAATTTGATTTGAAAATTTTTCAATTCGAGTTTTTTAGTTTTTGTTTAAATTTAATGGTAAATATTTTAAAATATTATGGTACTATTTGTTTTCAATTTTAACGGTTTTTTTATAACCGTGTGCAATACATATATATATTTCTTCATATTTTTAATATGTGATGTACATATATCATTTAGAGTAGAGAGACTCAACTCAACCTTGAAAATCAATCCACTAATTACTAAAAATTTTGAGTTATTTGAGTTATTATTCGATTTATTCAAGTTATATTTTATAACTTGACTTGAATTTATGAAATTATAACTCAAAATCAAATCAAATTGAGTTTTTTCAAGTTGAATCAAATTGAAAAAAAAATGATTTTTTAAATCGAATCGAGTTTTGCTCACCCCTAGTGCATCCCAACCTTCCTAATTTATTAACATTTGGTCCCTAAGTATGGATTTGGCTTTCCTAATAAGTAATTAAGAGCAAAAATGAGGGGTGAGCAAGGGAACAAATACAAAAATCAAAAGGTTTTGGGATCCAAAAACTGACCACCTTAGAAATAAAAAATGGAGTGATGGCTGACCTCTGGATTTGGACATGCAGTACCAAGTCATCTTTTGTTGTCCAATTAGGTGGTATCTCAACTGGGTAGTTATGCGGTGTGGCGTCTAAAAACGGTTAATATATGGCGTGACCGGTTAAATAAGTAATCGGTTAAAATTTAGACCGGTTATGTTATATTATTTAACCGGAAATATTATAAAGTATAATAATATATTAGGTAGCGCTTATATAATGTAATAGGTAGCGTTTATATTGACCTATTTTATAAGTAAACCGGTATATTTATACCGATAACATTGCAAATTTACCTATTACATTATAATATGTTGAAAGTGTCCATATTTTTTTATAAAAAGGATCGATACTTTTTTTAAAGTTATGTAATTTATGTTTCAATTTTTTAATAGTGTTTCATGTTTTCCACCTACAATATTAATTTAATAATTTCATTTGCACAAAAAATTATTTGATTGTTTTGATATTTTATAAAATAATATTTAGAATTTAAATTTAACAATATTAACCAAAGATAATAATAAATATGTAATATATATGTTTATTGTTTTTAATTTAATAATAATATATACCGTAACATAAAAAATAAATCATTAGACGCCTATAATTACTAAATTAATATCTTAAAACTCACTCAAAAGATAACCTTAAATTAATGTTTTTCACACTGAAAAAAATATGGACACTTTTATAAAAATGATAGATACTTTTTATAAAAAGTATGAACACTTTCAATATAATAGGTAAAAATATTATGTAATAGGTGGCGCTTATATAATGTAATAGGTAGCGTTTATATAATGTAATAGGTAGTGCTTATATTGTAAAGTATATATCCTTTTACATTATAATTATCGGTTTCGATATTTCATAAAGTGTCGAAACTTTTTATAAAAGTATCGACACTTTATGCTTGCACCTCGTTGGGCATTAATATTTCATTCTGGACAAAAATATCGACACAAACTAAAAAAGTGTCGATACATGATTTAGACCTATTCTCTCATAAAACCGGTATAATTATATCGGTTTCATTGAACATTATACTTATGGGTTTTGATGTTTTAGGGATCGATACTTTTTTAATAAATGTATCGACACTTTAAGGGTACACCTTTTTTGGTATTCATTTTAGACCGTAAGTATCGACACAACTTTAACAAGTGTCGATACTATATGCTGACCTATTTTAGCATAAAACCAGTATATTTATATCGGTTACATTGTAAATTTACCTAATACATTATAATTATTGGTTTCGATGTTTTCGGGATCGATACTTTTAATAAGTGTCGATACTTTATGTTGACCTAATATATTATGCGTGCACCTCGTTTGGGTCGATACTTGTTACATTGTTAATTTACCTATTACATTATAATTATTGGTTTCGATGTTTTTTTGGGTCGATACTTGTAGTTATTGTACATACCTAAATATGTACTGCGAATTTAATGTTGTACCCACTCTTTAACTACCACTACCAATACCACATCCTATTGAAAGCAGCACGACTGAAACATGTTCAAAATGAACCTTTGCTTACATCTCCATCAACTCCTGGACCACTGAACTTGCACAACAAAATTTTTGCCATGGATAAAACTGATGTAGACAATGTTAAGCCAACCGAGGAATGCCATGAAGTACTTAATGTTGATGAATCTGACAGATTGATTGGTCAGCTCTTCTGTTCACGTGATCAAGCTTGGTACTTTTACAAGGGATTCGCACGGGAACATGGGTTTAGTGCACGTAAGGGAACAACACGGCTTGACGTGGAAAGGAATGTCAAGACACAAGAATTTTGTTGTTCCAAATAAGGGTTTCGAGTATCTAAAGTCAATACTGTTGATCGTCAACGTGCTCATACGCCAGTCACAAGAACATGATGTAAGACTAGAGTCGTAGTTACAACAACAAATACAAACGATCAGTGGGTTATAAGTAAGTCTGATCAGAAACATAATCATGCATTGTGCACACCTGCTATAACACCATTTATGCGTTCTAATAGAGCTGTAAGTAAGGTTGATATCGATGAGGCAACAACATTGAAAGAGGTCGGTGTTGGCACGTCACAAGTAATGAACTATTTAACGCAGCAGGCAGGGGGCTATCATAATGTTGGATTTACACATAAAGACCTCTATAATGCATCTTCAAAGACGTAAAGCAAAGGAAATCGTCGATGGGGATGTGAATGCGCTTATTGCCTACTTTGATTATAAGAAACATGATGATCCCAGGTTTTTTATGACATACTCGGTAGACGAATCAGGGGCATTGTATAATCTTATTTGGTCGGATTACACATGCTTCGGTGATGTAATTGCGTTCGACACAACGTACAAAGATAATTTGTATGGTCGACCAATTATGCCTATTGTTGGTGTCAATCATCACCATAACACAATTGTGTTTGCCACTGCCATAATCGCTGACGAGACGTCTCAATCTTTCGAGTGGGTGCTACAGAATTGTTTAGAAGCCATGATGAATAAATCACCTATTTCAGTTGTCACCGATGGGGATAGGGCAATGCAGAGGGCTATCAAATCTGTTATCCCTTATGCTAAGAACAAATTATGTTCTTGGCATCTTTCTCGCAATGCACAAGCTAACATTGGTGACCCAAAGTTTACAGCAGCATTCTCAAAATGCATGGCTTCCTGGTAGACAACCAAGGAATTTGATATTCAATGGCGTTCGACTGTTTCAGAATTCAACGTCCAAAAGCATCCATGGGTGATTGAGAAGGGAAATACACGACACTTATGGGCACAAGCATATCTAACCGGTCATTTCTTTGCCAATATTCGCTCAACACAAAGGTGTGAGTCTATGAATGCTTCACTAGCTATTGCACTGAAACACAAGAAGACATATTTAGATGTTGTTCGTGCAATTGAAGATGGAATTAGTAGAATGCGTATGAACGAGTTGAAAGCGGATTACTTAAGTTCCCATACGAAGCCCTTCCAGATCACAAAACTGGTCGACCTTGAAAGCCATGCCACTGCGATTTTTACCTGTGAATCTTTTCGTGTGTTCCAAGATGAACTTATACGGGAGACATTGTACCGGATTGAGGCAGAGATTAAGTCCTTATCAGATGAATGTCAACATTATATTTTGTCAAAGTACGTAGAAAAAAATAAGAAATTTGAAATTAGTTTTGATTATCGTACGAAAACTCTAATTTGCTCCTGCAAAAAATTCGAGACCGTTGGACTTCCGTGTCGCCATCAACTTCACATTTTGAAGCACTTGGACTACACATATTTGCCCGGGACTTTGATTCAAAGTAGGTGGACTAATGATTCGAAGGCTTCTGCACCCAGTTATGTTGATTTGAATGTGTCTCCAGAAGTGATGCAAATGGCAAGGTTCGCTGCTCTACGTTCAACGTCAAGTAGGTTATGCTACATTGCATCAAAGACACGAGTCTTTCAAAACCGCAAGAGATGAGATGAAAAAACTAATAGAAGAATTAGAAAACTTGTTTGGTTTGAATGATTCAGTCAACCAGAGCATTGTAGTAAATAACGTTCGTGACCCTCAACAAAAACAACGCAAGCGAAAAGAAGTGCCGAAGAACAAGGTCGAGAAGAAAATTAGGCGATGTGGGTACTGCAACGGTGAGGGACATAACAAACTAACATGTCCTCAAGTCAAGCTCAGTTTGAGTACAAGCACACAGCCTACATCAACTGATTTTTTTCGAAGACGGAATGGAATGACAACGATCTCTATATATCGTAAGTATCAACATGACTCCTATTGTGTATAAGAAACATGTACATATAAATATTTTGAATGAAGGAAGAAAAACCGCGTTACTTAAAATTAGCGACACAGTATTAAAAAGTGTCGATATAGGTTGTAGACCTATTCGCTCATAAACCGATATATTTATACCGGTTATATTACAAAATTATCTATTACATTAAAATTCTGGGTTCCGATGTGTAAATGTCGACACTTTTTGACAAGGTATCGACACATTTTTCTTCTATTCTGGACATAAAGTACCGACACAATATTAAAAAGTGTCGACATAGGTTGTAGACCTATTCGCTAATAAAACCGGTATACTTATACCGGTTATATTACAAAATTATCTAGTACATTATAATTCTGGACATAAAGTACCGACACAAAATTAAAAAGTGTCGATATAGGTTGTAGACCTATTCGCTCATAAAACTGGTATATTTATACCGGTTATATTATAAAATTATCTATTACATTATAATTCTGGGTTCCAATGTGTAAATGTCGACACTTTTTGACAAGGTATCGACACATTTTTCTTCCATTCTGGACATAAAGTACCGACACAATACTAAAAAGTGTCGATATAGGTTGTAGACCTATTCACTCATAAAACCGGTATACTTATACCGGTTATATTACAAAATTATCTAGTACATTATAATTCTGGACATAAAGTACCGACACAAAATTAAAAAGTGTCGATATAGGTTGTAGACCTATTCGCTCATAAAACCGGTATATTTATACCTGTTATATTACAAAATTATCTATTACATTATAATTCTGGGTTCCGATGTGTAAATGTCGACACTTTTTGACAAGGTATCGACACATTTTTCTTCCATTCTGACATAAATACCGACACAATATTAAAAAGTGTCGATATAGGTTGTAGACCTATTCGCTCATAAAACCGGTATATTTTTACCGATTATATTACAAAAGTATCTATTACATTATAATTATGGGTTCCGATATTTTTTCAATCGACACTTTTTGAAAAGGTATCGACACATTTTTCTTCCATTCTGGACATAAAGTACCGACACAATATTAAAAAGTGTGAAAACTTTGTTGTGGATATCATGGAAAACAATGATATAGTAATGTGTTTCGATACATTTGCAAGCAGATGTAAAATACATTAATAACTAGTATTGATATTTCAACAATCCTCAAATGTATATGTATACAGAGAAGCAAATATGGAATAATTAATGAAAATATACACACAATATAATCACACCAAAATATACATACACAAGAATGTTGAAATAATGTACCGACAAACGAAATTAATCCGATGAAAAGGGTTATTTCTAACGAAGTCCGGAACATTAGAGGCCTTCAACAAATTTTCCAAATACTCTCGTATGTTTCCCTTTTTTCTGAGGACATACATAAATAATTTCAATTATCAAACTAATGAGGTGCAATTTTACTAACAATAAACTAAATTCGCATAAGCATGAATAAATTTGTGTCATACCTAGAGCATTGTCGTTCAAATGGGAAGCAGCGTCAAAGGTATGTGGACATATGTAATTGTATTTCTATATAAACACATAAGTTGTTAAAATAATCAATGTCTGAACACCTGTTCAACTAGAAAAACATATTGCATAAATGCAACTTACCGGATTATAAATCATTTTTTCCGCTGAATCATCGACCAAAAGTGTATTTAGCTCGTTAAAATCTGGACACGCGTTCCAAACATCATTGAGATCTTTACAGTAGGTAACAATATCGTATGTTTTGCATTTTGCTTGATCCTGTTCACAAATAGTCGAACATAAATATGTAGGAATCATAGACAACGAAAAGTCAGCAAACTGTAATGACATTCATCTTACCCACACGAATAGAAAATGCTCAGAAAATAAAGGTAGTTTCTCAAGTACACGGTCGACGTTATGCCTGAGATTGTAATCAAGTTTGAATGTTAACATTCAAATGTATAATAACGATTTTGACTACAGTAATTCAATTGCTCCAAACATGTTCTAACCTCATCTTTGAAGACCAAAGGGCAACAACAAAATTATCGACAAAAATTGCATAAATTCAAATAATCTTGTTCTGAGGACAACATCTACAACATGAAGAAAATGAGATTAAAGTTCTACTACGCTTATATGTTAAAATAATGGATACAAAGAATATTAAAACCTGCAGGCCGTCTTGGGATGTAGGCAAGGACACCATTGAGATCAAAAATTAAAAGTTTTCTTGAAGGTGGCGTTGCAGACACAATATACTTGTTTGGATCATCATCATCATCATCGTCATCTTCATCGTCAGCTTCATCTTCATTGACCGCTTGGTTGTCCACATCTGTTAAAAGAAAATAAAATACAGTTCAGAACGTGTAAATGTTTAGAAACATAAATAATGAATTACCTAACTCGTTTGATGTCGTTGACGTAATTCGACACGCAACATGGAGACTTCATGTTGCAATGATGAAATATCGGATCGCATTCCACTCACAATGGAATCAATATGCTCCCAAAAATTGACCATGTATTCCATCACGGTCTTAATTGTGACATCCTCTGCAACTGGAGCTTCTTCCATCATTGCGTCTCCACTTGGTTGCTCTTCTTCATGGCCAACGGGGTCCATTTACTCCCTCTCTTGATCTAATCCGACCTCTTTGACACGCTTCCAACCGAGTTTTTCAACAAAATCATATCCCACATTTTTAATAAATACCATGTTAATCTTGCGGGTTAATCGAACAGGGGCGTCATGCGAAAAATCAACTTCCTTCTTCTTCAACAGATGGGTGATGACACATCCATATGATAGTGTAGTTGAAATTGTTGCTCCCTTTGTGACCATATATACAATTGTATTAAATATGAGTTTTGCAATGTTTGGAGCCGTTTTGGATTTGGATTTATACTTTGCTATCCACCAATAATCGTTGTCTCGAAGCGTTGAATGTTTTCCCCCACTAGTTCGGATATACCATGTGAGCATTTTGTGAAACACTCTCGACTCTACATCGAGGTGAATTGGGCTATTTCTAGCAACCCGTTTAATTGTAGATCAATCTACACCATTTTCATCTGAATCCCCTTTATTCGCTACACCTAAACCCTCCACAATAGTTTCCGGAGATATATATATATTTCCTTTCCCATGACATGTGTATTAATTCCTATTATATTAGTCTTATTAGGCTCGTGCTGTAAGGAAGCATTGTTGTAGAAGACTCTAACTAGGTTGGGATAATATATTGGTTCTACACCAAGGAATTCAAGCCAACCCCAAGATGTAAATGTGGATTTAAAACTAAATGCATATTTATCATCAAACAAGAAACCCAGGTCAATGACACGTTCGGGACGAATCTTCCTTACTTTAAAACTCGTCTGCCATCTTTGTTTCTCCATATCGGATCTAAAGTTCAGAGTTTCGAAGGACCTGATTTCCTCAGAAGAAGCGTTTGTTTCAGAAGGAGGTTGTGGTTGAGAAGAACTGGGTTGAGAAGAGCTTTGAGAAAGACTGCGCTTATGACGCTGACGTTTTGGAGCCATTTTGGTTGGATGCTATTACAATGGAACACAAACACATTCAGGAAAAAAACTCCAATATAGAAATCAATCAAACCCATAAAATATCGATAAATTTACCTGAATATATGTTCGTCACTGTTATGATAAAGCTAATATTCTTCGGAAAGGAAGAGTTATCTTCTGCCTGCTTGCCTTTATGTTTAGGGTTTTTTGATTTAGAGTACTATATAATGAACGTGGAAAAACACTTGATATTTAAATTAGTATCGACAAAACATTAACAGTGTCGATATATATTATATACCAATTCTCCATAAAATCGGTATACTTATACCGGTTAGATTGAAAAATTACCTAATACATTATACTTTTGGGTTTCCATGTTTATGATCGACACTTTTATATATGGATCGACACTTTTGGTTGCACCCTGTTTGCCATTCATTCTGGATCAAAATTATCGACACAAACTACAAAAGTGTCGACACATTATTTAGACCTATTCTCTCATAAACCGTATACTTGTACCGGTTAGATTGAAAAATTACCTATTACATTATACTTATGGGTTTCGATGTTTATGGGATCGACACTTTTTATATATGAATCAACACTTTATTGTTGCACCCTGTTTGCCATTCATTCTGGACCAAAAATATCGACACAAACTACAAAAGTGTCTATACATTATTTAGACCTATTCTCTCATAAAACCGGTATACTTGTACCGGTTAGATTGAAAAATTACCTATTACATTATACTTATGGGTTTCGATGTTTATCGGATCGACACTCTTTATATATGGATCGACACTTTATTGTTGCACCCTGTTTGACATTCATTCTGGACCAAAAATATCGACACAAACTACAAAAATGTCGATACATTATTTAGACCTATTCTCTCATAAAACCGGTATACTTGTACCGATTAGATTGAAAAATTACCTATTACATTATACTTTTGGGTTTCGATGTTTATGGGATCGACACTTTTTATATATGGATCGATACTTTATGGTTGCACCCTGTTTACCATATTGTAAATTTGCCTTTTACTTTAAAGTAAATTTTGTAGTTATTGTACATACCCTCAATATATATGGAATGGCCATTCATTCTCGCACATGATGACAATTATGATGACATTTGGTATAATACAGACAACAATCTCCATATATCGTAAGTATCAACATAACCCTTAATGTGTATAAGAAACATGTACAACAACAGACTGCTAACTTTTCTCATCTCATTCATAATTATATTCACATACAAAATTATAAATCGTATACAAATTATAAATCTTATAAAAATTAACCCTACATTTACATCATTGTATCCTTTTGTTATTCTTATGTATCATGGCACTTTTGTTATCTCCTGTCTTCGTTGATTTGATTGTGGCTTACGAGATGTTTAATATTCGCGATCGATCCCACTCTCCAACAACCTATATTCAAATTGTCAGAACGTTAAGTATTGTAAACTACATCATTCAATCTACGACTTTTAACAATTTTACCACAAACGAATTTTCTTTCCATTACAAAATCACCAGTTGCCCCTGTAGAACCGATCGATTCCATCCACATCATCACATACATGTCGCAATTATGTCTGTTACAAAATTTGAAAACCACACATGTCAATTATGATGAATACTGCATAAATTAAGCTTTCTATTTGTGATAACATCTCATACCCATTCAATTGCTTATTCTTCTTATGCTCCACAAATTTGAAATTTTCAAGGGATACTTTCCTAGAGATCCACAGGATTCAACCCAAATGCGTTTCTTATTATAAAAATCTAATATTTTAATCTGTATTAAAATAGAAGAAGTTATGATCCAAAAAAATTATGCATTATAATTTACATAATGTCCTTTCATACATACATACACCAATCTCTTAGCATCCTTCACTCTTTGTTTAGCTGTTTCAGTTGTAAACATACTATCATATTGTTGCAACACGATCTACCATATCCAACACCAACAGATACCAATGTGAATTATGGTAGTTTATTGTGATCATGATCTGCAACAAATTTCACACCCAATTTGACAAAATTCAACATTCTATATCCGAAAACATCATTTGCATTGGTATGGTGTCTTACCTTCTCACAGTCGGTGAATTTCACATAGTTCAATATGGTACCCATAAGGTAGCATACTCTCAAACTTTCTTTGCTGTTGGCATCCGACGCCTGCTGCTGCAATTACGCAACAAACATTATTAATTTACCGTCTATACACTACTTATCTCCATTTATTATTAACTCACCGCTAAGTGGTATGGAAGGTAGCCAATCCTCCGGAGTGACTTCTGAGAATCGTAGCATACTGTCCAGGCGAGCAAATCAATAACCTAACAAAATTAATTACACAATCAGAACATATTCAATAAGTTTTAACATTTTCTACTTTCTACTTACCACGATTTCCCATTGAGATTACAGAATATCTGTATGAATCATTAGAATTAATATGTTGTCATGAAATATTTAAATATAACTCACAAAGCATATATTTCACTTACTCCGATTCTAACTCACTATTCCATAAATAATCACAAATTGCAGCTTCGATGTCATCAATTCCGCTTGGAATATCCGCTTTTTCAACCTACAATTTTGCATACAAATTTTTGTCACAACAACATAATAAAAATCAAATTAAGTTTCTTTTATTCAACTTACCTTCTGCTTCTTCTTCTGGGGTGCAGGACATTCCGAATCCAAATCTGCTGCTATAACACTCTCCGGTGTATAAATGACATCGACTTTCCTCCTCATTTCTTTCCATCTCTTCTTCTCCTCCCTCTTTTCTTCTTCATATTTTTTCAGTTCATCGTATTTTTTTTCTACATAGCTCTTCATCTCTTTTATTTCACCCTTCAATTGATCTCCTTCATCCAAGTATTTATCAACCACCCCCTTCACCCCCGTAAGTTCACCTCAATTCCACAACCTCCTTCACCACTCCCTCAAATTTTTCACCCGTCACCATCTTAATATCACCCCTTAACACCCCAACTTCTTTCACCACTTCACCCCTCAACACCTCTACTTCTTTCACCACTCCATCTATTTTTCCTTCCACTACCCCCTTATGTCTCTCAAGTGTATCTTCGACTCTCTCAAGTTTCTCTTCGACTCTATCAAGTTTCTCTTCAACTCTTGATTGTCTTTGCATGATATCAATTGGATTTTTTGATATCAGCCAATTCAGACATCAAAATGTCGAAGTTACTATGTTTTCCCTCACCGTCGTCCCACTCACCGTACCCCAATACAACCATCTCCTTTCTTCTCCTCTGCCTCCCTCCTACATTGCCAATAACCTTTAAAATTAAATTACAATATTAAGACATTGATTATATTCTTAATATTATTTAATTACATTTATTACCCTTTCTTGCTTCTTCGCTCTATCCAACTTCAACTTCACCATCACTCTAACCACATCTTCCTTCCCCTATGCACGGATGCGTGCCACTCCGGTTCTTTCATAAGCCGGCACTGCCTCACAGTCCGACCAAAAATCGAACAGTGCAACCTGCATTTATAATAAAATTTATATTTTTATATAAAAACACAAAAAGTTCTTCAACTCATTTACCTCTAGATTGCTATGCACCCTTTGAGGTATCTCTGGCTGCCTTTTTAAAGGTGATTATTGATTCAATCAATCTCGATGGGATATATTCAGCCCAATTGAATTCACCCTTCAAGCCTTCATCGCAAATGAGCTTCATATGTTCCTTGTTCGTTGACGTATGATCCGTTGGACAAAGAAAGATACCGACAAAGTATAATAGAACTCTGGCCTTCAGCTCATCCCCAACGTAAGATCCACTTTTATTTCCTCTTCAATTTCAGCATATGTCACCTTCTGCTTCAAACCATATTTGGAGGCAAGTGCTTCCAGTCCTTACTCTTACATACTTCTACAACACTTTTGCCTCATTTTCTACCCCCAATACGGCTGCAGCACATGGGATCCCGAGAGGAAATGAAAAATCACCATACTTAGCAATACATTGTCTGACATCAAATTGCGCCATCAAGGATCGACACAATTCCCTCGAATAGGTCGATCCCTTACTCTACCAACGATCCAAAACCTATCTCTCCCAGCACATTCAACTGACCCTTCTCCTTAAGTGTTTAATTAATGAATTCACCCTTTTAATGCTGCATCTTGTCGGCACTTCCTACATTTTTTAACATATATAATGTTATAGTTCTTATATATTTTTGTATCAACGTATTTACAAGTTTAATGAATACCTTATTTTCATGTGCTTTCCGTTCTTTGTATTCTTTACTATCATTCCTTGACTGTGTGATGTAAGGTTCCTTTTCAGCATCACTCATTGAATTCCATTTGGACCTCACATCTTTTGTCACCTAATATTAAACTAAACGTTTCTTATCAATACATTAACACTAAATACTACTCAATGTCATTTCATTTTACATACCGAACCGCTCTGTGTGCCATCTTCCTTCATCCTTTTGCATTCGACCATACTGTCAACATTTAAAATTTGTAATCAATTTAAAGTTTATCTATACTTAATCCAATTACCATTTCAACAATAATAACAAAAAGACATTGATACTTACTAGAAGACATATATCCACCATTTGGTTGCTTTCGAGTCTCGGCCTCAATTTCAAAGTCATCTGAGCCACCAACAATTTTCCAACCCATTGACTCCATTTTTCCTTCATATATCAGTTTACGCAAATCAAATTATTTTGTTACATACACTTTATTCAATACAAATATAGATAACTACTCTTGTGGTAAAACGATTTTCTTCAAAAGAATTTGAATGGCCACTACAAAATGTGTGGCACATTTATACAACCTATAATATAATTTTCTACCTATAATATTAATAAAAGTATCGACATTTATATTTACCTTCAATATCACTTTCTACCTGCAATAGGTCCCAAATGCTTCTTTACTCCAAACCCCAAACAACACATAAAAACCCTATTCGTGATTAATGTAATAATAAAAACTATGGTTTCGACAACATACTTTCGATTCGACTGCATCAACAAACAAACAAACATCGCTTTAGAAACGCCTTCTGAAATGCAGCACAATTACGCTTCGATTTCAAAACTTGTCCGTTCTATCGATTTTCAGAGGATATTTAGATATGGCCTTTATATTTTCATCGGATATTTATTTATATTTAATCGATACAAATAAAAAGTGTCGATACTTTTATGTCAGGTGTCGATACTTTCGAAGGATAATTACTTATTTCTTTGAAAGTGTCGATATTTATTACACGTACTTACGAAAGTATCGACACTTTCAATATATCCGGTATCGTTTTACCGGTTTTATCATTTTGATACCGGTTTTATCATATTTTTACATGTTATATCGTTGTGGATCGATATTTTTTTTTAAAGTATCGACACATTATAGGCGCTAAAACTGCTTCTCTTTTAAATTCACAAAGTGTCGATCCTTATATAAAGTATCAACACTTTCAATATCCGGTAACGTTTTACCGGTTTTCATTTTGATACCGGTTTTATCATATTTTTACCTGGTATATCGTTTTGGATCGATACATTTTTTTAAAGTATCGACACTTTATAGGATTTAAAACTGCTTCTCTTTTAAATTCACGAAGTATCGATCCTTATATTAAAGTACCGACACTTTAAATGTATCCGGTAGCGCTTTATCGGTTTTATCATTTCAATACCGTTTTTGTCATAGTTTTACCTGTTATATCGTTTTGGACCGACACATTTTTAATTTGGATCGACACGAACCGACAAGTTAAGTTTGCCGGTTGCACAATTTTTTAATATTTCTTCATGACTTAGACCTACTACATTATTATTAGTCAACATTTCCGGTAACGCTAAACCGAATTTATTAAATATCTTTTAATGTATCCGGTAACACTGTATATTAACTGTATATTAACCTGCATTTCCTGAGACAATCCCATCTCAACTGCATTGACTTTAGCCAATCACTTTTCTTTTTTAACTTTTAACCATCCCAAGTTCCGAAGTGAAGTAGGAATGAGTGAAAATAAAACAAAAAATTAGATTATTTATTTATTTAAGAAAAAAAAATACTTGAAATGAGATCTTTGAACGTTTAACCTTTGGAAAGAAACTCAAAATGGTTAACAACGGGGGAAGTAGTCATCTAGTGAAACATAAACACTTCATAAGGGAAACAATAGTTACGTTACGTTGTGTTCTGTAAATTTTTTTTACAGTCTCGGTAATTCTGATGAGAGTCACTTGCTAATGTCTTGGTGATTTCAAGTCATGATTGGAAACCTCTTTAGAGATGCAGGAAAGAGAAAGGGAGACAATAAACACAAAGACCGTTTTCGCGGTTAGGGCATGCACAATTGTACATGGGGGTGTAGCCAACGTGTCACCACCCTAGAAAATTTCACTTTTGGGACCACGTTGATCGATCCAACACGTGTTACTTCCAGTTGGATGTAGACGGCTGTCTCACCTGCACGCCAATCAGGTTACTTCGGTCCCCATTTTCCACTGTTAAAGTTAACCTACCCCCAGCAGCCATATTTATTCTCTCCCCGCCACCCTCAACCTACAAACCTTCCTCATATGCCCATGCTTCGCTATTTAACTCCAAAATATTCCAACAGTTTTGATTTGATTCCATACCCATCACCCCAAAACCGCACTTTAACCAATTCTTGATTCCACCATTGATGCTAGTTTAATCATATATGTTTTTGAAGATTATTTTCAAACTTCTCGTTAGATCAGATTTATTAAAATTATTAATTAGTTCTTTCCTGGTTAAAATTTTCAGATAAACCTTTCGCCCCACCAAAGTCTCCTACTAGCCTACACCATCCAAGTATAAATATCTAGATAACTACAATTTGATATGTACATTCGATACATCAAAACAAAATTTAAAATGTCTAATGAATTCATTTATTCTGACATTCCACAAACAATCATTATAAGCTTACGACTTACACGCAAACTAAATATCACTATAAATACCTCAACAAAGACCGATAATGGAGTCAGAACACATAAGACCTTCATATGTCTTCTGCATGATAATCCATTCACTTCTTCATTTAAATACAAACTAATGGTTATTCTTTCTTTTTTTTTTTTTTTTTAAATTAGTTATTCTTTCATCGTCGTGACTCTTTGTCCAAATAAAAAAAGATGAATTACCAATTCCCGACTAAACTAACTTATTATCACCAACATAAGCAAAGGAGAAAATCAAACAAACAAATTGCAATCTCATGAAAATACAAGTACTTGGTTGTAATACAGCTCGAAACGGCAAAATTATAGCATTATGATCAATCCAAATATCTAATACTTTTTTAATAAAAATAGTTTTATTACTTTTTTTTGGGTTGTGAAAATGACACCAAGATTATGATGACATATTGCAGTGAGAATGTAGAGTAGGAACATCTTTTTGGTTTTTCAACCTGAGGACCAATAGGTGGGAATATAATGGACCCATTTTTTTGTGCACATAATATCTTTGGTGCTTACGTTTCATCTACGTGATGCATGAAGTTGGCCCCTAACACGTTCTCACAAGAAGAGAAAAGGTGAATGAGAGGTAAGTGTGTGTGTGGATCAAGTCCAGTGGTTATCAAATGTCTATTTCCCATCAGCTTCCTCTTTCTTTCCAAGTCAATTATCTCTGTATTTTTATCCATGTTTCCCCCCTTCCTTTGTCATTTACACATTGTTTCCCCCTTTCTCCATGTTAAGTTTATTAGGGATTCATTATTCGTTACATACATGTTCTAGTATCCAAATTACATAAAACTTAAATTCCATAATGCATAATTTTAATTTAAATATAGAACTTAGAAATCCAAATTACATATTCCAAAGATAAAACTTGAATTTTTTTTACCGAATTAAAGAATTATAACTAAATTTAGAATGTTTTGAGGTTAAAAATAATTTGATTAATAAATTGATAAACTATATATATTTTTGAACAATATTAATTAAGTATTTTGAATGTTAGAGTGAAATAATTTAAAAAATAAAAACCTAATCTAAAATAAAAATAAAATAAAATAAAATAAGAAATCAAGTCATTGAGTATCTGAAAGGTCGGATATTGTGGTCTGTGACCCGACCTATAAACCTGTAAAAATTAATGAGTAAGATATTTGACTCAAAAAATTTAAAAATTTAAAATTATTTTTATTTTTATCAATGAATCAATAGACCGAATATCATATTAAGTAATAATAAACATCTTGTACATGATATTTGGATGCACCAATCGAGTTATTATTTTTTGAATAATGCACCAATAGAATTATCATTTTATGTCTTTTATTGTTTTCAGATTTTTTTAACTAAAATCAACCCTTGAATTATGCCTTAACTTAAGGCGTTTTCTAAATTAGTTATGACTTTGAGTGTAGCATAGGGTAAATAAAAGTTTAAAATCAAGTTCAAATCCAAATACTAGAACCCTTTTAATTTATGATATAATATGCTGGAATGTTCTACAATGTGCCACTACACTTGTATCACATGAGTACCAAAAGTAATTAATATAACCTAACCCATACCTTTCCTAGGGGTGTTCAAAAGTTAAGGTAACCAATAAAACTGATCGAATCAAATTTTTTTATGGTTAATTTTAAGTTCGGTCGATTAACAATTAATATTTTTATTAAAATTAAGTTATTAGTTAATTCAGTTTAATTAACTGAATTAATAAAAAAAATTTAATATATTATTTATATGTTAATAGCTTTAAGAGTATTTAAATTTTGGTTTTAACCAAATTAGTCGACCGAATTAATCAAATTAACCAAAAATATTTAATATTTAATATATATAATATATTATTTAAAATTTTGATTAACCGATCGATTAACCGAACTTTGTTCGATTCGGTTAATTATTTTTATTTTGATTCGATTAACGGTTAAAACGAAAAAATTTCAAAAATTTAAAAGTTCGGTTCTGTCAATTAATTGAACCAACCAATTGAACACTCTTATTCCTCCTAGTGAAAAAAGATGCTAAGTCGAAACATAATAGACAAATCCATTTCAATGTAGGTGAAGAAGACTTGGGATTTCATTAACGAAATCAACAATTTAACACGTATATTAAAGTATATTAAAAATTAAAGTAATATTTGGGTTAATATTGCAACTTTATTTGCGAAAATTGGATCTTTTTTAGGGGTTTAATCCTTTCTATTGGTAGGCAAAGACTTTAGCTTGTCAGTTCACTTTCTTTTAAGTCCACATTAGAACGCATAATCACATGTTTAAAGTAGGATTATATTCCCTATACAAGCACGAGAAATCTTGTCGAACAGCTAGGTTTGTGTCTTTGGTTAATTAAATAGAGAAAATAACCCCAGTGACCAAAAATGTCTTATAATATACGATTTTAACTAAATTTTTTTGATTTGCCAAAATGACCAACAAAATCGCAATGCGAAATAAAAATCGCAACGCGAATATGAAAATCGCAACGCGAACATATAAATCGCAACGCGAACATATAAATCGTAACGCGATTCTGACTATCGCAACGAGTATCCGTAAAATCGCAACGCGTATCCGTAAATCGCAACGATAATACGTAAAATCGCAACGTGTATCCGTAAATCGCAACGAGAATACGTAAATCGCAATGCGTATCTATAAATCGCAACGACAATACGTAAATCGCAATGCGTATCCGTAAATCGCAATGCGAATACGTAAATCGCAATGTGAATCTGTAAATCGCAACGAGATTCTGACTATCGCAATACTGAATTTCAAATTCGCAACTCGATTTTTGAATTCGCAACAGGTTTTAATTTCGCAACACAAATGTTTTTGGTATATAACTACGCAGCAGCAACTCATAACCTAAATCCCTAAATCGCAACTCATTCCATCTCCATCTATCACTCTCTCCGGCGACATCTGTTCCTATATCCAACGACATCCTTCCTCATCCGGCAACAGGTTTTAGTTTCGCAACTCGTTTGTTTAGTAAATTAATTTACAATAATGAAATCATCTAATGTTGATCATGTTTGGATAGATTTATGTTTTGGAGGGTCATGGGAGAATGTTCATGGTGTTTTACAATATATGCCTTTACCCATGAATCTTCAACTAAAACTATCATTAAAAAAGTTAACTTATGAAACTCTAATGTTATGTGTTGCAAATAAATTGAATTTAGAGCCCCTAAGTGGATTTAGGCTATCTTATCAGAGAAATGGTAAAGTTTATTTGTTAACCGACAATGAAGATGTTGAACGATTCATTGCTTACATAGTGTTTCAAGTGATGATGTTACATTGTATATTGTTGAACCTAGAAGTAGTGAAGTTGGGTCAGTAGCGGGTAGTAATCAACTAAGTTTTTCAACCCCAGTTTATGGTGCTCAAAATTTAATGGTTCCACCACAATTTCATCACCAAGCAATATTGTTTCACCACATTTCCAATACCAAACACAATCTCAAACCCCAACCTTTCCCTAATCCAAATCCCAATAAACTTTCAGCACCAAATTTCGGTTTTCGTATAGACCAGTTAGACGATTATAAGCCAATAGAAAAAATTGTGAGTACTAGTCAGTATTCGAAATTTGATCTTGGTCAATACCCAGACTTTGATCTTGGTCAATACTCGGATTTTGATGATTTTTCAGAAGAAGAAACAGACCCTACGTGTAATGATTTTGATATTGGTCAATACCCGAATTTTGATAATGAAACAGCCGTTGCCGAGAAAGATGTTGTTGATGATAATGAGGAGGAAGTTACGACTGTAAATGATCATGTTGAACATCCATTCTGTAATTCATATAACACTGAAGAAGAAAAAGAAGAAGAAGAAATCCCCAAAGAAAAGTCCCCGAAGAAAATGCCACGGGAGTATAACTGTAATATGCCAGAATTACTTCAGATACCGGAAGAAGAGTTGTAAAGATAGCAGTTGATTGTTACACAAAAATTATTCGTATCAAGAAAGATGATTGTTTTATACAAAGGAAGACTTAAAGATAGCTTTGTATACGAAATGTGTGGAAGATGGCTATTAACTAAAAGTTAACAAATCAAGCAAAGATCGTTTCGAAACAAGTGTATGATTGACAAAACTGTATGTGGCGTATGATTGCAAAGAGGATAAAATTGCGAAATGTTTCAAGTTAGGACTTTTATTGATAAAATACATGTCAAGAACCCAAGTTTTTCCTCACCATAGACAGGCAAACAAAAAGGTGTTGGGTGGTTTTCTGGCTAAGTTAATGTTTTGAATGGTAGGGTATATCGGGGACATGAAATTATGACTGACATGAATGCTCGGTTCAAGATTAGTATCTCATATTCTCAAGCTTGGAGAGCCAAATGTTATGCCTTGGAATTGTTGAGGGGGTTGCCAGAAGCATCGTTTGCCCAACTGCCGGCTTATTGTCACAATTTAAAGCTGAAAAATCCTGGGTCGGTAACTCATCAAAACAGATAGAGATGCTTTGAGTTACTGTTTATCGCCATTGGTGCTGCGGTTAGTAAATCAATATAATTTTGTTGACATTTTTGTTAGTTACATGCATTTCACATTGATTATATTTCTTGTGTATATGATTTTGTAGATCGTTCGTTATTAATTGCATGCGCCCAGTTATTATAGTGACGAAGCACATTTAAAAGGTCGATACCTTGGAGTAAACTATTAGCAGTAGCCATGGATACTAACAATGGGATACTGCCAATAGCTTACGGGGTTGGCAAATCTGAAACCTCTGATTCATGGACATGGTTTATGGGGCATCTTAGGGATTGCATAGGTCCTATTAGCAATCTGACAATCATATTTGATAGGGCAAACTCAATTGACACGCTGTTAGAAGTGTTTCCCAGATGCTTTTCATGGACTTTGTGGTGTTTTTGTATAGAAATCTAAAATCAAGGTCTGCTGGTATAAAAAAATCACAAATGGACATACTGGAAGGCTGTAAAAGCTTATCGGGAAGTGGATTTTAATAAGCATATAAACTGTTTAAGACGTGTTTTGCCTCAGTGTCAAACACTAGAAGATGTCGGGTTTGAAAGATGGTCAAGAGTACATCAACTTGGAGCAAGATATGGTTTCATGACGTCTAATAGTGCAGAATCAATCAACGCTCTAAGTCGTCATTCCCGAAATTACCCATTACTATGTTAATGGAGTTTTCGAGCCTCTATTCAACAGTGTACTACAAGAAAAGAAACCATGCAGGTATTTTCTTTAAATTCGTAACTTATCATATATTTTACTAAGTATTATTTATTTAAATTTACAGGAACATGGAACATCGTGTTACACCATGGACAGAAAAAAAATAACGAAACGTGTTGTGAAGTCAACGTCATGGAGAGTTAAACCAGTTCAAACACTTTGTTTGAAGTACTGGATAATAACTTAAATGGGCTTGTCGATCTAAATGCAAAGACGTGTAGTTGTATGAAATGGCAAACATCTGGTTATCCGTGTGGCCATATTATAAAAGTTTCTCTTCATCTAAACCAATATGATTCAAGCGCATACGCTATGGATTGCTACACTACAGAAGTATATCGACAGACTTATGGCGAGATTGTCTACCCTATTCCACATCCTTCTGAGTGGGATATACCAGATGACTTACAAACAGTTTTGCCACCAGCCATGGACAGAAGGCTACCTGGCCGACCAAAAAGTCATGATCGTATACCGTCTAAGGGTGAAGAGAAAAAGAGATCGACATGTAGTCGGTGCAAGGAAAGTGGTCATACAAGGTTAACATGTGGATCACCAGTGCCATCACAATCATCTTTTCCTCTACCAAAATATGGATCCTCATCAAAATCCAAAGCTCATATGGTGTCAAGCAAAAGGCAATAAAAATCGCAATCATCTTTAAAATCCCAATCACAACCAGCTTCACCTTTTTGAAACTGTTAACTTAGGTGATTTTTAAATGCAAACGTTGTATTATGTGGATTTTATGTGTGAACTTTTAACATTTTCAGTTAGGCATGTATTATGGGACTCTTAATGTCTATCGCAACGTGGAAATTACTATCGCAACGAGATAATCGCAATGCGAAATGAAAATCGCAACGAGAGAATCGCAATGCGAAATGAAAATCGCAACGAAGGAATCGCAATGCGAAATGAAAATTGCAACGCGAATTTAGTTTCGCGTTGCGATTTTAGAATGAAAATCGCAACGTGAAAATCGCAACGCAGAAATGACTATCGCAATACGAAATGAAAATCGCAACGAGAGAATCGCAATGCGAAATGAAAATCGCAATGCGAAATAAAAATCGCAACGCGAATTTAGTTTCGCGTTGCGATTTTGCGTTGCGATTTTAATTTCGCATTGTGATTCTCTCATTGCGATTTCATTTCGCATTGCGATAGTCATTTTTTGCCTTCACATAATGCAGATTGAAATCAACAAAATCAACCATTACATTTCAATCAATTAAACAAGCACAAATAAGAATTATGTTCACATCAATTAAACAAATCAACTTTTACAAATCAATTAAACAATCAAAAAATAAGTAATAATTTTTATTTCCTCATCTACTATTGAATCAACTTTTTCAGCCGTACATCATTTTCATGCAGCTCACTTCTGAGATTAACCTGCAGAAACCAAACATTTGCTCAAACAACACTTTCTACACATCTAAAACCTACACACAGCAAATTATTGAATTCTAGGTACTTAACCAAACATTTTCAAACCAAAAGCCTATAAACTTACCAATTGTTTATGGACACTTTCATAACGCGGATGCAGGTAGGCAGTGTCTCGCATATATCGCTCTAGCCATAAAATGCTGAAACCACAAGCCTATTGCACCTCTATCTCTATCGGTGGGAGGTAGAAAATGTGTACTTCCTGTCGTCAAACACTCCAAGCACATGCATACGAGAGGACCACA
The DNA here is from genome assembly GCF_006381635.1 of Hibiscus syriacus. NCBI lineage: Eukaryota > Viridiplantae > Streptophyta > Magnoliopsida > Malvales > Malvaceae > Hibiscus > Hibiscus syriacus. The sequence goes on from NW_024062608.1 coordinate 779,304, forward strand.
ATCTCCTCTGGCTTCCTTCGTTTGTTGTGGTGCGGTCTCATCTCTGCTAACTGTAATATTGAGCTTCTTTGGCTTCTTGTTTCCAGAACAAGTCCAATAATTTATCGCATCCAAGAATTTAGCCAAATGAGAGCTCCATCCCTTAATAATATCTCTTAAATCAGCCAATGATATGTATTTATCATGCTGTCATACTATTGACTTAAGGGATGTGAGCTGAAGCTCGAGAAGCCAATGTTTACTTTCCAAAACAGGGATAAACACCTACAATCATAAGTAATAATTCATTCATTTGCACACTTATTTATGAATACCTTTAAACTCAATCTAAAATAAATACTAACCTTATCGACCTCCCACCATGCAGGATAAAGTTTAGCTTGTCCATTGCCCAACGCAAATGATCATCTCGTTGATTCTTTAAGTGAACGGTGTTAAAGACGTCGGCATAATTGTATCGTGTATTTCTTTTATTTTTCTTAAGTTTCCTAATTATTAGAAGACGTGACACCCACGTCGATATGCTGTTTTAAAAAAAAATACATATATTAGTGACTTACATAAATTAAAAAAATAATCAAATTGAAATATAAGAAAATATAAGAATTACCCCTCCATCGAAATAGCCATTGTCTTCGACCCTTAATAATACCCCACCAAGACCGATCAAGCAACAAATAAATATCATCGTTGAGCTTGCATATGCCAGTGAAACACCCTGGCTCCTCTCATGTAGATAAAAATCAACTGCGGTCTTAGCCCAAAGGGTGTATCCAGAATTGTGTCCGGTAGTTATCTCCTCTCCACTTCAGATACCGGATGTACTGGCCGGTAATTATACAAGAGCAACTCTCATCCATCATGCAAAGGGTGTTATCCAGAATTGTGTCCGGTAGTTATCTCCTCTCCACTTCAGATACCGGAGTACTGGCCGGTAACTATACAAGAGCCAACTCTCATCCATCATGTCCGGCACGTCAGAGGGTTCTCAAGAATCTTACATATGACGCCATGTGAATCGGGCTCTTGAAAGGTGGGAGGGACCTCTTCAACGATGACAGTGGCCTCTTGAACGGTGGACTCTCGAGGAATGATAGGGGCTCTTCAACGATAGGAGTGGACTCTTGAGGGATGACAGGTGAGTCGGGCTTCTTCTTGCGGTGTCTTCGCACTATTGGGGTGTACGGAGACTTAATAGCACATGCACGTCGTCTGATGCGTGAACTCCGTCGTGCAAGAAAAACCCGACGTAAAGCATCCACCTTATCGGGCCGCTAAATAATTAAATATAAAATTAGTAAATAAACATACATGATATTTAAACATGAAAACAAAGACAAATACTAACTTCACAGTGTTAAAGAATAAACAGTTTAGCAGTATTGGCAGCAACCGAATAAATTTACTAAGCAATCTAAGTGAAATTACGAGTAAATTTATCATCAAGTTAAATATGAAAAATCTTAAACTTACCTCGTTGCGTAGACTATGAACCTCATTCTGCAACGATACTACCATCTCACGTAGAGCGGCAACCTCACACGTAAAGTAGACACTCCACACGCCATGCACCATCGTTATGCGTAGAGTACCGATCTCCTCACGCAAGGCATTGACCTCATCATCGTGCCATAAAAAAAACGCTGACTAACTTGCCACCAATCAGTGGCAAGCTCAGCCTCCGTGGGTGTCAGTCTCTGTAATGGAGTGTTGGCCTCCTAAAAATATAAAAACTCAACAAGTTAAACGTCTACTATTAATAACTTGTTTATATATGATAGTATTTGTGTTAACTTACATTATTTATTGTCGCATATGGTATTAAGCCTTCCCAATCCAACAGACGTTTCCTCTTCCAGGAAATAGCCATAGGAATATCATTTGAAGTTTTTAATGCATATGTCCGCATGCTGGGGAAAGCCTCGAATATCCAAATCTACAAACAATATAATAACAAACATTAGTAATTGTTAAATAATTAATTATAATTTTGAAAACATTATATAGAAATTCTTACCTTAAAGGCCCAAACAAAGCCTGACAAAGTGTATTTCGACCCATCGCCACGCAAACTTTTGCGGTCATTAAAGGCAGACGACAACTTAGTCCAGGTAGCTTTCCATATATACGAACCTCACGGAAACAGATTCCATGCATTTAGGTCCTCTACCAATAATATTAGCTCCTGAGGAATAGGTTGTTTTGCCTCTCTGCCTAAAAAGCCGGTATACAAAAGTACTAGAAGGCATACTCGGACAACATCGACGTCATTCATCCGAGTAAAACCATCTTTCTTATTAAACAATTTCTTCAGGTCTTCGACGTGTAAGTTTGGCTTCTCTATTGACTCATCAGGAAAAACCCGGGATAACCATGATGGGCGGGTGATATGACGAGTGTATCGGCCTACATCATCGTGTCCGAATCGTAGACCAGTGATTAAGCAGAACTCCTTCCGCCAAAACAAGTATACGGCCGGAGAAAATGAAACCATATCTCTTCCTCACCCACGTTGTATACTGTCGGGTAGATCGCTGGTCATGGTCTGAAGCCACAAATGGGTCAAATTAGCATCTCCACCCGGATGCTGTACTCTCAGCCATGGCCCGAAACAGGTTTCCTCAAACAATTTTCTTTGTGCAGGTGAAAGCTTCGAAGCAATTATAGTGGCTAGGCTAACTTTATTCCTTAATGTCAATGAAGCCGAAAAAAATTTCTACAAAAACAATAAACATACCAAGTTAGATATAACAAAAACTACACTGTGAAGATATACCAAAAACAATAAACATAAAGAGTAGTAGTTTATTCTTGAAACTAAAATTTGCAACACTGTTTTGTCTTTTAGTTGAAATGAAAATCGCAACGAGAGAATGAAAATCGCAACGCAGAAATGACTATCGCAACGAGAGAATCACAACGCGAAATGAAAATTGCAACGAGAGAATCGCAACGCGAAATTAAAATCGCAACGAGAAATTAAAATCGCAATGGGATTTTGGTTTCGCGTTGCGATTTTCATTTCGCGTTGCGATTTTCATTTCTCGCGTTGCAATAGTCATTTTCGTGTTGCGATTTTTCATTTTCATGTTGCGATTTTAAGTTTATAAACTATTCTTCTCCTGCAAATTGAAACTTTAATAGATTGCATTACTTCAACCAAAAGACAAAACAAAGACAAATACTAACTTCACAGGGTTAAAGACTAAACAGTTTAGCAGTATTGGCAGCAATCGAATGAATTTAATAAGAAATCTAAGTGAAATGGTTAATTTATTATTGAAATTACCAGTAAGCTTATCATCAATTTCAATATGAAAAACCTAAAATAATGCAAAATTTTCAAAATAAAAATAATTAAAAAAATAACCCTCGGAGGTTGATTTTTCATTTCTGAATGATTGTGAGGGATTTCTGACAGTGAATGGTTGTGAGGGATTTCGCCATAGATGGGGACGGATTTCGCCGTAGAGAGTGAGAGATGGAGATGGGATTGAGTTGAGATTTTTTTTAGGTTTTAGGTTATGAGTTGCGATTACGGGATATATTGTGGACGGTTCAGTGTTCTGATAATTAATATTCGTGTTTGGAATTTGAAAATAAAATACGCGTAGCGATTATAATGGCGCTTTAAAAATCGCGTTGCGATTTACGGATACGCGTTGCGATTTTACGTATTGTCGTTGCGAATTACGGATACACATTGCGATTTACGGATACGCGTTGCGATTTTACGGATACTCGTTGCGATAGTCAGAATCGCGTTGCGATTTATATGTTTGCGTTGCGATTTTCATATTCGCATTGCGATTATGGAAAATCACAATGCGATTCTTCGTAATCGCGTTGCGATTCTGGGAACTGATTTGCGATTCTGTAGATCGCGTTGCGATTTTTATTTCGCATTGCGATTTTGTTGGTCATTTTGGCAAATCTAAAAAAATTGGTTAAAATCGTATATTATAAGACATTTTTGATCACTGAGGTTATTTTCTCAATTAAATAATGATTAATGATTCTACAACGCTCGATTAACTCATTTAATCAAACCCTATAATTTATGATTAAACATATAGTTTTTAAATGACCCAACTTTTACGAAATTCCAATGTTCTTTCTTAATTTCTATTTGATGATCTTAGCTCGTCACATGACAGGCATCATATAGTGTTCTTCTTAGGTTTTTGGAACTTTGGGTCCTATTTATTACGGATACGATTCTTTTGGAGTCTGATTGAACTTTGGTTAACACGTGTACGCCAAGTGTTGGGGAGAGGTACCGACTGTCGCCTGCTCCACCCAAGCCTGCCCTATGATCCGAAGGCAATGGTGCATGCCTCTTTTGTGTTTTTCATTTTGTCCATGAGTTTTAGTGGCGGTTATTAAGATGAGTAGTATTTGATTAGAACAATTCAATTTTAACTTATTTGAATGAATTAGTTGAATTTATTTGAATTAGTAAATTAAGTTTTGAGTTGAAATCAAATTTAAATTTTACGAAATCAAAATTAAAGAAAATTGAATTTTAAAATTATATCATTTTGATCTTTAGTTAACTAATTTAATTATTTTACTATTTAATCTATAATTTTCTTATCTTTTCATTACTCATTTACTTGAACTCTATTTTGATCACATTTAACCACATGCCCCTAAATCGCTATAAAATATTTATATAGTTTCAACTTATTCTTTTTAGAAAAAAATATTTTTATAATTTAATCTTTTGATTTTGCATAATTTCTTTATTTCTTCAATAATCATTTGTTTTAAATCTATTTTAAAAAAAAAAAACTTGAATTGTATGCTCCTCTAAAACTGTAAAATACTTATACAACATCAATTTCTATTTTTTATAACAAAATTTTCAAAATAAATCTCTTAAATTTGCATTTTATCAATTTGATCCTTCTATGGAGATTTTCTTTTCAAATTATTTATTCTTATGAATTTCATGACTCCTTTATACTCTCTTAATGATTTATGCTCAAAATTTCATTCTTTAAAAATAAAATTATATATATATATATATATATATATATTAATTTTAGATGTCATTTGATATTACAAATCTTAATTGTACATGTGAAAAATATAAAAAATTATATGTGTATATCTTATATGGTTAGCAAGGGTGGATGCACTAAGCCTCTTAGGAGGGTTAAGAGTATCCTATTATTTAGGAAAAAAGTGAAATTTAGTATAATATGTTAAAAGAAAAATGGAAAAAATGAATTTTTTTGCATACCCATTATTTTTAAGAAAAGAAAATTAAAATTTCGGACCGTCATTCTTAAATTTATGAATCCGCCACTGATGGTTAGAGAAAGTCATTTAAATTAGAACCGATCCATACATAATATTAAAACAATTACAATTAAATTTGAACATAAACTTGAAAATTTTTACTTGATTTGAATGAACTCAAATTTTATAAAATTCGATTCAACTAAAAAAAATTAAAATTGAATAATAAAATATTACTCATCAATTCAAATTTTTCTTAATTAAATTGAATACTCTTCCTTGTCTATTACCATGGGCTTGTGTTAGACTGTTATTAGAAGAGAGTACACGTGTGTTGAGTGTTAGCCATTATGTTAGTGGTTAGCTAGTTTGTTAGATAGTTAGTTAGAGGCTAATGTACTTGGCAGCCTCTATAAATGGTGTATCTGTTGATGAATGAAAATATCTAACCTTTTTGTGTATTCTCTATTCACTGTGTTTCCTAATATGGTATCTTTCGCCGAAGGTCTTGGGTTTCTTTTCTAAGCTTTCGTTGCTGCTCATTCTTGTTTGTTGGTTATGGAGTCGTCCAAGAGCTTATTGCATAAGAAATTTAATGTCGTTCTTGATTAAATGAATTTCCTGCTATGGAAACAACATATTATTCTTACTGTCCATAGTCATCGCCTGGAACGGTTATTGACTAGAGCTTTGAAGCCACCACCGGAGACGGTTCTTGATGATCACGATGAGGTGACTGTTAATGACGCTTTTGAAGAATTTATGGCGCAGGATAATGCACTTACATCATGGCTTCTTTCCGCTATCAGTCCTCATCTTCTCCCTCAGTTTGTAGGAGTTGACTCGGCTGTCGCAGTGTGGAATACGGTGCGACAACTATTTGTTAAAAGATCTACAACTGCTGCTATGAGCTTACACTATAAGCTGCAATCTCTTAAGAAAGAGAATGATAATATGCACGTCTATCTTACTCGAGTGAAGGAAGTGTGTGATGCGCTTGCTTCGTGTGGAAGTACAGTCTCACACGTTGGTCATGTTGCCGGTATTTTGAAAGGGCTGCCCAGAGAGTACCATACGTTTATGGCAGTTATCACAATGAAAGAAAATCTCTCATTGGAAAGTCTTTATACGGTCCTCTTAAATGCTGAGGCTCAATTAGCTAGTTTTGATGAATCGTTATATTCTCTGTATATGAGTGCTAATGCTTCTCAGCATGATGTGGTTCTTGATTCCTCTTATAGTGGACGACGTGATTTCAAATCTTCACGGTCGTCTTCAGTGATCCGGTCTGGTGGTTGAGGTCGAGGAAGAGATCGAATACAATGTCATCTTTGTGGTAAACTTGGTCACCTGGTTGATTGTTGTTGGCATAATTATAATAAAGATTTCATATGTGTTACCTTTGATATCCGGGCTCATAAAGGTCAGTATATTAATGCTCATTATTCCGTTCCTGAAACTTCTAACCCGGGTTATGAGTGCTGCAAATGACGTTCTCAAGCTGCAAGTCCACCACAAGCTAATGTAATTTCTAAATCAGTCGATCACTGGGTAGTAGATTCAGGAGCAACGTATCACATTACCCCTGATGTTGCCAATGTTTCAAACCCTGCTGAGTTTATAGGTTCAAGTAAACTTACTGTGGGAAACTGAGTTTCCCTTTATATTCATACAATTGGTAATTTAGTTGTGGATTCTTCTCCAAGAACCTTGCTATTGAATGATTTATTACATCTGTATAACAAAAAATTTGCTTTCGGTCTCTAAGCTTCTAGGGATATGTCGTTTACTTTGAGTTCCATGATGAGAAGTGTTATCCGATATGAATCTTCTAAAGAAGTCATACTGCGAGGTGAAGAAAAGGGTGGCCTGTATACCTTTGCATTTGGTTGTAAACATGAAGAAGAGCTTGGTTCTACTACTCATCTTGTGTTAGTAGATATGCCTTAGTTTGATCTTTGGCATCGTCGTTTAGGGTATCCAACTCACTATACTTTAGATAAAATAGCTAAAGAAATCAATGTAAAGCTTGATATTGATATTAATAAAACATGTGTGGTTTACTTTATAGGCAATAGTCACAAACTACCTTTTTCTCCATCCAATACTCAATATTCTGCTCATTTTAAACTTATTTTATTAGATTTATGGGGACCTCCTCACGTTACATATAATGAATTCTGTTACTATATTTCATTTGTAGATGCATTTACTCGTTTTACATTTATCTTCTAAAGTATAAGCACAAGCTCTTTCATTCCAATTATTTCATAAGTTTGTAGTAAATCAATTTGGTGTGTCGATCAAATTTGTACAAACTGATTGGGGAGGAGAGTATCCTCCATTCTCTGCGTTGCTTGCCAAGGCATGGATAGTACATTAGTTGTCATGTCCTCATACATCGGAGCATAACAGTGTTGTTGAACGAAAACACCGCCATATAGTTGAGCTTGGACTTGTTTTGTTGGCTCAGACGCCATTGTCTATTCAATATTGGTCATATGCAATGGTAGATGTTGTTCATCTCATTAATCGTTTACCTACAAAGGTGTTTGAAGAGTTGTCACTCTTTGAGAAGCTGTTCAACAAGAAGCCTAAGTATTTTACACTGAAAGTGTTCGTATATCAATGTTTTCCACATCCGAGGTCTTTTCAAAATCATAAGTTATCTTTTTGTTCCCAGTTCTGCACGTATCTGGAATTTAGCCCTCAGCATAAGGGTTATCAATGTCTTGCGAGTGTTGGAACGATTTATATATCTCGCCATGTTGTATTTAATAAGCTGGTGTTTCTGTTTGCAGGTAAAGAGGCAGTTAGCTCATAACACAGTGATTCTATTCAGGCACAATAAATTCTTATTGTTGCTGATGTCAGAAGGTGGCAAAAAGTAGTTGTTCCAACTGCTGTTGAATGTAGTGTACATGGAGATATGGTTGATGTAGTTACAAGTTAGTCACAACAGGTTCCAGATCAGTAGGCTATCTCACCTAATGTTGTTGTTGAGGTCACGCCTGTCATGGCAACAACCACTCCTACTAGCCCAAACACATATCTTAATATGGATGGTATAGATGGGCATACTGGTACAGGTGCAACTACTTGTGAAAATTTTCCAAGTAACTCTATGAGTGGTGCTACAGTCCTATCGAGACAAAAGCATCATCCCATGCTGACACGCAACAAATGTGGGGTGTTTAAACCCAAGTCATACTCTAGTTATTTTGAGAATGAAATACCCTTTACAGTGCAAGAAGCGTTGTAATCTGTCAATTGGATAGAGGCGGTCTAAGCTGAAGTTGATGCTCTTCAGAAGAATAACACGTGGTCGTTAGTGAAACTTCTAGCGGGTCGTATACCTATAGGCTGCAAGTGGTTGTTTAAGCTTAAACAAAATCCCGATGGCTCTATTCATTGGTATAAAGCCCGGCTGGTTGCAAAGGGCTTCTCATAAGTGTCATGATATGATTTTACTAATACTTTCACCCCGATTATGAAGTTTTCCTCCTTTAATATTGTTTTGGCATTAGTTGTGGAAAATGGATGGGAATTGAGACATGTGAATATTAATAACATATTTTTTAATGGGGACTTAGATGAAGACGTCTTCATGCAGCAACCACCAGGGTTCGAGCAAGTGGCAGAGGATAAAACTCCTATTGTTTGTAAATTACATAAGGCTCTCTACGACCTTTGACAGGCACACTGGCATACCAAGCTTAAAGATAATCTAGTGCAGACAAGGTTTACTACGTCACGAGTAGATCCAACGATGTTTGTTAGTAAGAGAGATGATAATGATATCTATGTGTTGGTGTATGTTGATGATATTGTTATTACTAGGCAATCATCTAGCAAAATTCAAGATTTGGTGCGATTGCTTAGAGACAGGTTCTCACTCAAGGATCTAGGTATACTTAGTTTTTTTTCTTGGGGATTGAAGTGCATCGTTCACGAGATTCTATTGTGCTAAGTCAAAAGAAATTTGTGTTGGAGTTATTAGAGAAGGTTGTAATGAAATGTGCAGCAGGTTGTGCCACGCCAATGATTTTAGCTTCCAAGTTGTCAACAGATGAGAGGGAGTTGTTATCATATGCTAGTAATATGGTAGCATAGTTGGCTCTTTGATGTATGTGTGTCATACATGTCCCGACTTATCCTATAATGTTGGAAAGGTTGCACAATTTATGCATGCACCACATGAAATTCATATGATTGCAGTCAAGAGAATACTTCGATATTTGGTTGGAACTGTTGATTATGGTTTGTTGTTCTAACCGTTTGATGCTGGGTTGACTGTTGTTGCATTTGCTGATGCTGATTGGGGTGCAAATATAGATGATCGACAATCCATCTCTAGCTATGGGGTGTTTGTTGCTAAGTGTCTAGTTGCATGGAGCTCTAAGAAGCAGAAAACTGTGTCAAGATCGACGATGGAAGCTGAGTACAAGTGTATTGCAGATACTGCAACTGAAGTTACCTGGGTGGGTGCTTTACTTGTTGATCTTGGGTTGCATTAGCGTCAGGAACCGGTGGTTTGGTGTGATAATACAGGTGCAGTGGCGATGAGTGCAAACTCTGTTTATCATGCTCAGTCTAAACATATTGATATGGATGTTCACTTTGTTCGAGAGAAAGTTGTTGCTGGACAGTTGCAGGTGAACTACATACCAACTGCACACCAGGTTGCAGATGGTTTCACCAAAGCCTTGTCTAAGGCTACGTTTGAGGAATTTCACAGAAAAGTGTGTGTGGTGTCTGCTGTCTAAGCCAAGAACAATATATGAATAAGTAGGGGGAATGTTAGATTGCTATTAGAAGAGAGTACACGTGTGTTGAGTGGTTAGTCATTCTGTTAGTGACTAGCTAATTTGTTAGATAGTTAATTAGAGATTAATGTACTTGGTAGCCACTATAAATGGTGTATCTGTTGATGAATGAAAATATCTAACCTTTTTGCGAATTCTCTAATCACTGTGTTTACTAATAGCTTGCCACCTTGCTCCCCTTGTTAACTCCCATCAACCTCGCTTGTTGCATCTGTCATATGATAGTTATCTAGACATCACGGTGAAGAACTGCGAAACATTTAGCAAGTAACACTAAAAAAAAAATGAAGTACCTTCTCGAATGAGTCTCAAATGAGGAAGAGACATTATTTTATAGCGGCATCGTACAGAACTTTGTGTAATTTTAGACCATCTGTTTGAATTTTATTATACTTTATTTTTGCGTAGTCTTTTGCACGAGAAACGATGCGTATTATGTATGATTAAGTGGTTCGTACAAAGTGTTGGATAATGTTCCTGCCTAATCAAGAGATTACTGGCTTAACCATAGGCATAAATAGTAGGTGAAGATTGTCCAAGCCTTTTAGGATGAGGAAGACATTATTTTATAGCGGCATCGTACAGAACTTTGTGTAATTTTAGACCATCTGTTTGAATTTTATTATACTTTATTTTTGCGTAGTCTTTTGCACGAGAAACGATGCGTATTTATGTATGATTAAGTGGTTCGTACAAAGTGTTGGATAATGTTCCTGCCTAATCAAGAGATTACTGGCTTAACCATAGGCATAAATAGTAGGTGGAAGATTGTCCAAGCCTTTTAGGACAAGCAATTAAAGAGATACTTTGACTTACTAAATAAATTTTATAATATCGGTACTTGAATCAATATATTGATTGGGTTTAACGATGATGATGGTTCAATCTGATATGAACAGATGTTGAGTGCTGGTTTGTTTTGATTTTCAGGTTGTTTTAATTATTAATGTATATAAAGTTAATTATTAAAATATTCTCAAATTAGGCTTCAAAATTTAATTTAATTTAATTTTTAATAGTTTGACGTGATTATAAAATAACATTTGTTCATAATATTTCTTAATTATTAATAATGCATACACTCTTTCCAAACGTAATTATCCATACTTAGATACTTTAATGAAAATAACATTATATTTTATCACTAAGGTCACTTAATATGTTTTTAGGTTAGTCGTTAAATGTCACTTAAATATACCGTGAGAATTTTAAATCTTGTGAATTAAATTGTAAATATATGTGTATTCTATATATCATTTAACTTCTAAATTAATGGTTATGCTCATGGAATGAAATAAAATATTATTAATATTTTTAAGGATTTAATTGGAATATTTTAAAGTTTAAGAGTAATTTAAATGTGTGATATTGTTTGAGATTGTTCCACGGAATTAGCCCTTGGTATATGCCTTGATGGGACATTGTCTAGAATTCAAGTCAATTTTGGGCTTTGCATTGTGGATTGTATAAGTCTACATTTTGAACTTATTTAGGCTTTATGCTATGAAATTAGCCCACCACTAAATGTGAAGGCGTCAGCAGATCTTGCTCAAGCCGTGTTATTGATCCAATAAATATGGGCCATCGTCTTATAACAGTGCCATATCCACTTCAGCTTCTATATCCGTGTCGTACAAAGAAGTCTTGTAGGTTCGGCTATAGTGAATTATTTTCTTGCATTTTCTACGTTTACTGCTGCCATGGGAATCCATTTATTGCAGGTTGGAATTGAAAAGAAAAAAGTATGCGAACCTTCATCTTCTATGTTTGTTACTTATTCTGGATCCATAGACCTCAAAAAGGATTCTTTTTTCTTCCTCAACTCTTCCTTTTTTTCTCACCCTTAATTCTCTATGGGCCTCCCATGGGGTGTACTTCCGTCAGCCGTGGATATCTCAGTTCCCATGCGGAAGTACACCCCGTTTCATTTCAGAAACGGCTCAAAACTGTCAATGAAGTGAACCATCCGGGAATCAAAAGAGTTCTTTGGCTGTTAATGTGATCACCTTGATCCACTTCCTTATCAAGGTTTGGTGCATGGAGAGTAAGGGATAGAAACCATGCATTTGAAGTGATGAAAACATACTTGGGCATTATAAGCTCCTCAGCAATAGCAAAAGATTCTTTCGCAAACATGTCGACCACAAGAGCAATTGGAGGGACTTCTATTGCTAGTATTGCAGACCGGAGACTCGGTAAAGCTTCGTGGATCATCATCGGAATCCGAGTCGAGATTGAAGTGGTTTTATCGATTTGGCCGGAGACATCTACCATTGGCAATACTACGACATCAAGGAGATCGTATGCAGTTTCCGAGACATTCCGAATTGGGATTGGGAAAGAGAGGCATCTGCTGTGACGACAAAGATGATTACGTTGAAGCTATGATGAGCAACCAAACGTTTGCCGAGTTCAAGGACCAGAATGAGATGCCCCATGCTAGGGCTAGCAAGAAGAGCTACATGGGGCTTCCTGGTTTGCAATAATGTCTACAAAATTTTCAAAGCAAAATGTCAATTAGAAAGATAGCTGAGCTTGGTAGATTGTTTTGTTATTCCAAGTTTTCTAAAATAATCTATAGGAAACAACAGTAAGGTTTGAATTTTTAAAATCCCTGGGTGTATGCTTTACCTTTTCCACAATTCATTAACACATGCTCGATACACTTGTGATAATTCATAATATTACGTAACTTTTATAAATGTTAAAAGTCTTTGCACTTTCGGTGCATTGAAAATGGCAGTATAATTGGACGACAAATTTGGTCAAAATTTGGCCACCAAATTTTGAATTTATGCAATGGGTAAATGACAAATTTAGTCATTACAATTTAGGGTATTTATAAGATTAGTCCTTAAAGCTTCAACTATAAATACCCTACCTCATTTAGCTTCAAAACCATCCCAAAGCATTCTAGCTTTCTTCCAATACTAAAGAGAATTTAGAGAGTTTTTTTAGAGTTGTTTTCTCCTTTTTTGTCAAGAGAGAATTATCATTGTTTTTTCCTTGGTAGATCGAGAGAGTTTGTAATTCTTATTTTCTCATAGTGAAATTCTTCTACCGTTGCCCGTGGTTTTTACCCTATATTATTTAGGGGCTTTCCATGTAAATTTTTTGTCTTCTTTATCTTCATTTTTATTTTCTCAAATTATCAGTTACGATTTTGATCTATCCGATAGCCGTCTTCCGTAACAATTGGTATCAGAGCCAGATTTGAGTGTGTAATATCTGCTTATTGTCTTTGTGGTTGCCATCAAAAGGTGGATCCTCCAATATAAGAAAATAAGAAGTTATTACCTATTTTTTGAAGGTTCCCGAGAACTATTCACGATAGTGAAATAGTGGGAGCTATCCGTAAAAGAAGCTATGGCAACGAAATTTGATATTGAAAAATTAAATGGAAGAAATTTCTCATTGTGAAAATTGAAGATGAAAGCCATCCTGAGGAAAGACGGTTGTCTAGCAGTTATCAGTGAAAGGCCGGTGGATTTCACAGATGACAACAAATGGATCGAAATGGACGGGAATGCTATGGCAAACTTTCATCTAGCATTAGCAGATGAAGTATTGTCAAGCATCGAGGAGAAGAAGACAGGCTAAGGAGATATGAGATCTTCTCACCAAATTATACGAGGCCACATCGCTGCACAATAAAATTTTCCTTAAGAGAAAATTGTACACTCTCCGTATGCCAGAATCTACTTCAGTGACAGAGCACTTAAATACACTAAACACTTTATTTTCTCAGCTTACATCCTTAAGCTGTAAAATAGGAGAACAAGAACGTACTGAACTTTTACTTCAAAGTCTACCGGATTCGTATGATCAACTCATCATCAACTTGACAAACAGTAATGTCACCAGTCTAGTCTTCGATGACGTTGCAGCTGCTGTTCTACAAGAAGAAAATCGGCGCAAAAACAAGGAAGACAGACAAGTAAATCTGCAACAAGCAGAAGAGTTGACAACGATGAGAGGGAGATCAACAAAACGTAGCCAAAGCAGCAGTCACAAACATGGTAAATAAAAACTTCAATCCACAGGTAATACCGCAAACACTTCAGATGATGGAGATGCTCTATGCTGAAGCGTCAACCACCGTGGAAGGAAGAAAACGATTTACAGATATATGGCTCATTGATTCTCACATATCACATGACCTCAAGAAGAGAATGGTTCCATCATTATGAACCTGTCTCAGGAGGATCTGTGTATAGTTGCAATTATCATGCCTTAGATCATTGGCGAGAACCATCAATTGAAGATGTATGATGGAACAATTAAAGTTGTTCGAGATGTGCGGCACGTGAAAGGCCTGAAGAAAAATTTATTATCATACGGATTGTTGGATAATAATGCAAGCAATATTGAAACACGGAATGAAAGTAAGCAGAAGCCTTTGTTGCCTCATGTAGTTCATATTCGACAATGCTATGGCATCAGAAACTTGGACACATGTCAGAACAAGGAATGAAAGTCCTTGTGGAGAAAAAGCTACTTCCAGGCTTAACAAAGGTATCACTTCCTTTGTGTGAGCATTGCATAACAAGTAAGCAGCACCAGTTGAAATTCAACACATCAAATTCTAGAGGCAAAAGTGTTCTAGAATTGGTTCACTCTGACGTATGGAAAGCACCAGTTACATCCCTAGGCGGAGCAAAATACTTTGTCTCATTTATTGATGACTACTCCAGGAGATGTTGGGTGTACCCTATTAAGAAGAAGTCATATGTGTTTTCCACTTTCAAAAACTTCAAAGCGCGGGTGGAACTTGATTCTGGAAATAAAATCAAGTGTTTCAAAACAGATAATGGAGGAGAATACACAAGCGAAGAATTTGATGACTTTTACAGGAAAGAAGACATCAAAAGACAGTTCAAAGTGGCAAACACTCCTCAACAAAATGGAGTGGCAGAGCAGATGAACAAAACCTTGTTAGAAAGAACAAGAGCAATGTTGAGGGATGCAGACCTAGAAAAATCATTATGGACAGAAGCAGTCAATACCGCCTGTTATTTGGTAAATCGAGCTCCATCAACTGCAATAGAGCTGAAGACACCAATGGAGATGTGGACTGGTAAACCAGCTGATTATTCAAACCTCCATGTATTTGAAAGTATTGTGTACATGATGTACAACTCCCAAGAAATCTCAAAGCTGGATCCAAAATCCAGGAAATGCAAATTCTTGGGGTATGCTGATGGAGTCAAGGGGTATCGCTTGTGGGATCCCACTGCCCGCAAAGTGATCATCAGCAGGGATGTTATCTTTGTAGAAGATAAAATACAGAGAAAAGAAGACGATGATAGCACTGAAAAGTCAGAGACTACACAGATACATGTGGAAAATGAGGTTGAAGAAGGAGATTCTTTTGAAGCAGAACCAACACATGATGAACAAGAACCAGAGAGTTCTGAAGCTCCAACAACTCGTCAATCAGATCGTGTGAGAAGACGTCCCAATTGGCACTCAGATTATGTTATAGAAGGAAATATTGCATACTGCCTTTTAACAGAAGACGGTGAGCCATCAACATATGAGGAGGCAATACACAGCTCAGATGCTTCACTATGGATGATGGCGATGCAAGAAGAAATTGAAGCCCTTCATAAAAATAATATATGGGACCTTGTGTCACTACCACAAGGAAGGAAGTCAATTGGTAACAAATGGGTCTTCAAAATCAAGCGAAATGGTGACGATCAAGTTGAGAGGTATCGTGCAAGACTGGTGGTCAAAGGATATGCTCAAAAAGAAGGTATTGATTTCAACGAAATATTTTCTCCTGTGGTTCGACTAACAACAGTTCGAGTAGTTTTGGCAATGTGTGCTACATTGAACTTACATCTAGAGCAGCTAGATGTTAAAACAACTTTTCTTCATGGAAATCTTGAAGAAGAGATTTACATGCTCCAGCCTAAAGGTTTTGAAGAAAAAGAAAAGGAGAACTTGGTTTGCAGGTTGAACAAATCTCTGTACGGTCTAAAGTAGGCGCCGAGGTGTTGGTATAAGAGATTTAATTCATTTATTATGTGCCTTGGATACAACAGACTTAATGCAGACCCTTGTGCTTATTTCAAGAGGCCTGGTGATAACGATTTTGTTATATTGCTGTTGTATGTAAATGACATGTTGGTTGCAGGACCCAACAACGATCATATTGAAGAATTGAAGGCACAACTGGCTATGGAATTTGAAATGAAGGACTTGGGATCAACAAACAAGATTCTAGGGATGCAAATTCACCGAGACAGAAGTAATAGGAAGATTTGGCTTTCACAAAAGAATTACTTGAAGAAGATCTTGTCAAGATTCAACATGCAAGATTGTAAGCCACCCTCTTCTTATTAACTTCAAATTATCCTCCAGTATGAGTCCTAGCAGTGAAGAAGAGAGGATGGAGATGTCTCGAGTACCGTATGCATCAGCAGTGGGAAGTTTAATGTTCGCTATGATATGCACAAGACCAGACATTGCATAAGCAGTGGGAGTGGTTAGTCGGTACATGGCGAATCCATGCAAAGAGCATTGGAATATTGTGAAGAGGATCCTGAGATATATCAAAGGGACCTCAAATATTGCATTATGTTACGGAGGATCAAACTTATTAATCAATGAGTATGTAGATTCTGACTATGCAGGGGATTCGGATAAAAGCAAATCTACTACAGGATATGTGTTCAAAGTTGCTGGTTGAGCTGTAAGCTTGGTTTTAAAATTGCAGTCAGTTGTGGCTACGTCCACAACAAAGGCAGAATATGTAGCAGCTACACAAGCCAGTAAAGAAGAAATTTGGTTGAAGATGCTATTGGAGGAGCTGGGCATAATCAAGAATATGTCTCTCTGTTTTGTGACACTCAAAGCGCCTTGCATCTAACAAGGAATCCAGCATTTCATTCAAGGACAAAGCACATACGAGTTCAGTACCATTTCATTCGTGAAAAGGTGGAAGAAGGGACGGTAGATATGCAGAAGATCCATACCAAAGACAACATAGCAGATTTCATGGCGAAGGTAATCAATGCTGATAAATTTACCTGGTGTCGATCCTCTTGTGGCTTGACAGAAATATAAGCAACATGAAGGTACAAGGTAGAAAGAATGGTGTGAAGATATGATTGTTCCAAATCAAATCTTCAAGTGAGAGATTGTTAAAAGTCTTTGCACTTTCGGTGCATTGAAAATGGCAGCATAATTGGACGGTAAATGTGGTCAAAATTTGGCCACCAAAATTTGAATTTATGTAATGGGTAAATGGCAAATTTAGTCATTGCAATTTAGGGTATTTACAAGATTAGTTCTTAAGGCTTCAACTATAAATATCCTGCCTCATTTAGCTTCAAAACCATCCCAAAGCATTTTAGCTTTCTTCCAATACTAGAGAGAATTTAGAGAGTTTCTTGAGAGTTGTTTTCTCCTTTTTTATCAAGAGAGAATTATCATTGTTTTCTCCTTGGTAGATCGAGAGAGGTTGTAATTCCTATTTTCTCATAGTGAAATTCTTCTACCGTTGCCCGTGGTTTTTACCCTATATTATTTAGGGGCTTTTCACGTAAATTTTGTGTCTTATTTATCTTCATTTTTATTTTCTCAAATTATTAGTTACGATTTTGCTCTATCCGATAGTCGTCTTCCGCAACAATAAATCTATTTCAAGTTACAATATTGAGTGATAAACAAATATGTTAAATTTACTGTTTGAATTCAATGAAAAAAGAGTGTTATTTTTTTTATAAAAATTATGAATTTAAATAACCGTGTCCGTACAATATCAATGTATAACAAAAATTTTGAACCTATATTAAAATTGATATGAATTTTTTAAATGTCACTGATATTTTACTACAGTAAAAAAAATCCTTTTAGAGAAAAAAACCCTTGAATTTTCTCTTCTATCTATAAAACAAAAATTACTTTTCGTAGTGTTGGTTGAAGAAGAAAGGTATGCATTAAATTTCTTAAAATCAGTAGTAATTTTTTATAGAAATTTGTTAGTTTATTAAAAATAGAAAATATTTAAAATTACAATAAAAATTTACAAGCATAAACTTAAACCTAAATATAATTATGATAGTTTTCTATTACCATAGAGACAAAAATTAGCCACCTAGATCATATAAGGACCAAAGAAGGAAAATGTTAAAAAAATCTAATCATAATGCTCAAACAAAATAAAGATACGAACAAATCTGACTGCATCACCAAAATAACTACAAAACGGGATGAAGCTATTGAAAAATCACCGAAAAATAGCAAATAAGAGTCGAGCGGCATGAGAAAACTATACACGATCGTAAAACGTGTATCTAAATCAATCTAAGTGTCCAAAACATGGAAGATCAACATGATAACAAATAAAAGTCATTTTGATCAGTCGTGGCGATGTCAAATCCAACCGTGAGAAAAGAGATGAATGAAAACAACGAAAAAAAACCATAAGCTACTAAAAGGCAGAGAAAAACGTGACACAAAGATAGAGAACATGTCACAAAGACATAATTATTCTTATTAAAAACTAAAAAACACAAAGAAAGAATATAACCGACGGGTGACAACCAATCTCAAAATCGGTACTGTCGTGAGTTAAATAAAATTAAAAAATAAAAAATTAAATTGATCAATAAAATTCATCCCAGTTATAAAAGAAAAAAAGGGAAGAGAAAGGAAAAGGAAGAAAGGCTAAGATTTTTTTCCTTTTGAAAAATGCTTAAAATCAGTAGTAATTGATTCATTGGACGAATGAATATATTATTTTAAAAGTAAAATAATACAATAGCAGATGGCACTTTTTATTCTACAGTAAACATGATTACATGACACGGTAAGAGTAGTATCAATCAAACATTTTTAATAATAGGGTAAATCAGGAGTGTGAAGAAAAAAATTCAATCCGATATAGGAATGCGTAATGAGTTAAGCGGTATGTGAGTAGTTCGAATTTGACTCAATTAAAATTCGGTAAAAGCTCGACTTGAGTTAACTCGACTAGAACTTGAGTTTAACTCGAGACCTTAACGAGTTGAGTCGAGCGAAGTCCAATTCGATTTGATAAGTTTGTGAGTAACTCATTAATTTTTTTATAACTTTTTAGTATCTTAAAAAATTGTTTCATCCAAAAAATTATTAATTTACCAATAGGTAATAAAAAATGATAAATTACTAATATATGAATTTCTAATAAATAATTAAAAATACTAAGTTATTAATTAATAATTATTATTTTACTATACCCAAAAATCAAACACTAATTATTATTTTAATATATTTATAGAAATTCGTTAATTTTATTAAAAAAAATATATCTAAAATTACAATTAAAATTGACAAGCATAAACGTAAAACTAAAATATAATTATGATATTTTTCTATTACCATAGAGACAAAAACTAGCCACCTAGATCATATAATGACTAAAGAATGAAAAGGTTAAAAAACCTAACCATAATGCTCGAACAAAATAAAGATACGAACAAATCTGACTGCATCGGTAAAAGAACCACAAAAGGGGATAAAACTATTGAAAAACCACCGAAAAATCGCAAATCAAAGTCGAGCGACGTGAGAAAACTATACACGAACATAAAATGCGTATTCAAATTAATCTAAGTGTCCAAAGCAGAGAAGATCAACATGATAACAAATAAGCGCATTCTTGATCAGTCGTGGCGATATCAAATCCAACCCTGAGAAAAGAGATGAACGAAAACAACGACAAAAAAAACGTAAAACTAAAATATAATTATGATATTTTTCTATTACCATAGAGACAAAAACTAGCCACCTAGATCATATAATGACTAAAGAATGAAAAGGTTAAAAAACCTAACTATAATGCTCGAACAAAATAAAGATACGAACAAATCTGACTGCATCGGTAAAAAAACCACAAAAGGGATAAAACTATTGAAAAACCACCGAAAAATCGCAAATCAAAGTCGAGCGACGTGAGAAAACTATACACGAACATAAAATGCGTATTCAAATCAATCTAAGTGTCCAAAGCAGAGAAGATCAACATGATAACAAATAAGCGCATTCTTGATCAGTCGTGACGATATCAAATCCAACCTTGAGAAAAGAGATGAACGAAAACAACGACAAAAAACCATAAGCTACTAAAATGTAAAGAAAAACGTGTCACAAAGAAAAAGATTAATGTGCCACAAAGACAGAGATAAACGTGCCATAAATGCAGAAAACATGTCACAAATACCTAATTATTCTTATTAAAAAAACTAAAAATCACAAAGAAAGAAGATAACCGACGGACGAAAATCAGTCTTAAAATCAGTGACATTGTCGGTTAAACAAAATTAAAGAAGAAAAAATTAAATTGATTAACAAAATTGATATAAGTTATAAAAAAAAGGAAGAGAAAGAAAAAAGGAAGAAACAACTAAGATTTTTTCCTTTGAAAAATGCTTAAAATCAAGGGAAAGTCTAAGGTACGGTAGTTTTAATATACTGTTAAGAAAATACGTTACCGGAAATATTATTTTTTAACATTTCTGATAAAAATGACCTAAAACATTATTATTTCTACAAAAAATGTTATTATTGGGCTCTTTACTGGAAATGTTTAGCATATCCTGTAAAGTGCTACTTAAAATATTATTTTTTTACAAGAAATGTTAATATTAGACATTTTACCGAAAATATAAAAAAAATTAATGTTTTAGTAAAAAAATAATATTTTAAGTAATCTTTATCAAAATATTAAAAAATATTAAAATTTTAAATAACATCTTTTCTTAAAGTTGCCGTACGATATAACTGCCGTACGATAGTCCTGCCGTAAAATCAGTAGTAATTGAATTCTAGGACGAATGAATATATTATTTTAAAAGTAAAATATTACAATAGCAGATGACACTTTTTATTATACAGTAAATATGATTACATGACACGGGAAGAGTAGTATCAATCAAACATTTTTAATAATAGGGTAAATCAGGAGTGCAAAAAAAAAAAAAATTCAATTCGATCTAGGAGTGTGTAATAAATTGAGCAACATGTGAGTAGCTCAAATTTAATTCGGTTAAAATTTGATAAAAATTCGATTCAAATTAATGATTAGAACTCGGGTTCGACTCGAAATTTTAACAGTTGAGTCGAGCAAGATCTAACTCGGTTCAATAAGTTTGCGAATAACTCATTAATTTTTATAACTTTTTAGTATCTTAAAAAATCGTTTCATCCAAAAAAATTACTAATTTACCAATAGATAATAAAAAAGATGATAAATTACTAATCTATTAATTTCTAATAAATAATTAAAAATACTAAATTATTAATTATTATTTTACTATACCTAAAAATCAAACCCTAATTATTATTTTAATATATTTATGAATTATTATTTTGGTATTTAGACTTTGAGTTTGTTTCATACACTAATTGTTTGGTTAAATTTATTAATTTATGTTATATTAAGTTCTATATAGTATTAGTATATTTTACTTATAGTTAAAACATAAAATAAAAATTTTGGTGAGCTTAATGAGCAATGAGGCGAGTGTTAGAGTATGCCCAAAGACCAATCATATGATGATTGTAATAATACTTTTATTTACCGATTTTATTGAATAAAGACATTGCCGCTATTATTTTCATTTATATATATGTGTTTAACATAAACTGAAAGATAATAATACGCTTAAGACTAACATATTATTGATTGATGACAATAAGTTGTCATTGACATAGAGATGTCAGAATTGATACATGATTAAATTGTTAGAGAACAATGTATTGGATTGACCGACCATGAGCATATGTCTTGGATTATTATGTGACAGTCATAACATTGCTCATGGTGATGAATATATGTATGATCCTCAGACTTGAGATCAATACTATCCCAACATATATTGTTGTATGTTTTGATGCAGCTAAACAAGCTCCGTAACTGTTGCTCTATAAAGATTGTTATTGAATATATTTCAATATATGTAGTGGGTGTGTATGACTAAGATAGGATTTTTCCTTCCTACATAATAGGAAATATATCATAGGCCACTTGATTGAGTAAGACTAGAAACGCATGGCCATGCTTGAATAAGTTGATATGAGATATTATAAACTATTCGTTAATTAAAGTCTACTCTAGATATTAAGAAACAATAGATGAGCTATACAAGTGTGACTATTCCAAGACTTGTGCCTATTCTAGATATAAAGAACATAAGGATGTAATACATAAAAGAGTAATCACCAAGATGCTATGTCGAATCATATTTTCTTGTAACTTAGGTGACAATGATATATTTCTAGATGTCACTCATTGTATGTAATATTAGAATTGTTCTAATAATTCTTGCTAACGTTACAAGAACCTACAAGGTCACACCCTAGGATTGAAACGAGCAAAGATGTACAATTGTTGTACGTTACTAAAATATATATCTAGAGTTAATTAAATATATGTTTTAATAATCTCGAATATTTAATTTCAATTAATTAAATATAGATTTAATTAATTTGAAATAATAAAATCCCTAATATGATTAGGGTAACTTGGATATAAGAGGATTATTAAATTCTAATTAATTAAATATAGATTTAATTAATTTGAAATAATAAAACCCTAATATGATTAGGGTAACTTGGCTATAAAAGAGTGTGTTAGGTCTAGCAGCCATTGAACAACACACTTAAAAACTTTCAGCCGTTTTCTCTCAAAAGAGTTTTGGGGAAAACAAAGATATCTCTTAATCGGGTGAACTGAGTAGAGGCCGAGACGTGATTTCGTAGAGGCTTAAGATTCGAACCGATCTGCACTACCAGTATTCACTGTTGTCCTTGCTAGTTTTCAAGGAACCCACTGTAAGTATTCGCATCTCTTCCTCCCGATTTCAGTTTTTCGTACTTGGATCGCTGGTGAGACTGTCGAGTTTTTGTTTCCGCTGCGCCATGGGGTGCGCCGACGGTCCCAACAGTGGCATCAGAGCCACTTGTACGATCTGATTTTGGGTTAAATTTTTGGTTGATGCGATATGTATGAGATGCATATTCTAGTTTTATCGATTTCGGTAAATATGTTGATATCATTGTTCGAATCGATACCCACAACGATTAATATGTTAATTTGTTAATATGTTTTTCAATCGATTTTTGCTGGATGATCTATGGGAGTGCGATAGCAGATCATGTTTAGCAGTGGAACAATGGTTGTTTCGATGCAAAAAACTTTCGGGATTGAAAATCCCAAAAGAACGATTCTGTTGATTATTGTTATCAAATCATGAAGTTTTTCCATAGAAACATAAGTACTGTTTTTCAAGAAATCGTATATATATATGATATGTTTGTTTTGCACAGTGTTTGATATGCATGGTTATAGCCCTTTTTCAATTCACAATGGTTTATTTTGAAATACGGTCTGCGAGCCGTGCCTTTCTATATCTCTATTGTATTTCTCTTTTCATCTTACTCCCTCGTATATAAAATGAGTTTCTTTTAAAATTGTAAATCTATGAAGATTCACAAGGAGCAGAAGAATGGCGAGAAGATGCCTAGAGAGCAGTCTTAGGCTTTAGGGTTCTTGGTTCTCCTATTGCCTTGGGATGGGCCACCTTAGTCATTAGTTTGGGCTATAACCATTGCATCTTATTTATTGCTATATTTGTTATGTATGCAATGCATCAAATGATATAATAAGAATAAATATTGATGAGATCAATAAGGGCCTAATATTAAAATGAACAATGATGAGATAATTACGCAAATCCCTCTTTATAATCTAAGTTAACTTAACCGTCCAATATTTACCCTCGTTAAGGCTTTGATTGATATTGTGTGGGCTTTGCCAAAGCATTGGCACATAAATCTATCTTAGTTAAACGTGAAGAATAAGCAAGTGATATTCACCGGTTGAAATATTGGTAATAACTTAGCTAGGTTATTCTAATAGGATTAGAAACCTAGAGGTTAAATATTTGGATAAGTCATGAGATGACTTGAACAAAAGTTGTTCACCAAAATGAGGAGTTACATTAGATGTAACTAGTCAAGTGTTACTTACCTAAATAATCACTATCCTATAAGAAAAGCCAAAGCTGATTTAGGAAATTGATGTATTATGGATCCTCACCCACTAGAAAAATTTTCGTTGAATTTTTCCGAAATTAAAACAAAGAGGGTTTTTAATTTTGAATAAAATAGTAGGAGTAATTTGTAAATAAAGTCCTATTTATAAATTTTAAATTCGGTAAATTTACGTACTTTAATATTTCTATTGTTGTAGATTTAATGGCAAACAACACTTTATCACTGCGATCACTTGTTGAGAAGGATAAACTTAATGGCATAAACTTCCTTGACTGGTTTCGTAATTTGAGAATTGTTCTCAAACAGGAAAGGAAGGAATATGTCATTGAGGAACCTGTTCCTGATGAACCGGAAACTAATGCTTCAAAAGCTGACAAAGACAAATTCAAGAAACATATGGATGATATGTTAGATGTTGGATGTCTAATGCTTGCCACCATGACTCCTGAGCTTCAGAAGTAACATGAGGACATTGTTGCATATGAGATGATTCAAAATCTCAAAGAAATATATGAAGGGAAAGCACGTCAAGAGAGATATGATACCTCTAAAGCTCTATTTCAATGCAAAATGGCAGAGGGAACTCCTGTAGGAGCTCATGTCATCAAGATGATGGGCTACATCCAAACGTTGGAAAAGCTGTGATTTCATCTCAAAGATGAATTGGCTACCGATGTTATCCTGCAATCGTTGCCAGATAGCTTTAGCCAATTTGTCCTTAATTTCAACATGAATGAAATTAATAAAACTTTGTCACAGTTACTTGGCATGTTACGAACTGCTGAAAGTAACATGAAAAAGGTTGGACTTAAGCCCATTCTGATAGTTCACAAGGACAAAGGAAAGGGAAAGAAAAAGGTAGTGGCAAAGTCTAAGGGAAATGGTAAGACCAAACCAAAAGGGAAAAATGCATTGAAACCCAAAGGGGGAGTTAGCAAAGAAGGAAAATGTTTCCATTGCGATAAGACCGGACACTGGAAGAGAAACTGCCCTGTTTACCTTGAAGAGGTCAAGAAGGCAAAAGTAAACGGAACTTTTGTTTCAGGTATTTATGTTATTGATGTTAATTTGTCAATATCTACTTCTTGGGTATTAGATACTGGTTGTGGTTCTCATATTTGTACTTCTGTACAGGGACTGCAAAAGAGAAGGAATCTGGCTAAAGGATACGTGACCTACGAGTGGGAAATGGAGCAAGAGTTACTACATTATCTATAGGGACATTTTTTTTATCTTTGCCTAGTGGACTTGATTTAAATTTAGAGGATTGTTATTATGTGTCTAGTTTGACTAAGAACATTATTTCTATTTCTTGTTTATACAAGAATGACTCTGAGATTATTATTAAGAATAATTGTTGTTCTTTTTATCTCGATAAGTTTTTTTATGGTTCGACACAATTGGTTAATGGTCTCTATATTTTGGATCAAGATAACACCATTTATAACATAAATACTAAGAGATCAAAAACAAATGAATCGAATCAAACTTATCTTTGGCATTGTCGTTTAGGCCATATAAGTGAGAAACGCATATCAAAACTACATAAAGATGGATTCTTAGATTCATTTGTTTTCGAACAATATGATGTATGCGAATCTTGCTTGTTAGGAAAAATGACTAAAGCTCCTTTTAATAGTAAAGGTGAGCGAGCAAGTGATTTATTGGGGTTAATACATAGTGATGTATGTGGACCAATGAATACACAAGCCAAAGGTGGATTCCATTACTTCATTACTTTTACTGATGACTTCAAAAGGTATGGGTATATTTATCTTATGCGCCATAAATCTGAAGCCCTTGAAAAGTTTAAGGAATTTAAAAATGAAGTACAAAATCAACTAAGAAAGAGTATTAAGGCACTTCGATCAGATCGAGGTGGAGAATACTTAAGCATAGAGTTTGATGAACTCCTAAAAGAATGTGGGATTGTCTCACAGCTTACACCACCTGGTACACCACAGTGGAATGGAGTTTCTGAAAGAAGGAATCGAACACTGTTAGACATGGTTCGATCGATGATGAGTCATAGTGATCTTCCAACTTCTTCCCACTGTAAGTATTCGCATCTCTTCCTCCCGATTTCAGTTTTTGTACTTGGATCGCTAGTGAGACCGTCGAGTTTTTGTTTCAGCTGCGCCATTGGGTGCGCCGACGGTCCCAATAGCGAGCAATAAGCTTAATGAGCAATGATTTGAGCAACAAATTTTCTTAATGAGTATGAGTCAAACAAAATTTTAACGAGTTTAACGAGCAACGAGTCGAGTCGGACAACAAATCGCGATCAGCTCGCTCCATAAGCCCCTCTAATCCGATCAATTTGAATTATTAATTCGTTAAATGTCAATGACTCTTTTAGTTATTATGAGCTTAGCAAGCAATCCAAACTTAGCCTACCAACAAGAATTATTTGAAACAAAAGTATGCACCCCTAAATGGAAACTATCATGGGGAAAGAGTAATCATCGATCGATCTACTATACATGAAAATATATATCTACTGAAAATATTAGTGTAGTCACAATTCATATGCCCATCAATCCTCAAAATCAAATGTTAATATTTATAAGTATATATTAGCAAGAACAAATTATCGTTAGGAAATCAAGTAGAGACTAAGGTTAATCTCTGCTTAATCTATATTAGTTTAATAAGTCAAATAATGTTTTTTATGATTATAATAATGCAAATAATAATACTCAAGATAATAACAGTAATTTTAACCCAACTATACATCGAATTACTTTGAGCAGTCCAATATATTCATTGAACTTAAACATAAGTGTTACTCTAACAAAAAATATAAAGGAACGCTAAGTCACAATAGTCCTCTTCACATACATGCATTTATTATGAAACAAAATCATTACGGAAAGACAATATGAACAAATTCAAAATTATAATTTAAAGAACGATAAAAAAAAATGTAGAATACACTTATCTGAGATTGTGGTGTATTCTTCTAAGATCTTGAACGGACAATTGTGGACTGTAAATCTGATCTTCGATATTATAATATTGCTTTTAAGCAAGTCATGTTGATAATGTGTTATAAAATAATCTAAACGAATCAATAAGATAGAACAAGAAGAACAAAATATACATGAACAAGGGGAGAGAACTATATTATTATCTCAATATGAGTTGTGTGCAATGCTTTTTTTTGAACTTCATATTTATAAGCATGAGGAGTAGATATCATATAAAACTCTAACTCTAATGATATTAAAGTCTTAATAATGAAGTATATCAAAACTCTATCGTATAGATAAAGATAAACATCCACATAAATAAATATCCATAACATAATGCAAATTTTTGGATATTCAAAATTTTTAAACCGAAGGAGGGCATACTGGATCTTGACATTGTTGAATTAAACGATACCATCGAAAGATTTAGGAAAGAGCTTCGATCCTCGTGATTGCAGTAATAATGGTAGTCCCATATCCAATTATATATTGCGATACAAATAAGTTAATACAGTGCATATTCTAATAATTATAGCATATCTGAATTTGTGTTAAACTAAATATAGACATTGTACACATGATCATATCTAATTTATCAATTCATTTACACTGTCATTTACGGTGTGAATTTTCGTAATACTTTTAAAAGAAAATCAAGAATCTTCGTAAATGAAGTTGGTTTTCCCCCCTTCAATTGTTTTACTCTCAAAAGTCGGTTTTCTTACCATGCAAGCAGGGTACGAAAATACAACTTCCTAGACAATCTGCCCTTTTGGAGACCTTCCTCCCCCCCCCCCCCCCCCAAGAAATAACGGACAAATGACAACCATTTTAAAGCAAAGAAGATGCCATAGATTGTATAAAAGAGAGTGAATATTAATCTCATTTAACTACTAAAACAATTACTATATACAAACTATCTTCTTCTAAAACATTTACATTTACGGTTAGGGCTCTAAATAAGATTACACAGATCATAAGTTATTTAAGATTAATTTGATCAAAACTTGATTAGTTTTTAAACTGAATGCATTTGACTTGAACTCGAATTTGATTCAAAATCTTAACAAATCAAAGCGAGCTACTTGATACTATACTCAAAAAATTCATGAGAAATTTGAAAGAATAATATATTAAAATTTTAGATTTTTAAATTAAATTATTAATAATATTAACATTTATATGTTGTTCTTTTTAAAAAATATAATATAAGATTTTCATGTATTTAAAGTTCAAGATAGAGTTTGAATTTGATCTCCAATCGAGTTAAAAGTGAGAATATTTCGAGTTCAAGATTTTTAGAGCTCAAGTCGAGCTTCAGTTTTTAATTTTGAGTCAAGTTTGAAAACTTTAAGATCGTAAAATTTCAAATTGAGTTGAGTTTTAATTTTTTATTTTGAATTCAAATCAAACTTGATAATTTTAAACTCATAAATCTTTAAATCGATTCAAACTTAGTTTTAATTTTTTTAAATTGAATTGAATTCAACAATATTAGAACCTACTTGATCCATTTAATGTCCTATTTAATGTGTGAATTTTAGATTTCTAAAAAAAATAATGTGTGGATTTTTTTGTTTTGGGGGGACAATAATTTTCGTAAAAGAAGTTTTAGCTTTTCCAATAATTTTACTCTCAGGGGGCGTTTGGTTCATGGAATGTAACATTACCTCAAGGAATAAGATTACCGGAATGTTATATTACCTTACACATTACTGGGAATGTTACATTATTGTGTTTGGTTTGTTTGACAGGAATGTATGATTACAATGTTTGGTTAAAGGAATAAAATATTTCTGTAATGCATATTTTACTAAATTGTTCTTATGATATTTTTTTAACAAGTTGAATTCCAAATATTCAAATGAAAATATTTATATAAAAATTCATAGAAAATATATTATTGTATTATTTTCAATTTATATATTTTTTATTAAATTTAAATTCATAAAATTTATATAATTCTTTTACAAAATTTAAAAATAAATGGGTAGATTAAAAGAGTAAATATATCATATATTCTTTTAATCTTAATTAATATTTAAAAAGTTATGATAATAAATAAATAAATAAAATGTATAACAAGTTTGGTTAGTAAAACAAAGAAAAATATAGATGTGGTTTGGGAAAATAAATTTTAACAAATTTGTGAAAACAAAAGACTATAGCTTTTGAAATAAAAGTAAGAGTAATTTTGAAATAAATCTTTTGTTTCAAGGGCATTTTAGTCCAAGTTGAAGGGAAACAAAAAATACCTAAGCAAATCATGAGATTAGCATTCCTGGTAAAAGGAGGAAAAAAGTTACTGTTGGGAATATTTTATTACTCCCCTATTGGAAATCTTTCCAAACGTGGGTATTACAATTTGAAAAAAAAATCCCACCAGGTATCCTCAATTCCATGATCCAAACACTTCCTCAGAGGTAAGTTTTCTTACCAAGCTAGCAGAGTACGAAAATACAATTTTCTAAACAAAATTTCAATAATTTTGGGAACCCTTCTCTTCAGGAATAACTGACAAATAATTGTAAAGCTGAGAAGATGCCTATAGATTCACCAAACTCTAGTAATTCCCTCTTTTCCACAAACCAAAAATTAAAAATAGAAAACATGTCCAAAAGTCAACCCTCCATGTGACAGAGCAGGGGTACTTCGATGTTTTTATCTCTGTTTTTCAACCTTGATTAGCCCTATAATCAATACTAGGTGATTTTCCCAAAAAAATCACCCTAGGGTCCTTTTTCCCCTATCAGGCACCGTTCAGACTATATTTCCCGATCTAACACCCTTTGCAGAAAGACGGGCCCTCTGTAGCGCGGTTTACGCTGATCTGGTGCCACGTGGGGTAAGACGCGCCCCCTGAAGCGTGCCTTATGTTGAGTTGGATACACGTGGCTAAAGTGCGGCCCCTGGGGCGCGCCTTACGCTACGTAGGGCTATAGCGCGGTGCAGAGGCCGCGCCTTTCAATTATCACACATGCATAATGCAAGGCGCAGTGTAGGGACCTCACCTTGCATAATTTACCCGCACTTCTCGACTTTAAATCATCGTCTTTCCGCTATAAATAACCCTTTCCCCGTAAACTCTCTCACAACTCCCTCTCAACCGAGAAATTAATACAACAATCCTTTCAACCAGTAAATAACACCCGACAATCCTCATATATTTGATTCAGAAGTTCGTTTGATCTTTCGTTATAAGGTAATTTTGTTATAATATTTTTTTATAATTATATATGATTATTTGAAAAAAAATATTATACTCATTTTTTTTTCAATTAATTTTTGTGTTTGTAAAATTGGAAAGCGGAAGCATAAGTTGAAATATTTTTGCGGTGCAGGTACTAATATAAAATTATATTATTTAAATTATTTACTTTTATGTATAAAAAATTTATTGTGTTATATTTTCGTTCATATATTATTTATTTAATTAGGTTTGTTTCAGTTGTTTTTTGCAGATATAATATTGTCGCACTTTTAAACTCTAAGAATGGCGTGACTTTCAGCTGTTGTTTATTATGATGGAGAAATTCGAAAAGATGAATCCGACATTGCTTTTGTATCAAATGAGCGTGTTAAAATATCATTCAAGAGAAACATAACTCTTGAGGAGCTGATAATGAAGATTTGAGAAAGGTTCATGTTGGAAGTAGTAGAAGAATGTCGTCGTTGCAATACAGATTTCCAACATCATTATTGCCATTAACTTATACATCGTTCGAACTATCGAATAATGATGATGTTGAAATGATGGTTGATTCTCAAAGTAATTATTTAGACGCCGATATTAAGATGTATGCAAAGTTTTTTTAAGTACGTGCTAGTCGGGGTCAGTCATTAAGCTCCTACTATGGGCTGGCTGAACAAGTTGACAGCCCGACTACAGTAATGTGTAATGATTTTAATGCCATAATGGGAAATCCGCATCATGGTGCCGTCACATCAACTTCAATAGGGATACATTCATCAATAACTCCTTACGATATGTACCGAGGTGGGTCCATGAACAATCCATATGGCAACATCGCGTCCAGTTCAAGGGGAAGTCATTCATCAACAAATTTCTTTGACCTTAATATAGAGATGTCATCAACTTAACAATCTGTGCAGTTTCCATTTGACACGATGACTTCAAGCTCTAGGGGGAGGCATTCAACTACGAGCTTTTTCGATCTCAATGTCGATATGCCTTCTAGTTCAAGGGGAAGGCGTGCAAGTAGTAGGTTCTTCGACCTAAATATGGAGAGCATGAATTAAACATCATCTCCGCTAGAATAACCGCTTCGTGAGCTTGGTGCAGATGGTGCTGAGACTAGACTATTCATTCACCTAGAATCATCGCAATTAAACTCCGATGATGATGATGATGTAGATGAAGTTCCCTCAAATATGGCACAAACTGACCTTCCAGCACACATGTATGGAGCTGATTATGGTGCAATGTACGGGCCATAATTTGTGGATATGCCTCATCTCGGTGACTATGGATATTACTCATCAATAATTAATGGTGAGTTATCTTTAGGCATGGAGTTTTCAAGCAAAGAAGAAGCGATGATGGCTATAAAAATTACAATATTCGTAATTCTGTTCAATCTAGAGTCGACCGCTCCACGAAAGAAAAATATGTATGTCACTATGCCTGACGCAAAAACGGATGCAATTGGATGGCTCGTGTATCGAAGAGGAAAAGGAAAAACAATATATGAGAACTAATAGTATCAACGGTCCTCACACATATTGTGCTGGAGGGATCAACCAAGATTATCCCAACTTGGACTCTGAAGTGATCTGCCAAGCTATCATGCCCATGGTAAAAGTAAGCTCCCATATAGCTATTGATGTGTTGATTTCAGCTATACAATCGCAGTATGGGTATACTATCTCCTATAAAAAAGCTTGGTTGGCAAAACAAAATGCCATTGTCAAACTTCGTGGCGAATGGGATGCATCTTACAACGAACTTCCAAGTTGGTTTAGGCTGGTGCGGAGGTTGAATCTTGGGATAATTGTGGACTTAGAAACCTCCTATGCATACCATAATGATCGAGTTCTTCGCGATTGATACCAATTCTACCGGATTTTTTAGACTTAACCACAATGTGTTAATGTTGTCAAATACTGCAAGCCTGTGGTCCAGATCGACGAGACTTTCTTGTATGGTAAATACAAGTAAGTTTTATTATTGGTAGTTGTCTAAGATGGTAATCGCAATATTCTTCCAGTTGCTTTTGCTCTTGTTGAAGGAGAAGATATAGATTTTTGGGCTTTTTTCCTCCGAAACTTACGTGCACATGTTATAACAAGGGAAAAAATCTGTCTCATTTCAGATCGCAGAGCTGGGATCAAAGCAACAATGGAGTCTTTGGGTCCAATGTGGAAACCACCCTTTGTCCAACATAGGTATTGTATCCGACACATTGTTGCGAACTACCATGGAAGGTACAATGATGAACGTCAATTACTTGTGCGTATGGGTAAGTGAAACTAATGTAGTTTGTTTACTTTTGATCATTTTAATTTTGCAAAGAAACAAAGTTAGTAAGTTCTACATTTTTTTATCAGGTTACGAACTACTTCCTCAAACATTTGAATCCATGCTTCAAGATTTACGGGCGAATAACGAGGAATGATACGATTACATCAGCCTCATCGATAAAGAAATTTGGACAAACGCATATGATGGTGGATATCGATATGGACACATGACAACCAACTTGGCTGAGGCAATCAATTCGACCTTAAAGGGTGCACGTCACTTACCTGAGAGAATTTGGTGTGATGAAAGTGATTGAGAATGAAGGTATTTATAGGGAGGGGATGGGGTGTGAACGGTTGGGGGTAGTTGGGTAATTAAAGCTAAGGCGCGCTACAGGGGGCGTGCCTTTCTGACGTGTGTCAGAATTAAAGCAAAAGCGTGGCCCCTGCCCTGCGCTATAGCCCTACGTGGCGTAAGGTGTGCCCCAAGGGTCGCACTTTAGCAACATGTATCCAACTCAGCATAAGGCGCGCTTCAGGGGGCGCGTCTTACCCCACGTTGTGCCAGATCAACGTAAAGCGCGTTGCAGGGGTGCATCTTTCTACAAAGGGTGTTAGATCGGGAAATATAGTCTGAAAGGTACCTGATAGAGAAAAAAAGGGTTTTAGGGTGTTTTTTTTAGGAAAATCGCCTCAATACTAGTACTATTATTTTTCGAGGTTATATCACTTTCTACACTAAACTACTTCAATTCAAGAAAGTGTGAAAGCAAATGCAAAAGCATAGGAAGAATCTAAGTAAGCAACGGTGTAAAAAGCGTAAAACCTTTTAAGTTCAACTATAAAGAAATGCAATTTCCTCTTGAAAGAGAGTTGTCTCCTGCGTGTCTCTCTTGAAACATCATTTCTACATCTTCTTCTTCATCTCCAGGGTTGAAACTTTAAACGAAAAGCTAACATCTTCGCAAGAGAGGGAAAATGTTTGAAATTATTGAAGATGACAGAGAGATTACCCACATGGAAATAAAGGGACAACAACAAGAGGAGAGAGCGGAGAAGAAGATCCATAGCTGCAAACATATACTCCGTTCTCCGTGATCAAGGCAACTTCAAGCTCCCTAAACATTGCAACAACAACGAGGTCTTGAAAGCTCTTTACGCAGAGGCTGGTTGGACCGTTGAAGAAGATGGCACCACTTACCGCAAGGTTTCCCCTTTCCTTTTTTATGTTGAAAATTTTACCTTTTGATGCGTGTTCTATAGTGGGTTTGCATTTTTGGGATGCAAACCACCTACATCAGAGCTGGGAGGTGGTTCAAGTATTCAACCAACATCAGTGCATGTTCATTTAGTCAACATAGTTCACAGTCTTCATGTTTTCCAAGTCCCTACCGTGCTAGACCTTCATCCTCGTTATGCCCAAGTCCGACTCATTTCGATGCAAACACCTCGACTCACCTTCTCCCTTTTCTCCGTAACAGTCTACATCCTCTTAGAATATCCAACAGTGCTCCAGTAGCTCCACCACTTTCTTCCCCTACTAGAGGATCTAAGCGCAAATCTGACTCGGAAGAATCCCTTTGAAACAACTCCCTAAACTCATTCTGCCACCCACATTTCGCTACCTCGGCTCCATCGAGCCCCCTGCGGTACGCCTTAGGTGTAATTACACACCTACCCCGACTTCAATACCCCTAAACCTCCCTATAAATACCTCCATCCTCAATCACTTTCATCACACCAAATTCTCTCAACTTCTCTCAAATACTCTTATAATATCTTCTAATGTATATTTTATTATATTTTTAATATTTTTTATTTAATTTATTTAATATTTTACTTATTTAATTTTTTTGCAGATATAAAATGACAGATGATCTACTTCGCTTTGATGCAAATCATATATCTTGACACTTTGCTGATACGGTAACATTTTAACATTTTAATTTAATTTAAATTATTTGTAATAATTTGTTGATTTATTTAATGCATGATTATTAGATTAAGAATTAATTTTTGTAATTATTTAATTTTAGGAGAAGGACCGTGTATTAGATCATTTTATTAGGAATCTTAAGTTAGTGATACCTAGTCGTGTCTTGCCGTATTTAGTAGAGGCTGGATTCAGTTACATAGGTAGATATCAGAGTCATTGTTAGATAGAGCCAGACCTGATTTCTGCCTTAGTAGAGCGGTGGAGGCCGGAGACACACACATTCCATCTTCCGTACGGAGAGTGCACGATTACACTTGAGGATGTTTCTATGCATCTGGGACTTCCGGTGGATGGAGATGTGATATCGGGGATCATGCATAGTTCTTGGACTGCTTTGTGTCGAGATAATCTAGGACGTGTCCCGGAAAATTTTAACGGTGGTTGGATACCGTTAAATTGGTTAGATACCATTTTTCGTCATTTGAGCGAGGATGCGTCTGAGGATGAAGTTAAAATGTATGCACGGGCATGCATACTGCAGCTGATAGGAGGGTTGTTGATGCCGAACAAATCGCGCAACCAAGTTCACTACATGTGGTTGCGACACCTTGACGACTTTCATTTGGCCGGATCACTCAGTTGAGGCTCGACAGTTTTGGCTTTCCTGTACAGAGAGATGTGTCGAGCCATTGACTACAGGCGTAATGCTATCGGCGGATGTCTCCTGCTGCTGCAGTGTTGGGCATGGTATCGATTGCCTTTTTTATGTCCCGTTGTCAAGAACCCATTCGTATTTTCGCTAATACTGAGGTAATTGTAAACTGATTTTGTATATTAATAATTTTATACAGTGAATAAGAAATTATTTTTCTTGAATAGGTGGTCTACTGATAGGAAAAATCATCAGGAGCTACATGATGATTTAGAAAAAATTAAGGTGTTAATCGATCAGAAGGCTGGCACACATGTATGAATTTTAATATTTAAAAATTGATTTTAGATTATAGTTATATAATTAGATTATTATTTTGATAAAATCATATATGTTTGTTTTAGTTTGAATGGGTGCCATATTCTACTGATGATGTGAGGGCGGTGATCCCACCTGAGTTGAGGGGCCCATCAGATGCTTGGATGGCGACGGTCCCCTTGATCTGTTATGCGACCGTCGAGTGGCACTCAACTGATCGCGTGCTCCGACAATTTGGTTGTTTTCAACCAATTTCGGAAGCACCTCGCAATATGGACGAGTTGCATAGCACAGATAGACGCGGCAAGACAGATACAGATTGGCTGGTGAGGCATCATGCGTGGGTCATGTTGTGGGAGGATCGACATCGGCGCCTTCCCCATAGAGAACCCATTTTTTATGACCTCTTTATGGTTGCTGAGGGTTATTACGAGTGGTTCAACAGTAACGGGAAACCGTTTCTTCTTTCCGAGGATGCACGAGGGTAGACATTTCTGCGATGTCGACAGAGATGTTCACCGACATAGCACCATCATCCCCCGACTCGTAGACGGAGAGCAGGTGCTTCCGGTTCATCCTCAACTGCACCAGTAGGACCTTCACAACAGCCACCGCAACCATATATGATGCCGCCACCGCCTTTGCATTACCAGATACCGCCGCCGCCATTCCCTTACCCGATGCCGCTGCCGCCACCATCACCTGGTTTTGTGACCCCGCTGCTGCCGCCGCCACTGTCACAGATGACCCCTCCTAGAGGCTATTATGTGTTTATATTTGTATATCCGACTTGGGGTTCATATACTGGATATTTGGCGGGTTCAACCTCATCACCCATGGCCGCAACACAGACATTTCCTGTAAAGTTTTCACACTCAGCGATGTCTGGGTTTTATGAGTTCTCCCAGTTTTTGCAGGTCGGTGGGATAGTCAGTCATACTCCTCCAGGGTCCTTATTCTATGGAGGTGCTTCATCGTCATCAGCTCCTCATGTACCTACTCAGGATGACGACGACGATGACGATGATAATGACATCGAGGAGTCACAACCAGTGATACGAAGAAATCCTCCTCGAGACCGACAACCACCGCTCTGTGGAACACATTCGCTTCGCAGGCATCGATAGATTTTGTTTTTTTATTATATTTTTATTTAGTTTATTGGACTTTTAATTGTAATTTTTTATTATTTCTCATTTAATACTTACTTTATTTTTTTAAATTTGTTAGACTTTTTTTAATGTATTTCAGTTAATTTTGTTTATTATCATTTAATATCAGTTATTGTAATTTGGTTATCATTTACCATTTAATACTTATTGTAAGTTTGTTGTATTTAAAATTATTTTGAAATACCAAATTGTTATCAGTTTGATAAAATTTAATGATTGTGTTCGATAACTTTCTTAAGTTTTCACTTATTATCTCTTTTATTATAATCACATATAATCACATATAATCACATATAACGCAAATTGAAGTACAAGAATTATTATTTGATAAACAAATACATCATTTCCTCATCAATTGTTATTTGATGGCAACAGAAGTGGACATATTTTTCTAGTGTGTCCTGGGTTTCTACAATGTCCACATCTTCTGTCTTGTCTAGATCTTTCTCGAATATCCATATCGCAATGAATTCGATTGGATTTTGGACGACCACGCTCCCTCAATAAACTCGGATTTGGTACAATCGGAAGTTAATCTTGAACCTCATCAGGGTCTTTGTCATTACCTATGGGGGGAAGCTCAAATTCGTATACCTTAAAAACTTCAGATAGTAGGTATACGGGATCTACAAAATGATTATAGTCTTGACGTGTATGCGAGCAAACTGCTATCACATAAGAGCATGGATACTTCAGAGCTTGAAAAAACCCGCAGTCGCACGTTCTGTCCCTTAGATTTACTCTTAACGACACAGCTTCAATCCCTTGAAGAGGTCGCGACAACTCTGTGACACGAAACATTTCATGCCTTCTAGAGAAGCTTGTTACAGACATTCCATTTGATATAGAATTTTTTTTCTGTAGATCTGCAACTAATCTAGGGTGATAGACATGTCCACCTTGCATACATGTTTGAGCTTGTCCCCTGAGCTTCGTAAAAAGTGCCCCCAAATGAAAATATGTAGTCTTTACCAAAGCCGCTACTGGTAAGTGACGTGCACCCTTTAAAGTTGAATTGATTACCTTGCCAAGTTAGTCGTCATGTGTCCATATCGATATCCACCATCATATGTGTTCTTCCACATTTCTTTATCGATGAGGCTGATGTAATCGTATCCTTCCTCGTTCTTCGCCCGCAAATCTTGAAGCATTGATTCAAACGTTCGAGGAAGTAGTTCGTAACCTGATAAAAAAATGTATAACTTACTAACTTGTTTTCTTTGCAAAATTAAAACGATCGAAAGAAAACAAACTACATCAGTTTCACTTACCCATGCGCAGAATTAATTGACGCTCATCATTATTCTTGTACCTTCCATAGTAGTTCGCAGCAATGTGTCAGAGATAATACCTATGTTGGACAAAGGGTGGTTGCCATATTGGACCCAAAGACTACATTGATGCTTTGATCCCAGCTCCGGGATCTGAAATGACACAAATGTTTTCCCTCGTGATAACACGTGCACGTAAATTTCAGAGGAAAAAAGCCCAAAAATCTGTATCTTCTCCTTCGACAAGAGCAAAATCAACTGGAAGAATGTTGAGATTGCCATCTTGGACAACTGTCAATAATAAAACTTGCTTGTATTTTCCATACAAGAAAGTCCCGTCGATCTGGACCACAGGCTTGCAGTATTTGACAGCATTAACGCACTGTGGGTAAGTCCAAAAAACTCGGTAGAATTGGCATCGATCGCGGAGAACTCGATCATTATGGTATGCATAGGAGGTTTCGAAGTCCACAATTGTCCCAAGATTCAACCTCCGCACCAGCCTGGAAGTTCGTTGTAAGATGCATCCCATTCGCCATGAAGTTTGACAATGGCATTTTGTTTTGCCAACCAAGCTTTTTTATAGGAGACAGTGTACCCATACTGCGATTGTATAGCTGAATTCAACACAGCAACAACTATATGAGAGCTTGCTTTTACCATGGGCATGATGGCTTGACATATCACTTCAGAGTCCAAGTTGGGATGATCTTGGTTGACCCCTCCAGCACAACATGTGTGAGGACCGTTGTATATTATTAGTTCCCATCTGTTGTTTTTCCTCTTCTTTTTCGATACGCGGACCATCCAATTACATCCGTTTTCGCGTCGGGCACAGTAGCATACATATTTTTCTGTCGTGGAGCGGTCGACTCTCGATTGAACTGAATTATGAATATTGTAATTTTTTATAGCCATCATCGCTTCTTCTTTGCTTGAAAACTCCATGCCTAAATATAACTCACTATTATTTATTGATGAGTAATATCCATAGTCACCGAGATGAGGCATATCCGTAAATTTTGGCCCATATATTGCACCATAATCAGCTTCATATATGTGTGCTGGAGGGTCAGTTTGTGTCACATTTACTGGAACTTCATCCACATCATCATCATCATCGAAGTTGCATTGCGGTGATTCTGGGTGAATGAATAGTCCAGTCTCAGCACCATCCGCACCAGGCTCACGAAGCGGTTCTTCTGGTGGAGATGATGGTTCCTCCATGATCTCCACATTTAGGTCGAAGAACCTACTACTTGCACGCCTTCCCCTTGAACTGGAAGGCATATAGACATTTAGATCGAAAATGCTCGCAGTCAAATACCTCCCCCTAGAGCTTGAAGGCATCGTGTCAAATGGAAACTGCACAGATGGTTGCGTCGATGGTATCTCCATATTAAGGTTAACGGATTTGCAGATGAATGCCTTCCCCTTGAACTGGAAGCAATGTTGCCATATAGATTGTTCGTCGACCCATCTCGGTACATATCCTAAGGAGTTACGGATGAATGTCTCCCCATTATGGCATTAAAATCATTACATATTACTGTCGTTGGGCTGTCAACTTGATCAACTTGTTCAGCCAACCTATAGTGGCAGCTTAATGATTGACCCCGAACGGCACACACTTGAATAAAATTTGCATACATCTCAATATCGACATCTGAATAATTACTTTGAGCTTCAACCATCATTTCAACATCATCATTGTTCAAAAGTTCGAACGTTGTATAAGTTAATGGCAACAATGATGTTGGAAATCTGTACTGTAACGACGACATTCTTCTACTACTTCCAACATGAATCTTCCTCGAAATCTTCGTTATCAGCTCCTCAAGAGTTATGTTTCTCTTCAATGATATTTTAACACGCTCATTTGATACGAAAACAACGTCGGTTTCATCTTCTCGAATTTCACCATCATAATAAACAATAGCTGAAAGTCGTGCCATTCTTTGAGTTTAAAAGTGCGGTAATATTATATCTGCAAAAAAAAAAACAACTGAAACAATGATGATTAAATAAATAATATATAAACGAAAATATAACAGAATAAAATTTTTACACATAAACGTAAATAATTTAAATAATATAATTTTATATTATTACATGTACCACAAAACTATTTCGACGTATATTCCCGCTTTCTAATTTTACAAACACAGAAATTAATTGACAACAATTAGTATAATATTTTTCAAATAATCATAATAAACAATAAATATAATAAAAAAATTATCACAAAATTACCTTATAACGAAAAATCGAACGAACTTCTGAATAAAATATGAGAAAATTGTCAGAATTATTGACTCGTTGACTCGTTGACGGAATTGTTGTATTAATTTATAAGTTGAGAGAAGAGATATGAGGAGATGTGAGAAACTTAATCGGGGAGAAAGGTATTTATAGCCGAGAAAAGTTACAAGGCGTGGTACCTGCACCACGCCTTATATAATTATATCAGTTAAAGGTATGGCGCGGCCCCTGCCCTGTGTTATATATAAATTAGAATTAAAAGTAAGGCGCGACCCCTGCCCCGCGCTATACCCCTACGTGGCGTATGGCGCGGCCTAGGGGCCGCGCTTTACACACGTGTATCTATGTCAGCATAAGGCGCGCTTCAAGGGCTGCGCCTTACTCCACGTGACGCCAAATCAACATATAACGCGGTGCAGGGGGCATGCTTTACTGCTAAGGATGTTAGATCGATAAATATACATGTCACCGGTGATTTTTTTGGGAAAAAGCCGAATTGTAGGAGCCATTCTGAAAATTTGGGGGTTCAAACCTCAAAGAGCACATTTTAGAATGAATAAAATAAACCCATTACCCCATGAGGGCTGAGGCGCAAGCCGTTCCATGTGATGTGATGTGTATTTTTTATATGTATGCATGTGATTTGTTCCATGCTTGATTGATGTTGTTATATTCCCCGGCCAATTTCAATTTTATTTCTCATTTATTAAATGATTTTCGTCATTTAATTATTAATTGAATTAATGCGATAAGATTTCAATTTTTTAAAATAAAAATAACTGGGTTAAAAATATTGTTTCTATAGTAAAATTTTATAATATATAATTTAAATAAAAAATAAATGGTTTATGCCAGGACCATAAAAGCCTGCCTTTGCTTCTCAATTCACACGAATAAAACCAAAGGCCGATTATGTTTCGGCCCCTTGGTGTAGAAAATCTATAAATACAAATTAGCCCATTAATTTTAAGGCTCTAGTTTTATTTTTATATATTTTAAAGTGATGAAGAAATTGTAATTGAATATATATATATATATATAAAGAGATCGTGAATGATCAAATTATAACAGAGAAATTAAAAAGCTGTTAATAGCATGTAATACGAATACTTTGTATATAATTTTAACAGAGTGATTAAGAGGATTTCAGAGGTTGTAAAGGGGTGTTGTTTTTCTTTTAATTTTCTGTTATTTGAAGTAGGGGTGAGCAAAACGACACGACTCAAAAATTTATTTTTTTAATTTCGAGTTATTCGAGTCAACTCGAATTATAAATTCGGTTTACGAGTTCGAATCGAGTTAAAATTTTGAATTTTTAGGTTACTCAAAAAACTGAAAATTTGACTGAGTATTTTGATAGTTTTACGATTTAGTCCCTGATTTCATTATTTCTTCAATTCCTCCTTCGTTTTAAGTCCAGTTTTTACCAAATTTGAACCACATGCTCCTAAAACATAGTAAAATACATGTGTACTGTCAATTTCTCATTTTGGTAACAAATTATTTATTTTTCAATTTAGTCATTCAATTTTTCATAATCTCCTTATTCCTTCAATTCGTCATTTATTTTAAGTCATTTTTAATCAAATTTGAGCCATATGCTCCTAAACCATAGTAGAATACATGTGTACTTTCAATTCCTCTTTTTGATAACAAATTTTTTATTTTTCAATTTAGCCTTCAATTTTTCATAATCTCCTTGTTACTTCAATTTGTGATTTATTTTAAGTCCCTTTTTTTTTACCAAATTTGAACCACATGCTCATATACCACAATAGAATACCTATGTAAATTTAATAGATATTTTTTCTACTAAAGATGTACTTTCTTTTTATTTAATCCCTTAATTTTTCATTTTACTCAATTTGGTCCTTTGACTACAATTGTTTGCAAATTATTTCTTCTCATCAATTCCTTGACTTATTTATACTCTCATCAATATTTTACCCTCAAGATACTTTCTTTAAAATATAATATCATGAATATATTTCATAATTTTATATTGTATTTGATATATTAAATAACATTATAATATGAAAGAATATATATACACGCGCACGCGCTATGGTTAGATAAAATAAAAAATTGAAACAAATCATTGTCATAATAATATAAATAATTATAATAAAATTAGTATAGAAACTCGAATAACTCGACTAAAAAAATTTCAAGTTAAGTTCGAGTTGTAAAATACGACTCGTCAACTCAAATAACTCAAAATTTTTTACTCGACTCGATCGAATGCTCACTCCTAATTTAAAGAAGTAAATAAAGAAAGGATATCTAGCAGAAAGAAGTAAAGAGAGACAAAAGGAAAAAATAAATGGATTGTATTTGTGTTATCATTATTGTCAATATTTTGTTATTTTCATAGTTAAAGAGAGTATTATAATTTTTTTTAAGTAAAAAAATTATTATTTTCAAACAATTGAGAGTTTTTTTACGTATATTATCTTATATTCATCGTAAAATAATTAAAAAAAATAAATCACTAACAAATCAAATCTAGCCTTCTTGGAAAAATGTTAAATTTAAAAAAAATCAAATTACCAAATTTACGAATAACAAACACAACTTTAAGCTTTTAAACATTTCATTGCTTACCATAAGAGGAAAATACCGAAAAGCACTTGCTAAATTCTTAATATACCACGAATGCGTTGTCGTTTTTGTAATTGAAGTTTGAGAATTATCAAAATCTCATTTGGAGGTTCAAAAGTGACCCACCAAACATAAAAACAACCCTTGGAATTTTCAAGCACGTTCATGGACTTTAAAGAAAAGGTCACAGCCTTTGCCTTCGGTTTTCATTGATGCCTTGTTTTACTTTCCATTGCCAAGCCAACTAATTGCTAGTTTTCAAGTTCGAAGTTAAAATTTATATTTCCTCTGTCTCATTAATTTTGTTTTATGCTGACTTAGTATATAGTTTCATAAGATAAATTTAATCACATGTCAAATTATATAAAATGAAGAAAATGATAAATTATCTTCAAACAAATAATTAATAGATTTGATAATTTGTTTTGATAGGTGTAAAAAGAATGATATATATAAAGATAAAAAATATATAAATATTGTTATTTATTATTATTATTTTAATAAAATATTTTGAATGATACAATTTTAAAATTTAAAAGAAATATTGATCGAAGAGAATAATAATATCAATTGGAACTAACCTATATCTAATATTTACTAAAAAAAATGCTGCTACAAATTAGGTGATTTATCGAAATATTACCCTGACAGGAAATAATTACCTATCAGGCACCCTTTCTTCAAATTTTACCGATCTAGCACCTTTTCTAACACCACATCTTTCTGGGGTTTCGTCCGAGCTGGCGCCATATCATAAAAGGCGCGGATTTATTCGAGCTGGCGCCACGTAAGGGCAGGCGCAGATCGCCATCTGCATCTTTCTGGGGCATCTGACACGCGTAGGTAAGGCGTGGATCACCATCAACGCCTTCCATTATTGGTTCCGAAATCTCGGTCTTTAAACTCTTCCATCGTTTATAAATAATATCCATTCTATGAAAACATCACCATATCAATTCCTTCTATTTTTGCTTCACCAATTCTTCGATTTTTTGTTGTAAGATAAAATTATTTTTTATTATATTATATTTATTTTATATATGATTATTTGAAAAAAAAATTATATTGTACTAATTATTTTGTATTACTTTTTGCAGTTGTAAAATTAGAAAGTAGGATCATACGTCGAGACATTTTTGTTGATACAGAACAATATAAAATTATATTTTTAAAATTATTGTGAAAAATTTTAATTTTTTATTAGATTATATTTTAATTCATATACTATTTATTTAATTAGGCGTATTTCAGCTATTTTTTTTTGCAGATATAAGACTCTCAATCTTTCAACTCTCAGAATAATGTGTATTTCAGCTATTGTTTACTATGATGGAGAAATTCGGAAAGATGAAATCGGCGTTGTGTTTGCATCAAATCATTCTGTCAAAATATCCTTCAAGAGAAACGTAACTCTTGAGGAGTTGATAACGAAGATTTCAAGGAAGATTCATGTTGGAAGTACTAGAAGAGCATCATCACTTCAGTACAAATTTCCAACTAAAGTATTTCCGTTAACTTATACAGCGTTCGAACTATCTAACGATAACGATATTGCTATGATGGTTGATTCTCAAAATCATTATTCAGATGTCAATACAGAGATGTATGCAAAATTTGTTGAAGTGCGTGCCATTCGTGGTATATCATTATGCTACCACTATAGGCTGACTCAACAAGCTGATCAAGTTGATAGCCCAACTCAAGTAATATGTAATAATTTTAACTCGTTAATGGGAAATCCACATCATGGTGCCATCCCATCAAGTTCAATGGGGAGACATTCATCAACAACTTCTTTCGATCTGTACCGAGGTGGCTCCACAAACAATCCGTATGAAAACATCACATCCAGTTCAAAAGGAAGCCATTCATCTGCCAATTTTTTTGACTTGAATATGGAGATACCCTCGACGCAACAATCTGTACAGTACTCATTTGACACGATACCTTCAAGCTCCAAGAGAAGGCATTCAACTGCGAGCTTCTTCGACCTCAATATCGAGATGTCTTCAAGTTCAAGGGGAATGCATGTAACTACCAGCTTGTTCGATCTAAACGTCGACATCGTGGAAGAACCCCTCATCTCCACCAGAAGAACCTCTTCGTGAACCTGGTGTGGATGGTGA
This sequence comes from Hibiscus syriacus, assembly GCF_006381635.1. Lineage (NCBI taxonomy): Eukaryota > Viridiplantae > Streptophyta > Magnoliopsida > Malvales > Malvaceae > Hibiscus > Hibiscus syriacus. The sequence continues at coordinate 824,217 of NW_024062608.1, forward strand.
CTTCTTGGCCACTTCGCTTTACACATGCGACGAAGAAATGTATATTGTTTATCTATTTTTATCATTATATAATTATTGGTAAGTAATTTATTAATCAATAAATTTAATAGTTAATTTTATATTTAGTATTTAAACTATTATTTTTGTTCTATTTTGATACTAAAATTTTAGTTTTATCAAAATCATATATAATATTTAGTTTATATTTTATTTTAGTACACTATCGTTATAAACGTAATAGTGAATCATGTTATTATCTATTAAATATTGATATCGAATAGAGAATTCTCTGAAATTTTCTCTCATTCTTTTTCTCTGGATTTCTTTCCAAGCGCCAACCTCTACTCTTTCGTTTGGGAGAGGAATTCTCTTAGCCTGCTACTCCATTATCGCGGGGTTTCGAGGCAGATTTCATGGCAGTATCTACGATCACAAATCCGGGTTCTTCATTGATCGTGCTTCGAGCTTCTTTTGGTCGTCGCCATGGATTTAGAAAGGAGGATATGACAAGAGTACTTCTCCAGGTGTTTCGAGGCAGATTTCATGGCAGTATCTACGATCCTTGGTTTTGGACGCATGATACCTTTTCCAAAGGATCTCTAATTTTCATAGGACTACAGGTAGCCAAACATATCAGAGAATAGGCCGGCCCCATAGTTTACATGGAATCACCAGATGAGGGAGATGTGCCTGATGCAGCAAGGTAGTCGTCCGAGTGAGTTATATTTTGCAATGATATATTTCATGGAACAATCGTTTGATAGTACGAGTGTATGAGGTTAGAAAATAAAAACTTAATATCATTATTTCGTTCGATTTCCTGTTCTACTGGCGTTTGATTCCATGGTTGATCACAATTTGGACCACTTTGGTTTGTAATTACTTTATTTGGAATATTTCATTGCTTATAGGATTTAGAACTGAATTGTCAAGAACAAGATCATCATATTTATTTCCTTGGCTTCTTGTTTATTGTTTCAAACACAATAAATTAGTGTTTATTTGGTTGGAAATTAGATTATCATTGTCTCTGGATTTTGGTTGGAATATCATATGCTTATGCAAATTTCATTCGGATTTTTACCATTGCATTTGTTGCTCTGGTGAGAAATTCTCTGGTCATCGAAGCCATTTCGATGGTTTATCGATCCAAGGTCTTTGGTTTTGGTTCGGAGACTGATGCAGGGGATCCGAGACAGATGATGCTGAGCTGTCAGATTGCACGTTGATGGCGCTGAGATACCATGAGTTGGCAGATCAGCGCAAAGGCGGGAATTGATTGTGACATGTTCCTTATTGGGGTCGTTTTGAGTATGTTTCAGTCTTTTGGCCATAACTTTGGCTACAGGTGTCAGAATCGCGCATAAGACCCCAATCCGGAAAGCTCTTTTCGACGCGCACGCTCTCCACATTGAGCTACGCTCCATGTGGCCTTTTTTTCAACCTCAAATTCTGCCGTTTTTCCCTCCGAATCACTAGATTTAGTTATTTTTTTACTATTTATGGTAATATTTCGATTGTTAATTAGGAAGTCAATTTAAATCCGATTTAGACCGGATTTTTGGGAGATTGCTTATTTTATTTCGAATTTCAATTTAGAGTGATTTTCGGGATTTTTCTATTTTTGGCAAAATTCGAATAAATACGATTTTTGCTATTTTTGGCAAAATTCGAATAAAGACGATTTTTTTTTGCTATAAGATAGTTATTGATTTTATAATATTTTATTAAACCCTAGAGACTTTTTTCTCTGGTTTTTGGGCGAATTTTCTCTTGTGAATCGTCTGTCGGAGCTAGCCTACAGGATAATCACTATTCTGTCTGGCGTCAGAGACAGTCATGTCTTCCAACTCGGTTCTGTCGGACTATTTACCCATAATGGTTTTCTGAAAGTCCCTCCGAAGGGAGGGTACAAGGCTGAGAATTCAATGGCTAACAATGGTCTCATAAGGATAAGGTGGTGCGTAAACAACAACCACTATGAGGTATATGAGATTGGCGATTTCGAGATTCAAGGAAACACTTTGGTTCTGTATCAAATTACTTTCTTGGATAATAGGATTTTCAAATGTTATGGGCGATTTCAACTCCATATTGTTCGAGATTTCAAATGTTACGTGAAAGGTTGCAAGACTACATTACGCTGGTATTTGATAATAATTGGGGATTTGATTATCAAACATGTACAAGGCAAAGTGCATTTAAAGAGTACATAATACATTGCTCTATGGCTATTCAAAATCCAAAGCAGCGAAGGGAGAATTATAGTGATACGTAAAATTAATCAAAAGAGTCCTGTAAATTCTATATGACTATATATGCCATACATTATGGTTCGGGATGGATACATATAAATGTTGAACATTATTGGATTGAACATGAGCAGACTCAATTTAAATTATTACTTTGTTGGTCTAAATTTCATCAAACTAGGCATTACAATCTAATGTGTAGTGGCAATGGGTCCGTAGGCCCTAAAACGATTCGATCCCACCATCTTATACGTTTGAATGTAATCAATATCGGTATTCGTAAGATAGTTTATAATAAAGGTATATTGGACCTTTGTTTCGCTGGCCATACTATATATTATGTACCGCGAGCAACACATAATATTAGGGAATCGATGAATTGTAATTTGGTTTCACCGGGTTACAGCATTAAATAGATGGCATACGGGTCTCAATGTACGACTTAAAGCTCAAATTCATGAAGGAATGAGGGTACGACCTATACGATCGAACAGTATTGACATATCCAAAAGGTTTACTATGGATGCACGGTTTTCCCTCCTGCTTGTAAGCGACAAGGTGAATGTCGCACCTAAGGAATCATTGATCTCGCCTAAGGAGCAAATTGCTCCTTTGAATATTAAGAGTTCTAAAGCTACAGCAACCAAGCCTAAACCGGATACTGTCTCGAATCCCACGACTTCCATGACTGCCTTCAAGGCAAATACGAAGTAACGAATTCCATAATATCAAAACGATCCAGAATGTCCTCTACTTCTGAAAACGTTGTTGGGGCATCTGGGAAGACAAAGAAGATATCAGTTGTGTTGGTAAAATAGACTGCAAAACCACATCATTAGCACTGACAGGAAAGATAAACAGTAATTGAAAAAGAACAGATTAGTAAACCGTGTAGTGGTATAACCACTACCTTAGAAACGAATTCGTCCCGATGTGTGTAATCGCTGTAGTAGGCGGACCGTCCCCCGAGTTAACACGGTCGCTCCGAATTTCATACACCCGAAACTGGAGTGGACTGCTGATGGTATTGTACTTCTGATTAGAAAGCACACAGAGAGAATTTTAGAAAACACTTGGAGAGTGAATTCTGAAATGTTGAGAGTGAGTTTAGAAGCTGAATATAGCTCTCTATTTATAGGCTAGAAATAGAGTTAAAATCGTCCATAAAATTTCAGGATTAAATATCTTCTTTATAACAACTGAAACGTCTAGAAAAATCTGACTCATAAATAATTCAGGTTCATTGCATCATTATTCAACTGTTATAACTCCCGAAATTATATCATGTAACCTATAAATATCATTTAATTTAGGAAAAACTGTTTAAACAGTCCTCAGCAGCCTATAAATATCAGTTGAAATCTTTCAACTAGAGTTAACAAGGCACGTACAAAAGCTATGAGGAAAAGAATTAACTCTGGGATATTTACGCGTCCTAGTAATCGTCAAATGGTTAAGTTACTTGAAGTTAAAGACTGAACTTAAGCGATTATTAAATAAGAGCAATATTAGGTCAACGTACTCGAGTTCAATGGCTCGCTCGGGGATCTTAATACGGGATTCTTTCATACGCGTTCTAACCAACGTAGGAAGAAGAATCATAGTAATGGTTTATTTAATGCTGATGGTGTATGGACGACATGATTACAACACATACAAATGACTCTTGTTGAGTACTTTCAGGATCTCTTTTCATCATCTAATCATGCATCTCAAGAGCGAATTATGGATGCTATTGAAGAAGTTATTGCCCCTACCATAAACGATTATCTCTATCGGCCTTTTACCTCAGAGGAGGTTATTGTGGCATTTAACAATATTAACCCTCATAAGGCATCGGGACCTGATGGTCTTCCTGTAAACTTTTTTAGGTTGTATTGGAATCTGATAGGGGAGGACATGGTTAATCTCTGTCTACAGCTTTTACGATGAGAGGTGCATATGTCTTTGGTGAAACAAACGGTTCTGTTATTAATTCCCAAGATGGAGGCCCCTACACATATGAAACAAATTAGACCCATGAGTCTCTGTAATGTGATATATAAGATTATATCCAAGGTATTAGTTAATTGGTTAAAGGATTCCATGCAATTATATATTAGCGATAATCATGTTGCTTTCCTCCAAAAACGACATATCAACAATATTCTTGTTGCTTATAAGATATTACATTACATGAATTCAACAAAAAATTGGATAAAAAAAGGTCATGCGATGAAATTAGATATTGAAAATACATATGATAAAATGGAATGAATCTTTCTACGAGGAGTTATGCTTCTCAACGAGGTCCACGTGTCTCTCATATCCTTTTTGCAGATTATAGTCCGGTCTTCCTGAAGAACTCCATGTGTGAAGCTACTCATATCAAAGAAATATTAATCGTTTACGCGACCGCTTCCGGTCAACTTGTGAACTTGACTTAAATCGGTTTTGTACTTTAGCCCACGAACCTTATCAGAGCATAGTACACAAATGGTTAATATCTTAGGTATATAAGCTTTTGATTCCTTAAGCCATTATTTGGGTCTTCCATTATATATTGGGAAAAATAAAACTCATATATTTGGATATCTGCAGGATAAGGTTCAAGAAAGCGTTACTGGATGGACAAAGCAGTTGTTATCCTATGGCGATAGGGAGGTATTTCTAAAATTCGTGGCTCAAGCCCTCAAACTCAGTACGCGATGTCTTGTTATCTGGTTCCTGAACACTTAATGAAATCTCAAGTATAATGATGATGGACAGATAATATCTCAAAGCGTGGATGGTCGTTAGTGGCCTGGTTAACGATTTATACCCTAAAAAGTCAAGGGGGCTTAGGTTAAGGGATCTTCGCTCTTTTAATTAGGTTATGCTTGGTAAACAAATATAGAGATTAATTCATCATCCTGACTATTTGTTTGCACGAGTCTGAAAAGTAAAGTACTATCCAAATTGTGACTTACTAAGTGCCTCTAAGGGCAATAATATTTATTATGCTTGGAAGGGTATCGAGTACATTGTTCTGGAGAGTAAGATGAGTAATATTCACATAACAAAAGATCATTGGGGAGGATCAAAGTTAGTCTCTTTCTCTCGGGAGACTATTCCTATCTTCCTATGCAACAACTCGGTCTTGGAATTTCATGTAGGAGGGACAACTTCTTGGAATGAGTCGAAGGTACGCCAAATTTTCAATTCTATAGACTCTGAATTGATTTTGAAAACACCCATCACTTCAACCAATGGGGTTATGACTATTTAAGTTTACCATGACTCAAGTATTTCTTTCGTTTGTTCGGGGTACTAGTGGCTTCAACGACCATATCATTATATGACGGTCACATCCAGAGTTTGGAAATTAGTCGCTAGACTACAGGTTTTACCCAAGATTAAGATCCTCGCTTGGCGAGTGGCTCATGGTGGCTTACCGATAGGTAAACGTTTACGTGAAGCCGAAATAAGTGATGGTATATGTCCAATGTGTGGAATGGAAGAAGAAACGGTTGTTCAAGTCTTGAGAGACTGTGCATATGCTCAGGAAATGTTTGTTTGTGCCGGAGTACAAGGTGTATTTTTGTCTAATCAACTTGTATCTCCATTAGATTAGCTCGATTTGATAATCTCTACCATGAAGATTGATGACCTTGATTGCTTTCTTGTTATTCTTTGGAATCTTTGGAACAAAGGAATTCCAAAGTGCCTGAAAACAAATGGCAACCCTCGTGGATATTGGCTATAAATGTCAGGTCTGCAGCAAGAATTCTTGTTGGCCAGGAACCAAGCGTTGGGAAGAGTGAGGATTGCACGTTTTTCTCCCGGAACGACGCCGCTGCTAGGCCAAACGAAATGGCAATTTTACCCTCCCGATTATGTTAAAATTAACTTGGATGGTGCTTTTAAACCCATTGGAAGGATGGAAACTGTTGGTGTTATTGCCCGGGACTCGCTGTTTTTGGCTTCATGAAAATAGTTCAACATTATGACCTCATACATGGCCAAGACCTCATTATTGATATCAAGCCTAAGCTCAGATAAGAAACATTGGGTCAAAAGAAAACTTTGTGCAAGTTTATGGCCCTTAACGCCATATCTTCAAACTGCGTCTGGTAGACTTCCATCGTCGTCGTCTACACTAATTTGTTTAGTTTTCCTTCAGGCGATTCGACGTCGTTGCATCCACTCAAATCACTTTTTGGCGATTCCATCCATTGGGAATGAAGCCATTGTTACTCGGTTGGTGGTCTTCTATCCAGCAGAAACAAAAAAAAGGGGGGGGGGGGAGTTTAACGTAGACATAATTTGGAGGAGAAGGAAAAGAATCTTCCACCTCCTTCATAATCTTAGCCTTTACCGGATTTTCATGACTTAACCCATTCCATCACTATTAGTGTGGACCTTTGACAACTGCCCCAACTATGACGATATTGCTGTCAGTTGACAAACTACATCTTGAAGCGTCCTTTAGTTCTTTTCAGTCACTTGTTTCTGCTTTTAGGCGTGAGCTTGAAGAGAACTCAACAGCTGCTCGTGGCGAGTTGAAGTGTCCTACTGACGCTTCACCGCCTAAGTATTGTTTACCATAGCTCAAGAAAAGCACAATGTTGTGTGCTAGTGAGAACAGAGAAATTCGAGAGAAGGAATTGGAAGACGAAAGATTATGGAGAAGCAAAATTCATTTAGTTTTTAGTTGTTCTTTCCTGTACAATGCCTTGGGTTATTTATACTTGACCATTTATAGAAGCAGGCAAAATCAGTTAATCCATTGGGTGATCTTCTCTCCCTCGGTCCTTGGCGCCTTCCCTGGAAACTGGCTACCGACTCATCCTTGGCCGTTTCTGGTACCTGCTGACTGCTTTCTACAGCTCCCTCATGAGCCTCAGTTGATATGCTCTTAACATGTTCCTATTCGTTGTTGGCACAAGCCAAAAAAAAAAAAACAATCGTTATGTTGGCTATAACTCAGCATCTAAACATATTATTCTCGCTGTAATTGATCAAATGGTACATTTCTGATATTAATTCCCACGGTAAATGCAACCAATCTATCAACATAAACAAATACAGGAAATGTCAGCTGGTTGATCTTTCATGAAACAATTCCAAACTTTACAAAAATCAACCAAACAGGTAATTTGCAAATAAATTAAAATTACACAAACTCAAAGTGTTAATAATATGTGTGCATTACCAAAAAAGAAAGAATCTAGTAAACGTGGGTGTAAATGAAGAGAAGAAAGAAGTGAAGAATCACAAGTCATATTCTTCGATGCACCTTCGATGCACCCGAAGAAAGTAAGCAGCCCCCTATGTTGTAAGCATAAGGGGGAGCAAATACCTGTTGCAGAGGAGGAAGAGAGATGACAAGACGGATTCAACCTCTGAATCTGCTTCCGCTGTCGTGGGGTAAAACTATCTAAACGTGGGTGTAAATCAACCTCCCCATATAGTTCCCAACATCGCCATTTTCACATTATTCTCCAACACCTTGGGATCATTTCTCAACACTTCAGCAGCTTCATGATTGAGGTAGATCCTCGTAATTCTGTTCCTACACACACAGAAAGAAAAAATTCCACAAATATCAGATGATTGCGAAATATTCGTAAAATTATTCACAGCTTTGAGAAAAACTGACCGTGAAAAGATGATATAATTCATAGATGATAGTGTTTATATTCAGCACGGGTTTCCAGTCTTCACGTAAGATGTTAAGGCAAACATTTCCTTCATAGTCAGTATTGGGATGACAAATATGGGGGGTTTGTTAAAAACAAAAGCAAATGAGAAGAATTCAATAGATGATTGACCTAGAATTATAATACTAGGGTATGCACTTAACTTTAGGTGCCTCATGGGAGTATACCGAATAAACCTGAAAGGAGAACTTAAATGCTCCACCTCTGTAAGAAACAACAGCCAGTCACTCAAACATATCCCAAATACATAATATATGCCTCAATTAGGTGAATGTGTGTATATGTATACGTATAAAAGACAGACGAGAAGCAAACACTTCCTTACAAATAGTTCCATCTCCAGGAGAAATTGTAACCTCAAAGTTCATGAGATCATCATTTTTCATTAGGAAATGATATAGTACAACACTTAGGCAGGTTCAGCTCTGCAATGTCTGCAAAAACAAGCAAATTTATAAAGGAAATTATATGGAGCAACAAACAAGAAAAAGAACTCAACTGAGCTTAACCTTTGTGTAAACGCAGCTCTCCTGCAGTTACTTTTTGCTTGGGGTTCAAATTTCGAGCAATTTCTCCTTCACTTTCAACAGTCGAATCATTGCTTCTACTACACATTCACTTTTAAAATATTGTCGATGTTTATTTGTTGGTAAATTTAAAAAGTTTTTATACATATTTATTATAATAATATTGAATCATAAATTATTTATACATAAAACATGCTTTTTATTTGAATTTTTCAAACATTAAAACATGAATTAAGCAACCTTACCATAACCTTTAAAATTATGAATTGAGTTAAAGCTACTTGGAGTAGAAAGGCCTTTTATTCATCTTTGAAGTATAAAATTGAAAGAAAGAAAAAGAAATCATAATTCAAGATAAACCTAGTGTCCTTGAAGACAAGCGAAATAAGCTGATATAAGCAATTAAAATATAAGAAAAATTATTCAGTAATTAAAATCAATCAAATGAAAAGTTTTTCTTAAAGAAAAAACCCAAGTGCTTTTGTTTTATCATAATGCAATGAACCTGTTCGAGGAGATGCCGATGTGAGAATGGAAAATAAAAATAAAACAGAGTAGAAGGATGAAGGGAGAGTTAGTTTTCCATTTGTGTATCACCAAAATCTGGTTTTGATATGTAAAAAATGTATTTTAAGAAAAATATTTTCCTTATATGATGTATTCGATTTTTCTTCATCTGTCTGAAAGTAGAAACTACTTTCATTCCGTTTATCATTTAATCGAATGTTTATATTAGTAGTGCATAACACCTTGTTTAGGTTGAAACTACATTGGACGATATACCAAATCAACATTCTCGGTGTTTATTGCACATCCATGTCAATGCATGTCCACTGTCATTAAAGAATTCCTTTTATTTCTGTATTTAAATATAGACTGATCGGGACTTATAAATTATATATATATATATATATATATATATATATATATATATATATATATATATATATATATATATATATATATATGTCATTAAAGAATTCCTTATATTTCTGTATTTAAATATAGACTGATCGGGACTTATAAATTATATAGAGAGAGAGAGTTAAAAAAATAAAATATTGTAGTCACTCATTTTCGTCCGGGGTACTATCTAATATATATAAAATTTTGAAAACATATATAATATATAGTTTTTGAAAATATTTTGAAAACATATATATATATATAATATTTAGTTTTTGAAAATATATATAATATATAGTTTTTGACAATATTTTAAATATATATATATATATATATAGTTTTTGAAAATATTTTGAAAATATATATTATATAGTTTTTAAAAATATTTATATATTATATATTATAGCATAGTGTTATATATTATTTATTATGTTATTGTAATTTATTATTTATTTTCTTTCCTTTTGTTATTTGGTCCAAACAGGGAGTCCAAGTTCAAGTCCAATAAGGGCATGAAGGAGCCCAATCGGGTGGCAGGCCTGACCCAGTAAACTAATCCGACCAAGAGTTCAGCAGACCAACCCGACCCAAGCTCGCCTGACCCAGCGAACTAGGGTTTTCAATTTAAGTAAAAGCACCGCACGATTCTCAGCTGTGGGATCAAGCATCGATCAAACGGCCATATTGCATATCAACTAGGGTTTGTGAAACCCTAAGAATGTTTTCAACAACCCTCCACTGCCAAGCAAAGAGAATTCGACCGATTTGAAGAAGTCATCCCCTAGTAGGAAACTATTTTCTCAGCACAATCAACAATCAACCCAACGTGATTTCATAGGATTTAAAAAAAAATATATGTATTTCTATCCTAATGAAACACTAAACTGAACGAAAAATAAGGATATCTTAGGATATAAATTCTTGTAAAATCAAAGCAAAAAAAAGTTTAGAAATTCAAGCAAAGGACTTGTAAATTTTGAAAAGAAACACAATAAAAACAAGGTATTGTTTGTTACCTTTCTCGACTTTGCACTTGCATGTTGGTGTCTGGTTCATTTTGGGGTTTTTTTACTCGAAAAATACACGAAAAAAGAAACTGATGATCGGAGGAGGGGCATGCGAAAGATCTTTCTTAGATCTAGCCCTCCTCGAGGTTGTTTTATAAAAACGGTGGGGATATTTGAAAAGAGAAATAAAAAAGCTTTCGAATGGTGTAAAAAGAAGTTGGTTTCACCGCTGATGAACGATGATCGACGCCGATCCACGGTGGTCGGCGAGGTGGAGCATGGCTGGATTCTGGGTTTCGGTTGAATGTTCTTCGTGTCATGAAGAACACGAATAACACTTCAGAGAAAATTTTGAAGCTTTCTTTGATCGGTTTCGAAGGGGGAGAGAAAAATGAAATTTGTTTATGATTGTTGGGCTTTATAGCCGACCTGAAAACCCGACCGAATCCCCTAAGGATCCGTGTGTTTTCACACGGGTAGGGTCTAATTGCATAGCTAGTCCCCGAGTTATTTTTAAAACCCATTTTGTGCTTTAAATTTAATTTTAGTTCCGATTTTTCTCTTAAATTCACCACTCACTTTACTTTATTTTTCAATTTGGTCCTTTCTTTATTTAATTCATGTTTCTATTTAATTATGTTTAAAGAGTTATTATATTTTTGAGTTCTTGATCCTACATTTATTTTATTTATTTTTATTATTTATTTTATTTTTAGTTTTATTTAACTGATTTTTTTGTCTTCATTTGTACTTGATCTTGCATTTGGTATTTTTTTAATTAACTTTTTTTTGCATTGTATTCTTCATCACTTCAAGTTTCTAATATGTGTAATTTATTTCTTCACGTATCATGAGCTATTTCCGTTTATTTTTAGCATTCCATTATGTTAATTTTATTTCTATTTATTTCTCAGCACATATATGCATATATTTCTTTTCTCTTTGTTTCATTCAAAGTATTATAATTTAATTTTGTTATTTTTTCCTTTTGATCAACTCAGTATTTACTTTAAAAATCTAACATCTTTTTTACCTTTAGGGGTACTTTATAATCAATCGGAGGTAAGTAATTTGGATCGAATTTTTACTTTTAATTTAACTTTCAATTTTCGTAATTAAGACAACTGGAAATTAAATTAGTACCGAAAGGGCAGTACAAGGGTGCTAATCCTTCCTTGACTGTAACTGACTTATGAACCCGACATATTTTTGGTAAGACACATATCATGTAAGAGAAATAAACCGAGGTGTCCGATCAACCTAAACTTTTTTTTTTAAAAAATAAATAATCGGTGAATGCTCTAACACGTTTATCTAAGTCGAAGCCCAATTTCGGGCTAACCCGAAAGACGATTGCGATAACTTGGCGACTCTACTAGGGACATGTAAATGAGTCAGGCTAATGTTAATTTCCGGTTGTCTTCTTAGTGAGAATGTAGTTTAAATTTTAAGCTAATTTTTTTATCCTTATTACTTACCTTTGATTATTTTTTCAAATAAATAGTTGTACTGACATTTTTTAATGGTTTCAGATTATTAAACATTTTTATCTCAGGCTATATACCCGAGCTCCAAACCTTTTCTTAAGTGGAGGTGAAAGCGACGTCTTCGTGGGAATTTATTCTTCGTATAGGCCTAGCAAGTACCTTCGGGATTTATATACCTTATGTCTTCGTGTGAATTTATTCTCCGTATAGACAGAAGGGAATGTATCCTCTCGAGTTTAACTTGGTCCACATAAGCTTGTAATGGCTTAGGACTGAGGGTCTGACAAGCCCAAAGGGGCACCACAAGAAGACTCGGGTACCTTCTTTATAGCCTAACCGGAGACTACAGGAATTAAAGCCCACCCCGAAACTTCATTTCAAAACCTAGGATGTTTTACTTCCTGTTCAAAACTACAATTTATCATTTTTTTAACTTTATTATTATATTATTCTATCTTACTAACTGATTTTTCTTTCATGTTTTTTTTATCATTTGCATCATAAAAAGAGGTAATTGATCCACAAAAAATGTTTGTTACATAAAAAAATCTGCATTAATGGACAAAGGGGTTGTAATGCAAGAGGTGAAAAACGTCGAGGTACGACTATGGTCCGAAAAGACTCAAAAAGGAAAGGGAACAGTCTGCAAAAACTATTGTCAGATCTGGTTGGCTATGCTTATGTAAGCCTAAAGCAGAATGATGTTCAAGAACAATGGAGCATTGTGATAGCTGGAAAAATGACCAAAAATGAGGTTCTGCCAAGGTATGGATATTGCACTTCTACTCTATGTCAAGACAAATAAGCCCCTAATTCGAGCCCTAGTACAATTCTGGAATCCGGGGTACAACTGTTTCACATTTAACCAAGAAGACATGGTACCCACTATCAAAGAATACACCACTTTACTATATTGCGAGAATCAGAATGGATCGGGTTTACATTAAGCACATCAAAAGTCAACCTTTCAAGAATGGGTTGGAAAAAGTGGCTGGGGTAGATGAGAAATGGGTAACTGGCCGGATTCACATAAATGTAGCAGGGAAGAAATTGCTTGGACCCATATCAAGCAACTAATGAAGATCACCCGATGAATGGAAGGCAATGTACCTTTTCGTGCTAGGCATTTATGGTTTTATCTTCCCAAAGACTTTGGGATACATTGAGGCGGCTGCGGTGGAACTATTGAATAGCTCCTGAAATGAGTAAATCTAGCACCGATAATTTTTAGCTGAAACTTTTCGCTCCCTCAACCATTGCAGAAAGACTAGCGAATGAAGATTTATAGGGTGTGCATAGCTTCTCCAAGTTTGGATCCATGGTCACTTTTGGAAGACTAATGAGATTTATTACCGCCGATTCAACACCAATTATTCTCCTTTGGGGAATTCCCCACCCTGAAATGGCAGGAAGGGTCCCAAAAGAAAAATGGATGAAGGTATTCATGCACATTCAGGATAGGGATATTGTCTGGAGAGCCCATGGTTAACCCAAGTGAATCTTTTTCGATGTGGAGACTCGGAAACTATGACAAAGTATAAGGGAACTCGAGGCTGAAAGATTCCAATGGAAGTTAGATCTGATACCTAGAAGGATCGAGCAGACAAGTTAGAGAGGGACAAAAAAAAATTTGTTTTGAGCTTGAGGATTTGAGAAAAGGATATCAAGAACAAGTCCAGAGCAATTCCAATCTGAAAAGGTCGTTTGAGTACTGGAAAAGTGAAGCTAGCAGCCTGAAAAGGAAGTTTGAAGGGCAGGATAAAAGAGACCTTGAAAGAACAGCTAAGACTTCTCAGAGACGTTTGTTAGACAACCAGCACCAGAAGAAGCGTTTGAAGATCCAGGTAACTAATTTAGAGAATCTCTTAGAAACAACAAGCGTGATGGCAAAACTATAGCTGAGCTGGAGGCCATTGTGGATGGGTTCAAGAAACAAGCAAGTGAGTTTCAAATAGTTCTTTTGATGGAGGATTTCATGGCGTTTCATTGGGAATAGGCCCATCAAAGGGTGAAAGCTAGAGATCGGTAATCCAAGATTTCTAGAGCAGGTACAAAAAAGCAGCTCGTCACTTGCACGTTTTAGCAAGGGAAGCCGGAGTGGTCCAAAAAGGTATTCAACCAGTGATAGATGAAGGAATAAGACTTGTCGACCTGTTAAAGTTATTCAGGGTTTAGAGGACTTAATCAGAATATACCTTTAAGATATTTTTGTCTCTTAAAAATAAAACAATTTTGTCTCAATAAAATTATTTATAATAACATACACATTCTGAATCAATGCCTCTAATTTTCATGCATCATGCATTATTTCATACCTTGCATTTCATTTTTTATTTTCCATGTTTTTACATTCACATTAACTAACAGAAATGTCTAGGGAACAAACACCGGGTATACCTCCACATTTCTTGGATACACATCATCCTTACAACACCCGCACAAAGAAAAGACAAATGGAAACCAAAATTGCTTAACTCGAAGAGAATATGTTGAGGTTGCAAAGGAGTTAAAAGAAAATATAACACCCAACCCGTATCCGACCCGGATACGAGCCCGAGATGTCACATTGACATTTCAAAACCTTTATTCTTGCAAAATAATAGAACATTTGAACTCTTTTAAGAAAATACGATAATATTGTTGAATCATGTTTGTTATAACAATTTAAGAAAATATACTTTTATGAACAGTAAAATACATATGAACAATGAACAGTACCGTGAACAATATGAACATTACCGTGACAGTACACGAATGTTAAAATTTTTCCAGAATTAGAGAGGAACCGATTCCCCTGCTACAGGGAACCGATACCATACTATAGTACTGCTACAGTACTTCCGCAAAATACGTATACGATAATATATTGTTGAATCATGTTTGTTATAACCAATTTAAGAAAATATACCTTTTATGAACAGTAAAATACAATATGAACAATGAACAGTACCGTGAACAATATGAACATTACCGTGAACAGTACACGAATGTTAAAATTTTTCCAGAATGTTAGAGAGGAACCGATTCCCCTGCTACAGGGAACCGATACCATACTATAGTACTGCTACAGTACTTCCGCAAAATACGTATAAATTCATAAAATTCCAAGATTTCATCATTATACATTTACCATTTACATATATATGTTTAAAACATTTCCAAAACTCGATCAGAGCGTATCTAATACAAATCCTTTTTATTACATGCCAACTAAATTCTTTCTAACAAAAATACATGTAATTTGATCTACATTTCTGATCTGATCTTTGGTAAGGAGAACTGACCTGTCTCGTTCCTCTTTACTTTTTTTTTCGCTTTCCAAACCTACGTGTGAAACAATCACACGCTAAGTCGATGACTTAGTGAGGCATATAAAACATATAATATAACCATATACCATTTCATATAAACAAACGACATACATCTGCAAATATTATCATTAATCACTTTTACTTGCCATATATTTATCATATAAACAAATATCACTATACCAATGAATAATCATATCATCTGTAATTTCTATAACATATTTTATTACCAAATAACATACATATCACATATAGTGTATTTTTATTATCTCTATTAATCCATGTACACATGTCACTAATTCCTTTTAACATATAAACATATACTAAACATTCATATACATTATGGAACACATATATCATTTCACAACAGAACACATTGTATCATATCAATTGATTTATTTACTCTCTTTAAAGTCTATGTATTAGCCCATGTATACTTTTGAGAACTTAAGGTATGTGAGTACATTGAGGTTGTGCACCACTATGTTGTCACCACAGCTCGTATAAATGTTCCGAAGGACCAGTCCATAGATTACGAAGAACCTAGGTAATCAGTCCATATGTCCTGAAGAACATAGGTAAACAGTCCATATGTCCCGAAGAACATAAGTAAACAGTCCATATATCCCGAAGAACATAGGTAAACCCTCGCCCTTGGCATGCCAACTATACCCCTAGCTCTCATATCACATAACATGACCATTATCATTTATAACAGTTTACATTACTTAATCATAATTTCTCTTATAAACACATATATTTCTTTTCAGTCACATATCACATTTACGTGTAATCATTGATCTTATAATCACATGTTCATTCTCTTCTATCACATACCACATATTTTTGGTAAGACACATATCATGTAAGAGAAATAAACCGAGGTGTCCGATCAACCTAAACTTTTTTTTAAAAAAAAATAAATAATCGGTGAATGCTCTAACACGTTTATCTAAGTCGAAGCCCAATTTCGGGCTAACCCGAAAGACGATTGCGATAACTTGGCGACTCTACTAGGGACATGTAAATGAGTCAGGCTAATGTTAATTTCCGGTTGTCTTCTTAGGTGAGAATTGTAAGTTTAAATTTTAAGCTAATTTTTTTTATCCTTATTACTTACCTTTGATTATTTTTTCAAATAAATAGTTGTACTGACATTTTTTAATGGTTTCAGATTATTAAACATTTTTATCTCAGGCTATATACCCGAGCTCCAAACCTTTTCTTAAGTGGAGGTGAAAACGACGTCTTCGTGGGAATTTATTCTTCGTATAGGCCTAGCAAGTACCTTCGGGATTTATATACCTTATGTCTTCGTGTGAATTTATTCTCCGTATAGACAGAAGGGAATGTATCCTCTCGAGTTTAACTTGGTCCACATAAGCTTGTAATGGGCTTAGGACTGAGGGTCTGACAAGCCCAAAGGGGCACCAGTAAGAAGAACTCGGGTACCTTCTTTATAGCCTAAACCGGGAGACTACAGGGAATTAAAGCCCACCCCGAAACTTCATTTCAAAACCTAGGATGTTTTACTTCCTGTTCAAAACATACAATTTATCATTTTTTTAACTTTTATTATTATATTATTTCTATCTTACTAACTGATTTTTCTTTCATGTTTTTTTTTATCATTTGCATCATAAAAAGAGGTAATTGATCCACAAAAAATGTTTGTTACATAAAAATAATCTGCATTAATGGACAAAGGGGTTGTAATGCAAGAGGTGAAAAACGTCGAGGTACGACTATGGTCCGAAAAGACTCAAAAAGGAAAGGGAGACAGTCTGCAAAGAAACTATGTGTCAGATCTGGTTGGCTATGCTTATGTAAGCCTAAAGCAGAATGATGTTCAAGAACTATGGAGCATTTGTGATAGCTGGAAAAATGACCAGAAAATGAGGTTCTGCCAAAGGTATGGTGATATTGCACTTCTACTCTATGTCAAGACAAATAAGCCCCTAATTCGAGCCCTAGTACAATTCTGGAATCCGGGGTACAACTGTTTCACATTTAACCAAGAAGACATGGTACCCACTATCAAAGAATACACCACTTTACTATATTGCGAGGAATCAGAATGGATCGGGTTTACATTAAGCACATCAAAAGTCAACCTTTCAAGAATGGGTTGGAAAAAGTGGCTGGGGTAGATGAGAAATGGGTAACTGGCCGGATTCAACATAAATGTAGCAGGGAAGAAATTGCTTGGACCCATATCAAGCAACTAATGAAGAATCACCCCGATGAATGGAAGGCAATGTACCTTTTCGTGCTAGGCATTTATGGTTTGGTTATCTTCCCAAAGACTTTGGGATACATTGAGGCGGCTGCGGTGGAACTATTTGAATAGCTCCTGAAATGAGTAAATCTAGCACCGATAATTTTAGCTGAAACTTTTCGCTCCCTCAACCATTGCAGAAAGACTAGCGAATGAAGATTTAGGGTGTGCATAGCTTCTCCAAGTTTGGATCCATGGTCACTTTTGGAAGACTAATGAGATTTATTACCGCCGATTCAACACCAATTATTCTCCTTTGGGGGAATTCCCCACCCTGAAATGGCAGGAAGGTGTCCCAAAAGAAAAATGGATGAAGGTATTCATGCACATTCAGGATAGGGATATTGTCTGGAGAGCCCCATGGTTAACCCATAGTGACATTCTTTTTCGATGTGGAGACTCGGAAACTATGACATTATTTGGATTATGGGGAGGAGTCAGATGCTCTCCACTTTTGGCACTTCGACAGTATGGGGCACTCCAGTTTGTCCCAATAAGACATGGAATATCTGGATCGGAATTTGCATATCATGGGGACAACTACAAGAAAAAGGTCAAAGAAGTAACTGAGTCATAGAAGAAAATGTTCCGTATGGATGTTGTGGCCGCTAAAGACATGCTTACTCCAGACTATTTGGAATGGTGGAGGTTGAGGAAAAATGACATAATCCCCGTGCCAGATCATAAAGACACTCAAAAAATGGAAGAACGTCTTAAGCCTGTTCCCTCCGAGCTAGGGATAGCAAGGAAAGAATTTGAAGCCGAAAAGCATGAGCTGAAACAAAGTATAAGGGAACTCGAGGCTGAAAGATTCCAATGGAAGTTAGATGCTGATACCTAGAAGGATCGAGCAGACAAGTTAGAGAGGGACAAAAAAAAAATTTGTTTTGAGCTTGAGGATTTGAGAAAAGGATATCAAGAACAAGTCCAGAGCAATTCCAATCTGAAAAGGTCGTTTGAGTACTGGAAAAGTGAAGCTAGCAGCCTGAAAAGGAAGTTTGAAGGGCAGGATAAAAGAGAGACCTTGAAAGAACAGCTAAAGACTTCTCAGAGACGTTTGTTAGACAACCAGCACCAGAAGAAGCGTTTGAAGATCCAGGTAACTAATTTAGAGAAGTCTCTTTAGAAACAACAAGAGCGTGATGGCAAAACTATAGCTGAGCTGGAGGCCATTGTGGACGGGTTCAAGAAACAAGCAAGTGAGTTTCAAATAGTTTCTTTTGATGGAGGATTTCAATGGCGTTTTCATTGGGAATAGGCCCATCAAAGGGTGAAAGCTAGAGATGCGGTAATCCAAGATTTCTTAGAGCAGGTACAAAAAGCAGCTCGTCACTTGCACGTTTTAGCAAGGGAAGCCGGAGTGATCCAAAAAGGTATTCAACCAGTGATAGATGAAGGAATAAGACTTGTCGACCTGTTAGAAGTTATTCAGGGTTTAGAGGACTTAATCAGAATATACCTTTAAGATATTTTTTGTCTCTTAAAAAATAAAACAATTTTGTCTCAATAAAAATTATTTATAATAACATACACATTTCTGAATCAATGCCTCTAATTTTCATGCATCATGCATTATTTTCATACCTTGCATTTCATTTTTTATTTTCCATGTTTTTACATTCACATTAACTAACAGAAAATGTCTAGGGAACAAACACCGGGTATACCTCCACATTTCTTGGATACACATCATCCTTACAACACCCGCACAAAGAAAAGACAAATGGAAACCAAAATTGCTTAACTCGAAGAGAATATGTTGAGGTTGCAAAAGGAGTTAAAAGAAAATATAACACCCCAACCCGTATCCGACCCGGATACGAGCCCGAGATGTCACATTGACATTTCAAAACCTTTATTCTTGCAAAATAATAGAACATTTGAACTCTTTTTAAGAAAATACGATAATATATTGTTGAATCATGTTTGTTATAACCAATTTAAGAAAATATACCTTTTATGAACAGTAAAATACAATATGAACAATGAACAGTACCGTGAACAATATGAACATTACCGTGAACAGTACACAAATGTTAAAATTTTTCCAGAATGTTAGAGAGGAACCGATTCCCCTGCTACAGGGAACCGATACCATACTATAGTACTGCTACAGTACTTCCGCAAAATACGTATAAATTCATAAAATTCCAAGATTTCATCATTATACATTTACCATTTACATATATATGTTTAAAACATTTCCAAAACTCGATCAGAGCGTATCTAATACAAATCCTTTTTATTACATGCCAACTAAATTCTTTCTAACAAAAATACATGTAATTTGATCTACATTTCTGATCTGATCTTCGGTAAGGAGAACTGACCTGTCTCGTTCCTCTTTACTTTTTTTGCTTTCCAAACCTACGTGTGAAACAATCACACGCTAAGTCGATGACTTAGTGAGGCATATAAAACATATAATATAACCATATACCATTTCATATAAACAAACGACATACATCTGCAAATATTATCATTAATCACTTTTACTTGCCATATATTCATCATATAACACAAATATCACTATACCAATGAATAAACATATCATCGTGTAATTTCTATAACATATTTCATATTACCAAATGTACATATCACATATAGTGTATTTTTTTATTATCTCTTATTAATCCATGTACACATGTCACTAATTCCTTTTAACATATAAACATATACTAAACATTCATATACACATTATGGAACACATATATCATTTCACAACAGAACACACATTGTATCATATCAATTGATTTATTTACTCTCTTTAAAGTCTATGTATTAGCCCATGTATACTTTTGAGAACTTAAGGTATGTGAGTACATTGAGGTTGTGCACCACTATGTTGTCACCACAGCTCGTATAAATGTTCCGAAGGACCAGTCCATAGATTACGAAGAACCTAGGTAATCAGTCCATATGTCCTGAAGAACATAGGTAAACAGTCCATATGTCCCGAAGAACATAAGTAAACAGTCCATATATCCCGAAGAACATAGGTAAACCCTCGCCCTTGGCATGCCAACTATACCCCTAGCTCTCATATCACATAACATGACCATTATCATTTATAACAGTTTACATTACTTAATCATATAATTTCTCTTATAAACACATATATTTTCTTTTCAGTCACATATCACATTTACGTGTAATCATTGATCTTATAATCACATGTTCATTCTCTTCTATCACATACCACATATTTTTGGTAAGACACATATCATGTAAGAGAAATAAACCGAGGTGTCCGATCAACCTAAACTTTTTTTTAAAAAAAAATAAATAATCGGTGAATGCTCTAACACGTTTATCTAAGTCGAAGCCCAATTTCGGGCTAACCCGAAAGACGATTGCGATAACTTGGCGACTCTACTAGGGACATGTAAATGAGTCAGGCTAATGTTAATTTCCGGTTGTCTTCTTAGGTGAGAATTGTAAGTTTAAATTTTAAGCTAATTTTTTTTATCCTTATTACTTACCTTTGATTATTTTTTTCAAATAAATAGTTGTACTGACATTTTTTAATGGTTTCAGATTATTAAACATTTTTATCTCAGGCTATATACCCGAGCTCCAAACCTTTTCTTAAGTGGAGGTGAAAACGACGTCTTCGTGGGAATTTATTCTTCGTATAGGCCTAGCAAGTACCTTCGGGATTTATATACCTTATGTCTTCGTGTGAATTTATTCTCCGTATAGACAGAAGGGAATGTATCCTCTCGAGTTTAACTTGGTCCACATAAGCTTGTAATGGGCTTAGGACTGAGGGTCTGACAAGCCCAAAGGGGCACCAGTAAGAAGAACTCGGGTACCTTCTTTATAGCCTAAACCGGGAGACTACAGGGAATTAAAGCCCACCCCGAAACTTCATTTCAAAACCTAGGATGTTTTACTTCCTGTTCAAAACATACAATTTATCATTTTTTTAACTTTTATTATTATATTATTTCTATCTTACTAACTGATTTTTCTTTCATGTTTTTTTTTATCATTTGCATCATAAAAAGAGGTAATTGATCCACAAAAAATGTTTGTTACATAAAAATAATCTGCATTAATGGACAAAGGGGTTGTAATGCAAGAGGTGAAAAACGTCGAGGTACGACTATGGTCCGAAAAGACTCAAAAAGGAAAGGGAGACAGTCTGCAAAGAAACTATGTGTCAGATCTGGTTGGCTATGCTTATGTAAGCCTAAAGCAGAATGATGTTCAAGAACTATGGAGCATTTGTGATAGCTGGAAAAATGACCAGAAAATGAGGTTCTGCCAAAGGTATGGTGATATTGCACTTCTACTCTATGTCAAGACAAATAAGCCCCTAATTCGAGCCCTAGTACAATTCTGGAATCCGGGGTACAACTGTTTCACATTTAACCAAGAAGACATGGTACCCACTATCAAAGAATACACCACTTTACTATATTGCGAGGAATCAGAATGGATCGGGTTTACATTAAGCACATCAAAAGTCAACCTTTCAAGAATGGGTTGGAAAAAGTGGCTGGGGTAGATGAGAAATGGGTAACTGGCCGGATTCAACATAAATGTAGCAGGGAAGAAATTGCTTGGACCCATATCAAGCAACTAATGAAGAATCACCCCGATGAATGGAAGGCAATGTACCTTTTCGTGCTAGGCATTTATGGTTTGGTTATCTTCCCAAAGACTTTGGGATACATTGAGGCGGCTGCGGTGGAACTATTTGAATAGCTCCTGAAATGAGTAAATCTAGCACCGATAATTTTAGCTGAAACTTTTCGCTCCCTCAACCATTGCAGAAAGACTAGCGAATGAAGATTTATAGGGTGTGCATAGCTTCTCCAAGTTTGGATCCATGGTCACTTTTGGAAGACTAATGAGATTTATTACCGCCGATTCAACACCAATTATTCTCCTTTGGGGGAATTCCCCACCCTGAAATGGCAGGAAGGTGTCCCAAAAGAAAAATGGATGAAGGTATTCATGCACATTCAGGATAGGGATATTGTCTGGAGAGCCCCATGGTTAACCCATAGTGACCTTCTTTTTCGATGTGGAGACTCGGAAACTATGACATTATTTGGATTATGGGGAGGAGTCAGATGCTCTCCACTTTTGGCACTTCGACAGTATGGGGCACTCCAGTTTGTCCCAATAAGACATGGAATATCTGGATCGGAATTTGCATATCATGGGGACAACTACAAGAAAAAGGTCAAAGAAGTAACTGAGTCATAGAAGAAAATGTTCCGTATGGATGTTGTGGCCGCTAAAGACATGCTTACTCCAGACTATTTGGAATGGTGGAGGTTGAGGAAAAATGACATAATCCCCGTGCCAGATCATAAAGACACTCAAAAAATGGAAGAACGTCTTAAGCCTGTTCCCTCCGAGCTAGGGATAGCAAGGAAAGAATTTGAAGCCGAAAAGCATGAGCTGAAACAAAGTATAAGGGAACTCGAGGCTGAAAGATTCCAATGGAAGTTAGATGCTGATACCTAGAAGGATCGAGCAGACAAGTTAGAGAGGGACAAAAAAAAATTTGTTTTGAGCTTGAGGATTTGAGAAAAGGATATCAAGAACAAGTCCAGAGCAATTCCAATCTGAAAAGGTCGTTTGAGTACTGGAAAAGTGAAGCTAGCAGCCTGAAAAGGAAGTTTGAAGGGCAGGATAAAAGAGAGACCTTGAAAGAACAGCTAAAGACTTCTCAGAGACGTTTGTTAGACAACCAGCACCAGAAGAAGCGTTTGAAGATCCAGGTAACTAATTTAGAGAAGTCTCTTTAGAAACAACAAGAGCGTGATGGCAAAACTATAGCTGAGCTGGAGGCCATTGTGGACGGGTTCAAGAAACAAGCAAGTGAGTTTCAAATAGTTTCTTTTGATGGAGGATTTCAATGGCGTTTTCATTGGGAATAGGCCCATCAAAGGGTGAAAGCTAGAGATGCGGTAATCCAAGATTTCTTAGAGCAGGTACAAAAAGCAGCTCGTCACTTGCACGTTTTAGCAAGGGAAGCCGGAGTGGTCCAAAAAGGTATTCAACCAGTGATAGATGAAGGAATAAGACTTTTCGACCTGTTATAAGTTATTCAGGGTTTAGAGGACTTAATCAGAATATACCTTTAAGATATTTTTGTCTCTTAAAAAATAAAACAATTTTGTCTCAATAAAAATTATTTATAATAACATACACATTTCTGAATCAATGCCTCTAATTTTCATGCATCATGCATTATTTTCATACCTTGCATTTCATTTTTTATTTTCCATGTTTTTACATTCACATTAACTAACAGAAAATGTCTAGGGAACAAACACCGGGTATACCTCCACATTTCTTGGATACACATCATCCTTACAACACCCGCACAAAGAAAAGACAAATGGAAACCAAAATTGCTTAACTCGAAGAGAATATGTTGAGGTTGCAAAAGGAGTTAAAAGAAAATATAACACCCCAACCCGTATCCGACCCGGATACGAGCCCGAGATGTCACATTGACATTTCAAAACCTTTATTCTTGCAAAATAATAGAACATTTGAACTCTTTTTAAGAAAATACGATAATATATTGTTGAATCATGTTTGTTATAACCAATTTAAGAAAATATACCTTTTATGAACAGTAAAATACAATATGAACAATGAACAGTACCGTGAACAATATGAACATTACCGTGAACAGTACACAAATGTTAAAATTTTTCCAGAATGTTAGAGAGGAACCGATTCCCCTGCTACAGGGAACCGATACCATACTATAGTACTGCTACAGTACTTCCGCAAAATACGTATAAATTCATAAAATTCCAAGATTTCATCATTATACATTTACCATTTACATATATATGTTTAAAACATTTCCAAAACTCGATCAGAGCGTATCTAATACAAATCCTTTTTATTACATGCCAACTAAATTCTTTCTAACAAAAATACATGTAATTTGATCTACATTTCTGATCTGATCTTCGGTAAGGAGAACTGACCTGTCTCGTTCCTCTTTACTTTTTTCGCTTTCCAAACCTACGTGTGAAACAATCACACGCTAAGTCGATGACTTAGTGAGGCATATAAAACATATAATATAACCATATACCATTTCATATAAACAAACGACATACATCTGCAAATATTATCATTAATCACTTTTACTTGCCATATATTCATCATATAACACAAATATCACTATACCAATGAATAAACATATCATCGTGTAATTTCTATAACATATTTCATATTACCAAATGTACATATCACATATAGTGTATTTTTTATTATCTCTTATTAATCCATGTACACATGTCACTAATTCCTTTTAACATATAAACATATACTAAACATTCATATACACATTATGGAACACATATATCATTTCACAACAGAACACACATTGTATCATATCAATTGATTTATTTACTCTCTTTAAAGTCTATGTATTAGCCCATGTATACTTTTGAGAACTTAAGGTATGTGAGTACATTGAGGTTGTGCACCACTATGTTGTCACCACAGCTCGTATAAATGTTCCGAAGGACCAGTCCATAGATTACGAAGAACCTAGGTAATCAGTCCATATGTCCTGAAGAACATAGGTAAACAGTCCATATGTCCCGAAGAACATAAGTAAACAGTCCATATATCCCGAAGAACATAGGTAAACCCTCGCCCTTGGCATGCCAACTATACCCCTAGCTCTCATATCACATAACATGACCATTATCATTTATAACAGTTTACATTACTTAATCATATAATTTCTCTATAAACACATATATTTTCTTTTCAGTCACATATCACATTTACGTGTAATCATTGATCTTATAATCACATGTTCATTCTCTTCTATCACATACCACATGTATGTGTATACATATATCTAATATCATATAACACGTATCACAAATGCATTTATTCACATAGGTTATTCCATATGGCTTTTATCATTTCTCATTTGTTCATGTAACATTGCATGTCATATCAAGTAACATATAATAACATACATCCATTTCTATGTACTAATGCACACATAGTAATCACATAACATTTTATAAGTTACTTATTACCATAGTAACTCCATCATTGGCTCATCGCAAGCCAATGCTTGATCAATCACATAAGTACAATTTAAATTGCACTCACCTTAGCCTTGTTTTGATTCAATCCTAATCCTTTGATTATTCCAGAACTTGTTTAGGCTTAATAACTACATAAATTTAACATTTCAAAATAATTAACAGAAGCCTAAACCTTAAACTTGATATTAATAACTTAAGCCCAAAATTCCATATTTTTTTATTTAGGGGGGAAATTTGTACCCCCTGCGTAATCTGGAATTTTTGTTCAAGCCTAGAAAATCATTGTTCATGCACGAAAATTCACTATATCAACTTAAATTCTTCATGTTTTATTCCCTTTTCTATTCTTAACTCAAATATACATACTTAAACTAATTTATATCCATTTATTTCATCTTAAACCTCAAAATCCCATCTTTCATAAGGAATCAATAATCATACCGAAATTTTCAATATGTTCTAATTTCAATTCTATCAATTCATATCTCTTAATTAAGCTGATGACAAGTCGAATTTAACTTCAAATTCAACTTATCAACTCTTTTACAGAAATTCTCTTAAAAACTTATTTTCTGTAATCTTTTATAACTTCTTCATCTTTTGATTATAAGATAAATTGAACAAATAATCAACAAAATAGAAAACTCACCTTTGCCTAGCTTCCACGGTTGGAGAAGAAGAAAGGAAGAAGAAGAAGAAATGTTTTCATTTTACTCTCCCCACGTTTTATCTTATATTAAAGGAGAAAATATATTTCCTTATCAATTGACCATTTTGCCCTTTAATTCTTTGGATAATTACTAACAACTTTCAGGAAATATCCTCAAATAAATCATTAAATTATTTAACTATTCTGCTTTAATCACCAAAATCTGAAATTTTACAATTTAATCACTAACCCGTAATTTGGATGTTATAGAAAAGATAAGCCAAAATAATCAAAGTACTCTGGAAACGATCACTAAAATCCAAGAGTCATTGGTTGATCAAATTATTGCCAAGCTATATAGCTTGAATCAGACAAGCGCACCTAGGGTAGGGTCATCTGAAGGGGTAGCTATGCCACCTACCCCGTAGGTGGTTATCTCACCTGGAATCTTACCAGGACTACAAGGGGACTCGTCCGCTGCAAAAGCAAAAGCCTCATATGCTGTAAAGGTACAGACTTCTGTATCCAACTCTGAGAATAATCTGGATGATTACCATATACTGGATTTTGATTAGGAAGACAATGTAAGGAAAATGGAAGAAATGATCAAACTCCTAGAAAACCAAATGAAGGTGGTTAATAGGGACCATGATTATTATGGAGTCGATGCTCTAGAACTGAGCTTAGTCCCGAATTTGGTGCTCCCACCAAAATTCAAAGTCCCCGAATTTGAGAAATTTGATAAGAACAATTGCACTTCAGCTCACATTACCATGTTCTGTCAGAAGATGACAAAATATGTAGGAAATGATCAACTCCTGATTCATTGCTTCCAGGAGAGTCTGTCTGGTTCAGACATCTGGTGGTACAATCAGCTGAATCGATGTCATATCAAGAGCTGGAAAGATCTAGCCAAGTCATTCTTGGAATAATACAAACATATAAATGATATCAGACAAGATCGAGTTATGCTACAAAGCATGGAGAAAAAACATAACGAAATTTTTAGACAATATGCATATAGATTGAGCGATTTAGCTGTGCAAGTTCATCCACCCTTGGATGAGAAGGAAACCAGGAAACTCTTCGTGCAAACCCTGAAGACTCCTTACTTCGGGCACCTGGTTGCAATCACATCAGGAATTTTCTCTGATTTAGTTATAGCATGGGAGATGATCAAAGTGGCCATAAAACAAGGCAAGATCGAGGGAGGGGAATCAAGAAAGAAACCTCCTATGAAGAAGAGAGATGGAGAGATTAATAACATTAATACCTACAACGCCAATAAAGGGGTTATAATCTTTAACTTAAAAATAACTACAGTTGTACCGTTAGGTGCTTCTAGTCAAAATTTGAGGGAACCTAGGAAAGAAAGAGAAAATGAGCATTTCGATCATATTCCCATGACGTACAAGGAATTATATCAACAACTCTTTGACACTCATGTAGTGTCACCATACCCGGTGGAACCTATAAAGCCCCTATAGCCCAGATGGTATGATGAGAACACTCACTGCAATATCATGGTGGTTTATCGGGGCACACTATTGAAAATCGCATCGTGTTCAAGAGGATCGTGCAAAGAATACGTAATAAGAATTGGATCTACTTCGACTTAGGAGCACGAAATATTGCACAAAATTATTTGCCTAATCATCAAGAGACTGGGATTAATGCAGTCACTACAGATAAAGACAAGAAAGTTCAAACTGGTGTTTCTGAAATAAAGTCTCTTTTGGCTTAGGTATTGAGGCAAATGGTAAAAGTAGGGTTTCTTGTACCACATTTTGATACATCAAGGAATGAAGATGGTAACCAGTGTTGTTACCACAATGAAGAAGGGCATGAGGTGCAAGATTGCCCGAAGTTTAATGACTTGATCCAGCTCTTGATGAATAGGAAGGAGCTGGAATTCTATAACGAAATCTAAGACTCTCTAGAAGTAGATGTTTGTACGAATGGAGAGTCATCTAAAAGTGTATATGGAAGGGACGTCCTTTGGTAATTACCCCTAAAGTGATAGCAGAGAAAACATAAGCAAAAGTAGTGATCACAACACCTCGACCATTTTTCTACAAGGACAACAAGCAAGTGCCTTAGAAGTATGAATGCCAAGTAAGCACCCCGAAGGAAGATGACAACAAAGTGGGGTATACCATGGGGAAACACTACTCCCAAGAGGCTAAGGCTCCCAGAGACCACTTGAACCCTTCAAAGAGGATGTGCTGACAATAAACGAGCCAATAAAGGAGGAAGAAGCTATAGAGTTTCTGAAATTTTTAAAGCACAACGAGTACAACATCGTAGACCAATTACATAGCCTGCCGACACGTATTTCAATGTTAACACTGCTGCTAAGTTCAGAAGCATATAAGGAAGCACTTTTAAAGGTCCTAAATCAGGCGTTTGTGCCACAAGACATATCGGTCATCAAAATGGATCGACTGGTTAACAATATTCAAGCTGATGATGAGATTCTGTCTGGTGGAAGAGGTCGAGCTAAGACATTACACATCACCACTCATTGTAAGGGGCACGCCTTATCGAGTGTGTTAATTGAAAATGGTTCAGCCCTTAATATGATGCCTTTGGTTACGTTGAAAAGGTTTCCAATAGATACTTCTCACATGAGAACATGCCAGAGTGTGGTCCGAGCATTTGACGAGACCAAGAGGTAGGTAATTAGCAAGATTGAGGTGTCATTAACCATTGGACCTACTACTTACAGTATTTAATTTTTGATAATGAACATCATGCCTTCCTATAACTGCCTTTTGGGAAGGCCCTGGATCCATGAAGTTGGAGCAGTACCATCTACGCTGCACTAGAAAGTCAAGTTTGTCATTGACAGGGCTCTTGTAATTATTAATGCCGAAAAAGATATTGTGGTGAGTGTAACTACTGACGCCCCATACATAGAAATAAATGATGAAGCGAGAGAATGTTCGTTCCGCTCCTTAGAATTTGTGAATGCCACATTTGTGGCTGAAGGAGGAATGATTTCCAAACCGCGACTCTCCGAATGCAGTAAAATGGAGATTTAGCAGACCTTGGGAAGAGGTGCCAAGATAGGAAGAGGATTTGGGAATTTGTTGCAAGGAATGATCAACCCTGTCCTTCTTATAACAAAGTTAGACCAGTTTGGGCTTAGTTTTTAGCCCAGTCAACAATAGAAGAGGAAGGAAATCCAAAAAGGCTGAGACAGAAGGTTGACCAGATTGAACGAGAAAGATTTTCAATGGGAACTCATGGTTTTTCCACTTCTTTATGAAACATTTAAATCCTTTGGTTATGAGTTTGGGACCACCTCACCAGATTTGGAGGCTGTTTTGAAAGATTGAAGTATTAACGCTATAACCACAGAAAATGCCGAAAATACGGATAGGACAGGAATCCGCCATTTGCCACTTGGGTCAGTGCTTAGCAATTGGACGGCTGAAAAATTGCCTTTGGTTTTCAAATTTCTTTCTGAGTAATACTCAAACTATCCCTATTCTCCTACAACAAGGGAAATAGGTGATCTTTTATAAGGGTGAATAAATGTTTTTTTTTAAATTCAATAAAAGATGCAGTTTCTTTCATGGCAAACATTTTTCTTATTTCATTTCTTTTGAACTCAATTTTCTTTCATTCAGTACTTTTTTTTTAACTCAATTTTCTTTTATTCAGTACTTCATTTCATTATATTTGGAATTTAATTTCCGATAATTCTATGTGGGATATTTTCCTCTCACGCATACAAATTTCATTTCTCTTTCAGGTCCCAAGATAATGATAATGCAGGCAATGATGATCCTGAACCGGAAGTGGATTTTGGGCAGTTCAATTGTCTTGGGGAAGTTGATGAATGTGACGATGAAAACGAGTATAGTTTACCTTCCGAATTATTAAGGATGGTAGAAAGAGAATACAAGCAAACATTGCCACATGAAGAGAAAATCGAAGAACTGAATCTGGGTACAGAATAAGAAAGAAAGGAAGTCAAAATTGGCACAACTCTCTTAACTGAAGCAAGAAAAAACTTAATATTCTTACTTCAAGAATACAGAGATGTGTTTGCATGGTCGTATCAAGACATGTCGGACCTAGATACAGATATATTAGTCCACAAATTGCCTATCAAACTAGAATGCAAACCTGTACAACAAAAGCTAAGGAGAATGAGACCTGAAATGCTTCTTAAGATCAAGGAAGAGGTCAAGAAATAGTTCGATGTCGGCTTCATTTAAGTGGCCAAGTATCTGGAATAGGTGGCTAACATAGTGTCGATTCCAAAGAAAGATGGAAAACTACGCATGTGTGTTGATTATCGAGACCTTAAGAAGGAAAGTCCCAAAGATAACTTTCCTCTGCTGCACATAGACACTTTAGAGGATAATACCATCGGGAACACTTTCTTCTCGTTCATGGACGAATTCTCAAGATATAACCAGATTAAGATGTATCCTGAGGACATGGAAAAGACCATATTCATCACAATGTGGGGAACTTTCTGCTACAAGATGATGCCCTTCAGATTAAAGAATGTTGGGACAAAATATCAAAGAGTTATGGTGACATTGTTTCATGACATGATGCACAAAGAAGTTAAGGTTTATGTCAATTACATGATTGTCAAGGCACAAACTGAAAATAAACATGTCGAGAATCTGAGAAATCTCCTTCAAAGGTTAAGAAAATTCCAACTGATATTGAACCCCAACAAGTGTACCTTTGGGGTAATATCTAGAAAGCTGTTAGGCTTTGTGGTCAGCAGAAGAGGCATCGAATTCGATAAAGATAAAGTCAAAGCCATCCAGAATTTACCTTCCCCACAAACATAGAAAGAGGTTCGAGATTTTCTGGGCAAGTTAAATTACAAAGAGTGGTTCATATCTCAACTGACAGACAAGTGCGACCCAGTTCTTCACCTTCTTCGAAAAAATAACTCTGGAACATAGAATGAGGATTGTCAGACTGCATTCGAGAAAATAAAACAATACTTATCTCGCACTCCTATCTTAATGTCCCCCATCCAGGTCAAACCTCTATTCTTGTATTTATATATATTCGAGAATTCAATGGGGTGTGTTATGGGTCAGCATGATGAATCCGGAAAAAAAAAGGGTCATTTACTACCTGAGCAAGAAGTTCACTAATTGCGAGGTCAGATATCCTCCCATCGAAAAGGTTTGATCTGCTTTAGTCTACGCTACGTGTAGATTCAGACAATACATGTTGCACCACACCACTTGGTCGATTTTCAAGGTAGACCCACTAAAGTATATGATGGGTGTGTCTACTCTCTCTGGAAGGTTAGCCTGATGGCAGATGGTGTTATCTAAATTTCACATCGAGTACGTGAAAAATGCATTTTGATGGTGCATCAAATGCATTAGGACATGGCATTGGGGAAATAATGGTCTCCCCTGAAGGAAATCATTACCCATTTACTAGCAGACTGAATTTCGATTGTACCAACAACATGGAAGAGTATGAGGATTGTGTTTTGGAGATTTGGATTTAGTGATCTATCAGCTCCGTGGAGAGTGAAATGAAGGATGTAAAGCTGGTAGAGTACCGAATGCTAATATTGGATCTACTCAAAGAATTTGATGAAGTCTCATTCCATTATGTGCCTAGAGAAGAAAACCAAATGGTTGATGCTTTAGCTACCTTGGCAATCACATTTAAGGTGGGCAGGGAGTCTGATATGATGTCAATTAACATGAAGTTATATGAATACCCAGCTCATTGTTACCAAATCGAGGAAGTAAAAGACACTAAGCCTTGGTACCGTGACATTCTGCAATACATCAAGAACCGAATTTATCCAGAGGAAGCCACCGAAACTAATAAAAGAACTATTAGAAGAATGGAGGGTGGATATGTTCTTGATGGAGAAGTCTTGTACAAGAAAAGCCATGATCATATCCTGTTGAGATGTGTTGATGCATAAGAGGCAAAGTTGATATTAGAAGAGGTACATAACGGAGTTTGTGAAATGCATGCAAATGGACATATGATATCGGGGAAAATTATGAGATGCATATATTTTTGGTCCACATTGGAAAACGACTGCATCAATTATGTTAGAAGATGTCACAAATGTCAAATCTATGGGGATAAAATCAATGTTTCATCTCAACCTCTTCATGTAATGACCGCACCATGGCCATTCTCTATGTGGGGTATAGATGTTATCGGGAAAATTCACCCGAAGGCTTCAAACGGTCATCGTTTCATTCTTGTGGCAATCGACTATTTCACGAAATGGGTAGAGTCTACATCATATGTCAGTGTCACTCAATTCACTATTTGTAAGTTCTTAAAAAAAAGATCATATGTTGGTATGATTTACCTAAAAGAATCATTATCGATAATGCCACGAACATGAACAATAAGATGATGGATGCTTCTTTTGAATAATTTAACATAAAGCATCATAACTCTACTATTTATAGACCGAAGATTAATATAGCAGTAGAAGCGGCAAACAAAAACATCAAGAAGATAATGGAAAAAATAACTAAGACATATAATGATTGGCACGAGAAATTACCTTTTGCTTTGTTTGCTTATCGAACCTCGGTATGAACTTCGACTGGGGCAACCCCATTCTCATTAGCATATGGGATAGAGACAGTGTTGCCCATTGAGGTAGAGATTTTGTCACTC
The DNA here is from genome assembly GCF_006381635.1 of Hibiscus syriacus. Taxonomy (NCBI): domain Eukaryota; kingdom Viridiplantae; phylum Streptophyta; class Magnoliopsida; order Malvales; family Malvaceae; genus Hibiscus; species Hibiscus syriacus. The sequence continues at coordinate 857,029 of NW_024062608.1, forward strand.
CGGGTCTTGTCAGAAGTTAAACTAGATGATGCATAATGGGTCCAAACTTGATATGCTCAGTTGAACCTAATAGATGAAAAGAGGTTGAAAGCCATTCACCATGGTAAACTCTACCAAAAACGAATGATTTGAGCACATAATAAAAAGGTGCCCCAAGAGTATTCCATTAAGGAGATATTGTGCTTTCTTTGGAGGAGCGTTGATTCTGACTAAAATGGACGAGCCAGAACTGCCAAAACCCATTAATTCATATGCAGTCGAAAAATATTTTGCTTAGGGTGAAAATACGAAAAGGCACCCTAAGTTAAAAAAAATGAGAAAAGAAAAATGTTTAGGGTGAAAACCAAAAAGGGTGCCTTAAATTGAAAAAAAAGTGGGTCCAAGATGAAAACCCGCAAAGGGTGACTTGAAACCAAGGATGGATCTAAGTTGAAAACTCGAAAGGGCAATTTGGATAATGATTCAGGAAAGGTTTCGAGTCACGACCTCCAAATCTTCTACATACTTAATGATTCAGAGAAATGTTGCACTTCCGAACATTGTCGTATTTTCGAAATCCCCTTGACAAAGGTTGCACTCAAAAGTTATCTAACGATGTATCAGTTCAAAAACACCCGCATTAATGTTCCAGAATATTTTCCATACACTCTGTTCCTTTTTCCTTATAAATAAATATGACCATTTCTCTAAGTTAATTCCTTTTAAGCATCTTGGGTTGAATTTAAACTTAATGATTTATTCACTTTTGAAAAGATAATTGCGTATTACTATACAAAGATTTTGTTTTGAAAGGTACATATATTCGAAAGTCGATCAAGGCTTATGCACCATACTTGAGATAACTGAAAGACATTGCCCAAACCAAGACTAGAAATAACATTCTATACATCGAATTTAAGCATGTTGAAAAATCCAATATCAAGAATCAGAAATTCAAGATTCCAGAATCAAGAGTCATCAAGACTGACAACCAGAAATTGAGATTTCTCTCCAAATCCTAAAATAACTTATTTCACATATGCATTTTAGGTACACATAAGAGCATTGCATCCATAGCATCGCATATATGCATAATTTTTTAGATTCTTGTTAGAGTCAATTTCAACTTCACAACGAAAGATATTGAACTTGAAGCACAACTTCACAGCGAATGAGTCATCCACAATTTCAATTTCACAACGAAAGATATTGAACTCGCAACGATCCAATTTACAAAATTGGATTTCCACTTCACAACGAAGGACATCTAATTCAAAGCTCAACTTCTCATCGAATGAGCCATCCACGATTTTAATTTCACGAAGAAGGATATCGTGCCCAATGGATTTATGGATTGACTTAGTGTAATAGAAAATACGTCATCTGCAACAACATGGGGTTATCTCCCAGCCTAGTACAACAAAACTCAAGGAGAGAAGAGTTATCTGTCAACGAGAACTTTTGAGTGTGATCTCATTCAGTTCGAGGACGTATTTACCGCAAGGTAGCAGCAAGTAACTACTTTCCGATCAAATTTTCATACCAAGGTCTTTAAACCGAGAAGAAGACCAATGTTGGCTAAGATTGGTAACAAGAAGCCACTTTTCGATTCAAATTTTGAATTATTATTTCAACTTCACAATGAAGGATATCATTGTTTAAAGACAACTCCTGAGTCATCCACGGTATGACTCAACAATAAGAAATCGTCCCCCTCTATTCTGTATTCTACAGCAGAGGGTAGTTGATAAGATTTCAATGGCAACCTTAAGTTGAAATTTCAAGCTCAGAAGTCAACCATTCTCACAAAAGCAGACTACCCATATGCACCGAACAAAAATTTGTGCCTTTTTGTTTTTGCCCTATTTTCATTACACAATAATGGGCAAAGAGGGGCAGATGTAGTCACTCATTTTCGCCTGGGGTATTATTTAATATATATAATATATACAAAATTTTGAAAACATATATAATATATATAGTTTTTGAAAACGTTTTGAAAACATATATATAATATATAGTTTTTGAAAACATTTTGAAAATATATATATAATATATAGTTTTTGAAAATATTTTGAAAATATATATTTTTTAAAAATATTTATATATTATATATTATTTATTTATTATGTTATTGTAATTTATTATTGATTTTCATTTTTATTTATTTTCTTTCTTTTTGTTATTTGGTCCAAATAGGGAGTCCAAGTTCAAGTCAAATAAGGGCATGAAGGAGCCCAACCGGGTGGCAGGCCTGGCCCAGCAAACGAACCCGACCAAGAGTCCAGCAAACTGACCTGGCCTGACCCAAGTTCGCTTGACCTAGCGAACTAGGGTTTTCAATTTAAGTAAAAGCGTCACACGATTATCAGCCGTGGGATTAAGCATCGATCGAACGACCCAGATCGTATATCATCTAGGGTTTATGAAACCCTAAAAATGTTATCACACATAACCGATCCTGAGCCGTTGGATCTGCAGCCAATCCAACGACCCAAAACAGAGACCAGCCTTAGTGTTTTCAACAACCCTCAACCGTCGAGCAAAGGGAATTCGACCAATTTGAAGAAGTCATCCCCTAGTGGGAAACTATTTTCTTAGCACAATCAACAATCAACCCAACGTGATTTCATAGGATTCAAAAAACATGTATTTCTATCCTAGTGAAACACTAAACTGAACGAAAAATAAGGAAATCTTAGTCTATAAATTCTTGTAAATTCAAAGAAAAAACAGGTTAGAAATTGAAGCAAAGGACTTGTAATTTCGAAAAGAAACGTAATAAAAACAAGGTATTTTCTGTTACCTTTCTCGGCTTTGCACATGCATGTTGGTGTTTGGTTCATTTTGTTTTTTTACTCGAAAAACCACGAAAAGAGAAATCGATGATCGGGAGGAGGGGCATGCGAAAGATCTTTCTTAGATCTAGCCCACCTTAAGGTTGTTTTATAAAAACGGTGGGGATATTTGAAAAGAGAAATAAAAAAGCTTTTGAACGGTATAAAAAGAAGTGGGTTTCATCGCCGATGAATAGCCGCCGACGAGGCGGAGCATGGTCGGATTCTGGGTTTCAGTTGAATGTTCTTCGTTTCATGAAGAACACTTCAGAAAAATTTTTGAAGCTTTATTTGATCGGTCTCAAAGGGGGAGAGAAAAATGAAATTTGTTTCTGATTGTTGGGCTTTATAGTTGACCCAAATACCCAACCGGATCCCCTAAGGATGTGCATGTTTTCACACTGTAGGGTCTAATTGCAGAGCTAGTCCCCGAGTTATTTTTAAAATCTATTTTATGCTTTAAATTTAATTTTAGTTCCGATTTTTCTCTTAAATTCACCACTCACTTTACTTTATTTTTCAATTTGGTTCTTTCTTTATTTAATTCATGTTTCTATTTAATTATGTTTAAAGAGTTATTATATTTTTGAGTTCTTGATCCTATATTTTTATTTATTTTTATTATTTTTATTTAACTGATTTTTTTCTTCATTTGTACTTGATCTTGCATTTGGTAGTTTTTTAATTAACCTTTTTTTGCATCGTATTCTTCATCACTTCAAGTTTCTAATGTGTAATTTTATTTCTTCACGTAGCATGAACTAGTTCCGTTTATTTTTATCATTCCATTATGTTAATTTTATTTCTATTTATTTCTCAGCACATATATGTATATATTTCTTTTCTCTTTGTTTCATTCAAAGTATTATAATTTAACTTTTGTTAATTTTTCCTTTTGATCAATTCAATATTTTACTTTACAAATCTAACATCTTTTTGATGTTTAGGGTACTTTATAATCAATCGGATGTAAGTAATTTGGATCAAATTTTTACTTTTAATTTAACTTTCAATTTTCGTAATTAAGATAACTGGAAATTAAATTAGTACCGAAAGGGCAGTACAAGGGTGCTAATCCTTCCTTAACTGTAACCGACTCCCAAACCCGATATATTTTTGGTAAGACGCAAATAAGATAATAGAAATAAACCGAGGTGTCCGATCAACCTAAATTTTTTTTAAAAAATGATCAGTGGCGGCTCTAACACATTTATCTAAGTCGAAGCTCAATTCCAGGCCCACCCAAAAGAAGGTTGCAACACATATACCAAAACACTTGCCTAATTATATTTTGAATAATTCTAAGGATTTTTCGCAAACCTTTGCACATTGTATAATAAGCTAGCATATAAAATGATGCCTAAAAAATATCTGAGAGATGATTATATGTGTATATTGATGTGAATAACTTATAATGTTTCTTATCTATATTTAGCTGCAAAATTTGTAAGTCTCAACATCGGGTAAAAATACTTTGTATAATTGTTGATAATATAATTGTATGGTAATAAAATCATTTATAGTACGCATACATGTATGATATAAAAATGTACGATATTTTAATGATAGTTAATATAGATATGAAATTAAAAGCATATTAGCTTTGTTAATTCGACTATGTGAATATTATTCATTTATTTTTGTGTCTATATGTTATAAGTATATATTATGAATAGTATACTATTGTTTTTAATTTTTGAATAATTTATGATTTTATAGTTTGTGTTATGTCTTTAAATATTCAATAGTGTTTTTAGTATTTTTAATTTTTAGTAATTTAATTTTTAGTAATTTAATTTTTATTTTTATTATTTTTATATTTAAAATAATTTTATTTTTTAAAAAATTAAATAAGTATTTGAACTTAAAAAATAATTTAACCTTCGAATTTTAAAAAAATATATGTTATCTATCACGTCATCAATCATTATGGACTAATATGTTGGCACCATGAGCTATCATATAAATATTGTAACGAATAACATTCAATTTCATAACTTAAAAGATCAAGGATTATATTAAGTGTAAAAAAATTTAAGGGCCACACTACTTTTTTATTTATAAAACATTGAAAACTTATATTTTTAAGCCTAAATTTTATAAGAGGGAAACAATGTTGGCGAAGAAATAAGGAAACGGAGAAAAGGAAATTTAAAGTCTAAAATTGATGTCCAAATGATATAATTTTCTTTTGCATCAATTAAAGGATGTTAGTACTAAATAATTTATATTATTTCTTAAAATTTTAAATTCAAATATCATATATAAAAAAATATAAATATTTTAAAATGTCACATTATATTGCCAGTGACTATTAGTTCTCTTGTTTTTTTATGTTATGTCTTTTATCTTTTTTGCTTGAGTATTTTTAATTTTGAATAAGATTCTCAGTCCTTGTAACATGATTTTTCTATGCTCTTGTAGCACACGTTTTCTCTGCTCTTAAGGCACGATCCTAATGGTTTTTGGTAAGTTTTTGCATACCTTTGCGGTTGTTTTAGTTTTCACACAAAATCTGTCACGACATTTATTTTCTTATTGGTTAGTCGGTGGTCACGTATAGACAAATCCCTTCTTTTGGTAAAAGTTTGTTCACCGATGTAATCAAATTGTGTAGCGAAGCAGCCTGCCAGATTATTTGGTTCGCTCTCCACTCTTTTATCACTTAGTCAAGCATCTCATTTGACAAAGATTAAAGGAGTTTTTATGAAGTTTATTGGATTTTGATGTTGATCTTCATTCTCATTGTAAGGTTTTATTGTTCTTCGTAACTTTAGTTTTAATTTTTCTTTTGTATGAGTATTTTGGTGACTATTGTCTCTAAATTTCCCTCTATATTTTGATGTGTTGTAATTTAATTCCTTCTATTAATAATAGAATCCAGTTGTCAATGTTAAAAAATGCTTAATACAAAAATAAGTGCATGGACTTTGCCTCAAAAATCGTTTTAGTGCCTAAAGAAATTTTCACTAAAATTAAGTGCCTGAAGTTTTCATCGGAGCACTTTTAGGTGCCTGGACCATAACGGTCGTTAAGTGACACGTGTCGAGCCTTGATAATTTTGAGAATTTATTTTAAAATTTTTTAAAAATAAAAAAATATTTTTATTAAAAAAATAATCCCCGTGCAACAACAACCCTCTTCCCTTTCTTCCTACCTTCGCCATTCCCCCCTTTCCCCCTTCCATGGTCGTCAGTCAGCTAGTCGTGGCCGTCACCGCCATCGTCTTAGTACCGGAGTCTACTCCTGATCAAACCCTCGTCGGCCTTTCGTTGTAAGCTGCCACCGTTTTTTGTTGAGAAACATTCAAAGGTTTATCATATTTTAAGTCACTATAGTTGTTTTTTGTCGATTTTGGTCAATCTCGATGTTCATAAGCCACACTATCACCACCATTCGAACCATTGTACAATTCTGTTCAAAATTTATCCTGGTCGTCACTCCGTCGGTGCTCCTCTAGCATTCCATCGTGGAGATTAAGATTTAAAGATTTAAGGATTTGGATTTTGGGGATTCGGGTGATAGTAAGGGCGATGATTGATCGATGTGTGGCCGACGATGAGTGGGTGATCGTTCGCCGATGATGATGGTGGTCGGCGATTGTTGGAACGGGGTTGAAATGAGAGATTTTAGTTTTTTTTAGATTTTTTATAATTTCATTAAAAGTTTGAGGTTTTTTTATAAATAAATTAAGTTTTTTAAATATTTTATTTTTCATTAAAAATTGATATTTTTATTATAAAAATAAAAAAACAATGGTGGGCACATAAAAGTATAACTGAGAAAACGTTAGGTACCAATTTTTAGCAAAAAAATTCTTTAAGCACCAAATCATATTTAGAGATAAAGTTTAGGCACTTAATTTTGTATTAAGCCAAAACTGTAATTGTCGGTGTCATAGATTATTTTCGTATATACACTTATTGCAAATACCCTTTTACTCCAACTGTAGGAAGTTGCATTTGGGCAATTTTATATTAAAAACCCCAAATAAATAATCTAAAGAAATAGGACCCTCCAGAAAATATTTGAAAGAATAACCCCCAAATCGTCCACATCATATGACCTCGCAGCCTGCAAACAACGTGTTAAATCCTCGCACCCTCCAACACGTGAGATACATTCAACGTGGGCACACTTTCCAAGTAAGTCGATAAAATAATTGGATAAGCGTGAGGTAGCCTTTATGATCCAAAATATTGCGAGATTTATGGGGTACCTTGCTGCCTACAAAACGTGAGGTTCTTTCGAATTCCATATAGCATCCTAATTTGAAACGTAGAAATTAAATAAATATAATAAATATAATAATAATAATAATAATTATTAATAATAATAATTATTAAATATAATAAATAATTAAAATATAATAATATATAAATATAGTAATTAAAATAGATATTTTATAAAAAATAATTATAATATATTTTGTAAATTTTGAAATAATAAAAATTTATATGTATAAAATATTAAATATAATAAATAATAAATAATATTATATTTAAAAGATAAAAGCTGGTAGCAATTTCGCATCTTGCAGGGCACGAGTTGCATTTAAAACCACGCTTTCCCAGGTGTGAGAACGGTTATAAATAGGGCCCTCTACTCCTATTCATCGCCATACACATCCCTTTCATATATTCAAAGATTAAAAAATTTCATATCATGGTGGCGAGTCTATTAAGACATGATGGAAATCACGTATTTGATTATTGGAGGTGAAATGATGAGGTAAATTAATTAATATTATTTTGTATTTTTACTATTTATTTATTTATTGATTTAGTTTATTTGTTTCGATATTTAAATAGTTTTTTAATATTTATATTTCGTAGGGATATGAACGTGTATTAAAGTGTCATATAAATTGTGTGACACTGCCCGATGCAAATATTATTGACTATTTACATTTAGCGGATTTCTGATATATCATTAGTATAATTGGTGATGGTGTGAAGTTGCATCATCCACTTATAAATGCATTGGTGAAAAAATGGAGACCGGAGACGCACACGTTTCATTTGGAGGGTCGATGAAGTTGTATGTATTGTTTTCTGATGCTGATGATGGTACCACTGTGCCAAGTTGGAGATGAGCGGAGTTCGACTTTGATCTAACTATTGACAGCCCGACGGTAAATTTGAGAAATGACTTCAATTTGTTAAGCACACACAATACAAGAACAATTTGGGTGCATCATCATTTTTGATGCCAAGGCATTCTTGCATTGCTAGATTCGAGTTTGACTTGAACATGCCACCAACGTAACAATCCAGTTTAACCCGTTCGATGATTTCTCATCTAGACGATATTAAACATATATCCCTTCTGTAGATAACATCTTAACACATATGGGGAGACATTCTTTTACTAGTGTGCATGACGTTGATATTGGGGAACCGATTCGTGAGCAGTCTCGTGATCGACAATCACATGCAGTAGTGGCTAACTTTGATTTAAATGAGGTTGAACTATTTCGCTTAGAGGGGGATCATTCTGACGAATAACCAATAAAGGACCTCGACCCCGGTGGTGATGCGTTAGACCCCTTCTATGAAGAACCAGAAGACCTTGACATACCACCAGAAGTAGAAGACAACGAAGAATACAACCCAATTTCAATGGTTCCACCTGCTGCAACGCTCCAAAATTTTTCTAATTCCCACACATTGAGCAATACAATCAACATAATGATGGTGATCACTATGTTAGAATGGTTTTCAGGTTAATATAATGTTTTAATTTTTTATTATTTATTTTGATTTGTTTATTGGTAAGTTGACAATTTTATTTACTTTTTTTACGAATGAGTTTTAGGACAAAAGAACAAGATGTGGATGGAATCAAGAACTACAACATACGTCGCTCCGTCACGTCAACTATGAAAAATATTTGATGTGGATAAGTACATCGTTGAGTGTCTCCACAAGAAGTAGGGATGTAATTGGAGGGTTCGTGTATCACGATTAAAGATGATAAACAACCTTTGGAAGCTTAGAAAATACATCCAACCACATACATGCACCGCCAACATCTTGAATCAAGATCATCGTAACTTGGATGTGTGCGTGCTTTCTGAAGCCTTCATTCTGCTGCTCAAATCAAAACCACGTATTACAATTACAACCTGTATTGCTTCAGTTAAATCGCTATATGGGTACACAGTTACCAACCACAAAAGCATGGTATGCATGGTATCAGGCCCAACAAAAATTATCCGGCCAATCAGAGGAATTATACGATGAATTGTTGACATGGCTTAAACTAATGTAGAAACATATTCCGGGAATAGATTGGAAAAAGTCTCGGCTTACGAAAATGATCGTGTTATACAAGGTGTCTACCAATTCTACCGGTTCTTTTGGACTTTTTTGCAATGCATTTCGACACTGCAAGCCGATTGTTCAAATCGACGACACTTGGTTATATGTTCGATACACTTAAATAATGTTATTGACGGTTGCACAAGATGACAACAGAAAAACTATTCCCATCGCCTTTGTAATTGTCGAAAATGAAGATATCGACTTTTGAGAATTCTTCCTTATGAACTTACAAACATATGTTCTATCACATGTGATGCAAGATATAGATGATGGGAGTTTTCTTATTTCTGACAGAGGCGCTGGTATTAAATACGTACTCCAGCGTATGAGCCCGTCTTACCAACCCCCAATATCTATAATCGATACTATTTATGACATATTTTCGCAACCTATTTACAGAATTTCAAGAGTCAAGATGAGTGTCTAATGGTGCTTTGAAATGGGTACGTCTTTCACCCTTTTAGTCTTACCATATATTTACAAAAAAATATTTCAAATTAATTATTCCACTTTTTATTAATAGGTTACACACAGTTCATACGTGAGTTTGAGGACCTGATGCAGGAACTGAGACACATGAATTTTGAGAGCTTCAAATATCTTGCTAGAATCCAAAAAAAGAAATGGCTTTGATCATTTGACGGGGGTAGACGGTATGGTCACATGACAACGAACTTGGCTAAGACAATAAATTTATCACTAAAGGGAGTGTGCTATTTGCCTATCATATCCATTGTCAAAGTGACATATTATCGACTAACAACCCTTTTCACAACCTTGGGAAGGAAAGCAGTTGACTGGATGGCAGGTGGCCACCAAATCTAGTCAGACATTCTCAGAAAATTGTAAACATTCCAGCAGTATTCCAACGCGATGAGTGTCATATGTTTCTCTCGTGAAATGTCATTATTTCGTGTATCAGAATTTGCGAAGCCATTGGAAGGCATACAACACAACGCATACATGATTAATTTACGAGAAAACATGTAAGTGTAAATTCTTCCAAACTTTTAAATACTCGTGTGCGCACACCATTGATGTTGCTTCTTCTGTTCCGATATCCTAAATGAGATTCGTTGATCGAGTTTACTTACTTGAAACTATATTCAATGTTTATGAATATGAGTTCCCTCCCATTGGAAATGAATGGTATTTGGATGAAGTTGATAATGAACCTACAATATGACCAAATTATGCACTACGACGAAAAAATCGGTCGTCCACGATCAACCTAGATTTTTTATGACGAGGATTTGGTTGAACGTCAAGAAAGAACCAGACAACTGAAATTATGCCCTATATGTAGGAATCCCAAACACACGAAGAACAAATGTCCCAATCGCTCAGGCCGACATATCAATTAAATGAGCTTTTTGTATTATTTCTTTTTTAATTAACAACATATATTACTTAGTTTTCAATTTCTTTCGATTTCTTCATTCACCAAATCATGTTTTCCAACCTTTTCCAACACAATTTTTATACTCATTAAAATATCTTGTACGTGGTCAAATTAGCCTTAACATAAATATAAGTTGCAATACTATACCTCTAAGCATATAAATTCTGAAATCACTCATATTTACAAACAAGAAATAACACTCCAATATGTCTATCAAACCATTTTTTTCTTCTTCCTTCACAAAACCATGATTTGTAACCATTTTCAACGTTATTTTTACACCGCTTAAAATGTTTTATATATGATGATATTATAGTCACATTAAAGATAAATTGCTACACTACACGTTTATAATTAAAATTTTTAAAAAAAATCAGTTTCCCACAACCTTTGATTCTGTTGTGGATCTGTTATCTATCGTTTTTTTTACTTCAATTGATTCTTTAATTTTAATGACTTTAATTTTTTGAGATTTTTTTTCTGGGTTTGTTTCTTTATGTAAAATACTTTTCAAAGCTCAAATCTTCCAACTTTTGAGTTTATTTAGATTTTATTTTTGCTTATTGAAAAACCCTTTTTTCTCCCTTTAAGATTAACTGAAGTTGTGGATCTAAGAGATTTACTTTGGCTTTGTATATGGTTACCTCATAAATTTCTGATCTGGATTCCTTCATTTCATCTGTTTGGCTTACTGGATTTTTTCAGAAAATTTGTAAAATGCTTACAATCTTTCCTCTCTCTCCTCCTTATTAGTTTTTACACTGTTCTTCAATTCCGTGTTTGGATTTGTTTCTCTCTTTCTTGAAATTGGGTGTTTGGATCCGTTTCTCACTTTCTCTCTTCCTTTGAATTTTTGTGTTTGATCTCTCTTCGTTAAATTCACCAAATAGATTCTATACTTTATGAAAATTAGGGTTCTGATCTATTTTTGGTTTTCAAATTTGATTCAAATTTACGATATAATCTGGATTTCATTATCTTATGAGTTGCTATATAGGTTCAATCTTCATCACGTTTGCTTGATCTATATCGGATTTGGAGTTAAATCCAAGCTTGCTTGCTTTAGCGTGTTTAGTTTAGTACAGAAGTCGGATAAATTTCCTTTATACGGACTCTCTCCCAATATTCGTTGGAGTTGCTTCTGCTTTTTGCTTTTTGCATGTGAACGTTACCGGCAACCACATTAAAGTTCCAAAGCAGAACCTTCGCCGGAAAGCAATCCCGCCGGAAAATAGCAACTACTTCCTACTTGCCAGCCAGGTACATATAGTGGTCGGCCAGGTATTTAAACGTGCTATGCTAGTGTTTTACGCAATTTACCATGTAATTGTTAATAAACTTACTTATTATCATTACAATTCAAATTTTTCAAAAAAAAAGTTTTGAAATTGACAGTAAACATTAGAACGTATTTTATAAATTAACAATCAATATTATTCTTTTTTTCTCCCCTTTTAACACTAGGCTTTTAGCAATTAAATATATTCATAAATATTCACCCCGCATAATAATAAAAATCATTATTATTCTATTTTCGTAGTTCCTCGTAGCTTCGGCTATAGATGATTACTTGAGGTCATGTCCTTCTTTTAGATCCCATAGGGCGTATAGCAGGCGGGCTCGACAGAGTGGTGTCAAGGAGACTAGACTTAGAGTTTGTATGTTGCATGTAGGTACATTAAATGCTAGGCTGTTAGAGCTAACCAACGTACTAAGTAATAGGAAAATAGATTTTGCATGTATTCAAGAGACTAGGTGGAAAGGGGCTCGCACCAGAGAGTGTGACGGGTACAAGCTGTGGTATTCAGGCGTAAATAACGCTAGAAATGGGGTGGGTATCTTGGTATCCTCTAGGCTCAAGGAAAATGTAGTTGAAGTTTGTAGATACCATGATAGGATCATGATGTTTAAGGTTATTATAGAAGTGGAAGTGGTGAATGTCCTTTCAGTGTACGCCCCACACGTTGGCCTAGGGGAGGGGAAAAACGTTGCTTCTGGGATTTGTTAGATGATGTACTTAGGAGTATTCCGGAGGACCAAAGAGTTTTCATAGGGGGAGACTTCAATGGCCATATAGGTAGTGAAATCGACAGGTATGACGGTGTTCATGGGGGTTTCGATTTTGGTAGTAGGAACAAAGAGGGGCGTACGTTGCTTGAATTTGCTACTGCACACGATATGGTGGTCACTAAATCTTTCTTTAACAAGAGAGATGTGAACTTGATTACGTTCCATAGCAGAGGACATTGTACACAAATCGACTACATACTGGTTCGAAATCGGGATTGATGGGCTTACATTGACTGTAAGGTATTCCTTGAAGAGGCATGTGCATCACAACATAGATTGTTGGTTTTGGTGTTCCGCGTACGCAATGAGGGGAGCACTCATAGGAGGGCTAAACTAGGTAAACCTAGGATCCTTTGAAAGAACTTACATGAAGCGACAGCTGATGACTTTAGGAGTAAGGTTTTTTCTCATACATGTTTTAGAACTACAAACTCAAATAATACATATATGTTATGGAAGAATATGGAAAATTCCATCAGAGAGGTGGGCAAAAACATCCTTAGGTTGTCGACAGAGAAGGTCAAGGAACATAAAGAATCGTGGTGGTGAAACAACGAAGTTCAAACTAAGGTGAAGACAAAGCAAACTTGCTTCAAGGAGTTGCTACAATGCAATGAAGACGAAGAAAGATCGAGAGCTAAACAAAGATACAAAGAGGCAAAGCAGGAAGCCAAGAAAACAGTGGCTAAAGTAAATGATAAGGCATACGAGGAAATGTACAAGAGATTAGACACCAAGGAATGACAAAATGACATCTTCAAGCTTGCAAAATCCAGGGAGAATAGGAAAAAGGATCTAGGTAGTATTAGGTTTATTAAGGACTACAATGGTGTTCTTTTAGTAAAGATCATGATATTAAGAGGGCTTATGGTAGTTACTTCTTTGGCTTATTTAATAACGATGCCTCTCCATGTAGAGATAGTAACGTTGATGGGTCAGCCGACCATCATACATCGGCCAATGACTACCCTACAAGTAGGATTGAGATTGAGGAAGTCAAAATAGCCCTTAGAAAGATGAGGAGGGACAAAACTGTCGGTCCAGATCAAATTCCTATCACTGTGTGGTTGACCTTAGGAGAATATGGAGTAAAGTGGTTTACCAACATCTTTAATAGTATTTTAGAGACTGCCAAGATGCCAGAGGAGTGGAGAGAGTCGACGGTGATACCAATCTATAAGAATAAAGGAGATCCCCAACGTTGTGGTAATTACAGAGGTATTAAACTACTCAGTCATACCATGAAGCTATGGGAAAGGGTGATAGAGGCTAGGTTGAGATAGGTTACTAGGGTTTCGGAAAACCAATTTGGCTTTATGCCAGATAGGTCTACTATGGAGGTGATTCATCTACTTCAACAGCTTTTGGAGAAATATAGGGAAAAAATAGAGATCTTCACATGGCGTTCATTGACATTGAGAAGGCATATGATAAAGTACCCCACGATACGATCTGGAAGACCTTGGAAACGAGACGGATCCAAACTGCTTATATCCGGGCGATTCGTGATATGTATTGTAGATCTACTACATACGTCAGGACTACAGTTGGCGACACCGAGGCATTCCCAGTGGAAATCGAACTCCACCAGGGGTCGAATCTTAGCCCTTACATCTTCGCCTTGATTATGGTTATGCGACACCAGACGGTGTTCCATGGTGTATGCTTTTCGCTGACGACATTGTCCTAGTTGCTGAAACAAAAAATGAGTTGAATAGTAGACTGGATACCTGAAAGACTGCTTTGGAAGAAAAAGGTCTAAGGAACAATATTGAAAAGACAGAGTATTTATGTTCAAACTTCAATGGGAACCAAAACGATGAAGATGTAGAAGTTTGCATCAAAGGACACGTTCTCCCCTCAAAGGATTGTTTCAAATACCTAGGGTCTATGATACATAAAGATAAGGGTGTAGACGATGATGTTACACACCGTATAAAGGTGGGATGGCTAAAGTGAAGGGTTGCTACTGGAGTTTTGTGTGACAAGAAGGTGCCTCTAAAACTTAAGGAAAAATTTTATAGAATGACAATAAGACCAGCGTTGCTGTATAGATCCGAATGTTGGGCAATCAAGAAGGATCATGTAAGGAGGATAAAGGTCGCAGAAATGAGAATGCTTCGATGGGTATGAGGTAGGACTCTGTGGGACATGGCACCAAACTCTACAATTAGGATGTCCTTGGGGGTGGTGCCTGTATCCAAAAAATTGATGGAGGGAAGACTACGGTGGTTTGGGCATGTCCTTAGGTGACAACCATCAGATGCGGTCAGGAGGGTAGAGTCGATTACAACCGACGATGCCAGAAGGAGAGGACGACCAATGAGGAAATTGGTAGACTGCTTGAGATCTGATTTGAAGGATTTAACCCTTACCGAGGACATGACCTCTGACAGGAAAGTATAGAGACTTAAGACCAGGGTAGTCGAATAGTGTGGGCCACAACTATAAGGTGTAGCATCTTGTCTTCTTTTTTAATGTCTTAGTAGTAATTTCCATGACTTCTACTTTTTATACGGTTCTGTCATTGGAATTTATGAAAGCTTAGAACTAGGGTAGCGGAGTAGTGTTGCCTTAGTTTAGGTTTTAACCCATTTGACTTTATACCTTCTCGTAGCTTGCTATCGCTGACTACTGTATATCATTCTCTTCATGTTTCCTCTTTTTAAATTTTGCCAGGACTTACGTTTTCTGTTTATATGCAGATATTTTTACGCAGGGATTACTTCCCCATTACAGATGCGCATATGGAGACTGAATATGAAGTCTGTTCAACTATGTATTTATTTATTTATTTATACATACATTGTATTTTATCTTTATTTTTAATTTTCTAACTTCCGGAGATCTTCCACGGAAGCTGCTCTCTACCTAGCGTTGGGGGCAGCCTACTACCCTATCTCCCCTTACCCCCATTGCATATGGGAATAGGATTTTGTTGTTTTTGTTATTGTACACTAAAGGTAGGGTATGAAATCTATTGTCCTTGCGCTTTATAGGTCGAAAGATCCCCATAAATCTCGCGATATTTTGGATCATAAAAGCTACCTCGCACTTCACAATACGTGAGGTCATTTTATCTAATTGTTTTATTGGCTTACTTGGAAAGTACGTCTACGTCGAATGTATCTTACGTGTTGGAGGGTGCGAGGATTTAATACGCTGTTAACAGGTCTCGATGTCGTATGATGTAGATGATTTGGGGTTATTCTTTCAAATATTTCTAGATAACTCTATTTTTTAGATAATTGTTTATTCGAGGTTTTAATATAAAATTGCCTTGCATTTGGGCCAAAGATTCATTTTCACCAAGTTTGCCCTCTTTATTCGATTCTTCAGACATATCATAATCAAGCCTGAGAAAAATCAAAGCTTGACTCTCAAGGCTTGACTTTGAACCTTCCAGAAGACTCGTAGTTGAAAGAGACGATGTATCAGAAGTGAACACTCTCTTCACTGGTAGACTACGGTTCTCTCATTTTCCTCGAGTTTTCCTTCAATTTTCTCGCTCCTTCAACCCCGTATCTTGCATTACCTCAGTGCCTTTCTTTTCTTATATTTGAAGCTTCATTTTTTATTTTTATTTATTATTCTTAGTTTTTTTTTTGTCAAGATTGCTCCTTGAGTGGCTGGGTTATACCTTGTTGGTGGTCAGCTTAGAGTTTTGAGCTTATTCTGCTCAGGATTTCAACTGAGAAGAAATCGGTAAACCATCTGTCTTCAACTTTCCAGCTGGAATTCAGGAACTTTTAATCTCATAAATTTCTAGGATATTTGAAAACTTTAATCTTTTTTTAATTTTGGGATTATTGGTTTGTTTTTATTTCCCGGATCTCATTGGGGTATACGCCTTGACAGCTGTCTCTGGGTGTTTTAAGATGTTACTCAAGCTTGCTTCTTTTGGTCATTTGTTGAACTTCAGGAACACATTTTCTGGATTTTCTTGTGTTCTTTTTTTTAGAAATTTTAATTTGAGAACACCATCTTAGGCCACTTTATTACTGGTTTCTACTTAGATTTGGGATTTTGGTACTCTATAGATTACTGAAACCTATAAGATTGTCATTCCTCTGCCATTTTACCTAGAATTGATCCTTGTAGTGTAAAGAAAGTTATTTTAGCTTTGTAAACTGATTGATACAAGCCAAAAATGCTTCTGGGTTTCTAAAATCTTCGCCATTACCATTTGAATCTTTATCAGCCATGATGGAATTTCAGTCTAGCAAAACGAAAGGGGGTAGTCCAGAACCATCATCCCAAGTCAAACCGGATTTGCAGTTGGAAGCTGACTTGAGCTCCTACGAGACTGCTTGTAGACGTGATTCAACTCTGCAAAATTTCGATGCATTACTCCAGGAACGTACTAGCCACGTCATCAGCACACTTGCGGCCGGTTCGGGTGTTCAGTCCATGTCCTTTAACTCACTCAAAGTGGTTACTGGCAGTCTTCTTGAAACCAACCAGGCAGTGGCCAAAATCATTTTAGAAAGTCAGAGAGATTGGAACAATCCGGACTTGTTTTCTTTGGTGGAGGAATACTTTGAGAACAGCAAAAAGACTTTAGACTTTTGTACTGACCTTGAGAATTGCCTCAAACGTGCTCGAAACAATCAGTTAATTATTCAGTTGGCTGTTAATTATTTTGATGAAGAGGTAGCATTAGGAGTTGGGCCTGAGGGGAGGAAATTTGTGAAGACATTGGAAGAACTAAGGAAATTCAAAGCAGCTGAAGAGCCATTCCCCAAGGAGTTCTTTTTACTGTTAGACTCGGTCCGTAGACAGCAGGAATCAATGCTGGGGAAGTTGCTGGCACGGAAGAGAAAGCTCGATAAGAAATGGAAATCAATGAAAACATGGAGGAGGGTGTCAAATGTGTTGTTTGTAGCGACATTTGTCTCTGTGTTGATATTTTCTGTGGTGGCAGCAGCCGTAGCTGCACCACCTGTTGTGACAGCTTTGGCAGAGGTATTGTCAGTTTCTATAGGTTCAGTTGGAAGATGGTGCAACTCGCTTTGGAAGCGCTATGAGAAAGAGGTGAAAGAGCAGATGGAAATAACAACTACAATGGATTTCTTTACTCGTATTACAATCTATGATATAGATGACGTAAGGTTGCTTGTTAGCCAATTGGAGATCAAGATTGAGTCACTGTTGCAGACTGCTGATTTTGTACTAAGGCAAGATGTATTGAAGCTTGCAATGGATGAGATCAAGAGAAAGCTGGGAGAATTTATGGAAATCATCGAGATATTGGGTCAACAGGCCGATAAGTGTGGCCACGATATTAGGATGGCGAGGGCAGTGATTTTGCAGCGGATGATGAGGCACTCTAGCACATCGACAACTGGAGAAGGCCCTTGGGAACTCTAACAATGACATACCTCACCATGTTCATGTCGTACCGATTTTATGCTCCAGGTAATGGAATTCCACCTCTACTCATAGGTGAGTATATGTGAAATTGATCCTATATAGTAACTATCTTATTCAACCGATCTAATTTTGCTTCATCCTTGGACTAGACTTAATTGGGTCATTTGGTTGAATGAAAAAGGTTTTCAGTTTGGAATTCATTTGCTTATTTTTTAGACTTCCCTTCTTATACCCAAAACATGCCGACTCTGCAGTAGTCGCCACTCCGATGTTATATTTGATATTTCGGTGATATTTAATATATGAACATTGGGCTGATTGAATCATTACTCATTGATCTCCATGCTTGGTTACTAGACGGTGTTGTACTCGATGCTATATGATGATATATAGGGTGTGACGTGTGCACTCAGCTGTGAGAAAACATATATGTGATGTAATGCTCTTATGTGCTTAGGGTTGATTGCCACTTGATCTCCATGCTTGTTTCTTGTCCTAGCAGGTGGTGTTGTGCTTCACTCTGTTCAGTGCTATGGGTATTACCCCAAGTCCGGTTTTCTTTGGACCGACTTCTATCATGAATCGGAACCCTTTGTTACCTTGCGGGGGAGGCACTGTTATAGTAATAAAGTTGTAAGTTGAGGAGTCTGAATTTTCAGCAGTTCATGCTGAATTGTTGAAAGCATTGGAACATTCGCTTGTGATCTGGATTCCAGTTGCTGGACTTGATCAATTTGAATTAGGATATTTTACAACTGTTATAAAAAAAATGACATTCTAAGTCATCCTGAGAAAGGAGAAGGGGTAAAATTATAGTTTTTATCCATGTATCTCGATCTTTATATTTTAATTTGACATGATTTGTTCTTTTTATCTTAAATGTTGTGCTTAAATTTAAGTCACCACCACCGTCGATTGATGTGTAATTTAAAAAAGAGGAATAACTTTAGTAAGGTTTTATTTTTGTCATAAAAGTTTACAATATGGTCAACACTGTTAAGGACATTGTACATTTTAGTCACTTGATTGTCATTCTATCATTAAACTATTAGTTACTTGTATCATGCATCCTCAGACTACGATTATTATTTTAAATTAGTCTTCAAACTTTTTACATTTCAATTTTATCTTCAAATTATGACTTTCAATTTAAATTGATCCTTCAACTTGTAAATGTTTTAATTTCATCCTTAAACTATTGGTATATGATATTCACGACTTTTATTAATAAGATCGTTTAAAAATATTATTTTTTGACAAAATTTAAGAATATTATTAATTGTTATATAAAAACTATATATTATACTCCTCCGTCCCATGATTTTTGTCCATTTTGTATATTTCAAATTTTTATAATTAGTTTAACATTAATTATTATTTATATTATATATATATCAATATTTATTTTATTATGATTTAACAATAGAATAACAATAGTATGATCAAATATACAATTTCTCTATTGACATTGATTATTTTTAAACTTTTTTTTTGAGACAAATAAACTGAAAATTTATTAACGTCGAGTGATTGTTTAAATAATTTATTTTTAAAAAACTAATTGAAATAATAAAATTGAGATACTTTTTTTTTAAAAAAAAGTAGTTTAATAAAAATAATTATTTTAGTTATTATAACTCACACTTAGGGAATATTTAAATTTGAGTTTCGAATTATTTCTAAATATTTAACTTTTGTGTTTTTGTGTAATATAGTACCCGATTTTTGTTCTATTAGGCACTTAATTCTTCTTTTAATGGTACAATTAGGTTCCTAAGTTTTTTTAATACAATTTGATACCTAATATTTTTAAATTACACCAAAAAAAATTTAGGTATTTGATTGCACAAAAAAGTTAAATACTTAATTACATCATTAAAAAAGTTGGATATAACATTGCACATAAATGCTAAAATTAAGTATCCAAATGTATATTTATCTATTTTAGAATATGAAAAATGTTAATGATTTAGACTAAGACATAACAATACCATCAAATTATATCACTTAAAAATATAATGATTACATTAAAGTATTGTTTAGAGTCAAAAATCATAATTTGATCAAATGCAAAAACTTTGAAGCATGATAAAACTTTGGGATGCTTTGGCCTGAATACTTTCCAAATTTATGTAAAGCAGTATCCCTTCCCTCCGTTAAGAGTAAAGAAACTGTTTGTACAGTTAGGGGTTAGTTAGAGAATTAGTTAGTCAGTTATATTGTAACTAATTCTATTGTAAAAACTATATAAGTGATGCATATGAAGTAAATTAATGATACAGAGGCATTTCAGTAATCTTACTGTTTTAACATGGTATCATGAGAGAACAAAGCATATCGAGATAGACTGTCATTTCATAAGAGAGAAAATTCAGTAGGGCTTGATTCAAACCGAATTTGTACCAACTGCAGAGCAACAAGCTGATATTTTAACAAAAGCTCTTGGCGTTACACATCATAAGTATCTTTTATCCAAGTTGGGAGTTAAGGATGTATTTGACTTCCCAACTTGAGGGGGAGTGTTAAGAGTAAAGAAACTGTTTGTACAGTTAGGGGTTAGTTAGAGAATTAGTTAGGCAGTTATATTGTAACTAATTCTATTGTAAAAACTATATAAGTGATGCATATGAAGTAAATTAATGATACAGAGGCATTTCAGTAATCTTACTGTTTTAACACCCTCTGCTGAGAATCCAAAATACTGTATGTTTTCATTTAAAATGACTGGATTTGCTTGGAAGATGCTTTCATGCCTTTTCAATATCTTAGATATATACCCAATGACTGGCTATATGAATATGATGTCTGGCACAGAAAACTACTAAATTTATTATCGCACTTACACATGACATGATTGAATAGAAATGAAAAAAAAATCAGTGGCCTGTAAAATATTTTCAGTGACATTTACTTTCTCAAATTTCACAACAGATGACCGATCGTCTTCAATTAGAGGTGCATTAGGTATATGTTCCCTGGAAACCTCTATTGTTTAGGCATTTTCGGGTTCCCTGTAATTCTTTGAAGGACCATAATAGTAATATTACCATTTGAGTATAGAGTAAATTACGTTTTCAGGTTCTCATTCAATGGCTGCCACTAATAATTTACACATAAAATGTTGTTGGATAAGATTATCGACGTGAAAATATTATATATTTTGATGAATGTTGGAAGGTATGGAGATAGGTTGACGAGATCCCTAAACGAAACTTAAATTATCAGTTCATTTCACGATCTGTATGTAACATGCAAACCAAATTGTTTATACCCAAAAATGAACAATAGATTAAACGTGTATAATGAATTTGAGCCAGCTCAGAGGAGTATTTCTCTATTTATCAACTAAACCTTAAAAAAAAACAAAAATCCTTTCAAGAATAAAAGAAACAAGTAATTGTTTTTCTTTTCTCTCTTTTGGCGTGCTTACTCAATAAAGCAAACCTTACCAATTACGAAGACGCAAGCAACTTGCGGGTTTCATCACTTTTCTTTTGTGGTTCATATCTTTTCCAAGATTTCACTTTTTTATCGTGATATTTCTTGGAACGTAAAATGTTTCACCGATGTTATTGTTTTGGTCGACATATTTGATGACGGGAATTTCACTGCTCTTGAGCATTGGTGGAATCCATGTTTGCATTTTTTTTAAAATTACAATTGTGTACACCACTTTCCCTGCTGCCTTTCGAGCTGAAATTGATCAATTGAAAAAGAAAAACCATTATACCAAGTTGGGTTAAGACTTAAGCGTATGCCAGAAAAAATGACAGACAAAAATCTGAGGTGTCGAGCATCCAAGATTGTGTAATTAGATGTGCAAACGATGAGCATGATCCACCACCGATGTTCTTTAACTATTTCAAGAAACAAAGGAATCGGAAGATGCTTGGGTTCCTTTGTTAACAGAAACTTCACAAAGAATAACTTCAGATCTCCTTTAATATATACCCTACGTACATTCT
The DNA here is from genome assembly GCF_006381635.1 of Hibiscus syriacus. Taxonomy (NCBI): domain Eukaryota; kingdom Viridiplantae; phylum Streptophyta; class Magnoliopsida; order Malvales; family Malvaceae; genus Hibiscus; species Hibiscus syriacus. The sequence continues at coordinate 878,981 of NW_024062608.1, forward strand.
TGTCCGTTAACACAATATGTCCTTTAATTGTATTTTTTTTCTTCACACGGAACTAGCGAGCTAAGGAAGCCAACGAATCGAACAAAAGAATTTCAACATTGGATGCTTTAAAGAGATCTAAATGGACGGCTATAAAACTACATCGATGGGGTATGCATAGTTTTGAACCACTAAGCTGATTGATAAGATTGTTGGCATAAGCACGAGTGGTGATTGTATCATTTAAGCAGACATTATGGATGTTTATGCACCGCAGATAAGTTTCGGTGATACTATTCAAGTCATCTTTAAAGATTTTAATCGAATGGCCCAAGATATATTTTTAGTACGGAGGATTTTAACACAATCAATTTTATTGCATATATAAGAACTCTCTATCTTTAATGGAGTGTATAAATCAATATTTTGACGGTGGAACACAAATTAATTTATTTTAGTGGTTAAATAAATAGTTATTATTTTTAGAGGTCACGAGTTTAAGTACTAACGACTGTAACAGAGTAATTGAGTGTTTATTGTCAAATGATTAAGAGTAATTAAAACAGATACTAATTTGTAATTATCTTAATTTAATAAAAAAATATATTGATGGTGAAATATGTGATGCCATTTCTTGAACAATTTAATAATAGATACTTCATTTCTTGATGGGACTAATTCATATCAAATAAAATAAAAATATTATTACGTTGACAATTCGCTCAATTCAATTTTCTCTGTTCATTCTGCTCGTAATTAAGCCTGGACTGGAGAGACGCTTGCTCATGTTCAAAACTATGAAAATTACACATAATTATAAAGGGTAAATTTTCTATTTAGTCATTCATGTATTATTTTATTTTAATTTTGATCATCAAATTATTTTTAAAATCATATTTAATCTTATATTTTATTTCTTTTTTATTACATGTCCTTAAAAAATTAGAGAAGATATTGATGTGATATTTTAAATTAGATTTTACTTTACTTTTCATTTAATTTTTTCTTTTATTATTTTTTACAATATGAAAAAATTTGAAATCAAACTTCGGTCCTCTTAAAAGAGGGTCATGCTTGTTTTGTGTGAGTAATTTGGTGTTTAATAAAATTTTTAATATTTTCTATTTAAAATTTGATGTATTTATTAGATAATTTATTAAACGTAATAAAAATAATTTACAAATAAATTTATTTATTTTTGTTTCCTCTTACAATTTAATTTTTTATGCTTGTTATTAGAGACCTAATTTCTATACTCGGTCCACTAGAAATCTCATAAACGGGTATGGTCTCATCGCACTAAATCAATCGGTTATTGGTAGAAATTAATTTTTAAACATATAAATTTTGAGATAAAAATAAGTGTCGAGAATATACCTCTTATTTAAATGCCTAAAGTTTTTATTTTTCAAAGTAAGTGTCTAACATTTCAAAGTTATCTTTTATCGTGTTTGAATGTTAACGGCCATTAAAAGAAATTTGTTATCTAATATATGCCTAACATGAGACATTTTTTTTTATTTTTTTTCAAATAAAACTGTTATTTAAAAAATCTAAAATCTATAAATTACTCAAAATCCTTAAAATATCTAACCTCAATTCTCTAAATCTCATATGTCACCGTCGAATAAATCACCACCGGTTATCTCTTTTATCATCGGACTCTCATAAATAGATAGTCTCATTTGTTGGTGCACATTGACACACAATGTCCTTAAAATTCATTGCACAAAATCATTTTTCACCCAACAATGGCCTGTCCATCGTCGTTGATAAGGCTACACTACCATCTAAATCAAAATCGAGTCTCCAAACCTCCAATCACGCGCTTGCTTCATGATCTTCGATCTTTAAGGGAATTTCAAGATTTAGGGACCGAAATTAAAGAATTGAGTTCTTTTTAGAGAATAGAAAATTCAAGGTTGTTTTTAGAAATTTAGAAATATAGTATATTTCATAAAATTAGAATTAATAAAAAAATAATATCACATGTCAAGTAACCATTTATTGAGATATTTTTAATGCATTTGATATGATGATCTTAAAATGGTAATAAAATATAACTTTAATTACCTTAAATGATAACATAAAGAAAACGTTAGCTACTCACGTTGATAAAAAACAATTAAACACCTAAAATAAATAATAAATATAATTTAAGCTCTTTTTTTTGAATTAAATCAATTTTATTTTAAAAGTTATATAATGGATATATACATAATTGAATTCTAAAATTTTAATTTATTTTGATTTGAGTTATTTTTAGAAAATAGAAACATTAATTTTTTTTGGAAAATTTTGAAATTTAGTATATTTTAGAATATTAAAATTAATTAGAAATTAACGTTATATGTCTAGTAACCATTGATTGAGAGATTTTTAACGGCGGTTAACATGATGACCTTAAAATGGTAACAAAATAATTTTTTTGGTATAACTACCGGTATCCGATCTATTAATGGACTAATCCGAATTAGGTACTGCAGAGGCAATGACGACCCTCCCAACCTAATTTACTCATTCACAATCTTCAGAATCCGAACCTCTAACCTTACTTAAGGGATCTGATACCTTAAATGATAACATAAAAAGCATTAGTTACTCACGTTGATCAAAAAATCTTTAGGCATCTAAAATAAACAATAAGTATTAAATCATTTTTATATTAAAAAATATATAATGGCTATATACATAATTGAATCCCAAAATTTAATTTATTTTAATTTGTCCTATCTTTTATTATTAACTATAAAGTCTATATTTTGCTCCGTATTTTATATTATTAATAACGTAATGTAATTTAAACTTTAGAATTTGTTAATGTATAAACCACTCGAGTTTTGAGTCTTATTTCTCTTTATTAGAAAGAAAAGATAAACATGAATTGTAATTGGATAACAATCTATACGATAAAGAGAAAACTATTTTAATTTGTTTGCCGAAATTATTTATTTAGAATTACCAAATAATTTTTTAATAGTAAAATTATCAAATACATTTTTTGAGAAACTAAAATTATCAAATATTTTTAAAATATAATAATATTAAATATTTGTTGAAATAATTTTATCGTATTCTTATAATTATACAATTTGATAAGATTAATTTTTACTTAAATTATTAAAAGAAATATATAAAATACTAGTGATCCACACAAAAAAAAATTAAATGTTTAGAATAGGAAAATGGATAAGTTTACTTTTACATCGGGGAAGAAACAAATAATAATAATAATAATAATATATGGGTTGTCAACTCCTTTATTTCTCAATTACAATGAATTATCCTATTTAATTACAGTAATTATATCAGGATATCGCATTAGAATTATTAATTTTTGCAAATAATACTAAGGAAACAAAATAATATTAAATATAATTGTGATTTTAACCAAATTGTAAAAGTAACTATAACGATATTTCAACTCATCAGGCAGTAAAAAAAAAATATTATTTTCCATATAATTCCTGCGTTAGAGTATTACATTGTCAATAGGTTAAAAAACTATAAAATATTTAGGGTAAACTAATAATTTGATACCCGCGCATTCTTGTGTTTCTATTTCTGTATCTCAACTATTTTTTTAATAAAATTGTATATAATATTTTATTTTATTTTTATTTTGATCACAAATCATTAAGATATTAACAAAAAATGAGAACATTATCTGATATAATAATAATTTTAATCTCTAAATCTAATTTCTTTAAAACAAATCCCAAATCTCTCATCCTCATTCTTCTTTCTCTCCAATTTATCTCATTTTATTTTCTATCTTTATTGATACTTCATCCTTCAAAGAGAGATTCCTCCCAAATTTTTTTTTAAATCAAATTCAAAATTCCTGATTTTTTAAAACTAAGACACAAAACTTATAATAAAAAAGCTAAAACACAAATAAGTAGGTTACCCAATATTTAAGAAAAAGGCATTGAAATGTTAATATTCATTCTTGTTGATGTATTTTCCAGGTGGCAGTAGCTGAATTAGCTCATTAACGGAAATTTTCTCACCGTAAAGAAAGAAGAAATTAGTCGAGGAATATGGGCGATGGCCCAACAACTTTAAAGATGTATCTGTAAAACATTTATTGAACTATGCAAAGCCAGAACATATGTGGCGACGCGTTATTAGAGTGAACGTAGCTCATCTCATAAACAGTAGGATAGGCAAAACCGATTAGACTCGAAAACTTATTTTTTTTTATTCGATTTAACTTGAAAAAATTTAACTCGAATTGACTTTGACCCGTAATTTCATAAACACGACTAGAAAATAATTCAAGTTTAAATCAAGTTGTAAAATAAAATTTGAATAATTTTTTTTATTAATTAGTAGATAGATTTTTAAGTTTGAGTCGAAGTTTAAGTCGAATCACTCGAATTTGTATGATATATGTAAATCACATATGAAAAAAATACGTAAAAATATACATGTATTGTATGTGGTTATAAAATATCATTTAAATTGAATAAAAAAATTCATAATATTGTAACTATTTATAATTATATTTAAATAGAAACTCTAAAATTTAACTCGACTCGAACAAATTTCAAGTCAACTTCAAGTTATATGACTCATCAACTCAAAAATTTTTTTTATTTGACTCAGACTCTCTTAGAATGCTCATCCAAACACATAAAGAAACTGTTAACTGTCTCTCACAATATTTATTATGTAATTATTTTTTTAACAAAATGTCCATTCAAATTTTACTGTCAAAAATGAACAAAAAAATTTCACATAAAAGGGGCTAATTTGAAGAAAATTGCATTAAACAATATTCGTCAATTTTTCCATTGAGTTGAATTCCACGTAATTTATGCTTTAAGTATTAATTATTTTAAAAAATTATTTAGATCGAAAAATAATATATGTTATAAATAATCTCAGTTATTTAACAATAAACGTTCAATTACCCAATTACAGTCGCGGGTGCTTAAATCCATGATCTCTAGAAACATAATAATAATTTTTTTAATCACTGAGATAAATTAGTTGGTGTAATATTAATTATTTAAAATAAACTGAGATTATTAAACAGATCAACATTTTATTTTCTATGGTTCATCATGTTTAAATTTGTCTCTGATATTTAATACAATATTTTTATATGAAAATTGTGATTACTACGCTCAAGCAGGTCATATCTAAGGAGACGCGAATTATAAATGATCATATGATCTGACGGTTTGGACGGTGTTTGGTAGTTCAACGTTAGCCATCCACGTGTAATGACTGGTCGAATTAGGCCTCTTCGATATTTTCTCCCGTGAAACCACATCCTCCAATTTCTCGTATCCCGTCCCCTCTGAGAAATTCAAAATTCTGTTTTAAATATGAACGAGATAAGATTGTGGGGCAAAAAGAAAAAGAAAACCAAACAAGCGCCATTTCAAAGCTCTCTCAAATTATCGCGTTATTTTGAAGGCTTTCATTCTTATTTAATTTTAATCCCCTAGTCCAATTCATCTTCCTCTATTGTTGGACACTATAAAAGGGGTTAACCCTCCATTGATTTGCCATCACCAACAAGCAAAGCTTTCAAATATCTACTCTACCAAAAAACTCAGAATTTGTTTTTACTTGTTATTTGTGTTTTCTATTTTCTTTGGGTTTTAGCAATGGCGTTGAAGAAAACCTTGGTGGAGAAGCTTTTCAATATTTCGAAAATTTCTTCACAAGCTGTTACCAATTGCCGGATTTCCTCATCAACGGTTCAAAACCGAATCTTGCAGAATGCTGGCAAAACTAAGACCGACATGGCCCTGGATCCAGGAAATCGTAAAGGTGACAGTAACGGCAATGGCGTGTTCAGGCGGTTTCTTTATAAAGGATCCGCGGTTTCACCGGCAATGACGACTTTACCGATGGGGAAGAATTTGAAGGAGAGGTTGAAGGAGATTGATATGTCAAAGGACCGCATCCGTTTGGATGTGTTGGGACCGCACATAACGGCGAAACAGGCGGTGCCAGAGGTGGCTTCTCTGTCGGTTCAGGAAGCCAAGAAGTTGTTAAGGGTGGCGCAGCTGGAGGTGGTGAAAACGAGGCTGAGGGAGACTGGCAGAACCTGGATTTCTTATTTGGACTTCATTCAAATCTGCGGAGAGAGTTGTTCGGATCCGGAACAGGGACGGCAGTTTGCTAAATTGTTAGACGAATCTGGATCCGTTATCGTTCTAGGAAACGTCGTCGTTTTACGTCCTGATCAGGTAGATAAATTTTCCACCGAATAATTATCTCTTGAAAGTTTCATTTGTTTGCAGATGAGATTCTATGCGTGTTTTGGCTTACAGATTATGCATATGGTGATTGGGAAAAAAATAAAGATATGTTCGATACGAATTTATATTTAATTTTCTTTAGAATGAAAGTTACCGAAAACTGATATGGTTTTTTTGTGTGGGCATTTTTGTGTTTCTTTTTTCTCTTTTTTTCTTTCGACAGGATTTTTTACGCATCGATCTAAAAACCGTGTAAAGGATTTCCAGGTTTGAGATGGTTTCTGAGAACTGAAGGACCCCAAATTAAAAAGCCCTACGATGTTTCTACACAGTGATTACAAAGATTACTATGTTTTCAGTTCTTATCATGGGGTTTAAGGTGTAAAGCCATGGATTTGGGATCTTTCTCACTCCTACTGCCTTTACACCACCCCATTTAATTCTAAAGAGTAAAATTTTTTGGGGGTGGGGGGACGGCTAATATTTTAGTGGGAGATGATGACGGTGGGAAAGCGAGAGAGACACCTGGTTGGGCGGGTTTTCTTTTGAATTTTTTGGTTTGTTTGTGGGTAGGGTAACAAGTGGAGAAGAACGGTTAAAACGAATGGTGTTTGATTTATTTTGCTTAATTTTAGACGAATCTGGAAAGAGATTGGAGCACAATTTGTGTAAAAACTTTGACCTGGAAAGCTTGCTTGAGCGGCCTTCATAAGGATAGGCTTCAACATGTTTTTTAACTTTTTCTACTTCTTATACTCGAAATTTTCATCTTTTATTGGTTTAACAATTTTGTTTTGTTTTTTTTTTGTTATACTTAAAAAAACCTTAAATGTCGTTTTAATTTGATCCAATTTTAAATTTTTGTTTATTTATTCTTTTTGTGGTGATTATTTTGAAGAACAAGAATCCCAAAATGTATATTGAGCTATGTTTTACCCAGAAGCGTTTCTTTTTTTTCTTCCCTCCTCTGATTACAGGTGGCAAATGCACTGGGAGGTCTAATTCCTTTACCAGGACCCGGTCCAAATGACCCAAGAAGAAAAGAACTAGTAGAGTTGGAGAGGAAGAAGGCGGTAATCGATGCAAAAGCGGATTCCTTGGTCCGTCGAGAACTGTGGTTGGGGCTAGCGTACTTGGTGGTTCAAACGACGGGGTTCATGAGGCTAACCTTTTGGGAACTAACATGGGATGTGATGGAACCCATTTGTTTCTACGTGACGTCCATGTATTTCATGGCTGGCTATGCATTTTTCCTCAGGACATCCAAGGAACCTTCATTTGAGGGTTTCTACCATAGCAGGTTGAACGCAAAGCAAAAGAAGCTCATCAACGCTGATAATTTTGACATCCGTAGGTACAATGAGCTGAGACAAATCTTCTATCCCAATTCATCATCGTCGGACCAACCCTTCAAAACGCCCTCATTTCATCATTCTGACAAAACCCAGTTATAGGAGGGGGGGAAAACAATAAATTGAAGTGATACAATTTTGTTTAGGATTTAGTTGCGGTTTTGTGTAATATTCTGCGAGTCTTGTTCTTCTTTTCGTCTCCCTTTCATATAACCCTATCAATCCCTTTTCTCTTTAACATTTTGGTGCGGCCCTATCATAATATTTGTCTTGTTTCAATTTGGACAAATTATAGCTACTTTTTATATTTATAAAATATGTATTTTGTTATTTTCTTAAGACTCAAATGTCTAATCTAAAAAATTGACCTTCTCCTTTTTATTAAATAGGGTAAATTATACGTTTAGTACTTAAATTATCATTTTGATCTATTTTAATATATAAACTTTCAATTTTTCGAAATCATATATAATATTTAGTTTTGTTTTCATTTCATTATCTTGTCGTTAAAAACTTAACGCATCATTTTTTATGGGTAAATTATATCATTATTCACTCAACTATATCTCACTCTTATTTTGGTATTAAAGTTTAATTTTTTTTAATTTAACTACTTAACTTTCAAATTGCTCATATTTTAATCACTCTAATTTATTTTATTAATATTTTTTGTGACATGACATTCTTATTATTATTTTACTAATATATAATTAAAAATAAATAATAAATTTGAAATTTAGAATGATTAAATTAAGAGTAATTTGAAAGTTAAATAATTAAATTTAAAAAAATTAAACTTTAATAACCAAAATAGGAGTGAAAAAATAGTTGAGTGATGATTGATGAAATTTATCTATAAAAATGTCACGTGCAAATCACCTATTAAGTTTTTAACGGTATAAAAAAAACTAAACGTTAGATATAATTTTAAAATTTAAGTACTAAAGTAAATCAAAACTGATAGTGTAGGTACTAAATATATAATTTAACCTAAACAATATTGGGTTAGAGATGGAAAATAATATTTATTTCAATTCAATGATTCTGCTTTCGTAATTTCAAAATCTCGAATCTGAATTTTGGGTATGAGAAAGCCTACTGTTGGAGTTATTTATATAACTTAAATAGTACGAAGATTAATACTTTTGTTGTCTTTGGCCGAATCCGGAAAAGTCAACCCATTTTGGCAGGGACGTAAAGAATTGACCTTACTTGTAAAATTAATTCAAGCAGATTTGAGTTATCAAAATTCGAATAGGACTAAAAAATTTATGATTTGCATTCAATCTAAGAATGACATGGACTTGAATTGAACCTAAATTGTTATAACCGAATCTAACCTTATATGAACCCGAACCCAAGATTAGCTCGATAAATAACTTGATATTACCCGACTTGTTATCAACTTGACATGTTATAAACCTGATATGTAATTGTCTCAATCTGTAAATAATCTGACATGTTATTAAACTGATCAGATATTTACATGACTTCATGTTTACATGACTTTATATTTATCTGACTTGTAAGTTACAATTGATGAAGTTAAAAAGTTATAAATTTCTAATATTATAATATGACATAATACATCTTCACAATTTAGAATGCATGAATAACTAAGATAATTAAATTAATATATTTATTTTTGATGTTTATAAATTGTAGCTTATAAATATATTAAAAAAATTATTAAATTAATAAATTGGGATTGATAAAGTTAATAAAAAGTAATTCTTTAAATGCAAAATAAATTAGTAATTATAATAATTATATTACTAAAATTACTTCCTATATTTATTATGATCATAATATTAAAAAATACTTATAAATATTAAATTAATATTATTAAATGATTCATCTTTATGTAGTAATTAATAATTTAACTTAAATTTTTAATATGTATATTAAACATGATTGTAGTTATGATAATATTAGAATATGAGATTAAAAATTTAATAACTTTATAAATGTTGAAACTAATAACAAAATGTATAAATAAAATTTATTACAACTTAATACACCATAATTACAATTAAATGAATTGTCGACACCATTTTTCGTCCAGGTGGGGAAAAAAACTAGTACGACTTAGGGGTTTTCTTTGAAAACGTTTTATGAAAAGATGAGAGTTGCCACATAAGGCTTAGAGAGATCCTCTACACTTCGTCAATTGTACCTTACTCCTGAGGGGTAAGCTTGAGTGCGTCACCGTCTTGTTGAATGTTGATGCCATAGACTGGTGAGAGACCGTCAAGATGTCTTTAGAGCCTGGGAAACCAAAATAAGAGTACTTCTTAGCTGAGTTCTACTAGAAGTACATAGGAGAGCCCACACTAACGACATAAAAGATCAGTTTATGTATTTGATCCATAGAGATCAGTCTATGTTTGAATATGGGGGAGAGTTCCTCCATTTAAGCTGGTACGTATTGGAGTTGATGGCGACTAAGAATCACCGTTTTAGGAGATTAAGAGAAGGCCTTCACCTCGACATTCTTACCCACCTAGTTGTTGATCCTCTCAACATCTTCATCGAGTTGACTCATTAAGTAAAGGTGATCGAGAGAATTTTGGATACGAGAGCTAGAATATTGGGTAGTGTAGCAGGGTAGAGTCAGAGTGCGACAGAGTCTTCGAGACCTTCCTAGACATTGGTCAAGAGGGCCATATATTTTATAAGGTATGTGGAATACCCCAACTGGCTATAATCATGTAGTAATATGGTGCTGGATATATATGATTAAATGCAAATGTCTAATTATTGAGTGCATCTTTATATATGAATCATGTAAATGCATGTATGTGTGATAATATGTTAGATGATCATTAGAGATAAAATAAATGATAAAAGATATGCGAAAGTGATGACTTATATGTGTTTCTATTAGAAAGTTACATGATATGCTATGTATGTTAATTGAATTATGTGATGATATAAGAACATGTATATGCTATGAGATAAGACCTATGTTTATGAGTCATGTGAAAAAGAATACAAGTAAATGTGAAAAGCTAAGTGATACGTGAATGTGAATTATATGGAAATATGCTACGTGAAAGTAAACTATGTGCCTATGTGAAAATATGAAATAATATAAAAAATAATTCCTATGTCATGTGTTATGAAAGCTATAGGTATAGTTGGCATGTCAAGAGTCGAGGGTTCTACGTGGTCTTTCGGGACATATGTGTTCTACGTGGTCCTTCGGGAAATGTGTTCTATGTGGTCCTTCGGGACATGTGTTCTATGTGGTTCTTCGGGAAAAATTTCTATGTGCCCCTAGTGGGATTTATACGAGCTGTGGTGACAGCATTGGGCACAACCTCTATGTACTCACATACCTTCAGTTCTCAAAAGTATATATGGGCTTTAAAGAAAATAAATAACTTGCTATGATAATATGTGTGTTCTTTTGTGAAATGATATCTGTGTTATTTGATGTGTATAAATGATAAGTTCAGAATCATGATAATAGGAATGAGAATAATAATAATGAGTGCATATGTATTTGCAATATGAAGTGATATGTGTGATATATAATAGTAGGAAGGTTAAGTGTAAGAATAAATAACTTAGAGGTAGGAATGAATATAATATAGATACTGATATGAGGTTATTGATAATAATAATAACATGATCCATATATATGTATCTTTGATTATATGTAATATTATACTGTTTTGCGTGATACTATGGTATGATATGTCAATGATGGTTTAAGATAAATACGAGTATGATTTATATTACATGTGATATATATATATATATATATATACATGTATTTGTTAGTTTACATTGTGTATTTACATGTCTCATTAAGTCTATGACTTAGCGTGTAAGTATCTTACACGTAGGTGTGGATAAGTCAGAGGATCAAGCTTCGGATCAGTAGAGCAACATATCTCCACTCAAAGATTAGATCAGAAATATTTTGTAAAGTATGTCTTGTTATGTAATTTAGTATGTTGGCATGTAACTAAGTCATTAAATATATACGCTCTGATGGAGTCTGTTAAGGTTTTGAACATGTTTATGTAAAAGAATAACTTTATAGTATGAAAGTTTTAAATTTTCTATGGTTTTTTTTATAAAAGTACATGTTTTGACTAGTCAATGTGACACCTCAGATTCGTATCTGGGTCAGATATGGGTTGGGGTATTACATTTAATGGTATCAGATCTAAGGTTTAGCCGATTCTAGGCTTAAACCGAAGTCAAAAGTGTTTTGAAAAGGTATACATGCCAACAAAAAGTGAAAGTTTCTGATCTGATAGAGTCACGAGTATGCTATTTCCTAATAAAGTTATATGGTTATGTATTAGATGTCTGATCGTGGAAGTCCTCAAAGTGAAATGATAAGTAATAGACCTGAGGGTAGTAGCAATTCACCTACCCTGGCCAAGCAGGGTGAAGTGCGAACACCTCTAGAAGTACCAGTGAGAGATCAAGGGATATTTTTCGGAATGCTAAATGCTATTTTATCGCCTTTTCAACCCTTTGCGCCATCATCTACTTGAATGAATATAGAATTAAAAGGTTTAGGAGCACCTGAATTTAAGGGTTAAGCTGAGGAAGATCTGATTACTATGGATCTTTGGTTGAATGATGTTAAGATAATGTTAGAAGGACTCTATTGTTCTGAAGTTGGAAAAGTTGGATAGAATAGTTTTTTTGTTGCGAGGACAAGCTAGAATTTGGTGGACAAATGTCACCATGAGATTGAGAGGTGATCAAGTGACTTGGTTATTCTTTTTAGAAGAATTCTAGCGTAAGTACATTGGTGACCAATATATCAGATAGATGAAACAAGAATTTCTGAATTTAAAAAAAGGAATTACACAGTGTATGAATATGAATGTGAATTTAATAAGTTAAGTCGTTTTGCTACTGAGCTTATTCTGACTAAGAAAGATGCATGTGATTGGTTCGTGGAAGGGTTGCGCCCTAGGATAAGAGAGTTGTTGATAGCCTTGAATTTGTCATCGTTTCAAGAAGTGGTTAATCTAGCTAAAGCTCTAGAGAGAGCTCAGAATGAGAGATTTAAAGAGCAGAAAGTTAAGAAGTCTAAAAGAATAGGTACTTCATTGAGTTCCTCGCCATCAAATAAAAATAGAGAATTAGATTTTCTAACTCAGGACATGTTGGAATCAGCTGTTTATCCTGCTAAAAGATCAAATCTCAATCAATCTAGGTCATGTTCATATTGTTGAAAGAATCATTCAGGAGTATGTCGAGTGATTACAGGAGCATGTTTTAGATGTGGGGATGTTGGACATTTTATTCGAGATTATCTACTTATGACTGAGGAGACGGTACAGAGAGAAAGATCTATTGCGGTATCTTAAAGAAATCGAGGTAGACGTCGTAAAAGAAACCAATTTGAGTCATTCACTCAACATGATATGCAACCAACTGCACGAGTTTATAATTTAAGAACGATGAAGATGTTGAGATCCAAAGATTCTTGCAGGTAAATGTCAATAACATGGTAAAGTAGTTGGTTTTAATAGATTTGAGATTCAACATAGTATTTGTTAAGTGGCAAGTAGTAGAACAATTGAAAGACTTGATTTGAATCAATAAGTAATGAATTGTTAGAAACAAATAAGATATGGTTTCCAAGTGAATAGATTGTGTTGAGTTTGTATATGGTATGAATAGAGGAAATATATATATTGAGTCTCGAAGGAGGACTGTATATGAGTATAAAATTAATAATAAAGGTAAACTAAGAATTGATGAGTATTATAAAGGATTGCTTTATCCTGCTGTTAAGTGAAAATTCGAGGATGAATTTTCTTTAAAGGATGAGAGATTTGTAACATCTCGAAATTCGGGTCAGTGACTAAAATGAGAATTTTTGAATTTTGGGGATCAATTTAAGAAATTTGAAAAGTTTAAGGACTTAAATAGGAATATTTTAGCATTGAATTAAATGGCAAGTCTATAAGGTAAGTTTGATTTAGTTGGCTAATTTATTGAATTTGTAAGTTGGGTTGGAGTATTTGGGTGTTATATAAAGCTTAAGACAAGCTTATATAAGCTTAAAACATTAAGAAGAGAAAATTAGGAAGAAAATTTAATTAAGGGTTTATAAATGAATTCTTGATATAGAGAGGTTTTTGAAGTTTTATTGATGAATTTGACTTGTCATTAACCTAATTAAGGAATATGAAGTGTTAGAATTGGATTTAGAACATGTTGCAAAGTTGATGTAATTCTTGAATTTCATATGGATGATAGGATTTTGAGGATTAAGATGTGGTAAATGAGTATTAATTAGTTTGAGTAGGTGTATGTAAGTTAAGGATATGAAAGGGGTTGAAATATGATACAATTGAGCTAGTATGAAGTGATCTTCGTGCTTAAAATTGATTTATGGGCTGGTGTGTATCAGTACACATTTAATAGGTACCGATACATCAAGAGTAAAATCAGGGAAGATGTTCAAAGTGTATCGATACATTAAAGAGTGTATCAATACCCCCTTGAACATGAAAACTTTCTAATGTAATTTGTGTATAGATACATAGGTAGTGTATCGATACACTCGTTAAGGAATGTACCGATACACTGTAGTGTGTACCGATACACTTCAAAAGGAAAATCGAAATAAATCTTTCTTTTAGACTAAGAAATGAATGATTAAAGTATATCAATTTGATACTGAAACGTATCAATACATGATTGTGTAGACATTGATCGAGAGCAAACCTTGAGTAGGTCGACAGAGTAAGATTTAAAAGAAAGAACAAGAGCTTGGTAGTGTTCATTGAGATCAGGTGAGTACATGATATTAAGTGTACATGATATTTAGGGAATTAAGACTTGCGATGAGTCTAATTCCGATAATAGATGACATGATTACAAGAATACAAGCATGTGGTGATATGATGATTATGAGTACATGAGTATAATCATGTAGTAATATGGTGCTAGATGTATATGAGTAAATGTAGATGTCTAATTGTTGAGTGCATCTTTATATATGAATCAAGTAAATGCAAGTATATGTGATAATAGGATAGATGATCATAAGAGATAAAATAAATGATAAAAGATATGTGAAAGTGATGACTTATATGTGTTTCTATTAGAATGTTACATGATATGCTATGTATGTTGATTGAATTATGTGATGATATAAGAGCATGTATATGCTATGAGATAAGACCTATGTCTATGAGTTATGTAAAAAAGAATATGTTGAAAACATTTTGACGTTTCGATATAACAAATTAAGTGTTAATGCATTTTAAGATTTTATATTGAATTTTAAATTATATCTTTGATTAAATTATTCGAATATCAAAATATTACTCCAAGTTTTTCAAATGTCAATTTCAATCCTTACTAAAGTGTAAGATTATGTTTTAATCTTAAAATATCTTTTTAAACAAATTTTACAAAGTATTTTGAGCCTTAATTGAGCAAAAAATATTTTCTTTTTAAAGGGCTTCAAGAAAAACCAGATTGCCCAGAGGGAACAGATTCCCCCCCGGGGGTACTGATTCCCTTCAGGTTTTTGGCTCCGAGAGAAAACATAATGTCCAGAGGGTACCGATTCCCTCCCAGGGGGTACCGATTCCTCCCTGTGTAACGGTCGAAATATTTGAATTTTACACTGCAGGAACCGATTCCCTATGAGGGGGCATTGATTCCCCCCACTCTCCAAGCCATTTTATTAATTGATTCTCATCCCCAAACGGCTCCAAAACATCCCCAACGGCTATATACGACTTCAAACACATTCCAAGCTATAAATACAAGCTAAGGACACTTGAAGAAGTAAGAGAACAACTATCCAAGAAATCAAACACAAGAGAAGAGTTTTTCATTCTTATTTCATCTTTCTCTTGTAAATATTTTTTTCTTGTGAGCTTAATTATTGTAAACACCTACCTTAGAAAGGTTTTCTTGTTTACATTTCTTATCCTTTTGTAAAGGGGAAAGGTTCTAGTTCAGCCCGAAAAAACTAGGGAGTTGTAAGGTTATATATTTTTCCTCAAAAGAAAGAATAAATTAGTGAATTTGTTGGAAAATCCTTGGTGAGGAGCTAAGGTAGTGGACGTAGGCTTTGGTTGAGAAAGTCGAACCACTATAAATCGCTGTGCAATTCCCTATCTTTCAATCTCCTTACTCCCTAAACACAAAACCGTTCTGACTCCTCTTTGCAAACTGTTCCGGTTGTCAATTTGAGCTTCCAAAAATCCCAACAATTGGCTTCAGAGCCTAACTCGTTAAGAAGGTTTAACCATCTTGAGATGATCCTCAAAGAAGCTCTACCAATTCCTGACGTAACTGACAAAAAATGACTTTTTCCTCCGGTACTTATTATCTTGAAGAATATCCTATTATGGATTCACAACCGGTCAACAAGCCACCCTTCTTCAATGGAGAAAATTATGCACATTGGAAGAATAAGATGATGTACTTTATTCAATCCTACAATCTAGGAGCTTGGAACTCAATCATGGACAGTTACTCCTCTCCACCCGGTAAGTACAACGATTGGAGTAGAAAAGAGGAGAAATATTTTTAGCTTAATTGTAAGGCTATACATATTCTATTATGTGCTTTAGGCCCAAATGAATATGGAAGAATCTCATCTTGTTCCAGTGCCAAGGAGATTTGGGATAAGCTCCAAGTCACTCTTGAAGGAACCGACGAAGTGAGGGAATCAAAGAAAAGTCTTCTCAACCATAGCTACGAGAACTTCAAGATGAAACCGGTTGAAGACATCAAAGCTATGACGGATAGATTTTCCGTGATTGTCAACGGTCTCAAGAGATATGGAGAAGTAATCTCAAATGAGAAGCTTGTAAGGAAGATGATATACTCTCTTCCAAAGGAGTGACAATCAAAGAAGACGTCCATTATCGAAGCAAAAAACCTAAAGTCTCTCACTCTCGACGAGCTAATTGGTTCCCTTCTTACTCATGAGATGATGGTGAAGGAAGATGAAGAAAGGGAAGAGAATAAAAACAAGAAGAAGAAGAAGGAGGAGGAGGTAGGCATTACCTTCAATCCACCAATGAAAGCTATCAAGATTCAAGTGATGAGGTGGATGAAGACGATGATGAACAAGAAGAAGAGATGGTCAAGCTCTTAAAGGAACTCAAGAGATTCATGATTTCCAAGGAAGTGAAACATGAATCAACCAAGAAGAAAAGTCCCCCGGTATGTTTCAATTGTCAAAGAAAGGGGCATGTCAAGTATGAATGTCCTCTTCTAAAGAAAAAGGGGAAGAAGGAATTTATTGCATCTTGGAGTGATGAAGATGATTCCAATGATCAAGATGAAGTAGTCAACCTATGCCTCATGACCACTCAAGAAGAATTCGAGGTATCTTTTAACTCAAATGAATTTAATTCATTTACTTTTGATGAGTTTCAAGATGCTTATAATAGGTTGTATTTGGTATTTGAAACCATGAATTCCAAATATACGAAATTAATTTCAAAACTCAAAATTAAAGATAATTTGATTTTGAAAGCAAAAGTTGATTTTGAAAATCAAAATGAAATTTTGAAAAATAATTTAGAGCTTTCAAAAATCAAAATAAATGATTTAGAAAAAGAAAATTTTGAGTTAGGAGTTAAGCTTGAAAGCTTGATAAAAGAAAAATAATTAATTTCTAAAAGCAACCTATTATGTTTAAATATGACAAAATTCTCACATTGATATTATCATGGTCATATGGAACATACTTATCCTTTGAAGAAAGGAAAACGTTTTAAAATTAGGCAAGTATGGGTTCCGAAAGGAACAAGGGGCATTGAAACTAATGTCCAAGGATCCAAAGTAATTTGGATACCAAAATCTACTTAAATGTCTCTTGTAGGTGTGTGGAAGCAATGATGATGAAAATGATGATATTCAAGATGCTCTAGCCATATATGAAAAATGAATGGGTAACCTCTAAGCTTAATACTTTTAATTTTTGTTATTTGGTTGCTCATTTGATTTTAAGCATGCATGAGTTTTGGTTTTAAATGATTATGCATCATTGTTTTAATCTCATGTATGTTGAAAAGATGATTATGATGAACATTTTAAAGATATATTAATTTTAAGAATTTTTAGTTCATCATAATAAAATTTTGGTCAAATTGGTTTTAAATGCAAATGATATCTCTCTAACAATTGATATCAACTTTTCAAATACTTTGATTTTTCAAATTTTAAATTTTTTACCTAAATTTGAATGTTTATGCATGTGGCTTAAATGAAAATGATATTTCTCTAACAATTGATATAAAAAAAATTTCAAATGCATAACGTTTTTTTTGAAAACTTTATGCATAATTCAACAATTGTTATTACATAAAGTATTTTAGACTTGGATACATTGAATTTCATGTGCTACTAACATGTTTGTTATTCTTTGTTGAAATTCAATTTTTGTTTAAGTGTCAAGATCCTAAAAGCATAATTTTATTTGGAATGCATTTATTGAGGGGGAGCTTTGATTTTTCAAATGATTTTTAAAATGTCAAATTTACTACTTACTCTCCAAAGGTATTTTGAACTTCAAAGATTGAATTATTTTTTATTTAACAAAAAGGGGGCGAAGTGTTAGAGTAAGGGGGAGTAATTTTTCAAACTTGATTTCAAAAAATGATTTTAAATTAGAAAATCTTAAAATTACTAAAATGTTTTGTTATATCAAAAAGGGGGAGATTGTTGAAAACATTTTGATGTTTCGATATAACAAATTAAGTGTTAATGAATTTTAAGATTTTATATTGAATTTTAAATTATATATTCGATTAAATTATTCGAATATCAAAATATTACTCCAAGTTTTTCAAATGTCAATTTCAATCCTTACTCAAGTGTAAGATTATGTTTTAATCTTAAAATACCTTTTTAAACAAATTTTACAAAGTATTTCGAGCCTTAATCGAGCCAAAAATATTTTCTTTTTAAAGGGCTTCAAGAAAAATCAGATTGCCCAGAGGGAACAGATTCCCCCCCAGGTTTTTGGCTCCGAGAGAAAACAGAATGTCCAGAGGGTACCGATTCCCCCCAGGGGTACTGATTCCCCCATGTGTAACGGTCGAAATATTTGAATTTTACACTGCAGGAACCGATTCCCTATGAGGGGGTACCGATTCCTCCCACGCTCCAAGTTATTTTATTAATTGATTCTCATCCCCAAATAGATCCAAAACATCCCCAACAGCTATATACGACTTCAAACACATTCCAAGCTATAAATACAAGCTAAGTACACTTAAAGAAGTAAGAGAACAACTATCCAAGCAATCAAACACAAGAGAAGAGTTTTTCATTCTTATTTCATCTTTCTCTTGTAAATATTTTGTTCTTGTGAGCTTAATTCTTGCAAACTCCTACCTTAGAGAGGTTTTCTTGTTTACATTTCTTATCCTTTTGTAAAGGGGAAAGGTTCTAGTTCAGCCTGAAAAAACTAGGGAGTTGTAAGGTTATCTCTTTGTCCTCAAAAGAAAGAACAAATTAGTGAATTTGTTGGAAAATCCTTGGTGAGGAGCTAAAGTAGTGGACTTAGACTTTGGTTGAGAAAGTCGAACCACTATAAATCGCTGTGCAATTCCCTATCTTTCAATCTCCTTACTCCCTAAACACAAAACTGTTCTGACTCCTCTTTGTAAACCGTTCCGGTTATCAATTCGAGCTTCCGAAAATCCCAACAGAATACAAGTATGATTTATATACTATGGTATGTTATGTCAATGATGGTTTAAGATGAATACGAGTATGATTTATATTAAATTATATATATATATACACATGCATTTGTTAGTTTACATTGTGTATTTGCATGTCTCACTAAGTCTATGACTTAGGGTGTAAGTGTCTTACATGTAGGTGTGGATAAGTCAGAGGATCAAGCTTCGGATCAGTAGAGCAACATATCTCCACTCAAAGATCAGATCAAAAATATTTTATAAAGTAAGTCTTGTTATGTAATTTAGTATATTGGCATGTAACTAAGTCATTATATATGTATGCTCTGATGGAGTCTATTAAGGTTTTGAACATGTTAATGTAAAAGAATAACTTTATAGTATGGAAGTTTTAAATTTTCTATGGTTTTTTATTATAAAAGTACATGTTTTGACTAGTCAATGTGACACCTCGAATTCGTATCCGGGTCAGATACGGGTTGGGGTGTTATATCCAAATAGTTTGGTAAGGGCACCATTAAATTCGTCGCCAATTTTGAGCCTTGAGTAGCCTTACATTAATACGCAGTTAGAGCTCAAGAGGAGTGTGACATAGTCGATGTGATTTCAGATATATTTACAGTGTTTTCTAGTCCAGTTACAATATTAGAGACCCTGATTCCACATACTATTATATATGTTATGACCTTATCCGAGAAAGAAATATTCTAGTTAAGAAATTAGAGATAGGAGTCCAAGTAGCTATCCCCTTAAGACTAGATGTCTTAGTGGAAAAGTTCATAGATGATGTATAGTAGAGATCCAAGGTTAGATCTTTCACGTCGACTTGATGGAGCTACCATTCAGAGAATTTGACATGATATTAGGAATGGATTGGTTGTTCGAGTATGATGTTAGCTTGAGATGTAAGGTTAGACATCTTATGTTAGAGAGGTTGATAGTATTAAAGTAGTTAGTGCCAACAAAGAGTCAGGCTATAAGTTAGTTATTGTTTTTTACCATAAAGACTTGAAAGATGATTGAACGGGGTTTTACGGCCTTTTTGGCTCATGCACCTGGATTTCAGCTCCAATACTCAAGGACATTTGTACCGTACGAGACTTCCCTGATATGTTTCCATAAAAGTTACCAAGGCTACCACCCGATCGAGAGTTAGAGTTTAGGATTGAAGTATTGACAGGTTTAACTCTAGTGTCCATTGCCCTCTACAACATGGTGCAAATGTAACTAAAGGAGTTGAAAACCTAAATTTTACAGTTGCTGGAGAAAGTGTTCATCCGACCAAGCATTTCTTCGTAGGGAACATCGATTCTATTGGTTAAGAAGAATGATGGGTCGATGAGGTTGTGCATCGATTACCGATAATTGAACAAGTTGACCATCAAGAATTATTATCCTCTCTCAAGGGTCGACGATTTCTTCGATCAGCTTAAGGGAGTATGCGTGTTCTCCAAGATTGACTTGAGGTTAGGATACTGAGTTAATGTCTAAAATATTGAAACCGATTTTGGTATCGATACTTAAGGTGGTATCGATACCCTAATACCCAAGTATCGATACTTCAAGTAAGAGTATCGATACTGCTATGACTTCTCAAAATCCAGTAACCAATTTTGGTACTGGTACCACGAGTGAGTACCAATACTAAAGTGTTATTACCGATACTCAAGGGTTAATGTCGATACTCAAGGGCTTAGTATCGGTACGCTTGTCCTGAATTGGTTAAGAAACCCATTTCAATTCAAGTGTTCGGGAAGGGGATTTAGGGCCATCGGAACTTCACTAATAAGACTACAGGTGAGAACAATTAATGAATGCATCTACAGTAGAAACAATACAAATTAAGATGAGATAAAACTAATCATTGTGTGACACTCGGGAAACAGTCAGGATATCTAAGTTACTTTAGTAGTATGAGGATCGTCTTGTATGTTAGAATGTCCAAACATATCTCGGTCAATGCCAAGGTACTTCAACTACTGGCCAAGTGCAGATGCCCCATGTACTCACAAAGAGTAGGTCAGTCGGGTGTATGTTTCCGATGCAGAAATTTCAAATCTCACCCTAGGTAGACAAGAGAGGTGTGTGTCTTGAGATGCATCGAAACCCTCCGACCACACCATGATGCCTACCTCAACTTGTGTGTTTAGCATACTTGTATGCTTGTGTCTTTGCTTGTTGGCATGACCATGTAGTTAACACATATAGTATAGTTTAGTTATTAGTGTGACACTGAGTTTGTGAGCTTAGCTTTCAAAATTTGTTTCCTTGCAAAGGCTTTTAAGAGGAGCGTTGAGGAGCTTATTGAGCAGCCAACATTCCAGACTAAGAGCAACAACAGAGTA
Organism: Hibiscus syriacus; assembly: GCF_006381635.1. Classification (NCBI taxonomy): domain Eukaryota; kingdom Viridiplantae; phylum Streptophyta; class Magnoliopsida; order Malvales; family Malvaceae; genus Hibiscus; species Hibiscus syriacus. Next base: position 900,553 of record NW_024062608.1, read on the forward strand.
CGTCTTGATTCATTTATTAGAGGGCATATACTATTCATAGACATTTTTGTATTTGAGTTGTAACTCTATGTGAAATGTTTAAATTGTATTGTTTTTAACATATTTTGGGAGCTCCTGTTTATAAACTTAAGCATTTATGCTTTTGTTTTACGGATCCATTATTGTATTTAAATGTTGATTTCCACGTGTGTCTATAGAAAACTTTTAGGTTAACCACTTCAGTGGTCTTGTGTAATAATCTGATCGGATGGCTTTTGGGTCAGACTAGATTAGGGTGTTATAATATTTTGATGATCCAAGAATATGACACGAAATATTAAATGAGAAAAATGCTAAAAAAAATAATTTTTAAATTTAAAATTTGCTTTTAAAATTATTGTATTTTTTATCAAGAATTTAATAACATTTTGATTTTTAAATAATTTTGAGATCCTTTATAAAAATTTGAAGTTCTAATTTGATATAAATTATGTGTCAAACGGTATATTCTTAAAATGTCACATAATATTTTGTGTTTGAAAATTTAAATGTGATAAATTGTTTTATGCACCCAAAAAATTAGAAGTTAAGTATGATGAGATAAAATTTTAGGGATTCAATATTATTTTAATCTAAAAATAAATAAATTAAATATTTAAATTTAATAATAACAAATTTAAATTTTAACGTTTTTAATATAAATATTAAATTTCAAAATTCATTATAAAAGACTAGCCACAAATTCTAACTTTTCCAAAGTAAACACCTCCGATCCGTGCAAGACATTAACAATCACAGAAGAATGTGATTGGGTAGAAATTAAGGCTGAGCAACGAAATCGAGAAAATCAAAAAACCGACACGAATCGAGTAAAACGGTTCGGTTCGGTTTGGCTTTAAACAGTTCAGTTTTCGGTTCGGTTTAAAGGCTTCATTTTTTTGATTCGGTTCGGTTCGGGTTTTCCATATATAACCCATTTGTTCCATATTGAACCGAATAGACAATTTTTGTAAAAAATATTATAGTTTCAAGTGATTTTTTTATTGAAAAACTGATGAACCGAACCGAACCGAAAAACCCGAACCGTTAAAAAAACCGAACCGAACCGAACCTAAAAAACAGGTTTCGATTTTTTCGGTTTTTTAACTATTCGGTTTCAGTTTCGATTTAAATATTGAAAACCCATTTATTTCGGTTCGGTTTAATTTTTGATAAAAAACCGAACCGAACCGAACCGAACCGAACCGAACCGAATACACCCCTAGTAAAAATCTCCAAATACAAAGACATTTATTAGCAGTAACTATTATCGTTATAACTTATAAGAAAGAGAGAGAGAAAGTTGTAAATTCATTATAACATCTTTAAACTAATAGTCGAAAATTAATAATTTTTTAAAATAATAATTTTTCAATCGCGACTTGAATTGAAGGTCTAAATCGATAATTTTGATATGTTGATAAGATAATAATTTTCTAAAAGAGTCTTATATAAATTTATGGTCTTTTCGATATTATAAATTAATAATTTTATAAAATTACAAATACAGCTAAGACAACTTAGTAAAATATGATTCTTTAATTGTTGTTTGTTTTTTCTTAAAATTTAAATTTAATTATATTTCATCTCTATCTTTTCTTATTGCATCCAAAAGTTCTTGTGTTACGTTTTCATACTGCAACAAAAAATGTGAATAGTTGTTGTTGCTATGAGTGTTTCCTCATGCGTAATTGGTTATAAATGTATTGTATCATCTCTAACTTTCCTTATTGTATCAAAAACATTCCGGTATGCATTATATTTAGTTAGTCACATCGTACATGAACATTATTCAATTAATCAATACAATATATATATTTTATTCATGAAAACTAATATATATTCTTTGAATAAAAAATTCTTTAAATTAAAAATTATTAATTTATGAATTAATTAATATTTCTTTAAATTAATAAAATTATGTGATTCTAATATTATTAATTTATAAAGTTTTTATTGTATATATTTTGCATTGATCAAATGACAAGAAATTTAATTTCCAGGATCTTGGCATTTCACATGTAGTTTTAGATTGTTACGGCAAGCAGAATTTTTTTATTATATAAAAGTTTAAGTTAGAGTGGCTCCCTTATCTATAGTTAGAGTATACTTAAGATCCAATTTAGATTTATATAAGAATTTACAAATTGTTTATCAAAAGTGATGGCGATAGATTTCGAACTTAATCTTATAAGCTCAAATTCTAGAATCTCAACCACTTGTGTCAATACTAGTTGGCCTACAAACAAAAGTTAAGTGAACCAGATTTGTTCCCATTATAATATGTGCCTGACCAATTACATTACGACATGAAAATCAAAGTTGGCTACAGAATCCCCCTTCTCATCAACGAAACCAAGCTCCTGCCTTGTTCCTTTCTCAGTGCATTACTAGGGAAGGTTTTATCCAGACAGGGCCATCCCCAAATAGTCCGACCCTTGAAACTACCCGAAGCTGCCAACGCAACCGCTCCATGTATTGAGATTTTTTTAACCCCTAGATTCAATCTATACTATACGATTAGATTTAGCGGATTATATTAATAATCTCAAAATACTTTCAAGTCGTAATAATAACAATAATAAAATCAAATCGAGTACCACAAAACAAAATAGTCCATAAGTAAAACATGATAATGGACAATATCAAGTATCGAAATAATTCATATGTCAATAGTAAAATAAAATACGAGATAAAAAATGTATACAAAACTATAGGCACATGTCACCAAAAATAAAGATAATCCGGAAGATGGAAACATCACAATAAAAATGAAGTATTGAATGTGTCGATCCTCCAAGTGTTAAGTTTGGGGTACCTATCCAAAAGAATTTGAAAAGGGAAAGTTGGGAGAGTGAGCTAGGGAGCTCAGTGTGTTCCAATAAGTGCAAAATATAACATACTGAAATGTTTCGAAAAGTAGTTTAGTAAAGTAACATAAAATTGGTAGTGAGCTTTATTAAAAACACATAACTACCCTCAACCCGTACACTAAAATGCAGTCTCCTAGAACTACATCTATAAGGACTTACCCTATACCCAATGGAAATATGAGCTAACTTAAAGGAGTATCTTGAGGCCTGTGGGATCACCTTAGGTCCATAAGAAATTACCAGCTTGATCGGAGTTGAACCTGCAGAATCCAGAATACATCTAAGAGAGTACCCAATAAAACAATTTCATATAGTAAACATTAGTATTAGTATTCCATAAATCAAAACATATTTGTATTTTTTTTAGGGAAAATTGATAACCAAAGAACATGTATCGGGCACACATAGTTTATACGGTAAATCAAGAATCATGATATTGTTCACATAAAACATTCATAAATCAAATGAGATAAACAATCATAGTTCAGAACAGATAAAACATTGATATAACACACAATAAACATACCTTACAAAAGGGATCAACCCGGGAAGTCTACTGAAGACTGGTCTCGCTACGCTCTATATCCGTGCTCGAACCTAAACCATAACGAATCTAGGTTACTAATGAAATAATATTTAAGTATAACTATTTATAGGGTTTATAAAACCATACGGGTAACCAGGGCTCGAGCGGCCGAACAGATTAAAAGGAGCTAGGTCTATCTAACAAGTGATCGGAAGAATCACGAGTACCTTCAATAAACAACATTATAAATCAATCCTTATTCTTAATTTAAACACACTTAATAAATAATTAAATACTTATGTATATTCGGGGTTTAACATTTGACTCGGAGGCTTTCGAGGTAAAACTTGGCAAAGCGGACTTTAAATTCGGACTCAAGACATCGAAAAACCTAAAATATGACTTTTCAAAAAAAGTTAACTTTTGGTCAAAGGAAAATTTAAAGTCAACAGTTAGATCAAAGTCAATGGGTCAGATCATTTAACTTGATGTAGTTAGAGTTTACTCAGTTTGTCCCGATTCGAAAATAGACCGGTTCGATCTAGAGTATACCGATTTGGCTCAGTCCGATCTAATTAGATTGATTTATAGAAGGTTTATAAATAGGCCAACCATCCTCAAGCGTAGGGGTGGGGCGTAGAGGCGCGTGCGGTGGCCAAACCTAACAATCACAATTTTCAAGGTAGCGAGAGGTTTTACTTAACACCACCAACTTGAACTTGAACAAAAAGTATGAATAAAAATGAATGAAAAGTGACCGAGAACTTTACCTCAAAATGATAGAGGGGCAGCGATGGAGCAATGATGAAGGGCATAGTCACCTGGGTTTTATTTGAAATTAAACGAGGACTCCAATGGTGGTGGCGCTATGGTGAACAAACCTCAGGTTTGGCGATAAATTACGAAAAAATAGTAGTGAAGGGCTTGGTTTTCGACGAAGCTTCACAGAATCTCCACAGTGAACGACAACGCTAATTCTCAGTGAGGGGTCAGTGAGGTTTTGATCAGAACAGGATGATGATCACTTTGGTGGGGGTGGTACACGTCTCGATTATCGAACGATGGCGGTCTGAGCTTTAATGTTAAGGTACGACGGCAAAACTTCAAAACTTCAAAATTTGAGGATTTTAGGCTTGGCTTGAGCATACGGGGTTTAATTTTGAGGTGTTTAATTATATCCCATAAGCCTTAAAATATATTTGGCTTATTTTTACCAATACAGTGCTCCAGCCTAGTAGCTAAGGCATGGCACACCATGTTGATGGATGTGGGTTTATTTTTGATTTGTTATAAATGAAAATTAGGTAAACTTGGGCCTAAGGCCCTAATTGGCTGAAAACTTTGAAATGTAACTCCATTTTTCCACATAATAACAATTTAGTCCATATTTCGATATTTAACAAAATATATATATTTTTTTAAAAAAATTGGGGTATGATAATTCTCTCACTAAATGAAATTTTATCCTTGAAATTTACATGAATTGAATAAATGCAAAATTTGGGTATTCTTTTAATCATCTGTCTACCATATAACTTTTGTAGAATCACGGTTACTCTACTGAACCTTTACCATCAGAATATGCCTGTTCCGAAGAACTCTCTCATCCCAATCCAAAATCTAAACATGCTCCTTATCATAAGATATATTAGGTCTCAACTCAACATCCTCAATCTTAATAATGTGACTTGGATCCGAACAATACAACCTCAATATAAACGCATGGAAAACATTGTGAATATGACTAAACGAATGAGGAAACTCGAGCTGATAAGTAACATGTCTAACTCTCTTCAAAATACGACACGGTCCAATAAATCTCAGACTCAGGTTACCCTTGCGTCTAAATCTCAATATCTTCTTCCACTGAGATACTTTCAGAAAAATCTGATCCCCAACCTCAAACTCAATATCTTTACTCCTTTGATCAACATGAGACTTCAGTCTATCAAAAACCTATCTCAGGCGATCACGAATCAATCTGAAAGTATCCTTAATCTCTCAGACAAACTATAGATCCAAAGTCTTCATATGATGCAAATCAGTCCAATAGGTAAGAGTGCGACATTTATACCCATACATAGCCTCATATGGTACCATACGAATATTATCCTGATAACTTTTATAATAAGTAAACTTTTTAAAAGACAATAAGTCCTCCCAACTACCACGAAAGTCATTCATAGAACCCCACAATATTTCCTCTAAAACATGAATTACTTTCTTGAACTGAAAATCAGTTTGAGGGTAAAAAGTTGTACTAAAGTTCAGACGAGTACCTAAAGCCTCATGCAGAGGCTTCAAGAATCTTGAAGTAAATCTCGAATCTCGATCAGAAATTATTGATAAAGGAACCTCGTATAATCTGATAATCTTTGAGATATATAATCTAGCCAACTTGTCTAGAGAATAATCAACTAGAACAAGGATAAAGTGAGCTTACTTGGTGAGTCTATCAATAATCACCCATACATAATTTTTTTCGAAGAAGTTATAGGCATTCTAATAACAAAATCTATAGTAACCATTCCCACTTGTATTCAAGAATCTTGATAGGCTGTAATTGACCAGATAGATGTTGATGCTCGACCTTAACTTGCTGACAAATCGGACACCCAACCACATAATCAGAAATATATTTCTTCCTGCTAACCAAGTGATACCTCTCTCAGATTACGGTACATCTTATCTCCACATGGTGCATAGCATAAAGACTACTGTGAGCTTCACGGAGGATGGTCTACCTCAACTCTACATTATCAGGCACAAAATACCGACCTTTAAAGCACAAAATTTCATCCTGGTTGAAAGCATAATTTGAGGTAGTTCCTTACTCAACTTGCTCAATAATGGAAAACAATGAGCTATCTAGCATCGTTTGGCCTTAATTTCCTCGGCCAATGTAGGCTTGACCTGTAAGTATGCTAACAAAATGCCATCATCATATAACTTTATCTTGGCAAATAATGACCTCAAATCATATATTGTGTTACGGCTCAAAGCTTCAACAACAACATTAGCTTTATCCAGATGGTAGTTAATCTAGTAATCATAGTTATTCATAAGCTTCAGCCAACATCGCTACCTCAGATTAAGTTCTTTCTAAGTAAGAAGATACTTTAAACTCTTGGGATCATAAAAATTATAATACTTATCCCTATAGAGATAGTGTCTCCAAATCTTCAAGGCAAAGACCATAATTACTAACTCCAGATCATGGATCGGGTAATTACACTCATACAGTCTTAACTGACAGGACACATAAGCAACTACCCCCTTCTTGCATCAGAACATAACCCAGTCTAGAGCATGAAGCATCACTATAGATTGTGAAATCATTGTTTGGCTCAGGTTGAATCAGAACTAGAGCTTGAGTCAAATTTGTCTTCAATTTCTTAAAACTCTCATACTGAGCATCACCTTAGACAAAAGGAACATTCTTCCTAAACAACTTCGTCAAATGGGCAATAATGATGAATAGGCCTTTGATAAAGTGTATATAGTACCCAGTAAAACCTAAGAAATTATGGATCTCAAAGACATTCTTGGGCTATTTCCAACTCACGATGGCATCAATCTTGTAAAGATCCACCTGGATACCTTTATCATATATAATATGTCCAAGAAATGTCACATCCCGAAGTCAGAATTCACATTTGCTTAACTTGGCATACAATTGATGCTCATTCAGAGTCTGTAGAATAATCCTCAAGTGCTCATAATGTTCTACCTTAGTCTTGGAAAAGACCAGAATATCATTAATCAATACCACTACAAACTGGCCTAAATAGGGTCAACGCACGGTTCATCAAATTCATAAAAGTTGTTGGAGCATTGGTAAATCCAAATAGCATCACCAGAAACTTATAATACCCATATATAATATGGATAATAGTCTTAGCAACAAGCATTCTACATCTTCAACTGATAATATCTAAATCGAAGATTAATCTTCGAGAATACAATGGCTCAATGTAACTGATCAAATAGATAATCAATCCTAGGTAGAAGGTATTTGTTATTGACTGCCAGCTTGTTCAATTTTCGGTAGTTAATATAGAGTCTGAGTGATCTATCATTCTTTTTTCATAGATAAAACTGGAGCTCTCCAAGGTGAGGTATTGTGCCTGATAACACCTCGATCAAGTAATTCCTAAAGTTGAACCTACAACTCCTTGAGTTCCTTCAAAAGCATACAATATGATGCCATGGAAACATGTGTAGAATCTGGATAAGTCTCAATCTCAAACTCTATGCCAACTCTTTAGAAAATACATCAGGAAACTCACTGACGGTACGAATTTCCTCAATCTTGAATAAATAGCCTTTAGTATTCAGAATACATGCAATAAAGGTCTCATGTATCTTTAAGACCATCTGGTTGATAGTTAAAGCTGATACTACATTAGAGAGATAACCTTGATGCTCCCAAATTAATACACCAATCTGACCATCATAATTCTTCAAAGTAGTCCTCTTGTACTCGCAATCTAGATTAACCCAATGTCCATTTAAACAATCCATCACAAATTTCAAATTAAACTCATCCAAAAGAAATTCTATAAGACCAACAAGAAAATTTCTCCCTGAACCCCTAGATGACAACATCAAAATATTTTATTCATAACCACTGACTGTCCCACAAGGCTCATAAGAGTAACTGTATTCTCGGTATCCTCGATTGGAATCTAAAGGTCTCGGGATACGAAACATGAAACATAAGAGTATGTGAAACCAATTTCTAGTAATGTAAAGTATGGAAAGAAAATAGTAAATGTACCTATGATAACCTCTAGCTCGTCTTTGTCATACTGATATCCAGTAGCATACACAAGAGTAGCTTCCTAGCCTTAGATATAACTGACACTCTACTCTTCTGTGAATGGGCTATAGTGTCAATTTTAGAAGTATATCTGAAATCTCTTCCCTGACTATGGACTCTAGCTGGGGTCTAAACAAAAGCTTGTGAACGTGCAGGGAGTGTAAGTAGATGCATGCTCTATCAAAGCTAGTTGTGAGAATTCCTAAAAAATGACCACTAAATCCACAGCGAAAGCAAACACCCAACTTCTTACAACACTCTCCTCTGTATTGATTTCTTTTAAACCTATTTTGATATAACAAATTTAAGGGTAATTTTTTTGGACTAAATTAAATTTATTCAAAGTTTTTAAAAATAATTCAAAGTCCATAAAACTTGAATTTGAACACAAAACAATTTCAGTGAAAGAAGTACCGATATTGTCCCCCCAGTATCGGTACCACATGAACAATATCGATATTATTTATATAGTATCAATACCCATGGTAAGGGAAGTATCGACGATATTGCCTCTTGATTTTAAATGTGTTCAGATTCTAGTATGCAATTTACCGATACTATGCAAGTATCGATACCAGTATTGATACTCCTAACCCTAGTATCAATACTCCCTATCCAACAATCATATAACAACTAGTTTTTATTAGAGCAGTACCTATACTCCCAACCCAAGTATCGATACTTCTGTTTCTGGACAATTTTATTCTGCAGAAAATTATTTCCTAACGGTTCCAAAACGTCCCCAACAACTAGAAACATCGACAAAATCATTCCAACATATAAAACCAAGTTGACGTTATTTGAAGAAGGTTACAACACCTATCAAAGCAATCTACATCAAGCGAAAAGCTCTTTCAATCTTATTTTTTCTTTTCTCTTATAAATAATGTTTTTAGTGAGCTTAATTGTGTAAACATCTACCTTGTGAGGTTTTCTTGTTTACATTTTATTTATCATTTTGTAAAATGGGTTTGGCTCTAGTTTAGCCATTGTAAACTAGGGAGTTGTAAAAAGTTATTCTTGAGCCTAGAAAAAGAAAGAAGAAATTAGTGATTGTTAGAAAATCCTTAGTGTAAAGCTAAGGTAGTGGATGTATACTTGATTAAAAAGTTGAACCACTCTAAATTATTGTGCAAACTGTCTATACTTTCTCTTCATACTCCCAAAATTTTTATTTGGCTAATTCATCTCCCCTCTTTGCAACATTTTCGATTGTTCAATCGAGCTTCCAAATTCTTAACAATTAGTATCAGAGCGAGTCACAAATAGATGGTTTTACAACCTTGTGAAGATCCTTGAAGCTCTCTATCAAATTCCTGAAGCAACTAAGAAGATGACTTCCACATCAGGCCAAGACTACCTTAAGGATTCTCACTCCATCCATAGGCCACCCTACTTCAATGGAGCAAATTATTCTTATTGAAAAAATAGGATAATGTTGTTCATCTAATCCATTGAGCTTATGGTTTGGGATTCCATCGTCGATGGTTCTCCCGTGCCTCCAAGAAATCAAAAATAGTTGACAAATGAAGATAGAAGCTTGCCCAACTCAATGCCAAAGCCATGCACATATTTTTCATGCTCTTGGCCCAGACGAGTATAGTAAAGTATCTTCATGCTTTGGCATTCTCACTTTTAACTATAAAAACTTCAAGATGACCCACGAGTGAACAAATTGGAGGTGACCCACGAAGGAACAAGCCAAGTGAAGAAGTCTAAGATTTGGCATTCTCACTCTCAACTATGAAAACTTCAAGATAAAGCCCGGTGAAGACATAAAGACTATGCTCGATTGGTTTATCGTGGTCATCAATGACTTGCAGAACTTTTGGAAGGTCTATCCTAATGAAGAAATGTTGAGAAAGATGTTTTTCTTATTGCCTACATCTTAGGAGGGCAAAGTTGATGCCATTGAAGAAAATAAGGACTTGGAGTTATACACCCTCGATAAGCTCATTAGTTCTTTACTAACTCATAAGGTGAAACTCCAAAGAAAGAAGAATAGAAGAACAAGAAAAATAAGGAGATAAGAATCACTTTCAAATCCACCATTGAGAGTAATCAAGAATCAATTGAAGAGGTTGATGAAGATGAAGATATGACCAATATGTTTAAGAAATTTAAAAGATTCATGACATCCAAATAAGATAAAAAGCATGAATCGATCAAGAAGAAAGGTCCCCCGATGTTCTTTGAATGCCAAAAGGACAAGACCTGTCAAATATGAATGCCATTTCCTAAAGAAGAATAGATCAACCAAAAAGAAGGCATTTGTGGCGGCTTGGAGTGATGAAGACAACTCTGATGATGATGAAGTAGCCAACCTATGCCTTATGGCCATCCAAGAAGATTCAATGGTAACTTCTAACTCATGTGATTTAAATTCTTATTCATTTAAAGAGTTAAAAGACACATATGATGAGTTATATTTAGAATTTGAGACCATGAATTCCAAATATAAGAAATTGATTTCAAAATTCAAACTTGAAAATAATTTGATTTTGAAAGCAAAATTTGATTTGAAAAGCAAAATGAAATTTTGAAGAGAAAATGAAATTTTGAAGAATGATTTTGAGCTTTCATAAATCAAAATCAATGATTTGGAAAAAGAAAATTTTGATTTGAAAGTTAAGCTTGAAAGCTTAACAAAAGAAAATGAATTAATTTCTGAAAACAATTCATCATGTTTAAAAATGACAAAATACTCACATTGCAATTTCCATGGTCACATGGAACATACTTGTCATCTAAAACTTAGAAAATATTTTAAAATTAGATAAGTATGGATTCCTAAGGGAATAAGAGACTTATGTACTAACATTCAAGGATCCAAAGCAATTTGGATACCAAAATCCATATAAATGTCTCTTGTAGGTGTGTGGGAGCAGTGGTGACCAAAGTGAAGAAATTCAAATGCTCTAGCTACAAAAAATAAGAATGGGTAACCTCTACACTTGATTTTTTTGGATAATCATTTGCCTATTTAGTTTTAAGCATGTATGATTTTTTTATTATAAATAATTATATGTTGATTTCCTATCTCATGTATGTTAAAAGTGTTATGATGAACATTTTTAAAGTTTTAATGATTTTTCGTAAATGTTTGTTCATTATAATGGTTTTTTTGTCAAATTTGGTATTAATGTTTTGTTTTCACAAATTTTAATTTTTACCTTAAATTTAAATGTTAATACATGCGATCTTATTGCAAATGATATTTCTCTAACAATGTATATCAATTTTTTTCAAATGCATAGCATTTTTTTATAACTTTATGCATATGAACCTTAATGTTTTATGTTAATTGTGCATAAAGTAGCATAAACTTGGATTTATTGAATTTCATGTGTTACTAACATGTTTGTTCATCCTTGGTTGAAATTCAATAGTTTTTGAGTGTCAAGTTATTTAAAGTCAATTTTTTTGGAATGCTTCTGTTGAGGAGGAGCTTTTGATTTTTCAAATGAACTTTAAGTTAAAATATACACTTACTCTCCATCGTTATTTTTTAACCTTAAAGTTTGAACTATTTTTGATATAACAAAAAGGGGGAGAAATATGTGTTTGAAAATTTTCAATTTCAAGAATGAAAAAGGGGGAGCTTTAATATTTTCCAAAATATTTCTCTTTTTAATTAAATGTTTTATTAAGGGGAAGTTTTGCCGAAAACCATTTTTCAAATATTTTGTTATATCAAAAATGGGGATTGTTGAACCTATTTTGATACAACAAATTTAAGGGAAAAATATTTTTGGACTAAATTAAATTTATTCAAAGTTTTTAAAAAATTTAAAGTCCATAAAACTTGAATTTGAACACACAAAACAATTTTCATTGCAAAAAGTATTGATATTGTCCTTTCAGTATCAATACCACATGAACAATATCGATATTGTTTATGTAGTATCGATACCCATGGTAAGGGAAATATCGGTATTGCCTGTTGATTTTAAATATGTACATATTCTAGTATGTAATTTTGGTATCGATAATCCTAACCCTAGTACCGAAACTCTCTGTCCAACGATCATAAAACAACTAGTTTTTATTAGAGTAGTACATATACTCCCAACCCGAGTGGTGATACTCATGTGTCTGGATAATTTTATTTTATAGAAAATTATTCCCTTACGGCTCCAAAACATCCCCAAATACTAGAAACGTCGACAAACTCATTCTAACATATAACAACAAGTTGAGGACACTTGAATAAGGTTACAACACTCATCCAAGCAATCCACATCAAGATAAAAGCTCTTTCAATCTTATTTTTCTTTTTCTCTTATAAATAGAGTGTTTTTAGTGAGCTTAATTGTGTAAACACCTACCTTGTGAGGTTTTATTATTTACATTTTATTTATCCTTTTGTAAAAGGAGTTTGGTTCTAGTTTACCCAATGAAAACTAGGGAGTTGTAAAAGGTTTCTCTTGAGCCTAGGAAAATAAATAGCAAATTAGTGAATTTGTTAGAAAATCCTTAGTGTAGAGCTAAGGTAGTGGATGTAGTCTTGGTTGAAAAGTCTAACACTCTAAATCATTGTGCAAATTGTCTATCATTTCTCTCTCTAAACTCTCAAAATTTTTATTTGGCCAATTCACCCCTTCTTGGAAACATTTTCAGTTGTTCCAAATTCCTCACAATTTCCACAAAACTCGCAAACAAACCCTAAGAGAAACTTGATGAATCACCTTGACTAATAGCTGGGGTTTCTCTCTAAACTCTCAAAATTTTTATTTGGCCAATTCACCCCTTCTTGGAAACATTTTCAGTTGTTCCAAATTCCTCACAATTTCCACAAAACTCGCAAACAAACACCTAAGAGAAACTTGATGAATCACCTTGACTAATAGCTGGGGGGAAAGGTTATGCAAGCCTAGAACAATTATTGCTCCTCTAAGGAGGAGTAGTACGATTTCTCTTCTCAAGACATGTCGGGCCATAAGACCTCCTAGATTGTTCTCGATTTACCCATTCTCTAACAGGAACTATAGCCTCAACCTTATCAACATCTTTTGCTCTACCCACTAGAATATTAAATATATCATCTTAATGGATCACCATATACCTACGCAGCTCATTCTGAGTCCCAGAGCGAACTTGTGGTACATATCCCTCTCAGTAAAAACCAAGCTAGAACCATACATTAACAACTTCAGGAATTCCATATCGTACTCAGAAACTGACATATATCCATTAACCAAATCCTAAAACTTATGTCGTCTCTCATCCAAATAACTCTCTCCAATAAAATGATTCCTGAAACACTCCTTTAAGAAATCCCATGTTAGATAGTCGGTAGGAACGTTGCTCACTACAGATTTTCACCAGGTGTCAGTATTTCCATCTAGCATTAAAATGGCTCCCAAATATCTCTTCGATAGATATAAACCCAGTTGATTCATACATCTTTAAGTATCGTATAGCTAATCCTCAGCTTCATTAGGAGCCCCACTAGTCGGGCCTCTGAACGTTCTAGCCCCTTTAATGACCAATGTTTAAGTAATAAGGATTTTATGTGTAGTGTCTGCTGCTCTGACTGCACCCTAAATCAACTGTAGAAACTACCTACCAAGAGTCTCATCGAACACAACTCCCGCAGAATCGGTCCAGTAGTTGGCGCTCTTCTCACGGGTGTCACATATAAATAATAGGGGCATAGACGAATCCCTCGAAACTAAAGGACCTTGAGGGGAAGGAGGATCTATTGGAAGCGAAGGGTTTATAGTCTGATCAATGAATCTAGAAGCTCAACTTGGCCCACAGGGAGGTTGACGACCTCGTCTAGTATTCATAACGACGTATTTTAGGGCTCACTACACAAATGTTCAACTTAAGATTAAATTTAGTACTGAGAACCGCACACAGTGAAACTTATAAAAATTTGATGACATTGACCTCTTAGTAAATTTTTTAAGATGTTTTAAAATAATATTTTTGTGTAGGACTTATCCACAGTCCGAGGTTTTTAAAAACCAAAAGTTGTGATACCAACCAAATGTAACCCCTTAAACCTAACCTATATGTTACGACTAGATCTAGTGGATTACATTAATAATCTCATAATATTTTTAAGTCGTAATAATAATAATAAAGTCAAATCGAATAATATAAAATGTAAAAGTTCATGACTAAAACATAATAATGAACAACACCTAGTATCTAAATAACTCATACATTAGTAGTAAAATAAAATACAAGATAAAACAAGTATATCAAAATATAGCCACATGTCTCCCAAAATAAAGATAATTGGAATATGGAAACATTACAAAAAAATATAGTATTGAATGTGTTATCCTCCAAGGGCCAAGTCTGAGGTACCTATCCAAAAGTAACTGAAAATGGAAGCTTGGGGGAGTGAGCTATAGATCTTAGTATGTTCCAATAAGTGAAAATACAATATACTCAAATGTTTAAGAAAGTAGTTCAGTAAAGTAACATAAAAATGACGGTGAGTTTATTAAAACACGTAACTACCCTCTACCCGTACACCAAAATGCAGTCCCCCAGAACTGCATCCATAAAGACTTACCCTATACCTAATAGGTATATGAGCCAACTTAAGGGAGTACCTCAGAACCTATGGGTCTACCCAAGTTGATTTAGATTGGCTCAAGTTGATTCAGTTTAAGTTGACTTACCACGAGTTGACTCGCTTAGCCAGGTTCGAAAGTATACAGTTCTATATAGAGAAAACTGGTTAAACTCAGTTTGATCTAACAAGACCGATTTATAGAAGGTTTATGAATCGGTCGAGCTTCCCCACAAATAAGGGTGGCGCATGTGGTGCACGCAGTGGCCAAACTTGACGATAATGACTTCTAAGATAGTAGGAGGCTCTGATTAACACCATCAACTCAAATTCGAACATAAAATGTGAATAAAAATTAACAAAAAGTGACTGAAAACCTTACCTAGGTGAAACGGTGGAGGGACAGCGAGAGAGTAATGACAAGGGACATGGTCACCTGGGTTTTGTTCAGAATAGAATGAGGGACTTCAACGGTGGCGACGGTATAGTGAACGAGCCTCAAGATTGGCAGAAAGTCGTGAAAAATAATGGTAGGGGGTTTGGTTTCTAACGAAGCTTCGTGGGACTTTCCACAATGAACGACGTATGTTCTTGGTGAGGGGACAGTGGGGTTTTGGTCCACTATAGTGCCCTAGCCTAATGGCTAAGGCATTGCACACCATGCTAATGGGCATGGGTTTAACACCCATTAGGTACATTCTCCTTTTTCTTTAATGGGTTAACTACACGGATGATCACTTATGTTTATGTTTTGTCAACTTTTGGTCATCGATTTCAAAATACATAAGATATGGTCACCTTCATTCTTATTTAATTAAGATGTGGTCACCACAAGTTAGCTTACATTAAATATTTTGGTATAATCACACATTTGATCCATATTATTTACATGTTCTCTCAATGTAGTCATACTTTTAATAAATTAAAATAAATTTAATCCTCTAATCGAATGATATCACTCTCATCGGTACCATGTGTCGTGTCATGTGTTACCATTTGGTTGGAATACTTACTTTATTTTAATTTATTTTAATTTAATTTAACAAAGCAAAGCAAAGCAAATTGGTGAAAAATAAATATATTAAATTAAATTAAAATAAAATAAAATAAAGTTAGTCCTCGAACTGAATGGTGACACGTGGCATGACACATGGCACCAGTGGGACGTGACATAATTTGATTAGAGGATTAAATTTATTTTGATTTATTAAAATTATGACTAAATTGAGAGAATATGTAAATAATAAAGATAAAATGTGTGATTATACCAAAATATCATATCACTTATTATGTTAATTGTTAACGGTAGTTAAGCTGTGATGACCATATCTTAAATAAATAAAAACCAAAGTGACGATATTTTTAATTAAATAAAAACGAAGGCGATCATATCTTATGTATTTTAAAATTAGTGACTAAAAGTGTACAAAAATACAAATATAAGTGATCATCCATGTAATTAGTCATTCTTTAATTTTTGGTATGTGGTCAACGAAAATTGGGTAAAAATGGGCCTAAGGCCCCGACAGAATGGAAACTTTGAAATGTAACTCCATATTTCCATAGGCTAACAATTTAGTCCCCATTTTACTATTTAACAAAATATATTTAATTTTTTTTTGCGTTGTGACATTTTTAAATAAAATCCTGGAAGGATTATTTCCATATTTTATTTAAATTTTGAATGGAAGTAGATAGGCTTGGAAGCATTCGGTGTTTTGGGAATTTGATAATCCTGAAGCATCAGCAGACGAATCTTGAATCCAATTTCAACACTTTTACTTTCAACAAAACCCTTTATCAAGCTTTAGAATCATTTGTCAATGTTTAAATTAAGAAATAAATGCGTGATGTAATATATTGGAAATTTCGGTAGTTCCCAGCTTTTAACAATTCATCTCTTGCTTAAAACACTATCTTTTCTCTCTTTAAAATAACATTATCCTTGCTGCCTGTAATATTCAACCATTAACAAATATTACTAATATATTTTTTTTTCTTCAATGTGTTCGTTAAGCATCTTCTATGTGTTCCGCGAAAGGAGATCAATTTTAAGAAAAAATCACCACCCAAAGGGATTTGAGTTACAAATCCAAGTTACATCAAGTTAGTATAAATTAAAATATGATATTTAATTAGACACGGGTTTGGGGTTTATGAGTATTCCAAAGCTACATCAAATAATTTTTTTAATAAGGTCAGATTATGGTTTTACGATTAAATTTGTAATTTAATTTTAATATTGGGTAAATTGTGCCAATGGTACTCATGTTTGGGGTAGTGTTTGTTTTCACCACTGATGTTTAAAAAGTCACAAACCGATCACTAACGTTATCGTTTGTTACAAAATGGTCACTCGACGTTAGCAATCATTATTAAATCATTTTTTATGAAAAATTATTACATTTTTAATATTTATTTTATTGATTAATATCGAAGAAAAGAGCTGTCTTAAAGCACCTAGAAGTTCTTTTCTGATATTCTTAAATAAATAAATATCCTGTTTTTATAAATTATATATTAATTATTTTTAGAAAAAATGTTTTTTTAGTTATTTATTTATTTTTTAATATCGAAGAAAAAACTGTCTTAAAGCACCTATAAGCTCTTTTCTGATATTTCTAAATAAGTAAATATCTTATTTATGTATATTAATATATTTTCTTAAAATTATTTGAAATAACAGAATTATGAATTAAATATATCTAGAAATTTTTAAATTTCTAATAATAAGACAATTTATAATAAAAAAGTATCAATTTTGGGCGTTGTAGGGGTGCTAATCCTTCCCTAAACGTAACTGACCACGAATCTCTTTTTATTATTAAAAAGAACGAATTTTTGGTTATAAACGCAGATCAGTTCATCTTTTAACTGATGTTTTCTTAAAACTCTTTTAAAATATAATTTTTAGGTATTCGACCTACCTAACCCAAAAGGCCGATGGCGACTCCCAAATTATTTTAAAAACCATTTATTCACATCACTTTTCCCGCCGAGTAAAAATTTCGTGCCCGGACGAAAACCGGTTACGACAGCTTGGCGACTCTGCTGGGGAACAGTCAAACTTTAAAATCAATTGTAAATTTTCTCTATCAGTTAGAAATTAAAAATTCATATATTTAATTTTTAATTCTTTTCTTTCAAATTTTTTATTACTTATTATTTTTATTACTTATTATTTTTTATTTTATTATTTTATTCAAGAAATAATTATTTATTGTTTGTTAGAGGTTTGAACATTTCTCCTCACACACAAACACTTACATTGCATAACATAAGCTTTTTAATTAAGCTTGTCCCTTTTAAGTGGGAGTGAAAGCGACGTCTTCGTGAGAATTTATTCTCCGTGTCAGACCTAGCAAGTAACTTTCGGGGTTCATATGCTCTATGTCTTCGTGAAAATTTATTCTCCGTGTCAGGCATAGAGAAGTGTATCCCCTCGAATTGAACTCGATCCATTTTAGTCTGTGATGGACTAGGATTGAGGGTTAGTAACCCAAGGGGGCACTAACAAGGACAATTCGGGTACCGTTATTCTTAGATCTGAAACCCTGCATATAATAAACCCTAGAAACTCTTCCGATCTGAAGCCATGCCAAAATTTTGTCAGTAGGTATACACAAAGGAGAAATAAGCTCTAGCTTTTAATTCCTTTTCTATTTCCTGAATAAATGCATGCGAACTAGAAATCATGCAGTTAGGTTAAATTTTCCAAACAAAGTATGGAACTAAAAGCAAGAGGTTAAGATTTATACATTGATAGATAGAATTTTTATTTCTATTAATTGGTACTAACCAATTTATTTTCCTTTCTCATTTTATTGTGCTCTAACTTGTTTGCATGAAAATCTTTTATTTGCATCGCATGATCATGGCATAATCAAAAGGTGTTGACTTGAAAGACTGTTCATCCAATTGGAAAGAAATCATAAATGGACAAAAGTTTTATGATCAAACAAAATATGATGCGGCCAAAGAAATACATCCTGAGGAAACTACGAGGATAGAAGCAAGCAAAGCACACAGAGATCCTGTTATATTAATACCAAAAGTACTCCACAAAGATCCTGCCAGATTGATACCAAAAGCGGTCTATGGTAAGAGTATCAGTCAGGGCATTCAGAGTAGTGGAGGTTTTTATGAAGCTCAAGCATGTTATTTGAAGGAATTGAACGACCAAAACAAGAATTTGAGCACAGAAATGAAAACCATGCATGAAGATTTTCAGAAGATCAGTCAAGCTTTTCAAAATGCTGGCCTAGGAAGTACCCTAGAAGAGTGGATAACAAGGGTCACCAAGTTGAAAAAGAGCTGCAACTTATATGAAGATCTTGTTCAAGAACTTCTTGGACAGAAAGGTTCTCTTACAAGGGAAAATGAGCAACTCCGAGAAGTGACACAGAAGATGAAAGAGAATGTCATGGAAGAAGCAGTCCAGACAAGAAATATGTCCTTAAGCTGATAGACTAATTTGGCTTTGGAGAAGTTAAGAATGAAATATATCCCTATATGTAAAGTTTTATTTGATGTACCGAAACTTTTGCGTTCAATGAAATCTGTTCTAAGATGATCACTCTTGAGTAACACCTTTTCATACATGCATGTGTATTTTGCATTTGTACATTTTTACGTTTGTATTTACATTTACATTTTTAAATTTACATCATGTATTAAAAATATTAATAAATAATGTTTATTTATTTTCAATATCAAAGAAAATGGCAGTCTTAATATAACTGGATGTCCTATTCTGGTATTTTAAATAATTTACATTTACATTTTTATATTTGCATATTTACATTTGGCATCTTTGCATTGTATTTTTATATTTACTTTTGCACAATTTGTATTCTTATTATTACATTCACATATTTACATTTGCATTTGGAATCTTTGCATTTTTTATGTCATAATACATTAAAACATTCATTCATTAAAATAAGGATTTCAAACGAAGTGATCTTGGTTTTTCCTTGAAGCAAGAACGCTCAGCACGACACAAGAAAATGTCTAAAGAAACTGAGGATAGGCTAGGCAAATTTGAGATAGAGCAGAAAGAAATACAAAAAGGAATAAAGAGCAAGTTGGCACAAATTGAAGCTAATATCACAAATTCTCATATCGATCTACTGAACAATATGAAACAAATGATTGAGAAGCACCAGACAGCTGGAAGAGTCTTGTTAAAAACCCCACAAATTCTTTGGGTGTTACACCTGTTCATATTCCTGAGTTCACCTCTGTACCCAGGAAATTCAATCACCAATTTACTTCGCTGTTAAGAACTCACCATATCAAGCTGGAGCATCATTCCTGAGTCACCTCTGTACCCAGGAAATTCAATCACCAATTTACTTCGCTGTTAAGAACTCACCATATCAAGCTGGAGCATCGTTCGCCACTGATTGTCCTACTACTTCTGAGTTGAAGCCTGATGAATTTTGTATTAGTAATGAGGTCTTGACCTAAACAAAGCAGTTGAGAATGAAAATTCACTCAACGACTGGAAATATAGAAGAGGTGATAAAATCTATAGAGACAGTTGAGTCTTTTATGGGTTTGATGCCAAAGAACTAAGTTTGGTCCCTGGCCTGGTTATTCACCAAACTGTTTCCAAGACAATTTTCTGGGTCTGCATCCAGATGGTATAATATTCACAACGATGGAAAGACGTTGCTTCTCAAGTACATCCACATTGACTGAAAAAGAGTTCACTACTTTGTTCATCACACAAAAATTTCCTTATATTATCACATGATAGGGGTTGTCCCTAATAATTTCTCTAACATCATCATAAGTGGAGAAATCATCGAAATGGCTATCAAGAATGGCAAGATAAGAGGCTCTGACAATACTAAAGTCAAGAAAGAAGCTGGGGTTAATACAGTGAGGTCTTATTCGTTAAACATGGTGTCTTATAGAGTGACAAGAAGAAAAGAATGTGCAGGGATTTCAATTTCCCTTCCACTGTTCGAGTGAAAATTGCATCCAAAAATGCTCTCAGCCAGATCAATTACTCCACAACTTCAATCACAGTGGCCTCCAAATGAGAATTGGACCTATAAGGAAGTTCCTTGGATAAATCAGACTGGAATTCCAAATTGTTCAGCTAAGGTTCCTGGTAACCTTAAGGGAAATTCCAAGATCCTTTAGAGCAAGCAATTCAAAAATGCAAGATAAAAGAAGGGGTTAAGGTTCAATGTTCAGAAACTGTTGTTGCAATAGAACTAATGTAACCAAATCCTACGAAGAATATCGGGCACAAGAAAATGGGAAAAGAAATCAAAGGCTCCCATGGATGTAATTCGAGATTGGCCTATAGGTCTAAGAAAGAATGAGGTAGAATAACCCATAAGACACCTCAGATACATGTATCAGATTTTCCAAAAACCAGTAGGCAAAGGACAACTTAAGAAATCTGGTTAATAACCCCAGTTATAGCTGAAATGAGCATTCAGAACCCCCTCGATAACATAAGAGCATTCATCGTTCAGAACGATCAAAGAAAGTGATAGCCTCGCGAGCGAGAAAAACTCTGAAGGGTTTCAAGAATCTATCTCAGACCTGTACCCTCATTTGGTTAAAGGTCAATACATTACACCAAGATTAGTGAAGGTGTCACCAAAGCCTTATGCCCATTGCTATGATCAAATAGCTTTGTAATTTTCACTTGGGAGTATCTAGACATTCAACAGGGAATTGTTGGTCACTGTTAAAGGAAATAGAGACGCTCGTCGACAAGGGAGTCTTGACACAAGAAATGATCAAAAAATAGGGGGCAAATAAGGATAAAAATCTTGGGCCAAGTACACACCCAACAATCAGAGTTTTAACCTTGAGATTCTTAAGTATCATGTAGATTAAATATTCTTTTAATTTTTTCAAGAGTTATAGATATTTGGCAAGTGGTAAAATTATATCTTCCATATCCAATGCCAATTACTCGACCCTTACCAAAACCAAATCCTGACACTACATTTATCTGAGACTCTGAAGTAATGTCTCCACTTGTTTTTGAGAAACCAACTCTAGATGTTTACTTTTTCGGGTAGAGTTGATCGATTCATTATACTACCTTCCACCATATATACGACTTCAAAAGTCACACATTTGTCCTTCCAAACACAAAACCACCATAAACCAAATAACCTCAAAAGAACCAAACTTTCAATTTTCCGTGATCTACTACAAGAAGAGACGAGATGAGGCATCATGGACCAACTCATTGAAGATAATTTCGAGTGATTAGGGCATACTCAAGAAGAAGGGGAAAGTGATTGATTGAAATAAATATATCATGCATTAATTACATTTTCATGTAAGTAAAATTAATCTTGAAAATTCATCCCCTGGAGATACCTCTTTTACAAAGGTTTGTGTATGAGATGACAAACGACATTGTTTCATTATCCTTAATATATATATATATATCCTTTGTTGTCCCCACTTGAGCCTGAATGATTTTTCTTCTGATTCAACCCTAACCAAGGATCACCCTCCACATTGGGGGGTAAAGTGAAGGATATTTTTCCACAAGAATAAAGATTGTCAATACAGTTTTATTACGAAGACAAGTTTCCATGAAGTCAAGAAAGTTTTGAACTACAAGGTATGTCAAATACAGAGTGCTTGAAGATCAATCCAATCAAGAATAATGGAAAATCTCCAAAATGCAAAAGGAAAAGGAGGTGATCAAAGCAATTAAAGTATTATACTTATCCAGCAAAGAAAGAAAAAGGAAAAAAGGGAAAAATAAACAAAAAGGAAAAAAAAAAGGAAAAGGAAAAAAAAGGAAAAAAGGAAAATTGAATCAAGATGGTTGACTTATTGAGCCTCAAGTTACAAGGTTGATCAAGTATAAACAAGAAGAGCAAGAAATGCTGAAGATATGAGAAAATGGAAATGAATCCAAAATTTGGCAGTCTGGAGGGATCCAGATGATGGAAAAATCCCCAACAAGGCAGATCCAAGTTAAGCAAGGCAAGATTGATGTCATCAGAATGAATTGATCCTTGGTTTGATTACCCTTAAACACTTATTTGGGCCTTTTTATCCCTTTATTTCGTAACCATAAGCCATGGCCTACGTTACATACCTGAAAAGTCCATTTTAATCATACATGGATTTCTAAGTAAAAGAGAATATCTTTAGAATTCATTCCGCCTCTCAAGATTGATTTTTATTTGCAAAAATTGGTTTTTAAAATCTTTAATGCATGATATAAAAATGATAAAAGGGGGTTCAAGATGTAAATTTTTAAATAACATCTTAGAACCAAAAGAGGATTCGAGTTAAAAACCTGAAAAGGCGGCTCGAATATTGAATGGTGCAATAACGACATAAGAGACGATCTTAAGCTCTTAATGAATCACCACACATCTCAAAAACGTTCCTGAGATTCTGGAAACGAGAAGCATCTCTACAAGATAAGCATAGCAACCATTTCTTCAAGTTAGTGGAAGCCCGAAGCGACATACTGAACCAACTTAAAAGAACCTACTTTACCAGAATCCACCTATTCCTCAAATCAGTCAATAATTTTGACCCTTTCCATAGGACTATGATTTTTGAATGATTTAAAAGTGTAGTTGATTTATTGGATATTCATTAAAATCATTGTTTATGATTTAATTATATTGTGAACCCGAAAGGGGTAATACTTTACAAAATTCTTTCATTCTTCAATAAAGAAAGGAGAAAAAACATTTTCAAACAGGACAGTCTCAAATGAGGAAGGTCCTTAAAGTAATTGTTGCTTATTCTACCTCTGTTGTAGAAAAAGAATGAACGAGGCCAGAATGATGAAGCACTTCACATTTTTAAAGGCAAGTGGTCCAAGAAACCAGAAAGTATGGAGAATTGAACTTGTGACACTCCCCTATGACATTATTAGCAGCTCATCAAGAAAGATTATCGTTTATCTCATGCTGAGGGTGATAAGCATCACCAGACATATTATTTTCCCCAACCATCAATTTATGTTCTCTAGAAGATTACATCATAGAGCCATGAACAAGTCACTACCTACACTCTGGTTATACCGTGATACTGGCTCAAATCTTGATACATTATTGCTACTTATTCTATGCCGATCATTTTCTTTGTTAAGATGATATCCATTATGTCCTTCAGAAGATTTCTGAATTTGAATTTGAGGACTTATGGCACAGAATAAGACATTGGAACAGAATCTACCCTTATAGGCCTTTTATATAGGGTAACATTGGTTACAGGATTCCAAAAGTTGAAGATGACCAGTTTTACTGTTAACTAAACTGTTCCATGATTCGAAAAGAGTGGGATACATTGAAACAGCAGAAGAGACAGTCACTATAGCAATCATTGCAAGGAAATGCACCAACAAAAATCATCTAGCTCATCCTGATGATGTTTATTTCTTCCAGTAAGGTTGTTACGCTGGATGCCACTGACAACAAGGTCGAATTCGACAAAACTACTCATCAATTGCTCCAACCGATCATCATTCAGTTCTTGCACATATGTTTTCAAAGATATACCAAGACAGTAGAAGGCGACCTTTGCATCACTGATCCCAGAGAAAAGAGACAGGACATTGATACCACCATGGAACATGTCTCTATATAGATCCTCATGTATAGTTTTTAGGGAAACCTAGATGCATTTCCACCTCATCAGGTTCAAGTGGAGTAACTTTATTCCTTCCAACCCATACCAGATTCCATTTTCAGCACTCATCAAGAACATACTTCTGGACAATCGAAGGTGGCTCATTGTCATAAGCTTCAAGAGCCTTACAGATCCTTTTTGTCAATTTGGCACTTCCTTTATATGTTTATAAACAGTTCAACTTTATTCCTTTATCCCAGGAAGGCCATCATTTCTTTGTCAATGGAAAAGCATCATGTATGGCACATGAAGGAAGCAGAATAAGAGGAAATTTGTTCTCAATTGGCAGATTATGAACATAGCCCATTTTCAGTGTAGCAGTATGAAAATACTTTGAATCTACAAGATTTGGTTTTACAACATCAGTACTGTGACATTTCAGTCTAAACATTAACTAGAGCAAGTGCCATGTTCTCGTAGTAGAAATAAAGAGCCCCAATAGCATCTTCTGGAAGTGTTCTTTGAGTTATCTGATCTGGTTTTGGTATAAACCCCAAAACCAATCATTAGATTTGAAAGATGAATTTGCTCATAGTAGAAATAAGAAGACCCAATAGCATCTTCTGGAAGTATTCTTTGTGTTATCTGATCTGGTTCGGTAGGAACCCCAGAACCAATCATTGGAATTGAAAGATGAACTACATGATCGTCTTCATTAAGAAGCTTCTTTTCAAGCTTCCTCTGCTTCTTCCTTTTCAAAAATCATAGCCCAAGTTTCGCCTTTGCTTGTAATTGGGATCATTGCATAATGACTTCCTATCTTCTACCATAAGAAGTGCGTCAGTAGCCTTAGCCATTTGAGCAGCACATATAAAATTTGTCAACTCTACAATTGATGAATCCGGACCACATCTCTCCATGGCTATTGAAGCCTCAGCCTCTGAGTACCCCATTTTCGTCAAGTATAACAGTTTATTCTCCTCATCAGAATCAGAATTCAGGATTTCCTCGGTATCAGAAAGAACTATCAATATCTGTGAAATCATCCTAAATGATCGCTTCATAATCAGATGAGTTGTTATCAGAATCAACATGTTGCATGGGTGTGGATTTTTCAAGAGCCTGTACCACTGTATATGTAGTCTTGCTATTACACCAAATTACTGTTCACATAAATTGGTTTCTCTCCCCACAGAAAAGTATATTTCAGAGATGGCATTCACTGAAAGATGATAAGCCACAGTGTCAGCCTGGAACGGATTACCAAGCTATTTTTACTGCTCTGTCTCACTAAATCCCTCCAGATACAGAAAATGGTCACCTCATTCAGAAGACACATATCTCAGACGTTTCTGTCAGAATGATTGAATACTTCTTAAGTTTGTGACAACATGAAGATAATTTCAGTTACTTGATAACACTACTGTTTAGTGACACCAGAATGAGAGTATTCAAGATTAACAAATTTGGGACATGAATAAAGCCACAAGTACCTACAACAGTTCATTGTCAAAATTGGACCTCGTGGGGATCATGACATTTCAGTCAAACAGACATATCTAGAGGGACATCTTGATGGCCCATTTCAACCAGAAATAGAATATTGGGGCATTTTGAAGGCTCACAGCAATATGAATATTTGGGCATTCTTGGAGGCTCAACTCAACAAGAAGTAATGTTGATCACACTTTTAACATCTGTATCAGCAAATGTTGGGGCATTTTAAAGGTTCTTTCAAACAGATCCATGTGGGGCATTTTGAAGGCTCAGATTAACAAGAAGCAAATGTTGGGGCATACTAAAAACCCTTTTCAATCAGAATCAGGAATATTGATGTATCCTGAATGTTTATATCAGCAAAATGTTGGGACATGCTGAAAGCCTTTTTCAATCAGAATGAAGAATGTTGATGTATTTTGAACGTTCGTATCAGTAATTGTTGGGGCATGCTGAAGGCCCACATCATTATGTATTAAAGATCATTGCTTTGAGAAAAAAATTCCAATGAGATAGAAAGATATGAAGAATGAAAATGGTGAAACAGTGGCAGTCGAGCTGACTATACATAATTTCTTTGTTCATCAGGCAGTTACATTATGATCATATTGTTGAACAAATATATACTCAGCAAGTATGATTTCAAATACCCAATCTTCTTAACCTTGTGTCACATGATAGCGTGTTCCTTGTTAAGCTACATCACAATCGCATGAATAAAGATGGTCCCCCAGGCAGACTACTCGATCTAGGGTTCAGTTCCTGAAGATCTCAGCTTTGAATTTTGCATTATCCGTGTCGGTGATAATTGAAAATATTTCTTTGAGGTTCCTGGCAGTTAGTTTCAACCATAATGTTGAGATTATGAAGCTGTTTTTCACATCAGTTTTTGCTTACTTGATGACATTGAAAAGGGAGACTTGACTCTCACTTATATTACTTTTATTCCCGTTGTTATTGGGATCATCATTGCTAGCCAAGATGAACTGAGTTTCCATCTATTTTGGTTTTATCATGTACGTTTCATCCCCATAAGCAAGAATCCTACGGATATCTTTCTGTACATGGATCCTATAGCTGAAGTGTTTCTACTTTCTACAATGCTCATTACAGAAGAAAACGTGATCAGTATTACATTTTGCCTTTGGCCGAGATGAAAACGTGATCAGTTGGTATCTCCTATTCAATTCGACACTAGCACATTTTGTGAATTTGACCAACTTTTTGGTCATACCAACATCACACTTGAATCCCCCACTGAGTTTTGTTCTCAAATGGTCTTGTGACATCATTCAAAAGCTTTGAACACTAGGCAAAGAGCTTCAATGATTGAGAAATCTTGGCAGAAACCAAAGGAAATGATGAATGTGTTGTCAAACGTTTTACGAACGTCTGAGCAGAAACCAAAGGAAAGGATGAATGTGTTGTCAAATGTTTTACGAACATCTGAGCAGAAGCCACAGGAAAGGATGAATGCGCTGTCAAATGTTTTACAAACCTGCTATTCTGATGTTGAACCAATGTTACGATCATATGCTATTAGAAGTGAGATATAATAAAGATTTCTTTCCACAGAAGGGAAGCAGAAATTTTAGCAACAAGAAACTAGTGGAGCCAACTATGGTTGAACGACAGGTTGTTGTTAAGCATCTCGACATGATATGGTCCAAGTTGCCTTATTCGAGATCTGATTATATGTGGAGACATGAATTTTTTTTGAATAAATCTTCCTTATGATATGTTTCAAGAGTCAAATCAGAACAGACGCTACTCTCCTAATTAATCCCTGCTGAGTCAGGCATATCTACATCTACACTCTTCAAAGATGATAGATTCCCTTTTTAAAGATGTCAGATTCTCTTTTCAAAGATGAATGCTTTATCGGATTTCTGCACAACTCCAAGCAAAGAAAGTTGGTTTTATCCAAGACAAAATGGGGCATCAAGGTCATAATTTTGACTACGACAAGAGTTCCACAAATGAAACAATTCTTCTGAGACTTTCATGAAGCAAAGAAGACATAAATATACAAGTTGATCAGATGGTTCTTCAGAAATGCAAGCTTGATAGCATAAGTTGCTACACTGATATCCAGAGGTGACCCTGGCAATAAATGATGAAGTGGAGGAAAATCGAGTTCACCATTTTGAAGTCAAACGAAGATTGCATCAATATTCATGCATCATATTTAGACATTTGCAAAATAGAAGCATTTTCATTCATTTTATCCATGTTGAATATTTAACAGGAATTTCAAATATTTTAGCAAAGTTCAAATCCATCATTCAATGGATCAACATTACCAGGTCGAGTTCATAATGAGAAGAACTCATCTGAAGAGGAAGAAGAAGTTCATAATGAGAAGAACTTGTTCAACTTTTCACTTGAATTCATCATTTGATGGATCAACATTACCAGGTCGAGTTCATAATGAGAAGAGCTCATCTGAAGAAGGAAGAAGAAGTTCATAATGAGAAGAACTTTTTCAACTTTTTTCTTGAATTCATCATTCGATAGATCAGTATTACCAGGTCGAGTTCATAATGAGAAGAACTCATCTGAAGAAGGAAGAAGAAGTTCATAATGAGAAGAACTTGTTCAACTTTTCGCTTGAATTCATCATTCGATGGATCAGCATTGCCAGGTCGAGTTCATAATGAGAAGAACTCATCTGAAGAAGGAAGAAGAAGTTCATAATGAGAAGAACTTGTTCAACTTTTTGCTTGAATTCATCATTCGATGGATCAGCATTACCAGGTCGAGTTCATAATGAGAAGAACTCATCTGAAGAAGGAAGAAGAAGTTCATAATGAGAAGAACTTGTTCAACTTTTCGCTTGAATTCATCATTCGATGGATCAGCATTGCCAGGTCGAGTTTATAATGAGAAGAACTCATCTGAAGAAGGAAGAAGAAGTTCATAATGAGAAGAATTTGTTCAACTTTTCTCTTGAATTCAACATTCGATGGATCAACATTACCAGGTCGAGTTCATAATGAGAAGAACTCATCTGAAGAGGAAGAAGAAGTTCATAATGAGACGAATTTGTTCAACTTTTCGCTTGAATTCATCATTCGATGGATCAGCATTACCAGGTCGAGTTCATAATGAGAAGAACTCATCTGAAGAGGAAGAAGAAGTTCATAATGAGAAGAACTTATTCAACTTTTCACTTGAATTCATCATTTGATGGATCAGCATTACCAGGTAGAGTTCATAATGAGAAGAACTCATCTGAAGAAGGAAGAATAAGTTCATAATGAGAAGAACTTGTTCAACTTTTTGCTTGAATTCATCACTCGATGGATCAACTTTACCAGGTCGAGTTCATAATGAGAAGAACTCACTTGAAGAAGGAAGAAGAAGTTCATAATGAGAAGAACTTGTTCAACTTTTCGTTTGAATTTATCATTCGATGGATCAGTATTGCCAGGGTGAGTTCATAATGAGAAGAACTCATATGAAGAAAGAATAAGAAGTTCATAATGAGAAGAACTTGTTCAACTTTTTGCTCGAATTCATCATTCGATGGATCAACTTTTTCAAAGAAAGTTCATAATAAGAAGAACTTATCTGAAGAGGAAGAAGAAGTTCATAATGAGAAGAACTTGTTCAATCTTTTGCATGATTCTATCACAGAAGGAGATAGATCAGCATCAACGTTTCCAGATTACATCACAGAAGGAGATGAATTGTCATCCCCAGTGAAAGAGTTCATAATGAGAAGAACTTATTCAACATTGCCATCATAATCAAGTAAAGCCAAATGAAAAAAAAAAAACTTATTGTGCTTTAGTCTTTGTCCTATTCTCGTTAACACAAGAATGAACAAAGAGGGACAACTGAAGACACTAGTTTTTTTATTTCATTTGTTTTATTTATTATTATTATTTTGTTTTAATAATAATATTATTATATTATATTATTATTATTAAATAAATAATTAATATTATTAAAAACAAGCCCAATTACAAGATCCCAGAGCCAGATCAGATCCAACAGTGACTCAACTTGAACCAGGCCCGAGAAGCCCAAATTATTTGGGAGTTTTAGCTAGGGTTGTCTAAACCCTAACCCAGCCGCCGCTCCAAAGTTCCAGTGAGTTCTAGCCGCCCCACGCCAGCTGCCATCTCCACGTTGACGCTTCAGCTACCGCCACGCCTCGCCACCACTGAAGGATCCAGAAGACCCAGATGGCCGTCCACGTTGCTGCTCTAAGGGTGAGTCACCACATAGCTCGATGACTCACCGAGGTGCCCCTTTCTGTGACCGGTCCGAGAGCCACACCGTCGATGGCTATAAAAGCCATCGACCACACCTGCAACAAAAAAAAGAGGAGAGACAGAAACGAAGAGAGGGCAAGCAAACCAGCAACCACAAACACCAAAATAAGCAAGGAAAAGACGGAGAGATACTTACTAAGGAAGCTGTAACATCACCGGAGCCTTCACACATCACCGGAAACCTTCGAAAACCGAAGGTATTTTTTTAGATTTGCTCCGATCGGGAGTGTTTTAAGAAAAACGGTCATCGGAACCATCAATAGGATGGTCCGATCTACATTTTGGGGTAAAATTTTTTTTATGGCCATCGAATGCGGTGGCCGGTAGCGGGGTTAACACCGGTGAACGGCTGCTAGCCGGTGCCGCTTCTCTCTGTTTTAGAGAGAAGCGAGAGAGTTTTATAACTCTCTCAGCTAGAGAGAGAGTGAAAGAGAGAAATGAGAGCTGGCCCTTCGAGCCAGCAGTTTTGGGACTTAAATACCTCTCCCTGAACGACGTCGTTTTAGGGAGGGGTCTGTCTGTAATTAATTAAAAGTTAAACCCCGTCCGCAGCCATCATAGTTTGCAATCCTTACATTTTAGTCACTGAAATTGACTTTTATTCCTTTTAATTCATTATTTAAATTTTGTGTTTATTATAATTTAGTCACTACAATAAATTTCTATATATTTTAATTTAGTCTCGTAATTTTATTTTATATTATTTTAGTTCTTTCCAGCATAATTACATACTTTAGGGTAAATAACCGATTTAATCCCTTATAATTTTATTAATTTATATTTATATCCCAAATTAATTAATTAGGTTAAATTATACTATTAACCATTATCTTTCATAATATTTCGAATTATTATCTTTATTTTTAATACTTTATATTTAGTTTTATAATTTTAATTTCTTTTATTTTGATCATTATTTAATTACAATATTATTTTGTTATCACTTTTATATTTTAATTATGGCTTTAATTATTATTTTATTATTATCTTAGTCTTATAAATATATTTTTATATATTTGTTTAAATTAAATATTATAAAAATTATAATTTATTTTTATTTAAATCATTTTTATGAAAAATTATTACATTTTTAATATTTATTTTATTTATTAATATCGAAGAAAAGAGCTGTCTTAAAGCACCTAGAAGTTCTTTTCTGATATTCTTAAATAAATAAATATCTTGTTTTTATAAATTATATATTAATTATTTTTAGAAAAAATGTTTTTTTAGTTATTTATTTTTTAATATCGAAGAAAAAAACTATCTTAAAGCACCTAGAAGCCCTTTTCTGATATTTCTAAATAAGTAAATATCTTATTTATGTATATTAATATATTTTCTTAAAATTATTTGAAATAACAGAATTATGAATTAAATATATCTAGAAATTTTTAAATTTCTAATAATAGAGACAATTTATAATAAAAAAATACCAATTTTGGGCGTTGTAGGGGTGCTAAACCTTCCCTAAACGTAACCGACCACGAATCCCTTTTTATTATTAAAAAGAACGAATTTTTGGTTATAAACATAGACCAGTTCATCTTTTAACTGATGTTTTCTTAAAACTCTTTTAAAAGATAATTTTTAGGTATTCGACCTACCTAACCCAAAAGGCCGATGGCGACTCCCAAATTATTTTAAAAACCATTTATTCACATCACTTTTCCCGCCGAGTAAAAATTTCGTGCCCGGACGAAAACCGGTTACGACACAGTGAATGAGAAGAGGAGGAATAAATAATGGGTTGCGAAGAAGGAGAGGGGAAGAAGAAGTAATTTCGATAAAAAGGTCAACAACTTTCATTGAATTAGTGATTGGTTAACGGGCCATGTAAGCAGCTAACTAGCCAAGTAAGCACTTAACGGTACAAGTCAATTTTTTGTTACCTAAATTAACGGTTGTTAATGTCGAGTGATCATTTTGTAACAAATGATAATGTTAGTGATCCGTTTGTGACTTTTTAAACATAAGTGGTGAAAATGAACACTGCCCAAACATGAGTGACCATTGGCGTAGTTTACCTTTTAATATTTAAATTTGGTATAATTTAATCATTTAATATTATAATATTATCGATAGATCTAAATAATTATTTTTGAAACAATAACTTAGTTTTCGGATACAATAAAGACAACTCAACTATAACATGGAAACTTAGAGGGCATGAAGAAAGTTAAAACCAAAACCTTCTCTTTAATACATTCTTCATTTAAAAAAAATATCAATTATTAATAATTTCTATGTCTCTATTAAAAACTAGACTCAATATTAATGTAGGCATGGAGATTGAGAGAATCGATCTATATATTGTTCCATGAACGCTTTTGAACGTATTAACAAACTGTCACAAATACGAGATCGTTGATCTTTCCTTATTAGGAGGTAGATCGGGATGAATGCAACACAAAATGTCAAACTATCGTTAGTGAAAAATCTATAAAAAATTTTGAGGGTAGGCACACATATATTAAAAATATAAATTTTATGATACAATCAAATTTCAGAGTGGGCACCATAGAATTTCAGGGTGGACACACATGTATTAATAAAGAAAAATTCTAGTTTTAAAGAAGAAAATTTGAATTCTAAGAAATTTTAAGGTGAGCAAGTATCTACCCTATCATCAATCCTATCATCAACGTAGGTCCACCACTGACTATCATAATGATAAATAAAATTATAACATAAAAGCAAAACAACAACCATGTCATAAAAGTAAAAAAAAAGGGTAAATTATGCATTTAGTACTTAAACTATCAATTTTGATCCATTTTAGTACATTTGATTTTTTTTATTTTTACAAAAATATTCATAACGTTTAGATTTCATTTCATTTTAATACCTCGCCAATAAAAACTTAATGCATTTAGTACCTAAACTATCAGTTTTTATCCGTTTTAGTACCAAAATT
Organism: Hibiscus syriacus; assembly: GCF_006381635.1. Lineage (NCBI taxonomy): Eukaryota > Viridiplantae > Streptophyta > Magnoliopsida > Malvales > Malvaceae > Hibiscus > Hibiscus syriacus. Next base: position 933,612 of record NW_024062608.1, read on the forward strand.
TTCAAAATTTTCAAAACTTAACGTTAAATTTTGAACTGAAGTACTATAATGAAATAGAAACTAAAGTTTTTAACGACGAGTACTAAAATGAAACAAAAAATTAAACTTTAGATATAATTTTGAAGAAAATGAAAGTTTAAATACTAGAATAGACTAAAAATGATAGCTTAGATACTAAACATGTAATTTACTCAAATAAAAAACATACAAACTCTTTAAAAATATATGAAAATAAAAAAAAAATCAAAACATGAATAATGTTTATTTAGATCTAAATAAAAAATAAAAAGAAAAAAAGATACGATAACACTAGATCATTTACGACACACTTTGAAAAAATTAAAAAAAATCACTTTGAAAAGAAAACTAAGATAAAGAAAACTGACATAAATAAATAATTAACATTGTTTATTATTTTGATCAAAATATTGATATAATTTTTTAAGAGAAAATTCTTTTAACTCATTATAATATGAACTAATTTTTCCTATTGGAGAATTTTTTTAAATCACATCAATATTTGAATTGAATTAATTAATAATGAACTAACTATATTATTAAAAAGAGGAGCCAAATCATACCATATATGTCTAAAACCCACGTTTAGTATTTAGAATTAGGGCGGACGCATTTGGCTCCCTACAGGCTAAGTATGTACTCATTATTTTAAATAAGTTATTAAATATAGTTTAATATATTAAAAAAAAGAAGAAAATAAAATTTTTTGCATACTCATTTTATTACAAAAAAGAGTATTAAAATTTTTAAACCCTATTTTTAAATTCATGATCCGCCACTATTACTGGACGGTTCAACTTTCCTATGCAAGTTCATTCCTTGCCGGCGTATTAGGGTGACATTGGGTCATTAAGAGATTGTGATAAATAAAGGTTTAATTATAAAATAAGTCTCTAAATTACACCGTTTTTTCCAAATAGATGTCCAAACTTTTTTTGGATTATCTAACATCTAGGTGGCTAACGTTATAAACATTATCAATTTAGGTGTCTGCGTCATAGCTGTCGTTAAAGGACACGTGTCAAAGTATGATAATTTTAAAAAATTTATTTAAAATTTAAATTATATACTTTTAAAAAAACACAAAGCTTTCAAAATACTGTAAAAAGCCTCAAAACTTTGAAAACCCTTATTTCAACCCCTAAATTCACGTCGATCGCCGCTCTCTTTACCGTCAACAAAGCTCCATCCAACCTCACCTCCACTCGGGAAGATCGATAATCCTATGAAATCGTGACCAATTGACATTTGTACCCTATGCAGCAAATCAAGACCCCATGCGATCCCAACGACCAATCGATGGGAAGTATGACAATGTATGATTAGGAAGATGACAAGGACTAAGGCATTGGCCGTGACTGACAAGGACGACATCGCGTGTTAGGGTTTTAGGGATTTGGAGTTTTTTGGTAATTTAAGAGAAAATAAGGTTTTTTTAATAAATATAATAATTTTTATTGAAAACATTTTGATGTTTCGATATAACAAATTAAGTATTATTGAATTTTAAGATTTTACAAATCTTTTTCAAAGTATAGTCGATTCAATTATTCGAATATCAAAATATTACTCCAAGTTTTTCAAAGATGAATTTCAATCCTTACTAAAGTGTAAAATTGTGCTTTAAACTTAAAATATTTTTGAAACAATTTTTACAAAGTATTTCGAACCAAAAACGAGCCAAAAATCAATTTTATGAAGGGATGTACCGATGCACTCATTTGATGCATCGATGCACACCCATTTCGAATGCATTTTATGTACCGATGCACAAGCCATGCATCGATGTACTCTTGAATATTTTGAAACATCAAATGCATTTTGTGTACCGATGCACAAACCATGCAACGATGCACTCCAGGCTTGTTTGAAACATCGAATGTAATTAGTGTACCGATGCACCCCTAGTGTTTCGATTCACTAAGTCTTATAACAGTCGAAATATTTGAATTTTACACATAGTGTACCGATGCCTCTGTTAGTGCACCGATGCACACACGCTCCCAACTGTTTTATTTAATTGTTTTCACACAATAACGACTATATTGACTCCACTAATGATCCCCAACGTTCAGAAGTGATCCAAGGAGTATTTAAACAAGCTTAGGAGCCATTGATCAACAAGAATAAAGAAGAGAAAAGAGAGAATCAAAGAAAAAGCAACAAATCTCAAGTTTGAGCATTTCAAGCCTATTTTTCATTCAATATTCATTTTTCTTTCAAGAACACCATTTGTGCTCTATTGTATTTATCTTTGAGTGTTCTTTCTTTTTTCTAGAATTGTGCAAACATTTTGCCTAGTGAGGTTTTTCTTGTAAGTTTGCGAAATTTGTATTCTTCTCTTTGGGAGAGAGTGTTCTCAAGAATTTGGAGTATAATTCTTGAGGGAGTTGTAAGGTTACTCTTTGTCCACAAAATAAAGAACAAATTAGTGAATTTGTTGGAAAATCCTTAGTGTGGATAGCTAAGGTAGTGGACGTAGACTTTGGTTGAGTAAGTCGAACCACTCTAAATTGTTGTGCAATTATTTTCAATTTTCTGCAAAAGCTTCCACCAAAATTTTTTATTACCAATTTACCCCCTCTTGTCCGATTCGTCGATCGATTAACTCAAAAATTGGTATTAGAGCCTCAATCATTTGAAGGTTTAACCACATCTTGAGTCGATTCGGGAAGAGTTAAATCGATAAAGATGGCGTTCACTTCCGGTTCATTTATCCAAGCACATGATATGGAAGCTTGGATGATAATCAAGAAAGGATATTCTTCTCCTACGAAGAATGCAAAGAAGTGGAGTGAGCAAGAACGGAAGAATGATCAACAAAACACAAAGACTATGCACATGTTATGTTGTGCAATTGATCCCTAAGTCTATAAAGGAGTTTCTTCTTGTTCAAATGCCAAAGAGATGTGGGATAAGCTTGAGGAAATCTATAGAGATGAAAAAGAAAAGTAAATTCTGGTGATGTCTCTATTAGCTCTAGAAGAGCCAAAGGTATCTTCAAACTCAACTAAATTAAATTTACGTTCTTTTAATGAGTTACAAGATGCCTATGATGAATTATTTTCGGAGTTTGAGACCATGAACTCAAAATATAAGAATCTGATTTCTAAATTTACAGCTAAAAATGATCTTCTTTTGAAAGCTAAAACATACTTGGAAAATCAAAATGAAATGTTGAAAAAGGAGTTAGAGCTTTCAAAGATAAAATCTGAAAACTTTGAAAAAGAAATTTTCAAATTAAACAAACTTCTTCTAGAAACAAAAATGGATTTTGAAAATCAAAATGAAATCTTGAAGAAGGATTTAGAGCTTTAAAAATGAAATATGAAAGTATTGAAAAAGAAAATTTCGATTTGAAAGTTAAGCTTGAAAGTTTATCAAAAGAAAAAGAGATCATTTTAAATAATTCATCTAGTTCAATAATGACAATATGCTCACATTGTCATTATCATGGTCATAAGGAACATACTTGTCCTTTAAAGAAAGGAAAACGATTTAAAATTAGACAAGTATGGGTTCCAAAAGGAACAAGGGGCATTGAAACTAATGTTCAAGGATCCAAAGAAATTTGGATACCAAAATCTACTTAAATGTCTCTTGTAGGTATGTGGGAGCAATTGAGGTGTAAATGATGATATTCAAGATGCTTTAGCCACACATGAAAAAGGAATAAGTAACCTCTAGAACTTGATGTTATTATTTTATTTGGTTGCTCATTTAGATTATGCATGCATGAGGTTTTAAATCTTAAATAATTATGTTTTATCTCATGTATGTTGAAAAATACTTTATGATGAACAATCTAAATATTTCAGTAATTTTTCATAACTCTAGTTCATCATAATAATTTTTGGTCAAAATTGTTTTTAAATGTAAATGATATCTCTTTAACAATTGATATCAATTTTTTAAATATTTTGGTTTTTCAATATTTTGACCTTAAAATTTTTATTGTTTATGTATAGAATTCAAATTTTTAATGATATCAATTTTTAATGCATAACATCTTTAAAACTTTATGCATATACTTTTAATTTCAATAATCGAAATTGCATAATGTTTTATATGTGAATGGGTTAAAGCATAATCTGATTAGATAAATTTGACAAAAGATACAATGTCGTATTTCAAGTTAAATGATCACAAAATTGATTGACATTGCATCTATTTTGATTATGCTTATTGGTCATAGAATAAGAAACATATACATGGTGCATTTAGATTCCATAAATATGACTAATTTATGCCTAGTTGCTAAGGATGGGCATGATAGTTGAATTATGGTTATGCAAGAAGAGTTAAATCAATTTGAGAGAAGTAAGGTATGAACATTAGTTGAAAGGCCTAGTAATAAATCTACTGTAGGTACTAGATGGGTATTTAGGAATAAGCTTGATGAAAGTGGTAATATAGTGAGAAACAAGGCTAGACTTGTTGCTCAAGGCTATACTCAAGAAGAGGGCATAGACTATGATGAAACATACGCTCCCGTAGATAGGATGAAAGCAATTAGAATGTTATTAGCATTTGTATGTTTCAATGAATTTAAATTATATCAAATGGATGTTAAAAGTGCATTTTTAAATTGTTTTATAAAAGAAGAAGTGTATGTGGAACAACCTCCTGGTTTTGAAGATTCAAAATTTCTAGATCATGTTTTTAAATTGAAAAAAGCGCTTTATAGTTTAAAACAAGCTCCTAGAGCTTGTATGAAAGATTGTAAAATTTTTTAATTGAAAAAGATTTTTTAAAAGGGAAGGTTGACACTACATTGTTTTTAAAGCATAAAGGTAAAGATTTATTAGTAGTTCAAATTTATGTTGATGATATAATATTTGGTTCTACTAATGATGTTCTTTGCCAAGAATTTTCTAATCTAATGCAGAGTGAATTCGAGATGAGCATGATGAGGGAGCTCTCATATTTCTTGGGACTTCAAATCAAGCAAAGAAAAGATGGCATCCTCATCAATCAAGCTAAGTACGTCAAGGATATGCTCAAGAAGTTTAGACTAGAAAATGGGAAACCTCATGCCACTCCAATGAGCTCTTCTACAAAGCTTGACAAAGATGAAAGAGGTAAATGTGTGGATGTTAAATTATATAGGTCAATGATTGACTCTTTGCTTTATCTAACCGCAAGTAGACCGGACATTATGTTTAGTGTTTGCTTATGTGCTAGATTTCAATCATGTCCTAACGAATCCCATTTGCTAGCTGTTAAGAGAATCTTTAGATACCTTAAGGACACTCCTAGTTTAGGAATTGGGTATCCTAGAGACTCTAGCTTTAACTTGCATGCCTTCTTTGATGCGGATTATAGAGGATGTAAAATAGATAGGAAAAGAACCTCTGGTACTTGCCAATTCCTAGGAAATATGCTGATTTCATGGTTTTCAAAGAAACAAAATTGTGTTGCATTATCTACTACTGAAGCGGAATACATTTCAGCTGGTAGTTGTTGTGCACAAGTTTTATGGATGAAACAAAAAACTTTTAGATTATGGAATTGAAGTAGGTACCATACCTATCAAGTGTGACAATACTAGTACTATTTGTCTCACTAAAAATCCCATCCAACACTCTAGAACTAAGCACGTTGAAATTAGACATTATTTCATTAGAGATCATGTCGCTAAAGAAGATGTAGTTCTAGAATTTGTTGATACTTTGCACCAATTGAGGATATTTTTACAAAACCTTTAGATAAAGAAAGATTTTGGACACTTATGAGAGAATTAGGTTTAACTGACTTATCTTCACTTAGTGTTTAAAATAATTTGTAGCACTTTTAATTAGTTATTTGAAAAATGCTTATAAAAATAATATTTTTTATTGCATTCTTTTCTATTAGTTAGGGGGAGTTTATGATTCTTAGTGAAAATTTATTATATGTTCAAATAATATTTAAGGATAGATTTGTTTGATTGAACATAGTTAATTTTCAATATATGAGTTGCCAATACCACTAGAGCTAATTAATTTAACATTTTGAGTGTTTAAAATAATTTTTTTACATTTTTGTGCATAATGCATCGATACACCTAGACAGTGCATCGATGCATCCCTTGAATGTGCATCGATATACCATGAAGTTGCACCGATGCATTCCTTGAATGTGCATCGATGCACTCTGCTGTGCATTGATACACCCATCGAGATTTTGGGTTTAAATGTCTAATTTCTTCATATTTCTCAAAACCCCAAACACCAAACACTCTGTCGTCGCCCTCTCTCACTCTTCACTCTCAAAATTGCTTCAAAACCAACGAATCAAGTCGATATTTGATTGTTCTTCAATTTTTGATCCTGCTAACATCATTAAATTTTTGATCCTCCAAAATTTTCAAGGTAATATTTCAAAAACCCCTGTTTTATTGATTTTTGAACTTATGACTAGTTTTATTGATTTTTGAACTTAGGACTAGTTTTTGATTAATTCTAGGTTGAAATATATATCGGGCATTGATTATATAATATTTATAAACTAGATTCTACAACTAATTTCATCAAAAACACAAGATTTTTCAAAAAAAAAAATCAAAATTTTCGAAATATAAAATTTTTATTATTTCCGAAAATTATGGTTTTAATTAATCTTTTTGATTCAATTATGTTGTTTTTATTAAAACTATACGTATTATGATTTTCAAACATTGTTTTCCAAATAGTTTTCAAAACTTTGCCCATTAGGATTCGGTTTAGAGAACCTTGAAATATTGCGGACTCATTTGAGTTTTGGGATTGATTGACTTGCATACATGTGTTTCAAAATTGCAAGTATCTATCCTATTCCGATTTCTTAAATCATGTCTAATCCTAAACGCCCTAGGTCGTCATCAAGTCGTTTGAGTCAAAACCGACCTCCTATTCCTCCACCCAATCCAAATCCAAATCCGAATGATCCAAATATGACTATACTAAACTCATGTTTTAATGTACATGGTCGTCGTCGAGAAGAAATCTACCATAGATACCATAATTGTTTTGAATCATACAAAATCTGGGAACAGTGTATCCCTTCGATCCAAGCTACGGAAGATATGAATTTTCAGTATCTTCCTACTCTTAAATCCTGGAAGTTTGATAAACGTTTTCAACTCAAACCTATTATTTATCATCAATTAGTCTGCATCTTCTATTCTAATGCAGTATGTGTCCAAAACGAGCGTCGAACTGAAACCATAAGAATTCAATCCTATCTTCTAGGACAATTCGTTTATATTGACTCCGACACATTCATTACCCATTTTGGACTAGATAACATAGGTTTATATAATGAAAAGGAAACTGTGGCATCACCCTATCAATCTAAGGATAGTGTAAGTACCTTACGAACTCATCACGAGCGATTCTTTCATTTAATGATCTATTGGTGGTTTAGACCATCCGAAGGTAGGTACTCCTCTCTTAGGGTCATAGATTTATGGTGGATACATTGTATCCAACATAACAAGAAAATAAATTTTCCACAGATCATTTTTAGTGAGTTGGTAGATACCGGAAACACTGTCCCATCTAAGAATACAAAAACTTTAGTTTACGGCTGTCTCATCAGTAATTTGTTTATCAAACTCGGGCTTAGGGTTTTGCTTGATATTCTCATCCCTCTCCAGAACCAAATCAATCTCACTTCCTTAAAGAAATCGGGATGGAAAAAGGAATGTGATCAATGGGTTCGATCCACTGAGCAAACATCGGGAGCTAGTTCTTCACGAGCTCCGCCTCCACCAGCACCGGCAGATGACGATGATCCAGAGCTTCAACAACTTATGCAAGATATTGATGACGAAGTACCCGAGAATGAGCCGGCACAGCAAGAGTATTAAGTGCCTCCATATTTTCGATCATTTTTGGAGTCATTTGATCTGAGGCTTGCATCCATAGAGTCTCATTTAACCGCTATGGGGGCTCAACAATTGGAATTTCAATGGGAGATGCGCGAACGTTTCGAAGCACTCACACTCGAGATGCGAGCACATTATCCTCCTCCTCCCGATCCTCCCTTGGATGATTAGACCTTGCCTTGCTTTAGTTTTCTTGGATCGAACTAAAGACTCATTGTTAAAACATTTTGAATGCTTTTGGATTGTTTTATTTTGGACGTTTGAATTTGTTTTGGATGTTTGGATGTTTGAACTTAAATACTTATATTTATATATTTGGTTTGGTTGAATTTTTAATTTGAACTTATTGTTTATTAATTTTTGTATCAATTAGAATATGACCAATTTGCCATTACACATTATTTATGAATATTGATTTATGAAACTAATGACTGACCTTTCTCTTGATTGTGATCTTAGCATCTTAAAATTTAAATTTAAATCAATTGGCTAAATTGTCAAGGTCTTGTTTAAAAACGTTTTATAGAGTCTTTTTAATTTAACAAAAAGGGGATAATAGAGTAAGGGGGAGTAATTTTTACAAAATTGATTTCAAAAATTACTTTCAAATAAAATCTTAAAATTACTCAAATATTTTTTTATATCAAAAAGGGGGATATTGTTGAAAACATTTTGATGTTTCGATATAACAAATTAAGTATTATTGAATTTTAAGATTTTACAAATCTTTTTCAAAGTATATTCGATTCAATTATTCGAATATCAAAATATTACTCCAAGTTTTTCAAAGATCAATTTCAATCCTTACTAAAGAGTAAAATTGTGCTTTAAACTTAAAATATTTTTGAAACAATTTTTACAAAGTATTTCAAACCAAAAATGAGCCAAAAATCAATTTTATGAAGGGAAGTACCGATGCACTCATTTTATGCATCGATGCACACCCATTTCGAATGCATTTTATGTACCGATACACAAGCCATGCATCGATGCACTCTTGAATATTTTGAAACATCAAATGCATTTTGTGTACCGATGCACAAACCATGCATCGATGCACTCCAGGCTTGTTTGAAACATTGAATGTAATTAGTGTACCGATGCACCCCTAGTGTACCGATGCACTAAGTCTTATAACGATCGAAATATTTGAATTTTATACATAGTGTATCGATGCACTCTGTTAGTGCACCGATGCACACACGCTCCCAACTATTTTATTTAATTGTTTTCACACAATAACGACTCTATTGACTTTACTAATAATCCCCAACGTTCAGAAGTGATCCAAGGAGTATTTAAACAAGCTTAGGAGTCATTGATCAACAAGAATAAAGAAGAGAAAAGAGAGAATCAAAGAGAAAACATCAAATCTCAAGTTTGAGCATTTCAAACCTATTTTTCATTCAATATTCATTTTGCTTTCAAGAACACCATTTGTGCTCTATTGTATTTATCTTTGAGTGTTCTTTCTTTGTTCTAGAATTGTGCAAACATTTTGCCTAGTGAGATTTTTCTTGTAAGTTTGCGAAATTTGTATTCTTCTTTTTAGGAGAGAGTGTTCTCAAGAATTTGGGGTATAATTCTAGAGGGAGTTGTAGGGTTACTCTTTGCCCTCAAAAGAAAGAACAAATTAGTGAATTTGTTGGAAAATCCTTAGTGTTGATAGCTAAGGTAGTGGACGTAGACTTTGGTTGAGAAAGTCGAACTACTCTAAATTGTTGTGCAATTATTTTCAATTTTCTACAAAAGCTTCCACCAAAAATTTTTATTGCCAATTCACCCCCTCTTGGCCGATTCGTCGATCGATTAACTCAACAATTTTTTTTTAAAAAAAATTCAAAATTACCAAAACGTAACATGTATTACTTAACAAAGAAATTTAATAGCAATTACGGTCCGAGCATCAAAGTAGTAACGTGTGTAACATTAGTAGGGATGCGCATGAGACGGGTCGGATTTTCGACCAACCCGACCCAAAAAATAGACCTCCACACAAACCCGACCTGAGTTTTTTTATATAAAACCCGACCCAAAATAAATATATTTATAAAAGTTATTAACTTTATTCAATGAAATAAGGATCTAATTGAAAAATAATATAAAGAAAGGTATTCTTGTAATTATCCCTAAATATATAAGAAAAAATTATATTATTTCAAAAAACTCGACCCAACCTTAACCAGAAATTTCTACTCTAAAAAACTCGACCCAACCTTAACCAGAAATTTTTTCAAAAATTTTTGACTCGAGCGAATCGGGTTAAAATCCACGGGATTCAAGTCTTCCTATAAATTAGACTCTTAGATGATTAAAAAAAGTTTGGACACTAATTTAAGAATAATAGTACAGTACAAAGTGTTGGAATAACTGGGAGGGTGGTACAACGTAATCTGAAATCATCCAGAATAGGATAAAGTAATAAAACTATCTTCTATTTTTTTATCAAATTAAAATTGTTATTCAAGAGTAAAAAAGTCTATGAATTACACAATCCAACTAATAATCAAATAAAACAAACTGAAAAAGTGATTGTCCAATTTGGAACGAACCGCAAAGCCACACTAGATCCAGGATAACATGGCCTGTTATCTTCCCACTGCAATAAGAGGGAACTTAACGCCGCTCTGTGAAACCAGGCCTCGCGCGGTGTGTTTTTCCTCTCTAGGAGCCACAAGACCCATGCCTTCGCACGTGACCCAAAGCAAACTCCTCGCTCTGAACAGGCAGGCCAGAGCATAGCTACCATGGACCCGACTCCAAAGAATGTATTAAACTCCAATCATCTTAATGACCCCACTTGGGCCACAAGCAGGCGTTACACAGCTCGAAAATGTTGAAGTTCCTTTATTTTAAATTTAAACAGAAAAAACTATACATATTCCACCGATGTGGGATTGCTTGTACTTCTCTTCCACCTCACTTGAGGTGTTATCCCAAGCGTGAAACCACCGTTATACTCAAGTTTGTTGATTTCCAAAGATAAATAGAGTAATCTGAATGATAAACCTTCGAATCAATAAATATACTCTTTTGGTAGAATTGCTTTTGTTCTTTTAATTTTGGACAAAAGTCTCGTAGTCGAAGGATTTTATCAGATGCATTCAGATGGAATTTGAACACAATTAAATCGATTCAAAAGGGTAGACGGAATGCATATAAAAACAAGAAAAATGATTCGATCCAAGTAAAGCTACTAGGGTGTAACTGTCGAATGCGGATGTATAATCTGATCTCAGCAGAAGAACCCCATTTTTGTGAACCAGTAGAGCGGTGGCAGGAAGATGAGATTTGCATCAGCAACAAATAGGGTTGAGCTTCAGAGACGCAATTTGTGATTTGAGTGCATGGCGAGACCAAATTCTTGTACAAGAGTTTGCATTATAGCAGCAATGGTCAAACTATTACAAAGAGACTCCATCACCAATCTCTTAATCACGTAAGAATCAATCCAAACAGATCCCTCTTTCGTCAACAACCTTTTGATCAACTTCAGCAAACAAGCTTGGGTCCAGCACCCAATGTCTTTTTAATGGTTAACCACCTTAAGATTTTGGTGAGCAAATGAACGACCAGTTTACTCGAGCACCCTTGGTATCTTTATTCTAACCTTTCCACACAAAAAATAAATTTTAAACATAGTTGTTTAATTCGATCAATGACCGCTAATCTATGATATATTTTTTATACTATAATGTTATGTTTATTGTCAAGTTTTATATGAATGAAAAGATAGAGAAAGTCTTTATCCCCAAAATAAAAAAAAGACAGAAAGTCATGGTTAACACATGCAGTCACACCAAACATGAACTAATTCGTAGTTGTGTAGATTCCTGTTTCATTTTCACCCTTAAATTTTACAAATCTATGTAATTGTCATGAGAATGGTTATTGATTTCTTGTTTATTTGCGTTCTGGCCTCTGGGTTCTCTGTTGGCCTTTATTTTCACTTTTTTTTGGTAATATAATAATATTGGCTTGAAATGAATACAGAAAGGCTCGTTTGCCATTATTTTTTTTGAACTGCTCAACTAATGAAATAATCCAAAACATTAATTTGTATACGAAAATCCAGGCCATTAATGTTTTAATTTTTATAGAGAATAGAAAATTAATTTTATGAAAATAATAATAAAACATATTAAAAATACAAATTTAAAAATTTTATAAAAATTAAATAGGGTAATCACATTAGCAAAATATTTTTTATAAACTTATTAAACAGAGCAAATTATTCATTAAATAATATAAATATAAATGAAAATAATTTAAAAAATTAATCAAACAACTTAAAAAATTAAAAGATAAAAACACACACCACTTTTTTTTTAATAAAACCGAGGTAATTAAAAGATATCATCTATTCTAAAGATTCTAAATCATTTGTGTATACACTCATTTTCTTCCTGAACTTGTTTCTTCCTATTCATATTATATTATTATTTATTACTATTACTAATATTTTTGTCTTATTTTATTATTATATTATTTATTATAATTAGTAGTACTTATTATCTATTATTAAACCATGGTAATTAATGGGTTTATTGATCCATATTTGTTTCATTTTACGGCCCATTACATCCTTCAACCCTACCTAAGCACCCAAATACAAACAGTCCCAATACAACCCATTTTACAAGCAAGCCCGAAAGCCCAAAATGCAAAACAGCAAAGGGAAATCCTAGGGGACAAACATTTCAGCCGCCTCCAACAGCTCCAAGGTGTCTCCAGCTTGCACGCGCGTCAACGATACGCGCCAACTCCAACACGCCCGACAGCCAACTTCACGTGCCCACGCGTTGATGAAGGACCCCCTCGCCCCTATGTTCTCTCGATCATCTTGGCAAGAAAGTCCTATTTTTAACAAAAGAGGAAACACGATTTCAAGGGATATTCGAATCAAATCACAATGGAATATGCAAATCCTAAATTTCAATGTAAAAGGGGAATGTTTTCATGTATATAGAGTTAAAAAAACAGAACCAAAAAGAGGGGGCGAACTAAAAAAATCAGAGAGGGGAACCTTGCATGTACTTCGAAACAGTGAAATAAATAAATATTCTTTTTTTTACTTCACTTGTCTCATTTTTTTATATTCTTCTCCAATGGCTATAATGATGGTTGACCACCCGTAAAAGAGAGAGTGGTGAGAAAGGGAGTTAACCGAAACAAGTGAAAAAGATAAAAGTGTCCTATACCTTTCAGCCGGTGACTTTATTGACAATCGATACCTCCTTCGACCGATCCGAACGGTCAAACGAGAGGACAACGAACAACATACTTGAAAATCAAAGCGATCTAACGGCGAAGCCATGAGATAGGCGATGAGAGGAGCTAAACGGTTTTCGGCATTTTTGTGGCAAACGCGACACCCTTTGGAGAAACGGACCCCAGATCCGAACTCCTCGCAGTGAAGCGAGCGTTGTGGTGAGTTATGGTGTTCGCTGACGGCGACCGGCGAATGACGGAGATCAGCGACGGGGAGCAGCGGTTGGAGGTGGTTCTCCACCTTTTTAGAGAGAAGGCTAGAGAAAGGGCCAAGAGAGCAAAATAAGAAGAGCAGGCTTAGAAAAAGGCATTTAAATGCTTCCAAAACGTCGTAGTTTTGGAAAGGTTGCATGAACACTAAATGGCGTCATTTCATCCGATCTGTGCCTGCCAGAAGGTTCGGGGAAATCCTGTCCTCGGCCCCTCTATCTTTTCCGTTAATTGACTTTGTTCTTTTTATTTTTTTCTTTATATCCGGTTATGGTATTTTATTTCAATTTGGTCATTCTTTTTTATCATTTATTTTAATTTTAGACATTTAATTTATGTTTTATTTTTACTAATGCATACTATCTTTATTTTCAGGTTTCTCTCGATTAAGGATTCACCCTTTATTCCCTCTATTTATTTATTTTCAAAGGTTTTTTTATTTAACTTTTCAGTTTGTACGCTTAACTGTTTTGGCTTTATTTTATTGATTGCATAACATTTTTCTATCTTTCGAGCATGATAGCCTCATCCACATTACGTAAACTTTTTCCAATAATATACTAAAAGGCAATATGCGCATAATTTAAATTGTCAAAGTGGATTATCCTAATCTACTTGAATAGCTCAATTCGACAATTTAAAGTAAACGGTACCCTCTAGTGAAACAAATAAAAATCATAACACTTAAAATCAATCAAGAGGGTATAAAAGGAAATGTTCTCATATTTAGACTTATCGAAAATGAACCTCTCGACTCTATTCAGTGGTTTAGGTTCGATACTTCTAAATATGTGAACATCTTTTATCTATCTTAAAGTACCACCCTATTAATAAAAATTTTGCTTGTTGTACAACTTTAGGTAAATAAATAACATGAATGAGGTATTCCTTGTTTTCTTCTAGGGAAATGTCATTCTACCTTATATTAGGTGGTGATTTTATTTCGGTTCAAAACGATGGAATGTCAATTAAATTTTTCGATGAATATATTAGTGATTGATCTATTTAATTGGAAATGAAAGAGATGTCACTCTTCCTCATATATGATAGTTAACTTTACCCGGTTAAATGTTCAAATCGTTAATCTTTTCTCTTGGATTTTAAATATCATGATATTTATTTAACTAAATAGGGGGTCACTAATTAAATTAAGTATGAATTCATAAGTTTAATTGCAAAGACAATAATTAATCGAATAGATACATATTTTTGGACGTTGTAGGGGTATTAACCCTTCCCTGCACGTAATCAACTCCCGAACTCATTTTTAGAAAATCATACCAAAAGATTATTTTAATAAATTTTAAAATTAAGATTTTATTAAAATAACAAAATATTTTTCAGCGATCTAATCACACCCTGAATAAATATTGGTGGCAGTTCCCTTGAACCACATTTTTATTTTTAATTGAAACGAACCCCTTAAAACCAATTCCTCGATTTTTGGGACATTATGACAATTTGGTAAAGAACACGCTTAAATACCACTGTTTTTAGATGTTGATGTTCAAACATGAAAATCACTAGAAATAACAATCATCCCTTTAACCGTTAAAATAATTTTATTCGTGAAAACACCTAACAATATAATGATAGTGACGTGTTGATAACCAACTTTATCACATCTAAAATATAACCTATTTAAGGATGATTTCTAACGCCTATAATATAAGAATTAGTTTAAGGATCCGAATCGAATATAGAACAATAAAATAATTAAATAAACACCACCTAAAAAGACAATGTTAATTCATCTAAAAAATAAAAACATCCTACAAGAGCAAGAAAAAAATGCCTCCATCATTTTTTTTAATGAAAGATTTATTAAATAAATTAGCATAAAACTTAAATATATATATAAAAAGAAAAATATAATAAAATTTAAGATAAAATATAAATAATAATCTTTTAATTAAAGATTAACGATGTTATTCTCTTATACAATTAAAGAGTAAAAACGAGAAGGAAAAAAAGCTAAAGAAATCTATTATATAGAATCATTAATGTTTTAATTTAGTTAACAAAGGTTTAGATCTTTAGATCTTGTGGATAATTAGTTAAGATTTATTTAAAGTTCTACCATATTTTGGTCTCGTTCAAATTTATACCATGCTGAATTTACATAAATTTTTATTTTCTATATATTTAATTATTCTTTATATTACTTAGTTCCAAGCAGGAAATGACAAAAAATTTATATTAAAAGGTATAGATTTAAAAAGTTATATTAAAAAATTAAGGATATAGAATTATAAAATATTAAAAATATAAAATTACATCATTAATCAAAAATATATGAATTATATAAAAAATAAAAAATTTCAAAAAAAAATAACTCCAACTCAACATTATGTAGAAAAAAAATATTTAAAAGTGACTCTTAAAAGTGTTGTAGAAAAAAAACTTTTAAAAATGTTTTTGACAAAAGCAATTTAAAATTTAATTGTTTGGGGATGCTTTTGAAAATTGATTTTTAAGAGATAAAATGTTCATGTTGTGAATTAAAAATATAACATTTAAATTATATTTACCTTTATTAATACTATGATATATAAAATATATCAACTTAAACTATAATAAAAATTAAAAACAATTAAAATAACTCATTAAAATATTTTTATATGAAATATTTCATTAAGAAAAAACATATTGTCAATATTTTTTAACATTTGAATTTTAAAATAATATTTTAAACTCAACCATAGTCACTCATTTAAAATTTTAAATAAAATAATTTAAATAATATATTTATCTTTTTAATCATTCAAAAATAATATATATGTATATAATAAATAAATTTAAAAATATTATGAAACATTAAATATATCAATTTAAATTATAATAAAAATATATTTTATAATAATTCACCATTAATATTTTAATATATAAATCGTAAATTTTATTTCCTTTTAAATAATCAGAAAAAATTATTAATTAATAAATTATTTTTAAAAGATGTCGGTATTAAATTATTAAAATAAAATGTAAACACATAATTAATAAAAAAAATTAAAATTTTAGAGTTCTTTACTAAATAAATTGTTGGAGACATTGCATTAGTAAGAGTAAAAACATAAATTTGTTTCTAAACGTAAAATTAGAAATAAAAATATTAAAAATCTCAACTTTTACGTTTGATTTGAAACTATTGTTTTTATATCATCTTCTTTTAAATTTTTATCCGTTTAGTTTTATTTTTGAGGTTGAAATAATTTTTTTAACTTAAAAATACTTTGACTACGTTATCAAAGGGGCAAAACTCACGTAATAATACATTGAAAATAAAAAATTCACTGGATATTGCTCTCGAAGAATTAATTGCTGAAATGTGGTGACTGCTACAGTAATCTTGTAGGTCGCCAGGTGGTCCAAACGACCTATTCATGTCGCCATGTAGGCCGTGCAAGTTCCTCCTCTTTCGATTTTGCTAACACGTTAATTTATTATATTATTATGGTGGGGTTAGAATTAGGTAATGCGTGATGTAGTGTGCATGACGTTTTGTATTTTTTTAACATACTGTTGTTTTCAGTTTTGATTTTCAATGATCATTTTTCCTCTACAAAGTGCTTTATCATCAACCAAAAACTTCCATAACTACAATTCCATGTAATTTGAATAATTTAATAATAGTTTGTTTACCTAAAAATAATAAAATTCCATGTAATATAAGGAGAAACATTGTTCACATATGCAATTCTTTGGTCCCTCCCAAAGAATTATTTGAAATATTTACGCTTCTTATATGTGTAAGCATATATATAAAATAATACTTTATTTTAAATATAAAATACACTTTTCATGAAATGGTTCATATTTTCTTTACCAGTTTGGTGGATTTAATTTCATTATATTTTTTCAATTTGAAAATAATAAATTCGACGAGACAGATGTTTATGTAAGTATTTATCAAGAAATTTAGTTTGTTAGTTTATTAGTTTATTATATTATAAGTTATTATATAAAAATATTTTATTATTTTGTAAATTAGTTAATTAGTTAGTTTATATTAGATTATAATAAATGATTTTTTAAATATTGTTGTTTAATTTTTTTTACAGATTCATTCGAATGGCTGACCAAAATCCACTGATGAGACTTGACAATCAACATATTTCTACTCATTTGGGAATAATGGTGTTATTATTATTTAATAAAAGAAAATATTTGTTTAATGAATCATTATTATTAAATATTTGAAGATTATTTTATGATGGTGATAAATTTTTTGAATTATTCAAATTGCAGGAGGATGAGCAGTGAGTCCTTCGTCATCGGCTAAATATTCCGGCCAAGCTACACCAATTGATAGAAGAAAACTTGCAACATGCTGGATTTTACTATGTAACATTTGTGCGAGAATACAAATTGGTCCCAGGTTTGATCAGTGCTTTGATTGAACGTTGGAGACCAGAAACGCCACATTTCATTTTGTGTGTGAAAAATGTACGATAACTCTAGAGGATGTGGCAATGCAACTTGGACTGCGGTTGATGTTTGATGCTACTACAATCATGGGCTTGGCATAGACTTCCGTTTTTGACATCGATTAGTCGGACTGTGGTTGACTTTCCACTTGCCGGAAGGTAATATGAATTCTCTATTTTAATATAAAATATTAATTACAAATTATTTATTTTGATTACAAATATTGAACAAAATGGCTATATTTTTGTTTTGATTGATATACAGATAGAGGCATAAAATAGAAGGCACGAGGTTGGTGCACAATAATATTAAAGAGTTTAGGCTGAAGATCGACATTAAGGGCAAAAAAGAGGTATATATAATATGTTATTATTAATTATTATTTAATTTAACTATATTATTTGATTTAAATCAATTTTATTGTTATTTTAATTTTACTGTTTAATTGGAGATCATACGAAGATGCATAAATTATGGCATGTGTACCGCACGATGTTTTTGATGAGTGTCAATATTGGTGTGCTGTTACACCATTGATTAATTTTGCTTTTGTTGAGATCCAATTTGCGGATAGAGTGCTGAGGCAATTCGGCTTCCACCAACCTATTCCGCAGAGTCCATGGGATCATGACCACCTCCATTGGATAGATGGTCGCCGTCAGGTGAATTGGGTTGAGACGTATGACGACCTCCACAAATTAGATGGTCGTCGTAAAGAAAAGGTAAATTGGGTTGAGAAACATGCAAGCTACATTAATGTTTGGAACAATAGGGCTTCATTCTTGCCAACTCTTGATCCCATTCAACATAATGGCTTTAATTTTGAGACTTCGGCTTACCTTGATTATTATTGGGATAATGGAAAGTCGTTCTTGACAACAAGGGTAGAAAGGCGATAGTTTTTGAAATTTAAGGAAAAAAAGCTGAATACTCTTTATCGTGTGGGATTGAGAGTTCATCTCAACAACCTGAAGCGGAAATAACACATGTGGATAATAGCGCACCACAACCGTTCGACGATGCGGGATCGTTGCATCATGAATTTGATGAGGAGGATGGGTACCACACTCATGAGCAACCGCAACGACCACAACGCATTAGACGTCCGCCCCGACATTATCATTCTACAACACCCGTCATTGACAACAATTATAAACTCAATTATTATTTGTTTAGAATTAAATATTTAAATTAGTATCAAATCATTAAATATTAATAATAAATATTTATTAGTAATCTTTATTAGTAATTATTATAATTTCATTATTAGTAATCATTTTTTTCAATACATTATTACGTTAGTTTTGCCTTAATAAATCATTAGTATCAAATCATTAAATATTAATAATAAATCATTATTAGTAATCATTATTAAATCATATCATTACTAAATCATTAAATATTGAATCATTAAATATTAATAATAAATCATTAGTTGTATCGGTACCATTTTGAGGTCCTGTTTCCATGGTATCGATAATGCCCTTAGCAGCATCGGTACTATTTAGTTCAAATTGAGTTTTTTTACTTGATTAAATTTCAAAACCTTTAGTAAAAAAAATTCATTTGAATAAGAAGTAAAAATTGAATCGAATATAATCTTAAAATTTATAAAAATTAATTAACAAATTTGTTTGGTTTTTAAAACAATAAAAAAATATTATAAAATTAATAGTAATCATTATTAAAACATCATTATTATCAAATCATGATCAAATCTTATAAATTTATTATTAGTAATCATCAATAAATCATTAGTATCAAATTTAAATCATTAAATATTTATAATAAATAATTATTAGTAATCATTACTAAATTATATCATTACTAAATCATTAATTATCAAATCATTAGATTAATAATAATTATTAAATCATTATTAGTTATAAAAATAAAATATAAATAATTCAATTTTAAATAAACTTAAATATTATTAAAAAAATAAAATCGATTTAATAATTATTAGTTATAAAACATAAATTCAACTTAAATTCGAAAATTTAATAATTTAAGATAAAAAATACATAAATTTCCTTGCAAAAATAGGTTCATTATTACAAAATCAAATATATAAATACATAGAAATACATATATGATTACTAATGAGGCCTATATCTTGGTAAATTAGGATATTTATTTTTGAATGATCTTCACCCCTACATAATCCACATCTGTTTGGTTGACCTCTCTCTCTAGCATGTAAATCCATACTGGTATGAATACGATTGGACTCAGGTCGACCCTTTGGACTTCTATGAAACATGGTGTTAGATGATGGCAAAATTTCTTGATAAATAATTAAATAAACATCTGTCTCGTCGAATTTATTATTTTCAAATTGAAAAAATATTTTGAAATTAAAACCACTAAACTGGTAAAGAAAATATGAACCATTCCATGAAAAGTGTATTTTATATTTAAAATAAAGTATTATTTTATATATATGCTTACACATATAAGAAGCGTAAATATTTCAAATAATTCTTTGGTAGGGACAAAAGAATTGCATATGTGAACAATGTTTCTCCTTATATTACATGAAATTTTATTATTTTTAGGTAAATAAACTATTATTAAATTATTCAAATTACATGGAATTGTAGTTGGACAAATGGAAAGTTTTTGGTTGATAATAAAACACTTTGTGGAGGAAAAATGATCCTTGAAAATCAAAACTGAAAACAACAGTATGTTAAAAAAAATACAAAATGTCATGCCCACTACATCATGCATTGCCTAATTCTAACCCCACCATAATAATATAATAAATCAACGTGTTAGAAAAACCGAAAGAGGAGGAGCTCGCACGGCTTGCACGGCGACTTGAATAGGTCGTTTGGACCACCAGACGACCTACAGGATTACTATAGCAGTCACCCTATTTTAGCAATTAATTCTTCGAGAGTAATATCCGGAGAATTTTTTTATTTTCAATGTATTATTATGTGAGTTTTGCCTTACCAAAGGTATCTGCTTGATTCTAAACGTAATCATACAATATAATAATAGAAATAAATGTGTAAATTGGTCTCTTAAAAATTAGGAAATTTTATGATGGAAGCGTAGGTGGACACTCAATAATTTTACAACTTGAAATTACTATTCATACGAAACAAAATACGTTACAACGATACTACCTCAATATTACAATATTACGACACTACAACACTAGTTGCGGCTTGTTTACAAACACAACCTCACTATTCTAAGCTTCGCTAAGCTTCACCCTCTTTCTCTAATAGCTTTGCTAAGCTATTTTTCATTCTGGCTTTTCTAATCTATCTTCATATTCATTCTCTTTCACTTTGCATACATTTATATTAATACTAAAGACATATATTTATAAGGGTAATTAACCTCCTTAATGAGAGATCTAGGCATTTCCAAATTCTTCTTGTATTGCCACATGGAGTTCCTTGTCTTAATGAAATTCCCTTCCATCAATTGTCACAAGTTTATTTTCCATGCTTAGTTCTTAAGTAATTCAAGATCATACTTCATTAATCAAGACTCTTCTAGAATGTCTTGCCAGCATAAGTAGTAAAATTAGATTTGAATTCTAACACTCCCCCTCAAATCTGATTTTTCATTCTGAGCTTTTCTTTGAGTCGGTTGAATATATATGCTCTCAATGGCTTTGTGAAAATGTCTTCTAGTTGATCTTCAGTTCTGCAGTAAATTAGCTCCACAATTTTATTCTTCACCTGCTCTCGTATAAAGTGATACTTTGTATCGATATGCTTGCTTCGGTTATGGGAGACTGGATTCTTGGCAAGTGCACGCTGATGCGACTATGTATTCTTCTTTGCTTTTTCGACACCTTGTAGAGATTTTTGCAAAATCTCCCACGCTTGCTTTGCGGTATTCGCATCAGAAATTTTTTCAAAGATAGATTCGTCTACTCCTTGAAAAATAAAGAACAATGCTCTTTTATCTTTTTTCTGGGATTCCTTCAATACCTTCTTTTCTTCATTGGTCAGGGTTGCTTCTGCTGCTGCATTTTCAGGCTCGATGTAACCATCATCGATGATATCCTAACAATCTTGAGAGCCTAGTAATGCAATCATTTGAATGCTCCAATTTCCATAATTCGTCTTTGTCAATCTCGGGATTTGAGGTTGAATCATGTTGGTCATCTTCTCCACCACGTTAAACTCGAACCAAGCTCTGAGGCCACTTGATGAAAGAAGCGTAGATGGGCTCTCAGTAATTTATAACTCGAAATATTATTAATACGAGGCAAAATACGTTACAACGACACTATCTCAATATTACAATACTACGACACTACAACACTAGTTGCGGCTTGTTTACAAACACAACCTCGCTATTCTAAGCTTCGCTAAGCTTCGCTAAGCTTCAACCTCTTTCTCTAATAGCTTTGCTAAACTATTTTTCATTCTGGCTTTTCTAAGTTATCTTCATATTCCTTCTCTTTCACTTTGCATACATTTATATTAATGCTAAAGACATATATTTATAAGGGTAATTAACCTCCTTAATGAGAGATCTAGGCATTTCCAAATTCTTCTTGTATTGCCACATGGAGTTCCTTGTCTTAATGAAATTCCCTTCCATCAATTGTCACAAGTTTATTTTCCATGCTCAGTTCTTAAGTAATTCAATATCATACTTCATTAATCAAGACTCTTCTAGAATGTCTTGCCAGCATAAGTAGTAAAATTAGATTTGAATTCTAACATTTTATGTCAAATCCTTTTAACGTCCACACTGCAGATTTGAACTTGCAATGAATGGAAGCAGCAGTATGAAAACTGCTCCTCAAATTCTGAACTCTGCAAAGTTATATTAAATTAGTGTCCAACCACCATTTCCATATGCAAACAAATGAGAAAAAGAAGAGAGTGATCCAATCTCCATCAATATTCATTTTCTGATACAAAAACCTTTCACTTTCAGTTCTCTTTTCCCATCCATCTACCATAACAAACACCTTTTTTTTCATTATTATGTTAGAGATATCACATGAGAATTTTTCAATAGGAAAACTAATTGTTCTTAAATTTAATATTAGTTATAACTAAAATAATATCTTTATATTTTTCAATCTTGGATTTTAATTTAACTTTCGTCTCTGAATAACGTAGTTACTTATATGTTGTTATTTTATGTGTAATTATTAATTAATATTATTTTTCACATAAAAATGTTTTTTAAGTTAATTGAAAGTTATATACTAGTGTTCCGTCAAGAGAAGTTGTGTAATAATGCTTTTGCACAGATGGCACGGTTATGCTTCCTCTTACTTTTAATTAATGTGAAAATCAGTTTAAGAAAATAAAAAATTAAGCATAATTTTTAGTTCATTTAAATGTTTTGAAATATTTATTATATTAATTTAATATCTATAAATAGATTAAAAATATAATATCTTTTTGAGAAATAGTATTATAATTGTAATAACATCAAATTAAACTTTCATATTGCACAAAATTAAAATCTGTATATTTTATAATTTGTCCCACGGTTAATATTAATAAAGTTTCATACGGCAACACTTGCCGATGGAAAGCACGCAAGAAGCCGAGGACTTGGACGCTGGGTCACGCGAGGAATATTGGTGTCTGTACAGTGCTGGAGGTAGAGTTTTGGAGGATTTATAAAGGTCTCGGGTTGGGAATAGGGATGATTAATGAGTTGAGCAAATCATGAACAGTTCTTCAAACTTGATTCGGTCAAAATTTAATAAAAGTTCGATTCGGGTTAACTCGACTCAAACTTGAGTTCGACTCAAGATCTTAACGAGCTGAATCGAACAAAGTCTAACTCGACTCGATAAGTTCGTGAGCAACTTGTTAAATTTTTTTATAATTTTTTACTAGTTATCTTAAAAATTTATTTCATTAAAAAATTTACTAATAGATGATAAATGACTAATCTATTAATTTTCTAATAAAAATACTAAATTATTAATTAATAATTATTATTTTTACTATACCCAAAAATTAAACCTAATTATTATTTTAAATGTATTTGTGGATTTTTATTTTGGATTTTAGACTTTGAATTTCTTTCATATTTTCTTTTGATAATTTTTTGGTTAAATTTATCAATTTACATTTATATTAAGTTTTATATAATATCAGTAGATTTTAACTATAGTTAAAAAAATAAGATAAAATTTTGGTGAGCTTAATGAGCAACGAGGCGATCAACGAGCTTAACAAGCACGAGTCAAACAACAAGTTTTTTTAACAGGTACAAGTTGAGCAAAATTTTAACAAGCTTAATGAGCAACGAGTCAAGCAATAATTTTTTTAATGAGTACGAGTCGAACACTACCTAACCCCGCGATCGACTCACTCGATAAGCACTCCTAATTGGGACGTTTGTTACCTGGTTGGCAGGTTGTTGCTTCTACTCGGCCAATGCAAACTGCCTATGATAGGGCGATGATGTCAAGTAAAGAGACTCTAACGGGTTTGACTGTTGTGGATCACACTACACCATTGGCGTAAACCACTGAATGGGTTTGTGAAAATAAACGTTGATGGTGCATGTCATACGCAGTTAGGTTTGTCGGCAGTCGGAGCGGTCATTTAGAATTCTGAAGGAGTGGTTTTTGCTGGTCGAGGAACTTGTATTGACTACCCTCGAGATGCGAAGATTGTTGAGGCTCATGCAATATGTTTAGGCATTCGTTTGGCTGTAAAGATGGGTTATGCCATGATTTTAGTTGAGAGTGATGCTGATGCTATTGTCCAACAGGTTTTGCACCATTCTACGGATTCTTCAGTTCTGCGATTTATTCTTGAGGAGGCACATTATATTCTTCAAGCCAATGATTCTTTTAGACTCTAATCTATCCGTCGCACAGCAAATGAGGTTGCTCATACACCGGCTCAATTTGTCTGTACATCATCTTCTACTGTTGCTTATACTTATGATTATCCTATGTGCTTAAACAGATCTGTTGTACAATATGTTATTCATGTTTAATGCATGTTGGGTACTCTTTTTCCCTATTAGGTTAGAAGGGGTTTTTAATGATGCCCACTTTTATTCTAAAAAAAAGGAGGAAAAAATAAAAAAAATTATATATCTATTTTTAAAAAGGAAAAAAAAGAAAAATTGTAACATTCATTTTTAAATGGTAAAAGGGTATATGAGGTCCAGTACTTTTTCAAAAAAAAACCAATGTGGCCCATGAAACATTTTTGCACTCAATGTGGCCCTCGAACTTAGAAAAAGAATCTAATGTGACTCTTTGACCAACGATTTCTGTCGTTGACCGTTATGATACTGGCATGACACTTTACGGTGCTCACGTGACGGTCTACAGTGACTGGTGACGTGGCTGATGACATAACATATAGGCTAAATTGGTTTTTTGAGTTTGAGGGCTAAATTAATTTTTTAAAAGTTCAAGGGATTATTTGATTTTTATGTAACATACCAAAATCGGGTCCGGTAGTTTCGGGTCCGGTAGTTTCGGGTCGATAATCGGGTCGATTTCTGGATTTTCGGTAAAAATTTTAATATCAATATTTTTAATCGATAAATATTTCCTAAAGTGATTTAAATGGTTTGAATTATTTATTTTTATTTTTGGGAATTTATAATTTGGTTTTACAAGGTGACTAAATTGAATGAATTGGAAATTGTGTTTTTAGTGAATAAATTGTAAAAGATCACAAATAGAAAATCTATGAAGCTTATTTTACCAAGGTTTATGTTTAGTGTTTACCCTCCAAGTTTAATGGTATCTTTAGTCTCTTTTTTGCCAAAATTCTATCTAGATTCATTCTTTTAATCTTTGCTTATTTCCGTTTCTAGTTTTCATTAACTGTTTCTTTCATTTTCTCTCATCCAAACACTCTTGTATTTTCTCCCAAACTCTCTCAAGTTTTCTCTAGTGGCTGAAACTCTTATTCTTCATTTTCTATTCCTTTGTTATTGATTCTTACTCATTTCTTCTTGATTTTCTCCCTTCAATCAAGATTGTTTCTTATCATTTTCTTCTTTACATTTTTCTTTCTTTCCTTGATCTCTTTGGTGTTGCCATTGTTGATCTTCTTCTTTCTTTCATTTCCAGCAAGGTAATTCTCCTTCCTTGGTTCTTTTTGTGCTTCAACGATTAATGGTTAAATGTGATTGATGATTTTAATTAAACAATTATTTTAAGGAGAAGTTGTGAATTAAAAGTGATTTTCGGAGCTATTTAATGTGCTATTTTTCTTGATCACTTTTCAAGGTTTTTGTAATATCCCAAAATTGGGGCCAGAGACTAAAATGGAAATTTTGAAACTTTGAGTTCTGATTTTGAAAGATTGAAAAGTTCAAGTACTAAATTTATAATATTTTGTGGATGATTGTTCAATAAATATTAAGTGAAGTAAGGGGTAAAATGGTCTTTTCTAAGGAAAGATTTTATTTTTCCCTTTATATAGGAAATTAACACGTGGAGATAGGGAGAATGAAAGAAAATTCTGAAGCTTGGGTTACCTTCTTCCTCTCCTCTTCCCGTGGCTCCATTGATAAGGTAAGTTGGTTTCAAACTGGTTAATTCTCTCGTTTTAAAGTTGGTTTTGATTCTTATAGTGATAGAAAAGTTTAAGGAAGACTCAAGTTAGCTTTTAAACAAAGAATGAAAGAGTAACGAGAGATTAAAGATTTGGAGTTTTTGAATGAAAATTTGGAATAGAGTTGATAAGTAGATTTGGAAGTTAAATTTGACTTGTTAATAATTGAATTAAGAGATAGGAAGTAATAGAATTAAATTTAGAACATGTTGAAAATTGAGTTTAATTCTTGAATACCATGTGGTGGATAAGATTTTGAGGTTTAAGATGTGATAAATGGATATTAATGGGTTTATGTATGTGTATGTGAGTTAAGAATTTGATAGGGAATGAAACATGAAGTGGTTAAGTGGATTTAGAGTGATTTTTATGTTTAAAAGTGATTTCTGGTCAAGGGGTATCGGTACCCATTCAACAGGTGCCGATACCTCAAGAGAAAATTTCAGGAAGATATCCAAAGGGTACCAATACCTTGAGGAGTGTATTGATACCCCATTGAAACAAAAAATTATCGAATATAATTTGGGTATCGATACACCAGTTAAGGGATGTACCGATACCCTATATAGTGTACTGATACCTACTTGATCGCTTGTAAATGTATATGTTAAGGCAAGCAAATCTGTGTAAGTATACACAATCGATTCAAGTAATATAGGGTAAGTGAGTATCGTCTCCACGGGGATTGGAAATATATTTTCACCACAACTAGAACTAGTGCCACAAACTAAGTCCAACGAGATTGTCAACTTAAGAACTAATATTAATAAAACAAAGAAGTGATTTAACGATTGCAGGAAAGTTTGGTCGAGGCAAAATAAATATGCATAATACTAAAATAAAATAAAACAAGACAAGTGTTGATTTAAATATAATGCAAACAATCTCACATATTCAGACATATCACAAAGCACTTATGCTAAAATTTTGTTTTGACAACAATTATTCTGAGTCTATAATGAATTATTATGACTTGCGAAAGCTGCCCGACAGGATTACTAGGTATTCTTAGATGGTTGCTATGGCAATACTCCTTAGGGTGTGTTTGGTTCATGGAATGTAAGATTACCAGTAGGAATGTAAGATTACCTGGGAATAAGATTATTGGAAATGTTGTATTTTTGTGTTTGGTTGGTTTAGCAGGAATGTAAGATTACCGTGTTTGGTTAAAGGAATAAAAGATTATTGGAATGTATATTTGACCAAATTTTCCTTATAATATATTTGTTTTTTAACAAGTTGGAAAATATTTATATATATTTTCTTTAAAAAATTTAAAATCATAAAATTTATATTTTTTACAAAATTGAAAATATAAAAAGGTTTAATGAAAGGGTAAAATTTTATTTTAACCCCTGAACTTTATATAAAATTTTAATTATAGGTTTTTTTTGTAAATCTAAAATAGTTTAAGGATAAATTTGTAATTTAACCTTCATAGAATTTTTATTATTCAATGACAGAAGAAGGATATTTTTGAAAAGAAAAAAATTAAGGTCATTTTAGTCCAAAACACCGGTAATCCAACAATACCTAAGGAAAGGGAGGTAATGACATTCCCGATAATATATCCCCAAAAATCTACTATTAGTAATAAAACATTACCGGGAATGAGATTCCCGACCAACCAAACATGGGAATGTGGATTTCATTCCCATGGGAATCCCACATTCCTTGATCTAAACACCCCCTTAGCGTTAACTACAACCCTTGGTTTGCCAAACTGTTGTTGTAGTAATACCTCTCAGCGTAAACTATAGGCGTTGTCTATCCTACTCTAACATCTATCCCTTTTAGTCGATTGAAACTCACTCCTTATCTCTAAGGTAACAAGTTATTTATAAGGCCTCATCTTCTCTATTCTTACTTGCCTCATCTTCTCTATTCTTACTTGCCTCATCTTCTTTGGCGGCTACGACTGGTTATTTATAAGGAAAGATCTCCTAGGGCTTAACATGATTTTGGAGTTTCTTTAAATAACCGTTATTAAATATCCATACTTAAAAGGAAAGGCGGTTGTTAGAATAATTAAGGCCTACTTGCACGTGAAGTAGGTCATTCAGCTGGCGTGTGACATAGGCGATTTCGTCACACCTGCTTCAGACTTCTTCATATAAACCTTGCCTCGGTGAGATAAATATGTTGCTCACATTCTCATCTATTCCGTTGGCCTTTGTAAATTTACGTTGTCACTGCTGAAATGTTCTTCCTCTGTAAGTTTCCTGTACAAACACAATCCAAACAACCCTTTCTCCTCAGCAGCATCAGTCAGACCAAATAAATCTTGCCTAAGAAAAACTTATCCACCACAAGCTAATATAACCTATATGCAACTAAATGTAACTGAAATGCTATGCATACTTTGTTTAGACAAGCAATAACTTAATTGAAAAGACTGAAAATTGAGTCTTTTTATGGAGTTATCACACCCCCAAACTTAAGCTATTGCTTGTCCTCAAGCAATGTACAATAGCTAGAAGAAAATCAAAATTGTCATGGCAAAGCAGTGTTAAGAAAATCATATGGTTTGAGATTTCAGCCCTTAGCAAAAATGTTTGGCCTCAACATGTTTGACAATCATATCAGTAAAGTCCCTTCCCTAGTCAGGATTCTTTGCTATAGTTGTGCGTAATTGTAACCAGTTTATACATAAAGGTAATTAGAAAACTTAAGTAAGCACTTATGGTTTGTCAAGGCAACAAACTATTTGTCAGGCTTAGTTTATACTCCTAGTTATTTATCAACTTTTTATTCTCTTTTTCTTTTTATTCTTTTTTTCATA
The DNA here is from genome assembly GCF_006381635.1 of Hibiscus syriacus. Taxonomy (NCBI): domain Eukaryota; kingdom Viridiplantae; phylum Streptophyta; class Magnoliopsida; order Malvales; family Malvaceae; genus Hibiscus; species Hibiscus syriacus. The sequence continues at coordinate 962,713 of NW_024062608.1, forward strand.
GGGGAGTCAGCTCATCACACTTACTGTTCCACACTTTAGGTAAAATGGAGCATACCTTCCACCCCCCAAGCTAGTTGGGCAGAGTCATTATGTGACTACTTTCATTCACTCATATGCCTTGGCTATTCTTAATTTCTTATGGAGTTTTTCTGTTTATGTCTTTGCACAGAGGAGTGTCCCTTCTTATTTTTCAAGTTTTTAAACACTAGAGAGTTTTCACTTTACCCTTAAAATATTTTTGAAGTCTGGCAAACAGAAAGTTCTTTTCCAAAATTTTTTACAGATTACTTGAAGCAAAGACAACCTACAATCGTGTTTATAAATTTCAAAGAATTAGACCTAAGGTTGGTTCTCTTCTTTAGACGGTCTTAACAATAATTTGGCCTAGGCAATCAAATTATGCATTCATCATTGGGCATCTTTAATTCATTCCTAACAATAATCTTAACCTGCTTATGTCATGATAACCAAAATTTTCAACCAATTATCATCAACTATTTTTTTAACTAAGTAGGCAGAATATGGTACAATACCTCCCCCAAACTTGAGGGACGCATTGTCCTCAATGCATGAAAACTAAAACTACATGATGCAGTTGTGAAAAAAACTAAAACTAAAATGGAAACTTACTGTGGTGGGGGGGCTTAACTGGACGCCCTTGTTTGGCGTTGTTTGGGAGGCGAGGGACTCTCAGATCCCGAGTCTACTACTGCTATCGTCGAGGGAGATGGATGTAGTATACGACATGTCGTTCTCTTGTAGCGCTTTTGCTGGTCGAGGCTCGTGCTGAAATTGATTGCTCAACAGTAGGAGTTGGTTGTGCTATAACTGGTACCAGACTAGGATCTTCTACTGAGACCGGTATTGCTGGACTGACAGGGGACTGTATAGGACCGTGCTCGGGTTGCTTTGGTGCTGGAGTAAAAGCTTCATCGGGGAAGAAGTTGGGTGGGCTATATTAACTACTCTCTGAGGTGGAAAAGGAGGAGGAGCTAAGGAACTCTTTTGTGTCACCTTGGCCTTCCTCTGGTACGGGTGGACATGGGTTGCCAGTGGTGGCACATCAGTGGGCACTCCTGGGGGAACTTCTAGAGGGATATGCGATGTCGAGGCATGGTATGTGCTGCCGCCCGTATTGTATTTGAGGATGACATTGGGGAAGGCGATAATTGGTGTTAGTGTTTGAGAGAAACTCCTTTACGAATGCGTTGAGTTGCTATCCCTGGCCTTGACATACTCGAAGTAAATTTCCATGTGATCTTCCAGGCGTCCAATCTTTTCACGCGTTTCTCGAGTGTGTGTGACCACAGCGACCATTCTAGCCACGACAACCGATTTTCCTCCATGCTCCAAACCTTCATACTAGGCATCGTCATCGAAACTCATTAACTCAGGTACCTTTTTCTTGGTGATACCCTTCTTGGATTTAATGAAATCCTCGAAGGGCTCCTCATGAACCTTTTTCTTCCTGCACAGTGCGATTATCAGGTTGGGAAACAGTAGGTTACCCCGGTTTATTTTGGCACATTCATGGATTTGCTCGAAGATGAGTTATCCAACGTCGATCTTTCTCCCGTATATGATCGAGTGCAAGAGCATTAATCTTTTCATGAGGACAGTGGTGTTATGAGATGTTGGCATCAGCTTGCCCTTGAGAAAATGGTTCCATAATTTCACGTTCGGTTTTAGGGCTCGACGATCTATTCTTTTCCTCGTTGGGGCATTCCCTTCGAACTTGGCCCACCCGAAGTATAAATCTTTCAGCACTCCGTTGTACGTTTCTTGATCCGCCTCGGCCACAAATTATTTGTGCTGCTCCTCCACTTTCCCCAACTTGAAGTATATGTTAAGTACTGAAGGGGAAAATTGAAGAAGCTTCCCTCGGACGTATACTGTGTGGTTAGATGGGTCTTCGAGATAGGCGTAGAACTCCCTTACCATCGCCGGTGTTACGACTTTGGGATGGCGAGCAAATTTCTCCCAGTTGTGTTTTCGTATCACGTCCATCACTTCTGGTCCAAACGGTTCCTCATCCTCAGCTGGGAAGATGAATCCATCTTCCAAATATACTTGACGTTTCTGAAGGATTTTGAAGTGTGCTTCTGCTTCGGCTGTTTGGAAACGTTCAAAACTCTGTGTTGGGGCTGAGGCTTTCCTTATTCTTACCATTGTACTTGGTTGGTTTTGTGAAATCAGTGGTGGTGAAGGGGAGGAATTCGTTGAGAGAAAGAAATTTTTTCTTGTTGAGTAGAGAGAGAATGAGGCACAATGAAGAAGAAAAAATTGGGTAGTTTTTTCTTTGGAAAGTAATGAGTGGTTTCAGGGTAGTTTTATCCTTACACGAAGGGGAAATACTTTTGCATTTAATGAAAAATATATCATTGGATAAAAAGTGAGGGAAAAGATCTTTTTCCCTTTTTATTCTACCGCCAAAACCATGCACCCGAGGGTTTCTTTTCTTTTCATGCATGCTCTAACTCCCCATGTTGCCTCGTGTTCTTTGCTTGCCTATAATAAATAGAGAAAATAAAATAAAACGGATAATGAAAATAGAAAATAACTTAATTTATTTATGTACAGAATCCAAATTTTTGTTGCCTAGGCAACGAATTTTGTTCAAGTAAATATAGCAAACTCTTGGGCATCATGTGCCAACGATGCCGGTTTGTCGCGCATGACTGGGGCTCCTTTGTACTCCTAGAGTCTCTACCATTCACCTTGAAGATGGAACCATCATTTTGGTTATGGATTTCAATTTCTCCATTGTCATGGTCTTGGTGTACGATGAATGGTCCTGACCATCGTGGTTTTAACTTGATTGGGAATAACTTAAGACGTGAATTGTAGAGCAGTACTTGTTGTCCAGAATAAAATTGCTTCGACAATATTTTTTTGTCATGCCATCGTTTTGTTTTCTCTTATATAGGAGGGAATTCTCGTATGCGTGTGCTCTGAATTCATCTATCTCATTCAGTTCCAAGAGTCTTCTTTCTCCAGCAAGCTGAGCATCCATGTTTAGCTTTTTGATGGCCTAGTAGGCTCTATGTTCTAATTCAATAGGTAGATGACATTCTTTTCCATAGATCAGTTTGATTGGTGACATTCCCAATGGTGTCTTGAATGCTGTGCGGTAAGCCCATAGTACTTCATTTAGCTTCGTCGACCAGTCATTTCTACTTGGGTTGACCACTTTCTCAAGGATCTGTTTAATTTCTCAGTTAGACACTTTGGCTTATCCATTTGTTTGAGAGTGATACACCATAGCAATCCTATGTCGTACTCAATATCGCTTCAGTGCCTTGGCAATCAATTTATTGTCAAAATGTGTGCCTTCATCGCTGATGATAGCTCGTGGTGTTCCAAATCAATATTTTTGTTCAAAAATTTTAACACCTTATTGGAATCATTTTTAGGTGTTGCAATGGCCTCAACCTACTTTGATACATAATCCACTGCCAAGAGAATGTACAAATCTCCAAAAGATATGGGAAAAAGGTCCCATTAAGTCTATTCCCCATACGTCGAAGAGTTCAATTTCAAGAATATTTTGCCATGTCATCTCATGCCTTTTTGATATGTTTCATGTTCGTTGGCATCTATCACATGACTTATAGAATTCATGCGCATCCTTGAACAAGGTTGGCCAATAAAATCTAGACTGAAGCACTTTCATTGCTGTTCTCATTCCACCGAAATACCCTCCATATGGTGATGAGTGGCACTGGTGTAGAATATATTTCTGCTCTTCTTCTGGAATGCATATTCGAATTATTTGGTCTCCACATTGCTTGAATAGAAATGGTTTATCCTAGTAGTAATGTCGCACATCATGTCGAAACTTCTTTATGCCATGGCTAGATAAATCAGAGGAACAATATCACTATCAAGAAATTTTACTATGTCAGCATACCACGGCGCAACCGTGACAAATAATATTTTCTCATCAGGAAAATCCTCTTTAATTTCTGTTATGTCAGGACAATCAGGTTTTTATCTAGCCTAGACAAATGGTTGCCACTTGATTATGTATACCTTTTCTATCATTAATATCTAAATCAAACTCTTGTAGTAATAATATCCATCGAATTAGTCTAGGATTTGCATATTTTTTATTAATCAGATATTTAATGGCAGAGTGATGTATGCATAATTACCTTAGTGCCTATTAAGTATGGCCTAAACTTATCGAATGCAAATACTACTGCTAAGAGTTCTTTTTCAGTGGTGGTATAGTTTACTTTTGCATCATTAAGAGTACAACTCACATAGTATATAACATGAAAGATTTTACTTTTTCGTTGCCCTAGCACTGCTCCGACTTCATAGTCACTTGTATCACATGAGCTCAAAAGGTTCGTTCCAATCTGGTGGAATAACGATTGGTGGTGTCGTAAGCTTTTTCTTTAAATCTGTGAAGGCATTCAAACAGTCATTAGTAATTCAAATGGATGATTTTATTGAAGTAAAAGATATAAGGGTTTAGAGATTTGAGAAAAATCATTTATGAACCGCCTGTAAAGCCTACATCCAAGGAAGCTGCGTACACCTCACACATTAGTGGGTAGGGGTAGGTTTATAATCATCCACCTTGGCTTTATCGACTTCAATGCCTAGGTATGAAATTTTATGACCCAACACTATTCCTTGGTCACCATAAAATGCCATTTCTCCCAATTCAGCACTAGGTTGGCTTTTTCACATCGTTTCAGTACTTTGGATAGATTGTCGAGACATCGGTCAAAATCATCACCCGAGATGGAGAAATCATCCATAAATATTTCCATACATTCTTCTGTCATGTCTGAAAAGATTACAATCATGCATCTTTGGAATGTAGCTGGAGCGTTACACATTCCAAATGACATTCGTCTAAATGCATAGGTACCATACGGGCATGTGAAAGTGGTTTTCTCTTGATACTCCGGTGCTATGGCTATTTGGTTATACCCTGAGTATCCATCGAGTAAACAGTAAAATGCTTTTCCCTCTAACCTATCAAGCATTTGGTTGAGGAAAGGAAGGGGAAAATGGTCTTTCTTTGTGGCTTTGTTGAGCTTCTTGTAATCCATGCATATGCGCCATCCCATGACTGTTTTGTGGTGAGAAGTTCGTCATGTTCGCCTTTAATCTCGGTCATACCACCCTTTTTTGGCACACACTGTACCGGGCTAACCCATGAAATATCGGATATATTACTCATGCGTCCAACTATTTTATAATTTCCTCATGACTACCTTCTTTATGATTGGATGGAGCCTTCTTTGGGGTTCTATCAAAGTGATATTGTTATCTTCGAGGTTGATTTTGTGCATGCATATGGTCGGACTGATTCCCTTCAAGTATATCATTATCTATCCGAGAGCTTTTTTTGCTGTGACAAAATATTCAACAAAGTATTCTCCTATTTGGAGGTTAGGTTGGTAGAAATTATCACTGGTGGAGTTTCACCAACTCCTAAATAAGCATACTTCAAGTGTGATGGCAAAGTTTTAAGTTCCAGTTTCAATACATGTTGCAAAGATAACTCTTGAGACTTAAATTCATCATAATCTAAGGGTTTGAATTTCATACCTGATTTATTATGAAGAAGTCTCGATTGATCCTTTGTCTTTCCTTCGTATCGTGCATTGTATCATTTTTAGGGCGCTCATGGTTCACAATTCTAATTCTGTTGTCAAGGCCATGATTCTCTGAATCATCTTCTGAGCATAATTCGCTTGGGCCAAAAGTGTCTTGTTCCTGCATCTCGGTTGTAGGGTCATGGTATAAAGCGTTGTATTCATCGAGTCTTAGAGATTTACCTCGTTCAAGGATTGTCTTCTCCTCTATTTCTCTAATGCATTGGTACTCTTCTGAATCATCCACATATTTCATGGAGTTGAATACATTTATAGTGACGCTTTGCTCTCCTACTCGTATTGTGAACTCACCCTTTTCACAATCTATTAGGATTCTCCCAGTGGCTAAAAAGGGTCATCCCAGAATGATCGGGGAGTTTTCATCAGCTTCGCAATCTAGGATGAGGAAATCAACTGGAAATACGAATTTATCCACCTTTACTATGACGTCCTCTATTTTTCCCTCTAGCCGCACATATGACTGATCGGCTAGCTGTAAGATGACTGAGGTTGAACAGACGTGATACCCGTTTAGTTTCATAAATATGGACTTTGGTATCAAGTTCACACTTGATCCCAAATCAACAAGAGCTCGTCCTATGAAGTCATTACCAATTAAGCACGTATTATAAACTGTCAGGGTCTTTTTGCTTTGGTAGGAGTTTTCTCACTGTTGAACAGATTTTTGTTGCCGTGGTAACACGTTCTACCTTCCGTTTCTTTGTAACAATGTCCTTAAGAAACTTGGCATAGGAAGACATTTGCTCGATGGCTTCTAGCAATGGTACATTGATACACAACTGATCCAGAACATCAACGAATTTCTTGAAACGGATGTTATCATCGTGCTTCTTCAACCGTTGAGGGAATGGTGGTGGTGGTCTCACTTTGTCTTTTGTTGTTGTTGAAAAATCTTTGGTCTTGGCCATGAATTTCTCATTGTTTGAGCGATGCCTTCTTAAACCTTCAGTTCTTTCATTCTCTTCAAGCGCTTCATCTCGTTCAATATTTTCAGCTCGATCCTCTGGTTGTGTTATGCCATGGTGAAAACTGTTTGAGTTTTCTCCCCTAAACTTGTCATCTTAGTTGACATGTTTTCCATTCCTTAGTGTAAGTACATTGCATTGTTCCTTCCCATGATGTTTAGTGATCTCCGTATCACTAGGGAGGTTTCCTTGTGGGCGAGAATGCAATGTAGTAGCAATTTGTCCCACTTGATTCTCCAATGCTCTTAGGGATGAACTATGACTTTGCAAAAGTGTTGCTTGGCTTTGTAACAAATTTCCTTGATTTTTAATTGTTGCAAAATGTTTGTGTGTAATAGCCTCAATACCAAGTTAGTGACCAAATTGTAAAACTTCAGAATTTGGTGACTAAAGCAGAATAATTGAATAATATTGTAATTTGGTATAGGGTTAATTTGCAAGGAAGAAGGAATAGAAGGACAAAATGGTTATTTGCAAGGAAAGTAATTAATTTGGTTAGATATATATGGAGGCCACGTGTATGAAAGGAAGCAAAAATCCAAGCTTCCAGATAACTTTTCTCCTCTTTTCTTCTTTGTGCGTATGAGCCAAAGTAAAGGTAAGAATTCTTATTAGTGGTTTATTAGTTGAGATTTAAGTTTGGTTTTACTCCTTAGATGCTAATTAAGCTTAAGTAAAGCTTAATTTGCTTTAAAACAACAAGATGAATGGGGTAGGAAAATTAAAGATTTGGAGTTCTTGAATGAAATTTCGATATAAAGTTCATAATGAGAATTGGAAGTTGAATTTGACTTGTCACCAACTTGATTAAGGGATATGAAGGGTTAAAATCAGATTTAGAACATGTGGGAATTTGAGTGAGATTCTTAAATTCTGTGTGGAGGAATAGATTTTGAAGTTTAAGAGATATTGAATGGGTATTAATTAGTTTAAATAGGTGTATAAGAGTTAAGAATATAAAAGGGGTGAAATATGAAGAGTTGAGAGGATTAGGAAGGGATTTTCGTGCTCAAAGTATTAATTCTGGGTTGTGTGCATCGATGCACATTCAATGTGTACCGATGCACATTCAATGTGTACCGATGCACTCTCAAATAAATGAACATGAATGCCATTAGTGCATTTATGTATAAGGAGTGCATCGATGCAACCCCTTAAAATAAAACATCGAATGGGATTTGTGTACCGATGCACAGGTAGTGCATCGATGCACATATTACGGAATGCATCGATACACTGTAGAGTGCATCGATGCATACTTCATTAAAAGATAAAAATATCTTTCTTTTTAGCCTAAGGAGTGATAGTTTAGAATATATCAATTAGTATACTGATATGTATCCATGTATTACTATGTAGATATAGAACGTAATCTTGTTCCATAACAATCGAAGGATTAGAATCGAGTCAAAGTAAGCAAGGCTAAGGTGAATGCATATCCTAGATATAATTATATTGAGATAAGACTTGCGATAAGTTTATCTCTTATAATTGAATTTATGATTTCATATTCATGTACATGCTACATATATATGTGTTAATGTTATAGTGATTCCATGCATAATTCATTCATGATTTTACATGATATTGTATGAACAAGTGCCATTATCAGAGAATCCTCCCAGGTATGTGAAAAAATGAAAATGATCATATGAAGTGACTTATGTGTTTATATGGACAGTGATAAAAGAGATATGAAATGAAAAATGTATTTATAATTAAGCCCATGTTATTTAATGTGAGAGTTGTAGGTATAATTGGCATGCCAAGAGTCGAGGGATTATTAGTGGTCCTTCGGACATAGTGGTCCTTCGGGACATAGTGGTCATTCGGGACAAATATTCAGTGCCCCTAGTGGGATTTTATTCGAGCTGTGGTGACATCATTGTGCACAACCTCAGTGTACTCACGTACCTTCTGTTCTCAATAATGTACATGGGCATCCAAAGATAAACTAAAGGAAATTCTTATGAAATATAATTGGTTATTCATGCATATCCTACTCATATGTCATAATGTGGTATTTATATGTGCATCGCAATTCCTAGTGGATTGATAGAAATGTATGTTCGTGATATTATTGTTATATGTTTATTTATGTCTCACTAAGTCTGTGACTTAGCGTGTAAGTGATTTACACGTAAGTACCAAGAATCTTGAAGAGCAGAAATAGGGGTGGCAAGATCAACATCATTACTAGAGGATTAGATCAGAAGTAACTGATAAAGTATATATTTTCGGGTATAGTGTTGGCATGTAAGAAAAGTGTCAGTTATGAATACTCTGATCGATTTTGGTTTTTTGGTCAATTCATTTAAATAAACCGCTTTTATTTTAATGAAAGTTTTAAAATTTTCTTGAATTTTTTTAAGAGTCAAAGTTTGAAAAGTTAATGTGACACCTCAGACTCGTAATCGGGTCGGATACGGGTTGGGGGTGTTACATTGTGCATCAAGGTCTTTGTGGAGGCCATGGAATCTTTCGTCAAAGCCATAAATTCCTGCAATGATAACTCCAAAGAATTAGTATTGGAATTAGTATTAGAGGAAGAAGTTATACCTTTATTGTTTTGCCAGGGCTGCTGATGATGTTGATGGTCAGAATTATTTTGTTGTGGCCTGTAATTTGCTTCTTGATTATTGTTGTTTCCTTGATTACTCCATGAAATATTTGGGTGTTGTCTCCAACCAAGATTGTACGTGTTTGAATAAGGGTTATTGTTGCTCCGATTATAGTTGCCCACGAAATTGGCTGACTCATGGTTTTCCGGGCATTCACTCTCATGATGGTTTCCGTGACAAAATATGCATGCGTTATTGGTCACCTTAACTTCTCTTACCTCATTAGGACGTTGCAAAATTTTCAACATATTGGTTATGGCATAAAGTTGAGCGGCTATCGAATCCTTACCCTCTAATTCATATGCTCCAGATGATTTTTCTGTCAATTCCCAATCTTGTATTTTGAAATTGATAATCATTATTTGCTATCCTGTCGAGGATGTCAAAAGCTTCCTCGGGTGATTTGTCCAGTAAGGTTCCATTTGCTGAGGCATCTAACATCATTCGAGTTTGTGCATTGACTCCATTGTAAAACATCACCACTTGAGTCCAATCGTGAAAGCCATGGTTAACACACTTGTATAGTAGGCTTTTGTACCTATCCCAACATTCGTACATTGATTCATCATCTTCTTGGTGAAAACTCGCAATGTCATTGCAAAGCTGTGTATTCATATTGGGCGGATTGTATCAGAGTAAGAAACTCTTGTATAAATCTACCCATGACTCCATTGAGCCAGAAGAAACTCCGCTGAGCCAAGCTCTTGCTCTATCGCGTAGGGAGTAAGGGAAAAGTTTCAGTTTGAGCATATCTTCATGTACTCCTTGTTGCCGAAACGAGTCGCACACTTCAAGGAAAACACGAACATGTTACCTAGCATCCTCATTGGGTGAACCACTAAATTGTCCAATAGAGTTTAGCATATTAAACATCACCGATTTAAGTTCGAAATGAATGCTTGTATTTCAGGTGCCACTATGCCTGGATTGAGATCATCGAGAATCGGGTTCAAATGATATTGTATCGCTCTTGGCCTTGCAACTTGAAGATTATTAGCTGTATCATGTCCTAAATCTCCCATGTTGTCTTGCGTTTGAATTTGGTTTAATTGTTCTCTGGTTCTTTGGGTACGCAACCTTTGTCTGAGTGTTTGCTCAACTTCAGGGTCGAATGGTTCCAAAGGCTTACCAGCAGATCTCAGGGTCATTCAAAAACCTACAAAAGAAAATAATAAACTACGTTAGACTAAATAAATATAAGGTGACACAAAAATAACTTGTTATGGCTAAAAATTTCGTCAGTTGCCAATCCCCGGCAACGGCGCCAAAAACTTGATCGCTTGTAAATGTATATGTTAAGGTAAGCAAATCTGTGCAAGTATACACAATCGATTCAAGTATTATATGGTAAGTGAGTATCGTCTCCACATGGATTGGATTGGAAATATATTTTCACCACAACTAGAACTAGTGCCACAAACTAAGTCCTACGAGATTGTCAACTTAAGAACTAATATTAATAAAACAAAGAAGTGATTTAACGATTGCAGGAAAGTTTGGTCGAGGAAAAATAAGTACGCAGAATACTAAAATAAAATAAAACAAGACAAGTGTTAATTTAAATATAATGCAAACAACCTCACATATTCAGACATATCACAGAGCACTTATGCTAAACTTTTGCTTTGACAATAATTATTCTGAGTCTAGAATGAATTATTTTGACTTGCAAAAGCTGCCCGACAGGATTACTAGGTATTCTTAGACCGTTGCTATGTCAATATTCCTCAGCGTTAACTACAACCCTTGGTTTGTCAAACTATTGTTGTAGTAATACCTCTCAGCGTAAACTATAGGTGTTGTTTATCCTACTCTAGCGTCTATCCCTTTTTAGTCGATTGAAACTCACTCCTTATCTTTAAGGTAACAAGTTATAACTTCACCATCCCCGATTCATTCCATTACTCATGTGGATCAATCTTAATTCTCTCGAATCTAAGAATCACTATCTAGACAAAAGGTCATCTCTCAATGCTCTTATATTGCCAAGACATGTTTTACCAAAACCCCAGGCGATCTCTCGATGCTCTTACAGCGTAAGGTAAAATATTTAAATGATGAGCAAAAAGTTATAAGCAAAAAATAATTCATCATTCATAAAACATAAGAATATTGTTCAGGCAAAACAAAGTTTAACATCAAGTAAGACAGTCATGATGATATTAAAAATCATCCAAGATTCAATGTTTAATACAACCCCAAATAGATAAAGAGTTAAGAACAAAGGAAGAACGACTCCCAAAACTGGGGGCTTTGTCGCGATGATTCTGATCAGCATTGCGCCTGCCTTGGTGATCAGTCTCTCTTGAGACCTGATCACCGCTCTGCTAAAGTCTGGCTATAGAGGACACCAAGGAAGATCGGTGGGTAGATAGTAAAGAAGCATTGCAATTGCTTGCTCACGCCTTGGATAAAGCTCTTCTCTCTTCTTCCTTGTCTCATCTTCATTGGCGGCTACGACTGGATATTTATAAGGAAATATCTCCTAGGGCTTTGCATGCTTTTAGAGTTTCCTTAAATAACCGTTATTAAATGCCCAGACTTAAAAGGAAAGGCGGTTGTTAGAATAATTAAGGGTTACTTGCACGTGAAGTAGGTCATCCAGCTGGCGTGTGACATAGGCAGTTTCATCACACCTGCTTCAAACTTCTTCAGATAAACCTTGCCTTGGCGAGATAAATATGCTCCTCACGTTCTCATATGTTTCGTTGGCCTTTGCAAATTTACGTTGTCACTACTGAAATGTTCTTCCTCTGTAAGTTTCATGCACAAACACAATCCAAACAACCCTTTCTCCTCAGCAACATCGGTCAGACCAAATAAATCTTGCCTAAGCAAAACTTATCCACCACGAGCTAATATAACCTATATGCAACTAAAATGCTATGCATACTTTGTTTAGACGAGTAATAACTTAAGTGAAAAGACTGAAAATTGAGTCTTTTTACGGAGTATCACTATTTTAAATAAGAAATGAAATTGTCTTTTCTTTAGTTGGCGAAATGAAAGAGTAGAGTATGTCATTTGGAATACTGATATGTATCAATGTATGATTATGTAGATATTGAACGTAACCCCGTTCTAGAATAATCAAAGAATTAGAAACAATCAAGAGGAAGATAAATTGCGAGAATTGGTTAGAGTCAAGTGAGGCCAGGTGAATGCATATTAGATAGTATATAATGTTTAATGGAAATAACACTTGCAACAAGTCTATTTCCTATAGTATTACGCATTAATTCATGAACATGATCATGTGTTTGTTATGAGTGTTTGAGTTATATGTTATGGTATATGTGTGACATGATTTATATGATATATATGTTTATGTGACATATGAAAATGAAATCATATGAGAAATAACATGAATTACGAAACTAAACTACTTGATTACATGTATATGTGAAATATATGGAAGTGAACTACATGATTATGTGATCATATGAGAATGAGATGAAGAGCTATGTGAAAGTATTATGTGATATGAACAAGTGACTATGTGATGAATGTAAAAACTAATGCCCATGTTATGTGTTATGAGAGCTAGGGGTATAGTTGGCATGCCAAGAGTCAAGGGTTCATAGGTCCTTCGGGTCATATAGAGGTCCTTCGGGACATACATAAGTCATTCGGGACAAATTTCATATGCCCCTAGTGGGACCCCATACGAGATGTGATGACATCATAGTGCACAACCTCAATGTACTCACATATCTATAGTTCTCACATATGTACATGGGCTAACAAAGAGATAACATGTGTTATATATGCTTTTGTGATATGAATTGTATTATATGATTTATATGATGATGTGTGTATTGCTTGGTTAAATGAATCATATGTTGATTAAAAAGGTTAGGTATAAGAGGATATGATTATAAGATATAAATGATAATAATGATTGTGATGGAAACAATGTGTGAATGTATATGTGTAAATTACATTATATTTAATGTTATATTGTCTTGTGTGGCATCATAAGATGATATGTTCATACATGTTTAAATAGCTAGAGTTTCTCTTATAAGTTTAATGCCTCACTAATTCATAGACTTAGCGTGTGAGTGTTTCACACGTAGGTTTCGAAAGCTAGAAGAGAACGAAGAGGAGCAAGACAAGTCATATTCTCCTTTCCACATATTAGATCAGAATTGTAATGGTATATGTATTTTTTATTAGAGTGTAGTTGGTATGTAGTCTAAAGATATAAATCGTATAAGCTCTGATATGTTTCGTAAAACCAAATTGATTTTAAATGAATGAAAAGCAATCATTTTCTTGAACTATGAATTTAATTTTAGTCATTTTGTAAATAAAAAGGTTTGAAAAGTCAATGTAACACCTCAAACTCGGATCCAGGTCGGATACGGGTTGGGGGTGTTACAGTTTTCTTAGGTTGAATAAGGTTTTTTTTATGATATTATTATCATACTAAATCAATTTTTCAATCTCATTTTATTTGGATAAAGAATTCTTCAAAACAGCATGATTTCGATGTTTTTCGAAAATCCAGGAATCAGAGTTAATTGATGTCAATTGAGAGGTTTCTAGATGATTTTAGATGTTGATATTAGTTTTTCTTGATCAGTTCTTGTTGGGGAAAGTAGTGTCAACTGGATCGGAGGCTTAGAGAGTTGTTTCGGTAAGATTTATCGATCTTTCAGTTGATTTTCGTTATGCTTTAGAAGCAGGATTTTCTGCTTTGTTTTAGATGTTTTTGTGACCTGTTAAATTGATTTCTAGGTGCCTAAGGCGTGTATAATTGGGGGGAAATGGTGCATCAATTGTTGGTAGTCATTTGGCTTGCGTTTAGGGTCGAATTGTGTGGTTGTGCCATCAAGGTGACTGGTTATCCATTCGTTTACGATGAACATGTTCAATGTTGAATAAAGGTTTAGTTATGTGTTAACTCTGAATTTTAGGTTCTAAATTTTATATACTTTTTGTGGATAATTGATTGTGTAGATTCATGATGTATAGATTAAAGTATGTGAACAACATGAACATATATCTTGTGACAAGATTTATGGAACATTGAAAGTGAATTATCATTATGAGCATGTGTATAAAAGCATGTCGATTATGAGTTAAGAATATATTGAAAGAATGTGATTTAGTTAGTTATGTGAGTTATGATGTATAAATTATGATTTATGATGCATTGAGAGCAAGAGCTATGTAATACCCCAAAAATTTAGATAATGACCAAAATGCAAATTTTGAAAGTTTGTTGGTCAAAGTAGAAAATTGGGAAACATTTAAGGAATTAGTGTTGATTTTCCCAAAAATAATATTATTCCATAAATGGATTTATTTAGTGACCAAATTATAAATTTGGTAAAGTTTGGTGACCAAAGTATAAACTTTGAAAAGTTTAGGGGCCAAAATGTAATTTTGGAAAAATTACAAATATGTCACGAAAATAAAAAATAAAATACTATTTTCACATTTTTAAAATGTTAGAAAATAATATTTAATAGTTTAATTCCATGTTTAATTTGAATCGTTTATTAAATTGACTGAATTATAATTTTTTGAAAATTGCAAGGGCAAATCGGTAAACTAAGATATTATTTGTTCATATTTGACTTATGGATGAAGATAAGGTTCAAGTGATATGATTTGGAAGATGATAAGGATAGGAATCTTGGTTTTATGGTAATTATGAATTTTCATTAAAGGTATATTGGTATTTTCTCAATTTAATGAATTTAATATTCATTAAATGATTAATTAAAAGATGATAAGCATGATATCAATCTAAAATATCATGCCAAATTGTTCATCTCTTCTTCATGGACGTGAGATAACTTCCAAGGTAAGAAAATATTTGTTTTTCATTTTTGAGCTAATTCCTTTGGAATTGGAGTTATGTCGTGAAATACGAAAATGATCTACGCGAAAAACGCTATCATTTGATACCAATATTTCTTTCTAATCTTGCTGGATTTCAAATATCCCAAATCTAAAGGTTTATGTTCATGATAGAGATCATGAAATTGATGATGAATCTTGATGTTTTTGAAGTTGTAGATTCATTTTCAAGCTTGATTGATGGTTATAACATGTTCAATCTTCCTAGAAATAATTTTATAAAATTCGATCAAAAGAAGAAATTTTAGAACTTTGTGTTCTGATGAGAAATGATAAGGTATTTGATTGTAGAGATGCTATAAGGTTGATTGAAAGTTGATTTCATGCTTGAATTGAATCAAAATCGAGTAAAATCATAAAAAAACTAGTTTTGGAACTTTAAACCATTAGGCCTTAATATTAAGGATGAGAAAAATTATGGAAAATTATATAAGGTCTGGAAATGATGTAGAAAGTATTCTACAAGCCTTAGGGAAATTTGGGGACCATTTTGTAATTTTTGAAAAGTTTTGGAACCAATTTGACAACTTTGGAAAAGTTGTGAATGTTTTTATAATTGTTTAATAGTTGATGTACTACACTGGAAAATGATGTTTTGGAATTGAAATGAGTGTTGGATGTAAAAGATGACTATTTTAGAAGTTTGAAAAGATTGGTGATTTAAGTACAACTTCACATAGTTGGGGTACTTAAATGTAATTATGCCTTTGTAAAAGCATTTGAATGGTAATAATTTCAGTGCTGGAATTTTTGGTATTAAGACTCTAAGTGATAAAATGGTGAATGACCATTTTGTGTAAATTGTAAAAGTTGGTTCCAATGTTAAAAGGAATTTTTAAGAGTTAAGTATTTTTATAGATAATGAGTTTCAAGTATATTATGGAGTTATTTTGGGATATGTTTATGTTAGTACAATACTAACATATGTATCATTATAAATTTGTGATTTATACAGATCATGATTGATTTGCGATTGAAGCAAGTCAAGTATAAAAAGGGTTTACTGTGGACAATAGTGAGGCACATATTTTGAAAGATATAAAGTGTCAAGGTAAGTGCAATACATGCATGTCATTATACATGGATGTTTTATACATCACCAGGAAGACTTGTGATAAGTCGATCTTGTTTATATCAGCATGATATTATGTCATTTTTATAACTTCGATATGACATTGATATGTCATAGTGTGAAATTATAATGCATTGATCATGAATAATGTGATATTTTACCATGAATATTATTTCGGGTATGAACTGCCCAATGTTAAATGATATTTATATACTTTTCCATGGATGGATCAAATAAAAATAAACTACATGCCCAAGTATGTTATTAAG
Source organism: Hibiscus syriacus (assembly GCF_006381635.1). NCBI lineage: Eukaryota > Viridiplantae > Streptophyta > Magnoliopsida > Malvales > Malvaceae > Hibiscus > Hibiscus syriacus. The sequence goes on from NW_024062608.1 coordinate 979,153, forward strand.
GATCAGCGGTATTAATGGCATGTCATAGAGTCTAGCAGCTGCATATTATGTAGCACTAGAGTGTCTAGAGAAGGCACATAGTGCAGGCCTCAAAGTTTCTAGTGAAGACAAGTACAAACAATATGGTGTACAAGGTGGGTAAAATCCGACCTCAGCACTATGGTGCATTATTAAGTGAGCAAAGCTCGACCTCGGCACTTCGGTGCAATATTTGTCTCCTATATTGGGTTCCTCATACAGTTATACTTTGGGTTATGGTTTATTGGTTAATGATTGATAAACATATAAATAAGCTTACGAGCTTATGGGATAAATGTTATGTATATTGGTAAAATAAGCTTATGAGCTTATAGAATAAATGGTAAGTATATGGTAAAATATTGGATATGCATGTAACATGATCTTATGGCATTTGTTTTTGACATTGAAATTCATGCATGAATTGTATTGCATTGTTTATTGTTTTAAATTGCCTCACTAAGTTTATACTTAGCGTGTGATGATTTTCACGCATAGGTAATAAGCCAAGAATAGAGTAAAGAGTACAAGGCAGTCCGAGCATCCAGGAATACACTACAATATCAGTAAGACATCCTAGGATGGAATTTTGACTTAGATAGTGGCATGAAATTATTAATGTTCAATTTGATTTGTTGAACAAATTTGGAAACAAAATGGTAATTTTATGACTTTATATATATATTGCTGAAATTCTGTAGCAGTGCATCGATGCACTGTAGCAGTGCATCGATACACATTTTAAATTCGATGTTTTTGTGCATCGATACACTATTCACATTACTGTAGCAGTGCATCGGTATACTGTTCACTGTTCACGGTACTGCTCACTGTTTACTATTCATAAAAAATCTTTTACCTTAAATTTGTTATAATGAAATATAATTCATATGATATGATATTTTATAATATCATTTACCATTTTACGAAAATAAATTTTAAATAGAATTTTGAGAAGGAAATGGTTTTCGAAATTCAGGTGACATCTATAATCTGTATAGGTATAATTATACGAGTTATATGTGTTACAAGCTATATGCAAGCATGAGTGTTAAAGCATATTGAATATGAGCTATGATGTAATGGAAGCATATGACTGTTATTAGTGTACATATGATATGACATGGTGACTATTAGTTTTGGTGTATTGGAAGATTGTGATTCATGGGATGTGAAATGGAAATGTGCAATTGATATGAAACATGAATCGTGATGTGTTGTGGATAATGCATAGAGATTTCAAAAGCATATTGAAAAACGTAGATATATAAATGTGAATATATGTGGACGAGTAGAGTTATCTCGTTGTCTTTATGTATGGACGAGTGGAGTTATCTCGTTGTCCTTATGTATGGACGGGTGGAGTTATCCCGCTGTCCTTATGTGTGGTTGATCATGACAACCAAAAATGATAGTGTTTCAAAATGAATGTGAAAGTGTATATGTGAAACTATGCATCATTTGACAACTACTCTTGTGTACTTGGATTAAATGGTTATTTGTTCTTAATGGGACCTTTGGATATGAAAGGCATGCCTAGAAAAGAGTACTCTATGTGTTTTGTTCAAGTGTAAGTGTTATCGGGTTATACGGGGCAAGGAAGATGTGTTGAGCTATGCTCCGAGAAGTGTACAGGGTAAGGTAGGGCATTAAGCTTTGCTCCGCAAACACGTGGTTTTGGACCTAAGTAAGTCCACAAATAAAGGGGAGTTGTATGGAGTCCATTTATCCAATGAGTGAGTTGTGTTTTGAACAAAAGGGTTAATGATCTTAAATGGAAACAATGTATGTATAACATGTGACTTTGCCGAAAAGATAATTGTGCATGAGTGCATGTGATTTGCTACAAGGTATATGATGATGTAAAGTATGGTATAATCTGGATTTTATGTGCATTTATGATTTATTAAGTGAACATTGAATCATGACATTATGGTATGATCATTGAGGTAAAAACAAGTAAGGTTCCATGGAATTTAGGTATGTTTTCCTTTAGCCTTGGCATGTACATCATGCTCAAATGTTTAGTCATTTACTGAGCTTTATAGCTCACACTCGTTGTTTAATATTTTTTAGATCTCTACTTGTTGATTCGAGAGCTTGAGGGACAAGGCACTTGGAGGTGATCAAAGCAAGGGAGCTTCTGTAAAGTTATTTGAACACTAGTTTTATTTTAAGACAATATGGGATCTTTAATTGAACTTTAAGTTAATTTGTTCTTGTGACCTTTGTTGGTGCATAAGTGACTTATAATGACTTATATTATGCTTTGATTCATGAATGAATAACATAATGATGAATGTTGATGTTAGATTACATGTTATGCAATATGTTCAAGTATGTCTTGAGTGACCAAAAGATGATATATTCCCTTAACAAATGTTTAGACCATTTAGACAAGTGACAATAAGTGAACATAACATGTTAGGCTTAGGATGCATGAAACGACCAATAATGCACAAAAATGGTTATGCAACTTGTGTTTAAGTGGACTTTATATGCAAATTTGACTTTGGATGCTAAATACTTGTATGTTATGTTAAATGATGATATGAAGTAGGCTACATAAGTATTACGACATATTCTAAGGGGTTTAAGGGTGTCCAAGATTTCATAGACCCTAGGATCGATTCCATGACCAATTGGATGCATGTTCATGTATATTAGAATGCATTTTATGCATTTTTCATAAAAATGATTGATCACTTGCTCAAAATTATCAATCCCTTCAGGCAAATGATCAATCTCAAACTCATTATTTTGCAAAGGATCGATCCCCTGTGAAAAAAAGGATCGATATATTCATTTTTTGCTCGATGAAAATAGGTAAAATTGCATTTATTAAATACCTAAAAGGTTCCCCAAGTCCTTGGCTGGTCCCTAAACTTTAAAATATATTCACTTTGGTCTAGAAAATGATTTTGCAATTAAAGCTTTGTTTTAAGCCAAATTTGGTTGAAATTCGTTCTATGACTCTATAACAACAATAATCTCATAGTGGAACCTTCAATTTCATATTTTTGGTTTATTTTTATATTTGAAAAGTTTATGTTTTGGTCCCTAAATTGAGCATGTTCAATTAGGCCCCTAAATGAGGTCCGATTAACCTGGAAATTTGCATGTCATCAATTAAGGACTAATAAGGAATAATGGTAATCTTAATTTGGTATCTTGCAATGTTTTGATGGTTGATAAATGTTAGCTTATTATTGTTTATGCACTGCCACGTGTTGCATGATATATGTTTTACATTTAAAATGCTTCCGCATAGAACACATGATTTAGGATTTTGTTCTGTCCGACAAGATTAGAACCTAATGTACATTCGGGTATTCGAGTCTAACTTCTAGACCGAGTATGGGTTGTTACATTTTTAAATAAAAATATTTTAAATTTAAAATATAATAATATTAAAAAATTAAATATAACAATACTAAAAATAAAATTAAATTATTAAAAAAATCCAAAAAGTGGAGAATAAATAAAACTAGAAATTCCCAGTAGTTTTCATCATAGATAAAAAAAATAGTGTGATATTAGAAAACAAGTGAAACATCTATAAATTTCCAGTATCATGTGAAACTAAGCTTCATGTATATTTCCAAAATTTATAAATTTCAACATCTATCAAAAAAAATTGTGTCTTCACTTTCATTGCATATTTTTCTTTTAATAAGAGTAAAATTTTCTTTCTTGTGGAACCTAGCTTTATGTATATTTTTATTTTTTTAATAATTTAATTTTTATTTTTGGTATTATTATATTTATTTTTTAATATTTAACCCATCAGCCACGTATGGACCGTCACGTTAGTATCGTAACAGTCAATGACAAAATCGTTGTTCAAATGATCATATTGTGTTCTTTTTCTAAATTCAAGGGCTACATTGAGTGTAAAAAAATTCTAAGGACACATTAAATGCAAAAAGATTTCGAGGCCACATTAGTTTTTTTTTTTTGTGTGTGGAAATTACATATACTTCAGCTACCTTTTTGCCTTTTTAAATTTATAGATCTAAAACTCAAAAAAAATACCGTGATAATTAGAAAGAATAATGCTGCTGCTGCTCCGGATTGACGTGCAACGAGAGAGGCAACTTACTTTGTTGCAACACATTCATGGTCAGAGATGGGAGGTTTTGGTCGAGCATGTATTGTGAAAAAGGAACAAGATGACTGATGCATTAGTAAAGTTTGCATGGAAGCTCCCAATTAATTTACATGAATTCGTTTTGTCGCCGGATGTACTACGTGCGATGATACACGATGAGTGTGCAATATAAGATTCTGATTGCAGATTAGTATTTTATTTTTTGTTTAAAAAATTAGTGATATTATAAATGAATCGTGCGTGTGTATATATATATATATATAGTAAAAAATCAAATTAAAAATTAAAAATAATAACATAAAAACTTAATAGTTTTGAATAATTTTAATTTAGGAGAAGATGCAAGCATAATTTTATTTTTAATAAATATTGAACTCACAATATAACCGAAAACTTATAATTACTTACTCCGAATATTATTGTAACATAAATTTTCTCTATAAAACATATTTTAACAATATATTAGTAATCTTTGGTATTTCATTAACCACGCTGTTATAAAATAATCCATTATATATAAACAAGTGACCATCAATGGAACAAAACCACGTTACAAGTCAAGTGATAGAGATTAACTTCAAGAAAGAGAGATATGGGGAAGAATACATTATTCTATATAATTAATTAGTAGCCTTATTTTCCATTTTCTTTACAAAATTAAGCTGTTTTTTTTTTGTTTAAAAAAAATATAAATCCGACAACCTTAATAACTTATCACAAACCTTTGTTCTTGTCAATTCACCGTGCACCACCGTTTGCTTGCCGTTGCCATTTTTCCTTCTGCTCTGAACATAAAAATTCAAAAACACTAACAAAATAACCAGAGTTCAAAACCCAGGCTCCGATCCCATTGCACCCGCCTTTCATGAAATGCAACTTCAAGACCCCGATATGACAGAGGACGTTGCAGCCCAACAGCAGGATTTGGCAATTCAACACGAAGGGGAAGCAAGCGCTTCGTAACCCTATCGCCGTCCAGAATCTGTAGCCGTAGACGGCTACGTAAACGAGGGTCGTGAATAGGATCGCCAAGACCTGAAACGACTGAGAAAATTATAGCCAAAGGAAGGACATGATCGTCAATATGGAATTGTTGAAGAGGTAGAAGAAGGTTAATTTCCGGGTCTTGAAAATGGAGATGATCGTACGGAACATTTGGAGGAAACGGGAGAGGTAAAAGCTGTAGGACCAGAAGAAGACGCGGCCGAAGGAACGGGTTCCAAGGGGGAAACAGAGGAGCCATTGGAACGGGGTCTTATAGCGGCCGTATTTAATCAAATTTAATTGAAATGATGTTCAAACAATGGATTGTTAATATGGGCAACCTTTTCTAAGTCACCAAGAGGAAAACAAGTGGATTATCCCACTTTAAAACAAAGACTATTAGAATAATAATAATAATAATTTGCTTACAAAATAGTCGGCTGAAACCTACAAAGTAAGACGTTACAATAAACAATTGTATTGCTGATGCTCGTTTTTCTTTTATTTAAAGAATATGGTCTTCATTTTCCTGCCAACCCCACTTCAAAAAATACTTAAATAAACCATATTATTAGATTAGATTAAGCTATTCATGTTCATATTTAGTCTCTTTATATAATTTTATTATACTTAAAAAAATTAAAATGTTTTTTTAAATTATATCCAACTAAGTCCTTATAAAAAATTAATTAGTATTTTTGTTAACATAAATAATTAATTTCTTTTTAATACAAATTATTAGTGATCGATTTCATTGTTAAAATAATAATAAAAAGAATCAGTTTATTTTTCTTTTTATAAAGAATTATGGCCGGTTAATGCATGATATCATTGTAAATATTAAACAAACATAAACTATACCATTTTATTAGATCATCACAGTAACAGATCCACGTGATACCTTAGGGGAGTACTTGCACACGAGTTATTTTGAGAAAAAAAATTGGTTTAATTTGTTAATGGAAATAAAAAAAATAAAGAAATTTGCATACTCAATTTAAAAAAATAGAGTATTATAATTTTATATCTCATTTTTTAATTTCTATCCATCTCTGATTATCCATTTACATATTTAGTTTATCAATATTAGTTTACTTAACTTTAAAATTCTAAAATGTCCTTAGTAAAAGATTAAAGAGTGAATTGAGAAAAGAAAAATAGTTATGTGTAATGGACAAAAAAAATTTGATTCAATATCCGAACTTTGACGTAAACTATTAATAAATAATTTATTTTAAATCCAGGTTTTTTAAAGTTTAATTTGGGTAATGAAATTTACAAGCTATATGTACCAAGAAATAGGTGATTAGAGAACTGGTTTTGTATATGAACGATGCAAAGGGTCTCATCAGGAGGGGATAAAATTAAATTATAGAATTGAATTGAATATTGAATGTAATCTTTGTGGAACACATGCACAAATTTGAAGTTCTAAAATTAAATATGAACTCAAGCCTATCACGCCTTGTCTCATTCATCCAACACAGACCAGTTTTGTTGCTGGTAGATCGATTACTGAGAATATTATCCTTAACCAGGAAATTATTCACTCTATGTGTAGAGAAAAGACCAAGCAGGGGTGGATGGCGATTAAAGTTGATCTTGAAAATGCTTTTGATCGAGTCAAATGGGACTTCATTCAAGACACTATTCAGGATGTTGGTTTCCCTACCACTCTTATTTAGATCATTATGAAATGTGTGACCTCTTCCATCATACAGTTCCAATGGAATGGTTCAATTACGTCTCCTTTTCGTCCTGAAAGAGGTGTTCGTCAAGGTGAACCTCTCTCCCCCTATCGTTTTGCGCTTATTATGCAACGTCTTGGTCAACGCATCAACCATCTCATTTCTTCTGGCTTTTGGTCGCCTTTCTTTTTGGTTCGTAATGGTTTACCTTTTTCGCACCTATTCTTTGATGATGATCTCATCATTTATGGAAAAGCGAGCCTAGCTCAAGCTCAGCTCATTTCTTCGACTCTTTTCGAGTTTAATTCTGCTTCTGGACACAGTTAATGCTCGAAAAACACACGTCTATTTTTCACCGAATACGTATAACTCATTTCAACAATCTATATGCTCTCTTTTAGGTTATCAGCAGATTGAAACTCTCGAAAAATATGGGTGTGCAAGTGATCCATAGACGTGTTCGATGCTTAGATTATGATTTCATATTAGATAAAATGCGAGCAAGGCTCAATAGGTGGTCCGCTCGTACTTTTTCTTTGGCTGGTCGGATAACCCTCGCCAAATCTATGTTAGCAGCTATCCCTATCTATTTCATGCAAACGTCTAAGCTGCCTCTGGGTGTTTGTAATGAGATAGATAAAATTGTTCGGCAATTTATTTGGGGGTCTTCCTCTTCCCGTAGGAAAACAACTCTTGTTAATTGGGAGGAAATCTGTCAACCTCTGAATAGAGGTGGTTTGGGAGTTCATCGCTCTTGTGATCATAATACAACTTTTATGTGGAAAATTGGCTATGCACTCATCTCTTCTCAAACTTCTTTTTGGGTGCAAGCTCTTCGCCAAAAATATCGAATGAATATTCTCTGCCCACAATCCATTGATAGGCATGCTTGCTCTCCACTTTGGAAAGCATTATATAATACTTGGATTATTTTAGAGAACACTTAATTTGGCTCCAAGAATGGTAATTGCATTTGCATGCTGGACAACACATGTGTCCCCTCTCTTGGACCTCTTCGTGGCTATCTTTTTCCCAACTATGATCGTGACCTCACGCTGGGTTTTCATGAAGTTGTCGATGCAAACGAAAACTGGGATATAAACAAATTATATTTGGTTTTCTCGTTTGAAATCCTTCCTCACGTCTTAGGCGTCAAACCTCCAAGTTCAGATTATGGTGATGATAGATGTGTTTGGCGGTGGGATATTATGCATAAATTTCAGGTTGGCATTGCTTATGGTAAACTGGCTGTTGCTAGTTGGGGTGCCACCGACCCGTTTTGGAAGGTAATTTGGACTCTCCCAATTCCTCGACGTATTCGGGTGTTCTTATAGCTAGTGGTTAAGAATCAACTCGTGACTAATCATGAATCTCATCGCTGGGGGTTAACACAAAACCCTTCATGTTCGCTTTGTGGCTTGCACGTGGAAACTTCCATGCATGTTCTTCGTGATTGCCATGCAGTGAAGGCAATCTGGGAAAGGATACTCCCTCTCCCTCTCTTGCATAATTTCTTTGATTGCTCTATCTCCGAGTGGTTGCGATGCAACGTAACTTGTCATGATAAAATTCACGCCCTATCTCTCTCTTGAGTTTTATTTTTTCCTACGCTTATTTGGCAAATTTGTAAACGTATAAATTGTTTCATGTTCACCGACTTCAATCCTTCCATGGAGGATGTTTTGCGTTTGAACATTGTATTGTCCTCTCATTTTACCGTTACTCGTCCTCTTATTCCTGCCCCTACAACCCATTCCATGCAGGAGATAAGGTGGAAGCCCCCCAGATAGATGGATACGCCTCAACACCGATGCAACTATAGATACCTACACAAGCTTGGGTTCTATTGGTGGCGTTTTCCGCTCTAGTGCTGGAGACTGGATAATTGGCTTTCATAAGTCGATTGGCATAACTACGCCCCTACAAGCTAAACTCTGGGCTATCTACATCGGCCTTCAACTCGCTTGGACTCATGGTTTCGATTTATTACAGATACAGTCCAATAGTCTGCAAGCCATTAAGCTGCTTAATGAGGCCAATTTGGATCGGGATTTGTTTCCGCTAGTTCGAGCTATCTCCTCGCTTTGCTGCCGTAGCTGGTACACTGAATTCCTTTAGGTTCCACACGAGGGAAACATGTCTGCTAATGAAATGACCAAGCTTCCTATTGTTCAGAATTATGAGCTACTCTTATTTCCTACTACACCTGCTACCATCGTACCTCTGCTTGAAAGAGACATTTTAGACCCTCTTTTTTAAAAGCTTCAGCCAGTTAACTTAAAGCTTTTTGTCTTTATTACTTTAAAAAAAAGTTTCAATGATTCTCGTGGATAAGAAGTCGTTTGCTGGAATAAAGAAATCATAAAAAATGGCTGCCAACAGGAAGTCGAATGATTTCCATTATTAAAGCTAAATTTCCGTTATAATTATACTGGTGAAGTACAAGAGGGGTCACTCGACTTTAGTATTCATTCTAATTTAACTATTAAATTTTAAAACGTTTTATTTTGGTCACCTAATTTTTTGTATTTTACTTTTCTACCACTAACGGTTAAATAGTTAACTATACGATGATACAGCCTTTGTTTTAATCGATATGACAACACTTTTATCCCTTACCATTTTACACGTTCTATCGAGATGATTCTAATTATAAATAAATTACTAAATTTAATCCTTCACAATTATAAAAACTTTAATTTTTTAAAAAAAATGAAAAATAAATACATAAAAAATCATATAGGTTAAAAAAAATCAGCCCTACTCTGGTGCCATGAGTTAATTGGACAGTACCTCAGTTGAAAACCACTAAATTACCCATACTTTGAATTCTAATTGATATTATTATAAATAATTTTTTTCTTTTAATACTTTTATATAATCCTCAGGCAGAGAATTAAAAATCGCACTTCTAAGGATGAAATATATGCATAAATTCACTATACTCTATCAATAACAATAGTTGATACAACTTTACAAAATATAATTATTTGTCACATTTTTTTCTTTACCCACCACCAAGTATTGGGATCAATTAGTACAAAGTTATTTTAAATCAACTGAGGTATTGAATTCAAACATAAACACATGCATAATCTTGAATACTTGATGAAAAACTTTATCATTCTTATGATCCTAATCGATTCGACAAAATTGATTTTTATTTAACTCATGTGAATAAACCATAACATTCGAATTAAAAAGAATTAAATACTTAATTATTTCCGCTTGAGCCAAAGTTTCAATGACTTTTAAATAACGGTGTTGCTTCAAAAAGATAATATATAATAAACTTTAAAATATTATTAAATAATTTTTATACAAAGAATGTAATAATTACAAAATAAGGAGTATTAATTATTCCGAATGACATTATTGTTGAACGTATACTCTAGATTGCATAAAAAAAACTAGTATAATATATTTTGATGTTGCTATTTTCAACTATAAACTTAAGTCCTCGAAAGATTATTGATTCGTGTTGATTTAGTCTAACGAGTGGAAATTCGTTCTTTCAACTTCCAAATTTCAACGAACCATGAAGTTAATACCATCTTTGTTTTATTTTGCAGAAACTAACAATCACACGGATAAATCATTTCTTGAAAAAAAAAAGAATAACAACTTAATTTGTTTGATTATAAAAATAATTAATCATGTTTTATTCTAAGTAAGGATGTTTGTTATCTCTAGAGATTTCGGGTTCAAACACCAACGATTACGAGGTATTTGAGTATTTAGTGTCAAATGGTTAAAAATCTTTAGAATAAATACTACTACTTGTAATCACCTTAAATTAATAGAAAAGAAAGGATAATAAAGGATATTATTAAGAATACTAAAACATAAAAGTGGGTAAGAAAAATGAATCTAAGACTAAAGACTAATACTAATTAATTTATTCTGCCATTATGTACCAAGTCAATCATATTCTTCTCCGGATTAGTCGCCCTTGTCTCTGCTGTAACACCATAGTCCAGTTAGACCCGAAGATACATGGATTACAATGTTACACGAAACTACTGAAATAGTGATCCAAAAATTTTCTTTTAAAACTACTTTGGAATCTCTTAAATTTAGACATTCATAATGTAATATAAAAACAAAGTAATAAACTAGGTTTACAACTAATGGGGAGCTCTCAAAATACATCCGCAAAATAATACAAAATACAAAGTTTCAAAAGAGTTACGACTTAATACATAACAATGTCCATAACAGTACATGTCCTCTAAAGATGACTCAAGATGTGCTCTGAAAGCTCTATGAAAATCTGCTCTTCTGCATTGGAATATCTGATAACGATAACTCCCCACAATCTGCCCCTAAGAACCTACACACAGAAACACATTTCGAATGCTGAGCTTACGAGCTCAGTGCCTCACTAAAAATTGTACTATATTACATGCATTCACTAAATGAAATGACAAGTGGAACAGGTCTGAGTATACAACTACTAGATTGCTAATATGTGGCTGGCATCATGGTACGACTGAGGGATTCTGCATCTTGGAGCTCACGCACCCCTCTAGTAATATCGAATCACCATCGGGTACTCCTGATTGAGATCTATAATTCTTCATCGAAACTTACACCCACCGACTTACTCTGTCGAGTCTTGGGGATTTGGCGCCCAGTCGGCTGTTATAGTGCCGTGGCACTGACTTTGATCCACTGACTATCGTATTTCTACTAAAAAGAACTCGAGTGTCCTGATTGTTTCCCGAGTGTCAAATAAGGCTAGTTTTATATAACCCTAGTTATTTCTGTTTCTAATGTTCTGAAAATTAATTATTTTTCTCGCTTGAAGTCTTATTTGAGGATATACTGAAGTGTTAGAGTACCTCGAGTCTAATTCCCTTAAAACGTGTCCTTTTTGTCCAAAACAAACTGACAGTATCGATACTCCTGAAAAAGTTTCGATACTTTCTACAAGTATTGATACTTTTAAACATTCTGAACCATCTAGTTTCGATACTTTCTAGGAGTTTTGAAACTATGACCCAAAGTATTGATACTCTTGAAAGAGTATCATTACTCTTTCCCAGAAACTCACGAGTTTACCAGAGAAGAAGAAGAACGGGTTTCGATACTATCCCTCTAGTATCGAAACTCAACTTGCAGAGAGCATAAACTAGGTGCAAAAAATCATATTCTACTATCCCAAAGACCTTATTGAGGTTCCAAACATTATTAATATTTTATGAAGATAAAAAGGAGCATAAATATGGCTTTAAACATGTTTATAACTCTAAAATATAAAATCTTCCCTGGGAATGCTTCAAGCTTATGCAACTTACTATATTTCATCTAAATGACTTATATATGGCATAGTTAAGTCAAGAGTGAGTTACTTTTGATTCTATATTGCTAGAAACGTCAAAGGCTCAGCCCAAAGTAAATTTTTTCCTTCCCCTTAGCTTAGGAGCCTTCTCCAACCTCTTGCGCTAAACAAAACCAAATGCAAGGGTTACTAACTGTTGCTAGGGATTAAGGAGGGTTTTAAAACACTTCCTAGGGCTAGAAATATCTGAAAAATGGGTTGGAACCACCTAGTTCCTAAAATACTTCTAAACTTGTTACTTGCAACTATGGTGAAATGGGTGTCTTGCAAGCATGATACAAAGCTTGGGATACAAGGATCATGATTCTTACCTTTAGGTTGCTGAACTAGGGTTGTAAGACTACAAAGTTTATACCTTTACTTGGTTCTTGGAGAGAAAGAAAGAGCTATGAAGATGAAGAGGAAGAAGAGGAAGAAGAGGAAGAAGAGACAAAGGAGAGTTGAGAAAAAGAGTGTGTATCAGACGTGATATCACCAAGCAAATAAGGATTTCAACCTTATTTTTGAACAAGGGTAAAATTGCTTCTTTGGTCCCTCCAATTTTGACTACAGATTAAAAACACCCTTTTTATTCACTATTGGGCTTACCTCAAGCCCAAATCCTCTTTAATTTGGGTTAAGGCTTCCTAAAAGCTAAGGAATTATATAACATCCTCTATACTGGTTTAGTGATTAAATTGTGAGATTTAAAAATTCAGTGACCAAATGGGATAAATTGAGAAGTTCAAGGATTTGATTGAAATGTTTTTTATAGGATCAATTAGCAAATAAGAAGAATTACAAGGGAAAATTAGTCTTTTAGCATGGAAGTAATTAAATATTACTTTTGAAGGGATATTTTAATACCCACGTGGAAGACAACTGGGGAAAACCAAAGTTCCATATTTCTCTTCTTCTTCATTCTTTTTCTCCACCGTGAAGCCAAGCTAAAGGTGAGTTTTCTGTTGATCAATTAGTCTTTTGGCATGGAAGTAATTAAATATTACTTTTGAAGGGATATTTTAATACCCACGTGGAAGACAACTGGGGAAAACCAAAGTTCCATATTTCTCTTCTTCTTCATTCTTTTTCTCCACCGTGAAGCCAAGCTAAAGGTGAGTTTTCTTGTTGATCAAATTCTTGATGAATTTAAGGTTGCTTATTGATCATTAGATGATAACTAAGCTTAAGGAAAGCTTAGGTTATTTAAAATCAAAAGATGATGGAGTTAGGAAGGATTAAAGAAAGAAGGTGAATAAGTGAAATCTTGACAGAATGTATTAATTAGATTTTAAGACTAAATTTGACTTGTCATAAGTGGAATTAAATCATAAGTGGAATTAAAGGATATGAAGTGTCAGAATTAGATTTAGAACATGTTGGAATTTGAGTGAGATTCTTAAATTCTATATAGAGGATTGAATTTCTAAGTTTTAGAGGTATTGAATGGATAATAATTAGTTTAAGTAAGTTAGGGATATAAAAGAACGTGAATTATGTAGTGTTGAGGGGATTATGAAGGGATTTCGTTCTAAAAATGACATTTCTGGGCTATGTGCATCGATGCACATTCAATGTGTACCGATGCATCAAGGATAAAATCCAGAAATTGTTCAAGGTGTATCGATGCACCCCCTTAAATACAAACATCGAATGGGATTTATGTATCGATGCATAGATAGTGCATCGATGCACCCGTCAAGGGATGCATCGATACATGGTGTAGTGCATCGATGCATACCTTCATTAAAAGATGAAAATGGCTTTTATTTTAGCCTAAGAAATGATAGTTTAGAATATATTAATTAGTATACTGATAAGTATCAATGAATTACTATGTAGATACAGAGCCTAAACAAGTTCCAGAGCGATTTCCCAATAAGATCGATCGAGGAAAAAACAAAGAAATATAGGTGAGTGCATATGCATAACATGATTATATATATATATTCAGTTCTAGACTTGTGAGAAGTCTAGATTCAATACATTGATGCATGATTCATTTCATATTGTGAAGCATGATATAAATTCATACTATGTGCATTGTGTAACATGTTTTAAATGAATATGTATGCAAAGTTATATGAGCCATGTGATGAAGGTAAGGAAATGATATGTCTATGTGATATACTACGTAAATTGGGAAAAGCCCATGTTATGTAGATAAAAACTATAGGTATAGTTGGTATGCCAAGAGTAGAGGGTCTACACTGTCCTTTAGGACATATATGTATCCTTTGGAACATGTGTGAGGTCTTTTGAGACACATACTTGATCCTTGGCCTATGTATATGATTCTTAAGGAATTTTCTATGTGGTCCTTAGGGACAATCTTATATGGCACTACGGTGCAATTTTACGTGGCACTTCAGTGCATTTATACGAGCTGTGGTGACAGCATAGTGCACAACCTCACAGTACTCATATACCTTAGGTTCTCATTATGGTATCATGGGCCAATAAACTTATTGATACGAATTCATGAATGTTAATGTAATATGCTTATAGGTAAGGAACATGGTGATATAAACTGCATGGTTAAGTATTTGATTTCATCTCATTTCATCTTATTATGGCATTTTTATTACATTTCCTTGTTGTTATTATTATTATATTGCCTCACTAAGTCTATGACTTAGCGTGTGAGTGTTTCACATGTAGATCCGAGAAAGTAGATGAGACATGTTAAGCAGCTGGACAACACTACTCCTGTAACTATCATATTAGAGGCAACTTAATCAGTAGGTCCTTTTGTTATATAAATGAATGTTGGCATGCAATTCAAAGAGTCAAGTTGTGTATGCTCTGAGTATTTTGATAAACTTGTATTAACATATGTATATTATTGTATTTTAATAATATAAGTTCAAATGTTTTATCGTTTTATTTAGAGTATTGTTTTGTATAGTCAATGTGACATCCTGGACTCGTATCCGGGTCGGGTACGGGTTGAGGGTGTTACATTTAAAGTATCAGAGCTATGGTTTAGCTGATTCTAGGCATAAACTAGAGTCTATAGAATCTTTAAATGAAATACATGCCAACACATAGTGAGAACTTCTGATCTGGTTTAGTGTGAGTATGATGTTTTGCTAATAGAATAATGTGTTTATTTTATTAGATGTCCGGACATAATAGCTCCCGAAGTGAAGCGGTAGAAGATAGGCCTGCTGAAAGCAGTAATTCACCTGCCCTGGCCATGCAAGGTGAAGGACAGGCATCTCAGGGAGTGCCTGTACAAGACCAAGACACTTTCTTCAGGACGTTGGATGTTATTCTGACACGTCTTCAACCTCCTGCCCCACCAATTCAAATAATGAATGTAGTAAAAGAGTTGAGAAGTTTGGGAGCTCCCGAATTTAAGGGAGAATCTGAAGAAGGTCCGGTTGCGGCTGATCTTTGGTTAAATTATTTGAAAATCATGTTAGATGGTCTCCACTGTTCTGAAGTGGAGAAGTTAGATGGGGTTATCTCTTTACTAAGGGGTCAAGCGAGGATATGGTGGACGAACGTCACCATGAGGATGTATAGTGATCAGTTGACTTGGTCTTTGTTCTTAGATGAATTTAAAAACAAGTACATTGGAGATCAATTTATTCGGTAGATGAAGCAGGAGTTTATGAATTTAAAACAGATGAAACGCTTTGTATATGAGTATGAATGCGAGTTCAACAAGCTGAGTCGGTTTGCATCTGAGCTTGTGCCTATTGAAAAAGATGCGTGTGAATGGTTTGTGGAGGGCTTACGCCCTAGGCTTAAGGAAATGCTGATAGTATTAAACTTTTCCTCGTTTCAGGAGGTGATTAATCGGGAAAAGGCTCTTGAAAGGGCTCAGAATGAGAAATTCGGGGACTCAAGAGTTCAGACATCAAAGAGGACGGGTTCTTCTTACAGCTCAGCCCCACCAAAAAGATGAAGAGATTCAGGATTTTGATCACAGGTAAGATCAAAATCAGTTGCATCCTCTGCTAGAGGAGCAAGTCAGACAAGACCTAGACAGACACAGTCGGTGGGATTTGGTGCCGTGAGATCTAATCAGGGTCAAGCGAGATAATGTCAGCACTGTGGGAAAAACCATTTTGAGGCGTGTCGGATGACTGCTGGGACTTGTTTCCTATTCGGAGATGTTGGACATTTTATCCGGGATTGTCCATTAATGGTTGAAGAGTCTGCACCATCTAAGAGAGTTGGTTCTGCCTCACAGAGAGGTCGGGGAAGAGGTAGAGGAAGGAACCAGTCTGAATCCTCTGCTCAACATGAAGTTCAGTCAACCGCACAGGTATACAATTTAAAGACAAGTGAAGATTGTGATGATCCCGATATTATAGCAGATACTTTCCAGCTGTATGATAAATTAGTATTGGTACTGATTGATCCAGGTTCTAATTATTCTTACATTACAAGTAAATTAGTAAAGGAATTGAGGATCCTCTTAGAAGCCATGAGTAATGAGATTATAGTAACTAATCCTTTAAGGCATAGTGATCGGGTGAACAAAGTCTGTAAGGGGTGTCCCATAAAGATTCAGGGAATTAAATTCCTTGCTAATCTGATGGAATTACCCTTTAACGAGTTTGAAGTAATTCTGAGAATGGATTGGTTGTTCCGTTACTATGGGGATGTTACTTGCAAATCAAAAAAGGTAACCCTGAAAAGTCCAGGAAGAACATAAATAAGTGTGATCAGTGAAATATTTAATCTTTTAGCAAATGTAATATCAATAATGTCTGCTAATAAGTTATTGCTACAAGGATGTCAAGGTTTTCTTGCAAATGTGATAGATACAAGAGCTAAAGAGAAGGGATTAGATGAGATTTCAATAGTTCGGGAATTCCTTGATGTTTTCCCTACTTTGTTTTCAGGATTACCTCCAGATAGAGAGGTAGAATTTTAAATTGAAGTAATGCCGAGAACAACTCCGATTGCAATGGCACCTTATTGGATGGCTTCGAAAGAATTGTAAGAGTTAAAGAATCAATTGCAATAGTTGTTAGAGAATGGATTTATTCGACCAAGTGTGTCGCCTTGGGGAGCTCCAGTGTTATTTGTTAAGAAGAAGGATGGGTCAATGTGTCTCTGCCTTGATTATCGACAGCTTAATAAGGTGACCATCAAGAATAAGTATCCCCTCCCGCGCATTGACGTTTGGGTTATCACCAATTGAAGATTCAGGAGAAGGACATTCCAAAGACTGCTTTTAGAACGAGATATGGCCATTAAGAATTTATTGTAATGCCATTCAGAGTAACGAATGCACCTGCTGCTTTCATGGATCTCATGAACAAGATTTTTCAGCCCTATTTGGACCAGTTTGTTGTCGTATTTATTGATAACATATTGGTTTACTCGAAGTCCATTGAAGAGCATAGAACACATTTGAGAATAGTTTTGCAAATTCTCAGAGATATGAAGCTTTATGCCAAATTGTCCAAATGTGAATTTTGTCTAAATGAAGTAATTTTCTTGGGGCATGTGATCTCTGCAGATGGGATTCGGGTGGACCCTCAAAAGGTAAAAGCTATAATGGATTGGGAAGTTCCAAAGAATGTATCAGAAGTTCGAAGTTTCCTTGGACTTGCCGGATATTATCGAAGATTCGTTAAGAATTTTTCGATGATAGTGCTGCCTTTAACGAAGCTGATGAGAAAGAATGTACCGTTTGTTTGGACTTCTGAATGTCAAGAAAGTTTTGAAGCTTTAAAGAGAATTTTGACAGAAACTCCTGTATTGGTTCAACTAGAATCTGGCAAGAATTTTGTCGTATATAGTGACGCGTCCCGCAATGGGTTGGGGTGTGTATTAATGAAAAAGGTAAGGTGGTAGCGTATGCATCGAGAGAGTTAAAACCACATGAAAAGAATTACCCCACCCATGATTTAGAAATGGCTGCAATGGTGTTCACTTTCAAGATTTGGCGTCATTATCTGTATGGAGAATGATGTTACTTGTATATGGATCATAAGAGCTTGAAATACCTGATGACTCAAAAAGAGCTTAATTTGAGACAAAGGAGACGGGTTGAGTTTTTTAGAGATTATGATATAATAATTGACTATCATCCCGGAAAGGCTAACGTGGTAGCAGATGCTTTGAGTAGAAAAACGTTTGCAGCTTTAAGAGCTATGGATACAAGGTTATCTTTGACTGGAGACGGTGGTTTATGTGCAGAGTTAAAACTTAAACCATCATGGTTGGACCGAATAGGAGAATTGCAAAGCCAAGATAAAATATGTTTGAAAAGAATAGAGCAAGTAAAGAATAAAGAAATAAAGGATTTTGAGGTGAAGTCTGATGGGAAATTGTATTATAAAGAAAGAATTATGATACCAGAGGATGAAGAGTTGAAGAAGAATTTATTGACAGAGGCTCATTGCAGTCCATTGACGATGCACCCGGGTGGAACCAAGATCTATATGGATTTAAAAGATCGGTATTGGTGGCTAGGGATGAAACGAAGCATTATTGAATTTGTGTCCAAGTGCTTAACATGCCAGCAAGTCAAAGCCGAACATCAAGTTCCATCTAGATTATGACAAACACTTTCCATTCCACAATGGAAGTGGGAAAATGTAACGATGGATTTTGTTTCGGGGTTAACCCTGAGTCCAAACAAAAGAGATTCGATTTGGGTAATTGTTTATCGATTGACCAAGTCAGCACATTTTCTTTCTGTCAGAACAGATTTCTCTATGGAAAAGTATTAGAAGCTGTATATTAGAGAAATTATTAGATTGTATGGAGTGCCTGTTTCTATAATTTTGATCGAGATCCTCGATTCACCTCGAGATTCTAAAAATCCTTGCATGGAGCATTAGGGACTCACTTAAACTTTAGTACCGTCTTTCACCCCCAGACAGACAGACAATCAGAAAGAACTATTCAAATATTGGAAGATATGTTGCGAGCATGTTATGGAGTTCAAAGGGTCATGGGAGAAATACTTACCACTGATGGAGTTCGCTTACAACAATAGTTATCAGTCCAGTATTAAAATGGCACCCTATGAGGCGTTATATGGAAGGAAATCTCGTACGCCATTAAACTGGTATGAGCTCAAAGATCGGAATGTACTCGGTCCATATTTGATTCAAGATATGGAAGAGAAAGTTCAGGAAATTCAACATAACCTAAAAGTGGCATTTGATCGACAAAAGTCTTATTCTGACATTAAAATAAAGGAGATTGAATTTGAAGTTGGGGATAAAGTGTTTCTGAAGGTATCACCATGGAAAAAAGTATTACGATTTGGTCGGAAAGGAAAGCTAAGTCCTAGATTCATCGGGCCATATGAAGTTGTTAAAAGAATAGGACAGTGGCATATCAGTTATTTTTGCCACCAGAAATGGAGAAAATCCATAATGTTTTTCATGTGTCATGTTAAGAAAATATAGGTTCGATCCCTCTCACATCGTTACACCAGAACAAGTAGAAGTTTAACATGTTTTGACCTATAAGAGGAACTAATACAAATATTGACTCACGAAGTCAAACAATTGAGAAATAAAACGGTTCCGTTGGTCAAAGTTCTTTGGAGAAATCACAAAGTAGAAGAAACAACGTGGGAACGTGAAGAGGATATGCGATTTCAATACCCCCATCTGTTTGTGCAATGAAAATTCGAGGACGAATTTCTTAAGGGAGGGAGATTTGTAACATCCTCTATACCAGGTTAGTGATTAAATTGTGAGATTTAAAAACTCAGTGGCCAAATAGGACAAATTGAGAAGTTTAAGGATTTGATTGAAATGTTTTTTGTATGATCAATTAGCAAAGAAGAAGAATTACAAGGGCAAATTAGTCTTTTAGCAGGGAAGTAATTAAATATTACTTTTGAAGGGATATTTTAATACCCACGTGGAAGACAATTGGGGAAAACCAAAGTTCTTGATTTCTCTTCTTCATCATTCTTCTTCTCCACCGTGAAGCTAAACTAAAGGTGAGTTTTCTTGTTGATCAAATTCTGGATGAATTTAAGGTTGCTTTTGATCATTAGATGATAACTAAGCTTAAGGAAGGCTTAGGTTATCTTAAAATCAAAAGATGATGGAGTTAGGAAGGATTAAAGAAAGGAGGTGAATAAGTGAAATCTTGACAGAAATGTATTAATTAGATTTTAAGACGTGGAATTAAAAGATATGAAGTGTCAGAATTAGATTTAGAACATGTTGGAATTTGAGTGAGATTCTTAAATTCTATATGGATGATTGGATTTCTAAGTTTTAGAGGTATTGAATGGATAATAATTAGTTTAAGTAAGTGTATTTACGTTAGGGATATAAAAGGAGGTGAATTATGTAGTGTTGAGGGGATTATGAAGGGATTTCGGTCTAAAAATGACATTTCTGGGCTATGTGCATCGATGCACATTTAATGTGTACCGATGCATCAAGGATAAAATCCCAGAAATTGTTCAAGGTGTATCGATGCACATGAAATGCATCGATGCACTCCTTTAAAATAAAAACATCGAATGCCATCAGTGCATCGATGCACTACTTGTGCATCGATGCACTCTCTTAAATACAAACATCAAATGGGATTTATGCACCCCCTAAGAAATGACTATTTAGAATATATTAATTAGTATACTGATAAGTATCAATAAATTACTATGTACATACAGAGCCTAAACAAGTTCCAGAGCGATTTCCTAATAAGATCGATCGAGGAAAAAACAAAGAAATATAGGTGAGTGAATATGCATAACATGAGTATAGATATATATTCAGTCCTAGACTTGTGAGAAGTCTAGATTGAATACATTGATTCATGATTCATTTCATATTGTGAAGCATGATATAAATTCATACTATGTGCATTGTGTAATATGTTTTAAATGAATATGTATGCAAAGTTATATGAGCCATGTGATGAAGGTAAGGAAATGATATGTCTATGTGATATACTATGTAAATTGGGAAAACCCCATGTTATGTCGATGAGAACTATAGGTATAGTTGGCATGCCAAGAGTAGAGGGTCTACGCGGTCCTTCGGGACATATATGTATCCTTTGGAACATGTGTGAGGTCTTTTGAGACACATACTTGATCATTGGCATATGTATATGATTCTTAAGTAATTTTCTATGTGGTC
Organism: Hibiscus syriacus; assembly: GCF_006381635.1. Classification (NCBI taxonomy): domain Eukaryota; kingdom Viridiplantae; phylum Streptophyta; class Magnoliopsida; order Malvales; family Malvaceae; genus Hibiscus; species Hibiscus syriacus. The sequence goes on from NW_024062608.1 coordinate 1,000,372, forward strand.
CTTAGGGACAATCTTATATGGCACTATGATGTAATTCTACGCGGCACTTCGGTGCAATTCTACGTGGCACTTCGGTGCATTTATACGAGCTGTGGTGACAGCATAGTGCACAATCTCACAGTACTCACATACCTTAGGTTCTCAGTATGGTATCATGGGTCAATAAACTTATTGATACGAATTCATGAATGCTAATGTAATATGCTTATAGGTAAGGAACATGGTGATATAAACTGCATGGTTAGTATTTGATTTCATCTCATTTCATCTTATTATGGCATTTTCATTACATTTCCTTGTTATTATTATTATACTGCCACACTAAGTCGATGACTTAGTGTGTGAGTGTTTCATACGTAGGATCCGAGAAAGTAGACGAGACAAGTTAAGCAGCTGGACAGCACTACTTCTGCAACTATCAGATCAGAGACAACTTAATCAGTAGGTCCTTTTGTTATGTAAATGAATGTTGGCATGTAATCAAAAAGTCAAGTTGTGTATACTCTGAGTATTTTGATAAACTTGTATTAACATATGTATATTATTGTATTTTAATAATATAAGTTCAAATGTTTTATCGTTTTTAAAGTATTATTTTGTATAGTCAATGTGACATCCTGGACTCGTATCCGGGTCGGGTACGGGTTGAGGGTGTTACAAATTAAACCAAGGCCCATCTCGGATTAGCTCAATACTTCTAATCCAAGATTCGGGGCGTTACATCTGCAGTATCCGATTCAGATTAGTCGATCAATAGATCATATATATGTGACTATACCAAAAAACCATATTCTTCCCCAAAATTTTGTGCTTCACCTACCCACTACCAGTCAAACGAAAGAATTTAACAAGAAAACAATTTGGCTTCTAGATGGGTTTTTTCTTCAAAATATTTTATCTCACAGATGTGAATACGGAGGTCGAATTTTGTAATTATGCTAAAATAATTTATTAATTATATTTATATTGAGGGTGAGTATTTGATGGACTTGAGTAAAAAAATTCGAGTTATTTGAATTTATGTGCATTATTTTATTATTTAAATTTTATTTATATTTCTTGAGTCAAGTGAAATTGAATATATTTGTTTGTATTCTTGTTTAAATTTGATTATAATTCTTTATAATATTATAGTACTTATTGATTTTAATTTAAATGATTCGTTCTAATCATATACGATATGCATATATATATTTCTTTGAAAAGCAATAAAATTGATTAAACCGGAGAAAAATTGGCTTCTTATGTATTGCTTTTGATGAATGGATAGAGGTTTTGATTTTCACCCAAAAGTTGAAATAGAGATGGTGGCCTGCCCAATTACTGATTCTCTATTGCGTTTTAGGAAGTCGGGAATAATTGGAAATCGAAAACCCTTGATTCTTCCCTATATTTGCCAAACTTCCCATTAATAACCCTCTTTTATCGTCCCAAAAGATTAAAAAAAGAAGGAAAAAAAACTGATCCAATCAATTCCTTCGATTTTCAGGTTAGTTTTGTAGATTATAATGTATACCATATTGTTTTTTATTTACTTCTTTTTCTGTCTTTAATTTATTGTGATTTGATTTATTTTCTGATTCTATATTGGTTTTTATTGAAATTGTGTGGATTGGTTTATGATTATTATCGTTTATGGCACAATTTGATGAACTATTATAAAAGATTCAATATTAGGACTTTTATTGGTATGCGGATAGTACCGATTAAAATTTTCTGGGTTTCTTTTGTCAGAAAATTGGGAATTTGGTTTATTGAAAGTGATCATTTTGATTTCTTATTTTTCCTGTTGAATTGTATTTTCTACATGATTTTATTTGTTTTATTTATGATTTTTTTGATCGATTGTGTTAGGTGAATAAGGAATGGCGAGCGGCTTTGGGGAGTCAACAAGCATTCCACCCCCAAGTCCGTCTTGCTCGGGTAGTAACAATGTTAATGATGCTGGTGATTTTGAGTGTAATATCTGCTTCGACTTAGCTCAAGACCCGATTGTCACTCTTTGCGGTCATCTCTTCTGTTGGCCATGCCTTTACAGATGGTTGCACCATCACTCTCATTCTCAAGAATGCCCTGTTTGCAAGGCCCTCATACAAGAGGATAAACTGGTTCCTCTTTACGGCAGGGGTAACAACCAGACCGATCCTCGTTCAAAATCGTATCCTGGCATGGATATCCCAAACCGTCCAGTGGGGCAAAGACCTGCAACAGCACCTCCTCCCCCACTGCAAGCTAATCCGTTTGCCAATTACGGATTTGGACTAATGGGAGGTTTTGTTCCGATGGCAACCACAAGGATTGGTAACTTTACAATGGGTTTTGGAGGCCTATTGCCATCCTTGTTTAACATTCATTTTCATGGATTTCCGGATGCTACTGTTTATGGAACAACTTCAGGTGATCCTTTTGGGTTCAATGCTGTTCATGGTGGTCATACCCATAGGTTTCCCCAGCAGCCAACGACACGAGGACAGCAAGCAGATAATGTGCTGAAGAATCTTCTTTTGGTGATTGGGCTCTTTGTGATCCTTGCTCTGCTTTATTGGTGAAATAGTTTGCCATTTAAGCTCGTCCGCTGCTTGATTATTTAGTGTATGTGTCTGTAAATATGGTGTAGCCGAATTTACGATTCTGTTTTTGGCTTAAGAAGAAGTTGTCTATATGATACTCTAATTTTTTCTGTTTCATTTAGCTTCAGGAGCAACTTATACCGGTCTTGATTTCTTTTTTCAAAAATAAAAGAACTAGTTCAGTTTTCCCCTATGCATTGAGACATTGTGTTGATTGCTGCTTCATGTGTTACATAACTGCTTGCTAGTATTTATATCAAGTTAAACATGAACGGGTAGTTTATCAGATCAAATCCTTATGTTGAGGCATGCTGGAATTGTCATTAGGTGTCAGTCATGTTATAACTATCAAACGAAGCAGGTTTTCTTTTGTTTGTTCGTTTTTTACTAGGTGGAAATTAGGTGCTGCTCCTGCTGGAAATGGATATATTTATCATATGTCAATTATTGGACATCCTGGATTCATCAGATAACCGTATGCAACATGTGTCTGTGTCAGTCGATTGTTTCCCTCAATTTACTCGAAAATTCTCATAATAAGCACCCAGTGTTCAAACTTGTAAGTAGTTTTCTTTAGCCACGATTTGTTTGTTGAGTCAATGCATGCTTTTGACGTTAGCTCTGAGGATAGATAAGTGGCTACTTCCACATGGTAGGGCAGGGATTTATTCATGAACCATGGAAACTAGGTAAAGGGGAATCGTCTTATTAAAGTTACAGTCATAGTCCAGCGCTTGATCCTACAATGCAAGTCCAGAAAAGTATGTCTTCCTACCACATGATGGATATCAACATCTTCCGTACCTTGCGGCTAAGGGCTCAATTGCCCTTGTCAAAGGTTATATGCTCTTAATTTTGATGGTCTTAGGCAAGTTCTGAAATAACAAGTATGAGAAATTTTATAAGAGTACTCTTAATTTTAATTTTATTGTTCTAAGATGTTGATTGTATTTTATATTTAGATGACATGTAGATTTTAGTACAAATATTTAGGTCATCAACAAAGCTAAAGATTTTTTGTCTACTAAATTTGATATGATTGATTGAGGAAATGTATATGTAATCTTTGAAGTTACAAAAACTGAAAAGAAAATTGTTTGAACATACTCCAAGAAAATGCTAAGAAAATTAATAGTCATGATATGATCTCTGTTAGAAGTCTTTATGATTCTAGTATCTAGTTGATAGAGAATAAAGAACGTAGTACGTCTCAAACTAAATATGCCAAGATTATTGGAAACTTGATGTTCTTGATGAATTATATTTGTCTTGCTATTGTCTATGTTGTAAGTAGTCAAAGTATACTTAGTACAGAGCATTGTAATGCTCTTAAGCGCTTAATGAAGTTCCTTAAAGATACTATAGATTGAAAATTGAAATTTGTTGAATACTCCGCATTGTTAGAGGAATATTGTGATGCAAATTGGGTAACCGACAATGATGAGATAAGTTTTAGTGTTTTACTAGTAGGTCTTTACTCGATGAGATAATTAAGAATGGTGATGCAAGTTCATATTCCAAAAATTAGATGATTCTATTAAGGACTTAAAGAATTAATATAAGAAAGATTAATGGAATTGTAACACTCTAGACTAGTACCACACACAATCAACCAATCAGAGTGCCACACGGAGTCACAAAGTGGCTAACCAACTGTTTACTTTACTTGCTTAATTGAAATAACCATTTAGAAATGCTTAAAAATAAACAAAACATCAATACTTATAATAAACAGTTTACATCAGCTCCCACAATATAAATCAAAATATACAGACCATGAGTTTAAAAAAAAGCTACGACTCGATTAAACAAAATAAGGATTTACAAATATACATGCCTTCTAAAGAACTCGAGACATACTCTGCTCTGGATCTGGTATGGATCACTGCTGGTTAAAAAGCTCATCTACTACTCTTCACCTAATATACGTAAGAAAACAAATTACAAATGTTGAGCTAACTAGCACAATGTCACACTAACAACTAAGTCATACTAACAGGGGTTCATTAATAACATGCTCAACAACTAATAAAATAATATAGTGAGTATACTCACATACTCACTCTCTATGTTGTGGCAGACATCATGGTGCGACTGAGGGATTTCTGCATCTCGAAGCTCATGCACCCCTCTAGTGTAATGCCCCGAATTCTGGGTTAGTAGTTTCGGTACCCGAGACCTGTCAGTAGAGCCCATTAGATTTTTCAAGTCAATTTTAAACCAATTCTTAAGAGTATTAGGCTTAGGTTGGCCCAATAGTTATAGGAAAGTGGTGTTTTTAAAAGTAAGTAAATAGGAAAAGGACCTAAAGTGTTGTTCACCCTTTTTGTTAAAGCTAAAAACTTCCCCCCCCTTTTTATATCATTTCACTTAACCAAACTCCCTATAATATCTTACCACTCTTCTTCTTCTTCCTCCCATTAGTTTCCATTTCTTCTTCCTTTTAAGAGCCACGTTTCAAGTATTCTAAGCTTAGTTTGTTGTATCCAAGGTAAGAATGTTTTCCTCCATCCTTCAAGCTTTGTTTTAAGCTCCATTTTGTAAGTTTTATAATTTGTTTTCAAAAATGAGTTTTATGGAAGTTAAGGGGATCCATGAATCCAAGCTTAGGTTGGCCCAATATTTATAGGAAAGTGGTGTTTTTAAAAGTAAGTAAATAGGAGAATGACCTAAAGTGTTGTTCACCCTTTTTCTTAAAGATGAAAAATTTCCCCCTCTTTTTATATCATTTCACGTAACCAAAATCCCCATAATATCTCACCATTCTTTTTCTTCTTCCTCCTATTAGTTTCCATTTATTCTTCATTTCAAGAGCCAAGTTTAAAGTATTCTAAGCTTAGTTTGTTGTATCCAAGGTAAGAATGTTTTCCTCCATCCTTCAAGCTTTGTTTTAAGCTCCATTTTGTAAGTTTTATAATTTGTTTTCAAAAATGAGTTTTATGGAAGTTAAGGGGATCCATGAATCCAAGCTTGGTTATAGTGTATTCAAGTTACCTAGAGCATCTTAAACTTTAATCCAAGAGCTTAGTTAGTTTAGTAAACCCTTTTTTATCTTTGTTTAGTAAGGGAGGTAAGAGAAAACTCTAAAGCAATAGGGAAAAAGAAGTTGCCCCTTGGTTAACTTGAGAGAGTTTCCAGCAAGCAAGAAGCAAGGTAACACACTATCAACTCTTCCATACTCCTAGTGATCATTAGAAATTAGTTCTAGCATGAGAGTAAGTTATGAAGCTTAAAGTTATATATTAATGGTAGATTACATGATTTATGTTATAAGTATGATATAAAGTCTTATTTATGCTCCTTGTAATCACATAAGACTTTAAAGAATGTTTGGGGACCTCACTAAGGTCTTTGGGATTGAAATATAGTATTTTCGTATGTGTTTTATGACTTCTACAGGTAAAGTATCATTTTGGGCAAATTCGTGAGTTTCTGGTAAGAGTATCGATACTCTTTCAAGAGTATCAAAACTTTGGGTCATAGTTTCTAAACTCCAGAAAGTTTCAAAACTGTGTAGAACAGAATGTTTAAAAGTATCGGTACGAAACATTTTCAGGAGTATCGATACTCTTGGGCTAGTATCGATACATTCAGTTTGTTTTGGATAAAAAGGTCAATTTTTAAGGGAATTAGACTCAAGGCACCCCAACACTTCAATATTTCATCACATAAGACTTCATGTGAGAAAATTAATGATAATTAATTCAAAAGTATAAACGAGAATAAAGAGGGTGAACTAAGACTAGCTTTGTTTGAATGCTCGGGAAAACGACCAAGACACCCGAGTTTCTTAGAAAAGATAGCAGAGTCAAAAGTATAGATTCAGTCTGGATATCCTTAAGGATTGCACAAGACACTTTAAGCTGACTAGTTTGGGCTCAAGGTTTGACACTCAAGGAGTGGGCTAGTCGAGAGTGTGGTGTCCAATGTAGAGATTTTGTGGTCCACATTCTCGGTAGACTAGAGGGGTTTGTAAGCTTCGAGATGAAATACCCTCAGCCGTACCATGATGTCTACCATAGATTAGAGAGTGAGTATACAAGTATACTCACTAAAGCAAAGCAGAATAAAATAGACCAGTAAACCAAATAACAATAGATTTGATAGCTTGAGCATTTGAGTGATAAACTTTTAGTTATTAGTGTGGCGCATATTGTTTTCCTTGGACAGGTCAGTAGATCGAGAGTTTGAGGAGCAGTAGATAGATTAAGGTCCAAACCAGTGTAGATTCAGAGTATGTCTCAACAGTTTTTGAAGGGTATGTATATTTTATAAACTCTGTTGTATTAATTGAGTTAAAAATTTTATTAAGAGGCGGTCTATAATATTTTGATTGTAAATATTTATTTTTGGGATCTCCCCAATATAAAGATTTAAATTATATTTATTTATGGATGTTTTTATTGGTGAAAATTGTTGTTTTTAGTACAAGAAAAGAGTAAGGTGTTAGTCAGCCACTCATGTGGTTCCGTGTGGCATCCTACATCGGTCGAATTTGGTTTGTACTGGTCTAAGGTGTTACATCTAATCTACCAAGGATGTTGAAACATCCTAAAAGTCGAGTTAGTGACCAAAATGGAATTTTTGGAACTTTGAGGTATAATTTTGAAAGATTGAAAAGTTCAGGGATTTAATTAGAGAATTTTTATGTTGGATTTAATAGTTAAGTTTGAAAGTAATAAGGGTAAAATGGTCATTTGATAAGAAAATTTTTATCTTTCTTTTATCGGCTATAAACATGTGGGAAATGAGAGAAAGAGAAGTCCAGAGACTTCTTCAGTTTTCTCCTTCCTCTCCACCGTGGGTTTTGGTATAAAGTGAGTTTGATTTTCAGTTGGTTTTCTTATAATTAAAAGATATGGAAGTTATGGAAGATTTAAGATAAGGAGTGGTTAAGTGAAATTATGGAAAGAAGTTAGTAATTGAGTTTTGAGGTTAAATTTGACTTGTCATGAATAGAAATAAGAAATTCAAAGTGATAGAATTAGATTTAGAACAAGTGGAAAAATTGGTATGATTCTTAAATTCCATGTGGATGATAGAATTTTGAGGTTAGAGATGTGATAAATTGGTATTAATGAGCTTAAGTATGTATATGTGAGTTAATAATTTAAAAGGGTTTGAATTATGGCACAATTGAGCTAGAATTAAGTGATTTTAGTGCTTAAAATTGATTTCTGGTCAAGGGTGTATTGTTACCTATTCAACAGGTACCATGAAGGGATGTACCGATACACTATAGTGGGTACCGATACACTTAAAAAGGAAAATGGAAATATATCTTTCTTTTAGTTTAAGAAATGAAAGTTAGAGTATGTTATTTGGAATATTGATATGTATATTATATGTATGATTGTGCAGATATCGATCGAGTGCAAAGTCTGGACAAGTTGAGACGTAATAGTCATCGAGAAGAGAGAAGAGAGAAGAGATCAGTATTGACTAGTGAGGCCAGGTGAGTGCATATTCAATAGTACATGATGTTTGATGGAAATAAGACTTGCGACAAGTCTATTTCCTATAGTGTTACGCATGAATTTATGAACAAGAACATGTGTTTAATATGAATGTAGGTATGCTTGATTATATGAATTGATATGTTTTTGTATGTGTTATGTGATTCATGTAAAAATACTATTAAGTGATAATATGAGAAACTAAAATAAGTTAAGAAATTATATGAGTATAAAAGATAAGTTATGTGATAAGATCTATGGGATATGAAATGAAATATAGACTACGTGAATACATGATATAAGATAAATTAGGTAATAATATGAGAATATGATAAAAGTGAATTTATGAAAAATGATATGAGCTAAGTAAGAAAATGTAAAGGTTATATAAACAATAGGAATGTGAGTTGGGCAAGTACATAGTGGTATGATCGTTATGTTAAATAGTAAAATAGAATTATGTATTAAATGAGAAGTGAAATAAGCTAAATAATATTGACCTATAAGATGATATAAGAATAGTATATCAACTATGAGACTTGAACATAAGTGATAATATAAACATATAAGATAAGCTAGATAGGGAAGATTTATATGCTTAAATAAAATTATAACACATGGTTTGTATGATAGAGATATATTGAGCCATATGAGAAGATTATAGAAGTTATATGAAATTGAATTAAGTAAATAGATTAATTTGTATATAAAACGAAATAATAGAAGTGACATATATATATACATAAGTATGAAATATGTTACATGATCTAGGTTAATAGAAGATAATGAAGCATAAGCTATATGATATGCTATAGGTTATTATCTACATATATGAAATATGTTATTAAGCAATGGGACTATTAATATGAAATGACTTGGAAAGTTAATATAAGTTATGTGAAAATGATCTATTTGTTTATATGTGATATGTGATTTATGTGATCATAAGTTATATGAAAATAAGTAGTGTGATTGCATTATCACAAGAGATAAGTTATATGATGTGAATATATGAGAAGATATGAGTTTATGTGATATGAAAGTGTATATGTGCAATGACATAAGTGATAATGCCCATGTAATGTGAAATGAGAGCTAGGGGTATAGTTGACATGCCAAGAGTCGAGGGTTACCTATGTCCTTCGGGGCATATGGGCAGTTTACCTATGTCTTCCGAGACATATGAATAGTTTACCTATGTCCTTCGGGATATATGGACAGTTACCTATGTTCTTCGGAACATATGGATAGGTCCTTCGGGACAAAGATTTTATATGCCAATTAGTGGATTTTATACGAATTGTGGTGATAGCATATGTATGCACAACCTCGTAGTACTCGCATACCTTGAGTTCTCAATAATGTACATGGGATAATAAAGATAACCCTGAATACGATGTATGTAACATATGTATGATGTGTGATATGATTTGTATGAAATGATATATGTGTGTTATGGGTTATTGCATCTGTTATAAGAATGAGTTATAAGATATATGGTATGAACATAAGAGATTATACGAACCAGAGATAAGAAATATGAATGATAATAGTGTATAAGTATGATAGAAACATAATTGATGACATGTATGCATGTATGTATGTATTTATTACAAGAAAAATATATGAGTTACATGAATTGATAGCATAAAATAGTCATGCATGGTTAGTGAATATAAATTACATTAGATGTCTTTTTATGTCTCACTAAGTCATAGACTTAGCGTGTGATTGTTTCACACGTAGGTTGGAAAGCGAGAAGATAACTAAGGGGAGCAAGACGGGTCAGCATCTTCCTTACTAAGTTCATATCAAAAAAATGATAATTAATATGTATTTTGGTTCCTTTGAATATAGTTGGCATATATTATTAGATTTGAATCGAATATGCTCTGATATGTTTTGTAAAACCAAATGTTTTAGATTATGTAAAATAACGAATTTTATTTAATGAAAGTTTAGATTTTTATGATTTTTATAAGAGACAAGTTTTGAAAAGTCAATGTGACACTTCGGACTCGGATACGGGTCGGATACGGGTTGAGGGTGTTACAGATGTGGCCCCCATAACCTCTACATCAACACCACAACCTTGACTATCCCACCCCTTGCGAGTGTCGGATCTTGCGCCCTAGCTAGTCAATTTAAAGTACATTCGCATTACCTAAGGATATCTGGACTGCTTCTATACTTTCGACACCACTAACTTTTCTAAAGGAACTTTGGTGTCCGGATCGTTTCCCGAGCATTCAAGCAAGGCTAGTTTTATGTTACCCTAATGAATCATGTTTCTATGTGAAATTAAGCATTTATACTATTCCACTTGTAGTTTTATTAGAGGGTAATTAGAGTTTATTGGGAACCTCACTAGACTTTACAATTCCTCAAATTTAATAGCCCAAATAACTCTTTTGTATTGATACTTACCATATAGTATCGATACCCTACCCAAGGTATCGATACTTACCCAAGGTATCGATACCTCTGAACCAAACTCTCTTGTTTTAGAAGGGGAAGTATTGATACTCATATGGGTAGTATCGATACTTGACCTTAGATATCGACACACCCTAGAGTATCGATACCAAAAATGGCTACTGGAATATCAGTCTCAATACCAAATACACCGATCTCGATACCGAATCCTTAGTATCGATACCCCTTTAAGGGGTATCTATGGGGTATCGATACTGCACTCACAAACTTTATATTTTTAAGCCTGAACATGAACAATATTGATACTGATCCCTCCAGTACTGATACCCTACCTTGAAAATGCCTTATTTAAGCACTTAAACTCACTCACATTACTACCCAGAGGTTCCCAAATGTTCTTAGGTGGCGTTTGGTTGGATGGAATCCTTTGGATTTGGTGGGAATTGGAATCCAATTCCACCACTTTTCCATGTTTGGTTCAAGTTTTTCAAGGGAATTGGAATCCCTGATGGAATTCAATTCCATCAAATGAGAGAAAGTGAATTTCATCCAAAAATGGATGGAATTCAATTCCCTTATTGGAGGGAATTGAAATTTGACCATACTACCCTCATCAATCCTTTGGTAACTTATTCATATATTGAATAAAAATATTTGTTTATTATTTCGGGTCGGGTCGGGTTGGATTTCTAATTCATAAATTTGGGTCGGGTCAGGTCGGGTGAAACTTTATTTTGGTTGGGTCGGATCGGGTTTTTTTAAGTGTTATATTCGGGTCGGATCGGGTTCGGGTTTAGGGTAAAAAAACTGGACCGACCCGAAAATATATATAATTCGGGTCGGATTAAGTCATTGTTTTTATTAAATAAAAATAATTTTTATTATTTCGGGTCGGGTCAGGTCGGATTTCTAATTCATATATTCGGGTCAGGTCAGATGAAACTTTATTTTGTTCGGGTCGGGTCGGGTTTTTTAAGTGTGATATTCGGGTCGATTCGGGTCGGGTTTTTTAAGTGTGATATTCGGGTCAGGTCGGGTCGGGTTCAGGTTTAGGGTGAAAAAAACTGGACCGACCCGAAAAAAATATATAATTTTACCTTATATATTTAGGAATAATTACAATAATACTCCTCTATATATAATTTTTTTCAATTAAGTCAATGTTTTTATTGAATAAAAATAATTTTTTTATTATTTTGATTCGTGTTAGGTCGAGTTTCTAATTCATATATTGAATAAAAATAGTTTTTGGTAACTAATTAACATACTCCGATCGGAATGTATCGAAATATTGCTCTATATTTTGGTAACTTATTAACATATTTTGATTGCGATGATTTTAACTTATAATATTTATTAGCATGATTTTTATAATTTATTGAAATGAATAATCAATCAATAAAATGAAAATTTAATATTTTTTAATTTTTTATAATATATTACTACATGTAAGTGGTAAAATAAACTAAAATAAAGCAAAAAAACAAGAAGGGCAATTCTGTCATTTTATATTACTGAAATCAAATTCATCTGACATGTCTGCGAACCAAACAGAATATGGAATTGGATTCCAATTCCATTTCCTGCCAACCAAACAGAATATGGAATTGGATTCTAATTCCTACAGATTCCAATTCCTTCACAGATTCTAATTCTCTCATAAACATTCCAGCGAACCAAACGCCACCTTAGTATCTTATGTAAACACGTAGGATCATAAATAAGGCTTTGTACATGCTTATACATTCAAAACATGAAATATACAATTATTATGCTCAACAAGCTTTAATCTAAACTTTTACGCTATCATGATTTACAAATGACCCACTAAAGAGTATAAAAGAGTTGTAAGTGTGTTACCTCAAAGCTCTTGGCTAATAGCAAACCCCTAACTCATTCAAGAGGTATTTTTCATTTCTCCTTAGCTTTTGAACTTTCTCCAACTTCTTTCACTATTCAAGGATAAGAAATAGGAATTTCTAAGTTAACTAAGTGATGGAAATAGAGATTAGAGCACTTCTTACATCTTGAATCTAACAGCAATAACCTAAAATCCTTAGATTCTATCGAACCTCCCAAAAACCCATTTTTGGAAACTATGGTTTAAAACTTGTAAAATGGAGCTTGAATTGAAACTATAAAGATAAGGATTAAGAATCTCACCTTAGATAAGCCAAACTAGATTTGCAAAGTTTGAAATCTTCAATTGGAAAAGGAGAGGAAGTGGAAGAAGAAGAAGGTTTGGTAAGATAATTGGGGAGTAGTTCACGTAAACTACATAATAAAAATGTGGGGTTTCAGCTCTCAAAACCATGAGAGGAAAACTACACTTTTAGTCCCATGACTCCCAAAATCAACCAAAACCACCATTAATCATTGGGCCCTGCTCAAGCCCACTTCTTAAATAGCTAAACTCAATCATTCTATTAGGTCCTTAGGTTCGATTTAAGGGTTTTGGGTTGACCCGAACTACTAACCGGGGTTTTGGGGCGTTACAGGAAAAATAAATAAAACTTTAGTATAACATTAATGTAAGTAGAGTATATACAGAAATAAAGTGGGAGTGATTAAATAACTCAGATATTATTTATAAATTGGAAGGGTAAAGGGGGTGCGTGGGGTTAGTCATGTGGCACATGCTTTTGTGCATTTGGTTTAAACGTTTTTGCTTGAATCAGACTCCAACAATGAAAGAGAGGGAAACTTTAATTTCTGTTAGTATTCGCACATCAGTTCTTCCAGGAGCATGTGATGTCTACTTAATATTATTCAATTATATGGTGGAAGAGGGTCTCCCTTTTCTTCAGTTTTTCAAATTTTATTATTTCCTTTAATATAAAGAATACAATAATATGAGATGACAGAAAGATTTAAGTTCTGATTTGCTGAATATTAAGACTAATTATGTAAACTAACCGAAATAATCAATGAGTTTTCTTTTATTTCTTTTTCGTTTCTCACATCCTTTTCGTATCAATGGAATCAAAGCCTAGCTAATTAACATACAACCGCCTGTACCCAAATTTCAAAGTTTTAATTAGCTAGGCCATGTCATTTTCCTTGTAATATGAAAAATATCGTTATGCAATAAAACGTTGAGAAATCTCAAGTAAGGTCAGTTTAAATCCATAATGAAATCAAATTGATACTTTGAAAGTAATATTTATTTGTTTTATACTATATACGAATATTAATAATTTGCATTTGAAGTTCCGAACTCAATTAATTATATATTATTTGGATTTATGTTGCATTATCTTACACGAATCAAGCGATCTTAATTATTAAAGAATTTGATATTATTTTTTGAGATCTCAAATTCGATCGTGGCATATGCAAAGATATTAATGTTTATTGTAAGAAAGTTGAAAGTCTATGAACATATATTATCTTCTTCTCACCTTAGATTTTATATAAAATATTGTTTTATATAATAAATTTTTATATTTAAATTTTTTTAAGTTTTTAAATAATAATATCATTATTATAACATATATAATAAATAACATTATAAAATTACTAAACGAAAAGGAAAGTTTGAATGTTAAATAGAAAATATAACTTTAGATATGAAAGTTAAGAAGAGGAGCAAAATGAGCACTTTCCACCATTTTCTTGTTTCCCTGTCCCTGTCTCGATAAACCTTTCAACCAATGGGACCCAACTTTTCTTCTTTGAAAACGAAGTTATGCTGGCGTGGCACTTAGTGGGCCCACCCATTGTAGCTACGTGTTTTTTCTTTTGTCGTTTTCTACATCTCACCGTTCAGTATACGTTTCCCTTTTCCTTTAAACATAAATTTTGATTTTGAAATTTCACATAAACTTCCAGACACGAAGGCCTCTCTTCATTAAATGTAGTGGATCAAGTTAGAAAAAAGTAATTAAATATTTATTAAAATATAAGCATCTCATGAGATCAACAAATGGATCTAGATTGACAATATACAAATAGTTAACGTTCAGTGAAGATTTTTTTATTTATAAATTTGGGGTACATACATGATAACATAAACGGATACAGATTTTATGTTGGGGAACTTATAAAATTTTAGTGGATAAAAATAGATTTCTAATAAAAAATACTTAAAAATATTAAAATATATAGTAATTTCAAAATTTTAGGGGGACAACTACCCCCACCGCCTGTCTCGATCCATCCCTGCAAGACGATATCTATTCAAAGACTATCATTCATTTGACAATGAGCGCTTATATTTCTAATATATGCGGTGCTCGAATTTAAGACTTCTGAAAATAACAAATCTCTCATCGCTAAGATTATATGATTCGTACTTAATTAAAGATATTAAATGAGAAAAATAAATGGTACCAATGATATAAAAAATATTGGTGTAATAATAAGATATATTATATCATTTAAGAAAAAAAATATAAACTTTTCAATAATATTGTTAAAGAGAAAATTACAAATCTCCAATATAAATAATAAAACAAATATGAAAAAAAATATAAAGATAATAACAGTATGAGGAGATAAATTGACAATTGGAAATCCTTTGATTGAGGGCAAGGAAAGGCTTTTGAGGGACAATGGATGGCTCAACCAAATCGTTGATATGTCGTTGTGAGATCCTGCAATTTAATTTTGGGAGGAAAGTCTTAATGCACTTTCTCGTCTTGGACATTGAAAATTCTCGAAGTTACTATATTTAATTACCGGATCTTGCTTTAAATTACCTAAAGTGTAACATTAAATTAAAATTAAGCTATTCAACATTTGATTTGCTATACTATTTTTGAACCCATTACAATACCAACCTCATAATTTTGGGACTTCCATTTTAATATTATGGACATCCTATTATTTCAATGTAAAATAACATTTTTATCCTCTAATATGTCAACGTTTTGTATTTAACTTTTATATTTTAATTGGGCATAATTCATTTTACAATGTTACTAATTAATATGAATTATTAATGTCATATTTTTTTGTTAAAATATTGACTTTTTTATAAAAACAATTGTCTTTAAGCATTCGATACATAAAATTTTTATTAAATCAAGTTATTTGATTAGAATTTTTTTATATGTATTCTTAAAAATAATTCTCCTCGGAATTTAAACTATGGTGGATAATAATATTATTTTTTGAAAAAATAATACCCGTTAATTTCATTAAAAAGAGATGAAATACAATAAAATAATAAGAAAAAAATTATAAAATTAGGTAGAGTAGATTATATCAACATACGGTTTCTCTTAAAATCATCAAATTGTACAAACTAACCACTAAAGAATAAAATATAACGATATCAATTAATTGGTCGAGTGATCAAATTTGATTATATTGTTTCAGTTTGTATGAATTTAAATTTCAACATCTATCTTGAAAATGTAATACATCTTTACCTGATAAAAATAAAATAAAATATCATTGTACAAAGAAAGAGTTAAATCCAACAAAATAACTCAAGAAAATGATAGATATAAATAAATATCATTGTCTGTCATAAAAGATAAACATTAACACTAACATAAAAATGTATATAAAATAAAAAAGTGTTGATAAATTACTTTTATCATAGCTCAACTATGATCTATCTTTGTTGATTGTAATCATTTGACAATAAAAGGAAATCAGCCAAGGATCCAAAATAAAAATAAATCAATAAGATAACAAATAAATGTCAATTAGAAAAGCAACATAAAATTAATCTCTAAGAAAAAATGTATAACATGTTCATATAAAGAACGTGATATAAGAGTAGACAAAATCATTTCTATTTTTTATATGAAAAATATAAAACATAGAGAGCAAAAATTATAATTTCGATGAATAATTGAGTTTTAATTTAATTAACGCCTTTATTATTATAATATCGTAAGAAACATGTATTTAAGAATACTTATATATATATATATATATATATATATATGATAGCTTAAATGAGTATTGACATAAGTGATTAGAATTTAGGAATTTAAGCTTTTAAGGCTAAGTTTGAATCTATTATCGTCATTCTTGGTGAACAATCTGTAAATTCCTATATAAATTTTAATTGATTCTTAGGTATATCTTAACCCTAAATTGGGGAGCCACCTCTGAACTAAACTTCTTTTAAAAAAATGTTAGCCTAACCTCATTTAAGGTTTAAAAATTTAAATTCACCATGATGAAAACTATAATTTATTTAAATACGTTTTAAAAAAAGAAACAGAAGGGAAAGATGTGAAGCCGAAGACTTATTAATAGGGTTCAAAAACCTTGTAGCCTTCTCGAAGTGCCCTTTTCAGCCAAACGTAGGTTCAAATTTGAAACAAAAGGGAAGTAGAAATAATAGATGTGTCCCCCTCCCCTATTCTAATAGCTTGAAAACCAAAATATAAGTCTTTCAAATCTGAACACCTCCTCCTCCCCAACCACCAAAATGTACAGACTTGCATTAAAATTCCCACCAAATCACCTCCACCGACACCACCTCTTCATCCTCCTCCTTTTCCTCCTCATCTCAGCCCGTTTTACTGCAACTTCCTCCGCTACTACCACCGATTACCGAAGATTCAAAGAAGCTCCTCAATTTTATAACGCTCCCACCTGTCCCTCCATTGACATTAATGGCACTACTGAAATGTGCTCTCCTCAAGCCGTTCATGTTGCAATGACCCTCGACGCCGCCTACTTGCGCGGTTCAATGGCCGCCATTTTTTCCATCTTACAACACTCTTCTTGCCCACAG
Organism: Hibiscus syriacus; assembly: GCF_006381635.1. Taxonomy (NCBI): domain Eukaryota; kingdom Viridiplantae; phylum Streptophyta; class Magnoliopsida; order Malvales; family Malvaceae; genus Hibiscus; species Hibiscus syriacus. The sequence goes on from NW_024062608.1 coordinate 1,017,537, forward strand.
AACATCATCTTCTACTTCGTCGCCTCCTCCACCGCAGACCACCACCACCTCCGGCATACAATCTCCCGTTCTTTCCCCTTCCTTAAATTCCAAATATACCCATACGACTCCTCCGCCGTGTCCGGCCTCATCTCCACCTCCATTCGTTCGGCACTCGACTGCCCTCTCAACTATGCCCGCAACTACCTCGCCAACCTCATCCCTCAATGCGTACGCCGAGTCGTTTACTTAGACTCCGACCTCGTCCTCGTCGACGACATCGCTAAACTAGCTGCGACACCGCTGGGAAACAACTCAGTTTTGGCGGCACCGGAGTACTGCAACGCCAACTTCACTTCCTACTTCACCCCGACCTTCTGGTCTAACCCTACGCTATCTTTAGCATTCGCCGATCGCAAAGCTTGTTATTTCAACACGGGGGTAATGGTGATGGACTTGCAAAGATGGCGTGAAGGAGACTACACGAAGAAGATCGTTGAATGGATGGAGCTTCAAAAGAGAATAAGGATCTACGAGTTAGGGTCTTTGCCACCATTTTTGCTTGTGTTTGCAGGTAAAATAGCGCCCGTTGATCATCGATGGAACCAGCATGGGCTCGGTGGTGATAATTACAGAGGATTATGCAGAGATTTGCATCCCGGTCCGGTTAGTTTGTTGCATTGGAGTGGGAAAGGGAAACCATGGGTGAGGCTCGACGCAAACCGGCCTTGCCCATTGGATGCTCTTTGGGCTCCTTATGATCTGCTGCAAACACCCTTTGCTTTGGAATCTTAGGATCTCGGTAGTCGGTATACGTTCGACAATAATTCCTTTTTTTCTGGGCTGAGATTTTTACTTTCAATGATGCCTTACACCATAATATGAATCTGAGTGCAAAATTAAGATTCTAAAGCAGACGGCATTAACAATCTATATGCAATCTTTGCTCTTCTTTTGTTTCTGATCCATGTATTCCTCAGAACACTGTATAAAATACTTGTGGCTACTAAAAACATTAAATATTCTCACTTTTTGGATATAATTGCATCAATCTTTTCATTTTTTATCTGATAATAATTACTTGAAATCAAGGGCATTAATTGCGACAATTTGACAAGCTAGCAATGTCTGGTTTAATTTATATTCAACTTACGTTACTCCCGAATTTAAGATAGTTTGGATTACGTGGATCCCTTATTACATAGTTTGGTTTAATTTTTAACGACAAAATGGCAAAGTAAAAAACGTGATTATCTATCTCACTTATTAGATTGATAAAGCTTGTCCCCATTACGACTATCGAACAAAAGCTAAATGTTTATTAAAAACTTATTTAATGTTTGGTGAGGGCAATTCGGGATATTTTACTATAATAATACAAAGGTTGTATTTTAATATCTATATAATGGGAATAAAATATGAAACAAAAGTTAAGCAAAAACTATCGTATATAATAGTATCTAATTATAAGCCGGTTTGATTAAGCACATCAATTCCAGACTCTAGAGTCCACCCAAACAAGTTAATCCAAAACAGTCTAGAATATTTTGCTTATTCTTTTTGTCATTTTCTGACTTTGGTTTTCCGAACAGCTACCGAAATATATGCTCTCGTACCGAAAATGTACAATCCCAATTAATATTTGTTTTAAAAGGATAAAAGGATAAATGGCTTTTTAGAACCATTAAGTAATTATACAATGGGTAAACTATGTTTTAGTCCCTTTTGTTATCTGCTTGATTGACTTTGGTCACCAACAAAATTAAGGGCAAATGGTGTCTTACTGTTATCGGTCCGTCCGGTTTAAGTCTCTATACTATTAATTTTGTGTAACCCCCTTTTATTTTAAGTCCCTTTTATTGAAGTCACTAATGATCAAGGGACTAAAATCAAACAGACCGATAACGTTACGAACGGACCAATAATGTTAGGGACTTAAATCAGATGAGTTAATGACATTAGTGACCATTTTCGCTTTATTTTTTTCTACTAACCAAAGTCGGCCAAAACGAAAACACAGGAGACTATGGTGATAGTTTATCCTTAAATAATCGACTAGGTAATTTGTTTTCCAGCAAAAAATAAATCAACCCATTTTGGGCTTTTATATCTTCTCAAAGCATAAATTAAATTCTCGTCGTTTTATATTAACTACCGAAAAAATTAAGGGGAAAAAACTTTAAATTGAGTGATATTCAGAGCCAAGAGGAAACGACAAAAGACATGTTAGTTTATTAAGTGATCCAATGTGTAAAAAATAAAGAGATTAAACAAAAGATAAATTAATTAATCACTTTACCCAAAAAAATAAATAAATTAATCAGATGAGTAAACGCGTTATCCACTTTTTCATGTTGATATTATTTTTGACTTTAGGAAAAGAGGGAAGAAAAACTCATGAAGACATTTCTGTCCTTTTTTCCTTCTTTTGAAGGTGCTGTCTGTTTCCCATTTCTCTAATTCCTATAAATTATAAGCCCAAATATTTTATACATTCTCGTTGGAACAAAAGAATTACATAGAAGTTTAGAACTTTTGATAACGTCCTATTTCCTTTTGTAATTTTTATTCCTCAAAAAATGTATAGAATAAACAACTTTTTGTTTGGTATTTACGTAATTAGTAATGTAGTAAACTTTTGAGATATTTGACCTGGATAGGGTGAGCCTCTATCCACAATTTAGGGTCAGTTAATTTGTGAGAAAATAGATTTTAAAAAATGGATTTCGTAAAATGAATTATAATTTTTAGAAAATATTTTCTAAAAATTATTTTACGGTGTTTGAATGATGTTATATAATTCATTTTTCACTAATTGGTAATTTTTTTTAAATTCTTTATTATGAACATCATATACAATAAATAATATTATTTTAATATTTTGATATTATTTTTAAAATATTAGAATAATTTGTTTAATATTACTTATGTCAATATTATTATAAAAATATTATATCTATAATTTTATAAATAAAATACTACGATTATTATATTTTATTAAAATAAAATATTATAATTATATTAATATTTATTAAAATAAGATTAATGTATTATTAAAATAATAATATTATTAAAATATTAAAAATTATAATATTAAAATAAGAATATTATATTATATTTTAAAGAGTATATATTAAATATTCAATAATTTAATAATATTATTTTTATAAAATTAATAAATATAAATTATTAATTTATTAATAATTTATTATATATTATTAAAATAAAAGTAATAATAAAATATAAAATTTAAATTTTCACTAAATATAATTTATTAATTAATATTTTTATTAAGATGATATTAAAATAGTATATTAACATTAAATATATAAAATAATAATGTTTTAATTATTTATATTTTGAAGTGAAAAGTTTATAAAATGACTTACGAAAAATCAGATGGTAAGTTATTTTCCAAAATGAAATTTCAATTGACCATAAAGATAAATTACATTGACCATATGTTTTTTTTGTTTGCTAATCAAACACTTAAAAAACGAGAAAAATATTTTCCGAAAAAGCAATTACAAGAAAACACATATCCTTATTATCATATGGTGTTTACTTCGCTGTTTCTTTATGGAAAAACAATTCACCTGTTTCCATTCAAAAAAAATTACATCGACTATATATTTTCCGCCAATCAAACACTTAAAAGACCAAAAAAATATTTTCTGAAAAGCCAATTACAATAAAAAAACATGCCCTTATTGTCATATGGTGTTTGCTTCGCTGTCTCTTTATGGAAAAACAATTCACCTGTTTCCATTAGAAAAAAAACCCATAGAATACAGACTGACAATTAATATTCTTTGGACTAGTCTGGGTTCTATTTTTTGTACATCAACTCTTCAAATAAATGAAAACAAAATCTCAATAGGTTTAGAATTGATAATATTATATTTTCCATGATAGTCAGAACTAGAATAAACTTAACTATTGTAGTTTTTATTTTGTTTAGAAAATTAATTATTAATATTATATTATTCTATTATAATTACTTTTTAAATTTAATTATATCTTTTGATATGATAATAATTTTAATCCTTGTTAACAAACTTAATATAACAGTAAAACATAAATGGAATTTCTTCTTATTGTTTTTCAACAATACTACAACATGCTATTTATAATTCTCTACATACAATCATCATTCTAGAATAATCTAGCAAACATGACAGCTCATCAATACTAACTGTATATGAATAACAACCCGCCCCTAATCCATGCAACGTAGGTGACTCATCTTCATTGTTATTCATAGCTGCAACATCCTTCCAACTTCTCTGTTCTTCATCGTCTTTCTGTTTTTTATGGCTGCAACATTTTCCCAACTTTTCTAATGCTTCTTCATTAACAACTTGAATTTTTTTCCCGAAACAAAGCAAAGGCTGAATTTGCTAATGGTTTTGTCAACCCATCAGCAAGTTGATGACATGCAAGAACAAAGTTTACACTTAGTTCCTTATTTGCTACCTTCTCTCGCATAAAACACATATCTAGTTCTACATGCTTCGATTTAGCATGAAATACAGAGTTGACACTCATCGCTACTTTACTAGTGTTATCACTCCATATAACAAGAACTTCTCCTTGTTTTTCACCCATATCACGTAGCAAAGATTAAATCCAAACCACTTCAGCAACCGTGTCTGCAATACTTCGATATTCTGCTTCTGTGATTGAACGAGCCACCATTTTTTGTTTCTTTGAGCTCCATGAAACTAAATTTTTACCAAAAAATACACATTGGCCTGATATTGATCTACGATCATCTAGATTGCTTGCCTAATCAGCGTCAACAAAAGTAATAATGTCATTTGTTGAGCTATTAGCATGGAATACAATACCATAGTGAGTTGTTCCAACCAAATACCGAAGTATTCGTTTGACATCTATCAAGTGTTCTTCACATGGATTATGCATATATTGTGCGACACGATGTACACTAAATGCAATGTTTGGCCTGGTGTGAGTGAGGTACAATAAGCCACCAACAATACTTCGAAACTACTTACCATCACTAAGAGGTTCACCTGCATCCTTCTTAAGTTTTGATGACAAAATCATTGGAGTAGGGAGTTCCTTAGCTCCTATCATGGTTGATCTTTCAAGAAGCTCCTTGATAAACCTTTGTTGTTTTAGTACAAGCTTATCACTATATCTTGTAACTTCAATGCCCAGAAAATAACTTAGAGAACCAAGATATTTTAGAGAGAATTTCTTACCTAGCTGTTGAACAATTGTTTCAATAGTAGTAGATGAATTCCCAGTGATGACAATGCCATCAATATAAACAAGCATGAACACTCGGCTTTCATTCATACATCGTACAAATAATAAAGCATCAATAGCTGATTCTTGAAAGTGCAGATCAAGAAGAACTCGACGCAGTATGCCATACCACATACGAGGAGTTTGCTTTAGACCATATAAAGCCTTTTTCAAACGACAAACTAATAATTCTCCATTAACACCATTCTGTTCAAAGCCAGGAGGTTGTGTCATAAACACTTCATTACCAAGATCACCGTTTAAAAATGCGTTGTTGATATCCGCATGTCGCAGAGGCCATCCACGGGCAGTAGCAATAGAAAACACCACATTGATTGTAGCAGTTTTTACCACTGGGCTGAAGGTGTTATCAAAATCACAACTAGGTGTTTGGAAAAAACCTTTAGCTACTAAACGAGCTTTGTGTCAAGCTATTGTTCCATCCGCGTGTCGCTTGGTTTTAAATAACCACTTACAACCTACAACAGATCGACCAGGAGGTAGTGGTTCAAGCGTCTAAGTGTCGTTTCGAACCAGTGCATTATACTTATCAAGTACAACTTGCTTTCATTTATCTGACTGCAAAGCTTCATAAACTGACGTTGGTTCATTGGCAGGATTAATATGATCAGATGTAGAGAAAAACACCTTTGGTTTAAAAAATTCCGCCTTGATGTGAGTTATCATAGGGTGAGAATTTTGAATCTGTTGAGAATTTGAGGAATCAGAAGCCAAAGTAGTATGGGAGTTACTACTCTCATCTTCAATAGGACAGGATACATTGGGTATAGGAGTAGTGTTACTTTGACTAGATGTAGTATGGCTATTTTGAGATTGATGCTCAGAGGATGATGAAACATGTGTTTTTCTAACACAATTAGCACCTGGAATAACAAGCAATGACCTGCTCGAAATTGAAGGATTTTGAGACGTATCGCTTCTTATTTCGATATTCGCATATGGAAACACACATACATCAAAATTTATATGTCGAGAAATATACACCCTACCATATTTTGCCAAACATTGATAGCCTCGATGCTGAGTACTATAGCCTATAAAAATGCATGGTTCAGACCTGAAAGCACGTTTAGTAGAGTGAAATGGTCGAGTATATAGAAAACAACGACAGCCAAATACTCGTAAGTGAGCATACTCAGGCTTCTTCCCAAACAAACGTTCAAATGGAGAGACACCATTAAGAACCTTAGTTGGTAGTCGATTTATCAAATGAACAACAGTGACAGCATCATAGGACCAAAACTTCATTGGTAAAGAAGCACGAGCTAACAAAGTAAGAGCCATTTCAATGACATGACGATGTTTCCTTTCAACAACACCATTTTGCTGAAAAGTGTGAGGACAAGTAAGCAGATGTTAAATGCCCTCTTGAGAAAGAAGATTAGTGAATGGGTGATACTCCCCGTCTCAATCACTCTAAACAGCAAGTATATTAGCTGCAAACTGTGTATGAACAAGTTGTTTGAACAACTGAAAGTAGTGCAGTGTTTGACCCTTATCTCGAAGTAAATACAACCAAGTATGTCTTGAATATGCATCGACAAATGCAATGTAGTACTTAAATACATTGGATGGAGTAGGTGCAGGATCCCATAGATCAGTAAAAACCATTTGAAATGGTCGATCATAGATTGTTAGAGATTTAGGAAACGATAAAGCATTCCCTTTTCCCATTTGAAAAACAACACATAAGGAATGAGGAGTTTTATTTAAACCAAAGATATTAACATCAGTACATGTATTGCTCAAGTTTAACAAAATAGCATGAGAAAGATGACCAAGACGATCATGCCATGTACTGTAATCAACACCAACTCCTTTCGAAACAAACACTTTTGGACTAAGACCTTCAAGCAATGGAGCACTAGACTGAAATTCATATAAACCATTAACCTCCTTCCCTAGCAACAAAACAGCACCAAAATCTTCATCACACACCACACAATCTCGAGCATGAAATTCCAAGAAGACATTATTGTCTCTAGCAAGCTTTAACACCGACACAAGATTTTTAGTTATAGATGGAACATGAAGCACATCAAATAATGTCAAAGAACGAGATGAGGTGGGTAGTGAAGAATAACCAGTTTTCGAAATTTGAAGAAATTTACCATCTACCATGACCAACATAATCAGTTCCATCAGCAACAACCGTCTCATCAGCAGTAACATGGTGAGTAGCACCTGAGTCAACAAATCAAGTGTCTGTGTCAGTACTCAGAGATCCACGACCCCATCCAGCAGGTGTAGAAGATTGCACAGCAGCCTGATTAACACATCCGCATTCACGAGTGTCCTTGTAGTGACACATATTGGTTAATGGAGACTGATCAGGCGAAAGAATCTTGTGGCTTTGAGAAGAAACACCATTGAAGGTTTTATCAAACCTATACCAACAACGATCAACTAGATGACCAATATTTCCATATAGCTGGCACTGAAGTCTAGTGCGACCTCGAGCACGACCAGCATTAATGTTTTGAGTTAGACCATAGCTTCTGGAAGTAGAATGAGTATCCAGCTGATTATCATCTGTGGACTGAAGGGAAACACGAGCAAAATTAGCACTCATATGAACAATATCATAATGATCAAAAAAGTTTTGTTGAATTTCAGCATCGATCAAAACAGAAACAACTCCTTCAAGTGTAAATGGCTCTCGGCTGGCAGTGATAACTGCAATGAATATACGGTATTCTGGTGGAAGACTGTTAAGGAGAGTGGCAATCTTCTTAAACTCGGAAATGGGGCTTCCACAAGCAATCAAAGCATCAGTGACTTCTTTAACTTGAGAAATGTAAGCACGCATTCCCAGTTCACCTTTCTTGATTGTCTTTAGCTTGTAATGGAGATTCATAAGCGTGGTGATAGATTTGCTGGCAAAGACTCGATTCACAGTTTGCCAAACATCAACAGCGGTCTCAGCTCCAACAAGTTGAGGAAGTAAAGAAGGGCTGATGGTGGAGAGCAACCAAGACGCCAGGGCACTGTCTTTAGTTATGAACACTTCATATTCTTCATTCTCAACTTCCAACCCATCATCCCCAAGAATCGTAGCAGGTGGAGGCTGGAGAGCACCGGTGAGAAGCTTCTCAAGCCTATGACTCCTTACTGCTAAGAGGAACTGCTGCTTCCAGAGTAAAAAATTGAACTCGTCAAGTATGATGCTAATCTTTTTGTTGGTAAAGACCTTACCACCGAGAGACTCAGAGGAACCGCCGGTGGAGTCAACAGAAGGAGTGACCATCAAGAAAAAAAAAACTAAATTCCCACAGATTCCCGGGCACAAGCGACTGATACCATGTTAACAAACTTAATATAACAGTAAAACAGAAATGAAATTTCTTCTTATTGCTTTTCAACAATACTAAAACATGCCATTTATAATTCTCTACATACAATCATCATTCTAGAATAATCTAGCAAACATGATAGCTCATTATGACAGCTCATCAATACTAACTGTATATGAATAACAAATGCCCCTAATCCATGCAACGTAGGTGACTCATCTTCATTGTTATTCATAGCTGCAACAATCCTACATAATAATTTAATAATGATTTATAAATTTAATCCTCAGTATTAAAAATTTCTATCAATGAAATCATTTTCTGACTTAAACTTTAACTTTGCCGTTTGGTGTTTTTTCCGGCACCTTCTTCTGTCAAGGACACCAACTGAAGTAGAACTTTGAGTTTGCTGCATTATTGGGTAAAAGCTTTTGATTTCAAGTTCCTCCGTGCCGATACACTTCTTTTTTAGGGTCATATTATTTTTTTTCTTTTAATTATTTAAGCAGATGGGACATCTTTTGATTTTTGTTGTTAAGATTGCATAGAAAATATGAATATGGCTGCTGTCGTAACCGATTTTCGTCCGGGCACGAAATATTAAATTTGGCGGGGAAATTGATGTAAATAAATAATTTGAAAATAATTTGAGAGTCGCCATCGGCCTTTTGGATCAGGTAGGTCGAATACCTAAAAATTTTTTTTAAAGAGTTTTAAGAAAATCTGATCTGCGTTATAACCAAAAATTCGTTCTTTTTAGTAAGGGATTCGTGGTCGGTTACGTTTAGGGAAGGATTAGCACCCCTACAACGCCCAAATTGGTACTTTTTAATTATAAATTGTCTCTATTATTAAAAATTCAAAAAATATATTTAATTTTAATCTTATTATTTCAAAATTATATAAAAATATTATTTATTTAAAAATATCTGAAAAGAACTTCTAGGTACCTTAAGACAGCTCTTTTCTTGATATTGATAAATATTAATTTAAATAATATTGTTTAATTTTAATTTTAAAATATCAAAATAGGACATCCAGTTGTATTAAGACTGTCCTTTTCTTTGATATTAAAAATAAATAGTTAAAAATTACTATTTATTATGTATATTTATGAATATATAAAAATATTTAACAATATAATAAAATAAAAATATCACTAAAACAATATATTTTAAGCAGTAAAATGAAAACATATAAAATAAATAACTAAATTATAATAAAAATAAAACTAAATCTAATTCCTAATTAATCGAAATTATAGGTATTAAATATTTTATTTTCTAATTTAATAATTTAGTGACCAAAATAAAATTATCTAAAATTCGAATTTTATAATAAATAAATTAAAAATATGAATAGGGATTAAAAAAATTATTTATTAAAATTAAGGGACTAAATCTGTCATTTATCCTAAATATATTATTTTAATAAAAAGGACTAAAATGAATAAAATTAAAATTCAAAGACTGAATTAAAATTATTATAAATTCAGTTTAGTGACCAAAATATAAAATTTACAAGTTGGGAGGACTACGGACGGGATTTAACTATTTATAATTACGGTATAGTCCTTCCCGAAACGACGTCGTTCGGGAAGGACTATATATGGTCCAAGCCCGGCTGGCCCGAAGGGCCAGCCTTCATTTTTCATTTCCCTCTCTCTCTAAACGAGAGAGTTTTAAAACTCTCTCGCCTCTCTAGCTTCCCTCACCGGAGGGAAGCCGGTCACGGTCGGCCACCGTGTGCCGCCGTGATTATCACGCCGGCCACCGCATCCGGTGGCCGGAAAAATTATTTTTACTAATAGATAGATCGGACCGTCCTAATGACGGTTCCGGTATTGTTTCCTCCTAAAAAAACTCCCAATCGGAGCGAATCTACAAAAGTACCTTCGGTGTTCGAAGGTTCCGGTGAGATCCGGTGACGGTTGGGGCTCTCCGATGACAGGGTAAGCTTTTTCCTCTCTTCTCTTTTTTCCTTGCTGCGTTGATGCTGACTGAGATCGTTGGTTTAGTTTGTGTTGTTTTTTTTCTTTCTCTCCGGTTGTCTCTGTTTCTATCTCTCCTGGTTTTTTTCTTGCAGATGGGGTGGTGGCTTTTATAGCCACCACCGTTGTAGCTGTCGGACCGGTCCGAAGAAGGGCTCTCGGTGAGTCACCGGACTACCAGTGGTGACTCACCCTGTAGCCTTGCATGGACGGTGGCGTTGATCTTCTGGAGTCTTCATTTGGGACGTGGCAGCGGCGGAGGCGGCGAGAAAACTGTCGGCAGCCGCGTGGAAGCTGGGGCGGCACCGCGTGGCCCTAGGGTATCAAACCCTAGGGTTTCCCTCTGGAGCCATCTGGACCGTTGGATCGTGCCAGATCCAACGGTTGTGATGAGGCGGCTGGTTTAGATTAGGGTTAGGAAACCCTAACTGGAAACCCAAATGTTTAGGGTTTCTGGTTTGATTTGGACCGGTTTGGTTGGTTTGTAACTGGGCCGGTCCAGTTGTAATTGGTATGAATTATTATTTATATATGTTTAATATATATTTAATAATAATAATAATAATAATGATGATAATAATATAATAATAATAATAATATTAATAATAATAATATGGATAAAAATTAATATCTTCAGCTGCCCCTCTTTGCTCATTCTTGTGTTAACAAGAATAGGGCAAAGATGAAAAGATAATAAATTTTTTATCCATTTGACTTTACTTGATCATAAGGGAGATATGAATAAATTCTTCTCTCTCTCCAGATGAGTTCTTCTTATTATGAACTTTCTGCTGGGGATGATGATCCATCAAATGATGAATTCAAGCAAAAGATTGAACAAGTTCTTCTCATTATGAACTTCTTCTTCCTTCTTCAGATGACGAGTTCTTCTCATTATGAACTCTACCTGCAATGTTGATCCATCAAATGATGAATTCAAGCAAAAGATTGAACAAGTTCTTCTCATTATGAACTTCTTCTCCCTTCTTCAGATGACGAGTTCTTCTCATTATGAACTCTACCTGGCAAAGATAATCCATTAACTTGATGAATTCAGGCAAAAGATTGAACAAGTCTTCTCATTATGAACTTCTTCTTCCTTCTTCAGATGACGAGTTCTCATTATGAACTCTACCTGGCAAAGATAATCCATTAACTTGATGAATTCAGGCAAAAGATTGAACAAGTTCTTCTCATTATGAACTTCTTCTTCCTTCTTCAGATGACGAGTTCTTCTCATTATGAACTCTACCTGCAATGTTGATCCATCAAATGATGAATTCAAGCAAAAGATTGAACAAGTTCTTCTCATTATGAACTTCTTCTCCCTTCTTCAGATGACGAGTTCTTCTCATTATGAACTCTACCTGGCAAGATAATCCATTAACTTGATGAATTCAGGCAAAAGATTGAACAAGTTCTTCTCATTATGAACTTCTTCTTCCTTCTTCAGATGACGAGTTCTTCTCATTATGAACTCTACCTGGCAAAGATAATCCATTAACTTGATGAATTCAGGCAAAAGATTGAACAAGTTCTTCTCATTATGAACTTCTTCTTCCTTCTTCAGATGACGAGTTCTTCTCATTATGAACTCTACCTGGCAAAGATAATCCATCAACTTGATGAATTCAGAAAAAAGGTTGAACAAGTTCTTCTTATTATGAACTTCTTCTCCCTTCTTCAGATGACGAGTTCTTCTCATTATGAACTCTACCTGGCAAAGATAATCCATTAACTTGATGAATTCAGAAAAAAGGTGAACAAGTTCTTCTCATTATGAACTTCTTCTTCTTCTTCAGATAAGTCTTCATTATGAACTTTCTCTGGAAAAGATATCCATCAATTGATGAATTCATGTAAAAGGTTGAACAAATTCTTCTCATTATGAACTTCTTCTTCCTTCTTCAAATGAGTTCTTCTCATTATGAACTTTACCTGGCAAAGATAATCCATCAAATGATAGATTTGAATCTTTGCTAAAATCTTTGAAATTCCTGTTAAAAATTCAACAAGAATAAAAATGAATGAAAATGCACCTATTTTTGTAAACACCTAAAATATGATGCATGAATGTTAAGTTATTTGATTTCAGATTGGTGAATTGAGTATTCTTCAATTGTAAAAACCCAATAGATCTTTCTTCTTCAAAACAAAGAATCTATCATCTTGACAAATGTAGATGTAGATATAATGTCACAAAACCTCTTGAGAATAAAACTCAATAGTATAGGCTCTTGAAAAGCTTGCATTCAGGCAACATGTTGATTCTGATAACAATTCATGATTATGAAGTGACCTTTCAAGATGATTTCACAGATATCGATAGTCTTTTAATACCGAGAAATCTTGAATTCTGATTCTGATGAGGAGAATAAACTGTTATACTTGACAAAAATGGGATTTTCAAAGGCTGAAACTTCAATAGCCATGTGTGGTCCAAATTCATCAATTGCAGAATTGGCAAATTATATGTGCTGCTTAAATGACTAAGGCTGCTGAGTACTTCTTCTAGTAAAGATAGGAAGTCATTATGCAATGATCCCAATTACAAGCAAAGGCAAAACTTGGGCTATGATTTTTGAAAGGAAGAAGCAGAAGAAGCTTGAAAATAAGCTTCTTAATGAAAATGATCATGCAGTTCATCTTTCAATTCAACGATAGATTTTGGGGTTCCTACTGAATCAGATCAGACTCAAAGAAAACTTCCATAAGATGCTATGAACACATTCATCTTTTAAACTCAAGATTGTTCTGTCCAACCAGATCAGATAACTCAAAGAACACTTCCAGAAGATGCTATTGAGCACATTCATCTTCTAAATTCAATGATTGGTTTTGTCCAACCAGATCAGATAACTTAAAGAACACTTCCAGAAGATGCTATGAGCACATTCATCTTCTAAATTCAATGATTGGTTCTGTCCAACCAGATTAGATAACTCAAAGAACACTTCCAGAAGATGCTATTGAGCACATTCATCTTCTAAATTCAATGATTGGTTTTGTCCAACCAATCAGATAACTCAAAGAACACTTCCAGAAGATGCTATGAGCACATTATATTTGTTCCAGTTAATGTTTGGACTAGGATATCATAATGCTCATTTGATGTAGAGCCAGAATTTGTAGATTCGAAGCATTTCCATCATACTACACTGAAAAGGACTATATTCATAATTCTGCCAATTAAGAACGGAGTTTTTCTTATTCTACTCCTCCCTGTGCTGATGCTTTTCCATTGACAAAGAAATGGTGGCTTCATGGGATCCAAGAATAAAGTTGAACTGTTTATAAACATGTACAGGAAGCGCCAAATTGACAAAAAGGATCTGTAAGGCTCTTGAAGCTTATGACATGAGCCACCTTCGAGTGTCCAGAAGTATGTTCTTGATGAGTGCTAAAAATGGATCTAGTATGGATTAGAAGGAATAAAGTTGTTCCACTTGAACCTGATGAAGTGGAAATGCTTCTAGTTTTCCCTAAAACCATACATGAGGAGCTGCTAGAGACATGTTTCCCAGTAATATAATGTCTTGTTTCTTTTTGCTGGAATCATGCTGCAAAGATCGCTTTCTACTGTCTTAGTATATCTTTGAAACAGATGCAAGAATGAATGGTGATCAGTTGGAGCAATTGATGAGTAGATTTGGCGGATTTGACCTTGTTGTCGGTAGCACCACTTGTAACAATCTGATGTTCATGGCTTTAAGCTAGTGATGATTTGCCTACTTTGTATTCCAGTATTTAAAAGTATTAACATAAAGTGATATTCAGAAATCTTTAAATATTTCAAAATTATGTAATTCAATTAGAAAAGAATAAAATGAATTTCCAAAAATAAATTAAATCTCAAATAAATTGAACTTGAAATAGATAGAATTGTATTCAAATTTATGGCAAGCATAAAAATTCAATGTCTCAACAAATTATAAGCATAAGTATTTCTAAATTAATCAAGTTGACAATTTAGAGAAATGATGTAAGCTTTTGTCTGGAAGATCTCAAACGTTGTCAAAATGCTTGTAGATGTGAAGTTTCTCCCAAACTGTCAAAATCTTAAGAGAGTTCAATTGCCAGATGCCTAATCAAACTGCATTGAGCCGCCTTTTCAGGTTTTCAACTCAAATCCTTCCTTTGGTTACAAGATGCCCTTTGCGGGTTTCACCTTGACCCCCTTTCTTTTTCTTCTTTTTTTCTTTTTCTTTCATTTTTCTTCTTTTTTTTCTTCTCTTTTTTTTCAAGCATATATTTCTTGACAGAATCCGAGTTTATTGGATTTTTCAGAATTTTTCCATCCATTTCTGCCAAAGATCAATCCTCCGGAAAAGGCCTTTTTCACAACGTATGGCCCTTCCCAATTAGGCATCCATTTCCCACGGAAATCTTTATGTATAGGCAAGATCTTTTTTAATACTAGATCACCCTCTTGGATTCTCTGGATGTACTTTTTGTCATGAGACTTCATCATCCGTTTGATACATCTGTCCATGGCAAATAGCTTTCAATCTTTTCTCCTCAATAAGGTTCAATTGATCAACTCTAGCTTGGATCCATTCAGATTCATCCAATTTTGTTTCTCTCAATATTCGAAGCGATGGAATCTCAACTTCAATTGGTAAGACTGCTTCCATCCCGTAGACTAAAGAAAACGGTGTTGCCCCAGTAGTGTCGAACAGTAGTTCGGTATGCGTATAGAGCAAAATGTAACTTCTCGTGCCAATCTTTGTAAGTTTCAGTAGTCTTTGTAATGATTCTCTTGATGTTCTTATTTGCTGCTTCAACTGCCCCATTCATCTTGGACGATATGCCACGAATTGAATGTTTGATCTTAAACTGTGCACAAAGTTCGGTCATCATTTTGTTGTTCAGGTTCAAGCATTATGTAATGATCCTTTGGTAGGCCATACCGGCAAACTATCTCTTTCTTATGAATTTGCAGACTGTGGACCTCTTATATTAGTGTATGAAGCGGCTTCAACCCATTTGGTAAATAATCAATTGCCACAAGGATGAAACAAGTCCATTCGATGCTTTTGGTGTGATTGCTCCAATGATCTATTCCCACATAGAAAATGGCCAGGGTGCTGTCATTACATGTAAAGGAGATGGGGGTACATGAATCTTGTCTGCATATATCTGGCATTTATGAATTTCCTTGCATAATCAATGCAATCTGTGTACATAGTAGCCAATAGTATCCATATCTCATATTTTTCTGGCCATGGAAAGACCATTTGCATGTGTTCACATATCCACTGTGTACTTCTTTAATGACGTTCGAGCTTCGCTGGTATTTAAACATCTCAATAGCATTTGATCATTGCTTCTTCTATATATAATCTCCATCAAGAAAAATCCAGCAGCCATTCTTCTCAAGGTTTTATCAATTTCCGATGCATTTGGTGGATAACTTTGATTTTTGATATATTGTAGGATATCATGATACCATGGTTTACCATCTACTCTTCTTCCACACTATAACAATGTGCAGGAATTTCATATACTTGCATTTGATTGGCATATCAACTTTCTTAGTTGCCTGAAACATAGCAGCTAATGTAGCCAAAGATCTGCCATTTGATTTTCTTCTCGAGGGAGATAATTAAAGGTAATTTTTCTCAAATTCTTTCACTAATTCAAGGGTAAAATTTCGGTATTCCAACAATTTGGGATCTTTGTTTCCCCATTCTCCTCGCAATTGATACACCACTAACGATGAATCTCCATATATCTGAGAAATTTGATTTTTCTTTCTATAGCTGCTTTCAACCCCATGACACAAGTTCATATTCCGCCAGTTATTGGTGCAAAAGAACTCCAGTCTGCTTGTAAAGGGATAATAATATTTTCTGGAGAAATTAACACTGCCCCAATTCCTCGTCCCAAAGCATTAGATGCTCCGTCAAAATAAAGCTTCCAAGTTGCAAATGCATCATTTGTTTTGACTTCTTCATCATGGATATGCATAACAGATCTTCATCGGGAAAATTGAAGTTCAAAGGCTGATAATCATTTGATACACGACTGGCCAAAAAAAAATCAGCTATGATACTTCCTTTTATTGCTTTTTGGTTGACATAGATAATATCAAACTCAGATAATAACATCTGCCATCTAGCCATTCTGCCTGTCAAAGCTGGTGATTCCATTAAGAACTTTAAAGGATCAAGTTTGGATATCAACAAGTAGTATGGTATAACATATATTGTCGAGTCTTCGAGTAGTCCACACCAAAGCACAACATAATTTTGTATGGTGGATATCGAACTTCACAATCGGTAAATTTCTGCTCAGATAATAAATAGCTTTTCTTTCTTCCATGATCATGTTGTCCTAGTACACATCCCATCGAATTTCAAAGACCGTCAAGTAGAGAATTAATGGTCTATCAGGCATTGGTGATACTAAAATTGGGGCATTGGATAAATATTTCTTAATAATATCCAAAGTTTCTTGACATTCTTCATTCCAGACTTCAGGATTGTTCTTTCGAAGTAATTGAACACTGGATCACATTTGTCAGTTAATTGAGAAATGAACCGAGATATAATTTATCTTCCCAAAAAGCCTCGAACTTTTTTTTTGTATTGGGTGGTGGAAGATCTTGAATTGCTTTGACTTTATCTGGATCAATCTCGATTCCTTTTTTACTGACCATAAATCCCAAAAGTTTCCCAGAAGTTACTCCAAAAGTGCATTTTGCGGGGTTGAGCTTTAATTGATACTTCCTCAATCTCTGGAAAAGTTTCCTCAAATTTTGAATATGTTCTTCTTCAGTTCGGGATTTGGCAATCATGTCATCTACGTATACTTCAATCTCTTGTGCATCATGTCATGAAACAAAGTTACCATGGCTCTTTGATATGTTGCCCCTGCATTTTTCAATCCAAATGGCATCACTTTATAACAGAATGTGCCCACATGGTTATAAATGTGTTTTTCCATGTCTTCAGGATTCATTTTTATCGATTATATCCTGAAAATCCATCCATAAATGAAAACCATGCGTGTCCTGCAGTATTGTCCACCAATGTGTCTATGTGGGGTAATGGAAAGCTATCTTTCGGACTAGCTTGTTGAGATCTCTGTAATCCACACATTCAACTTTCCATTTTTCTTAGGTACGGGAACAATGTTGGCTACCATTCTGGGTATTTAGATGCTGTAGGAAACCTGATTGTGTTTCATCACTTCTTCTTTGATTTGCAACAACATTCTGGCCTCATTCGTCTGAGCTTTTGTTGGATTGGTTTATATTCTGGATTGATTGGAAGCTTGTGTATCACTATATCTGTGCTTAAACCAGGCATATCTTGATAAGACCAGGCAAAGATATCTTTGAACTTGAAGTAGATTTATCAATTCTTGTTTATCTGGATTGCAGAGTAGTACCAATTTTCACCTCTTTTTATTTCTTCATCTGTTCCCAAATTCACAGTCTCAACTCTTCTTTGTGGGGTAGAATTTGTTGTCTTCTTTTTACCAATCTTAATAGTTCAGTAGGAATATCACATTCAGTTCATCCTCACAACCATTGATTTCTTCCAGAATATAGGCTGCTCTAAATTTATCACTGGATAATTTAGGAATAAACATGCTATTAACACTGTGACACCTGCAAATTTAAATCGGACATGTTTCCGAAAGATAGTAAATTTATGAAATAATAAATGTAAAAATGTAAGAAAATGTAAAGAATGATTGCCATCTGAAATTTTAAAGGAATTTCTTATATTTAACATAATTTTTTACAAGATAACAAAAAGTTTCATATTTTGAGCTAAACATAAAGATTAGTTCTGAATACTCTGCATTAATATTAAAAACTATAGGAAGATCTTCAGTGGTCCAATTGGTGAGTGTTTCTCAGGAAGACATGGTTCGATCTATCCAAGTATTGCCAGTTGTTGTCATTCATGATCATGTTGACAAATAATCCATTCATAGCTTCTTCAATATGTCTTGATCTTTCGTCAACTTCTCTTCTTTAAAGGCTTCAACAAGCTGTGTCTACATTAATTGTTCCCCCTGATCTGAATGTTGTCTTCAACTGTGGGAAAGACATGTGTTTCCAAAGGATTTCTCCCCCTTTCAATTGCCTTTCTTTCTTCTTCACATCTTCTTTCCATCTCTTGTTCCTTTGCTGAAGATTGGGCTTAAGCCCTAGCCAAAACGGTCTTTCATTTTATGACAGGACTGAAATCCCTTGAAGATTCTTCCCTAGACCTCTCCCAGCTTAGCTCCGATGCCTAAAGTTTGTGTACCGTCATCTTGGTGCAATCAGACAATCTGGGATGGAATTTGGCTTCCTTCTGCAATAAAGGTTGTATTTACAAATTCAAGAGCTCGAAAGAGCATTCAAGACCTCATCATTGGTGTCGATATATGGAACATCGCTTGTTACAGACGCAATGATTTCTTCTTCAGCACTGACGCAGATTAGTTGTCCATCAATAACAATTTTCAATTTCTGATGTAATGAAGAAGGAACGGCTCCTGCTGAATGAATCCATGGCCTCCCTAATAGACAATTATATGTGGGGTGGATGTCCATCACCACAAAGTCAATATTGTACACGACTGGGCCGATTAGCAACGGTATTTCCATTTTCCCAAGCACCTTCTTTTTGAGTACCATCAAATGCGTACCACATTCTGATAACTCTTCATGTGTGATTGATCCATAGGCATTCTTTGAAGTGTAACTAGAGGCATCAAGTTGAGAGCAGATCCATTGTCAATCAATACTCCTGGCAACACATGACCATGACAATGTGTCGTGATGTTCAAAGCTTTTACTGACCCCATTCCGCCTTGGTATTTCTCATCTGTGAACGTTATGTAATTGTCAGCGGCTATATGTCCCACAATTCCGTCAGTTTATTGAGGGATATATCTTCGGGATAAATGTTTGATTGAGGAATTTTCTCAAAGCATTCCTATGCGCTTCTGAATTCATCAATAGATCAGAATAGAAATTCTCGCTTGTTGTTTGTGTAGTTGTTCAACCACACTATTGAATGCTGGAAGGGATTCATCCTCAAATACCTTCTGAGGTATTGCCATGGCTTTTCCTTTTGCTTTCACTTGTTCGAAGCATTGGATGTTTCGGGAGAGTAACATCTCCCACTTCTTGTAAAGAAACCGACCTCGCTCACTGCTTCAGACGTCGATGTTGTACTCAACTTGTATTTTTCTTTGTTTCTAGAGAAACAGATCCTCCTACCATTGAAACATTGGTAGTATAATTCCAAGGTACCCTGCGGGTATCTTTGTATGGAAATGGTAGAGGAGTGGTGATAACTACTTTGGCTTATTGGTGCAGGAATCGTAGATGATTTTACATTGATGATCACAGGATCATTATTCTCTGACTTGGTTTATCCTCTGATGAGCAAACATCATCTTCTTTTTTCCTGGTTCTTCTTCAAAGAATTCTATTTCTCTGTTGTTCATCAATTTTTGCACCAAATCCCTAAACTCAGGACATAGTTGAATTTTATGCCCTTTCTCCTGATGATATTCACAATAATTCTTGCCTTCATTTGCTTTGGCTTGAATTGTTGTGGAATATACCGGCTAAAGAAAGTTGTTGGAATATCCAAAACGGAGATTTAATTTCAGAAATGTCAGTCTTTGCTTTCTTCTGTTCTCTTCCTGAATTGCATTCACGTTTTATCTCCATGATTTGGCAATGGATGATTTGATGCAGATGGTGTATTGAATTCCAACTTCCCAGTGTTGATCAAATTTTGAACCACCCTTTTGAATGCTAAACAGTTTTCAATGGAATGACCTGTAATTCCTTCATGGTAAACACAGTGCCTTTGTATCATACCAAGGAGGGAATGGTGGTTGCATGGGAACAAGGGATAAGGCCGTATAACATCTGCTTTTAACAGCGAATCATAGATCTCTGCATATGGTACTGGTAAAGGTGTAAAAGACAACCTTTCATTTTCCTTTCGAGATCCTCTGGACTCTGCTCGATTAGTGTTTGTTTCCTCTTTCTTAACCCTTGGCTGGGTTATTGTAACACTTTTCGATGAATCTTTGCTGTAAGAATTGGCATTGTTGACTTCATTCTCCTTTTTCCGGTACGTAGGTCTTTGGAACTAGACCCATCATTTGATTCAATCTTGCCGCTTTTCAAACATTTTCAATTAGTTCTCCAGAAATGAAATCTGCAAAATTTCTGGTTGCATTCCCCATTAGATGGTTTAAATAAGGAGCCTTTAATGTATGGAAACATTACTGTGGCCTCTTTTTCTGACAAAGGTGGTTGAACTTGAGCGCAGTCACGCCATCTCTGGGCATACTGTCTGAATGTTTCATTATTCTTTTCTCCAAGTTTGGAGAGTCCATCTATCAGGGACCATGTCTGTCACATGGCGGTACTGCTCTAAAAATGCTTAGCCAAATCTTTCCAGGATCTAATGTTGGCTTTGGTCAATTGAGTATACCATTTTAAAGCCGGTCCTGTCAAACTATCCTGAAAGCAGTGAATTAACAATTTCTCGTCTTTCACATACCCTGCCATTCTTCGAAAAACATAGTAATATGGGATGAAGGGCATGTAGTACCATCATATTTACAAATTCGGGAGCCTTGAACTTGATAGGGAGGATTAGGTCTGGAACCAAACTCAACTCACTAGCATCAACCCATAGAATGATTCAGTTATTTCCACAGATTTCATTCGTTCTTCTAAGCTCTTGATCTGTCTGGTTAATTCTTCATTTACTTTTTGTTTCATTCAGCTCATTCAAATCTGGGATCAAATGATCAGTATTAAGATCCCCTATTTCACATGATATAAGCGGATTTTGCTTGAAGATGCAGGATCCACTTGTTGATCTTCATGTGGTTGGCTTCTTGTAATGCAGATGTACGAGCATTGATTGTATAGGGGTAGTACCAGAATGATAAATTGGTTCTGGTGGAAAACCTAAAGGATACATAGGATCTTGTCAAAAGATACAGGATTTTCATGCATTTTTCCACTGATAGCCTGCCTTTTAAACATGTCCTCTATCTTCTTCATCATACTGTCTTGTGAATTTGCAATACTGGCTTCAATTTTTCCAACTTCATTCTCATTTCTTGTTCTTTATGATGTGTTCCTCAATACGCTGTATTTATCTCCATAATTCTCTTAGTAGCTTGTCTAGTACCGTAGTGATGTGTATTTCTCTTTGGCCAGAGTAACTGCGATTGAAAAATCTTTTATTATTTTTTCAAATTTTAATTAATGAATTTTAAATAAAATAATAATCATAGCGAAATTATGAAATGAATGATGAATGTATGCAAAATGCATGTATGTAAAAACATTGATCCCAAAAAGTAACTGTAGAACAACTTTCATCGGCATACAAAAGTTTCTTTATAGTTCATAACTACAGATAAGGCATAGCTTTCCTATTAAGCTCTATAATTTCTTTCATTAACCATGAAACCTTCTTTCCATATTAGAAACTGGATCAACTTGATGCTCAATTATTTTGGCTTCAACAGCTAGTTCCCCAACATATCTAGCAACTTCGCTCATTTGTACCATGGCCTCGAACACCATATTGCTTCTTTCACTTCTTTCGACATAGAGATCAGTTGACTTTTGCCATTGGTTCGTTCCTTCAAGAGTTGCTCTAACTCAGTGATTCTGACTTGACAATTGTGCAGAATTTTTTCAAGATCTCTAATGCGTCTTCGCAGTGAAGCATTTTCCTCATTACTTTTTGAGATCATTAGGTCCTAGACGAACCTTTTCTTGAAACAATGATTCTTCAAGTTGCAAAATGTAAGCATTAAACTCTGAGTTTTTGTTTCTAGACGATCCAGATCCTCTTCAAGTTTTGTTCGTGCTTCTTGCGTTCTTTGATTAAGCTTCTGGATTTGAACATCTTGTTTCTGCATCTTTGCATCCAATTGCTAGCCACCTCCTGCTCTACCTCAAGTTTGGTGTTGAAATTTTTCTTTCTAGCTCCCATTTTCTTTTTCAACATTGGATCTTCCACTTTTGGTCTCTGACTTCAAGCTCAGCAATCAACTGGTTCATTTCAGATTCAAATCCCTTGAACATGATATTTTCTCGCTTTCAAATTTAACAAAGATGTCATTCTTCATCTCTTCTAAATCTTTGGCTCGATCCCTTTCTCTTTGTATTTCATTCATGATCTCACGGTGTTCAGCCTTGTTTTATAATTCACTCTCTTCTGTCAACCTCGAAATCTTCCATTTTTGCTTTCTTTTTCCAGGTTTTGAGTAGACGGCTATTCTTTCCTTTCAGATCTTCAACTCGTCTTTTCTCAATGTTCAATTCTCTGGTCATCTGTACGTCGATTGGCTGGGTCCTGATGCTTTTCGGGATTTATAACTCCTGGTAATTTTCTGTAAGGCTCTGTACTCATCCTCACCTTTTCTTTATTTTTTCAACATTGCACATTGGATGAATGAAAGTCAATGTCAACCCCCACATAGCTTTATCTTGTCTCATTTGCTCTAACTCTTTCGACCAGCCATCTCTTTCTGCTTCAAACTCAGCTCTCAAGATTTCAATCTGATGGACACACCTTAATGCGATCTTCCATAGAAATATCCTCATTTTGATCTGGTAGAGAATATTTTCGTTTCTGACATATCTCCATTCTTCATAATCAGGAGTTAACATTTCTTTGCTGCTTTAGCTCGGATACAAAAAGTTGTTTTCCAAGCTGTAACGGCTTCCATGATATTTCTTTTATAATTTTGCTGTGGAATGCGAATTCAGATGACTGTAATCCAGCAGTGACAGGTACAAATTGACGACCTTCATACTGTCTTATAACCAGAAGTGGTGCATATCCAATTCCTCCCCATAATCCAAGCAGCATTATCCAGTTGTAATCACCACACCTGTAAATGAATTCCCTTGTATTTGCCACGGGGCTCGCCAAACAACGTCATTGCTTTGCATATTTCGAAAGGCATTAATCCACATATCTTTCTTAATTTCTTTCGGCCATTCCTGCTCCAGAAATTCTTTTAATGGTGAATAATCCGTATTAAAGCGTCGGTATGAAACCTTTTCTGTTCTCCAGAAATGACTACGGATCCAAACATATAACAACTGAGTACACCCTGAGAATCGTCCACCTCCTAGCCTTCTGCAAGCATTTAACGATCTGAAGGTCTCTGCTAGGATTGCAGAAAACAGGATTAATCTTCTTCGGTAGCTGTTCAAACAAGTCTACCACTGCAGCTTCAACATATCCCAATACTTTTGGGAAAGACCATACCATATACCCAGAGCAAATAGATCGAATCGTACTTTAATATCTGGATGGCTCTGAATAAGTTCTCTGATGTTGGTCCAAGCAATGCCTTCGCTTTCGCCTTTTTGTTTTGTACGGGATGCTACCCATTCTTCTCGTACCCGGCAATCTTTGCTAATTAACTCGAAAGGGTTGAGTTTTAATTGACTTTGAATATTCGATTCTCCAAAGCACCTTCAAGATGTAACAAAGTTGTATATTCTTCAATAGTAGGGACCAAGTCCTCCTTATTGAAAGTGAAGCAATTGTACCCTGGATTCCAGAATTGAACTAGGGCTCTGAGTAATTCATCATCAACTTCAACATAGAGCAAATATGGGATGTCTCCGTAAGTCTGATAAAACTGCAATTTTTTGTTTGAATCCCAACTTTCCCAAATGCTTCGCAAATCTTGATATCATTTCTTTTTAGTGAAACTGAAGCATGACTGGCCAAGTCAGATACATAATCATCCTGCAGACTGTCTCCTTCTTGTCTTTGTAAATCTTCAGCCCACTGTCTTACTTGAGTTAGAATTACTTGACTTGAACACTTTTTATCCATAGATGAAGGCTTTCCAATGAGACAATTAACACAAGGATCAATGTCTTTATCTGTATGATGCAATGCAAACAGAAAAATAAAGAACACACAAAAAGAAAATAAATTAGTTTACATAATAAAGAAATTTAATAATAACATTTACATAAATATTCTTTATTTAAACATGCTTTTCTGAATTTAAATAAATTTAAATAAAAATGTAATTTAAACAATAAATAAATTAACAGAAAGAGAATTCATTTCTCCTGTGTGTACACCTATTTTGGATAAAATTTCGGCATGACTTCGGATTGGAAGAATTTCTAAGGTTTTTTATATGCAGGGTTTCAGATCTAGGAGTAAAGGTACTCGAATTGTCCATGTTAGTGCCCCCTTAGGCTGCTAACCCTCAATCCTAGTCCACAGACTAAAGTGGATCGAGTTCAATTCGAGGGATACATTTCTCTATGCCTGACACGGAGAATAAATTCTCACGAAGACATAGAGCATATGAACCCGGAAGTTACTTGCTAGGTCTGACACGGAGAATAAATTCTCACGAAGACGTCGCTTTCACTCCACTTAAAAGGGAAACTCAATATAGAGCTTTATGTTATGCAATGCAAGTGTTGTGTGTGAGGAGAAATGTTCAAACCTCTGACAGAAAAATAAATATGAAATAAAATACTTGCAAATAAATAAAACATATAAATATTATAAAAATAATAAATAAATAAAAAATTTGAAAAGAAAGAATTAAAAATTAAATATATGAATTTTAATTTTTAATTAATAGAGACAATTATAATTGATTTTTTTAAAAGTTTGACCAGTCCCCAGCAGAGTCGCCAAGCTGTCGTAACCGGTTTTCGTCCGGGCACGAAATATTAAATTTGGCGGGGAAATTGATGTAATAAATAATTTTGAAAATAATTTGGAGTCGCCATCGGCCTTTTGGATCAGGTAGGTCGAATACCTAAAAATTATTTTTTTTAAAGAGTTTTTAAGAAAACATCAATTAAAAAAAATGAACTGATCTGCGTTTTATAACCAAAAATTCGTTCTTTTTAATAAAAAGGGATTCGTGGTCGGTTACGTTTAGGGAAGGATTAGCACCCCTACAACGCCCAAAATGGTACTTTTTAATTAAATTGTCTCTATTATTAAAAATTCAAAAAAAATATATTTAATTTTAATTATTATTTCAAAATTATATAAAAATATTTATTTATTAAAATATCTGAAAAGAACTTCTAGGTACCTTAAGACAGCTCTTTTCTTTATATTGATAAATATTAATTTAAATAATATTGTTTAATTAATTAAAATATCAAAATAGGACATCCAGTTGTATTAAGACTGTCCTTTTCTTTGATATTAAAAATAAATATTAAAAATTACTATTTATTATATTTATGAATATATAAAAATATTTACAAATAATAATAAATAAAATATCACTAAAACAATATATTTAAGCATAAAATGAAACATATAAATAAATAACTAAATTATAATAAAAAATAAAAACTAAATCTAATTCCTAATTAATCAAATTATAGGATTAAATATTTTATTTTCTAATTTAATAATTTAGTGACCAAAATAAAATATCTAAAATTCGAATTTTATAATAAAATAAATTAAAAATGAAATAGGGAAAAAATTATTTTAAAATTAAGGGACTAAATCTGTAATTTATCCTAAATATATATTTTAATAAAAAGGACTAAAATGAATAAAATTAAAATTAAAGACTAAATTAAATTATTAAATTCAGTTTAGTGACCAAAATAAAAATTTACAAGTTGGGAGGACTACGGACGGGATTTAACTATTTTATAATTACGCGCATAGTCCTTCCCGAACGACGTCGTTCGGGAAGGACTATATGGTCCAAGCCCGGCTGGCTCGAAGGGCCAGCCTTCATTTTTCATTTCCTCTCTCTCTAAAGAGAGAGTTTTAAAACTCTCTGCCTCTCTCTAGCTTCCCTCACCGGAGGGAAGCCGGTCACCGGTCGGCACCGTGTGCCGCCGTGATTATCACGCGGCCACCGCATTGGTGGCCGGAAAAATATTTTTTATACTAATAGATAGATCGGACCGTCCTAATGACGGTTCCGGTATGTTTCCTCCTAAAAAACTCCCAATCGGAGCGAATCTACAAAAGTACCTTCGGTGTTTCGAAGGTTCCGGTGAGATCCGGTGACGGTTGGGGCTCTCCGATGACAGGGTAAGCTTTCTTTTCTCTCTTTTCCTTGCTGCGTTGATGCTGACTGAGATCGTTTAGTTGTTGTTGTTTTTTTTTCTTTCTCTGTTTTTTTTTTTCTCTCGGTTCTATCTCTGTTTCTGTCTCTCCTGGTTTTCTCTTGCAGATGGGGTGGTGGCTTTTATAGCCACCACCGTTGTAGCTGTCGGACCGGTCGAAGAAGGGCTCTCGGTGATCACCGGACAGTGGTGACTCACCCTGTAGCCTTGCATGGACGGCTGGCGTTGATCTTCTGGAGTCTTCATTTGGGACGTGGCAGCGGCGGAGGCGGCGAGAAAACTGTCGGCAGCCGCGTGGAAGCTGGCGGGGCGCCGTGGCCCTAGGGTATCAAACCCTAGGGTTTCCCTCTGGAGCCATCTGGACCGTTGGATCGTGCCAGATCCAACGGTTGTGATGAGGCGGCTGGTTTAGATTAGGGTTAGGAAACCCTAACTGGAAACCCAAATGTTTAGGGTTTTTGGTTTGATTTGGACCGGTTTGGTTGGTTTGTAACTGGCCGGTCCAGTTGTAATTGGTATGTAATTATTAATTTATATAATAGTTTAATATTTTAATAATAATAATAATAATAATAATAATAATAATAATATAATAATAATAATAATAATATTAATAATAATAATATGGATAAAAAATTAATATCTTCAGCTGCAATTGAACTTTGTTTGTTTATCTAGCTAGGTTCTACAGTTTCAGTTGCTATCCAGTTCCGATATCAATTTGTGTTTTTATGATTGAATTTACAGTTCGGGTTTTATGGTAACTTACGAGCTATTGATTATGTAGTGTAGTAATATTTTGACCACCATGAAATTACAAATTCTAGTGAAGAGATTGACAACGCTGAAGTTGTACTTCGTTTAGTGCTGAATTCTGAGGTTTTAGTTGGGTATGACTTGTGCAAATTTTCATGACGGATACACCATAAGAAGATCCAAAACCCAATCACGGATATACTATCAGATCGTAAGTCTTGCCATCCGCTGAATGGATGAATCACCTACACTTCGAATCAATACTCAACTGATACATGAAAAGTATAAATGCAACAAGAAGTAAACTAAATGTATGTCATGGTGACCGGGGTACTAGAAAATCAAGATACTCGGGACAAAAACTCGACTACGATACGCATAATCAGATTAATTCCGATGTTCGCATTTGATAGCAAAGACACATGCTTTCTTTAACATATTTCTCGACCTATTGAATTAGTTATCGAATAAATGTACTTCAAACTAGATATATAGCTACTAGCTACACGTACTGATTTGATTATCAATGAGAAATTTTTATTCAAGAGACAACGAGAAACAAACACACACTTCTTACATTGAAATAATAAACAAACAAATAAGAAATTGATTCCAATGAAGATATGGGAGACCACACATCAAACTATTCACCAAACATATTGCCTTATTGAACAATTGCATGAAATTCATGATTCAAGAACAAAAGTCCTCTTCAATGATTCAATTTCCAAGATTGCACATGAATCCTTAGAAAGCCAACAATAAACGCCTAGATTAATAATGGATTATTTCAGACTAAAACACAATATTTAAACAAAATAACCAAAGTCTTTTGGTCAGATCATTGTACAGTCTACTGATGCTAATATTTAGCTAAGTTTCTCTCTTCCAATTAAAAAAAAGTCTTTTGGTCAAAGTCAAGGCATTGATCAAATTCAACAGATAACGTTAGGCAATAGTTAACCACAATATATAAAAGTCAAAGTCCGAGTAACAATTAACTTTGACTCAAATGTCAACTAAATTAAAGTGAAAGGTCAAACTAAAGAGTCAATAGATCAGAATCCCAATCAGACCTTCGAGTTAGGTTGGATACAAATATTG
The DNA here is from genome assembly GCF_006381635.1 of Hibiscus syriacus. NCBI lineage: Eukaryota > Viridiplantae > Streptophyta > Magnoliopsida > Malvales > Malvaceae > Hibiscus > Hibiscus syriacus. The sequence goes on from NW_024062608.1 coordinate 1,046,059, forward strand.
GTAGTATAATTAAATCAAATGATTCAAATTATAGTTCAGGTCCCACGAATCAACTTATTTCAGTAGTTAAATGAATCGTTATTGTTCCAAGAGGTCACGGGTTCAAGCATCAACAATTATAGTAGAGTGATTGAGTGTTCATTATCAAATGATTAAGAGTATTTAGAACATATACTACTACTTTGTAATTACTTTAACTTAACAATATATATATTATATATATATATATATATTATATATATATATATATATATATATATATATATATATATATAATTCATATCAAAGCAAGTCAAGTTTGAGTCAAACGGGTCGAATCTATCTAAACCAGATGGGTCATATCAAGTTAGTTCGATTTGTTGAGCTACCGAATACAAGTATTGGTCAATGACATCGAATACAACCTGAAAAATAGTTACAGATTAAAATTATAATTTTTTTGGGTGAAGTGTATGATCTATTAATGGAGGATAATTTCTTTTTTATTTCAAACCAAGGGGTCATTTGGTTATTGCTGAATGCTGAACCGTTCAGCATTCAGCGTGTTTAATTCTCACCTCTGAATGAAGATTGTGTTGAATGAAACAGCAAAACACTGCTAAATGATCCAACATTAAATTACATTCTGAATCATTAAGCACCCGGTATTTTACCATAATACCTATTTTTTCACATGTCTTATTAAACAACCATATCTTATAATATAATAAATCATTATGAAGGTAAAAATGAAAATATTCATAATTCAGATTGTACATTCAGAACCATTAGAACAGCATGTCACATTCAGAGCCAATTCATACAGAGCCTTTGAATCATTCAGACCATTGAATCATTCAGCGCTTAATCATTTTATTTTAACAAACAACCCCTAAATCTCATCCAATTCAGCATCTTCATTTTTTATTACCATATTTTATTTTTATTTGATTATTTATTTATTTATTTTAATTTCTTGTATTTTTGTTTTTTTATTATGTGTCATTTCGTTTCTATATCTTTATTTCATTATTGGTTTAGTATTAATTTATTTGTAAATGAGTTGTATTATTTTTATAATATTGGTAGCGACTCTTTTATCTTATTTTTGCATATTAGACTCAAATTGTTCTTATTTTTTATTATTATTTTAAAAAAGAATATTTATTTTATTTTACATTAATCAATTCTCAAAGGTAAATATTTCAATCTTCTTTTTAAATTTTGGCTCAAACTTCAATTTTCGTTATTAAGACAACTTGTAATCGTGTTGGTACCGAAAGGGCGATGTGAGAGTGTTCATCCTCCTCCACAGGTAATCGACTCATAAACCCTTCTAAGTGAATCTCTAGTAATATGCAGATCCGGTAAAAGGTAAATTTAGATATCCGACCATACTTAACACAAATGGTTGGTGGCGACTTCAAAAAGGTATAATGATTCACTTAAGTTGAGGCGCAATCCCGAATCACCTAAAGCACCGTTGCGACAAATAGTAGCCTAGAATGATATTAGTTGTCTTGTTTGATGTATCGAAGATACAAAAATATTTTTATAACTTTCATATCAGAGCAGCTAAAGGCCCCTTTAATAAACATGCCACTATTTAAGTCAAAATAAATAATCTTAGAATGTCATTATTGATTCTAGTGACAGGCTTGATCCCTCGGAAATGATGTTGTCACGCTTCTTACTCTGCTCGCTTACTCGTACCTTGTGAAACAAACCACGTTAAGTTCACTTAGTGAGGTATTATGTAATTAAAAAAACCAAAATAAATAATCGTAGAATGTCATTATTGATTCTAGTGACAGGCTTGATCCCTCGGAAATGATGTTGTCACGCTTCTTACTCTGCTCGCTTACTCGTACCTACGTGTGAAACAACCACACGTTAAGTTTTCACTTAGTGAGGTATTATGTAATTTTAAATAAAACCAAATAGTAACCAAATAATCTAATAAAATCATAGTATAGAAAATTATTAAAATAATAATAAAATATTTATAGCATAAACTTTTCAAAGGTATTCCACATATAAAATATATCGAGTCAACTCAAATAGTTAGTAAATCACTTGTTATTTTTCGATTCATATAACTTGTGCTTTCCATATTCGAACCATATAAGCATGTACGTTTCATGTATTTGAATCATAGTCCAATGTAATTTACCCAAAAATATTAGGTACATGAGTCTCGTCGAGTGCACGCACTATATACACTTAAAAGTACCTCGTAGATATATTTGCACTCGAAAGTGTCTCGTAGAATTGCACTCGAAAGTGCCTCATAGAATTGCACTCGAAACTCATAGAATTGCACCATAGGTGCCATATAAACATGGATTATTTAATCACTCCACCTCATGACATGCCATTTGTACCAAAAACTCTCAATACACATACATTGGGCTTTGCCGAAATCATATAACATTTCACATATCAACTCATTCATATGTACGAACAAAATAAAAATCTTATAAAACTATGGATTGAGCAATTCATGTCCAAGATAATCTAAATCATTAAATAAAATACCATATAAAAATATATTAGGTAATTCATACCCAAAATTATTCTTATGCCACATAGTAAAATAGTAATAAAATATCTTTTTAAAAAATACGATTTTGAAACTTTTCTTTTAAATAATCGAGGTTGACTCGTTGCAAGTTTTCCTCATCATATAAATATATAAAATAAGTTAGATGTATTCATCTGATGTCTCACTAGTAAGCCTTACTGTATATATCAAATCACTCTCGAATTTTATCCTTTCCCTTTTGCTCACTTTGATTTCGATATTGATCACGATCTACTCGAAAATTTAATTTACCCAACATACAATTTCAAACATATGTTAGTATCTTGACTAACATAATAATTATGTATTTGTATAAAAATTCTAAAAATGTGATAAATACAAAATCGATACTACTTTCTTTCACTTAATCAAGTCTAACTTAATTCCTTCAAAATAACCTTCCAAGTCCATGGAAATAATAATTATTGACAATAAATTACCTCACTTTACGAAACTTCACATTAAACCCACTAATAGACCTTTCTTTAAAATTTATTCCAATACTTTGAAAACTTCTAAAATGGTCCCTTATTATTCACTTTAATTTCCATATCAACCACTGTATTCAAACATTCTAACAATATTCTCCAAATGTAGTACTCCAACTTTTTCTTAATTATAATTTAGTTTTCAGCTTTTCTAAACTTTGTAGTTTGATCTCTTGTAATCCCCTCAGACTAATGCGGGTGACCCAATCCGATTTGGGGTGTCACATTAGGGCCACCGGAGTGACCCACAATAAAAATCCAAGAAAATTAAAACTTTAGTTAAATAATTTAAAACGTAAAACAATTAAAATTCAAAATACAAATATAGAAAACCATTCATATATTAAAAACAAAATCCAATAGTGTCTCATGTCAAAATAAGATACATACTCAATATAAAAACAAATGTGACCTACATGCCCCCTAATTACACATGTAGCGTACTCTGCAAACAACGCCCGAAGAACTCCCACTATTGATGTCGATAATAAACAAGATCGATCATTAACCTGAAATGGTGAGTAATAGAGTGAGATTTGGGAAAGCTCATTAATAAAATACTACCATATGAATACTAGAGGACAAGCATCTATACAGTACAACATAAAATTTTCTTTATCGATTCAAACATCTACAAGTTTTCGTGATGAACTGATGTTCCACTGTTATTTCTTCTTGTAATAGAAAAAGAGTTTACAGTTCATATGAAACGTTCATAGGAATATATTTAGAAGATCGAAAAAATATGTCTAATGTGTTCCTTCAAAACCAGAATAAATGTAATCATAGTTTAAAAATAGTAGTATTTTATTTAAGTAAAACAAGTTTCTAAAATCACTATAATACCCTCCTAATCATAGTTTAAAAATAGTAGTATTTTATTTAAGTAAAACAAGTTTCTAAAATCACTATAATACCCTCCAACCGAACACCGATATGTAGTTCCCCATAACTGCATCCATAAGGACTTACCCTAGGGATATGTAGTTCCCCATAACTGCATCCATAAGGACTTACCCTAGGCCCATTGGGAGTAGGAGCCAACCTAAAGGAATGTCTTGGGGCCTGAGAGCTTACCCAAAGAATACCTTGGGGCCTTAGAGCCTACCAAATGAAGCACCTTGGGGCCTGAGAGCCTACCCAAGGGAACATCGCGAGGCCTAAGAGCTTACCCAAGGGTTACCTTAGGTCCATAAGAAATTACGAGCTTGATCAGAATTGAACCTCTGTACTTCAAACTCCTACTCATACAATATCTAGTAGAAATCAGATTGAATGGTAAACTATAATATCATAATTGTGATCGAGTAAAATATTGTAAAAATGACAATGTAGTTATTTAAATCACATAAATGCCCTCTACCCATACACCATATGCAGTTCCCCAAAACTGAATCATAAGAACTTACCCTAGGCTTATGGGTCCTAGGAGCCAACCTAAGGTAATGCCTTGGGGGCCTCAGAGCCTACCCAATGAAGTACCTTGGGGCTTGAGAGCATACCCAATAGAACTTCTAGGGGCCTAAGAGCCTACCCAAGGGTCACCTTAGGTTCGCAAGGATATACCAGCTTGATCAGAGTTGAACCTCTATACTCGAACCTACCCAGATAGTATCCAAAATAAAACAATACATGTAGTAGCAATACTTCTATAATCCATAAGTCATATATAATTATATATTCCAGTAAAAATATATAACCAGAGAGCATGTTTTGGCAAACATAATTCATAATCAGGAAATCATGGTATATTTCAAGTAAAACATTTATAAATCAATTCAGGCAACCATCACATTTAAGAATAGATAAACAATCATATATCACATAGAGAAAACACTAGAATATTCAATTATTTTTCAGAAGCAATTGATCGTTATTAGAAAGAGGAAATGTATAACTTATGTAGATTGAACGAAATCCAGAATCGAGGTCTCTATAAAAAGGGTTCATTCATTAACATATCTAATCAATATTCAAAAATTGATGTTTCAAAACCATTTAAGATTCAAGTGTATCGGACAGGTATTCAGGAACCTTTACATCAAAATTATCGAAGATCTAGATATAACATGAGTGTTTCCATTATTCAGGCAAACAAGGGCATTTCAGACATTTTGACTCTTGGAGAATTTTTAGTAATTTAACCCAATAAGAGTAGAGCGATGATTTGTGGTATTCAAGATTCATGTTGATTTATCAGGATATTTGGGTAACTCAAACTGAATGAATCCCAACACTGCAATACCTGCCAATCTTTTGGACCAATATATTTCATGGATATTCACTTCTTAATACTGACTGCACTGGTTGAACGGATCACCTCTTTTTTTTTATAAAAAAAACTAACTTGATATTAATTTGTTGATGTATCAAATTATATGATGTACGAGTATCGATTCAATTTTTATGTTAAAGAATTATACGATGCAAGTATAAATCATTTAATTTGTTGACAATTAAAATATAATTATAGTTCGATAAAATTAAAGATTTATAATCCATTTAAAAGTTGAAATTAAATCCAACAATTTATAATATATATTATCTATTTTATCATGGGATAAATTAATATATTTAGTTGTTTGCTCATATGTTATATTTGAAATTCATTCGGAAAGAAAAATCTTGCAGGAGATAAGATCAAATTAATAACAATGTATGTGGTTTAAGGTTATATCATATAATGATCCAAAATGTTCCAAAAAAATACGGTAAAGAGTGACACATATATGAGTAGGACAAGGTCCTGACTGCTATTGTGGAATTGGAAAATGATAAAGGACTGACAATCCAAGTTAGGGGCATCCAAACCTGAAAATGATTTCACCTTTCCTATTCCTACTCATTTCAGCACCCTTATCTCTCTTTATTTTTCCCCCCACGGTTTATAATAAAATAAATAAAACTCGACAGAAGTAAACATGGTCGTTGATATCCTAGAAAACTCGATGGTGGCATCAATAGAGGACTTAGAATCTTTAACAGCTGTTCCATTGATATGCACCAAATCCCAGATTGGGATACGACAAGCCCTCCTTATTTGCGTTTGTAATTTACCTAACTTTTAGGTTCACATCTTTTTGAAAAACAAAATATTAATAATTATATTTAAACAAATTAGAGGTCGTGGATTTAAACAAAAGACCTGTTCTTAAATTATACCATTTATTTTTCTCAATTACGTATGCAATGGATTATAAAAATATTTAGTTTGTGTTAATTTGAACATTCATAATGTCTGAAGTCATAGATAATATGAACAGACCGCTACTAACAATGAATATGTTTTATTCTAAGCTTGATTAAATTTAGCCAAATAGGTTGACTCCCTCGAGTTCCAACAATTGATTAACCATTCAAAACAACTGAACAAAGATTTATGGGGAAAAAATAGAAAGTATATGAGAATCCTTTCGACCTGTACCTTAGTTAGACGTCTAATGTTGATTAACCAATATTAATGAAATGTTGGGTTTTAAATATTTCTTTTCTCAAATTACGTTTCTTTTTCTTGCGTGCACTTCACACGCGTGTTACAAAGTCACAAGAGTCTTTTATAAAAGGGTAAACGACTCAAATGATCACCTAATTATGAGGGTGATGTACATATGACCATCATTTTTTAATTTTTGTCAATATGATCACTTAACTATTTAAATGGTTTCAAACAAGTCACTTGCCGTCAATATTTAACTAAAGTGCTGATGTGACATATGTCGTTACGGATTGAAATGTTTTTTATTTTAATTTATTTAATAAAATTTATTATTATTCCATCATACGATGACACATGTCGCTTTAGTTTAGATAGATAATAAGTAGAATGTAACTTGCATTTGGGGTATGATTGAATAGAAAATAAGCAGAATGTAACTTGCCTTGAGGGTGTTAGAGCCTGGGTTATCTAGGTTGGAAATGGGGTGCTCAATGCACTGAGCCGATTGTTTCTTTTGGTTGAATAATTACACTAACATTTATTTACCTCGTGATATTTTAGTGATATAAAAACAAATAAATAAAAATATTCAAATGATATTTATTTTCAATGTTTTTTTTATATTTTTAAACAATGCAAAATAAGTTTAATATTTTATTTTGGCGTAATACACTTTTAAGTGCCTAAACTATACCTTAAATTAATTTTTGGTGCTTAAAGAATTTTTCGTTAAAAATAAGTGTCTAATGTTTTCTCTGTTACACTTTTAGTGTCTATCGTTATATTTTTTTATTTTTAAGGCTTAATATATTTTTAGTTGACTAAATTATACCTTAAATTGACTTTTGACGCCTAAAGGATTTTAACTAAAAATAGATGTCTAAAGAATTTGTCACGTATATAAAATTTTTAAAAAAAGATTTAAAAAAGATTTAATATTATAATTTAAAAAACCCAAAAATTTACCGTCGATCGGCCATCGTCAGTCTATGGTAGTCACCGTTGACACCATCAAAATCATTTTTCGACATGACCAAAACTCAATCCTCCACCCACAGTGAAATTGTGTTAATCGTCTTGAAAAGCACCGTGAATGGTAGCCAATTTTCTAAGTTTTCCTTCACTATTTTTCGATGATTTGACAGTTACAGTTGTTCGTATGTTACACGGCCGTTGCCATTGAGTTCTTTACCCTGCTTCAAGCAAAACTCAATAAGTGGTGACCCTTTATCATCATCGATGGTGGGGGGATGGGAGGGATGGTTTGATTTTTTTTAAATCGTTTTTAAAAAATATATAAAAACTCAAAAAAAATAACAGTAGACACCTAAAAGTGTAACGGAGAAAACATTAGACACCTATTTTTAACGAAAAATCTTTAGGCACCAAAAACTAATTTGAGGTATAGTTTAGGAACCTAAAAGTGTATCTTTTTTTATATACATGACACGTGTAAGATAACAACCAAAATTAATTGTCGTTACAGTCCATGCACCTAAAAGTGTAATGTTGGAAACATTAGACACCTATTTTTAGCAAAAAATTCTTTAAACACCAAAAGTCAATTTAAGGTATAATTCAAGCACATAAAAGTGTATTAAGCCATTTACTTTTTAAAAAAATAAATTCATTATTTTTATATTTTAAATAAAACTTATGAAAAAAGTCATGTAATATAAAATAAAAAATATTTTCATGTATTGACACATTTCAGCTCTTGATTAAAGGGTTAATTTATTAAATTAAATTTAAATTAGGATCAAATTGATAAAATATATAAGTATTGAGGATCAAATATGTAATTATACCATTTTTAACTACCACTTCAACACTTCCATTAAATGTTAACCACGAGTTGCTTGTTTGAAACTATTTTAATAATTAAGTGATTATATTGACAAAAAACTAAAAATGGTGCTCATATCGACACTAACCCTATAATTAGGAGGTCATTGAAGTAGTTTACCCTTTATTTAAATATTTTTTAAATCTAATAAAAATATATTTAAAAAATTAAAATCTTATTTAATTATTTTAAAACTATAAACTTTTGTATAAGTAATTCTTAGAAGTTAAATCCTTACCTAAGCATTTAAACAACTTTGTATCAAACAAAAGAATTTTCAAACCTACCCTATTACCCCTCCCTTGACATGACATAGCAAGTATTGTATTAAAAGTTTATTACACATATTTGAGTATTTGTTTTACATGAATGAGCAACAAATCAATTTATTTTGCAATTTTCAGTTACTTACGTATTTTAGTTTGGATAAAGTGAGGGAACGAATATATATACATATATATATATATATATATATATATATATATATATATATATATATATATATATATATATATATTTTGAATATATATTGTTTTTTACTTTAATTTATATTTATTTTTCTAATATTAAGTTTTGTTATGAAATTAAAAAAACCAAAAGAAGAACAAGAACATGAGAAATGAGAAATAAAGAGATAAGTGCATATTATTTTTCTTAATGTAGAGTATATTTAATTCATTAATTCGATCGATCAATTCAAATATGTTAAGAAGGAGGTGTCGCTACTGGTCCCTCGAGGGTAAAGGCCAACGAGTTGTAACCAGGGGTGTGCAAAACTACCTGACCCGGTTGACCTAACCCGTCGACCAGCCGACTCGGACCTAAAAAAACGGATAATTTCTTAAAAAAAATTACCCAGCCGGGTCGGGTACCCAGCCCGACATTTTTCGAGTCGGGCTCGGTCACAAAATCTAGTTTTTCCGGGTACTCGTTTAGTTTATTTATTTATATATATATATATATATACATAATATAATGAATTATTTATATTATAGATTATTAGATTTTGTATTTCGATCTTTTAAATTTTATGTTCGGATATTAGAGTATGTAATTCGAAGTTTCAAATATTTAAATTTGTGTATATTTTTTTAAATTAATAATTTGAAAATAAAAAATAAAAAAACCAGGTATCAGGTACCCGATTACCGGGTATCCGCAAAATCCAGGTCGGGACACAGGTCGAGAAATCACTGACCCCGATGTTACCGGGTATCCGAAAATCTGGGTACCCGGATTTGCACACCCCTAGTTGTAACGATGGGGTTATTCAAATGGTTTTGAATGATTTTATAAAATGTTCGGAGTCACCACAACCATTTTAAGGTGTGAATGAAACACCATAAAAATTAATAATTTAATAAAATATTTTATTTTATCAAAATACTAAATTTGGAGTCTACGAAAACCAAAAAATAAGTTCGGAGTTAAAAATAAGTAAGGGTAAAAAAACTGAGAAAACCGTATAAACGTAGACTAAAAGAACTCTTTTTTGTTTTACGTATTGCTTCAAAGGAAAATGGGGAAGACCCCTCTGCTTACATTGATTTGTCGAGAAAGAAATAGCTGAGAGGCTCCTATTGTGTATTGCTTTCGAATGAATGCGGTTTTATATACCCGATTCTTACAAGGTTACAATAGTAAAAGATGTAAAACAAAATTCTTTTCGCTGTTTTTTATTTCTTTTGCATGATGGTCAAGGGTCCGAGATTTGGTACTGCCAGAGACAGTTAGCATGTTGGAAATGTTATCGTGGCTGCTTGCTGGGCATTCGGGACCACTGGCCTTTACTCGTGACGAGGAGGGTTGCTACTGGTGGGGAGACATCTTCTGGTTTGCACGAGTCGTATGTGCGATGATGAATGAACCACGATGTGGCTCCTCATGTGGGTCAAGATCGGGGGAGGGGACCTCCGTTGTGCACGATTGATTGCTGGTGGGCGTTCACATGAGTTGGGTAGAGGCAAAGGCTGCGGCGGCTGAAATCTGTTTGTTAGGGTAACATTCCTAATCTTAGACGAATCCAGACCGTAAATTTCAACTAGATCCAACAGTGTAAAGGTGTTGGCCGCACCTCAAACCCTAGCTGCTATGATATCTGCTCGTGGGCTTCAATCTGGGTCTGTTGATTTCATCAGTTTGGGTCTTGTATGGTACTTAGCGTTTAGGCTTGACCGGGCCATTTGTAATGTAATATGGGTCTTTGTAACCTGCAAAATAAAAATATTAAATAATATTAATCTTTTATTTATTTAATGCTATATTAATATATATATTTAATATGTAAAACTATCTAATAAAAACAAAGACAAATATATATAATTGAAATAAAACTTTAAATACGTATACCAACTAAACTAATAAACCTAATTCATTTAGTATAATGAATATAATTAAAATCAAAGCCTAATTAATTAAAGAAAAACAAACTTGAATAATTTTGAACATAAAGTGGAAACCTGAATTACCGCTCGGACAAAAATGAGTGTCTGCAACTGTCTCTCTTTGCCCATTGATGTGAGAATACGAATATAAAAAACAAACAAGGCTAAGAATTTTTGTTTGAGCTTTTATTTTTGAAATTTATTGTTGTCTCAAGTGAGAATGAAAATGGTTTTATCTCAAGGGAGAAGGAATATGATTTTCAAAGGAAATGATTTTATGAAAATGATGTTTTTCTTGGAACTTCAGTTTTAAATAGAATTGTCTCAAGTGAGACAAAATTTGTTTTTTAGAAGAAAAAAACAATCTCAAGTGAGATAAAATCTGTTTTAAGAAAAACAATCTCGAGTGAGATAAAATCTGTTTTAAGAAAAATAATCTTAAGTGAGATAAAATCTTGTGTGAAATGATTTTGAGTTTCGAGGGAAACTATCTCAAGTGAGATGACATTAATCCAACTCCTTATGTGATGGAATCGAGGGAAATGATGATGATGATCCAACTCCCTATGCAATGGAATCGAGCGAAATAAGATTTTATTTCAAGGGAAACAATATTCAGTGAGATAGTGCCGATCCAACTCCTTATGTGATGGACGAGCAGAGGTTGAACAAATTCTTCTCATTAGGATATTTTTCTCCCTCATCGGATGAGTTCTTTTCATTATGAATCATTCCATTGGAAATGTTGATTGATTTATCCTCTCTTTGAAGTGTTTTAAACCTACAAAAGATTATCATATGTTAGTGATATGTATTTAAAGTACCCAAATGTAGTAACTTGATGGTCCTTAATTCTTTGTTGAGGTCCACTTCTTTTAATGGTGAAAATGTGAACTGATTCTTTGCTGAAATCATTTTCTTCCTCATGAAGTCGTGAAATGAAATTTTGTTGACCTTTTGGATTCTTTCAAACATGTAAGGCTTGGTAAAATAATGAATGTGTATGCTCCTATTGTGCAAATACCTAGATAATCATGCACGATGTCATTTTAGTGTTGCAATTTCCACTATCTTTGCTTTGTCCTCTTTGCTAAGTCTGCATCTTTGTTGAGCCTTCATCTTGTGACGAATTTTTCTATCTTTCCCCAAACAATATTGTTCTTTAGCATTCAATTCTTTTACCTCAACTTCTGAACTTCTAAGTCTGAGAGAACTTTCTAAGATACCATTCCAGGGAAATTATATGTTTAAAAATATTTTTCTTCTTTTGAAAAATTTGTTAAATAAATAAAATGATGCCACTTCATAGGCTCACAATTGAAACAAATCACAAAACAAGAGTTCAATGAATATAGAAAGAATCAAATACTCCTTAATTTTTCAAAGTTATATCTCTTTGACAAGTGTCAAGATTGATGGATTGGTTTCAGGTTAGCTTCCTATTTTCTAGGGTTTCAGTTATCGATATGTCATTTCTTCCTCAGTCCTTGTGAAAGTTGTAACATACCCTTCTTTCTTGGCTTGGCATCTTAAAAGGACATGGACAAAATGTTGCAACTAACATAATCAGATGCTATAACTTTTAGAACACTTCTATTTCAGTTCTTAGAAATCTTCCATTTGTTCAAGCTTCGTAAACTCTTTCAATAGAGGTAGTACAAAAATATCGACCTAAAAACAAAATTCCTGGTTGCTTGTGTGAAGTCGACTATAACAAATGTTTCTTAACTCCCTTAGTCAATCTTCACTGATACCCCTTATTTAATTAATTCAATTTAATTTTCCTTTGTTTGGCTAGGTGAAGGAATATATCCATAAAGCTAGTGTTTTTAACCAATTGCTCGAGAGGAATATCTCAACTTTATTGTATATGTATGTATGTGCATATATTATTTACCTTTATTTGGCTAGCAGAAAGAATCTATCCATAAAACCAAGGCTTTTAACCAATTGCTTTAGAGGAATAGCTCAGTTTTTTCCATAATTATATTAACTTCCTGTTATAGACTGGGTGTCGCTGAAAGTCATAAATTTTATCCTTAGAGTTTAATTTCCTAGCAACTGACCTAAACTAAATTTGTCTACTATACTATTCCATCTTTGAAGATTAGGATCATTACTGAGCGTCCTTAATAGAAGTGTGATTCAATTAGTTTTTTTTTACAATATCATATGCATTGAATGCCCCATCTTGTCCAATCAATTTTTTTATTGTCTCTTCATGAGAGGAGAATGCTATCTTGATCCCTGCAAGAGAATGGTATGGTTTCCGGGAGTATCTTCTGGAGTAGGGATAAAGGTTTTTCTTTTAAAAGGGTTACATCTTGTCACTTTCCAGAGAGGCTATAACTTTGATTCTCAAGAGAGCATTTAATTCAGTTGATATTTAAATAATTTTGAGCTTGAAATTTACATATTGCTTATAACATTAAAAAGTAGCATTTTATTTAATATGTTCGAAACTCAAGCGACTTGGATGCCATAAAAAGACACAAAGAAAAATAAGTTCAAACAAGATAAAATGTTTGCAAGTGCAACAATTGTTCATGTTATATGCAAAGGCTTCTTCTTGGTGCACATTATAATGCCACATCACTCATCGAATGACCATGCCCCTGAATCAATCAGATTATAAACCTTACGTTTCAATGTCCCACAATCATCAGTAGTGTGTCATAAGTTTCCTATGTGGTAGCTACATACTGCATTAACACTATACCCTTCAGAAAATGGGGGTTCCTTCGGCTTTGATTGCACTAGAGTCACCAAATTCTTCTTAACCAAGGTTGGGAGCAATTATTCCTATGTCATCGAAATTGGACCAGTAAAAATCTTTTCTCGGTTCACCTTGCGGTATCTGGTCTCATAATTAGTTGAATAAGATCTCACTTTGTTGACCTTATCTCTTATCTCGACATCAACGCTACCAATGTCCTTTATCTTACCATTCTTGATAGCTAGTTCGATCATTTCCCCCACGCATAACGATGCCAGAGAAACTCTTGGCAGTAGCCCTTATCATGTGATCGATGTAGGGAGACTTTAATGTGTTGAAGAACAAGAAGGTAAAATCCTTTTCAGTCACTAGCGAACTTACTTGTGATGTCATATCTCTCCATCGTTGTACATTGTTAGAAGCTCTCATTATACTTCATCTTCATATTTTGTAGTGTTATTCGAATAGAAGCCATATCAATCATGTACTTGTACTGACCTAAAAGGCCTAAGCTAAGTCTTTCCAAGATTGAATTTGAGTATGATTCAGCTGTATATACCACTTGAAGGTAGGTATAGTCAAGCTGTCCTGAAAACAGTATATCAATAGCTTCTCATTCTCTAAATGGACAACCATTCTTCTACAAAACATGGTGAGGTTGAATGAAAGGCAAGTGGTCCCATCATACTTATCAAAATCAGGAACTTTGAACTTTTGTGGAATAATCAGGTCAAGGAATAGACTTAGCTCTTTGGCATCAAACTCAGATAGATTTATCCACCTCTCTAGATTTTATCTTCCCCTCTATACCTTTTAATTGTTGGGTAAGGTCATTCCTGACTCTTTCTTCCAAATATAAGACCTTGTTGTCAGCATAAAAACCACTAGATTTTTCTCCAGACACAATGAGATAGTTAATGTGGATAGAAGCTCCAGTCTGATGCTAAGATGGGTCCTCAGTAACAAAGGAAGCTTGAAGCTTAGATTCTTGATATATCGGGGCAGATACGGGAATATGACAGTCATGAAACTAAGATGATGTGCAGGATCCTCAGCATCACTCTTCCTAGTGGTCATATACTTCATGAACATCTCATCCATCAAGTTAAGCAAATCCAGCCGAGAACTAGCAATATCAACCTCGATCTTTAGTAGTATACCATTTACTTCTTCTTGCATCTCTCTCTGCTCTTTCTCAATTTTCTCTAGTCTGCTTTCTATTTTCTTAGTCGTATGAACGTAAAGTATTATTGCTTCTAATAGGGGCCAGGATCACTGCGATCAGAAGTCTCTTCTTATTATTAATAGTTTTCATGAAATGAATGAATGTTTTGATGTATGATTTTAGAAATGTGTGAATACATAAAAAAACAAATGCAATGCAAAATGCATGTATGCAAAGGTATTGATCTCAAAATAACTGTTCCTAGAACAATTCTTGAAGAATTGATAATGTCTCATACTATGGGAAAGAGAAAATCAAAGATTCTAGAGAAATTCTGGTCCATCTTCTATTTTTCAACTCGTGAGAGAAATTGGACAATACATGATTCTTTGTCAGACTCTGGCACTTCAAAAATCTTCAAAGCTTCTACTTCCTCTCCTATAGAGACGGTTTGTCAGCTTAATAAAAATGATAATTAAAAGAAATGTAAGCCATCAAAAATGATTAGATACAACTCATATATGAGACTGATAAATAAAGCTCGCAAACGAAATTAAAGTCCTAACTGCATGCATTTTAGTTCTCTTAGGTTATCCATATGGCTCTAGAGGGGCAGGCTTGCTAAGTTCTCTATATAACATTTTGGTTCTAACAAGGCTTCCTAAATTGTCCTTATAGCCTACTAATGTTAATAAGGACTTTGATTCTAGCCCATTACAGACTTGCAAATCGAATTCAGTCTAGGGGATCACACCATTAAATGAGTTAATTAAGGCTTTCCTTAACAACTTTTGAAAACAACTCGTGGATTGACTCTCAATTTATTTTAGAAAACAACTTTTGATTAAATCTAATTAAACTAGGTGAGTTAATTAAGGCTTTCCCTAACCTAAAGTGTCAAATTGTGTAATTTAAAGAACTTAAAGATCTAAACCTAGAAATGGGGACTCTACTATTAATCCTAATTTATTATGTCAGTTGGATCATCTAATTAAAAGTTTAAGGACTAGGGTATAAGGAAGTCTAAATTCTAAGGCTATATATTAAATCTAAATGTTCTAGTAAGGGCTTAATTAAAAGAAATCTCACATGCAAACCTTGAAATTTAGGAAAACTATGCTTTAGTCCTCATAGGTTTAGCGTTTTTACATTCTAGCAATTAGTTTGCTTTTATTTGTTTCAATTTTGGATGTTTAATTTCTAAGTAATTTAATTTGGTCACTATTAATTTTTTTAAATTTATTTTGAATTAATTATTGTTGCTTCCTTTTGATTGCAATTTAGTCCAAAAATCTTGATTTGTAGATTGAACCTTTAGACTTATATGTTTTAAATCTAAATGTTCTAGTAAGGGCTTAATTAAAAGAAATCTAAGTCTAAAGGTTCAATCTACAAATCAAGATTTTTGGACTAAATTGCAATCAAAAGAAAACAATAGTAATTAATTCGAAATAAATTAAAAAAAAGTAATAGTGACCAAATTAAATTTCTTAGAAAATAAATATCCAATATTGAAACAAATAAAAGTGAACTAGTGGCTAGAATGTAAAAACACTAAACCTAGGAGGACTAAAGCATAGTTTTCCTAAAATTCTAAAGAGATTACAAAACAAATAATAAACGGCCAAGAGCTCTTAACCCCTTAGTCACCACAAATAGTGACCGATCGAATCACAAAGCTAAAACACTAACATGCAAACCCTGAAATTCAAATTAGACCCTAAAAGCTTATCCCGTGACCCCTCTACTCCGACGATGCGACCCTTCCAAGCGAAGAGAACTCAACCGATAGGTAAACTATTCTCCTCACTTTCCTTGCTTTTCTTTCCAAACAACACACACACAAAGAAAACTGAGAAAATCGTATAAATGTAGACTAAAAAGGACTCTTTTTTGCTTTGTGTATTGCTTCGAAGGAAAATGGGGAAGACCCCTTTGCTTACATTGATTTGTTGACCGAGGAAAAAGCCGAGAGACTCCTATTGTGTATTGCTTTCGAATGAAAGGGTGTGGATCCCTTTTACAACTGTTTGTTGGGGTTTTATATACTCGATTCTTACAAGGTTACAATAGTAAAAATGTAAAACAAAATTCTTTTTGCTGATTTTTTATTTCATTGCAGGATGGTCATGGGTCTGAGTTTGGTACAACGGAGATGGTTAGCATGATTGAAATACTATTGTAGTTGCTTGTTGGGCGTTCGGGACCACTGGCCTTTACTCATGATGAGGAGGGTTGCTGTTGGCGGGGAGACATCTTCTGGTTTGCTTGATTCATATGTGCGATGATGAAAGAACCACGATGTGGCTCCTCATGTGGGTTACGATCGGGGGAGAGGACCACCGTTGTGCACGATTGATTGTTGGTGGGTGTTCACGTGAGCTGGGCATAGGCAAAGGTTGTGGTTGCTGAGATGTGTTTGTTAGGGTAACAACCCTAATCTTAGATTCGGACCGTTGATTTCAACTAGATCCAACAATGTAAAGGTGTTGGCGACGACTCTAACCCTATCTACTAGGGTATCTGCTCGTGGGCTTCAATCTGGGTTTTTTGATTTCATCAGTTTGGGTCTTGTATGGTAATTAGTGTTTGGGCTTGGCCGGGCCATTTGTAATGTAATTTGGGTCTTTGTAACCTGCAAAATAAAATGTTAAATAATATTAACCTTTTATTTATTTAATGATATATTAATATATATATGTATATATTTAATATGTAAAACTATATAATAAAATTGAAGACAAATTATATATAATTGAAATAAAACTTTAAATATGTATACCAACTAAACTAATAAACCTAATTTATTTAGTATATTGAATATAATTAAATCAAAGCCTAATTAATTAAATAAAAACAAACTTGAATAATTTTGAACATAAAGTGGAAACCTGAATTAATGCTCGGAAAAAAATAAATGTCTACATGAGGTAAATTAATTTTATAAAATTTATGATGGAAGCAATCAAAAAGATTAAAAAATATTTGCACAATAATTTAGAGTGATTCAACTGCTAAATCAAGTCTTATTCCACTACCTTAACTATCCACAATAAATATTTTTTCAAATCTACTAGATTTACTTACTTATAAGGACAAAATGTAAACTTACATATCTCCTAAGGATTATATTCAAAACACTGAGTAATATGTTTGCATAAAGTAAACTCTCCCCCAAATACCTCTTGAGCAATATTAACAATTAATGTAACACCCCAAAGCTGGGTTAAATTTGTAAAGAACTAGATTTTTCCAGTAGTGAAAGAATTAAAATTCTTTTATTCAAGGAAAATTGCATCTTACACAAGAGGGTACATATGCTTTTTATACACATGAAATAGAGACCTAAATAAAATAGGAGTCATCTTTTCTACAAATTAAGAAGTAGTTTTAAAGATAAATTAGGATGAAGAGTTTAACTTAAACACTACTTACACTCCCCCTCAAGATGGGGAATAAATATTGTGAAGACCCAGCTTGGATGTAATTTCGTCAAAGGAAATCCTTGGAAATACCTTGGTTAATACATCGGCTAGCTGGTTTTGTGAAAGACGTAGTTTAGTTTTACAGTTCCACCATTTACTTTTTTAACAATAAATTTCTGTCGATCTCCACATTAGGGTTGCGCAATAAAACCGAGAAAACCAAAAAATCGACACGAACCGAGTAAAATGGTTCGTTTCGGTTTGAGTTTACCTTTAAACAGTTTGATTTAGGGTTGATTTAAAGAATGAATTCTATTGATTCGGTTCGGTTCAGGTTTTCCATATGGAACCCACTTGTTCCATATTGAACCGAATAGACAATTTTTTTGAATTTATAGTTTCAAGTGAATTTTTCATTGAAAACCCGACGAACCGAACCAATAAAATCGATTTCATATAATTCGGTTTTTTAACCATTCGGTTTCGGTTTAAATTTTAAAAAATCTTTTATTTTGGTTCGATTCATTTTTTAGTAAAAAACTGAACTGAACCGAACTGAATATACCCCTACTCCACATGTTTTGTTCTTTCGTGGTGCACCAGATTCTTTGCAATGCTTATGGCAGATTTGTTGTCACTTTGAAGTTTAAAATAGTTGTTGTCACACATATCTAGTTCAGTTAAGAGTCTTTGCAGCTAAATTCTATCACACATCCTGAGTGTTACCGCCCTATATTTTGCTTCTGCGCTGCTCCTAGAGACTACTAATTGTTTCTTGCTCCTTCATGTTACTAGGTTTCCCCATACAAATGAGCAATATCCTGTGGTTGACCTTCTATCTGTTAATTCTCCAGCCCAGCTTGAATCTGAGAAGATTTTAACTGTTATGTCTACATGTTTTCTGAAAATCAATCCATGTCCTGGTGTCATCTTTAGATATCTTAAGATTCAATTGATTGCCGTCAGATATTCTTCTCTTGGATCATTCATGTATTGACTCACAATGCTAACAAGAAAAACAATGTAAGGTCTAGTTAGAGATAGATAAATGAGTTTACCCATTAATCTCTGATAATGTTCCTTGTTTACCGGGTTTCCATCTTTACTCAATTTTAAGTTAACTTCCATAGGAGTTTTCGAGGGATTATAATTAGTCATTCCAGTTTCAGAAAGTAAGTTAGAATATACTTTCTGTTGAGTTAATCGATCGACGGAATCGACCAAGAGGGGGTGAATTGGCAATTGAAATTTTTTGTGGAAGCTTTTGCAGAAAATTGAAAGTAATTGCACAACGATTTAGAGTGGTTCGACTTTCTCAATCAAAGTCTACGTCCACTACCTTAGCTTATCCACACTAAGGATTTTCCAACAAATTCACCAATTTGTTCTTTCTTTTGAGGCCAAAGAGATAACATTACAACTCCCTCAAGAATATACCCCAATTTTTGAGAACACTCTTTCTCAAAGAGAAGATTACAAATTTGCAAACTTACAAAGAAATCCTCACAAGGTAGATTGTTTGCACAATTCTAGAACAAAGAAAAGAACACTCAAAAATGAATACAATTGAGTACAAGTAGTGTTCTTGAAAGCAAAATGAATATTGAATGAAAAATAGGCTTGAAATGCTCAAATTTGAGGTTTGATGCTTTCTCTTTGATTCTTGTTGATTGTTGTTTCTTGTTTTTGATCAATGGCTTCTAAGCTTGTTTAAATACAACTTAAAATGATTCTGAACGTTGGGGATGATTAGTGGAGTCAATAGAGTCATTTAAGTGTGAAAATAATTAATTAAAGCAGTTGGGAGCGTCAGTGCATCGATCATACCCTAGGTGCCTCGGTGTATCAGTATAAAATTCAAATATTTTGATCGTTGGACTCTCAATGCATCGGTGCACTAAGAGTGCATCGATGCATAAAATGCATTCGATATTTTGAAAAAGCCTGAGTGCATCGATGCATCAAATACACTGAGTGCATCAATGCATGGTATGTGCATCGATGCATAAAATGCATTCGATGTTTGAAAAAATAATTGGTGCATCGATGCATGGATTGGTGCATCGGTGCATCACTTTGAAAAATTGATTTTAGGCTTGATTTTGGTTCAAAATACTTTATGAAAATTGTTTTTAAAATAGTTTAAGTATAAAACACAATTTTACACATTTAGTAAGGTTTGAAATTGATCTTGAAAGAATTGGAGTAATAATTTGATATTCGAGTAATTAAATCGAATATACTTAGAAAATCATTTGTGAAATCTTAAAATTCATTTAATTTAATTTGTTATATCGAAACATCAAAATGTTTTCATCAATCTCCCTCTTTTTGATATAACAAAACATTTGTGTAATTTTAAGATTTTCTTTGAAGATAAGTTTTGAAATCAATTTTGAAATTACTACTCCCCCTTACTATAACATTTCTCCCCTTTAAAACATTTAAAACGACATTTCTCCCCCTTTTTGTTAAATCAAAAAGACTCGAAAATTTAAACAAGGTTGTGAAAAACATTTAGCCAATTGATTAGTAATATAGCTTAAGCTTCTAAGATAACAATCAAGAGAAACTTTAGCCATTAGTTTCATAAGCAATATTCATAATTAAATGTGAAATGGCATAATTGGTCATAATGCAACTAATATGAAATTGATGCAAAAATTAATAAATATTAATCTCAAAGTGAAAATTCAAATCAAAGCAATATATATATCAAGTTTAAAAACCACAAAGCATTCAAGTTATATCTTCAAACAAATTCAAATAATCCAAATAAAAATAATAATCCCCAAAGTATTCAAAATGTTTTAACAATAAAAGTTCAAAGATGATCCAAAATAAAACAAGGTCTACTCGTCCATAGAGGGATCGGGAGGCGGATGAGGAAATCAGGATTGCATCTCAAGAGAGAGAGCATCCATGCGTGCAAGCATCTCCCTTTGAAACTCCATCCGTTGAGCTTCCAAAGTGTCTAAGCGTTGATTTACTGCTTCGTGAGTAGCAATCAAGTGGGATTCGATGAAAATATACTGTAGATCAAATGTCTCCAAACACGAACGAAAATATGGAGGTATTTGATCCTCTTATGGAGCTGGTTTCGGTGCAGGCTCATCGTCTGGAACGTGATCGTCGATATCTTGCATAAGTTGTTGAAACTCAGGATCATCGTCAGCAGCCGGTGCCGGAGGAGGAGGAGGAGCACGAGAAGAGCTAGGAGTAGCTCGTGAAGAGCTAGCTCCCGGGATTTTCTTACCGGGTCGAAATACCCAAAGACCGGTTTCCTCGTCTTGTTTCCAATCCGCTTTCATCAAGGAAGTAAGATTGATTTGGTTTTGGAGTGGGATAGGATTGTCAAGAGAGACGTCTAGACCAAGTTTGATAAAGAGGTTACTAAGAAGACATCCATAAACTAATGTTTTAACATGTTTTGAAGGAACAATGTTTATGACATCAACTAGTTGACTGAAGATAATATGGGGTAGATTAATTTTGATCTTATTATTGAGACAGTGCATTCACCACAAATCCTTAATACGAAGAGTAGAGTACCTACCTCCGGATGGTCTAAACCACTAAGAGATCATCAGATGAAAGAAAACGATCGTGATGAGATCGTAGAGTACTAACACTAGCATTTGGAACATAGGGATAATCTACAGTTTCATTTTCATTATATAACCCATCATCATTTAATCCAAAATGTGAAGCTATAATCGTGGGGTCAATATTAATATATTGGCCTAAAAGATATGATCTAATGGCTATAGTCCCACTTTGAGTTTCGTTTCGAATACATACCGCATTGGAATAGAAAATGCGGACTAACTGTTGATAAACGACAGTTTGAGCTGAAACATTTTATCAAACTTCCAAGCTTTAAGAATTGGAAGGTATTCAAAGTTAATATCTATCATAGCTTGAAGAGAAGGAATACGCTCTTCCCGGATTCTATAAGTTTGAAAAGAATTTCTGTACCTAGAGTAAAATTCGTCTCTACGAGGTAAAACAAGATCCTAATAGAGATGAAGGTGGAGGAGGAACGAGATTAGGAGGTTGGTTTGAACGACAATGACTCGACGAAGTCCTAGGAGTTTGGGATTAGACATGGTTTAAGAATCGGAAAAAGAGAATATAACCTGCAAATTGAAACACATGTATGCAAAAATAATCAATCCCAAAACGCAATTGAATCCTCAATATCTCAAGGTTCTCTAAACCAATCATAATGGGCATAGTTTTGAAAAACTATTTAGAAAACAGTGTTTGAAAATTATAATATGTATAGTTTTTCATGAAAACAACATAATTAAATCAAAAACATCAAATTTAAAATTGATTTCAGATTTTCGATTTTTTTTATTTCGAAAATTCACAAATACATTGAAAATTTGTGAGTTTTTTTATGAAATTAGTTGTAAAAACTAGTTTGTAATCATCAAACAATCAATGCCCGATATAATATTCATCCTAAAACTAATTAAAACTAGTCCTAAGATCAAAAATCAATAAAATAGAAGTTTTTGAAATATTACCTTAAAAATTTCGGATTTGAGAGGAATGTGATGTTGTTTTGCACGATTTGAGGATTAAAGCAGGATTAGGAGTTGAAAAGCTCGAAGATTCTGACAAAATTACGTTGATTTTGAGAAAAATGAGGATTTAGAGGAGTGAGAAGGGCGTATGACTGATGAGGATATAGTTTTAGGTTTGAAACAAATAAGAAAATAAGCATTTTAAACCTAAAACCCGACGGATGCATCGATGCATTACCCGTGCATCGATGCACATTCAAAGGGATGTATCGATGCATTAAGCACAGAAATGACAAAAATCTGTTTTAAACACTCAAAATGCTAAATTAATTAGCTCTAGTGGTATTGGCAACTCATATATTGAAAATTAATCATGTTCAATCAATCAAATTAATCCTTAAGCTTCATTTGAACATAAAATTAATTTTCTCTAAAGAACATAAACTCCCCCTAACTAATAGCAATGAATGCAATCAAAAATTATCATTATATGCATTTTTCATTTATACTTAAAAGTGCTAAAATTATTTTAAACACTAAGTGAAGATAGGTCAGTTAAACCTAATTCTCTCCTAAGTGTCCAAAATCTTTCTTTGTCTAAAGGTTTTGTAAAGATATCCGCTAATTGGTGCAAAGTATCAACAAATTCTAGAACTACATCTTCCTTAGCGACATGGTCTCTAATGAAGTGATGTCTAATTTCAATATGCTTAGTTCTAGAGTGTTGGATGGGATTTTTAGTGAGAAAAATAGCACTAGTATTATCACACTTGATATGAATGGTACCTACTTCAATTCCATAATCAAAAAGTTGTTCCATAAAACTTGTGCACAACGACTACCGGATGAAATATATTCCGCTTCAGTGGTAGATAATGCGACACAATTTTGTTTCTTTAAAAACCAATAAATCAACATAGTTCCAAGGAATTGGCAAGTACCCGAGGTACTTTTCCTATCTAATTTGCATCATCCATAATCCGCATTAGAGAATGCATGCAAGCTAAAGCTAGAGTCTCTAGGCTACCAAAGTCCTAAACTAGGAGTGTCCTTAAGGTATCTAAAGATCCTCTTAACAACTAGTAAATGTGATTCCTTAGGGCATGATTGAAATCTAGCACATAAGAAAACACTAAACATAATGTCCGGTCTACTTGCAGTTAGATAAAGCAAAGAACCAATCATTGACCTATATAATTTAACATCCACACATTTACCTCCTTCATCTATGTCAAGCTTTGTCGATGAGCTCATTGGAGTGTTATGTGGCTTCCCATTTTCCAGTCCAAACTTCTTGAGCATATCTTTAACGTACTTAGCTTGATTGATGAAGATGCCATCTTTTCTTTGCTTGATTTGGAGTCCCAAGAAAAATGAGAGCTCCCCCATCATGCTCATCTCGAATTCACTTTGTATTAGCTTAGAAAATTCTTGGCAAAGAATATCATTAGTAGAACCAAATATTATATCATCAACATAAATTTGAACTACTAGTAAATCTTTACCTTTATGCTTTAAAAACAATATAGTGTCAACCTTCCCTTTTGAAAAACCTTTTTCAATTAAAAAATTTGGCAATCTTTCATACCAAGCTCTAGGAGCTTGTTTTGAACCATAAAGTATTTTTGTCAATTTAAGAACATGATTTGGAAATTCTAAATCTTCAAAACCTGGAGGTTGTTCCACATACACTTCTTCCTTTCTAAAACCATTTAAAAATGCACTTTTAACATCCATTTGATATAATTTAAATTCATGAAAACATGCAAATGCTAATAACATTCTAATTACTTCCATCCTAGCTACGGGAGCGTATGTTTCAGCATAATATATGCCTTCTTCTTGAGTATAGCCTTGGGCAACAAGTCTAGCCTTGTTTCTCACTATATTATCACTTTCATCAAGCTTATTCCTAAACACCCATCTAGTACCTACAGTATATTTATTACTGGGCCTTTTAACTAATGTCCATACTTTACTTCTCTCAAATTGATTTAACTCTTCTTGCATAGCCATAATCCAATGTTCATCTTTTAATGATTCTTTAATATTTTTAGGCTCTATGCATGAGATAAATGCAACATAATTACAAATATTTCTAAGAGAAGATCGAGTTGTTACCCTTTTTGATGGATCACCTATAATCTCACCATCCTTGACATAGTTGTACTCTCTTGGGTAAGATACTTCCCTTTCTTCAATGGTTGGATTCTCGAGAGGATCTTGAGTTTCCTCATCTTTCGTTTCTTCCTTTGATGATGGTTCTCCAATGTCATGTTCACCGTCATTTATATTTATAATACCTACATCATCATTCAAATAAGAATCCTTCCTCGAAAGGGGATTATCATCGAAAACAACATGTATAGAATCTTCTACAACTAAAGTTCTTTTATTAAATACTCGATAAGCTTTAGAATTTAAGGAATAACCTAGAAAAATTCCTTTATCACTTTTAGCATCAAATTTGCCAAGATTGTCTTTACCGTTGTTTAAAACAAAACATTTACATCCAAAAGGATGAAATAGCTAATGTTAGGCTTTTTATTTTTGAAAATTTCATATGGAGTTTTCTTTAAGATTAGACTAATCATTACTCGATTTACAATATAACAAGCGGTATTTGTGGCTTCCGCCCAAAAATATTTTGGCAAATTGTTTTCACAGAGCATGGTTCTAGCCATTTCTTCTAAAGTTCAATTTTTCCTCTCAACAACTCCATTTTGTTGAGGAGTTCTAGGTGCTGAAAAATTATGACTAATACCATTAGAATTAAAAAATCAGTAAATCCAAGATTTTCAAATTCAGTTCTATGATCACTCCTAACACTAGTTATAGAGTAACCTTTTTCGTTTTGGATTACTTTTGAAAACGTGATGAATTTTTCTAATGCTTCATCTTTAGTAATTAAGAATAGAACCCAAGTATATCTAGAATAGTCATCTACCAAGACAAATGCATATTGTTTTCCACCCAAGCTAGTAGTTCTAGTTGGCCCAAAAAGATCTATATGGATCAATTGTAATACTCTACTAGTTGATATACCATTAATGGATTTAAAAGAAATTCGCTTTTGTTTTCCTTTAGCACAAGCATCACAAATTTTATCATTATAAAATTTAAGCTTAGGCAACCCTCGAACTAAATTTCCTTGAATTAGCCGTTGCAAAATACTCATACTAGCATGTCCTAGTCTCCTATGCCATAATCAACTATCATGCTCATCCTTAGCAACTAGGCATAACTTAGTCATATCAAAAGAGTCTAAATGCACCATGTATATGTTTCCTATTCTATGACCAACAAGCATAATTCGATTAGATGCAATGTCAATAACTTTACAACCATTAGTTTCAAACATGACATTAAATCCTTTATCACATAATTGACTAATACTTAAGAGATTATGCTTTAATTCATTCACATATAAAACATTTTTAATTTGTATGGAAGAGGTATTACCTATAGTACCTATACCTTCGATGTGACCTTTTGAATTATCACCAAAAGTCACTTCTTCTCCATTTTTGGCGTTAAACTCTATGAACCGGCATTTTTCCACGGTCATGTGTCTTGAGCATCCACTATCAAGGTACCATGAGTTTGAATTTGATTCCCGTGCCTTGTAGCAATGCTCATTTTCCTACAAACATAGATTAATTTCTAATTTTTGGTACCCAAATTCTTTTGGGTCCATATTCATTAGTTTCCAAAATCCTAGTCCCCTTAGGTATCCATTTGTGTAGGATATCTTTATCTTTAGTAGTAATGAGTCCTTTACGAACTCATATACTTCTAACAATTTTTCCATTAGAGGTTCTTCGGAGACCTCTATGATTGTAGTTTTTAAAACTTTTTCTAACAAAGTTGGATTTTGAATTTTCTCCATTTTCAAAACATTTTGTTCCATCTTTATCAAAAGAAGTTTTAAGATCATCAATTTTCTTTTGATGATCATCATTGACCTTTGAAAGTAAATTTTGTAAATCCAAATTTTTCTTTTCAAACTCTTCTAGTTTGATTTGCAAATCTTTGATTTTACTTTCAAGATCGTTGTTGGTTTTGGATATGAGTTTATTTTCATTTTTTAATTTTGAAACATCATTTTTATATTTTAAAAATAATTTCTCATAATCCGAAGCCAACCCATTATATTCCTCTAATAGCTCATCATAAGATAAATTATCAAATTCAGATAAATTAGAGGTTACCTTAGAATCTTCCCCGAATGCCATCAAGCACAAGTTTGCTACTTCTTGTTCCTCTTCATCGGAACCCTCTTCATCGCTCCATGTAGCCACATGAGCCTTGTGCTTATTTTTTGATTGACCTTTTCTTTTTAATTGTGGGCAATCATATTTGACATGCCCCGACTTTTTGCATTCATAGCAAATGATAGGGTCCTTCTCTTTTGGTTCATTTTTTAGGCCTTTATTTCGTTTGAATTTTCTTCTTCGGTAAGGTCTCATCATATTTCTGAACCGTTTGGTAAACAATGCCATTTCCTCGTCATCTTCATCCGAATCACTCTCATCTTTTGTGGATTTGAGAGCAACTCTAATGTTTTTCTTCTTCTCATTCTCCTTTGGTATCTCGTCAATCTTATCGAGGTCCACCTCATCTTCAAGCATCATTTCATGAGTGAGGAGGGAATGATTAGCTCTTGAAGAGTTAAGGACTTTAGGTTCTTAGTCTCGATGATTGCAGTCTTCTTGGATTGCCATGATTTTGGAAGTGAGTAAACTAACTTCCTCACAAGCTTTTCGTTTGGAATGATCTCTTCGTATGATTTGAGACCATTGATAAACGTTGAGAATCTATCTGTCATAGCTTTGATATCTTCATTTGGTTTCATTATGAAATTTTCATAGCTATGTGTTAGAAGACTAATTTTAGATTATTTTACCTCGTCGGTGCCTTTATGAGTGACTTGTAGTTTATCCCATATTTATTTGGCGGTTGTACAAGATGAAACTCTTCCATATTCATCTTGTCCAAGAGCACAAAATATGATATGGTTTGCTTTGGAGTTGAGCTGGAATATTCTTGTCTCTCATTCACTCCACAATCTTGGATGAGTGAGAGGCTTGATATATCCGTCTTCTACAACATTCCATACTCTCATGTTACTTGCTTAAATGAAATACATCATCTTATTCTTCCAATAGGCATAGTTAGCTCCATTGAAGAAAGAAGGCTTGTTGACGGGCATCGAATCGAGACCGGAGTTGACATTTGAAGTAGAGGCCATTGATGACTTGATAATCGATGTAAGTCTTCCCGAATCGACTCAAGAGGTGATTAAACCTTCAAATGAGTGAGGCTCTGATACCAATTGTTGAGTTAATCGATCGACGGAATCGGCCAAGAGGGGGTAAATTGGCAATTGAAATTTTTTGTGGAAGCTTTTGCAGAAAATTGAAAGTAATTACACATCGATTTAGAGTGGTTCGACTTTCTCAATCAAAGTCTACGTCCGCTACCTTAATTTATCCACACTAAGGATTTTCCAACAAATTCACTAATTTGTTCTTTCTTTTGAGGCCAAAGAGATAACCTTACAACTCCCTCAAGAATATACCCCAATTCTTGAGAACACTCTTTCTCAAAGAGAAGATTACAAATTTGAAAACTTACAAAGAAATCCTCACAAGGTAGATTGTTTGCACAATTCTATAACAAAGAAAAGAACACTCAAAAATGAATACGAGTACAAGTAGTGTTCTTGAAAGCAAAATGAATATTGAATGAAAAATAGGCTTGAAATGCTCAAACTTGAGCTTTGATGCTTTCTCTTTGATTCTCTCTTGATTCTCTCTTGATTCTTGTTGATTGTTGTTTCTTGTTTTTGATCAATGGCTTCTAAGCTTGTTTAAATACACCTTCAAATGATTCTGAACGTTAGGGATGATTAGTGGAGTCAATAGAGCCGTTTAAGTGTGAAAACAATTAATTAAAGCAGTTAGGAGCGTCAGAGCATCGATCATACCCTAGGTGCATCGGTGCATCAGTGTAAAATTCAAATATTTTGACCATTAGACTCTCAGTGCATCGGTGAACTAAGAGTGCATCGATGCATAAAATGCATTCGATGTTTTGAAAAAGCCTGAGTGCATCGATGCATGGTCTTGTGCATCGATGCATCAAATGCACTGAGTGCATCGATGCATGGTATGTGCATCGATGCATAAAATGCATTCGATGTTTGAAAAATTAATTGGTGCATCGATGCATGGATTGGTTCATCGGTGTATCACTTTGAAAAATTGATTTTAGGCTTGATTTTGGTTCAAAATACTTTGTGAAAATTGTTTTTAAAATAGTTTAAGTATAAAACACAATTTTACACATTTAGTAAGGTTTGAAATTGATATTGGAAGACTTGGAGTAATAATTTGATATTCGAGTAATTAAATCGAATATACTTAGAAAATCATTTGTGAAATCTTAAAATTCATTTAATTTAATTTGTTATATCGAAACATCAAAATGTTTTCAACAATTTTTTGATTTATGACAATTTCTTCTCGTGATCTCGCTACCTCCATGCCTAGGAAATATCTTAGAGTTCCCAAATCTTTGGTTTCAAATTCCTTTGCTAGTAAAGTCTTCAAATTTTCGATTTCAACTAAGTCATCACCCGTGATGATGATATCATCAACGTAGACAATCAAGATTGACTTCTTCTTATCAGAAGCAACTTTTACAAATAGTGCGTGATCGGATTGACACTGTTTATAGTTGTCTTGTAATATTACCTTCGTGAATCTATTAAACCAAGCTCGAGGTGATTGTTTTAGACCATATAAAGATTTCAGTAATTTACATACTCGGTTATTTTCATAATGAATTCCTTGTGGAACTTGCATATAGACCTCTTCTTCAAGATTGTCATTGAGAAATGCATTTTTCACTTCTAGTTGGTGAAGTATCCAATCCTTGTTTACCGCCAAGGATAATAGAACTCGAACTGTGTTGAGTTTTACAACTGGAGCAAAGGTTTCCTAATAGGTAACTCCATAAGTTTGAGGAAACCCTTTTGTCATAAGTCTAGCCTTATATCTCTCAATTTTTCCATCAGCCTTGAATTTCAAAATAAAGACTCATTTGCAGCCGACTAGTTTCTTGTTTTTAGGTAGATCAACGATGACCCAGATTTTATTGTTTTCTAGAGCTGGAATTTCTTCTTCAACTACCTTCTTCCACTTAGGACTTTTTGATGCCTCCTCTATGGTTTTTTGAATTTGAATATGATCAACCTAAGCTATGAAAGTCTTAAGACCAGACATTAGTTTCCCATTAACAACAAGTTTACTAATAGGATAAGTTGTACACCGTCTAACTCCCTTTCTTTGAGTAATTGGTAACTCACTAGTATTAATTACCACATCCAACTTACTTTGGTAATCATCCCCTTCGTTTGTGGATGGATTTAAACCCGATTCTGGCTCTTGACAATGCATTGGTTGCGGTGTGGAAGGTAGGGTTTGTTTGGGTCTTCTTTTGTAGATAAGAATATCGGTAGATGGCCTGATTGTTTTATGAGAGTCGATGGGATTAGTGGATTGGTTTTCATTATCAGATGTGGTGGTATTAAGAGGTTGTGGAGTGGTAGTTTTTTAAGTAGAAGATGTACTGAAGGGTAACTCAGTAATAATCGATAAAAATTGAAATTCAGACTCACTCTCCCCCTGGATTTCAATTTTTGAGAAGAACGGTTTATGCTCTTGAAAAGTGACATCCATAGATATGAAGAATCTTTTGTAGAATGAGAATAGCAACGATAACCTTTCTGATGGGATGAATAACCAACAAAGACACACTGAATTGCACGAGGATCAAGTTTAGATTTATGAGGATTATGGTCATGGATAAAGGTAGTACAACCAAAGACACGAAGAGAAACAGAAGAGGTAAAAGGTTTGAAATGAGTAAATTTAGTGGAAAGGATATCCCCGTTGACACTTAAAGACAAGAATTTTACTAGGAAAATGATTGATTAGAAAAGTAGTTGTTAAGAGAGCTTCACCCCAAAGGTATTTCGGAACATTAGAATAAAAAAGGAGTACTCGGGTTACCTCAAGAAGATAACGGTTTTTACGTTTGGCGACCCCATTTTATTGTGGAGTGTCGACACAAGAAGTGAGGTGGACTATTTCGTTTTCCTGGAAGAAAGATCCCAACAACTAAGAGAGGTATTCCCCACCATTATCAAATTTTAGGATGCCAATGGAACTTTGGAATTGTGTTTAAACCATTTTATGGAATCGCTTGAAGATGATACAAGACTCAGATTTGTCCTTCATAAGAAAGGTCCAAGTGGTACGAGAGTGGTCATCAATAAAAGACATAAACCAACGAATTCCATGTAAACCTGTAACCCTTGAAGGTCCCCAAATATCACTATGAATTAAGGAAAAAGGTTTAGGTGAACGGGAAGGAGAATGAGGATAAGAGCTCCGAATGTGTTTAGCAAGAGAACAAATTTTACAAGAAAATGATGTGGGGTTTTTATTAATAAATAATTTGGGAAACAATTTTGCAAGATAAGGAAAACTTGGGTGACCTAACCTAAAATACCATAACACAATGTCGGCATTCACATCTATAGAGAAACTGAAACAAATGAATTGATAAATGGTGCGTGGTTTGGAACGAGAGCATAAGGAGGAACGTCAAGAATATAGAGTCTACCATGATGCCTGCCAATCACAATCCCCGAGATCAAATCCTGAAATTCACAATGAACATGAGTAAAATGAGAAGTACAAGCCAATTTGGTAGATAATTTACTAATCGAAAGAAGATTACAAGTCAAACTTGGAACAAATAGAACATTAGATAGAATAATGTGGCTATTAATGCGAACCAAGCCACTGCCCTTAACAGATGATAGGGAGCCATCAGCAGTACGAACACTGCATGAGATATCATTTTTGTGAAATGTTGAAAATAAATTGAAGTTACCTATCATATGATCACTTGCTCCTGAATCAACATACAAGAGAATATCCGGGTGAATGTGATAAGGAGGCAAAAGGAGAACTACCTTAGCTAAAAGTGCAGACAGACTTGGGCTCAATAGAAGGAGGAATGTAAAAACCAAATATATGTCGTAGATTGTCCAGTTGTTGACGAGAAAATGAACCACATTCCAATGTTGTGACAGCAGAGTTACCGTGGGATAGACGAAGATGATTCGATGGAGTCCAATTGGTCGGACAACCACGTAGTTTCCAGCATTTATCACGAACATGACCAGGTTTCCGGTAGTGATCACACCAGGGATAGTCTTTCTTGATACGAGTGTCACTGGAGGAATGGGTATTCAAGGTAGAACTTTCAACATGGTGGAATCATCAGAAAGTGGCAAATTTCTTCGTGGAAGACTTTAGAGAACACCTCACGAAGAGATAGAAGAGGCCTGATGCCTAGAATCTGGCCATGGACATCATCAAGAGAGACAGACAACCCCAACAGGAATTGAAAAATACGTTATTTTTCAAGCAGCCCTTTGTAGAGTTTGACATTTGAACCAGTTTGCCAAGCGAAAGTTTCGAACAGATCAATTTGCTGCCATAAACGAGATAGCTGAGTAAAGTATTCTGTAACAGTAAGATCACCCTGCTTCAAGTCATTGATCCGGCATTCAATGGCAAACAGGGTGGACACGTTTTCCTAATTAGAGTATGTTTCCTTGGCAGCGTTCCAGATTTTTAAGGCAGAGGTGTAGAGCATGAAGTTCACGCTAATGTCAGGCAGTATAGAGTTGAGGAGCCACAACATGATTGTGGTATTCTCGGTGAGCCTAGTGTCGTATTGGGGATCGAAGGGATCAGGGACCATCATATTATCAAAGATATATTACTGTTTTTGGTTACTAATGATGAACAGACGCACGGATTGAGACCAGACAATGTAATTCTCACCATTGAGATAATGACAAGCAATGAACGAGGAAATCGAGTCGAAAGGAGACTGCTGGATAATGGAGTTTTCAACCTCGGATGGAAGATTCGATGAAGAATGATACACTATAACTATCGAGAAGAGGAATTGAAGGTTGCGTTACGGGGAGACCAGGCTGATCGAATAGTGACCAAACAGCAAAACGGGAAGGTCTACCGTTGTGATGAGGGTAGCGCTGGACCAGTGGTGCG
Organism: Hibiscus syriacus; assembly: GCF_006381635.1. Classification (NCBI taxonomy): domain Eukaryota; kingdom Viridiplantae; phylum Streptophyta; class Magnoliopsida; order Malvales; family Malvaceae; genus Hibiscus; species Hibiscus syriacus. The sequence goes on from NW_024062608.1 coordinate 1,078,777, forward strand.
ATGAGAGAAGTACGATGAGAATAGCAGAGGTGCGACAGAAGCGGCATTGTGATGAAAGTGGTACTGGGAGAAGAGCATCGTTGTGGATACACAGCAATGAGACGATTCTGCGACGGTGTGATGATTCGATGGAGAAACGCTAGAGTGGTGTAACAAGGGGACGGAACTTGCGAATGAAAACGACGCTGCGAGAGATTTGGTGTTGTGATGGGCACAGCGGTGTGATCGGATATTCACGATTAGGAGGACAATAATGTGTTTTTTATACACGATTTAGTGTTGTGATGGGTACAACAGTGTGATTGGATATTCACAATTGGGAGGATGACAGCGGCATCAATACTGGATCGACACCGGCGACGACTGATTCCATGTAAATAACTAGATTTTTCCAGTAGTGAAAGAATTAAAATTCTTTTATTCAAAGGAAAATTGTATCTTACACAAGAGGGTACATAGGCTTTTTATACACATGAATTAGAGACCTAGATAAAATATGAGTAATCTTTTCTACAAATTAAGAAGTAGTTTTAGAGATAAATTAGGATGCAGAGTTTAACTTAAACATTACTTACAAAATTGAGGTGTTCGTAATTTTTTTGTATATTTTATGAACATGCAAAAAATTAAAGATTATTGCATAATTTATCCAAAATATTAGGGTATTAAACTGCCCATTTCTTCTCCTTTTCTTATTATCATTTCTCTATAACTCTTATATTTCTTTTCTCTTAGTTAACCCATTATTTTTTGTTTGGTCCTAATTCACCATTGTTTGTGTCATTATGGGTCTCACCACCAGTATCACTCGACTCATCTCGTCATTCTCGTTCATCCGTTGCCCTTGGATTTTTTGTCATTATTTCGTTATCAAATGGGGATGAGTTATTGTTTCATGTATTGTAAAAAAACCCATCCCCGCCTTACTTTTCCATAAATCGATCATGGTAAGTGACTCCCCTCATATTGAAATTCAAATCTGCAATTTTGTTTGTGTAATTCTAGCCACCGGAGAACCTCTCAAGTGCTATCGCTGCGTGTGTGGGAGAATTCCAAGCTATTAAACCGGTCTAGCTTATGTCGGTCTGACTAAATTGGTCTCAAACCAGTCTAACCAAACTGAATTGTTGACCTAATTGAATAGGTCTAACCAAACCGAATCGCTAACTAAACCAAATAGTTAACCAAACTGAACCATTGATTGAATCAAACTATTAACCAATCCAACCATTAACTGTTGACCATTTACTTTTTACATCGATTTTTTTGTTGATCCATACTTTTATGTTTTTTGGCAGCATGAGTTCATTTTCACAATCCGTTTTGTCAAATTCTAACCTTAAAGCCATGTTTTGCATCATTTATTACTTTGTGTTGTATTTATGTTAAGTAAATTCTAGAAATTAAGGTCTTACTTTTGGATATTGTGCTTTGAAGATGATCACGGGTCTCCACAACACTCTCTAGTAGATTTTGACCATCCTCGCTCAGTTTAGCTCGATTTTGTACATTTGACTCAAGATACACGTCTCTATTCTACTGAACCTAGTACTATCGACCGTGGGAAGCATAAGGCTTAGTCAATATTGATTAGATAAATTAGGTGTGCTCCTCGTTATGTATGCGTGCGTGTGTGTGATGTGTTTATTTGTTGTATATTTCATCGGTATGTCTGAATCCTGATTAATGTTATGTTTTTATAATATGCGTAATGATGTAATTTTGTATTCATGTTTTGGTTCTTCTTCGGAGGGTAATGCCCCCATCTTGTTTCCTGATATTTGTATTATGTTTGGGTTCCTCTTTAGAGAGTAACGTCCCCATCTTGTTTCCTGATTATTGTATTATGTTTGGGTTCCTCATCGGATGTTAATATCTCCATTTTGATTCATGTATTCTATTTGGGTTTCTCTTTGGAGGGTAATGTCTCTTTCTTGTTATCCCCATGAAAGGTAAGATTGTAAACATATATTGTAATATCCTGATAGGGACGCTACCTGACTTATTGTTGGCATGGTTTTATGTTGTGTGTTATATCACTTTATCTAACTATATTTAAGTATTAATATTTGTTGGATCTAGAGGACACGCCGAGTCTTATAGCTCATTCTGTTAGTTTCTATCTTTTCAGATCCTTTTGGCCCTTATAGGGTTCAGTTGGTACTTGGAGAATCAACTTTTCGATCATTTTATCAGACATCTTATGATCATTTTCAAACTTTAAACTTTTTACATATATTTCTATTAGACTTGTTTATTTTTGGTGTATTTTGAAATTGAGAAACATTTTTATGGGGTTTTAGACTTTATTTTGGCATGCATTCTTTTATAAAACTAAATTTTATTATTGAAATATACAGATGTTCTGTCACAATATGTTATATTTGAATTATTTTAGAGATATGGTATAACCAATGAACTCGAAATAGTTTTTTTGTTAATTTATACCTTGGTAATTTTTAGGCTCAATCGTCCGATTGAGTCGGGTTAAGGGGGTCACAATTAAGCTCATACGTATTTTACAATAGAAATTACAACAACTAAACTCTGATAAACTCTTTGATTTTAGTATGATCTTTCAATAATCTTTATTCTTGTTGTTGAGATACTTTGCGCTTGTTTTTACATCCTCTTTATGATTGCTAGTCACTAGGAGCCGTTAAGGATGCAATAGAGTTGCTACTTACAAAGATACAAAGTTTTTTACCGTACGAATGACCAATCTTTTTATGAAAATGATCAATCCTTTTCTAAAAAATGGAACATTATCAACTAAAGGATTGATGCTTCGAAGGAATGGATTTACAAGTTATGCATAAGCCACAAATCATAAATTTATAATTGTTTACATATTACATTATTATCCTACCTGAAATCTCCGCAAGACTCAATGCTAGACCAATATCTAGATCTCTACGACCAAGTTGGTGTAACTCTCCACAATCCTTAAGAATCCTTAATCCTCTTAGCTGATTATTGAGAAATACCCACTGAATTGAAATTCCTCTTACTCTTATACCAAACTCCCCTATCAAACACATACATTGCACTCACTACTAGTCTTTAACATACCATGCCAGCTCAAAAAATATCTTAGATGGATCTTACGTTAACTGGGTATGAATATCAATGTGCAATACCTCACAAAATCTCCTGCGCCTCTACACCTTTGTCGAGAACTTGGGAGCATAGTGACTTAATCTTAGAAAAGTCATACTCATATACAGTCCAATACCCCTAAACCAAATGTGAGAACTATATCTTTATATCATCCATTTAAGTCTCACCAATATACTTTTTCTTGAATTCTCTCAAGAATAAATATCACATCGACATCTCTAACTGCAGAGTCATCTAGAATGTTTCTCATCAATCAATGATGTCATCCTTAAGCAAAAGGGTGATGCACTATAGATTATTCTCACGAGTAAGATGAAGATGTCTTAGAATTCTCAAGGTCTCTCTTAACCACTAGTTAGTTTTATCGGATCGTCATCACTCAAACTATAAAATTAGTTGTCTTATATCTCATGAGTCCTTCAACTAGGCACTCATGTGGTTTGGTCGACGAAGAACAATGAGAAACATATGGGGGTAGTCTGAGCTCTCAGAATTGTACTCGCAATCTATTTAAACATAAAGATCAAATTCCTAAAGAATGTTTTCTTCTCAACCCATGCATCCTTCGAGACTATGACAATACTTCAGTTATGCTTTTTTTTTTTATCTTTCCTATGTACTTTTTTTTCATTGAATTTTTATATATGCAAGATAAAGATAAAATACATTTATATATATATATATATTATGTTATATATTAATATTATATATTAATTCAAATGACCCAATTCGAGAAAACTCAAAATTCTAAAATTCGCACGAATAGAATGGCTTTAGTGGTAAAGGAATTATTGTTATTCCTTGAAGTCTCGAGTTTGAGCACCAAGATATCAGGGATGTGAGTATTTAATATCGAATAGTTGAGAGTTATTTTTGAACAAATATTACATTGTATTTACCCTAGGTTAATGAAAAAACAAAATTCAAATATCCGTTATTCATTTGAAAGCCCACAAGCGGTCCAAACATTAAAATGGGTCCAAAACTCAAAATACAAAAATGTAGACCAAAAGCATGAATCAAGCTTTAGAAGTTAAAAATCATAAAATTTATAAATAATAGTAAATAAATCAATAATCGAACGATTTGATATCCACAATTTTAATTGTACACACTTCATCTTTACATTATTAATTAACATTATAACCTTGATTATCACCTTATATAATAAAGCAAAGATAATCATAATCCACTATTTACAATGATTATGTCGGAAAAGATTAGGGATGGGCAAGGGACTCAAATTCGATGGGGACCCAAGCGGGGTCATTTTTTTTAATCGGGTTTGGGTCGGGTCGGTTTTTTAAGGTGATGTTCGGGTCAGGTCGATTCAGGTTTACGGTGAAAAATACTCGACCGGGAAAAAATATAATTTTACCTTATATATTTTGAAATAAATACAATAATACCCCTCTATATATTATTTTCAATTAAATCATTATTTGTATTGAATAAAAATAATATTTTTATTATTTTGGGTCGGGTCAGATTGGGTTCGGATTTTATCTCAAAATCAGGTCGGGTCAAGTTGGGTGAAGGATGTGAAATTTTCGGATTGGGTTGGCCGGAACCCAACCCAAATCCGACCCATGCCCATCCCTAGACAAGATATCATAATCATGTAAAATGATAGCATTCAATACAACATATAGAGTAGTACAGTAACCTATAAACAAATCCTTAATCTCTAACATTCAATTCTATGCTACAAATTGAAAATAATATATATTTTAAAGCCTTTTTCATCATCAAAGACGTTCAAAATTAAAAAGAAGGGATATATTTTGAGGAAATAAAGTACGCTAAAATCTTATGGCATTATTTTTGGGTATGAATGTCACATGCTTTCTATGAGTCCCCACTAGTCTATCATTTCAGAGAAATCAATAATTCCAACAAATGCATATATCGCTATCGTTTCACTTCGCAAAAGTACGTACAAAAGCACATGGGGGCAAAATTTTGATGCATGTTGTCTAACAGGATTCTTCATCCATCTATCAATAATAATAACAGTAAAAAAATAGTCTCCTCTATTCCCTATTATATATATACACCTATATATATATATTAATAATATAAGATAAATACAATATAATATTTATTTAAAAAATTAACCATTAATACATACACACCTTAAAAATAACGGCTCAAATCAGATATTTTTAAAAGAAAAACACTCCTAATACTCGACTTATCTATTTAACACTCATACAAAGAGAATATGTTGAATTTCAGGAATTATGTTAGAATCATTAGAGGTTGCAGATGAAATAGGGGTAGAATAGCCTGCCATTGACGGAGGTCAGTGTCCAGGCTAGATTTTAATTGCATATGATTCGGCACTAAACCTGAAACTGGCTGATAATTAACTGTAATGTAAGACCATTCAACATCTCTACTTCATCATTGTACTTCACATTCAACGTACTATCAACATCTCAGAAATTCACATCTATCAGTTTCCGGTACATTCATCGGCTCGAGCACGAGAAACCATTATCTGTGACCATATGATCTCTATAGCAATCATTCAAGCCCTTTATCCAACTGTGAACACGTTTCATCTGTACCTGACAAAACGTTGATGAAAACATATTCTTGGTCACGTTGCGGAAATTTCAACATCGATAAAAGAAAAAAACAAATGATGAATCAATAATATTGGATGATGACCATCAACTAGTTTCCTAGTTTATATGCAGGCAGATGTTTTGGAGTTGCGAGCCTGTATTGTACCAACTTTACCTCCTTTTTATACTGAATACAAATTTTCTACGGCGCCCTTTAATTAGCTTCGGCAATAAATAAGTGACCTAATAAGCCAAAAAGAAAGAAACGCCAAAGCAAGAAGCACGAAATGGGTTCGAATTCAATTAATTACGATCTTCAGTTCCTTTCAGCATGGAAAATGCAAGATGGAAAAGGACTGCAATTTTGGTGTCCGCATGAAAGTCGGAAAAAGTTGAGATATCGTTTAGCTTTTCATTTTGTCCTGAAAATGAAACGAAAGCCATCGAGAAACGGTCGATTCGTGGTTTGTTTTGTTCGTAAACATAGCTGAAATAGAGCTCATATCCGCATGACGTTAACTACCACAAATCTTGAACAACTTCCTTGATCTCGACATTGCAATGATAATATGTACTAATGGAAAACAACAAAACATTGATGATGGTATCGTGGATTATTCGATCCCTTCATCAACTTCGACAGCAAATGTTGGCACGATTAACCTGTGGAAAGATTCCCATCTCTCCTGCACCACTTATCCTTTTTAGAAACACCACACAGATATATAATAGTTGTATAGAGTTGTAGGGTCCCATTGAACTTGGTTGCAGGCAATCAAAGACAGTTCAATGGGAGCTACCATCAATATTATCTTGGTACCATATAAGTACTAAAGATTTTAACATATACAAGAACATGCTTCTTCTTTTGACGTTATCATGAGATCTCCATTGATATTATTGCCTCAATCAATTCATTAAAATAATGAACACATATCTCAGGATGTTATTCTAGATACATATATATTTAATATTCACGCTTCATGGTATAGTTTCCCCAAACTAGGACAAGTAACGAGAATAAATAAAGTATGAATGAATAAAATTGATACCATTTAAAAAAATAGATAATAATTTTTTAAACCAATTCAAAACAAAAATAATCAAATTATATTTCAATTGCTTTTTACTTAAACTCAGATCCAATCCTGCCCATAAATAAAAGGGACAAAAATGGTTCTAGGTAGGAACTCTTTTGCATGGTAGCATTAAATTTGCAAAGGGGAGGACACGTGCGTGGAGCCTGGCTTTCACACGTGAGTGGGGTATTTTTTCTTAGTTTAGATGAAAAGAGGAGGCTGTCAAGCGTGTGAGGATGAGATTCACGTGAGACCTTACCTCAAAAGAGAAAAGATGATTAGAGAAAGAAGAAAAAGTGAAAAAGGAAGGCTGGGCATCGACATTCAATCTGGTTTGCAATTGAATAAACAAATCATTACCCAATTTAACTCTTCTTTTTTTGGAAAAATAAAAATATAATTGGGTTTCTTATCTTATTAATTATTAATTTCGTTGTAATCCTCCTTCATGTTGAGCCATGAGTAGCAATGAAAGAGAAACAGTTTTTGTTTTTAATATTCAACATCTTCTTGCTTGGAAAGAAAACAACGTACAAATTAATACTGTCGGTTAGAACACAGACTAAAAAGTATATATATTTGTGAAAATTACGGAGAAAGAAACCTTGTTTTCGAATAATATAATTAATGGTGAAAGATGGTGACTAAAACAAGGAACCATGTCAAGAAGAAAACTGCCTAGAGTGGTTGTTAGCTTCATCGACTACGACTGAGTCACCTATAAATCAAGACTACTTTCTGATATTAATTTCTATAACAAATTTATGAATGACAAAATCTACTTAAAAATTAAATTTAATTATTTTATTTAGTTTTTATTATTTTAATTAGTGAAATTTTAGATGTTTAGTATTTTATTCTTCTCTTGTTTTAATGAGCTATTTTATTTGATAATCTTATGTAATTTAAATAATTTATGTTTATAATTTATATTTAAATAATTAATGTTCAAATAATTTATATTTAAATAATTGATAAAAAAAATATTTCATAGGTTTTGCTAATTCTTAGCTAAAAAACTAAATAATACGTGGTAGGTATGCATGGTAATTAATTATATATAACATGGCTTTGTTTAAACATAAAATTAAGATTAAAAGAAGTATTTATTCACATGGTGGAAATCAAAATGTAGGTTGGGAAATGGCAACCTTTGTCTACTTTTCTCCTTTGTGAGAATGTAAACATTTTTGGTATTATATATACATATATAATAATGAATTTCGAGGGAAAATAATATATATCAACGAGTGTTAGTACAAGTAATTATAATTCAAGATTTTGAACTTATAAGATCAAGTTTAAATCCAACCGTCGTCACTCTTGATGAACATCTATAAATTCCTATGCATATTCTAATCGGGTAATTAAAAAAAAACACACATATAAGGTTCCTTTAATAGTTGTGCCCATATTATATGTGACTCTAATCATAAGTAATTATCTAAGAAATCAACATATAAGAACCTTTATGTTTATTATTTAATATAAAAAAGAAAGAATGAATAAGAAAAGGTTAATCAAGCATGCCCATCTTGACACTATCAACCAGAAAGCAGTTATGTGTGCTTTTCACACCTTACAAACCCCACATAAAACCACGGCGGTAATTGATAGTTATTGGTCGGGAACCGACACTATTCCACCTACTTCTGTCTCTTGTAAACTACGTTCAATGCTCTAAAGCATTCGCTTATTTTTATTATAATGAAAAATAAAATATCGTATTTGAAACTTAATTAAGATTATGATAAAATTTTGTTTAGCCCATCATATATTTATTTGAATTAAAATAATATGCTTATTATAAGTGACTTGTATAATGATAAAGAGATTATATAATTTATTCTTTCATCGTACCGTAAGTTATTACGACTATTGGCCTAGCTAGTCAATGCTAACGAAAACATTGCCACACAAACATAGACGCATTATAAGATCCTGCCCCCGTCTAATGTACTTATAAAAATAAATACCTTTCTATATATCATGTTAAGTTATTTTTATTGTTTTAAAGATAAATACCTTTATATAATTTCAAAATAAAATAAATTATAAAAAAAAATTGATTCAATTTAAGTCTATTTTTAAAAAATATGAATTTATTGAGTGGGCTTAGTGGTTAAAGTAAATATTCTTCTTCTTTGAGGTTTCAGATTCGAGCAACTGCTTTTGCAGGGGGTGTGTGTTGTCAATGGCTAAGTATGAATATGAACAAATACTAACTTATAATCATAACATACTTTTCAAAAACATTATTGAACCGTAAAGTATCCGACATTTACTTTTGACCTATAAAGCATTCAATAAAGTATTTGGTTTTTAAAATTTGTTATACCTCTGGAGGTCACTTCCGGAAACTACTAGTTTTTGTCAGACAAGTCCTCGAAAAAAAAAATCCCTTCATTATTGAAATCTTCAAAGAACTATGACCTCCTTTCATAGGAGTATCAGAATCTTCAAGCTAGCTACAATGTATAGATAAGATATGTGACAGGCTCACATGATCTATTAGAGTGAATCTAAAATCTGACGATGATATCTAATTATCATGTTGATTTACGAGCGACCAAAATGACTATTTGTTTAGGTTCTGTCGTCTAGAGTTATTATAAATACCTCTCAACTACAATTGAGAGGCGATTCCTCGACTGCCTTCTTCACTCTTATATCCCCACAAGAAAGGACCAATCTAGAAAAATGAACTGTCAAGGTATATGAGACAAACATGTTCCATCAAGAAAAACAAAAATAAGTTAAATGTACTATATAAAAATTATTAATTATTTTTGAAATATTTATGAAAAAGTTAAAAAAAAATAACATATGTCAAAAAGCATAACTAAAGCTATTTTCGGAAAATTAATTTAAAAAGTTAATTTAAAAAATTAAAGATTAATAAATTAAATTAATTAAATTAAATTATTATAAACGTTTAAAATTTAGAAGAAAAAAACAAATATAATTGAATGCACCCAATTTTAATCTCCTTTGAGTCACTGATTCTGAAAGCACTTTAATTGCTCTTGTGCAAAACTAATACATATTGTCTAAGCTGTTCCATGTTGCGTATTAAAAGTTACTTATTGTTAATTATAAGTGCACCAGAATTTTAAATTTTATTACTGTATGGTTCTATGCTGATAAAAGAATTAGCTTAAATAGGTGAGTGGCTAAGGTTCAGATAATTAAGGTAGCATTTATCAGATTGGTGTAACTTTGAGTATTAATAGCTAATTTAAATTAAAAGATAAAAGTTTTTATAAGGTATGTTACATTTCGAAAGAAAAATCTAATTTCAAATAAAGAAGATATAATTGGCATAACATTAGTAAATTACAAATATAAACTGTAAATAAACATAAACTAATTGTTATCTCATGGATGTTTTTACCAAAAAAAATTTAATTAGTGTCGACCTCAACCTTAAAATCCAAAACGAAATTAAAAATATTTGAGGGTTATTTTTCTATTAAATCAATTTATAATTACGTAAAATTTTAAGCGAATATCTACATAAAAAATATTCCATTTATGGGGCCAAGGCTAATGCCTGGTCCCCTCTAGCTTTGTCACTGCATTTTTGTTTTTGACAAAAGTTTCGTCTTCGCTTAAACACTAGCGATTCTATGTGTAGATTTTATTTAGTAGGGCTAATTCATCAAAATTTCTAAACTATGCTTTACACATTATAATTGGCCTTTGGTTTTAAAAATTTTCAGATTAAAATTTTAAAATATTTTCGAACAAATTACAACATGAGATTAAAGTACTAGAAGATCATCGATGATTGTAAACCAGAATCGAGCGCAGTGACAAAACTATCATTAAACGCAAATGGTGTATTTAAACCCGATATGAGGGTTTAGAATATGAAAAATACCATGTATAACAAATAAGTGTTATCTTCATCAGTTGATATAACATTAAATCTAATCATAAGAAAAATAAATGAAAATATAAGCCAAACAACCGATAAATCAAACTGAAAATATGTTAAAAAGTAGATAAAAACGTGACATAAAGATAGAGTTATTAAAAAATTAAAAATAAAAGAAAAGCAAAGATGCAATATAAGAAAGTAAAGAAAATAAATAAATAAAATCAACGGTCGATGACTAACATTAAAAGTGTTGCCACTAGGGAAGGACACGTGATTTTAGAACTAATAAAATTTAAAATATAATAGAATTTAAAATTTTAGTTGGAGATGACTTCCTCACCTACTCCTTCCTCTATTCATTTGTGATGCCATCAATCAAATAAATATAAAAAGAGGTGATAAACATAGTAAGTTGAGATAACGTTTTATGGTTTTTTTATAAACATTTTTTACTGTCATTTTTTTATTAATATATGGTAATTATAAGTTATAATATAAAAATTATTAATCATTTGATGATGAATACTCAGATATCTTATAGCCGTTGACAATTGAACCCAAAACCTATAAAACCAATAATCATCGCTTTAACCATGAAATATCACTTTTGAAAATTACAATTAAAATATTTTTAAAATTTTTAGACTACCTATGAATATCTGTAGAACTAACCCTGTTATTAATAAAGAGGACGATTAGTGTTCACAAAAGTCGATGAAGATCGCGAGAATTTTGAAGTTAGATAAATTTTGTTTATTTATTATATTTCTTAAATTTAATAAGAGATGATGTGTTAATAATAATTTTAAATAAAATTAATTATACATTTTTAAATATGGCCATTGCCTTTGGGTTAATATATTTCTTAATAAAAATTCTAGTTATAAGAGAAGTTTTATATTTTTCTTAGTCATAGCTCTCATAGTCTGATTTTATTTTGTTATCAATGCAAGAAAATTGTGAAAGACGTTTTTGCCCTTACCAACTATTGCCATTCATGAATATACACAATGATTAGCTATAGTGTTTTGGTCATTTGAACGTATAGAAGGATGGTGGCAATTTGGATCATTGAAATGACTTTGTACTGACCTTATCTTTATTTTATTCCGTAGTTTGCTTTGGTTTCCAAAGGACGTCTTTTTAAATTACAATAATACCCCACCTTTCAGCGTAATAATTATTTTTAAAAATCCAACAATTAATTTCCCAAAACACACCCCTGTAAAATTATATTTAAAAAACATAATTATTTTTTTATAAAAATAAATTTAAAATGTTATCCTATGTTATTTTTACAAAATATAAAGTAACATTCTAAATTTATCTATAGAGTATTTTATTCTATAATCTTAAAAAAATTGATGAAATTAAAAGTTTCCACCAACTTATATTTTGTAGACTTCTATTTTTTTCTTATTAAATTTATTTCATTATCATATAGCAATAAAATTAATTAAATTATTTAGTTCTCAATTAATAAAAATAAATGAGGAAAAAGCACATAGTAGCATATAATAGTGAGGAAAAAGTGGCGAGTAAGAAAGAATAGCGTCCTCCTTTCTTTGGGGAGGGGCCAGGGTCTATTCCTTCATGTTTCTCTGAGAAAATAAATTTTCATGTAGTTTAATTTTTTTTACTGTTATAATCATTTTTGCCTCATATTTCACTTCTTTTGTTTTTAAGGTGTATTACAAAAGAGTTAAAATAAATAAATGATAGAAAAGGGGTCACAGCTGCAAAGGAGAGAAAGAGACGACAGACAGAGGAAACACACACATATACTGGGAAAAGAAAAGAGGGAGGGAATTGAAGAAGCTTTCAATACCATAGAAGAGACAACGATGTCTATGGGCTTTCATACTCTGCAACTCTAACAAGGTCTGCGGTCTGTCTATATATATATATATGCACACACTTTCTCAACATATTCTTTAAATATTTGTATATACCCGATGCTGAAAATAATTAGGAGGTTTACAAATTACAACAAATTCGAAATTATTAATAAACAAAAACCCATTCATAAATTTGTTCTTTTTCATTGTTTTCCTTAACTGAGAATTTGATCCTCTTTTCCTTTTTGTGATGAATAACACTGCTTTTCAAGGTGGGTGTTATTTGATTTCTTTTGTTTGTGAATTAACTGATAGACCCATTTTTTAGCAGCGAAAAAGGTGAAAGGAAGGTGTTGCTAGAGGGATCATGAAGAAGAAGATATTGGTATGGGAGTAGCGATTGTTTCTCGGCCCTACCCCAAGGTTCATCATCAAATTCCAATTCAGGAGGACCATTAATTCTACGAAATTCTATGTCCCAAGATTATCACCACCACCACCAAGCAGCTGGTATCTTCAGCTTCTCGAATGGATTCGAGAGATCAGCTATAAGCCACCAAGAACAGCAGCAACAGCAACTTCACTTAGCACAACAGATCCGGAGAGATAAACTGAGAGTTGAAGGCTTTGAGCAACCACCTCCGCCATTAGTAGGGATCGAGGAGGAAGAATCAAATGCTCTTCCTGTTTACGAAACGCCAGGCATGTTATCATCGGAAATGTTCTATTTCCCTTCGGGTGTGGCGGCCACCGCTGCCTCGACCGAGTTATTAGACCAGCCTTTACAGGGTAATTATCGAGAGCAAAAACCACCCAACGAGTGGTACAGCAACAGGCAGGGTGTTGTTGTTGGGGGTTTGGGACAGTTAGGTGAATCGAAGAGCCACAATAACCGTGACAGCTTAGCTCAACAGCAGTTACCAAGCATTCATGCAGACTCAGCAGCTGCCATGCATCTATTCCTGATGAATCCACAGCCAAGATCACCGTCTCCTCCTCCTCCGTCAACTTCTCTCCAAGGGTTTAATGTAACAGGTACGGGAGGGGCTTTTCCACCTCAGTTCAGTTGGGTTCCCAATAGTTCCCATGAAGGCGGTCACCCAAGTGAAATCGGAGGTAACCAAGGCCTTTCACTATCTTTATCATCTTTGCAACACTTGGAAGCCGTAAAAGCTGAAGAATTGAGGATGGGGGCTGGCGGGGTACTGTACTATAACCAAGGTGGAGGGTCTTCTGCCACTGCTACCCCTCATTTTCAGTACAAGCATTTGCAAGACGGAGTGGAACAAAACCACCAGGTTCACGTTGGGTACGGTTCCTCATTAGGAATGGTCAATGTTTTGAGGAATTCAAAGTACGCCAAAGCCGCTCAAGAATTGTTAGAAGAATTCTGTAGTGTGGGAAGAGGGCAGTTTAAGAAGAAAAAACTCGGCAGAAACCCTAGTTCTAATCCTGGCGACGGCGAAGGATCTTCTTCATCAACGAAGGATCTCCCTGCTTTATCAGCAGCTGATAGAATTGAACATCAAAGAAGGAAGGTCAAACTTCTATCCATGCTTGATGAGGCATGTAACCTAATCTCTTTTCTCTGTTTCCCTTCTTATTCTCTCTCCTTCAAGGGTCAATGACCCAATAATCTTTTTTTAACCTGTTCTCATCACTCACCAATTTTTTTATTAATAAAGAAAACCCAGATAGAGCAAAGCCGGCTGGTGCAGTCGGGTACTCAAAAGGATCTTATTGGTAGAGTTTCATTATGCCTTTTTCACTTTGATTTTTCTATTCCAAAAATCTGGGGCTATGCTTCTGTGACTATTAGGCTGGTGCGACGTTCCTTCTGATATGGAAGTTGAGTATTAACCCACCCATATTACATACAAAACTTATGGTGAAGCTACTGCAAATAGCAATATTGCAATGAAAGCCATTGATATATCACAAGTCTTTTGGCTGTGGCTCATTTTCCCTTTCTTTTTTTCTAGATTTTTTTTAGACACCCAAGCTTGTCATCAATTGGTTGTAGCCTATAATGGGAGAAAGAAGGTGTAGGATATTCGTTATTCCCACATCCCCATTAACAATCATTTCACCTTATATCAATCTTTGATTCATGCACCCACTTCTTTGGTGCTGGTTTCCTTAAACAGCAATCGAGTAATGTAAAAATGATTTTTTGGGTGTTGTAAAAATCTAAATTTGAAACTTGCTATTCTCTTCTTTTCCAATGTCATGTCATTTTTCATATTACTCATTTCATCGTGAACTGTGATTAATAACATATGTAAAACAAATGATGGTTGCTTGCAGGTGGACAGGAGATACAACCATTACTGTGAACAAATGCAAACGGTGGTTAACTCGTTTGATATAGTGATGGGCTTTGAGGCAGCGGTGCCTTACACCGCCCTAGCTCAGAAGGCGATGTCGAGGCATTTTAGGTGTTTGAAAGATGCCCTATCCGGACAACTGAAGCGTAGCTGTGAGCTGTTGGGTGAAAAAGATGGCGCTGGAACATCCGGCATAACCAAAGGGGAGACACCGAGGCTGAAGATGTTAGAACAAAGCTTAAGACAACAAAGAGCGTTCCATCAAATGGGAATGATGGAACATGAAGCTTGGAGACCCCAAAGGGGCCTGCCTGAACGATCTGTCAACATTTTGAGGGCCTGGCTTTTCGAACATTTTCTCCACCCGTACGTTTCCCCTTAACCTATAGTATATTATATTATATTATATCTGACACTAGTCCAACAATAGAATCTGCATCTTTCTTAACTCATTAGGTATTAAAATTATAGAAAAGGAAGCTAAAAGGGTTGAAAGACAAGCTATCATATAATTCAGTTTATGACATAATGACACTTTATTATCCTCACAAAATCCAGGTTTTTGTTTCCTACTTTGTCTTACTTTTTGGTCTGTGTTTAGAGAAAACAGTAATGCAGTGTCATTGGGATGTATGTGTCGTCAGACAAAAAGCTGTTAAAAAACACCTTCATTTCTCTCTTTACTTTGTCAATCAAAGACCGAGCAATTCGTTGTTTGAAAAAAAAGACAAACTTTATTAAAGCATCATATCACAGATGACACGTCTCCTTAACCATTTTTCTACCGTCTCATATGGTCATAAATATACCCAAATGAATGAAAAGAAAACCTCTTTTTTCTTTCCTTTCTGTTGTTAATGAAACTTACTCTGTTGATAAAAAAAAAGTTACTGTGGTCTTCTTTACTTCTGCAAAACCTGCTGCTGCTGGCGTGTGGGATGATCTTTCTTTCTCTTAGATTCTCGCTTCCATGCATGGTAAATAAGGAAAGGTTCAATCGAATCTATGGTGGTACACAAAACTCTAATAGCATTCACTGGTCTCTTTCTCAGGTACCCAAGCGATGCAGATAAGCATCTGTTGGCTCGACAGACTGGCTTATCGAGAAATCAGGTTGGTATTTTCTTTCACTTTTACTGCATAATGCATATAATATTATTAAACATATTACAGACGTATATATTTGCTAAATACTGAATGGGAAGAAACTTAGAAGATTGATTATATTAAAAGGCATAGTCAAAGTACACAAATAGAAGAGACATGAAGTTTGCAACTCTCTCTCCTATCAAATACTCAGTATGACACCCTCCAACCACATCATAAAGCTCTCTCTCTCTATATACACACGCATACTTACTAATTTGAAGAATTCGGTTATAGTTAAAGGTGGGTAATTCTTAGTAAGTTGGGTTTTCTCCTTTTACAGTATTTTAGTTTGCATGGACGGCAAATTAGACAGAAAAACGTGGGGGCAGAAAGGTGTGATATGAAAGACAAACACCTAATTCTAGTTCTATGTCTTTTGTAATTTATAAGTGGGTAACAAATACAGCGATTGGGTCATGAAGGGAGTCCCCCCCATTCATCACTGCTTTTTGGAGCTTTCTGTAAGAAGCAGACATCATTCAGCAACATGTGAGGAAAGATATTATAGCTAGCTGATGAGTAGTCCCCTCTTAATTATTTATTACTTATTGTTTCTTGGGTTTCCTTTTTGGACTGGTTCATAATAGAACACTAATCTTACGAAACTGGAACCGCTTGTTTAGATTAAATTACACTACAGTTTATAATATGCATGGTTTTGCATGTATTGTGTATCATCTTTTTTGTCTTTAATTGTCTGGGATTTTAAATGCATTGTAATGAAGATGATGATGTTTTTTTTTTGCAGGTTTCAAATTGGTTCATAAATGCCAGGGTTCGGTTGTGGAAACCCATGGTGGAAGATATGTACCAGCAAGAGTCTAAAGAAGAAGAGGGGATAATAAAGAAAGGAACGTAAAAGACAGCAACAATAATGCACAAACATCAACGCTTTCAACAGGCCCAGCAGGCGAGGCAGGTGGCACATTAACACCACTGCCACCACCACCACCTACAGCTTCTACAACGACGGCAGCGGCAGGCAAAAGATCCGGAATAAATGCCATAGAAAACAACATTTCATTCATCGCAATCAGTAAACAATGCTTCTCGGAAAACCAAGTCACCAACACCAGTATTAGTAGTATTCCTCCCACCACCACCGGTACTACTACTACTAATACCTCAACCGCCAACACCACTGAAACGGAGGTGGCGCCACCCATCTCCCAGCCTTTCACCACCACAACCCATCATGACTCGGATATCCACCAGAGATTATTAGCTGGCGTCGATGACAAGTGCCATCGTGGCAGCAGCATCGTTGCAGCAGCTGATTATGGGACCATCACTGGTAACAGTGACATTGGTTCAACTCTCATAAGGTTCGGGACCACGGCCGGAGATGTATCTCTCACTCTAGGGCTACGCCATGCTGGGAATTTGCCCGATAAGGCTTCTTTCTCAGTTACAGACTTTGGGGGCTGTTAATTTCAATCACATATCCCACAGTATTATTCTCTTGAAATAGAAAAACAACATTAATCTCATTCTCATTCCTTTTTTTTATAATAATTGTGTGGTAGTTTGCTTTTACTATATAAACATAAGATTTTACCTTTATGTAACATGGAAATATTCATTTTTTGAGGGATAGAAAGGGAGACATATGATTAGAACTGCTCTTTTAATTGTTAGGTATTGGAAGATGATAGATTATCCTATATGTTTTTGTTGTTTATGCTATAACGACAAACCTATAATGACACTGCCTATTTATCACCTACACACATGAACCAACACATACAAAATATGCACAACTTTTGGGGTTATGTATTATGAAGAGAAATGATAGCGACAAATCTATGACTGAAAAAGGTCTCACATACAATCCTGTGGTGTAACTGCAGCCCATGGATTGCAAATGATGACACTTGAATTTAAGGCACGTCCATTTGGTTAGGTATGAACATTGGTTGTATTAATGATTTTACCATTTCCAATGTTTTCTTCTAAGTTAATTTCTACTGTACATTCTACTTCAGCGGGAGACTGTTTATCCTTCAACTATTGTATCACCATTTTTATTTTTATTTTAAAAGTCGCAGAACAAAAAAGATATAATGGTCGGTTTTTGAATTTCAAATATATAAAAAATGTATCTTTCAATGATGGTTGAATGTTTCAAATTTCCTTTGTAATTACTTAGGTTATTTTTTATATTTTGGATTTGGATTTATATCTACAGTTGGTAATTATCTTTCTAATTGTAAAATTAAAAACACTTATTTCGTTTTAGAAGTGTAACGACTTTATCATTACATCAAACAATTGTTAATTCAATTAGGAGATCATTGAAGAAAGAAGAATTAACAGTTTGTTAAATGTTGACAAAGGATTCAACTCTTAATTCCAACAATCAAAATTATCAAATATTTATAAGCAAAAAGAAGTAGGTAATTAACTTTCTTAGGAATCTGTTGTGAAAAAAAGAAGTTATAATCTTCTCAGAAATTAAGCCTTCCTAAAGTAATCTTTGTTAACCTAAACTCAATTAGAAGCCAAGACGAAGAGGAGTGTATTTTCAATCAGCGAGTTCTGTCAGGACTCTCAGGAGACATTGTCATTACATAATGATTCTTTGTTTGGTCGGTTGACTGGAGAAATGACAATGACAAAGAAAACGAAAGAGTATAGAAAAAAAGTGACAGTAGCCATTGATTTGCTCAGAAAGAAATTTCCTGGTATAAGTCGTTAATATACATCCCCAAGCTAATTTACACACTGTGCAATGCCCTGGTAGCTAATCACACTGGTAGGCTTTCTTGTTGTTGCTGTAGGCATGTTTTTTCATTATTTTATGTAATCTACATATGGAATACATTATATGAGAAAAAATGGTTAGATTTTGGTTCCTTGGAATCCAAAACTAATAAGCAAAGCAACAAATACATTTTACCTAATGCGTTGCTTTTTCCTTTGAGAAAGCATGTAAACCATTGGATTCGCCTAGTTGTTTGTTCTGCTGCAACCATCAGTTCCATTTTAATCCACGATACTTTTAATTTCATGGGTGAAAAATCAATATTGTAGGACAGAAATGGATTTTAAACAATCAATAAAAAGGGACTTTTGATACGATATTCCAGCGGCCAAAATAATTATCTAAACCTGCAAAAATACAAAACCTTTTCAGCCCCTTAGAAACGTTTTACTGTCAAGACAGGTATGGCAAAGCAATGTCACTTTCAGCTATGGTTTCCATTTTCTTGATTCGAGGGAGAGAGAAGTGATTAAAAACAAAGTATTATGAGTAGAAGTATGATTTTTTTTATTAATATAAAATGATTATAAAATAATATTTAGTAAGAAAATTCCAAAACGCTCAAACGTTCCTTAATCACTTAATTCGTTTTTTAAACGAGTGGTTATCATTTTCTTTTGATTTGGGTTCATTTTTACCCCACATTCAATGCCGATAAACGTTTCTTGAGAGGGAGAGGGGTGGTCCAATACATACATATATTGTCTGAGGACTCATTCAATGTCATCTCATGATTCGGGCTTTCAATAGGCTCAATTCTCAAACCTTCTTTAAACGGACAGTTCAATGGGTCGCCATACAGTGCTGCCAAGTACTACCTCTCCACAATGCTTTCTTTATCTTCTTTAGTGCATATGAATCTACAAATTCAATGCCAAAGGAAACAGACGAAAAGTTTGCATGAATGCTTTCAATTTTCATTTATGGTTTAAACATAAATAAATGGGATAAAGAAAACACCACTACGAAAGGGTGCACTAGCATTTAGCACAAAATGGCAGTGCACAAGGCAAGCTGTCCAAGAACCGTCCAACTATGACTCTCCAGTTCTCGCCATCGATTTTGGACTTGGCGTACATTTTAGTTTTGAGTTTGATGACGTTGTATAAAAAAATTTATAGTTAAAAACTTTGTTTTTGCCCATAAAATCAACATCAAATGAATAAAAATTAAAAATATTTCGTGAAAATTATGATTTTAAGCTAATCACAAAAACTGAGATTTTTACCATTTTCATTTTCAACCGTGCATTTAGAAGTAAATTTATATTTTTACCGTTAATAATGCATGAGCTTCACTAATTTACCCTGAAAGAACTTTAGAATTCAATTTTATATTAATTATGTATTAATATTTCATTTCAATAATTAAACATATTTAAAAAATAATTTATTTTAATTACTTAAAAATAAATGTAAGTTAAGATTTATATATTAAAATATTAATGATGAGTTACTATAAAATATATTTTCATTATAAATATATTTTTTATATTTACTATAGTTTAAATTGATATATTTCATATATAATAATAATTTCTTTTTTATTTTTGAACTATTTAAGTATTGATAATATATTTTTTTCTTAATGAAACATTTTATGTACAAAAATATTACTAATGAGTTATTTTAAAATATTTTTTATATTTTTATTATAATTTAACTCGATATTTTTTATATATTATATTATTTATTAATAAGTGAAAATAAAGTAAAATTATTATATTTTTAATTTATAACATAATATCTATATCTATAATGAATATTTTATAAAATTACTTTTTAAATAATTTCAAATAATTAACTTTTTAAACTGTATTTTAAAAGAAATATTTTCAAGATTAACTTTTTAAGCAATTTAAAAGTTACTTTTAAGAAAAATTATATCAAATTAGCTTAATTTCGAGGCTTCAACAACGCACCCAGGGAATTGTGATAGGGTCATAAATCTTCATAGGCTGCATCAATGCTGTTACTTTCTAGCCCATGTAGGACTGTAGGCCAGCCTTAGCCTGGTACCTATAAACTAGAGACAGGGTACCACAATCTCTAGTTTTACTAGATAACTGACTCATTGTATTCTCTACTCGGCAGTCAAATATGTCTGATGAGTCTTTGAGGTAAAAAAAACATTTATCATATGTGTCATCAAAGATGGGAGTTTGGGGGATAAATATAGTAAAAGAAACAGTAATAAGAATAGTATGCATAAATGTAAGTGATCGGCATCCAAGAAAATGACGCAACTGTACAAAATTATTTGGCAATAGTATAGTGACAGTCATTTTTTTTCTTGTAAAATATAGATTAGAAAAGAAATTAAGTGCAATCAGCCGGCAAAATTAGTCCAATAAGATATATGAATTTTTTATTTAACGACAAGTCAATATTTATTTTGGGATTTATGATCTTTTTTATAGTGACATGTAGCTCGTTATAATGAGGTAATGAGTTCCAATAAAAAAAAATTATTCACTTTTTATCTTGATGTAATAGATTTTAATAAAAAATATATTTTTTATTAAAACTCGTCACATCTATGTGAGGAGTTTCAATAACACTGTAAAAAATATCGTAGATTCCAAAAATAAGTTTTGACTTGCTATAATGAACTAAATAAAAAAATCTGTTATATTTATTGGGCTAAATCAGCCCAATCAGCAGTATATATCATACAAATTTATTTGCTTTCCTCTCTCTCTATATACATCAATTAGCATCTAAAAATACGATTGGTCAGAAACCAAGTTGCTGTTGCCTAGTGATTTAGTGTGTTTGATAACCTGAATGTTTTCCGTTAATTGATACCTATAATTTATTTTACGTAAAACATTTTCAATCAGTATTTGATAGTTGTAGTTGATTTTTCTAATGTAATTCATTCCCTTAGTTCCTTTTTATTTTTTGTAAAATGTTTTACCATATACTTTTTCGTAAAACATTTTCGGACCTTTCACTTCAGAGTATAAGCACTCAAAAATATATTATTTTATTTATTTAATATTTATTTAATATTTTAGTATCATTTTAATAAAAAATTAATTATTAAAATATTTAATATTATTATAATATAATTTTAATAATATTATATTTTTAATATTATATTAATATGTATTCATATATATTATAATAATATAGCATGTTTAATAATTTAGTATTATATTAATAAAATACTAATAACTAAAATTAAGAAGAGTGTTCAATCGGTTAATTCGATTACATATTGAATTGAATTACTAACCAAATTAACTTAACCTTTTTGTTTTAATAGTTAATCAAATCAATTTTTTAAATATTAACCTAACTGAACTTTATTCTATTTGTGTAAATCATTTTCTATAAAATGAATTATAATGTATCAAACAATTAGTGAAAATGATTTACACAAAATCATCAAAACTCCGTAAAATATTTTTCGAAAAGTATTTTTCAGGAAATGTAATTTATTTTACGTAAAATAATTATAGGTTATTCATTTTATGTAAAACAATTTTCACGTAATTTATTTTACGTAAAACATTTTTGATGAAAACACTGTCTATTCCAAATATTCCATATAAGGACAATTAACGTAGTGAACCCCTCATTGTCCAACCTACTGGCACACCACTCAATCCACTCTTTGCAACTCGAGCCTTGCCATTCCAAGATAAGAAGGGGAAGTTACCATGTTAAAGAATGGGGCGCACGAAGGGGCAATCCTTAAGTGCATGTATGGACGTCCTAAGCTGATTACCACAAATCATAAAATCCAATCAGAAATACGTGCATTCTTCAATCATTCCCTAGAGGGTAAGGCGTTGTGACATACTCTCCATCCAAAGATTCTAATTTTGGGGAGAATTGGGAGCTTGGCCATTATCCCTTATATAGGGCTCCAGTTAGGAGGTGAGAAACCCCTGCAGAGCAACCAATTATATCCTGAACATGTCAAATAAGACCATGAGCTATGGTGACACCATAAAAGTTGATCCTCGGAAGAAGGAGCAATGAGTTTACTTAAGACCTTTTCTCCATCTTCGGTGTGGAGAATAGTTCTAACTTTCCTCTTATCCCAATGAAGGCAACCCAATATCATTATTTTAGAGCAAGTGAAAGGGAAATGGTCATTGTCGACACAGGATAACGTCTATAGGATAGAAAATGAATCTACCCATTGATCATGAAACATCCTAGTCTTATTATCAATCTCAACCCTTCAAAAGAAACCAGGTTTGAGAGTCTCATTTGTTTTGAAAAGGCTCTTCCACACATAGGTGGAGTTATCTCCTTGTTTGGCATCGAAGAAAGACTATTGGGGGAAGTATTTAGCCTTAAAAAACTTGGAACGCCAAAAAAGATTCATCATCAATGAACCTCTATACCTGATTACCGAGTAGAGCAAAAATAAACATGTGTAAATCCATGAATCCAAAACCTCAATCTTTCTTTGCCCGACACACTTTTTCTCATGCAACCATCGGCCAACCACGAGCATCCTTCTTACCCAACCACCAATAAGTAGGGATGGCAAACGGGCGGGTCGGGTGCGGATACCCCCTCCCCCATCCCCATACCCACCTAATATTTTTCAATCCACCACCCATGATGGGTACACATTTTCAAATCCACACCCGCCCACGCGGGTACATTCTCAAATCCATCCCCACACCCACTACTCACTAGCGACGTACCCGTCTAGACCCGCCTGACAGCAAACTTAAGTTATACATAAGCAACAAACATAAAAAAAACATGTCCATTAAGAAACATAATAAAATAATCCAAGGATTATCTAAGTTAAGTGTTAATATAGATCTTAAAATACATAAAACACCATAATAAAGGACATAATTAAAGTCTAGAAACATAAATGACAAGCATATAATGTTTTTGTTCTTTGGCACAACATTCTAAAATTTCAGGCAATATTTGTGACATATAATACTCCAGTATTACAATCATCATTCTCTATTTCCTCCAACTGAGAGCTCTCCAATTTAAATTCACTACTACCTACATATATAATAGAAAGTAAAACTAATATAAGTTAGTAACTAAACTTTAATAAGATAATTAAGCATAATTTGACAACTAATATAAACTAAATAATAATATTACCTTTAATATCGGCCCCAAAGCCAATTTTGAGCATACATTAATGCTTCAATCGTCTCCGGAAGTAGTCGACTACGATAAGGACCAATTACTCTTCCACCTATACTGAATGCAGATTTTGATGGGACAGTGGAGACAGGAATGCCCAAAATATCCTTTGCTATTTGTTAGAGAGTTGGATAAATTACATGTTATATCTTATACAATATTAGAATTTATAAATTAGTCTCTAAAATTACACCTAAATTCATAATGGTCCAAAATTTAATGGATATTTAGCTGGGCGGGCAGATGTGGGGCGGGCGGATGCGGGGCGGGTAATGTCTCAAACCCATTACCCGCCCACCACCCGCGACAGGTACCACTTTCTAAATCCACACCCGCCCACTACCCGCTAAAATTATACACATCCCCGCCCCAATTAGAGCGGATGCGGTGCGGAATCCACAAAATTGTACCCGTTTGCCATCCCTACCAATAAGGCCAGATCTGAGAGGTGATCTCTTCAATCACA
Source organism: Hibiscus syriacus (assembly GCF_006381635.1). Taxonomy (NCBI): domain Eukaryota; kingdom Viridiplantae; phylum Streptophyta; class Magnoliopsida; order Malvales; family Malvaceae; genus Hibiscus; species Hibiscus syriacus. The sequence continues at coordinate 1,103,120 of NW_024062608.1, forward strand.
CCGTCTGGAAGAAGATAATATGACATATCATAAGTTGGGAGTGCTTGAGTAATGGCTTTAGTAAAGACTTCTCTATCTCCGAAGGACAATAACATCTCTGTCCAACCTTGGATTCTCTTAGAAGTGAGATCTTTGATAAAAAAATTGAAGGTTTTTTCTTTCCCCTTTTCTTACCATCAAAGGCATCCCAAGATAGTCCCCAGGTTCCTCATTTTCCTTTACTCCCAAAATGGCTTGAATAACGGCTATGTCCTCATAGAAGTATTAAGGATGAAGTAGATGCTATATTTATCAAAATTAATCTTGCGAACTGAAGCTCTTTCATAGCGAGAAAAAATTTCTTTGATCCTTATGGCTTCTTCCTTTGAGTTCTTAATAAAAAAAGGTTGTCGTTGGCATAAAGAAGATGCTAGATTTTAGGTCATCTCATGCTAGCTCGAATTTATTTTATAAGTCCTCATTGTTGAGCATCATCAAGCAATATGTTTCATCCGCCTCCAAGAGTTCTTTAACTTCTTAGTTTTCTAAAGATAATTGAGGCTCGACCACCAACCGGGAGGTAAGGTCCCTCAACCATAACTTCCTCCTCTTAGCATCCCTTCTTTTCATCCTTTGCCACCTTATATGTCAGTCCCCAACCCTAGCCATATTTTTTATCATTGATCCTGAACCACCCTCCTATGCTTCATGAACAATTCTTCCACAATCTGCCTCATCTGCCCAGAAACTATCAAACTTAAATTAATGCTTGTAGGAAGCGGAGCGATGGGCCTGAGAGCAATGACCAATTTTGAGCCAAATGGTTGTTTGGTCTGAGTTGATAGTGTGCTCAGTTATTACATTTGCCTCTTTGAAAAAAAGCCTTTAGGAGGGGAAGCCACAAAATGATCAAATATATCTCTATTGTAGAAAGTAGCATTTCTTCTACAAGTTCAATTATACCAACCCAAACTTTGTCTAATGTCCCATAGGATCTCCTTTTACCCCCTAATTTTTCATTTGGATGAAGGATCTTGTTAAAGTCTCCACCCACCAAGGTAAATTGGAGCAACTCGTAATTCTATTGGTAAAAAACCATTTGTTCTTTCTCCGAGAACTGGTACACCACCTGTGGAATCCCATAAAACATAACTGAGTTTCTTCCTATATATCTTCGACATCAATGTGGTTGTTGGAGTAGCCAATCAGGTTAATCGATAGCTCTTCCTTCCAAATGAGCAAAAGGCTTGCACAATCCTTGGATCTTTTCACCTTGAAACATCCATCCAACTTAGTATGTACCCTGATCTTTTCTGTTTTATTTTTTAGAAGTTTAGTTTTACTGAAAAACACCAAAAATAGGTCCTTCTTGGAGATAAACTTTATAAGCTCAATGGGTCCAGCATAAGGCAATTATTCAGCTAAATGGGGCTGCCCCGTAGCTTCCACCAGTGGGCCAACATTTTCTCCCATGACCCTTGGGGATTCACTCTTTTCACCTAGATCCTCTTCATATGCGAAAAGCGCTTGGGAATTCATGGTTGTGAGGGTGTCAGTGTTAGCATGATTCTTCTTACTCCTTTTTCCCCTCTACTTTTATATACATCATTTCTCTTGCAAGAGCTAGTAGATACGAGATCCACAACTCTAACCTTATCCGACTGATCAACTTAGAAGCTAGGGAGATTAGTGGCATGTCCCTGAGGGGTTACATTATTAGTTTCATTTTCTGTTTCCTTCGTGGTGCTCTTCTTAATGTCTTGAGAATAGCCAATTCTTATACCGACCTTGAGCCTAGACCGAAATCAAAGATTCCGACGTGAACTTCCAGAAGAAGAACCAGTGTCACCATCCGTTTCCAAGGACTCTTGGTCTAGTTATATCATACTGCTCCTACGTGGTTCCCCATTAGTTGTTTAGAGTTTGGTTGGGAAGCTCATCCAATCCCCAAATTCCAATTGAACATGTTGTTAAGTCGTGTAGCTTGGGAAATCTACCAAGAAGTGACCAATTATTCCACACCAGAAACAAAAGGTATGTAAGCGTTCATAGCAAGCATTGCCTCGAGGAAGCATCTGTCTTCATGGTGATGAATCTTCATAGGGGCCTGGTAATGTCAAGCTCTACTCTAATACGGAGGTAGTCTCCATCACGTCCTTTCCCTTGTCTTAAGTCAACTGCTATTGGTTTCTCCAGCTTGTTTCCGATCTTGAGTCCAGTAGCCTCGTTCATTAACCCTAATGGAAGTTTAAGAACCCGTATCCATATTTCCATTGGAGAGAAGTCATATTCCTCTAGGCTTAGTGTCAGGTCATAAGGGCGGAGAGATGATGTGCCCGTCAAAGCTCCATGAAGAGCATCGCCAAATTTATTATTTTTTGTCCCAAGACACACACTTGAAGAGAAAGATGTTCAGCTGGAGAACACTTGCTTCAATAAGGCGTTGATGACCCCAAAAGGTTTTGAAAACTTTCATAAGAACCTCCGAACAACTAATTTATGGGAAATCAATTTCCCTATCATCCATCCATCCATCCATAACTTCAAGATCACTCTGTTGAAGAACCCTTGATGGCTCGATGTTTATTGTTTCACCCTCTGTAACATTGAGTTTACCAAGAAGATAAACAACTTTCTCAGACATTGTTAAGGCATGTGAGGAAGTAACTACAATGGTGGAATATAAACCAAGATGCATGCCATTTATTGAATTCTAACACTGCTTATATACAAGAGGATACAACCACTATAACTACTCATAACAACTAACAACTAACAGTTAATAACTGCCCCTAACAGTTTTCCTAACTACACAACTAACTGCACACATTAGCTAATAACTTCATCATTCAACATTCTCCCTACTTTTTCTTCTTTCTCAGAAAAGATTGCACATTCACCCTGGCTTTAAACACTTCAAACCGAGTAGTAGCTAAAGGCTTTATGAATCCACCAGCAACCTGATGACTTCCTGGCACATAGTTCACCAACACTTGTTTCAATGCCACCTTCTCACGAACAAAGTGAACATCAAGCTCTACATGCTTACTCTTTGCATGATAGACAAGATTAGCTATCATGGCTACAACACTATTGTTATCACACCAAACTATTGGAACTTTTTACCTTGTAACACCCAAATAACTCATAAGAGTATCTACCCACGTTGCTTCAGCAGTAACAACTGCAACACTTCTGTACTCAGCCTCCATAGTCGACCTATAAACCGAATTTTGTTTCCTCGAGTTCCACATCACAATATTATCACCTACAAACACACAATAGCCAGAGACAGACTTATGGTCATCAGTGTTTGCAGCCCAAACAACATCAGCAAAGGCTACAACATTAAATCCTACCACTGCAGGTGCTATGATCAAGCCATGATTAATCCTCTTAACTGCAACAATATGTTCTTGTCTTGGAGCATGCATGTACTGTGATGCCTTATTAACACTAAAGGTAATGTCTAGACGAGTGTGACAAGCATATAACAATGCACATACAATGCTTCGATACTTATAGGTATCCTGAAGCAACACCCCTGCACCATGACAACCGGACTGAATGTTTCACCAAAATCATGTCCTGGCACTTGAGAAAAACCTTTAGCTACTAACCTAGCTTTATACCTGCTAATAGAACCATCAGGGTTCTTTTTAAATTTAAACAGCCATTTACACCCAACCAATGACCATCTTTCGGGTAGTTTCACTAGGGTCTATGTACCATTCTTCATTAAAGCTTTAACCTCTGCATGCACTGCTACTCTCCAATGATGAGACTGAAGTGCTTCACAAACTTTCAGAGGTTTCATGTCATTATAGCTAGCCAAATACAACTTAGGTTTAAATATTCCACACTTACTTCTTGTCAGCATCAAATGTCGATCCAAAGAGATTGCATCATTTCCATCTCTTAAAGAATCAGTCAAACCACCTTCACCACCATTGTAAAAAGAATCAGTCACTGCCACAAATTGCCTTTGACTTGCTGGTTCACTAGCTTTAGTTGAATCGACTTCACAACCTTCTTTTCCTTTATTTTGTGGGACTGCAACTTCTAGGGAAGTTTCACCCATGTCTACTGTGACCTGACCATTATGGCTAGAGTTTCTATCCACACTGTCTTCACCTGCACTAACTACTTCTAGTTGAACACCTTCAGTTAAACCAACATGATTTATATCACCAGAACACATTCCTTGATATACACAAGCCCTGTTGATTCAAAATTGCCTTATATCAGTGATATCCTCAAGTTATGCAAACTTCTATTTACTAGACACAGATGTATTACTCGATCCCTCAATCCCTGCAAATATAAAGGTATACTCATAAAAAATCACATGTCTAGAAACATATATCCTGCCACCAGCTGCTATACACATGTAGCCTTTGTGCTGAGGGCTGTAACCAAGAAATGTACATGGCTGGGAACAAAATTCAAGTTTGTGCTACTGAAACAACCTCAAGTGAGGGAAGCATTTACACCCAAAGACCTTCATGAAATCATATTCTGGTTTCTTCCCTCATAATTTCTTATAAGGTGAAAGCCCATCCAAGACCCTAGTAGTAAGTCTATTGATAAGAAACACTACAATAACAATTGTATAATACCAATAACACAAATGCATAACAACTTGTGCTAGCAAAACCAAGTAAGCTCAATGATGCATCGATGTTTCCTTTCGACCACACCATTCTGCTCGGATGTATGAGGGTAAGCTACACGATGTACAATCCCCTCTTTTAACAACACAGATGATAGACTACGATACTCTCCACCCCAGTCACTTTGCACAACCTTCACAGATAACCCAAACTAAGTTGCAACCATTTGTTGAAACAACTTAAATGTATTTACTGTGTGGGACCGTGTTTTCAAAAAAATAAACCCATGTGTGTCTTGAATAAACATCAACAAACGACAAGTAATATTAATATTCATTTAAAGCTACATGAGATGTCCCCATATATCAGTGTACACAAGTTGAAAAGGTTCAGTATACACAGACTTGGAATGAGAGAAAAACAACTTATGGCTTTTGCCATTGTAACACGCTTCACCAATCTTATTCACATATTTATTAACTTGTACATCAATAGTTTTGCATACACTTGCAACGGTATCATATGTTGCATGCCCTAACCTTCTATGCCAAATACTGTAAACATCATCAACCACAACAGAATTTACATAGGCATTTTTACAAACACTTGACATAGTAGCACTAGGAAACATATAAAGTCCCTCTTGCATTATTCCTTGAAGAAATACCTCTCCATTAACTGCATCATGAACACATCAACCTTGTCATAGAATTCAAATACCACATTGTTGTCCCTAATAAACTTGGACATAGATAACAAATTTTGTGTTATGCCAGGTACATGAAGTAAATCATTAACTAGCAGTACTCTAGAAACAGACTTCTTGATCGTACTACCAACCAAATTAACAGGTAATGAAGCACCATCAGCCACAACTAGCTTACCTGGACCACTGCAGCCAGTTCTGCAAGTTATAACATTTGCATCTAGAGTGACATGGTGGGTAGCTCCAAAGTCAACAACCCATTGATCCTGCTCAGCCACTGATGTATCAGCAGTGATCGAAGCATAAATACGAGAGCCCTTCGAAGAACACATACAAACACACTTATCATACGCAGTAGTGTGAGTTTGAGCAGGTTCTTCATCATATCTGGGTTGATTGTTACTAACAATCTGAAATGTTTCATCATAATGGTGCCAACAACGATCAACTAAATGCCCAATCTTACCACAAAGCTGACACTGAACACACGACCTACCTTGTCCTCGACCTGCTCGACCACCAGACCTACCACCTGACTGAGCAGTGGTTATATGCTCTCTATTATAGTTCGAATAAGACAATTTAAAGTAATCAATTGAACCAGCTCCACGAGCAAGATGAGCTGCAACCTTCACAGTTTCTTCTTGAGCAGTAAACCCAACAATCTGTATTTATGTATCTATAAGCATGGTACAAACCTTATCTAAGGGTAACATGTCACCGCTGGATGTAATAACATCCATTAACGGTTGATACTCACGCGGTAACCCCTTTAAAATTCTAGCAATATGTCCTACAAGAGGAATCAGACTTCCACATGAAGCCAAGGCATCACAGATTTCTTTGTCTTTGGCAATGTAGACCCTCATAATGTCTTCTCGCTTCTTGAGAGACTGAAGTTTACAATGTAAACTCATCACCGAGTTTGAAGACCTAGTTGCAAAGTATTGTAACACCGTAACCCATATCGATACAGCTGTCTCAACTCCCACAAATTGAGATAAAAGATGTGGACTAATGGTAGAAAGTAACCACGATGCTAATACACTATCCTGGGCTACAAAATCATCATAAGCTTCATTGAGAACAAGATTACCATCTTCACCAACAACCATCTCCGGTGGAGATTGCATACCCCCAGTGAGAAGATGCTCAAGCCGATGACTGCGAACAATAAGTAAAACTTGTTGTTTCTACAACAGTAAGTAAAACTTGTTGTTTCTATAACAGTAAGTAAAACTTGTTGTTTCTACAACAAGAAGTTTTTTTCATCCAATACCACATTTATTTTCTTGTTAGTGAATATTGAATCATAGCACACAGTAGAAAAACAAGCAAGAAACACATAAAGATCTGTTAATCAAATAGAAACACTATACCCGAACTACTAAGCAACCACCTTCAACACCTAACAAGCACAATGAACTAACACGAACGCCCTAAGTTACGCAATAAGAAAACATGAGGCTCTAGGAACTTATGACGATTGATACCATGTGAGGAAGTAACTACAATGGTGAAATGTAAACCAAGATGCATCCCATTTATTGAATTATAGCACTGCTTATATACAAGAGGATAGAACCACTATAACTACTCATAACAACTAACAACGAATAGTTAATAACTACCCCTAACATCTTTTCTAACTACACAACTAAATACTCACATCATCTAACAACTTCATCATTCAACAAGATAAAGAACACCTTAGTACAACAAAGTAAGTTCAATGAAGATGGAGATTGAATGTTAAAGGAGGTGAGAGAATGAAACGAGAGGTAAAGCTCAATGAAAACCTACTTCTGAGATAGCTTGTTATATTTCTTTTTTTCTAATAAGGTTGACAAGAAAAACTTAGATGAGACCTTCCTACGCCTTTCGTCCTTCCCTTTATCAATAGGTTGTTTCCAAAGTATTCCTAGATGGTACCCTTTTCTTTCAATAATAATGCCAATGTACTTCGATTTGACTTGGGCTTCCAATTTTCCCCTTTCAGTAATTTGACAGTTGTTCTTTGGAAAAAATAAATTAAGAAAATTACAACAGACAACATCTATTTTGTTCTAAATATACCCTTGCCTTGTATTTCAAATCGTCATTGTTTCCTCAAAAATCTTCTATCGGGCCTGGAGCAACCAGCTCCCTCGATCCAACGGTTACTGGGCATATTAACTTCGGTGTATAACCGTCCGGTAAAGCCTTGCCTACACCTTACCATACATAAGCGGTCATTTATGCAATCTCCCATGCCATGCTCTCTATTCGAACCCACAGTTCTATCGGGCCTTGTATAAACAGTTTCTTGAAACAAAAAATCTATAGCAATGTTGACTTTTGTGCGGATCCAGTGGGTAAAACAATGCCTACTTTTGTCAGTACTTTGAGGGTCAGCCACTGGATCTCCCCTATCTTGTTCACCGTATAATAACTCAGGGATTTTCCTACCAATAGTATGTCTTTGGGTATCCCACCTCCATGGATCCTCGTGCCTGATAAAAAAAGGGTTGATAATATATTTTTTATCATCCTAAGCTGTCCTACCCGTACTCCTTCCATGGATGTTAAGGATCTTCCTTGTACTAATAATATTGAGAAATTCAAAGTAAGGATCTTGTAAATCGTCCTCTTTTATATTTTTAACTTTCTTGAAGATTCTCCTATTGATTCGCTCCTTGTACCTATGTTTTTACCTACATGTCATTTTCATTTTTGGCCTTTTTTGGAAAAACGTCAACCACCTTCCCTATGAGATTTTCAGTTGTTCTTCCTCACACAATTTCCTTCTCCGGCGAAAAAGAACACCTCTACTCTTACAAAGAACAATCTCAACTTCCTTTAATCTGCTTATTATTATTATTATAATGCCAAGGGAAAACAAGATTCTGCCCCCATTGGACAAAATCGTTGGAGATCATGAGCAGTAATTCCTCTGGAATTCTTCAGGTGTTTTTCACTCCTTGAAGGAACTTTCAACCACCATATTAACGCATCAGTCATTAATGAATCCAGTACAAATCTTTCATTCCATTTAAACTTCCATATTCTCATTCTCATTCCCTTTATCTGATCTTTGATAGTTGAACAAAAGGCTCCTACCTGTTGGAAATAAAACACTCATACAAACAACTTTTATTGAAACTTAAACAAATATTACAAGAACACTCTCACTCAAAAACAAGATACTAAAACTCACTCTTATAAGACTTTGCTTCTTCACTCACTTAGAAGCTCTTAATTTTTCTTGATACTTAAACTAAAATGGAGAGGGGTATTTATACTACTTAAGAACAATTCTACACCACACAAATAAAATAATTTAAACCATTAAAAATAGAAAAATACCTAACTCTCACCTAACTCTTCACCTAACTAAATTGATGTAATCAATGACATCAATTTAGTTTGGGTTTAGGTTTAGACTCCCATAATGGATCAAGTTTATGATCCAACACCCCCTTAAACTTGATCTTGTGACCCCTAGTAAGTTCCTTAATCTTATGAAGTCTTTACTTGTCAGTGGCTTGGTAAAAATATCGGTAACTTGATATTGTGACTTCACGTATTCAACTTCCACATCGTTTCTTGCAACATACTCCCTTATATAGTGGTAGCAAATATCGATGTGCTTGCTTCGATCATGGAATACTAGATTCTTTGCTAAGGTAATGGCTAACTTGTTGTCAACACAAACCTTGGTAGGTTCTTCTTGTATCAAACCTATCTCATTCAATAGATTTCTAAGCCAAATTTCATGACAAACGCATGAGGTAGCAACAACATATTCCACTTCATAAGTGGACAATGTGACAATCGATTGTGTCTTTCACATCCATGTGAAAGCAGTATCTCCCATGAAAAATACGAATCCAGTAGTGCTCATTCGATTATCTATGTCTCCACCCCAATCACTGTCGTTATATCAAACAAGCTTTTAATCATTAGAAATTGAATAGAACAAGACAAAGTCAATTGTACCTTTCAGATAGCGAAGAATTCTCTTTGTGGCTTTAAAATGGGTGGTTGTTGGAGATTTCATGTAGCGACTAACCAATCGAACTACGAGAAGAATATCGGGCCTCGTGCAAGTTAGATAGCTTAGATTTCCCACCAAACTTTTGAAGAATGTTGGATCTACACTTTCTCCTTCTTCATGTTTGGACATCTTGATCATGTATTCTGTCGGTGTCCTTATTGGCTTACAGTTCTCCATCTTGAACTTCTTCAGGATCTCCTTTGCATAGCTTTCCTATGAAATGAAAATTTCATCCTTTTGTTTCTTAACTTCAATGCCAAGGTAGTACGCCATGAGCCCCATGTCTGTCATCTTAAATTTCTTCATCATCACATCCTTGAATTTATTAAACATGCTTGGGTTGCTTCCGGTGAAGAATAAATCATCCACGTAGAGGCACATGATCAAAATATCTCCATCTTTGATCTTGATATATAGAGTGTGCTCGTAGGGACATTTGTTGAAGCCATTTTCTTGGAAATACTTGTCGATTCGGCTATTCCATGCCCTTGGTGCTTGTTTTATCCCGTAAAGAACCTTCTTCAACTTCAACACCTTATCTTCGTGCCCTTTGAATTCATAGCCTGATGGTTGCTGAATGTAGACTTTCTCTTCAAAAACTCCATTTAGGAAGGCAGACTTTACATCCATCTGTTGTATCTTCCTCTTATTTTGAGCTACCAAAGAAATGATTAGTCTGATAGTCTCCAATCGAGCAATAGGAGCGAATACCTTGTCATAGTCAATACCAGCCTTTTGACTATAGCCTTTAGCAACTAGCCTCACCTTGTGCCTTTCAATCTCTCTTTTGCCGTTTTGCTTTGTTTTGTACACCCATTTGACACTTATTGCCTTATGTCCCTTGGGAAGTGAGGTAAATTACCATGTGTCATTCTTTTCGATGGCCTTGATTTCTTCGTCCATCGCATCTCTCCATTTTTATTCTTGTACTGCTTCTTGAAATATCACTGGTTCACAATCGACAAACAGATAAAATAATATAATATTATCTTGTTGTTTCGTTACCTCATAGAGATCTCTAAGGCTTCTTGTACGTTGCATAACTCTTTCACTTTGACTCCCACTTGACGATGACGAAAGTGATGAGTCTCCTTGAGGGGATGAAGTTGGTGAAGTGGGTAGAGTTTCAAGCTATTGTTGAGGTTCTTATTGAGGTTCACCTAGTTGTTCCCTCATTTTCTGCTCATCTTGTTCAAACTAAGGAAGGAAATTTAAGTCATCTACATGAGAGTTAAAATCTCATTCTCCTTTTTTGTTGAAGACCACATATCGACTTATCATAATCTTCTTATTGTCCGGATTGTACATCTTATAGCCTTTCGAATTAGCATCATAGCTGATGAATATAAAACTCTCCCTTTTATCATCAAGCTTCGTTCTTCTCTCATCTGGTACGTGAACATGGGTTATACTTCCATAGGTTCTCAAGTGGGAAATGCCAGGCTTTCTTCCACTCCATGCCTCTTGCGGTGTCTTTCCCCATACACTTCTTGTTGGATATCGGTTTGACAAGTAGACTGCATACGCTACTGCTTCCACCCAAAATTCATTGGGTAGTTTCTTACTTTTGAGCATACTTCATTCCATGTTGAGGATTTTTCTGTTCGTTCTTTCTTTCTACCACGTCATTTCATTGGGGGGATCTAGAAACTGTCATTGGTCGATGAATTCCATTTGCTTCACAGAACTCTTGAAACTCCCTGGAAGTAAATTCTCCACCTAGGTCGGATCTCATGGCTTTGATCTTTCTACCGCTTTCTTTCTCCACTGCTACTTTGAACTTCTTTAAGACTTCGAAAACTTCTGACTTCTATTTCAAGAAATATACCCAGGTTTTCTTGAAAAAGCATTAATGAAGAGAAAAAAATAATTACTGTTACCGAGAGAGCTTGGCTTGATCGGTCCATACGCATCGGTATGGATGAGCTCGAGTGGCTTCTTGGCTCTTGTCTCTGACTCCTTTAGAAAGCTTTTCCTGAATTGTTTCCCAACTAGACACCCTTCACAAACCTGGTTAGGATAGTTGATGCGAGGTAGTCCCTTCACCATCTCCTTCTTAGATAGCAGCTCTAGACCTCCAAAATTGAGATGTCCGAATCGAAGATGCCAAAGCCATGATCATCTTTGTAGCAAGATATTAGGCACTTTACAACATCATTTTGTATGTTGATCAAGAACATTCTATTATTTGATATAGGCACTTTAGCAATGAAGTTATTTTTATCATCTTTTATAGAAAGATTATAATTATTCATATGAATATCATAATCTTTCTCTACCAGTTATCCTAAACTTAAGATGTTACTTTTCATATTGGGCACATAGTAGACATTTGAAATAAATTGATGTCTCACATCTTTCAAACGAATAAGGATGTTACCTCTCCCTTTCACTACTATTATGGAATCATCTCCAAACGAAACATTTCCGCTTATTGACTCGTCTAGCTCCACGAACATGTCTTTGCTTCCATACATGTGATTGCTTGCACCACTGTCAAGATACCAGGAATTTCCTTGGCCACTTCAGTTTCTTTTCGTGCTAGAAGAAGAGTTTCTTTGCCATTTGTCTTTTCCTCCACATAGTTGGCATTCTCCTTAATTTTGTTGTTGGGAGCTCTACATTCTGAAGCAAATGCCCAAACGTCTGACAATTATAACATCGAACTTGAGATTTTTCATACTTTGAGTTTGGATTAATTCTTCCACGACCTCGTGTTGAGCTTTCTCCTTTCTCATAGTTGTTGGAATTATTATTATTGTAATTTCAGCCTCGTCCACGACCTCGACTTCCACCTCGTCCATGACCTCTATCTCTTCCTAGGCAACGTTGGTTTCTATCATTGCATTGGCTTTCATGCATATCCTTGAGTTGCAGCTTGAAGAGTTGCTCAGTAAACCCATGCTTCTTCTTATGCTTCTCTTCGTATACTTACAATGATCCTTGGAGTTGCTCGATCGTCATTTCTTCCATGTCTTTAGTTTCTTCAATCGTCACGACGATGTGCTCAAATTTGGGATCCAACGAACGGAGTATCTTCTCTATTATCCTCACATCTTCTAACTTTTCACCATTTTTTAATTAATTAGAAACATCTACTACTCTTGAGAAATAATCTAAAATAGACTCGGATGCTTTCATATGTAAGGACTCGAATTCACCTCTTAATGTTTTGAGACATACCTTCTTCACTAGCTCAGATTCTTTGTAAGAGGTTTACAGTTTCTCCGACACTTCCTTGCTAGAGCTTGCACTCGAAATCTTTTTAAAACCATCATCATCTAATGCTTGATAGATGAGGTAGAGAGTCTTCTTGTCTCTCTTTCTTGAATCCTTCAAAGTGTCTTTTGATCTGGTGTAAGAGTAGCAAAAACAACATCATCCGCAGGCTTGTTATAGCCTTTCTCTATGATATCCCACACATCTTGTGATCCAAGAAGTGTCTTCATTTTGATACTCCATTTGTCGTAGTTATTGTTGTTGAGTGTTGGAACTTGGAAGGGTACCATACCATTTGTCATATCTCTCAATATAATGAGAATTTGCAAAATCTGATTGCACGAATGAATTCGTAACACCAAACAACCTTGGGAGGGACTTGGAAAACTCGGTCAAGGGGCTCTAACTTGGCTGACTCGGCTCAACTCAGTGAGTCAACTCGATTTTTTGGCAACAGTCTTCCGGCGGTACGTGGCAGCGCGTCAGAACTCAGATTGGGAAGATTTTAGTGGCGTTGGATTCCTCTCGTCAAGATCTTCGATCTTTCCAATTCGCTCTGATACTACTTTGTTGTAAATGAAACACTCACACAAACAACTTTTATTGAAACTCAAACAAATATTACAAGAACACTCTCACTCAAAAACAAGATACTACAACTCACTCTTATAAGACTTTGCTTCTTCACTCACTTAGAAGCTCTTAATTTTTCTTGATACTTAAACTAAAATGGGGAGGAGTATTTATACTACTTAAGAACAATCCTACACCACACAAATAAAATAATTTAAACCATTAAAAATAGACAAATACATAACTCTTCACCTAACTAAATTGATGTAAGCAATGACATCAATTTAGTCTGGGTTTGGGTTTAGGCTCCCATAATGGATCAAGTTTATGATCCAACACTACCTGCCAAGACAAACAATGACAATCATTAGTCCCAAGAAACAAGACCATACCTTTGCAAACTTCCCTCAGATGACTCCTACGGCTTGTGAACGTCGCCTTTGGAAAAGGATGAGAAGATGTTTTGACACCAATTTTAGAGAGAATACTCTCCGAAAGACCATTGTCAGACTTGGGATAAACCCTAGTACTCGGGAAAACCATGATAAAACCTAGACCTTCCATCTAGCTAGCTTTAAATATAGAAAAAAGAGACATTTAACAAATACGTACTACATATATTGAATTTTTTTACTAAACAGGTGTAGGATAAATGGGTAAATTTAATTTATGGAGTTAATATTTATTTTAAATTTTAAATTTTTATTATTATAAATTAAAAGATAATTTTAATTAAAATATTAGTAGATAATTAATTTTTATATATTAATTTAAAATATATTTGTAATCTTTTTAATTTTATTTTTTATATTTCAAATAAAATAATATTTATTTAAGTTTGAATAGTAAAATAAATTTATCTTTTGAATATTTCAAATTAAAATATACTATTGTTTATTTAAAGTTGAATATTAAAATATGTCTGGTTGGATTAAATATCTCTTGAAAATCCCATATAAATAATGAGTTAACCTACTAGGTTAAACACAAGTTTCACAAGTTTAATTCTGAATAAGTTTTTATCTCATATTTCAAGAACTTATTTTATCTTGAAAAAGTTTTCTCTTCTACTAGTTTTTCGGTGATAGTCAGAGGCAATGATAGTTCATGATTTCTATTGTTGTGCTACTGTAGTTGATCATTTATTTATTGTATCATGGGAGACAAACAAACAACGAACTCGAGTACTAAATGATGTGCCGAAAATATGTCTTAAGAAAATTGTGTAGCGACAAGCCTCAACTATTTCCTACTAATAGATCAAAATAAAAAGGAGTATTTTATTTTCATTTATTTTATCTTATCTTTTAAGAAGTTTAACTTCTTTGTTTTATTTTCTTATGATTGATTTCGTCTCATATTGTTATTTTGAATAACAATCTCAAGATAGAGTAAACTCGTTATATCCATTTGATATTTTATAATGATATTTTTTCATTATTATTTTTTATATTGTTCTAGGATTAACACAATTTTTCTAACTCTTAAAATATATTTTATTTTCTTATTTTTTTAGATGATGTCGAATTTATTTGAGTTTAATCCTTGTTGTGTATAAGGAAAGTGAATAAAAATTCGACAAAACAAATATTGGGTGAAAATCAAGAGGAATTTACGCCAAAGATAGATTTCCTTCATTTTTTTTTAATTTATGAATTTTAAATTCTTTGAGGAATAATATTGAGTTTAATTTTTAGTGTGAGACATGGTTCCAGTAATTTCTGTGTAGGGATTCAAATAATTCGATTCTAAAATATTTGCAAGATCTTTGTGGTTGCACACTTTGGGGGGCATACCTCGAATCTTAAAGGTTTAAGTTTCAATTAACAACAGTGAAGTTAATGATCCATAATTCAAACTTTTGGTTGACAACGATGAAGTCAATCAGGTAGGTGAAATTTGAATATTTCTCTTTAATCTGAAATGATTTGGAACCCTTTCTTATACCTTTATTTAATCTGAAACGGTTCAGATATTGTGGGAAAACAAGATAACAAACAAATTTATTTCAGGATTTATCCTACCATCTTAACGGATTTGCTAAAATCTCAAAGTGGACAAATTTGTTTAGCAGAAACTATCATTAAGTAACATTAGTTATTGATTTTGTTTCGAAATGTTGATTATGTCTAATAACAAAATAAAAAAAACGAGAAGTAAATTTCTATTTACTGGAATCTTTCATTTCGTATTTGAAATCAATTGAGATTTTACTTGTCGCATAACAAAAATCGTTGGGATGTAACCACTCTGATACTGATTTGTTTCAGAATTTTAGTTTATGATTAAATTATGTTGATTGGACAAATCAAAATTTAATTTTGGTTTATTGATGGAATTATTAATAATTTTAATTTCACGTTAACACAAATAATGGGTAAACTAAGTGATTCATCTAATTCGTGATTTGGAATGTTAGTTTCTACTCAAACTTTGAATTTAAATTCAACGGTGTTGATGCTTGTAAGCCACAATGAGAAACTTGTAAAATTCTATGAATGAAATTTCAAGATATGATAACATAAGATGTTTTATTTGACTATGTTAAATTTGATCAAATATCAGATGATCCTCCTATTATTAGAGAGGATGAGTGAATGTTGTTATTGTATTCACAACTTTTAAAATTTGGAAGTATTATGACTTCCTATATTGGAAATACATCTTGAATGTATTATTGGATACACTATATAAGGTGTACAATATCTATAAAAAGATTATGAATAACATTAGACCATAGATATGGAACGAAAGATGTTGACACTGATGAATTGTTAGTGACCAAGTTCTTAAACTTTGTAATGATGGCACAATGAGGGAGAATAAATACTTTACTATATTCGTTGATGATAACAAAAATATTTCTATGTATATTTGCTAAAAGTGCAAATACGAAGTTAAAGAGAAATTTATTCTTTATTAACAAGAAGTTGAAAACCAACTTAATAAAAAGATTAAGATGGTAAGGAGAGATACTGATGGTGAATATGTTAAATCATTATGCACAACATGATATAATTGATGAAGCGACATCATTATACTCTCTAAAAATAATTGGAGTAGAAAAGCAGAAGAACTAAACCTTAAAAGAAATAATGAACACAATGCTAAAAAGTTATGGGTTGTCACAAAACATGTGGGGGAGAGAGAAGTTGTTCTGTCAACTAATTACCTTTTAAATAAGGTTCATAGGAAAGGAAAATGACAAGACACCATATAAGTTATGAAAAAGTTGAAAACATGTGTCATACAAACACTTGAAAATGTGGGGTATCTTGAAAAGGTAATGTCAATATTACCCAAACAAATGAAAATAAATCCTAAATTATAAATTGAATTTTCTTTGACTATCATACTATTTTAAAAGGATAGACTGATACTTGTTGAAATTTGATTTTTAAGATATCAACGACACAAGTGAATATGTTTCACATTGGGAAGAGAACTCGTATCATGGAAATCCTTAAGAAAAACTGTTATAACCATATTCATAATGGAATCTGAGTTTGTAGCACTAGATAAGTCTGGAGAATACATTGAATGGCTTTGGAATTTCTTGGAGGATGGTCTTAAATGGATGAAACATGTTCCCACAATATGCATATTAACAAGCTTCGTAAATTGCCAAATAAATTACCCTTAATCTCAAAATAAATAATTAAATATTGTAGTAAAGAGAAGAAGGGTCGATCCATAGGGACTAAGAAATCACTGATGTTGAGAGGTTCTGATTTTGACTTGGTAAGAAAATAAAGAAAATGGGGGATTTTTAGATGAGAGATAGTAAAAGAATAAAATAAAATAAAATAAATCAAGACTTTAAAGAGAACAAGATTTGAGATATAAAGTAAAAGAAGTAAAATGAAGGTAATTTTTGAGAAAAAAAATATTAATTTAGTAAAACATTACTTTGCCTCAATTCTAATTGATCATCGAAGATGATTTTATTCCAGATATATGTTGGTTACAGTCTACAAGGCCTAACCCTTGTAACTTGCTTTTCTTTTTGGTAAACCAACAATTCAAAGCCAATATTTGGAATTCAATCCTTATTCAGACTAACCACGACTATCACCGCTAACACCAATCTAGTTTAAGTACCGGAAAAGTCCGACTCAGGTAATGTTGTCTCAATGAGAATTGAATACGTATATATGCCGCTAAGTGTGTTCATAGAAAGTCGAATATGCTACAAGCCAGGTCCTTCTTCCCAACTTTAAATCAGAAGAACATCCAAGCCAATGCACCTTTTGAAATGAAAGTGTTTTAATTTTTAAAGAAAATCCCAATTGTGTATCCAGGTTTGTAGAAAATTGAGAAAGATATCCGAAGATATTATGTGCTTTTTAATTCTCATGATCATAATTGGGTCATCGCTTAAGCCATTGGCCTATTGGAAAATTAGCTAAGTATGATAGAAATCATACTTAGCATTTTTTAAAGAAAGTAAAATAAGTACGTAAAGAAAAAACTAATATGAAAAGATGAAAACTTTTATAAAAATAAAAAGCAAAGAACAAAAATAAATCGAAGTATGTTTCAAGCTTTACCCTGAGAGAATATTTATACCTTTTTAAAATCCTAAAAATAATGAAAACAACTAAGGATAAAATCTTAAAACATTCATATAATAAAACCATAAAATAAGTGATAATTCAAAATTCAAATTCAAATGCAATCTAAAATCATAAGAAATTTCCACTCATCTGACTTTCTAGATGATACTGACTAGATGGCCTTCTAGAAGCTACTGCTAACTGGACTGCCAGAATCTGCCATATCGAACATCATTATCCCCAAGTCATGCCCATGTATCCTGACTTGATTCCAGAATATAAAAAAAACTACAAAATTTTCTCTTTAAACATTATTTTCTAGAAATTAAAGCCTTGCACATAATTAAATAAAAACAACCAAAATCAACAATATCAAAAAGACAAAAGGAGTATTAAATGAAAAAATAACAACAAAATAAATCACTCATCACATATACTATGACTAGCATAGAATTTCAAGTATAATGGTAAATCGAGACGTATGCGTCGTTGACATAATACCATAGACAAATGATCTCAAATTAAGTTATCTCTGTTGATTTTGTAAGATCAAAGGATAACATTGCGTATTTGTTAAACAAAGGGTTAAATCGAGACCAAGTTTAGAAAATATCTAAAGGACTGAGACTAAAGCCCTGAAATTTAATAGTGTTATGTGAAGAAAAACCCTACCTTGTTTATTGAAGATCCCAAGATATAGGTTCAAAAGGACAATCTAATTGCATAACATGTGTACAATCACCGTGGGAGTTCTTATCCCAAGTTCATTCCTATAATGTAAACAATGATCAAATTGGTATACGCTAAGCAAAGCTTTTAATTACCATTGTGTGATGCAGTGACTCGAACAACATAAGTCACCTATGTGAGAGTGAAGTGGGGCCACTTCAAAGAGACTATTGGACATAGTTCTTTCAAACTCTTATAGAACCAAGTGGATGTCCATGGCTTTAAGGACAAACCTATGAGAAATAAATTTTTGTCAGAGGAGTAGTTGTGTGAAGTATGTCATTGTTTACACAAACGACATAATAATTCAAGGACATCGCGTCTACTGTTTAGCTAGTAAAATAAATATATTATCACAATGGAAGGTTCAAAGAAGGAAATCTACATATCCTATTCAACTATCAATCGTAGAGACTATCACTAAACAGAGTCAAAATGTTTTTGATAAAATCATCAATTTTATTCATGTGGGGGTTATTAGAAAAATGGTGAATTTAGTTGATGAATTTAATATATATATTAATTTCATATTCCTTTTGACTATTTTAAATCAAAAGATAATTTTAATTTGAATATTAGTAGGATAATTTCTCTTTTTATATGTCAATTTAAAAAAGTATTTTCATCTTTTTAACTTTGAATATTAAATATAATTGTATACTTTTGTATATTTCAAATTAAAATAATATCTATTTAAGTTTGAATGATAAAATGAGTTTATCTTTTGAATATTTTAAATTAAAAGATATTATTATCTGTTTAAAGTTGAATATTAAAAGATATCTAGTTGTATTAAATATTTTTTAAAAATCTCATATAAATAGTGAGTTAACCTACTAGGTTAAACACAAGTTTCACAATTTGAGTTTTTAATAAATTTTCACCTCAGATTTCAAGAATTTCTCTTAGCTTGAAAAAGTTTCGACTTCCACTAGTTTTCCATTTATAGTCGAACGTAAGGATAGTTCGTGATCTCTACTGTTTTGCTATTGTAGCTGATCATCTAGTTGTTGTATCCTAGAAGACAGACGACCAATGAACTCGAGCACTAAAGGTGTGGCCGAAAATCCATCTTAAAGAAATTGTGTAGCAACAAGTCTCAATTGTTTTCGATCGATAAATTAAAATAAAAAAGAGTATCTTACTTCTATTTATTTTTATCTTATCTTTTAAGAAGTTTAACTTTTTTGTTTTATTTTCTCAGAGTTGATTTTATCTCAGATTATTATTTTTGAATAACAATTTTAAGACAAAATAAACTCGTTCTATCCATTTGACATTTTATAATCATATTTGTTTTATTATTATTTTCTATTTTATTCTTTGATTAACACAATTTTTCTAACAACAAATTCTTAGATATCCATCAATGTCCTAGTGGATTTTCAACAAATATTACATAGCAAAACAAATTAGCAAACCACATCATAGGATATGGTAAGCTAGAAATCCCCAGTACACAACCCACTTGCCAAATTTTAGGCATATTAATAAGAGCAAAAGAATACTATTGACAAATAATATTGTAAGAAGTCTGCAGAGTAAATCCAATTAAAAAAATACAGGGTCTCAAAATAACAAATTGGACACAAAGTGCAGATATACCTTCAATTGGAGCTTGAAACAGAAGCCTTTTCACTGACATTTATTAAGTTCAAAAGAGATATGATAATAGTTGTACTCAACATAACAAGATTCAGCTCATAAAAATAGAAGGGTTGTAGTAGGGATGTAAAAAATTGACTTACATGTAAAATTGATTGAAATCGATCAGTAAAATTGACTGAAATCGGCTTGAGTCAAAATTGTTTATGACATGAGGTGGCGGTGATATGAAACCGATTCAAGTCCGAACTGGTGTTAACTTGAACACAAGTTGGACCTGAAAATTTACGACCTACACCCTACCTGAGAACGACCTGAACCTGAAAACGTGATAACCGAATCCGACCTGCGTCCGACCTGATATGAACCCGAACTCGAGATTAACCCAGTAAATAACTGATATTACCTGTTCTGTTATCAATCTGACCTATTATAAACCTGATTTGTAATTTGCTCAACATGTAAATGATCCGACTTGTTATTAAACTGATTTGATATTTATCTGACTTATAAATTATAATTGATAAACTTGTGAGATTTTGAATTTATAATAAACCTTGATAATTAATATGATTACTTTTTAAAAGTTAAAACAAATTGTTATTTATGTTTATTTTTTTGACAAATAAATAAACTATGATAATTAATATGATTACTCTTTAAAAGGTAAAACAAATTATTAGTTATATAATTAAATTAATAAATTTACTTTATATATATTAATTATAATTATTATATTATAAATCTTAATATAATCATTAAATTAATTTTATTAAATATTTTTTATTTAACATGATTTTATTAGATTATATAAAATTAATTTAAATATTTATAAGGTGAATTTATTTTGTGTACTAATTAATTAATAATTTAAATATAATTTAACTTAAAATTTTAAAATATATATAAAAGATTAATTTATTTGAGATTGAAAATTTAAAATTTAAGCATCAATTTAAAATAAACAATATACTTATATATATTCACATGTGTGGCGGGAGAACTTTTTAAAATAAAGATTATTTTTTGAGGAAAAAATTGATCTTTTAGGAATTTAGAAGAGGGAATTACAAATTTTGACAAATTTGATTTTTTGCCAAAATTTAGAAGATGGAAAATTGATTTATTTATTTTTGGGAATTTAGAAGTTGGAATAGGGAAAATTGATTTTCTTGGGGAATAGGGAAATTTTTGATTTTGCATATGTATGAACAAGCGCCCAATAGATTTTTTGGGTTAATTAGGGATACAATACTCTAATAATTAGTGATTTTTATTTTTTTAATTTAATTTTTAATTTCATTCATTTCAGTCATGCTCTAATTATAATTTTTTTTTGAATTTTTTAATTCAATGCAATTTAATATTGTATACATTTTAATTATTTTTAATGTTCTCTTCTTTTTTTAATGTTCTCTTCTTTTTTTAATGTGCACAATTATTAAATGTAAATATTAATTTTAGAATATTTTATTTTAGTCACTTATGTTTAATGATAAATATATATACACTTATGTATATACTTACATACATTATATATATATACTTATATATACTTATACATGTATATTTTTTTTGATACAAATAAAGTGGCTATGGATAATAACTTACCATTTTTTAACACATTCTCCTTCTAAATCACTTTCTAACAACTTTATTATTTCTTCTTTTGAGTTTTTTAGAATGTGAACTCCCCTCTTTCTCAAATATCATATTAACGAGACGATCAGCACATCGATTACCCTCTCGACATATATATGTCTAATATCCTCTATCCAACCCTCTTTTCTTATTTCTTCACATTCCCTGTAAATCATTTCCTTTTGACTATCATACACCCTCTCTTTTTGTTAAGAGCTTCGATTACCCATTTTACATCAGTTTCCACAATGATTTTATTAACTCCGGATTCTTTGGTGAGATTTAGACCCTATCCCCCCCCCCAGTTTTGCCATTACGCTGGTAGTTCTCCCTATGTTTATCATAAACCCTTTTATCCAATTCCCGTTCTCATCTCTAATTAATCCTCCTGCTGTCGCTTGACTGGTGTTTTTTTTACAGGCTCCATCCGAGTTTAAAATCCAGCAGTCCCGAGATGGCCTCTTCCATTTGACCCATCTTGGCTCCTTGGTGATTCTCTCCCGTGAGTTCTCTTTTGCTGTTTTGATATTTCTTGCGAGGTTTATGTTGTAATGAATAATTTGGTTTGGGTTCTTGTTGTTTTTGTTGAAGACTAATTCATTCCTGCCTTTCCATAATCCCAAAATGTTGTTGAAAATAAAGATCCCCATGGAATGTCATGTTGTCCAGTCTTTCTGGATCTACAATTGTTTTGGAGACAATCTTTAAAATCTCTGTTATCAAATTGATTATCATATTGATTTGCTCCGATTCCATCCCATACTGCTTTTGCCATAATGCATCTCCTTAATACATGTTCTATCGATTCCGTCTCGCCTTGGCAACTTATGCAGTCTGAGTTCTATGTCATGTTCTTCTCCATTATTATATCATTTGTATTCAGTCTGTTTAGATAGCAAAGCCAAATGAATACTCGATTTTGTTCTGTGGTCTCCATCTTCCAGATCCAGTCGAGTTTTTGGTTCTGTTGTTCCCTCGGTATACTATTCATAATGTCTTTGAAATCAAATTTCACTGTAAAACTACCATCCTTAGAGAATCCCCAACTAATTGTCTTGCTCACCCCTATCTCTTGTCATTTGAATCGGTATACTCTTGATTTGGTCGATAGTTTCTCTCGACATTACATTATGTAATTCCTGTATATCCCATGTTTTATCTTCTGTTATGATTTGAGCCACAATAATATTTTCCTCGTTTTCTCTCTCTGGATAGTCTTTAATGAGAGTTGATTTTCCTACCCACCAATCATGCCACAGTCTAGTTTGATATCCTGATCTAATGTGATGTTTGCATCATTTCTCTATTTCTCGTGTCTTAAGGATGCCTCTCCAAGTATTTGAACTCTTGGCACTGTTTCCAACTTTCATGAAGTTATTTTGTTTCAAGTATTTCTCCTTAAACACTTTACACCAAATCGCGTCTTGTTTTCTAAACAACCGCTATGCATTTTTTGCCATGAGGGTGAGGTTCATGTCACATGCTTTACGTAATCCGAGTCCCCCGGAATCCTTTGGCTTGGAAACAATATCTCAGCTTACCAGATGGTTATGCGAATATTCTATCCCACCTCCCCATAGAAAATTTCGGTTGAGGCTATCTAATTTATTGTTCGTCCCATTTGGTAATAAGACTGTCTGCATAATGTGGACCAGAATTGCTGCCGAAACTTCCTAGATGAGTGTTTTTCTTCCTGCCAATGAAAGTACTTTCCCCTTTCAACCCGACAGCTTCTTCATAACCTTTTCAAGCATTGGTGCGTAAGTTTCCGTTTTACTCTTTTGTGAATGATAGGGACTCCCAAATAAGTTCCCAAGTTATTTGTTTGGGGAACCCCGCTAAGTTGGCTCAAGTAATCTGCCGCCTCGATGTTCATATTTGGCGATAGGAAAATTTTTGATTTCTGGAGTTTCATTTCTAAACCCAAGGCATTGCTGAATTTTGTCATGTATTTTCTAACCTCGATCACTTAGTCCGCCTTGGCCTCAAAAAATAGTAGAAGATCATCTGCAAAGAAAAGATGGCTTATGTTAGCTCCATTTCTTGTCATTTTAAAAGTTTTTCATTTTCCCTTGTCCACTTCTTCTAAAATCATGTGTGACAGTCGTTCCATAACAAGAATAAAGAGATATGGGGGATAAAGGGTCTCCCTGTCTAAGGCATTATTTTGGGTTGAAGCTTTCGGTCGTTTCTCCGTTCCATAACGGATCAATACTGCTGAATCTGACACAGAACACGATGATGGAGATTGTTTCTTCGGGAAGATTGAAATCCTGTAATGTTTTATATAGGAAGTTCCAATTAACTTTATCGTAGGCTTTCAAAAGGTTTATTTTCATGATTGCTACACTTTTCCTTCCTTTAAGTTGCATGATGGTATGAACCGCTTCCTGTACCACCAATATGTTATCTGTAGTGGTTCTACCAGTAAGAAAACTATTTTGATACGGCCTTATCACTCTTTGTAATATAGGTCTCAACCGGTGTACAAGAGTTTTAGCCAAGATTTTATAAGAAGTATTGAACAGACTTATAGGACGAAATAATGTTAGTCTGTCCGCCACTTCAGTTTTAGGAATAAGCACCAAGTACACTTTCAGAATCCTTGTGTCGATTTCACCAGTAGACATGGTTGTTTTCACAAATTGCAGCAATGTTTCCGTAACCGTGTCCCAGTTTGTTTTGTAAAAAATAGGTTGGATTCCATCCGGACCTGGGGATTTCAAACCCTTGAAAAAACAGCGGATTTGATTTCTTCACTCGTTACATCCTTAACCAGGGCATCTTTTTCCTCGTCCTTAAGCCGGGGTTTGAATTTGTCATAACTTTCAGTGAGATCACCTATTACTTTTCTAGAGAAAAGATTTCTGAAAAAGTTTACGATATTCCTGACGAGACTCTATTTATCAGTGACCCAATTGTCTTTTATGAATAACCCAACAATTTTGTTCTGTTTCCGTCTAATCTTAGTAGTAATGTGGAAGAGTTTTGTATTACGTTCCCCTTTCAAAACCCACTCTAATCTAGATTTTTAAAGCCATAAAATCTTTCATGGTTTAAGATCGTTTGATATTCATCATTGAGACTCTTTTCTAAATCCTGTAGTCTTTTTGAACGAATATAATTCGGGGATCTCTGAATACCTTTTAAACGGCTACGCAACGATCGCTTCTATTTGAAGATGTCTTCAAAAGCTGTTACTTTCAAGATTTTAATCTCCTTTCCTGTTTCTTCAATAGCCTCTACAATAGATTGTTTTTTCCTGTTCCAAGTTGCGTTGAAAATAATGTCAAAATCAGGGTGAGTTAGCCACAAAACCTCGAATCTAAAAGGTATTTTATCCTTCTCCATAATATGAGTCAGACTTGTGTTAACCATAATTGGGTGATGATCTGAATAATGTCTGGGGAGTGTAGACGTTTGAATGTTTGGGAAAAGATCAAAGATATCTGTGTTATTTAACGCTCTATCTAACCTTTCTTGCAGAATAATCTGTCATTTGTGTCTTCTCACCCAGGTGAATCTATTGTCCGCCTATCCCAATTACAAAAGATTGCATCTGTCCCAACGATCCCAAAATTCAATGATCCGGTCAATGCAGTCGGAATTACTACCTTCCCTGTCGTCTAAAGAAGCAATGTCATTAAAATCTCCCATGATGATCCACGGTTTATTAATGGTATCCGAATAACTACCCAAATCATTCCAAAATTCTTCTTTTTTGATTGTGTGGGGTTGCACATAAACAAACGACGTTAACCATATTTTGTCCTCCTCCTTTAACTCGCAATGAATAGCCTGCTCAGTGTTATAGCATGTCTACAAGATTCGAGTTCCAAAGAATGATGATCCCTCCACGTAAACCACTAGCCGACACTTCGAAGCTGTTGTCAAAACATAATTTTTTTGTAGCATTTTCCCAATCCCTATTGTTGCTTTTGTTTCCAGTAGACTAATAATAGCTGGTTTCTTTTGCCGGATAATTGCTTTGCAGTTTCTTATAAAATCTTGGTTACCCACACCCCTGCAATTCCAACTTATCATCTTCATAGAATTAACATTTTATAAGTGTTATGTCCTGTAGATCAGGCTCCTCTCCATCTGTTATCATTTGACTAGTCATATCATTTTTTTCAACACTTGGTGTCTTCCTATTTTGTTGATTCGGTTTTCCTTCATTTTCCTTTATCGCGTGACTTCATGTTTCAAAGCTTATTCCCTCCATTAACTGGTTGTCTTCGTGACTAATTATCCTGCTGCTTTCTTGATTATTTGTAGCTTTATTTCTGTAATTTGTTCCAGCGACTTTCATGTTGGTATGTTCGTCCCCTCTTGCAGCGATTCTGTTTTTTCCTGGACTTACTTTCTGTATTGTTACAGCTTTTGTTTGCTCCCCTGAGATGAATCCTTGCTTCCCATATTTTTTGTTATCTGAGATTTTCTTTTTCCCTTTGTCTTTATACACTACTACTTTGCTATATTGAGAATTTTCTTCTGTACTGGGTTGATTATTGTTAAGGAGTTGTTCTTTGTCTATTCCCTTGTCATTTTCCATTTTTTCCTCCCCTTGATATTTTCGTTATCGTCTCTTTCTCCTAACGCTTGAAAGCGATTTCCTTTCCAGTCTGATCGATTAATGTTGTATTCATTCCTGTTACTTCCGCGTGTTGTGTTCCTCTTTGGCGCCTTTGGACCATCATCCAAGGTCTATATCTCTCTTCTTTACTGTTTTTTTTCTTCTTGCTCTTGTTCTTTGTGTAATTCTTCTTCTTGGGCTTCTTTTGGCTCTAAGGCCTGTTGTATAACTTTTTCCTTTTTTGTTTTGGGGTTTTCGAAGTGTTTGATAGAACAGGCATCCGATTTATGACCCACTATTCCGCATATGAAACATATTAAGTGTAGTCTCTCATACTCGATGTTAAAGATCGTGTTTCTTATTCTTATTTGAGAAAGTAATGGTTTGTTTAAGTCTACTTCCACGCAAATTCTTGCAAATTTTCCTCGTGTCATCCATTTTATTTGATAGTCTACTTTTAGAGGGGTACCCACGAGTTTTCTAATGTTGACGTGAATGCCTTCGTCAAAATATTCTATGGGGAGTCCCGGGACATGGACCCAAACTACTGTCGAAGGTATGTTTTCATTTTCTGCAAGAAAATTTGGTTTCCATTTTTGAACTGTTAGGTAGTGATCCATGATTTTCCATGGTCCTTCAGTCAAGACTTTTACTCTATCAATCATGTTCTGGAATTTAACTGCATAGAACCCATTTCCCAAATCAATGCAGCTGAATTCGCTCTCAAGTTTCCACATGGATGTAATTCTACTGACTAAGATTTTTTAGGCAATGTTCTTTCCCAAGACTTTGATGATCAGAGCTTTACGCCATGGTTTTCTGATTCCTTTTTCCTCTGGGGGAACCTTTATTGTAGGTATACCATCATCCTCGATCTCCTCTTCATCATCCGATTCGAAGTTTTCTTCTTCAATTCTTGCAGAACTATGAAACATTCCGATAAAGATAGGTGAGTCTGCCACTGTGTCTCTCCAAGTTCTAGTCCATGTACTCTCCTCGGTCGCTTCTTCTCTTGCTGACTGACGAGCCCGTTTATTTCTATTGCCTGCTGCTGTCATAGTTTCTCCCACCTGGGTCACCTCTGTGACCGGCAGGTTAGCCTCTTGCATAGGGTCAGACTTTAGTTTTCAATAAAGCTCCAAGATATTGATTTTCGACTTTTCTTGTTTTCCATTCATATATACTTGTATATATTTATATATTTGTGTACATACATCATACATATATACTTATATTACTTATATATATTTATATATATTATACATACTTATATAGATCTTTTATATACATATATATATATGTGTGTGTAATTATATATATAAGTATACATATACATAAATATAATGTATACTTATATATATATTATACATATACTTATGTATAATGTATAATATATACCATAATGTATAATGTATACTTATATATATATATATATATATATATATATACACACACACTTATAGTTACAAGTATAATGTATATATTATAAGTATAATATATACTTAAAAGTATTATGTATATAGTTTTATGTATTATATATATATATATATTAAAATTGTTTTAATTGTTTCCTCAATTTTAAAATGAATGCATTTCAATCTATTTTTATATTAATTTTAGTTTCATATTTTACAATTATTTGAATTTGGTCCCTACGTGTTGTGCAATTTAGTTAAATATTAATTTATGCAATTTAGTCTTTAAAATTATATTTGTATATGAAATTAACACATACTTATTTATATTTTTGTAATTTACTTCAATTTTGTCCTTAAAATTATTTTTGTATATGAAATTGACCCATACTTATTTATATTTCGATTTAGTCCCGCATACATGTGTGTTGTTTAATTTATTTAAATTTTTGTTTGTAATTTATTGTTTGTTTAATTTTGTCCTTAAAATTATATTTTAATTAAAATTGACTCACAATTATTTACATTTTTTGTAATTTACTCCATATCATATACAATTAAAAATTACTATTCATCATTCATGAAAAATAAAAAATAAAATTACCTGACTTGAAGTCAATCAGTACCCGATAAGATCGAACTAAATTTTATCTATCAATGATGTGACTTGATTTGAACGAAATTCGACCTGAAGTCTATATGAACATGAATTAACATGGAATTTAACTGATTTGAACCTGAACTGTTTTGATTTTAAATGGCATCGATTCGAATTGAAATTAACATGATCGACCCGAACTGAATCTCATGGTAAAATCAACTAGAAAATGATTCGAACTTATTTGACCTGGATCTGACCTAATCCGAATTGAACCATCAAATTAACCTGACACGATATTTACTTTACCTGACAAGAACTGACTGAAACCGGATCGATTACCTGATTTTACATCCTTAGGATGTAGCATGAATGTGCAAATTATATTGAGAATACGGAACACGCGTGAAACACTTTGTTTCATTACTCATAGTTTCATTTCTTTGTAGTAGAACATAAATCCTCTGCCCCCTCTACGTGCTCTTATTTATGCCCCACCAGTAATCTTTTTACATGTCTTTTTTTTATATAGCAACACTCATAAATTTCTAAAATTAATTATTTTCTATTTAACTTCACAAATAATCTTTCATTTTTCTAGCAAAGTTACGTTTGAGAAGGAGCCCTATCTAGTGTCTTAACAAATGGAGGATGTCCAACTTGTGGCTTTTGATTTCATAGGAATGGGCGGTGACATTTGGGGTGTTTGGTTAAGGTAATATGAGATTATCGGGGGAATGAAATCTCATTCCCCTGTTTGGTTGACCAACATTTTCAACCCCCAGTAATCTTTTATTACCAACAATGAATTTTTTGGGTATATTATTGGGAATGTCATTACCTTCATTCTCTTAGGTATTGTTTGATTACCGGCGTTTTGGACTAAAATGCCCTTAATTTTTTTCTCAAAAATATCCTTCTTATGTTGTGAATAATAAAAATTCTACGAAGGTTTAATTACAAATTTATCCTTAAACTATTTTAGATTTACAAAAATATATATAATTAGAATTTTATATGAAGTTCAGGGGTTAAAATAAAATTTTACTCTTTCATTAAACCTATTTATCTTTTCAATTTTGTAAAAAAAATTCCATAAATTTTATGAATTTAAATTTTTTAAAGAAAATATATAAATTAATTATAGTAATATTATAGTAGAATTTAACTTGTTAAAAAAACAAATATATAATAAAAAATAATTTGGTAAAATATACATCCCAATAATCTTTTATTATTTTAACCAAACATGGTAATCTTACATTCATACTAAACCAACCAAACACAAAATACAACATTACCAGTAATCCTATTCCCTAATAATATTTTATTCTCATTGGTGATCTTACATTCTGTGAACCAAAAGCACCCTTGGAAGTTCGTTAGAGTTGTCTCTTTCTGGTGATAATATGTCCACTGGAACTTCTAAAACTGATAAGGAAGAACACGTGATTAATTACAAAGAAATCGATGATCGATATCTAAGAAACTTGGATGCATATAATATGATGTGTATGGAGAAGAACAACGATGCTTTGTAGCAGGAAACGAATGATATCTAAGAAACTTGGCAATGATCCATGGTGTATAAAGAAGAGGCTTTTCAAGAGTGGACAGGGCGACAATTCAAGGCTGCTATTGACTTTAAATTTGGTCGAATCCCATATCTTGCGACATTGGGACGCTGAATAGCACATATTCATAAAGGATTAGAGGTTTGGGTTTATGACTGTGATTCAACACCTTTGGAGTAGGAGAGATTTAAAGCTTTGGGAGCGTTGAAGCCTTCTTTATAGACGGTAGAAGATGAAGTAAAATAGGAAAGTAATTAATTTTAGAAATTTGTATGAGTGTTGCATAAAAATAAAAATGACATGTAAAAAGATTATTAGTAGGGCATAAAAAGGGGCACATAGAAGGGGTAGAGGGTTTCTATTCTTTGCAGTACATCAATCCCACAGTTTCGACATAACTTTCTACATTCTCACAATCATCAATTTCGAGGCAAGACTAACCAGAATCTTGTTCGAGAAGTAGAACTTTCTTGTGGACGCTCAATTTCACACAAAAATCTTCCGAAGTAGAATCACCATCATATCACTGGTTTCCCGTTCACCATATCCAATTGTCATATTTCGAGGCATATGTCAAACCTTAGGCCTCGGTATCCTCTCCGAAATAATCGGTGCACTAATACCATGATTAATAAGAGTAGAAGTTCTTTGATAATCATAGGTAACTACTGACCCTATCAGGGTGGTCATTGGCTTATTCTTATTGGAATTTGATTCTTATGAACAGTAATCTCGAATGTTGGCAAGGAAGAAAGTTTTGTTTAGAGGTTTTTGTGATTTGAGTCTCTTTTGGAACAGAACAAGAGGTGGACAACACCAAAAACCTTCAGGGGTCACTGCAATTGGGACATTTCTAATCTTGGGTTTACCTTGCTTTACCCTAGAAAATTCTAATTTCAGCCATTTTCAGTACCAACCCAATGCATTATTTTAAGAAAATAAGACACCGACTCCCTAAAGTTAAGATTTGGTAAAGATTCTTATACAGTAATAAATTGGCTCTTTCCTAACAAAAAAAAACTAGATGAAGCTGCCTAAAATAAAGAGTCAATTTTTATTTTCTGAAATAGATCTGCCAAAATTGAAAGCACTCCAACTTACAGCTTTCCTAAGAACATACTTTAACAATATTCTAAAATAAGCATATATTAGCACTACAAACAACAAGGTCAACGATAAATTCTAGAAAGTCAAAGAAAGAAAGAAAAATCTAAAAATAAACTTGAAACAAGCACAAAGAATAGTACTTGTTATACCCAACAAAGGCAAACTATACGTCCGAATAGATTTGAATGTATTGACAAACAAATCATAATATGAGATCAAATTACTAAAATATCAACAACAATTGCAAATCAAAGTTGAACGTCGTTAGAAAATTATCTCCAAACACAAACCGCATATTCAAATATAATCCGATGATCCAAAGCAGAGAAAAGATCTGTAGGATAATATATAAGTGTCATCTTAATTAGTCGAAGCGATGTTAGATCTAACCCAATAGAAATTAAACAAAAGAAGGGACAAACAATTAACAAAAAAAATTGAAAACGTACCAATAGATAGAAAATATGTTATAAAGACATAAAAAATGCCATAAAACCAAAATTATTAAAAAATAAAAAAATAATCAGGGAGGAAAAGGTAAAGCAACGCATTTTTTAAAAATATGTAGGTTTTTGAAAAATGAATAAATAAATTAATTGAAGAATATAAATAAGATAATCGGCATTTTTCTCGAAATATCATCGGTGACCGATATATTTACCGATCTAACACCGGTCAGATTATATTTTTCGATCTAACACCCGTAGCAATAAAGCGCGCCCCTTGACCCGCGCTATACGCTGATTTGGCGCCACGTGGGGTATAGCGCGCCCCCTGGACCACGTTATATTTGTCTATCTAGACAATTATATTTAGCGCGGACTCTGATCCGCGCTATACCATAATTACATATATCGCGGTGCAGGTACCACGCCTTGTATGGCTATATATACCCTTCTCCCCCGGTTATGTTCCTCACATCTCTCATCTCAACTTATAAATTAATACAATAATTCTGTCAACGAGTCAATAATTTTGGCAATCTTCTCATATTTAGTTTAGAAGTTCTTGCGATTTTTCGTTATAAGGTAATTTTGTTACAAATTTTTTTTATTACACACTTATTATTTATTATGATTATTTGAAAAAATATTATACTAATTATTTTCAATTAATTTTTATGTTTGTAAAATTGAAAAGCGAAAGTATACGTC
This sequence comes from Hibiscus syriacus, assembly GCF_006381635.1. Taxonomy (NCBI): domain Eukaryota; kingdom Viridiplantae; phylum Streptophyta; class Magnoliopsida; order Malvales; family Malvaceae; genus Hibiscus; species Hibiscus syriacus. The sequence continues at coordinate 1,135,201 of NW_024062608.1, forward strand.
GAAATAGTTTTACGGTGCAGGTAATAATATAAAATTATATTATTTAAATTATTTACGTTGTGTGTAAAAATTTATTGTGTTATATTTTTGTTCATATATAATTTATTTAATCAGGCTTGTTTCAGTTATTTTTTTTGCAGATATAATATTGTCGTACTTTTAAACTCAAAGAATGGCGCGACTTTCAGCTATTGTTTATTATGATGGTGAAATTTGAGAAGATGAAACCGGCGTTGTTTTCGTATCAAATGAGCGTGTTAAAATATTATTCAAAAGAAATATAACTCTTGAGGAGTTGATAACGAAGATTTCGAGGAAGATTCATGTTGGAAGTAGTAGAAGAATGTCGTCGTTGCAGTACAAATTTCCAACATCATTGTTGCCATTAACTTATACAGCGTTCAAACTTTCGAACAATGATGATGTTGAAATGATAGTTGAAGCTCAAAGTAATTATTCAGATGCCGCTATTGAGATGTATGCACATTTTGTTCAAGTGCGTGCTGTTCGGGGTCAATCATTAAGCTCCCATTATGGGCTGGCTGAATAAGTTGATCAAGTTGACAGCCCGACTACAGTAATGTGTAATGATTTTAATGCCATAATGGGGAGACATTCATCCGCAACTCCTTACGATATGTACCAAGGTGGGTCCATGAACAATCTGTATGGCAACACCGCGTCCAGTTCAAGGGGAAGGCATTCATCTGCAAATTTCTTTGACCATATGGAGATGCCATCGACGTAACCATCTATGCAGTTTCCATTTGACACGATGGCATCAAGCTCCAGGGGGAGGCATTCGACTGCGAGCTTTTTCGATCTCAATGTCGATATGCCTTCCAGTTCAAGGGGAAGGCGTGCAAGTAGTATGTTCTTCGACCTAAATGTGGAGAGCATGGAGGAACCATCATCTCCACCAGAAGAACCGCTTCGTGAGCCTGGTGCTGATTGTGCTGAGATTGGACTATTCATTCAACCAGAATCACCGTAATTCAACGCCGATGATGATGAAGTTCCATGAAATGTGGCACAAACTGACCCTCTTGCACACATGTATGAAGCTGATTATGGTGCAATGTACGGGCCAGAATTTGCAGATATGCCTCATCTCGGTGACTATGGATATTACTCATTAATAAATAATGGTGAGTTATCTTTAGGCATGGAGTTTTCAAGCAAAGAAGAAGCGGTGATGGCTATAAAAATTACAATATCCGTAATTCTGTGCAGTCCAGAGTAAACCGATCGACGACCAAAAAATATGTATGCTACTGTGCCCGACGCGAAAACGGATGCAAATGGATGGTTCGCGTATCGAAAATGAAGAGGAAAAACAATATATAGGAACTAACAGTATACAACGGTCCTCACACATGTTGTGCTGGAGGGGTCAATCAAGATCATCCCAACTTGGACTCTGAAGTGATATACCAAGCCATCATGCCCATGGTAATAGAAAGCTCTCATATAACTGTTGCAGTGTTGATTTCAGCTATACAATCGTAGTATGGGTACACTGTCTCCTATAAAAAAGCTTGGTTGGCAAAACAAAATGCCATTGTCAAACTTCATGGCGAATGTGATGCATCTTACAACGAACTTCCAGGCTGGTTTAAGCTGGTGCGGAGGTTGAATCCTGGGACAATTGTGGACTTCGAAACCTCCTATGCATACCATAACGATCGAGTTCTCCGTGATCGATGCCAATTCTACCGGGTTTTTTGGACTTACCCACAATGCGTTAATGTTGTCAAATACTGCAAGCATGTGGTCCAGATCGACGGGACTTTCTTGTATGGAAAATACAAGCAAGTTTTATTATTGACAGTTGTCCAGGATGGAAATCGCAAAATTCTTCCAGTTGCTTTTGCTCTTGTCGAATGAGAAGATACAGATTCTTGGGATTTTTTCCTCCGAAATTTACGTGCACATGTTATCACGAGGGGAAAAATATGTGTCATTTCTGATCGCGGATCTGGGATCAAAGCAACAATGGATTCTTTGGGTCCAATGTGGCAACCACCCTTTGTCCAACATAGGTATTGTCTCCGATACATTGCTGCGAACTACCATGGAAGATACAAGAAGAATGATGAGCGTCAATTACTTGTGCGCATGGGTAAGTGAAACTGATGTAGTTTGTTTTCTTTTGATCCTTTTGATCAGGTTAGTAAGTTATACATTTTTTGATCAAGTTAAAAAACTTCTTCCTCGAACTTTTGAATCAATGCTTCAAGATTTGCGGGCGAAGAACGAGGAATGATACGATTATATTAACCTCATCGATAAAGAAATGTGGACGAACGCATATGATGGTGGATATCGATATGGACACATGACGACCAACTTGACTGAGGTAATCAATTCAACCTTAAAGGGTGCACGTCACTTACCTGTAGCGGCTTTGGTAAAAACTATATATTTTTGTTTGGGGGCGCTTTTTGTGAAGCTCGGGGGACAAGCTCAAACCTAGATGCAAGGCGGTCATGTCTATCACCCTAGATTAGTTGCAAATCTACAGAAAAAAAAATTACTGCATCAAATGGAATGTCTGTAACAAGCTTCTTTAGAAGGCATGAAATGTTTCGTGTCACAGAGTTACCGCGACCTCTTCAAGGGATTGAAGTTGTGTCGTTAAGAGTAAATCTAAGGGACAGAACGTGCGACTACGAGTTTTTTCAAGCTCTGAAGTATCCATGCTCTCATGTGATAGCATCTTGCTCGCATACACGTCAAGACTATAACCATTTTATGGATCCCGTATACCTACTATCTGAAGTTTTTGAGGTATACGAATTTGAGTTTCCCCTATAGTTAATGACAAAGACCCTGATGAGGTTCAAGATTGGCTTCCGATTGTACCAAATCCGAGTTTATTGAGGGAGCGTGGTCGTTCAAAATCCAATCGAATTCATTGCGATATGGATATTCGAGAAATATCTAGACAAGACAGAAGATGTGGGCATTGTAGAAACCCATGACACACTATAAAAACATGTCCACTTATGTTGTCATCAAGTAACAATTGATGAGGAAATGATGTATTTGTTTATCAAATAATAATTCTTGTACTTTAATTTGCATTTACTTCAAGTTAATGTCATTCGATAATCGATGATGAAGATTAAAAAAACGAACACAATCATTAAATTTTATTAAACTAATAACAATTTGGTATTTGAATATAATTTTAAATACAACAAACTTACAATAAGTATTAAATGGTAAATGATAACCAAATTACAATAACTTATATTAAATTGTAATAAACAAAATGAACTGAAATACATTAAAAAAAGTTTAACAAATTTAACAAAATAAAGTAAGTATTAAATGAGAAATAATAAAAAATTACAATTTAACAAAATAAAGTAAATACAAATATAATAAAAAAACAAAATCTATCGATGTCTGCGACGCAAATGTGTTCTGCAAGGCGGTGGCTGTCGGTCTCGATGAGGATTTCTTTGTATCACTGGTTCTGACTCCTCGCTGTCATCATCATCACCATCATCGTCGTCGTCGTCGTCGTCCTGAGCAGGTACATTAGGTTGATGAGGAGCTGATGACGATGAAACACCTCCATATAATAAGGACCCTGGAGGTGTATGACTGACTATCCCACCGGCCTGCGAAAACTGGGAAAAACTCATAAAACCCAGACATCGCTGAGTGTGAAAACTGTACATGAGGTGTCTGTGCTGCAGCCATGGTGATGAGGCTGAACCCGTCAAATATCTAGCATATGAACCCCAAGTCGGATCTACAAACATAGACCCATAATAGCCTCCAGGAGGGGTCATCTGGTGACGGGTGGCGTATCGGCGGTAATGGGAAGGCGATGGTGGCATCATGTATGGCATCACGTCTCTGTTGACGTTGCGAAAAGGTCTGCCCTCGTGCATCCTCGGGAAGCAGAAACAATTTCTCGTTACTGTTGAACCACTCATAATAACCTTCAGCAACACTCAAGAGGTCAAGTAAAATGGGCTCTCTACGAGGAAGGCGCCGATGTCGATCCTCCCACAACACGACCCACTCATGATGCCTCACCAGCCAATCTGTATCTGTCTTGTCGCGTCTATCTAAGCCATGCAACTCGTCCATATTGCGCGGTGCATCCGGAATTGGTTGAAAACAACCAAACTGCCGGAGCACGCAATCAGTGGAGTGCCACTCAACGGTTGCATAACAGATCAGAGGGACCATTGCCATCCAAACATCTTATGGACCCCTCAACTCAGGTGGGATCACCGCCCTCACATCATCAGTAGAATATGGTACCCATTCAAACTAAAACAAATAATATATAATTTTTATCAAAATAATAATCTAATTATATAACTATAATTTAAAATCGATTTTTAAACATTAAAACTCATACTTGTGTGCCAGCCTTCTGATCGATTAGAACCCTAATTTTTTCTAAATCATCAGGTAGCTCCTGATGATTTTTCCTATCAGTAGACCACCTATTCAAGGAAAAAAATTTATTATAAGTTGTATAAAATTATTAATATACAAAATCAGTTTTATAATTACCTCAGAAGTAGTGGAAATACGAATGGGTTCTTCACAACGGGACATAAAAAGTGCAATCGATACCATGCCCAAGACTGCAGTAGTATGAGACATCTGCCGATAGCATTACGCCTGTAGTCAATGGCTCCACACATCTCCCTGTACAGCAAAGCCAAAACTGCCGAGCCCCAACTAAATGATCCGGCGAGACGAAAGTCGCTAAGATATCGCAACCACATGCAGTGAACTAGGTTGCGCGATTTGTCCGGCATCAACAACCCTCCTATCAACTGCAATATGCATGCCCGTGCATACATCTTAACCTCATCCTCAGAGGCGTCTGCGCTCAACTCCCGAAAATTGGCATCTAACCAATTTAACGGTATCCTACCTCCGATAAAACTTTTCGGGACACGTCCTAGATTTTCCCGGCACAAAGTATCTACCAAAAGCCCCAGGTGCATAGAAACATCCTCAAGCGTCCACTCTCCGCAGGCCTCCACCGGAAGCTATCCCTGATATCACATCTCCATCTACCAAAAGCCCCAGGTGCATAGAAACATCCTCAAGCGTGATCGTGCACTCTCCGCACGAAAGATGGAATGTGTAGGTCTCCGGCCTCCACCGCTCTACTAAGGCAGAAATAAGGTCTAGTTCTATCTTACAGTGACCCTGATATCTACCTATATAACCAAATCCAACCTCTACTAAATACGGCAAGACACGACTAGGTATCACTAACTTAAGATTCCTAATAAAAGGATCTAATATACGGTCATTCTCCTAAAAATAATAATTACAAAAATTAATTCTTAATCTAATAATCATGCATTAAATAAATCAACAAATTATTACTAATAATTTAAATTAAATTAAAACGTTAAAATGTTACCGTATCAGCAAAGTGTCGAGATATATGATTTCCATCTAAGCGAAATAGACTGTCTTCCATTATATATCTGCAAAAAAATTTATATTAGTAAAATATTAAATAAAGTAAAATACTAAATAAATTAAACTAATATTAAAAATATTATAAAATATACCTTAAACGAGAGTATTGAGAGAATTTGAGAGTGGTATGATGAAGTGATTGAGGATGAGGTATTTATAGGGAAGAGTGGGGTGTGAACGGCCGAGTAATTAAAGCTATAGCGTGCCCCCTGCACCACGCTATACCTCACGTGTCAGATAAATAGGTATAGCGCGGAGTAGGAGGCGCGCTATAGCGACGTGTAACCCAGTCAGTATAGCGCGGTGCAGGGGACGCGCTATACCCACGTGGTGCCAAAATCACATATATTGCGGGTCAGGGGGCGCGCTTTACTACTACGGTGTTAGATCGGAAATATAATCTGACCGGTGTTAGATCAGTAAATATACCAATCACCGGTGATATTTCGAGAAAAACGTCAAGATAATCCTGATTCTTTTATTATAAGGGGAAAATAAAACAGGCTTGTGTATGCAAATATGCCCAAAAAACCCTACCCTAGAAAAGAAAGTGATTTGCAGAGAAAATAAGCAATTATTAATATATGCAAATATGCCCAAAAAACCATGCCCTGAAAAGAAAGTGATTTGCAGAGAAATAAAGAAATTTATTAATATATATATTACTACAAAATGTGGTTAGTGCATTGAATGATGAAAGAAATATAAAAAAGTCAGGAAACTCAGAACCTTAAAGCGTTGACTATAGTAATTGGTTGCATATCATCTTTACGTATGCACATAGCATAGAAAACTTGTTTCCATGTTCAGATGCAGAGAATGGTGAAACCAGAAAGCTATTCAGCTGCTGCTCTCTGTTAATGGCAATCATGTTTGGTTTTTCTTCATCTGTTCAGTTAAATGACCCTGGTACCATACATCCTGATTGTTGTTTTTCTGTTTAATAAATTGATTTCAATACATGATAATTTATTCCCATTTTTTAATTGCATAGATTGGTACTTCTGGCTTCCCCTCTATGCTTGTGTGTTGTTAATCTGCTAAATTGGAGAATCTCCTAAAGGGTCAATCAAACATATTGCAAAAGTAGAACTGTGCCTTGGATGTTGTTGTTTCTTAAGGTGTGGTTGAAGATTTTGTAAAAAGGAAGCTGGATTCTGGTCATTAGATTTGGCAGAGAGTCTTCAGGGAAAAAACTGGAAGTTTGTTGGTTATTATCTCTATGATTTTGCATCTGTTATCTTTATCAGAACCCATGGATCACAGGCCAGGAAGAAGAGAATGAGGGGAAAGCTGTCGCATATGGGAGATGCTTGCTAGAACCCAGTTCTGTTTCCATTTTCATCAACTCAACTTTGAGGGTTGAATGTTGAGTGACTTAGTGGGTTTCAGTTACGGGCTTCCTTTTGTGTTCTTTGTGATTCAGAAAGGGGAAATGCGCTTCAGTTGAGGATTCCTTGTCCTAATAGTGAATGAATAAATCACTGTACTTGTCATAATAATGAAATAAAGCCTCAATGCAAATGCCTCAAACCAGACCATTTTTACACAATATTTGCATGCATTCGAGCTTCAGGGGCATGAAAATTTGGTAATAGAAAAAGCTATATCGAGAAGCAATTCTTACCCAGTTCTAACCAAACTCAGCAACCCACAAAAGCTAATATCCAACATTAACTGGTTAACATCTGCATACCCATAAAACTAAAAATCAAACCTGAAAGAAACGAGGAAAACTGAGCCAGGATGAAGCCATTGAAGCAGCTGTTTCTTCCTTCGTCGGGAGGAAAATTAAAAAGAACATTAGTGCAAAACTAGTTTCAGGCGTGCCATGAGTTTGGATATTAAAAAAAAAAAACCTAGAGGTGCTTGTATTTGATACTTCGGTGGCGTTTGGTTCGTTGGAATAAATTATAATCTGTGAAGGAATTGGAATCTGAATCTGAAACCTGTTTGGCTGGAAGGATCAATTCATATTCTGTTTGGTTCGCAGACATGTCAGATGAATTTGATTTCGAAATGTAAAATGATAGAATTGCCCTTTTTCTTTTATTTTTATTTTTTTGCTTAATTTTAGTTTGTTTTAAATTACATATAGTAATATATTATAAAAATTTAAAAAATATTAAATTTTCATTTATTGATTGATTATTTATTTTAAAAAATTATAAAAATCATACTAATAAACAACATAAGTTAAAATCATTCAATTAGGATGGTCATGGGTCGGGTTAGGTCGGGTTTTTTGATCTACCCAACCATCCGAGAACAGGGAACCTCTACCTGAGACCCGACCAGACCCGAAATAATAAAAAAATTATTTTTTTCAATAAAAATAGTGGCTTAATTGAAAAAAAAAATATATATAGGGGGTATTATTGTAATTATTCCTAAATATAAGGTAAAATTATATTTTTTTCGGTCGGCTATTTTTCACCCTAAACCGACCCGAATCACACTTAAAAAACCCGAACAGACCCGACCCGAACCCGAAATTTTTTAAAAAATCTGTCCGATCAGGAATTTTTTGAAAAAAACCCGACCCGAATATCACACTTACAAAAACCCGACCTGACCCGACCCAAACCCGAATTTTTTTTTATAAAAAAGTCCAACCGATCCCGAATTTTTTTAAAAAAATCCAACCCGAATATCAAAAGATTGATAAGGGCATATGATCAAATTTCACTTCCTCCTCTAAAGAATTTTAATTTCATCATGTTTATGTAATTTACTTTCCTTCCCTTGATGGAATTAGATTCTAATTCCTCCTTTGAAAACTTGAACCAAACATAGGAAAGTGATGAATTGGATTCTAATTCTCTTTAATTTCAAGAGATTCCAGCGAACCAAACGTCACCTTAAAGAACAGACCTGAGCATAACTGAAGAATGTGGGATTTCAGGCTCTCGGCTTCTATGTCTCCTCCCTGAATAGGCCAGGTCCTTTTTCATTAATTCTAAGGCCTGTTAAAATAATCTTTTGAGTCTTAAAAATCACCCAATGAAGGAAAAAATTGACACTAAAGGAGTTCCAATTATAACAAATTCTTCTATTTTTTAATACATAATTATATTTCTTAAAAAAAAAAATCAATTAAAAATATAAATTTTGATATTTTAATAACCAAATTACTTAATTTTTAAAGTTAGAGAGAAAATTAAAACTTTTCAGAGAAACTAATTCATATTTTTTATTTTTGTTTATTAAATTAATCTAATTTTTCAATAATTAAATTTTTATATCTATTATAGGCATTTTATAAGATTCAAGAGTTTAACTTGCTAGTGCAAATTATCTAAGATTTCAATGCCCAAAACTAAGTTCTGTGGCTTGATTTCAAGTTTTGGATGATCTTTATACTAAACAAGTTACTGAGATTGAATTGATCTACTACTCAGATTTCATTATTAGTTGAATGATCATTGTATCCAATTTCTAGGGTTTGATACAACCAAATCACATTCACTGATAGAAAAATTATGACCCAAGGATGCAAATTTGTTTATGATTTTCTAGCGACTTTAACACTAGAATGAATCATGAGATGTCAAAATTAAGAAGGCGAAGGTGGGTATATTCCAACACCTTTGTGTTTACCTGCTCTCTATCCCTCTTTGCCCCCATACATTTTTCTATCGATTTTTCTATTATCTTCCTTTGAGGGAAAAAATGTTTCAAAAGCTTAAAAAGAGTTTAAAGTCACCCTAGATTTTATTCTTCTCGTTTTAGCATTTTCATCAAAATTAGTGAAATAAGCAATGCTTCAAAATAGATCTGATACGGGCTTTCGAAATATATGTTTACTGGGTTTCTTTCCATTGATATAACTTGTAATAACAAAACATTTGCTTGCACTTTAAAAGTAGTATAAAAGAGAAAAAGGAAAAAAGAAGAAATCTTGCTTCTTTTTTCCCTTTAGTTGAATGTTGGGAAAGGAGAGTTTTATGTAAAGCAAATTTAGCAGCCTACCAGGTTGTCAACCTTTCTCATTCTCTCTTCAAAAGAAGTTACATTAGCTTTTCTCGGAAATTTTCAATCTGCAGAAATGGTACTGCTGGCAATGGCTGCTAACTTTCACATGTTCTTTTTGACATAACCCCATTCTCTTTTATCATAGTTTATTCCTTTTTTTCGGAACATGATTTTTAGTCCTTTCTTAATCTATGAGACATGTATCAGGACATGACAAGTAATACATATGCTAAAAAAGAGTCCTGCTTGTGGACCTTGATGATGGTACACTGCTCCTCTGTATTTGTTTGAACTCTAAAGCAGATGATTGGGTACACTGAGAAAATTCAAGAAAGAAAACAAACTGAGGTTAGATATTGTAAATGGGATTTCATTGCCTAAATGTTCTTTTTTACACTGCACTGCATACCATTATGGGTGATTAGGACCATGACAACACAGAAATAATAAGTCCCTGAAGACGATTTATCTCAAAAGAAATCAGACATGTTGCAAGTTGGCGGAGATTGATAAGCCTTCATCAAGGATTAAAATAGTACCTCAAAGCGAAGTTTTGATGTTTTAATTTGAATTTTTTTTTTGTAAATTAATGGCATATTACATCAAAAATATGTTAAAACTACAGCCTATGTCCTTTGTTTTGATCCCTATAGGATCCATATGAAGAGAGATGGGAGTGGGGACAGAAATGGGGATAGGAGAGATACTTTTGCAGGTTATGACTTGCATTGACTCCCTTGTGCTAATGTCTTTGGAAAGTTCACTTTTTTCGGTCACACCTTGTAACTACCCCCATTTGCCCATAAGCTCATTAGCCACCCCTTTCCCACTTTCCCACCACTTAACATAAATAACTGGCTGTTTTTTCGTGTTACTGGAAATTGTGGGTTTGTTTGCCCAAATCAAGGCACTGTTTTAGTCCCTCCCCATACTCTTTTAGCTTGACAGATGCATGGAGACTAATTGCCTTTATGTTCTGAATCATGTTTAGGAAATGAAAAAGAGAAAAAGTTGTGTGATTTGGGCAGTTCTTTATTGCTTATATGTGTTGTCGTTTTCTTCTTATGGCAAAGCTGGTTTTATGTGCGGAATGATGGTAACAACTAGAACGTTTGATAATCTCTGTCTACATGCATGACTTAGGGGGCCAAGAGTGATATATATTATCATTATCAAATAATTTCACCCCAGAAAATTACTGGCATTGTTAGTAAAGAAGCATGAATAATTTTGTAGGAACCAAGTAAAAAGTTCCTTTTTAAAAAACTGCTGGTATGATTATCTATGTCACTTGAAGTAGGATAAGAGTAGTTTCATTTTATCATGTTATTTCATGTATTTAGAGGTTTATATCTTAATACTCATATTCAAATATGTGTTTAAACATGAATATCTACATACATGCTTCAAATAAAACGAAAAGACGAACATCAGTTTGGTTAGAGATTTTGTGGTGAGCTATATGAACAACATTTTATAACAGGACAGATTGAGTTATAGTCTATTTTGTAGGAACCAAGTAAAAAGTTCCTTTTTAAAAACTGCTGGTATGATTATCTATGTCACTTGAAGTAGGATAAGAGTATGTTTCATTTTTATCATGTTATTTCATGTATTTAGAGGTTTATATCTTAATACTCATATTCAAATATGTGTTTAAACATGAACATCATACATACATGCTTCAAATAAAACGAAAAGACGAACATCAGTTTGGTTAGAGATTTTGTGGTGAGCTATATATGAACAACATTTTATAACAGGACAGATTGAGTTATAGTCTTGTTTCTACATGAAACAGACAATAATGGTAGCAGAAAGAACAAAGAAACACCTAATAGCAGAGTCCTCCGTGTCTGGGTCCTGAATTTTCCAAGCTTCCATTGAAATCATGCATATTTTGTTTTCATTTCTAATTTGCCTTCTTTGATCACTTGAGTTGAATATTTTAGTAAATGAATTTGAAATAAAACTTGGCTGATTCAAAAACTCTGGAGAGACCTGGGTAATCTAACCCACATCTTGTGCTTATAAACTCACCACGTTTCCAAGAAAAAACCCCAGTATTCAATTAAGCATGGAATTCCGTGGATGTTAGATTAGGGGATGTTGATTATCGTAATTCTCAATTGAAGAATATCATTAATACAACATAGTTTTATTGATCTATATGAAGTATGTCTGTCGGTTTCATTTGATTTTTTTAAAGATTCTCTTTACTTTAAAGGCCAAATTGTATAAAATACCATGTTTTCTTGGTAATGTCATATCTTTGTCATTGAGCAACAACTCGATGATCTTGACTTATATAAAAATCTGGATAATAAGATAAAATAGAAGTTTTTTATGATTTACAAGGACTGCAAAATTTTCAACCCTTTGTTTGTGAAGTTTAAAATATCATAGATTCACATACATCCAAAAGCTCAGTTCTGGTTCTCTCTTATTAACCCAATGGAAGAATAACTTGGCATGAAAATATGATGATGATTAAGTTAGATACCCAGATAATGTTAATCAGTTTCACAATCTTTCATATGCATTAATGCTTATAATCTCATATTAATATGTCATTACTGATAATAGCAGTATCCAATTGATTGATTAGCCAAAAATTTCAGTTAATATAAGTCATCATGAATCCTCAAGCTTAATCATTTAAGACATCATTTCTTTTTCTTCTTTTTTTCCCCTTCTCAAAGCTACATTTGTTTATAGACTAGGCTTTTCGATTTTTCTGCAATCTCAATATATGATTTTGGATTATTGTTGTTGTTGCAGTGATAAAATATACTTTTTCTAAGAATCTGTGTATGAAGATAAAAGATGAGACCATGCCACCTTACAATTACACACTCAACCCAATATTTCTTTAATATTTACTGTATTGATCCTTGAAAAAGGTCAAGCCCCATAAGCATTTTTATAATTATCTTAGTTCAAGTGTGTGGATTCTATGACAAACATTAGTCTCTTTGGTACTGAAAGACAATCTGGGTATCTGCCTCTACGCCTATTCTCTCAAAAAAAAAAAAAAGATTTAAACAAAGAGAAACCACAACACTTCATTTCCTTTTAAGCAGTCGATGTCTCCTTTAAACTTCTCTTTTCATCCTTTTGAGGTGAGAGTTTTCTTTTGTTTTGAGCGTTATTATTTTTAACAACTTACATTTGGACATAAACGCGTTCTTGATTAGTGTTCAAAATACTTTATATTTTTGGAAGGGCTTGCCTCAGGCCTTTTATATCATGACCAGTTAAATCAACAAAAGAATTGTGATTGCTTAAATCGGACGTTAAAATGGGTTGGACGTTTGATGATATTAATCAAATGCAAGTTTGCCTACGGGTAACATAAATTATTTGCTACATAAGTTTTGCAGATTAGTTGAAAACCAACTTAATTACAAGGTTTTTTTCCAAGTGGATTAGGCTAACTGTGACTCTTTATTTAAAACATTTTAACTATTGATCAAACTAACCCATCATTCCATCTATGATAAGCAGGTTTTTTTTTACTATAGTAAGTCTAAACCTAGAATGGTCAGCAAACTATTAGTATTTAATTTCCAAGGACAAAACTTTATCTCACTGCAATAAAAATAACCAATGCCATAAAATAATGAAAGGGTCAAACCCCATAAAATAATGAAAGGGTCAAACTCCATAAAACAAATACAAATTATTAGCCAAAATAATAAGGTAATTTGAGTCTTAATTAGAGGTGGGTATACGGGCTACCCGTCCGTTTAGTCTGCGGGTTTTGACGGTGTGAGCTTAAACGGAGCGGTTTAAAAAGCTCGTAATCATAAATGGTTTTAAATTTTAAAGCCCGTGGCCCGTCCGTTTAACCCGCGGGTTAAAAGGCTTACTCACGGCCCGTTAAATAAAAATAATTTTAAATACTTTAAATGCAATAAAAAATAATGTTCTAACTTGCTACACCTTTAAAAATAATTCAGTAACTTGAAAAGGAAGGTAGCACCGTTAAAATAATAAATAATATTTAAATTTTATTTTAAATAGCCGGAAATGATTATAAAATAATATTTTTTTAATTTTTTAATCATTAATATATATAATGATATAATTACTTAAACTCAAATTAAAAAAACAATATTCACTTATATCACCAAATTAAAAAACAAATAAAACAGTAATCACATTATACTTTTATAAAACACGATTATTTAAGGTTATAATATGAAGACACAGAAGTGTCTGCAAGTATAAATTCAAACGGAAAAATTCAACAAAGTCAAACATTATACAAATCTAACAATTTTTATTTTGTAAAACCCTTTAAAAGTTGAAAAGTATGTTTTCAATTTTTTTTACTTTTCTTTGTTATTTTTAATCCAAATTTTATGTGCCATTTAATATATTATTAAAATATCACGTGACTTTTTTTAATTAAAGAACGAAATAGATAACATACTTCATGAAAAAAATAAATGTCAAAATTAAATTAAAAAATCTTTAAATACCAAAGTGATAATGATGTAAATTTTATAAGACTAAAATATTATATAAATCTTTTAACTTTTATTTTTTAAAATGAAGAATAATTTGATACATTGTAAATGAAAAAAATATCAAGCAACGTTAGAATTATGACAAATGCCCTAATAAATTTAAGAACTACAATGGTTATAAGTAACATCATATTTATAGGTAATTTATTTTCTTTTTCTATAAAATTCTTTAAGTTTATTTTCTCAAAAATTTTATAAATTTTAAATTAAGCGGGCTATTGCGGGCTTCGTGGGCTACCCGCGGTTATACCCATTAAACCCGCGAGTTTAACGGTCCGGGCTAAAAAACCTACAATTTAAACGAACTTCAATTTTTTATGTCTAAAACTCGCACGAACCACAGATTAAACGGGTAACCCGCATACCTTAACCTATATACTGACCTCTAGTCTGAATGGTTAGTATCTTACAACTTACTTATAATCTATAGTAGCAGTATGACTGTATGAGACAGTGCAGTAGAGACAGTGCAGTAGAGACAGGGCAGTAGGGACGGTCACCAACTCCCACTTGCTTTCCACCATGAGAATGACTATGGAAACTAATGGTATTCATTGATAAATGCTTTGCTTAGACTTTATATTAAAATTTCTTTATGCTAAACTATTACACACACAGTCGTAGCCACTATTTATCTTCGTCTCATGTGTCTACTTTTGACTTTCTGCTTGAATGAAGAGAAGTAGAGAAACACTGCCCATTGCCCTTTGCCCAAAAGCCATTGCCCTTTGCCCAAAAGCCAAAAAAAAAAGTCTCATATTTTCTGAGCCATGCTAGTGGGATTTTTAATGCAAACGCAATATCAGTCCTCTGATAAGTTTCAGGATGCAGCAAAATGTTCAGTTTTTATGAGTAGTTCCTGGAAGTCCCAGTAGTCTTGAAAATGCAATTAGACAAGTTTAGTTTTGGAGTATAATCACGGGTTTCTGCGCACTAACATTTCTTCTCTGCCTCTCTCTTTACAATTGTTTACCTTCTCCGTCTTCCTCAGAACCCTTTTCTTGGCCATCCTTGTTTTTTCTTTTAGAGACTAAACTTGTAAAGTCCTCTACTTTGTTCCATTTTCTGCAGTCCGTGTTTCAAATGAAATGTTTTTTTTTCGTTGGTTTTTCCGTGTTTCAAGGCAGCGCATAAAGTAACATGTTGGGAATAAGAGTGATATCATTAAGGCACAAGCGATCAAAGAGGTGACTATTAATCTTTTGTTAGTTTTCCATCAACTTTGTTGTACTTTGCTGTTATGAGTTTTCTCTAACTGGAAGGGTTTATGGGATGAGGTTTTGCTTGAGAAAACTTGCAACTTTGAGCATTTTTCAGAAGTAGAAAACCTGAAGAGGAATTTGCCAATTCTCCTTCATTAGTTTGGCTCCATGTCCCTACTCCCTAGTTTTGGTTTGTCATTAATGTTTTGATGTGATACTAATAAATATGGAGTAACAAAGGGAAGTTTCGTAAATCCTAAAGCAACTTGAAATTTGGCTTCTGGCATTAAACTTTACTTTACTCTCCTTACAATAACATTTGCAATTAATATGCCATTGATGAATTGCTTAAAGAAAAGTTAGGGTGAAAGCCTTGGTATTCTTGCTTGTAGATATATGTTAAAAGAAAAAAAAAGGTTGCCTTTTTTGCTTGAAAGGGCTACGAATGACAACCCTCAAATCTTGCCTTTAGCAAAAATTATCTTTTGATTCTTGAATTTTGTCACATGGCATCTTTTCTGGAAAGAAAAGAGTTGAGGAAGATGGCTTGGATGATTCCCCTGAAGCATCAGATCGTATAAAGCTGGTAAATTATTCCCTTTTACCTTTAACTCTTACAAGTAATGTGTAAGATATTACTTTCTATATTTGGTTTGAGACTTTAGAGCCTAAGAACATATGATAATTTGATTATCTTATTGTTACTTTAACTAATAACTTATTTCTAGGATCTCTTTTTCCCTCCCTCCCTTTGTCATGTTCTTTTCTTTGTCTCTTTAGCTCCTCGCTGCTGCATATGATGGTAAGAGTTGGTGGTTCAAAGAAGGAACCATATAATAAAATTCTTTATTTTAAATTATTCTTTTAGCTCTGAATCAAAATGGAGTTGAATAGTTCTTGCTATGGACTAATTTGTCAACATTAATGTGCTCCTAGAGAATTTTTTACAATTGGAAAAGGGTCTGATTTCTATATCTGGTTACCAGGATATGGAGCACATGAAGGACTCTGTTAAAACTCAGAAGAAACAATCTTCCGCTCCCAGCACCGAGGTCCAAAAGTCTCTGAAGCAAGAGGTGTGAAATTAAACTTGTTTTTATCATTTTTACTAATCTTTAGACATCACAGGGCCTTAATTCAATTTGGGAGTGGTCCAATCATCTCTTTTATGACCCAAAATTAGGCCACAATTCAAAAGCAACAAAGTTCTATTGCTCATATGATTTATTTTTCTCTTGCCAAAAAACTCTTGTGTAGATTTTACAGCTTGAGAAAATATTACAAGATCAATTTGAGGTTCGCCGTGCATTGGAAATCGCATTGAGTTATAGAACTTCTTCCCTTGAAGACATAAATGAAACATCAGTGTCCATAACTAAGGTAGTTCCTCTAAACACTTATTTTCTTGGAAGGAGTAAGTTGTTTAAGACTTTCTGTTGTTGTTTAGTGTTTTAATGGTATTGTTCCCAGATCTAATGCTTCTAGCCTTAGTGGACTAATGAATTTTCATTTATGCCAATGTTTACCTTAAAATTTAGTTTTCAGCTCTACTTTTAGCCCCTTCTTATATGTTCTTCATGCCTGCCTCTTGACAATTGACAATTGACATTGCTTTTCTGCAGCCAGTTACCGAGCTAATAAAGAAAATTGCCGTGTTAGAAATGGAAGTTGTATATTCGGAACAGTGCCTTCTCTCGTTGTATAGGGAAGCCTTTGATCAACAAGTGTCTTCTATATCGCCATCTAAAAGGTGTGAGGATTAAAACTGTTTGGAATTAACCGAGAACGAGTAATTTCTCTATAATCAGATTAGTGAGAATGCGAAATAAAAGCGAAAAAATAATACCCGAAATTGATAACGAAGTTCAGCCAATTTTGCTTACGTTTCCGGACTGTTGCAGATCTTTTATTAAAAAGAGAAAATTTACAGATGTTTACAAAACACTCACAACTCACAAGAAAACTCTCTAAATTCTTTAGTAGTGGAAGAAAAAAATGATTTAGGATGATTTTGAAGTTAAATGGGTAACGGTATTTATAGTTGAAACTTAAGGACTAATTTTGTAAATATCCTAAAGTGTCTAGTGATTAAAATGTAATTAGTCCTATTATATTTTTAATAAAAAATTGGGGCACCGAATTCGGTGCCCCTTTTGTTGATTTTTAACGCCCCAACGTTGCCCCCCATCTTTGACTTTTAACAATCTCTCACTTGAAGACTAATTTTAATCTGTCTTCACACCTCAATCAATGCCGGATTTGAGCTCCATTAATTTTTTCAAGTTAAAATCATCTTCCAGAAGAGACTGGATAAAAGATATTGCAATTATATATGGTTTGTCCTGGAATGAAAAGACGGATTCTTCGCTAGATGGACAACACTTTGACTATCACAATACAAGACATTATTTTCTTGTTTCTTGCCTAACGCTTCCAAGAAACTTTGGAGCTAAACCATATCCTTGCTAGCTTCTGCAAAACGACATATTTTGTTTCAGTTGTGGAGAGAGCAACTATCTTTTGTAGTTGAGAAACTCAACTCACTGCAGTACCTCCTAGAGTATAGACATACCTTGTTGTATTTCTTCTAATGTCAACATTTCCGGCTAAGTCAGCATCTACATAGCCTGTCAGTATCGTATCTCCACCTTTGAAACAAAGTGTTTTGTTTATGGTACCACGTAGATATCTGAGGATCCATTTGACTGCTTCCTAGTGTACCTTGCCCGGATTATTCATGTACCTACTAACAACTTCCACTGCATGAGCAATATCTGGTCTAGTACAAACCATGACATACATCAGACTTCTAATTGCTGAGGCATACGACACCTTCACCATGTGTGCACATTCTTCTTCCGTCTTTGGTGACTGTTCTTTGGAGAGTCTAAAATGAACACATAAAGGTGTACTTACTGGTTTAGTATCTTGCATGTTGAACCTGGAGAGTACTTTGTTGATATACTAAGCCTGTGATAATATCAAAGTCGACTTTTTTTCTCTTAATCCTCATCCTAAGAAACTGCTTTGCAGCGCCCAGATCCTTATAGCAAACTGCTTCGACAATTTTTGCTTCAAGTTTATAATCTCTTGCATGTCTGATCCTGAAACGAGCATGTCATCAACATACAACAATAAATAATGAAGTTATCGAACTTCTTGATATAGCAAAAATCTGTTGGCATCTGGTAAAACCACTGCTACTCAAACTATCAAACTTCTTGTACTACTGTCTAGGAGCTGTTTTAAACCATACAAGCTCTTCTTCAACCTGCATACAAGTTTTTCTTGTATGCCTTTATGAACCTTCTGGTTGCCTCATATAGATTTCTTCCTCCAAATCACCATGAAAGAAAACTGTCTTCACATCTAACTGCTCAAGATGTTGATTCTCTGCAGTTATAATTTTCAACACCAGTAATTGTAGACAGTTTCACGATTGGAGAGAAAATTCATTATAGTCAATTCCTCTTTTGCTGAAAACCTTTGACAACCAATCTTGCTTTATGCTCTTGCTTTTATCGTGCTCTTTTTGATTCTGTAAATCCACTTGTTAATCCTCACGTCTGATTTGACATAAGCGAGTCTATCTCATCTTTCATGGAAGACTCCCACTTGATTGAATCCTGCACCTGCATTGCTTCATCATAGCACTATGGTTCACCATTGTCAATCAACACAAGTGCAAGAAGGCGAATAACGCTGGGTTGGTTTAGGAATTATGAAGGAGCGTTTCAGTTCTGGTGTGCCTGGTTCTTCTTGGATTTCTTCAAGATTGATCTGAACATCATTTCCAGAAATATCCTCAAGCTCAGCAAATTCTTTTGTTTCAGCTTCGGTATTGGAGCTACTTGATTCTACGGTTGACCTGTCTTTGTACATCACATTTTCATTGAAAATGACATTTCTGCTTCTGATCTTTTAATTTTCGTAGTCCCAAAACTGGTAATCGAACTCATCACCAACATAACCAACAAAGATGGATTTGTTGGACTAAGCATCAAGTTTACTTCTTTCAGCAGAATTTATATGAAATAAGAAATACAACTAAACACTCTTAAGTGTAAAAGGTTTATTTATTTCTTGCTCCAAACATCCTCTGGTATTCCACCATCTAAGGGAACTAAAGGCCCACGGTTGATCAGGTAAGCTGCAGTGTTGATAGTTTCAGCCCATAGTAATTTGGGCAATCCGGCATGTATCCTCATGCTTCTGGCACGTTTATTTAGAGTTATGTTCATGCACTATGCTACGCCATTCTGTTGCGGTGTCATGGGAACTGTTGTCTCCATCTTGATCCCGTTGCTTGCGTAAAAATCTCTGAATCTACTGTTTCTGTACTCTCCTCCATTATCAGACCTCAACCGCTTGACTTTCAAAGCAGTCTCATTTTCCACAATAGCCTTCCATTTTCTGAAGGTATTAAAGACTTCTGATTTCTTCTTAAGAAAATAAACCTACACCTTTCTTATAGAATCATCGATGAAGGTGATATAATAGAGTGAGCCCGCAAGAGATGGAACTGGAGATGGTCCCCATACATCAGTATGAACCAACTCTAACTTTTCACCCTTGGGTATCTTGTCAATCTTTGCAAAACTGACTTTTTTTTGTTTGCCAAATATGTAATACACTCTTTAGATCCGACAGTTTTCTTTTTAACAAAAGTGTCTTCATCTCTTTCTCGCTCATATGACCAAGCCTTTGGTGCCATAAGTTTGATTTTCCATCAGCATCTGCTACTATAATGATATTCTCTAAATTTAAAGTTACATAGAGAGTATCAATCTTCTTACCACGAGCAATGACGAGTGTTCCTTTGGTAATCTTCCATTCACAGTCTGAAAAGGTTGTACTATATCCTTCTCCATCAAGTTGTCCTAAAGAAATCAAATTTCTTTTGAGGCTAGGAATATGTCTTACTCTTTTTAGCTTTCAGATGGTCTGGTTTGGCAACTTTAATCGGATGTCTCATTTTCCAACGATCTTCAAGGTTTCATCATTAGTTAGATGAACCTTCCCAAAATCACCACTAACATAGTTCTCCATGATTTCTTGGCATGGGGTGGAGTCGAAAGATGCCCTTAAATCCAAGATGCATGATTCAATCGGACTGTTGACATTTAGAATCATGACATCACATGTTTCCTTTGTCATGTTGGCAAA
Source organism: Hibiscus syriacus (assembly GCF_006381635.1). Classification (NCBI taxonomy): domain Eukaryota; kingdom Viridiplantae; phylum Streptophyta; class Magnoliopsida; order Malvales; family Malvaceae; genus Hibiscus; species Hibiscus syriacus. The sequence continues at coordinate 1,155,557 of NW_024062608.1, forward strand.
TTCCTATGCGTTGATATCTTTCTTCAGTGCTCGGTAATCTTTTTTAAAGTGACAATTCTTGCCACAATTATAACAGGTAAAATATTTCTTTCCCGTTCTTGATTTTCCGGTTCTGAATTTCGATCTGTCACGATTTGAATTTCTTTTTGAAGTTCTCCCTGTAGACTCTGTGTGTAAGGCTGAAGAGCTTGATGCTTAACCCTATTCTCTTTGTCGAATTTCTTCACTTAATACCAGATCTCAAACATCGTCGAATTTTAATTTGCTGTTTCCCGACGAGTTGTTGACTACTGTAACAGTAGCATTCCAACTGTCTGGTAGAGATGATAAGAGAATTAAAGCTCGAACTTCATCATCGAATTCAATTTCCACGGAACTCAACTGAGTTGTGATTGTGTTGAGTTCATTTAGGTGTTGAGCCACTAATGCCCCTTCCGCCATCCGCAAATTGAATAATCGCCTCATCAAGTAAACTTTGTTTGAAGCTGTTGCCTTCTCATACATACTAGAGAGAGTCGACATAAGACTCGCCATGGTCTTTTCCTTTATTATGTTGAAAGCAACATTTCGGGACAATGTCAGTCGGATAACTCCGAGGGCTTGTCTGTCGAGAAGAGCTCATTCTTCATTCTTCATGCCCTCTGATTGCTTTCATGAAAGAGGTTGATATAGATTTTTCTGGTACAAAAAATCTTTAATCTGCATCTTCCAAAAGCCAAAATTCGTACCATTGAACTTCTCAATTTTTACCTTCCCTTCGTCTGCAACCATTGCTCCCACTCGAATCTGGCTTCTTTGGATCGTTTCTGACAATTTTTGCGAACCGCCGTGTATTAGAACACCTCCGTCGACAAACTCGTATCGCCGACCGAATTTCACTATTTACATGAATAGTAAACCATAAAAAAATTGATAAAATTTACTACCAAAAGCTCTGATGTCAGTTGTTGGGAATTAATCGAGAACGAATAATTTTCCTATAACCAGATAAATGAGAATGCGAAATAAAAGCGGAAAAATAATACCCGAAATTGATAACGGAGTTCAACCAATTTTACCTACGTATTCGGACTGCTGTAGATCTTTTACTAAAGAGGGAAAATTTACAGGTGTTTACAAAACACTCACAATTCACAAGAAAGCTCTCTAAATTCTTTAGTAGTAGAAGAAAGAAATGATTTGTGATGATTTTGAAGCTAAATGAGTAAGGATATTTATAATTAAAGCTTAGAGATTAATCTTATAAATATCTTAAAGTGTACAGTGACTAAAATATAATTAATTCTATTACATTTTTAATAAAAAATTGGGACATCGAATTCGGTGCCTTTTGTTGAATTTTAACGCCCCAACGCTGCCCCCATCTTTGACTTTTAACAAAAACACCAACAGATTCACTAAGAGGGAGATTTCCGGAAGTTTCCAAACCTGATGATGCGTCAAAAGTTGAAAATTCAGCTCTACAGTCTGGTTATCTTGACAATTCATGCAAGGCGCCTTGTGGCTTTGGAGAAGAAAAACTATTAGATTCTGGTGTTCACCGATGTCATTCCTCACGATGTCAACATTCAGTATATTCAAGTAGAGCTGTACCTCCGGAAGAGAACTTGGGTAAAGCCATACGGACCTGTCATTCACAACCTTTGTCCTTGATGGAGGTAACTTACTTTTAGAATGTAATATTCTCAGAACATTTCTATTAGATTTAGTTTGCATTTTTGGTTAGTTACGGGTTATAGTGTATCACAATAAACCATTAGTCATTTATAAAATTTCAGAACAACTGTTCAGTTTATGGGAGAGCAATCTCTCATATAGGTATTACAATAGGTATTACAATTTGACAATCTTTTCTTGTGGTTGTAACTTTTTCTTGGTTCTCTACAGTATGCTCAGAACACATCGAATGTAATCAGTCTGGCTGAACATCTTGGCACTCGCATTTCTGACCATGTTCCAGAGACCCCAAACAAGCTTTCTGAGGATATGATCAAGTGCATCGCTGCTATATATATTGCAAGCTTGCAGAACCACCGATCCAAAACGGATTTTGATGTACAGTTAGATAACCCTTTCCATGTGGAAGGACTTAAGGAGTTTAGTGGACCATATAGCACTATGGTTGAAGTTCCATGGATTTTCAGAGATAGTCAGAAACTAAGTGATGTTGAACATTTGCTACAAAACTTCAGGTGTGTCTTTCTGGCATGAAAATGTCACAAGAAAAAAACTCTCTCACAGTTTTTCATGCGTTCATTCAATTGCTTTGTTATAGGTCACTTATCTGTCAACTTGAAGAAATTGATCCTAGGAAATTGAAACATGAAGAGAAGCTGGCTTTCTGGATAAACATACACAATGCGTTAGTGATGCATGTAGGTGTTCTCATTGACGAAAAGAATCTGATATTGTAGTGTTGATTCCAATTTTAATGGAATGGATTGTATTCAGTCTTTTCTTTTCTTTTCCTCCATAATAGGCTTTTCTGGCTTATGGTGTCCCACAAAACAATGTGAAGAGACTCTTTCTACTGTTGAGGGTAAGAATAACTTGTCTCATTGTTGCATCTCTTGAACTATGAAACTAGATTGGTACATGTTATCTTATACTCTTCTACCATTCAGGCTGTATATAACATCGGGGGTCACACCATCGGTGCAGATACGATACAGAATACTATCCTTGGATGTCGTATATCTCGTCCTGGACAGGTAAGATCTTGTAGAAACTGGACTCTAGATTGAAATGCCTATTGAGCTTGATTTAACTCGTGTTTTAAGATGGTGCTGATGAAGCTTTCCTGCTTGCAGTGGATTCGGCTATTACTCTCTTCAAGGACAAAGTTTAAAACTGCAGATGAAAGGCAGGCATATGCAATTGAACATCCGGAACCTCTTTGACACTTTGCCCTTAGCTCGGGAAACCATTCTGATCCTGCGGTACTATTTCTTCTTCCATCAATGTTATTTTCCTTACTATTATATTACATATGAGAAGATTTCTACGAACCATTTGAAAGATGTTAATTTTGGTTTCCCATGGTGTCTTCTTTTTATATGAACATTATCAGCCTTGTAATTATATTTAACCTTTTCTTTAGATCCGTGCCTACACACCAAAGAGAGTATTTCAAGAGCTGGAAACTGCAAAAGAAGAGTACATCCGTGCCACATTTGGTGTCCGAAAAGACCAGAAAATTCTGTTACCTAAGATTGTAGTCGTTTGCAAAGGATTCTAGGTTGTGTCCGGCCGGTGTCACCGAAATGATCCAGCAATCTTTACCCGAATCATTTCGTAGGATCTTCAAAAATTGTCAACTAGGAAAACCACGCAAGAGCATAGCATGGATTCCTCACAATTTTACCTTTAGGTATCTATCATCCAAAGAACTACTAAGATGATTTGCCCGTATACTGGTGTTTCGGCATGATGCAGTTTGCAAGTATTTCCATTTCGGAAGATTTCGGAGTTTCCCTTGTACAAAGTTGAAATGAAAAGGGAAAACGTAGGATATAACCATGTAGCATCATTTTGTAATGTAATTGTTATTGTCCGTTTTTCTCATGCGAGAGGAAGAACCAGTGATTTATGTAATGTGCATTGAGATTTGTATATAACTTTGTGCTGGTATACTTCTATTAGTGAAGCCATCACTCAACTTGAACACCAGGCTCCAAAAACTCTTGTTCTCGACTTAAATTTAGTTGGTTTCTATCATCAGCACGTGACCCCATATCATAATTTGACTTAAAAATATCTTGCCATGTTGGTGAAATCCACAAGGTGGGGCTCAAATCTCACACCATCTGTCATTTGTACTAGCTACAACGTGCCATCCAAGTCTTGCTGAGGACACCCGTGCTCCTGTTTTGTCGGTGGATCTGCATCAGTTTTAGCTTAAGGACCTGCTCCTTTTCAGTTGCTCAGAACCTAAATTATTAGATAATATTTTGCTTGTCCTGTGATTCAAGTTCAACATCATGCTTAATAAAGACGTCAAAAAAAATGTGTACAGGAAAACATTTCCAGAACTGGTTTTATTTAGATCCAAAGTATGGATTTTGGATGATACAACATTGTTCCCCTACATGCATCCAGAATCAAGAAATTACACAAACTTTCAGATCAGATCCTGCAACAAGCTATATATAGAGCTGATTTTTCTAGTATGGCTTCTCTCCTACATAATTTCCAGGAGGATTATAGAAGCAAATGGTTAAAGAAGTTTGGTCCTTGCATGTAGCTTGTGCGCAGCCAAGGTCAGATGAGTTCTTCCAAACCACTTGCGTGTAAACCCCACATTTGTGATTTGGTGCACAAGAATTGGTGGCATAGTCATAGTAATCCTTCTCTTTCACCCATGTATCCACCGCCACGCGCGGCGTCACCGGTCCTCCACTACCCCATATCTGGTTTGCTCCGAACTTGTGATCTGTGAGGTTGGCAAACTGACAACCCATTTTGTTCCTTTGGTATCTTGTGAGAAGGCTCGAGGCATTGGCCAGTTGCTCACTCCACTTGAGAGGTCCGACTCCAACTGCGGCTCTTGCTTGGTTGTGGGCTTCGAGGAATTCTCTGGCTGCACTAGGCAGCGCTGCTGCTGCTGCTGCTGCTGCTGCCTCCTGGGCTGTGTTGTGGCAAATAGCCAGAACCAGAAGAAGTGCAAGCAAGGCGTTGGCCATTGTCTCCTGTCTAGATTTATGCTTGCGAGTTCTGTTAATAGAAAGAATTTATAGACTTCCAAGGATGGGTCCGTTCTGCAGGCAAAGCGGTTGCCTTGAAAGTGGAGCAATGTGGCAGCGGGGTGGAATTATGGGATTTTAATGAATATTTAAGCTTTCCGAGTAATGAAATTGTCTGGTTATCGTCGGAGCATTGAACTTTGCATGTGACCTTGTTGACTTCCATCTGTAAGTGTATCCATAGAGCTTGATATTGCTTTTTAAAATGTTTTTAAATATTTTTGAAAATTTGGATTGCGTTTAGATCTTTTATTTACTTGAAAACTTGGTATGTAGCCACATGACAGAACCAGAGGGCTCAAGCAAGTAGCGTTTGAGCCCAGCTATTACATGACCCGATGGCTAAATCTACCATGGTCTTCAATCGGCCCATCAAAGCATATGATAAAAGAATAACGAACACGTTAGAACACAAATTGGGCAGTAACCAAAACATGGGGCGAGAAAGAATACTAACATAGACCTTCCTGGCTACCTTGTCAATTTGGTCTCACCCTTGCCACTTTCCAAAACAACGCTCTTTCAATGTATATCCAATACCATCATGAACTAGTTGAGTAAAGGTCAACACCGTCTTTGCCTAGACCAGGGCTAGTAGCTTTTATGGGAAGAGCACACAAGTCCGGCACAATGTTATTTAACTCGCTCCTCATTTCATTTGAATTCGTTTGTTTTTCAATTTGTTAATAAATGTGCATTGGAACGATCAAATTAGCATCCTGAAAACCTCAGTCCATAAAAAACAAACAAGTCGATAATGAAAAAGAAAAAAAGTATCTAGATTCTAACATCACAATTTATAGTAGCATCGGAAAGAAGTGAATTTAAGTTGCAATTTGCTAAGCTCTTCTTTCAATTAAGTAATGGAAGGAGAAAAGTCCAGCAGCAAAGGAAACAATTCGGATTCTGGGAAATAGGGTTCTTGGCTTGGGCTGGTTATCTGAAATCTTGTAGACAACCATCGATGTGAACCACCTTGGCAGCTTTCGGTGACCTTGGGCTCTTCTTGATCCTCTTGCTACAGCTTTACCTGTTTTTGAGTTTGAAATTCTGCAGGCGCAGGCACCCATTTAGATATATTTTTAAATTTAAATGCACAAACTAAAGAGTATGGAAATATTAAGAGTTTAGAAAGTATAAAATTTATCTTTGTTGTTGTTTGTCAAAATTGTACGTCACGGAAAGGCACATTTTCATTAAGAAATGAAGTCATAATCGGCGGAAAAGGCACTCACTGGCTTTTCTTTTTTGTAGTTATGTGCGCCACTCATATGAGGTTCACACTACAACAAATGCCGTGTTAAGCTCATTGTTTCTCAATTATCATTCTTGTAGGAACAATGTTTTACATTCTTGTTGAGACTAGACATGAATTATTATAGTAAACAAAATTATCCAATGCCCACACTATCTGATATGTTTATAATGTAAACCCATGAACCAACATAGGAGTTATAACTAAATCAGAGTAATCACGTTAAGAGTGTTCATTGTTTGGTTAAAACCAAATTAACTGACCGAATCGAAATTTCGGTCGGTTAATTTTAGGTTTGGTCGGTTATAGGTTAATGGTTTTTTTAAATTTCGGTTTCGATTAATTCGGTTCGAAATCAGTTAATTAACCAAATTAAACGAAATTATTAAATATTTAATATATTATATATATTATTTAGCTTTAGGTGTGTTTAAACTTCAGTTTTAATCGAATTAACCAAATAAACCAAAAATATTAAATATTTAATATATATTATTTATAAATTTTGGTTGATTCGGTTAACCGACCAATTAACCGATCTTAGTTCGGTTCGGTTAATTTTAAAAAAAAATGTTTAGTTAACGGTTAAAGGGGGAAATCGGTTAATTAACTTTGGTTAATTTAGTTCAGTCGATTAACCGAATTAACTGTTTAAACACCCCTATACCACGTTAATCACATAAATGATTCATGAACGAAATATGTTTAATAAATCATTTAAAAACATTTACCAAATACGCTATAAGAAATAACTCATGCCACATTTAAAGAGGTTAAAATAAATATTAAACCGCATACATTATATAATCGATATCACACCTCCGATAGCCAAATTGGGCCTATAACTGGATAATATGAAAAAGGAAAGATAAAACCGAGTGAGCTACAAAGCTCAGTGTGTCCTCTAAAGTAAAACAAGTATAGGTGGCATACCATAAATAAATAAATATATTATAAAGATGCAATTTGATTTTAGATAATAATAAATCAATTGACCATTATCGAAAGGTTATAACAGAAAATTCATACAACTTTACCTTTCGCCGCGTATAATAGTATGAGGACGTTCTCTCCGAAGAGGATCCCAATCAGAAATAGAAATCAAAACAGGGATATAACCCTCTGAAGAGGATCCCAAAAAGAAACAAAATGGAGATATAATCACATGCAGAGTCAGGACGGGGATATCATCTCATACAAAATCAAGACGGGGATATAATCCCACACAGAACTAGGACGAGGATATAATCCCATACAAAATCAGGGCGGGGATATAATCCCATGCAGAATAAAAAAATGCATCAATATTCAAATTATAAGTGATGCATCATTATTAAGTAGTTAGACATGTCATAGATAAATACAATCAGATTATGAACATGCTTTAAGATAGTAGCATATGGCATAATACCATAACACATCAAATGTATCAAACAAGGGGACACACCTATAGTAGCTAATCAACACCGACTAAGCCTTATGCTTCCCACGATCGGTTGTGCTATGTCATACAAAATAGGGACCTAAAATTAAGACTACTCTATTAATATGAATGCCACATCTAAACTGAAATAAACTATAAAGTCACTAAATAGAAAATAACACCAAAAAGTGAGTCCAAAATCTCACATTTTACTTAACACAATTAAGACTTTAAGTGATAAATGATGTAAAACAGGGCTTTTGGGTCAGAATTTGACAAAACAGATTGCGAAAATAGACTCAAGACATCAAAAAACATAAAGACATAGGTCTTCGAAAAAAGTCAACAGGTTAAAGTCAAAGTCAAAGTTAACATACAAAGTCAACAGTCAACAACTCGGTTCGGTCAGTGGTTTAGTTAGACTGGTTTAGGACTGTTTCAGGATCGATTCAGGGTCAGGTCAATTCAGTGTCTAAACTGGCAGAACAAAGCCCACTCGTGCACTGAGGCGTGTGGTGCACATGAGGCCTCATTTGGTGGTTGAAAAATTATCAAAACTTTCCTAAAAATATTTTAAGGCACAATGAGTCACTTGAAAAAGTTGATTTTCCGAAAATATCAATAAATATGATATTTTTAATGAAACTAGAATATTCGAACCTTCACCAGTTACAAACGACAATCTAAGAACACTGGATGAATAATAGAGTCCCCTGGTGGCAACTCAAGTTCTGAATAACGTAATAATCCTTGAGTTTTCACATGTTCGTAAAAAACTCAAGAAATTTTAAAAACTATAAATTTCATCTTTATTTTTGGATTGTGACAACTCTCATATGTTAAGAAAATTTCAACCTTGAAATTTTACCTGATGAAAAAGAAAAAAAAAAGAAAAAATGGGGAAATATCTTCTCCATAAACTATAGAGTCCCCAGGTGGCCTTCGTAAGGCTACGGTTACTCCACAGAACCTTAACCATCAATATACGTCAATTTCTTAGAACTTGATCCCATAGGCAAGAATCAGAATAGGCTCCTCCTTATAACTCAAAACAAGTTTCAGTTTAACATCATCAACAGAAATGATATGTGATGGATTTGAGTGGTAATGCCTTAACATAGAGACATGAAATACATCATGAATATGCTCAAGCTCATGTGGTAACTCAAGTTGATATACAAATGGTCCTATAGAATGCAGATTCTAGTAAGGTCCAATAATATTTTTACTCAATCGTCATTTTTTGGTCAAGTCTGAGTACGCTCTTCAAAGAAGTTATCCTATGAAAGAATTGATCACCCACACAAAACTCAATATCACTTCTCTTCCGATCGGTAAAATATCTTTGTCAAACAAATTTTGTAAAAGGTCAAACCCCACAATCCTCATCTCATATAAATCAGTTAACATAGTAGAATACAACATCTATGACCATATGAGGCCTCATATAGTGTTATCCAAATATTGGTGTAGTAATTATTATTATTATATGCACACTTAGCCAACATTAAATAATCCACCCATCTATCTCAGAACCCTAGAACACTACCTTTTAACCTATCTTTTAGAATCTGAATAACTCGCTCCAATAGACCATCAAACTACAGATAATAAGTTACACTAAAGTTTTAATCGCGTATACAAAGCCTCAAGAAGATTCAATTAAAATCGTAACATAAATCTCAGATCTCAGTCAAAAATTATGGATAAGAGAACCTCATAAGACAAATAATCTTATAAGTAAACAATCAAGTTAGTTATTAAGAATATAATTAGTTTGAACCAGAATAAAATAAACAATCTTTTTAAGATGATTGATAAAATACATATTGAATCTTACTTGGACATAGTCAAAGGTAATCCACTGAAAAAGTCTACAATTATTCACTTCCATTCCCACTATAAAATCAATATGATTTCTAGAAAATACTCAAAATTAATTATTTCCCTTTTCATATAGTCTAAATTAGAGTGATACAAATTTTACATCTTTTCGATTTTTTATAACAGAACCATTAACCTGAATGAGGAAGTCGTATGCAGATATCAAAATTGATTTACAGAGAGTTTGAATGAAATCAAATAATTCATACCAAAATAATATTTCACTCAAGAATGTAAAACTTTACATGAATCTTTAGAAGTTCTGATATTGCAAATATAATGTTGACCAAAATCATTCTTTCTAGAGTGAATCACGATGTGTTTGAGTGAGAATTCAAACAAAGTCGAACCTAACATTATTACAGAAGTTCATTTACATACTCATATTGTCATACAAAACCAAAATTTTATCATAACTCACAATTACAAATGAACTTGGAAGAACATTTAACTATAGGGCATATATGATCCCTACTAGTTACTACTTAAAAAATATTTCATAACAAATTCAAAGATATTGGTTAGAATTTTTTTCTTTTTAAGGGTAAAACTGAATATAATACTAAAAGCCAAACATGAACCAATTTTCTTTGAAAACAAGAAATTACTTCCTAAACATTATAGTTGACCTAAGACAACATCAAATCAAATCAGTAAGAATTGAATTAATTATTGTTTTATTGCACCTAAATAGACTTCAAAGAAATTCCATAAAACTAAATGACGATCGCTAATCAAATAACGATTAGTCGTTAGAGTTAAAATCTCACAATTGAAGTAATCAATAAAGGTGTCTAAACGACATCATATATCCCCACCAGACTTATAGCTATATATCAAATATTAAACTATGATTACATAAAATAGTAACTATCCAGAATGGCATCGGATTCTAGATAACTTCATAAAATACTTAAAATCTAGTGGCCTGGGTTGTTTTCAAAAAAGTATTTTTCATGAAAACCCTTTTACAAATTTATATTAAACAAAATTTCAAAATTATAATGGGCTACACATTCTGAGAATCTAAACATGTGCTCTAATACCACTAAATATAAACCTCTAAACCCAGTTTAAGAGTTACAACTGAATCAGGGTGACCACCTTAATCACATAAATGATTCACAAACGAAATATGTTTTATAAATTTTTTATAAAAAAATACCAAATAAGATATCTGAAATAAACTTGTGTCACATTAAAATTGGTTAAAAATAAATATTACACCCCATACAGTATACAATCGAGACCACACCTCTAATAGTCAAATTGGTCCTATAACTGGATAATCTGAAAAAGGAAAGACAAAAACAAAGTGAGTTGCAAAGCTCAGTGTGTCCTCTAAAGTAAAACACGTATCGATGGAATACCATAGATAAATAAACATATTACAAAGATGTAATTTGAATTAAGACATGAGTAAATCAATTGACCATTATCGAAAGGTTATAACAAAAAAATCATATAACTTTACCTTTCATCGTCTATAACATGATGAGGACATTCCTTCCGAAGAGGATCCCAATCATAAATAGAAATCAGAATAAAGATATAACCCTCCGAAGATGATCCCAAACAGAAATATGATAGGGATATAAACCCATACAGAATGAGGATGGGGATATAATCCCATGCAGAATCAGGTTAGGGAAATAATCTCATACAGAATCAGGACGTGATATAATCTCATGCAGAATAAAAAATGTATCAATATACAGATTATAAGTGATGCATCATTATTCAGTAATTAGACATGTCAAAAATAAATACGGACAAATTATAAACCTACTTACAAATAGTAATACATAGCATAATAGCATAACACATCAAATGTATAAAACAAGTCAAGGAGACACACCTATAGCAGCTAATCAACACCGGCTAAGCCTTACGCTTCCCACAATTGGTCAAACTAGGTCATACGGAATGAAGACCTAAAAATAAGACTACTCTATGAATACGAAATGCACAACATCTAAACGAAAATAAACTATAAAGTCAATAAATATAACTTACGTATATCTAGAGATGAGTAGGTAGAATCGAGCTAAGTAGAACGAGAGTGATCAGTGTCTACTGGAGAGTGATCTGGAGACACAATAGCACCTTCAGATAATATCACCAAAAAGTGAGTCCAAAATCTCACATTTTACTTAACATAATTAAGACTTTAAGTGGTAAATGACATAAAACAAGACTTTCAAGTCAAAATTTTACAAAACAAACTGCGAAAACAGACTCAGAACGTCGAAAAACATAAAGATAAAGGTATTCGGAAAAAGTTAACGAGTCAAAATCAACGGTCAACAGTCTAACTCGGTTAGCGGTTCAGTTAGACTAGTTTAAGACCAATTTAGGGTTAGATCAGTTCAGTGTCTGAATTGCAATAACAAAGTCCACTCGCACACGGAAGCGCATGGGACTTCCTCTGGTGGTCGAAAAATAATGGAAATTTTCCTAAATATATTTAAGGCGTGAGGAGTCACTTACAAACATCGGCTTTCCGAAAAGATTGATGGAGATGGGGCTTTTAATGAAACCAAATATTTGAAGCTTTCACCGATTACAAACGATGATGGCGAATGACAATCCAAGAACACTGTACAAACGGGATCGACGAAACGAACACAATTGTGTCGGAGGTGTCGAACACCACCTCACAATTAGCGACGAATAGAATAAAAGCCAAAGTAAAATGTGAAAAAAATGGAGAAACAATTTGGGGGAGAGAGATAACACATAGCGAGAAAGAAATAAGAAAATGTGAGAGTTTTCAAACTACCCTAAATATTGGGTAAATTATGTAATAATCCTTGAGATTTCAGTGTTCGTAAAAAGATCAAGAGATTTTAAAAACTCTAAATTTCACCCCATTTTTAGAGCGTGGCATATTACATATAACATATTATTTTTATCAATGAGTATAATGATGTGGATTTTTCCAACTCAATAAGGCAAGCATGAAAAATGAAAGCTCGCTATTTCTTTTGAGGTTGGAGGAACAAGAAAACAATAGTATAACATGCAATATATACATTGCCTTCTTTTCCAGCAACAAGTGTTCCAAATTATTGTACTCGATTTATCCAATATATGCCCACTTCTATATGTCATCTTTCCCTTTGGTCTGTTTCGTTCCTCGTTTAAAGGTCATCCATACTATGTCATGTTCCTATTTTTCACGAAATTCAAGGTTGGGACGTGTTAGTTTGTTTCGGACAAGAACATCTGTATTGTGTGGATAGTTATGTTGTACGATAATATAATATAAACTTAATGAAATAAGCTATCGAAAATGTTAATATTTTTTAATATTTTCAGTAGAGCGTTACTTAAAATGTTTTTTTACCGAAAATGTTAATATCGCTACCCAAAATGAATATTTCCAATATTAGCATTTCAGGTAGAAAAAAATAACATTTTAAGTAGCGCCCCAATATTAATATTTTCAATAGAAAAAATAACATTTTATGTAGTGCTCTATCAAAAATGTTGAAAAAATATTAACATTTTTTATAGTACATTTTCTTAGCATTATATTAGATTACTTTTCCTTAAACATATCGCAGTGGTGGCTTTGTCATCCCTACACAACATGTTGTGAGTTGTGGGGGAAAAAAACTAAATTCTTCATTTCTGTTTCTTGTGTTTTTCAAGTTAACCTAGCTAGGGTTAGATTGTTTGGATAAGATCAAATTTATCAACTCCACCATCTTGCATTCTACATAATTTTGATGTTTAGAAATCATCCAAAAGAATCAAATTCCAAGGAAAGTTGATTTTATGCACTTGAAAAAGCTGATACTATGATTTTTTTTTCCACTGTATCAGAAAAGCTTTTAGTGCATCCAATAAAAAAAATCATGCTTCTGGACAAGATCCACATTATGGGATGCAAGAGTGTGGACCTCTCTTTCTGTTCAAGAAGATCCCTTATTTATACTTGTTAATTTTGTGACATAAAATAACATGTACACCACCAAAATTACATGTATCTACTGGCCGCCGATCCTTTTCTTTCTTTAGTTATTCTTTCATTTCAATAAGTATGCTTTTAAGCAGCATGGTCGGTGTTCGTCGTCGTTGCTACCTTTCTTCGCCTCTTAGCTTGTTTAGAGTGAGTGGTTTCGTTTGATAGTCATTTCCTCTCCTTCGTCTTTTAGCTCTTGTGTGTGATTTGCCTTGTTGAATTTTTTTGGTGTTGATTTTAGTGGCTGTTCTCTGCCCGCTCCTTGGTGAAGAGTTGTATCCTTGGTTGCAGTGTCGTTTGAGGGGCCTTTGAGTCCTGGTCTGAGTTTCTGGCAGGTTATGTGTTTTGGGAGTTGTTTCCGTTGGAAGTTCAGCAATGTTGTAAGGCTTGTGCTTTCATTGTCGGATCCTTGGTTGATGGTGGTTCGTGGCTTGTAATCACCGACGTATGGCGTCGTTTCTGGTTTCATAAAGGCATGTGCAGATGGTACTGGCCCCTTGAAAGCTGGTATGGGGTTGTGTAGTTTAAGGCGTTGAGTCAGAGGTATTTTGTGGTTAGTGGAATATTGGCAGAAAGGTGGTATGGGGGTTGTATGGCTCTGGCTTTTACTTTCGGCATATGTTGTAGGTGCCTCGGGAGGGCTTTGTTCTTTATGGGATTTAAATTTTTGTTTGTTTGCGTGTTTTTCCAGCACTTTCAGGGTGTAGATTTGAGTGGTCTTCTAATTGTTTGGTGAGTTAGTTGTAGTATTGCAGGAGGTTTTAGGAGGCCAAAGTTTGGGTTTATGGCTTGACCAAGGGGAACCATTCATTGTTTTTGTGTTTCATAGCAGTGTTTGTTTATGTGCACAGGGGAGATCGGTTTACGCCATATTTTAATTGTTATTTTAGTCTTGATATGCAGTTTCCAAAGTGGTGGAGCATTATGTGTGGTTTTTCCAGGTTCTATGAAGCATTTGAAGGGGAATGCTTATTTGTTGAATTAATCCAATGGCGTTGGGGAGTTTTGAATGATGTGTTTTGTGTGTTGGGGTGAATATTGATGTTGTCATGGTGTGTCGTTAACGTTGATAGCAGATTTGGTGATCTTAGTTTCTGCTGTTGTTAGGTTCCTTCCCATTGTTGTTGTGTTCGCTGTAGATCAGTTTTATGGCTTGGTGATTTTGGTTTCAGATGTTGTTTCGTTACATCCCATTGTTGCTGGTTTTGCTTTCGACCAGTATTGGTTGTCTTGTTGTAATAATTTCATATTTAATGGTGCTACTTGTCGGCTGATCAGTTTTTCATTTAAGCTTTGCTTCTGATTGGGTTATGGTCGAATCTCTTGTGGGCGTTGTTGTTTCCAGCGGTGTCTGGCTTTAGTCGAAATCCGAAAGAGTTAGTTCGTAGTGTTTGTTATTGGTGATTTTTGGTGCTGCGTTTTAGCGATTTCAGCTTCATCTTAGGGTGGATCATGTCAGCTAGTGATCCTATTCTGGATTCTCACTGTTTGCTGCTCGGTCTTGAAGTTCATTTCTAGTCTGGTCTTTCCTTTAAAGATTTCAGCACTGTTTTTTGGTGCAGAGAGTAAGTTGAATTCTCGTTGGGTACTATAGTGCTCGCTTTGTTGGGTGCTTTCTCGTTTGGTGTTGGCACCATTCAGAATTGATCTAGTAGTCTAGTTGGGGTTACGCTTAATGGTGCAGTGAGATTCGCTCCAGCCTTTTCTTCTCTTTGTGAACTATCAGTTGTGGAATTTTGCCTTGTTTCCTTTCATAGCCATTGCTCTTCGGTCTTTGGTTTTTGGGATGTAGCATGGGTTTGTTTCAATGTTTGGATATGTGTAGTTCCTTGCTGTATTTCCTACAGGGGTGTTTGTAGTGACATATGGGTAGTTGTTATGTGCTATTCTAGCGGAGTATTTTCGGGTTTCGTTGTGTTGTTAGTGGTGATCTTTCTTGTCCTTCTTTTCACCCCAATGTTCACTCTTTTTCCTCTATTTAAGTTTAGGGAGATTTTTTTAATGAGATCCTTGGGTGATGTACTTTGAGATATTCAATACAAAGTACCCATTTTTCAAAAAAAAAAAACTTTAAAGGTACCAGAGCTCGATTTGGTTAAAATTATAGTAAGGACAGAGGATAAGATATACATATAATACGCATATAGTTTTCTTAGCAGAGAAGGATGGACAATTAGACGTTTAATTTGTCGATTGAATTGAATAACTGAAACGTGTAAAGGTTAAGCCTATTGATTGTGATAATTCATTCCATAATCATTCTTTGAACAAAACTCAAAACCAGGAATTATTTATGAAGCTATACATAAAAGAAAAAGGAAATAATTTGAGAAACAACTGGATCCAAACTCATCAGCACTAATTCAAGGTAGTTGAAGCCATGAATGGCAATAACACAGGGGCCAATGCTTAAATTAAGTTAGATAATTTCTGCTAATCCAAAAGTGAAAAAGGTGATCACATATTCAACTCTTTTGCTTTTAATATTTTTTTGGTAGGGTTGGTATCTTCCTTTGCTTGTCTTTCACTACAACAAGTACATAAAGATAATAACAAAAATAATGGTGAATAGCAAAAGTGCCTGCTGGTTTTGATATTGGTTTAAGATACGGTATTATTAAAAAAATGGTGTAAGATACAGTAAAATCATCACAATTCACGGAAGAAGCACATGATGTTGATGAGAGAAATTAAAAGATAAGATTACCTTTGAACCCTAATAATAAGTCAAATTCAATCACCGGTTCTTATATTATAAGAAAGTTGCAGTTTTAATCCAACGACCTCCAATTTCCAAATGAATAGAGGCATTTATGATCATGAAGTGGATAAGTACTACTATTGTGCAGGACCACACCAACTTGTATATGAAATGATGGCAACGTACGTATGGGTGGTTTGTTTTGTTTACTTAAAAAAATCTTGAAATTAATTCTTCACCATGAATTGCCATAGGATTCCTCCAAGCTGTCTGTCTTCAATGATAGTGTTAGCTTGACTTGGTTAACCTTGAAATCCAAATGTGGGTAATACATGTGCTCAATTTCAAACCACTTTCGGAGCTCCAGCTATATATGAGCTTCAAACAAGCTGAAGTACATTAGGGTAAAATTAACTGAAATGAACATTCTCTTCGAACTTTCATGGTAGCGTATGTGATAACAATATTGTCAATACATCCAATGCAAACTACGACTTTTAGTGCTTAGCTCCAATTATTACATACACATTACCATCAAATACATGCAGTGCAAACTATTAATTTTGAGTATATCTCCAATTATTACACGTCTTTTCATTCTATGCCGATCTTGGTAAGTGCCAAAGTCCCTACCAGCTTTAAGGTTAAAAGAAGACGAAAAAGTAGCTATCTGAAAAATTGAAATTTATGGATACTTCATATTTTTAATATCCAAATAACACAGATCTGAAAATCCAGACTCGTGCTGTTAGTTGCGAGTTGCGATTCCTTGCCTCATGTAAAACCAATCAAAGTGGGCAAATAATGAAGTTTCCACGAAGAAGGAGAAGTCATTCTCACCAGCAAATCTGAAATTTTCAAACAAAAATCTTAACAATTCCCAGAGACATTTGGTAAGCAGCAACATGATGCATCAGCCCCGAGCTGAGTGAATCTCAGGTTCCCCCACATAGAATATTGCTGATGCAATCATTTTTTTATTTTTATATTTTATATTTCGTAATAGCACGTCAATCAAAATTTAATATTAATAATTATAATTTATTTATAAAATACTGAATTTTTAAACTCATTTTTTATTCAAGAAAACCTTTCCATTTATAAATATTTTTACGCAGACAGTAACGTACGAAGTCGGTCAAGGTTTTTTTTTATTCTTTTAACTTTTTTTAATATGTTTTTTAAGTTTATTATTATATTAATTTTAAAAGAACAATTCTTAATTTTAAGTGCACATCTTTAGTCATTTTAACTTCATAATTGAAATTTTCTCGTGAGTACTAATTCAATTAAGAAAAATAAAAAATATATTTTAAGATAATAAATAATAGTAAAATTGTTGTTTTATTTTAATATATTAAAATAATTTTTAAATATTCAAAATTAACAGATATTTTAGAATCCATCTATGATTTAGTAATTAAATTTTTTGGTTTTTTTTCTCAAAATAAAAAAACTAATTAAAGTTTTATAACTCTAAAAAGTAAATAAACTTTAATAAAAATACTTCTCACATTATCATACGTGTGCTAAAATTCATCATGTATAATGCATTTGTTCAACGGATAAATTACTTTCATTTAAGTTTATATTTTTTTTTTTTATCACTGAATTCAAAAAATATAATATTTAATTATTTTTATTTTTATTTAATTAAGATGTGATTTTATTTATTTTTATTTAATTAAGATGTGGTTATTTGTTTTATCAATTTTTAAATATTTAGTTATCAAAAGTTTAACTATTGTTAGGGAAAAAATAAATTAAAATAACCGGGTTTTAATTAAATGAAATTGATCTGGTTTACCCTTATTTAAAATATATGTTTAGGCTTTAGATATGACGCACTAATTATTGTATTCACTCGAACCCAAATAGGGTAAAACTGTAAGGCGACCCTCTCATGGGCAACTGAAGTGTGTAAAGAAAGGGGGCTGAATTGTGAAATTAAGTTACTTGCATCAGAATGAAGGTCAACCACCTGTATTTCCACCAGTGATCTGACAGAAATAAGCTCAATATCATATATATTTACAAATATATCACCGTTATTTCCCAAAATGACCCCCTCCCTATTCTGGAATATCACTCAGTTTAGCCCTGAACTTTCTCCTCCCTCTCTTCTCATCACCATCACCGCTGAGGGGGGAGGCAACTTTCCGGCGAGGAGAGTCGTCGGAGAACGCGAAAGGAATAACAATTTTTCAGTCCTAGAACTTTAGCTGGCTTTGACAGCCAATGCGGCCATCTCTTGGGCTTGTAAAGGATGTTTAAGCCAAGCCAAGGGCAGAGCGAAGTAAAGTTGACCGGGTTGAAGCTCCTCCTCTTCCTCGATAGCTGATACGACGTCATCAAAGTCCATTTCATCTGAGTTGCAGATGAAACGCATTGGGTTCCTTTGCAGTACATAAGAAACCTTAACTGGATAAGGGAACTCTTGTAACCTTCCGTCCTCAAGTATCAGTTTATCCGTTGCTACATGTGTTAAATCGCACTAACTAAAACTACCCATTTTCGGATTCCTAGATTCTTTTAGTAATGTCGATGTTGTTGTTATTTTGGAACTGAAACTCAGTTGTTTTTTTTCTTTTTGAGTTTGCTTTGAATTCGTTCATGAATGGGATAGGGAAGGAGAAGTTTATATAGAGGAGAGAAACAAGGGGCCGAGGAAATTGGACCATGTTGCCACGTAGGAATTTGTCGTGACATGGTAATAAGCATTTTTATGGGAACGCATTGGTTCGCATGGTAAATATGTTATTAGTTTTGTTATTATTTTTTAATAAAATCGATAAAAAATTATTTAAAAAATTATTATTTTTACTTAAAACATTAATGTTTTTTAATATTTTCGGTAAAGTGTTCAATAATAACAAAATCGGTAGAAAAAAATAATAAAATCGATAGCGTTTTATCACATATGTTAACAAAATCGGTAAAATATCCAATAATAATAAAATCAATAGAAATAATAATTTTTTTTAATAATTTTTACCAATTTTATTAAAAAATAATAATAAAATTAATAATATATTTTCTTAATCGTATACTAAATATGCGACACATAAACTTTCTCGGTTGCTAGCCTGTAAGGTGGTGGTGGTGACAGGTATAAGTATTGAGGATCGGTGTCCTTGACATAATCGTTTCTAAGATTATTTATTTATTTTTACTTTGCACTTTCACTGTCGTTCTTTTTTTCTTTTGTTAGAATGTTCTCTTTTTCTCTTCTTTTTTGAAATTATGTACTTTCAACTTAAATGATTTATTGTTAATAAGTTATGAAGGAACAATGCCACTGGGGTTAGCATTAATTGTCAGTTCAAATGAATTATCTAATATTAATGTATTTTATTAATCAAATCCAGTCATACTTTGAATCTTGATTTGTTCTTGTAATTTATAGATACGATACTACAATTCATGAATACATCCAACTGCTACTTCTAAACTAAAGGCCAATTGAAGAATTTGAATACGACCAAACTATCAACCTTGTTTTGGTACGACACTTTAATCTTATATTCAATTTGTATTGAGTTTATTCATATTTACTTTGAACAAATTATAAAATTTATTCCGATTTGTTAATTTAAATTCAAATAATTTATATGCAACTACGCAGTGCCAACAGAAAAAACATGATCTGGGTCTGCCGCTGCTCGGTTGCCGTGGGTTCGACCCCAAAGCGGCAAAGCCTCCTCTTACGCCGGTCATGTCCTTTATTTCATTTTATTATTTTATGCGCTTTCCTTATTGTCGAAGCTAGGACAATCAATATTTTTTTATTAAATAATAATTTAAACAAAATTTCACAAAAACTTATTATAAAAATATATTTAAACGATTTAATATTTTATTTTATTATATCAAAATCAAATGACAATTGATTTATTCATTTTATTTTTCTAATGAGCTGTTTAGCCTCGGTATTTTTGAGTTATGTCTATCAATTTTTTCTTACTTTTTTGTTTGTTTATATTTTTAATAGTTTGAAATGATTATAAGATAATATTTATTTAAAAAAAATTTAATTAATTGACAACATATACATATCCTATAGACACAGTTACTCGAACCCATAACCTCTAAGAAGAATAACATTATCTTTTACTGCTTAGGTTATTTGATAAGTTCATTTATCTAAAAAATGAAAGAAAAACGAAAGAGTAAGAAAAATAAAATATGAAAGAAGATGAAAAAAAAGATTCACGGCACATATTAATTGGGTATTTTTTTAAATGAAATATCTTTCATAAAAACTAACAAAAAAATTAAAAATAGAAACAGAATAATATATTATGCACTTATTTTTCTTAAAGAAACTTTAAACATATAACACAAAAATATATATATCATTAAAATATTTATTTATTTTAAATAAATCCAATAATAATAACAACAACGCACATTTGGTAGAAAAACCTTGGAGCATTCCCATGAAGCTTCCTCCACTGGCAAGAGCATGAAGCTCTCTGACCTTTTTTTTCTTTCAATAATAAACAGTGTACGGTTGTCATGCACATTTGGTAGGCCCTTTGAAGCAAATCAAATTATTGGATTGTGATTTCAAGTTATTGAGGATCGACAAAAACATTTGTTTTATGCACATGTGTGCATAATTGTTGTGGTTCCCAATACCACACAGAGAATGCAGGAAAATACAAAAGAATAGGTAGAGAGGAGGAGAAACTTAGATTAAGAAGGAATACTTTTTTAGAGTTTTTTTCGTAGTCCCTTCTGTTTACAATCAGCTTCCTATTTATTCACTATCATTCAGAACCTGACAAAATCTTTTAATGCCTTTGGGGCTCTTCTCTCTCTCTCTCTCCTTCCTCGACGTAATCCAGGGATTTCCTCAACCAAATGATCCAGCTCACCCCTTCCTTCCATCTCACTGGAATGTTCCAGCTCAGCATGATCGTCTAAATGAGTTTCACGCGAGGTCCCTGCAGTGTCGACTGCAACAACAATAAATGAAATGAAGACATGAAATATTTTGACTCCAATGATTTATCTAAATTATCTTAATTTTTTAACCCGAGTTCATCTTAAACATATCTTATTTTACATTTTCACAGCATTTAAGAAGACATTTCTAGATAAATAATTGAATATGAAGAAATTTTACCCACAATCCAACATAAACATATCTCAATCATAGTTGAATGGTCTAAATTAAACATTTCAAACTTTTAGTCATAGTTTGAAAACAATAGATTTAGTTATTGTTCTTTAATTTATTATTTTAAATTTTTTTAATTTAGTTATATTGTCCTTATATTGTTTGATCCGGAACTGAAATTTCCAACTTTGAAATGTATAGGATTAAAATAGACCAAGTTTAATATAATGACCAAATATACAACTGTTATGTATCCAAGGACTAATGCCAGATTTTGACCAAACCTTTATGTGAATTATTCTATGAATAAATATTTATGGCCTTGCTAAGATAACCCCATGAATAAAAGGCTCAAAGCCTAACTATAAGCGCTATACAATCTCTTCACAGGAATAACCCAGCCCAAACAATGAAATAATGCAGTTTACCTCAAAAATGGGTTAACTATGTAATTAGTACCTAAACTATCAGTTTTAGTCTGTTTTATTACCTAAACTTTTAATTTTTTAAAAATCATAACTAAAGTTTAGTTTTTGTTATATTTTAGTATCTCACCGGTAAAAACTTTAGTTTTTTTTATTTTAATGTTAAATTTTGAAAGTTTAAATACTAAAACGGACCAAAATTGATAGTTTAGATACTAAACGCGTAATTTTTTTAACGGAGAGTACTAAAATCAAATAAAAACTAAATATTGTGTATGATTTTGAAAACATAAAAATTTAGATACTAAAATAAATTAAAAACAATAATTTAGGTACTAAATACGTAGTTTACCCAATAAAAATCAACCCAAACTAATAAATCTAGTTAATGGCATATATATCTGGGAAAAATGGAGATCATTCACTTTAGGAGGATTTCTCTCAGACAAATGCCTCGATTTGTCGTAACGTTTTGAAAGAATGGAAAAGCATCGGACTCGTCATCATACTGAAACCATCACTGAAAAATCCTTCGTATGCATCGATTTAACCACAAATACCTCACCATGAACGAAAGCACACAAAGAAATCTAGCTTCACAGCTTCCTAGCATTTTTTTTAATTCGGGGAGAAAACAGTAGAAGAATGTTTTGCCTCGGTTTGGAGATAAACATCACATTTTTCATTTTATAGGCAAAATGATTTAGGGTTAGTTTGTTTGAATCTTCAGTCCCTTGTGGCTTTGGGTTTAACTTGAATCGTGAGTCGGGTTTAGATCTAAGGTGACTTTGATGGGCTCAAGCCCCAAAAAATTATCCCAAAACAGTCTTTGAGGGCCCAATTATGAGATCTAATTATTCGTATTCTGCTAGCCTGGTACTGTTCAAGGATTGGATGGAAACCTTCGGCAGTTGAGATTGAAAATGGTAAATAGGCTAGTTTGAAGATGCTTTTATGGGCAAATTTTCTACATACCTGATCTATCGTGCTAATTTTACGGATTGAAAAGTGAAATAATTTGAAATTAGGTGACTTTAATTTGATATTTAATTAAATATTGTTTAAATATTACCTATATCTATATTTTAGTAAAAAATGGAAAGAATTCCATGCTGGTTCTTATGCAAATAGTGCCACTTTTATTGGCATAGCTTAAAGAGCCCTTAAATGAGTTGTGTTTTTCTTCTTCTTAAGGGTAAATTACACTCATAGTCACTAGAGTTTAATTAATTTTTAATCATTAAATTTTCCAAAGTTATATTATGATCACTAGCGTTATTGATCAATTGCAATATGATCACTGTCAGTAATCTCTAATTGTATATTACAGTGTGGCACGCTAATAAAAATTATTAACGTCTAATTTGGTCTCTAAACTATAACTAAAACACAATTCTAATCCTTTAACAAATGATCCTTTTAACTAAAATTTGAAAGCAATAGAACTACAGAGAAGAGAAAAAAATGTAATCAAGTACATGGCTTAGTTAAATTTTGGCATAATAATAAAATTACCCCAATGTCCCCTAGGGATGAAAATCATTAGTTGACTAACGATCAATACTTCCTATTGATGTAGCAGGTCCACATATGTTGCCACGTCAGTAAAAAAATTAAAACTATTTGTAAATATATTTTTATAAGTTTATATATAATTAATTATAATTATAGTTTACTCTTAAATTTTTTTATTGAAGTGACATCACATATGTACTTGTCACATCTCACATGAAACATTGACAATTAGTCAACTAATAATTTTTATTTAACCAATGAACATTTTACTCTAAGATGAAATGTTAAGGGCTAAGATGCTCCAAAAGATGGATTAGAGGTAAAGTGACAATTTCTGCAAATGTTGAGAATAATTTTGCTATTATGCCTTAAATTTTCTATACTTTTGTTTGATTGGCCGATAGGTATTGGATTTCATAGGCTTTTAACTAAATCGTGTAGCTTTACGTAACTATCTGATATTAATAATTATTAATATAGGGTGATTATAAATGATAATATCTGTTTTGAATTTTCAAAAATAAATACTCAAATACCTTATCATTGGTGTTCTAACCTAAAATTTCTAAGTATCTCATTTTATTTGCGATAAATTATTTAGATTTAATGCTTAGTATTTGTTATCAGTGTCGATACGTATATAATCTATGAATTTCAAGGGTTTTCTCTCTCTCTCTCTTTGGATTTTAATGTATATATTGAACTCCTTTAATTATTATTCGGTGCTCATTCAACTGGAGTAGCGCAATGATTTTTGGATTATGTTAATACTAAGCGCAGCGGCGGATGTAAGATTTGGTCCAGGTAGTCACGTGTCCACACTGAAATCTAAATATCTTTATGTTAGTAGTTTATTTTACTTAGGGTGTCCACCTTAAAATTTTATTTATGTCTATCTCATATGAAAATTTTATGTTATTAATATATGTGTGTCCATCCTAAAAAAAAATTATAGATCTGCTACTGACTAAGCGGTACTGAGTATATATGAGTACTCAGTGAGAGCTGTATTTACTTGCACCGTAGCCTTATGGATGATATTCAGCTCTGGTTTATGAAGATTTCATAATTGTCGATCTGCATTGGAAATCTCATCGATTTAAGATTTCATAATTGTCGATCTGCATTGGAAATCTCATCGATTTAATGAGAGTATTGTTTTCCCCCCCTCCCTTTTTTCTGTTGATGTTTATAATCTGGTAAAGTTTCAGCATTACTGAAGTTCTATGCAAATTATTTTTGTGCTATCGTAGGTGCTCTTGGTTGGGTGGTTGCAAGTAGGGCCGTAAGTGAGTCGAGTTGAACTTGAGTATTGCTAAGATCGACTAGACTTGAAAACTCTGAAACGAAGTTTGACTCGACTCGAAAACTCGCGAGCCTAAAATTTCAAACTTGACTTGAACTCAAAATCATGAATTGAAGCTCGTAAAAGCTCAAAAAGGCTCTAAATGAAAAAAAATCTTAAGCTTAACTCGATTGAAGCTTCAAACTCAAATTCAAACCTGAACTTTAAATACATGAAAACCTTATAGTGTATTTAAAAAAATCAACACATAAATGTTAATATTATTAATAATTTATTTTTTAAAAAATAAAATCGTAATATATTATATTTTTGACTTGCTCAAGAGATTTTC
This sequence comes from Hibiscus syriacus, assembly GCF_006381635.1. Classification (NCBI taxonomy): domain Eukaryota; kingdom Viridiplantae; phylum Streptophyta; class Magnoliopsida; order Malvales; family Malvaceae; genus Hibiscus; species Hibiscus syriacus. The sequence goes on from NW_024062608.1 coordinate 1,180,234, forward strand.
GAGTCAAGTATCAAGTAGCTTGTTTCGACTCGTTAAGAACTCGAGTCGAGTCCATTCAATCGAGTATTTATCGAGCTTGGACCGAATCGATCTCGAGTAACTCAAGATGCGAAAGAGCTAACGCCATGTACTGTATTACAGCCCTAGTTGCAAGTAGTTCATTCATCTCATGGAGGATGTGAAAGAGCAAAAGCAAGTAGATGAGAATGTTGCACAAGACGAGAGTCTGAAAGTTACGTGCCACCACCATCTGAAGAGGAGGTTTTCTTCTTTTCTCGCTTCATTGTGGAACCTCGGTTCATCAAAGATCTAACCCCATGTACTATATTACATTTTTGTTAATATGCTATATCATCATTGTAATGGGCATTAAGGATACAGTGACAATTTTGCGGTTTATCAATAATGGTTGTGACTATAGCATAACTCTTAATTCAATTATGAATCAGTGTGTTGGAGTAGGTCTGAGCCCAACCCAAACCTAAGAAGAAAACACCCAACCCCATATTTGATTGATGCATTTCCAAAGTCGGCACAACTTGGCGCCTTTATTAACCTAACCATTCAAACACTATGCCTATCGCTGAATTCTCATTATCGTTGTACTCCTCTAGTAACTTTTGGCAGAAGATGGAATGTATTGATTTCAAACCATATTTCACCCCAAACATCGATCTAAAAATATTCTTTTAAAGTAAATACACATAAATTATTAACATAAAATTTTTAAATAAAATAAGTATAAATAAAGTTTTAAAGTAAGTATTATTTATAAAATAAGTAATTGATTGAAATAAATTAAAATTTTAGAGTGATCACAAAATTTTTTAAGGTGTATAATATCAAAAAATTAAGTAATTAATTAAAAAAATCAAATATTTTATTAATTAATCTAAAAAATTCAAATATTTTATTAATTAATCTAAAAAATTCAAATTTTAAATAAACATGTATCCACATATACTCAACTGTGTCTCCATGCACTGATCACCATCATTCTGATCATGTATAACCAGAGCCAATAATTAAAATAAGAATTAATAACCTCGTGACAAAAAATGCCTTATAATATACGATTTTAACCAATTTTTTTTGGATTTGCCAAAATGACCAATTAAATCGCAATGCGATCGATAATTCGTAACGCGATCTATGGTATCGCAAATAAGTTTTCAGATTCGCAACGCGAACATCGACTATCGCAATGCGATTTTCCAAATTCGTTGCGATAGTCCAAGTTCGCGTTGCAATAATCCAAGTTCGTTGCGATAGTCGAAGTTCGCGTTGTGATTTATTCCAAATTCGTTGCGATAGTCCAAGTTCGCGTTGCGATAGTCGAAGTTCGCGTTGCGATTTATTCCAAGTTCGTTGCGATAGTCGAAGTTCGCGTTGCGATTTATTCCAAATTCGTTGCGATAGTCCAAAATCACAACGACTGGTGGTATTGCATTTGTTTTTTAAGAATTTTCTCTAAAAAATAGTATTCGCGCGAACGTGTCGAAGACACGTATTACCACGACCACGAGACGAGACGGACGGTGGCGGCGCGTGAGAGTCCCCCTTGTTCTCTATCACTCAACAAGGAAGCGGGAAAGCCAAGCCTTAAATACCATTCCCAATAGTGTTTCCAATACTATGTGGGATTGAGCATTACCAATACTTGTTCCCAATACTATGTGGGATTGAGCCTTAAATAGTGATATTATTTGTGAATTATAGTTAATGACTTTAGTATTTGTATGAAAAGTATTTGTGGTTCGTTTAGTTTTCATACAATTCTAATTTATTTTCAATTGATTGTAATTGCACAATAACAATTTTTTTTATTCTCGCGAGTGATGCAATTTTTTTGAACGTTTTGCTTAAAATTGCAATAATCGCGATTGATTGTAGATTGACTTTTAATTATAACATATTTAATCGTATAATGCTAATGCAATTGGTTGCTGATTCAGTTGTTTTAAGGTGCATGATTGTTAATTGTTTCCTCAATAATCACATAGTATTGGAAACAAGTGTTGGTAATGCTCAATCCCACATAGTATTGGAAACACTATTGGGAATGTTATTTAAGGCTTGGCTTTTCCACTTCATTGTTGAGTGATAGAGAACAAGGGGGACTCTCGCGCGTTGCCGCCGCCGCCGTCCGTCTCGTCTCGTCTCGGGTCGTGGTCGTGGTAATACGTGTCTTCGACACGTCCACGCGAATACTATCTTTTTAGAAAAAATTCTTAAGAAACAAATGCAATATCACCGGTCGTTGCGATTTTGGACTATCGCAACGAATTTGGAATAAATCGCAACGCGAACTTCGACTATCGCAACGAATTTGTAATAAATCGCAACGCGAACTTGGACTATCGCAACAAATTTGGAAAATCGCAACACGAACTTCGACTATCGCAACGCGAACTTGGACTATCGCAATGCGAACTTGGACTATCGGAATGCAAATATGTAAATCGCAATGCGATAGTCAAAGTTCGCGTTGCGAATCTGGAAATTAATTTGCGATACCGGAGATCGCGTTGCGAATTATTGATCGCATTGCGATTTAGTTGGTCATTTTTACAAATCCAAAAAAAATTGGTTAAAATCGTATATTATAAGGCATTTTTGGTCACTGAGATTATTTTCTCTTAAAATAAAAGCTGAAAGGTCACACACAGATTTAGGGATATATTAAGTAAAACATATTTAATATACGGTTAAGAAAATGCATTCTTGAAAATGTTATTTTTTTAATATTTCTAATAAAACACTACCTAAAATATTATTTTTTTCTAATTAATATTAATATTGGAAACTACCTAAAATATTTAACATTTATGATAAAGCACTACTTAAAACATTATTATTTTTATTGAAAATGTTAATATTGGTTCTACCGGAAATTAGTTGTGAAATTATATTTCCAATGAAAAAATAATGTTTTAGGTTGCGTTTTACAGATAATGTTAAAAAAATTAACATTTTCGATAACCATTTTCGTTAATCTTATATTAATAATGACGTACAACAAAATTATCTACGGATTAAATTTAAAAAAACACATTGTTTGATCCAACGTGACGCCCCCGGCACGCTGCACAAAAACTGAAATACTTTTCACTAAATAAATCGTCACTCTTATCCACTAACCCATCATAACCTGCCATTTTCATTATATTTACTTTCCATTGTGTCGTCCACTGCCTCAAAAGTGGGTTGGGCCGGGGTTTTGGTCTATCTGACTTGACTCGAGAAGAAGGGGATCTCCACCCGTGACCCGACACGACCCGATGAAATTAGTTTTTCACCCGATCTGACTTGATTATATTTTTTATTTATTAAAACCCACAATTTTTTATTTAAAATATAAAAATAATTAAAATAATTGTTGGAACCCACGAGACGTGAAAAGCCAAACTGTCCATTAATGCTTTTCTGAGTTTTCTCGCTTTACTTGTTTTTACGGGAAGTCAAACTGAGGAATAAGTTTTATTATTTTTATCTCTTTCTTTTGTCCTTATATAGTATATATTTAGCTGCCATTATATTATTATTATTATTATTATTATTATTATTCAAACACATTATGGTATAGCCGTGAAAAAAGGAGGGGAAAAGCTGTGAAAAAGTATTAAAAGGTGTTAAAACAATAGCTAAAATAATTGTTGGAAGTCACGCCCTCGGGAACAAAAAATTACCGGAATAGAAAAGTAAAAATATTTTAAAAAAATAATTATTCATTAACTATACGGTCGGGTCGGATAGGATTATTTTAGCCCCCAACCCGATTACAGAAATTTTAATATAAAACCTGACCCGAACCTGATTTTTTTTTAAAATACGACTCAATCAGATCGGGTCGGATCAAAACCCATCGGATTCGGGTTCAATGCCCATCCCTACTCAAAAGATTAGTTCAATCAACAAATTTCCCCAAATAAAATAAAAAAATAGAAAAATGTTTCGTAATTATTATGGAGGAAGGAAGCTCTATTGTTGATGATGATGTCTTCCCCTTCGTGTCTCCGCAACCGTTGATACGTGGGAATCACAAACCCGAGTTTTGAACTTACACCCAAACTTTTTATTCAACGGCTCCCTCCAACCACCGCCACGTGGACCTTCTTTCTCAATCTTCTGGATAGAGGTGGGTATACGGGCTACCCGTCCGTTTAGTCTTCGGGGTTTGACGGTGCGGGTTTAAACGGAACGGTTTAAAAAGACCGCAATCATAAACGGTTTTGAATTTTAAGGCTCGTGGCCCGTCCGTTTAACCCGCGGCCCGTTAAATAAAAATAATTTTAAATGAAATAAAAAATAATGTTCTAACTTGTTACACATTTAAAAATGATCCAGTAACTTAAAAAGGAAGGTAGCACCGTCAAAATAATAAATAATATTTAAATTTTATTTTAAATAGCCGGAAATGATTATAAAATAATATTTTTTTTAATTTTTTAATCATTAATATATAACCAAATCTAAAGATACTAATTTTTTTATCCATTTGTTTTATTATGTTATTATTTTATTTATCACTATTATTATTTTATTATTATTATTAATTAATATTATTACAAACAGATCCAGGCCCAATCCCGGAGCATAAATACAGTGACCCAATTCAGGCCCAAATGGAAACCCAACCCGGATACAGAGGAAACCCTAGGGTTTCACATTTCCAGCTCCAGCCGCCTCAATCTCAACCGTTGGATCTGGCTTAGATCCAACGGTCCCAAACACTTCCAGATGCAACTACGTCCCAGCCGCCGTTTTTTCTGTCTTCACCGCCACCGTTCCACGTCGCTTAGCCGCTGTCATGAAGCCTCCAGAAGAATTGAAGAGAACCGTCCACGTTGAGGGCTACGGTGAGTCACCACTATAGTTTAGTGACTCACCAAACTACAACCCTTTTACCCGGTCCGAGACAAGCGTCGGTGATGGCTATAAAGCCATCAACCGAACCTGCAAAAAAAGAACGGAGAGGAAGAATACAAGAGACAACACCAACAACCAAAATCCGAGAGAACAACAACCAAAACCACCAAAATAAAATATATATAAACCTTACCGAGCCAGAGCCTCCAAATCTCGCCGGAGAAGCAAAATACCGAAGGTATTTTTTTTATATCTAGGTAAATACGGGACGTTTTAAGAAAAACTAGGGTCGAAATTGAGCGTAGATCACTCGGATCTATCGTTCGGGAGGTTTTTGTATTTTTCGGCCACCGGAAGCGGTGGCCGGCGGTGAGGTTGGCGGCGGCGCAAGGCTGCCGGCCGGTGACCGGCTTCCCTCCGGTGAGGGAAGCTAGAGAGAAGTGAGAGAGAGTTTTATAACTCTCTCAGTTAGAGAGAGAAAGTGAAAGAGAGAAATGGCCTTAAGGCCGTTTGGTTTGGGGCTTAAATACCCTCCCGAACGATGCCGTTTTGGGGAGGGGTCTATTTTTAATTTATTAAAAGTTAAACCCCGTCCGTAGTCTAGTAGTTTTGTAATTTTATATTATAGTCACTAGAATCAAATTTACAATCATTTTAATTTGGCCTCTTAATTTTATTTAATTCATAATTTAGTCATTAGCATAATATATATATTTTAGGCAAATAATCGATTTAACCCTTGTAATTTTATTAATTAATATTTTAAACCCGAATAGCATGTTTTAATTTCTTTTAATTTGATGTACGAATTTGATATAATTTTAATTTAGTCACTAAATTAATAAAGAGGTAGAATAACATGTTTAGCCACTGAAATTTCAAGTAATTAATTACGAATTAGGATGTTTAATTTTAATATATTTTAATTTAGTCATTAACTTTAAATTATTAGTTTATTATTTTTAAATTTCTTTATTTTAGTCATTGTTTAGTTATAATTTATATGTTTATATTCAACATATTAATTATTATTATTATTATTATAAATATATATACTAAATAATATTTTTTATGTTTTCTAGTAAAAACCCATCTATAAACTTATAAATGACTTTTAAGAAATTATATTTATTAAGAAAGTGCAGTCTTAAAGCAACTGGATGTCAATTTTCTGATATTTTTTTTAAATAAATATATTACGTTTATAAATTGTATTTATTCTTAGATAAATGTTTTAATATTTATTTATTTTTTAATATGAAGAAAAGAGCTATCTTAAAGTACCTAGAAGCCCTTTTCTGATATTTCTAAATAAATAAATATTATTTATATAAAAATTAATAGATTTTCTTAAAATTATACTAATAAATTTGAAATAACAGAATTATAGATTAAATATATTTTTGACTCATTAAAATTCTAATAAAAGAGACAATTTATAATTAATGAGTACCAAATTTTGTGTGTTATAGGGGTGCTAATCCTTCCCTAAACGTAATCGACCACGAATCCTGTTTTACTAAAATTTTTGGTTATATGCAGACCAGTTTATATTTTAAATTAATTTTTCTGAAAAACTATTTTAAAAGATTATTTTTTGGTATTTGACCTACCTAACCCAAAAAGGTCAATGGCGACTCCCAAAATATTTTTTAAATCAAAATCATTTATTTATTCGTTTTATTTTTCCCGCCAAGTAAAATTTTATACTCGGACGAAAACCGGTTACGACATCTTGGCGACTCCGCTGGGGAACTTGGTCAAGCTTTAAAATCAATTATAAATTGTCTCTATTAATTAGAAATTAAAATTTCATATATTTAATTTTTAATTCTTTCTTTTAAAAATTTATATATATATATATATATTATTTTCATAATATTTATATGTATATTATTTATTAATGTTTCATTTTATTTTCAAGTATTTTATTTCATTATTTATTTTTTTGTCAGAGGTTTGAACATTTCTCCTCACACACAACACATGCATTGCATAACATAAGCTTTTTAATCAAGCTTGTCCCTTTTAAGTGGGAGTGAAAGCGACATTTTCGTGAGAATTTATTCTCTGTGTCAGACCTAGCAAGTAGCTTTCGGGATATATGCTCTATGTCTTCGGGGAATTTATTCTCCGTGTCAGCATAGAGAAGTGTATTCCCTCGAATTGAACTCGATCCACTTTAGTCTGTGATGGACTAGGATTGAGGGTTAGTAGCCCAATGGGGCACTAACAAGGACAATTCGGGTACCTTTACTCTTAGAACTGAAACTCTACATATAGTAAACCTTAGAAACTCTTCTGATATGAAGCCATGCTGAAATTTTGTCCAAAATAGGTGTACACAAAGGAGAAATGATTTCTAACCTTTTCCTTTTAATTTATTTATTTGCTAAATAAATTGCATGAAAATTTAAATTATTTGAAGTATGCTATGTAGAAAGCATGTTTAATTAGAAATATTTGGATAGATGTTATTAAATTAATTTTTACTTCTTTATTATGTGAACTAATTCATTTCTTTTTGTGTGTCATGTTTGCATAGCATCATATAGGATTAAAGGTATTGATCCTCGTGTTAATCGTCTCATTAGAAAACCTTCATATATGGATAAAAAGTGTTCAAATCAAATAGTTCCAAACCCAGAAGTAAGACAGTGGGTTGAGGACTTACAAAGACAAGGGGGAGATAGTCTGCAAGATGACTATGTATCTGAGTTAGCCAGTTATACTCCAGTTTCTCTAAAAAGAAATGATATGCAAGATCTACGAGGCATTTGGGAGAGTTGGGACTCAAACAAAAAGTTGCAGTTTTATCAGACTTACGGGGACATCCCATATTTGCTCTATGTAGAAATTGATGATGACTTGCTTCGAGCCCTGATTCAATTCTAGAATCCTGGTTATAATTGTTTCACTTTCAATAAGAAGGACTTGGTTCCTACTATTGAAGAATACACAACTTTGCTACATATAGAAGGGGCCTTGGAAAATCGAATTTATTCAAGGTCAGTTAAAACTCAACCTTTTCGAGTTAAATTAACAAAGATTTCCGGAGTACGAGAGGAATGAGTGGTATCCCGTACGAAAAAAATGGCGAAAGCGAAGGCATTACTTGGACCAACATTAAAGAACTTATTCATAGTCATCCAGATGATAAAGTACGATTCGATCTCTTTGCTCTGGGTATATATGGTATGGTCATCTTCCCGAAAGTACTGGGATATATTGAGGCTGCAGTAGTAGATTTGTTTGAGCAGCTACCAAAAAGGGTCAATTCTGTTTCTGAAATTCTAGCAGAGACTTTTAGATCGTTAAACGCTTGTAGAAGGCTAGGAGGTGGACGATTCTCAGGATTTGCCCAATTGTTATATGTATGGATACGTAGCCATTTTTGGAGGACAGAAAAGGTTTCATACTGGCGCTTTAGAACGGACTACTCACCATTGAAAGAATTTCTGGAGCAAGAATGGTCGAAAGAAATTACGAAAGATATGTGGATCAATGCATTTCGAAATCTGCAAAGCGATGACATTGTTTGGCGAGCCTTGTGGCAAATCCAAAGGGAATTCTTTTACAAATATGGTAATTACAACTGGGTGATGCTGCTCGGATTGTAGGGAGGAATCAGATATGCACCACTTCTGGTTATAAGGTAGTATGAAGGTCGTCAATTTGTTCCTGTCACTGTTGGATTACATTCGTCTGAGTTCGCATTCCACAACAAAAATTATAAAAGAAATATCATGGTGGCCTTTACAGCTTGGAATAAAACTTTTTGTATTCGAGCTAAAGCAGCAAAAGAAATGTTAACTCCCGATTTTGAGGAATGGAGATCTGTCAGGAAAAATGAAAATATTCCTCTACCAGACCAAAATAAGGATATCTCTATGGAAGATCGCATTAAGTTGGTTCCATCAGAGATTGAAATCCTGAGAGCTGAGTTTGAAGCAGAAAGAGAAGGTTGGTCGAAAAAATTAGAGCAAATGATACGAGATAAAGCTATGTTGGGTGTTGACGTTGACTTTCATTCAGCACAATGTGCAATGCTGAGAGAAAACAAAGAAAAAGTTGATGGTGAGTTCAGAACATTAAAGAAAAATTACCATGAGCTATACAAATCCCGGAGAGCATCAGGATCAAGCAAAGCAACAACACAGATAACCAAAGAATTGAATATTGAGAAATGCCGAGTTGAAGATTTAAAAGAAAAGAATAGTCGTTTGCTCAAAAGCCTTGAGAAAGGAAAGCAGAAAATAGAGGATTTTGAGGTCGATAGAAGGGAGGAAATTATAAAGCGCAAAGCAGAAAGCCGCGAGATCATGAATGAAATACAGAGAGAAAGGGATCAAGCCAAAGAATTAGAAGAGATGAAGAACGGTATGCTTGAGAAATTTGAAGGTGAGAAAAATACCATATTCAAGGGATTTGAATCTGAAATGAATAATCTGATTGCCAAACTTGAAGTCAGGGGCCAAAGGATTGAGGAGTTCGATGTTGAAAAAGAAAAATGGGAATTGGAGAAGAAGAGTTTCAACACCAGACTTGAGGTAGAGCAAGAAGTGGCTAGCAATTGGATGCGAAGATGCAGAAACAAGAATGTTCAAATCCAGAAGCTTAGTCAAAGGACGCAAGAAGCGCGAACAAAACTCGAAGAAGATCTGGATCAGTCTAGAAACAAAAACTCAGAGTTTAATGCTTACATTTTATAACTTGAAGAGTCATTATTTCAAGAAAAGGTTCGTCTAGGACCTAGTGATCTTAAAGAAAGTTATGAGAAGAATGCTTCACTGTAAAGACGCATTAGAGATCTTGAAAAAACTCTGCACAGTTGTCAAGTCAGAACCACTAAGTTAGAGCAGACTCTCGAGGGAACTAATGAACAATGGAAAAAATCGACTGATTTCTATGTAGAAAGAAGCAATATGGTATTCGAGGCTATGTACAAATGAGCGAAGTTGCCAGATATGTTGGGGAGCTAGCTGTTGAAGCAAAAATAATTGAACATCACGTTGATCCAGTTTCTAAGTTTGGAAAGAAGATGTCATGGCTGATGAAAGAAATAATAGAGCTTAATAGGAAAGCTACGCCGTATTTGTAGTTATGAACTATTATAAAGAAACTTTTGTATGCCGATAGAAGTTATTCTATGACAGTTAACTTTTTGGGGATCAATACCTTTTGCATACATGCATTTTGCATACATTCATTATTTATTGCATTATTTTCTTTATGTATAATTTTTATGTTTACATTAAGATAAACATTCATAAATTAAAATTTGAAAAAATAATATCAAAAGAATTTTCAATCGCAGTTATTCTAGCCAAACGAGAAATACAACATCACTACGGTACTAGACAAGCTACTAAGAAAATCATGGAGGATAAAATACAACGTATTGAGGAACATCATAACAAAGAACAAACAGAGATGAGAATGAAGCTAGAGAAAATTGAAGCCGGTATTGCAAACTCACAAGATAACATGATGCAGAAAATAGAAGACATGCTCAAAAAACAGGCTATTATTGAAACAATTCATGAAAATCATGTATCTTTCGACCAAGAACCTATGTATCCTCTAGGTTTCCCACCGGAACTAATTTATCACTCTGGTACTACACCTATACAAATCCATGCCCGCGCATCAGCACTTCTAGAGGCCAAACCACATGAAAATCAACAAGTGAATCCTACATCTTCAAGCAAAAATCCACTTATATCATATGTGAAAACAGGGGATTTTAATGATGAGCATCTAATCTCATATTTGAATGAGCTGAATGAGAAAGAGAAAGTAAATGAAGAATTGACCAGACAAATCAAGAGCTTAGAAGAACGAATGAAATCCGTAGAAATAACTGAATCATTCTATGGGTTTGACGCTAGCGAGTTGAGTTTGGTTCCAGACCTAATCCTTCCCATCAAGTTCAAAGTTCCTGAATTTGAGAGATATGACGGTACCACATGCCCTTCATCCCACATTACTATGTTTTGTCGCAGAATGGCAGGACATGTGAAAGACGAGAAATTATTAATTCACTGCTTTCAAGATAGCTTGATAGGACCAGTCTTAAAATGGTATACTCAACTGACCAAAGCCAACATTAGATCCTGGAAAGATCTGGCAAAGGCATTCCTAGAGCAGTACATCCACGTGATAGATATGGTCCCTGATAGATGAACTCTCCAAAATTTGGAGAAAAAGAATAACGAAACATTCAGACAGTACGCTCAGAGATGGCGTGATATAGCAGCCCAAGTTCAGCCACCTTTATCAGAAAAAGAGGCCACAGTAATGTTTTTCCATACTTTAAAGTCTCCTTATTTAAGTCATCTAATGGGGAATGCAATCAGAAATTTTGCAGATCTGGTCATTTCTGGAGAACTCATTGAAAATGTCTTGAAAAGTGGCAAAATTGAATCAAACGAGGGGATTAGTTCCAAAAGTCCTATGTACCAGAAAAAAGAGAACGAAGTCAACAATACAAACTCTTACAACAAGGATACTTCGAAAAGTGTTACAATAACCCAGCCAAGGGTTAAGAAAGAAAAAACAAACACTAATTGAGTAGAGTCCAGATGATCTCGAAGGGAAAGTGAAAGGTTATCTTTTACACCTACCAGTACCCTATGCTGAGATCTATGATTCGTTGTTAAAAGCAGATGTCATACAACCCTATCCGTTGGTTCCCATACAACCACCATTCCCTCCATGGTATGATGTAAAAGCGCACTGTGTTTACCATGAAGGAATTAAGGGTCATTCTATTGAAAACTGTTTGGCATTCAAAAGGGTGGTTCAAAATGTGATCAACACTGGAAAGTTGGAATTCAATTCACCAGCTACATCAAATCATCCGCTGCCAAATCATGGAGATAAAAATGTAAACGCAATTCAGGAAGAGAACAGAAAGAAAGAAAAAACTGACGTTTCTGAGATTAAATCTCCTTTTGGTTGGATATTTCAATAACTCTCCTTATCCGGTATCCACAAGAATTCAGGCCAAAGCATAATGAATGCAAAAATTATTGTGAATATCATCAAGACAAGGGACATGAAATTCAATTATGCCATGAATTTAGGGATTTAGTGCAAAAATTGATGAATAACAAAGAGATAGAATTCTTTGAAGAAGAACCAGGGAAAAGAGAAGATGACGTTTGTTCATCAGAAGATTCTAAACCTAAGTAGAGAACAAGTGATCCCATGATCATTAATGTGAAATCATCTAAAGTGAATCCTGCACCAACAAAGCCGAAAGTGGTTATCACGACTCCTTTACCATTTCCATATAAGAATACCCGCAGGGTACCTTGGGATTATACTACCAATTTTTCAATGGTAGGAGGATCTGTTTCTCTGGAAAAAGCAGAAGAGAAAATACAGAGTGTGGATTCGACGTCTGAAGCAGTGAGTGAAGTCGGATTCTTTACAAGAAGTGAGAGATGTTACTCTCCCGAGTCATCGAATGCATCAGAACAGACAAAGGCAAAGGGAAAAACTACAGTGATACCCCAAAAGGTATTTGATGATGAATCCATGTCAACAGTCAATGAGCCCGTAACAGAAAAACAAGCACAATAATTTTTGAAGTTTCTGAAACACAGCGAATATAGTGTGGTTGAACAACTACATAAACAACAAGCGCGAATTTCAATTCTTGATCTGTTGATGAATTCAGATGTACACATAAATTCTTTGATAAAAGTTCTTAATCAAACATTTATTCCTGAAGATATATGTCCGCTATTTGTGAGTACTAAAATATGATGCGGATATGTGTGCAAGTATACACAATCGAACAAGTAATAAAGTGATAAGTAGAGTATCGTCTCCACAGGGAATTGGGGAAATCAAATAGGTTTGTCAAGGCACTTTACTTTGTCACCTAAGTAAAGTTAGTTGTGGTATGTACAGATGAGAATGCAGTGGCAAAATGGAATGGATGTGGAGGTAATGAGATGGATATGCCACGGTAAATTAAATTGTGATGTATGTAAGCAAATGGAAATGTTAAGGCAAAATAAAATGCAAATACTGGGTTTAATATATATAGGACTTTAGCTTTCTCACAAGACAAACAGTAATGGAAATGAGTGATGGGAGTCACAAGGAGAACCTAAGTCTATTTCTGTGAATGGTATTTCTTCTATGCTTACCCTGCCCGACAGAGTCTACTGATGTGCCCTATGCTATCTCTAGTAAGGGACTCGACAGACTAAAGATGCCCTGGGAAAACCGATTGGCGTAAGCCCAAGCAGTGATCCTATTGACTCAGCTAATAGAATATGTCTCGACAATACCTTTTTGCGGTAGCATTAACATCTAACCTATCGTTTATATACAACTCCTTTTAGTCGAATGAAATCCTATCCTTATCTCTAAGGTGGATTAGGCCTAGTTACTATCTAGAACCCGTTGTTTATGTAATTCCTCCCTAGTTTCTCTCGAATACTAAGGATAAATTGCCAAGGCATTCTCTCGAACCTCATGAACCCTCCTAAGGAAAGGCTACTCTCGTAGCTCCTACAACCTTAAGGCTTTAAGCATCATAAACAAAACAGAATAGAGCATAAAACAACAACCATTCATTAAAATAACAACTTAAATAACCATGCGAACTCCCACCAAATAGGATTAGTTCATGGTGGGGTTCGAAATCAACAAGCACAAAGCAAGATTCATTCGTTCCTTACAACCCAATCATCAAAATATGAAAACAACTACTAAGGGAAGGAGAAAAAGCCTTCGACGTGCACTGCCTAATGCTTCCCTCTACCACCACGAGCTGCTCTTAGCGGACTGGCTCCTCTCGGATGCTCAGAACACCACTCCCTTCAGCTTGTCAAGGAGAATTGCCACAGCAAATGGGATTGACGGAGAAAGATGAGACTTTCTCTCTCTAACTTTTTTAAGATCAAATGTAGCTGGAACTAAAGTCCTCTTCATTGTGGCTTCCTCATCTATTTATAGGGGAAAAGAAATCCTAAGGTTTGGTGTTAACCATCCTAGGAAACCCCAAAACCATGGTTGAGTTACTAGGGAGTCGAGCAGGATAGGCACTGATTCAACCTAGATAACTAGCACATGACCGGCATAATCATGCTACAGGCGCCCTAAGACCGACAGGATCTACAGGGTCAGACTAGGCAACGTCATCAACAGAACCGGTGGTTGAAGCTCCATGTTGCGGTGGGTATCTCGGACAGAGCATGCGTAAAATCCGGGACAGCTGGCTAGAAAATATCTTCTCTCTCCTTGTACGCTCCTGAAATGCCATTTAAACTTGTCATTTTTATTTAGCTCAGCAATATCCTTATGTCACGGCATTTTAAATCCTCTTTTCCTTGCTTTCAACACCTGCACATCATCAGACAAGTACCATTCCCATAAAGCAGCACCGCTGTAAAAATAAAATGCCGCGGCAAACTGAAATCCACCACATGCAACTATATGCTCCTAAATGCATCTAAATGGTCCTAAATGGGCTCTTAGACATTCAATAACTTAAGTGAAAAAGGTCCCAAAATATGACCTTTTCAAGGAGTTATCACACCCCCAAACTTAAGCTATTGCTTGTCCTCAATCAATGGATAGTGATAAGCAAAACAAAAATACCATGACAAGTTCAGAAGCAGAATAGTTATATGGGATAAAATTTCAGCCCTCAGCATTTGGCTTCAACATGCTAGACTAGTTTGAGAAATCAAGTACCGTCCCCTAGGGCAAGATTCTTTATGTGGGTGTGTGCGTGTTTGTATCCAGTCCATGCTTAACAAACCTAAAAATTTTCTACTCAAGCTTTCTCAATTTACCATGACATTTTCAAATTACTACTCCCCTTTGTTTTCTTTGTTTACTTCTGCTACGAGGAGAGTCAGCCCATCACTCTACCATCCCACACTCTAGATGAAAGGGAGCATACCTTTTACCCCCGAGCTAGTCAGGTAGAATCATCATGTGACTACTTTCATTCACTCATATGCCAAGACATAGCGGAGTGTTCCTCTACAGATATGCCAAGACATTTATTTATAATTATATTTCTTTTTTTATATGCGGGGTTTTCAACATTCACAGTTTTATGACACGACATTTAAGAATTCTCTTATAAAAAATTTCTAAGTTTCTCAAGCATGGAAAACATACACTCGTGTTCAAGGGTTTCAAAGAAGCAAGTCCTAGAGTTGGTTCTATCATCCTCAACCAGTCATATACATTCTATCCTAGCCATCAAGAATTCTTCATCATCGGGCATCCTCAATTAATTCCAGAAAACTAATTCTATATTTACTAATGTCATGGCATATTCATTTTACTAATACTATCATACAATGATGCGAGAACCCTACTTCCCCCAAACTTGAGAGAAACATTGTCCCCAATGCTTACTAAATCTAAAAAAAATGAAAACTACATGCTATGAATGCAATGCAATGCAAGGTACCTTGGCTTCATGGTGGTGGTGCATCAGTCGCACGGCGAGTGCGCTTGCGGAGTTTAGCTGGGCTGGAATGCTCGGAGTCAGAAGCTGGTGCAGCTGGAGGAGTGCTAGGGCCTTCTTGAACAGCTGGGAGCGGGGGCTCCTGATGTTGAGATGCCTTTCGTAGGCGACGTCTGCTCCTACGCAAAGGAGCTTGCCGTGGCATCTCCGATTGTGACTCCTCAGCCAACTCAGTAGGTTGTGATACTTCGGGGTTGTCTGTTTCCATCGGTACAGCAGTTGGTGGCATTGCTGGATGTTTTTCTGCGAATGGTTCAACAAATTGGGCAGGCTCCGGGAAATTAGCAAGTTGGAGGTTGGATTCTCTGTCTACATCAGGCGAAACTGCGTGGATCGGATCAGGGTCCATTGGCTCCTCTGCTTCAGCTCACTGGGGATTGTCTTTACTCGATGAATGTTGAGCAGCAGCTGGGGTGGGTGGAGGTACTTCTGCAGATGCCTCGGCATCTCCATGTGATAGGACGAGCTCATCAGGAAAAGGGGGAATTGTAAAGTTAGTGTGCGGGAGGAACTCCATCAGTGCGCTGGTGAGAAAGGCATCACGTCGTTTGGCATAAGCAAAATAGACCATTAGTTTGTCGGACAGCTGCCCAACATACTGATGAGTACGCTGGACGGTTTGCTCTAGGGCGTTTGAGGATGCCCTGACATGTGGTGATGAAGCAACGCGAGATGTAGTTGCCTCGTGTTCCTTTCCTTTGGCTTCCTTATAGCCCATCAACATATGTATTTTCGCTTTGTTGAGTCCAGCAATGCCCGATAAAATCTCATCAAACATTTCTTCTCGAACTTTCTTCTTTCGGCATAAAGCAGTGATGAGATTTGGGAATACCAAGGCACTTGCCTGTCGCTTTAGGCATAGATGAGCCTGTTCCACGATAATCTTCCCTATATCGATGGCTCATCCGGCGATGATAGAGTGCAGCAAAAGCATCCGCTGGCATGATACAGTTGTATTGTGGGAGGTTGGCATAAGCTTGTGCTTCATGAAATGGTTCCACAGTTTAACCTGGGGGAGCAATCGATCCCTATCCACGGTCTTTCTTTTCAGTTGCTGACCGTTCCACTGAGTACCGGGAAGACACAAGTCTTCCAGGATGCCTTGGTAAGTTTCATGGTCGGCCTCTTGGGCAAAGCTCGTATGGTGGTCATCAACACCCTATAGTTTAAAATAACGGTTAATAGCGGTCGGAGTAAAACGAATAGAAATGCCGCGAAGCATCACGGCATGCTGATTCGGCTCGGTAATGTTAGAATAAAACTCCTTCACTAATGTGGCGTTGACAGGGGCAGGATGTTTGGCAAATTTCTGCCACTTATGCTTAGTGACCACGTCCAGCACTTCACTGCCCAAATCGGCGCTCTCCTCCTCGGAGAAGACAAATCCCAACTCGAAAAAGACTCACCGGTTCTTTATGGTTTGATAGCGTTCCTTGGCAGCCTCGTCGACAAAGCGTGGTGGTGAGGGTGGTGGGGCTGGTCGTGAGCGAACCATCGTGAGAAGAAAAAAATGAAAGACGGGAGAAAGCTTTTTGAGGCGGCTGTTATGGCGGTCGACGGCAATTGGAAAGGAGAAGAGGAAACTAGAAAGTGAAAGTAAAAAGAGAAAGTGAAAAGTAAAAAGTAAGTGGGGTAGGCTAGTTAAATGGAAATATTTTGGGGGGGGGAATAGATGAGCGGTGAGGTTGGGCGGGAAAAAGACAAAATGAAAAAAATTCATTCCTAAGTCAAAAGTCAAAATAAAATTTCCCTCCTTTTTCCTTTTCATTTTGCCGCCCAAAGTGTTCTCAACTTTGTCAACACGCCTCACGTGTTTAGTGCGTGGGATTCCCTTGCAAAAATATGAAATGAAAATAATTACTGAATAATGAGAAATATTAAAATAAAGGCTAAACAAAAATAATTTATGTACAGATGTAAGTTAAAAATGCCACGACATCCTTAAGATGCCGGACTAGTGTCAACGTCGTGCAAGAGCAACGCCGACTTGTCACGTGCAAGTGGGACTCCTTGATAAGCCTTCAGGCGCTGTCCATTGACTTTGAAGATGGATCCATCTTCTAGGTTCTTGATGTCAACAGCACCATAAGGGTAAACATGATGAACTTCGAATGGTCCAGACCAGCGTGACTTTAATTTGCCTGGGAAGAGCTTGAGCCTAAAATTGAACAACAGTACTTCCTGACCCATATGAAATTGCCGTGGTAAAAGCATTCTGTCGTGCCACTTTTTGGTTTTTTCCTTGTAGAGCTTGGCATTTTCATATGCTTGCACTCGAAACTCTTCCATCTCATTTAGATCAAGTAATCGTTTCTCCCCAGCTAGTTGCTCGTCAAAGTTTAACTTTTTGATTGCCCAGTACGCCTTGTGCTCTAGTTCAACAGGAAGGTGGCAGGCTTTTCCATATACCATCTTAAAGGGCGACATTCCTAAAGGTGTTTTGAATGCTGTCCTATATGCCCATAATGCTTCGTCAAGTTTTGGGGACCAGCTTTCCTTCGGGGGTTAACCACCTTCTCAAGGATTTGCTTGACTTCTCGATTGGATACTTCAGCATGTCCATTCGTCTGCGGGTGATATGCCGTGGCAATCTTATGTCTCACTCTATATTTTGTAATGCCTTGGCAATTAGCCTGTTGTCAAAGTGAGTGCCCTCATCGCTGGTAATAGCTCTTGGGACTCCAAAACGAGTGAAGATGTTCTTATGAAGGAACTTGAGCACAGTCTTGAGTCGTTTCTCGGCGTAGCAATTGCTTCAACCCACTTTGAAACATAATCCACCGCTAGCAAGATGTATAAATCTCCAAAGGAAGATGAAAATGGTCCCATAAAATCAATGCCCCAAACATCGAAGAGCTCAATCTCCAGAATATTTTACAGCGGCATTTCGTGTCGCCTGGAAATATTTCCAGTGCGCTGGCATCTGTCACATGCCTTGCAAAATGCGTGGGCATCTTTAAATAACGATGGCCAATAGAAACCTGACTGGAGGACCTTTGCAGCAGTCCTAGAACCTCCAAAATTCCCTCCACAAGTTGATGTGTGGCAATGGTGTAAGATATCACTTTGTTCTTCTTTGGGAACACACCATCGAATCATTTGATCATCATATTGCTTGAATAAGTATGGCTCGTCCCAAAAGTAGAACTTGGCATCATGCAGAAACCTTTTTTTACCCTGGCTGTTCAGTTCATAAGGAAAAACACCACTAACAAGAAAGTTAACCAGGTCAGCGTACCACGGAATTACCGTGGCATATAAAATTTTCTCGTCAGGGAATTCTTCTTTAATATAAAAAATGTCATGGCATTCTGAAATATTTTCTAGCCTAGATAAGTGGTCTGCAACCTGATTCTTAGTACCTTTCCTATCAATTACCTCTAAGTCGAATTCTTGCAGAAGTAATATCCACCTGATCAGTCTAGGCTTGGCATCTTTCTTGTTCACTAAATATTTTATAGCTGAATGATCAGTGTGAACTATAACCTTAGTGCCTATCAAGTATGGCCTAAATTTGTCAAATACAAATACCACGGCAAGTAATTCTTTCTCAGTGGTTGTGTAATTTAATTGTGCATCATTTAAGGTACGGCTAGCATAATATATGACATGAAAGATTTTACCTTTACGCTGCCCAAGCACAGCTCTCACAGCAAAATCACTTGCATCACACATTAGTTCGAATGGGGCCGTCCAATCTGGGGGAACTACAATTGGTGCAGAGATAAGTTTCTGCTTCAGCTCTTTGAATGCGCCATAGCATTTCTGATCGAACATAAAGGGTTGGTCCTATTGCAACAAGGTGCACAAAGGCTTGGATAGTGTGGAAAAATCCTTGATGAATCGTCTGTAAAAACCAGCAATGCCAAGGAAACTCCGAATGCCCTTGACAGAATTAGGTGGGGGAAGCTTCTCGATCACCTCGATCTTAGCCTTGTCGACCTCAATGCCCTTTTCAGAAATTTTATGTCCTAGAACAATGCCTTCAGTCACCATGAAGTGGCATTTTTCCCAATTTAGTACGAGATCAGCCTCCTCGCATCGCTTCAGTAC
This sequence comes from Hibiscus syriacus, assembly GCF_006381635.1. Classification (NCBI taxonomy): domain Eukaryota; kingdom Viridiplantae; phylum Streptophyta; class Magnoliopsida; order Malvales; family Malvaceae; genus Hibiscus; species Hibiscus syriacus. The sequence continues at coordinate 1,199,666 of NW_024062608.1, forward strand.
CTTTGCCAAATTGCCGAGGCATTTTTGAAAATCGTCTCCGGAAACAGAAAAATCGTCCATAAAAATTTCCAAAAAATCCTCCACCATGTCAGAAAAGATGGCTTGCATGCAACGCTGAAAAGTTACCGGGGCATTACAGAGTCCAAAAGGCATTCTTCGAAAAGCGTATGTGCCATACGGACACGTGAATGTGGTCTTCTCTTGGTCCTCTGGTGCGATGGCAATCTGGCTATACCCCGAGTAACCGTCCAAGAAACAATAGTATGCCTTACCAGCAAGTCGATCCAGCATTTGATCGATGAATGGCAATGGGAAGTGATCCTTCTTGGTGGCCTTGTTAAGCTTACGGTAGTCCATGCAAATTCGCCACCCGGTGACCGTGCGAGTAGGTATCAACTCGTTGTCTTCACTCGTCACCACGGTCATGCCTCCCTTCTTTGGCACGCATTGAATGAGACTTACCCACGAACTATCCGAAATAGGGTATATTACTCCAACGTCAAGCTATTTGAGAATCTCTTTCATCACAACTTGTTTCATGATTGGGTTTAATCTTCGTTTTGGCTCTATGGACTTACCGTGGCATTCTTCCAGCACAATTTTGTGCATGCAGATTGTTGGACTTATTCCCTTGAGATCTGCCATCGTCCACCCTAACGCTTTCTTATATTGTGACAAAACACTTAGCAAACTAGATTCTTGGTTAGGAGTAAGGCAAAGGAAATAATCACAGGCAAAGTGTCATTACTACCCAGATAAGCATATTTAAGATGTTGTGGAAAATTTTTAAGTTCAAAGGTAGGTGCATGCTGTAATGAAGGCTTAGGAGGAACAAACTCTTCGAATTTCAAAGGTTCAAAACGCATACCTGGGCTAGCTTTAAGGAAGCTAGCCTGCTGTTCCTCGGATGAAAAGTCATTCGGCTCTTCAAGGAGCCTCTCATCAATATCCAGCTGAATGAAATTGTCGTGGCAAAATTGATATGCTTCTTTTATAATTTCCGTGTCTACCTCAAAAATGCTCTGACATTCTTCATAATCATCCATGTGTTTGAGAGATCGGAAAACATTAACAGTGATCTGTTGTTCGGCTACTCGCATGGTTAGCTCACCCTTCTCGCAATCGATGAGAATACGACCTGTAGCTAAGAATGGTCTCCCCAATATAATGGGCACTGTGGCGTCGACCTCACAGTCCAGAATCAGAAAATCGACAGGGAAAACGAACTTGTCAACCCTCACGATGACATCTTCAATTTGCCCTTCGGGACGCACATGTGAACGATCGGCAAGTTGCAAGATGACTGAAGTAGGTCTCGCGTTTCCTATCCCCAGTTTTATGAAAATTGACTTAGGCATCAAGTTTACACTTGAGCCAAGGTCACACAGTTCTTTTCCAACAATTTTGTTTCCAATCGAACATGGAATGATAAAGCTGCTCGGATCACGTCTTTTTGGTGGTAGCTTGCTTAAGGAAGAGCAAAATTCTTTTGCCGTGGCAATTGTTTCGTACTGCTCAACCTTTCTCTTCTTGGTGACGATTTTTTTTAGAAATTTAGCATATGTGGGCATTTGTTCCATTACTTCAAGAAAAGGAACATTGATCTGCAGTTGATCCAGAATGTCAACAAATTTTTTAAACTGAATGTCCTCGTTATGTTTCTTCAGTCTTTGCGGAAAAGGAGGCGGGGGTCTGGCTTCTTGTAATGATGGGGTGCGAACAGAAGTTGCCGTGGCATTTATATTTGCCCCCTCATCTTTGTTACTTGATGAACCTTCAGATTTATCTTCTTCCTTCGGTACTTCCTCCTGCAATTCTTTATCATCTTGACTGGGTGTGGGGGTTGAATCTTCCTTCGGTTTTCCCCTAGACTTATCTTCTATATTAATTTGTGTACCGGTTCGGAGAGTTAGCACATTACATTGTTCTTTGCTATGAGGTTTGGTGACTTCAGTGTCACTTGGAAAATGTCTGGGTTTGCGTTCTTGTAATGCCGCGGCAATCTGACCTACTTGACTCTCTAGTGCCCTTAACGATGAAATATGGCTCTGGAGTAGAGCTCCTTGATTTTTTATAGAGGTCGAGTGGTCTTGCAGCATTTTTTTTGTTGTTGCAATGAAATCTTGCATTGTGGCCTCCAAAGAACTAGTATTTGATGAAGATGGCCCTCCCTTGTTTTGATTATGCCATGGCATATTCGATTGATAGCCCTGGGAATCATTAAATTCTGCTGACGAGCTGGCTGTTGAGCAGTGCTGTTTCCTTGATTTCCACAAGAAAAATTTGGATGCTGACGCCATCCAGGATTATAGGTGTTTGAATAGGGGTTGTTATTGCCTCGATTAAAATTGCCAACAAATTTGATGGATTCTTGATTGGTTGGGCAATTACTCTCATTGTGATTGCCTTGGCATAATAAACAAACTGAACAGGCTGCCTTCACTTCCCTTACCTCACTTGGCCTTTGTAAATTCTTTAGCATGTTGGTAATGGCAGCAAGTTGAGCTGACACGACATCATTAGAATCTAGCTCGAGAGCTCCATGTGTTTTACGCCCAAACCCATGCTTAGTTGAGGGAAACTGATAATCATTGGTAGCAATCCTATCCAAGATGTCAAATGCCTCTGCTGGTGATTTATCCAGTAACGTCCCATTTGTCGAGGCATCAAGCATCATCCTCGTAGGTGCATTCACTCCATTATAAAACATCACTACTTGTGTCCAATCTTGAAAACCATGGTTTGAACACTTACGAAGTAATGCTTTGTATCTATCCCAGCACTCATGCATAGACTCGTCATCAGCTTGGCGGAATGAAGCAATGTCGTTCCTAAGTTGGGTGTTCATGTTCGGAGGATTATACCGCAACAAAAAATATTTGCACAGATCTGTCCACGACTCCATAGAACCCGCTGGAATTCCACTCAACCATGCCCTTGCTCTGTCTCGTAAGTAATATGGGAATAGCTTTAATTTCAGAACATCTTCGTGCACCCCTTGCTGGCGAAAAGAATCGCACACTTCCAAGAAGTTACGAATATACTGCCTGTCATCTTCATTTGGCATGCCCCCAAACAGCCCTATAGAGTTTAACATGTTGAACATGATAGGTTTCAGCTCGAAATGGGCTGCCTGAATATCGGGTGCCATAATTCCAGGGTTGAGATCCTCTAAGATTGGATTTAAATGATCACGAATAGCCCGAGGCCTAGCTGCATTCCCAGTATTTGGATTTGCCTCGGCATGTTGATCACCCTCATGGCCAATGCCCTGATTTCCGAGTTGGTACATATTGACACGTTGTTCTCGTCTTCTTTGTCTAAAGAGCCTTTCAATTTCAGGATCTATAGGTTCCAATGGCTCTTCAGGGTTGCTTCTGGTCATAAACTCGAAAAATCGGAAAAATTAAAGAAAATATAAAGTAAAGATAACTAAAAGAAAAAAAAAATTTACACAAGTAATATAAAAATGCTATGACAAATCAATTTAACTTCCAGTTGTAATTCCCCGGCAACGGCGCCAAAAACTTGTCCGCTGTTTGTGAGTACTAAAATATGATGTGGATATATGTGCAAGTATACACAATCGAACAAGTAATAAAGTGATAAGTAGAGTATCGTCTCCACAGGGAATTGGGGAAATCAAATAGGTTTGTCAAGGCACTTTACTTTGTCACCTAAGTAAAGTTAGTTGTGGTATGTACAGATGAGAATGCAGTGGCAAAACGGAATGGATGTGGAGGTAATGGGATGGCAATAGTGTGGTAGCATATGGATATGCCACGGTAAATTAAATTGTGATGTATGTAAGAAAATGGAAATGTCAAGGCAAATAAAATGCAAATACTGGGTTTAATATATAGGACTTTAGCTTTCTCACAAGACAAGCAGCAATGGAAATGAGTGATGGGAGTCATAAGGAAAACCTAAGTCTATTTCTCTGAATGGTATTTCTTCTATGCTTACCCTGCCCGACAGAGTCTACTGATATGCCCTATGCTATCTCTAGTAAGGGACTCGACAGACTAAAGATGCCCTGACAAAACCGATTGGCGTAAGCCCAAGCAGTGATCCTATTGACTCAGCTAATAGAATATGTCTCGGTAATACCTTTTTGCGACAGCATTAACATCTAACCTATCGTTTATACACAACTCCTTTTAGTCGAATGAAATCCTATCCTTATCTCTAAGGTGGATTAGGCCTAGTTACTATCTAGAACCCGTTGTTTATGTAATTCCTCCCTAGTTTCTCTCAAATACTAAGGATAAATTGCCAAGGCATTCTCTCGAACCTCATGAACCCTCCTAAGGAAAGGCTACTCTCGTAGCTCCTATAACCTTAAGGCTTTAAGCATCATAAACAAAACAGAATAGAGCATAAAACAACAACCATTCATTAAAATAACAACTTAAATAACCATGCGAACTCCCACCAAATAGGATTAGTTCATGGTAGGGTTCGAAATCAACAAGCACAAAGCAAGATTCATTCGTTCCTTACAACCCAATCATCAAAATATGAAAACAAGTACTAAGGGAAGGAGAAAAAGCCTTCGACGTGCACTGCCTAATGCTTCCCTCTGCCACCACGAGCTGCTCTTAGCGGACTGGCTACTCTCGGATGCTCAGAACACCACTCCCTTCAGCTTGTCAAGGAGAATTGCCACGGCAAATGGGATTGACGGAGAAAGATGAGACTTTCTCTCTCTAACTTTTTTAAGATCAAATGTAGCTGAAACTAAAGTCCTCTTCATTGTGGCTTCCTTCTCTATTTATAGGGGAAAAGAAATCCTAAGGTTTGGTGTTAACCATCCTAGGAAATCCTAAAACCATGGTTGAGTTACTAGGGAGACGAGCAGGATAGGCACTGATTCAGCCTAGATGACTAGCACGTGACCGGCATAATCATGCTACAGGCGCCCTAAGACCGACAGGATCTGCAGGGTCAGACTAGTCAACGTCATCAACAGAACCGGTGGTTGAAGCGCCATGCTGCGGTGGGTATCTCGGGCAGAGCATGCGTAAAATCCGGGACAGCTGGCTAGAAAATATCTTCTCTCTCCTTGTACGCTCCTGAAATGCCATTTGAACTTGGCATTTTTATTTAGCTCAGCAATATCCTTATATCACGGCATTTTAAATCCTCTTTTCCTTGCTTTCAACACCTGCACATCATCAGACAAGTACCTTTCCCATAAAGCAGCACCGCTGTAAAAATAAATGCCACGGCAAACTGAAATCCTCCACATGCAACTATATGCTCCTAAATGCATCTAAATGGTCCTAAATGGTCCTAAATGGGCTCTTAGACATTCAATAACTTAAGTGAAAAGGTCCCAAAATATGACCTTTTCAAGGAGTTATCAATATATCTCTCAACAAGCTTGACAGGATTGTGGGGCACATAGCCGCTGATAATTACATCACGTTCACTGATGATGAAATACCGGAAGGTGGAATGGGGTCAGTGAAAGCTTTGAATATTACCACACATTGTCATGGTCATGTTTTTCCAGGAGTATTGATTGACAATGTATCCGCTCTTAACTTGATGCCTCTGGTCACACTTCAAAGAATGCTGGTGGAAAAATCGCACATGAAAAGTTATTAGAATGTAGTACGATCTTTTGATGACACTCAAAAAGAGGTGCTTGGGAAAATGGAAATACCGTTGTTGATCAGACCAGTCGTGTACAATATTGACTTTGTGGTGATGGATATCCATCCTACATATAATTGTTTATTGGGGAGGCCGTGGATTCATTCTGCAAGAGCTGTTCCTTCTTCATTACATCAGAAACTGAAATTCGTTGTTGATGGACAACTAATATACGTAGGAGCTGAGGAAGAAATCATTGCGTCTGTAACAAGTGATGTTCTGTATATTGAAACCAATGATGATGCTCTCGAATGCTCTTTCCAAGCTTTGGAATTTGTCAATGCAACCTTTATTGTTAAGGGAAGCAAAATTCCACATCCCAGATTGTCTGATTGCACCAAGATAATTGTACGACAGACTTTAGGCATTGGAGCTAAAACTGGGAAAGGTTTGGGAAAAAATCTTCAGAGGAGTTCAGTTCCTGTAAGTATAAAGATGAAGAAAGATCGTTTTGGGCTTGGATTTAAGCCTAATTTTCAGCAAAGGAACAAAGATATGAAAAGAAGAGGTGAAAATAGAAGGGCAAAATTGAAAGGAGAAGAAATTCCTTGGGAACACATGTTTTTCCCTCCTTTAAAGTCCACATTTAAATCTGGAGGAATAGTTAATGTAGAACAACAGCTTGTTGATGCTCTCAAAGAAGAAAATTTGACAAAAGATCAAAGCATAGTTGAAGAAGCTATGGGAAGATTAGTTATCAACATGATCACGAATGACAACAAGATTGGCAAGTACTTGGCTGGAATTCGCCCTTGTCTTCCTGGTGAAACACTCAACAATTGGACTGCTGAAGACCTCCCTGTAGTTTTTAGTATTAACACAGAGTAATACTCAGAACTAATCTTTATGTTTAGCCCAAGAATATAAAAAGTTTTTTTTTATTTTGTAAGGGCAGTTGTTAAGTTCACTTAATATCAAATATAATAAGTTTTCTTAAAATTCTCAAATGACAATCATTCTTTACATTTTTACATTTTTTTCATTATTTCTCATTCTTCATAAATTTACTATATCTTTTCAGAAATATGCCCGACTTAAACTTGCATGTGTCACAATGTTAATAGCCTGATTATTCCTAAATTTAATCATGAGATAAATTTAGAGCGGCCCATATGTTTAGAGGAAGTCAATAAGTGTGGGAAGAAATAGAATGTGACATTCCTACCGAATTGTTGAAACTGGTAGAAAAAGAAGACAAGAAAATTTTACCTCATAAAGAAGATATTGAGACTGTAAATCTGGGAACCGATGAAGAAATGAAAGAAGTGAAAATTGGTACTACTTTGTCAGCCCAGATAAAACAAGAATTGATCAATCTTCTTTCGAGAGTTCAAAGATATCTTTGCCTGGTCTTATCAAGATATGCCTGGTTTGAGTACGGATATAGTGGTCCATAAACTTCCAATCAGTTCAGAGTATAAACCTGTTCAACAAAAGCTCAGACGAATGAGGCCAGAAATGTTGTTACAGATCAAAGAGGAAGTAATGAAGCAAATTAATGCAGGTTTCCTGCAGGCAACCAAATACCTAGAATGGGTAGCCAACATTGTTCCAGTACCAAAGAAAAATGGGAAAGTTCGAATGTGTGTCGATTACAGAGATCTTAACAAAGCTAGTCCGAAAGATAGCTTTCCATTACCTCACATAGACACCTTGGTGGACAATACTGCAGGAAATGCATGGTTTTCATTCATGGACGGCTTTTCAAGATATAATCAGATAAAAATGAATCCTGAGGACATGGAAAAAACAACATTTGTAACCATGTGGGGCACATTCTACTACAAAGTAATGCCATTTGGATTGAAAAATGCATAGGTAACGTATCAAAGAGCCATGGTAACTCTGTTTCATGACATGATGCACAAAGAGATTGAAGTATATGTGGATGACATGATTGCCAAGTCTCGAACCGATGAAGAACATATTCAAAATTTGAGAAAGCTTTTCCAGAGATTGAGGAAGTATCAATTAAAGCTCAACCCCGCTAAATGCACTTTTGGGGTAACTTCCGGGAAGCTTTTGGGAATTGTAGTCAGTAAAAAAGGAATCGAGATTGATCCAGATAAAGTAAAAGCAATTCAAGATCTTCCACCACCCAATACTAAGAAAGATGTCTGAGGCTTTTTGGGAAGATTAAATTATATATCTCGGTTCATTTCTCAATTAACTGACAAATGTGATCCAGTGTTCAAATTACTCCGAAAGAACAATCCCGAAGTCTGGAATGATGAATGTCAAGAAACTTTGGATATTATTAAGAAATATTTATCCAATGCTTCCATTTTAGTGTCACCAGTGCCTGACAGACAGTTAATTGTCTACTTAACAGTCTTTGAAAATTCGATGGGATGCGTACTGGGACAACACGATGAATCTGGAAGAAAAGATAAAGCCATTTATTATATGAGTAAGAAATTTACTGATTGTGAAATTTGATACCCACCAATACAAAAATTATGTTGTGCCTTGGTGGGGTTACTCGAAGACTCAGACAATACATGTTATATCATACCACTTTGCTGATATCTAGACTTGATCTTTAAAGTTCTTAATGGAATCCCAGCTTTGACAGACAAAATGGCAGATGTTATTATCCGAGTTTGATATTGTATATATTAACCAAAAGCGATAAAAGGAAGTTGCATAGCTGATTTCCTGGCCAGTTGTGTATCAGATGATTATTAGTCTCTGATTTAATTTTCCAAATGAAGATTTGTTGTGCATATCCATGAATGAAGAAGTCATAAAAATAATGAATCATGCTTTATTTTGATGGAGCATCCAACGTCTTGGGAAGAGGAATTGGGGCAGTATTGATTTCTCCATAAAATATTTATTATCATTTCACAAGCAGACTGGAGTTCTTTTGCACTAATAACATGGCGGAATATGAAGCTTGTCATGGGATTGAAGGCAGCCATAGAAAGGAAAATAAATTCTCCAGATATATGGAGATTCATCATTAGTGGTGTATCAACTACGAGGAGAATAGAGAAACAAAAGATCCCAAATTACTGGAATACCATGATTTTATCCTCGAATTAGTGAAAGAATTTGAGAGAGTCACCTTCAATTATCTCCCTAGAGAGGAGAATCAATGGCAGATGCTTTAACTACCTTAGCTCTATGTTTCAGGCAACTAAGAAAGTTGATATGATGCCGATCAAAATGCAAGTATATGAATTCATGCATATTGTTGCAGTGTGGAAGAGAGGCAGATGGCAAATCATGGTATTATGATATCCGCAATATCAATATCAAAGTTATCCACAAAATGCATCTGAAATTGATAAAAGAACATTGAGAAGAATGGTTGTTGGATACTTTCTTGATGGCGAGACTTTATACAGAAGAAGCATGATCAAATGCTATTGATGTTAAATACTAGCGAAGCCAGAAGCATCATTGAGGAAGTCTATAGTGGGATATGTGGAACACATGCAAATGGTCTTTCCATGACTAGAAAAATAATGAGATATGGATATTATTGGGCTACATGCACACAGATTGCATTGATTATACAAGGAGATGTCATAAATGCCAGATATATACAGATAAGATTCATGTACCCCCCATCGCCTTTACATATAATGACAGCACCCTGGCCATTTCTATGTGGGGAATAGACGTTATTGGGGCAATCACACCAAAAGATTGAATGGACATTGTTCATCTTAGTAGCAATTGATTATTTTACCAAATGGGTTGAAGATTCATATGCCAATATTAAGAGGTCTATAGTCTGCAAATTCATAAAGAAGAAATAATTTGCCGGTATGGGCTACCAGAAAGGATCATTACAGATAATGCTCTGAACCTGAACAACAAAATAATGACTGAACTTTGTGCACAATTTAAGATCAAGCATGCAAACTCAGTGGCATATCGTCCAAAGATGAATGGAGCAGTTGACGCGGTAAATAATAACATTAAGAGAATCATTACAAAGACTACTGAAAACTTATAAAGATTGACACGAGAAGTTACCTTTGCTTTATATGCATATCGAACTACTGTAACATCTACTACTGGGGGCAACGCCTTTTTCTTTAGTCTATGGGATGAAAGCAGTCTTACCAATTGAAGTTGAGATTCCATCACTTCGAATCTTGAGAGAGGTGAAATTGGATGAGTCTGAAGGATCCAAGCTCGATTTGATCAATTGAACCATATCGAGGAGAAGAGATTGAAAGCTATTTGCCATTGACAGATGTATAAACGGATGATGAAGTCTCATGACAAGAAAATACATCCAAGAGAATTCCAAGAGGGTGATCTAGTGCTGAAAAAGATCTTGCCTATACATAAAGATTTCCGTGGGAAATGAATGCCTAATTGGGAAGGGCCATACGTTGTAAAAAAGACCTTTTCCGGAGGAGCGCTGATCTCAGCAGAATGGATGGAAAAGTTCTGAGAAACCCAATAACTCAGATTCTGTCAAGAAATATTATGCTTGAAGAAGAAAAATAATAAAAAAAAAAAAAAGAAAAAAGAAAGAAAAAGAAAAAAATTTTGAAAAAAAAAGAGAAAAATGGAAAAGGAGGGTCAGGATGAAAACCCGCAAAAGGCGCTTACAACCAAATGAAGGATTTGAGTTGAAAACCTGAAAGGGCTACTCAAATGCTGTTGATATTAGGCATCTGGCATTAATTAAACCTTCTTAAGATTTTGATAGTTTGGGAGGAACTTCACATCTACAAGCATTCTGACAACGTTTGAGATCTTCCATACAAAGATTACTTCAGTGCTCTAAATTATCCAGTTGATTAATTTAGAAATACTTGTGCTAATTTTTGTTGAGTCATTGAATTTTTATCATTCCTATGATTGTCATGACTTTAAATATATTTCTATATATTTCATTATTCCAAGTTTATCTTTTTGAAATTCAATTTATTTTGAAATTCATTTTGTTTCATATAAACATCCTGTAAATAGATTAATATAATCTTAAAAACAAACAAATATTTCTGGCTATTACTTCATGTTAATACTTTTAAGTACATGGAATCTAAAGTAAGGCTTATCGACATTTGCAATCTCTGTTGAAAAGCAAACAAGTTATGTCCATCATAAAGTCATTTGGAAGCGGAACAAGAGGAAATCTGTTCTCAATTGGCAGATTATGAATATAGCCCATTTTCCATATAGCAGTACAAAATACGTCGAATCTACAAAATTCTGGCTCTACACGTATAAGTACCGTGACATTTCAGCCCAAATACAACTGGAGCAAATACCACGTTATCATAGTAGAAATAAGGAGGCCCAATAGCATCTTCTGGAAGTGTTCTTTGAGTTATATGATCTGGTTCAGTAGGAACTCCAAAACCAATCATGGATTAGGAAGATGAACTGCATGATCGTCTTCATTAAGAAGCTTCTTTCAAGCTACTTATGCTTCTTCTTTTTCTAAGAAATCATAGCCCAAGTTTCGCCTTTCTTGTAATTGGGATCATTGCATAATGGCTTCCTATCTTTTACGAAAGAAGTGTGTCAGCAGCCTTAGCCATTTGAGCAGCACATATAAAATCTGTCAACTCTGCAATGATGAATCTGGATCACATCTCTATGACTATTGAAGACTTAGCATTTGAGTATCCCATTTTTGTCAAGTATAACAGTTACTCTCCTCATCAAATCAGAAGCATATCTATATCTACACTCTTCAAAGATGATAGATTCTCCGTTCGAAGAGGAAAGATTTATTGGATTTCTACACAATTGAAGAAAGACTAAGTTCACCTCTTTGAAATTAAATAAAGATGAAATTAACATTCATGCATCATATTTAGACATTTGCAAAATAGATGCATTTTCATCCATTTTATCCATGTTAAATATTTGATAGGAAATTCAAAGATTTTAGCAAAGATTCGAATCCATCATTTGATGGTTCAACATTTCCGGAAGAGTTCATAATGAGAAGAACTCATCTGAAAGGGAAAAGAAGTTCATAATGTGAAAAACTTGTTTAACCTTTTGCTCAAATTCATCACTTGATGGATCAACATTGCCAGATAGAGTTCATAATGAGAAGAACTCAAGAAGAAATTCATAATGAGAAGAATTTGTTCAAATTTTTTGTTTGAATTCATCACCCAATGGATCAACATTGCCAGATAGAGTTCATAATGAGAAGAACTCATCTGAATAAGGAAAAAGAAGTTCATAATGAGAAGAACTTGTTTAACCTTTTGTTTGAATTCATTACTTAATGGATCAACTTCTCCAGAGAAAGTTCATAATGAGAAGAACTTATCTGAAGAGGAAGAAGAAGTTCATAATGAGAAGAGCTTGTTCAACCTTTTGCATGACTCTATCACAGAAGGAGATAGATCAACATAAACTTTTCCAGAGAAAGTTCATAATGAGAAGAACTCATCTGAAGAAGGAAAAAGAAGTTCATAATAAGAAGAACTTGTTTAACCTTTTGTTTGAATTCATGGATCAACTTTTCCAAAGAAAGTTCATAATGAGAAGAACTTATCTGAAGAGGAAAAAGAAGTTCATAATGAGAAGAGCTTGTTCAACCTTTTATATGACTCTATCACAGAAGAAGATAGATCAGCATCAATTTTCCAAAGTGTTCATATTGAGAAGAACTCATTTGAAAAAGGATAAGAAGTTCATAATGAGAAGAACTTGTTCAACCTTAATTTTAATTCATCACATATTGAAGTAGAACCAACAATACACCTTTTGAAGATCTCGTTACAGAAGAAGATAAATTTTCATCCCCAGTGGAAAAATGAAAGAGTTCATAATAAGAAGAACTTGTTCAACATTTCTATCCAGTGAAGTCAAATGGATAATTTTTTTTTATCTTTTCGTCTTTGCCCTATTCTTGTTAACACAAGAATGAGCAAAGAGGGGCAGCTGAAGATACTAATTTTTTTATCCATTTATTTTTATTATATTATTATTATTTTATTTATCACTATTATTATTATTATTATTATTATTATTAATTAATATTATTACAAACAGATCCAGGCCCAATCCCGGAGCCCAAATACATTGACCCAATTCAGGCCCAAATGGAAACCCAACCCGATATAGAGGAAACCATAGGGTTTCACATTTCCAGCTCCAACCGGCTCAATCTCAGCCGTTGGATCTGGCTTAGATCCAACGGTCCCAGACGCTTCCAGATGCAAACCCTAAGATATATGGCCACGTCCCAGTCGCCGCTTTTGCTGTCTCCACCGCCACCGTTCCACGCCGCTCAACCGCTGCCATGAAGCCTCCAGAAGAATTAAAGAGAACCGTCCACGTTGAGGGCTGTGGTGAGTCACCACTATAGTTTGGTGACTCGCCAAACTAGTCCGAGACAAGCGCCGGTGATGGCTATAAAGCCATCAACCGAACCTGCAAAGAAAGAACGGAGAGGAAGAATCCAAGAGACAACACCAGCAACCAAAATCTGAGAGAACAACAACCAAAACCACCAAAATAAAATAGATAGAAGCCTTACCGAACCAGAACCTCCAAATCTCGCCGGAGAAGCAAAATACCGAAGGTATTTTTTTTAGATCTAGGCAAATACGGAACGTTTTAAGAAAAACTAGGGTCGAAATTGAGCGTAGATCACTCGGATCTATCGTTCGGGAGGTTTTTGTATTTTCCGGCCACCGGAAGCAGTGGCCGGCGGTGAGGTTGGCGGCGGCGCAAGGTTGTCGGCTTCCCTCCGGTGAGGGAAGCTAGAGAGAAGCGGGAGAGAGTTTTATAACTCTCTCAGTTAGAGAGAGAAAGTGAAAGAGAGAAATGAGAGAAATGGCCTTAAGGCCGTCTGGTTTGGGGCTTAAATACCCCTCCTCGAACGACGCCATTTTGAGGAGGAGCCTGTTTATAATTTATTAAAAGTTAAACCCTGTCCGCAGTCCAGTAGTTTTTTAATTTTATATTATAGTCACTGGAATCAAATTTACAATCATTTTAACTTGGCCTCTTAATTTTATTTAATTCATAATTTAGTCATTAGCATAATATATATATTTTAGGCAAATAATCGATTTAACCCTTGTAATTTTATTAATTAATATTTTAAACCACAAATAGCATGTTTTAATTTCTTTTAATTTGATGTACGAATTTGATATAATTTTAATTTAGTAACTAAATTAATAAAGGGGTAGAATAACATGTTTAGTCACTGAAATTTCAAGTAATTAATTATGAATTAGGGTGTTTAATTTTAATATATTTTAATTTTGTCATTAACTTTAAATTATTAGTTTATTATTTTTAAATTTCTTTATTTTAGTCATTGTTTAGTTATAATTTTATATGTTTATATTCAACATATTAATTATTATTATTATAAATATATATATACTAAATAATATTTTTTATGTTTTCTAGTAAAAATCCATCTATAAACTTATAAATGACTTTTAAGAAATTATATTTATTAAGAAAGGGCAGTTTTAAAGCAACTAGATGCCCATTTTCTGATATTTTTTAAATAAATATATTACGTTTATAAATTGTATTTATTCTTAGATAAATGTTTTAATATTTATTTATTTTTTAATATGAAGAAAAGAGTTGTCTTAAAACACCTACAAGCCATTTTCTGATATTTCTAAATAAATAAATATCTTATTTATATAAAAATTAATAGATTTTCTTAAAATTATACTAATAAATTTGAAATAACAGAATTATAGATTAAATATATTTTTGAATCATTAAAATTCTAATAAAAGAGACAATTTATAATTAATGAGTACCAAATTTTGGGTGTTATAGGGGTGCTAATCATTCCCTAAACGTAATAGACCACGAATCTTATTTTACTAAAATTTTTTGTTATATGCAGATCAGTTTATCTTTTAAATTATGTTTTCTTAAAAACTATTTTAAAAGATTATTTTTTTGGTATTTGACCTACCTAACTCAAAAAGGTCAATGGCGACTCCCATAAAAATTTAAATCAAAATCATTTATTTATTCGTTTTATTTTTCCCGCCAAGTAAAATTTCGTACCCGGACGAAAATCGGTTACGACAACCACATTATACTTTTATAAAAAAACGATTATTCAAGGCTATAATATGAAACACAGAAATGTCTGCAAGCAGAAATTCAAACATAAAAATTCAACAAAATCAAACATTATACAAATCTAACAATTTTTCTTTTGTAAAAGCCTTTAAAAGTTGAAAAGTATTTTTTCTTTTACTTTTCCTTCTTATTTTTAATCCAAATATTACGTGTTATGTGATATATTATTAGAACATCACGTGACTTTTTATAATTAAAGAACGAAATGGATAACATACTTCATGAAAAAAATAAAGGTCAAAATTAAATAAAAAAATCTTTAAATACCAAAGTGATAATGATGTAAATTTTATAAGACTAAAATACTATATAAATCTTTTAACTTTTATTTTTTTAAATGAAGAATAATTTGATACATTGTAAATGGAAAAAAATATCAAGCAACGGTAGAATTATGACAAATACCCTAATAAATTTAAGAACTACAATGGTTATAAGTAACATCATATTTATAGGTAATTTATTTTATTTTTCTATAAAATTCTTTAAGTTTATTTTCTCTAAAATTTTATAAATTTTAAATTAAGCGGGTTATTGCGGGCTTCACGGTCTACCCGCAGTTATACCTATTAAACCCGCGGGTTTAACAGCCCGGGCTAAAAAAACCCACAATTTAAACGAACTTCAATTTTTTATATCCAAAACCCGCACATGCCACGGGTTACAAATAGATCACTTTCTTCATCGTGGAATATTCCCTCTCCAGTTGATGTACCCGCGTCCTCATGCTATCCATGTCCAGACGCAACACCTGATTCTCCCTCACAGCTAGACTCCACCTGCTACTACTACTTCCGCCTTCCTCCCCACGTGACAACGTGCCGGCAATCGCGTGGTGTAGTTGTAGCTGCTCGAAAAAACACTTGGACCACCGCGCGTAATGGCAACCGCTCGTTTTGTGCAGCGTGCGTGCATGCCTCCAGTGTCGGCTTTTGACAGTCTAACACTCCGCATATCTTTTCCCGCCCCGATTCTGGTATCCAAGGATGCCCCTGCAAAGTAATGGGGAAAAAAGCTTAACTAAAGAGCTTCAATCATGTATTTTTTTTATAAAAAAAAGGTATAATTATCTTTTGAGTACCTTGAGGTATACATCAACAGCTCTGTAGAGTCCGTCGTCGAAGTTTCTAGCTTCATCAGGAAATGAAATTGCGAGATTATAAAAATTATTCGGCTTCAATTTGGCGTCAGATGCGATCTCGGAAAGGTAACCATCGATTAATTTTCCGACGAGCATTAATGAAGGCACTCTACTGCCATTAATGATGTTATAGTCGTTGCCTTCGTTTTCGGCTTCGATTCCAGTGGCGCTTCTCTCTTCTAATCCATCCAAAAAATAACCTAAAATCCTCTCAATACAATCAATGTCATAGAGCGTTTCATTGAGATACGAATAGCTCGGGATTAACAGATCGTCTAACGTTGCATGCTCGAGCTGGAAACCGATCTTCTTCTCCAACGCCGCTTTGCTAGGTTCCGATGAGTTTAAAATATTAGCTGCTCGTAACAAACCGAATAAGAACCGCGTCGCGGTTGATGAACGGGTCTTTTCTAAGGGGAGGTTCGAGATAATAGTCTCTAAAAGCTCTCGCTGTTCACTCTCTGAAATAGCGGCAGCCAAGGACGATGACGGTTTCCGATTTGATCGAGACGTTCCGGGAATGTACTTCTGAGCGTAACACATAAGGCAGCTTTCGATGACCTCTCGACTCAGATCTTTCCCTTTCAACGTTAAAACATGGTATTAAATTACGGCCGTAACACACTGTAACGGTCGTATGACAACAGTTTTGAAAGTTATCGTGACGCAATATTAACGCAATGCGATAAAATATTTTAAAAGTATTGTGATTTTTGATGAAAAAATCACGTCCGCGACAGTCGCAACACGTTACGTAACGTTCGTAGGATCCGCAACCGAGACAGATGCCATAACAACTATTTTATACTATGCATTAAAATGAAGCGTTTAAACAACGGTAAACTCAGCATTGCCAGATCTTCAAACCACGACTCTAGATTGTTTGTTCGAGCTAAAGCTTTTCTTCTCAAACCAGTTTCGATTCCGTTCCATAAAGCTTGAGTTGAAGCTCCATCTTTAGCTTCAATCGCTCCTTCATTCACTGGCCAGCCAAACAATGTCAGGTCTATAGAAGAAGCTCTCGAAGCAATTGAATCAATCAATCTCTGAACAATGCCTAAAGATTCCGGAAAAGTCATAACTGATTCACACGATTTTAACGCCTTGATCGATTCTTTAAGGCTTTTAAAAACGGATTGAGAAAGGAACCTTTCGATTTTGGAAATAAGGTTATCCTCCGAGTACTCATCAGTCATTTCAAGAAACTCGATGGCGAAACGGAGAGGAACGATGGTGGAGGATGAGAGATCTATTTTAACACCGTAACTGAATTTGGCGGCGGTTTCAAAAGTGTCCGAACCACCGGGGACACCCTGGAGAGATATCTGGTAACGATCTCCTTTTCCTTCTTCTTCTTCTTCTTCTTCATCTTGTTGCTCTTGATATTCCTCTGTTTCTTCTTCGATTTCAGTCTCGGTTTCACGCTGTTTTTGTTTGCCAACGGTTGCAGTAGATGATTTCTGACCTTGCTATTCTATTAACGGATCAAGCTTTCGGCTTTTGGATATCAAGGGAAACTAAAAGAAAAGGAAAAAGAAAATCATTAAACAGAATATTGGTTTGTTTTAATCCCAAACTAAAAAAAAATCAAAACCATTCTAACCTTATGGAGATGAAAAGTCATATCATCAACCTCGATGATAATATCACTTGGTAATCCATTGGCACAGAACCTGCAAATCAAAATAAAAAGGGAAAAAGTTACATTTTGTGAAAGATGAGAAAAAAATAAAGTGAAAATCTAACCATGCTTGGCCCTTTAGAGCTTGGTTTGTCAGCTGCCATTTTTCTTTCAGATGAAGATCAAAATGTTACGGAATACGGCTATCGAATAGAGCAAAATCGTAACTAATAATTTGAGAAAATAAAAATAAAGATAAAGAAGACACAAATTTTACGTGAAAACCCCCTAAATAATATAGGATAAAAACCATGAGCAAAGATAGAAGAATTTCACTATGAAAAAATAGGAATTACAACTTCTCTCGATCTAACAAGGAGAAAACAATAATAATTCTCTCTTGATAAAAAGGAGAAAATAACTCTGAAGAAAACTGTCTAAATTCTATAGTATTGGGAGAAAGCTAGAATGATTTTGGATGGTTTTAAAGCTAAATGGGTTAGGGTATTTATAGTTGAAGCTTAAGGACTAATCTTGTAAATACCTAAAAGTACAAGGACTAAATTTGATATTTTATCATTACCAAATTCAACAAAAATTTCACATAATCAGTGCCTGCCATTTTTTTCAACAATGCACTTTCGGTGCATTTGACTTTTAATAATCTCTCACTGAAGATTTGATTGAACAAGCATATCTTCACAACATTCTTTCTATCTTGTACCTCTTTGTTATATTCCAATGCTCTTTACTAGATTCGTCATGTACGACTAACCACTCCCACTGCTTGTACAATGTCTAGTCTTGTGTATATCATAGCGAACATTAAACTTCCACTGCCGATGCATACAGTACTCGAGACATCTTCATAATTTCTTCTTCACTACTAGGAATCATATTGGAGGATAATTTGAAGTTAATAGGAAGAGGGGTAGAAATTGACTTACAATCTTGCATGTTGAATATCGACAATAGCTTTTTCAAGTAATTCTTTTGTGAAAGCCAAATCTTCCTATTACTTCTGTCTCTGTGAATTTGTGTCCTTAGAATCTTGTTTCATGATCCCAAGTCATTCATTTCAAATTCCCTAGCTAGTTGTGCATTCAATTCTTCAATATGATCTTTGTTGGGTCCTACAACCAACATGTCATCCACATACAACAACAATATAACAAAATCGTTATCACCAAACCTCTTGAAATAAGCACAAGGGTTTGCATTAAGTCTGTTGTATCCAAGGCACATAATGAAGGAATCAAATCTCTTATACCAACACCTCGGTGCCTGCTTTAGACCGTACAGAGATTTGTTCAACCTGCAAACAAAGTTATTCTCTTCTTTTTCTTCAAAACCTTCGGGTGGAGCATGTAAATCTCTTTTTCAAGATTTCCATGAAGAAAAGATGTTTTAACATCTAGCTGCTCCAGATGTAAATTCAATGTAGCACACATTGCCAAGACTACTCGAACTGTTGTGAGTCGAACCACAGGAGAAAAAATTTCATTGAAATCAATACGTTCTTTTTTAGTATATCATTTGACCACCAGTCTTGCACGATACCTCTCCACTTGATCGTTACCATTTCGCTTGATTTTGAAGACTCATTTGTTACTAATTGGCTTCTTTCCTTGTGGTAGTGGCACAAGGTTCCATGTATTATTTTTATGAATGGCTTCAATTTCTTCTTGCATCTCCATCATCCACAGTGAAACATCTGAGTTGTTTATTGCCTCCTGGTATGTTGATGGCTCAGTGTCCTCTATTAAAATAGTATGCAATATTTCCTTCAATAACATAATCCTGAGTGCTAATTGGGACGTAGTCTCACACGATCTGATTGATGAGTTGTTGGAGCTTCAAAACTCTCTGGTTCTTGTTCATTATGTGTTGGTTCTGCTTTAGAAGAATATCCTTGTTCAAACTCCTTTTCCACATGTATCTGCGTAGTCTCTGACTTTGCAACGCTACCACACTTTTCTTTTCTTTGTAGTTTATCTTCTACAAAGATAACATCCCTGCTGATGATCACTTTGCGGGAAGTGGGATCCCACAAGCGATACCCATTTACTCCAATAGCATACCCCAAGAATTTGCATTTTCTTGATTTTTTTTTGATCCCATATCTCCTTAGTTGTCTTCTTCTCCTCAATGCTTTACAATACTTCATCTGCTAACGCTAGATGAAAGTTTTTCATAGCATTCCCGCCTATCTCATTCCATTTGTTATCATCTGTAAAATTTATCGGCCTTTCACTGATAGGCACTAGACAAACGTTTTTCCTTAGGATGACCTTCATCTTTAATTTTCAAACTAAGAAATTTATCCCATTGAAGTTTTCAATATCAAATTTTGTTGCCATAGCTTCTATTATGGATAGCTCTCACTATTTCACTATCGTGAATACTTCTCTGGAACCTCAAATAATGGTTAATATCTTCTTACTTTCTTATGTTAGAGGATCCACCTTTTGGTGGCAACCACAAAGACAATAAGTAGATATTACACACTCTAATCTGGCTCTTGATACCATTTGGTGTGGATATGGCTATCGAATAGAGCAAAATCATAATTTATAATTTGAGAAAATAAAAATGAAGATAAAGAAGATACAAATTTTACGTGGAAAACCCCTTAATAATATAGGGTAAAAACCACAAGCAAAGATAGAAGAATTTCACTATGAGAAAATAAGAACTAATCCTTCTCTCGATCTAACAAAGAAAAACAATAACAATTTCGATCCATTTGTTGTCATATGTGAAATCAAACAAGGAGAAATCATTAACATAATTGTTGCGGAATACGGTTATCGAATAGAGCAAAATTGCAAATGATAATTTGAGAAAATAAAAATGAAGATAAAAAAGACACAAATTTTACGTGGAAAACCCCTAAATAATATAGGGTAAAAACCACAAGCAAAGATAGAAGAATTTTACTATAACAAAATAGGAATTACAACTTCTCTTGATCTAACAAGGAGAAAACAATAATAATTATCTCTTGATAAAATGGAGAAAACAACTATGAAGAAAACTGTCTAAATTCTCTAGTATTAGAAGAAAGCTAGAATGATTTTGGATGGTATTGAAGCTAAATGGGTTAGGGTATTTATAGTTGAAGCTTAAGAACTAATCTTGTAAATACCCTAAAGTATAAGGACTAAATTTGATATTTTACCATTACCAAATTCAACAAAAACTAAACCTAATTAGGTGCCTACCATTTTTTTTCAACAATGCACTTTCACTGTATTTGACTTTCAACAATCTCCCACTTGAAGATTTGATTGGAACAATCATATCTTTACACCATTCTTTCTACTTTGTACCTCTTTACTGTATTCCAATGCTCTTTGCCTAGATTCGTCATGTACCGACTAACCACTCCCACTACTTGTACAATGTCTAGTCTTGTGTATATCATAGCGAACATTAAACTTCCACTGCCGATGCATACAGTACTCGAGACATCTTCATAATTTCTTCTTCACTACTAGGAATCATATTGGAGGATAATTTGAAGTTAATAGGAAGAGGGGTAGAAATTGGCTTACAATCTTGAATGTTGAATCTTGACAAGATCTTCTTCAAGTAATTCTTTTGTGAAAGCCAAATCTTCCTATTACTTCTATCTCGGTGAATTTGCATCCCTAGAATATTGTTTGTTGATCCCAAGTCCTTCATTTCAAATTCCCTAGTCATTTGTGCCTTCAATCTTCAATATGATCTTGTTGGGTCCTGCAAACCATGTCATCCACATACAACAACAATATAACAAAATCGTTATCACCAAACCTCTTGCAATAAGCACAAGGGTCTGCATTAAGTCTGTTTTATCTAAGACACATAATGAAAGAATCAAATCTCTTATACCAATACCTCAGTGTCTTCTTTAGACCATACAGAGAATTGTTCAACCTGCAAACCAAGTTCTTTTCTTCTTTTTCTTCAAAACCTTCAGGCTGGAGCATGTAAATCTCTTCTTCATGATTTCCATGAAGAAAAAACTGTTTAAATCTAGCTGCTCTAGATGTAAATTCAAGGTAGCACACATTGCCAAGACTACTCAAACTATTAAGAGAATTGTTCAACCTGCAAACCAAGTTCTTTTCTTCTTTTTCTTCAAAACCTTCAGGCTGGAGCATGTAAATCTCTTCTTCATGATTTCCATGAAGAAAAACTGTTTTAACATCTAGCTGCTCTAGATGTAAATTCAATGTAGCACACATTGCCAAGACTACTCAAACTATTATGAGTCGAACCACAAGAGAAAAAATTTCATTAAAATCAATACCTTCTTTTTGAGCATATCCTTTGACCACCGGTCTTTCATGATTCATCTCCACTTGATCGTTACAATTTCGCTTGATTTTGAAGACCCACCAATTGGCTTCCTTCATTGTGGTAGTGGCACAAGGTTCCATGTATTATTTTTATGAAGGGCTTCAATTTCTTCTTGCATAGCCATCATCCACAGTGAAGCATTTGAGTTGTTTATTACCACCTGGTATGTTGACGGCTCACCGTCCTCTATTAAAAGGCAGTATGCAATATTTCCTTCTATAACATAATATGTGCTAATTGGGACGTCTTCTCACACGATCTGATTGACGAGTTGTTGGAGCTTCAAAACTCTCTGGTTCTTGTTCATCATGTGATGGTTCTACTTCAGAAGAATCTACTTGTTCAAACTCTTTTTCCACATGTATCTGCGTAGTCTCTGACTTTTCAGCGCTTCCACTTTCTTCTTTTTTTTGTAGTTTATCTTCTACAAAGATAGCATCCATGCTGATGATCACTTTGCGAGCAGTATGAACTCACAAGTAATACCCTTTTACTCCATCAACATACCCCAAGAATTTGCATTTCCTTGATTTTTTTGTTCCATATCTCCTTAGTTGTCTTCTTCTCCTCAATGCTTTACAATACTTCATCTGCTAACACTAGATGAAAGTTTTTCATAGTCATATGTAAAATTTACTGGCCTTTCACTGATAGTCGCTAGACAAACGTCTTTCCTCAGGATTGCCTTCATCTTTAATTTTTAAACTAAGAAATTTCTCCCATTGAAGTTTTCAATATCAAATTTTGTTGTCATAACTTCTATTACAGATAGGTCTCATTAATTCACTATCGTGAATACTTCTCTAGAACCTCAAATAATGGTTAATATCTTCTTTCTTTCTTATGTTGGATGATCCACCTTTTGGTGGCAACCACAAAGACAATAAGTAGATATTACATACTCTAATCTGGCTCTTGATACCAATTGTTGCAGAATACGGCTATCGAATAGAGCAAAATCGCAACTGATAATTTGATAAAAGAACAATGAAGATAAAGAAGACACATATTTTACGTGAAAAACCCCTAAATAATATAGGGTAAAAACCACGGGCAAAGATAGAAGAATTTCACTATGAGAAAATAGGAATTACAACTTCTCTCGATCTAACAAAGAGAAAACAATAACAATTTCGAACCATTTGTTGTCATCTTTAAAATCTAACAAGGAGAAAGCATTAACAGAATTGTTGCGGAATACGATATTGAATAGAGCAAAATTGCAACTGATAATTTGAGAAAATAAAAATGAAGATAAATAAGACACAAACTTTACATGGAAAACCCCTAAATAATATAGGGTAAAAACCACGAGCAAATATAGAAGAATTTCACTATGAAAAAATAGGAATTGCAACTTCTCTCGATTTAAAAATGAGAAAACATATAATTATAAAAAGAAAAACTGTCTAAATTCTCTAGTATTGGGAGAAAGCTAGAATGATTTTGGATGGTTTTAAAGCTAAATGGATTAGGGTATTTATAGTTGAAGCTTAAGGACTAATCTTGTAAATACCCTAAAGTATAAGGACTAAATTTGATATTTTATCATTACCAAATTCAAAAAAAACTACACCTAATTCGGTGCCTGCCATTTTTTTCAACAATGCACTTTCGGTGCATTTGACTTTCAGCAATCTCCCACTTGAAGATTTGATTGGAACAATTATATCATCACACCATTCTTTCTACCTTGTACCTCTTTGTTGTATTCCAATAATCTTTTCCTAGATTCGCCATGTACCGACTAACTACTCTCACTGCTTGTGTAATGTCTAGTCTTGTGCATATCATAGCGAATACTAAACTTCCACTGCCAATGTATACGGCACTCGAGACATCTCTATCCTCTCTTCTTCACTGCTAGGAATCGTATTGGAGGATAATTTGAAGTTAATTGGAAGAGGGGTAAAAATTGGCTTACAATCTTGAATGTTGAATCTTGACAAGATCTTCTTCAAGTAATTCTTTTGTGAAAGTCAAATTTTCCTATTACTTCTGTCTCGGTGAATTTGCATCACTAGAATCTTGTTTGCTGATCCCAAGTCCTTTATTTCAAATTCCCTAGACAGTTGTGCCTTCAATTATTCAATATGATCTTTGTTGGGTGTTAACTTCCTAAAAAGGCTACTTTAAGGCCTTTCTCACTTGAGTTATTGTTTGTTTAAAAGCCCATTTTAGTCATTTTAGGATCATGTGGTTGCATTTAGTTGCATTTGTGGTGGCAGTACTATTTTATTTCTTAATGATGCTGCTTGAGGGAAAGGTGCAGTTTGTTTGTGGTGTGCAGGGAATAACAAGCAAAAAGGATTCTTTGGGAAGTAATGTCGTGGCATCACACGTTGTTGAAGCAAATTGAAATGCCTTGGCATTTCTAGCGCAAAAAATGACAAAAAGATACAGCTGTACGAGGACAGCTGGCTCTACACATGAAATGATTGCTGTAACCGCCTTCCAGTGCTGTCAGAGGACCACTACCACCTGGAGGATAAGGTTCACGCTTATGGTGTGATTCTAGGGGTATGAGGGGTATTTTGCACCCAACAACCTAATCATTACCCCTAGATATTTTTTATTATATATGACACCTCAAGATAGAGAAGGATATGACACAAGAGACACACGCATATAGTAGAAAAATCATATTTTTATTCTTCTTTTTCCCTTCTTCTTCCTTGGGTTTTCCTCCATTGATAAAGCTTCAAGGAGTGGCGAGCTAGGTGCCGATAGGAGCTAGAGCTAAGGTGGTTCGTGGTGGTCGAGGAGACCTCCGGTGGCGCTTCGAAGGCTTCTTCTCACTTCCCTTTTTGCTACTATTTTTATATTTATTTGTGGGTTGTTGGAATGAATATTTGCATGACTTTGTGTTTGATATTTCGAACCCCACCATGAACTAACTTATTTGTTGGTGGTTGGTTTAATGGATGTTTAAACTTTATTTTAATGGTATATTTAAGTTTATTTTGGTTCTTTATTTGTTTTGCTTTTGAATGCTTCACCATCTAGGCTTGTAAGAGGCATGAGAATGTCCATTTATTAGATGAAGGTTAGGTATTCGAGAGAAACCTAAGCTAAAAATACTTGTAAGTATTCGAGAGAAACGCAAGACAAGATCCTCATAAGCAATGGACTATAGTAGTATTTTCAAGGGGCTTTGAACCGGCGTAGGAATACTATAACATAATCCCTTAGATCTCGGGAGAGACTAGGATAGGATTTCAACGACTAAAAAGGGTGTCTTTATCAATAGGGTAGGCTGGCCAACATCGTTGAGTGAGAGCATATGCCTTGGCATCATATTCTGTTAGGTTCCTTTGAGAACATTTTAGGAAAGCTCTGTCGAGCAAATAAAGATTACATAGCTTAAATATGCCTGAGAAATCAGTTTAGCATCCTTAAATTAATCCCTATCATTCATTCCATTGGAAGCTTGTCACGTGGGGATTATCTTCTTTTCATTTTATTTGCTGTTTATTTACTGTTTATTTACTATTTTTCATTGCCTCGACATTACACCAGTTTCAACACTAAACATCTTATCTTGTCATTGCATTTCCATTTGCTACACCATCATATCATTCATCTACATCTACCTTCATACACTTTTCATTTGCCATGACATTTGTATATATAAAGACTAACTATACATAGATAGATTAGTGCTTAGCTTT
Source organism: Hibiscus syriacus (assembly GCF_006381635.1). Lineage (NCBI taxonomy): Eukaryota > Viridiplantae > Streptophyta > Magnoliopsida > Malvales > Malvaceae > Hibiscus > Hibiscus syriacus. Next base: position 1,225,179 of record NW_024062608.1, read on the forward strand.
GGTTAGACTTTTGAAATTTCACCCAATCCATGTGGAGACGATACTCACTCATCATTGTATTACTTGAGCGATTGTGTACACTTGCACATTATTTGCGTATATTTTATAGTACTCACAACACGCAACAAGTTTTTTGCGCCGTTGTCGGGGATTGGCAGCCTGAAGTTATTTAGTTTTGCCAGAGTATTTTACTTTTGCATTTTTATTTATGTATAGTTTACTTTATATTTTTGTGTTATTATTTTTCAGGTTTAATTAGTTTATGCCTATAAGAAATTCTGAAGAGTCTTTGGAACCGATAGAACCTGAAATTGAAAGACTCTTTAGAAAAAGGAGACGTGCTCAAAGCGCTAGAGGAAATATATATCAGATTGGAAACCAAGGCATTGGTCAAGATGACGGAAATCAGAATGCCGCGGCATTAGAAAATGTTGAACATGTTGGTAGAACACGTGTTATTTATGATCACTTAAATCCGATGATGGATGATCTAAATCTTGGAATTCTGGTACTCGACATTCAAGCTACATATTTCGAGCTGAAACCAATCATGTTCAACATGTTGAATTCTATTGGGCAGTTTGGGGGTATGCCAAATGAAGATGTCAGACAGCACATTCGTAATGTTCTGGAAGTTTATGATTCTTTTCGCCAAGAAAGAGTGCATGAGGATGTTCTGAAATTAAAGCTATTTTTATATTCATTGCGTGACCGAGCAAGGGCATGGTTGAGTGGAGTATCAGCCGGTTCGATGGAATCATGGGTCGATCTTTGTAAGAGTTTCTTATTAAAGTACAATTCATCAAACATGAATACTCAGCTAAGGAATGAAATATCATATTTTCGCCAGGGCGACGACGAATCCATGTATGAGTGTTGGGATCGTTACAAGAGTTTGCTTCGAAAGTGTTCAAATCATGGTTTTCACGATTGGACTCAAGTAGTCATGTTCTATATTGGAGTCAATGCACCCACGAGGATGTTACTTGATGCCTCGTAAATGGGACATTGTTGGATAAATCACCTACTGAGGTGGTTACTATCTTGGACAGAATTGCTAACAATGATTATCAGTTTCCTTCCACAAGACTTGGGAGTGAGAGTAGAGTACCTGTAGCATTTGAGTTAGATATCAAGGATTCAGTATCCGCTTAACTCTCAACTATCACCAATATGCTGAAAAACTTATAACGCTCTACTAAGGTGAAGAAAGTGAAAGCAACTAGCTTAGCATGTCTGTTATACCAAGGCAATCATCATGAGAGTGAATGCCTGAGCAATCATGAGTCCATCAACTTTGTAGGCAATTACAATCAAGGCAACTACAATCAAGGCAATAACAATCCTTACTCTAACACCTATAATGCTGGATGGTGTCAGCACCCCAATTTCTCATGGGAAAATCAATGAGCCTACAACGCTAATCACTCTACTCGGTAGCAAAATCACAATGAGCCTCAAGGTTACTAGAATATTATGCCATGGCATAATACTAACAAAGGAGCTTCAACTTCAGCAAGCATGAGTTCCTTGGAAGCTACGATTCAAGAATTCATATCTACTACAAAGACAATGCTGCAAGACCATTCTACTTCAATTAAGAATCAAGGAGCTTTACTTCATAGTTAAGGCGCCTTACTTCAAAGACATAGCTCGTCTTTGAGAGCTTTGGAAGGTCAAGTTGGTCAGATTGCTACGGCATTGCAAGAGCGTCAACAAGGACGTTTGCCAAGTGATACTGAAGTCACTAAAGGGCATAGAAAAGAGCATTGCAATGTGTTAACTCTTAGGAGTAGAACACAAATCAATCAACAAGTTAAGGCTAGTGGGCCACAACATGATGACTCTACTCCCACTACTGAAAGTGGTGAAGCTGGATTACATGATGATAGCATTTCTGAGAATGACAAGGAGGAGGATTCTACTAAGGTACCAGATTATGATGCCAAGGCAAAAAAAACCCTTACTACTGCAGTTAAGGAAGATAGACCTCTACCACCCTTCCCGCAAAGATTGAAAAAGCATAATGATGAAGTTCAGTTCAAGAAGTTCGTTTCTTGATCAGCTCCATATCAATGTACCTCTCTTGAAAGCTATTGAGCAGATGCCGATGTATGCCAAATTTTTGAAGGAAAACTGTACCAAGAAGAGGAAAGTATAGACTGTTGCCACGGAAACAGAATTTTGCTCTTCATTGAGTAAGTTGCCGCCAAAGCAAAATGATCGGGGCAGTTTCATTATTCCTTGTTCTATTGGAGCTAATTTCGGTTGAAAGGCAGTGTGTGATCTTGGTTCAAGTGTCAACTTAATGCCAAAGTCGATATTCTTAAAGCTTGGCATAGGATATGTAAGACCCACCTCGATTATTTTACAACTTACCGACAGATCCCATGTGAAACCTGAAGGGAGAGTCGAGGATGTCATAGTAAGGGTGGACAAGTTTGTGCTTCAAGTTGACTTCTTAATTCTGGACTGCGAAGTTGATACCAAGGCACCTATTATTCTGGGAAGAACTTTCCTAGCCACTGGACGTATACTGATAGACTGTGAAAAAGGTGAACTCACCATGAGAGTGGCTGATCAGTGTATGACTGTCAATGTGTTTCGAACGCTCAAATATATCGATGACACTGAAGAATGCCAACGTATTTCTGAATTAAACTCAGTGATTGAAGAAGAGACTGAAGATCTTTGCCAGAACAATTTCATTCGGCCAGCAAAAAATGATTATTGGGTGGATGATGAAAGCTTAGTGGAGTCCAACAACTTTCCAAGTTTGGAGGAGCAATCTAGATTACTACAAGCTAGATCAGGTATGAACTTTGAACCTCTGAATTTTGATGAATCTATTCCTCCTAATCCTTCATTATTGCATGCACCTACTTTAGAGCTTAAGACTTTGCCAGGGCATCTAAAATATGCTTACTTAGGTAGCGATGAAACTTTACCGGTGATTATTTCCGCTAACCTTACTGCTAATCAAGAGCAAAGTTTGTTAAGTGTTTTGATGCAGCATAAGAAAGCAATTGGTTGGACGATGGCCGATTTGAAAGGCATTAGTCCTACGATCTGCATGCACAAGATTCTGCTTGAAGATTTCCACGATAATTCAATCGAACCACAAAGGAGACTCAACCCTGTTATGAAGAAAGTGATGATGAAAGAAATTTTGAAATGGCTTGATGTTGGAGTGATTAACCATGTCTCAAATAGCTCATAAGTAAGCCTTGTCCAATGCGTTCCGAAGAAAGGAGGCACGACTGTGGTTACTAATGAGGAGAATGAGCTATTACCCACTCACACTGTTACCGGATGGAGGATATGCATGGACTATCAAAAACTTAACAAGGCTACAAAGAATGATCATTTTCCTCTACCTTTCATCGACCAAATGTTGGATCGATTGGCCAGCAAAGCATTCTATTATTTTTTGGATGGGTACTCGGGGTACAATCAAATTGCCATCGTACCAAAGGACCAAGAAAAGACTACTTTTACTTGTTCCTATGGCACTTTTGCCTTTAGGAGGATGCCTTTCGGACTCTATAATGGCCCGACAACATTTCAGCGTTGTATGCAAGCTATATTTTCAGACATGGTTGAGGATTTTCTGGAGATCTTCATGGACGATTTTTCTGTTTGTGGAGACGATTTTGAACTATGACTCGGTAATTTGGCAAAAGTTCTCAAAAGATGCGAGGAGGCTGAGTTGGTCCTAAATTAGGAAAAATGTCACTTCATGGTAACTGAAGGCATTGTAGTGGGCCACAAAATTTCACACAATGGTATTGAGGTGGATAATGCGAAGATTGAAGTAATTGAAAAGTTGCCACCACCAACTTCGGTCAAGGGTATAAGAAGTTTTCTTGGACATGCTGGATTCTATAGAAGGTTTATCAAATAATTCTCCAAGATTTCTAAGCCCTTGTGCACCTTGCTTCAACAAAACCAACCCTTTGTGTTTGACAAGTTATGCCTCGGTGCATTCACTGAGCTGAAACGAAAATTGATCACGTCACCCATTGTAGTTCCTCCCGATTGGACATCACCATTTGAGCTGATGTGTGATGCAAGTGATTATGCCGTAGGAGCTGTTCTGGGGCAACGCCGAGGTAAAATTTTGCATGTTATTTATTACTCTAGCCGCACTTTAAATGAAGCAAAATTGAACTACAACACCACTGAGAAAGAATTATTTGCCGTGGTATTTTCTTTTGATAAATTTAGACCTTACCTAATAGGCACAAAAGTTATTGTTCACACCGATCATTCGGCTATAAAATACTTAGTGAACAAAAAGGATGCCAAGCCTAGACTTATTAGGTGGATCTTATTTTTGCAAGAATTCAACTTAGAGGTGGTAGATAGAAAAGGAACTAAAAAACAAGTTGTTGATCACTTATCTAGGCTAGAGAACAATTATGAATGTGATGACACTGTAGATATCCAAGAGGAATTTCCTGATGAGAAAATTTTATATGCCGCGACAATTCCATGGTACGCTGACCTTGTTAATTTTCTTGTTAGTGGAATTCTTCCTTTGATTTAGATAGTCAGGCTAAAAAGAAGTTCAAGCACGATGTAAGGCACTATTTTTTGGATGAGCCATATTTATTCAAGCATTGTGCTGATCAGCTCATTAGACGATGTGTTCCTGAAGAAGAGTAATGTGATATTTTATACCATTGTCATTCGGCCCCATGTGGAGGCCATTTTGGTGGAGCAAGGACTGCTGCTAAGGTCCTGCAATCAGGCTTTTGCTGGCAAACCCTGTTTAAAGATGCCCAAGCATTTTACAAAGCTTGTGATCGATGCCAACGGACTGGAAACATCTCCATATGTTATGAAATGCCACTACAAAATATCTTGGAGATAGAGTTGTTTGATGTATGGGGCATCGATTTCATGGGACCATTCGCATCTTTTGAAGGAAAACTATATATCTTGCTTGCTGTGGATTATGTGTCAAAGTGGGTGGAAGCAATAACAACATCAAGGAATGACTCCAAGAACGTACTCAAGTTTTTACACAAGTATATTTTCACTCGGTTTGGAGTACCTCGTGCTATCATTAGTGATGAGAGAACCCACTTTGATAACAAGTTGATTGCCAAGGCATTGAAGAAATATGGAGTTCGACACAAGATTGCCACGACATATCATCCGTAGACAAATGGCCAAGTAGAGATATCTAATCGAGAGATCAAGCAGATTTTAGAGAAAGTGGTGAACCCAAGGTGAAAGGATTGGTCACCAAAGTTGGATGAAGCAATTTGGGCGTACAGAACAGCGTTCAAAACTCCTTTGAGAATGTCACCATTCAAGCTAGTGTATGGTAAAGCTTGTCATCTCCCGGTTGAACTTGAACATAAGGCGTATTAGGCCATCAAGCGATTGAATTTTGATGCTCAATTAGCTGGGGAGCAAAGATTACTAGAACTTAATGAAATAGAAGACTTTAGATCACAGTCATATGAGAATGCTCAGATATACAAGGAGAAAACCAAGAAGTGGCATGACCAGAAACTGATGCCACAGAATTTTCATGTGGGGCAACAAGTCTTGCTATACAACTCCAGACTCAAACTCTTTCCTGGGAAGCTCAAATCTCGATGGTCAGGACCATTTGAGGTGCATTATGTCTATCCCCATGGAGCTGTTGACATCAAGAGAATAGACAATGGAACGATCTTCAAGGTCAATGGCCAGCGTCTGAAAGCCTACAATGGAGTTCCACCACCGCACAACAAGGACGTGTTACGTCTGCGTGATACTTAAGTGTGCCCAGAGGAGAACCAAAATTCAATGCCACGACATTGAATTTGTGTCTGTGCATAAATAAAATTTAAGATTTTCTTTCCTTTCCTTTTATTTTATTTTGTGATTAATTTTTGATATGATTTGTAGGGACCATATTACTGCAAAACGTGCAAGGAGCGATTACCAAAGGGATGAAAGAACATCGCATTAATTGGAGAGATATTCTTTGATTTTGTTTCCTTTTTTTTCTGACACTTACTTTTCTCTCTCCACAGTTTTATCCCATCATCATCATTTCTTTTGGCAAGTTTTCCTTCCCCATACACGCATAAGCCCCCACCCACTAATTCCTCTCTTAACTGTCCTATCACCATTTTTCCCTCTCAAATATTTAACTTTTTATTTTACACCCACTACGATTAATCGGTATTATAATTTGCAGGATGTGGTGGACCGACATGCCCAGTTCGAGGATGAAGCCGATAACACCACCTATGATGAAATTCTTGAGGACTTGTGCTTCAAAAACACTGAGTGGAATGGGAACCAAACAAGTATATACTCGGTCAACCGTGAGCGTCTTCAGCCACGCGCCAAGTTATGGAATCACTTCCTTAAGTACAAACTCATGCCTACTTCTCATAATACGACGGTATCACTTTAACGCTTACTGCTTTTATATTCGATAATTGTATCCCGTCCTATTGATGTTGGATGCATTATTGTTCAGCAAGTTAATGACTGTTTGGGTAAAAAGGCAAGTGTTTTGGTGTTTCCTAACTTAATTAATGCTTTGTGTCGTAAGAAAAAAGTCGAGGAAAATGCTTTTGATGAGATTTTACCTGGATTATCGGGCATTACTAGGGCCAAATTACCTCTGCTATTGGGAATTAAAAATCCCAAGTCTAAAGACCTTGTTCATGAGCAATTTGTAGGTACTACACAATCAAATGTCGATGCAAGATTGCTTGCTCTCAAGGAAGCTGTGATGCAGACTCATACTCACCTGCTTGCTTTACACGGTGACATCCGTACCTTCTTTGGATATGTGAAGTATAGAGATGTTGTGGTGGAATCGATGTTTCAAGAAATTATTCCCCACGGTCAACGAAATTTCCCTAGCTTCCCAGAAGAAATTCTGCCGATATTTAATGTTGAGACATCTCCAGAGCCCGAGCAAGATGCAGCCGATCCTCCAGTTGATGACCGACTCCTGATCATCACTGTTCTGAGACACCTGATCAGCACCATTCTGAGACCCCTGAATATCTGCCTACTGTCCCTGTTGAAGAAATGACAAGTCCCGTTCCTGCACCACATAGTGGTCGCCGCACCAAAACCACGGTTGGACGTAAGAATATTATGCATTATTACTCTACATCTTCAGAGTCCAGCACAACACCCCTACGCAAGCGCACCAAACGAGGAGCTGCCAGTAGCTCCAAAGCAACACCACCACGCAAATCTTGAGGTACCTCACTTGCATTCATTTTTATTTAGTTTGCATTTCATTACATGGAATTTAGTTTTTATTTAGTTTAATCTCTTTAAGCATTGAGGACAATGTTTCCCTTAAGTTTGGGGGAAGTAGTGTTCTTGGTAGGTCATATGCATAATAGCATTAGCGTAGTATTATGCCATGGCATCAGTAAATGATAGGACAGTTAGATAGAATGTTTTGAGGATATCCGATGATGATTTTGTTAGGCTAGAATTGGAATGTAAATGACTATTGAGAATGATAGAACTCACTCTAGGGCTTGATGTTTTGTGAAAAAATTTTACACGATTTGTATGTTCTCTATACTTATAAAATTTGAAAATTGTTTATGAAGGAACTCTAGTTAGTTTTGGCATTGAAATATGGTATTGTGCTTAATAGAAAAATCAGAAACAACTCCCTTATATATGAAACTGTGAATAAATGCTTAGTCATAGCTGTAGAGGGACACTTCTCTTTGTCGTGGCATTGTTTGGAACTATCTTTAATAAATGGCAGCCTCGCACATATGAGTGAATGAAAGAAGTCACGGGATGACTCTACTTAACTAGCTCGGGGGTGGAAGGTATGCTCCCTTTTACCTAGAGTGTGGGAGAGTAGGTGTGATGAGCTGACTCCCTTTGTAACAGCATTTAAAAAAATAGTTCAGAAAAGAAAAAGGGAGTAAAGAAAATGTGCTTAATGAATGAGTAAACACCTTGGCAAAAACTAGGGGACTTGATTAGAAATTGTCTAAATTTGCTAAGAATAGATTGGATACAATCACGCACACACACTACCACAAAGGATCTTAACCTTGGGAAAAGTACTTGAATTCTTGATAAGTCTAACATGTTGAAGCCTATTTTTCTGAGGGTTAAAATTCAATTTTGTCCTACTGTCTTATTGTCGAACATTGCCATGACATTTTACTTATGTAACTGTTATCCATTGCTTGAGGACAAGTAATAGCTTAAGTTTGGGGGTGTGTTAACTTCCTAAAAATGCTACTTTTAAGGCCTTTTTCACTTGAGTTATTGTTTGTTTAAAAGCCCATTTTAGTCATTTTAGGATCATGTAGTTGCATTTAGTTACATTTGTGGTGGTAGTGCTATTTTATTTCTTAATGATGCTGCTTGAGGGAAAGGTGCAGTTTGTCTGTGGTGTGTAGGGAATAGCAAGCAAAATGGATTCTTTGGGAAGTAATGCTGCGACATCACACGTTACTGAAGTAGATTGAAATGCCTTGGTATTTTTGGCGCAAAAAATAAAAAAGATACAGCTGTACGAAGACAGTTGGCTCTGTACGTGAAATGATTGCTGTAACCGCCTGCCAGAGCTGCCAGAAGACCACTGCCACCTAGAGGATAAGGTTCATGCTTATGGTGTGATTCTAGGGGTATGAGGGGTATTTTGCACCCAACAACCTAATCATTACCCCTAGATATTTTTTTATTATATATGACACCTCAAGGGAGAGAATGATATGACACAAGAGACACACGCATAGAGCAGAAAATCATATTTTTATTTTTATTTTCCCCTTCTTCTTCCTTGGTTTTTCCTCCATTGATAAAGCTTCAAGGAGTGGTGAGCTAGGTGTCGATAGGAGCTAGCGAGCTAAGATGGTTCGTGGTGGTCGATGAGACCTCCGGTGGCGCGTCGAAGGCTTCTTCCACTTCCCTTTTTGCTACTATTTTTCTATTTATTTGTGGGTTGTTGGAACGAATATTTGTATGACTTTGTGTTTGGATATTTCGAACCCCACCATGAACTAACTTATTTGGTGGTGGTTGGTTTAATGGATGTTTAAACTTTATTTTAATGGTATATTTAAGTTTATTTTGGTTCTTTATTTGCTTTGCTTATGAATGCTTCACCATCTAGGCTTGTAAGAGGTATGGGAATGTCCATTTCTTATATGAAGGTTAGGTATTCGAGAGAAACCTAAGCTAAAAATACTTGTAAGTATTTGAGAGAAACGCAAGACAAGATTTTCATAAGCAATGGGCTATAGTATTTTCAAGGGGCTTTGAACCGGCCTAGAATACTATAACCTAATCCCTTAGATCTCGGGAGAGACTAGGATAGGATTTCAACGACTGAATCGTTGAGTGAGAGCAGATGCCTTGGCATCCTATTCTGTTAGGTTCCTTTGAGAACATTTTAGGAAAGCTCTGTCGAGCAAGTAAAGATTAGATAGCTTAAATATGCCTGAGAAATAAGTTTAGCATCCTTAAATCAATCCCTATCATTCATTCCATTGGAAGCTTGTCACGTGAGGATTATCTTCTTTTCATTTTATTTGCTGTTTATTTACTGTTTATTTACCATTTTTCATTGCCTCGACATTACACCAGTTTCAACACTAAACATCTTATCTTGCCATTGCATTTCCATTTTCTATACCATCAGATCATTCATCTACATCCACATTCATACACTTTTCATTTGCCATGACATTTGTATATATAAAGACTAACTATACATAGATTGATTAGTGTTTAGCTTTGGTTAGACTTTTGTAATTTCACTCAATCCCTGTGGAGACGATATTCACTCATCATTGTATTACTTGAGCGATTGTGTATACTTACACATTATTTGCGTATATTTTATAGTACTCACAACACGCAACATTGGGTCCTGCAACCAACATATCATCCATATACAACAACAATATAACAAAATCGTTATCACCAAACTTCTTGAAATAAGCATAAGGGTCTGCATGAAGTCTGTTGTATCCAAGGCACATAATGAAGTAATCAAATCTCTCATACCAATACCCCGATGCCTGCTTTAGACCGTACATAGATTTGTTCAACCTACAAACCAAGTTCTTCTCTTCTTTTTTTCAAAACCTTCAGGCTGGAGCATTTAAATCTTCTTCAAGATTTCCATGAAGAAAATCTGTTTTAACATCTAGCTGCTCTAGATATAAATTCAATGTAGCACACATTGCCAAGACTACTCGAATTGTTGTGAGTCGAACCACAGAGAAAAAATTTCATTAAAATCAATACATTCTTTTTTAGCATATCTTTTTACCACCAGTCTTGCACGATTCCTCTCCACTTGAACGTTACCATTTCGCTTGATTTTGAAGACCCATTTGTCACAAATTGGCTTCCTTCCTTGCGGTAGTGGCACAAGGTTCCATGTATTATTTTTATGAAGGGCTTCAACTTTTTCTTGCATTGTCATCATCCACAGTGAAGCATCTGAGTTGTTTATTGTCTCCTGGTATGTTGATGGCTCACCGTCGTCCTCTGTTAAAAGGCAGTATGCAATATTTCCTTCTATAACATAATCTGAGTGCTAATTGGGATGTCTTCTCACACGATCTGATTGACGAGTTGTTGGAGCTTCAAAACAATCTGGTTCTTGTTCATCATGTGTTGATTCTGCTTCAGAAGAATCTCCTTATTCAAACTCCTTTTCCACATGTATATGCGTAGTCTATGACTTTTCAGCGCTACCACCTTCTTCTTTTCTTTGTAGTTTATCTTCTACAAATATAAAATCCCTGCTAATGATCACTTTGCGGGCAGTGGGATCCCACAAGCGATATCCCTTTACTCCATCATCATACCCCAAGAATTTGCATTTCCATGATTTTTTTATCCCATATCTCCTTAGTTGTCTTCTTCTCCTCAATGCTTAACAATACTTCATCTGTTAATGCTAGATGAAAGTTTTCTATAGCATTCTCGTCTATCTCGTTCCATTTATTGTCATCTGTGAAATTTCCGGCCTTTCACTGATAGTCGCTAGACAAACATCTTTCCTCAGGATGACCTTCATCTTCAATTTCCAAACTAAGAATTTTTTCCCATTGAAGTTTTCAATAGCAAAATTTGTTGCCATAGCTTCTATTACGGATATCACTCACTATTTCACTATCGTGAATACTTCTCTGGAACCTCAAAGAATGGGTAATATCTTCTTACTTTCTTATGTTGGAGGATCCACCTTTTAGTGGCAACCACAAAGACAATAAGTAGATATTACACACTCTAATCTGGCTCTTCATATCAATTGTTGCGAAATACGACTATAGAATAGAGCAAAATCGCAACTAATAATTTGGGAAAATAAAAATAAAGATAAAGAAGACACAAATTTTACGTGAAAACCCCCTAAATAATATAGGGTAAAAACCACTGGCAAATATAGAAGAATTTCACTATGAGAAAATAGGAATTACAACTTCTCTCGATCTAACAAGGAGAAAACAATAACAATTTCGATCTATTTGTTGTCATCTGTGAAATCTAACAAGGAGAAAGCATTAGCAGAATTATTGCGGAATACAACTACCGAATAGAGCAAAATCGCAACTGATAAGTTGAGAAAATAAAGATAAAAAAGACACAAATTTTACGTGAAACCCCCTAAATAATATAGGGTAAAAACCACGGGCAAAGATAGAAGAATTCACTATGAGAAAATAGGAATTACAACTTCTCTCGATCTAACAAGGAGAAAACAATAACAATTCTCTCTTGATAAAAAAGAAAAAACAACTCTCAATAATACTCTCTAAATTCTCTAGTACTGGGAGAAAACTATAATGATTTGTGATGGTTTTGAAGCTAAATGGGTTAGGATATTTATATTTGAAGCTTAAAGATTAATCTAATAAATACACTAAAGTACATAGACTAAATTTGATATTTTACCATTACCAAATTAAAAAAAAACTACACTTAATTCGGTGACTACCATTTTTTTTTAAAACAATGCACTTTCAGTGCATTTGACTTTCAACACAAAATGCTTTGGGCTTCTAGAAACTGTTCTGGAAAAGCCTAAAGTAGATTAATTTTTTCTCAAAGTTTTTAAGTTTGAAGGAGAGAACAGAAGAATGGATGGATGGAAAAGGAAGAAGCAATTTGTAAAATGAAATTAGGTGGGAAATTGGAATAGTGGACAACTCAAACGCCACAAATGAAAACTTCCACAAATTTCGAAAAAGCAAGAACAGTTTTTTTGGGTAAAATTTATTTTTAATACCTAAACTATTATTTTATTTTTATTTTAGTCATTTAACTACTTTTTAAAATCATATATATTTCATTATTATCGTTAATATTTTTTAACTATAATCGTTAAATGAACAAAATAAAATCAATATTAAATATATTTTTTAAAAATAATTAAAATAGAACAAAAATAATAATTAAATTACTTATAATTTACTGTTTTAATATATATTTTTACTCTTTTGAATCAGAATCCGAAGCCTCGACTACTCCGTCTTTCAAAATGTCAAAGAGAGGGGAAAGTGAGGAGTGAGAAAGGATAGCTTTTGAAGAAAACATAAAGAGAAAGCAGCAGCGATTAACCCTATATTGGTTTGAATCGCACTGCTTCCCATCTGAGTACATAATGGATTGTTTTATAATTATTACTACTAATTATTTTTTAAAATAATATGGATTGAACTAAAAATATTATTCAAACTATACTATTTTTTTCTTTAAGTACTTAAATTATTTTTTGTCAAATTAAGTCTTTAAACTATTATATGTAATCACTTTAAGTATCTAAACTATTTTTTGTCAAAATGTCTCTAAACTATGAATTTTTTGATTTAAGCCCCTGAACTATTTTTTTGTCAAAATAAGTACCTAATTTTATATGATGTGTCAACATCTTATTGGTCAAAATATTTTTCTAACTAAAAATATAATATGACTTAAAATGATTAAATAGAATATTTCAAGGGCTTAATTTGAGTAAAACATAATTTAGGTACTTAAAGCAAAAAAAATACATAGTTTGAGTAATTATTTTAACTTTAAGCCAAATAATAATAACCATAATTGTGTAGAAAACAATAAACAATGAAAGTGAGAATCCATTCTAATGTAATTATTAAATTCAATTAGTACACAGTAATTCTAGTTTATCAATAATGACCTTTTAATTTCTTTCTATTATGGTTAGACATACCTGACTCAAAGTTAAGTTTGCTTAATAGAATCATCAACAAAAGTATAGACAATGAGTAGTGTCTACTCCTTGTATGTTTTTTTGGCATTAAGACCAGCGTTGTTGTATGGATCAAAATGTTGGGCAATCAAGAAGGATCACGTAAGGAGGATGGAGGCCGCAGAAATGAGAATACTTCGATGGGCATGTGGTAGGACTCTGTGGGACATGACACCAAACTCTGCTATTAGGATATCCTTGGGGGTGGTGCCTATACCCGAAAAATTGAGGGAGGGAAGACTACGGTGGTTTGGGCATGTCCTTAGGCGACAACCATCGGATGCGGTCAGGAGGGTGGAGTCGATTACAGTCGATGGTGCCAGAAGGAGAGGACGACCAAGGCGGAAGTGGGAAGACTGCTTGAGATTTGATTTAAAGGATTTAGCCCTTACTGAGGACATGACCTCTGATAGGAAAGTATGGAGACTTAAGATCAGGGTAACTGAGTAGTACAGATCACATCCATAGGGTATATCATCTCTGTCTTCTTTTTATGCATTTGTAGTAATTTCCATGACTTCTTCTTTTTATACGTTTCTGTCATTGGAATTTATGAAGGCTTAGAACTACAGTAGCGGAGTAGTGTTGCTTTAGTTTAGGTTTTAACTCATTTGACTTTATTCCTTCTCGTTACTTGCTATCGTTGAATTTTGTGTATCATTTACTTCAAGTTTTGCTCTTTTTAAATATTAGTCGGGTCTTACGTTTCTGTCTATATGCAGAGATTTTTATGCAGGATTACTTCACATTTCAAACGCACATATGTAGACTGCATATGAAGACTGTTCAACTATTTATTTATTTATTTATTTATTTATTTATTTATTTATTTATACATGCATGGCATTTCTATCTTTACTTTTAATTTTTCTAACTGCCGGAGGTCTTCCACGGAAGCTGCTTTCAACCTGGTATTGGGGGCAGCCTACTACCCTACCTCCCCCTTATCCCATTGCATATGGGAATAGGGTTTTGTTGTTGTTGTTGTAAATATTGTGATTAGGAAGCTTTTCTTTTCCCTTTTACATCATAGCCAAAAGATTGTTGGGTTTTAGTTGCTTTCCTTATGTGGAGCTTAATCAAGGTGCAATGGTTACAAGAAACCAAAATCCCAAAAGCAAGAGAACAAAGTTGTCCTGTTAGAATGCTTTAGAGGCAACAACTAATTGAAAAGGTATGGCGCTGGATGATTTCATTAATAGCAACATGTCCACCATTGTCAGCTGTACCCTCTTCCTTGCTTTGCGTTTATGAGGGAACTACCGAGGAATATTACATGGTTAATGACCACCCCATAAAAATTGACAGCTATGCCAAAGCAAAAATTTGAATTCGAGGAGGATAAATGGAGAAGTGGATGGAAGAGAGGCAGGTGGAAGCATTGGGATTAGACAAATTATTACCGTCATTGATTACTTCCTTTAATATTGTTAGCTAACAGGGTTTTGTCATATTCATTCAGTTCATAAATATCAAACTACTAATATGATGATCATATAATTAGGTTAAGATGGAGGCGGTGATGATGTGAACAACAAGCTTTTATTCAAGCTTGAATCTTCTTCTAATAATTGCCTTTGAATGAAGCATGCAAAGATAGACAAAATCACTGAATTAGTAGACAAAATCATTGAATTAGTAGACTATCTTAAGCACTTTGATTTCCGTATTTTTCACAAGGTTAGGTGAGTTTTTTTAAAATAATAGTAGCAATTAGTTTTTTTTGGTATAATCACATATATCTTATTATTAATAGATTAATTAGGATTAGGTATGCAACGACGATGATGATCATTTCAATCCAATTTGTTCTATTCACACATATTAAAACTTGAACCTTGACTTTATTTAACCTACCTTGTCTCATATCACTAGACCAACTTATTGTTGGTAGTTAGTTTTAATTTTATTAATAGAAGGAGAAATTTTTAAAAACATAAAGACTATAAAAATATAAATTAATTAATTATATAAATTAAATATTTTTAAAATTATTAAAATATACATGATTCTCTAAGAATAAAAAATCATATAAAAATTCAAATAAACAACTCAAACAAATAATAGATACAAGCAAATATTATTATTAACGACTAATGGTAAACACCATCAATACTAACATAAAAATATATATAACAATTATAATTTATTGATCAATTGACATTATTATAACTCAATCACAACATATCATCAATAATTGTGAACACTATCAATATTCAATCCAAAAATCTAAAGTAAGTATTAATGAGTACGATAACCAAATAACGTTGTTTGAATATAGAGATGCAACATCAAAGGCAGAAAAGAAAAAAAAAGGTTCTATAATAACCAACAAAATTATTACATTTTTTCATACGAAGGAGAGAAGAATAAATAGACAAAAAATAATATAATTTGTATTATTGAAGAGAAAATAGAGAATAAAAAAGTCAATGATCGACTATAGTTTAAGATTAGTATAGTTAGTAATGGTAAAAAATATGATAATGTACATAAATGGCTCCACGATTATAGTGTGTAATTTTGTTGAGTCTCTGATTATCAAAAGTTATACAATTTGAGTCATCTGAATATTAAAGTTATAAAATGGTCACTCGATTATTCATTATATTCAAAATTTGTCATTTTCGTTGAAAATTTGTCAGTTGTTTAAGTTGGATGTTAATATATTGTTTGAGATATGATACAATTTGTTCTCAAAATCTCAAACGACTATCATATCTTAGACAACAAAATTAACAATCAACTCAGGTTGTCGTTAATATGCACCTAAAGATTTTTTTTACTCAAAACAAATGCCTAACGTTTTCTTTGTTACACTATTAGGTGTCTGGGCTGCAACGAACATTAAATTCAATCGTTAATTGACATGTGTCGCCATCATATTTTTTTGAAATTTTTATTAAAAAAGAAATTATTATTTTTAAAAACCCAAATGTTTTAAAATTATCAAAATGACTCCTAAGTTTTTGAAACCCAAATCATTCAACTCTTTTGTTAGCCATTGTTGTAGTCGTCGTTAGACTTCACTACTATCAAGTCTCTTGTCACCCTTAAACTAAATGTCGATCGAAAATTGGTTGTAAATCACGCACAAATTGATAACAATCGCGCGTAAATCGCCACAAGTCGCGCGTAAATTGGTCGAATACAATTGTGGGGTTCACTGCACTTTGGGATAGGTATAACTGGTAGTGGGTTTTGTCATCGGTGGGTTGGGTTTGCCATAATTTGGGTTAGGTATTTGAGAGTATTTGGGAATTTTATGATTTTGGGGTGTTTTGTGAGAATAATGAAAACATAAGGGATTTTTTTTAAATAATAATAATTTTACTTTTTTAAATAAAAAATTCAGAAAAGTATGAGGCTGACACGTGTCTGTGAACGGCAAAATTTAACCGTCATTATGTCAAATGCACCTAAAAGTGTAACGAAAAAAATATTATATACCTATGTTGAACAAAAAATTCTTTAGGCACCTATCATATGTCCTTTAATTGACTTGGCATGTCACGTTAAATAAATATGTGTGATATCATATGTGTTTTTAACTCGTCCAATTTGTAACACACCAAATTCCAAGTTAGTAGTTTCGGGTTTACCCAAAAGGTAAGTAGACTTCCATGAATTTTATAATTTAAATCGTTCAGGTGAGTTGAGTTTAGCTTGGGCCAGTTCGGGGCCCAATTAACCAAACAAGAGCTTTCTTAAATGTTGGAAAAATTAAAGAAGGACCAAAGGTGCATTTATCTCATTTTTTAAAAGTTAAACCTATTTATTTCTTTCATACTCTTTTCCCTTTATTCCTTCATATTTTCTTCTTCTTTTTCTTCACCAAAGGGAAAGGCCAAGGTAAGATTTTAAGTTTTTTTCATGCTTTATTTATATTCATAATTCCTCCAGCAATGTCGTTTTAGAATCAAAGTCTTGGTTTATTTCTAGTAAGATAAAAGTGAGAGTTTTCATAAAAAAAACACTAAGGAAGAAAGTTTTTTTAAGCAAGGGGCTTCATTTCGGGTTTCTAAAACCAAGGTAGTGTATTTCTAATCCTTTGGAGTGTTAAGATTATCATAAGCATGAAGTTTTGCTATGATTTATGTATTTAGGCATATTAGGGTTTATATTTGATTTTATGATCAAATAAAGTTTTAGAAATTAAAAAGACGTTTTTATGCTACCTTAAGATCCTAGTTAACTCCCTAAAGCTTTAGCACTTGATTAGAAACCAAATTATGGCCTTTATGATGGTTTTGGGTGATTTTTTAGCCTAAATAATTATTTTAGGGTTCGAGTGTCAATACTATGATGAATAGTATTGATATTGGATGAATTGGGGCTAAAATAGGGATTTTAGGTTGGGAGTATCAATATTGCCCCTACAGTATCGATACTCAGGGTGGAAGTATCGATACTTGGCCTCAATTTCAGAAACATAATGAATTTTTGGTACCGACACTCATAGGGGTATCAATACTTAACCCTATAGTATAGGTACTGCTAGTAGAGTATCGATACTACTCATTTTAGATTGTTAGTTTTAACCCAATTATGGCCCGTAAAAGCTAAGGACGATTTGAATTAGTAAGAATTAGTCGTGACGGATGAAAAAAGCCAAAAGGGATCGAATGCACTCGTAAGAGCGAGTTACAACCGAATTACCCATAGTAAACGTAACGTATTCAAGTTCCTTCAATTGAGCACTATACGGATGGTTGAGAACGAGTATCATTGCAGGGGGGATATACCGACTAGTGGTACAATGAGCAAGTCATATTAAAAAATAACGAAAAATGTGGACTTCAAGAACGTCAGGGAACATATGAGGTGTAAGTCGTTATTTTAATTTGAGGGGTTTTGAAAAGAAGTTCAATCAGTGTAATCAGAGCGTCGCTACTCAAAATTGAACTTGAGTTTGGTATCGGGCTAGCTAATAGTACAACCAGTGAACAACATATACAAAAATTGTCGTAAAACGTCGAGAATGCATAGATGCTTCGCTAAAGGTAGAGAATGATTAACATACCCTTAAGTAACGAGTGACCAAAATAGAGCATCGTATTAAATAGCAGAAGTAACAGACCAATAAGGATTCACATAATATTCTAATCTAGAGAACGAGCGTATCTAAAGAGAGGATGCCCTCACCTTAGTGAGTCCAGTTGTGTTGGGGTATACTCAAGTTACCTTATTACTCTTTTATTAGTTATTTTAAGTTGTTAATTTGGAAATTTTGTTCATTTTTAATAGAGGACAGTTTATTCCAGAAATATTGCTAAAATTGATGAAATTATACAATTTTTTATTTTCTAGTCATGATTAGATTAGTGGGCATGACTTGGGGAATGAAGTGTCTGACGTGGCATCCAGTCAGTAGCCTTCTAGATGGTTCAATCAGCATCTTGGTGGAATCAAAAGACTCAGCAACATTTTCAAACTTAAATTAGGATTTATTTTCAATTTTAGGAATTATCTTTCATAATTATCTTTTAGTTTGAATGAAATTTCCAGGTTTTTTAGGACTATAAATACCCCGTTGGGGTAAGCCTCAAAGGATCATTGAGATCAATCAATCATTCACTTCTCGGATTCTCTTGTTTCTTTCTTTAGTTTTATAAAGTTCTACCTTTTCTTTTTACTTTCATTTCTTTTATTTTTTTCAAGGTTTTCTTTTAAAAATTATAAGTATGATTTTTATCATACTTAGCTAAGTTTTTCATAGCCAAAGACTGAAGCGATGACTCAATTCCTAACATGAGAATTGAAAAGCACCTCATACTCTTTCGGGTTAAATTCTTATTTTTCTGGAAACTAGATTGGCGATCGGTCTTTCTTACAATCAAAAAGATTACACTTCAAAAATAGATTTTGGCTTGGATGTTGTTATGATTTAACGTTGGGATTATAGAATCAATTGATTTGAATTCCCTTGAACACACTTAGCGATGACACGCTAAGGGAAATTGGGATCGAGTTCGACTTTCATAGAGAAAACATAATTTGAGTCAAGTTTTTTTCCAAGTGCTTTTAAAATGTTTTGAGTTAACAACGATAATCAAAGTTAATCCGAACAAGGATTGTGATTCCTAAAATAGATTTGGTAAAATCAATCACCAAATAGGAAAATGAGCTACAAGGATTAAAACTTGCGGACTCAAACCGACATTTAACTTGAGAAAAATCCTATTTAAGGATCGATTGAAATTTGAGGCAAAATTAAAGCTTGAGGTTATTTTTAATCATCTTGAATCTTTAATCATTTTCTTTTAATTTATTTTAATCTTTATATTTCTTTATAATCTTTCAAACCCCCCATTTTTACTTTTATTTGTTATTTTTTGCCTAGTTCAAAGATCAAGAACAACCAATTCAAATCTTTCTTAGTCCTGCAGACTAACCCTTATTCTCTCTATACTATAATATGCTATTTTATTTTATTTGAGATTAAGGAATAATTTATTTGACATCAAAACGCCGTGTTGTTAATCGGTCATCGATGTCAACGTCGTGTGTCCTCTAGGCCTTAGGTATGTATGTATAGTCTCATCAGTCCAATTCAGGCGATGATGATCGTCTAGTGGTATAAGATATCCAATAACACCTGAAGCAAGTGTGTGAGGCACTTTTACGGCTAACTATGTGTCAAGGCCTTAACACTCGAGAGGGGTAGGTTGGCAGGTGTGATGTCCTTATCCGGATACACAACAGTAAGTGCGCGAGGTACTTCGATGGCTAATTTGGGTACAAGGTCTAACACTCACGAGGGGTGTGTTGGCAGGTGTGATGTCCTTATCCGGATACACCACAATAATTGCGCGAGGTATTTCGATGGCTAATTTGGGTACGAGGCCTAACACTCGCGAGGGGTAGGTTAGCCGGACGTGATATCCACAGTTGCTTATGTCTGATGGCTTTGTGAGACCAGATAATAGTCAACATTGCATATAGATAGTACACAATAGAGTCAAAGTTGCATTTAGACAATGCAAAGTAGTCACAGTCAGTCATTAAGGTTAGAAACCCTTGAGAGGGCGTACTTATGGCGAGGTCCTTGTTCGAGGACTAAGGGAAGCGTGAGACCCCTATTTCAGTAAAAAATAGTTGAGCCTTAGGTAGGTAACACTTGATCAAGATCATGTATGTGCCTACTGCTTAATACCTTATCTTTAGCACGCTTATGTTCATAAAACTCTTAATGTTACTCTAGATTAGCAATTATACTGTTGGGCTTTGTAAGCTCAGCCTTCGGATATTTTTTGTGGGTAGGTAGGTAGCTTGAGCACTTCTTGAAGCACTGTCGCAGCAGGACTTCTAGCATCTCCTTCAGAGTATTGTATTGTAGATTTAGTGGGCATGTGTATTCAAAGAACTTTACGTGTGTAATTATTTTATAAAATAGTGAGATATATTATTTTGATTTTAAATTATGTGTCACAAAACTCCGGTTTGTAGAATGTTTTAATAGCTGTTTTATATGTTGAATAATACCCTTGAGTATGTTTCAAAAGAAAACGACCAAGTTTAGGAAATCAAGGGTTGCCTCGGTAGCCCAATGTGGCACTTTAGGCCCACTCGGTTTTAGGGTGTTACACAATTAATACCTAAAAATTATTTGGCGAAAGGGTACCTAAGGCCCCTGTACTTGTCCAAGAAAGTCAATGTGACCCTCGATATTTTTTTGCACTCAATGTGGCTCTCGAACTTATAAAACAACCCAATGTGGCCCTTTGACCAACGGTTTCCGTCGTTGACCGTTACGATGATGATGTGACACTTCATGGTGCTGATTTGGCGATCTACAATGTTGATGTGACAGTCTTCAATGCTGGTGACATGGCTGATGACATGACAGGTAGGCTACGTTGATTTTTTTTCAAGTTCGAGGGCCAAATTGATTATTTAAAGGCTTATTAAAAATAAAAATAAAAATAATTTAAATTCAAAATATTAAAATATTAAATATAAAAAACAAAAAATACAAGTTAAATTACTAAAAAATTAAATGTATATTATTTTGTTTTAAAAATAAAAATAAAATAAAATTCATGTCAGATCCCCTCTAAATTGTGAACTTTATTTTATTTTTATTTTATTGAGATGTATTTGTTATTTCTTTATTGTTTTTAAAAAAAGTAAATATTAGAGTGACAAAAAAACCCTCGAACACATGAAGTTCATATCTACCTTGATTTTATAGAGTTGTGTCTAATAAAAATTAGTGGGGTAAGTCAATATTCCCACTTTTTCATAAGATTAAGTTTAGATTAAGTTTACTTCCATATATCATGTTATATTCACTAAAAATGTTACTTTTAATTGGATAACTATTTTTTAATGATATGTTTCTTGATAATTTATGAACAAAATTTTAATTTCATAATTTCAAATTTTTATAATATTTTCTAATATTTATTTAATTCATTTTTTATATAAAAATTTAGTGAAATAGAAATTAAAAAAGACACTTAGAATTTAAGATAATTTGATTTGAATATATAAAATAAAATTTGTGCACGAAGAACAAATTTAGATTTATATAAATAAAAGTCAAGTTAAATTCGAGTTAAAAAAGCAATAACATATATTTTTAATTTTTAATTTTGGTATTATTATATTTAAGTTTTTTAATATTTTATATTTTGAATTTAAAATAATTTTTTTAAAAAATCAAATAAGCTCTTAAACTTTAAAAAAAATCAATTTAACCCTCAAACTTTAAAAAATCAATTTAATTCAACTGTCACATCATCAATTATGTCACCAACAATTATGGACTATCACATCAGTACTGTGAATTATCACATCAACACCGTAAAGTATAACGCCAACATCTTAAAGGTCAACGACGAAAATAACTGGTCAAAGAATTATTTTTGATTTTTTTATAAGTTTAAAAATCACATTAAATGTAAAAAAATATCGGCAGCCACATTTTTTTTTGGGACAAATACATGGGATTCAAAAACCCGTTTTGCCAAATTATTTTATTGGTTCAAATAGATGTTATGGCTGAAAAAGCACACCTTCTACAGATTTTCATAAAGATTGTTTTTAATTTCACGCTTTTATTACCTTTTTAGTTCAACTTTTCGAAACTATCTGACTTTAAACATAAATTAAAATTTCGGAAACGAATAGAGAACACTAAAATGCAGAGATTCTCTATCCATAAAAAAGTAAAATTATTTTTGCTTAATGCAATTTTCATTTTCCAGTTTAATTTTGTGCATTTTTCATTTGCAAAAATAGTTTAAAGGGTCAAAAACGCAATATTAGCTTGAACAATCAATCAAAAGTTCACAAGAGGAGATGAATTCACTTTTAAAAGGATTTTGGTAGGAGCTTGAGAAAAACATTGATACAATAATTTTAGACAGGTTGTATTTTTCTTTTAACAAAATTTACATTCATTATCTTAATTATCCATATTAAGAACTTTGCTCACTTAACCAATGATCTTGAACTGAAACAGGGGAGCAAGTTTTAACATCATCCAATGGTAAACAGTTCCCTTCCATTTGCTTTACCATCAACCTTCGGCTTTCCACAATCGACTTTTCAACCAATGTCTTGGTACTTGAAGATGTCTCACTTTCGTCATCAGAGGATGGACAAGAGGAATCTGAAGGTGATTCGATACACATACATGGAACCCAAGCACCGAGCCTAATGCGTTCAAGCTCTTCCGCGACTTCAAGCATGTTTGGTCTCATGTCTGGATGAAAAGAAAGGCATCTAAAGGCAAGCTCAGCCACATTATGAATCGATGACAGTGTCCAAGCATCCCGATGTAGGTCGAGGTATGGATCGATTATTTCTTCCATGCAGCCTCTTCCTATCCGGTCTGTAGCCAGTGCAGCCAAGTTTACCTCAGAATGAGGACGTGAGAAGTCGACCACTTTCAGTGCAGTTATTATCTCAATAAGCACAACCCCGAAACTATAAACATCACTCTTATCTGAAAGATAGAAGTACAGATGGTATTGAGGATCAAGATACCCTGGTGTTCCTTGAGGTGCGGTTGAAATGTGGGATGATTCAGTCATCCCATGCCTGGAAAGACCAAAATCAGCTACCTTGGAACGATAGTTGTAATCCAAGAGTATATTACTGGACTTTATATCTCGATGAAAGATCGGCGGATTCACGGAGTGAAGGTAGGCAATAGCCTTGGCAGTTTCAGCAGCGATGGTGAGCCGTACATTCCATGGAAGTCCTTCACCTCTCTCTCTCTGTAGATGCTGGGATAAAGTTCCGTTAGGCATGAATTCGTAGACCAGGATCGGTTCACCCTCCTCGATACAGCAACCTAAGAGGCGGACGTGATTCGGGTGACTGACTGAGGAAAGGAGCTTAATCTCATTCATTACTTGGTCAATACTATCAGGGTCTCTATATCTGAACCTTTTTATAGCAACCAATTCATCATTGTGGAGTTTTCCAGCATACACTGTACCGTAAGCTCCAGTCCCCAATCTATGTTTGTCAGAGAAGCCATCAGTAGCTCTTTCAATCTCTCGATACGAATAGAAAGGAACACTCGTGTTGCCGGCAGCTTCACATAGACGGCGCTGTGCATGCATCTTCTTATTTGAAGAATTACAACACCTTCGAACATGGCAGCATAAAAGAACAACACAACTCATCAGCAAGGCCCCAACAACAAGCCCTAAGAAGAAAACAATACGGTTCATTGGTTACAGGACTAACACAATACGGAAACAAGAAGAACGATGAAAAACAACGCTTTAAGGTAATTTGTTGCCTAATTACCTCCAACTAGAACACCAAGTCTTGTACCTCCGCATTTTCCTGACATGAATTTTGAAGCATTGCACTTGGAAACTGAAAAGCATAGCAATCAGAAAGGAGTTAATGATTTATCCAATTAGTAAATTACAAGCTATAACATTCAATATCATCATAACAAAAAACAGTGCATCTATTGCCCCATTGGTTCAATCTAGTCAAACTGTTACAAGGCTCACACTTCTATATACTAGTCAAGAATCCCATAATTTCCCTCCCAAGTAATCTAAATTCCAAGTGAAAAACATACAAAATAGGGGGGGAAAAGAAGCCATTAAACCAAACCAGTCATAATGATGAGGCGTCACCCTTTTTATGGGAAAACGAGCCCAAAAAACCTCTAGTTTCCCACTTCTTCCCTCTGCTAAAGATCGCCCCCATAAACAAGACAAACGAAATTACTGATATGAAAAAGATCCGACTTACATCGCCGGCAACCACCGCCTTCTTTGAATCCATCACCGTCAAACCCTTCATTGCAAAGGCACTGAAACCCCATCGTTTTGTTACCATTCTTAACTTTTGTACAACGGGCATTTCTATCACAGTTACACTCACCTTCGATCCACCATTCCAAGTTCACTCGCCCCATCTCCAATTGAAACATCGAGTCACTCGTCGGCTCGGCTAAAATCGTAGTCGATGAAAACAAGAAACGGCACCGCGTATTATTAACTTCATCGAAACTCAGCAACCTCCCACCATTTCTGCCGGTTAAACAACTCATATGATCGCTCTTAGCGACGCAGGGTTTGACTTTGAACGATCTTTCTAGAAACGTTGCGCTTATTTCACAGGGAGTTTGTAAGGCCTTGGAGCAGTTTTCCAGCAGAAGATAATTGGCAGCCGAGGCGCGTAGTTTGCACCGAATAGAACGGCGAGCGAATCAAGCTTCCGGTCGCATTTGTTGGGAAGGTCAACGATGATGTCGGTGGAAGTTACGTTCAAGACATGGAAGTCTCCGATTGCAACACCGCTACTTGAGCTGCAATTGAGTTGAATCGGACAACCCGATGAGAATCCGAATGGAAATGGTAGGAATCTCGTGGAATTGCCGGTTACACAGGAGCCTTGGCACTTGTTGTTCTCCGAGTTAACTGAGTTTACTTGGAAGATAACGAAAAAGGCTGTAACTGTTATTGAGAAGTATAACTTCATCGTCGTCGGATTCTCCATAATAAAACAGAGCAATCATCAATTACCTGAAAAGAAGAAGATGGAACAAAAACAGAGCTTCACTAAGCGTAACAGATTAAAATTAGTAGATAATGTGTAAAATTAGTAGATAATGTGTACTTGAAAATCCCTATAGAAAAAAATGAAAAAGAGGGGAGTGATTGACGGGAACTAAATTAGAGCTGTTTATGAGCTTACCTCCGTTCTGTTCTTCAATGACTGCCATGAAATCAACTCTGTTTTTATTCCTTAAACTAGCTCCAAAAGAAGTTGCTTTAACCTTTTTCATTTCTTTTGAAGTCCTTTAGTTTGGGTTCTAGGTTTTTACTTAAAATCAAACTATAAAAGATAGAAATTTCCAGAAAAGGGAGCTCGAATTTTTAGGTGAGGAAACGAAGAAGAAAAGAGAAAGAAAACAGAGAGGTTCGACGGAGTTGTTAAAAACGTCCGTGTGTGTATAGCATACGATTCTTTTTATTTTATATTATAACGACTGATGTACCCTTGTGTTGGGGATCACGCGGGTGTAATTAGGCGAAAATTTCGTTGAAATAGTAGGGTAAAATGAAATGGACCCACCCCAAGGAATAATGCTGTGATCATCACGCCAACTAAAATAGGTTTTGACTAATAATATGAAACTGAGCTCACTGCTGGCCTACCACAGATATTCTCTTCTTTAATTTTCTCAAATATATAAATATTTTATTTCGAATTTTCTATACAAGATGATAAGCACATAATGTGTTCAGGAATCAAAGTTTCAAAGTTTCAAAGTTGAAGAGGAACAATTGATTAAACAATGAGTGCCACTTGATCTAGGACCCTTTTTCTTAAGAGAAAATAATTTCATTAACCAAAAATGCCTTATAATATACGATTTTAACCAATTTTTTTTGGATTTGCCAAAATGACTAACTAAATCGCAATGCGATCGATAATTCGTAACGCGATCTCCGGTATCGCAAATCAGTTTCCAGATTCGCAACGCGAACTTCGACTATCCAATGCGAACTTGGACTATCGCAATGCGAACTTGGACTATCGTAATGCGAATATGTAAATCGCAATGCGATAGTCGAAGTTCGCGTTGCGATTTTCCAAATTCGACTATCGCAACACGAACTTCGACTATCGCATTGCGATTTACATATTCGCATTGCGATAGTCGAAGTTCGCGTTGCGATTTATTCCAAATTCGTTGCGATAGTCGAAGTTCGCGTTGCGATTTATTCCAAATTCGTTGCGATAGTCGAAGTTCGCGTTGCGATTTATTCCAAATTCGTTGCGATAGTATTGCATTTGTTTCTTAAGAATTTTCTCTAAAAAGATAGTATTCGCGCGGACGTGTCGAAGACACGTATTACCACGACCCGAGACGAGACGAGACAAGACGGACGGCGGCGACACGCGAGAGTCCCCCTTGTTCTCTATCACTCAACAAGGAAGTGGGAAAGCGAAGCCTTAAATACCATTCCCAATAGTGTTTCCAATACTATGTGGGATTGAGCATTACCAACACTTGTTTCCAATACAATGTGATTATTCAGGAAACAATTAACAATCATGCACCTTAAAACAACTGAATCAGCAACCAATTGCATTAGTATTATACGATTAAATATGTCATAATTAAAAGTCAATCTACAATCAATCGCGATTATTGCAATTTTAAGCAAAACGTTCAAAAAAATTGCATCACTCGCAAGAATAAAAAAAAATTGTTATTGTGCAATTACAATCAATTGAAAATAAATTAGAATTGTATGAAAACTAAACGAACCACAAATACTTTTCATACAAATACTAAAGTCATTAACTATAATTCACAAATAATATCACTATTTAAGGCTCAATCCCACATAGTATTGGGAACAAGTGTTGGTAATGCTCAATCCCACATAGTATTGGAAACACTATTGGGAATGGTATTTAAGGCTTGGCTTTCCCACTTCCTTGTTGAGTGATAGAGAACAAGGAAGACTCTCGCGCGCCGCCGCCGCCGCCGCCGTCCGTCTCGTCTCGTCTCGGGTCATGGTCGTGGTAATACGTGTCTTCTACACGTCCGCGCGAATACTATCTTTTTAGAGAAAATTCTTAAGAAACAAATGCAATACTATCGCAACGAATTTGGAATAAATCGCAACGCGAACTTCGACTATCGCAACGAACTTGGAATAAATCGCAACGCGAACTTGGACTATCGCAACGAATTTGGAATAAATAGCAACGAATTTGGAATAAATCGCAACGTGAACTTCGACTATCGCAACGAATTTGGAATAAATCGCAACGCGAACTTCGACTATCGCAATGCGAATATGTAAATCGCAATGCTATAGTCAAAGTTCGCGTTGCGATAGTCGAATTTGGAAAATCGCAACGCGAACTTCGACTATCGCAATGCGAACTTTGACTATCGCAACGAATTTGGAATAAATCGCAACGAATTTGAAATAAATCGCAACGAATTTGGAATAAATCGCAACACGAACTTCGACTATCGCAACGCGAACTTAGACTATCGCAATGCGAATATGTAAATCGCAATGCGATAGTCGAAGTTCGCGTTGCAAATCTGGAAACTGATTTGCGATACCGGAGATCGCGTTGCGAATTATCGATCGCATTGCGATTTAGTTGGTCATTTTGGCAAATCCAAAAAAAGTTGGTTAAAATCGTATATTATAAGGCATTTTTGGTCAATGAGGTTATTTTCTCTTTTCTTAATTGCACGGTCTAGGGTAGGGTCACGCATAGGTAGGGTCGGATAAGATTTTTGGTCTACTTGATCTAATCCGATTCAAAAAATATATAAAACCGAAACTAGCTCAACCGACCTGAAATAATATATTTATTAAAAATATTATTTTTATTCAATAAAAATAGAGATTTAATTGAAACAAAATATATATAAAGAGGTATTATTGTAATTATCTTTAAATATATAAAGTAAAATTATAATTTTTCGGGTCGGGTAGGGATCCGAACCCAACCCGAACATAACCTTAAAAACCGATCCATCCCAAACCTAAATTTTTAATAAAAAAATTGACTCGATCAAGTAGGGTCGAGTCAAAACCCGTCACGCTCGGATTCCATGCCAATCCCTAGTCTAGGGTAAAATAAAATCCTAATTTGATTGTTGACTTGTTTGCTTATGCAATTTGTAGGCATTTTTACCTAAAATTCATCTTAAAAATGAAAAACTACTGGAATGTTAATCTTTCTCTAATATTTACCGAAATATCACATTTTCATATTATATGACAATAAGACACGTTTTATAAGAAGCGCTTTACACACCTGACATCTGACTCAGCAAAGACATGTCTTGCAGAAAGCGCCTTATACTTATTTGATAGTTTATCTGGAAGGCGCGTTACGCCCTTTTTTTATATTTTTAAAAAATAAAAAATTAAATATAACATAATATAAAAAATTAAATATTTACACAAAATTAAATATATTATACTAAAAAATAATATAAAAACTAGATATATAACATTAAATTAAAACATAATATTAATCATAAAAACTAAATATAAAAAATATAACATTCAATTAAAAACATAATATAAAAACTAACGATGTCTTATTCATGAATGTGTTCCATAAAGCGGTTATTGTCTATTTTGAGCTGAATGTTTTTGTCTAGAATGCTTTTTATCTTCAGTCTCATCATCTTCATCGACATTAGCTTCATCTTGTTGGACTGAAACTAATGTTGAAGAAGAACCTCCATGGAATAACGAATGTGGAGGTGTATGATCAACAATCTCACCGCTTGCCGAGAACTATGAAAAATGCAAAAAGAATGTGGTGACTAGGCTACATACGGTGTTGATTTTGGTGTTGGTGGAGGGCCACCATCTATCAGATATAATATATATGAAGCAAACGACGGGTCCATAAGGGGGCTTAGCATGTACAGCAGCGAGCTCGGAATATAACTCAATGGACTCGACATGTAAATCGGTGAGCTTCAGATGTAACCCGATGGGCTCAAAATCAGTTCGTATAGTGGATGTTGCGGTGTTTTCAGTGGTGCTATTGAAGACAGGTCGGAAGTGCTTGCACTTCGTTCGCGATTAGTCGGGGCGATTATATTATATAAGTAAATATTTCCTAACGATGATAAATAGACTTGCCTCGTGCATCTTTAGAAAGTATGAACGACTTCTTATTTTTGTTGAATCGTAAAATATATTCAGGTGAAACCGTCAAACCATTTTCTGAAATATAATAGTGAACGTGAATGTATTCATGTGAGTGCTCCCACATTGCTATCTATCTATTGTGTTGCTCCATCCAATCAACATCATGCCTTCCTTGTTTGTCAAATTTATGCATATTGTTGAGATTCGCGGCTGCTTCAGGAATAAACTGTGTAAACCAAACTGACGAAGCACACCATCACTCAGATGCCACTTGACAATAACATAATAAATAAGAGGCACAACATCAAATAATACGTCCAACGGACCACTCAAGTCAGGTGGATGCAAGCCCTCATTTCTCCATTCATATATGGCATCCATTAGAATTGCAAAAATAAAAAATATATTTGTTATCAAAATTTAAATGAGATTATAATTATAACGATAATTAAATAAAAAATTTAATAATCAAAAGAGTGCCTTCAAACTTTGTTTTTGCTCGTTTAATAACATGATATCTTGTAATTTATCAGGAATATCACGGTGTTTTTTAGTGATGGCCACCTGTTTAATATAAAAAATATTTTAATTAATTGTATAATAAAATTATTTATAGATAAATTAAGTATTGAAATTACCTTAGTAAGAAAAGAAAGACAAATGGTTCATTCACGATTATACATAAAAAGGCATGCGATACCACACCCAAGGTTGCAAAAGAATGAGACAACAATCAATACTATTTTTGGTATATTTCGTTACTCGACACATTTCACTTAAAGAGAAATGCTAAAATTATCAATCCCAACTGAACGTACATGTTTATTCAAAAGTAATGAGATGATGCAACCACATGGCATGTACTTGGTTGTGAGATTTATCGGACATCAAGATCTATAAAATGATTCATAAAATATATGTCCAAGCAAATATCTTTGTCTCATCTTCAGAATAATTTTTTCCAACTCTAAAAAATTGGTTTGAAGCCATGTCAAAGAGATTTGGCCACTATTGAATGAATTCAGGGACGTTCTTAGATACTATAGGCATAAACCTTTCCAGTCCCCACCCACCACACTAGTATGAACAAGACCATCTATCGGGAGTCCCAACTCCATTGAAACATCATCCAGAGTAATAGTGCACTCCCCAAATGAAAGATGAAACGTGTTTCCCATGCCTCCACCTCTCAATTAATGCAAAAATGAGGGCAAGTTCAAATTTACATCATCCAATTATTTACGATAAGTACCTAGATCCAACATTAGTTAAATACCTCCAAATACGTATCAGAGTGGCTATCTTAGTGTTATGAAATACTTTTAATATACGATCATTTTCCTAATTGATAAAAATTTAATATATTAAAATTTAAAAACATAAAAAATTAAATATTTTTATCACATTTGCTATATGAGACGAAATGTGACTTTCATCCATTCGTACCTGACACGTGTCGTTTTTCGTGTCAAAATAATTCCTTTCTTCTCAAATAATATTTAAAGAAAATTAAACGTAGTAAGAGAGAAGTAAGGGTCAACCCCACAGAGACTAAGAAAACTCCTTGATTTATGTTTGATTTAATCTTTGAGCCAGGAAGTGGATGGAGTAATTTTTTATTGATGATGGGGGGTTTGTCGATGAAGAGAGTAAATAAAAATAAGAAAGTAGGAAGATTAAAAAGTAAAGAAGATTAAGAAGAATATTTAAAAGAAATGAATTCAATATGGTAAAATCAACCTTGGGTTGTAGCTTTGATTCAATTTCCTCATATCATCGAAAATGGTTTTTACTTCGGGATTCACGTCGGTTACTTGTCTACAAGGATCAATCCTTGTGACTATGCTTTGTATATTGAATACCCAAGTGCAACCTTTGATTCTGACTTTGGAAATTAATCTAATCAACATCAATTGTTATAGAGCAAGAACCAATTAAGTTCGTAAAAGACCGACTAGGATTATGTTGTTTCAATAATAACAAATTTCGATCTCAATTTCCTCTTAGTGATCAATTTGCTAATTGTGTTCCTAGGAAGTCGAATGTGCTTTCAATAAGTCGATCCTTCCTCCCACACTTTTAATCGCAACAGCATCCTGACCATCGTCAATCCTTGGTTTAGATATTGTTTTGACTTTTTTGAAAATAAGTGCAAGAAATCGAGAGAGGTTTTTGAAGTTATTCAAATACTTTTTCAATTCTCACGTTAGAGTTGAATCATCGCTTTAGCTCTCGACTTAAAAGAAAATCAGCTAAGCATGACAAAAGTCATACTTAGCATTTTAAAAGTAAAAAACTTTAAAGTAAAAGTAAAGAAACGAAAGTAAAAGAAAAAGAGAAAGAAATTTTATAAAACTTAAAGGAAGAGAAGAACTAGCTAATTCGACATGTTTGAAGCTTTACCCAAGGCGGGTATTTATAGCTTCCAAAAACCCTAAAAATGAGCTAAAAATACAAAAGATAATTATTTAAATTTAAAATCCTAAAAAGATAATTCTTAAGCTTGAATTTAAAATGCTTGAAATGCTCCAGTCGTCCATCCACCTTCTAGAATTGCTGACTGGGCGCTGTTGATTGGACCTTCTAGAAGCTATTGACTCACTGCCACATCAACATTTCATGCCCACTGTTCTAGCATTGATTCCAGAACAAAAAGTGCAGTTTTTAGTCATTTTAAGCACATTTTTCAGAAGTCACTACTCTACACAGAAATAATGAAAAAATGTCCAAATCAGCAATAATAATGAACAAACGAGGATTATTTAATCATAAAATGTTGCACAAAATAAACACTAGTAAGTAGCATGCCTTCTATTTTTTAACTACCCACATTTAAAAAATAGTAACTAAAATTAAGTAAAAAATTTAATTACATTACCCAACATAAAGAAATTAGAGAGAAGGTAGATGATTTTTGCTTGGTGTGATTTGTAAGGGCGGAGGGGTTTAGAGAGAAAGTAGATGATCTTGGTTGGGGGAGGGGGAAAGGTAGGAAATGGGGGCAAAATTGGAGGGATGAAAAAAATATATCAAAGGCGCGTCTTATAGGAAGAGCCTTTATAGGGTTGGTGTAAAATGCGTTCCATAAGAAGTATTTCCCAAGTGGCAGGTCAAATCACATAAGTGCACCTTGTTCGAAGCACGTTTGTTGAATGTGATTAACACGTCGATAAAGTGCATTCTATATAACGTGCCTGAATTCCATGCTACGAAAGGGTGAATTTTTTTATAAATATTGATTAAAGAGTACTATTCGGCTGATAATATATTTTAAGTGATTTTTAAATAAAATTGTCCGATTTTTATAGATAATGTAAAATAATAGAATTTGTCACAAATCGTTCTCTCGCATCCTTCTTTTATGTCTGTTTATCAATTTTATTATTCTCAACTGTAAAACATAATTCAACGTTTAAACATACAAATCCGATGTTATGCGAACATGAATCAACTTAAATGTAACAAATATATATATATATTATCTGCATCGAAAATGCTAAAATCTTAGATGAGGTTACATCATTTTCAAATATGTTATATTTTATTTTATTCAAAAATATTAAAATTGTTAAAATCTGTTAAGCATTCGAAAATTTTCACTAGATATTATTATAGTTTCAGAAAGAATTGAATATGATTTATATATAATGATCTTTGGCTAACTCATATTTATGGTGGCCTTTCTCTAAAATTCCTACATGTGAATGGGGGAAACAAAACGTTGGTTAATTGTAGTTTAAAGGATATTAATGACAATTTGTAAATCCTGAATGCACTTTCTTTTCCTTTAGAAGATGCATTTCCTTTTTATGGGTAATTTGTTGCCGTAA
This sequence comes from Hibiscus syriacus, assembly GCF_006381635.1. Taxonomy (NCBI): domain Eukaryota; kingdom Viridiplantae; phylum Streptophyta; class Magnoliopsida; order Malvales; family Malvaceae; genus Hibiscus; species Hibiscus syriacus. Next base: position 1,258,391 of record NW_024062608.1, read on the forward strand.
TGAATAAGGTGACAGTGAACGATTAAGACAATATTACCCATGCAGCCAAAATACTTGACTTGAGACAAACCTATTGTTGACTTTAATAACATTAAGAATGACGATAATAGCTTTTTTATTTATTTAAATAAAAAAAAATAGTTAGGAATCCCTTTGCTAGGGAGGTTACTAAACAAAGGTGGGTGTCCAAGAAAGCTAAATTGGCCATTGGAATGTTGGTTCACAGTTTTAACCTAACACACTAAAATATATCCATGGATATATTTTTACCTAAACCATTTATATCTTTCCTGACAAAAATTAGAGCTAGTGGTGAAGAAAAGTTACTTGAAGAGGATGTTCTACTAAACAAACAAAAAATAGTTTAAAACATGAATCTAAAATGCGTTCCTACACACTTAAAATCTTTACATAATAATAATAATAATAATAATAATACAAATCTTGATTATATTTAGAATTAGAGATGGGGATGGAACTTGAATCCGAAGGAGAGGGCGACCAAGGCGGAAGTGGGAAGACTGCTTGAGATCTGATTTGATGGATTTAGCCCTTACCGAGGACATGACCTCTGATAGGAAAGTATGGAGACTTAAGACTAGGATAGTCGAGTAGTGTGGGTCACATCTCTAGGGTGTATCATCTCTGTCTTCTTTTAATGCCTTTGTAGTAATTTACATAACTTCTACTTTTTATCCGTTTCTGTTATTGGTATTTATGAAGGCTTAGAACTGGGCTTGCTATCGTTTGACTTCTGTGTATCATTCTCTCCACTTTTAAATTTAGTCGGATCTTACGTTTCTGTCTATATACAAAGATTACTGTCCATTACAGACGCGCATATGATATTAATGATATTAATGACTGCATATGAATACTATACAACTATGTATTTATGTATTTATTTATACATGCATTGCATTTTATCTATATTTTTATTTTTCTGACTGCCGGAGGTCTTCCACGGAAGCTACTCTCAACCTGGCGTTGGGGGCAGCCTACTACCCTACCTCCCCCTTACCCCATTGCATATGGGAATTGGGTTTTGTTGTTGTTGTTGTTGTTGTTGATGGAACTTGAATCCGACGGTTTCGATCCAACCCGATCGGTTTAGGTTTTTTCTAAAATAAATTAAGTTTGGGTCAAGTTCAGGTTTAGGGTGAAAATACCCGACATGACCACCCTAAATCTGACCCGAAAGAAATATAATTTTATCTTATATATTTAAAGGAAATTACAATAATACCCTTTATATATTATTTTTTCAATTAAATCTCTATTTTTATTGAATAAAAATAATATTTTTTATTATTTCATATCGTTTCGGGTCATGTTTGATTTTTATCTCAAAAAATTAGATCAGATTGAGTTCAGGTGATAAATTTTTGGATGGGATCGGGTTGGCCGAAACCCGACCTGTTCCCATCCCTATTTAAAACTGAGATTATTTTTCTTCGTATGAGAGACAACTTTTTCTAATATTAATTTTATTCAGAATTCAAACATAATAATTTATTCAATCACCATATTGATAAATTAAAAAATAATTTTGTTAGAAGGTCAAAAAGTAATATAATGTAAAATGATGGTGCTTGATTCACACGTTTTGTGATTTGATGTGAATGCAATTTACCATAGTTTGATATCCATCTTTGTCGGTAAACAGTAAGTGGGTATCGAAAGTGCAATTTCCACCGTAATTTTCGTTGGAAGCAAAACTCGAAAGAGCAGCAAATTTGGACTGGTGAGGACAGCAAGGGTAAGGGGACAAACCGAACACGTGAAAATGACTTTTATTCATAAATAAATATTGGACCATTTCTTTTATAAATTTCTGTGGAATTTGCATGCATGGCCAATAGTATTTCAACACTTTGCGTAAGTTGGTCGTGGCAAATTGTATGGAAATGGACCTAAATTCTATCCATTTAACTGCCGGTAAACAACATCTCTACACGTTTCCTTCTAAAGATTGATTTATGTCGACCTATATTTATCACATTTATAATGATAATTTTGTAAAAGTGCTTTGTAGAACCACTCAACACACACAATCAAGATTGTTCATTTATAACTAAATCGCAGCAAACTAGTATCACATTGATATATTTGTAATCATCTTGAAATTTTATGACGTCAAAAATTTTTATTATTAATATATATGTGTTTATCTTAAAAAAAAATTTCTAGACCCACAGCCGAAACTAATAGCGGTGTATGATTGGGAAAATGGTTTTATTGAGAGAGTCAAAGCAACTTGTATCTTGTGGAAAACTGGAAATGAAAGTTTTGGAATGGTGCGGAGAGAAGGGGGAAGGAGGGGGACTTTAGCTAAAGCTAAAAGTAAGTCAAGGAATTGCACATGGCCAGTTGTAAATCTAAACACGATTTCTGCAAACATGGGTTTTTCATTGACCCAAACTATATTATACCTTAAGTGATGTATGAAACTATTGTTTCTGCTTGCCCAAATTAAATTTGTAAAATGGTTTCTTTTTTAAGAAAATAGAACTTCAGGGAAAGGAAAAAGTCGTGCGCAAAAGAAAAGAAAATGTTATAAAATCTAGGGTAAACTACAAAAATGGTCTCTAAAGTTCTAGGGAATTTGCATTTCAGTTACTAAACTTTTAAAACTTGTATTGAAGTCACAAAACTTGTATTTTTTTATTTCACTGTCATCATCTGACTATTAACTGTAACTAGTTTGATATTTTATAAAATAAAATATGTCAAATAACATATTTTATTATCAATTAAAAAATCAACTAAAATAAAAATTAATTATAACATAAATCATTATTAAAATAATTGTATTAATTTTTGTCCATTATTTTTCATTAATCTTTTAGTTACGGGTGACAATGAGGCGGAGCAGAGACGGTTTTGCATTACCCAATCCGTCTCCAATACTTGCGGATACGGTTTTAGGAATCCTTATTATATGTTTCATGGTTTTTTGTCCCCATACCCATCCCTCACGGATCCTTGTAGATTTCGGTTAATCTCCATCCCAAAAAATAAATAAACATTTTTAAAATCAATGCAACGCCTAAAACTTGTAAGATATATCAGATTATCTCAAATTGGTCTCTATCCATAATATGAAAGTTTCAAACATTCATCTAACAATAGTGAAAAACGTCAATATGATAATCTCTATCTATAATATTCATCTAACACCCATTTTCAATCTCAACAATCAATGTTTATTAAATGAGAAAATATCTTAACTTCAATTTTAGTTCCTTTGAGATGTAACAATGACAACACGTAATTTCATAATTTTATTATATAATTTTTATTAAAATATATATTAAGGGTATATAGGTAAATGATTATAAATATATTTTTAAAATTTTGTAAAATATTAGGGATCTCTATGGATATTTTTTGGGGATCCCACTGTTATTCACACGGGTACAGTTCGATTTTCCCCACGGTTCAGGCATAACAATCTCCGTCCCCATCCTATTTGAGCTTTAGGGATAAAACTTCCCCATCCTCATCCCATGTGTGAAGATTTTGGTTATTCCACATCTTCGTCATTTTGGATTCCCACGGTTTTCATAATACAAGTTATAAATTTTATTATATATTTAATAAATTTAAAAATTATATTATAAATATAATATTATAATATTTATAATTAATGTTGTTGAAAATATTTTGATGTTTCGATATAAAAAATAAAGTGTTAATGAGTTTTAAGATTTTATTTTCGATTCAAAATTATATATTCGATTATATTATTCGAATATTAAAAACATTACTCCAAGTTTTTCAAATGTCAATTTTACTCCTTATTTAAGTGTAAAATTGTGTTTCAATCTTAAAATATTTTTGAAACAATTTTTACAAAGTATTTCGAACCTTAATCGAGCCAAAAATGAGTTTTAAGTAGGGAGGTACCGATACACTCTTTGGATGTACCGATACCCCTTAATTTCGAATGAAATATAGGTACCGATACATAGCCGAATGTACGGATACCCCTCATGTCAAAATTGGCTCCGAGAAACATCGAATGCCATAGGTGTATCGATACCCCTGACCAAATAACGGTCGAAATATTTGAATTTTACACGAGAGGTACCGATACCCTTTGAAGATGTACCGATACCCCTACGCTCTCAACAGATTTTTTAAATAGAAAACATACAACAACGGCTCTATTGACTTCACCAATGATCCCAAACGTTTAGAATTGATCCAATGTGTATTTAAACAAGTTCTGAAGCCTATGATCAACAAGAATTGAAAAAGAATCATGAGAGAAAGCATCAAACATCAAGTTTGAGAAATTCAAGCCAATTTTCATTCAATATTCATTTTTCTTTCAAGAACACATTTTGTGCTCAATTGTATTCATCTTCGAGTGTTCTTTCCTTATTCTAGAATTGTGCAAACAATCTACCGTGTGAGGTTTTTTTTGTAAAGTTTGCGAATTTGTAATTTTCTCTTTGGGAGAGAGTGTTATCAAGAATTTGGGGTATAACTCTTGGGGGAGTTGTAAGGTTACTCTTTGTCATCAAAAGAAAGACAAATTAGAGAATTTATGGAAAATCCTTAGTGTGAATAGCTAAGGTAGTGGACGTAGACTTTGGTTGAGAAAGTCGAAACACTCTAAATCGCTGTGCAAATATTTTTAATTTTCTGCAAAAGCTTCCACCTACGTTTTAATTGCCAATTCACCCCCTCTTGGCCTATTCATCCAATCGATTAATTCAACAATTGGTATAAGAGCTACACTAATTTGAAGGTTTTACCACATCTTGAGTAGATTCAGGAAGAGTTCAATCGATATTCAAGTCATCAATGGCCTCTACATCAAACTTCGACTTCGTTCTTGATTCTCAGGCCGTCAACAAGCCTCATTTCTTCAATAGAGTTAATTACGCTTATTGGAAGAATAGGATGATATACTTCATTCAAGATAGTGACATAGGAGCATGAAAAATCGTGATGAACGAATACACTGAACCATCCACAGATCCGAATATGTGGAGTAAATAAGAGACGAAATTTTTCCAGCTCAACTAAAAGGCTATCCATATTCTTTTCTGTGCACTTGGACCAGATGAATACGAGAGAGTATCATCTTGTACAACCGCCAAGGAGATATGAGACAAACTTCAAGTCACTCATGAAGGAACCAACGAGGTAAAAGAATCTAAAATCAGTCTTCTTATTCATAGCTATGAAAATTTCTAGATGAATCTAGGAGAATATATCAAAGCTATGACAGATAGATTTTCCATGATTGTCAATGGCCTCAAGGAATATGGAGAAATTATTCCAAAAGAGAAGCTTGTGAGGAAGATAATTTATTCTCTTCCAAAAGCTTGGCAATCGAAGAAGACGACGATTATCGAAGCTAAAGACCTAAAGTCTTTAACTCTTGATGAGCTCATTGGTTCTCTCCTCACTCATGAAATGATGATTTAAGATGAGGTAGACCTCGAGAAGAAGAACGAGACAAAGAAGAAGACGGAGAAAAAGAAGAATGTTGGAGTTGCTCTCAAATCCACAAAAAATGAGAGTGATTCTGATGACGATGACGATGATGAAGAAATGACATTATTTGCCAAACGGTTCAGAAAATTAATGAAGCCCAACAGAGGAAGAAAATTCAAATGAAATGAAGGCTTAAAAAATGAACCAAATGAGAAGGACCCTATCATTTGCTATGAATGCAAAAAAGCTCGGCCATGTTAAATACGATTGCCCACAATTGAAGAAGAATGGTCATTCTAAGAAGAAACAGAAAGCACACGTGGCTACTTGGAACGATGATGAATCATCCAATGAAGAGGAACAAGAAGTAGTAAACTTGTGCTTGATGGCCACCGGGGAAGATTATCAGGTAACCTCTAACTCATTTGATTTAGAAGATTATTCTTTTGATGAGTTATTAGAGGAATACAATGGGTTGGCTTCGGATTATGAGAAATTGTTTTCAAAAATACAAGAAAGATATTTCAAAACTGAAAACCGAAAAAGATCTCATATCCAAGACCAACATTGATCTTGAGAGTAAGATTAAAAATTTGTAAATCAAATTAAATGAGTTTGAAAAGAAAAATATTGATTTGAATAACTTACTTTCAAGAGTAAATGACGATCATCAAAAGAAAATTGATGATCTTAAAGCTTCTTTCAATAAAGTTGGAACAAAACGTTTTGAAAAAGGAGAAAGTTCAAAATCCAACTATATTAGAAAGAATTTTAAATCTTACAATCATAGAGGTCACCAAAGAACCTCTAATGGTAAAATTCTTAGAAGTATATAGGTCCATAAAGGACTCAATACTACTAAGTATAATGATATCTTAAATAAATGGATACCTAAGGGGACTAGGATTTTAGGAACTAATGAATATGGACCCAAAAGAATTTGGGTACCAAAAATAAAAAATTAATCTATGTTTGTAGGAAAAGGAGCATTGCTTCAAGGCACGAAATACGAGTTCAAACTCATGGTTCCTTGATAGTGGATGCCCAAGACACATGACCAGTGACAAGAACTGGTTTATAGAGCTTAACTAAAAAAACTGAATGAGTGGTAACCTTTGGTGACAGCTCAAAAGGTTACATTGAAGGTATAAGTACTATAGGTAATACATTTTCCATACAAATAGAAAAAGTATTATATGTAAATGGGTTAAAGCATAATCTATTGAGTATTAGTCAATTAGGATACAATGTCTTGTTTGAAACAAATGGTTGTAAAATTATTAACATTGCATCTAATTGAATTATGCTTATTGGTCATAGAATAGGAAATATTTACATGGTGCATTTAGATTCAATAAATATGACTAATTTATGCCTAGTTGCCAAGGATGAACATGATAGTTGGTTATGACATAGGAGACTAGGACATACAAGCATGAGTTTTTACAAAGACTAATTCAAGGAGATTTAGTAAGAGGGTTTTCAAAATTAAAATTTTATAAAGATAAAATCTGTGATGCATGCCCAAAAGGGAAAAAAAGAAAATTTCCTTTAAATCCATTAATAATGTATCCACTAGTAGAGTATTACAATTGATCCATATAGATCTTTTTGGGCTAATTAGGACTATTAGTTTTGGTGGAAAACAATATGGTTTTGTAATAGTATATGGTTATTCTATATATATTTGGGTTCTATTTTTAAGTACTAAAGATGAAGCATTAGAAAATTTCATCACGTTTTCAAAAGTAATCCAAAATGAATAAGGTTACTCAATTTCAAGTGTTAGGAGTTATAATGGTACTGAATTTGAAAATCTTGGATTTACCGATTTTTGTAATTCAAATGGGATTAGCCATAATTTTTCAGCACCTAAAACCCCTAAACAAAATGGAGTTGTTGAGAGGAAAAATAGAACTTTAGAAGAAATGGCTAGAACCATGCTTTGTGAAAACAATTTGCCAAAATATTTTTGGGCGGAAGCCACCAATACTGCTTGTTATGTTATAAATCGAGTAATGATTAGGCTTATTTTGAAAAAAAATCCATATGAAATTTTCAAAAATAAAAAGCCTAACATTAGTTATTTTCATCATTTGGATGCAAATGTTTGTTTTAAACAACGATAAAGATAATCTTGGCAAATTTGATGCTAAAAGTGATTAAGTAATTTTTCTGGGTTACTCCTTAAATTCTAAAGCTTATCGGGTATTTAATAAAAGAACTTTAGTGGTAGAATAGTCTATACATGTTGTTTTCGATGATAATCCCCTTCCGAGGAAGGATTCTTGTGTTAATGATGATGTAGGTATTATAAATGCACATGACGTTAGACATGATGTTGGAGAACCATCATCAAAGGAAGAAGTGAAGGATGTGGAAACTCAAGATGCCTTCAAGAATCTAACCATTGAAGAAAAGGAAATCACATACCCAAGAGAGTACAACTATGTCAAGGATAGTGAGATTTTAGGGTTGTATGTAATTATGTTACATTTATCTCATGCATAGAGCCTAAAAATGTTAAAGAAGCATTAACCGATGAAAATTGGATTATGGTTATGCAAGAAGAGTTAAATCAATTTGAGAGAAGTAAAGTATGAACATTAGTTGAAAGGCCTAGTGATAAATCTACTATAGGTACAAAATGGGTGTTTAGGAACAAACTAGATGAGAGTGGTAATATAGTGAGGAACAATGCTAAACTTGTTGCTCAAGGCTATACTCAAGAAAAGGGAATAGACTATGATGAAACATATGCTCCCATAGCTAGGATGGAAGCAATTAGAATGTTATTAGCATTTGCATGTTTCAATGAATTTAAATTATATCAAATAGATGTAAAAAGTGCATTTTTAAATGGTTTTGTAAAAGAAGAAATGTATGTGGAACAACCGTCTGGTTTTGAAGATTCAAAATTTCCAAATCATGTTTTTAAATTGACAAAAGCTCTTTATGGTTTAAAACAAGCTCCTAAAGCTTGGTATGAAAGATTGTTAATTTTTTAATTGAAAAAGGTTTTTCAAAAGGGAATGTTGACACTACATTGTTTATAAAAAGAAAATGAAAAGATTTATTAGTAGTACAAATTTATGTTGATGATATAATATTTGGTTCTACTAATGATGCTCTTTGCCAATATTTTTCTAAGCTAATGCAGAGTGAATTTGAGATGAGAATGATAGGGGAGCTTTTATTTTTCTTGGGGCTCCAAATCAAGCAAAGGAAAGATGACATCTTCATCAATCAAGCAAAGTACGTTCAAGATATGCTCAAAAAGTTTGGACTATAGAATGTGAAACCTCAAGCCACTCCTATGAGCTCATCTACAAAGCTTGACAAAGATAAAGGAGGTAAATGTGTCGATGTTAAACTATATAGGTCAATGATTGGTTCTTTACTTTATCTAACCGCAAGTAGACATGACATTATGTTTAGTGTTTGCTTATGTGCTAGATTTCAATCATGTCCTAAGGAATCACATCTACAATCCATTAAGAGAATCTTTAGATACCTTAAGGACACTCCTAGCTTAGGACTTTGGTATCCTAGAGACTCTAGCTTTAGCTTGCATGCCTTCTCTGATACGGATTATGGAGGATGCAAAATAGATAGAAAAAGCACCTTCGGTACTTGTCAATTCATAGGAAATATGATGATTTCTTGGTTTTCAAAGAAACAAAATAGTGTTGCATTATCTACCACTGAAGTGGAATACATTTCAGCCGGTAATTGTTGCGCACAAGTTGTATGGATTAGAAAACAACAACTTTTAGACTATGGAATTGAAGCTGGTACCATACCTATCAAGTGTGACAATACTAATGTTATTTGTCTCACTAAAAATCACATCCAATACTCTAGAACTAAGCACATTGAAATTAGACATCATTTCATTAGAGATCATGTCACAAAAGGAGATGTAGTTCTAGAATTTGTTGATACTTTGCATCAAATAGCTGATATTTTTATAAAACCTTTAGACAAAGAAAGATTTTGGACACTTAGGAGAGAATTAGGTTTAACTGACCTACCTTAACTTAGTGTTTAAAATAAATTTAGCACTTTTAATTAGCAAATTAAAAATGCTTATAAAAATAACATTTTTGAATGCATTCTATGCTAATAGTTATGGGGAGTTTATGATCTTTAGTGAAAATTAATAATATGTTTAAATGGAATTTAAGGGTAGATTTGATTGATTGAACATAGTTAATTTTCGTAATATAAGTTGTCAATGCCACTAGAGCTGATTAATTTTGCATTCTAAGTGATTAAAAGCAGATTTTTGACATTTTTGTGCACCAGGTATCGATATCCCCTTGCTAGGTATCGATATATATTGAATGTGTACTGATACCCTCTTAGAATGTGTATCGATACCCTTCAATGGGTACTAATACCCCTTGTCGGGTTTAGGCTTTAAATCCCTAAAATTTTATTTTGCCAAAACCCCCAAACTCAAAAATACTCTCCGCCAGTTGACCTCTCTCAACCCAAATACTCCATTTGCTCAAAATCAACAAATTTAAGTCGGATTTCACTCGGTTTTCAACTCCTAATCCTTCTATCATCATCAAAATCGTGCAAACAACAACAAATCTCACTCAATCTCGATTTTTCAAAGTAAACTTTTCTAAAATACTATTTTATTGATTTTTGGACATATGACTAGTTTTAGTTAGTTCTAGTTAGAAATAGTTACTGGGCATTTGTTAGATTGTAGTTTAGAACTAAAAATATAACTAATTTCATCAAAAACACAAAATTTCCTCAATTTTTTAAAATTTTAGAAATAAAAAAATGTTTTGTTTTAAATTGTTGTTTTTTTATTTAATTATGTTGTTTTGAAGACTATATAATGATTTTTAAACTTAATTTTTCAAAGAGTTTTCAAAATTGTCCATTAGGTTAGTTTTTAGAGAACGTTGAATATTGAGGACTCGTATTGAGTTTTGGGATTGATATTGTTGCATACATGTATTTTCAAATTGCAGGTATCCTTATCCCATTTCTATTTAAAATTATGTCTAAACGCCCTAGGTCATCGTCTAGTCGATCAAACCAACCACCAAACCGACCTCCTATTCCACCTCCAAATCCTAATCCAAATGAACCTGAGATGACAATTAAAAACTCGTGTTTTAACGAACATAGCCGTAGAGATCTTTACACTAGGTTTGAAAATCTATTCGAGTCTTATAATATCCAGGAAGAACGTATCCCTTCACTTCAAGCTATGATATATGAAATTTAAATATCTTCCTACTCTTCAATCTTAGAAATTTGATAAACTATTTCAGCTTGAACCTGTCGTTTATCACCAACTCGTTCGTATTTTCTATTCTAATGCGGTTTGTGTCCAAAACAAATCCCAAACTGCCATTGTCAATATTCGGTCTTATCTCCTAGGCCAATAAATTCATATTGACTCCGACTCAATCGCTAACACTTTTGGTCTAGATAACGACGACTTAGATAATGAGTGAGAAGTAGTAGGTACTCCTTATAAAGCTAAGGCTAGTGTGAGTACTTGTCAGATCACCACGATCTTTTTCTTCATCTGATAATCTCTTGGTGGTTCAGACCATCCAGACGCAAATACTCCACTCTTAGAGCTTTAGATTTATGGTGGATACATTGTATCCAGAAAAATAAGAAAATAAACCTGCCACAAATAATTTTTGCTGAACTAGTTGAAACCGTAAACAATGTCCCTTCTAAACAAGTAGAAACCTTAGTTTACGGTTGTCTTCTTAGTAATATGTTTATCAAAGCCAAGCTTAAGGTACAACTTGATATAGCCATCCCTATTAAAAACCAAATCAATCTAAATTCTTTGCGTAAATCGAGATGGAGCGGGGATAAAGATCAATGGGTTCGTTCAACCCCAAAAACACCGGGTGCTAGCTCTTCACAAGCTGCTCCGGAACCGACATCGGCTGCTGATGATCTAGAGCTTGAAGATCTTCTTCGGGATGTCAATGATCCTGTTAACCTAGCTGAGGACGAGCCAGTCCAGCAAGAGAGTCAGATGCCTCCATATTTTCGATCGTTCATGGAGACATTTGACATGAGGTTTGCATCCATAGAGTCCCACTTAACTGCTATGGGGGCTCAACAATTGGAGAATCAACGGGAGATGCGAGCTAACCGCGAAGCAATAGATCATCGATTCAATGCTATGGACGAAAGGCTCAATGCACTTACACTCGATATGGCAGCTATGCGAGCACATTTTCCTCCTTTCGACCCACCGATTGATGACTAAACCTTTTCTTGCTTGTTTTCATAGGTTGAAGATGAACTTAAAACAATTGTTAAAACATTTTGAATGATTTGGATGATTAGGTGAATATTTGGTTTAAATTTTTATGTGTTTGGATTTATTTGTTTGATTTTTTGGTTTGTTTGAATGATAATTAGTTTTTGAACTTAAATTGAACTTTCATGTTAAAATATGCATCATTTACATCTTCAAGCAATTATGACCAATTCCCAATTTATATATTGTTTATGAATATTGATTATGGACTAATGGCTAACATTTCTCTTGACTGTGATCTTAGCAGCTAAATAACTATAAATCAATTGGCTATTTTCCTTAAAAACTTGTTTAAAACATTTTTCATAGAGTCTTTTTAATTTAACAAAAAAGGAGAGAATAATATAGTAAGGGGGAGTAATTTTTCAAAAATGATTTTCAAAAAGAAAATTTTAAAATTACTAAAATGTTTTGTTATATCAAAAAGAGGGAGATTGTTAAAAACATTTTGACATTTCGATATAACAAATAAAGTGTTAATGAATTTTAAGATTTTATATTCGATTCAAAATTATATATTCAAATAAATTATTCGAATATTAAAAACATTACTCCAAGTTTTTTAAATGTCAATTTTACTCCTTACTTAAGTGTAAAACTGTGTTTCAATCTTAAAATATTTTTGAAACAATTTTTACAAAATATTTTGAACCTTAATCAAGCCAAAAATGAGTTTTAAGTAGGGATGTATCGATACACTCTTTGGATGTACCGATACCCTTTAATTTCGAATGAAATAAAGGTACCGATACATAACCGAATGTACTGATACCCCTCATGTCAAAATTGGCTCCAAGAAACATCAAATGCCATAGGTGTACCGATACCCCTGGGAGGTACCGATACCCCTGGTCAAATAACGGTCGAAATATTTGAATTTTACACGGGAGGTACCGATACCCTTTGAAGATGTACCGATACCTCTACTCTCCCAACATTTTTTTTTAAATAGAAAACATACAACAACGGCTCTATTGACTTCACCAATGATCCCCAACGTTTAGAATTGATCCAATGTGTATTTAAACAAGTTCTGAAACCTATGATCAAACAAGAATTGAAAAAAGAATCAAGAGAGAAAGCATCAAACATCAAGTTTGAGAAATTCAAGCCAATTTTCATTCATTATTCATTTTGATTTCAATAACACATTTTGTGCTCAATTGTATTCATCTTTGAGTGTTATTTCATTGTTCTAGAATTATGCAAACAATCTACCTTGTGAGGTTTTTCTGTAAAGTTTGCGAATTTATAATTTTCTCTTTGGGAGAGAGTGTTATCAAGAATTTGGGGTACAATTCTTGAGGGAGTTATAAGGTTACTCTTTGTCCTTAAAAGAAAGACAAATTGGTGAATTTGTGGAAAATCCTTAGTGTGGATAGCTAAGATAGTAGACGTAAATTTTGGTTAAGAAAGTTGAACCACTCTAAATCGTTGTGCAAATATTTTTAATTTTCTGCAAAAGCTTCCACCGACGTTTTAATTGCCAATTCACCCCCTCTTAGTCGATTCATCCGATCGATTAACTCAACAAATGTTATAATCAATATATTTTTTAAAATAAAAATAATTATTTTTATTATTATTTAATTAAAATATTATTTATTTAGGTTTAAGGGTCACAATTGTCCCAGTAATAGACTAAATTTATCGATTTCGCCCTTATCGTATTTTTGCATTAATTTTATCCTAAAAATTATTTAATTGCATCAATTTATACCTTTGACTGTATTGATTAACAGAACTGTTAGTTTCTGCTGATGTGGAAACCAACTATTTCTACCTCAGATAATTTTGTTTACGTGTCAATCTGATTATGTGACAATAACAAAAATTACTATTTATTTAAGTAAACAATTACACGTATAATTCTCAACTTAAAACTAATCCCCTTCGTCCATCGTGATCATCTCCCTTCCTTCATCGTCATCTCCAGGAAGGTTAAGGAATTTTGAATGGGTTTTCTTATTCTTCTTCTTTTTTATTTTGTTTTTGAATTCGAAAACTTTTTAATTATTCAACATTTTTAGTCTAATTTGAAATTTCTAATTCAAAATAAAAACCCTAAATTGCATTCTTTCACCATTGTTTTTCACTATTTTGACAATAACATTAAAGGGTTGTTGTTCAGTTGCAAGAGAGAAAAACCAGACAAATCAGTTGCACGATTTTGTCTGGGTCTTAAAGATGGAAGCTTTACCAAAACAAACTCAGGGGGTCGTGGTTGTCATCGGCATTGACGATGGAGGAGGAGGAGAGCAAGAAAACCAGACAGACAACGATGAAGACATCAGGAGGTGTTCCTTGTCTTGTTCGAACGAAGAAAAATCTGGGACGAACGATGAGAGGGGATCTTCGGTGTCGTTACTGGAAGTGGAACTGGAGGCTGGAACCAAGCTGCATTTGGAAAATGTGGAGAGAAATTGCAGGATTTGTCATCTCAGCTTGGACACCAGTAATCAAGAATGTGATTTGCCTATAGAGTTGAGATGTTGTTGTAAAGACGATTTGGTTGCTGCCCATAAACAGTGTGTCTGGGCCTGGTTCAAAATTAAGGGAAACAAGTAATCTTCTTCTTTAAAAAAATAAATAAATAAATTCTGGGATTTTTGCTAGTTTTTTTTTTAATTATGGGCACGATTTATTCTTCTAAATGTACAATCTTTCTTGGAATTAGGGGAATCAAATTTTACTTTATAAGTATAAAATTTGTTTCTATGGTTTCAATGGTTTTCCTAGAATTTGTGAGGTTTGTCGATCAACTGCTTCGAATGTTGCTGGTCTGAACGAGACGAAGATGACATAACAATGGACCGTGTAATTGTTTACTTAAAAAATAATATTTTTTTATTATAACCATGTCATCAGATTGAAAATTATCTGAGGTTTGAGCCGTTGGCATCTAGATTAGCATAAACGAATGGTTTTATTAGTCAACACGGTCAAATGTATAAATTGATGCAATTAAACAATTTAAAGATAAAATAGATGTGAAAATACGATAGGGGCGAAATCGATAAATTTAATCTATTATAGAAGTAATTGTGAGCCTTAATCCATTAATTAATTTATTTATATTGTATTCTATTTTATAATATATTTCAATATATTTTAATTAATATTGAAGACACTGAATTTCGACATATTTTTATTTATAGTATATATATATATATATATATATATATATATATATATATATATATATATATAATTTGGCTTTATTTCACTTTTACAGGTCACCCAACCCGTTACAAGGTCAAACAGTGGCCCAAGTTACAAAACCCAGCAAGTGGTCCAGCACCAGGCCCAAACCCACGTCAAACCCGTGTAGACTTAGGGTTTCCAGAAACCCTAAGCGCCGCATGCCCTCCCTCGATCTCATCCAGCGCCGTTCTGCTCAAGGATACCACGACCAAATTCCTTGATCAACAGCCCCCACGAGTCTTCGCCATACACGCCTCTATCCCATGCTTCTCGGCAACAGATCAACATCGTGGATGTTTAGGACACCAAAATAGCAAATAACAAGTGTTTTAGTCCAAACAAACCTCTTAAAATTCGGAACTAGAGATAGCATTATTATGTGTATAAATACCCATGTAATCAACGATATCAGGGGGTTTTTTTTGGATATAAAATACAAGAAGAAGATTACTAGCAATTTTTTAGCAAAAACAGAGCTTTTCTTTTGCAAATTTTCGAGAGAACAATAGGTAAAGTTCTTACCTTTTGGTAGTTATTTTGCATGCTCGCCCGTTTGCTTCTCTTTTCCTTTGTCTTATATACTCAAAATACGCTAAAAAACGCCGATGAACAGGGGGTTTTCGAAGTTCTCGAACCCAGATTCACACCCTGAGGCTTTGTTTTTGAGAAAACTGTTTAGATTTTCAAAACGAGGGCACCGAGAGCTTTAAAAAAATAAAAACTTTTTTTGATTTTGCCACCGATGACGGCGGCCGGCGCCGATCAACGGCGGCCGGCGAGGTGGCGCGGTGCCGGAGTCTGGGTTCACATGAACCCCACGACGGCGTGTTCATCTTTCTGGATGAACATTTGAAAGAGAACATTGAGGGAAGGAGAGGCTCTCTCGATGGGAAGGAGAGAAAATGAAACTAAAAACTTTTGATCCATGCTTATATCAGATCCGTGTTTTTGGTAATAAATTAGGGTAAACTACTCTTTCGGTCCCTCCTTCCTTAAAGGCTCGTTATTTTGGTCCCAAATCCGATTTTAAATTCCGATTTACTTTCAAATTGGCCACTTGATTTGCTTTTCTTTTCATCCCAATCCTTATTATATATATACATACTAAAATATATTTTTTTTTGGTGTTTTATTTATTTATGTTATATTATACCATTTTTCATTATTTCTTATATATATACGTAGATATATTATCGTTCGTACTTCTTTTTTTATTTTCATTTCATTTTGTATCTTTCTTTTTGTTTTTTATACTAATATCTTGTTTAAACGTTATTATATATATATATGTTTTGTATTTTATCTTATTATTTCCTTACTTTTGTATTACTATAATTATTTAATTTTTCTATTATTATTTTATATTTTTCCTTCTCTCTCATATTTAGCTATTCTATATATATGGAATTAATATTATTATATGTTTTATATTAATTTTACCTCATACGCTACTATTTTACATTTTTTATATACATATGTACGTTTTATTTAATTCTTATCACTTTACATTTGTATACTATTTTATTTCACCTTTATTATGTTTTATTTATTTATTTATTTATTCCTTTCTTTTTCCGTTTTATTGGGTCTTATTTTCTTATTTCTTTATTCTTTCTTTTTTTTATCGTATCACATGTTGTCATACTTGTCTTCATTTTTATTTCCTTCATGTTCTATATCTCCATGACGATTATGTTACTTTTGGTGTATCATCTATTGTTATTTTTGTTCTTTGTTTCGTTTTCTTTATCTTTCAATTTTAATTCATTTTCATCACTTTTTTCTAATATACGTTCGGCTCCTAAAAGGTTCACTTTCAAGTCAATCAATTGTAAGTAATCGGATCGATATTTTACCTTCCAATTTAAAATTACGATTTTCTTAATTAAAGACAACTGGAAATTACACAGTACCGAAAGGGCAGTTCAAGGGTGCTAACCCTTCCTTGACTGTAACCGACTCCCGAATCCGACACATCTTTGGTAAGACGCAGATCAGGTAAGAAATAAGGTACCCGGTCAACCCATTTATTTTTAAATAAATGATCGGTGGCGACTCCAATCCACTTTTTCCTAAGTCGAAGCCCAATTCCGTGGCCCAACCGAAAGACGGTTGCGACAGCTTGGCGACTCCGCTGGGGACACAGGTAAGTGAGTCAGGCTAAGGTAATTTCCAGTTGTCTTTTTAACGAAAATGGTAAGTTTGAATTTGAAGGTAATTTTTCGATCCTTATTACTTATTTTTTGATTATATTTTTCGAGTAAATAGTTAGACTGACCGTTTTCTAATGATTTCAGCTTTCCAAACATTTTCATCTAAGGCTCTAAACCCGAGCTCCGAACCCGTTTTAAGTGGGGGTGAAAGCGACGCCTTCGTGTGAATTTATTCACCGTATGGGCCTAGCAAGTAGCCTTCGGGATTCATATACCTTATGCCTTCGTGTGAATTTATTCTCCGTATGGGCATAAGGGAATGTGTCCTCTCGAGTTTAACTTAGTCCACACAAGCCTGTGATGGGTTTCGGACTAAGGGTCTGGTCGGTCCAAGGGGGCGCCAGCAAGGAGAACTCGAGTACCGTTTTTAGAACCCAAACCGGGAGACTTTGAATAAATAGAGCCTACCCCAAAACCACATTCCAAAACCTAGGACATTTCTTTCCTAACCTTTTTATTTTTTATGTTTTTTTCATTTACCATTTATTTTTATTTAATTTTATCTATTTCTATTTTACTAACGTTTTTGTCTTTGTGTTTGTTTTCTAGCATTTGCATCATTACAAGAGGCTATTGATCCCTAAAAAAACGTTTGTTATACACAAAATAATTCGAGTTAATGGACAAAGGTGTTGTAATACAAGAGATTGAAAACGCTGAGGCACGACTATGGTCCGAGAAGGCTCAGAAAGAGAAGGGAGACAGTCTTCAGGGAAACTATGTGTCAGAACTGGTTAGTTATGCCGCTGTCAGCCTGAAACAGAATAATGTCCAGGAGCTGCGAAACATTTGGGACAGTTGGAAGAATGACAGAAAGCAGAAGTTCAGCCAACGATATGGTGATATCGCCCTCTTGCTCCATGTCAAGACTGATGAGCCCTTACTCCGAGCATTAATTCAATTCTGGAACCCGGGATATAGTTGCTTCACTTTTAACCAAGAGGACATGGTGCCTACCATCGAAGAATACACTACATTGCTGCATTGTGAAAGCATCAAGCTTGAGCGAGCCTACATTAAACACATCAAAAGCCAGCCCTTCAAGAATGCACTAGCCAAAGTTGCAGGAGTAGATGAGAAATGGGTAATCGATCGGACTCAGCGTAGAGGCAGTGGAGAAGGAATTGAATGGATCCACATAAAGCAACTAATGAAAAACCACCCTGATGAGTGGAAGACCATAGACCTTTTTGCACTGGGTCTGTACGGTTTGATTATCTTTCCGAAAGCTTTGGGGTGCATTGACGCTGCCGTGGTGGAACTATTTGAGCAACTTTCTAAACGAATTAACCCAGCACCAGCCGTCTTGGCCGAGACCTTTCGATCGCTCAACCATTGCCGAAGAACTGGCGGAGGAAGATTTACTGGGTGTATTCAGCTCCTTCAGGTCTGGATTCACAGCCATTTCTGGAAGACTAACGGGGTTGCCTACCGCCGTTTCAGCACCACCTATTCACCTCTAGGTGAATTCATCACCTTGAAATGGCATGAAGGCGCTTCGAAAGAAAATGGATGAAGGTCTTTACGCATCTTCAGGATCAGGATATTGTCTGGAGAGCCCCCTGGCTATTTCTCAGTGACGTTCTTTTCCGATGTGGTGACTCTGACACTGTGACCTTACTTGGACTTTGGGGAGCAGTCGGGTATGCTCCGCTATTAGCACTTAGACAGTACGGAGCACGTCAGTTTGTCCCAGCAACATGCGGGTTGGCTAAGTCAGAGTTTGAGTACCACGGCGACAGCTATAAGAAGATGATCAAAGAAGCAGCCGATTCGTGGAGGAAAGTATTCCGGATGGATGTTGTAGCTGCCAGAAGCATGCTCACTCCGGATTATGTGGAGTGGCGAAGGTCAAGAAAGAATGACAACATCCCTGTGCCAGACCGTGATGACACCCGGACCATGGAAGAACACCTCATGCATGTCCCTTCTGAACTCGAGATAGCCAAGACCGAGTTTGAAGCCGTGAATAATGAGCTGAAGCAAAGAATAAAGGAACTTGAAGCTGAACGTTATCAGTGGAAGCTCGATGTTGACTCTCAGAAAGATCGGGCAGAAAAACTGGAAAAAGAACAAAAAAGAGTCCGTTTTGAGCTCGAAGACTTGAGAAAAGGGTATCAGGATAAGGTCAAGGATAATTCCAAGTTGAAGGTAACCTCTGAATACTGGAAAGACGAAGCTCATAGCCTGAAAAGGAAGTTTGAGGGGCCTGATGAGAAAGCTTGGAAGGAACAGATGAAGACTGCCCAAAGACGCTTGGCAGATAGTCAATATCAGAACCAGCGCTTGAGAGTTCGGATAGCTGACTTAGAAAAAAGACATGAGAAAGATGACAAGACAATAGCTGAGTTAGAAGCTATTATAGATGGGTTCAAGAGGCAAGCAAACGAGCTTCAGATAGTGCCTTTCGACGGAGGATTACAATGGCGTTTCCGTTGGGAACAAGCACAGCGAAGGGTGAGGGCCCGAGACGCAACCATCCGAGATTTCCTGGATCAAGTGCAAAACGCAGCCCGTCATCTTCACGGCCTAGCAAGGGAAGCTGGTGTGGTTCGACAGGGCATCCTACCAGTGACAAAGGAAGGCAGAAGACTTGTCAACCTACTGGAAGCTGTTCGGGGTCTAGAGGATTTAGTCCGAATGTACCTTTAATCTGTTTTTATGTCTCTTAAAAGATAAGACATTTTTGTCTGAACAAGGGTTATTTATAATAATGAACACTTTTCTGGATCAATGCCTCCAATTGCATACATCATGCATTGCATTTCTTGCATCTTATATTTCATGTATGTTATTTTATATATATATATATATATATATTTTTTTTCCATGTTTTTACATTCGTATTAACTAACAGAATATGTCTCAGACACCGAGCTTACCACCACAAGCATCAGATACACATCACCCGCACAATACTCGAGCAAAAAAGAGACAAATGGAAGCCAGAATGGAGAAGATCGAAGAGCACATGGCAAGACTTCAAAAGGAACTAGAAGATAAGATGGCTCAGAACAGTGAAAGTACTCTTGAGTCCATCAAGAAAAATCAGGAGTCCTTGGTCGACCAAATCGTAGCCAAGTTGTCAGGTCTACAGCAAGCTAGTGCATCAGGGGGCATTTCTTCCGAGGGGGGTGGCCATACCACCAACCCCGCAAGTGGTTCTCTCACCCGGAATATTACCCGGGGATGCATCTGCTACTAAAGGGAAAGCAGCACTACCCGGGGACTCATTCGTTACCAAAGCGAAAGTTGCACCTGCTGTGAAGATACAAACTTCTACAATCATCCCTGATGATCATCCAGATGATTATCACGTCCCAGACTTTGACGAGGAAGATAAAGCTAAAAAGATGGAAGAAAAGATAAAAATATTAGAAGATCAAATAAAGATGGTCCAGGGAGACCATGATTATTATGGAGTGGACGCAATGGAGCTGAGCCTAGTTCCAGACTTGGTGCTTCCACCAAAGTTTAAAGTTCCTGAGTTTGAAAAGTTCGACGGGAACAGTTGCCCTTCAGCCCATATTACTATGTTCTGTCGAAAGATGACAGGATATGGCGGGAATGACCAACTCCTGATCCATTGTTTTCAAGAGAGCCTGTCCGGTTCAGCTATTCGGTGGTACAACCAGCTTAGCCGAACTCATATCAAGACGTGGAAAGACTTAGCCAAGTCTTTCTTGGAGCAGTATAAGCATATCAACGATATGAGACCAGACCGGGTCATGTTACAAAGCCTAGAGAAGAAACACAATGAGAGTTTCCAACAGTACGCACAGAGATGGAGGGATTTATCTGTGCAAGTTCATCCACCCTTGGATGAAAAGGAAACAAGAAAGCTATTTGTACAGACCTTGAAGGCACCTTACTTCGGGCACTTGGTAGCAATCACGTCGGGAAGTTTCTCAGATTTAGTCATGGCCGGTGAAATGATCGAGTTGGCCATTAAACAAGGAAAGATTGAGGGAGGAGACTCCACTAAAAAAACTCCCATGAAGAACAAAGAGCGAGAGATCAACAATGTAAACACCTACAGTGTTAACAAAGGGGTAACGATCTCAAGCTCAAATTCCACAGCAGCTGTACCATCCGGTACTTCTAGACAGAACCAGAGGGAACCAAGAAGAGAAAGGGAAAGGGAGCAGTTTGATCCCATCCCCATGACGTATAAAGAACTATACCAACAGCTCTTCGACACTCATGCAGTGTCGCCTTATCCTATGAATCCAATAAATCCCCCTTACCCGAAATGGTATGACGAGAGCGCTCACTGCGAATATCATGGCGGTGTGCAGGGGCATTCGATTGAAAGTTGTCTCGCATTCAAGAGACTTGTGCAACGGATGAGAAACAAGAATTGGATCGCTTTCAACTCCGGAGCACCAAATGTCGCTCAGAATCCCTTGCCCAATCATCAGGAGACAGGAATTAATGCCATTACTACTGAAGGGGGAAGGAGAATTAAATCAAGGGTTTCAGAAATTAAATCTCCTTTGGCTTGGGTATGGAGCCAAATGGTAAAAGCAGGATTTCTTGCACCATATTCAGATACGATAGAAAATGAAGATGGTAACCATTGTTGTTACCACAACAAAGAAGGGCATAAAGTGCAAGATTGCCCAGAGTTCAGATTGTTAGTCCAGCTCATGATGGATCGAAAGGAGTTGGAATTTTACGAAGAAATTCAAGATTCTTGGGAAGCAGATGTTTGTGCCACCGGAGAATCATCAGATAGAAAATTTGGTAGGGGTAGTCCTTTGATAATTACCCCTAAGGCAAGCATGACAGTGACAACACCAGCCAAGGTGGTAATCTCTGCACCGCGGCCTTTTCAATATAAGGACAATCGGCAAGTGCCATGGAAGTACGAGTGTCAGGTGAGCACTTCCGGAGGAGGTAATAGTAAAGTGGGGCAAAGACCACTGGAGCCATTCAAAGAAGATGTGCTAGTCGTCAATGAACCTATAAAGGAGGAAGAAGCTAAAGAGTTCCTCAAGATCTTGAAGCACAGCGAGTACAACATTGTAGAACAGCTCCACAACTTACCTACACGTACTTCAATGCTAGCACTATTTTTAAGCTCGGAAGCACACCGAGAAGCGTTGTTGAATGTCCTTAATCAAACGTTCGTGCCACAAGACATACCAGTCAGCAAAATGGATCGACTGGTGAACAATATTCAAGCTGATAATCTCATCTCGTTTTCAGATGATGAGATTCCATCAGGAGGAAGAGGCCGAACGAAGGCGTTACACATTACTACCCACTGTAAGGGGCACGCTTTACTAAGTGTCTTAATCGATAATGGCTCAGCCCTAAACGTGATGCCTTTGATTACATTGAAGAGGCTACCAATAGATACCTCTCATATGAGAGCTTGTCAGAATGTGGTCCGAGCATTTGATGGGACCAAAAGAGAGGTAATCGGAAAGATCGAGATACCATTGACCATTGGACCAGCCACCTATGATGTTGAGTTCCTTGTGATGGATATCATGCCGTCCTACAGTTGTCTTTTGGGAAGGCCGTGGATTCATCAAGCAGGTGCAATACCCTCCATGTTGCACCAGAAAGTCAAATTTGTCATTGATGGGGCCTTAGTAATTGTCAATGCTGAGGAAGATATCGTAGCAAGCGTAACCACAGAGGCCCCATACATCGAAGTAGACGAGGAAGCAGTAGAATGTTCGTTCCGCTCCTTGGAGTTTGTGAATGCCACATTCGTGGCGGAAGGAAAGAGAATCCCAAGACCTCGACTCTCCAAATGCACAAGGATGGAGATCAAGCAAACCCTGGGCCGAGGCGCCAGAACTGGGAAAGGTTTTGGGAAATATTTGCAAGGGATGATCAATCCTGTCCTTCCTATCTCTAAATTAGACCAATTTGGGCTCGGTTTTCAGCCCAGTTATCATGAAAAGAGAAAGGAGATCCAAAAGAACCGGGAGAGAAGGTTGGCCAGATTGACTGGAAACAAACTCCAATGGAAGCCTATGACATTCCCGCCGCTTTTCAGAACATTCAAGTCAGGTGGTTATGTGTTTGAGACCACCACATCCGAGTTAGAAACGGCTTTGGAAGATCTGAACGTTAATGCCGTGACCACAGAAGATGTTGACAACAGAGATAGATCCGGGATATGCCTTCTGCCACATGGGTTCGTGCCTAGCAGTTGGTCGGTGGAAGAACTACCTGTGGTTTACAAGAATCTTTCAGAGTAATATTCGAACTATCCCTATTTGCCTATACCCGGGGCAATAGGCGATCTTTTGTAAGGGTGAATAAATATTTTGTTTAAGTTTAATAAAGGATGCATTTTTCTTTTCCATGGCAAACAAAGTTTTCTTTTATTCATTATCTATCTCCTTCAGTATTTCATTTCCCGTTACTCTCAAAGTTAGTTCTTGACTATTCCGTGTGGGATATTATCCTCTCACACATACACATCTTCCTCCTTTCAGGTTCCCAGATAACGATAATGTGGGCGCTAATGACCCTGATCCGGAGGTGGATTTTGAATCAACCATTTGTCTTGGGGAATTTGAAGAATGCGATAATGAAGAAGAGTACAACTTACCTACCGAATTGTTGAGAATGATAGAAAAAGAAGAAAAGCAAATACTGCCGCATGAGGAGGCGATCGAAATCTTAAATTTGGGCATTGAGGAAGATCGAAAGGAGGTTAAAATCGGCACAACTCTTTCGACTGAAGCAAGAAAAAACCTGATAGCCTTACTTCAGGAGTACGAAGATGTGTTTGCTTGGTCGTATCAAGACATGCCGGGACTAGACACAGATATGGTAGTTCACAAACTGCCAATCAAACCAGAATTCAAACCTGTGCAGCAAAAACTGAGAAGAATGCGACCAGAAATGCTCCTTAAGATCAAGGAGGAAGTCAAGAAGCAATTCGATGCCGGTTTTCTCCAAGTAGCCAAATACCCTGAATGGGTGGCCAACATAGTGCCTGTGCCGAAGAAGGACGGGAAAGTGCGCATGTGTGTCGATTACCGGGACCTTAATAAGGCCAGTCCAAGGACAACTTTCCTCTGCCACACATAGACACTCTGGTGGACAATACGGCCGGGAACGCCTACTTTTCATTCATGGATGGATTCTCGGGGTACAATCAGATCAAGATGAATCCCGAAGACATGGAAAAGACCACTTTCGTCACAATGTGGGGAACTTTCTGTTACAAAGTGATGCCTTTCGGATTAAAGAATGCCGGGGCAACATATCAGAGAGCTATGGTGACCCTATTCCACGACATGATGCACAAAGAGATCGAAGTTTATGTTGACGACATGATTGTTAAGGCACAAACCGAGAATGAACATGTCAAGAATCTGAAGAAGCTCTTCCATAGATTGAGAAAGTTCCAACTGAGACTAAACCCTAGCAAATGTACCTTCGGGGTAACATCTGGAAAACTATTAGGCTTTATAGTCAGCAGGAGAGGCATACAGGTCGATCCTGATAAGGTTAAGGCTATCCAGAATCTACCTCCACCACGAACCCAAAAAGAAGTCCGAGGTTTTCTGGGCAGACTAAACTACATAGCTCGATTTATCTCTCAGTTAACCGACAAATGTGACCCCATCTTTCGTCTCCTCCGAAAGAATAGCCCTGGAGCATGGGATAAAAACTGTCAGATTGCATTTGAGAAGGTAAAAGAATACTTGTCTCACACTCCTGTCCTGATGTCCCCTATCCCAGGAAAACCTCTGTTTTTGTATCTCTCCATATTCGAGAACTCCATGGGGTGTGTTCTGGGTCAACACGACGAGTCTGGGAAGAAGGAAAGAGCCATCTACTACTTAAGCAAAAAGTTCACCGATTGCGAGGTCCGATATCCTCCTATTGAGAAGGTTTGTTGTGCCCTGATATGGGCTACAAAAAGACTTCGACAATACATGTTGTATCACACCACTTGGCTGATTTCCAAGTTAGACCCACTAAAATACATGATGGGTGTACCTGCTCTATCCGGAAGGTTAGCCCGATGGCAGATTCTTTTGTCTGAATTTGACATCGAATACGTGAGCCAAAAAGCGGTAAAAGGCAGTGCCATATCCGATTTTTTGGCAAGCAGAACTGATGAGAGCTATGAGCCGCTGGACTTTGATTTCCCAGACGAAGACTTAATGGCCATATCTTTAGAGGAAGCAAGCGTTTCAACAGACGGTTCCTGGAAAATGCACTTCGATGGGGCATCAAATGCACTAGGACATGGCATCGGGGCAATTCTAGTCTCCCCAGAAGGGAGTCACTACCCATTTACGAGCAGACTAAACTTTGATTGTACCAATAACATGGCAGAATACGAAGCCTGTGTCTTGGGAATTCGAGCTGCACTGGGGCAAAATATAAAGACTTTACGGGTGTATGGAGACTCAGCCTTAGTAATCTATCAGCTCCGAGGAGAGTGGGAAACCAAGGATATAAAGCTGTTAGAGTACCGAAAACTAGTGTTGGATCTGCTCGAAGAGTTCGACGAAGTCACCTTCCACTACGTGCCTAGAGAAGAAAATCAAATGGCTGACACTTTAGCTACATTGGCAGCCGCATTCAGGGTTGGTGGGGAGTCTGAAATGATGCCAATCAACATGCAATCGTATGAGTACCCAGCTCATTGTTACCAAATTGAAGAAGTGAAAGATACTAAGCCTTGGTACTTCGACATTCTGCAATATATCAAGCATCGAAGTTATCCAGAGAAAGCCACCGAAACCGATAAGAGAACCCTTAGAAGGTTGGCAGCTGGATACGTCCTTGACGGAGAGGTTTTATACAAGAAAAGCCATAACCAAGTTCTATTAAGATGCGTCGATGCTGAAGAGGCAAAAATGATAGTGGAAGAAGTACATGATGGGGTTTGTGGAGCACATGCAAATGGGCATATGATGTCAAGACAAATAATGAGATGCGGATATTTTTGGTCCTCGCTGGAAAGCGATTGCATCAACTATGCTAGGAGATGTCATAAATGTCAGATTTATGGAGACAAAATAAACATTCCACCCCATCCACTTCATGTAATGACGTCACCATGGCCTTTTTCTGTGTGGGGCATGGACGTTATCGGGCAAATCCATCCGAAGGCTTCGAATGGTCACCGTTTCATTCTCGTAGCAATTGATTATTTCACGAAATGGGTAGAGGCTGCGTCATACGCCAGTGTCACTCAATCCACTATTTGCAAGTTTCTGAAGAAAGAAATTATATGTCGGTATGGTCTACCTGAAAGGATTATCACCGATAACGCAACGAACTTGAACAACAAGATGATGAGTGCTGCTTGCGAACAGTTCAACATAAAACATCACAATTCCACTGCTTACAGACCAAAGATGAACGGAGCAGTAGAAGCAGCAAACAAAAATATTAAGAAGATAGTGGAGAAAACAACTGAAACCTACAAAGACTGGCAGAGAAGTTGCCTTTTGCTTTGTTCGCTTATCGAACCTCGGTACGTACATCGACTGGGGCAACTCCATTTTCACTAGCCTATGGAATGGAAGCAGTGCTACCCATTGAAGTCGAGATTCCGTCTCTCAGAGTCTTGTCAGAAGTCAAACTAGATGATGCAGAGTGGGCACAATCCAGATATGATCATCTTAATCTGATAGATGAAAAAAGACTGAAATCCATTCATCATGGTCAAATCTATCAGAAACGAATGATCCGAGCACACGACAAAAAGGTGCGCCCGAGAATATTCCGTGAAGGGGATCTAGTGCTAAAAAGAATTTGGCCAGTCCAGAAAGATTTCCGAGGAAAATGGACGCCAAATTGGGAAGGACCTTATGTCGTGAAGAAGGCTTTCTCCGGAGGAGCCCTTATCCTGGCTGAAATGGACGGACCTGAGCTGCCACATCCCATTAACTCGGACGCCGTCAAGAAATACTTCGCTTAGGATGAAAACCCGAGAGGGCGTCCTAAGTTGAAAAAAAAAAACGTTTAGGGTGAAAACCCGAAAGGGCACCCTAAATTGAAAAAAGAAAAAGAGAAAAAGAAGAGAAAATAAGGTGGGTTCAAGATGAAAACCCGCAAAGGGCGTCTTGCAACTAAGGATGGGTCCAAGTTGAAAACCCGGAAAGGGCGATTTGGATATCAACGGTGGAAACATCCCGGCACATGAATCTTCTACGAACTCAACAATCAGAGAAATGTTGCACCCTCCCAAACGTTGTCGCATTTTCAAAGATCCTTTGGCAAAGGTTGCATTCAAAGTCACCAAACGGCTTTTCAACTCAGAAGTGCCCACGTTATCGAGATCTAAGACATTCATTTACACACCATTGTGTATTCGTTTTCTAGAATGTTTGCCATGTATTATTTGTTCTTCTCCTCCCTTATGAATAAAGACCATATTTCCTCCAATTCCTTTTGAGCATCTTGAATTAGATTTAAACCTAATGGTTTATTTATTGTTATGAAAGATAATCGCATATTACTGTACAAAGATTCATTGAAAAGTACAGGTACCCAGAAGCCGATCAAGGCTCATACACATGCTTGAGATGGTTGAGGAGCATCTTCAAAAAAAAAATCGTCAAACATTTGAAGAATTCAAGATCAAAGATCGGAACTTCAAGCTCAAGAGTCAACAACGACAGGCCACCGGAGATCGAGATTACTCTCCAGAGCCCAGAATAACATATGTTACATATGCATTTTAGGCATACCTAAGAGCATGACATCCATAACATCACATATATGCATATCTTTGCAGGTTTTACCCAGAGCCAATTTCAACTTCACAACGAAGGATATTGGACTCCAGACAACGTAAGTTCAACTTCACGACGAAGGGACCGCTGGTTGTCAACGAACATTTCTCAATTTCAGAGCCAATTTCAACTTCACAATGAAGGATATTGGACTCCATACAACGTAAGTTCAACTTCACGACGAAGGGACCGCTGGTTGTCAACGAACATTTCTCAATTTCAGAGCCAATCTCAACTTCACAACGAAGGATATTGGACTCCAGGCAACGTAAGTTCAACTTCACGACGAAGGGACCGCTGGTTGTCAACAAACATTTCTCAATTTCAGAGCCAATTTCAACTTCACAACGAAGGATATTGGACTCCAGACAACGTAAGTTCAACTTCACGACGAAGGGACCGCTGGTTGTCAACGAACATTTCTCAATTTCAGAGCCAATTTCAACTTCACAACGAAGGATATTGGACTCCAGGCAACGTAAGTTCAACTTCACGACGAAGGGACCGCTGGTTGTCAACAAACATTTCTCAATTTCAGAGCCAATTTCAACTTCACAACGAAGGATATTGGACTCCAGGCAACGTAAGTTCAACTTCACGACGAAGGGACCGCTGGTTGTCAACAAACATTTCTCAATTTCAGAGCCATTTCACTTCACAACGAAGGATATTGGACTCCAGACAACGCAAGTTCAACTTCACGACGAAGGGACCGCTGGTTGTCAACGAACATTTCTCAATTTCAGAGCCAATTTCAACTTCACAACGAAGGGTATTGGACTCGAAACAACACAATTTGGCTCGAGAGTAGATTTCAACTCCACGACGGAGGATATCTAACTCAAAGCCAAACTTCACAACGAATGACTCATACTCAGAATCTTCCAGTTTTGACTCAACCTCACGACAAGGGAATCATTTCATGATCGAATTTCAACTCTATGACAAGAATAGTTGATGTGACCGAAATTTGTGTCTTTTATCTTTGCTCTATTTTCGTTACACGATAATGAGCAAAGAGGGGCAGCTAAAGACACTGAATTTCGACATATTTTTATTTATAGTATATATATATATATATATATATATATATATATAATATATATATATATATATTAATTGGCTTTTATTTCACTTTTACAGGTCACCCAACCCGTTACAAGGTCAAACAGTGGCCCAAGTTACAAACCCAGCAAGTGGTCCAGCACCAGGCCCAAACCCATGTCAAACCCGTGTAGACTTAGGTTTCCAGAAACCCTAAGCGCCGCATGCCCTCCCTCGATCTCATCCAGCGCCGTTCTGCTCAAGGATACCACGACCAAATTCCTTGATCAACAGCCCCCACGAGTCTTCGCCATACACGCCTCTATCCCATGCTTCTCGGCAACAGATCACATCGTGGATGTTTAGGACCCAAAATAGCAAATAACAAGTGTTTTAGTCCAAACAAACCTCTTAAAATTCGGAACTAGAGATAGCATTATTATGTGTATAAATACCCATGTAATCAACGATATCAGGGGGTTTTTTTTTGGATATAAAATACAAGAAGAGATTACTAGCAATTTTTTAGCAAAAACAGAGCTTTCTTTGCAAATTTTCGAGAGAACAATAGGTAAAGTTCTTACCTTTTGGTAGTTATTTGCATGCTCGCCCGTTTGCTTCTCTTTTCCTTTGTCTTATATCAAAATACGCTAAAAAACGCCGATGAACAGGGGGGTTTTCGAAGTCTCGAACCCAGATTCACACCCTGAGGCTTTTTTTGAGAAAACTGTTTAGATTTTCAAAACGAGGGCACCGAGAGCTTTAAAAAAATAAAAAACTTTTTTGATTTTGCCACCGATGACGGCGGCCGGGCGATCACGGCGGCCGGCGAGGTGCGCGGTGCCAGAGTCTGGGTTCACATGAACCCCACGACGGCGTGTTCATCTTTCTGGATGAAATTTGAAAGAGAACATTGAGGGAAGGAGAGGCTCTCTCGATGGAAGGAGAGAAAATGAACTAAAACTTTTGATCCAGGCTTATATCAGATCCGTGTTTTGGTAATAAATTAGGGTAAACTACTCTTTCGGTCCCTCCTTCCTTAAAGGCTCGTTATTTGGTCCCAAATCCGATTTTAAATTCCGATTTACTTTCAAATTGGCCACTTGATTGCTTTCTTTTCATCCAATCCTTATTATATATATAATACAAAATATTTTTTTTTTTGGTGTTTTATTTATTTATGTTATTATACCATTTTTCATTATTTCTTATATATACGTAGATATATTATCGTTCGTACTTCTTTTTTTATTTCATTTCATTTTGTATCTTTCTTTTTGTTTTTTTATACTATATCTTGTTTAAACGTTATTATATATATATATGTTTTGTATTTATCTTATTTCCTTACTTTTGTATTACTATATTATTTAATTTTTCTATTATTATTATATATTTTTCCTTCTCTCTCATATTTAGCTATTCTATATATATGGAATTAATATTATTGTTTATATTAATTTAC
The DNA here is from genome assembly GCF_006381635.1 of Hibiscus syriacus. Taxonomy (NCBI): domain Eukaryota; kingdom Viridiplantae; phylum Streptophyta; class Magnoliopsida; order Malvales; family Malvaceae; genus Hibiscus; species Hibiscus syriacus. The sequence continues at coordinate 1,288,832 of NW_024062608.1, forward strand.
CTCATACGCTACTATTTTACATTTTTTATATACTATGTACGTTTTATTTAATTCTTATCACTTTACATTTGTATACTATTTATTTCACCTTTATTATGTTTTATTTATTTATTTATTCTTTCTTTTTTTATTGGGTTATTTTCTTATTTCTTATTCTTTTTTTTTTATCGTATCACATGTTGTATGTCTTCATTTTATTTCCTTCATGTTCATATCTCCATGACGATTATGTACTTTGGTGTATCATCTATGTTATTTTTGTTCTTTGTTTCGTTTTCTCTATCTTTCAATTTTAATTCATTTTCATCACCTTTTCTAATATACGTTCGGCTCCTAAAAGGTTCACTTTCAAGTCAATCAATTGTAAGTAATCGGATCGATATTTTACCTTCCAATTTAAAATTACGATTTTCTTAATTAAAGACAACTGGAAATTACACAGTACCGAAAGGGCAGTTCAAGGGTGCTAACCCTTCCTTGACTGTAACCGACTCCCGAATCCGACACATCTTGTAAGACGCAGATCAGGTAAGAAATAAGGTACCCGTCAACCCATTTATTTTTAAATAAATGATCGGGTGGCGACTCCAATCCACTTTTTCCTAAGTCGAAGCCCAATTCCGTGGCCCAACCGAAAGACGGTTGCGACAAATATTATAATTTATGTTATAAATATATTCTTATGGAATTTTATAGTTTATATTATAATTAATATATTATTATTGCACAAACTAACAACCTCAATAGCAAAGAATTGACGTTGTTTCTTGAGGTATCATGTCGAGCACTATAAATATCAGGGGTGTAAGCGTTCAATGTCAATCGTTATTTATCTTTAACATATATTACCTTACACTTAGCCCAGATTATAAAAATATATTATTATATACTATTTTGTTTCTTTATTTTTCTTTTTATAATAAAAATAAATAATATTTTTTAAATTAATATATTTAATTAATTTTTATTTATTCTAAAAATATATTTCTATATTATATTTTATATTTGTTTATAATTAATATATTTTTATAAAATAAAAATTAATTTTAATATTAATTTAACCTAAATATTTTTGTTAATATTATAACAACATTTCAGTTTGATCCATTGTTTAATTAGTAGATTCATTTCAAGGTTTTAGATTTAACCTTTTCCTCTCATATTTAATTTCATCAATTTTCAATGATGACATAAGTCAGCATCTTATTTAAGGATATTAATTTATTAATAAAAATACATATAGATATATCAAATCAGTTAATGTAAGGAAAATAATCAAAATGAAATTTAGGGTATTAGGCCTACTCAAATATTATTTTGGGAAATATGACATTATCTACAATGCATCTTGAGCTCGTCCCGTCCTCGGATATTAATATTTAATGGTTCTCGCGTTGTGGGCCCTATGTGGATCATTATTTTATTTTAGATTTAATGACTCGTCACCTCGACGTAATGAGTCCAATAAAAATAATTTTTTGTAAAAATTTTACAATAAAAAGTATATAGATATATATTTTTTTAAAACAAATAGGGGAACTCGTCATATTGACATAATAAGTTCCTTCAAATTCAAAGTTATTAGCCGTTGGTTAACGGGGCAGTCGGACAGAAACGGGCAGCAACGGTCACATGGAACTCTTTACCTAGACGTGACAAGTTTCCCTGGATAAAATTTTAAAAATTAAAATTAAAGAAAAATGAATTATTAATGTAATAAATAAATTTTTACATGAAATTACAACGCAAATTTATCTATGTCTTCGAAGTTCTTGACGATGCCGAGGAGTTGTCGAATGATAATGCCGCAGGGCTCGTCAAGTACGCCAAAGGCGTAGGCCTTAGTTGTTGTCATCGTCGTCTTGCCAAGGAGGTGTACTTAACACACTCTACGATCAACCTTTGGAATACGGTGATGGATTTATGACATTTTACGCCATCATCGCAGTAACTGCTTCAACTTGGGTGAGTGGGACCATATGGCTTCGGTGACCATATAGGATATGGTCCCACTCACCCGTAACCGCATATTCTGTGAATTATCCTTGAGTGTATTGTGGTGCATCCCATGAACCTCCAACCCAATTTGGTCGAGTCTCGTCTGAAGCGTGAAATAGAGGATATAAATCGAAACTGGCCTAAGATGCATGATAGTACTCTTCAGCGGCAGATGCTGAAGCGGAAGCAGAAGATGATGATGTTTTCTTCTTGGACTTGGACTTGGCGCGTCTGGCCTGATGATTTTGTCATTATTTCCTTTCTTCCCGGTATTGTCAAATATGGTTTCTTGTTTGCTTCGTAATTTCGAAGATAGGGAGAATAAGCAAAATCGAGGTCCAGTGGTGTAATGTCCTGACGCTGGGGGAGCGATTGGTTACGTTGATTCCATTGCTCGATGTAAAATATGTTCCTCACCATCCAATTCTCAGTATGTTTTCCACTCGTATCGATTGCATGGAGCGCATCCATTTCAACCGTAAGCGTAGGAATTGACTAGTGCGATGGAAAATATCGTATCACTCTGTCTGTAGTGTGTCACTCTACAATCGCATAATGCAACAATGGTGTCACGGCACACTATAAGTAGGACCCTAAAAAAAATCCCCCGACAATACATGTATGATCTTTTCATCGACCTACGGAAGCCAAGAGAATTGTAAATATTAAACATCAAAGTTAATATATATATAAAGTTAAAAAGATTAAAAAAAATTGTATGTCATATTGCATGTCAACCAACTATTTCGATCTGCATCCGTACATCTCATGCAGTGGCACATAAAATATTTAAAATAAAAATATTATAAAAAATAAAAAAATAATTGAATTTATGAAATTAAAAAATTAAATAAATGAAGTTAAACAATTACCTTGCAACCAATGAAAACTCGACCAGGGCATTTGTAACTGGCATAAAAAACAGTAAGCGATACCAAGCCCAAGACTGTAGCAACATCAGACAACCTGCTACAATGGTTTTTTGACCCGGTTGGGAAGTTTGGCCTTACAAAGCTCCCAGTAAAAAAAAGGCCAAAATCCCCGAGCCCCAACTGGTATTACGACACACAACGAATTCTTTCAAATATCGTAGATACTACTCGTGCACCAAATTACCGGATTTTTCTGGTAATAATTGTTGGAAATCATAGAATTAAGGGACTGAATCTTCTTCCTTATTTTTAGGAGTTAACCTAGTGTAAATATGTCTCTAATTGTAGTTCCTAATTTTTAGGGATACTTTCCTATTTTTTGCATTAATTCTTACTTTAAAGATGTAATCTTCTGTTAGAAAAATATCAGAATCATTTTTCTCAAAACTGTTTATGGCATCAAAGCTGTAGGGATAATTCTGATATATTCCACTTCTTTAATTTTCTCCTGTATGTTGTTTTTTCTATCATGGCAAACACTGGAAATATTTTTGATTCTGAGACTTCCCAAGTAACTTAGAATGTCAACCAAGCACTATCTCATAGTGATGTTAATTCGTCCCTCATAATCACTAATCGCCGATTAGATGTGAAGATATTTTTTACAGTGGTCTCAATCGGTACTCATGGTGATTCGAGGCCGTAGAAAACTAGGATATATCGGTGGATAAATTCCACGTCCTCAACTTACTGATCCTACATATGCTATCTGGGAACTCAATAATTCTGTTGTTATAGCCTGAATGATCAACTCCATGGAGAGTCACATAAGCCGAGCCTACCTCTTGTTCAAGACTGCAAAAGAAATGTGGGATGTAGTCAAGGCGAACTATTATGATATAGGAAATGCTTTTTAAGTTTTTGAAATCAAGCTAAAGTTAAAAGACATTCAGCAAGAAACTCTTGAAGTTACATAGTACTACAACAACTTAAAAGTCTTATGGCAGGAACTCGATATGTACTATGAAGTGGATTGGGGTGAAGACTTGGAGCACACCAAGTTCATGTCACATCTCAATAAAGAGCGGCTCTATGAGTTCCTAGCAGGGTTGAACCGAGACTTAGATGAAGTTCGTGGCCGTATTCTGGGTAGGACGTATCTTCCAACCATTAGAGAAGCATTTATAGAGGTTTGAAGAGAAGAAATCGTTGCTGAGTAATGATGGGAGATTCCAATGAACAAAAACCTGTGACCAATTCTGGTCATAGTCCTATTGATCATCTGCCCTGGCCTCCAGGGGCCCTCAATCTCAAAAAATAAAATAGGGAATGATTCAAAACTAAGTTGCTTATGAGATCGACAGTGGTGTAGCTACTGTAACCGTACCGGTCACACAAATGAGAAATGTTTCAAGCTCCACGGTTATCCTGGTACAACAAAAATTCAAAATGAAAACAAGGCTCTTTTATCCTTGGGCAGCTCATCCACACGACCCCTGTACCTACTGAAGATGTTCAGGATGTTTGCCTAACAAAGTCCCAACTTGAAACTCTTCACAAGTTACTCGGTGCACCAATAAGCCATGGTTCATTGGCTGTTCAAAGTACTGCTTTTAATTTTACTTCTGAATCTAGTAATTATCCATCCTGGATTCTAGATTCGAAAGCATTCGATCACATAACAAGTAATTTATCACTATTTCATATGTATGTCCCCTGCCACAACCAATCTCGAATTCGGATAACTAATGGTTTATACTCATCTATTTGGGGTTGTTCGACTCACTAAGGACTTCTCACTCGAGAAAGTTCTTCATGTCCCTAATTTATCTTATAATTTACTGTCAGTAAGTAAATTTACTGATGACAAGGCTGTTATGCTGAATTTTTGCTGATGGTTGTATTATACAGGAACATAATCGAGGAGAATTATTGACACTGCTAAGGTTGATGATAGACTCTATATTTGGATGACTACAAGGATAAGAATAAAAAAGGAGTATTTTCTCTCTCTTCTTTAAATGAGGACACTGTCATGATGTGGCATCATAGGTTAGGACATCCAAATTTCTTATATTTGAAGTATTTTTCCTATGTTATTTCGGAATAAAAAAATCAATTCCCTGAAATGTGAAATCTGCCAATTGTCAAAAGATACCCGTGTTCCTTATCCTTTAAAGCCTTATACAATCCAAACCTTTCTCTTTGATTCATAATAAACTATGGGGGCCAAGTCGTGTTAAAAACATTACGAGTGCTAGATGGTTCATAACATTTATTGATGGCCATACTAGAGTATGTTGGGTTTACCTTCTAAAAGAAAAAACAGAAACACCAAAAGTATTCAAGAATTTCCACTTTATGATATGAACCCAATTTGACTCAAACATACACACGCTCTGCACTTATAATGGAAGTGAGTATTTCATTTGTTTTAAGCCCTATATCTCTGAACCAGGCATCATTCATCAAAGCACTTGTCCTGACACACCTCAACAAAACGGAATCTTAGAAAGAAAAAAATAGACATCTACTAGCTATTGCTCGAGCCTTAATGTTTACCATGAAAGTTCTAAAATACCTATGGAGGGATGCCGTCCTTACTGCATGTTATTTAAATGTATGTCCTCTAGAGTTCTTAATCCCCAAACTCCTTTACATGTCCTACTAGCCAAGATATTTGGTTGTAAAGCCTTTGTACATAATCACCAACCTAATCAATCCAAACTTGATCCCCGAGTACACCTATACGTCTTTGTTGGCTACTCATCCACAAAAAAAGGATACAAATGTTACTCACCCACCTTGTATCGTATATTTGTCTCTCATGATGTCACATTTTTTTAAAACGACCCTTATTTTTCTGCCACTCATCTTCAGGGGAGACTCTTAGTGAAGATGAGACTCTTCATACTCTTCTTATTATACCCCCTGAATCTATCCTTAACACTATTATCACACAAAATTCTAAGGGCGACTCTGTCCTCATAACACCAGATTTGAGTTTTCCACTGGAGAGAAATGAATTTTTTCAGCGATGAATTTCCATTGGAAGTAAGCTTTATCAACCTAATCCCTCTGAGAAACCCCAGCTAAAGCCTCCAGAAATCATTGTTTATTCTCGGAAACATTTTCCTCCTAAAAACGACACAGCAGCGGTGCTAAATTCATCCAATTCCAAGGAATGTCTCGTTCCAGATCAGTCTCCTGGTTCGTCGAATATGGATCTCCTCACTGCTGTTCGTAAAGGCACAAGAGCTTGTACTCAGCATCCAATCTCTCGGCTTTTATCCTATGAAAATTTATCTAAAGCTTACAAAACTTTTGTAACTAATATTGACAGTGTAGAGACTCCAAGAATATAAAAAGGCTTTGGAATCAACCGAATGAAGACATATTGTTTTTGAAGAAATGAATGCTCTAAAAATAATGGGACATGAGAAGTTACAGATCTGCCATAAAGGAAGAAATTGTGGGTTGTAAATGGATTTTCACCATAAAAATCAAGCCTGATGGGAGTATTGATCGGCACAAGGCCCGACTTGTGGCAAGAGGCTTTACTCAAACCTATGGTCTCGACTATGATGAGACGTTTGCCCCCGTTGCAAAGCTAAATACTGTTCGAGTGCTTCTTTCCTTAACTGTTAACCTTGATTGGCCCTTAACACAACTTGATGTAAAAATGCATTCCTCAATAGAGACTTGAGCGAGGAGGTATATGGAATTTCCACCAGGCTTTGAAGAAGAAAAAGAGCGAGTATGCAGATTAAAGAAGTCACTACACGGACTAAAACAGTCCCTAAGAGCTTGGTTCAGCCGGTTTACCAAGGATATGACCAGTAGGAATTACACTCAAGGCAAGCAGATCATACATATTTTACAAACACTCGGGAAGTGGGAAATACTCTATTCTTATCGTCTATGTTGATGATATTATTCTAACAGGGGATGATTCGAGTGAGTTGTTGAAACTAAAAGATTTCATCAACACATAATTTGAGCTTAAAGATTTGAGGAATCTCAAATACTTCATTGGCATGGAAGTAGCACAGACTCGGACACGTATTTCTATTTCCCATGAAAATATGTTTTGATTTATGGCTGAAACTGGCATGCTAGGTTGTAAACCTGCCGAGACCCCAATGAAGTTCAATTCTAAGCTAGGTAATGATGATGATAGGGAAGACGTAGACAGTAGGAGATATCAACGACTCATCGGAAAACTAATTTATCTATCTCACACCTGACCTGATATTGCATTCGGTGTGAGTGTCATCAGTCAGTATATGCATGCTCCAAAGGAAAAACATTGGAGGTAGTTTACAGGATTCTAAGGTATGAAGGGAACACAGAGTAAAGGTCTCATTCAAGAAAAACACCAGTCGTGACATAGAACTTTACATTGATGCTGATTGGGCAGGATCATTGAGTGACAGACGATCTGCAAGTGTTTATTGTAGCTATGTATAGGGCAATCTTGTGAAATAGAGAAGTAAAAAACAGTCTGTTGTGGCTCGTAGCAGTGCAGAGGCAAAATATCGAGCTTTATCTCATGGTATATGTGAGGGAATTTGGTTACAAAGAGTAATGAAGGAACTTAAAGTATCCTATGCTAAACCTATAAAGGTATATTGTCAAGCTACTGTCAGTATAGCACATAACCCAGTTCATCACGATCGTACTAAACACGTGGAGATAGATCGTCATTTCATCAAAGAGAAGGTAAATTCAGGAGATGTTTGTATCACATATCTTCCTACTAAGCAACAAGTTGCAGACTTACTAACTAAAAGTCTGAGTAAGAACGTGTTTGAAGATTTTATTGGCAAACTGGGGTTGATAAATATCTACCCACCAGCTTGAGGGGGAGTGTTGGAAATCCTATAATTAAGGGACTGAATCTTCTTCCTTATTTTTAGGAGTTAACCTAGTGTAAATATGTCTCTAATTGTAGTTCCTAATTTTTAGGGATACTTTCCTATTTTTGCAGTAATTCTTACTTTAAAGATGTAATCTGTTGTTAGAGAAATATCATAATCATTTTTCTCAAAACTGTTCAATAATATCCCTCCGATCACTTGTAGAAGAAATGCTTGGGAGGTGAAAACAACTTCCGCCTCGGTAGAGTCACCTGTGACTTGGAATTAGGACTCCAACCACGTTATCATCACCCGATAGCCCCTCATGACGTTGAAAGATGGCCATTTCCCAAAAACTTGATAGATCAACGTCGCTGGGTCGTACGCGTTCTACGCAACCACGGGGGCTCCATTGACAGGAACACCGAGTTGGCAAGCGACGTCTTCCAGATTAATTGTCGCTTCTCCACTCGAAAAATGGAACGTATGCGTCTAGGGCCACCAACATTCGATCAGAGCCTTGATCAACACCGGGTACACCTTGAAGCCATGTAAAAATATGGTAAAAATAAATCGGATTGATGTAGATGTGTTATCATCCGCTGATGCATCTCTCTAGTTGTCATCCCCGACTACAATTACCCCATTCATCGTAATTCGATATGCATTCGATCGATGAAACATAAGAGTTATCCAGTAACAACATATATTCTCGGGTTGTCATTTTGACAGAACGTATGAAATTTTACAATTTTTTTAGATTTAGGGTTTGGTAAAAAACCAAAACCCTAAACACATATTTATAGCCTTACTTCAACCGACTATAAACAACTAATTTTTTGAAATCCCGAGGGAACTAGTCACGTCGAGGTGACGAGTTCTATGCGATCGTTGCTGCCTGTTGACCAACGGCTAGAAAACAACTAGTAATTTTGAATTTGAAGGAACTCCTCACGTCGACGTGACGAGTTCCCCTATTTTTTTAAATTATATATATATATATATATATATATATATATATATATTATTGTAATTTTTTTATAAATTTTTTTATTGGACTCGTTACGCCAAAGTGATAAGTCATTAAATATGAAATAAAATAATAACCCACATGGGACTCACAGTACGGGATTCATTAAATATTAATATCCAAAAGAATTCGTCACGTTGATGTGACGAATTTAGGATGTACTATAGAGAATGCTATATTTCCTAAAATAGGTCCAATACCTTAAATAAATTACTTGCGTGGGGTATTGGGCCAAAAAATCCCCATAACCGAAAACCAACAAAATGTGTAGGCCACTTTACATAGCCTTTCACTAGCGCTAATAGTAACCCTTTCTGCTATATATAGTAGTATGCAAAATGAATATATATATATATATATATATATATATATATATATTATATATATATATATATATATATATATTATATATATATATATATATATATATATATATATATATATATGCCATTTTGCGATCCCATAAATTAGTATATACATAACCTTGACCAGCGCTAAATTGAAAATCTTACAATTAAGCCTAGTGTTTAGGGGTAGCCTACTATCTTACCTCCCCTTACCCCATTACATATGGGAACAAGAGACAACCATTTTTATATATATCAACAATTAAATAAAATATATTATTTTATAATCACTCTAAATTATTGAAAAATTTTAAAATCAATTTTCATTTGAATATAAAGTGATCCATAAATGAAAACAAAATCAAATCTATATTAGGAATTGTTAACCAATTTTCTACATTATCCATTTAGAAAAATTAGCACTCATTTCCAAATTAATCCGTCCACAACATTATTTTTGAAACATGTTTTTTTTCAACAGCATTATTATAAAAAATTTGCCAAAAAAATAATACTGATAATGCTATTCCCGACGAACCTTCTTAACCACAATCTCAGTCCTTAACAAAGTAAAAAACTACATCTTCTGTTCTCCATTAAAATAAATTAAGAACATATCATCTTTTGGAAAAGCCATTAAATTTAGTAACAAAAAATAGTTAAAATGAGAGTCGTATTTGATGTGGCATAACCCAGTTTGATACAGGTGGAAACAATCCCGACGGAACATTGAGCACATCTTGCATGCAAAAAAGGGTTCAAATTCATTGTTGTGTTGATACGTGGGAGGGCTTGTAGCTTCATTTGGTTCATCTTTTGGAGGGGAGGGAAGGCAATGCTGCTATTTCTTGCCTTCCCTCGTTTCATTTTCTCCTTCATCTTGGGATTCTTTGTTATACGGTTTACCCTTCCATTGGATTGTTATCTTGTCGTCTTTGCGTGTCTCTTCTGCATGGAACCATTAGGTTTAAGAAAAGGGGTGGTTTCCACCTATGGTTTGAAGAAACAGGCCCCTCCTCCGGCCGAAAGGTTGCCAGGCTAAGGAGTTCATCCTCCGAAGAAGATTTCAAATACGGTTCACCGGCAACGATTTACTCTTGTTCAAGCAACCCGGATTTCTCTTCATTGGCAAGTACTCCTCATGATTCATCACCAGCTTCTTTCAGAAAATCACCATGGTCATCTTTCGTAGCCAGTAATAGTCTATGTCCTTCTGTGGAAGAAACCAATGCAGGTCCTTGTAAAGAGTTGATAGGTACATTGGTACGTGAAGAAGGCATGTATATTCCTTGGCTGTTTCCGGGATTTGTTGTATACCGCTCCGATAGCAAAAACATTAGGGTATGGATGAAACAGAAGGCGCTTTCAGGTTTAAATCGCATGGTGGGTTGGTGAAGCCATCGTCATTGCCGGAGAGAAGATATTTACAGGACATCAGATGGGAAGATTCGGGTATGGAGGGGTTTGAGCAAAAAATCGAGAGTTTCATAAACGATTGGGACATTGCCGACTCTCAAGACTATTTAAAAAACTCCTTCGTACCAACAGGCTTTTTTGAAGTGAAGGCTGTCGAAGCGGTCTTTGGCTTGACATTCCGATGCTATTCCTGCCTGTGTTTTAGTGAAGACAAAACGTTGCTCTACTCGAGTTCTTGGGATAAACATTCAAGTCTGGAGAATTTTGATTGGAAATGCTTGGAATCTATTCGAGCTCATGATGATGCGGTTAACTCCATTGTTGCAGGGTGTGATGGCTTAGTGTTCACGGGTTCAGCCAATGGATCTGGTAAGGTATGGAAAACGGGAGTTAGAGGAGAGGGACCAGGCATCGCTGTTCCGGTCATTGTTCAAACAAGATTATGCCGTTACAGCGTTAGCGTTGAACCCTCATGGTACATTAGTTTACTGGGGTCGTCGGATGGCTAGTTAACTTAAGATTATGCCGTTACAGCGTTAGCGTTGAACCCTCATGGTACATTAGTTTACTGTGGGTCGTCGGATGGGCTAGTTAACTTTTGGGACTGTGAAAACAATCTCTCCCATGGTGGTGCTTTTAGCGGCCACAAATTGGCTGTTCTTTCTTTGGTGACAGCCGGAAATCTTGTCATCAGTGGATCGGCCGATAAGTCTATTTCTGTCTGGAGAAGATGTGGGAAGGAGCATTCCTTGTTGACAACATTAACAGGCCATAACGGTCCTATTAAGTGCTTGGCGGTGGAAGAGGATCATGAATCAACATCCGATAAAAACCAGTGGATTCTTTACAGTGGTAGCCTAGATAAGTCCGTCAAGATATGGGGGTTAAAGGACCAAACACTGCCTACACAATGCCTCAATGAGACCGATTCAACATCACATTAGCCTTTGTAAGTGATAGTGAGAAACAAACTAGCCCTCGGGGCTCGATTTGAACTCAGATTATGGCTTAATCTACCTACTTAGATTTGGTTTGTTAACTACAAGTGAATAATTAGGATTGGCTTTGTAAACCAATGTAACCAAGTTTGTTTTCAATTTTCAATCTTAAATACGAGAGTACATCTAAATCATGAGCCCAATCTGGTTAAATTCTCATATGAATTCATAAGATGTTGATAACAATACTAGTCAAAGTGCAGCAAAGAACTGAATGTGGGAAGATTTCCAAGATTGAAAAACGAGTCATTTTCACAACCAATTTAGATCGACTCAATCATTTAAACCAAATAAATTGAAAAAAAAGGTACCATCAAACAGAAAAAGGAAAAAATCCACAGGGAAATCCAAATTCCGCCATGGCTGCTTTTTCCACTGATAGCTCCAATTCCAATACAGCATTTTCACAAACAAAGGGCTAAGCTAGGCAAGTCGGTCCCCCCACCATCCTTTCACCTAAAAAGACAACTTCTTCCCCGGCTCATACCCCACATCTCCCTTTTACAAAACTTATAAGCCATTTTAAATAAAATATTTATATTCCTATTCTAAGCCAATCCCAGTAGAAGCCCCAATTTCCTTTTATTGTTTTCCTTGTTTTTGCTGTCATTTTCCCACATCTTACATTTCCTTTACCTTCTCCTCCACCGAATATAAACAATTATTCTTCTTCTCTCGTTTGTATAATCCCTGAAAACCGCAAGAAAATGCCACCCAAGGAAGCTATAGTTTTGCCAAGCGTAGAAAAAATGATGAAGACCAAAAACTACTCTTTTGCGGTGGAATACGAGAAAATCCCGGTTGCCACCGTCGTTTCGAAGGTGCCACTTCCAATACCGAACTCCATATAGGTTGTACCTCCAATTTAGCTCAGATCGTAACAGTTCTAAAGAATGCTTCTTCAACCACTGTTTCACCAACTTCGGTTATCGCTTTCGAAGAAAGGGTTTTGAGATAATAATGCTTGTTATCTGGGGAGTTGAGTAGTTACGAGTCCGGGGAGTTAGCTGAATTGATTAACAATAATGATAGTTCTTCGAGGCGTTTAGTGGCTTGTTTTGTTAGTAATGAACATTCGAGTAAGCTTGATTCTTGCGATAGCTTGACAAACCGAGGGGAAGTTCTTCGCCGGCGAGGATTTCGAATGACGATGATTTGAATCAACCTGATTGGGGTTCTAACGAGTCTGTTTTGAGTTTAGATTACCCATCTTCGCGGGTTTCTTCTCTTAAGACCGGGGACTGTGCTAATGAGTCAATGGTGATGTTAGGAGAGCTCAAGTTTACTTTTCGAGATATTGAATCGGATGATGAACTTGATAAGGAATTTAGTCAAGATGAGGTGCAAGCTCAGGTGTTAGAGTAAAGAGAGCCACAAACGAAAGGAAGAAGGGGTCGTGCTACCGATGTTTAAGGGAATAGGTTACAGAGAAGGAAGTTTGTATTGTTTGTGATGCCAAGTATGTAGTAATTGTGTGCTTAGAGCTATGGGGTCTATGCCTGAAGGAAGGAATGTGTTATTGTATGGATTTCCAATTGACGAGTCGAAACGCGGGGCTTTGGGAAAGTGTTCTCGATTGCTTAAACGGCTGCTAATGATTTGGAGGTAAGACAGATAATGAAAGCCGAAAAGTTGTGAAGCAAACAGTTGCCCCTGAGTATATTTGTGTGAACGGGCAACCTCTTTGTTATGAGGAGCTGGCTATACTGCAGAGTTGCCCTAACCCACCGAAGAAGCTAAAGCCCGGAAACTATTGGTATGATAAAGTATCTGGTCTTTGGGGAAAGGTGAATACATAATCTTGAATGACGTTGTATTCTTTGCTATAGTTCACTGTATTGTTAGGGAAACTGATGATTATTCTGCAATTGACAGGAGAGACATAAACCTTCAAAGATAATTAGTCCCCATCTAAATGTTGGTGGATCTATCAGGCCAGATGCTAGCAACGGAAACACACAAGTTTTCATAAATGGTCGCGAAATCACAAAAGTTGAACTTAGGATGTTGCAGGTTTGGATTTCTAAACATGTAAATTTGTTAAGATGGTTATTATTGTGCAAGATTGTCTGTTACCATTTTGGTGAACATTGCAGTTGGCAGGAGTTCAAGTTGCAGGCAACCCACACTTTTGGGTGAATGAGGATGGTTCATACCAAGAAGAGGGCCAAAAAAATACAAAAGGATATATATGGGGAAAGGTATGCAATATATGCATTTATTTATTTGTTCAAAATTTAACTTAGGATGAGATACTTGTATTCAGCATTTATTTATTTGTTCAAAATTTGACTTAGGCTGGAACAAAGCTCGTCTGTGCTGTATTATCACTGCCTGTTCCTTCTAAATCTTCAAATCTTTGCGGAGAGTCACTTAACAGCATAAATAGCAGATCTGTTCCTGACTATCTTGAGCAGCGTACATTGCAGAAGATTCTTTTGGTTGGATCTCCTGGATCTGGGTCAAGTGCCATATTTAAGCAGGTAAATAATTATTGGGAATCTTAACTTCCATTGCTTTCTAGTTGTACTCATGTGCCGATAGCTTTTCTCCACTAAAAATCGCTTGCGTAAGCCTCACATTCTCTTTTACCGAAGGAGATAGATGATGGTTTAAAAGAGATGTTTAATTGCATCAATCAAATTTATTCAACGGGCATTGGGATTACTTTATGTTTGGGTATAAAGTTGAAATTTTTGAATGGCTGATACACCATAGTTCACAAAGATAATAGTGCAAATAGGAGAAATTATTTCATGGTCCCGGCTCACCTGGTATTCATCAATTTTAAAATAACTTCCAAATAACTGTCCACTCTTTATTTACATGTAGGAAAGAGGTGAAGATTCACCTTGAAAAAAATGAGATGGAAAATTATTATTGGTTGGGATCACAGATGACTTGGTGAGCCTGGTCCATCTAATAATTTTTAGTGCGAATAGACTCTCAGTATAGTTTGTTACAATATTATCGAGATCATGATGGAAGGAAAATCTAGATCTAACTATGAGCATAGGAGATTATTCCTGAATTGTTATGAATCATTAACTTCAGTTTTCATGTTTACCTCTCTGCCTGAATTCAACTAATTGATATTTTCTTAGGTTTATGTGCTAATGTTAGATACGTGCCTAAAGATGGAATGCACAATAGAAACAAGATTTAATTGAGTAGTCAATTGATATTTTAAACGAACGGATTGTTTCAGGCAAAGATCCTTTATAAAGATGTACCATTCGCAGAGGATGAGCGTGAAAGTATAAAATTAACAATCCAAACCAACGTGTATGGTTATCTTGGCATACTTTTTGAGGGCCGTGAACGATTTGACGAAGAGAGTTTGGCTGAAATGAGGAAAAGAAGTTCCAAGGACACTGAACCTGAAGGTGAGACTGCACATTGATTTTATTCTCCAAACCATCCTTTTTACCCTCATTAAAAAATGGTTGTACTTTGAAAAGATCAAGCTTGTTATAGCTGGGAATTAGTTCATACCCATCTCTTGCTCGATGTTCAAAATATGTCAATGTTTACGCTGTTGACGGACAGCTTTTTTGTAAGTAGCTTCTTTATATATTGGATATCTTTAAGGATTCAAGTCTTCAGATTTCCCCTTGTAATTTTTTGAAAGGGCATTTCATATCTAGCAGGAGAATATAATGAACCTGATTAGTAGTATTGCTATCTGAAGCATCTAATTATTTCTTTTCATTTTTTTTCCGGCAGGAAGTAGTCATGATGCTGATAGCAAAACTATCTATTCCATTGGCCCAAGGCTCAAATCGTTCTCTGACTGGCTTCTGAAGACTATGGTGTCTGGTAATTTGGAAGCCATATTTCCAGCTGCTACTCGTGAATATGCTCCATTAGTCGAGGAGCTGTGGAAGCATGCAGCAATTCAGGAAACTTACGGCAGGAGAAGTGAATTGGAAATGCTACCCAGTGTTGCTAGTTATTACCTGGAACGTGTAAGATTATTCTTGAAACAAAAGTTTTTGTCTAAATTTGTCGTAACTTCTCAGACAGCATTGATTTATATATCATTAGTTTTGCGTATCTGAGTTCTGAAGGTTACTTGAATACCCATTCCATCTTTCCAACATGTTACCTATAACTAAATTTCCTCCATGAAACTGGATATTCCGAGAATTTTGTTTAATGAAGCATTTTACCATCAGAATGTGGTTAGAGAAAATACATTAATTGGCTCAAAAGGAGAAGTTGCCGACTTGTTTGTGTTTCACTGTGAAGCATATAGGCTGTAAGGCTTTGTTTGCAAGATGAACAGATAAAAACGGGGACACCATTTGGTTGTGAGGATATGGTCTTATCAATGTGCTACTAAGTGAAAGGTTTGTACAACAATAGGTTTAGTTCTGATGATGAAAATAAAAATCTCCAAATGGAGGACCATATCAGTTTAACAAAGAATCTTGCATGGTCCACGAGCTAGCTTCACCAGGCAAGTGGAGAAGTACACATTCTTCTCTTTTGAGTTTCTTATGCCCTTAATAAGAAGACCCAGGAGTTTCCTAATCTGGATCATTTAGAAATAAACTTGCCTTCTATTTAGGCTAGTACATAATGTTAGGCCACCCCTTAGAGTGGTCACCATTCTTGACACAGATCTGTCGAGCAATCTCAACTAGTACTAATGGTTGCACTTGTAAGGCACTGCTTTTTCTTTTTTGAACTTTTGTGCCAGTATAGCCTATATGACCAGTGCTTGTGTTTATTTTTCTCTAATACTTTTTTTTTTACTATTCTCTAGGTTGTTGAGATATTGAAAACAGACTATGAACCTTCAGATTTAGATATCCTCTATGCTGAAGGTGTTACCTCATCAAACGGGCTTGCCTGTGTCGACTTTTCGTTTCCCCAATCTTCACCTGATGAAAATATTGACACTCCTGATCAGCATGACTCCATGCTCAGGTAAGTGTCAACAGTAAGCACATGCTTTTACAAATGAAGTTCTCTGCATTTTGTGAGGCTGTAGTTAACTTGTTAAAACAGCACTCTATGGTGATCTACATTGCACATTTCAATAACTCATTAGGTTATTGTCGAATGTTTTTATCCTTAAAAGTTTCGATTGGTTCTCAGGTACCAATTGATCAGAGTGCAAGCAAGAGGCTTAGGAGAAATTGCAAGTGGCTTGAGATGTTTGAAGATGTTGGAATGGTCATCTTTTGTGTTGCCTTGAGTGACTATGACCAGTTCTCTGCTGATGGGACTAATAAGATGCTAATGAGCAGGAAATTCTTTGAAACCATCGTTAGTCATCCAACATTTGATCAGATGGACTTCCTTCTAATATTGAACAAATTCGATGTGTTTGAGGAAAAGGTAGAACGGGTTCCATTGACTCGGTGCGAGGTTTGATGATTTTTCCCCTTGATCAGTCGTTATCGTACAAATACAAATAGCAATAGCATTAACAAATCCTACCCTGGGACAGCTAGCATTCCATTATGTCGCTGTCAAGTTCAAGAGGCTTTATTATTCACTCACTGGGCGGAAGTTGTATGTTTCCCACGTGAAAGGACTGGAACCCAACAGTGTTGATGTTGCTCTTAAATTTGCAAGGGAGATTCTAAAATGGGATGAGGAGAAAATCAACTTCAGCTTAAGTGAAAACTCATTTTATAGCACAGAAGCAAGTTCCATCTCTCATTGACGTCTAATTTCCAGGTCAGGTAAGGTCTATTTGGTCATCAATGCCAGTGTACATAATATGCTGTGTAAATGCACAAGAGAGGACATTTGCGCTTACTTACATTGCAGCTGTAAGATTATGCATCAAGTCCATTTACGGCATTGCATCGGGTGGCATGCTATGGTGCTTCATTAGGTTCGAGCATACAAGTCGTAATGGAATATATAGCAAATCTCTATACCTTATACAGCAAGACCAGATGTATTTTTGTACAATGCTTTGTGTAGCTTCTATTCTATGTACATAATTCATTACATTCTTTTGTAATATATGATGGAAATGCATGATTCAGTGACTGCTAGAATCTAGATCACCCTAACTTGGCTCCTCGAGTATATTAAAGTTGTGAAGGAAATCTTGTGTACAAGAAAATGCAGATACTGTGTTTTTCTAACACTTCAAAGACTACCAGGAAGATAGGTGGTTAATTTTTTGCTTATTACTTTCACAAGGATTCCAGGTTTTCTTGCAAATCTTTTGTACTTGGAAATTATGCTTTGGACCATGTTTTCTTGTTATCATCAATCAGTTTAAACCACTTTTGATAAGTCTGAGGAATCACTAGCCTTCATCAAGCTTCCCACATACTTGAACAAAACAAACATTTAGCCTTAAGCTTAAGCCTGGCAACTTTAAACATACAAATGCGTATACATGCGAAATTTAAGTACTGTTTGCATGGTTATAAGGGTTTAGGGTTTCACCTGCAACAATCCCATTATAATATAACTGTGGGAGCATCTTCACGAACGCAAAGAGGATACCTTGCTAGACCTTTGTATGTGACGAAATGAGAAGAAAAACAGAAGGCACAAGTGATCATCATAATATGTAAGCACCATGGTTTGTGAAACAGCTAGTAAAGATTGCATTTTATATGGACCTCTCAATTCTATCCTAAATGTTGGAATAGAGAGAGAGAAACAAATAAGAAACTGAACAATTGAGACAGAAATTCAGAATGCCACAGGGAAAATTTCTTCAACTTCCAAAATCGAAGAACCTGTCTCACATTTGAACTGTCTGCAGGCTCTAGGGAATGAATATTGTATAGGGTTGGCATACCAAATATGAGCTATGACATGCGAATTTCTTTTATTTCTTCGGAGTACCGACTAAAATATGAGATGGCTGGAAATAAATATTTCCTTTGTTAAGGTTTGCAGATGGACGTACTTGAGCCCTGATATTATTCCCAAGAGGTCAACTGCCGAGAAAATAGGGTATAGAAAGTCCTGTTGGTATCTCAGTGCAACAAGGACAATCAAGAAAGCAATATCTTAAAGAGAAAATAACCTCAGTGACCAAAAAATCTTATAATATACGATTTTAACCACTTTTTTGGATTTGTCAAAATGACCAACTAAATCGCAATGCGATCGATAATTCGAACGTGATCTCTGGTATCGTAAATTAGTTTCCAGATTCGCACGCGATTCTGACTATCGCATTGCGATTTCCCAAATTCGCGTTACGATTTCCTAATTCGCAATGCGAATACGTAAATCGCAACGCGAATTGAAAAATCGCAATGCGATTACGTAAATCGCAACGCGAATTTGGAAAATCGCAATGCGATTACGTAAATCGCAATGCGTATCTGTAAATCGCAACGAGATTCTGACTATCGCAATACTGAATTTCAAATTCGCAACTCGATTTCTGAATTCGCAACAGGTTTTAGTTTCGCAACACAAATGTTTTGGGTATATAACTACGCAGCAGCAGCAACTCATAACCTAAATCCCTAAATCGCAACTCATTCCATCTCCATCTATCACTCTCTCGGCGACATCCGTTCCTATATCCAACGACATCCTTCCCATCCGGCAACAGGTTTTAGTTTCACAGCTCGTTGTTAGTAAATTAATTTACAATAATGAAATCATCTAATATTGATCATGTTTGGATAGATTTGTGTTTTGGAGGGTCATGGGAGAATGTTCATGGTGTTTTACAATATATGCTTTACCCATGAATCTTCAACTAAAACTGTCATTAAAAAAGTTAACTTATGAAACTCTAATGTTACGTGTTGCAAATAAATTGAATTTAGAGCCCCTAAGTGGATTTAGGCTATCTTATCAGAGAAATGATAAAGTTTATTTGTTAACCGACATGAAGATGTTGAACGATTCATGCTTACATTAGTGTTTCAAGTGATGATGTTACATTGTATGTTGTTGAACCTATAAGTAGTGAAGTGGGTCAGTAGTGGGTAGTAATCAACTAAGTTTTTCAACCCCAGTTTATGGTGCTCAAAATTTAATGGTTCCACCACAATTTCATCACCAAGCAAATTTGTTTCACCACATTTCCAATACCAAACACAATCTCAAAACCCACAACCTTTCCCTAATCCAAATCCCAATCAACTTTCAGCACCAAATTCTGGTTTTCGTATTGACCAGTTAGACGATGATGAGCCAACAGGAAAAATTGTGAGTACTAGTCAGTATTCGAATTTGATCTTGGTCAATACCCGGACTTTGATCTTGGTCAATACTCGGATTGTGATGATTTTTCAGAGAAGAATAGACCCTGCGTGTAATGATTTTGATATTGGTCAATACCCAAATTTTGATGATGAAACAGCCGTTGCCGAGGAAGATGTTGTTGATGATAATGAGGAGGAAGTTACGACTGTAATGAACATGTTGAACATTCATTCTGTAATTCATATAACACTGAAGAAGAAAAAGAAGAGAAGAAATCCCCAAAAAGTCCCCGAAGAAAATGCCACGGGAGTATAACTGGAATATGCCAGAATTACTTCAGATACCGGGAGAAGAGTTGGTAAAGATAGCAGTTGATTGTTATACAAAAATTATTCGTATCTAGAAAGATGATTGTTTTGATACAAAGGAAGACTTGAAGATAGCTTTGTATACGAAATGTGTGGAAGATAGCTATCATCTAAAAGTTAACAAATCAAGCAAAGATCATTTCGAAACAAGATGTATTGACAAAAACTGTACGTGGCGTATGATTGCAAAGAGGATAAAAGATTGCGAAATGTTTCAAGTTAGGACTTTTATTGATAAACATACATGTTCAAGAACCCAAGTTTTTCCTCACCATAGACAGGCAAAAAAAAGGTGTGGGTGGTTTTCTGGCTGAGTTAATGTTTTGAATGGCAGGGTATATCGGGGACATGAAATTATGACTGCATGAATGCTCGGTTCAAGATTAGTATCATATTCTCAAGCTTGGAGAGCCAAATGTTATGCCTTGGAATTGTTGAGGGGGTCGCCAGAAGCATCGTTTGCCCAACTGCTGGCTTATTGTCACAATTAAAGCTGAAAATCCTGGGTCGGTAACTCATATCAAAACAGATAGAGATGGACGCTTTGAGTTGCTGTTTATCGCCATTGGTGATGCGGTTAGTAAATCAATATAATTTTGTTGACTCATTTTTGTTAGTTACATGCATTTCACATTTAAATGATTATATTTCTTGTGTATATGATTTTGTAGATTCGTTCATTTATTAATTGCATGCGCCCAGTTATTATAGTTGACGGAGCACATTTAAAATGTCGATACCTTGGAGTAAACTTATTAGCAGTAGCCATGAATGCTAACAATGGGATACTGCCAATAGCTTACGGGGTTGGTAAATCTGAAACCTCTGATTCATGGACATGGTTTATGGGGCATCTTAGGGATTGCATAGGTCCTATTAGCAATCTGACAATCATATCCGATAGGGCAAACTCAATTGACAACGCTGTTAGAAGGTGTTTCCCAGATGCTTTTCATGGACTTTGTGGTGTTCATTTGTATAGAAATCTAAAATCAAGGTCTTCTGGTATAAAAAATCACAAATTGACATACTGGAAGGCTGTAAAAGCTTATCGGGAAGTGGATTTTAATAAGCATATAAACTGTTTAAGACGTGTTTTGCCTCAGTGTGCTCAAACACTAGAAGATGTCGGGTTTGAAAGATGGTCAAGAGTACATCAACTTAGAGCAAGATATGGTTTCATGACGTCTAATAGTGCAGAATCAATCAACGCTCTAAGTCGTCATTCCGGAAATTACCCATTACTATGTTAATGGAGTTTTTTCAAGCCTCTATTAACAGTGGTACTACAAGAAAAGAAACCATGCATGTATTATTTCTTTAAATTCGTAACTTATCATATATTTTACTAAGTATTATTTATTTAAATTTACAGGAACATTTGAACATCGTGTTACATGGACAGAAAAAAAGATAACGAAACGTGTTGTGAAGTCAACGTCATGGAGAGTTGAACCATGTTCAAACACTTTGTTTGAAGTACTGGTAATAACTTAAATGGGCTTGTCGATCTAAATGCAAAGACTTGTAGTTGTATGAAATGGCAAACATCTGGTTATCCGTGTGGTCATGTTATAAAAGTTTCTCTTCATCTAAACCAAGATGATTCAAGCGCATACGCTATGGATTGCTACACTACAGAAGTATATCGACAGACTTATGGCAAGATTGTCTACCCTATTCACATCCTTCTGAGTGGGAATACCAGATGACTTACAAACAGTTTTGCCACCATCCATGGACAGAAGGCTACCTGGCCGACCAAAAAGTCACGATCGTATATCTAAGGGTGAAGA
The DNA here is from genome assembly GCF_006381635.1 of Hibiscus syriacus. Lineage (NCBI taxonomy): Eukaryota > Viridiplantae > Streptophyta > Magnoliopsida > Malvales > Malvaceae > Hibiscus > Hibiscus syriacus. Next base: position 1,310,673 of record NW_024062608.1, read on the forward strand.
GAAGAAGAGATCGACATGTAGTCGGTGCAAGGAAAGTGGTCATACAAGGTTGACATGTGGATCACCAGTGCCATCACAATCATCTTTTCCTCTACCAAATATGGATCCTCATCAAAATCCCAATCACAACGGCTTCACCTTTTGGGACTGTTAACTTAGGTGATTTTTAAATGCAACGTTGTATTATGTGTATATATGTGTGAACTTTTAACATTTTCAGTTAGGCATGTATTAGTAACTTGAGTTTGAACATTGCTATGATATGTTCAGTTGTTACATTATAGACATTCATTGACTATCGCAACGCGGAAATCGCAACGCGAATGACTATCGCAACACGAAAATGAATATCGCAACATGGAATTGACTATCGCAACGCGGAAATGACTATCGCAACGAGAGAATCGCAATGCGAAATGAAAATCGCAATGCGAAATGAAAGCGCAACGAGTGAATCGCAATGCGAAAATGAAAATCGCAACGCGAAACTAATTCGCATTGCGATTTTCATTTTCGCATTGCGATTCACTCGTTGCGATTTCATTTCGCATTGCGATTCACTCGTTGCGATTTCATTCGCATTGCGATTCTCTCGTTGCGATAGTCATTTCCGCGTTGCGATAGTGTTTGCATTCAACATAATGCAGATTGAATCAACAAATCAACTATTACATTCAATCATTAACAAGAACAAATTAGTACACATCAATTAAACAAATCAACATTAGAAATCAATTAAACAATCAAAAAATAATAATGAAATCAACTTTTGCACCCATACATCCATTTCACTCAGCTCACTTCAGGATTAACTGCAGAAACCAAACATTGAATCAACAACACTTTCTACACATCTAAACCTACAACAGTAAATTATTGAATTCTAGCTACTTAACCAAACATTTTCAAACCAAAAAGAGTATATATGTTTAACAACACTTGCATTTGACTTACAATTGTTTATGGACACTTTCATAACGCGGATGCAGGTAGGCAACGTCTCGCATATATCGCTCTAGCCATAAAATGCTAAAACCACAAGCCTACTGCACTTCTATCTCTATCGGTGGGAGGTAGAAAATGTGTACTTCATGTCGTCAAATGCTCCAAGCACATGCATACGAGAGGACCACAATCCCCTCTGGCTTCCTTGTTTGTTGTGGCACGATCTCGTCTCTGATAACTGTAACATTGAACTTCTTTGGCTTCTTATTTCCACTTAGTCTAATAATTAATTGCATCCAAATTTAGCCAAATGAGAGCTCCATCCCTTAATAATATCTCTCAAATCAGACAATGATATGTAATTTACATGATGTCATATACTATTGTCTTTAGGGATGAGAGCTGAAGCTCGACGAAGCCAATGAGTACGGTCCAAAACAGGGATAAACACTGCATCGAAATGTAATAATTCAAATTGCGCACTTATTTATGAACACCTTTAAAATATTTAAACAAATATACTAACCTTATCGACCTCCCACCATGTAGGATAAAGTTAGCTTGTCCATTAGCCAACACATATGATTCATGTCGTTGATTCTTCAAGTGAACTACGTGAAAGACGTCGGCATAATTGTATATCGCATTTTTTTATATTTTCTTCAATTTCCTTACAATTAGAAGACGTGTCACCCATGCATCAATATGCTGTTTACAAAAAAAGACATATATTAGTGAATTACATAATTTTAAAAAAAATTAATCAAACTGAAATATAAGAAGAATATAATACTTACCCCCCATCGAAATAGCCATTGTCTTCAACCCCTAATACACCCCACCAAGACCGTTCAATCAAAAAAGTATATCATCGTTGAGTTTGTATATGTCAGTAACACCCTTGGCTCCGCTCATGTAGATAAAAATCAACTGCGGTCTTAGCCCAAAGGGTATTATCAGAATTATTTCCGGTAGTTGTTTCCTCTCCACTTCATCTGCCGGAATGGTACTGGCCGATAACTTATACGAAAGCCAACAATCATCCATCATGTCCAGCACGTGAGGGGGCTTCTCAATAATTCGATATATTACGCCGTGTGAATCGGGCTATAGAATGTTAGGAGGGACCTCTTCAACGATGACAGTGGCCTCTTGAACGGTGGGAGGGGACTCTTGAGGGATGATAAGGGCCTCTTGAACGATAGGGAGGCCTCTTGAACGATGACAGGTGAGTCGGGCTTTTTCTTACGGATTCTTTGCACTATTGGGGTGAACGGAGATGTAATGGCACGTGTACGCGTCTGATGCGTGAACTCCGTCTTGCAAGAAAAACCGACGTAGAGCATCCACCTTAGCGGACCACTAAAAATAAATTAATACATAATCAGTAAATAACAGACATGCTATTAAACAGTGAAAACAAAGACAAAATATTTCAAACTTACGCGTATTCACCCAAGTCATTATTATATCATTGTTCACAAAATGCATCAGTAACATTCCAGAAGTAAGCACTTATAAACATTTAAAAGAACAACATATAGGTTTAGTGCAGGTTCAATGACAACATAAAGAGTAGTAGTTTATTCTTGAAACTTAAATTTTCAACACTGTGAAGTTAGTATTGTCTTTGTTGAAGTAAGCATTCATTCAAGTTTCAATTTGCAGAAGGAGAATAGAATCTAAAACTTAAAATCGCAACGAAAATGACTATCGCAACGAGAGAATCGCAATGCGAAATGAAAATCGCAACAACAAAATCGCAACGCGAAAAGACTATCGCAATGCGAAAATGACTATCGCAATGCGATTTTCATTTGCATTGCGATTCTTCGTTGCGATAGTCATTTTCGCATTGCGATAGTCATTTTCGCATTGCGATAGTCATTTTCGCAGTGATAGTCATTTTGCATTGCGATTCTCTCGTTGCGATAGTCATTTCGCGTTGCGATAGTCATTTCGCATTGCGATAGTAAACTATTCTTCTTCTCAAATTGAAACTGAATGGATTGCATTACTTCAACCAAAAGACAACCAAAACAAATACTAACTTCACAGGGTAAAGAATAAACAGTTAAACAGTATTGGCAGCAGCCGAATGAATTTACTAAGCAATCTAAGTGAAATTACGAGTAAATTTATCATCAGTTAAATATGAAAAATATTAAACTTACCTCGTTACGTAGAGTATGAACCTCGTTCTGCAACGATGCTACAATCTCACGTGAGCTGCTACTCACCACGTAAAGTAGACACCTCAACACGCCATGCACCATTGTCATCGCGTAAAGTACCGACCTCCTCACGCAAGGTATTGACCTCATTACGTAACTCCCCTAACTCATCCCGTGGAGGTGGAGGTGGAGAACAGGGGATAAACGTCGTGGCATCTTTTCGGTCGTCTATCATGAGGTGATGGTGGAGAAGAGGCTCGATGATGTGACAGAATAGGTGATGACTCTCGTTGTGGAGGTGTATATTCGGGTCGATCAGGTGATGGCTCTGGGTGAGGTGATGGCTCCGAAGTGGTGGTTCATCATCCGTGCTATCAAAAAAAACGCTTACTAGCTTGCCACCATCAATGGCAAGCTCAGCTTCCGTGGTGTCAGCCTCTGTAATAGAGTGTTGGCCTCCTAACAATATAAAAGCTCAAACAAAGTTAAACGTGTCTAGTAATAACTTGTTTATAAACATATGGTAGTATTTGTGTTAATTATTATTATTGTAGTATACGGTAGTAAATCTTCCCATTGCTGCAAGGACCGTTCCTCTTCAGGAAATAGCCCTAGGAATATCATTAGAAGTTTTTAATGCATATGTCTGCATGGCGGGAAAGGCCTCAAATATCCAAATCTACAAACAATATAATAACAAATATTAGTAATTGTTAAAGAATTAATTATAATTTTGGAAACATTATATAAAATTATTACCTTAAAGGCCCAAATAAAGCCTGACAAAGTGTATTTGGAACCATCGCCACGCAAACTTTTTCGATCATCAAAGGCTACGACAACTTATTCCATGTAGCTCTCATAGATACGAACCCACGGAAACAGGTTCCATGCATTTAGGTCCTCTACCAATTTAATTAGATCATTAGGAATAGGTTGTCGGGCCTCTCTGCTAAAAAGCGGGTTGCAAAAGTATTAGAAGGCATACTCGGCGGGTAATATGTCTAGTGTACGATCTACATCATCGTGTCCGAAGCATAGACCAGTGATTAAGGAAAACTCCTCCCGCCCAAACACGTATACGCGGGGAAAATCAAACCATATCTCTTCATCACGTTGTATTTTCTGGTAGATCGCTAGTCATGGTTTGAAGAAACAGATGGGTAACATAACATCTCCACCGGATGTTGTACTTTCAGCCATGGCCCGAAGCAAGTATCCTCAAATATTTTTCTTTGTGCAGGTGAAAGCTTCGACGCAATTGTTTTGGCCAGGCTTACTTTATTCTTAAGGTCAATTGAGCCGAATAAAAGTTCTGCAAAAACAATAAACATACCAATTTAGATATACCAAAAACTACACTGTGAAGATATAACAAGAACAATAAACATAAAGAGTAGTAGTTTATTCTTCAAACTTAAATTTGCAACACTGTGAATTTAGTATTTGTTTTTGTTTTTTTGGTTGAAGTAATGCAATTCATTCAAGTTTCAATTTGCAGAAAAAGAATAGTTTAGCAAAACTTTAAATCGCAACATGAAAATGAAAATCGCAACACGAAAATGACTATCGCAACGCGAATTTGACTATCGCAACGCAAGAATCACAACGCGAAATGAAAATCGCAACGACAGAATCGCATTGCGATAGTCATTCTCGGTTTCAAATACTAAAATTGAAAGAAACTTGAATGGATTGCATTACTTCAACCAAAAGACAAAACAAAGACAAATACTAACTTCACAGGGTTAAAGACTAAACAGTTTAACAGTATTGGCAGCAATCGAATGAATATAATAAGCAATCTAAGTGAAATGGTTAATCTATTATTGAAAACACCAGTAAACTTATCATCAATTTCAATATAAAAAACCTAATAATAATGCAAAAATTTCAAAAATAAAAAAAATTAAAAAAATAACCCTCGGTGGTTGATTTGGTTGATTTTCCATTTCTGACCGTGAATGATTTCGCCGGAGATGGAGACTGATATCTTCGTGGGGACTGATTTCGTCGGAGATGGGGACGGATATCGTCTTAGAGAGTGAGAGATGGAGAGATTGAGTTGTGTTTAGGGTTTTAGGTTATGAGTTGCGATTACGGGATATACTGTGGGCGGTTCAGTGTTTCGATATATTAATATATTCGTGTTTGGAATTTGAAAAAAAAATACGTGTTAATACGAATGGCACTATGTAAATCGCATTGCGATTTACGTAATCGCATTGCGATTTTCCAAATTCGCGTTGCGATTTATGTATTCGCATTGCGAATTTGGAAAATCGCAACGCGAATTTGGGAAATCGTAATGCAATAGTCAGAATCGCGTTGCGAATCTGGAAACTAATTTGCGATACCGGAGATCGCGTTGCGAATTATCGATCGCATTGCGATTTAGTTGGTCATTTTGGCAATCCAAAAAAGTTGGTTAAAATCGTATATTATAAGGCATTTTTGGTCACTGAGATTATTTTCTCATCTTTAAAATGTTAGATTTATACATCTTATACCCATTTATTATTGTAATATATATATTTTTATGTGTTTTATTTAATTTATAAAAAAATTATTGATAATATGACCTTTAATCCATCTAATGATCTAAGTAGTTGAAGGGCTCTTTAGAGATATTGGGTTCGAGCTGAGTTGCTGCTTTTGTAATGACTAAAAAAATATGAACATATATTACCTTAATCACCCTAAACTATTAAAAGAAATTCATCGATAATAAATATGTATGTTTAAGCATGGTGGAGAACTAGGTCTGTTTACTTGTTATGCACTTTTTTAGTTTTAGTGACTATTTCCTTGTTATGTGCTGTATAGGTGGTATTTATAGAATCTCTGTATTTTTGGAATTTAGGTGTCTGGTTTTTTTTCCTTGTCATTCACATTATTTAATTAATAGTATTGATATGACTTGCGAAAAAAAGGTCGTTGCCCTGCTGGCGAGAAGAAGCCGTACTTGAACTGCCCCGGAATGTACCTTTGAGAACTTAAAACATGCTAAAAGAAGTAATAACCGGGAAATAGGTTGATCATATTACAAAAGATCATCTTTATTTTAGACAGCTTCATTTGATTGCCTTGTTTTCCTTCAGAAAAATAAATGTTGTTCCTTTAAGGTTCATGACGTAACCATAATCTTCTTCTCTACAATCATGAAATCCATCATGGAATCGCTTGCAAAGCATACCGATGGGCTACTACATATTAGAGATACTGCAAATAAATGTCCAGACTTGAACAAACTCAAGGCAAAGAATTAACACACGTAACAACTTTTTGCACTGATTCTTGATGCAGTAAGTCCCTTAGATTACTATTTTACAGGAAAATTCTGAGGGCACTTTGTTACAGATGAAATGTTCATACGCTCAGAGCATCAGAAACATGTTACATTGTCATGGTTTACTATGGAAAAGATTCTAACGTAATGATGCAGCAGACAGTTAAACGGCGGACTAATTTCATCTTCGAGTTCTAAAATGGTTTGATTTGTTGAATCAATGGCATCAATCGGTCCAACCAGTTGGTATCTTGGATTGCATCATTCTCTGGTAAAGTTTGATAGCTTTGTGTTGTCTCTTCTTAGGCTTTGCCTGGAGAATTGGGTTTTGACATCAAAATGTCATCCAAACTGATTCTTCAGTTTAATCACCATCTTTCATGGAGCTGAACTTGTTGCTCTCCACTTTTATCATCTGCTTTTTAACAAACAAATCCATGCATATATTTAAACTTGTGAAATGAAGGATGAATATATATATAGTACACGAAAGGGATCTTACTTACCCATAGATGAGCCGAAATTTGCGTACTGATCAGCCTGCTTCTTATAAATGTTATGTTCATCGAGGCTTCAGTACCCTCGACCAGTTCAAAGACACTAGCATCACCAATTCTAAATTATTTTCCACGGAAAATTTACGCCAACCATTACCAAATCTTACATTTAGCTTTGGTCCGTCAGAACTATACTTATAACATATTACTGGCCATGATTTGCCATTTGAAAGGGAAGTATGACCTATTTGTGCATCTTTGACAGATATTGCCTTGCAGAATTCGCTGGTATACTCTGTTCAAAAACACGTCAGTCAAGTTATTTATGCAAAGGAGAGAAAGCAAAATTAACATTTCAGCCTTTTTATGTGCATTATATCATCTAAAACTTATAAGGACATGGAAATGACCAGCAGCAGGCTTCAACTCAAAACTCACCAATCTATTTGAATTGACATGTGATGGATGCAGTACCATAACAAAGAATGGATTTTCTGATTTGAAGGCACTGGCTATTTGAAGAGCTTTTGCTTTATGGAGATCAGTCAAGGTTTCGGGGCAGCTCGGACTTGCACATGATGGAGCCTTCCTTTCGCTGGACGAACCACATCAGTTGAAACTAATGACTGACAATAATTTGCCTGCTGGCCTTGGTAAATGACTACTCTGAATGATGTTTCGATACTGTTTATTAGATCGAAGGCGCAAACATCACCGACTTGGATAATGTTATCCTGTGCAAAAGTTCTCCATCCAGTTTGTCGCCAAATCTAGCTTTTTCCCTCTGTCTTTGCTTTAAGGTAGCAGTCCAAGTTTTCCCACTTGAGTCGGAAAGAGTGCTAGAACAAAGCTTTTTCATCAATGTTTCCTGGCAAAGTTGATTGGTATTGTCTGCATCAGGTTTTAAATAGTAGTCCGCGACTGCGATAGCGTCCGCGAAATAGAGGTAGAGCTGCCTTTCGATATACCCGTTATACTCGCAATAGCATCCGCTATGGCCACAACGTGGTAAACTAGACATGACCGAAAACGTGACCGCGATCGCGATTTGAATCCATGGTCTGCATAAGAAAATGGAAGAACAGAATTCAAATTTGCAAGCAATAGAAATGAAAATACTAAAAAATTACTCATTTCGGTCATTTCGTATGTGTTAATAATGTAATTGATTGAACAGCATACAGAGAGGATCTAGTGGGAATTCAATTGATTGCTTATCAGTCTGAATGTTTTATCATAACTACAACCAACATGGCATGGTTGCATGACAATCATGAAAAATGGGCTCTCAGGTTTGCAAGTATTACTAGCTCTCTCAAGAGCCCTAACCCTTTCATAAACCTTCAATGTTTTATGACCCGTGCTTTATCATTTCTAACTACATCCATTATGCTCTACTTGAGGTAGAAATACAGATTCTCATTGCACTCGGTTTCGGTTTTGATAGTTGCATTGGTTTTCATCATCTTATGAGGCCGAGGACATGGCAACTGCGGCTTTCGGATCGGTGTAGAGTCATTATGTTGAAATTCATCGTTATTCTGCACCGGGATTTCGTCGGATCACTCAATATTTCCAGTGTGTGGATCTTGTATCTCTGTAGCACTAGTATCAAAGATGAGAGTACATGGAAATTGCTATTCCCATCATATCTAAAAACCAAAAGATACCCGAAATCAAGGGTGTAATGGTTTGAAAATTGATGCCATCCATTCTCAAGCCATATTTTGCCATCAGATTTAGTCAGTTCTACCCTCCATACTTCACCAGATGGGACCCTGAGCAATGCTGGATAGGGATGTAAAAGAGCCGAGTCAAGCTCAAGTATTGCTGAGCTCGACTCGACTTGAAAACTCTGAAATGAAGCTCGACTCGAAACTCGCGAGCTTAAAATTTTTAAACTCGACTCGAACTCGAAATCTTGAACTGAAACTCGTGAGCAATTCGAAAAAGGCTCGAAATGATTTTTTTTCTTAAACTTAACTCGATTGAATCCTCAAACACAAACTCGAATCTGAACCTTAAATACATGAAAAATTTATTTTTCTTTAAAAAAATCAATACATAAATATTAATATTATTAATAATTTATTTTTAAAAAATAAAATCTTAATATATTATATTTTTGAGCTGCTCACGATCTTTTTGAGTCGAATATCAAGTAGCTCGTTTCGACTCGTTAAGAACTCGAGTCGGGCTCGAGTCGAGTCCATTTGATCCGAATATTTATCGAGCCTTGATCGAGTCGATCTCGAATAACTCGCGATATGTCCGTCTCATTTACAATCTAGTACTGGGCTTGAAATTTCATTTTCATGTTTTTCACAAACTTTTTCGGATTAATTCCCTGTATAAATGCACTCTTATTATCAAAGATATACATAAAGTAGTAGAATACAATTACCCAAGAACTATACAAAATAACAGAAAAAAAAGGTGTTGGGAGAATACTTACAAGTTTTCCATCCTGGATAGTTTCTTGGAGAATCAACTTAAGAAACAAGGTGAGTTGCTTTTAAACTTCAAATGACAACTGCCTTGCTGGTCAGAAGAAGCCATGCTTGAAAAGCTCTGCAAAAAAAAAAAAAAACTGGAATTCATAGGCTGATCATATAAATAGACAACTCTTTTAAGTCTTAATATAGACAGCTACATCTGATCGAACTTTTTTCCTTGAAGAAAAAAAAAGTAACCTTCATGCTGGAATAATCATATTCACTTGGACTGTGAAAATCATTTACCAGTATGTTGAAAGGGTTTCAACCCTGAATGTGTGGGTGTCAAAGTGCCTTAACTACACACCGGAGAGCTGTTGGTAAAGTAATTGTTTCTAGGATCGAGGGGGAAAATCAGATTCATTTAATGCACAAAGTTTTGTATTTGCCTTTCATCTTCTTCGGCCATTCAAAACAAAGCTAGTTACTGCATACTGCTAATCTATCTGTGTAGCACCATCATTAAAACTTCCGACTTTTTTACGTTCAGAATTAAAACTGCATATTGAATAATATGAGCATGTAGATGTAGAATTTTATATTAAAAGGAACACTTAAATGTAGGAGATGAATTAAAATTTTGGAGAAACAGATTTTTAATAAAACATACGTAGAATTTTTTTTTAAAATATATGATAATTTTAAATTTTTTAGGTGGGCACTAAGACGTAAAATCAAGTAATCGTACATGTTTCAGTCGAATCCTGACAGGTTGAGTAAACTGGGTATAGATCAAGTCAGGTCAGTTTGATGATTTTACTCGGATCAGGTGGGATACAGGTCAAATTAATCTGGGTCATTTTCAGGTTGATTTGACACCAGATTCAGATCGGGTTCAGTCATGTATTTTCAATTCGGATCGATGTCAGTTCAGGTCAAAACAGTTCAGGTGATGAGTGTTCAGAATCTTTAATCTTTGTTCGTTATTTCTTCGATTTTGTGGAGTTATTGCTGCTGATTTGGTTGTGTTATGCCTATTTTCGTGTAGGTCCTTACTTTCCAGAATTAGTGATAAACGGGTAAATTCTGTATTTTTTATTATTTGGTCACGGCTGGAGACATGGGCACAACTCTGGGCACGACGTGGTCTGACGTGGTAGTTTCTAGAATGTACAGTCAGCGGCGGTTTCTAGAATATTTCATTCGCACGCCTTCTGGAATATTGACGAGTAGAGTTGCATTAGGAGACTATTTAAGTTTGAATTTAAATTTAAAACAATTATCTTTTGTATTATTTAATTATTTTCTTTGCTTATCCTTTAGGCTTTGAGAGGCTATAATATCCACTTAGGGTAAGCCTAAATTCATCACTCAATTACATTCTTCTTTCTCTATAGTTTTATTAAAGTTTTCTCTTTTACTTTTCAGTTTTTCCTTTTTTATTTTATTTTCAAGCTTGTTTTCAAAATGTTAAGTATGATTTTTGTCATGCTTAGCTAAACTTTTCAAAATCCGAGAGGTGTCACGATGATTCATTCCAACGGGAGAATGAAACGGTCCCTTAATATCTTTGGAATATCTCTCAATCTATGCGCTTATTTTTCAAAATCAAAAAGTTTCAAAATCAAAGATTGACTTTGGTCAAGAGGTTGTTGCGATTAAATGTGTGAGAGGAAGATTCGGCTTATAGAAAGCAATTCGACTTTCTGGGAACACACTTGGCGAGATAGTTTCGCCAAGAGGGAATTGAGATCAGAATTGACGGTTATAGAAGCAACAATCCGAGTCGGATGCTACGAACTTAAACGGTAATTGATCTACGACAATTGATGTCGTTAGAATCAATTATCGAAGCCGGAATCAAAGATTGTCTTGGGTTTCGGTATACAAGATAGAGTCACGGGGATAGCCCTTATAGACAAAGTAACCGACGTGAATCCCGAAAAGAAAATCTTATTCGATGATCATAAGGAATTGAATCAAAGCGAAGCTTGATGCTACTTTTACCGAATTTATTCACAATCTTCATCTTCTTATTTTTACTTTAATTACTTTTATTTATTAATTGTTTATTATTTTAATATCTTTTTACCAAAATTCCCCCCTATTTTTACTGTTTCACGCATGGCATAAATAAATTAGACAAAATTTATAATTTTCTAAGTCCTGTGGAATCGACTCTTACTTCTCTTTACTATGTATTTCCTTTATTATTGATTGAGAATAAGGAATTTATTTTGACACCGAAACGACAGTTGTCATCAGGTTCGAAGCAGAAAGACCAGGTTAATTCAAGTTCAGGTGGACTTTAGTCGGATCTCATTCAGACCGGTCACATCATTGACAGATAAAATTCAGGTCGGATGTTTACTGATACGGATTGAGTTTACGTCGGGTCATTTTATTTTTGGATTAATTATTTTGTCATCTTTCGTGATTGTTGAATTGCATGTTGTAATTGTATATGATTTAGAGTAAATTAAAAAAATAAATATTCATGGATCAATTTTGTAAAAAAAAAGAAATTTAAGGACAAAATTGAAGAAATGTCAAATTACAAATAAATTTTAAAATATAAATTAAACAACACACATAGGTAAGGGACCAAATCGAAATAAATTTAAAATGTGAGGTTTAAATTAATATAAAAATGACTAAATTATACACATTTAAAAAGTTATGGGCCAGTTACAAAAATATAAATAACAACTAACAATGGGCTAAATGAAGATGCAAATATAAATTTAAGGACTAAATTAATATAAAAGTGAAAGACTAAAATTGAAATAAATTAAAAAACAAAAGGATGAAATAAAAATTAATATATAAAATATAAGTTTAATATAAAGTATATTTATATTATAAATATAATTATTAAAGATATATATATATATATATATATTATATATGAACTATATATATATATAAACTATGTATATAAACTATATATGTATAAACTATAAAAAATATATAGTTTATAAACTATAATTTATATTAATATAGTATATATATGTATGTATATAAACTATATAAACTATAAATTATAATTTATATTAATATAGTGTGTGTATATATATATATGTATGTATAACTAATATCAATAATTTATAGATTATATATATATAGTTTATAGAAATACTATGCATAAACTATATAAAGTAATAAAGTATATAGTTTATAGAAATTTAAACCCTAAACCCAAAACTTTATAAACTATATATGTATAGACATTGATGATAATTCATATATAGTTTATACAAACAATAGTTTATATAAATTATATATGTAACATTAACCAATAGTTTATAAACAATAGTTAATATATGTAACATATAGTATATGTATACATGTAAACTATACATGTAACTTATAGTACATGTATGTATAAACTATGTATAGTATATATAAACTATATATATATATATATATATATATAAACCATATAAAGTAAATTACTTATATAATTATAAAATACTATGCATAAACTATATAAAATAATAAAGTATTATATATATATATATATATATATATATATATATATATATATATATATATATATATATATATATATAAAGTTTAGTATAAAGTATATATACATATATATATAATAAGTATAAGTATATTATATATATAAAGTATAATTATAATGACTAAAGTATAAGTATAATATAAAATATAATTATTAAATAGTATATATACATACATGCATACACCATATATATATACATGTATATATAATATAAAATATATAATATAATATAAAGTACATAAGTATTAAATAAGTATATAATATTAAATATAAAGTATATAAATATATCTATAAAGTATAAAGTATATATATACTTTATATTATATACTTATATACTTTATTGTTATACTCTCTCTCTATATATATATATGTAATATATACTTATACTTTATATTATATATGTATATATACTTTATACTAAAACTTTATATATATAACTTATAGTTTATATATATACTTATACACTTTATATTATTATATATGTATATATACTTTATATTTAATACTTATATACTTATTTGATGCTTATATACTTATATTTATATTATTATATATTATTATATATATATATATTATATTTATATACTTATATACTTATATACTTTAGTCTATAATTATATATATATATATATTAATATATGTATGTAGACATGTAGTATGTCTATCATGTATATATGTCTATCATAATACATATGCATCAAAACATACATATATGTATTAAAATATATATATATATATACCATGCATGTATGTATGGATGATATATATACAGCATATATGTATGATATATGTATTATTACATGCATATATGTATATGCATGATGTGTGTATTAACGTATGTGTATCATACATAAAAAATGCATAAGTAAATAATAAAGTTATAATGATTTTATGATATGTATGCATGTATGTATGATGCATGCATTACATAGACTATCGTGTGAATAAGATTAAAAGTTTAATATTTTAATAGATTTAATTTAAAAATATTATAAAATATATTGATGTGTATGATACATAGTTATATGCATATATGTATGTATGATGCATGTATTAAAATTTTATGCTTTTTAATTTAAATAAATTTTAAAATTTTATAAACGTGGTACATGTTAACGAGGAATTTTTTAATAATCGTGACGGATTAAAATTTTTAAAAAAAATATTCGAAATATTAGACACATTACTTTAAATAAAATATTCATTAATAAATAATATAATTTATTATTATTATTATTTGCATTAAACCTCCTCAAAATTTAAAAGTAAAGCCAATATTAGTTGCGCCAAATCACCCGCCTCTAAACTCCTACATCTTTAATTACTCGAATCCAAATAGAGTTAAAGGTAAATGAACTCATACATAAAAAATATATATATAAGACACAACAATCAATGTGGTCAATCAACAAATCTATCACCCTAATTAAAAGACTCTGACATTAAGCATAGGGCACAGTGATCAACACTAGCTAAACAGTAAGCCTATCACTAGAGTTAAAGGGATCTGACGTTAAATACAAGGATTAAAAATGCAATTTTACTAATTATTTATCTCAGGCAATATTAATGAAATAAAAAGAAAAATCACACAATCAGGACAACAATTTTGAAACTAAAATATAAAAACTGCAAAATCGAGGACTGAAGTGCAAATATGTTGTGAAAGTTGAGGGACTGCTAAAAGAATATCCCCCCAAAGTGATCAACAAATCTATCACCCTAATTAAAAGACTCTGACATTAAGCATAGGGCACAGTGATCAACACTAGCTAAACAGTAAGCCTATCACTAGAGTTAAAGGGATCCGACGTTAAATACAGGGATTAAAAATGAAATTTTACCAATTATTTATCTCAGGCAATATTAATGAAATAAAAAGAAAAATAACACAACAACAGTTTTGAAACTAAAATATAAAACTGCAAAATCGAGGACTGAAGTGCGAATATGCGGTGAAAGTTGAGGGACTACTAAAAGAATAACCCCCAAAGTCTCAGATTAAAACACATCTTTTTGTTTTTTTTTTTTCATTTGTAACTTAAAAACTAAAAAAAAAACTCTCTCTACTCTTTTTTTCCACCGAGAGATTCATCTCCGGCAAGCGCGAGTTACCGCCGATAGGACAAAACGGTACTAAACGAACCCTTTCCTTCCCCTTATTTTAGATCTAAAACATCCCTTTGCTAGAAACCAACACTCAAACATCCCTCACATTTTACAATTTTTTTATTTGATCATTTTATGTTGTTTATTTTATTTAAATTTTAATTTGTAATTTCATATTTGTTCAATTTTATCCTTTAAATTATATTTGTATCTGAAATTGACCAATACTTATTTAAATTTTTGTAATTTACTTAAAACACTATAAAATGTAAATCACATAATAAACTTCTTTTCAAATTATGTTCACCAACATTTTAAATGTATGCAATTTAGTCCATATTTATATTAATATCAGCTTCACATTTTATAATTAATTCAATTTCATCCCTCATCAATGTGTGCTGTTTAATTTATTCAATTTTTTATTTCCAATTTCATGTTTGTTCAATTTGGTACTATATATATAAAGTATAAAGTATATAATATAAACTATTAAACTATATAATATAAGTATTAAATATAAAGTATTAAAGTATATAAATATAAGTATTAATTATAAAGTATATTAATTATCATAATTAATATCTTAAGTATATTTATTAATTTAATTATCATAATTAATATTTTATTATAACATTTAAAAATTAATCATATTAGTTAGTATGATTTATTATAAACTCAAAATCTCACAATTTTATTAAAATCTTATATTTCATAAATGGTGATATATAAGTTAGGTAAATGTCAAGTCAGGTAAATATCAGATCAGGTCAATAACAAGTCGGATCATTTACAGGTCAGGTTGAAAACATGTCAAGTTCATAATAGGTCAGGTTGAAAACAGGTCGGGTAATATCAGTTATTTACCAGGTCAATCTCGGGTTCGGGTTCATATCAGTCGGATCCAGGTCGGGCGGGTATCAATTTTTTTGTTCAATTTGGGTTCAGGTCGTTCTCAGGTCGGGTTCATATCCAGAATTTCCAGGTCCAACTCGGATTCGGTTAAATACCAGTTTCGACTCGAGTTGGTTTTGGATCGCTACAGCGCAGTTTAAAAATAGTTTTGACTCGAGTCGGTTTTAGTCAATTTTGCAGGTCTGGGAACGAAACTTTAACCTAAAGTAATAATTAAAACGCTGAAGATATTATAATAGAATAAACACTAACATCAAATTTAAGAAACAAAGAATAAGATAATGGAGACGAACATACGTAGTTGGGAAGAAAAGTTCCATGTTTATGGTCGTCTTATGTTTTTCGCTGAAAAAAACAGAGAATTGTATATAGTAAATCCAAATGTTGCTAATCACTTTTAACAACAAGAATTAGGGCAATCCCTGTGTCACTAGACTAAGACTATGTAAAGTTTATCTTAATTGGACTTGGACTCTAATAAGGCGAACAATATATTTAGTATCTAAATTATTACTTTTGTTTTGTGTTGGTAGTTAGATTTTATTCTTTTTAAATCATATTTAATATTTAGTTTAAGTTTTATTTTGTTACCCGTCATAAAAAATTTAATGTTGACTTATCACTATAAGATAATGTCACATTATCATTGAAAAAATTAAAAAATATCATGTCAGTAGTTATGTTTTAATTTTTTTAATAATAGGGTACTAAATTGAAATCTAAATAAAATATTAAATATGATTTTGAAAAAAATTAAATTTAGGTACCAAAAAAAATAAAAGTAATAATTTAGATACTAAATATATAATTTACCCTAAAGCCTAATTTTAATTAGACTCCCACCTCTAATCATTTCCGACTAGGAGTTTGATTCTCCCATAACCAATTTTACTAATGCCATGCCACTTCATGGTTGTCTTGTAAGTACCACGTTGGACTGACCAATTGAACTCTAAGTCGGTGGTTCGATTTGTTGAATCAAATGAAGTGAATCTGAAAACTTTACACAAATCGTTTGAACTCTGAAAAAAATAGAGAGATTTAAAAATTCAATGATTCCATTATTGGTGTTTTACAAAAAAAAAATCACACTGACAGAAATTTATTATTTAATTCTTAGTTGCGAAATTAAGTTTTTTTAATTCTATAAATGATTTTAAAAAATCACATGTCATTATTTAATAAATAAAAAGTAAAAAAAGAATAAAATTAATTTTTATCTCACTTATAAAATTAAAATTTTCAATATCAAATCATAATGGTACATAAATATTTCGTTGGTGCATTGGTTCAAAGCTAATTCGTTTTACTATCAAATAGTAAATTAATTAAACGTTAATCACAATGTAGATTTGACAAATTAAGCAGTGTTTTAATTGTCTAAAACACATTATACAAAATCTCAGAAAAATGCAGCAGATAAGACAGAAAACACCCACTTGGCCACTTGTACTGCACATGGTCAAAATCAAATCTTCAAAAGAAAAAAAAGTAAAAGGGAAATTATGACGTACGGCGGTTAAAAAACGGTTAAAAAATGACGTTAGCTGTTAAATAAGTGACTGATTAAAATTTAAATAGATTATGTTATATCATTTAATCAGAAATATTATCAAGTATAATAATATATTAGGTAGTGCTTATATAATGTAATAGGTAGCGCTTATATTGACATATTTTCTAACTAAACATGTATATTTAAACTGGTAACATTACAAATTTACTTATTACATTATAATTATCGGTTTTGATGTTTTTGGGATTGATACAATTTTAAATGTATCGACACTTTATGCGTGCACCTCGTTGTGCTTTCATTTTGGGAAGAAAGTATCGACACATATTTAAAGAGTGTCGATACATAATGTAAACCTATTTGCTAATTAACCAGTATATTTTTACCGGTTACATTGTAAATTTACATGTTTCTGGGTTTTTGTTATTTGAGAAACTGATAACATGGTGAGTTTCCCAATGTTCTTCTTTTGTTACTGTAAAATTTTTATTCTTTTCTTACTGAGTTTTGTTTAAAATATTTAACTTTTTGTATTAAAAAATAAAAATTCTAAAATAAAAATAACCACACAAACATATTTTTTTACTATTAGTTTTGTCATTTCGAGACCTATTTTGTCATATTTTTACATGTTATATTGTTATGGATCGATACATTTTTATAAAGTATCGACACTTTATTGACGCTATAATTTCTTTTCTTTTAAATTCAAAAAGTGTCGATATTTATAATAAAGTATCGACACTTTCAACATATCCGATAACTCTTTACCGATTTTGTCATTTCGAGACCGGTTTTATCATATTTTTATCTGTTATATTGTTATGGATCGATATATTTTTATAAAGTATCGACACTTTATTAGCGCTATAACTTCTTTTCTTTTAAATTTCAAAAGTGTCGATACTTATAATAAAGTATCGACACTATTAACATATTCGGTAGCGATTTACCTGTTTTGTCATTTATAGACCGGTTTTGTCATTTTTTTACTTGTTATATTGTTATATCGATACAATTTTATAAAGTATCGATACTTTCAATATATCCGGTAGCGCTTTACCTGTTTTGTCATTTATAGACCGATTTTGTCATTTTTTACCTGTTATATTGTTATGGATCGATACATTTTTATAAAGTAACGACACTTTCAATATATCCGGTAGCACTTTACCTGTTTTGTCATTTATAGACCGGTTTTGTCATTTTTTACCTGTTATATTGTTATGGATCGTACATTTTTATAAAGTATCGACACTTTCAATAAATCTGGTAGCGCTTTACCTGTTTTGTCATTTATAGACCGGTTTTGTCATTTTTTTACCTGTTATATTGTTATGGATCGATACATTTTTATAAAGTATCGACACTTTCAATATATCCGGTAGCGCTTTACCTGTTTTGTAATTTATAAACCGGTTTTGTCATTTTTTACATGTTATATTATTATGGATCAATATATTTTTATAAAGTATCGACACAAACCGACAAGCTAAGTTTGCCGGTTGCCAAATTTTTTAATATTTTTTCATGATTTCCATCTATTACATTATTATTACTCGATATTTCCGGTAGCGCTAAACTGAATTTGTCAAATATCTTTTAATGTATCTGGTAACGCCGTATATTAGTCGTATATTAGTCCATCTTTCCTGAGACAATCCCAAAGTTAAAGTAAAAAGGGTAGAGATTTTTCGAGCAATATATAAGGCGTTTTCCCCGAAAAATCACCATAATCTTATATATTTTCCTGTCAGACACCGTGTAGACTATATTTTTTGATCTAACACCCTTGGCAGGAAGGCGTGCCCCTGCACTGAGCTTTACGCCACGTGATCGAAGGTGCGCCCCCTGCACCGTGCCTTACCTACTGTGTAAAAAACCCGAGTGCTAGTTTTATAAATATTTTTAAAAGAGTGCCAAATTTATAATTAATATCTATTATGGTGACATTTGTGTAAAAATATCAGCATTATTTATCCTTAGTTTTGATTTGTGCAGAACCGCCCACACCTCGCCACGTATGCCATTTGCAAGTTTTTTTTGTCCTTTTCCAGCTTCAAACTCGAATTCATATTATTTATATCACACTACCCGAATATTTTACAAGTAATTAAATCTTAGTTTATTTCATCAAGTTTCTTTTTTTATTATAATAGAAGTCTGTCAAGTTATTTTCCCACCTTATAATTTGATTTAAATAATATCTAATTAAAATGAAATTTCAATAATTCAAATGGTAAATTCTAAAATTTTTGGAGAATAACAACTTATAAAATTTTAGAAGACAAAAATAATTTATCAATTACTTGTAAAAGAATGTTCAGGGATATAGAGCCCAAACTAATAAAAGAATGTTTTAGAATTGGTTGACTTTGACTCATTATTATTAAAAAATTATTATTGATAAAAACATAAAAATATATTTCAGAAACCTTTAATCAATGTAATTTTGAAATATATATTTTATACAATTTACTTTTTTTTTTTAATATAATCATTGTAAAAATTTAAATTTTTTTACTTTTAAAAAGCCAATTATGAACATATTTAGTGGAACGTAGGTAATATTACTTAAAATTTTATTTAATTTGAATTGTTGAAATCAAAACTAAAATAAATAGATCATTGAAACTAAATAAAGTGAAATAAAAAAGAATAGATTTAAACATGTTTGTCTTATTTAGTTAATTGTTTTTTATTTATTCATCCCTAATACAAGTAAAGTATCAATGTATGTCAAATAAAAAAATGACTAAATTTAAAATCGAACATAATAGTGACCAAAACCAATATTTGATCAATTATATCATATATCCAAAGCTTAAGCATTGGAAATGGCACACGTGGCGAGGTGTGGGCACAATTCAAAACCTAGGATAAATAATACTAACGTTTTTACACAAATATCACAATAATAAAATTAATTATAAATTTAACACCCGTTTAAAAATATTTATAAAATTAGCACCTGAGTTTTTTACACATTGGTAAAGCACGGTGCAGAGGGCGCGTCTTCGACCACGTGGCGTAAAGCGTGATACGGGGAGCGCGTCTTCCTGCAAAGGGTGTTAGATCGCGAAATATAATCTGAACAGTGCCTGATCGGGAATATTAATTGAAAAAGATGATTTTTTTGTAAAAACGCCAATATATAAAAGGAGAATTTCAATGCTTTTTGGGGTTTTTACCCAAAAATCACCATAACATAAATTAATTACATGCTAAATACTGTTTTAGAAAATTTTATCAATCTAATACTATTTCGCTGACATGACATCAGCTTGGATAAGGTGTAGATCATCATCTGCGCCTTACCCGAGCTGGTGCCACTTCAACGAAAGGCACGAAACATTATCCACACATTGTCAGAAAGGGTGTTAGATCGATAATTTTTTTTGAAACGATACCTGATAGATAATTAATTCATGTTAGGGTAATTTTTGAGTAAAAACGCCTAATTAATTTTTAAAATTCTTTTCTATATTTTTAATATGTTTTTTTTATTTAATTATTATAAGAGATGGTTCAACCACTTTGAGCTACTTAAACTGGAAATCAATTGTTTCACTAGTTCAATTTGATTAATATAAGGTTTCCTTATTTTCTCTCTTTTTCCTTATTCGTTATTAGCTTTTCTTCTTCTGTATCTTTATGATCAACAACAACATTAATCTTAGTATTGATCGATTATAGTACATATTTATTATTTTTTTGCTTTATTAAGGTCTTTTTTTAATAATTCTGTTTTTATGATACATTTTCTTCTACATTATAGCACGTTCTTTTTTGCCTTTATGACACGCTTTCGGTTGTTTGACTGTTATTTTCGTTTATTCTTTTTTTAGAGTTGAATTTGACATCGTCACGACTGATCAAGATGACACTTTATTTTTTATCATGCTAATCCTCTATGTTTTGGACCATCGGATTGGATTTGGATACACGATTGCATTCGTGGAGAGTATTTTCACATAGTTTGATTCTGATTTGTGATTTATCGGTGGTCTTTCAATAGCTCCATCCTCTTTTTTTGGTTTCATTTGTCAATACGATCATATCTGTTCGTATCTACTTTTACCTGAGTTTATTTGATTAGGTTTTTTAACATTTTTTTATATAGTCTTTGTGATCTTAAGTGTCTAGTTTTCTCGTATTTAAGGAAAATATCTTTATTATGTGTTTAGTTTACAATTATAATTGTAACCTTCATTATAATTTAAATATTTTATAAAATTAACGACTTCTATATAAAAATATTGTTTCACTAGTTCGATTATTTGTTTAATTTTTACCACATTAAATCAGCTAACATAGTTTTAAAAAAATGTCATTCTATTACCGTACTAAACTAAATCAGTAATTTTGCATTTTTTAGTTATAATAATTTAATTTTAAATTTATTTAATTATATTAAATTTATTTTTTGACTGACATTGATGTATGACACAAACATAACAATCAACGGTGTTGATATAACGATCTATTATGTTTTCGTGATAGTTCATGATATTAGATTCAAGAAAAATAATTGACTTTTAACTTAATTTAAAAGTATAATTGATTTTAGTGTAAAGTACACAAATATTTTCTTGATTATAGAATGATGTTTTATTGAGTATCTTGACTGTTAAAAGCTACAAAATTATTTCCTAGCTATAAGGTGTTCCTTTGTAGAGTATTTCTAGTATTAAAATTTACAAAATTGTTACTTGACTATTGATATGTTCCAAACTTATCATTTCCTGGTAAAAAATTAACGATATTCTGAGTTAGACATTAACCTATTGACTAAGATATAATTAAATTTGATCTTAGAATCTCAAATGACTATACAACTCAAACGGTTCTAGGATTATATTTTATCATATTTTAGATAACAAGTTAACATCTGGTTTAGTCAGTCATCAATTTTTTAATGAAAAAGAATGAGTTTGAAATATATGAATAGTCAAATGATCATTTTATAACTTTTAATAGTCTAAAGACTCAACAAAGTAATGTCCTATAGTTGGGAGAGTCAACAAAGCAATGCCTTATACTAGGAGGATCATTTGTGTATTTTACTCTTGATTTTAATTTAAAAATTGATAATTTATTTATTCTTTAATTAAAAACAAGAAATTAAAAAATATTAAAATACTAAAATATTAATAAAAATATTAAAAATTAAAATTTTTTTTAATTTTAAAAATACCTTGAGTTATAAAATAATAAATTTAAAATTTAAAATTTAAAATTTAAAAATATTTATGAATTTAAAATTTAAAAACTCTCATAAAAAATATCTTTCGATTGTCTCATTAACAATAAAACTCAAATTCTCGTCCGAATTTTTACAATGAATTGGTGCTCATAGAAAGTTGAAGGGGAATTTGAATTTTATTATTACTCTAATACAATATTAATTCTATTGAAAATATGTTCAAAAAATAATAGTAGACTCAATGTTATAAGACAATTAAATACCCTTCTAATAAAAATATTCAAAATTCTAATATTTTATAAAAAAAAATAAATTTTTGATCTTTTTTATTTATAATTTACCGTTTCATAACCTTTATGTTCATTTGTTTAATTTTACAAGTTTCACATAAATTTTAAATCTTTTACATTTCTTTTTATTAGAATTATTATGATAATTTTAATTAATTTGTAATATTTTTATTTTTATTTCGTTTTTAAGAAATTTTTTAAAATCATCAAACTTTCAATTCTAATCAATTGTACACTCAAGTTTGTAAAAAAAAAAATCAATTATGCCTTCAAATTCGGTCAAAAAAGCAATCAGATCATTCATATGTGGATTGACATGTCAGTATCATGACTATCATGTCATTATAGTGAATCATCATATTAATACCATTAACTATCATATCAATATTATAATAATCAACGTTGATCAAAGGAGTATGACGGTTGTTGGTAACGTGAAAATAAACTATCCCTCATTGAGTGGGAAATACCATTGGCTTGGGTATTTATATTGTTTATTCTTCTCTCCCTTGTTGAGTGTTAGAGAACAAAGGGCAATCTAGCATGCCGTTGTCGCTGTCCGTCCTTCTCGTCTCGTGGATGTAGATGTGGATGTAGGCTTGGTCAACTAAGATTAATTAGCCGTCGTTTTGATTTTTGAAATTTTAAACCTGAATAATCAATTTCTGGAATTTAAACCTGTGTAACATTTGATGTATCTGAACTGTTTTACATCTATGTTCAAAGGGATCTGGACTGTTCTGAGGCCAAGTTTAAGAAATTATCAGAATTATATCTTATTTTTGTTGGACTATTTTACCACTGACCCATAGCCTATAAATAAAGAGGTTTTGCGAGCTTCTCCACTCACACATCTCATTTCAACCTAAAGCATTTTGTGCTTCTTTCCTCTACCATCAGAATAGAAGTACCACCGGCAGTCTACTCTAGTTTTAGGTATACGAAATTTCGGAGTGACTGTGTTAACCTCGGGGGACAAGGACAAATTTGTTTCTAAGGCTGTGGTTTTTCACTACGACACGGTTTTTGTTGTTCATTTGTTTAAATTATTTTTTATTTGTTATGTCAGTGCTAACGTCTCGTTTTGTGGTCTATATTTCCAATAATTTAGAAACAAATTCATTTCTATAAAATATTGACTTCACTGAGCGAACTAATCATTGATCTTTCCAAACTTGATGCACTCGATGGTTTGAATTATTGAAGGTGGTCCCAGCAGATTTTGATTTTCTTCGAGCAACTTGATCTCAATTACGTGCTGCTGAAGCCACCACCACCTACTCCGGGGACTACTCCAGCTATGAATGCTACTGTTGGTTATGAGAACCTGTCTGATGCCATTGCTACTTTTACCAATGCTACTGCTGTCACTATTGTAGAAAAGTACGAAAAGGATAACAAGACGGTGCAAGGTCATCTCTTAAGCCACATGTTGAACAAGCTCTTTGACATGTTCCTTAAAGAAAAAATGCCAAGGTTATATGGGATACGCTCGAGAAAAAGTATGGTGCTGATGATGCAGACATCAAAAAGTACGTCGTTGGTGAGTAGCTGAGATTCCAAGACTGATGACAAGCCGATTATGGACCAAGTCCATGATTACAAATATTTGGTCTCCAACATCCTTGCTGAAGGAATACAAATGTGTGAAGTACTACAAGCCAATGTCCTGATCGAGAAGCTGCCCAAATCATAGTCTGGTTACCGTAACTCCCTCAAACATAAAAAGAGGGAAATTTCACTTGAGGAACTAGTGGGACACATGAAAATAGATGAGGTTAACCAGCTAAAGGATAAGGTTACTAACTCTATTGGTAGTTTTTCCTTTAAAGGTAACTTGGTTGAATTTGGTGTTGCCTAATGGTCTAAGTATAAACGAACCACGAAAAAGGGAAATCAGAACAAGAAGACCAAGCCGTAAAAGAGAACCAATTTAAAAAACTAGGGAAGCCCAAAGTTGAAGGAAAATCTGTTAAGTGCTACGTGTGTGGTCAAGTCGGCCACAAAGCTTACCAGTGCCAACATCATTCTAACTACTAGAACGAGAATAGATCATGATTGAACATTGTAGAGAATAATGTTGATGTCATTACAATGGTGGTTTTAGAGGTGAATCTGGTGGAGAACAATGTTGAGTGGGTTGTTAACACTGGTGATTCTAGACATTTTTGTGCAACGAGAGAGTTTTTTACCTTGTTCGAGGATAGGGATGAATGTGAACGTATGTACCTGGGGAACTTCAACAACTCTGAAGTGTCAGGAAAAGGCAAGGTTTTACTCAAACTGACTTTCGGTAAAACTTTAGCTTTAAACAATGTTCTTTATGTATCTGACTTGCGTAGAAATTTAATAAGTGGAAGACTTTTGAATAAGACATACATTAAGTTAGTTTTTAAGGCAAATAAACTTGTACTTTCCCGAAATAGTGATTATGTTGGGAAATGTTTTTTAAATGAGGGTTTATTTGTCATAGAAACTCAACTTAATGAGAATAAAGCTACCACTTCTGCTTAAACTGTTGATATGTGACATGCTAGATTAGGACATGTGAATATTCACTCTTTAAAGAAACTGATAAAAATGAATATTCTGCCTAACTAGACATAACTAGCTTTAACAAATGTAAAATTTGTGTAGAAGCCAAGCATGTTAAACCTCACTTTAAGAATGTTTCTAAGAGGAAAAATGAACTGTTAGAACTTATACATACTGATCTAGTAGACTTTAGAAACACTGAAAGTAGAGGAGGAAAACACTATTACATCACTTTTATGGATGATTACTCGAGATACACAAAAGTTTATCTCTTAAGAACTAAAGATGAAGCTGAAAACTTCTTTCTTATTTATAAGGAAAAAATTGAGAATCGGTTAGATAGGAGAATTAAATGGGTCATATCTTATAGAGGTGGTGAATACAGGTCAAATTTCTTAAAAGAAATGTGTAAGAAGAATGACATAATTCAAGAAACTTTCGTTCTCTATTTTCCTCAATAGAACAATATAGTCGAGAGGAAAAATAAAACTTTAAAAGAGATGACAAACTCATTATTGATAAGTTCTCGGTTGTATGACAACATGTGGGGAAAAGCCATTCTATCGGCAAATCATATTTTGAACCGAGTACCTCACAAGAAATTAGATTCTACCCATACAAATTTTGGAAAATGTATAATCCAAATCTGCAAAACCTGAAAGTGTGGGGGTGTCTGGCTAAAGTGGGCTTGCCAGACTTTAAGAAGTCAACCATCGGACCTAAAACCATTGATGCATTGTTTATAGGGTATGCTACAAACAGCCGCATACATGTTCATGTGTTTACAATACTACTCTATTTGTGAATCTAGGGATGATGTTTTCTTTAAAGATTCTTTTCTGCTAAAGAAACCTAGATTAAATGAGGAAACACAAATAGAAAAATTACCATCCACTTCTTCTAGTATACTTGCTAGGTCTTCTCAAGAAATTGAATTTGAACATAAAATGAGTAAAAGATAAATAATTGAAACATTTTTTGGACAAACTTTATAATTTCTTTATTTTTGAGAATGATTTAGTCACTCTTTTTGATCTTATAGCTCAAGTTTTTTTAGATGAAGATCCTAAAACATATGAAGAAGCTATAAGATCGATTGATGCTAGTTTCTGGAAAAGCGCTATCAATGATGAACTATAGTCAATAATGTCTAATAATACTTGGGAATTGGTGGACTTACCTAGAGGCTTTAGAACTATTAGCACTAAATGGGTCTTCTGGAAGAAACCCAGACCAGATGGTTTTATCCACAAGTACAAGGTAAATCTAGTCTTCAAAGGGTTCACTCAAAAGTTTGATCTAGACCTCTTTTGTAACACCCCGAATTCCGAGTCAATAGTTCGGGTTAACCCTAGACCCATAATTTGAGCACATTAGATTTTCTAGACCAGTTTATAAGGGTTTTGTGCTTAAGCTGGCCCAAGAGTTCAAGTTAAGTGGTAGTTTTAAGTGGGGTTTTAGAGGTGCATGACCAAAAGTGTAGTTTACCCATTGCTTGTTTTACAGGATAAAAACCCCTTATATCCATTATTTCTCACGTGACAATTCGAAAAAATAACTTCTCTTCTCTTTTCTTCTTCATTTCCTAAAGTAATCAAGAAGGTATAAACTTTTTGAAATCCAAGCTTAGTTTGAATCAATCAAGGTAAGAATATTAAACTTCATCATTTCAAGACCTTAATCTCAAGTTTTGATGTTGGTTTTAGAAAATGAGTTTTTAAGGGAGGTTAAGGAATTCAAAGGATTCAACTTTATTTTAGTAAATTTGAGTTGTTTGAGTATTCTTAACCTTGTTTTAAGGCTTAGATAAGTTAGTAAACCTTTTTTTTCTTATATTGATTAGCTAAGGAGGTGGGAGAAAGTTCAAGGGCTAGAGGTAAAAAAAGTGAATCCTATTTAATTCGAGAGAAGTTTTAACAACTAAGAAATAAGGTAATACAATCACAACTTCCTTATACCAATTGTAGATAATTAGAAACGAGTTTTAGCTAGAAAGTTAAGTTGAAGCATGTTAAGTAGAATTCTATGGTAGATTCCTTAGTAAAGTGTTTTAGCATGTTTTAAAAGCCTTATTTATGCCCCTTAATATCACATAAGACATTAATCACAATTAGGAACCTCAATAAAGTTAAAATAGGGTCCAGTACCGATACTGTTCTTCGTGAAAGGCTAAAACCCAACATATAGTTAAGGGTAGTATCAATACCCTTTCAATATGTATCGATACTCGGGGTCCAGTACTGATTTAGATGATCAGTACCGATACTGAGGTATTTTTGAAAACATCGAACCTAAATTTGGTACTGATACTCAGAATAGTATTGATACCCTAATACCAGAGTATTGATACTCAACTTAGAGTATCAATATTACCTAAACCATGTAGTCTATAGCATTAGAGAGGTATTGATATCAGGAGGAGGGTATCTATACTAAGGGGTTAGTATGGATACAGAAGGGTCAATATCGATACCCACGGGTAGATTTGGAAGAGTGATATGAGAAATGTTATGAGGAGTTGAGGTTTCCCAAAAGCTTATAATTACTCCCAAATAAGACTACAAGTGAGAACCATATTAATGATTAAATTCAAACGTAGAAATGAGGTAAAGTATGGTGAAATAAGACTAGCCTTGTTTGAATGCTCGGTAAATGATCAGGACACCCAAGTTCTTTTTAGAAAAACTAGATGTGTAAAAAGTATAGATTCAGTCTAGATATATCCTTAAGGAGTTTGCAAGGAACTTTAAGCAGACTAACTAGGGCGTGAGATCCGACACCCGCGAGGGATGGGTTAGTCGAGGGTGCTTTATCCGATGTAGAGATTTCGGGAAATCATCATCGGTAGAATAGAGGGTTATATGAAGATCCAAGATGAAAAACCCTCAGTCGTACCATGATGTCTACCATATATTAGACAGTAAGTATACAAGTATACTCACTAAAGAAAAATAGTAGACTTGATAACTCGAGTCTTTCAGTGATAAACAATTAGTATGATTTAGTTGTTAGTGTAGCACTAAGCTAGTTAACTCAGCGTTTGGAATTTGTTTCCTTACATAGATTAGGTGGATCATATGAAGAGCTTAGAGCGACCGAGGTCCAGACTCAGTACAGATTATAGTACATCTTAGAGTTTTAAAGGGCATGCATATTTATAAACCATGTTATAAAGTTGAGTCATATAGTTATTTAAAAGTCAAATTGTATTAACATTTTTGAATATAAATATTTATTTTGGGAGCTCCCCAGTGTACAATTTCAATTATTTTTACAGTTTAATTTATAAAGAAAATAGTCGTTTAAAAGCAAGATAGATAAGAAAAAAATTGGTTAGTCACTCTGGTGGTTTCGTGTAGCTCCCTAATTGGTCGACTGTGTGTCATACTGGTCTAGGGTGTTACATCTTCAATACCTACTCTCCCTTAACGAAAATCTCAACAATCCATACATTGTTTGCATTAGCATTCATTCATAAGTTGCAAGTACATCAAATGGATGTAAAGATTTTATTTATGAACATAAATCTAGATGAAGAGATCCATATGGAGCAACCCCTTGGTTTTGAGGTGCCTGGTATGTAAGGCAAAGTGTGTAGACTTAAAAAGTCACTTTACGACATCAAGCAAGCTCTTAAACAATTGTACGAGAAATTTCACAAAACCATCCTTAATTTTGGTTTTATTGTGAATGGTTCAGATGCATACGTATATTCGAGGATATTTGGTGCTGATTGCATCATCATAAGCTTATATGTTGATGACACGTTGATTTTTAGTACTAACATTGAGTCCATTAATAAAACAAAAGATTTATTTATCTACTAAATTTGAGATAACCGGTTTGGGAAAAGATGATGTAATCTTAGGAGTCAAAGTTACGAAAACTGAAAATGGATTTTCTTTAAATTAATCACACTATATTGAGAAAGTGTTAAAGAAATTTGACAATTTTGATGTCTCCTTGTTCGAACTCTTTATGACCCTAGCATACATCTCTTTAAAAATAAAGGAAATAACATTTCTCAAACATAATATTCTAAGATAATTAGGAGCCTAGAGTTCTTAATGAACTATACTCAGCCTGATATTGCCTACACTATGAGCAGACTTAGTAGATATACCCACAACCTAAGTGGTGAACATTATGTCACTATTCGATGCTTACTAAAGTACCTTAAGGGTAAAATGGATTGAAGACTTGAGTATGTTGGCTATCATGCGGTGTTAGAAGGATATTGTGACACCAACTGGGTTTCTGATAATGATGAGGTAAGATCTACGAGTGGGTACATCTTTACTTCAGGTGGAGTAGCGATTTCGTGGAAATCTTTGAAACAAACATGTATTACTCGCTCCACTATGGAGTCAAAGTTTATATCTCTCTTGACTTAGTTGGGTAAGAAGCTATGTAGCTCAGAAATTTATTAGCTGAAATTCTACCGTGGGAAGATTGAATCCTCTAGTTTCCTTACCATGCGATTCACAAGCTGCGATTAGTGTGGCTAAGAACCAAGCTTACAATAGTAAGAAGAGACATATTCGCACAAGGCATGAATATGTTAGACACTTAATAAAGAATAAAGTATTTTCTTTAAAGTATGTGAAGTTGGAAAGGAACCTAGCAGATTCACTTACTAAAGGTTTAAGTAAAAAACTGGTCATAGATTCGTCGAGGGTGATGGGTTTAAAGGCCATTGGTTGAGGAATTCATGGTGGATACCCAACTTAGTTAAGTTCAATATTTTCAAACGAAATCATGGAAAGACTCATATAGTACATTTACCTACTTATCCCTATGACAAATAATGTACATGCCCATGTTGAGTTTAATTGCTCTTAATAAATTCATAGCCTAGGCTTTGGGTGGTCTTAGTGAGAAATACTTGGTAAATTTACAAAATTTGGCTGAATATATATTCTTAATAAGTTCATAACCTAGAGTGGAGTGGGTAGTCCTAATTGAGAATGACACAATGAACTTACCACTAGAAAGGTTGAATTTTATGAAAACTCATAATGAATTCAAATCCAATAGTTTGGATGGTCATAGTGAGAATGACATATCAAATTCATCGGTTAATGAGGTTGAATATTTATTCTGAATGATTTCTTATCCCAGAGATTGGGTGGTTCGTTTATAACAAACTTGAAGAAAATCACCATAACCTTTGAGAGGTTGAGCCATTGTAAAAGCCTTTTCATTATTTCATAGCCCATTTTAAGAGTGGTTTATATTAAGATAAACCTGATGAAATAACCTATATAAGTGAGAATGATTAACCACATTCCATGAAAATGTTGGGTTGTTTTTCTAGTACACTTACTAAAATCCTAAGATAAGATGGCCAAATATACACTTGTGTATATATATCTTACACATCAAAGACTTCGGTAGATGAAAGAGTTAATTGTATGTTATGAGTTTAACCCTAACTTTGAAAGTTCAAGATTAGTTTCACTTATCTAAGAGAATAATCGTTCATCATTACTATATACTAGTTCAAGATATGTTAACTAGTGTTTAAGCAACTAGCTCCGCTATTGCTCTTCTGAGAATATTATATTTTGAGTTTCAAAATAATTCTTTTGCATTAGTGGGGGAATATTGGTAATGCAAAAATACACTATCCCATATTGAGTGGGAAATACCACTAGCTTGGGTATTTATAGTGTTCATTCTTCCCTCAATTGTTGAGTGGTAGAGAACAATGGGCAATCTCGTACACCGCTACCGTCGTCATCTATCAATCTTGTCTCAGATCGTGATCGTTCTCGTGCTCGTGGAAGTGAAAATGGTCGTGGTCATGGTAAAGGTCGAGGTTGAGGCTTGTGGTAATTCGTGTCACTACAAGAAAATATACCTTTAATGACACACGAACGATGACACACGCTAATTTATGACTTGCAAAACATGTGTGTCATAAAAAATGTCATGTTTTTTAAAATCTGAACGATTTATGACTTACAATAATGTGTGCCATATTTAATAGTCATAATCTAACAAAATTACAAAAACACGGAGTATAGTTTTAATTGTGTGTCATTTTTAGGAGTCGTATTCTAATTTCCCCCCTTATTTTCATCCTTTCCCGCTTGATCTTCCCCCCTCGTTAACAAAAGTTCACGCCGCATGTGTTTCCCCTATTTTTCTCATTTATCCCTTTTTGTCTTTGCAACCTCCCACTTGTTTGGCCATTCACCACAACGTAGTCGAGGGAGTCAAAAAGCAAGGGTTTCCACAGGTATTCCTCGTTCTCTATTCCACCATTCAATTTGGGTTTCCACAGTTATTGGTGTTATAGATGTAGAAGTAAAGAGAAGGGTTATGAGATACAAGTGAAAGAGGGTTTCTGTGATGAGGTTAGGCATTACTTCTGATTTTTCTGTGATGATGATATCATGTTTTTTCTAGGAATGTTTTTCTCATTTTTTCAGAAAACATCTCACATTAGTGTTATTTCCATCTGTGCGCAGTTTGATGAGCTGAGACAAATATACGAGGAATTGCAAGAATTTCTAGAAGAGGCGCTTGTTAGTGTATAAAACATTTATATTACGAATTCAAAATACTATTTGTGGTTTCTACATGTATATTAACATAAATTAGCATCCTCACAGGTTTCATTGTTAGAGCTTGAACAAGTTTCTCATTTATGCAAAGAGAAGTTTGCCCATTGTATTGTTTATATTCATCAAATAGGTGGGCATATGTCTCTTCGCATATCCATGTGTCAAATCAATTCATGTGATACTAAACATAATCTTACTCTACTGCAAGTACAACTTAATTAACATTTAGCATGATAATTTTTGTTTGTTTATCGTTGGATACTTGATGTGTTTTTTTGAAGAGAAACTGATGATATTGCACAAGCGAGAATTGAAGATCTTGAATTTGGTAAGTTGATGCATGCATTAGATGGCTAGCTAAATTAGTAATTGTCTAATGTTAGATTTTCAAGGCTAATTAAGTTGATATTTTCATCATATTTAAATGGTTGTGACTGTTATTCCCACTTTTATTGCATCTATTGGAGAATATTCTATGGAAACTCATTTCTCTGATGCTGATGGAGAAACAAAAAGATTCTTTTATCGTACTCCAAAGACACGAGAATTAGATAAACTTCTTAGAGATATTTATCATAAAGTTCTAGGTATGCTTTGTAATTCATTTCTAAGTTGTTAAGTCCAGTTGTGTTATATATTTACAAGGTTCATTTATCAAAAACAATTTACAAGTTTCATCAAGTAGCCCATCTCAACAAGCTGTATACCAGCCCATGCTGCTCCTAGAAAGTGAAAGGTCATGTTAGTTAACAGGGTAACGTGATTTTAGTGAATTTTTTGTAACATTAATTCTTAAATTCATTAACGAAGATATGGAGAGGGCAATTATCAGAGACTTGGTCTCACACGTATTAACATTCTCAACACATTTACACAAGGCTGTGAACTTTGTGTCTGAACTTGATTGGTAAGAATCATAAAAGGTTCTCTTTATCTATATTTTTCTCTATTCTCTAAACATAAACGTGTCCGAGGTAGTTGTGTTACTAACAATAATATCTTCATATTGATGTTAGCCTATTGTCATTGGCAATGGTTGCTCGCCAGAACAATTATGTGAGGCCTACTTTAACCAAGGAGACCATTCTTGATATACAAAATGGAAGGAACCATCTACTTATAATTTTACAATTATTTCTTAAAAAAACTATCAAGAGAATTATTATTAAAAGTGATATCATTTTTTCTCTAATAAGAAATAACAACTCCATACTGGTCTACAGGCATGTTTTGCAGGAAATGATAGTAGATACATTTATCCCTACTGACACAAAGATTCTTGATGAAGGTAAGTTGAGTTAAAAGTTCAATGGTAGCATGTAAAATTCTCAGGAAAATGCGTCTCATCTAGAAAAACATGTTCTGAATATTTCACTGTGAAGTTCTTCTCGCCCTCCAAATTATAAGGTTCTGTTATTTTCAGGAAGGATTCATATAATCACTGGTCCTAATTATTCAGGGAAAAACATCTATATAAAGCATGCGAGTCTGGTCTACTTTTCTAGAGGAAACATATTTGTAAAAGGCGTGTGATTTTTTGCGTGCATTTGCCAAGTTTTGATGGATTTATGTAACTGTACCTATTTGAAATACTAAATTCATGATACTTTGGAGATAAATAGTTTAGTAGCCTACATAATCATCCATTTATTGTACTTACAAATTTATGGTTTTCCTAGGTGGCTTTAATTGTTTTTTTTTCATATTGGAAGTTTTACCTGGTGATGTTGCAACAGTTGGATTAACTGATAGGTAACTTCTGCTTGTTGCTAAATTCATTCTTAAAATTATGTATCTCTGTTAGTATTTTATCTGGTATGTTAGTCAACCGTGTTTCCCATTTTCACAGGATATTCTGTGTGATGGGAGGCAAGTTTATGACTGCAGAACAATCCACTTTTATGATAGATCTGCATCAAGTGGGAATGAGCTAAGGTACACTGATTCATAGTGCAATTTTGGATATTTGTGTATATGTAATTTTTTTATTGGATATTTGAGGATTTGGATAGTGCAATTTTAATGGACTTGATTCGGAGTGGATGCAGATATTAACATCTGATATCCACTATCTGAATTTGCTTTACTTTTGTAACTGGTTCTGAAACAGATATTCGAATCAGTGATTGCTTTACTGTTTACTTTTGTCATACTAAATTTAGAGATTTGAGGGACTCGTATATTTGGTCTGATTCAGATAATAATATTCAAATATAATACAAATAATAAATAGATTTGGATTTTAAAGTAGCTTTGTAAATTTGAGTGCTACAAAAATTTCAGCTTTTGTCATCTCTTATTTTGAAAAGAGTTTTGGGTCGTTTAGGAAATTTCCAGTTTTTAATGTTGATGGTGATAATTTCATAGGCAGTAACTTCACTCTTTGTTTTGGGTGGATGAATTTGGTAAAGGAACCCTGACAGACATTGGTGTCTACTCTTTAACCTCATAGCACATATATGTAATTTCTGGTTATGCAGTACCACAAATATGTTCAACAAGTTATTGTATCCTTTTGAATTTAGATGGCATTGGTCTTCTTGGTGGGACCATAATGCACTTTGTCAACTTAGATGTTCCACTGAAGGTTTGCTGATATGTTCTTCCTCCTACAAAAATATCAGCTATTGTTATAATCTGATAGGTAGATCGAATCTACTATGTCAAGAAGTAAAAAATGTTTTGTTGTGATGTTGTTTACCCCCACTTATTCCATCTTAGACACATGTTTTGATATTCTGATTTGAGGTTTGATATTGAAAATATGGAAAACTGGGAAAAGTAATATGTTCATAGCGAAATCCATATCAAAATTCACTCCTTGGTAACATGTGTACTCTCATCTAGAGCTAAGTACTAAAATTCCAAGTTTTTTGCTCAGCTTGTTTAATTACTTGGCTTTACCATTCACCCACTGTTCATTTCAAGCTCAGGAAGGCTATTTGTTGTTTGGCTGCTGATTTAATTGAAACATAATATTTATGGTGGTTATATGAGTTATGAAAGAATTTAAGCGAAATTGAGTAACTTATTGAATGATTGGCTGGGTGTTTACTATAATAGTTATCAATAAACTATTAGGGGCATGCGGTATTTATATTTTGCAGGTTCTGGTGTGCACTCACTTGACCGAGTTACTTAATGAAAGTTGTTTACCAAAGGTACACATTACTGTATTCTCACAATTAATGGCATGTTCATCTAGAGAGGAATAAGGGAACACACGCACACGCATACACTCATTACACTCATTAACCTTTAACTTATTGATCTTACACTCTTCCCCTTCTATAACTATTTTCAGTCTGAGAAAATAAACTTTTACACCATGAGCGTGCTACAACCATAGGAGAACTCTACAAATGTTGAAGACATTATCTTTCTATACCAGTACAGTTCTGTTGTATTTACATCCAAAGGTATTGGCATCACAGTAACGTGTTAAAATCTTCCAATGATGACTATAACTTTATAGCATTCATCTCGGATACACGGAAAAAGATACAAAATAGGGGGTACATCATGGACACAATCATACTAGGATTTTCAAAAAATTAGGAGTATGACATGACACAACTTTTAAAAAATTATTTATATAACAATATACAATAAAAATGTAAAATTGATACTTATTAGTTTTAATTGATTTTTAAAACATTTAAAATTGATTTTTAAAAATGTAAAATTGATACTTTTATTTTATTCTTTTGATATGTCCCTATGTGTTCGATACATATTTTGCAATATCAGAGCTATATCTGTGTCCAACATTTGGATACTCCATGTCAAAGAGCGTCAGTGCATCATAGCTCTGTTATGCCCTGAAAGGTGACGGCAGCCTAGAACCCTTACAAATTTCTTGCTAGTGTTTGTTTGATCTTAATTATTTCCAAAGACCGTCATAGCTTGTGTTAATATGCATCTTATACCGAGCCACCAGGATGTATCAAAATAACTTAAGATTTGCAATTCCTGGGCCAGAACTATTGGTTTTAATGTACTTGTATATAATTTAATTCAAAAATCAAGATAATAATGATATATGCATTCTTGCAGGTTAGTTCCCGGAATGCAACTCTCAGCTATGGTGATTTTCCTTCCTCTATTTTTTATTCTTTGTAACTTGGGGATTCATTTAGGAAATCTTTACTAAAAATCATATCAATTACTTCTTATATCATGCAGGACTACATTGTGCACTACTAGCAGGTATGTTCAGAGTTTATAAGATTGAATTTGTTGCCATTTCATTACTATTTGCATAAAAATGATTGAAGCATTTAGGTAGTACAAGCCTGACCGGATCAACCAATTCAATCAAGACCTAGTTGGTCTAACGATTCAACCATATAAGTTGAATAAAAAATTAAGAGCCAATAAAAACTGTAAACCAAGAGCCTGAAAAGCTAGTTAAAACTGGCAAAACCAAACTTTCTTTTTATTAAGTTTGGACTTTTAACGAAATGCTTTTGTTCATTTTTTCTTTTGTTCATTTTAACGAAATGCTTTCTGTGTCAAACTAGTCAATTTGTGAACCCATCTACCAAATTTCCGTCTTCACCACCTGACCACATACGAACTGACTCCAACTAACCACTGCCAGTGAAGATGAAAGTATGAAATTTAGGATCTTTCTGAATTTCGATGATCATCTATCCACACCTTTATTCTTCGTTCTTCTAAAGTCATTATAAGCAATTACCGTAACAATACGTGGAAAAAGAACACGATTATCAGAGCTTTTGTTTTATATTCTTTTGATTGTCCTGTAATTGTCTTTATAAGACCTACAAGTTATTTATATTACAAAGTATTTTTATTTAGACTTAATATTCTTTGCTTGATGTAGGCCTTTCACAATATTGGCTAAAGATCTTTTTGGTACTGCAAGATCAACCCTGTTTCTCTCCACATACTGTACTTCTTCCTGGTGAGCTTTAGTGAACACATACACTTCATTTCTCTAGCTTAAAGAAATTTCTAGTTTTGATATGTAAGAGATGTCCATTTGGTACTTTGGCATCTATGTAAATGCTTCTTAATTGCAAATGAAATAGGATTCAAGTGCGCAACGTCTTGGGCCTAAAAATCTTGGCCAAACCACTAACCTCGGTTTGACATTCCTCCAAATATAACCAGCCAAATAGTGTCCCAGTGCGATATGATTAACCCGATTCATTTGTTCATGCCATATTTTTTTTATTGAAAGCATAGACATCGTTGATTTTCGGATCATATAGTGCATAATGTTATTATTCGTGTTGATATTGTTGTGAACAAAGTTGATACTTTTTATAATGCTATTGATTTGACGACTTTGCATAATGTTATTATGCTTCAAACAATGCATAAGTAAAATTGGTCATTTTAGTACTCTTTAATAGTTAATTATATACTTCACTTTAAATAAGTATAAATTATATACTTATTTCATATTTTTTTACTTAGGTTGGAATGGGAAGGAAGAATACACGGATGATGACATTGATGATATTCGCAAAGAATGAGTATCTTATGTGGCAAACTTTATTATGCTATGATATTTTGTATCGACATATGAATAATACAATATTTTTGATAACTTAATGTGAATATATTGTATGCAAATGGATTACTTATATATAATATGATACATAGATTTTACTTTATGAGGCATTAATGTGATTTAGTTTGATTATTTGTCAATCTACAATATATATATATATATAAATAAATATAATTTACGAAATACAATCACGACACACGAACGTGTGTCGTTTTTTTAATGACGTGTGCTTCAATGACATGCAATGTAAGTCATACATGCGTGTCATAAATTTATGACACACAAATGTGTGTCATCTTAATTTATGACGGTGGCTTCAATGACGCGCAATGAGCGTCATAAATGCGCTTCATAGATTTATGATACACAGTTGCACGTCATCTGAAATTCATGTTGGTGGCTTCAACGATAGGCAAATGTGTGTCATCCGCACCCATAGATGACACGCAATGTGCGTCATTAAAGGGGGTTTTTTCTACTAGTGTGTCTTTGACACGTCTGCGTGGATACTATCTTTTTTATTTATGAAATTTAAAACATGAATAATCAGTTTCTGGAATTTAAACCTGTGTAACGTTGGATGTATCTAGACTGTTTTACATCTCTATTCAAATGGAGTTAAAAAATGATTATTGTGCCCGTTACAAGAGTTACATAAATAATAACAAGAGTTACAAATGGCTGGAAATTAAACTATAAATCTAGATTGTTTTGTGGCTAGATTCATTTGTTTAATTATGTTGTTACAACAAATTTTAATTTTAGAAATTAAATCATAATTATATCTTATTTCTTCTAGACCATTTTACCCATGATGCACAACCTATAAATAGAGAAGCTTTGCAAGCTTCTCAACTCACTCTCAATTCACACATTTTCTCTCAACCTAAAGCATTTTATGGTTCTGTCCTCTACCATCAGAAGAGTAGTACCATCGGCAGTCCACTCTGGTTTTGGGTGTACGAAATTTTAGAGCGACTGTGTTAACCTCTGGGGATAATGCCTGAAGTAGCGATTACACATCATGACAAATTTGTTTCTAAAGCAGTGGGTTTTCACCATGACACGGTTTCGATTATTTATTTGTTTTGATTATTTTTTATTTGTTATGTCAGTGCTAATGTCTTATTTTACAGTCTATATTTCCAACAAAGGTCACTGTTATACTCTTTATTTTAATTGAAAATCTATCATTTAACCTAATAAAATGGAAGTGGTACTAGAAGCCTCAAGCGGAAGAAGAAAAAGAAGAGCTACACAACAAAGTCACCTAACCAACTTCTTCCCTCATCGTCGATCAGGATTAACATTATTTTTGATAATGTAAGCGAGAGAATTCACCATGGTACTCTATTAGAAGCATTACAAAAGTATGGTACTGTTAATGAAGTCTACATCGTATACAACAATCCTAAAAAAACCATAAAGAAAACTAACTTCGCATTTGCCCAATGCGCAATATCAAAGGGGAATGGAAGACTAATGGATGACTATCTAGAGAAAGTGTTTCACGCATGGAGTGATAAAGGAGTCCAGCACACCGTAGGAAACATGCCAACAATGCCTAAGATCTTTAAGCTAGCATGAAGAGACAAAAGGGCATTCAAGGAGACTATGTTGAATCCATCGAAAGTCAAAACTTGCTTAGGCGATATACAAACACTATCATCGAAGGATCCAGGGGAGATTGAGATTATAGGTGCCAAGGATCTTTAAGTTGTTGTGAGAGACTATGCATAAGAGGCCACTAGAGTGTCAAGAAGTAACCATATCAAAATTTAGAGGTCTAATATGGACTAGAGGGATTGTTACTTAGTGGGGCAAATAAAAACCATGTATGATACGTGTCATTTTACTGTCAAATAATATTCTTTAATCTCATATTAAATAAATAAAAAACAACGTAGTAGAGAAGAAAGGTCAATCCACAGGGACTTTAGAGCTGCTGATATAGAAGGCTTTTGATTCTGATATGGGCAAAAAATAATAAGTAATGGGGGTTTGTTTGAAAGGAAATGAATGTAAAAATAAAATGAATAATTAAATCTAAGTAATTTAAAGAGAAAGTAAAAATAGAGATAAAAAATTAATATGGTAAAAACAACCTCATGCTTCGCTTTCCCTCAATTCCAATTGATCATTGAATAAGATTTTTACTTCAGATTAATGTCGGTTGCAGTCTACAAGGCTCAACGCTTGTAACTTGTTTTTCTCTAAATAATCGATAATCCAAAATCAATCTTTGGATCTCAGTCTATTTGGACTAACCAAGACAATCGTTGCTAGTGGAAACTTAGTTTAGAAATTGGAAAAACCTGACTTGGGCTATGTTGTCTAATGCTACGAAAAATGCTATAGTAATTACGTAAGTGAATGCGTCGTAAACCAATTAATAAAGTGATAGTAAATTAATACTATGGATGTCGAACTCACAGGGAACAATATATTTTCATTAGAGTTTTTAAGCACAAAAGAATGATGGGTATGAAATAGATGCTAAATAAATGATATAAAAATCAATAAAAGAGACACCATGTCTTGCTACAGCAGCACATATTGCACTGAGTCAGCTATCATATCGAAGAGAATGATATTATGA
This sequence comes from Hibiscus syriacus, assembly GCF_006381635.1. Taxonomy (NCBI): domain Eukaryota; kingdom Viridiplantae; phylum Streptophyta; class Magnoliopsida; order Malvales; family Malvaceae; genus Hibiscus; species Hibiscus syriacus. The sequence continues at coordinate 1,350,829 of NW_024062608.1, forward strand.
ACTTCACACTCTAAGTAAATAAGGTATATTACATTTATGTGATTAGCATTGATTAAGACCCTTCGAGCTACTCTAATCACCTTCATCAATTAAAGGTTCAAAGTATTAACAATGTAATCGATTGGATACATGCTTTTCAACACACACATTGCTACTCAGCAATACCAATGCTATCAAATGTGTACAACAAATTAAACAAATATATTTCTAAATATATTAATTGAAAATACCATATATTTAATAATAAGTATTTCTATTTACAATCATGAAGCAACAAACATATAAAAGTAGTAGCAAAATAAACATAGAATAATAATTCCACAATATCATCCATAAAGTTTATAAACATTCAAATCACTCATTTTCTCAATAGAAGGCCTCGAATGGTGATCTACTGAATACCAGTGCTACTCAACAAGCTCTCATTGTACTGTAGCAATCCCTGGAAGGGGGCTTAAGCTTCCTTGACGTACGAAGAATCAACGTGGAAAAGGGGTACTTTCTAATGGCTTCCGACCGTCACACCTTTTAGGCTTGCAAGGTACTCCCATTTATAGTTATAAGGATATTTTCATCCTTCAATGAAATTATTCCACGCTTCATGTGGTTTCCAGCACATTAATAGCTGTCCAAGCCAGTTGTCTCATCCAGAAAGTTCTCCTAACCGTCTGGAGCTTTATCAGCTGCTACATCATTCGCTCAACATTTCCTACAATGCTACGACATCAGTGTAATAGTTTTGCAGCAACAAAAATAAAATTTAGCCCTAGGCAACCCACAAAGTTCTTAATATGCAAAATGTATAAAATTAAACAAATATGATCATAGAATGCTCATAAAAATACTCAAGTTCAAACTAAACCTAGGTGAAAAAGGCTACTAAAGATAAATCTTTTGGAAAGTTATCATTGTCTCAATAAGAATCAAACATGATCTCAATTTCTCATAGTGTACTACCGGTAAATATATTCCCAGGAAGTCAAACTTGCTACTGGTTGATTCTTCCTCCAAACTTTAAATTGAAGCAAAATCAAGTCAACATGTACTTTTTGAAATGAAAGTGTTTTGATTTTTAAAGGAAATACCGATTGCCAATCCAAGCTTATAGAAAATTGAGAATGTAACATGAATGTATTAGGTGCTTTTCAATTCTCACAATCGAAATTGAGTCATCTCTTTAGCCTTTGGCTTATGGAAAAATTAGATGTTTTAAAGAAAAGTAAAAATAAAAGTAAAATGTGAAATAGAAAGAAAAGAAGAAAACTTATAAAACTAGAAAGCAAATAACAAAGTTAAATTGAGATATGTTTCAAGCTTACCCTGAGAGGGTTTTTATAACTTTCTAAAAACCTAAAAATTAAATGAAAATAATTAAAGATAAAATCCTAAAAATATTCAAATAAATAAATAAACAAGTGATTATTTCTAAATTCAAATTTAAACTATTACTTAGTCATCCGCTCGTCATTCTAAAATCCTGATTGGACCTTCTGGAAGTTTTTGGCTGAACTTTTTTAACTTTCTAAAAATTATCTCATCACACATCATCATGCCCAAAATTATGCCTACTAACTTAACTTAGACTTAAAAAATTTTACAAAAATTCATTTGTTTAGAACTATTTCTGAAATTCAACATCATGCATCGAAAACAAATAAAAATGCCCCAAATAAGCAATATCAAATATATAACAAGGAATAATTAACAACAAAATAGTAACAAAAATAAAACACTCGTCAATGTACAACATCGATATAGTGCAGGATGCACTGAAGACTGATGGTTTTGAAACAACCGTGTGCCTATGGCAAGGCCTTCTAATGGTTATTTGTTTACCTTATACGGATGCTCGTTCAAAGTTGTGGGAAAGAATAGATGAGTTACTACATTTATGGTTTGATGAACTTGAACGCCTAAAAGGTTACGATGGCAATAGGAGAGTGAAGACCTTGGTTGTTCTTGAGGGTGTTCCACTTTTAGTGTGGGATAAAACCTTTTTTGAGGACCTGGCTAGAAGGTGGGGAAAAGTCCTTAAGATTGATGACGATACACTCTCACTTAAGCGGTTTGATTAAGTAAAATTATTGTTGTCTGTCTAGAACGTGTTGATGATCCCATGCCTATACTTGCCAACGGTACTATCCACATGATTAAGTACAATAGAGTATGACGGTGACCGATTGTTCATCGACGGGACATATTCGGGTGAGTCACAAAGGGTCATTGATCTGGATGCTCTGCATTTCTCCCCTCACAGCATCAAGACAACATATGGTGAAAATCCCAAGGCGTCCATCATGAGGCTAACATCTTAATCCGCCGTAATTTATCATCAGGACCATTTGAGACCTACATCGATCCAGGTGTTATTCTTCCTCAAGCTGACCTATCCAACTCTAGTGATGCAAGACTGCATGACGTCACAGTCAGATTTAGGGTGGACCTCATTTTGGTCCATTCAGAGATGATAACCAAATTATTCCCTATGCGCCTAGAGCTACTATTCTTAAGCTGTCCATTTTCAACACGTCTAATCTTCAAGAAGTCCCTATAGACTTAGTTGGAATAGATGGGCCTAATTCACTTGGGTTCTTATAATTTGAAGTTCAAGAGTCAAACCTTGAGGAATCCCAATCTGGGTTGGTTCGTTCTAATGGGTTTAAGAAACCCCTGTAGTAATGGATCGATGACTTTAGATGAGCCCAAAAAGAAGCCGAAAAAGAAGAATAAAGCTAAGCATCCTGGAATGAGGCCTACTACAAAGGGAAAGAAAAATACTTTAGCAAACCTTTGTACGTCAAATTCCAATTGCCTCAACTTAATTGTAATTCCTCCTTCTAGCCTTCCGTAGGGCGAGATCAGATCGAACATAGATGAAACCATTGCGATCGGCAAGTTATTAGGGGTGCAAATTAATTCCATATATGATATAATACTCGACTGATTTCAAGAGTTGGAGGTGGATGAGGCGTGTTGTGGTTAGTTTATGTCCTCGAAGCGTTCTTGTGTGATATGCTACTATTCAATGATGAACTTTTTCTTTGTAAATTGGAATGTTAGAGGTTTAGGTAGAGCAGAGAGGCTAAGGGTAGTTAGAAGGATAATATTGTCAAGCATGGCGAATGTAATTTTTCTCCAGGAAGAGAAACCGTGGCTCTCAAACAAACTGTGGGAACATATAACACCCTAAATCAATTTGACTCATAGTCGATCCATTAGAATGCCACACGGGATCACCAGAATGATTAATCCAAAAATTTCTTTAATTTCTTATTAAAAACGAATGCTTAAAACCATTAAAAATAAAGAGATTTAAACATAAAGTTACGACTCGAATACAAAAGGGATCTAAAATTTATACATACCCTCTAAAGAAGTTATCTCGAGACGTACTATGCTTCACCCTTGATCTGGATAGCTGTTTCTAAAAAGGCTCATCAATGCTCCTCCTAAATAAAGCTGAGATCACTAGCTCAGTGCAACACTAAAACTAAGCCATACTAAAAGTGTTCAACAAATGCTAAAATTATCAAGTGAAATACAATAGTGAGTATACTCATATACTTCACTATATACTCTATAAGAGACATCATGGTACGACTGAGGGTTCTATATCTCGGAGCTCACGCACCCTTCTAGTCTATCGAGGATGAGGCTCATAATCTCTACATCGGACTCTCACTTCCCTTGGCCCTATTTACTCAATTTAAAGTGACTCGGTACTATATAAAAATATCAGAAAAATTATAGTTATCGATACCAATATCATTTACTAAAGTAAAATGGGTGTCTTGATCGTTTTCTCGAACATCAACAAAGGCTAGTTTTATGTCATCCTAGATGATTCCTGTTTCTAGCTTCAATTGATTATTTGGTTCCCACTTGTAGTTTTATTAGAAATTCTCCCAATTAGAAGCATATTGTAAGTCCACGGCTGTCCATGTACAATTCTAGGTCTATTTGGATAATTTCAAGCAAGGGTTTCGAAACCAACCTAAGGGGGTTTCGAAACCTCAACATCCATTTTTGCAATCTGGCCAAAGGTTCCAAAACTACTCTAAAGGTGAAACCACTATGAAGATTTACATTTTGGACAAATGGTTTCGAAACTGGCCAGATGGGGTTTTAAAACTGGCTAGAGGGGGTTTTAAAACCTCTGTTGTAAATTGCAAATTCTACATGTATAAACTCTCCAAATCCCTCACAAAACCATATTAACATTTCCAATTGATCATTATAAGTTTACATGAAATAATGGATTATAAAAGAGCTTTATACAAGTTAAATAATGTCAAATGTTAGGATTTACCATGGATGATCATACATGCTTCACAACTTAACTTTATAGCTTGAATGGATTCTAAAGACTCACTAGTGGTATGAAAAAGTTAAATGTCTTACCTTAATGTTCTAATTGCTAGAAACTTTCCCAAATCAACCAAGGGTAAATTTCTCTTTTATCTAGTTTTAGAGCTCTCCCCAAATTCTTTCACTAAACAAGCCAGAAAATAGATTACTAATTCAACTAAGTGTTTGGATTGAGGTTATAAACACTTCTATAACTCAAATAAAAAAAAAGCTAAAATCACTTGATTCTCTCAAACCTTCCTAAAACCCATTTTTAAACTATGACTAAAACTTGAGATATGAGGCTTAAACTGAAGTTTGAGGGATAGATTAATATTCTTACCTTTGCTAATCCAATCTAAGCTTGAAATTCATAAAGCTTTCACCTTTACAAAACTTTGGGAAATAAGAAGAAGAAGAAGAGCAAGAGTGTTTGGTGAGTTAAGGGGGATGGGGTTTCAAGAGGGATTTTCATCTTTGATTTGAATAATAGGTAAGTTGCACCTTTAGTCCCTTTTATCTCATTTTAAAATGGTCAATCTTCATTAACAATTGGGTCTAACTCAAAAGCTTGAGCGATGAAGATTAATATTTTTACCTTTGCAAATCCAAACTAAGCTTGAAATTCTTAAAGCTTCCACATTTACAAAATTTTGGGAAGAATAAGAAAGAAGAAGAAAAGAGGAAGAGTGTTTGTTGAGTTAATGCGGATGGGGTTTAACGTGTAATCTAATAAAATAAGAGGGATTTTCATTTGATTTGAACAATAGCAAATTGAGCCTTTAGTCCTCTTTTATTTCATTTTAAAATGCTCTATGTTCTTTACAATTACACCAAACTCAAGCTCAAACCCAACTCAAATTGGTCCAAACGTTTTTAAAAAGTCTATTGGATCAACCCGAACTACTAACCGGGATTAAGGCATTACAGAACATGTCTTTTCTTTATCGATTAGAGTGTTAGGAGGACTCATCTCACTATTGGACACCAATGAGCTTGAAAGCAAATTCTTTCATAGTAAATACATTATATTGGTTGGAACCCTTTGTCAGAAGAATCTACAATGCGGATTATTAAATGTTTATGCACCTAACGATGCGGAGAGAGAAAATCCTTCCTAGAGACGCTGTCTGGGTAATTGAAGACCTCAATATTCATGTGCTTTTCGCAAGATTTCAACCAAGATGTTTCTAGTAAAGAAAAATTGGGGGCATGGTGAATTCCCATACTGCTAGTTTTTCGAGGAGTTCATTCAGCGCAACAATCTTATCGATTTGTCATTATCAAATAGTTCATTCACATGGCTCAGAGATGGTCCAAGTATTATAGCGTATAGACTAGATAGATTCCTGATCTCTCAAGAATTGCACTTTTGCTCCTAATATCATCAAAGTACAATGCCTAAAGGTACGTCAGACCATAATCCTGTTCTATTGAAAGAAGAAATGCTAGGCCAATGTTCTCGTCCATTCAAGTACTTTTCTTATTAGGAAGATGAGCCCGAGTTTGTTGAGGTAGTTAAGAAGTCAATAGTAGAAAAACGTGGTTAAGGTGTGGGTAATATATTGAAACCTGTTAAACACGCCACTCAAGATTGAGTATCAAGGTTCAAAGTAAAAGACTATATGTCAACTAGCACTATTGAAGAGAGAATCTCCAAATTGGAAGCTTATATTTTAACTTCTACAAATCCATTGTTGGTTAGAAAAGAAATCCAAGCTAGTAGAGTTGTATTGTGGGTTAAGATTAGGAGGGAAAAAAGATAATGTCTCCAAAAATCGCATCTCAAGTGGTTCAAAGAAGGCGATAGGAATACAAAATACTTTCACGCAGTTGCGTCCCTAAGAAGGAGTAAAAACAACATCTCTCGTATTCAGGTGGGCAAAAAAATCATTAACGACCATAAGTGGATTTCCTCTAGTTTTATGAAGCAATTTAGAGAGTTATACAACCATGCGCCTACTCTGCTAGTAAAACGGTTTGGGCATCTTAAGAAATTGGTTACGAGTCAGCTAGTGCATTAGAAGCCCTTTTTTTGGTTAAGGAGGTTTTGGGCTCAAGTGGCATAACTAGACGAAATGGTGTGTTTCAACTGCATCTATATCCGTGTTGGTTAATGGTATTCTTCCTCCAAGCTTTGATATTAAAATAGGAGTACGTCAAGGGTGTCTCCTATCACTGTTGTTAGGAAATAAAACCGAGTACGAGTAATTTCCCTATAACCAGATTAGTGAGAATATGAAATAAAAGCGGAAAAATAATACCCGAAATTGATAACGAAGTTCAGCTAATTATGCATACGTCTCCGGACTGCTACATATCTTTTACTAAGAGAGAAAATTTATAGGTGTTTACAAAACACTCACTACTCACAGAAAGCTCTATATTATTGGGAGAAAGAAATGATTTGGGATGATTTGAAGCTAAATGGGTTAGGGTATTTATAGTTGAAGCATAGGGACTAATCTTGTAAATACCTAAAAAATGCAATGACTAGTTGTAATTAACCCATTTACATTTTAATTTAAAATTGGGGCACGAATTCGGTGCCCCCATTATTGAAAACCCATTCATCCTTGTTGAATTCGGTGCAAAGAAGCCGCATTCTTACTTCCAACAATCTCCCACTTGAAGACTGATTTTAATATGTCTTCACACCTCGATCAATGTAGCAGTATTTCTGGTCTGTTACTCTAGCATGCAACTGAAGATGAACACAACTTCAGTTTGTCTATAGTCACCGTCTTTTTAACATATGTCTGCGGATTTTGAGCTCCACTAATCTTTTCAAGTTTTAAATCCCATCTTCCAGAAGAGACCGGATAAAATGATATCTCAATTGTATGGTTTTCCTGGAATGAAAAGACGGATTCTTCGCTAGATGGATAGCACTTTGACTGTCGCAATACAAGACATTATTTTCTTGTTTCTTGCCTAACTCTTCCAAGAAACTTTGGAGCCAAACCATCTCATTGCTGGCTTCCGTAACAGCACATATTCTGCTTCAGTTGTGGAGAGAGCAAACTATATTCTGTAGTTGAGAAACCCACTCACTGCAGTACCTCCTAGAGTATAGACATACCCTGTAGTGCTCATTCTGATGTCAATATTTTCGGTAAGTCAGCATCTACATAGCCTGTTAGTATCGTATCTCCACCTTTGAAATAAAGTGCTTTGTTTGTGGTACCTCACAGATATCTGAGGATCCATTTGACTGCTTCCCAGTGTATCTTGCTTGGATTATTCATGTACAGCTCCCACTGCATAAGCAATATCTAGTCTAGTACAAACCATGACATACATCAGACTTCCAATTGCTGAGGCATACGACACCTTCACCATGTGTGCACGTTCTTCCTCCGTTTTTGGTGAATGTTCTTTGGAAAGTCTAAAATGAACACCTAAAGGTGTACTTACTAGTTTAACATCTTGCATGTTGAACCTGGAGAGTACTTTGTTGATGTACTCAGCCTGTGATAACATCAAAGTCTCCGACTTTGTGTCTCTCTTGATCCTCATTCTAAGAATATACTTTGCAGCGCCCAGATCCTTCATAGCAAACTGCTTCGACAATTTTTTCTTCAATTTTATAATCTCTTGCATGTCTGAGCCTGCAACGAGCATGTAATCAACGTACTATAATAAATAATGAAGCTGTTGTCGAACCTCTTGATGTAACAACAATGATCTGCTTGGCATCTAGTAAAACCACTGCTACTCATGAAGCTATCGAACTTCTTGTACCACTGTCTAGGTGCTTGTTTTAAACCATACAAGCTCTTCTTCAAACTGCATATCAGATTTTTCTTGCCTGCCTCTATGAAGCCTTCTGGCTGCCTCATATAGATTTCTTCCTCCAAATCACCATGAAGGAAAGCTGTCTTTACATCTAACTGCTCAAGATGTAAATTCTCTGCAGCTACAATTTTCAACATCAGTCTGATTGTAAACAGTTTTACGACTGGAGAGAAAATTTCATTGTAGTCAATACCTTCTTTTTGCTGAAAGCCTTTGACAACCAATCTTGCTTTGTAGCGTTTTCTCCCATCGTGCTCTTCTTTGATCCTGTAAATTCACTTGTTATGGAAAAGAAGGCGAATAACGTGGGTGGTTTATGAATTCTGGAGGAGCGTCTCAGTTCTGGTGTGGTTCTTCTTGAACTGCTTTAGGATTGATCTGAACATCATTTTCAGAAATCTCCTTAAACTCAACAAATTCCTTTGTTTCAGCTTTGGTATTGGAGCTACTTGATTATATGGTTTCCCTGTCTTTGTAAATCACATTCTCATTGAAAATGACATCTTTTTTTCTGATGATTTTTAGAATTTTCATAGTCCCAAAACCGGTAACCCAACTCATCACCGCCATAACCAACAAAGGCACATTTGTTGGCCTTAGCATCAAGTTTACTTCTTTTAGTAGAGTCTATGTGTACATAAGAAATACAACCAAACACTCTTAAGTGTGAAAGGTTTATTTCTTTCTTGCTCCAAATTTCCTCTGGTATTCTACCATCCAAAGGAACTGAGGGCCCATAGTTGATCAGGTAAGTTGCAGTGTTGATAGCTTCAGTCCATAGAAATTTGGGCAATCCAGCATGTATCTTCATACTTCTGCACGTTCAGGTTCTGTTTATGCGCTCTACTACGTCATTCTGCTGCGATGTCATGGGAACTGTTGTCTCCATCTTGATCCCATTGTTTGCGCAAAAATCTCTGAATCTACTATTTCTATACTCTCCTCCATTGTCAGACCTCAACCGCTTGATTTTCAAACCAGTCTCATTTTCCACCATGGCCTTCCAATTTCTGAAGGTATCAAAGACTTTTGATTTCTTCTTCAGAAAATAAACCCACACATTCCTTGTAGAATCATCGATGAATGTAACATAATATAATGAGCCTGCAAGAGATGGGACTGGAGATGATCCCCATAAATCAGTATGAACCAACTCTAACTTTTATGCCTTGGGTGTCTTGCCAATCTTTGCAAAACTAACTTTCTTTTGTTTGCCAAAAATGCAATCTTCACATAGTCTGACATCTACATTTTTTAGATCTGGCAGTTTCCCTTCTAACAAAAATGTCTTCATCCATTTCTCGCTCATATAGCCAAGCCTTTGGTGCCATAGGTTTGATTTTCCATCAGTATCTGCTACTGCAATGATATTCTCTAAATTTGAGGTTACATAGAGAGTACCAGTCTTCTTACCACGAGCAATAACGAGTGCTCCTTTGGTAATCTTCCATTCACAGCCTGAAAATGTTGTACTATAACCTTCTCTGTCAAGCTGTCCTACAGAAATCAAATTTCTTTTGAGGTCAGGAATATGTCTCACTCCTTTTAGCGTCCAGGTGGTCTGATTTAGCAGCTTTAATCGGATGTCTCCTTTTCTGACGATCTTCAAGGTTTCATCATCAGCTAGATGAACCTTCCCAAAATCACCACTGGCATAGTTCTCTATGATTTCTCGGCATGAGGTGGAGTGGAAAGATGCCCCTGAATCCAAGATCCATGATTTAATCGGACTATTAACGCTTAGAATCATGTCATCACCTGTCTCCTCTGTCACGTTGGCAGATTCTTGTGCGCCGCTATTTTTCTTCGGTTCTCGGCAATCTCTTTTAAAGTGACCCTTCTTGCCGCAATTATAAACAGGTAAATCTTTCTTTCCCATTCTGGATTTGGATCTGCCACGATTTGAATTTCTTTATGAAGTTCTCCCTCTGGAATCCGTGTACAAGACTGAGGAGGTTGATGCTTCACCCGATTCTCTCTGTTGAATTTCTTCGCTCAGTACCAGATTCCAAACATCGTCGAATTTTAATTTACTTTTCCTGACGAGCTGCTAACTGTTGTAATAGTAGCATTCCAAATATCTGGTAGAGATGATAAGAGAATTAAAGTTCGAACTTCATCATCGAATTCAATTTCCATGGAACTCAACTGGGTTGTAATTGTGTTGAGTTCATTTAGGTGTTGAGCCACTGATGTCCCTTCCGCCATCCGCAAATTGAATAATCACCTCATCAAATGAACTTTGTTTGAGGCTGATGGCTTCTCATACATACTGGAGAGAGCCGACAAAAGACCCGTCGTTGTCTTTTCCTTTGCTATGTTGAAAGTAACATTTCGGGACAACGTTAGTCGGATAACTCCGAGGGCTTGTCTGTCGAGAAGAGCTCAGTCTTCATTCTTCATGCCCTCTGGTTGCTTTCCTGAGAGAGGTTGATATAGATTTTTCTGGTACAAAAAATCTTCAATCTGCATATTCCAAAAGCCAAAGTCCGCACCATCGAACTTTTTCAATTTTCACATTCCCTTCGTCTGCAGCCATCGCTCCCACTCGAATCTGGCTTCGTTTGGATCGTTTCTGACAATTCTTGCGAACCACTGTGTATTAGAACACCTCCGTCGACAAATTCGTATCGCCGACAAAATTTTTACTATTCACGTAATTTACTATTCACGTGAATAGTAATGAATAGTAACCTCACAAAAAATTGACAAAATTCACAACCAAAAGCTCTGATTACCAGTTGTTAGGAAATAAACCGAGTACGAGTAATTTCTCTATAACCAGATTAGTGAGAATGCGAAATAAAAGCGGAAAAATAATACCCGAAATTGATAACGGAGTTCAGCCAATTATGCCTACGTCTCCGGACTGCTGCAGATCTTTTACTAAGAGAGAAAATTTACAGGTGTTTACAAAACACTCACAACTCACAAGAAAGCTCTATAGTATTGGGAGAAAGAAATGATTTGGGATGATTTTGAAGCTAAATGAGTTAGGATATTTATAGTTGAAGCTTAGGGACTAATCTTGTAAATATCCTAAAAATGCAATGACTAAAGTTACAATTAACCCACTTACATTTTAATTTAAAAATTGGGGCACCGAATTCAGTGCCCCTATTGTTGAAAAACCCATTCATCCTTGTTGAATTCGGTGCAAAGAAGCTGCACTTCTTGACTTCCATTCTTGACTTCCAACAACTGTTGCATTCCAACCTCATTGGTTAAGCTCTTAGTTCTCTTATCTGCATGGTTTTCAGAACCGGACCGGTCAACAAACCGGATGTGCTACCGGTTCACTGGTTCAACTGGTTGAACCGGTCAGACCGGTCGGAAGAACCGGACGATGTCATAATTAATTAATTATTTAAAAAATTAAATAAAAATATAAAAAAAACATTTAATAAAAAACAGTTTTTTTATATCACAAGTCATATTCAAAACAAGTTATAACATATATAAGTTAAAAACCATAAAATCAAGTGAAACAAAATGATTCAAATCAACTACAACATAATATTTAAGGTAAAACATATTAAATAATAAATATAATTATATAACTATAATCAAAAAATAAATTTAGGGCTAAAAAATCATAACAAACGATGTCGTTTGGTTTAATTTTTTTAAAAAAAATCTCACATGGCTAAGAAACATAGAAGACCATCACAAAAGTCTAAAGAGATAAAATATGAAAACAAAACAATCTCACATGGTTAAGAAACATAGAAGAGCATCCCAACTGACTTCTATAAATAATAGATGTAATTTGACATTCAAAATCATAGAGTCTTTTGGTGAGCATAAAACGAACTATTCTTTCGCTCCAATCGAGCTCGAATTTCAGGCTTCAATCGACCTTCTAATTTTTTTTTGAGTTCCAGCCTTTTTGAGTTCAAGTTTCAATATTATATTTTAAGTTTGAGTTAAACTTGATAATTTTTAGCTCGTGAGTTTTTGAGTCGAGTTGAGCTTACTTTTAAAGTTTTCGAGTTCGAGTCGAGCTCAACAATACTCGAGTTTGACTCGGCTCGTTTAACAAACGACGTCGTTTGATTTAATTTTTTTAGAAAAAAAAATAGAACCGATTTTCAATCGGTTCAAACGGTTCACAGCCGGTTCACTAGTAGCGATTTAACTGGTGTAGAATGAATCGGACCAGGCTACGGTTCCCGGTTGAACCGGACGATCGGGTCCGACTCGGTTTTCAAAACACTGCTTATCTGTAGGGCTACAGAAATTGGCTTGTTTAATGGAGTTAAATTACGAGAAAAGGGGTCCGATGGTGTCGCATTTGTAATCTGCGGATGACCTTATTCTATTTGGAGATGCCTTCAGAACCCACCTGTCTAAGATTAAGTGAGTCCTACGGATCTTTGGGGTCGTTTCGAGATTAAAATTGAACATGAACATGAACAAAACAATGTTATACCGTGTCAACACGGGAAAAAGATCAATAAAATCATGGGAAGAGGCAATTAAGAGCGAAGCGGATTCTCTACCTACTCAATATATTGGATTACCATTGGGTCACCGACGAAACTCAAAGTCAATGTGGAAGCCTATTCTAGAAAAATTTCAAGCAAGATTAAGTGGATGGAAAGGATGTTATCGTCTTTCGGTGGGCGCCTGACCTTAGTTAGATCAATTTTGTCTAATTTGCCAGTCTATTTTATCTCCATTTTCAAAGTACCAACCGATATGGCTTCTATTAAACAAATTGGTTGCAAATTTCATTTGGGGATCCTGCTCAAATTGTCTAATCCATTGGATTTTTTGGGAGAATATCACAAAGCCAAAATATCTCAGGGGACTTGGATTTCACGATGTTAGCCTTCGAAATAAATCCCTTCTCAGCAAGTGGTGTGGCGGTAAATGAAGAAAAATGCAGTTTATGGAGGAGTGTGATGGATGCAATTTTAGCTTCTGAGTCAAGGGGTTTATTGCTGAGCCTAAAAAAACAAGTATTCTTGGATTTGGAGAGATATTTCCCGCCCCTTGTAAAGTCATAATGATGTTTTCACTCGTAACATACGATTTATCATTGGGGATGGTAGTTCTATTGAATTCTGGTTGGACATGTGGAATGAGATTAAAACACTTAAATCATTGTTTCCTCGTATTTTTGCTCTCGCATTGAAGAAGGATGGTGCAATAAAGGATTCGAAAGCAAATTAATGGAGTTTCAGAGTGTAATATTCTGTTACGGAGACGTTGTTTGATTGGGAACGATAGTCTTGGCAAAACTTTTAAATTGTATATCTACCGTTGCAAACAATTCGGTTATTCGTGATTGTTTGAGATGGGTTGATAGCTCCAACGCTCATTATGTGCCTAAGGATTTATGTGAAGAAGTGTCTAGTAGGGGTGCTAGTGTGGATCGTGTGTGGAAACTGGTTTGGACAGAACTAGCCCCTCCAAAGGTGGAGTGTTTTTTATGGAGAGCAGTGCAAGAACGTATCCCGGTCAGCCATGAACTTGTTAAGCGTGGAATTAGTGTTCAAGCTCCTGTCAGTTGCGTGTTTTGCAACAATAGTGCAGAAACTATCAACCACTTGCTAGTTCACTGTGAAGTTTCTTGGATAATTTTTGGCAGGCTTGGTGCTGCCTTCTGAATGTCGAGCTTGTTTGCCCCAAATCCTTAAAATCCTTAAAATCTTTACTTGTCTTTTGGTAACACGTGACAATTAAACCATCCTTTAAACCGCTATGGCAGCTTCCTTTCCTAGACATCGTTTAGACCATTTGGCTAGTTCACAATGGTACTTGGCTATGAATCAAATGGCAGAATTCGATCTTATCCATTAACGATTCATTAGCCCTTTGGCCACGTCCATTCAACCGGTTGCCTCTCGAAGGCCTACTCTTGGCTCCTGGACTGCCCCTTCTATCAATAAGCTGGAATTCAAAGTCAACGCTGCGGTTAGTGGAAGCGTAGTCCCTACTGGTATTAGGGGCATTACGAGACCACAACGGGAGGTTCTTATTCGCTTTTCTCGCTCTATTGGCTTGAATAATTTAATTGGGGCAGAGCTCGCTATAATACTAGAAGCTTGCCAGCTCTTTTCATCCTCAAGGTGGAACAATATGTTTATGAATCTGATTGTCTTTTGGCATGAATCGGATTAATAATCCAAGGCTTCCCCTCCTTTTTGTCGATTTGGTTGCCAGATGCTATGACTTCTGCTGACGTTTCTCTTGGTCTGAATTTTTTGTTCAGGGAGGGAAATCTGGATGATCATGATTTTGGCTTATGATGGAGCTATTCAAAATCAGCCTCTGCTATGGATCAAAATGACTGGCTAAGGGTTGACGTTCTAAGCTTTGGTGTGCTTTTGGAAGCTATGAAAGTGTCCAGAAGGTGATATAATGATTAGAGGACCTTCATTGTGGTTAAGTCTGGAATCCAAACTGCAAAAGGCTGTCCTGATTTAGATGTGTGGTGCGAAGTAATGGAAGGATCTAGTTTATGTGGGTTCATGGTGGAAGAACTAGTGCATGTGGTCTTGTGGAGTGCTCGGTGCTTTTGATTAGTTCCCTGGTTCTGTTTCATCTGGATTGTGAATTATTCTATGGAGACTTTTAGTGGTTGACACAGGGTATTTCTTTTCTCGAGGTCCAACGTCCTCAAGTTCAGCTTGGATGAATGTGTGAGGTGCAGTTTTACCAACAATAAGTTGCCCCAAAGCTCAGACATATTTGAGTGCGTTGATGGTCTTGTTCACCATGTCTAAAACTCTTATTGTTTGGCTGGAAGTTTTATCTGGCATATTGTCTGTGTAGTAGTGTCCTTGTGATCAAGGTTGTTAGCTGTGGATCGTTCGTGGCTCTTTCTTGTTTGGATAGCTTTCTTTGGTAGGTATTCTTAACCATAGTGCACTCTTTTTCCTCCATCTAGATCTAGAGAGATCTTTTTTAATGAGACATGTGGTTGCGGTTTTGGTTTGTATGTGATTCATCAATTAAATCACACAAACATTCCTTTTAAAAAAACGTTAATCAAAAGTGAAATTGAAGGATTTAAATGAATTTGAAGATAAAATTGATATAATAAAAATATAATATAAACAAAAATGATGATTTGTGTTTATTAAATGGGCAAGATGACTCTTTTAAGCCTTGAAAATATATACCATGATAGTCTCGTCAACGTTTAACCATGCATGTACATGTAGTGTGGAAGTGGCCTTACCCCAAAATTTTTAGTTTTAATTATTTTTAAATCCTCTTAATTAAAAATTAAGAAAACTAAGCCTATATTCTTCCTTTTTTTATTAAATATTTTTAAGGTCAGTGTTAATTTGATCATAGATAAATTAAGGGTAACCTCCATTTTTGTTTAAATACATTTTAAATCGTTGACAATTATAAAATTTATCAAGTTAGATTCTAATCTCACAGTATTAAAAATTTTAAATCGAAAAGTTAACATTTAAATCATGATTTTTATTTTATTACTATATATAATAGACAGGTCTCGAACTTTCATCCTAACTTCGTTCTTGTGGAGGCTAGTAAGGTCATACACTACCTTGGCTTCTTTATTATCGTTATTTTTAATTGTCATGTCTATTGAATTTATGTGTACCACATATTTTCTCAAGTATCAAAGAATCATTATAGACACTTAGTTTTATATCAAAATTTATAAATTGAGTTTGAATAGAATGAATCAGTTGATTTTAGACTTGATTTAAAGTCAATGTTAGGAATTTGTAAACGGGAAAGTAAATAATGTTTAAGCAACACCAAATAAGATATGCACAAGAACTCTGATTAATGTGGTTCGATTTTGTTTACATTATCAGATAAGAGAAACAATTATTTATTATGAATGTAGATATCACGTAGATGACAAATACATGATATCTAATATATCTCAAAATACAATTCATCTCAAATTACTCTTTTAGCATCAATACAAAACTCGCATTTATAAGATAAACCCTAAAATTTACAACAATCATAAAAAAATTATATATATCTAAAATGTTTTTTTCCCATGGTTCTAAAGGTTAAAACTTACTATCTGTTTATATATGAAACAAATTTTTCATCGAGAATTCTTATCTCATAAAAATTCTTATCTAAATAGTAAATACACTTAATTACCAAATAATTTTCAACCACTAGATTACAATAAAATAAAACTTAGTTACCAATTAGAAGTTGAGCCAATATATAACAACTTTAATTCTTACCTAAGAAAAATATTTGTTGAAACACAATCGTCAACTCTTCAACAACTTTAATATGATAATGATGTCTACAAAGTATGAAATTTTATTATTGGATCACAACTGTCGAAATTATCCTTCAAAAGCTCGAATCAATCTCGACTTAAGTAGAAGATTTTACATTTTGGAGTCGACACTAACTTTTTGGGTTAGCTAAGGTCGAGTACCTAAAAATTATTTTTTTATCGGATCTATGTCTTACTAGTGATTCGTTTGATAGGATTCAGTAGTTAATTACATTTGAGGAAGGATAAACACCCCCACATCACCCATAATCGATACCAACATGATTAATATTGTCTTAATAATAGAAATTACAAATTCGAGTCAAAATTTTAAAAATGATCCAATTATTTACCTTAAGATGCTATCTTAAACTAATAAAATAAATTATAGTGTTAAGATGTGTTAACATTAAATATAACCAGCAAAAGTAAACAAAAACGTCCAAGTTGAAATAAAATAGTAAATAATGGGATTAAAATGAATAAATATAAAATTAGAGGCATAATCATAAAGCAATAAGACACAAAGAAAGTAAGGATGATATTGCATTAAAATAGAGTTAAAATGCGTAATTACTAGAATTTAAGATAATTTAACATAATCGGAAATCAAATTAAATTTCAAATAAGCTTAGGACTACAAAAATAAATTGGCCATATTCAGCAAACACGAAGGTTACATCGGGTATGGGCCGACCTGCCAAGCCGCCAATTTAAACCGAAGATTTGGCTTCCGTCTCATTTGTGCCTCCCTCTTCAAAAATTAAAGATTTTATCTTTACCTTACTCCCAATTTTTTTTTATCTTTACCCAAAACAAAGTTAGGTGTTTTTTAAGGGGAAAATAACCAATATAAATCAAAATCTTCGAGATCTGCAAATTCTTTGGTTAAAATATGTTGAAGGATTAAACTGATGTGTTAGTAATATGTTAAAGATTATATTAAAAATTAATTTTTTTATTAATATATCACTTCATTAATTTAACATACATTAACTATAGACTTAGAGACGAAATTACAATGACTAGGAATAGTTGTTGTCCCTCCTAAAATTTTTGGTATAATGATATTTTAGGTATTTTTAATTTAAATATTAGTCAAATAAGATATTTATCCATTTCAATTTTTAGATTTAAATTCTTAATAAATTTTTATTCTTTTAATATAAAATAATTTTATCCTTCTCAGTATTTAATTCTAGTTATGTCTCTGTATAAAGTAATTATTTTATTATAAATTAATAGCTTTAATGACTATAATATAACTTTTAAAATTTATTTAAATGTTAATGACTATGGGTGTAATTTATCCTATATCAAAACGCCAAACATACAAGATATATTAGGTTTTGCTCTTCATAAACTACTACTATAATATTTATAGATATTTTTCACAAGGACAGGGTTCATAACCTAGGACAGGGTTCATAACCTAGGAAACTGTTCAATTTTCCGACATTGAAGAGAGAGCATCTCTTCCTGCAATGGCTGCTCTCCGTTCCTGCTGGAGCTATAAACATGAAACAAATCAACGGTGAACATGTGAAAAGATGGACAAGCAACGAAGAAATTAACAACAGTAGAAAAGCGAGAAATCCGACATGAAGATTGGGAAGAACCGAGGGTGTGGTACGGAGCAGGAATCTGGATACGGACGTCAAGTGTCGGAAATATCAGAGGGGAGACCCAATAATTGACCCCCACGCGACCGACACTCGTGATTCTGTCATCCTCCATCAATTTCTCTATCCTATTACTTCTTTGACCATCACTTCAGTTCTTTGTTTCCAAGTCTTTTGGCTCCCAATGCTTAGCCAGAAACTGTCGGGTAGTTGGCATTATTAGCTGAACCCTTCGGCATGCTTGTCTATACTTCTTTTGGTTCAGTCTATTCATTGTTAGGACGATGGCAATGTCACATTTTTCACTCAATGCATTGGAGTCTTTAAGAGTTGAATTGAAAAAGATGTTGATGAAGTTCTCACAGTTTTCTTCATGGCCATGGGTAAAGAAAATTGTTAACTAGAAATATCATGGACAGTCTTCATATTAGCTTCGAATGTGGCTGTCCTAAAGTAAACTTGTAAATTTTCTTACAATCTACTACATTATGAATTTAGTTCTGCCATGATCAGAATTAAAAGTTTTATATTCTTTGAACTTTGCTGTCGTCTTTCATTATTGTTTACATGTATCCGAATTGGAAGATATCATTACAGAAACCAGAAAACTACACTCAATGGGACCATTACTTGACTGCTTCTCCACATCTGATGATTAACTTTTTCTTTTTGGGCACAAAGCCCAAAAGCTAGAAAATCCAATAGGAAGCAACTTAAACAGCTAACAATAGAGAAACACCATCAACAGAGAGCGTCAGAGCTCATTCTGCATCCGACTGATGATAACCTATTGCCCAAAACACCGTAAAGCCTGCTTTTTCCCACTCCATCACGGCCTGTTTCACTGTCTCAATAGATTCTCTTCTTCTCCTCTTTCTCTCCCCATAAAACTCCGTCTTCACTCTCTCCTTAACATCCGCAAGCGTTCACTTGAAGAAAATACTCTAATTTAACCCACTTTTGTTTTGTCTCAAAATGACGTTAAGTTCCGGGGATCAAAACAGGCGTTTAACCAAGTCCCATGGAGCCCCACCCCCGGAACAAGAGCAACTGCTTTGTCCACGCTGTGACTCCACAAACACTAAGTTTTGCTACTACAACAACTATAACTTCTCTCAGCCTCGCTATTTCTGTAAGTCCTGTCGCCGTTACTGGACTCATGGTGGCACCCTTAGGGACATCCCTATCGGCGGTGGTACCAGGAAAAATGCTAAGCGTTCACGCAGCAACAGCACCACAACCACCCATGGCACAGCTTTTTCTGCAACCAACACTGCCACCACCACCACGGCCACTAATCATCATAACTTCCCATTACCTACCACCCCCGTTTTGTCGCCAATCTCTACCAATCAGGGAAGTATTGGTATTGGTGGAGAGTCCAAGGGCAATATTTTTGGAAGTTTTACTTCATTGTTGAATACTCAGGGGCCTGGTTTTCTAGCTCTTGGTGGATTTGGGCATGGTATTTCTCCAACGCTCGAGGATATTGGATTTGGGCTTGGAAGAGGAATGTGGCCTTTTACGGGCGTAGGAGATGGAACTGCTGCTGCTTCTGTTGTTGGTGGGCGTGGCAATGTTGGGGCTGCCATGGGAATGGGGAATATATGGCAGTTTGAAGGTGGAGAGCCTGGTTCTGTTGGCGGGGATTGCTTTTCTTGGCCTGATATTGCCATTTCAACCCCTGGAAATACTGCCAAGTGAATCTTCTCTTTAGGTTTCTTTATCTTCTTAATGTTTCTAGTACGAGGTGAATATAGTGAGTGCCGAGAGTAAACTATTAGCTACATGCAAATACAAATAGGACTATGACTTTTCTTTATTGTTCTTTGGTGAGTTAATGCCATGGGATTTGGTTTGTTTTGTCTGCCATTTTTATGCAAAGATATGGCTTATATCAAAATGATTAGTCTGTGTGTAGTGTTTGATGTTGATATGCTAAACCATTACTGCTTTAATTTCAAAAAAATTCATCGGATCTAGCCATATAAACTTTCAGCTAGCGTTCTTGTTTCAGGATCATGGGGATGGGGATGGGATGTCTGAATGGTTTTTTATTAATATCTCTGATTATTTTGTTTATTAATCAAATGGAATGCCAATTAAACATTGTGAAAGTTTATTAGTATCATGATGAAGACGAGAAACAGTTCTGGTCCTCCCCAATATCAGTAAAAATGTCTCGTTTAATTTTTTTTTAAAAACAAATTTTCTTTGTCTTCCTTGTTTTTTCTATTCGTTTATGTTGATGAATCGGGTAAAGAAAAACAAAAGAACATAAGAATTTTAACGAGGTTCAACAATGTGCTTACCAGTATATTTATGAGCCATACCTAACAAATCTCCACCTTAGCGAATATCCTACCCCTTTGGATACATTCAATGTGGGTTGGGTTACCTTACTTCTTTAACAACTCGAAACATTCAACAAGTCCAAGCAATGCTTGAACTTGTCTGTCGTAACTGGTTTGGTAAACATATCAGCGGCATTCTCATCAGTATGTACCTTCTGAAACAGAATCTCTCCAGATGCAACCAACTCTCTGATCTTGTAAAAACGTACATCAATATGCTTAGTTTTAGCACGATATACCTGATTTTTAGCCAAGTGAATAGTATTTTGATTGTCGCAAAGCAATTGAACTCCACCTTGCTGAACACCCAACTCCTTCAGTAGACCAGTAAGCCATAAAGCTTTTTTTGCAGCTTCAACCGTTGCCATGTATTCAGCTTCAGTTGTAGATAGTGCCACAACAGATTGAACAGTAGACTTCCAACAAATAGGCCCTCTACCAAGAGTAAAGACATACCCTATCGTAGATCTTCTATTATCCAAGTCACATGCATAGTCTGGATCCACATATCCTACAACCAAAGGATTATCTCGCTGACTACAAAAAACAATTCCATGTCCCACAGTACCCTTTAAGTACCGAAAGATCCACTTGACTGCTTCCCAATGTTGCTTACCAGGTTTAGACATATACTTACAAACTTGACTAACAACATGAGCTAAATCAGGACGAGTATATACCATTGCATACATCAAGCAGCCAACAACATTAGAATACGGAACCTTTGCCATATCTTCAGCTTCCTTATATGTCTTAGGGCACTATTTTGATGAGAGCTTAAAGTGATTCGCCAATGGAGTGCTAATTGGTTTTGCGCTGCTCATCGCAAACCTTTCTAGCATCTTCTCAACATAACCCCATTGAGATAGCCACAGTTTCCTTGAGTCTCTGTCCTTGCAAATTTTCATTCCAAGAATTTTCTTTGCAGTACCTAAATATTTCATATCAAATTACTGTCTCAATAAAGTTTTCAAGCCGATAACATCATCCATGTTCTTCGCAACAATTAACATATCATCAACGTACAATAACAGAAAAATAAAAGAACCATCATCAAGGCTCTTAATATAGACAATAATCATACTCACATCGCTTGTAGCCAATCTTGATCATATAGGAGTCAAACCGTTTGTACCACTGTCTCGGAGACTGCTTCAACTCATACAAAGATTTCTTCAATCTGCAAACTAAATGCTCGTTTCCAGGTTGAGTGAAACCTTCAGGCTGTCGCATGTAAATCTGCTCCTCTAAATCACCATGCAAAAAAAATAGTTTTTACATCCATCTGCTCTAAATGCAAATCCCATTCTTTTTCTGTTACTGTTGGTTTCTTCTTATACACCCATTTGCAACCAATCGACTTCTTACCCTCAGGAAGACGAACTAACTCCCATGCACGATTGTGAATCAAAGACTCCATCTCCTCAACCATGGCAGCCATCCACTTGTCGTTATCCTGACTAGTAACTGCATCATGAAAAGTAACTGGATCATCACTGTTAACAGTAAGTGCAAAAGAGACCAAGTCTTTAAAACCCAATATGTTCGGAGGCTTTATATTAGTCCATCTCACCATGTCTCTCGTGAGACTATAATCCTACAAATCATCCATAACGAAACTACCAGAAGTCGGTTGAGAAGTTTCTGTTTTCTCAACTAAAAACTGCTCGAAATCCACCACTATCGTGTATTCCTTCTGCTGCAACATGGGATGTTCATCAAAAACAGCATCTCTACTGATCACGATTTTCTTCGCAACTGGATCCCAAAACTTGAATTATTTGACACATTTCTTGTAACCCAAAAAAATGCGCTCATTTGATTTTGCATCAAGCTTGGATCTCTCATCAGCAGGTACATACACATAAGCAAGGCAACCAAAAATCCGTAAGTGATCAAAAGTAACGTCGTGACCAGTCCATACCTCTTCTGCAACTTTCCCATCCAATGATGCCTTTGCCGATCTATTGATAAGGTAACACGACATGTTAACAGCTTCAGCCCATAAGTGTTTGGGAAGCCCCGCATTCAACCGCAAACATCTGGCTCTTTCATTCAACGACCTGTTCATCCGTTCTGCAACACCATTCTATTGTGGTGTCTTGCGCATTGTAAAATACCTCTTGATCCCATGCTCCTTACAGAAGTTTAGAAAATGTGAATCTGTTTACTCTGTACCATTGTCAGACCATAAACACTTGATTTTTCGTTCTGTTTGGTTTTCTACCTCAGGTTTCCATAGCTTGAACTTCTCAAAAACATCATACTTGTGCTTCAAAAAATACACCCAAACTTTCCGTGAAAAATAATCAATAAAGGTAACATAATACCTAGATCCTCCCAAAGACGATGTCGTGGAAGGCCCCCATACATCAGAATGCACATAATCAAGAATCCCTTCAGTTGTGTGCTTCGCAGTCTTGAAACGAACTTTAGTCTGTTTACCAAGAACACAATACTTGCAAAAGTCGAGCTTACAACTTTTTACACCATGCAACATATTTCTTTTATGTAATTTAGCCATACCACTTTCACTAATATGGGCAAGACGCATATGCCACAGTTTGGTTCTATCATCACATGACTCAACAGAATGAACTCCACCTACAACGGTACTCCCTAACAATCTGTAAATATTCCCTGCAATCATCTTTCCTTTCATCACAGTCAAAGCTCCTTTAACAATCCGAATGGTTTCCCTATCCTCATCAGCCTTAGGGATAAAACCATTCTTGTGCAAGGTGCCCAAAGAAATCAAATTCTTCTTCAAATTTGGGATATGTCGAACACCACTCAACGTCCGAACAGAGCCATCATACATCTTAATTCTAACATCACCAATACTAACAATATTGCAACATCGATCATCACCCAAATAAACAGAACTAGAATTAACCGACATGTATGTCGAAAACCATTCCCTATTTGGCGTGATGTGATAAGAACATCCAAAATCAAGAATCCAAACATCCGTCAATTAAGTCATTGAAATAGAGAGCATATCACCCTCACTGCAATCCAAATTGTCATCATCGACCACATTCACAGACTTGGATGAGTCATCACACTTCTCATCAGTCTACTTTTTCAACTTCGAACAATCTCGCTTCATATGTCCTGCCTCCTTATACTTGTAACAGTGAATTGTCTTCTTGTCCCTAAATTTGGATCTAGAATTCCACTTTCCAGACCTGCCTTCCGTCTACGGTCTCGATTACCCTTGACATATAAGCTATCAGCTTGAGAGCTTTCCCCTGCATTCTGTTTCCGCTGGTTGTGAGCCAACAAGGCTGCAGTAATCTCCTCAACTTTGATAGTCTCTTTCCCATATATAAGAGTGGTCACCATGTGTTCGTAAGATGGAGGTAACGAACACAATAAAATCATCACTTTGTCTTCATCCTCAATTTTCACATCAACCCGAGCCAAATCAGAAACGATTTGATTGAAGACATTCACGTGTTGCGTCAAATCATGATCGTCCTGTATCTTCAGCCCATATAACCGCTTCTTTAGATACATTTTAGTCGTTAAGGATTTCGACATAAACTGACTTTCCAACTTCTTCCAAATTTCATCTGGAGACGACAGATGCATGACGTGATATATGACCTCGTCCGCCAAACATAACCGTATGGTTCCTGCCCGCTCACTGTTGCAATTCTTCCAAATCTTTCTCCTCCATCGACGCCGGCTTTGTAGGTCGCAAAGCCTTCAGGATCCCTTGCTGCGCCAACAGATCCTTTACCCTTGTTTTCCATAAACCGAAGTTACCCTGACAATCGAATTTCGTAACATTGAATTTCGCAACTTCGAATTTTGCTCCTGACATCTGATACCAATTGTTGATGAATCGGGTAAAGAAAAATGAAAGAACACAATAATTTTAACGAGGTTCAACAATGTGCTTACGTCCTCGGTGCCTAGACGGCGCTAGAAGTTTTTATTAATTTCACATAGGTTTAGGTTACATATCTATTTATAATAGATAAACCTGGTACATTTATGAGTCATACCTAACAGTTTACATACAAATGTTAATACGTTTTAAGCATATTTATTCCTTTAATTATATATACACACAAACTTATATATAATGTTTAATCATAACTTTTTTTATCCATATGGTATCCCTTTTTTCAATCACATTGATTGGTATTTATTAATTTTATGAAGTGATAGGTTATTATTTTGGTGTTTATTTTAACTCATAATCTTTTGTATTTTCAATCAAGAGTCCAAATAAAGATTTTCACAAAATTATAGGGAGAAATGAAGTCATAATTCATGTCTTATGATTAATTAGAAAGAGCAGTAGAAACTAAAACTTTCAACTAAAAGTTTAGGTAAATTGATTTACAGGGTCGTTTGTAAGAGATGATGACGAACAAACCTGAAGTTCGAATTTCTGTATCAATAGAGGTGGATGGTTTATGGTTTACATATTTTGATCATTATATTTTCCTTAAAACTATATCTCACGTTATGTTTCGGATAAATCATCGTTTTTTAATTCATTAATGGATTTGGAACTGTAATATTTAGGGAGCAATGTCAAGATTATTGTTGGCTAGCTGTATGAATTGTATGGTCAAGAGTTGGATAAAATTAATAACATTAATAACGAGCTAAGTGATCTCAATATCAGGAAAAAAAAGTGATCTCAATAAATTATCCTAGTGGATGGATGATAGGGGGCGTAATGAGATTCAACTCGTCAACAAGTTTGTTAGTGTATTTTAAATAAATCAATTAAACGATTAAGTTGGTAAAAGATTTAGGGTAAACTACATAAATGACCACCCAACTATGGGTTTTTATCTCGAAATGACCATCATTTTCAAATTTGTGTAAATAAGAACTATTTAAATGGTTTCAATATAGCCGCCTGCCGTTAACATTTAACGGAGGTGTTTACGTGATAGTTAATAAAATTGGTATAATTAGGGCACGGGTCATTGTAAAGTTACGTATTCATGGCGTTGGCACCCTATTTTGTTTTCTTTTATTTTGGTCACTACTTGTATATGATTTGTTTCCTTGAATTTTCATTTAATGTAATTTGATCTTGATTCTATTTTTAATTTGTCTAATGCCTTAATTTGAGCATTAACATTAAAATCTTTTATTCTAATAAAACATTAAATTTATAGATTAAATCTAATAGATTTTATAATTAATCGTTGAGCCAATTCTCACACTTGTTATCAAGATAATATATTGTTATATAACGTGTTCATGTTTCGGTAGAAAAATAAAATTAAAATAACTTAATTGCATTTGAACCCAAGATCAGTTAGTAACCAAGCAAAGCCTTAACCAATAGGCTAAAACTAATATTTAGGAATCAATTAAAATATTTTTATATATTATATATTATAGTTAATGATAGAAATGAAAATAGACAAGTGAGGACTCAAATCTCAACCATATGAGAATATGATAACACTTAAATTGCTAAAAAATCTAATATATTATTTATACTTAATTTAAGATTTTTAATATTTTTAAATTAAAGTTATTTATTTTATGTAACACCCCAATAAATTCCTAAATTGAAACCCTATAATTTGGGGGAAATTGTGCAAAACCCTAATTTTATTTTGTGATTAAATTGAAAATTTTGGAAAATTGGAACCAATTTCGTAAACCCTAATAAGATAGATGGCCAACCTTGAAATTAGACCATTTTTCTTTAAATCAAATTCCTTCTTCCTGATTATATCACTGTGCTGCTCACTCCTCCATTTTTTTAATCTTAAAACCCTAGCAGCAAACCCTACTCTTCATCCTAGTCGCGCCGCCGTTCGTCTACAAGGGAAAGCAAGGCCGCTAGTCTTCGTGATAATATCCCCAGTGTGGTACCAAGCTTCGTCGTCGATGGGGGAGTTGTCTCGTTCGAACGGCCGCAAGTTTTGTCTAGTGGAAACACCGTCGCAGTCGCTATGTGGCAGCCGTTTGTGGGCACCAAGGGGTCGGGTTTTCGTCGGAGAAGACCCAGGTGAACCGGGTCGCAGTTGAGCTGCGCTACTCAGCTGTGGAACCCTTTTTCGGTTATGTTTTGTTCCGATAATGGTGGCTAGCCGTTTAAGGCCACAACGAGTGTGGTCGTAAGTTTGCCGGCCCTCTGGGACTACCGCCGATGCACCCTTGTCGTCGACAGCCCCTATTTCAATGCCGACAGATTATTAAGTTTGAATCGTTACCCACTGTCGGATTCTTGTTCGATGCGAAAATAATTTTAATTTCGTCTATAATTATTATTTTGTAATCTGGAAATTATCGATATGGGCTTTGATGTGGTCGTTATAAATTTCTACAGGAAATCCTGAATTGGAAATTGAATTACCGCATCCGCCATCGTTACTTGCTAATTTCGAACCTGCTCGAATTGCTCTTGTCGACCGTGAGGGTAAATCGATATTTTTTAGTATGTTTTTGTCATTAGTAATTTAGAATAAATTATTAATTATTAAATATTATCATAGACGCTGATTTGAATCGATCCGTTTCTCTAGTTAATCATGATAGACTCTACGACGTTAGCTATTTTGTCGAGATGTGTCTCGTCCGGTGCTATATTATTTTGCATTGAACAATTGATTATCCGACTGAAAAATTGATTTGAAACATAAATGTCATGTGGTAGTGTTATATTATTTATAA
The DNA here is from genome assembly GCF_006381635.1 of Hibiscus syriacus. Taxonomy (NCBI): domain Eukaryota; kingdom Viridiplantae; phylum Streptophyta; class Magnoliopsida; order Malvales; family Malvaceae; genus Hibiscus; species Hibiscus syriacus. The sequence goes on from NW_024062608.1 coordinate 1,377,858, forward strand.
TTCAGATGAACATGTTGATTGGAAGTTTGACTTCAAGAAAGATGGTTCTGTGTTATTGTTGTATCTTATGCAATTTGAAAATGTATGTTATGTGACATATATTATTTATTGGATTCAGATTATGGTATGCATTTGTATTATTTGTGTATGTAATTATTACATTTAGATCAGATCGGAATTCAAATATATGACATTTGAGTATACGTTATTCGAATATGTGCTATACGGATCAGATCAGATATCAGATATGTGTGTCATTGCATATCATATTCGGATGAATTTTGATAGGGAAGTTCAACGCATTCACACGACGGAGTGAATCTACCCTCTCATACCGATGTAAGAGACCCAATCTGATCCGAGGTGTTACGTTAGGACCACCAGAGTGACCCACCATAAAAATCAGGAAAAATATAAAATTTTAAATTTTCTTAAACCATTTCGAAGCATAAATAATTTATGAATAAAATAAAATTAAAAGATCATTCTCATGATAAAATAGAATTCAATAATATAGAATATCAAAACATATTTCATACTTTGATGTGAAAACAAACTATGGCCCAGATGCCCCCTAATTATACAAGTACCATACTCTGCAAGTCACGCCGAAGGAACTCCCAATACTAATGTCGATAGTTATACTGGATTGATTATTTTAATCTAAAATGGTGAATAAAAGAGTGATCTTTGGGAAGCTCAGTAATACAAAACTACCATATGATGCTGAAGGACATGCAAATAAATGGCAAGCATAAAAATTTTCTTATTGATTAAGGTATCTACAGGTTTTCATGATGAACTGAGGTTCCACTGATATTTCTTCAAGTAACAGTCATGAAACTTATAGTTCAGAGGAAACATAAATGAACGGGTTTACGAGATTGAAAATAGGCGTCTAGTGTGTTCTATAAAACAACAAATAATGTACAAATAGTTTAGAAACATTAGTAATTTATTTCAGTAAAACGGGTTTTCAAAATCATTGTAGTACCCTCCACCTGAACATTCCATATGTAGTAACCCAGAACATGTATCCATAAGGACTTACCCTAGACCCGTAGGATATATGAGTCCAATATGAATGATCAAAACATAAAGGATTTACTAGCTAGCTGAACCTCAGAACTCCAAAATCATACCCAATCAATACCCACTATAAATCAGTTTAACAATAACTAGTAATATTAGTGATCGGGAGCCATATATATATTACATATCAGAAAACATAAATTAGAGATTGGGTCTTTATTTAAAACACAGAGTTACCCTCCAACTATACACCAAATGAAATTCCCCAGTTAGCTAAACCACAAAGACTCCATATACCTACCCAAACAGTACCCCAATAAAATAGTTTTAGATAATACTGGTAAAATCAGGAGATCATAAGTCAGACATTTTACAGTAACAGTAAATCAGAGAACATGTACCATACAATAAAAAACTTCAGATTAGTAAAATCAGAACTCAGAAAAATCAACAAACAAAAGCATACTTTAGAAATCGGTTAAACAAATAGATATAACACGCAAAGAACACACTAGAGGGTCTAGATATTTTTCAGAGGAATTTGATAGTTATCATGAACGGAAAACATGAAACTTATGTAATTTGATCAGATTTCAAGGATGAGGTCCCTATTAAACGGGGTCGATTATAAAATAATCTAACCATATACTTAGAATTGATACTTTAGGGCCTATTAGGATTCATGTGCATTAAAAAAGTGTTAAGTAACCTTTAGGGGCAATATAACACTTAGGTTTATCATTGTTTTCATAATTATCCAAAGACATTCACTTATTATAAGTTGTGAGGGTATTTAGTTCATTTTAGTATTTGAGGTTACTTCGGTCAATTTGGAGTTCAAGGTATTTTGACTCTTATAGGGGAAAAGAGCATTTTGGACATATCAACACTTAAGGTTATTTTTTTATTTCTAGGCATAAGGGTATTCTCGTCATTTTCTTTGATTCAATCATATTTATCATTTCCAATAATTCAGTCATCGGATGATTATTCCAGAATTCGAGAATTCTAAATCTTTTGCCACATTGGAGGTTAAAATCAGTTATCATTATTTTTCTGAACAAATCGAGTATTTAATAGGTAAACCAGTAGTTCTATCGAACCAACCATTAGTTCTTAGGATAATTCCTTTATCAGAAGAAATCCATGACTTATTAAACCTTGAGGGTATTTTCAATCATTTCAGTTGATCTAAACATGTGCCTTATTTCCAAAAATCTCAACTTCGGTGCTAAATCATGAAAATCGTGAATCTTGAGTCTTCTACTCTTTCAAAGGTCATAAAAATGATTACTAAAAACTTTTATAATCATATAAGGGGTTAATCAAACAAAATAGGAAGTTTAACGGGTCGAATAAGGTTTCTCAAGTTAATTCCACTATTAGGGTTAACTCTGGTAATTATTACCTCATAAGGATAATTTTATAATTTCTTGTCAGACTTTGTCCCTTATGCGAGTTATCCAAGTCTCGTCTGTTCACTAACTTTTTTTTGCATGTAGTTCGAGTTTTTCTTAATTAACTATACGCATGTGACCAATATGTTCATCTATGCATTTATCAGTACTAACATGTTCCATAAAGCATGAAAAAGGTAGAAATGTATTACCTAAATTTCTGAGCAACATCGGTTAACCAATTAAACTCTGTTCTATCACTCTCGAACTTTAATTCCACACCCATAATGTCTTGGATACATGGAAAACAATTTGTGTAAGAAATAGAACTTAAATGTGGAAATTCATATTGAATCGAGAGATATAATGCCAAAAAAAACTTACCATGTTTAAAATTGGTGAAACAGACTTTAGATTCAAACTCAGGACGTCAAATAACATAAAATATGACTTTTCAAAAAATTTAACTTTTTGGTCAAAGTCATGGGTCAACCCTAGTCACAATCAATGTCAATAGTTCGGTCAAAGTCAACGGTATAAGCTGACTTGGTACAAGTTGACTCAATGTGAGTTGACTCAATGAGTAAACTCAGTGGGCCAATTCAATTTTAGATCGGTTCGGCCTAAATAGGTCGGTTCAGCCTGATTTGGTTCATCCATAACTGTTCTAGAAATTTCAATCGGAAGGCAAGCACCACGCATGTCATTGGTGCATTTGGCGGTGATGGGGACGATTGCGGGTCGCTGATTGATTCATTGTTATCCACATGGCAAAAATAACCCAAATCAATACCAATAATCAGCTAAATGAACAAAGAGCGATTGGAGTTCATCACCAACGGTGATCAGAGAAAAATAGTGATGACAAGATGACCCACTGATTGAGTCTTGGTTACTAGACGACGAGGAGTCCATAAACAATGGCGGTGAGGCGAACAAATGCCTATGGTGGCAAAAAATGATGAAACAAGATAGCAACAAGTGGATTTTTCAATAAAGTTTCGAACATCAATTCATGGTGAATGTCGATCGCTTTCGATAAATTGATTGAGGAGTTTTTATCGAGGTTGAATGACAGTTATTTTAGCTGAGACGGTATCATAATCGATGGTCAGACGATGGTCGATATCTTCGATGGGAAATGAAGATGGATTTTTCAAACACTCCTTCACCGATTTACGCTGAATGATGATGAATCTGAGTGTTTAGTGGTTGGATCTAGGGTCACAGGATGGTGATGACGCAATTGGAGGTGAAGGTGTACTCCATTACTGCATGGAGGTGGATGAACAGTGTTTGGGTTTCCCAAAGCCTCTTGTTATATTTAGATCACGCGAGGAAAAATAGTTTTGGGACATAACAAGAGGGTATGGCATAAATTGGTCTAAGTCATATATAAAAATTATGTTTAATAAATTCCATCAGCTACAGTAACTCACTCTAAATAGCTAAGACATAGATAAATTTTTTGGAGGGCATGGTTCAAATCCTTTGAACAATAAACTTATTATTGTTTTCAAAGTTGTAGACTGATGGGATAATTCTAGATTAGGTCCCTAAGCTTCTTGAAACTTTCCAAAACTGACTTCAAGTTTTCAAAGTTTTACGAATTGGTCTCATAATTAATTAAAATTCAATTTAAATCAAAACCAATAAAAATCGGGGTGTGATAACTCTTCTCTCTTTAAAAAATTTCATCCTCGAAATTTACCCTGAGTAAAAGAAAGATAGAAATTGAGCTTTCATCAATTCTTCGATCTCTTAGACAACTTTTACACGACCAAGATTATTCTACTAAATCTTAACCAGTTGAATATGCGTTATTATCAAAACTCTTCCTTATCATAATTCCAGAATTTGAACAGAGTTCTCCTTGTAGAACTAATCATACCTTAATTATCAATCTTTAATAAGAATAATACTTTCTTACCTTCATTGCAACATACATACATAACTGTTTCTTTCCAGACCTAACAGAAACATCTCGAGATTTACACTTTTACCAAATACACAAACACTTTATTTCAATCACATAATGATAATATCACTTAGGTACGAGGCTCAACACTTATTGGGTTTCAATCTTATAACACTGGATCAAGAATAATTCCATAATTTCTTCAATTTAGTTCATCTATACAAAACTTTAGGGGAAATCACCTTGTAAAAGCTTGGACAAGAATACTTTTATATTCGATCCACTTGGTAGCAGTTCCAATTCTTGAAACTTTTCCTTTATTATGATACACAACTAACTTTAGGGTTCCACTTATATAACTTAGCTAGGGGTTAGGTTTATAGAGTGACAAGGCATAAGTGTTTTCTCTCTTGAATTATTGTTGCGATCAGACAGACGACTGGGCACCTTACTTGTCTCTGACTCGACTTTTTAGTCAGAATTGTTTCTCGAGATTCCTTCTAAATAAAGCATGAATGGTTTGTTTATCAAGGTAAGATAATTTTAATTTCATTTTCTGCCCCGAGCACTCCAAATGGTGAGGCTCATCCGCCATATTTGCTTGATTTAAATCTTGTAATCTTAATGACATCTGGTTTTGATAATGCCCCAATGTGGGTACTAATGGATCTCTTTGTGCCAAAATCTTGATTTCGAATTGTCTTTCTATCGTGTCACTAATCAACAATGTTAATGAATAGCCTGAGGTTCTTCTCTTCATGATGCCACAACCAGATGAATACTTAAGAAATGATCAATTCTTCTAACATAAAAATCTTTCATTTTTACTGTGAGCTGGGATATATGCCATCTTCAACTAAGGCGACCATCTGCTTCTGACAACGTCATAATGAAGTGTTAGAAGTTTTTTCCTCTAGTCCTTATGATCTCTCGGACTATTTCTTTTAAGAAATGCTTTATTATTTTGACATCATTTGTTCTTTTTCTTCGATAGAGGCAGAATGAACCTCACCAGCTTCAAGGATTTTTTTCATATGAGATTGTCATGTTTCAAAATGTTTCTCTTCTTTCTTTTATTTTAGAAATGTGAAAAATTTGTTGAATAAAATTCAAAAGTGTTGTCATTTTCTTCCGACTCATAATCAAAACAAATTGTAAAACAAGAGTTCACTGAATATCAAATAAGTCAAATTTTCTTTTAATCCTTAAAAAATCATATACATTTGAAAAGTGTAAAGATTAATGATGATATAAGGCTTAGGCTAACTTGGGAAGGTAATGTGTTTCAGGTTAATTTGGGGAGGTAATATGTTTCATGTTGGCTTCTTGCATCCTTGATTTTGGTGTTCATTGATCAGATGAAGTATCTGTCATGCTTCTCTTCTGGAAATGTTTATTGGTTCTCAGCCCTCGTGAGCGCCTTTGGACTGTGCAATGCTTTATCAAAATGTATAAGATCATCTTCTGTGCTTGACAATCTTCGTGTTCGAGCTGCATTTTCAGGTTTTCACCTTGAATTCTCCTTTGGTTTCAAGACGTCATCTAAAATTTTATGTCTTGAACCCTCATTTTATTATTTTTCCCTATCATGCATTAAAAATTTTAGAAAACTACTTTTTACAAATAAAATTAACCCTGAGGGGCGAAATGAAATCTGAAGATAATCTTTCCACTTAGAAATCCATGTATGATTAGAAGGGACTTTTTAGGCACGTAACGTAGGTCGGGGCTCACGATTATGAAAGAAAGGGATAAATTCTACTGTCTTCAGTCTTGTCTTGCTCGAATTGAATCTGCTCGTGTGTCTTATGTTTTATTTTCTTTTGGCGTTATCTGATCTTCTGGCAAATTGATTATAGATCTTTGAACTGTTCATCTTGAAGTATTTGATCAGTTTTCTTTCTTCTTTCTTTCTTTCTTTCTTTCTTTTCTCTTTTTTTCTTTTTTTTCTATATGTGTTACCAATTCGATTTGATCTTTTAGCGCTGCATATTTGATCCACCTTGCGGTATCTTGTTATTTATCACTTTTATTTCATCATGACTTGCTTTTGTAACGAAATTTGAATTGATGATCTTCACTCATACGAGCATATATCCTTCACCTTTGTCCCCAGTGAAGGGTGATCCTTGGTTAGGGTTGAACCAAACGAAAAATACTATAGGCTCAAAAGGGGACAACAAGGGATATATATACATATATTTGAAAGGATAAATGAAACGAAGTCGTTCATCATCTCATACGCGGAAGTCTTTGTAAAAGAGGTATTCCTAGGGGGACGAGTATTCAGGATTAACCTTATTTATATGAAAACAATGTAATTAATGCATGATAGACTTATTTCAATGATTCCCTTTATTTCTTCTTTACTTTGCTCCTAGTATGCCCCAATTATTCGAATTCTCTTGCAAAAACTTGATGTGTAACACCCCCTCTTGTATTTCTTGCAGGAATGGTTCTTGTTATGTCCCCAGGATTTATTAAGGTTGGGAAATGAATGCTAGTTATGTGTCTAGGAAGGTAAATGTGTGAATTTAAAGTCATAACTTAGAAAAAGATAATGTTATGGAAATGTTATTTCTGTCTGGGAAGGTAAAAGTACAGTTTTGGTGCCTCGGGGGATAAAGGCTTGACTTTATTGTGTCGAAGGGAGGTGATGTCAAAGTTTAGTCTTTTGGTAATGAGCACATGTCGTGTAAGGAAATGAGAAGGGTGTTCGATTTTGGAGGGAACACGAAAAGTTTAATATTTCCCATTGTCAACGATCTATAATTAATGAAGTAATAAAAGAACCTTTAATTCATTTGATATTCAAAGAATTACAATATTAAAACTTGATTTATTTCTAATATCCTAAAAAGGGCCATAAGTTCAATCAATAAAATATTTATTGAGTATGCAAAGAACAAAACACGTTAAAATAGGACAAAGCCAGTACCATAAGGCTTCACGGTGGGTGGAAAAACTTCTTTTTAATTGGCCCCAGAATGTCTCATTACGAGTTAAAGGTCAATACCCTTGGGTCAAATAAAATATGGGCCTTGCTTCTCAATGCCCCACGGATCTCAATGATGTGCCTCGAACTTCAGACAGTTCTAACATCATGTCCATAGCTCTTAATCCTTTTTGGTACGAGCAGGGTGACTTCTTCTTACCTCAAACTTTTATCACAAGATTCTCTGCGAGTTACCCTCAGGACCTGTGATTAATGCATGTTGAGATGTAATGTATACCATGTAATGTATAATGTATATGTGTTAATGCAAAGATGCACATGCAAATGCAAAGATGCAAAAATGATATAGCAAAATGCAAGATGCAAATGCAACAAGGAATTGATCCCAAAAGTAACTGTTCCTTGAACAATTCTTGAAAAACCGATAATGTCTCGGTACACTGGGGAAGTGAAAATCTGGTCCATCTGTAAGTTGTCCAGCTCTTGCAAGCATATGGGTACTACATCGTCTTTAAAGCTTCTACTTCATTTCCTACTTTTAGAAGACTTTCAAGCTGCTTAGTGATCTTCAGTTGTTGGCTTCAGCGTAGATTCTTTTTGAGTCCACCTTGTTATCTCAACATGTAGATGTATGGCTTGCCTCCTTAGTAGGTTGACTCTCATTTGACGCTACTCGATTTACGTATAGCATATCTAAAATTCTTTTGATCCCAACAAAAGACATTGTTGTGGGCATTGTTTTTCAAAAACCTTCTAAACGATCAGTTATTTAAGGGATCAATACCTTTAAATGATATGTCATGTTCATTCAAAAATGCAACAAGACTAGACAAAAGGAAATCAATGTTAGTAGAAAAAAGAATCAAGTCAGTTGAAATGATTAGTCAAAGAAATGTAATCTTAGCAAAAATAAATAAATTCAAATCAAAGTTGAGACAGAACAAAAAACATAAAAAGAAAATTAATAGTCCTAACCGCATGTGTTCTAGTTCTCCTAGGCTATCCACATGGCTCTAGCGGGGTAGGCTTACTAAATTCTCTACATTAGGCTGGGTTCTAGCAAAGGTTCCAGAGCCATATTTATAACCTGCTATGGTTGACTCCGATTCTGGCCCATTACAGACATTCGAATCAGATTCGGCTCAGGTGATAACACCATTAAAAGCATACCTCGGATTTTATATCCGAATAGACAACTTAAGGTGCTCTCCATAGATACTTTATCACACCCACAGAAGGAAACCCAATGCTCCTCATGAGGTGTGATGTTTCTCCCTGCTTAGGTAAATCGTGTTTGAGCTCAGGTTTAGAGCTATGATATGCAACAATCTTAAAACAAATTCACGGAAGAGTAAGCATTAACTGAAGAAAAAATCTATTTTTCTTTTGAAATAACGTAATGAACCTTAAATTAAATAAAGATAAAACTCATAATTTCCAAAATAATAAATATACGGTAACCAACATGTATCTCGACAATCAATTTGTTAGAAAAACAAAAGTCCCCAGTGGAGTCGCCAAGCTGTCGACACCGTTTTTCACCCGGGCAGGGAAAGATCGATACTTACTCGGGGGTTTTCTCTTTGAAAGGATTTTTCGAAATGTGAGGAGTCGCCACCAATCATTTAAGGTGCGATTGGGACACCATAAAAACCGGGTGATTTTAATAAAAAGTTTTATTTTTATCAAAATATTGAGTTTTAAGGTCTGTGAAAATCTAGAAATCAGGTTCGAGAGTCAGTTACTCTTGGGGAAGGATTAACACCCCCATAAGCGCCCAAAAATTGGTAACTAGTCGATTACCCTATATTTAAAATCGAAAATTTTAAGTTCAATCTTTATTTAATTTGAAAATCATTACAGATGCAAAGTTGAAAAGGGTATTCATTTATCGAGACCAATAGCATTCACTCCCAAGCGTAAATGCGAGAGATCAGCTATTATGCTTGCTAACTGAATATTGCCTCGCTTTTAGAAAATCATGATTCGGTCTTTGAAAAAAATATCAACCTATTTCGAGAATCACCGGTAGTCACCCCCTGAGCATACTTGCGGGAGATATATCATTAATTCCCTAATACATGAACATTGCCTTAGGTTTAAAAGACAATGCAATCGAACAAAATTTTATTTAATCCTAATTAAGCTAAGGTAAATTAAAGTTTTTTTTCTAGCTTAATGTGTCAAATTATTAAAATTAAGGAACCTAAAGGACTAAACCTAAATGTAGGCTCTAATATTTACCCTATTTGATTTTTAAATCAATTATTGAATTAAATTACCGAGATGGTCCCTCGAGCATTTAGGCGAGGGCCAAATCAAATTATTCCCTAAATTTAAAGGACTAGATTGAAATCTAACCTAAAGTAGAGGCTATATTTAACCTATTTAATTATGTCAAAATTAAAACACTAATCGAAGTTTGGGGAGTAAAGAGGTTAAGATGTAAAAATACTGATTTCTAAATGATCTGAAAGCTTAGGACCTAAATTGATAATTTCTAAAGTTGACGAATAATTTAAAACCTATTTTTTAATATAAATTATTAAACCTAAAGTATTTTTAGAAAATATTAATTATTAATAAATTTTAAAACTCGAGCAATCGATTCGAGTAATCGGACATCTTATACGAAATCTCGATTCGAATTGCTCCCTAATTAAACTAGAGTGTCATCCTAATTTCTAGGTTTGATTCGAGTGTTAATCTAATTTAAAATTAAATCTAAGAAATTAAACTATGAAACAAAACAATTAATAATAAACTTAATTAAAATAATTAAAACAACAAATAATAAAAACCAGTAAAAAAATAAAATGAATGAAATAAAAATAAAATATGATGACCTAATTGTATAAATATAAAATAGCAATGACTCAAATGCAAGAAAATAAAAGTTAGTAGCTAAATCAGAAATAAACAATGGTTAAATTAAAATAAATTAAAATTTAAAGGCTAGTTTATAATAAAATAAAATAAAATATATTTAGGGGATTAAAATATAAAAATATGTTGAAATTACAGGGACCTAAAAGAAATTTTACCAAAATGACAAAAAAAAGGAGAAATGTCAGTTTTGGTCCATACAGAGACTAAAAATGCAAAAACATGGGTAAGTTGGGGGATTAAAACGTAAATAAATCAAAAAATAACAATGTATGCACAAAAAAGGTCAAATGGCAGTTTCGGTCCCTGAAGGGACCAAATTGTAATGTCAGGTGCTAAACGCAATTAGACCATAAATTTCTTATATAAATACTACTTATTCTTTTTTTTGTTTCATTTTCAACCAAACAGGAAAAAAAAGAAAAAAAGGGAGAAACTTCCCCTCCAACCTCAGTCGGCCCACTGCCGGCCGCCTCTCCCCGCCGCACCGATCGCTGCACACGGTGATCAGAAATCCCAAATAGACCCAAAGCCTCCCTCGTGCCTAGATCTACCCCCTAAGACCCTTCCTCGGGGTTAAAATGTCAAAAAACACCCCCAAATCCGTGGGGAAAACTCCAACCGTTCAACTTCCTCGAACGCCGATGGCACCTCCAACTAAGGTACGATCGATATGTTTTCCTTTTTACTTTTTTCATTTTATTTAGACATCGATAAGAGGTACATAACTGGATTGAGCCATTGTCGTTAGTACCCTAAATTATAAAGTCTTGATAGATATCGAAGGTAACCATAACCACCTACTCATGTTACGTATATGAATCGGTTCGATAAGAGATTGAGAGAGACTCGGTCTGAGTTGACTCAATTTTCAAAAGTTCTAGCAGGATGAAAACCCCAAGTGCGGAGGACAAAAAGGACGGGGACAACGGTTGAATGCTCAGAAGACAGCCAAACACCAAAATCAATCCAAAACAATCTAATAATCCAACAAAAATACGAATAAACCCAACGGAAATAATAACTGAACTTACTTACATTGAAGATATTGAACTCGACGACGGTGGAGGACTCTACCACTTGGGTCTTGACCGGAATCACCTGAGGAACACCATGATGATGGTGGTGAAGGAAACGGACGGAAGACGTGACTGAAAATGAAGAAAAAAAATGCAACAATTTGGTTCTCCGGTGAAGCTTCGAACTCTTCCCCGTAAATTACGACGATGGTTCAGATGATGTGGTCAGTGGGTTTTGATCAAGTTGAGGTGGTGCATCGACTAGTGTCGACAGTGACACTTGTCATTTTTCATCTAACGATTTAGATTTAACATGGCAAATCAACTTAGATTCAGTAGTCTCTTACTAAAATCTATGTAACAAAAATGCCATTTTTTGGAGTAAATTATTCATTCACAGGATAAATATATCTATTTTGGGAAAATTACCATTTTGATTCCTAAACTTTACCTAAATTTATAATTTCATCACCAAACTCTCAATTTATTCATTTTTGTCACTAACTAAAATTTTAGGGTATTACATTTTGCATTATGTATCATACTATTGTCTATTTTTGTTACATGATTATGTGTTACTGTTTGATTCTCTAACACAATTACATATTACTAGGCTTGTAAACGAACGCGAACGATGGTATGTTCATGTTCGTTCGTTTAACATTTATTGAACAAACGAACGAACATGAACAAATCTTTTTCGTTTTCGTTCATTAAGAAATTTAGCTTGTTCGTGTTCGTTCATGTTATTTCGTTAAAATGATAAGCGAACATAAATGAACAAATGCAAACGAACACAAACTAACGTAAATGAACATAAACGAACAAACATAAAATTAATTAGGTTTATATTTGAGAAGCTTTTTCTTTTAAAATAATTTTAGGATTTATATTTTCCTTAATTGATTTGAATATTTTTTTAATTGGGTTTAAAATTAATTGAGTTTAAAAATATTAATGGGTATAAGGTTAAAATTTATTAAGTCTTAACATTTCAAACGGGGTTTGGAGAACATAAACTAATGAACATAAACGAAAAAATATAAATGAAAATAAATGGACGGATTAACGAACGTTCACGAACATAAATGAATGAACGAGCCTTTTTCGTGTTCGTTTATTTAATTAAATGAACATAAAATCTTGTTCATGTTCGTTCATTTAATAAATAAATGAACTTCTCGTCGAACGGTTCACGAATGGTTCGTTGAACGTTCTATTCATATATTGGCCTACATATTACTTTTCTTGAGAAAAAAATGTGAGAATGTGTTTGGGGGACTCTACTTAAAAAAAATTAGCAGATGGCTGTGTAGTTAGGGGCTTATTAGGTTGTGTCTACATATGTCATATTTGGTTGTTTTACGAGTTAATCTCTGTATGAAATAGGTTTTGTAGTCAACTTTTGTTATAAGCATGGTCTTGGTTACTTTTCGTACATAGAGACCACACTAGGCTTTATAGAACATTCCTTATTTTCTTCAACATTCAGATTGACATTGCTCTTTAATTTCAAACTCGGCATCATTCGGAGATTCTCATGTTTATACATTTTATTGTTTTGAAGTATTGCTTTATTTTTTGGTTTGTAGCTTTGTAGATATTTATTAGACTTTTACATTTTATTTTGAACATATTTTGAAAGTGTAATTAATTTTAAATTATGTATAATGACTATAAAGTCTTGGGTGTTACGATACTAATGTTATGTGATTAACCATTCTCATATAGAAATAAGCAATGAATTATAAAATATAACTTGATCTCATATAGTAGCAATAATAATTCTCACAATAAGCTTCAATAAAAGGTTGTCTGATTTCACATATCATTATGCTAATTATGCATAGATAATACAACACTCAATAAGACTCACAGGCCACATATATCACACAACCATTTAAGGTAGATTTATTACACGAATATTGGTTCAAAATCAATCAAGTGGGGATACTTCTCATTTTTATTCTTAACATTTTTGCATTAAACAATTCCATTTTCATACTCGTTATTAGTAAGCTTAAGATGTGACTTACACATTATTGATTCATTTTTCTCTTCTATTACCAGTTACTTAAGGGCATTTTTCTAATTTTACTTACTTAGGGTATTTTCGTAATCTACCCCATTCGAGGGTGTTTTATTCATATTAGCATATTTAGACCTCACTCTAATCTTAATTAATCATTATGAACCATCATTTAATCTATAATTCATTTTAAAAGTTAAACTTAACCTTTTTGAAGTATTGAGTATCGATGCCAAACAAAAGGTATTGATACTTAATCTTAGAGTATTGATACTTATTTTGAGTATCGATATCGATTTCATATTCGAAATAACTTTATTTCACATAGGTCTTGATACTCCAATACAAGTATTGGTACTCACCCTTTGGGTATCGATACTCATCTTAAGTACATAAACCATTTTTAATCTAGATGATTCAATTAAACTCCTTGATATTGACGTCTTACACTCAATATCGATACCCTATGAGCGATATTGATACCTTCATAAATAGTATCAATACTCACAATTATTTTTCTCAAGTTTCTACATATTCATATGGTATTAGTACCTGATGAACAATATTGATACAAAAACACATAAATGATCCTTTTAAAGCTTGAAAATTACTCCAACACCCTCTCGAACATATGAGACATGACCCAATTGATTTTTATGCCTTTTAAAGAAAAAAGGTGTCATTTAACACAAATATAGCACATGTTAAACATTAAGTACCACATATTGAATCCAGAGCATGCTTTATCTCTTAAACACCCAATAAGCATACACAACAAGCAAAACATCATATTAAGGGATCACATGTAGTATTTCAAAGTTAGAAGTGTATTACCTTGATATTAGAATCCCAAAATGAAGTTTATTGTTCAACTTCCACCAAATGTCTCTTTCTTCTTGCATTATATGGTTCTACAAACTTTTTCACTAATAACTATGCATGGAACCAATTACCAACATGACTAAGGGCTTAAAAGGAATATGAAAATACATTTAGTATGTGTAATACCCTAAATTTCATACTAATAGTTTCAGGTTTACCCGTGAGGTATGTGGGCCTCGATAATTTCATAATTGAAGTCTTTAAGTCGAGTGTGGGTTTAATTGGATGAGGATTTGGGCCCAATTAACCATAAAAAGTGGATTTCTATTATAAAACAAAATATGAAGGATTAAAGGTTGGATTCTCTCATTTGTTAGAAGATGCGGGTTTTATATTCTCCTTTATATTCTTCTCCTTATTTTATTTTTTCTATTTTTCCTTCTCACCCTCTTCTCCAAATGTCATAGCTACAGGTGTGTCCTTTGAGCCATTTTATACTTATTTTAAGCTTTACTTTCATTCCTAATCCCTCCAGTAACTTTGTTTTAATGATTCAAAGCCTTGGGTTCTTTGGTTGTAAGAATAAGTGAGGGTTTTATCATCCAAGTCTTGGAGAAGAGTGATAGCTGGCTAAAAGAGCTTCATTCTGGGATTCTTTAACCAAGATAGTATATTTCTAATCCTTTTATTGTGTTATGAACTTTCTAAACATGATGCCTTGTTGAGGATATGGGTATTTGAGCATATTTGGGGGGTTTACTTGATTTATGTTACATGATGTTTTAGGGTGTAAAGATAGTGTTTTTATTGTGCTAAAAGACCCTAAATAACTACTCTAAACTTTAAAACATGTTTTGGGACAAAACTAGGGCATGTGGAAGAATTTTTAGTGTTTCTCAAGCTTATTTCTAGGTTTTCTAGGTTAAAGTATCGATATTGGATGAGCTGTATGGATAATCGATGACCTAGGATGTTTTCTAATATTTTATGTAGGGATTATCGATACTCTAAGAAGTAGTATCGATACTGTAGCCTTGGTATCGATATTGAGGGTAATATTATCGATACTAAGGCCATTTTTGTAATCCAATAGCTGTTTTTGGTATTCGATACTCAAAGGGGTATCGATACTTAGCCTAGGAGCATCGATACTACCTGTAGGGTATTGATACTAATAATTTTGGATGGATCGTAAGAGTTAAGAATGACCCGTAATGGTGGGACTTAGTCCATGATCGACCTAAATGGCAAAATGTGCCTATAAACACTTTGGAAGTGGGTTACATTTGAAGTAACCATATTAGGTGAAATACATTCGAGTATCTTCGATCGAACATGCATTGAGTATTCATAAATGAATGATCATTTTGAAAGATGTACCCGCGAGTAAAACGATGAATGATGTGACTAGAGTAAAAAAGGAATATAGGTATTACGTGGATACCTATGATCAAATATGTGTAAGTTGCCCTATCGGCTCAAGGATGAATCGATGGGAAGTGTGATGAGAATGACTAGGGAGTCATTGTCAGTGAACTATACTCGAACTAAGTGTTGGGATGGTTATAATATACCAAGTGGGTAGCTATGAATATGAATTTCATTAAATGTATAAAACACTAAAATTCTAATAAGTTATTGCATAATGTTCTAGGTGAAAGAACAAGCGAAACAGTAAGTGAGGGAGCGATCTCACCTAATTGTATTGTAATTAATAATAATGAAAAGATAACCACGTAAGAATAATGATATATATTTTATAACCATAAGAACCCTATGATGTAAGATTGCATAAGGCTTATGCCTTCGTTTGACACTCGGGAAACAATAAGGACACCAGAGCTACTTGTATGTATGATGATCGTCTAAAATGTACGTATGTGAAATATCCAAAAATATTTCTATCAGTACCGAGACACTTTAGTATCAGTGCTAATGAACTTTCATCCTAGTGTTGAGATATTTTAGTACCAGTGCTAAGGCACTTCCTTTAAACGATGGTAATACCACAACATACATATACACACACACAATACATATTTGATATTTTTCTATGTCTCATGCGTATTGAATTTTGTTTGTTATTGAGGTTAGAGACCCACTATATGTATACTCATGGCAAGGCTCTTAGGAGAAGACTAAAGGGAACATGAGGCTTAAACTATAGCAATAGAGTTGTAAAATCTTAAGTAGGTTGCACTTGATTATGATTATGAATGTACTTACTGCTTAGTACCATGTCTTCTAGTATGTTATTGTTTATGAGATTCATATGCTACTCTAGATTAGTGATTTTACTATTGGGCTTCATAAGCTCAGCATTCAGATGTTTCAATTTGCATGTTAATAAATTGAGTCGTTCGAGGAGCACAGTCGTCGTAGGATTTCTAGTATTCCTCTCAGAGTATTATTTGATTACTTTTAGTGGGTATGTGTATTCATAGGAATGTTTCTTATGTATTGGGATTTGTAAACTTTGAGTTGTATTATTTGTTTTAAACCATGTTTTACAAAGCTCCATTTTATAAACGTATTTTATAACTATTTTGAACTATTGATTTTTAAATCATGATTATGAGTATTGATTTAAAAAAAATGGTTAGCCACTCCAGTGGTTCCGTGTAATATCTAAACCTTCTGAAGTTCATGTCAGATTGAATTTAGGTGTTACTTTTAGCGGTATCAAAGCGTTAGGTTGAGTTGGTCCTATGATCTAGTGGTAAGTTATAGTAAGGTATCAATGAATACATGCTCCTAGATACTGAAGGTACTTTTATAAGACTATAATTTTGATGGTGCTTCCTCTTTGTAACTGTTTTAATCAAAGTGGATATGGTTTAGGTTCTGAGCGTTGTCTCGATGGTAGGATGGAGAGTCGTGTCTCTCATCCCGATAACTTTTTGTGATGAGTTCCTACCCAAGGTAGAGAATCACAAGGTTCCAGTGTTTTTGAGTCATTAAGACGATAATCTTTAGAGGTTTGAGCCTCATCGCTTAGAGAAGTAGTGGCAAAAGTAAGATTAATGTGAATTGGTTTGACAAAAAGAGGGAGTCAAACAATGAAACTTTGGAATACACAAACTTTGTTTGGTTATTAATGAATCAATCTTTTAGTTTCTACCCTCGTCCAAACGATAAATCAACATTGAATAGCCACTCACTATCATTAAAATTATATTAATTGCTCTTTAATTTCTAATAATTCCCTAGTTTTTGTTAAAGCATTTTGCCATCAACAATCCTAGTTTTGTTAGCATTCAATAGTAGAACCTTGATGTTGTTAATATCTAGTTCAAGAAACTCTGCAACTTTGGTTATTGTTTCGTGTTTGTGGAACAAAAGGGTTGGAGAGAATTCACAGAGCATTACTTATTGGATATTGGATCTCTTTAGTTTTTTATTTGAAGATATTGGCATGTTCCATGTGCTAATTTTTTTATAGAAGTGTTTCGGAGACTGAATAGGCCTACACTAGAGCGGAAGATGATGGTGATGATGTTTCAGCTAGTAGGAAAAAGAAAAGAGAAACCAAATTTTTTATGTCCACTCTTTCAAATGAAAACGAGAACTAATTCACCATGTAAAACTGGTAATGGTTCGAAGTTAGAGAGTTTATCATCACAAATTATCCTTGATGACCTCAGCTCTAGAAGAATTAAGTTTGGTGAGGCATATATGAATGTCTTGAGGATGCAATCATTCCAACTGATTAAGGAGATAGTAAAATGTGCGAGTATAAAAGAGATTTCCCTTGTTTAACTCAGTATGCTTCGAAATTGTTTCCAACTGAGTCCATAAGGTATAAAAGGTACCCTAAGGGGCTTTGTATAGGTATCTAGATGCAATGGCGATATACCTGCCTAAATTATTCCCGAGGTTAAACTGACGAGTGAAGGCCATAGAGAGGATTTAAAATATAAGGATAAGTTTTGTAGACGACCTCAATTGGATGAGTATGAGGACTTCAATACTGGTGTACCTATCTCATTCGATTTTCCAAGAAGGCCAGAGACTCTCATGAGCAAAGGATGGCAAAATCAGTTCAGTTGTACTAATTGAGTTGGAGGTCTAAAGTAGATCTCATATGGGATCACTAACTTCACCACTTGAAGCAAGTGAGAAGTCCCGATAGGGTAATAAATTATTTAAAATAGAGCATTGTTGAGTGAGGCATCGAGGAAGATGCTTTAGACTCTCTATGATGTGTTAAAATATGGATCCTTAGAGCTTTATGTAAGAGACTGGCCTAAATTGGGGAGTGACCCCAGTAGCCCAGTTTGGCAGAGAATCTGTACAAAAAAATGTCAATGCAATGGTCAGACGAGAGAGCGATGGAATGGATCAGCATGTTCCCAGCTTACTTGCATATATCTTAACTTGCTAGGTCACCATAGGTTTTTTTAGAGGAAATTGATGTCACAGTTTAGATGTCAAGTATGCTTTGAAAGATTCTAGTGGATGATGTTATATTAATAAATGTAAGTTCATCCATGCATTTGTGGTGTCCATGTGAACTATGTAGGAAGAGTATTCATGTAGAAGTTCCTGGCGTACGGATCCAAGTGCCTATTTCTATGGGCCTTAGTGGGGCAGACAATGTCTACCTTAGATGTCCATCGAGGGCTTGAGTCGGGCTCAGTAGCTGACCTAACAAAGTTATCATGAGTGTTACTCTGACCTTGGGGTTGTAAATCTGGGATTATAAATTACAGTAATCATGGGAAAGCCTTTTATTGTTCTTTGTTGAGTTGATGATCAACTAAAAGGAAACATTTGGTAGTACAACCATCCACCCGAGAGTAATCCGTGAGGGAGCAACTAAGTATCTCTTCAAGGGTAAGACTAAGAATTTAGGAGCAAGCGTTTATTTCAAGAGTTGATGGTTTGTGTGACCAGTTCCGTGGAGCCTGAGTAATCCTAAGTTTTGATTTAAAATCTAATGTCTCTAAGGAAAGCTTAAATGACGTTGAGTTGTTGCGTTGTTGGTCATTGATTAATTGAATACTTAGATTTTCTATGAGTCGAGTTGAGGAGTTAGCCATATGGGGGTTATTGGATGGACCCTCCTAACGTGAGTGTGTCTAGTTCCCATTCAGATTAACTTTGTTAGTAAACATGTAGGGTATAAGTCTTGCGATGTTGTGTGACCCAGACTACACCATAAAGTCTTCTTGTGTGGTTAAATAAGAGCTTGAGTTTCTGACCCCAAACTTCATATTTTTTATCTTTGTGTTGTTATAATAGCGTGATCTTTATACAACACCTAATGTTATGCGAGTCTGAGTAACACAATGGATTAGAGTTCTTGAGACAAAGCGAGATCAAGCACCTCAAGTGTTAAGTGTCTAGCATTGCGACATGGAGTAGCACATTATAGTAAGCTATTGTGGGTACAAGGCACAGAGTCATAAAATCTTTCAAGTTAGAGAGCGGTTACAAGAAATTTCTGCTCTATTATGTGTGTTATTCAGGAGAGTTAGGTGTTTCTAGTTTTGTTAAGCGATTAACTGACTTTCAGTTGCGGTTACCTTAGATGCACGATCTGGTGATTAGCGTGTGTATGAACTACAAGGAAAATAGAAATCAATAGGGTAACATTGATGAATATTGAACCAGAGTTGTGCAGCGGAGGCATAAAAGTCGACGCTTAAGAAGTCGAGAATTGTTATCATATATTTAGTGGACAACATAGAGACTGTGGATGAAAAATGTTCGTAAGATCTCATAATGTAGTATGGTGAGCTACCTATGTTCAATAAGAGAGACTTATAGATTTCAAACAGTCTACATATTGGTTGTGTCGAGTTAGATAACGAAAAGGATTTACGGTAGCAGTTGAAATTGTGGAGTAGTGTTGCCCTCGTAAACATTCCAAGTATTATTTGTTAGATCGACCAAAATGTGACTTGGTGTTTTGCCTCCTAGAAGGGTTTTGCTTAAGTTTTGACGTAGCTAACGCCTTTTAGAAAATTGTAGATATTTTTGAAGGGTTTTAAGTTGCATGTTATGTTGTGGGAACTTTTTCCCTAAAAATCAAACTTGATAAGAGCTTAGGTGCTTCGAGGATTATCAGTGTTTGACCTATGGGTAGGTCGTTATTTAATCAAAGTAAATTTTAATGAGGAGAGAGTTATAACACCCCAAATTCTGGACTACTAGTTTCGGGTTTAATCGAGAGGTATGTGAGACTCGAAGATTTTGTAATTGAAGTCATTGGGACGAGTGTCGATTTAATTGGATGAGGATTTGGGCCTAATTCACCATAAAAGGGGATTTTTATTATAAGATAAAATATGAAGGAGCAAAGGTGTGATTCTCCCATTTGTTGGAAGATGAGGGTTGTATATGCTCCTTCATATTCTTTTCCTTATTTAACTTTTTCTCATTCTTTCTTTCTCACAATTCCTTTCCAAGTTTCATAGCTAAAGGTGAGTCCTTTGAGCCTTTTTATACTTATTCTAAGCTTCAATTTCGTTCCTAATCCTTCATGCGACTTTATTTTAGTGATTCAAACCCTTGAGATCTTTGGTTGCAAGAATAAGTGGGGGTTTTGTCATCTAAGTCTTAGAGAAGAATGATAGCTAGCTAAAAGAGTTTCATTTTGGGATTCTTTAATCAAGGTAGTGTAGTTCTAATCCTTTGTTGTGTTATGAACTTTCTAAACATGATGTCTTGTTGAATTTGGGTGTTTGGGCATATTTAGGGATTTTTGCTTAATTCATGCTAGATGATGTTTTTTGTGTAAAGATGGTGTTTTTATGGTACTAAAAGATCCTAACTAAATTTCTTAAACTTTAAAACATATTTAGGGACAAAACTAGGGCATGTGAGAGGATTTTGAGTGTTTCTCGAGCATATTTCTGTGTTTTATGGGTTAAAGTATCAATATTGGATGAACAATATAGATACTTGATGAACTAAGATGTTTTCTAACATTTTATACAGGGAGTATCGATACTATAAGGAGTAGTATCGATATTGCATCCCTAGTATCAATAATGAGGGTAACAGTATTGATATCGGGGGTCATTTTTGTAATCCAATAGTCATTTTTTGTATCAATACTCAAAGAGGTATCGATACTGCCTGTAGGGTATCGATACTACTCATTTTGGATAGTTAGATTCTACTTCATTAAGGCCCGTAAGAGTTAAGAATAACCCATAATGGTGGGACTTAGTCCGTGAGGGACCTAAATGGCAAAAGGTGCCTAGAAACACTCTAGGAGTGGATTACAACTGAAGTAGCCATATTAGGCGAAA
Organism: Hibiscus syriacus; assembly: GCF_006381635.1. Taxonomy (NCBI): domain Eukaryota; kingdom Viridiplantae; phylum Streptophyta; class Magnoliopsida; order Malvales; family Malvaceae; genus Hibiscus; species Hibiscus syriacus. The sequence goes on from NW_024062608.1 coordinate 1,399,179, forward strand.
TACTTTCAAGTATCTTCGACCAAACACGTATTGAGTAATCATAAACAAAGGATCGTTCCGTAAGATGTTCATGCGAGTGAGACGATGAATTATGTAACTAGCATAATAAAGGAATTCGAGTACTACATGGATATCTATGATCAAATATGTATAAGTTGCCCTATCGGTTCAAGGGCGAACCAATGGAAAATGTGATGAGAACAACTAGGGAGTCATTGTTAGTGAATTATCCCTAAATTGAGTGTTGATCTAGTTATAATATACCAAGTGGATAGCTATGAATATGAACTGGCTTAAGAGCATAAAATACTAATAAGTTCTTGCATAACATTCTAGGTGAAAGAATGAATGAAATAGTTGTGAGGGGGCGATCTCACCTACTTGTGTTGTAATCGATAATAATGACAAGATAACCACATGAGAATAATGATATATATGATTGATGGCCATAAGAACCTTATAATGTAAGATTCTATAAGACTTGCACCTTCGTTTGAAATTCGGGAAACAATAAGGACACCCGAGCTACTTATATGCATGACGATCATCTAAAGTATATATATGTGAAATATTCGAATATATCTATATCAGTGCTGAGGCACTTTAGTATTAGTGCTAATGCACTTCTGTATCAGTGATGAGGTACTTTAGTATCAATGTTGATGCACTTCTGTATCAGTGTTGAGGCACTTTAATATCAGTGCTAAGGCACTTTCATTAAATGATGGCAATGCCACCACACAGACACACACACACACAGAGATATATATATATATATATATATATATATATTCAATATTTTTGCTATGTCTCATGCTTATTGCATTTTATCATTGTTTGGTATTACGGTTAGAGACCCACTATATGTATACTTATAGCAAGGCTCTTAGGAGGAGACTAAAGGGAGCTTGAGGCTCAAACTATAACGATAGATTTGTTAAACCTTAAGTAAGTTGCACTTGATTATGATCATGTATGTACCTACTGCTTAGTACCATATCTTCTAGCATGTTGTTGTTTATGAGATTCATATGCTGCTTTAGATTAGTGATTATATTACTAGGCTTCGTGAGCTCAGCATTTGAATGTTTTCGTTTGCATGTTAATATATTGAGTCGTTCAAGGAGCACCATCACCGCAGGATTTCCAGCATTCCTCTCAGAGTACTGTTTGATTACTTTTAGTGGACATGTGTATTCATAGGACTCTTACTTATGTATTGGGATTTGTAAACTTTGAGTTGTATTATTTGTTTTAAACCATGGTCACGGAGCTTCAATTTATAAACATATTTTATAATTGTTTTGAACCATTGATTTTTTAAATGATGATTATGAATGTTGATTTTAAAAAATGGTTAGTCCCTTTAGTGGTTCCATGTAATATCCAAACTCTCTATAGTTCATGTCGGATCGGATTTGGGTGTTATAGTATGTCTAAAATGGATTAAAATGAGTTGGGCTAACTCAAGAATTCAAAACTCTTATAAAACCCTCACTTGCCACCTCCATCTTCTATGAAATATATTGATCTTATCTTTAAGGTCAAGATGTGTTGATTCAACACTTACTTTCACTAATCATCCTCATGTTTGGGGGAGTTTATGAGGAAATAAGTTTAGCATGGAGCGTGAAGTTGTGCCACATTATCGTGAAAACGGATAGTAAGGAAGTGTTGAACTTGCTAAAAGAAGGTACTAGCATGACACGCTTATCTCCCATGGTACCACATATTGATATCATTGATCTCGTCAATAGAGATTGGAATATACAGTTTTTCTTTACCCCCTCGCGAAGAAAATAAAGTAGCAGATGTGATGGCGAAGTTGGCCTAGGGATTATCGTTCGGACTTAAGACATACACACACCCACCGAAAACAGTCAAGCTGCTGCTGCAAGGAGATGATTTGGTAGAGATATACACACTACTCGTGGCAGTGGAGATTAGGCGTTTGTTTTCTTAATTTCTTCTCTTATTCAAAAAATAATAATAATAAGGCTATTTTAATGTATTTTCAAATAATGAAATATTTTTTGTTTGGAAAAAATATGAAAATTTATAAAATAATAAAACAACAACTTAATTGATAAGCATACTTAATGTAAATTAATAAATATTTTTTATATAGAAGATACAAATAAATGTGCAGAAGTTTGATTCAATTTTCAATAAAAATGATTGAATTATTTAATAATTAATATTGACTTGTATATATATATGTATGTAGACACACAAATATTTCCAGGGCCTAAAAAAAGGGATTTACTTGCTTTGACCTTGAGACATACCCCCTGAATGTAATAGATGAAGAGGGAATTTTGCCAGACCCATCTGCTGATAAAGATTATTATAGATTGAAGCCACGAACCTGGTGCAACATCACATCTTCATATTAACCAAAGCTTTAGTCAGTTTTTATATGTTAGTCTGCCATTGTAAACTCTAAAGTTCTACTTGTTTGATTGCAGGTAAGAACATTTACCTCAGATTTGTAAGTTCATGCAGGGACTTCATTGGACACCTTTCAATCCGTCAGTTCTTGTGTAATTAGGCCTTCTGGCCTCACTTTCAATTAAAACAAAGTATACTTTCACGTTATACTTAGGTCATTATTATTGTATTAATAATATTTGTAATGAAGTGCAATTAAGTTAATGAAATGGGAAGATGAGGACAGAGAAATGGGGGGTGATAATTAATAAAGAAGGTTGGCCAATAGAATCTGACGATGGAAATGGGACCTTAAATCCTACTAATTTACTTTAGTGTTCACATCATGACAAAATCCCAGGAAAATGGGCTTCCAGCATAAACCTTGTAGGGTATGAACTTTGGGTTTTATTACGATTGGGCTACAGCACCTTTATTTATTGTTCATTCATTACCAAGTATTGCCCATTAAACTCGCCTATGCTTCCTCTTGCTTGCTTACGTGGTTTCTTAAATCTTTAAACCCTTCTCAATTGTAATCAGCCAGAAGCAGTTTACTAATCCAATACAGTTATAGAATTTTTTTTATTAAGTTAAGGTGATTACAAAATAGTATCTGTTCTGAATATTCTCAACTATTTGATAATGAACGCTCAACACCCCTACTGTAGTCACTGGTGCTCGAACTCAAAACTTCTAGGAACAACAACGATTTCTTTAGGCACTGAGATAAGTTGGTTCATGCTGTTATAGAACTCTTACAAAAATAATCCATGTATTATAAATATATAAGTATTAGATAATAACATATTATTAAAAATAAATTTAAATATATATAAATTTTAAATTTTGTATGTGTGTGTATATATATATACTTTAGACAACGCGTGCTTTAACTTTGAAATGATCCACGAGGTCTTGTCCCCATATGAAGCCAAACCTAAAACTAGGAAAAAGTAAGGATATTCATATCTGATTTATTCATAGAATATAACTTTATATATTATCCAATTAAAAAACTTTATATATTATTAATAAATTATTTTAAAATATTATGAATAAATTACATAATATATAAAACTTAATTTCTGAATTTATTACTTTTAAAAAAATTAAGGACGTATAATTTATTTTTATACATTATCAAACCATTAAATGTAGACCTGATTTTTATTAGCGTATTCCTGAGTTTTTCTTAAACAAACAATATGTTAAACTATTCCACTTACCTTGAGAATCAATCCGACTCTTACCCTTCAAAGGGCTCAAAGGCTGAATTGTTTGTTCGCCTGCAGGGGATGGGATTTGTACTTCACATTATTACTCTCATGCCATGCGCCTCCCCACTTAACACAGTTTATTTGGCTGGTTCTTGCAGCATAGAATCTTTATATTGTTTAAAAGGCTGCGGGAGTCTGCACTCAACGTGGATAGTAAGAGGCGGGTGGGAGCGGTCTCTTCCTTACAAATTTTAAATTAGTATATATATTAAGTTTTTTATATTTTTAATTAATAATTTATTTTTATCTCCTAAAATTTTATAAATTCATACTCTTAAAATTTTAAAAGTTTACCCTAATATAAAATCATCGTTTCAGTCTCTGCCCTCACTAATCACTTTTACAACCGTTTTTCAAGCTTTTAAAAAGGTTACATCATCACTTAAACCACACTTTTCCCCTTGCAGTTAAAAGAAGATTAAAGAGCATTCAATGAAGCTAATTAAAAAAAGGTTCAAGGGACAACATCTCCCTAGGTTGTGGAGGATAGTTGCCAAGTTGCCGACTTTATATTTAATATAATATCTTTTTTCATACACAATAAGATTTGGGGTTGGTCCAAGATTCTTTAGTTTTATATCACCGCCTTTTGAAAGTATAAACTTATCTTAATTTCACTTTGTTTTCTTCTATATTTGTTTAATAGTAGGCTTTATTAGAGACGAGCCCTTGAAGTATGACCTTTTTTTCTTAATTTTAGATACTTCAATTATTTTCACATATTCTAAGTATTAAACGTCATTTATATCATTATTATTCAATTTCATCCAACATGATGATGTTAAATGGAAGATGAAACTAAAATCCAAAGCCTTCATCGAAAATTGATTTAAATGGAAAAGAAGTCCAGTCCCCTTTCTTTTTGTCTCTTAATTCTGATTTGTTAATTCCTTCATCTCTACTTGTTATTAGTGCTATTTTAAAAGGCATAGTTTTTTTTTTGTGGGAGGTTGAAAATGAAGATGAGGTTTACTCCATGTGAGGCGGTCTAAGCGCGCAAAAATCAAGCATGGAGTTTCAAACATCAAGGAAGATTACGTGAAACACATGTGAAATTTGGACAAGAGAGAATATAAAATGGAGTTTGTCGAATGCGGAATCCCTTTCCTTTAGTTTTCGCCTCCAGACAAAGTGAAGAAGTTCACAGCTAGCTTAGCTTGCAAAGGCAAAGCTGTCAGGGAAATCATGTTTGCTTCTTACAACTTTTCCTTACTTTCTCAGCTGCACAACCACTTCAAGACCCATTATATTTTCGAATGTCTCTCTTTAAATAAAAACCAAGTTGGTACTTGCAGTATTTTTAACATGTGACGAGTTTCACAATAAAAAAAATGATTATTTTTTAACAAAACCAAAAATAAAAAGGAGTCGCACATCTAGTCCGCTCCCCACTTCTCTCTAATAATATTTGGTTTGTTTTTAAAATTTTAATTTAACGTTCTCATATAATTATATTTATAAATATTATTATTATTTAAAAGTTTATCATTTTACAGGCACAAATTTTAGTATATATAAAAGAAGTTGCATGGGCCATGCATACCATTGACTCCTTAATCCCTCAGTTTGAAAGAGAAGTAACTTTGACCGCATGCTCTCTTTTCGTGACTTACCTCTAGTTTCTCTACTTTTAACTATAACGATCTTACAGCCATATGAGTTTGATCAGCTTTATAGGTAAGGTGTGTAGATTATTATTACATTAAGAATTTTTTTTACATATATTACATTATAATTATCCCAGATAATTTAAAAAAAAAAACTAATGATCTTATGATTTTTGACATACCTCCTGATAAAAAAAATTGAAAGTCTAGTGTAGTTAAATCATTTTTTACAGCAATTAGTTAATATATTTAAAACCACTTGTAAAATAGTCTATTAAATTGATTCTTTCCATTTTTATACCTACATTAATATTGCATCTAGTTTTAAATAGACACAAGTAGATTATTTATAGTTTCTAGGTTTTTTTTTTCTTGAAAAGTGAAACATGTATTTAATGGAAGGTTTTGGTTTTATTTTCTTTGCGCCCTTTAAATTTTTATGTTGGGGTTGTGTTGATTTTGTTTTTTCTTTCCTTTCTTTTTTTGCATTTATTTTCTAAGTAATGTGGTTGGTTTTATTTTTTATTTGGTTATTGTTAAGTAAAGAAACTGCCCTAAGTTATGTCATATGGTTCTTGGTGTGCTCAGTGTTGATACGTTATTGTTAGGGATGGACTTAAGGAGCGGGGACAATTGTCCCTTTAAAAAATTTAAATTAGAATATATTTTATATATTTCTTTGTATTTTAATTGATAATTTATTTTTTCTTTAAATTTTATAAATTCGTCATTCTTAAATTTTTAAAAGTTCGTCTCTTAACAGATCATGCGTTTGTCCATGATTCTTAAGCTTAAAAGGACGTACTAATTAAGCAAAGTTTGGAATATATTTTCCGTAGGACATTTTTTTACATGGAAAATATTTTATTTATTATAAGATTCACATGCAATAGATATAAAATGGTTCCTATGGAATCCATACAAAGTACACGGCAAAATAACAAACAGTCAAAAGGATGCGAGAATTAGAACTTGTAAGCATAATCCAATGCACTAGTTAAGATTAAGAATAGGCTACCTTTACGTTTTGGGAATTGTAATTAAGAGTAAGCAAGATTATGTATGAACAAGTTTGAAGACATTGAGAGAGGCCGAAATTGATCGCAAACATTAATATGATTAAAAATGGGGATACAAATAGAAGCAGAAAAGCAAGAATATAAAAAGGAATATATGAAACTGCATACGACTAAGAAACTAAGTAGGTAGGTACAACGCCTACAATAATAGAAATATGTTAATGGTGATCAATGGCCTGCTCCAGGGCTATGTCCAGGGGTTGTAGGTCGAAAAGCGTCTACGTATTCTTCCAAGGACCTGAAAACATGGCGCCAAGAGCTTTGAATGGCTACATTATCGTTGTTATTCTTCCCCACAGCCAGTCTTCCACCCAGTACACTCACAATTTTCTTCAGCTCCAAGCTCCTTCCCTCCGTAAAAATAAGTGTTTCACAGGACAAAACGAGTATTATTAGTAGGAAAAACAAAAAACTGCATCTCACATTGGCCATGCCTACAATGCTCAAGTTATAAAAAACAATTATTAAAGTTTTATACCGCCAAGCTATGGTTGGATTCAATGTCTTAGCTCTATTTATAGTGCATGAAAGGTTAGGGAAAAGGGCTAAAATATTGTAGGAAGAAAGAGAGTGGGGGAAGTAGGTGCAGTCATGTGGCTTGTTAGGGCCCAATGGCAAGGCATTTTCAGATGCAATGTCCCAAGTGTACTCTAAATATGCTGAAAAAAAATATGCAAGTGTAACAATTCCATTAAAATTAAGGCTTCAAAAACTTCACTAATGGACCACATGTTGTTGGCAATTTCTCATGGACAGTTTGATCAGGTCGATAATAATCATAATAAAACAGGAAAACACGTTATCACAATTTTTTAGCTTTTATTTTGAAAATATTTTTGTTGTTGGGGAGAACGTGGCTTCGACTTTGTCACAGTATTGAAGAAGAATCCAAAGGCACCCAACCTTTGAAGTACTTACTGCAAAAAGAAACCCTAAAAGGGTCGCACATGGAGAAGTTTTGGACAGTCTACTACTAATGAGGTTTTACCTTTCTTCTCCTTACTGGCTGCGAAGGACAGTGCCTGTGGGATTCCATTGATTCTCTGAAAACTTGTCTGCAAACCAAGTAATTATGAAATAAATAAAATAAGAAAACTTGTCTGCAAACCAAGTAATTAAGAAATAAATAAAATAAGAAAACTTATCAGATGCCTCAAAGGTCGAAAAGGGTTGAGGGCAATAACATTTATTATTGATTTCTTAACTCAAATATAAACTAATGGATTAAGTATAAAAAGATGATCAATCTAGGTATGTATTTTCAGTTTAGTACCTAATATTTATTTCGTTTTAATATTTTTACAGTTTAGTACCTAATATTTATTTCGTTTTAATTTTTTGTTACGTTACTCAAAATGAATCAATTCGTGACGGACCATTAAATTTAATCGTTAACTCATTAAAAATATCACTTGACATATTGATTAATATTAAAAAATAATTTCTGAAAATAAGAAATTAATTAAAATGAAAAATTAAACCTTATTTCCACTGCTAATCCCAGTCTCTTGTCTTCTTCCTCCATTCCCACAACTCCCACGTCACCATACCCGCACTCTTCCGGTCTGACCCACTTCTTCCCACCACCATCTTGTAACGGCACTGGACGACGGTCTTGGAGGCGGGGTGGTCGAAGAGGCCGCAACGAGTGGCGGTGGTTAAAGCGACTTCCTCCCATTGGTAACCCTGAATAATAACGCCAAACAAGTCAAAGCAACATTATTTCCTCTAAAATTCTACTTTCTCCCTGTTTCTGATTTTCGTTACCCATTTTTGTTCATTTGATTTTGCTGTGTTTTGGTTTCACTGTTTGGATTCTGTTAAAAACATTATCATTCAACGAGGAACTATAGTACTAAATTGCGGCCACAGCACACCGTAACGCCCGCATCATAACGTTTTTTAAGGTTACCGCGACGTAATATCGGCGCAACGCGATAAGGGAATTGAATCACGATTGTTGTGGTAAAAAAGCGTTACGTAACACTGCAACACGCTATAAATTGTGCCGCATCGCCGTAGGCCGTAACAAACTTTAAATTATTTGAAATATAAAATTAAATAGATGAATTGTTCTAATTTAATTCTTAAAATTGGATTATAAATATATATTTTTAATAATATCGTAATAACTATGTTTAAAATTAGTTAGTTAAATTTGAATTAATTAAATTATTTATTAATGTTATTTTAAAATTAATTTAATTTAAATTTAAATTAAATTTTTCTCATATATAAAATTGACAGATTAATTTTAAATTAAATTTTTATATTAACATTAAGTATTATAATTATATGTTTATTTATTATTATATTGAAAAATAATTCATAGACGATGAAGTAAACAACTTCATAATAATTTACATTATGCTGGTACGTTATAAAACTTTTAAATTTAAATTGTGATATTTTGTTTAGATATTTATTACGCTATTTTTTATGTAGGATATTTTTTAAATCAACAATTTCTATACGGAGGCAATTCCACAAGTGAAGTGATTCGTGAAACTATGAATGAAGTTAGAAATGTCATACAGAGGATAGAACCCAACTTGAATGATCAAATTCTTGCAATGAACCATGTATGTATTTTATATACTTAAATTGTTTGAAAAAAAAACTCATAAATTATCATGTTTAAACTATTAATTTATTTATTTTTAGTTGTTGCTATATCAAGACAAAATGGATTCTTTTGGAACATCATTAGCTTAAGCTGCAATTTTGAAGACTAATCATGGTAAACAAAAAGAATTTATCCTCTATAGTTTTGTAGATAATAAAGATATTTGTATAAATACTTTATTAATTATATCTTAATATTTATTTTTTTAGCTGAATGGTAGATTAATTATGGAAATTGTGCACCGCATCTTCAACGCATCGCTGTCAAAGTTTTGAGTCAAACAACTTTATCTTCAAATTGTGAGCGTAATTGGAGTACTTTTAGTTTGATCCATACAAAGAAGAGAAATAGACTCAAGCATAAAAAGTTTCAAAATTTGGTTTATGTCCATTATAATATGAGGTTGAAGCTGAGACACATGCAAAGAAAAAGTGCACAAGAATTAGAAATGGGTTTTAATACGATTAATCTTGAAAATATTTTTGAAGAAGATGACCTACTAAATACATGGATTGAAGAAAGAGAGAATGCTACACTTGATAGTGAACAAAATTTCTCATGGTTACCTGAGGAGTTACTTAATGAAACTGGTGAATAAACTCAAGGTGAAGATATGAACAGTTCACATACTCCATCTAATGAGGAAAATGTTCAACTATTGACGTCAAGTTATGATTATGATAATGATGACGATGATGATGGTGGTTGTGATGATCATGGTGGTGATAATGAAGGTACGTACCAACCAGAATATGTGCACATTTATTCTACTGCTTCTCATGGAGATCAAGGTATGTTCATATATCCTTATGATGATAATTTAGGTTTGTATAGAACAAATGCATCACAAAATAGAAGAGATGATGATAATAGAACTCATAGGAGGATGGGAGAACACTTTTATGATTCATTTGCAGGTTCATCGTCATATAGTTCAGCTATAAATGATAATGAAATTAGTGAATCATCTCATGGGTCTCATTCTTACCAACCAAATTCATGTTATCCACCTTGCCTTGAACAAAATCCAAGTTATGAATTTTTTTGTTATCATTTATCATACAACATGTTTCCTACCAATGATGCATCTTATGATGCACATAATATGATGTCTTCTTCACTTGGAATAGGAAGGAATCAAAACCAAGACAATGACGAAGGTGGAAATGCTTTAGATCCGTCACGCCATTCATTTTGGTGGTGAACTGTAAGATATATAATTTTTATATTTGTAGTTATGTATTTTTTTTCTAAGTTATGTAAAATGAACATTTTTATGTTACAATATAAAAATTTTGATTTGATTTTAGTGATATTGTTTATATGTTATTCATTAACATTATAATTGTTATTATCCATTATTCATTATGATAACACTTCTATGGTTTATATTTGTTTTTAATAAATTTTTATCTATGAAATTAAATTTTTATTTTTAAAATAAAATATTAAAAGAGTATATTAATATTAATATATTAAAAGATAACTATAAAATGTATAAATATAATATTTTAGACGTATTGTGATTTTTGAGAAAACGTTCGCAGCATCCGCAACAAAATTTGCAACCGCAATTTGATACTATGCGAGGAACATACCAATATCGAATAAAAAATACCCTTTTATTTAATGTCTCATCAGATAATCCTCAGGACCCCGACCCATACCGTCTACCGATCACAGCCGCTGCTGTAAAGTCATCCCACGTCTTTGTCCGGCGTGACTATGGAAGCCATAGAAGCAGTCCGACGAAGAGTGCGAACTTTGGGAAATTTTGTAGGGGACGACGGTCGAGTGCGCGGCTGTTTGCTGTTGTTTCCCTTGCGGGATAGCAAACCTTATGGTCCTAGTGATTTATAAAGTCCTGGCAGGGCTATGCTGCCGTGCTTTCCGCTTGAAAAGGCGGCGGTCGAAGAAAGGACTGGTTCAACCGAGGAACGGTTGTGGATGTGAAGAGGGCTAATTGAGTGATGGGTCCATAGTTTGTGTTAAAGATATTTTATTGGATATGAAGGTTTCAGCGGAAGATGATGAAGCTTTGTTTATTCATGGTACGGCGGCAAAAGAAAGGTTTAATTTTTTATTTAATTAATTTTTTATTTTCTGAAATTATTTTTTAATATTAAAAAAATATGTCAAATGATATTTTTAATAGATTAACGATTAAATTTAACGGTCAATCATAATATAATTTATTTTAAATAATAAAATAAAACATTAGACATTAAATTAAAATAAAATAAACATTAGACACTAGACTTCTATATACTCAAGCCTAAGCGAATCTATGGAAACCGACGATTATCGTACAAGATTCTCATGGAATTTTCTTTCTTAAAGATTTGCGGCCGCCCTCCCCTCTTCCTTTCAAAGTACTAAACTATACTAAATATTGCTTTGGGGGGCTGCCACTAGCTGTTACGCATGCGAGGCTTCGTTGGTTCTAGCAAACAAGCAACTTTAGTGCTCCCTCAAAATCATGTTTATATATATAATTAATTATACTAAATACCACTTAATTTTAGGTGAGTTTTATTTATAATAATCAACTTTCAATTGTTTTTATTATAAAATTAGATTGTTAATTAAAAAACAACACGATGATATGAACAATAATTTTATTATTGTGATGATATAACCATAACAATATTTATTTTATTGTGATTATATTAATTTGCGTTTAATATTTAATTTCAATAATATGATGCATGAAAATCTGAGACCACATCTTAGGTATTGATAATTTTTGAATTGTATTATATTTTTCAAACACTAAATTCAGTTTTTTATCAACAATATAAATATTAATGCAAATGTATCGATACCTTATTGAAGTTTTCCACTGTTAGGAACATATACCTTAATTATGGTGTAAATACCTTGAAAATATATTGATAGTATGACTTTAATTTTTATATTTTTTTAAACATCGAAGTTCAAAAATATTACTGATAGTCTTCATATGTATCAATACTTTAATGAAATTTCTGAAAATTTTAGTTTTACCTCAAAACTTTCATAGTTTTGCAAAAATGTCATTTTTTTATAGAAGCAACTAATTTTATTCAAAATAGGAATATCCAAATTACAATAAAGATTTACAATCACAATCGTAAATTAAGCATATAATTAGGAAAATTTCCTATAATCATTGAAACAAAACTAGTAACTTAAGATCACATAAGGACTATACAAGGAAAGATTAAATCTAACCAAGAAACTCGAACAAAGATAGATACAAATATATCTGATCGGGCTATTGACAGACCACTGACAAACTGCAAATCAGACTCGAGCGATATGAAAAACTATCCACGAATGCAAATCGGGTATTCAAATCCAATCCGAGGGTCCAAAGTAGGGAGGATCACACGATATCAGATAAGTGTCATCTTGATCAGTCGTGACGATCTCAAATCAACTCTTAGAAAAATTATAAATAAAAAACGGCCAAAGATTTGAAAAACATGTCAAAAAAGCATAAGAAAACTTGCCATAAAAGGCAAATGAAAATGTCATTGAAATATTGATACATCTTGATTGTTTTGAATCTTGATTTAGTTCAATTACATGATCATCATGTTTGTTTAATAATTGCAATGAATCCCTTTCGTATTGAAATATGCCATGATTGTTTTAAAAGTTTCAATTTAATCCATGTTTCGCTCTAGCTCATGAATGTGGCATCTCTTACCTAAGTAATGCTATCGAACCATGGAGGATATGTTAAGAAAACTAAACAAATTATTTTACCTTATTTTTAAAATTGTCAACCAAACAGTTAACAATAAAGATGAACAAAGTCTAAGGAATGGATTAAGATTTTAAAATATAAATAGGCTTTAATATACAAAAGGTGTCCAACGTATGCCTAATTTTCCAGTTCAGTGTCTAAGGTTTTTTTTCGTTCCAATTGTGCCTAACGTTAGATTCCGTAACTCAGAATGGCCGTGACGGACCTTTAATATTCGTCGTTAAGTGACATGTGTCACAATCTGGTAATTTTAAAAATTCCTTTTAAAAAATAAATATTAAAAATATTATTATATTTATAAAAAAACTCTTATTTCTTTAAATTACAAAATAGCCCAAATCCTCACACCGAAGTGTACCCACGGTGGCGGACGGTGACTTCGATGTGACCCACCGGTTGGGTTTTGAACGGAGGTTTGAGGAGACCGAAATCGTCCAAAATCCGAGGTGTCGAGGTGGGTTTTCGACGAAACAATTCCGTCGAACGGTGACGGCTATCCACGAATTATTTTGGGGGTTTTGATCATGGTGGCGAGGCGCTTCGATTGGGCTGGGTGGTGACAGGAACAAATGAGCGACGGTGGCAGTTGGTCGGAATCCCAAAACTTTAAAAACCTTTATTTCAACCCCAAAACCCACGTCGATCGCCTCCTTCGCTCGTCCGTTCCTGTCACTGTCTAGTCCAATCGAAGCGCCTCGCCGCCATGATCAAAACCCCCAAAACAATTCGTGGATAGTTGACGCCATTCGTCGAAATCGTTTCGTCGAAAACCCACCCCGACGCCTCGGATTTTGGACGATTCCAGCCACCTCGGACCTCCGTTCGCCTCACCGCCACCATATTTAGCTTCCTCGTCGCCGTCCGCTCAAAACTCAACTGATGGGTCACGTCGTAATCGCTGTCCGCCGCCGTGGGTAAGCTTCGGTGTGAGGATTTGGGTTTTTTTGTAATTTAAAAGAAATGAGGGTTTTTTTTATAAATATAATAATATTTTTAATATTTATTTTTAAAAATAAAATTTTAAAATTACCAGATTATGACACATGTCACTTAACGATGAATATTAATGGTCTGTAACGGCATGACCCATTCTGAGTTACGGAATGTTATGTTAGGCACTAAACTGAAACGAAAAAAACCTTAGGCACTGAACTAAAAAACGGACATACGTTAAGCACCTTTTGTATATTAAAGCCTAAAAAATAATACAATGATTCAATTTTATAGAAATAAAGTACTAGCGTTAACTTTTAAAAGAATAAAATAATTTTTGACATCTTTAAACCTAAAAATTCATATGATAGTATTTTCATCTTTTCATACTTGTAATTTATTTTTAAAAAACAACTAAATTAGATGTGTTTGAAAAGTCACTATTGCCAATTAATCATACGTTTAAAAAGAATTATTTGAATATTCTAACACAATTATAAGTTAGTTATGTTATGAAATCTTTCGTTAGCTATTGATAACGTGTACACACCCTATATATATGCAGTTTCAGAAATTCAAGAGTTTTAAGGAGTATTGTTATCCCTTTTATCACTTAGATCGCTCATTAAATTCAAATAATTTCTAATAAGCTTCTATAAACATCAATTCAGAGTACTCATGTTTTATTTTATCACACTAATAAATTAATTAATGCTTTTCTCCTTTGATGGAAGATAATAAGGTGGTGTTTGTTTTCACTGTGCAACCTCTTCAAACCACTTATGTCTGCGTCGCGCAGACCACGCGCAGACATTAGGCTTCGCAGACTGTTTGTTTTTTAGAAGACAGAAGCTCTTCAAACGTCTGCGCGAGCTCTTCTTGGTGCAGACTTGGTTTTATGTCTTCAAAGGTCTTCAAACATCTTCAAGAACAATTATAAAATATAGTTATTTATTAAAATAATTTTAAATAATTTAATAAGGTTATTTATTTTAAAATAATTTATTTTAAAATAATTTATTATAAAATAATTTATTTTAATTATTTTAAAATAATTTATTATAAAATATGGATTGATTTATTTTAAAATAATTTATTAGTATGGATTAATTTATTTTAAATAAATTATTAGTATGGATTGATTTATTTTAAAATATGGATTGATTTATTTTAAATAATTTATTAGTATGGATTGATTTATTTTAAAATATGGATTGATTTATTATTGTAGTTGTATGTATTGATTTATTTTAAATAATTTATTAGTATGGATTGATTTATTTTAAAATATGGATTGATTTATTTTAAATAATTTATTAGTATGAATTTGATTTATTTTAAATAATTTATTTGTATGGATTGATTGATTTATTTTAAAATATGGATTGATTTCTTATTGTAGTTGTATGGATTGTTTTATTTTAAATAATTTATTAGTATGGATTGATTTATTTTAAATAATTTATTTGTATAGATTGATTGATTTATTTTAAAATATGGATTGATTTATTATTGTAGTTGTATGGATTGATTTATTTTAAATAATTTATTAGTATGGATTGATTTATTTTAAATAATTTATTAGTATGGATTGATTGATTTATTTTAAAAATATGGATTGATTTATTATTGTAGTTGTATGGATCGATTTATTTTAAATAATTTATTAGTATGGATTGATTTATTTTAAAATATGGATTGATTTATTTTAAATAATTTATTAGTATGGATTGATTTATTTTAAATAATTTATTTGTATGGATTGATTGATTTATTTTAAAATATGGATTGATTTATTATTGTAGTTGTATGGATTGATTTATTTTAAATAATTTATTAGTATAGATTGATTTATTTTAAATAATTTATTTGTATGGATTGATTGATTTATTTTAAAATATGGATTGATTTATTTTAAATAATTTATTAGTATGGATTGATTTATTTTAAAATATGGATTGATTTATTTTAATAATTTATTAGTATGGATTGATTATTTAAATAATTATTGCATGGATTGATTGATTTATTTTAAAATATGGATTGATTTATTATTGTAGTTGTATGGATTGTTTATTTTAAATAATTTATTAGTATGGATTGATTTATTTTAAATAATTTATTTGTATGGATTGATTGATTTATTTTAAAATATGGATTGATTTATTATTGTAGTTGTATGGATTGATTTATTTTAAATAATTTATTAGTATGGATTGATTTATTTTAAAATATAGATTGATTTATTTTAAATAATTTATTAGTATGGACTGATTTATTTTAAAATATGGATTGATTTATTTTAAATAATTTATTATTGTAGTTGTATGGATTATTTAAATTTCAGTATTGTAAAACTAAAATTATTTAAATCTCAGTGTTGCAAAACTCTTTTAAATTTAAAAAATCAGTTTATTTATATTTCAGTTCATTTTAACAGTTTGCAGACGTTAAAAAACAAACAGTCTTCTTCTTGCAGACTGCAGACTTTTGGTCCACCTCTTCTGCTGCAGATGCCTGCAGATGTGGTCCGCAGACTGCAGACCTTTTACCTCTGCAAAAACAAACACCACCTAAGTTTATATTAATTATCATTGAGGAAAGTACGGTATCATGGGCCTGGGGTTAGTTAGGTTTAGGCATTCATGTGCATAAATCACTTCGGACCACTCTTTCATCGATTTGCATAGCTTCTTTTCTCCTTATTAAAATCAAGAACAAAAGGCTTTAATTGGTTCTTCCACGTCCAAGCGACCTTTTCATATACATTCCTTAATAATATTAAATTCCCATCAATTACCTTTCACACTATTTTGGGGTTCCTTTCCTTTTTTTTTAGTTTTTTTTTTGTTAATCTATATATTTTTAAGGATTGCTAGTGACATACGTCGTAATTGTCAAATAATTATTTTTTTTTTCATAAATGAAATAAATTAAAACGTAGTATATAAGAGAAATGGTCAATCCGTAGGGTCTTACAATTTTCAATATCAAATTTTGTTGATCCTGATCCAAGTAAACTAAAAATAAAAAGAAGGGTAAATTATATCGTTCTTCACTCTACTTTACTCTCTCTCTTATTTGCTCACCGAACTTTCAATTTTTCTAATTTGCTCACTGAACTTTAAAATTGAATCTTTTGCTCACTCTCTCATTTTCTCTCTAACGACTGATTTTTTATTATTTAATATTAAATAATTAAAAATAAAATAAAAAAAAAAGGTGGTTGGATGCCACCGCTGACCACCATTGACCGTCGTAGATGGTGGTTGTTTGGTCCCAAAATGGGATGGGTCGCTTCACCTCGATGTTGTGAGTTCGAATCTGACCTCCATTTTGTCAAAAGTTGCTGCAAAGTCCACGAATTTGAGATTGAAAGTGAGGAAATTGAAATATTTAAGTCCAAATTCATGGGTTTTGGGACATTTTTCGGTGAAACAACCACTAGATCCAGACTCAGGGGTCGAGACGAGCCAACATATCCCATTTTTGTACTGAACGACCACCATCTACAGTGGTCGATGGTGGCCGAAATGAAAATAACGTGGTGGCCGGTGGAGAGAAAATAGAGAAGAGAAGGAAAAAGGGTAAATTACACCATGAGTCATTAAACTTTACTTTATCTCATATTTTAATCCCCAAAACGACGTCATTTTAGAGTATATTTGAGTTTTTCAAAATGACATCGTTTT
Source organism: Hibiscus syriacus (assembly GCF_006381635.1). Lineage (NCBI taxonomy): Eukaryota > Viridiplantae > Streptophyta > Magnoliopsida > Malvales > Malvaceae > Hibiscus > Hibiscus syriacus. The sequence continues at coordinate 1,416,580 of NW_024062608.1, forward strand.
AATTCATGTACCACGTCATAACGCAGTTAAAAAGTTAACCACGCCATAACGCGGTTAAAAAGTTAATGGAAAAGTGAGCAAAATGATTCAATATGTAAAGTACAGTGACTAAATTAGAAAAATTGAAAGTTTGGTGAGCAAAATAGGAGAGAGAGTAAAGTAGAGTTAGGAACCATGCAATTTACCCTAAAAAGAAAAGGGGTTTAGTGATATAAAAACTAAGTAAAATGAATTAAGTAAAAAATGACAAAAAATGAGAGTAAATAGTTGAAAAGAATAATGACGAAAAATAACCTCAAGCCTCACTTTGCTTCAATTCATTTTGATCATCGATAGAGATTTTATAACACCCTAATCTAGTCTGACACAAATATCGAAGGATTAAAGCTCACACGGGACCACCGAAGTAGCTAACCGAATATATTTCTTTTATATCAATTGTAAAACATATATAAAACCATCTAAGGGAAAATAAATAAAACATAATAATGAGTTTAAAAATATGGGGAGCTCCCAATACATCTCAAAATACAAAATATTGAGTTTTATTAAAATAGAGTTACGACTGAATATAAAAGGGTCTATAAATAGTATATGCCCTCTAATATAAATCAAGATGTACTTTGAAGCCTCGGTTGAATATGGAATATCTGATGACGATAACGTTTCTTGACTAGTCGCCTAAGAACCTACGCACAGAAACACATTTTGAACGCTTAGCTTACGAGCTCAGTGCCACACTAATAGTTGTACTGTACTACATGCATTCACTAAACGGGCATCTAGTGGCATAGGTATGAAGACATAAGAATACTATCATGAGATGTTGAAAGAGGCATCATGGTGTAGCTGATGGTTCTGCATCTCGGAGCACACACCCCTCTAGCCTTTCTAAAATACCCTCGGATATTTGGGGTGAGATCTAGAACTGTATCAAAAACGTACACCCAACCAACTTACTTCGTCAAGTCTTGGGGTATTTGCGGCCAGTCGGCAACTGAAGTGCCTTGGCATTGACTAGGATATATCCACACAAGACGATCATATTCTGCTAAAGTAACTCAGATGTATCGATACTGACCTCTAAGTATTGATACCGACCTCTAGGTATCAATACTAACTGGATATTGAGAACTAAGATAAAGGGGTATTATCGATAGTCTAGTTTGAGTATCGATACTTTTGTACTGGGTATTGATAGTATCATGATTATCGATATCAAATTTTGTTTTTATGTTCTAAAAATACCTTAGTATCGATACCCCTACTGAGGTTATCTATTCTCTACCCTTAGTGTCATACTCCCATGAGTACTGATACCACAAATGGCTACTGGAATTTGCAACATAAGAATAGTATCGATACTTCACTCTGGGTATCGATACTCTACTATCAGTATCGATACCCGTTGAACGAGTATCAATAGTCATTGTCTAAAAACCCTTGTTTTTAGGCTATCTGATGAATAATATCGGTATTGTTCTTTCAGTATCGATACTCATGCCCAAAAATACCCTATTTTAGGTAAGAAAATGACTCATCATTTTACCCAAAAGCCTTATTGGGATTCTCAAAAGTTATTAAAGTTTTATGGAGGTTAAAAGGGGTCAAAATAGGTTTATAAACTAACTGAAAAAATCAAAGATTGATATCTATCATGGACATGCTTCATAACTCAGGTAACCTACCAAAACATACCTACTGATCTCATGCGGTAGAGTTAAGTTAGAAGTGAGTTACCTCGATACCCTAAGCTGCTGAAAGTGTCCAAAGCTCAACCAAAAGGTATTACTAACTTGCTTAGGAGGTTGGCAAGAGGTTAAGAATGATTTCTAAGGCTTGAGCTCTCTAAAACCGGATTAAACATTTGAGTTCCTTAAATCCCCTAAAAACCCCATATTTGGTTACCATAACCAAAACTTGCAAGGGAGGGCTTGAAATAAAGTTTGGAAAGAAGAGATTAAAGTTCTTACCTTTAGAATCTCAGAACAAGCTTGATAGGTCACCAAGTTGTTACATTTCTTAAGTTATAATGGAATAAAAGGGAGAGTTTGAAGAGAAAAAGAAGACAAGGGTGAAGAAAAATATATATGAGGGAGGTGCAGACGTGAGATCATCATTCTTAATAGATATTCAACCTTTGAAAATAAAATTGGTAGAATTAATTCCTTGGTCATTCAAGCTTTGGTCACCATTCAAAAACACCATTTTTAAAGCTCTCCACTCAAACTTGGGTCAAAGCTTCCTACAAGCTAAAGGATTTATTCAAGGCCCTCTCGGGTTAGCCCGAACTACTAACCCATGATTTGGGGGATTACAGATTTTACTTCGAGATTCATGTCGGTTACATTCTACAAGCCCCAACCCTTGTAACTTACTTTTCTCTTCGGTAAATCAATATTCCTAAGTCTATCTTCAGAATTCAGTCATTGCTTGGACTAACCACAGTTATCACCATTAGCACCAATACAACTTTAAGCGCTGAAAATGCCCGACTTGAGTTATGTTGTCTCAATGAGAATTGAATCCAATCTCAATTTCCCTTAACGAACCTTGTTAAGTGTGTTCATAGAAAGTCGAATTTGCTACCAGGTGACTCTTCCACCCAACTGTAAATCAGAACAACTTTCAAACCGGTGAGCTCTTTTGAAATGAAAGTGTTGAGATTTTTAAAGGAAAGGTCGATTGCCAATCAAAGTTTCCAGAAAATTAAGAATAACATCCGAAGATATTAAGTGCTTTTCAATTCTCACCAAATGAATTGAGTCATTGTTAAGTCATCGACAAATTAAAAGTTTAACTAAGCATGATGGAAACCATACTTAGCTTTTTTAGAAAACAAAGTAAAAAACTTAAAATAAAAGAAGAAAAATAACTTTAACAAAAACCAATAGGATTTTTATAAAAAATGAAAGAAAGAAGTACATGTGCAATCAATACCCGAAGGTGTATTTAGTCTTCTAAAACCCTAAAAAAGGAACAAGTAAAATCAAAATAAAAAGATAATCCAAAAATAAAATAAATCCCTAAAGTATTTTAAATTCAAACTTAATTCCTAAGATAAATCTCCCTAAGATAGCTTTGTTCGTCCACCTTCTAGATTAATACTGACTGGATCTTCTAAAAGTTGTTGCTGACTGGATCTTCTATAAACTTCCATGTCGGATCGCGTCATGCCCATGTTTCTAGCCATGATTCCAGAAAATAAAAAAATGCAGAATCGTCCCTTTTTAATGTTGTTTCTGGAAAATATGCTCCTGCACAAAAATTAATGAAACAAAACCAAATCAACAGTAAAAGTTGATGATATGAGAATATTACAAGTAAACATCTTTAATTTAAAACACTCATCAACTACTTAGGGGTGAGTATTCGTTCGAGTCGAGTCCATTAAAAAATTATGTTATTCCAGTTAACGAGTCTTATTTTATAACTCGAAGTTGATTTGAATTTTTTAGTCAAGTCGAGTTTATAAAATTCGATTCAAGTTGAATAGAGTTGAATTTTTGAGTTTCTGTTTAAATTTAAGGGTTAACTACATGGTAGTCACTCATCTTTTACTTTTGTACACTTTTGGTCACTGATTTCAAAATTCATAGGATATGGTCTCTTACGTTTTTATTTAAATAAGATTTGGTCACCCAGAGCTAACAACCGTTAACGACAGTTAAATATTTTGATATATTCACACATTTGGTCCCTATTATTTACATATTCCCTCAATTTAGTCATATTTTTAATAAATTAAAATAAATTATATATTTTTAAATGAAAATAAAAATAAAATATTTTTAAATTAAGTTAATAGTAAAATATATTTAATAAGTTAATACAAAAATATCTTAAGTTAATATATATATATAATTATATTATATATAATTTGGGTCACGGGTACCCGATTCATAATTTTTTATTTTCTCTTTAAATTATATTATTTTTTGAAAATTATATAAAAAATATATTTAAAAGTATATAATATATATAATCCACACATAAAGTTCAAAATTCAAATTATATAATTGAAATAAAATTTTATTTAAATTTAAAATAAAGAAATATAATTAAATTTCAAATGTTTTGAAGTTAAAATAAATATTTTAGAAAATTAATGTGAAATAATTTAAGAAATTAAGAATTTAGAACGTTATGGTGTCAAAATTTAAGAAATTAAGATTTTAGAATGTTAGAGTGAAATAATTCGAGGTTTATGAATAAAAATTTAATATAAATAAAAATGAAAATATATAATAATCGGGCATCGGGTCAGAGGGTACTCGGTTAACCAACATTTTGTGACCCATGCTCGACCCATAAACCTGGTTGGGTACCCGACCCGGAAAATCGGGTATTTTATTATAAATACCCAATATTTTTTAATTGGGTCAGCAAGTCGATGGGTAAGCTCAATGGGGTCGAGTATTTTTTAACAAACTTACTGGCATGGCATGTGGCATCGTTCGATTGGATGATTAAATTTATTTTAATTTATTAAAAGTATGACTAAATTGAGAGAATATGCAATAACAATGATCAAATGTATAATTATCAAAAAAATTAACTGTTGTTAACGTCAGTTAACTCGGGATGACCACTTAATTAAATAAAAAAGAAAGTGACAATATCTTAATTAAATAAAAACTTAAGTGACCATATCTTATGTATTTTGAAATCAATGACCAAAGTGGACAAAATTGAAAGACAAGTGATCAACCTTGTAGTTAACCCTAAATTAATTTTAAATATTACAATATTATGATATTATTTGATTGTAGTTTAAATGGTTTTTTATAGCCGTAATATATATATAACTCGACTCAACTCTTGAAACCAAGCCATTAATTACTAAAATTTTGAGTTATTTGAGTTGTATTTTACAACTCGATTTGAACTTGGACTTTTTTCGAGTCGAGTCAAATTTATGAAATTACAACTCGAACAATTGGAGTCGAGTAAACAAATCGACTTTTCGAGTCGAGTTTTGCTCACCTCTATTACTAGGGCGAGCATTCGATCAAGTCGAGTCGAGTAGAGTCAAAAAATTTTGAGTTATTCGAGTTGACGAGTCCTATTTACAACTTGAAGTTGACTTAAAAATTTAAATCGAGTCGAGTCGAATTTTGAGTTTTTGTTTAAATTTAATATAATATTATATATTATTTGATTTCAATTTAAATGGTTTTTTATGATCATATACAATACGTATGTATGTATGTATATATATATATATATAACAATTCATTTTTGTGTATTTTTATAAAAAAATACAATACATGTATATTTCTTTCATATGTAATATACATATATTATAGAAAATTGAGGGACTCAACTCAAACTTGAAAATTCATCTATTAATTACTAAAACAAATTGAGTTATTTGAGTTGTATTTTACAACTAGATTTGAACTTGAAATTTTTTCGAGTCGAGTCGAGTTTATGAAATTACAATTTGAAGTTATTCGAGTCAAGTCGAAAAATCGATTTTTCGAGTCGAGTCGAGCTTTGCTCACCCCTACCTATTACCGCTTACCTCAAATAGAAAATATTTATCTTTATTTTATTTGATGGTCTCCATCATATTCAGGACCACCGGAGGAAGAGAGAGGTCTCAGTACATTAAACAGCAACAATAGCCTTTAAACAAAAAGAAACAATTTATTAAGATGGTTGAAGGAATACATTGCAAAGAATCATGTACAAATTGCAATACATGATGGGTTTATTATACATTGCAAAGAGTTATTTACAGTACATTAATAAGCCTTAATGACATAGTGATATATACATGTACAATTGGTAAGCAAATCCCAGGCGAGTGAACACTTGCAGGTTCTTAATCTATGACCCATTCATCGTTGCTTGTGGGGGGCATTTACATGCATGTTTTATGCATTTGGTTCAGAATTTTGGCTTGGGTAAACATGACCAACACCAGGGCTGTGTCCAGGGTTGGTGGGTCGGAAATCTTTTTTAGCTCCTGCAATTGAATGCTTACCATTGCCCTGCATGCTAAAGCTTCCTGCTTTTCTTTCAATATCTTCATCATCTTCTTGGAAAGCATGTCCAGCACCAGGGCTGTTCCCTGGTGTGGTGGGTCGAAAATCATCTTTATCTCCTTCAATCGAATGCTTGCCGGGTTTTTGTTCTACAATAGCTTCATCATCTCCTGCAAATGAATGTCCAGCACCAGGGCTATTCCCGGGTGTAGTGGGTCTAAAATCCTCTTCGTACCCTTCAACGGAGTCTGAGGTTTTAGTAGGTGTAGGGGGTGGCAATACTTGCTTTGAATCATTTTTGCTCAATGATTTTAGCAGTCTTCCCTCAACTGAGAGGACTAAATGAAAGGTAATTAGGAGAAAGACAGCAAATTTATGCATGGTTCTGAATTCCATAAGTAGGAAATCAATAACTTGAACGTCACTTTTAAGTTATAGTATGAGAATGCTTAGAGAAGAAAGAACTAAGCACTATGAAGTGAGTTCTGCTTTGAACCCCTGGGATTTATAATGACAATGTGGGGATGAATTTGCAATAATGGATGGTTTGAATAATTTTTTTAAATCCTCTTTTCTCAACAAATTTTTTTATACAATAATGAGGAAATATGGCATTTCCTCTCTTGAAGATTAATATATAGTTCATAATTTGCATCTCTGTTACAACTATTCTTCTCTGTCCCACCAAATGCAATATTTGCTTCTCTTGAACAATATCTTCCCATATATATGTTGCATATCTTGTCTGTATTATTCTCACTGCCCCACTAGTTGTGCTCTTAGTTTATGCTTTTCCCTAAGAATAATAGTACTCTAATAATTACCTTCGAGAAGGAGGAGGGAACCCATATACTGAATGAACCACCGGAGGAATTGTGGCCGCTGCTGAGGGCGGATGTGAAAGGGGAAAGATGTTTTAAATTTAATCACTAATGTTACACTTATGTGCCCAAAAAAATAGTACTCTAATAACCACCTCTGACTAAATTATGCAAATTAATTTAAAGATTTATGGAATATACGGACATATATATCTTTTAAATTTAATCACTAATATTTGATTTATTAATTTACTAATTCAAATCAGATATCTCTACGTATCGTAGAGATGTATTATGGACAATCCTCTAACCCATTTTCGTACATGCATATTTTAACGTTCTGTTTCTTGGTATTTGAAGCATCAGACATACTTAACATTAATTTCGAAATATGGAGTAGCCAAAAAATGTGAATATGAACAAAAGCCTCGCTTGAAACTTGAAGTTGGATCCTTAACCTTTCATGGTACTGAAATGTGTGATTTAAGTGAGTAGGGCAATCTAAATAAAATATTTAGAAGCTGACGGCGTTGGTCTGTAAACCCTATTCCCCTCGAGATAACAAATAACTAGGAAATATTGAACTAGCCCCACCATCGAAATGCACCGAAAAGGCAAAGGAATCTCCTATTATACTTCTCCACTTGCAAATGCATATATAAATAGTAGTATCAATATTATATAGCGACGGCTGTTGTGCAAGCCTAGAATTGTTGTTGTCGACAAATTATAGTGAAACACCTCTGTCCTGCAGCTCTCTTGTCGAAATCCGTTGTTGACGATAATTGCAAACTTTCAAATTTCAACTAAATGCGTGGTGGAATGATTGCTTGGCTGCTGAACGTTGAAAGGTTTGCTGCTGGAAATCAATAGTAATTAATTAAATTGTTGATACAGAAGCAACTTCTGGTTCTGGTTTATTTGCGACGAGTTACCTTGGAAGAGTGATGGTTGGCATCTCTGAATTTTATAGTATGTTCTAAAACAGAATTATTTAGCTTGGAACATAAACACTAATTTAAGAAAAAGTTGTGAAAGCACTATAGTAATGAAAATGTTTTAATTGACAGAACTGGTTGAGTTTAGCTTCCACAGTTCCACTAATGGCAAAAAGGAAAAGATGTCATAAAGGATGGTTCATAGGAGAGCCGGAATTTGACCAAGTATCAGTGTCATAAGTTGATATTGATTTGAATCTTGCTTTTGCTTCTTTATGGAATTTGAAGTACTAAAAGTTTCTCTCCCCATGGCGTGGGGAGCTCTTGTCTTTATCGAACTCACGCCATCAAAGACATGTCACATCAACAATTTAGAATTGTCCACCATATGACGCTTACATAGATTGCTCAACTAGGTGACTTGAACAAGCAGCTAGATAGCAAAGTATATCAAAGACAGTTTTCATGTATGAGACTGTATAATTTAACAGTGGAGCCAGCTGCAAGCTTGACTTATTTTCTAAACTAGTAGTCAATTGAGAAACTTCTTTAACCTAGTCCATGCAATCAAAATGCAAGAGACTGAAGTCATTGTTGTTTAATTTGCAGAAAAACAGAATCATCAATACTCTTTCCACAGGGATGCACAAAGAGGTTGTTGGGGTGCAGTCCCATCTGTAAAAATTTTAAATTCCTTTACATTTTATTTATTTATTTATTTTGTATTTTCTATTGAATATCTAATTTCACACCTTGATATTTTATAATTTTACATCCCTAAATTTCAAATAAAATTTCTTAAGTTCGTACCCTCTAACATTAATTATTGCATCGTCCATGTTCTTTCGATATTAATTAAGATGACTTTGCATATATATATATATATATATATATATATGTATTCATGCATGCTTGTCTTTTTATTTCATTGGTTTTAGTTATTTTTTGATTGTGGTAAATAAAGGAGGATGTTCATAATTAATCGAAAGATGAAGAGCGCCAACCAAAGAGATGTCCCTCCACTTACATTTCTTTATACTAAAGAAATAGTGCATTTGTCTTGGTCGATCAAGTCAAAACTCAAAACCAAGGGACCAATCTACCGTCCTAAAACCGCCGTCAAAGTTAAAACCCTCAACTTGGGGAAGAATAATTGATTATATAATGAAGAATCTTTTAAAAGGGCTTTTTTTTTCAGTTAAAAAAAAGTTGGTTGTTTCCTGCATCTGAGTAAGTCTCCATCCTCTGGTAACCCTTGAAAGACTGCTAGTAACATTTTTAACCCTTTGCAAAGACACAACAAGAGCACAAAACTCATTTCAAAACTTTGAATTTGGATTTCTTCTTAAGAGAACAATGTTTCTTACCATTACACCAACACTTGAGGTGCATTTTGACTCATAAAATTTGACTCGGTTAACTGACTAATTAATTGGAAAAATATTTGATTAAATTCAAAGCAAATGCTAACTTGTGTTAGTTCTCCCTTTAAATAGAAAACCTTGAGGAACTGTAAAATTATTACATATAAAAGGAATGAACATCGGAAGGTGAATATATATCAGTTGTTCTTTGATGTTTGCAATCAGGCATTTAAGTATTTTTGTCGTCTGTAATTGTATTTGTTAATAAGAAGAAGAGAGTAACAATAAGAGAGAAATATGAAAACCCTCGAATTTCATTAATAAGCTAATTGACTTGACTAATATTTTTACAAAAGTCTTTCTTTCAAGATTTCAGCTACAACGTACAAAGTACAAATGATTTATTTCCCAACTTTCAAGCCTAAGGCACTCCAACTGAAACTAGAACCAAACATATACAAAATACAAAAACCTAAATGATCAGGAAGAAATCTTTCGAGGATCGAAGCTACTGTCACCATGAATGATAAAATGATATCCGTTTGCAATGCACGGTGATCAAGAACTTTTGGAGCTAGTTTTGAAGGGAATTGCCCGCTCCTGGACTGTGGCCAGGATCAGTAGGCCTGAAATCGTTTTCATATTTGGGTGGCTGGGTTTGACTTCCTCCTACTGGTGTTGTTGGTGAAGGCGGAGACTGCGTGTTGGCATTCGCTGCTTTGCCAACGATATTCCCTGTTTCCTTCTGGTCCAATAATAAATGCCTTCCTACAGTGAACTGATTTTGTAGGAATAAAACAAGCACAAAAAGAACAAGAAGAGAGAGTTGTTTGTTTTGTGCCATAATGTGAGTTATTTCTTTTGTAAGTGTTTGTATGGTAGCGGGAGAAAAGAGAGGGAAGATAACCAAGCAATAACTCAACAAAGCTTGCTTTCAATATCTTTAAGAATTCAACGAAGAGAGAGTTGTTTGTTTTGTGCCATAATGTGAGTTATTTCTTTTGTAAGTGTTTGTATGGTAGCGGGAGAAAAGAGAGGGAAGATAACCAAGCAATAACTCAACAAAGCTTGCTTTCAATATCTTTAAGAATTCAACGAGGGAAGAAGACGCTTGATCAGCAGCTTTGCCTGTAGACCTTTCTCACCGCGGATTGCTATTTATACACGATCCCAAGGAAGAACAAGTTGTAACAATATTTAGCATGTTTAATATTCATATCATAATTTGTAATTATGTTGAAATTACAACGAGTAATAATAAATGAAGGATATTTGTAAATATTGTTAAAACTAATCACTCCCTACAATAACTATCCAACTTACAAGATATATTTTTCAAAAATATCATTTTAATAAATAATGTTTCTTATATTTATTTTATAATGTATTATCAAAATTAAACAATTATCACTTACAACTCTATCATAAGTATATAATATTAAAATAAAAATATAATTTATCCTATATATTCATTATATACTTATTAATAATAAACATGTTTTAAAAATATTATTTTGGCATCACACAGGAGTTCTAGTAATAAATAAAAGCCTTAAATTACTCATATCTTTATTCACATGCGACTGTCTTATTCTCTTTAACAGTATTTTGCATGGCCCATGCAACTGTTCATTATTTATTTAATCTTCTTTCTTTTTCTATCATTTCATTTTTCCTTTTGCTCAATATATAATCTCTTTTTTGTCTCTTGGTAACATGCAAAGGGTGATATTTTAGTTCAACATCCTCATATTTTCTGGGGTGGATTATTTACTCCAACCAACAAGATGTCTAATGATAAGATCATTAATATTAATAACGGGAAATTAAATTCCTATATTTTTCATGCATTTAGAATCTTATCATTATATTTTTATTTTTATACATTTAATCAATTTATTTTTTATTTAAAAATTTAGATTAAATTATTGAAAAAGTTAAATTTTTTTTCTTCAATTCAATTTTATTATAATGTCAAAATTTTGCTTATAAGTATGTCAAGTTACTTTTTTTTATTTTAAGAGCTTATATTAATATATGTTAACCAAATAGTATGCGTAAACTGAGGGTTGGTTATGTTGAATGGTTAGTCAGCTATTGACAGATGTTAGTTGATTATTAGAATGCATGGGTTGCGTGACTTGGTTATTGGGGGTGCATGGGTGTCAGGGACATCTCATTTCCATGAGATAACCCTAACAATAACTCAATGGTGGATCGAGTAGATGCGATCGTTAGCCAATGAAAAGCTTGAAGAATGAAGATTGAGGGCATGTTAAGGTAATGGTCTTAGTTCAGACATTCCAACGCGTACTGGTGTCATAGCTAGTAAGTTTCTTTAGCTCTTTAAGGGGAAGTGATATGGTGTTGGGTCTCCATCATCCCCCTCACCTTGAGCTAGCATGTGGAGCTATCATGGTGTAAGCGACATTCTCCTAGGTTCATGTGGAACCTAGGTGTGCGGGCATCGGGATCAAGTGGATGGTACGATGTCTCTTTAGGATGATACCTAGAGATGGTTTGGGGCCAATAGGCCCCGTATCACGCTCTTGGTAGAGGAGTTAGGTTGAAACCTAATATTCGCTACGCCCCGTGGGATATTATTTCCAAGAGTACTTATGGCTTTGGGATCATATTATGGCTTGGGACTAATGTGTGCCTTGTCTGTTCGGACAGGATACTGTGGGATCGACTAATAAACTGAGGGATGATTCTTAGCCAATGTGACTTGGCTTCATGATGATTTAATTCGAGGCGTGGATCTATATTGGGAAAGACTGACTTGTCTGGGAGTTGTTTGAGGATTCATGTCGAGCGCTTCAATGTAAGGAGTAGGCAAGGGGACAGAGTTCATATCGATCTCTTCCAGAAGGGAGTAGGCAGGATAACCTAATCTTACGCCGAGTGCTCTAACATGTGAAATAGGCATGCTATTCATGTTTCACGCCAAGCGCTTCAACGTTGGGAGTAGGTAGGGGAGACAAAGTTTATGCGGAGTGCTTCCAGAGAGTAAGTAGCTAGGATGACATGATCTTACACTGAGCGCTCCAACGTGTGGAGTAGGCATGGTGCTTTAATATCACGCCAAGCGTTTCAACTTGTGGGGTAGGTAGGGTAGATAGAGTTCATGCTGAGCGCTTCCAGAGGGGAGTAGGCAGGATGACCTGATCTTACGCCGAGCGCCCTAACGTGTGGAATAGACAAGGTGAAATAATTTGATCTTGAACAGAGATGCTTAATTTGTTAAGTTCGCGTAAGGGTGTATGTGGTTTTAATACAGAGGTGCTCGTTAGATGTTTGTGCAGAGGCATTTGGTCTTGATGGCACAAGGGATATTGATTTATAATCTTTACGCATAAATTCTTATTCTTCGTGGCAATGTGATGCTTAATTTCTTTATCTTGTGTAGGACACTCATTCTTTTGAGAATATTGGTGCTCATTGGGTTTTTGAGGGAATCGGGAACAAGAGTTGATGGGTCAAGAACCATAACAATGTTGAGGATCCTTGAGAGCCAAAGTGGGTTGGGAAATCATCGAATGAAAAAAGGTCTTGATAGTGACTCTAATAATGTGAATGCTTCTAGGTGACCAGATCAAATTGTTCTCTACACATGTTCGAATTGGCTATTCGTGCAGACACACCATCTATGTAGTTAATGCACTAAGTTTGGGATAAAAAGGTATAAAGATGTAATTGTGTCAATAAAATATTATTTGACATTTTATTTATTGTAGGGAAAATACCATGAAGCATGATTGGACTTGTGACGAGGACGTCATCAAAAGTTGGGTGAGAGAGAAGATCGAGGCACATATTAGGGATTAAGTGTACAATTCATGGGTATGATGCACGAGGATGTTCATGAAGAGGGCATCATGAGATCGAGTGGATGAGAAAGTAGAGCTGTAAGTTTAGAGCAGTATAGTAAATGATGTTCATGACGAGGTCGTTATGAGAATAAATGGAGGAGAAGATGGAGTCGCAAGATGTAGATTCAAAAAGAATGGTTTGAGCAAGGCAAATCACTTTATATGGTGCCAATAAGTGATAATCGTAGAGAATGGTAAACCTAAAGTACTTTGGTATCTTGGTATGAGGTATTTAGATTTGTGTTATATTTATATTAGTGAATGTTCTTGAGATGGTATATCTGGAGTCGTATTATATTTTGGGCTAACAAATGTGTTTGTTAGTGGTGGTTAGTGTTTAGTAATGAAACATGTTTATCATTACTATTGTGAAAGCCTTGGATAAAAATAAAGGTAGGCAAACCTTTATTCTTTATTGGAGATGTAGTTTGGACGGTGCGTCTATGAAGGGCCAAGAGGACCTCAGTTGGGAAATGTCTAACATGTTTGAATGGCCATATGTTTAGAGTCAGTATGGTACTATTGGGAGTGATTACCCTTACCTTGTCATGCGTGATACATCTCCGTAAATGCCGCTAAGCAGTACGTAAGCGAATGGTGGAACACCAAGTGATACATCGTATGGTTTTGGATGATGTGATGGTATTCGAGATATTAGACATAACAACGAGGGTTTATCAAGGTTATATCCTTAAAAATAATAATAATAATAAGCTCGATAACACTGAGAGAAAATAAAGGTAAGTGGGTTGGCTCTACCCAAACTTGTGAGTTTGGTGTCCCGTAGAACAAATCATGGTCTTAGTCCTTGAGGGCAAGTGATGGACCTCATGAGTAGGGCCAACTCTATACAACAAGGTAATTGAAATATGGTTTTATTGTCGATAAGAACATCGACCAAAGTGAGTGGGAGAGAATGTCAGGGACATCTCATTTTCTATGAGATAACCTTGACAATAACCCGATGGTGGACCGAGTAGATGCGATTGTGAGCCAAGGAAAAGCTTGAAGAGTGAAGATTGAGGGTATGTTAAGGTAATGACCTCAGTTCAGATATTCCAACGCGTACTGGTGTCATAACTGGTAAGTTTCTTTAGCTCTTTAGGGGGAAGTGAACTGGTGTTAGGTCTCCACCATCCCCCTCACCATGAGCTAGTATGTAGAGCTACCATGGTGTAAGTGACCTTCTCTTAGGTTCATATAAAACCTAGGTGTACGGGTATTAGAACCAAGCGGATGATAGGATGTCTCTCTAAGATGATACTTAGGAACGATTTGGGGCCAATAGACCCCATATCACGCTCTTAGTGGAGGAGTGAGGTTGCAACCTAACAATCGTTATGCCTGCAGGATCTCCCTTCCAAAGTACTTGTGGCTTTTGGATTGTATTATGGCTTGGGACTAATGTGTGGCTTATCTGTTCGGAGAGGATGTTGTGGGATCGACTAATGAACTTATGGATGATTCTTGGCCAATGTGACTTGGCTTCATGACGATTTAATTCGAGGCGTGGATCTATGTTGGGAAATGATGACTTGTCTGGAAGTTGTCTCATTCAAGTGTCGTACGACATAACAACAAGGCCGAGACATTATGTCCATGACACATGGGTTGCATGATCTCATGCCTATATATATAATAGGTTATATTGTTGTGTTTTGTATTCTTTTTAATATAATAAAATAAAAGCTTTAAAAGTCAAAATGGTATCAGACCTTTTTCGATTCTCATGGCTTTCTTATTTCTTTTCCATTAGTGTCGATGTCTATTTTGATGACCTTTAGTATTGCTCACAGAGGTAGCATGTTCAAAAACAAAAGAGTGAATGTCACTCTTGATTAATCCAACTACATGTTATGAAAGCAACGATAAACCGAACTCTTGTTTCACCCAAATGGAGACGGACGGTTGTTGATGAATAAGAGGGCCTTATGAAAAATGGCACATTAAAATGGTTCATTTCCCTTAAAATAGGACATCGATTGGTTGTAAGTGGCTATTTCGTGTAAAACGAAATCTGAATGGTTCGATGGCTTTTATAAGGCTAAACTTGTTGTGAAAGGATTTTCTCAAGTTCCTGAACAAGATTTTCGTGACATATTTTGTTTGGTTGTGAAATCTTTAACGGTGAATATGGTGTTGTCTTTAGCGATGCAAAAAAATTGGAAGCTTCGGCAGGTGGACGTGAATAATGCATTTCTTAATGGTGAATTGAATGAGGACGTATTCATGGTACAACCACCTAATTTTGAGCAAGGGTCGATTGTTGGGGAACACTTGGTGTGTAAGTTGGAGACAATGACAGAACTAAATATAGTTCCAGGGGGACACTGCCCCATTTTCTATTATTAAAAATATATTTAAATAATACCTATTTAGACCTTCAAGTTTTGATTTATTTTGATTTTGCCCCTCATATTTTTTATTGTTAATTATATTTTGTTCCCCTTAAACTAAAATTCTGGCTCCGTCCCTGGTTGGATAAGGCTTTCAATGGGTTGAAACAAGCTCCTAAAAATTGGTATTCTAAACTTTAGACCTTTTTACATAGTATTGGCTTTGTTGGCATGCAAGCTTATGTGTCTTGTTTGTTAAACGTAATGGTGATCGATATGTTTATGTTCTCGTTTATGTTGATGATATTATTATCACCGGTAGTTGTCATAAATTGATCGAGAGAGTTATTAGGCCTTGAAGTTGATTGTTATGAGGGGGTTTTACTTTTAAGTCAACGCAAATATATTCATGAGCTTTTAGAGTGTGCGGATATGGGTGATGCTAGACCTGCTCCTACACCTATGCTATCTTCTCCCAAGCTTTCTCGTGATGGTGGTCGTCTTATTGATGAATCTCTACTATATCAAAGTGAGGTGGGTGACTTATTGTATGTTAGTCATACTAGATCTGACATTTTATTTAGTATTAGTTTTATTGCTCAGTACATGCATCAACCATGTGAGTTGTATTAGTTAGCAGTAAAACGTGTTTTACATTATTTGAATGGTAGGATAGATTATGGGTTATTGTTTTGTGTTTCTTAGAGTAATTTTGTGTTACATGCATTTTTATATGTGGATTGGAAAAGTAATACAGATGATAAAAGGCCAGTGTCAGGATATTGCATGTATATTAGTGATAATATGGTTTCTTGGTATTTGATGAAACAAAGATACGTTTCTCGATCTACGGCGGAGGCTGAGTATCGTGGGATAACTGATGTGGTATATGAGTTTATGTGGCTGAAAGCTTTACTTTGTGATATGGGTATTGAATGTACTGAAGCTCTAGTTGTTATAAGTGATAGTACCGGTGAGTGCCAACCCTGATTTCCATGTTTATTCTAAACATGTTAAGTTTGATGTTCATTTCGTTAAGAAGAAAGTTGCAAATTGATCGATTTGTGTTAACTATGTTTTCGGTTGATTTCAGCTTATGGGTTGCTTCACCAAGCCACTTTCTAAGTCATATTTTCCTACTTTTCGATAAAGGCTTAATTTTGTTAGTAGTGTCGCCTCTTGAGTTTTGACTAAGTAGGGTGAATGTGAACAAATAGTATATGTGAGCTGAGAGTTGGTTGTGTTGAGTGGTTAGTCAGCTGTTGACAGCTGTGAGTTGGTTATTGGGTTGCATGGGTTACGTTAGTTGGTTATTATTGTGCATGAGTTGAGCGATCTCATACCTATATATGATAGGTTATATTGTTGTGTGCTGTAACCTTTTTCAATATAATAAAAGAAAACCTTTAAAAGTTAACAATACATTTTTTAACAACACAGTTTTTTAAAATTATTCATTACAACATTTTAGTTACAAAAAAAAAAAAATCAAATCAATTTTACATAAAAATGACTTATTTTATACTTTTTTCAAAATTATATTTAATTTTAAAATTGATTTTAGAAAATGAAACATGATGAAGTCTTAAAAGAAAATTTTAAAATACAACTTGTTAATATAAGGTAAAGAAACAATAGAAATTAATTACGATCGAAACTTTTAGCAAGAGCTTAACTTTTAGGTTAGACATGATAACCTTTTCAAGTTGAACTGAAAATATTATAAATTTATATAACATTGTAAAATGAACAAGACAACACTCTGTTAAAACTAAAAAGTACCTCAATATAATATTTTTTTTATTTTAACTGTAAAATATTATAAATTTATATAACATTGTAAAATGAACAAGACAACACTTTGTTAAAACTAAAATTAATTTTAAGTTAGTTACTACACAATAGAACCTCCCAAATATTAAGCTTCCAAGGAAAGAAAAAGAAAAGTAGGATCAGCATGTCTGGTTCATAGGACAAATTTCGACCAAATATCATTCATAGTTGATAGGGTTTAACAAAACTCGACTCAAAAAATTTATTTATTTTTTATTTTGAATTATTCGAATCAACTTGAATTATGAATTTAATTTTTAAGTTTGAGTCTCTTAAGAAACTAGAAAAGATGAAAGGAATAATTGTGATTTTATTATGTATAATAGCCTCACGTTTTTACACAGAAGAGGTAAACATATATACATGAATAGCACCTAGTTTTTTAGACTTAATTAACCAACTATGCTGAGCTGGCAAGAGTAGACTGACGCAAGCAAGCTACCAGAATAGATTCTAGAATAATGCCAATCTAGAATACTCTTAACATCCTGCTCTTCCACGTTTCTGAAAGAAAGAAACTTAACATTCTCCCTTCTGTTTCGCGTCTTCAAACGAACAGATACCAAGCTTCTGACGAAACATAACAAAGTAATCCTTAGTTAATGCCTTGGTCAATCCATCAACCACTTGATGTTCAGAGGGAACGTAGTTTACGTTCAGCTTGCCTGCTGCCGTTTTCTCCCTAACAAAGTGAATATCTAATTCAACATGTTTGGTTTTTGAATGATACATTGGGTTTGCACTCATCGCTATTGCGCTAGAGTTATCACACTATATGACCGGTGCAGCTTGCACTTTAGCCTCCATTATCTTCCAAAAACGTACCCAGCCATGTTACATCTAAAGTTACATCTGCCAAGCTTCGGTATTCTGCTTCTGTGGTAGATTTTAACACGGTTTTCTGTTTTTTTTAACTCCACATAACCACATTATCTCCTAGATACACACAGTTGCCGGATATTGAACGTTTATCATCCGAACATCCACTCCAATCTGCATTAGTGAACACAATCAACCATAGAGGCAGGGGCGGACCTATGTGACCCATGAGATAGCAGTTGCAGTACATTTTCCTTAAAAAAATATCAACACTTAATATACTATATTAAAACTTCAAAATTCTGCCCACCTTGTTTTTTACTTCTTTGCCCACTTTGTTTTGTAGTTGAAATTTGTGCTCTTTTCTGTACACTTTGTTTTGTTGTTGAAATTTGTGCTCGTGAGTGAGTAGGAAGCTGTCAATCTATTCCATATTTTCAATTAAAACCCATTGATTAAAATAATATATATCATTTAAAAAAATTTCATTTAAGCTATTACTAATACTAAAGCTTCTATTTTGCGTTCAAACCCACAGACTCCAACCCCACTGCTACTCAATTCTCATTTCTCAGTCTTTTGTTTGTGCCTAAACCACCCGCCACGATGCCGTTCACGGGGGATTTTCCGGTGAACTTCCTCAACCAAGTCGCCGGTAAGTGGTTGCTCTTTTCTTTTCCTCAGATAGTCTGGTTCTTCACTCATTCTTTTACCCTCTTAAATTTAGTTAAATTTATATTTGAGTTTTTAAGTTTTGAAATTTATTTTTTTAATTTGAGTGAGTTAAAATTAAGAGATAAAATTAAATTTTGAATCAATTTAATAGATTTTAGTGATTTTATGAAAAATATTTGAATGTTAAATTGTGATATGTAAAATTACTAATGTATTTTTGGGAAGGAGAAAAAATGGTATATTAAATTTGTGTAATTTAAGTAGAAGCAATTTAGATATGTTAATTTTAAGTTGAATCCATTAATATTATTAATTAGTAATTAAGATCTTACTTCTTTGATAATAAATATAATTACTAATAGTGAATTATAATCAATAATTATTGTGATTTGTAAATTTTGTAATTGTAGTAGTAAGAGGATGAATGATGAAAAGATGAACTCTCAACGAAAGAAGAAGAATGGAACGTTGGATTGGTTTGTTCAAAAGTCCAAAAAGAATGATGTAAGTTCTTCCCAAGTGCCAATTTGTGTCTCATCACCGACTCAACCTTCAGCAACTCAAGTCGAACAAGAATTTTCTTTCCCTTCAAATAATATGCCCCAAACTCAAGAAACCGAAATGAGATCTACATGTATTGCACAAGATGATAGTACAACATTTGCATCAAGAGAGGTGAAAAGCCAAGTTAATGATATCTCTATTCCACATGATCCGGCTAAAAGAAAAAAATTTATTGATTATCATCCAATGGATCGAGAAACAGTGAGGAAAGAATACATACAAAGAGGTGCTTGCCAACCAAAGAAGCACAAATTTCCTCAAACAAACTTCGGAGGAGGTACATTACGTCGCTTTAATAAATCTTGGTTTAATAAGCATTCTTGGCTTGAGTATAGTGTTTCAAAAGATGTTGCATTTTTCTTTGTTTGTTACTTGTTTAAAAATGAAACTACCAAAGTTGTAGGAGGAGATGCATTTTTTGTTAATGGGTTTAGAGGTTGGAATAGGCAGTTCGGTTTAGAAAACATGTTGGTGGAATTAATAGTGCTCATAATCAATCTTTTCAAAAGTTTGAGAATTTAAAGAACTTTAAGTCATCCTTGAAAGTTTCTTTACACCAACAAACCGAGCAAGCTAAAAGTGACTACCAAATCTGATTGACTACTTCTCTTCATTGTTTGAGATTTCTTTTACATTAAGGATTGACATTTCGTGGTCACGATGAATGTGATGAATCAAGTAACAAGGGAAATTTTCTTGAACTTTTGAATTTGATTGCGGAAAAGAATGATGATGTGGGAAATGTTGTTTTGAAAATTGCACCTAAAAATAATCAAATGATTGCACCTTTGATTCAAAAAGAGCTTATCAATTGTTGTGCAAAAGAAACTACCAAGGCAATTGTGGAAGATCTTGGTAAGGATTATTTTGGAATACTAGTACATGCGTCAAGTGATTTATCTCAAAAAGAACAAATAGCTTTGTGTTTCCGTTATGTTGATAAAAAAGGAATGATAAAGGAATGGTTTCTTGGAATTGTTCATGTTGGAGATACCACATCTTTGTCTCTTAAAGAAACGATCTTTTCTTTGCTTGATGAGGATTCTTTGAGTTTTTCAAGAATTCACGGACAAGGGTACGATGGAGCTAGTAATATGAATGGTGAACTTAATGGTCTCAAAACTCTAATCATGAGAGAAACACAATCTGTATACTACATACATTGTTTTGCTCACCAACTTCAATTAACTCTTGTTGTCGTTTTTAAGAAAAATAAAGACTGTGGTTGGTTTTTTGATACACTTGGAGTTTTGTTGAATGTTGTTGGATCATCATGTAGGCGAAAAGATTTGCTTAAAGGAAAACAAACTGAAAAATTGTAAAAGCCTTTGAAAATGGTGAAATTGTGACTAGAAAAGGTTTAAATCAAGAGCTTGGTTTAGGTAGGTTGGGTGATACACATTGGGGTCTCATTATAAGTTGATTTTTAATGTGATTTATTTGTATTCTACAATACATGAGGTTCTTGATTTGATTGGTAACGATGCTCGAAATGTCCATGATGCTCGAAAAGCCGATAATGTGAGTTTTGCAATAGAGTCATTTGATTTTATTTTCATGATTCACTTGATGAAGAGAATATTTAAGATTATGAATGAATTAAACAAAGCTTTACAGAGAAAAGATCAAGATATTGTCAATGTTATGTCACTTGTTACTTTAACTAAAGAAAAATTACAAACTATGACGGAAAACGAGTGGGAGTCTTTTTTTTGCTACAATCACTTCATTTTGTAAAAAGAATGAAATTGATATTCTTAATATGGATGTTGTGTATACTCCTCTGGGAAGAAAGAAACATTGTCGTTTGGATACTACTAATATTCATCATTTTCGAATTGAAGTATTCTTTGGAGTTATTGATCTTCAACTTCAAGAGTTAAACAACCGATTTGATTAGGTTAGTATAGAGTTATTGACTTGTATGGATTCTTTGAGTCCACTTGATAAATTTTCTTCTTTTGAA
Organism: Hibiscus syriacus; assembly: GCF_006381635.1. Lineage (NCBI taxonomy): Eukaryota > Viridiplantae > Streptophyta > Magnoliopsida > Malvales > Malvaceae > Hibiscus > Hibiscus syriacus. The sequence continues at coordinate 1,437,761 of NW_024062608.1, forward strand.
AAACAAAAGATACTTAGACTTGCTGAATTATATCCCGATGAATTTACAAGTGTTGATAGACTAGCCCTTGATGATCAACTTGATAATTATATTGTTGATATGCGGAGGATTGATAGATTATGGGTATTGAAAGATATGGGTGAACTTTCCATGAAGTTTGTCGAGACAAAGAAACATCAAGTGTACCAACAAGTCTATTTGCTCATAAAGTTGGTATTGATTCTCCCTGTAGCAACCACAAGTATGGAAAGGGCATTTTCTAAAATGAACATCGTGAAGAATAAGTTGTGAAATAGCATAGGTGATCAATTTCTAAATGATTGTTTGGTCACTTATATATAAATAGATGTTCTTGTCCAAATCGATGATGAAAAAAATCTTGAAACGATTTCAAGGAATGAAAGCTCGTCGAGAACAATTGTAATTGTTTAGTATTTTTTTGTGATTTTTGAATGAATTGTTATTTTGGATTTTTAATTATGTAACTTTTTTTATTAATGAATATTATAATATTTATTTTGGACCCCCATTTTTTAATTCCTAGATCCGCTACTGCATAGAGGTTCTTCACTAGCCGAGAAAACCTACCTATAATCAAGTATCATGTTCAAATAACGTAACACTCGCTTTACTGCTACCATATGCTTCTTATGTGGTGAATGCATAAATTGTGCAAGTTTATTCACATTATTCATATTATCTGGCCTCGTATGACATGCATACAATAAAGAGCCTACCAAGCTTCGATACTCTTTTTCATTACTCAACACACTCTTTACATCTTTAGTGAGTTTGAGAGAAATTACTATGGGTGTAAGTGTAGAAACTGCATTATTCATGCGAGCCTTGGCTAATAGCCCCAAAATATATTTCTTTTGACTCAGAAATAGAGCATCACCTACACGTTTTACTTCAATACCCAGGAAGAATTTTAGTTTCCCGATATCTTTTAAAGAAAACTTTTCTCCAAGTGATCTAATAACTCTTTTAACATCATCATTAGAGCTCCTTGTGATGATAATATTATCTACATATACTAAGATATATGCCATGCTTCCACCTTTATTGTTAACAAAGAGTGAATTGTCAACTTGTGAAAACTAAAAACTAAAGATCAAGCTCTTCAAGTATTTCAAAAGTTTAATGAAATGGTTAAGACTCGGTTCAATAATGTGATAAAGGAGATTCAGAGTGATTAGGGTGGGGAATACCACCCTCTTTCTTTGTTGTTGACGAGTATTGGGGTTAATCACCGGTTATCGTGTCCTCACACTTCTGAACAAAACGGAGTCATCGAAAGAAAAAATCAGCATATTATAGAGTTGGCTCTTATTTTGATGGCACAAGCGTCTCTACCATTTCTGTTTTGGACTTATGCTATATGCACAGCGGTTCATCTTATAAATCATCTTCCTACACATGTATTATAGGGCAAGTCTCTTTTGAGAGGTTATATAACAAGATACCAAATTATGAGTTCGTGAGGGTGTTTGGTTGTCGGTGCTCCCCTCACTTACGACCGTTTCAGAATCATAAATTAAGCTTTAGATCTCAGTCATACACTATTCTTTGTTACAACCCTCAACACAAATGGTATCAATGCATGGCATCGGATAGAAAAGTTTATACTTCCAGACGTGTAATTTTTTATGAAACTTATTTTCCTTTCGCAGGAGAGCACAAGCATGATTCACGTGCCCAAGAAGTTGAACGAGAGTCAAGCAAAGTTTCATCTTTGTTTCCGATTATTGATAGTGCATGAGAGGTCTGCATGAAGTCAACCACGTTGCATGAAAACCAAAATGAGGTGGTTGTTAATTCATGTGAAGCAACTAGCAATAATGTGCCTCTGTTTTTTGTCCAACTAGAAGTTGAGTAATATTATTTGTGGGCATGTTAGCAGGTCTAACGTTTTCTGGGATTTCCGTCGTCACTCCGGTGGGTTTGTCTGGTTTGCTCGGCCTCTTTCATTCTCTCTCTTCATCGTTCCCTGCCCAGACTGATTATTTCATGGATTGTAGGAAACTGTTCGTCAGTTCGATAGGGCAAGACTTGGAATTTTCCCCCCAAAATCGAGCGATGGTTCTCTGTTGATCCAACCGCCACCTGAGGTCTTTGAAGAGGGGATTGCTAATTGGATGCTTTTGTTAGTAGGACAATTTCTTGGGCCACCTCCTAATTATGCCACTATGCAGAAAATAATCGATACCATGTAGAAGAAAGCTCTCAAAGGCAATAGTGCTCAAATTAGCTTGGCAGGTAACAACATTTACGTTTTCTCATTTAATTCTGAAGATGCTAGGAATTGGGTGTTAGAAAATAGTCTTTGGCATATTTTTAATAACCCTTTGATCCTTAGGAAATGGGATTCAAATCTAAAAAAATTAGACTTTGATCATACTAAAATCCCAGTTTGGATTCATCTTTACAATGTGCCTTTTGAACTCTACTCTCGAGCTGGACTAAGCTATATTGCAAGTGGCATCGGAGAGCCTCTATCTATGGACTTTGTTACTGCATCTAGGAAAAGGTTAGAGTATGCTAAATTATACATTGAGATTGGTTTGAATGATAATATTCCTGAGTATGTGGATGTGCTTTTGAATGATGGATCTGTTACCTCAATACTTGTTGAGATACCTTGGCTTCCACCACGTTGTAAGAACTGTAGAGTGTTTGGGCATAGTGATAAAAACTGTAAAGAACAAAAACAAACAACTCAAATTACTACTCAAGTATAGAAAAAGAAAGAAGTTACTCTTAATACTTCTGTAGTAACTCCATTAGAAGGAGGAGTTGAACTTCTTCGGGAGAGTATGCAAACAGGAGATAATGGAACTGAGGAGCATATTCCTAAACATGTTTGTTCAGATTCTGATAAAATCAATGGTCCTTCTGATCACATAGATGCCACTGATACTAATGTTGTTGTTAATTTTGTTTCTAATGATCACATAGATGCCACTGATACTAATGTTGTTGTTAATTCTGTCTCTAATAAACCTCCAATGGATAACATTACTATTGTTCCTGAACTATCTTTTGTTAAGAAGGGTAGATGTAGTCCTCCAAAAGATAACCCTAAAATTGTTCTTACTGGTTCAAAGAATAGATTTGCAGTTTTATCTACAGCCGAGGATCCTGTTTCTTCTCCAACAGATGCTTTCATAAAGAAAAGAGCTGCATCTTCTGGAGTTACTGCCCTAGTAAACGAATTGAAATCAAAGAAAAATGACAGAATGGAAAAAGTATAGAATGTTGAAGTGAGTAATAGTATGGCTGCCACTTCTACTTCCTCTCAATGATTGTTGGTTTTTAGAACATTAAAGGACTTAATAGTCCTCTAAAGCAAGTAGGTGTACTGAAAAGAGCTGCACTTAATAAAATTGATGTTTTGTGTCTTTTGGAAACTATAGTGAAAGCTAGTAATGCTTATGCAATTCTTGACAATAAATCTGAGCATTGTCATTCTTGTACCAACTATGATTTTGCTGAAAATGGAAGGATTTGGATCCTTTGGAAAAAAGGTCTGGATTTCTCTATTACTCATGTTTCTGGCCAATGTATCTCCATCAAAGGTCAATACCTCAATGTCCCTCTGATCATTACATCAGTCTATGGAAGCAATGATGGAATTCTAAGAAGACAACTTTGGCAACATCTTTCTGATTTGGGAAAATTGTATGGTAACCTCCCTTGGATTATGGGAGGAGATTTTAATGTCATTCTTAACTCCAATGAAAGCTCTAACTCTGCCCTTTTAGGGCCTTTTCTTTCCTCTTACATGAAGGAATTCCAAGATGCTCTCTTTGACTTAGAAATTTTTGATCACCCTTTCTTTGGCCCCACATTCACTTGGAGCAACAAAACAAGAGTCTTACCTTGCAAGGAAGCTTAACAGGGTCATTGTCAACCTTAAGTGGTTTAGATCCTTTCCGAAATCCCATGTGGAATTCCAAGCTCCGGAAATTTCTGACCACTGTTTGGATTTGGCTTGGTTAACTAAAGAGACTTTTGTTGACCATTCAAAACCTTTTAAATTCTTTAACTTCTGGGCTCAACATCCACAATTCATGAATGTGGTGAGACAAGCATGACAAACTTCTTCACAAGGCAGCCCCATGCAGAATCTATTTTTCAAGTTAAATCGCCTAAAAACCAGCTTGAAATCCCTCAATCAGCTCTACTATAGTGTCATTTCAGCTCGAATATAGTGACATTTCAGTTCGTGTTAAACAAAAGAAATTGGAGTTGGAAACACAACAACTTTATCTCTAAGAGCTGAAGATTCCTTCCATAAAGAGCTTCTTATGCAAAATGAGTTGAAAATCTTAGAAGAGGCTGAAAATATGTTCTTATGGCAAAAGTCTAAAGTCCAATGGCTTAAAAATGATGACAAGTGCACAAATTTCTTTCATTCGGTAGTTGCTGCTAAAACTAAGAGGAAAACTATCAGAGTTCTTGTTGATGACAATGGGAACAAACTCGAATCCTATGATACTATGGCTTTTGAATTGATAGAGTATTTCACAAACTTGATTGGAACTGAAAATCCTGAAGTTAAAGTTTGTGACCAGAATTTACTTCAGGAACTTCTTCAATACTCTTTGGATTCTGATACTACCAATGAACTTATAAAAAAGTAACAATAGATGAGATTAAAGAAGCGTTTTTCTGTCAAGGTAATGAAAAAGATCCAGGACCAGATGAGTACACTCCTTATTTCTTTAAGAGCATATGGTCTATTATTGAAGATGATGTGGTTGCTGCTATTACTCAATTTTTCAAGGAATCTACTATGTTGCCTGCTTTTAATGCGACTTCAATCACTTTGGTTCCTAAAGTCCCAAATCCTTGAAAAGTCAAGGATTTCAGACCTATTTCCTGTTGTTCAGTGGTATACAAAGTTGTTACAAAAATCTTGGTTCAAAGAAACTCATTTACTCCCTGATATTATTTCCCTCAATCAACATGCTTTTGTTAAAGGAATGAACATTATTGATAACACTTCACTTGCACATGAGCTTGTTAAAGGCTATGGTAGGAAGACTATCTCTCCTAGGTGCTCATTGAAAATTGACATCCACAAGGCTTTCGATTCTCTGCATTGGGGATTTATATCGGTTGTCCTTAATGCTATTAGCCTTCCTCTTACTTTCAACAAGTGGGTTGAAGCTTGTTTCACAGGAGCTCGGTACTCTATCTCGTTCAATGGAAGTCTCATAGGTTATTTCAAAGGGGCCAAAGGCTTACGACAAGGTGATCCAATCTCACCCCTGCTATTCGTCCTTTCCATGAACGTGCTATCCCAAATTCTCTTTGAGGAATTTTTGGCTTTCACCCTAGATGCAGAAAAATTGGTTTAACTCACCTCACTTTTGTCGATAATCTACTTATTTTTTGTAAAGCTAATGTTGGATCAGTTGTGGGAATTATTAGTGTTTTAGAACACTTTTATGTAATTTATGGCCTTAAAATCAATGCACAAAAATGTGAATCTATGCTGCTGGAATATCCCCTAGGTAAATTGATGAAATCAAGCGAATTACTGGGTTCAATCAAGGTTGTTTACCAGTTAGATACCTGAGAATTCCTCTAGTTTCTAGGAAACTCTTGGACAAAGATTGTGTAGCTCTCATTGATAATATCAGTGAACGTCTTTATCAATGGTCATGAAGACACTTGAGTTATGCTGGTAGATTAGAGCTTATCAAAACTGTTCTGCTTAGCATCACGAATTTTTGGTGTAGGTAGTTAATCCTACCCCAATCTGTCCTTAACAGAATTGAGCAATTATGTTCACGGTTATTTTGGAAAGGTTTGGACAAGGCAGCTTCGGGTGCAAGAGTGAGCTATGGGAAATTTTGTCTTCTAAAATTAAAATGGGGTTTAGGACATAAAGACATAAAGTCCTGGAACAAAGCTTGTATGATGCATTTGATTAGGAAGGTGCTTGCGGGTGAAGGATCATTATGGATAGCCTGGATTAGGAGTTATATTATTAAAAATTTAGATTTTTGGAATATGGAGATTGGAATTAATATGAACTGGAGCTTCCGATGCTTGCTAAACATGAGGTCTCAAGCTTCGACTGTTCTTTCTTTGGGAGCTATCATTATCAAGAACTTTTGGCTTCAAATTAGAAATAGGGAGGAGAAAATCAATTGGCACAAGTTAATATGGTTCCTACTCCATATCCCTAAGTTTAGCATTATTACTTGGATGGCTTTGTTAAATAGACTTTCAACTAAAGATAGGTTGATTAGAATGGGATTTGAGATTGATGATAAATGTGTTCTTTGCAATGACTCTTTAGAATCTAGGGATCACTTATTTCTTCATTGTGCTTTGTCTAGTTCACTATGGGATGCAGTTTTGAACCCTAAATGGTTTTCGAAAAAGACCATGCTCTTGGGATGATCTCGTATCTTGGGCTTGTGCTAAATGGAAAGGTAAATCACTACTCGTTACTATCATGAAGCTAAAGCTTGGACTACTTTTACTTATACTATATGGGAAGAGAGGAACAAAAGATTATTTACAGGTTACTCACGATCTTTTGAAGCTTTGTTCCATGCCATTCAAGATATCGTTTGTTGTTAAATTACGGGGTAGAAGCATTAATAGGAATGATAGTGTTAATATCACACTTTGTAATCAATGGGGTATAGATTATTGAAGTTTGTTTTGTTGTAAATATTGAATGTAAGTTCTCGATCCTTTTGTAATAACTCACTGTTTATGTAGCAGTTATCTGCTCTTTGGATAATTAAAATGATTTATCCAAAAAAAATGTGCCTCAACCTATTTTTACATAAAATAATATAGAGAATTGTACCACCAATTCTCAACCTGTTTTCGAGAAGGAACACAGTCCAATAGCTGGCGGGAATATAGTCATATATCTAGTAGTTCTATGCCTAGTCTCAATCATGATTCAAGTGGCGTGGAACTCCAATCTGTGGGAGATAATTTCAACACTAGAAGATAAAATGAGGTTTTATATAAGAAAATCACGTGCATTAAGCTGACTCGATGATAGATGTCCATGTACCTATGACAGACGTGCCTGAACCTATTACCGGACATCCTATGCTCACTAGGAGCTGTTATAATAGTAACTTCATTGAAGAGTTGTAAACCAACCTGCAAGACTTTTATTGAATTACACCACTGCTTATATACAATAAATTACAGTCTCTATAACTACTCATAACAACCAATAATTAACATTTAAGAATTGTCCTTAACAGCTTCCTAACTATACAACTAACTACATACGTCAGCAACATCTTCCATCATTCAATATTCTCTCTACTTCTTCTTCTTTCTTCCCGAGAAAAGACTAAACATTCACCCTAGCTTTAAAAACTTCAAATCGAGCTGCAGCTAGAAGCTTTGTGAATCCATCAACAACCTGATACTACCTGGCACATAGTTCACCAACACTTGCTTCAATGCCACCTTCTCACGAACAAAGTGAAAATCAAGGTCTACATGCTTACTCTATGCATGATAGATAGAATTAGCTGTCATGGCCACAACACTGCTGTTATCACACTAAACAATTGGTACTTTTTACCTTGCAACCCCCAAATCAGTCAGAAGAGCATCCACCTATGTCGTTTCAGCGGTAATATATGCAATACTTCTATACTTAGCATCCATAGTAGGCCTGGAAATTGACTTTTGCTTCATAGAGTTTCACATTACTAGATTATCACCTACAAATACACAATAACCAGATATAGACTTACGATCATCAGTGTTTGCAGCCCAATCAACATCAGCAAAGGCTACAACATTGAATCTTGCCACTGCAGGTGCTATGACCAAGCCATGATTAATCGTTCCCACAAAGTACCTCAAAATCCTTTTAATTACAACAAGATGTTCTTGTCTTGAAGCATGCATATATTGTGTTGCCTTATTAACACTAAATGCAATGTCTGGATGAGTGTGGCATACATATAGCAATGCACCTACAGTACTTCAATACTCATAGGTATTCTGAAGCAACACCTCTGCACCTTGACTCAACTTAGCAGACATAAGCATGGATGTAGATACAGGATTAGCAGTACTCATTTTTGTCTTCATCAACAGCTTTAGAATAAACTTCTGTTGGCTAAGAATTAATGAAGTACCACAACGCTTAACCTTTATGCCCATGAAATAATGTAGATCACCAAGATCTTTCAAGGCAAATTCACTCTTAACCTTTACATACACAAGTATGTAAACACACTGACTGTCCACCCAATGGACAAACAATAATGTGTCTGCTAAAGATTCTTTAAACCCAATCTTAATTAGGAAATTTTATAGTTTGTCATGCCAGTTTCGAGGAGCTTGGCGTAAACCATACAATGCCTTTTTTTAACCTACACACCAAGGGACTGACATCAGCAGCTACTTGCTCGAACCTAGGTAGTTGTTGCATGAACACCTCTTTATACAGATCACTATACAGAAATCCATTGTTTACGTCCACCTGGAACAGCTTCCAGCTATTCGTAATAGCCAATGAAAGAAAAACATTCAACGTTGCAAATTTGACAACCGGACTGAATGTTTCACTAAAATCATGTCCTGGCACTTATGAGAACCCTTTAGTTACTAGCCTAGCTTTATACTTGCTAATGGAGCCATCAGGATTCATTTTTAACTTGAAAATCCATTTACATCCAACCACTGACTGTCTTTCAGGAAGTTTTACTAGGGTCCATGTACCATTCTTCCTCAAAGCTTCAACTTCTGCATGCACTGCTACTCTCCAATGAGAAGACTGAAGTGATTCATAAACATTCACAGGTTTCATATCATCATAGCTAGCCAAATACAACTTAGGCTTAAATATTCCACACTTACTTCTTGTCAGCATCGAATGTTGATTTAAAGAGTCTGCATCATCTCTTGAAGGAGCAACATTGTCAAAAGAATCAGTCACTGCCACAAGTTGCACTTGACTTACTAGTCCAACATCTTTGGCTGTATTGACTGAAGTTGCACCACCTTCTTCTTGTTGGACTACATCTTCTAGAGAATTTTCACTCATATCTATTGTGGCACTAATCAACACTTCCTTCACTGGCACTAACTACCTCTTGTTGAACTGCTACACTTAGAGGAGCAACACCATCATCCAAATCAGCCTGATTCATACCACCAGAACACGTTCCTTGACCTACACAAGTCTTGTTGTTTTAAATTACCTCATAGCAGTTATAAGCTCAAGCTCTATAGACTTCTGTTTATTAGACACAGATGCATTACTCGAACTATCAATCCCTTCAAATGGAAAAGTAAACTCATCAAAAATTATATGTCTAGAAACATATATCTTGTCACTGGCTACTAGACACTGGCTGCTAGACAATTGTATCCTTTGTGCTGAGGTCTATAACCTAGAAATATACATGATTGATAATGAAAATCAAGCTTGTGCTGTTGAAATAGTCTCAAGTGAGGGAAATATTTGCACCAAAAAACCTTCATGAATTCATACTCTGGTTTTCCCCATAACTTCTCGTGAGGTAACAACCCATCCAAGACCCTAGTAAGAAGCCTATTGATGAGAAACACTACAATAACAGTTGTATAGTACCAATAACGTAAAGGCATAGTAGCCTGAGCTAGCAATACCAAGGCCAGTTCAATGATGTGTCGATGTTTCCTTTCTGCCACACCATTCTGATCGGATGTGTGAGGACAAGCAACACGATGTACAATCCCATCTTTTAACAACACAGATGATAGACTGCGATACTCCCCACCCCAGTTACTTTGCAAACCTTCACAGACAGTCCAATTGAGTAGCAACCATTTGTTGAAACAACTTAAACGTATTTACCGCCTGCGATCGTGCTTTCAAAAAATAGACCCAAGTATGTCTTGAATAAACATCAATAAATTAGAAGTAATAGTAATATCCATTAGAAGCTACATAAGTTGGTCCCCATATATCAGTGTAAACAAGTTGAAAGGGTTCGGTATAAACATAATTTGAATAAAAGAAAGGCAATTTATGAGTTTTACTAATACATCAAGCTTCACAAATCTTATTCACATCTTTATTAACTCATACATCAATAGTTTGGCATACACTAGCAATTGTATCATATAATGCATGCCCTCATCTTCTGTGCAAAAGACTGTAAACATATCAACCACAATAGAATTTACACATATATTTTAAAACACTTGATGTAGTAACACTAGGAAACAAATAAAGTCCCTATTGCATATGTCCTCGGAGAAGCACCTCTCCAATGACTGCATCACGAACACAACAACATTGTGCATGGAATTCAATACGACATTGTTGTCCCTAGCAAACTTGGATACAGACAACAAATTCTGAGTTATGCCAGGTACATGGAGCAAATCATTAACTAACAACACTGTAGAAGAAGACTTTATGATTGTATTACCAACTAAATCAACAGGTAATGAAACATCATCACCCACAACCAGCTTACTTGGACCACTACGACAGTTCTGTGAGTTATAACAACCACATGTAGAGTGACATGGTGGGTAGCACCAGAGTCAACAACCCACTGATCCTGCTCAACCACTGAAGGATAAGCACTAGTCGAAGTATGAAGTTGAGAGCCCTTCGAAGAACACATACAACTACACTTATTATACACAACAGTGTGAGCTTGAGCAGAATCTTTATCATATCTGGATTGATTGATACTATCGATCTGGAAACCTTCATCATAATGATGCCAACGATCAACTAAGTCCCGATCTTGCCACACAGTTGACACTGAACGCACGGTCGACCACGTCCTCGACCCGCTCGACCACCAGACCTGCCACCTGACTGAGCAATAGATATATGATCTCTATCATAGTTTGAATATGACCGTTTAGAGTAGTCACCTGAACAAGTTCCATGAGTAAGATGAGTTGTAGCCATCACAGTTTCTTCTTAAGCAGCAAACCCATCAATCTGCGTTTCTGCATCTATAAGCATGGTACAAACCTTATATAAGGCAATGTGTCACTGCTTGAAGTAATAACAACCATAAATGGCTAATACTCACGTGGTAATCCCTTCAAAATGATAGCAATATGACCTACCAGAGGAATCAGACTTCCATATGAAGCCAAGGCATCACAAACTTCTTTAACATTGGCAATGTACACACGCATATTGTCTTCGCCCTTCTTGAGAGACTGAAGTTTTCAATGTAAACTCATCACCGAGGTTGAAGACCTAGTTGCAAAATATTGCAACACCATAGCCCAGATAGATGATGTTGTCTTATCTCCCACAAATTGAGACAATAGGTGTAGACTAATGGTAGAAAGTAACCACGATGCTAACACACTGTCTTGGGTTACAAAATCATCATAAGCTTCATTAGGAACAAGGCTGCCATTAGGGGTGTGCATTATCGGATATCGGATATTATCCGATCCGAATTTTTGGATATCTGAAAATTTCGGATACCTAAGGTAATGATCCGTATCTGATCTGAAAAAATCGGATATCCGAATATCCGGATCCGAATCTGATTTTTTTTTTTGCAAAAAATTCAAAAAATTAACATAAATTAAAATACATACGGGTCTTTCTAAAAACATAGTAAAAGCAGAAAACAATAGGTGGAACACAAAAAGAAATGTGAAATAAGCAAGGTGGAACACAAACAATTAAACTATCTCCATATATTGGGAAATTATATACAAATACACTAAACAACAACGTTAATGTATATTTCATGAAGAAAATTACTAGGGCTAGACTGCTGTATATTTCGCTTCCCATCCCGCAGCCATCTTTCCATCCATTAATGTATAGATTCCAACCACTTCAAGCTTCAATAAATTCTTACCATATAAATCCTTTAATCCATAAATAACTTCAGAAAACATAACTTTACCTTCCATTTAAACTCTAGAATGTCCCATCTCAAATCTAAATTAATTTGTTACATTAGCGATGAGAGATAAGTTATTCAAAGAACTCAGTGACCTGGTCCTCAAGAGAACATAGATAAGAGTAACTATCACCAAAGTACCATTTCAGAAGTGTACCAGAGGTTCAATATCTTAAAAACAGTACAAGCGACCTCTTGAACCATATTGCTAAAAATTTCTTAAACCGGAATTACCTAGTAAGAAGAAAATTGCAATTCTTTGTGAAATATTTTTCTTAAAGCTAATATCTTTCCTGTCAATTCACTTAAATTATTTATTTAAGAAATCCACTGGAATTAAATAACAAGTAAAAATATAACCCAAAAGACAAAAATGGTTATGGTGCAAGTTCTGAAACTAAAGCAACTCTCATTTTTCTAAGACAAAGATCAACTTTGTTTAACCTACATCTTCCATAAAGGCAATCCAACACAAAACCATCAGAACTCAGAAGCTAACAAGGAAACCTAAATGTTTAACCTACACAATACAGATCAGATTAAAAAATCCGAGATCAATCACTAATTAACTTGAATAACATAAACGACGAAACAATCCATACAACAACGGGAAACAAAGTTTGTAACCATTTCATAAACCCTATTTAGAGAAGATTCGAATAGATGAAGGAGATAATATAAATAAATAAATGATTTCAAATGAATAAAAAGTTAGTTCAACAACAACAACAACAAAAAAGTAAAAAATTTACCTTTAGAGGCGGCGGCCGAGAGAAGAGACGAAGAATTTCTAGCCAAAATTTCCAACTTGAAAGAGTCGGAAGAAATCGAAGAAGAAACTTGATTAGAGAAAGAGAAACAAAAAAGGAAAAAGAAAGAAACTTGATTATTTGGCACTAATACATTACCCGTACTTCTCTGGGTTTGGGTTTGAAAGAATGCATAGCCCAAACAGCTCTGGGTTTGAAACATATTAATATACCCAATTTTTTTCCATTTTTGGATAATCCGAAACGGATTTTCATCGATCCGTATCCAATCCGAAAATCCGAAAAAAAATTCGGAATCCGATCCGAACTATCCGAAAATTGAAAAATGGATCGGATATTTTTGCACACCCCTAGCTGCCATCTTCATCAACAATCATCTCCGGTGGAGATTGCATACGAACGCTCAAGCCGATGACTGCGAACAGTAAGTAAAAAATTTTGTTTCCACAATAAAAAGTTGTTTCATCAACACCACATTGCTTCTTGTTAGTAAACATGAAGCACAACACTCAGTAGAAAGATAACCAAGAATCGCATAAAGAACTGTTACAAGCAGAACACCATACCAAATCACTTAACAATCACCTCTTGCATACGAACAACACGATGAACTAACACGAAACCCTAGAGTTACGCAGCAAAGAAAGCGAGAAACTCCAAGATCTATGGTGATTGACCATGTTAGAATAGTAACTTCATTGAAGAGTTTTAAACCAAGATGTATGACTTTTATTGAATTACAACACTGCTTATATACAAGAAATTACAGCCTCTATAACTACTCATAACAACTAACAACTAACATTTAACAACTGCCCTTAACAGCTTCGAACAACACGATGAACTAACACGAAACACCTAGTTACGCAGCAAAGAAAGCGAGAAACTCCAAGATCTATGGTGATTGATACCATGTTAGAATAGTAACTTCATTGAAGAGTTTTAAACCAAGATGTATGACTTTTATTGAATTACAACACTGCTTATATACAAGAAATTACAGCCTCTATAACTACTCATAACAACTAACAACTAACATTTAACAACTGCCCTTAACAGCTTCCTAACTATAACCCGATACAATACATGAGGCGCTTCAATCTCCTCTTCGGTGAGATGTAGTTCACGCTGAGTATGAAGCGGGGAATAAATAATACGGACTTTAGTTCCTTTGCCCGAAGGACGGTCAGCTGTAGGGTGCAAGTGGTTGTTCAGAGTTAAAAGAAATGCATATGGAAATATTGAGATATACAAAGAAAGGCTTGTAGCTAAGGGTGTCTCCCAAGTTCCTGGCCAAGATTTTCAAGATACCTTTAGCCCTATGGTTAAACCAGCTACAATTAAGTCTTTCTGCTTGTAATTCAGCAAATGGGAACTGAGGGAGGTTGATATAAATAACGCCTTTTTAAATGGTGATCTTCAGAAGATGTTTTCATGCAACAGCCTCAAGGGTTCAAGAAAGACAGATGATGGTTATAGCTTATTTGTAAGCTACAAAAAGCTTTGTAAGGGCTTTGGTGAGCACCACGAAATTGGTTATGAGCTATGTTCTTAACATAGGTTTTAAGAATTCACAAGCTTCCATAATATATTCTAGAATAATGACAATCTAGAATACTCTTATTAGAGTCGAGTTGAAATTTAAAAATTTTACAAAAAAATTGACAGATTATTTGACATTTTTGTGATTTAGTCCATGATTTCCTTTTCCTTCATTCATCCATCTTTTTAAGTCCAATTTTATCAAATTTGAACCATATATCCTAAACAATCTTAAAATACTTATGTTCTTTTAATTCTTCTTTTTGAAATATTTTTTATTTTTTAATTTAGTCCTCAACTTTTCATGATTTTTATTTCTCAATTCATCATCATTTCAAGTCTATTTTTTTACCAAAATTGAACCACATGCTCCTATAGCCTAAAAACACCTATGGAACTTCAATTCCTATTTTTACTAAAAAAGATACTCTCACTTTTTAGTTAGTTTTAACTTTGCATTTTACTATACTTGGTCTTTTGATCACAATTGTTTGCAAATTCTTTCTTCCCATAGATTTCTTGACTATTTTATACTTTATCAATACTTTACCTTAAAAAATATCTTCTTTAAAATATAATATTGTAAATACATTTTATAAATTTATATTGTATTTGATATATTAAATAACATTATTATATAAAAAGAATATGAAGATATATATATATGTGTGTGTGTATGTATGTGTGTTTATTGAAAATCAAAAAATTAAAATTAATCCTTATCATAATATTATTTTTTAATGAGGCCTTCGATTTAAGTTTAATGAGGCCTTGGATTTAAGTTTTGGAATTTATAACCTATTAATAAAAACCTATATTTGCCCATAAAAATAATGCTATAAACAATTATAATAAAATTTATATAGAAATTTAAATAATTTAAAATTTTTTAATTTGATTCGAATCGATATAATGTTTATCCTATGATATTTGACATTGATATGAATGTTGCTTTTACTTTTTGCAGGTTTGCAAATACCAAAAAACACCTCCAATACTACTTTATGGAATATGAAAATCGTCGCTCTTCCTATGGAGTGGGAGTTTCTGTCTTTAAGAACTCAAGCCATCAAAAAAAAAATTAAAGGCAGGTCACATCAACAGTCGAGATCCGTCCATTGTATGAAAACTACTGCATAGATTGCTCTACTATAGGAATTTAAAAAAATCAATAGTATAGTATCAAAGGCAGTTGTCATGATGATTGAGAGGCGGAATTATTAGGAATGACAAATTAATATAAGAATAAAAAACAATGTAATTGAAAATATAAAAAAATCTTAACAAAATAGATTTAGCAGTACTTAAAATGTTAATTCATTTGCAATATATTGAGTTGTAATTATTTTAAAATAATTTTTTATGGTGGAACTGGGAAATCTATCTTACAAGTTAAAAGCGGAACATAAAATGTTATAAAGCAGAAAACTTATTATGTTATAAAGGTAAAAATATAAGTTATAAACAATAAATGTTATGAATATTATTAATATTTTAGGTTGTGCCTAAAATGTTATTAAAATTTAAGCTGATGAAGCATTGAATTTTCACACGATAAAAAAATATGTTAAAAACTGAAAATGTTATGAATATATATAAGAAATATGGTTGCGCCTAAAATTATCATGGTTCATTAAGAAACATGTTGCGATTTAGAATGTTAAAATTTTTATTAATAAAATAGGTTGCGCCCAAGAATGTCATTGTTCACTAAGAAATAAGTTGTGATCTATAATGTTCATAATTTTATTAATAAAATGGGTTACGTCTAAGAATGTCATGGTTCACTAAGAAATAAGTTGCGATATGAAATGTTAATATTTTTATTAATAAAATGAGTTGTGCCTAAGAATGTCATAGTTCAATAAGAAATATGTTGTGATCTGAAATGTTAATATTTTTATTAATAAAATGAGGTGTGCTCAAGAATATCATGCTTCACTAAGAAATAGGTTGCGATCTGGAATGTTAATATTTTTATTTATAAAATGATTTGCACCCAAGAATGTCATGGTTCACTAAGAAATAAGTTGTTATCTAGAATGTTAATATATTTTTTAATAAAATGGATTGCGCCCAAGAATGTCATGGTTCACTAAAAAATAGGTTGTGATCTAGAATAAAATGGGTTGCACCCAAGAATATCATAGTTTACTAATAAATAGGTTGTGATATGGAATGTTAATATTTTTATTAATAAAATGGGTGACACACAAGAATCTTATGGTTCACTAAGAAATCAAGTTGCGATCTGGAATGCTATTTTTCTATTATAAAAAATTCGAAAGTATGTATACTTTTCTAAAAATATCGATACTTTAGAATTTAAAGAAATATATGGAAAATGATAAGGCTGCAAAGTATCGATATTTTTATAAAAGTATCGATACTTTTAAATTTGAAAGTTAAAATATATTTTTTTCCATTTTTTTTAAAATTTCAAAGCATCGATACTTTTTCAAAAGTATCGATACTTTCAAATTTAAAGAAAAATAGAAAATGAGAATGTGTCAAAGAATAAATATTTTTCCAAAAGTATTGATACTTTTAACTTCGAAAGTTAAAATATTATTTTCCATGTTTTCTTTTAAATTCAAAAGTATCGATATTTTTTTAGAAGTATCAATACTTTTAAATTCGAAAGTTAAAAATATCATTTTTTTATTTTTTTTTTAAATTTTAAAATATGGATATTTTTAAAGCTTTTATGCAAACCAACTTAATTTAATGAATATAAAATAAAAAAATAAAACACACACGACCGTCACAACCCATATTTTTCTAAAATAATCAAAATTCTGATTCTAATTCTAATTCTAATTTAATGAATATCATCTTTTCAAGATGAACGCATGAACCAAGTTAACTATAAAAGCGTTCAAATTTCATCGTCATGTTCGACTGGTTCGTTGAAACTGTATTCTCACTATAAGCTTCAATTTCATTTAGATCGTTGAAATCCTTAAACTGCAATGAGAAATTTTTTGACAACATGGCCTTTGTAAATGAGAACAAAAATATCCGATTCCAGAAAATGCTTAAATTGCAAAGCAGATCATCCAAGTGAAGATACACAGGAATTCAACATCTGTATACTATTGCCACAGATCTCATGACATATAATTTACAACCCTTAAAAAATATCAAATCTTGTAAATAGTTGTATTCCCAGCAGATTGAATCACTTAAATTCAAAAGTATCGATACTTCTTAAAAGTATCAATACTTTTAAATTCGAAATTTAAAATATCATTTTTTATTTTTTTTAAAAATTCGAAAGTATGGATATTTTTTAAAGCTTTTACGTGAGTGCATGCAAGATTTGCTCCACTCTCCCAAAATATTATTACCAACATTTTTTATATTTTAATATCGATTTCTGATTTCAAATATTAATATTTAAATCATTAAAAAGTATTGATTGATGAGAATAAATATTGATATTTTTTTAAGTATCGATGATCATGTGTATTATTAATAGTCAAGTCAAGTCTTTCAACATTTCTTTTATGTAAAACAAAGAGCATATACACATCATTTATATTGTTGTGTGATATTCTAGTGCTTCATCACCAACAATTCTCGTAATTAGACTTATTAAATGGGGTATATTGGGTCTAGTTAGGTCATATTGATTCAAATTTTGAAAGTTTTAAGCTATTTTCTTGATTTATTTTAGATTTGATTTATTATAATTTTAAACTATTTCATATTTGGATTGTTTCAAGCTACTTTTAGATCACTTTTTTAGTTTAGATCATTTTCAGGTTTAGATTTATTTATTTATTTATGTTAAGTCGATCTCGATTTTATTTTGTTTTTTTTTCATTTTAGGTGAATTATTTTGAATTTAGATCATTTGAATTTAAATGACTTTAATATCAAATCAAATAAAGTTATGTCTTCAAATAAATAAATAATTTCAAGTCACTTTGAGTTTTGTTATTCGTGTTTAACACTAGGGTTGAAATCATTTTATGGTTACTTGTTCAAATTGTTTAAGGGTTTAGAGATGAGTTTAAGGTTAAGGTTAACAAATTATAATAGTTGACCTCATATAATGTTAAGGTTAACAGATTATAATAGTCGATCTGGAATGTTAAGGTTAACATTCTTTTGTGAAACCTATTTTATCAATAAAAATATTAGCATTCTAGATCGCAACCTATTTATTAGTGAATTATGATATTATTGGGATTAACCCATTTTATTAATAAAAGTATTAACATTTCATATCGCAACCTATTTCTTAGTGAACCATGACATGCTTGGGCGCAACGTATTTTATTAATAAAAATATTAACATTCCGGTTCACAATTTATTTTTTAGTAAACCATGACATTCTTGGGCGCACCCATTTTATTAATAAAAATATTAATATTCCATATCACAACTTGTTTCTTAGTGAACCATGACATTTTTAGGCTCAACCGTATTTCTTATATATATTTGTAACATTTTCAGTTTTTAACTTATTTTCTTATCGTGGAAAAATCCAATGTTTCATCAGCTTAAACTATGGTAACATTTTAGGCGCAAACCATTTTATTATTAAAAATATTAAGATTCCATATTGCAACCTATTTATTAGTGAATCATAACATTCTTGGGAACAACATATTTTATTAATAAAAATATTAACATCATTACAACGCGTCGCACTGTCAAATAAATTTATCCTTAATCTCATTAAAAATAAATATAATAGTATAGAGAGAGAGTAAGTGTCGATCCACAGGGATTAAGGAAGATGCTGAAACGATTGTTCTTGATATCTGATCTAGGCAAAAAAAATGCATGTAAAGTAAAAGGGGGTTTGTTGAGAAATTGAATAAGAAAATAATGATTCAAAGGAAGATAAAGAATCGAAGAAAGTAAAATTAAAAACTAATATGATGAAATTAGCCTCAGGCTTCCGCGTGCCTCAAATTCCAATCGATCATTGAATAGGATTTTTCCTCCAGTTAAATGTCGGTTTGAGTAAGTAAGGTTCAATCCTTGTAGCTCATTTTACTCTTTGCTGATTCACTTTCCCAAATCTATTTAAGGAATTGTAATCCTTGTTCGGATTAACTTCGACTATCGTTGTTAACTCAAAATAGTTTAAAAGCGCTTGGAAAAACCTAACTCGAATTATACTTTCTCTATGAAAGTCGAACTCGATCCCAATTTCCCTTAGCGTACCATTCGCTAAGTGTGTTAAAGGGAATTCGAATCTATTGATTCTATAATCCCAACGGTAAACCAAAACATCATCCAAGCCAAAATCTATTTTTGAAGTGAAAGCGTTTTGATTTTAAGAAAGACTATCTGTCAATCTAGTTTCCAAAAAATTGAGAATTTAACCCGAGAGGGTATGAGGTGCTTTTCGATTCTCGAGATTCAGAATCGAGACATCGCTTTAGCCTTTGGCTATGGAAAACTTAGCTAAGTATGATAGAAACCATACTTAGTATTTTAAAAAATAAAACTTAAAATAAAATAAAAATGAAAACTTAAAAAGAGAAGAAAAGAAAGAACTTTATAAAGCTAGAAGTAAGAAGAAGATTGAAATATGAGTTGTGTGTTTAGGCTTACCTCAATAGGGTATTTATAGCCTCTAAAAACCTAGAGATAAATAAATAAATTAAATTAAAAATAATCCTAAAGAGAATTCCAAATTTTTTCTAAATTCAAACTTTAAAAATTAAAAATAAATCTCCTAACGTAACTCTGCCCGTCCATATTCCAGAAGGCGCTGACTAGATCTTCTAGAAAATTGCCGCTGACTGGACCTTCTAGAAATTGTCACATCAGACCGTGTCATGCCCATGTCTCCAGCCGTGACCAAATAATAAAAAAAATTACTGAATACTCCCGTTTTACTATTAAATCTAGAAGGTAAGACTCTGCACGAAAATAAACATAACACGACCAAATTAGCAGCAATAAATTCATAAGATCGAAGAATTAACGAGCAAATATTATTGATTCAGAACACTCATGACATCACATATCACAACATATTTCTTAGTGAATCATAACATTATTGGGCGCAACTGTATTTCTTATATATATTTATAACATTTTCAATTTTTAACTTATTTTCTCATCGTGGGAAAATCCAATGTTCCATGAGCTTAAACTCTGATAACATTTTAGGCGCTACCTAAAATATTAATAGTATTCATAAAATTTATCGTTTATAACTCATTTTCTTACCCTGTATAATATTTTAGTGCAACTTGTTATATTACTCTGACTGATAACTGTTGAGTTAATCGATCTATGAATATGGCAAAGAGGGGGGTGAATTGGCAAATAAAAATTTCGATGGAAGCTTGTGCAAAAAATTGAAAGTAATTGCGCAGCGATTTAGAGTGGTTTGACTTTCTCAACCAAAGTCTACGTCCACTACCTTAGCTATCCACACTAAGGATTTTTCACAAATTCACTAATTTGTGTTTCTTTTGAGGGCAAAGAGTAACCTTACAAATCCCTCAAGAATTATACCCAAATTCTCGAGAATACTCTCTCCCAAAGAGAACCATACAAATTTTGCAAACTTACAAGAAAATCCTCACAAGGCAAGATGTTTGCACAATTCTAGAACAAAGAAAGAACACTCAAGAATAATACAATTGAGTACAATAAGTGTTCTTGAAAGCAAAAATGAATATTGAATGAAATAGGCTTGAAAATGCTCAAACTTGAGGTTTGATGCTTTCTCTTTGATTCTCTCTTGATTCTTGTTGATACTTGTTTCTTGTTGTTGATCAATGGCTTCTAAGCTTGTTTAAATACACTTTCAAATGATTCTAAACTTTGGGGATGATTAGTGGAGTCAATAGAGCCGTTTAAGTGTGAAAACAATTAATAAAACAGCTTGGAGCGTGGGGGGAATCGGTACCCCCTCATGGGGAATCGGTTCCCTAAGTGTAAAATTCAAATATTTCGACCGTTAAACAGGAGGAATCGGTACCCCTTTGGGGAGGAATTGGTTCCCTTCGAGCATTCTGTTTTTCTTGAAGTCAAACCATTCAGGGGGGAATCGGTACCCCCTTTGGGGGGGAGGGGGAAATCGGTTCCCTCTGGACATTCTGGAATTTTTGGCTTTGAAACGGTTCGAAATACTTTGTAAAATTATTTTGAAATAATTTTAAGATTAAAACTTAATTTTACACTTGAGTAAGGATTAGAAATGACCTTTTAAAGATTTAAAATAATATTTTGATATTCGAATAATTATATCGAATATACTTAGAAAATCTTTTGGAAAATCTTAAAATTCATTTATCTTAATTTGTTATATCGAAATATCAAAATGTTTTCAACAATCTCCCCCTTTTTGATATAACAAAACATTTTAGTAATTTAAGATTTTGAAATCAAGTTTTGAAATTACTCCCCCTTGCTGTAACACTTCTCCCCTTTAAACACTTTAACATTTCTCCCCCTTTTTGTTAAATCAAAAAGAATTTTAAAAGATTTTAAACAAGGTTTTGAAATCATTTAGCCAATTGATGATAAATATATATAGCTTAAGCTGCTAAGATCATAATCAAGAGAAACATTAGCCATTAGTTCCATAATCAATATTCATAAACATGCAATGGAAATTGGTCATATATATATAATGATTCAAAAATTGATAAACATTAAACTGAAACATAAAATTCAAATCAAGTATAGGGTCAAACATTCATAAACAAACAAAGTAAAAACAATCCAAAAACATTCAAAATGTTTTAACAATAATGCAAATATCTAAGTTCAATCCAAACAAGCAAAGCAAAGATCAAAGTTCAAGCATCCGTAGGAGGATCGGGAGGAGGGAAATGAGCTTGCATAGCTGCCATTTCATGAGTGAGTGCATTAATACGAGCGTTGGTTGCTTTATTGTTTGCACGCATCTCCCGAAGAATTTTCAATTGTTGAGCTTCCATAGTCGAGAAATGAGATTCTATGGAAGTGAAGCGAGAATCCAAGGATGCATAACGGAAATCAAATGTCTCCATAAATTATTGAAAATATGGAGGCACTTGATCTTCTTGCTGAGCTTGTTCCTCCTGCTGCTCCGGCTCATCGTCGGCTTCGTCAATAGCTTGCATTAATTGTTCAAGCTCGGGATCGTCGTCAGCTTCTAGTGGTGCTTGTGAAGAACTAGCTCCCGGAGTATCCTCAGAGGATCGAACCCATTCGTCGGTTTCTTTATTCTTTATCCATCCCGCTCTCGTTAAGGAAAAAAGATTAATTTGATTTTTGAGAGGAAAGACGGCTTCTAGACCAACTCTAAGCCCGACTTTTGAAAATAGATTACTCAGAATGCAACCGTAAACTAGAGATGAACATAGTTTCTTATTAGGAACAAGATTTACGGTTTCAACAATTTCAGCAAAGATAATCTGATGTAGGTTTATTTTAATATTGTTTTGGAAACAATGTAACCACCAAAGATCCAAGGCTCTGAGAGTGGAGTAACGACCTCCGGATGGTCGAAACCACCAAGAAATCATTAGATGAAGAAAACGATCATGAAGATCTAAGACACTCGCACTATCCCTTCTTTTATAACGAGAACCTAAAATCTTTTTTTCATTAGATATACCATCATTATCTAATCCTAATTCATTGGCTATGTAAGTCGAGTCAAGATGGTAGAATTATCCTAGGAGATAGGAACGAACTCCTATGATTTTGGTTAGAGCTCGATTTTTAATACAAACGATATTAGAATAGAAGATACGAACAAGTTGATGGTAAACTATAGGTTCAAGGTCACAAAGTTTATCAAATTTCCACTCTTGTAAAAGAGGAAGATATCTAAAATTGATATCTATCATAGCTTAAAGAGATGGGATACGTTTTTCTCTAATTTTGTAAGAGTCAAAATACTGATAATACAAAAAACGATGATTTCTAGGACCAGGTTGATTGAAGCACGAGTTTTGGATAGTCATATTAGGATCAACGGGATTAAGAATAGGAATTTCAGGAATAGGAGGAGGATTTGGAGGTGGATTTGGTTGTTGGTTTGAACGACTAGATGAAGACCTAGCACGTTTAGGATTTGACATGGTTTAAGAAAATCGGAATAGAATGAATAACCTGCAATTATAAAACACATGTATGCAATGTAATCAATCCCAAAACTTAATTGAGTCCTCAATATTTCAAGGTTCTCTAAACCAATCCTAATGGGCAAAGTTTTGAAAAACTATTGAAAATAAGATTTTGAAAGTCAATATACGTATAATTTTTTTTAT
Source organism: Hibiscus syriacus (assembly GCF_006381635.1). Lineage (NCBI taxonomy): Eukaryota > Viridiplantae > Streptophyta > Magnoliopsida > Malvales > Malvaceae > Hibiscus > Hibiscus syriacus. The sequence goes on from NW_024062608.1 coordinate 1,461,216, forward strand.
AATAACAACATAATTAAATCAAAACAAAACAATTTGAAAGAATCATATTTTTTTTTAAAAAAAAGCGAAAATAAAAATAAATGAAACATTGTGAGATTTTGTTGAAATTAGTTGTAAAATCTAGTTTCTAAATACTAAACAATCAATGCCCGATCACTATTTCAATCTAGAACTAATTAAAACTAGTCATATGTTCAAAATTTGATAAAATAGAAGTTTTAGAAAAATACCTTGAAGATTTTTGGATTTTGTGAGAATGTGATGATTTTTGCACTAGTTTGATGATTCCAGCAGGTTTAGGAGATGATATTTGAAGTAATTCCGATAAGAAACGTTGTTTTTTGAATCAAAGTGATGATTTGGGGAGAGAGAAGAGGAGAACGACGAAGAGGAGAAGAGAGGGTTTGAGAGTAAAGAAAAAGGGTTTTCTGGTGTTTAAAACCAGAACCCGTGAGGGGAATCGGTTCCCCTAGGGGGTATCGATTCCCTCTGCACCAAAATGCTAAAAATCTGTTTTTTTTAAACACTCAAAATGCTAAATTAATTTTCTCTAGTGGTATTGGCAACTCATATATTGAAAATTAATCATGTTCAATCAATCAAATTTATCATTAAATATTATTTGAACATAAAGTTAATTTTCACCAAGAATCATAAACTCCCCCTAACTAAAAGCAATGAATGCAATCAAAAATTACTATTGTATGCATTTTTCATTTATTCTTAAAAGTGCTAAAATTATTTTAAGCAGGTTAGTTAAACCTAATTCTCTCCTAAGTTTCCAAAAACGTTCCTTGTCTAAAGGTTTTGTAAAGATATCCGCTAATTGATGCAAAGTATCAATAAATTCTAGAACTACATCTTCCTTATTGACATGGTCTCTAATGAAGTGATGTCTTATTTCAATGTGCTTAGTTCTAGAGTGTTGGATGGGATTTTTAGTGAGACAAATAGCATTAGTATTGTCACACTTGATAGGAATGGTACCTACTTCAATTCCATAATCAAAAAGTTGATTTCAATCATTTATGGAGACATTTGATTTCCGTTATGCATCCTTGGATTCTCGCTTCACTTCCATAGAATCTCATTTCTCGACTATGGAAGCTCAATAATTGAAAATTCTCCAGGAGATGCGTGCAAACAATGAAGCAACCAACGCTCGTATTAATGCACTCACTCATGAAATGGTAGCTATGCGAGCTCATTTCCCTCCACCCGATCCTCCTACGGATGCTTGAACTTTGATCTTTGCTTTGCTTGTTTGGATTGAACTTAGATATTTGCATTATTGTTAAAACATTTTGAATGTTTTTGGATTGTTTTTACTTTGGTTGTTTATAAATGTTTGAACCTATACTTGATTTGAGTTTTATGTTTCAGTTTAATGTTTATCAATTTTTGAATCATTATATATATATGACCAATTTCCATTGCATGTTTATGAATATTGATTATGGAACTAATGGCTAATGTTTCTCTTGATTGTGATCTTAGCAGCTTAAGCTATATATATTTATCATCAATTGGCTAAATGATTTCAAAACCTTGTTTAAAATCTTTTAAAAGTCTTTTTGATTTAAGAAAAAGGGGGAGAAATGTTAAAGTGTTCAAAGGGGAGAAGTGTTACAGTAAGGGAGAGTAATTTCAAAACTTGATTTCAACAATAACTTTTTCAGTTCCAGTTTATAATATTATAGGTAACGCTTTTAACCTGAAACTTTTTTAACCGTTCACGCCGTTCATTAGCCTTATTTTAGGCGCCTCACATCAGAATTCCCGAGAGTGTAGAGTTTTCTTTATTGTTTAATTACATTAATTTAATACTCCACTAAGAGTGGAGATTGCTGCCATTAGTCCTATATAACTTTTTTTTTTGCTCGGCCATTATTCCTATATAACTATTTGGCATTAACCGTAAACATATTATAAAACTTGTTTTTGTTAAGCTAGTTAACCATGCAATCAAAATGCAAGATCGAGTCAACTATCAATGAAAAAATGCAAGAATTCGAAGTCATTGCTCTCTAATTTGCAGAAACACCGAGTCATTCAATGTTAGTTTACATAAATTTGCATACAGTCTCTTGTTACTTAACATGGGTATGGTTACTATAGTCAAAGCATTAATTAAGCAAACGATGAGCATAATTCACCGTCCTAAACTCGCCCTTCAAAGTTCAAACCCTTGGCATAGAGAATAATTGACTTTATGTATGAAGAATCTTGCAAAAGTGCTTTATTTTAATATTTGGCTCCTGCATCCGAGGAAGTCCCCATCCTCTGGCAACCCTTAAAAGACTGCTTATGGCTTTTTGACTATTTCCAAAGGTCACAAAGGGAACAAAACTAATTTGATTCCCTGTCATGCCATGCCATGCTAGGCTGTAAAATACAACTGCGCCGTGCGTAATAATTAAATCAGTTCGAGAATAAGGAATCTTCCATGCATTAAGTCTTTTAATTCCTAATAATAACTATTACTGATACTGGGAGTCTGAGATGCTTCACATATCGGAGCCTAGTTTAGGGAGAGTGTGCACTGAACTATACATATTCTTTGTCCTATATAGTTTACTATTTTACTTGTTTTGTTTATTAATGATGTCCAGAAAAAAAATGCCGTGATATTTTGTATGATGTAACTATTTATACTAGATTTAACAATGTAAATATAAAATTAAACCGCCGAGCTTGACATCTGAAGTGGAATAAGTAAATTAATAAATTACTCTGTCTAGTAACTTGATATTTTTTTTAAAATAGGGTAAAACTTGATATCTTGAACTAGGGTTTGGACTTTGGAGTTTGGATCTTTTACCAAAACGTCCAGATTCGTCCATCCATATGTCCAAATTCATCCTAATTGAACCAGACACGACTTATGGGGAGTATCACGAGCTTAGTTAAGGTTTTACCTTTCGTCTTTGCAAAATAATAAAAATAATATATTTGATAACATTATAACTTAAGTTAGTGGCTGCTTATTATTGTTTTAGTTATGTTTAAGAGATTTTATTAATAAAACAATGTCTTTGAGGAATTAGATTTTTAAATTTTTACTCCGAACTTCAAAATTATCCAAAACTGACATTAAATTGAACCATCAATAAGTGATGAAGACTATCGTGGTTGTAGTCTTCAAATTCTAACTTAGTTTGTAATATAATGTCGTAAATAGAAATGATTTATGTTGGAGGAATAGATCTTCTGGTGACAAAATGGTTACTAATGGTATTTGCTTGAGATCATATAGAATAGTTGATATCATATCATATTATGAACATTAATTACACGTCAAGTACATGATAACATGTGTTATTTCTCCCGTTAGAATAGAAAACCGTAATGAGCTGCAATCACAAATGGAAGGTGAATTTCTTTCACCTGTTCTTCCATCTTTTCAATGAAGCAATTAGGTATTATTGTCGTCTGTAATTGTACTCACAATAAACTGAGGAAAGTAACAATATACTGAAGGCAGAGACATGAAAATCCTTAAATTTCGTTGGCTAATTGACTTGACTACTATTTTTGCAAACTTTTTTCTTTCAATAATTCAGTGCATCATCATACATAGACAAATGATTTATTTTCCCAACTTCCAAACAACACTCAAACCTAGGTACATCAAATTGAAACCAAACACATGTGAAATACAGAAACCTAATTAACCAGGAACAAATCTTTCAAGGATCAATGCTACTGTCACCATTCATGATAAAATACTATCTGTTTTAGGTGCACGTTTAAGATGGTGATCAGGCACTTTGTATGAAACTTTTGGAGCTAGTTTTGAAGGGAATGGCCCGCTCCTGGACTGTGGCCAGGAGCAGTAGGCCTGAAACCGTTTTCATTTTTGGGGGGCGAGTCTTGGCTTCCTCCTACTGCTGTTGGTGGTGAAGGCATAGACTGCGTGTTGGCAATCGCTGCTTTGTCGACGGTAGTCCCTGTTTCCTTCTGCTCCAATAACAAATGCCTTCCTACAGTGGACTGATTTTGTAGGAAGAAAACAAGCACAAGAAGAAAAAGAAGAGATAGATGTTTGTTTTGTTGTGCCATAATTTTAGAGGGAGAAAAGGGAGGTAAGATAACCAAGCAATAACTCAGCAAAGCTTGCTTGGAATATCTCAAAGACTTAAACCAGTGAAGAAGACGCTTGATTAGTAGCTTTGCCTATAGATCTCTTCCTCCCGGGATTGCAATTTATACAGGATCCCAAGGAAGAATAAGTTGTAATAATTTAAAACATAATTTGTAACCATGTTATGTTGGCAAATTGTTGCAATTTATACTCCTAGGATAAATTACTTGGTTGAGTGCTTCGAAGGGTGATATGATAATTATCTTGGATGGATGGTTGAAGGATTTATTTTAGTTTTTTTAATCGATGAGATAATGGATTGTCCTCGCAGTTGACGTTCGTTGGGTTGCGAAGAAGAATGCTGTTTATAGTTTGATGCAGTCAGTAATAATGAATCGTTTAACGGAAAGGTATCCGAATGGTATTTTTCACTTCACGTGATCGAAGGCATCCGAATGGCGCAAGACCTCAACGAGTGCTTGGCTGTCGCATAATGCAGAAGTAATTTGTCTTTGATCAATAAGTTAAGTTCAAGTTATAAAATACGACTCGTCAACTCGAATAATTTAAAAATTTTAACTCGACTCGAATATTCACCCCTTAGTCTAAAATGTCTTTAAATGATATATAATATTATTTTAAGAGTTTTTTTTATCTTTTCATTATTATAATATATATTAAAAGATAAGTAACATTTAGTGTCTGGATTTGTTTTTTGTGTGTGTGTTGACGTCTATATTTTTAGTCTATATTGTACCTAAACTTATTTATTGTTTCCATGTTAACATCTAATTCTTTTATTTTCTTTAATACATGAACTTGTCTATTTTCCCTGCATTAGTATCTATTTTAACGGGTTAAATTTCTACAAATTTTTATATTTTATAAAATTATCATCTTTTATACTAATGTGCAGGGGCGTGGCTGAGGGGCGCAAGGTGCGCGATCGCGCAGGGCCTCAAAAAATAGAGGCCCCGAAATCTAATATATCTATCAGTTGTTGCCATTAATAAGTATAAAAATAGGGGTCACGAAATTGAGTATATCTATCAGTTGTTGCCATTAAGAAGCATAAAAATAAAGGCCCCGAAATCAAATATATCTATCAGTTGTTGTCATTAAGAAACATAAAAATAGGGGTCCCGGAATCGAATATATCTAGAAAATAGGGACCCCTTTATAAGAATTTGCACAGGACCCCTAACAACCTAGCTACGGGCCTGCTAATGTGGGTAAAATGGATACATTCATATATTTTAACACAGACAAAAAAATTAAGTATTAATATGAGAAATATTCCTAAACTTTTTAAATTAAATAACTAAAATTATTATTCAATATTGAAACAGGAGTCATAAATCTATATACAGTTTCACCTATGATAATTTATTAAATAAATTGTTATTAGATATACTTTTATATGAAGTAGTTTCACGATAAAACCTAAGAATAATGCCTTAAAATACTAGTTATCTTTATTCTCTGTGCACAGCATACAACTTCATGCAACTGTTGATTATATATTTAATCACCTTTTCGTCTACTGGTAACATGCAAAGAGTAACCAGTGATGGGTCCAGTTTTTTAATGACTGTTAATAATTTTTAGTTTTTATGTAATTTTGGTAATTGAAAGTTAAATTGATAAAACTATAAATCTAAAGAGTTAAAAATAATTTTTTCTATAATTGCTACGTCGATAATTTAAAATAAAATAGATGAAATTTTATTGGAGAGATCATTTTAATGTACAAAACTGATTTATTTATTTTTATAATAAAGAGTTAAAATATAATATTGAGGTTACTATGATATTTTTACTGTTTAATGACGACATTATTAAGATCACTAAAGGGAAATTTATTAAAAACATAAATGATTGTAATTAAATACTGAGGATGTATCATGATCCCGACTCCCGACGTATTAGAGTTAATCATATTTTATTTAAATTCCTTGACCATGGAGAAGCACAGGAACTCTTAATAAACTTGACTTCCAGTCTCCCCCCATTAAAAGATTCTGTTTAGAATAATGCTTTGGTCTTAATATCGTGTTCAACTTTCCAACTGGAAACCCTATCTGTTTTTGACCTTATTCTAACTCATAATCTTTCTAGACTTTAAAGGTTAACTGAGCAGTGCGTAGGTTATTAGAAGCTAAAGTACGCCCTTGCAGGTGAAGTTTATTGTACTTTATTGGGCTTGTAAAGCCTGTTGGGCCGTGCCTAAACTGAAAATATACATTAAATTGAAAATGTATATCAATTTTTTTAATTACATTTGGAGAATCGATACCTAAATTTATTTCTAAATATAAGTATGATGCATGAATCATGTAAACTTAGTGGTTAAAGGATAGTGATTATCTCCATAAGTCTCGAGTACGAGTACGATGTCTCTTCCCTAAAAATAAATATTTGATTTTTCCCCACCACCGAATGCACCGAAAAGGTGGAGGGTTCTCTCTGTACTTCTCCACTTGCAAGTGCACATATAAACAATACCAGCATAAACAATAATTTGTGCTAAAGCTGTGAAAACTCTGTACTGGTGAAAATGTTTTAATTAAGAAAACAGGGTTTTCCAGAAATGGAAAACTAGGAATCACCTGTGATAACTGATGGTTAATAGGACAGCCGGAATTTGACCAAATATCAGTGCCACTAAGTTGATTTTGTTTTATGATTTTCGCAGGTTTCTAAATGCAGAAGGAATGAGACTTCAATGCTACATTATAGAATTTGAATTACTAAATATTATCTATCCTGTGGAGTGGTAGCGTCTCTCTTTATAAAACTCACGCCATCAAAAAACAAGTCCAAGGCATGCCACATAAACAATTGAGATCCGTCCACTATATGAAAAAAAAAACCATACATAGACTGCTCTAGTAGGTGACTTAAACAAATTAGATAGTACGATAACGAAGATAATTGTCATTAGTGAGACGGTGTAGTTTTTCTATTTGTTTAATTATATTAATTTAACTCTCATTATAATTTGAGTCCCTAAAGTTTCTTAATAATCTAATGCACCATCCTACAGTTTTTAATTTACTATAAAAAAAAAATTTTATTACTTTTTTAATTTGTGAGCCCTAGCAAACGCTCCTCTTCCCCTGGCCCATTCTGGGATGTTAAATGCAACCTCAGTAATGGTTTGAAATAATTAAATCAGTTTCGAGCTGAATGAATATTCCGTGGACATATTCTTTTGCTTCCTAATAAATACCTTATATAAACTAGCTCAGTTTTATCATTCTTTAACTTGTTTTCTTTATGCACGAACCAACTTACCTCAATGTTTAAAAGAATCGTTGTTGTTTCTAGATGTCACCCGTTTGAACACCAGCGATTATAGTATGGTGATTGAATGTTTATTTTTAAATTGTTAAGAATATTTAGAACAAATACTATTTTGTAATCATCTTAGCTTAATAAAAAAAACTTGCTTTCTTTATCAATGATGTCAAAATAATAATAATAACTGTAGACACTCGTTTTCATTTGATCTTTCGAATTATTATTATTATTATTATTATTATTATTTTAATTATTATTTTTATAATTAAATATTAAATATATACTAAAATATTAAAACAATAAAGAAACCTAACCATATTTGAAATCATTCAAGGGCCGAAGTTACTGTCACTGTGTAGGGATTGCAGATAGGCATAATTTCATGGATTTCGCACAGCACTCATTCCAATTGAAGTAGGGATGTATATAAGTTTAGTGGGTAATGAGCAGATGTGATCTAAAGTCATTCCAGTCGTGGGTAGTGTGTAGGTGATGGGTTCAAAACCTCATCCGTTCCGCATCCACCCGCCCACTAATTACCCACCATAAAATTTTAGACTATTATAAATTTAAGTATAATTTCAGAAATTATTCTGTAAATCTTAAGATTTTATAGAACATGACTTGTAATTTAACTAAATATTTGGGTATACACTCAATTAATCTTATGTTTATTTTATTATACTTCTTAATGAATATGTTTGTTTTATATTTTTGTTGTTTATGTAATATGTGAGGTTTCTTTTAAGTTGATATGAGTTGGTACAAACAAGTACAAAATAGGTGGTAAATAACCAAATAAGTAGTGGGTATGAGATAAATTTGATAATGTACCTACGTAAACGAACGTGCATTTAAAAATTTTACTTTTCATGAATGATGAATACAAAAATAGTATAAGGGTACAAGAATGTTATATCCACACCCGCACTGCTCATTTGTCATCCTAATAACCCTGTATTATAAGATACGATTTGATTGCAATGTAATGCACGATTAACAAGGCGACCAAGCACTTGGTGAGAAACATTTTGACCTAGTTTTGAAGGGAATGACCGGATCCTTGACTGGGATTTGTGCCTAAAATTGTTTGGTGGGCGGGGTTGGGTCCCTCTCCTACTACCGCTCTTGGTGGTGGTGCTGCTGCTGCTGGTGGCGACTGCGTGTTGACAACAGCTGCTCTATTGACGTTAAGTCACTTATTTTGTGACCAACAAGACTCCTAGTTTCCTCTTCATATTTTAATCTATACCCGGATATAACTCCTAAACATATTTACGGTGAATGCAACGTCTTGCAATTCTAAAACACTATTTTAGTACAGGGCAAACTTAAAAATTTAAAACCACTCTTTTAGAGTGAACAATTGACTCGCCTTTTTCTTCTTCATGAGCTCACGTGTGCAAGCTGTCTATTTAAGGGACCTTTTTCCTCTTCATAAGCTCACATATACAAGCTGTTTATATGATCAAACAAAATTCAAATCAACAAAATAAATGTTACAGTGCTCAATCACCTGACTATACAGCATGTTGAAATTTGAAGCACCATGCCTTTGTTCAGGGCGGCCATCAAACAGGGTGAATGTCCGTCTGGTTAGCTTTGGAAATCAAAATTAGCTGAAGATAGTATCCACACCATTCATTTTTCTTAGTAGTCGGCATGAAGGAAACTTTCATACTCTGTTCCACTTAGTGTCCTGTTCACATCATCCCAGTTCTTCACAAAACCCGATAATGGACCTTCATGTATCTTAACCTGGTGACTTATTAATTCCATCTCTGGAATCCCTAGAAACTCTTGAACGTCTTTTAGTTTCTGCAACAAGCATGATAAACAACAACATTGAGCGGATAACAGAATGAATTACTAAAAGGATTAGTGACAGGTGAATATCTTAGCCTTCTGTTCACAACAAGATCCTCATAGTACAAAACCATGTGACGAGTGCTGTTGAAGTATTCTAAAGCCTTGACAGTAGCCGATCCTACTTCTTTCAGATCACTATTAAAGATGTAAAATTGATTACCAGCTTGTAACTTGAAAGAGCAGCGGCCTAAATTAAGAAACAAGTTCAAGATTGACGACCGAGGAAAAAGGTGAAATGTGAAGGAATAAGCGAATCAGATTGAGAGGAGAGAGAGAGAAGGGGGGTTCAGACAGAGACCTCTTGATGTGAATGAACATGAGACTTGTGGGTTCCATTCAATAGCTTAGCATGGCGATCATATGAATTGGCAAGCACTGAAACCATCCTTCGAAGCAAATTCCTTCGGAAGAGAAATATGGCAGCAACGCCCCGTTGTTTGAAGTATTCCACGATTTCTTCATGGTGCACCATCAATCCCTACATAACAATAAATCTATGGTTAAGCTATTGACCATCAGGCAGCTACTGAAAGGCAAATAATCTCCATCCATCACTGAGGTTACGACCAATCAACCATCTTAATTGCAATCTTTTGCATTTTTTAACTAAAGTAAATCACTGTAATATGAAGAAGTGAAAATCAGATATCTAGAAATAAGTACAGTTTTCTCAGCCGATCCAAAACAAGCATTATTCAATGACAATCCAAATTCCCTTGGCCAAAGCCTTAACAATTCTTTTTTCCTTTAGAAGGGAATTTATCGAATTTTTTAATTTATTAGAAAACAAGAATTAAGACAGACCAAACACAAACATCAATGAACTTAGATGCCTTAAGTGAAACTGTTAATACATCATGCCAATACAAAATCGACTATTAGCTTTGATCCTTTCTCATACAATTGGAACAGCTTGATAAACGCCATGACTTTCTAACTTGAACTTCAAACAATATCTAGGTCAAGAGTCAAGACAAAAGAACAATGGTTCTTGAATATTAATTTAGCTTGAAAATCGTGTCCAGCACATATTTAGACATCGATATGGACATGTCCATATCTAACATTCACACCAAATTCCAAGTAACCTAACAAACAGAAACTAGAAAGATATGAGTCCGGCATCTATAAGAATCAAATTTCAAAGTTCTACGGCAGCTTGTAACAGCTAATAATGATATTTCAACCAAGAATGAAACTAGAGATCTTGACCACATAGCTGATCTATAATAACGGCCACCACAGTTCCAAGTGCAATCATAACCACAAATTTCCACCATCATAAACTACACTCTTTTACCTGATTTAGCATCCACTTGAAGCCAACAGCGGCAGAGCACTCATTCTTGGAAGCGCTATTGAGCCAATCTAAATTGTAAACTTTCTCCAAAGTTTGTATAATGGTAGAAATATTTTTCCTCCTCTCCATAACAGAGAATATCTCCCCATTTGAGCTAACGTTAACATGACTATTTAACAATGTCTCAAACCATCCACTTCCCGACCTTTGTATCGACAATATGACAAAGAACCTCACCAGATTCTGTGTACATTCACCCCTGGAAAAGGATCAAAGCAGCAAAACTTAAGCATGAAAATTTGGCTAAACCCAAAATCATAACAAACAAAACATGTTCAAAATAAAAGGAAATTTAGGTTACCTGCTAAAGGTTTCGGGTTTCGGGTAATGTAATGTAGGAATTTGAGGTTCTAGTTGTGCAGCAATGTTAGTATCTGGAGATGGCCTCCCAATGACTTGGATGTTCATCTTGGTTACAGTACTTATTTGCTTCCTACAGATTGTACAGATATAAACACCACATACCATAGCAAACAACAACACTATTGTCCTCAAGAACAGTGGAGATTTCTTAGAAGGCTTTATAATGAGAGTATCCTGCATTGAAAACGAGAGCATACATAACCAAATTTATCATCAAATCGAATGAGATTGCCAAAAAAAAATTAAAAAGGACTGGCAGTTTCTAGAGGAAAACAAAATATTATGCGAAATGTTTCAAATGATAAAGAAACAGGGAAACAGAATAGTAAAGTTAAAACAGTTGTTAGTTTAGTAATTTACCCTGAAATTGTAATTTTTCTTTTACAAAAAGGTCCTTAAACAGGAAAGGAAATTTAAATGCAATGTTGGTTTTGAACAGATTAAAAGATCAAATTTAGAGCATAAGAATAAATGAAAAGAAAACCCAGATCCAAACATACAAAGAGGTAAACAAAGCATTAACCTTCAAATCCACCAGTATTGAGTAACAACTTGAGAACAAAGAAAAATTAGACTAGGAAATCAAGAAAAACAAAGATTTTCTTGGGAAAAATGTCCAGCTTTTAATACCAACCGACACAACTCAGGGTCATTTAACTAAAATTTGAGTCTTTTTTAAGCATTGCAAAAAAATAAACAGAAGTTGAAGATAAAGGGTACCTTGTTAAATACACAGATATACTCGGCCATTGCTATTTCTGCAGAAGCTGAAGCAACTCCAGAAGAGAAAAGAGCAAGAGATTTGAGTGTCTCTCTCTGTGTGTATATAATCACAAAGACCAAGAATAAGAGGTTTGAAAATCCACTTATTCTCCTTCAGATTCTCAGCTACTAAAGAAACCCCAAAGAAAAGCTAAAACCAAAGAGCATAAGAGAGAAGAAGAAGCCAAAGAGAAGAGGCAGTAAAGTATTTGTTAAGCTTCTTTCTTTTGTGCCTCGTGGGACTGGAAACAATGGCCCGAAAGTTAAACAGGCAAACAGCTGTTTTGTTTATAAAACTAGTTTATCAAAAAATTGGTTTATTAATACAAGTCTACACAGACTGCAGAAGTACAAATAATGGAAAATTATTGTACGAACAAAGGACAGATGCTTGAACCAAATATGGTAAAGGCCCCCATGAAAATACGAAGCTCGAATATAATCAAAACACTCGGTCTTATGCCGGGTCAAATCAAGTGGATGCTCCCAAAATTGTAATAGAAATGTCACGAGCACAATTTATTGCTATAAGTTATTAACATTTTTTAAAAAACATTATTGTATAAAGGCATGAATTATCCAATGTTTATGACTTTGACCATTATTTGTTGATTATTAATCTTCTTTTAAATATTTTGTTGGAATGGTATTTCCTTCCCTGATGATTCAATCTTTGAATGTTTCAAAAGTTGTAAAATCCATTCAATTTTGTTTGTTGGGAAAATAATTGGAATGGGTTAGGGATTTGTTGATATGTCTTTTATTCATAGGAACCATGTTTAATTAGCCAGTAGTAGACTTACAAGATAATATTTGTTTAACTAATCATAATGATTAATGCTATTTGTTTAACTAATCATAATGATTAATGCTATTTGTTATTCATCATGACACTTGCTAAATAGATGTCTTAACCAATTTTCTCTTTAAATTTGCAAGTTCAATACTAAATGGGTAAATGTTAAAATATTTTGTTTAATGACCCCCCCCCCCAAAAGGGATATAATGACAAAAGGGTAAACGTTTGGGTTAACTCTACTATTATAACTATTTTGTTAATTTATAAAAGATATTGTGGTATTAAAACTAATTGATTAAAAAAGTAATTAATTTTTTTGCAAAAATTTTTAAGTTTATTTTAATAAATTGAGAATGTTAAGCTTTTATTTAAAAACTTTTAAAGAATAAACTTATTTGAACAAACGATGAAATATTAAATTTATAATACCTACGAAGATTGCCTTTGAAATTTTTAAAATCACCAACCAAGGTCTTCAAACAGATTTCTCCATCCACTAGAACCTTAACTGGCCTACATCATTTGAAAACATGCGTATAACGAACTAAAGCGTATAAATAAAATTAAAAAAAAAATTAATATGGTCATGTGATGAGCTAAAATGAAATTCAAGGTCTAGCGATAAATCAATATAGACTATCAGACTACAACTAGTTATAATGATCCTCGGTTGACATACACACACTAAAGGCTATTACAAATATCTCGATCAAGACTGAAAGAGGGGATGAACCACCTACAATTACAATCGGTCTTCCTTGAATCTCTTCTTCCTCATGATGATCTACTCTCCTCTTCATCCAAATACCAAAAATGAACCGGCAATTACTAAATATCTTTATCATCCTCAACAAAATCTTTTCAAATGTTTTGAAAAGTTATATAATATTTAACAAATCTAAAGATGAGTTCTTATTTGATATTTTTAATTATAATAAATCGTATATCAATTAGGTTTATAAAATAATTGTTATTGGTAGAACTTTGATAAATCTCAGCGTACACATTGACTTAAAAAAGTTCCTTCACTGAAAATGTAGAAGTTATCTTTTATTTTAGGGAACAAATAATGCCTCCGAGTTTTGAACTCATTATTGAATTTTTTTTTTAAATATATATAACATTAAATAAATTTAAAGCTTATGATCATAAATAAATAAACTTGAATATATTTTTTGTTAATCAATCTTTTTTTAAAATTCTAACAAAGCTAAAGTAATCTAATCCAGCTAATCAGTGTAATTTCAAACAGCCTGCTCTGAGTGTGTGTGTGTGTATATATAAATATATATGGGGTATCGGCACCCATGTTCTGACGCATGCAAATGGAATGGCCATCATTAACGATGATGAGTTGTTCTTCTGTTTTTTCCATAAAGGAGTTGTAGGAATTTCATGAGTGTTGTTTATTCCATTTTTTTTTATTTTGCTTTTCTTATCTTCGTCTAAACGATAAAACGATGAATCAAAATAGTTTTAATACCATTAATTCTCACATACAAATCATTTTATGATAAAACTACAATACAAATGATTAAAATATAATTTTAAAAAATTAAGTGTTTAAAATAGATTAAAAAAAGGTGAAATGAAGCAAATGCAACGGTCTCTTTTGGCAACCCATCCATTTCATGAGTGTTGTCAAACCTTTTTTCTTTTCTTTCCTCCCCTTTAAAATTGAAGCTTCAAGAAGTGTCCCAACTAAGTATGGGCATGCGATCCGAATCCAACGGATTCCACCCAGGTCGGATATTTTAAAATAAGTTTAGGTTTGGGTCGGTCGGGTCGAGTTTAGGGTGAAACATACCCCATCCGACCCGAACCAAAAAAATATATAATTTCACATTATATATTTAGATATATTTAGAAATAATTACAATAATACCCCTCTACACATTATTTTTTTCAATTAATTCATTGTTTTTATTGAATAAAAATAATATTTTATTATTATTTCGGGTCGGATGGGGTCGAGCCGGATTTTTAAGTTATATATCGGGTCGGGTTTGGGTCGGGTGAAATCTTGTTTTGATCAGGTCGGGTCGGGTCTCGAGTGAAGGATTCCTTGTTCTCGGGTCGGTGAACAAAAAATACGACCCAACCCGACCCATACCCATCCCTAGTCCCAACCCAACATTATTTATGATCACAAAAACCATTTATATATAAAAATAAATAAAGATTTGATATCGAATGTCTGCCGACGTAATCCCCACGACATCTATACTTGCAGCATCTAAGAGTTTTTAACATTTTTCATATGTATCGTTTCCAGAAATCGTTATTTAAGGACCGGATTTAATTTATTTGATTTTTGGGATTATAAAAATTGAGATGGTGAGACATCAATAAGGTTGTATAAAACAAAACATAATTAAGTAGACGCATCCCATTGTTGTCTATGAGAGATTCTATCAAAATTTATGGCATTTTGGACATTGGCTTGAATTATAAATTTTAAACCATATACGGAGCAACTAATATGAGACATTTGTATAGATAGATGTTAATAATAATAAAAAATAACAACGTTTGATGCTTGTTTTTGTCGATGAAATGCATTCTTCAACGCTCAATAAAAGAGACAAGTTGGATACAGAGCCATCACATATATTTATTTACTTTGCTTAAAAAAACGTAAAAAACAGAGAGAGAAATACTACAAGTATTTATTACTACTACAATAATTTTTTTATTAAGTTAAAGTGATTATAGAGTAATATCTATTAGAAATGCTCTTAACTATTTAAAAATGAACATTCTTTTTTACTGTAAGAGTATGTTTTATTCATGGAATGTAAGATTAACTTTGAGAATAAGATTATCATAATATTATATTACTCTGAGAATGTTATATTATCCTGTTTGGTTTGCTTAATAGAAATGTAAGATTATATTGTTTGGTTGGAGGAATATAAGATTACTTAGATGTATATTTTATCAAATTATCATTGTCATATATATATATATATATTAACAAGTAAAATTTTAATATTAAATTATAAATATTTGAATGAAAACTCATAAAAATATTTTAATTATTACACAATCTAAGTTTAAAGAAAAAAATAAATTTAACATATAATTAATATAATTAGTATATCAAACTTATAATTTTAAATAATTTTCATAAGTATCATATTTATTTATATAAAATATAATATAATATCAAAAATAATATTATGATCTTGAGTGGACAAATATATTATTTTTTAATATATAAGATCTATTTTTTAATAACTAAAAATTAAATATTATTTTAAATAATTATATTTTTATAATAATAATATTTTAACCTCATAGAATTATAAAATAATTAATATATTAAATATTAAAAATATAAAATATAAAATAATTTTAACTATCAAATTTATTAATATTTTATTAAATTAAACTCTTTGTATATTATTATTTTAAGTTTATAAGCTTGAGTAAAGCACGAAGAATAATAATTGAGAACAATTCATATGGATAAAATTAATATTTCAAGGGTATTTATATCTTAAGTAGTGAAAATTATTTATTACCTAAAAATTTGAAAGTAATAACATCCTCATCATTTTAACCTAAAAATATTACTATTAATAATAAATTATTATCTGATAATGATATTTTCCATGAACAAAGATATGCCAATGATAGTAACCTTCTGAAATTTTACTTTTTGTAATAATATCTACAGCCGATATATAAATCGAATAAAATAGTATTGTTTCTTGATAAAAAAATAATAATAAACAAATAAATCATCAGACTTCTTACCACCAGCAAGTGTGTTTTTTTTACATCACATGTAAATATCTATGCAAATATTTGCTGGATTACTGTCTCAGCATTTCCATTGTATTGTGCTAGAGATGGATTGCATCAGCCCTTGGCAATGCCAGAAATTCCTGCGGCACATTCACATAATATCACACCATTGTACTAATTGTCCAACGTCTAACTGTAAACGAAAATAAATTAGACGAGCTAACTCTTCACCTAGCTTTGAAAAGATGAGGATATCACGAGTTGAGCTTAGACCTGTAAACGAACTGAACGCACACGAACGGAGGTATGTTCATGTTCGTTCATTAAGGAATATAGCTTGTTCATGTTCGTTCATTTAATAAATAAACGAATATAAACGAACACGAACGAACGAACATAAACAAACACAATAAACGAACAACACAAACATAAAAAAAAACTTATTCGAACACAACAAACGAATATAAAAAAAGTAAACAATAAGAATAACAACTTAAAATTCATTAATATAACCTGCAACTTTAGAGTTAATTTGTTCGAATACGACAAAAACATACATAAATCATAAATAAGCTATATGAACATAATAAAGTCTTAAAGTTAATTTGTTCAACAAAACAATCTTCTTAAAATCCAAACAACTTCAATAATCTTTGTAACATATTCAACTTGCCCTCTGTTCGAACATAAATGAACGAACATAAATTAACATAAATAACGAACATAAACGAACATATAATCGAACGTTCACGAACATAAATGAACGAACGAACCCTTTGTTCATGTTCGTTCATTTAATTAAACAAACGCAAAATTTTGTTCATGTTCGTTCATTTAATAAATAAACGCACGTAAACGAACTTCCCGCCGCACGGTTCATGAACTATTCGCTGAACGTTCAGTTAATTTAAATGTCTAGTTGAGCTTGTAACATAATAAAACAAATGCTTTTATCATTTTGGTTAAAATACTGTCCATGTCCCTGCACTCTTCTTATATTTGGAATCTAGTCCTTTTATTTTTAGGAATTTGATCCAAAATAACTTATAATATATGATTTTAACCAATTTTTTTTTGGTTTGCAAAAATAATTAACGAATTCACAACTCAATTTCGAATTCGCAACACGAAAGTCAATTTCGCAACACAGTTTCCGAATTCGCAACTCGAATTTAGAATTCGCAACTCGAATTTGGAATTCGCAACTCGAATTTGGAATTCGCAACACGAATTTACCAAATTCACAACTCAGTTTTTAAATTCGTAACTCGAATTCGGATTTCGCAACTCGAATTCGCCAATTTCACAACTCAATTTTCGAAACATGAATTTGGAATTTAAAAATCGAGTTGTAAATTCGTGTTGCGAAAATGTGGAGAAGGCCAATTCTTTGTGCTGTGATGATTATTATGGTTGGAGTTGGTATGTGTACGGTGGTGATTGCATGGCTGGTCACATGTGCCTCCCATCATGGAGGCAAAGGGAGTGTTGACGAAAACGGGTAAAGAAAACGAAAGAACACGAGAATTTTACGAGGTTCGGCAATGTGCTTACGTCCTCGGTGCCTAGGCGGCGCTAGAAGTTTTATTCAATGATATTTTAGGTCTAGGTTACATCTCTATTTATAATAGAAAACCCTGGTACATAATTACAAAATCAACCCTGTAGCCATACCTAATAAATCTCCACCTTGGCGAATATCCTGCCCCTTGGAAACTTCAATGTGGGTTGGGTTACCTTGCTTCTTTAACAACTCGAAACATTCAACAAGTCCAAGCAATGCTTGAACTTGTCTGTCGTAACTGGCTTGGTAAACATATCAGCGGCATTCTCATCAGTATGTACCTTCTGAAACAAAACCTCTCCAGATGCAACCAACTCTCTGATCTTGTGGAACCTTACATCAATATGTTTAGTTCTAGCACGATACACCTGATTCTTAGCCAAGTGAATAGCACTTTGATTATCACAAAGCAACTGAACTCCACCTTGTTGAACACCCAACTCCTTCACTAAACCAGTAAGCCATAAAGCTTCTTTTGCAGCTTCAGCCGCTGCCATGTATTCAGCTTCAGTTGTAGATACTGCCACGACAGATTGAACAGTAGACTTCCAGCAAATAGGCCCTCCACCAAGAGTAAACACATACCCTGTCGTAGATCTTCTATTATCCAAGTCACCTGCATAATCTGAATCCACATATCCTACAACCAAAGGATTATCCCGCTGACTCCCAAAAACAATTCCATGTCCCACAGTACCCTTTAAGTACCGAAAGATCCACTTGACTGCATCCCAATGTTGCTTACCAGGTTTAGACATGTACTTACAAACTTGACTAACAGCATGAGCTAAATCAGGACGAGTACATACCATCGCATACATCAAGCAGCCAACAGCATTAGAATACGGAACCTTTGCCATATTTTCAGCTTCCTATCTGTCTTAGGGCACTGTTCTGATGAGAGCTTAAAGTGATTCGCCAATGGAGTGCTAACTGGTTTCGCGCTGCTCATCGCAAACCTTTCTAGCATTTTCTCAACATAACCCCGTTGAGATAGCCGCAGTTTCCTTGAGTCTCTGTCCCTGCAAATTTCCATTCCAAGAATTTTCTTTGCAGTACCTAAATCTTTCATATCAAATTCCTGACTCAATAAAGTTTTCAAACCGATAACATCATCCATGTTCTTCGCATCAATCAACATATCATCAACATACAGTAATAGAAAAATAAAAGAACCATCATCAAGGCTCTTAACATAGACACAACAATCATACTCACATCGGTTGTAGCCAATCTTGATCATATAGGAGTCAAACCGTTTATACCACTGTCTCGGAGACTGTTTAACCCGTACAAAGATTTCTTCAATCTGCAAACTAAATGCTCGTTTCCAGGTTGAGTGAAACCTTCAGGTTGCCGCATGTAGATATGCTCCTCTAAATCACCATGCAAAAAAGCAGTTTTAACATCCATCTGCTCTAAATGCAAATCCCAACTAGCCACCAATGCAAGTACTGCTCGGATTGAAGTGTGCCTGACCACAGGAGAAAAGATTTCATCATAATCAACTCCTTTCTGCTGTGAAAAACCCTTCGCTACCAAACGAGCCTTGAACTTCTCCCCCTCTTTTTCTATTACTGCTGGTTTCTTCTTATACACCCATTTGCAACCAATCGGCTTCTTACCCTCAGGAAGGGGAACTAACTCCCATGTGCGATTGTGATTCAAAGACTCCATCTCCTCAACCATGGCTGCCATCCACTTGTCGTTTTCCTGACTAGTAACGGCATCATGAAAAGTAACTGGATCATCACTGCTAACAGTAAGTGCAAAAGATACCAAGTCTTCAAAACCCAATCTGTTTGGAGGCTTTATATTCGTCCGTCTCACCCTGTCTCTGGCGAGACTATAATCCTGCAAATCATCCGTAGTGGAACCACCAGAAGTCGGTTGAGAAGTTTCTGGTTTCTCAACTGGAAACTGCTCGAAATCTACCACTGTCGTGTCTTGCTTCTGCTGCAACATAGACTGTCATCAAAAACGACATCTCTACTAATCACAACTTTCTTCGCAACTGGATCCCAGAACTTGAATCCTTTGACACCTTTCTTGTAACCCAGAAAAATGCACTCCTTCGATTTTGCATCAAGTTTGGATCTCTCATCAGCAGGTACATGCACATAAGCAGGACAACCAAAAATCCGTAAGTTATCAAAACTAACATCATGACCAGTCCATAGCTCTTCTGCAACTTTCCCAGCCAGCGATGCCCTTGGCGATCTGTTGATAAGGTAACACGCCATGTTAACAGCCTCAGCCCAGAAGTGTTTGGGAAGCCCCGCATTCAACCGCAAACATCTGGCTCTTTCATTCAACGACCTGTTCATTCGTTCCGCAACACCATTCTGTTGTGGTGTCTTGCGCACTGTAAAATGCCTCTGAATCCCATGCTCCTTACAGAATTGTAGGAACTGTGAATCTGTGTACTCCGTACCATTGTCAGACCGCAAACACTTGATTTTTCATCCTGTTTGGTTTTCTACCTCAGCTTTCCACAGCTTGAACTTCTCAAAAACTTCAGATTTCTGTTTCAAAAAATACACCCAAACTTTCCGTGAAAAATCATCAATAAAAGTAACATAGTACCTAGATCCACCCAAAGACGATGTCGTGGAAGGCCCCCATACATCAGAATGCACATAATCAAGAATCCCTTGAGTTGTGTGCTTCGCAGTCTTGAAACGGACTTTAGTCTGTTTACCAAGAACACAATACTTGCAAAAATCGAGCTTACAGCTTTTGACACCATGCAACAAGTTTCTCTTGTGTAATTCTGCCATACCACGTTCACTAAGATGAGCAAGGCGCATATGCCACAATTTTGTCGTATCATCACAGGACTCAACAGAGTGAACTCCACCTGCAACGGTACTCCCTAACAATCTGTAGATATTCCCTGCAGTCATCTTGCCTTTCATCACAGTCAATGCTCCTTTAACAATCCGAATGGTTTCCCTATCCTCGTCAGCCTTAGGGATAAAACCATTCTTGTGCAAAGTGCCCAAGGAAATCAAATTCTTCTTCAAGTCTGGGATATGTCGAACACCACTCAACGTCCGAACGGAGCCATCGTGCATCTTAATTCTGACATCACCAATACCAACAATATTGCAACATCGATCATCACCCAAATAAACCGAACCAGAATTAACCGGCCTGTATGTCGAAAACCATTCCCTATTTGGCGTGATGTGATAAGAACATCCAGAATCAAGAATCCAAGCATCCGTCAATTGTGTCGTTGAAATAGAAAGCATATCACCCTCACTGCAATCAGAAGTATCATCCTCGACCACGTTCACAGACTTGGATGAGCCATCACGCTTCTCATCAGTCTGCTTTTTCAACTTCGGACAGTCTCGCTTCATATGTCCCGTCTCCTTGCACTTGTAACAGTGAATCGTCTTCTTATCCCTGGATTTGGATCTGGAATTCCGCTTCCCGGACCCTGCCTTCTCTGGCTTCCGTCCACGATCTCGATTACCCTTGACATATAAGCTATCGGCTTGAGAGCTTTCCCCTGCATTCTGCTTCCGCTGGTTTTGAGCCAACAAGGCTGCAGTAATCTCCTCAACGTTGATAGTCTCTTTCCCATATGTAAGAGTAGTCACCATGTGTTCGTAAGAGGAAGGCAACGAACACAACAGAATCATCGCTATGTCTTCATCCTCAATTTTCACATCAAGCCGAGCCAGATCAGAAACGATTTGATTGAAGACATTCACGTGTTGCGCCAAATCGTGATCGTCCTGCATCTTCAGCCCATACAGCCGCTGCTTCAGATACAGTTTTGTCGTTAAGGATTTGGACATAAACTGACTTTCCAACTTCCTCCAAATTTCGTCTGGAGACGATAGATGCATGACGTGATACATGACCTCGTCCGCCAAGCATAATCGTATGGTTCCTGCCGCTCGCTGCTGCAATTCTTCCCAATCTTCCTCATCTATCGATGCCAGCTTTGTAGGTCGCAAAGCCTTCAAGATCCCTTGCTGCGCCAATAGATCCTTCACCCTCGTTTGCCATAATCCGAAGTTACCCTGACCATCGAATTTCGCGACTTCGAATTTTGCTCCTGACATCTGATACCAATTGTTGACGAAAACGGGTAAAGAAAAACGAAAGAACACGAGAATTTTACGAGGTTCGGCAATGTGCTTACGTCCTCGGTGCCTAGGCGGCGCTAGAAGTTTTATTCAATGATATTTTAGGTCTAGGTTACATCTCTATTTATAATAGAAAACCCTGGTACATAATTACAAAATCAACCCTGTACCGTACCGCGGGGGCTTTGCCCCCGCACCCCCAACCCACATAATTGGTAACCCCACAACGAGACTTTCTTTGTAAGGACAGTTGATGTTCGCTCACTCCGCTCCATCTCCTGTCCTCTTTACTGGTATATTTATGAGCCATACCTAACAGGGAGGCCCCCCATGTTGAAAAAAATTAACATGAATTCAAGCATCGACTAAATGGGAAAATATCTTTGTTAATTTCGCAACTCAGTGTTTCTTCTGGACGTTGAATTAGGTAGAACAATATACGGTTCTTTCTATTATTATGGAAAAATTGCATAAACAATATAAGTGATAGGGTTGTTTAATTTATTATAAATTATTTCCTTCCCCCTCCCAGGTTTTCAACAATTTATCATCTTTTAGGTGGTTGAATCAGGCTGAGGGACTCGGTTCTACGAAGAAGATGACCGGAGAAGATGAGCTATATCCATCTAGTGTTAAGATGAGATTTCCCGTTTTCATTTTCCTCGAGGGTATCAGGCAGGTTTCCCAGAATTTGCTTTGCATTTGCATGCATTTATAATCGGACTTATTTATCTCTTTGAAAAGTTTCCATTAACAGATAATAACAAAGGATTAATGTGTGATATTCTGCAATTATATGAGCAGACATGTTTTTAAACTCGACGAGCTCGGATCGGAGATAGCACTGGTTATTGGTGGCATCCTTGGTCTCCTCCAAGCCATATTTCTGATTTCCGGAGCGAAACCTCTATTGAACTTCATGGGAATCGGTTCAGTAAGTAATCAGGTTGAGACAACAAGAACAGTCTCTTGAACCTCTGTTTTTGTTCAATGTCTTAAAGTTGCGAAATTGGCGAATTCGAGTTACGAATTTAAAAAATGAGTTGCGAATTTGACAAATTTATGTTACGAAATGTAAATTCTTGTTGCGAATTCGTTGGTTATTTTTATAAACCCAAAAAAAATTGGTTAAAATCATATATTATAAGACATTTTCGGTCACTCAAGTTATTTTCTCTAAAACAAATGCTTTTATCATTTTGGTTAAAATGTTGTCCATGTCCCTGCACTCTTCTTATATTTGGAATCTAGTCCTTTTATTTTTAGGAATTTGATCCCTCTACATTTCGGATTTAAAAGTTCAAGTCAGTTGAACGTTACAAATTTTATGGTAAACTCAAGTCCATTACAATGTCAATTTTTTGTTATATGACTATGTAGTTGCTATTTTTATTTATTTCAAAATGCCACATCAACAAATTTAGCAAGAGAATTTTAACTATGTTAACTAGACATGAATTTTTAAATCTGAGAAGTACAGGGACTAAATTCAGTGTGTGTCCTCATCAGCTGAGGCTCCTCGATACCAAGCCTCTTCCCAAAAGCAACCTAACCAAGATAGAAAATCGTATACTTAAGTTTCAAAAATACAAAACACGAAAATATCTGTAAATAAATTGAGATAGTTGCAAAATTTAATGTACTTGAAGTGAACTTGCAAGAGCATGTAAAGGCAAGCCTGTCACAAGTGTATCTTCACTTGGGCGAAGCAATTGTACCAAAGTCTCCTTCAAGGGCTTCAGCAAATTGGGGTCACGAGCAGCCAAGGGGCCTAAATGGGAGCATGCAACCCTTAGAGCACCAGAATGATCACCCAACCCAAGCAGTTTCAGAAACTCAACCTAAAACAAACAGAATGCTCAAGCTAAAATTCTTTGCATCTTATTGGCAATTTAGACACATTTACCTGGAATTTTTAATATTCAAGGCTAAAGCTACAGCCAGTACAAACTACACTAACCTGTTTGAATTGGAACAACAAAACAGGATTTTGCTCAAAGAAGTTTGGATCTAATGCATTAATTTCCTCCACGACCTCAGCAGCCATTCCCCTGCTAGCTAGCTCCTTCATCCGAAGAACAATTTCATATTTTTCTTCCAAGTTGGTATTTTCCACTCCCTTCACAATAAAAACTATGCTATTACCTATCAATTATAGTAAAACACAAAAAATTTCCAAAATGTAACTGTTATAACTTTGATATCCTTGTACTGGCAATTTGTAATGCAGTGCTAACCTCTTGTTTTCCGCATTGACTAAAATGATTATCAGAAGTAAAATCCAGTTCATCACATCTTCTCCTCCATCTCTTACGTTTACTTCTTTCGCCAGGTCCATGGCTTCAGTTTCTCAAGAGACTTGAATTTTCAGAATGATGTGACCCACTGGGGCTACAATCTTCGTGGTTATTGGTGGGCTCAGAAGCAATCTTAATTTGACATCAGTTCCTTGCATGTTGCTCAGATCAGTAGTAGCAGAAGTTTCACTATTTGAACGCTTAGCGCCTCTATGATCCACATCAATGGAAGATTCTGGTGGACTCTAGTTGATTACCTTTCACAGGTTCAGAAAGTGTGCTCATTCCTGAGAAAGGATAAATTGATCAGCATTACAGTCAAGACATGTATAGTAAAAATAAATTGATGTTAAGAGTTTAACTAGATGAAATGAAAATACCAGATTCCACAATTCCCCTGTAAACACAGTACTCATGAACAAGTTCATCAAGCACTGCATCATCCAATCTCATTCGACATATTTCATTCTGCATGCAAAGTCGCAACTTATCAACTGATACCCAAAAACGCCAATTAGATACTCTAGGCCAGACCCAGAAAGATCAAGTGATGTATGGGAGAGATATTTAGAATTTGAAATATTAATTAGACATCATAATCTCCAGTGTAAATCAGAAGATATAATCAAACAAACACTGGAAGTCATTTTCAAACTTGTATCCAACAAAAGATCTCCGTAATCTGTTGACATTCATCATAATTATACAATAACTGAGTCATTTTTAAACTTTTATCCGACAAAAAAATTAGTACTCTGTCAACATTCATCTCTGAGTTAAGGGAAATAGTATCATCACTGATTCAGAAGAGACAACAAAAAACCTGAATTTCCAAAAGTAAGGTATTGGGGGAGGAAGGTATTAGATTGTTAAAAATTTCAACCACCTGAAATGCCTCAAACAGATCACCCTTGACAAATCTCAAGCTATCTGTCGACAATGGTTTTCGTGCGAGTGGCGTTTATATATACGTAATAAATATAATAAATATATTTATATTATTATTATTATTATTCTTAATAGTTACAATTTTACAGGCCCCAGATAAAAATAATTACAACCCGAAGACCTAATTACAAGCATAGCCCAAAAACCCATGTTACAACTAGATTTGATCCAAATAGCCTAACAGACTCGGTTCAAACCAGATCCGACTCAAGCAGTAAAGCAGGCTCAAGGAGCAGGCCTAAGCTCAGTTTAGGGTTTCACACATATTCCAGTGCCGCAAGTTTCCTCAACCGTTCGATGCAGATGAAGATGGAAGGCCCAGATCTTCCATCAGTTAGGGTTTACCCTCTTAGTAGCCGCCGTTCCTCCACAACCATCCGATCCAGGAAGTAAATCGGCGGTCACCAGTGCAACCAGAAAAACCCTAGGGTGCCCATCGCAACCCTAGGGCTATTCCGGCGTCGCCATAGAGATAATGATGACTCCGCTGACGAACTCCCCAACCCAAGCGTGCCACGATGATGCCATATCATCTCAGATCGAAGCAAGATCTGGGTGCATTTAATGCACCCAGTCTCTCCACCACACAACTAATCACCCCTAGGGTGAGTCACCATCGTAGCTCCGGTGACTCATCGGGGTTCATGCTTTTAACCAGTCCGAAGGATGGTTCGACGAGGGCTATAAATGGCCCGATCCTGCAAAGAAAACCACAACAACGAGAAAGCAAGCAAACCAAGGCAGCAACATAAACCATTAAAAATCATAAAATAGGGAAAGAGAGGGAAACCTTACAGTCGTCGGAGATCTCAAACGCCACCGGAGAAGCCAAGTTTCGAAGGTATAACTCTTAGATCTACGTCGGTTTAAAGTTTTTAGAAGAAACGGTCACCAGAATCGGCTTTAGGACGGCCAAGGGGTCATTTTGATGTATTTTGGTAATTTCCGGCCACCACGCGGTGGGTGTTGGTACTGGCGTAAGGTGGTCGACGGTGGTCGGATTCCCTCTGGTGAGGGAATCCTAAAGAGGGTTGAGAGCTTCTCTCTCTAAGAGAGAGAAGCAAAACAAGGAAATGAGAGAAACGTCTCTCTAATTTCCGAACGACGTCGTTTTAGGAGGGGCGTAAATTCGCGCAAGGTTCAATTATACGTGTAATCCTTGTAATTTTTGTAATTATTCGATTTAGTAACTGAAAAGCATGTTTCAACATATTTTAATTTAGCTTTCAAGTTTTAATTAATTTTTATTTTAGTCATTATTACATATATATATATATATATATACATATTTAGGTTAAATAACATGTTTAGTCCCTTAAACATTAATAGTTCGTGTTTTAATCATGTATAAGTAAATTAGGGTAAACTACATACTTAATACATAATAATAGTATTATTTCGAATTAAGATAATTACTTTTTTATGTTTTAAATATTAATTATTGTTATATTAATTATTATTATTAGTACTTTAGGATTATTATTGTACATAATTTATACTTTTATAATTTTGATATTAAATATTATAATAAAATAAGTAATATTTATGTTTTGTATTATTTAGTAATTATCTATATTAAATTTAAATTTAGAAAGCAAGTTTATCATTGACTGCAAAGACACTAACTAATAAATAACGGTACCAATTTTGGGCATTTTTTGGGGTGTTAATCATTCCCCATACGTAACCGACTACCGAACTCATTTTTCTGGTAAGCAGACCCGAGTTGTATTATTCTAATATTATTCTTAGGAATTTTTATTAAAATAATATGACATTTTCGTGACCAAACTCACCGAATTAAAAGATTGGTGACGACTCTACAATTTGGTGTTTTATCTGATTCATGGAGGATAAATACTTACTTTTTCGAGACTAGTTACACCGTTTGGGGTGTACTATTTGCACTCTCCGTCGCCGGGCAGAGAAACGTCTCCATAGCTTGTCGACTCCACTGAGGATTTTAAAAAAAAAATGAGAGTCCAACTACCAATTTATTAATTATTCTTCTTTTCAGTAAATAATAATTTTTTTAAATTTTGTTTTAGTTATTTTTATTATTTTACTAATTTTTATTTTTTTATATGTACATATTTAATTTGAGTCATTAGAATAGAATAATACGTTGTATATATTACTTTATTTCTTTTTATGCTTTTCCTCTCCCACTGTGCACTGCATTCATAACATGAGCTAAAACCCCCTCTCTTTATCTTGTTTAAGTGAATGAGAAACTACTCCCTCGTGTGGTTTTCACCTTCGTATGGGATAGGGGACCATTCTTTGAGCTCACACCTTATGTTCCTCTCGTGGTTTTCACCTCCGTATGGACATAAGGAAGTGTGTTCCTTTGAATTGAACTTAATCCGAAAGTCTGTAATGGACCAGGATTGAGGGTTTAGCAGTCCAAGAGGACACCAACAAAGGACAACTCGCTGGCCCTTTTTACTCTAGAGCCAAAACCCAATATATAGCAAACCTAAAACTAGAGTTTAAGTAGAACCTAACCCAAATGAGTCTTGTAAGAACACAAGGAAAAACATGTTGAGTCTTTTTATTTTATTTAATATTATCTTATTTTCTGAATAAATGCATGCGAACTAGAAATCATGCGGTTAGGTTTATTTTTCCAGACAAAGCATGGAACTAGAAAGCATGAGGTTAGGATGTATATGATCTTTTCTTTCCATTAAGTGATACTAACCATTTTTTATATTATGTAAAAAAACACATTTTTGCTTTAATTTATTTATATTAATTTTTTTTGCTTGCATTGCATAAATCATGACATGGTCAAAGGTGTTGATTCAAGAGTGATCATCAAAATAAAAGATTTTTGTTATGGTCAAAGGGTTTCATGATCAAGTAAACTACAACACAGCCAAGGAAGGACATCATGATCCGAGGATAGAAGAGAGCTATGTGCCCAAAGATTGTATGTCCGTTGAAGAGCAAAAGGAGATACGAGAGATAAAGGAGAAAATGTCCAAGATAATGGATAGAATATCTGTTTTGACCAATGAAAAAAAGACTCCTGCACAAAAGGAGAGAGAGCTCAATGAACCTAATACTACAATCTCATATATACAAGGAACTTTTGATCCTAACCAATATGAGAAATTTTTCACAGTCACCATCCATACCAACAATTCGTCAAGAGACCCTAAGGAAATAATTATAAAAGTTTCCAGAGATGAAAAAAACCCTGTATTTAGAAATCATCATCATTTAAGAGTCATTTCCCAACTTCAGAAACTCAGGATCAATCTAGTTTGGTCGCTGATTATCCTGGCAGATCGATACCAAATGTATTCAAATATAAGAATATCAATAGTGGCATCCAGAAGGAAGGAAATCCGCTGAAGAATGAGGAACAAATACATCATTTGGAAACTGAAAATGATAAACTGAGGGCACAAATGGAAACTATGCGTGAGGATCTCCAAATGATCAGTCAAGCCTTTCAAAAGGTTGGTTTAGGAAATACCCCGGAAGAGTGGATAACAGGGGTCACTAGACTGAAAAAGAATTGTAAGAAACATGAAGATCAAGGTAAGAAGTTTTTTCATGATCTACGGGTTACAGAAGAAATGCGCGATACAACTGACATTAAGTTGAATAGATGTCAAGCCAAAAATCAAATTTTGAATAAGGTCATAATTAAAATGGAAGATTCATATCATATCTATCAGTATGGGATTAAAGTTGAACTAGAAGACATTAAAGCCAAATATAAGAAATTGATGACATTTTTGGATCCTGTACAAGAACTTATTGACCATAAAGATTCCCTTTCAAGGAAAAATGAACAGTATTGTTTACAAGTACATGAATTAACATGTAAGCTAAAGGAAAAAGATAATGTTATAAAGGAAGTTACTACCCAAGCGAGCAATGTGGCTCGTAAACTGATTGATTTAGCTGGCTTTACGCAAGAGTTAAAGCAGATTGAAAACTCTACAGCTGAGCACGAGTGAAAATTAATTTGGCTTTTGAATGAAATAAAGAAATTGAGAGTTAAAGCTATCCCTTATATGTAAAGTTTTGCTTGATATATAAAAACTTTAGTGTTTAATAAAAGTTGTTTTAAGATGATCACTCTTGAATGATACCTTTTTTCATACATACATTTGCATTGCACAAATTGCATTCCCATTTTTGCATTTTTGCACTTGCATTACATTTTTTTAAGTATTGTTACATACATGTAAATAATTCATGAAAGGTTTTTGTAACAGTAAAACCGAGATCATTTATTTATATTATTGTGTCATCATCATGGAAATAATGGGGCAATCTCATGAGGAATTGCAAGATCAGCTGCAAGAACAGTTTGATGGGGTACATCAGGATACGAATAATTCTAATGGAACATTCTCAACATATCTTATTTATCCCAACATTGTACCCTAATAAATTTGTCACTTCCACATCACTATAAATAACTTCTAATTGAATTCCAATTCTCACATCCGTTTACTATTAATATATAAATATGCAAGTCCAGATCAATCAATATCATAACATATCTATTACATAATAAAAGGTACCTGTTATCATCTCTTGATCATCAAAATCTTCATTAGTATTAATATTATACACTCGAGCAGTGGAACGTATTTCCTGTTGAGTAGAGGATTCAGGTTGACTTCTACCTCTTCCTCTACTTCTTCCTCTTTGAGACATCGAAGCAGATCACTCCGACTGTACTGGTTCTCCTGTCCCCAATGGACAATCTCTCATGAAATATCCCACTTCACCACATCGAAAACAAGCTCCAGTAACTACCCTACACGTTCCGTTATGGCTTCTTCTACAAATTTCACATTGTCTAATTTGACTCTGTTGTGCTCGTCCATCACCAGACCCTACAGATTGAGTCTGTCTATCTCTCATCTGACTTGATTCTCTTACAACGGATGCCATCGACTCTGATTGTGCTGGAGATCGGAAACCAAAATCTCTACTTCTCTTAGGTGGTACAAAACTTGATGAAGCCTCAGTTTTTTAGATGGTTGGGTTCTTTGATTTCCAAACCTTTCATTTTGAGCTCTCTCTAAGGCTTTAGCATAATTTACTACCTCTTGAAATGAGGATAAGTTCAACACTATCAGCATCTCTTTTTAAACTTGGGCGTAAGCCCTCAACAAACCACTCGCAAGCATTTTTCTCTGTAGGCACTAACTCTGCTACAAAGCGACTTAATTTATTAAATTCACACTCATACTCATATACAATGCGGTCTAATTGCTTCAGGTTCAAGATTTCTTGCTTCATTTGCCTGATAAACTGGTCTCCTATATATTTGTGTTTGAACTCTTTTAAGAACAAGGACCAGGTCACTTCGTCACTTGTCATTCTCAGAGTAACGTTTGTCCACCAGATTCTCGCTTGACCACGAAGCAAGGAGACCACTCCATCTAACTTCTCTACATTAGAACAGTGGAGACCATTTAACATAATTTTTACATCATTAAGCCAAAGGTCCGCAACAACAGGATCTTCTTCGGCTTCACCTTTAAACTCTGGAGCTCCTAAGCCCTTCAACTCCTTTGCAACATTCATTCTCGGAGTTGAAGTTGCAGGAGGTTGGAAACACGTCAATACCGCATCTAATGTTCTAAAGAACACATCTTGATCAGTTACAAGCACTTCAGAATGTGCATGTTCTTCACCTTGCCTGGCCAGGGCAGGTGAATTACTACTTTTAGCGGGCCTATCATCTCCTGCTTCACTTCTAGAGCTACCATGTCCGGACATCTATAAGAACATAACCATATCATTCTATTAGCAAAACAACATACTTATTATTATATCAGATCAGAAGTTTTCACTATTTTGTTAGCATGAATACTTTATAGGACACTCTAGACTCTGGTTTATGCCGAGAATCGACTAAACCGTAGTTCTGATACCATTAAATGTAACACCCTCAACCTGTACCCGACCCGGATACGAGTCCGAGGTGTCACATTGACTTTTCAAACTTTGACTCTTGACTAAAAATCAAGGAAATTTAAAACTTTCATTAAAATAACATTGTTACTTTACACAAGTTAACCAAAACAAGACAAAACTGATCAGAGCATTTGTAACCAACATTTTTCTTACATGCCAACACTATACACGACAAAAGACATACTTTATCCGTTACTTCTGATCTGATCTTGTAGCAGTGTTGTTGTTCTTGCCACCCTATTTCCGCTCTTCATGATTCTTGGTACCTACGTATAAATCACTTATACGCTAAGTCATAGACTTAGTGAGACATATAAATATAATAATAATGCATTCCGTATGAATATAAATATACAATCTATCTATTCAATCATGTCATATACAATTCAAGGTAAACAATAATAATATGGTAACATATAACTATAACAATGCAATTACCTTTGATAACCTTTTATAGGCCCATGTACATTTTTGAGAACTCAAGGTATTCGAGTACATTGAGGTTGTGCACTATGCTATCACCACAGCTCATATGGGTCCCACTAGGGGCTATGAAATTTGTCCCGAATGACCACTCCTTAAGAACCATATATATATTCCAGTGGATCAAATCTGTCTCAAAAGACCCTGTAAATGTTCCCAATGATACATATATGTCCCGAAGGACCACGTAGAACCCTCGACTCTTGGCATGCCAACTATACCTATAGCTCTCATATCGTATATCATGGGCATTATTCTTATGTTTCATATGTTCATGTATTCATGTCATTTCTCTTATGATCACATAACTCATATCACTTACCATGTCACATGTACATTTGAATCTATTCACATATATCATTTATCAAATCATATGAGCATATATACTTTATGTATGTATTATTAATAATTATCATATATGCATGTTCATAACTATGGTGCTATGAAAATCAACATAGGAATTAGAATTATCACAAGTCTTATTCCATTGTATCATACTTATAATATGTACTCACCTTAGCCTTGCTTTGACTCGATTCTAATCCTTAAATTGTTTCGGAACGAGATTATGTTCTAAATCTACATATTAATACATTGATACATATCATTATACTAATTAATATATTCTAAACTATCATTCCTTAGGCTAATAAGAAAACTATTTTTATCTTTTAATGAAGATATGCATCGATGCACTACACCATGTATCGATGCATCCCTTGACGGGTGCATCAATGCACTATCTATGCATCGATGCATAAATCCCATTTGATGTTTATATTTTTAAGCGGGTGCATCGATGCAATCTTTATGCATTGATGCACTAATGGCATTCGATGTTTCCATTTTTAATGGGTGCATCAATGCACTTCCTGTGCATCGATACACACTGAACAATTTCTGGAAATACCCTTGATGCATCGGTACACATTGAATGTGCATCGATGCACATAGCCTAGAAATGTCATTTTAAGCTCGAAACTCATCAACTCTTCACTCAATTCTTCTAGTTTAAGCCCCTATCATGTCATTAAACTCAACTACCATTACTTAAACCAACTTATATCCATATAAACCCTCTTTATCTTCCATATCTCATCATGATTCTTAAATTTTAAGAATCTTACCAAACTTTCAACTTTGTTATTAATCCTTTCCAACTTCACAAATCTCTTATTCTTTTTTATGGAAAGTCAAATTTAACTTTCAATTCTTATTATAAACTCTATTTCAAGATTTCACTCAAGAACTCCAAACCTTTAATCTTCCCTAACTCCTTTATCTTTTGATTTTAAGATAACTTAAGCTTTCCTTAAGCTTAGTTATACTCTAACGATCATAACCCAACCTTAATTTAACCAGAAATTATCTAAATAGAAAACTCACATTTGCTTGGCTTCACACGTGAAGAAGAAGAGAAAGGAAGAGAACTCTGGAAACCTCTAAACTTTTTTTCCTTCCTTCCACATGTATATATATATATACCATTATTAAATATTTTTTCTTTGCAATTGACCATACTATCCTTTCATTCCTCATTCTTTTCAATTTAATCCTACACCACATTTCTCATATAAGTCTTTAAACCATTCAATTATTCTAATTAAATCTCCAAATTTTGAAATCTTACAATTTAGTCACTAACCCGATATTGAGGATGTTACAGTTTTCATAGATGGCATGTTCTTCCCCACATCTACCTTTCTTCGAAATATTTTACTTTTCAAAGATGGATGGTGAGCCTGATAGATGCATCACAAGGCTCTCATCAAAAGAAGATGGACCAACGCTTCTAATTGACCCACACAACCAAGCCTTTTTTGGTCAACATGTCTTTTGGAGTTACAACCGGTTCCAACGATTCTTGAATCGCATCAATCCAATATCGAGAACTCAAGATACATTCATTTTGGTGAAGATAGTGCATGAAGAAATTCCTATACGAGATTTTGTAATTATTACCAATTTTCAATAATTTTATTTATTATTTGTAATATAATTTAATATAGGATGATGCATTATCATTTAGGATTAGATTTATTATTTTATTAGGAATTAATATCAAGTTAAAACATTATTCTTAGTTTATTATTATATTTATTCATTAGCTATTTAAGACTTTTAGAACTCTCCTATATAGGGGAGGCTTCATTCAACTTTGTAAGAACATCTTTTTATTGAATACAATACATTGAGAGTTTATCTTTGCAAGTGTTGATTACTTGTGCCTTTGACGCTTCTTTTCATTAAGTTCTTTGTAAGAGAGATCTTCACATTCCAGTTTGCTTCTTCATTACGATTAGGAGGGCTAGTTAAAGTCATTTATCTAGTTTGTATTTTCATTGTGACTAGTAGGGTTCGATAGGACAATTATCCATCTATATCCATCTTCCACAACTCCATCATCTTCTTCTTCCATTCAAATTCTTTTACTTTCTTCATCGAGCTTTCTAAATTTGATTCCTCAATGAGAGCAACATTTATTCATCCGTTGTCGCTTCTCTATCAGAGCCTGGCCACTCTAAAATCGTCGGGGCACTGATATTACGGTACCCTTTCGGTGGACATCTACTGGGATTATCGTATGGTATAGGGATCACATTACCTCTAGGGGTTTTCATGAGCGTTGACCCATTGACTATGTTCATCTAATATTTTAATTGATTTATTCTTTATAATTATATCATTATTTGAATTTAAAACTGTATAATTTTTCAATAAAGTTAAACTGACTTTATCATTATGAGAATTGAAAGATAAGTTATTATTGTCTAAACTTCAAGATTTTAATTTTTTAAAATTAAAAATAAAATTTTATTATTTAAGAGGAGTCAATACCTATACCAGACATAATAAAGTTATTTTCGACAGACAAAACAAATTATAATTCTACGAAGGATGTTGGAAAAAAAGGAATTTTAGGAGAGAAGATTTCTCCAATTTTTACTTTTTCAAAGATGAGATAGAGCTGATGTTTACCTACGTATCATTGTGGAACATTGTACTCCATTTTGGAAATTTATTAATTAATTGTTTATTTACATTATCAAACATTATATATATATATAAATACTAAGAAGTTTCATTTGGTTAATGAAACTTTTGAACGGTTCATTATTTGTGTGATTAAGCTGTCTTCTTATCACTAAATTACATCAAAGAGAATTTGAATATCAATGAAAGTTTCAATACGTTTAAGTATTGAAACGGATAAAAGTGATAGTTTTAATACTAAATACGTTATAGACACTCGTTTTTGTCCAAAATTTATTATTATTATTTATTATTATTAAGTATTATTATTATTATTATTATTATTATTATCATCATCATAAATAAATTATTAATATTATTTTGTTTTGTTTATAGGCAGATCCAGTGGAGACACAAATAACCAAACAGTGACCCAACACCACATCCCACAAGGATGAAGACCACAACAAATACAACCAAGCCTGCCCGGTTTCGGCCCAGGACTAGAGCCCAATAGCAGACCCAACTGGAGCCTAATAGCAGACCCAAAATTTGATTAGGGTTTTCTCACCCTTAGCCTAGTGTCGCTCAAACTCATCCACACGATCTGGACTCAAATTAACGATCTAGATCAATAACTATTTAGGGTTTTTAGTAATCCTTCTAGCACCAACCGTTAGATCTGGACCCATCCAACGATTTATATCACTTGAAGTTAGGGTTTTCATCTAAACCCTTCATCTGTCGGCTAGTCCAGCTATTGGATAAGTTCAGATCCAATGATCCAGATGACAAATAGGGTCTGGAACCTTAGCTGCTCTCAATTGCCACCACCGCCGCCTAAGCCGAGCATCTCCCATCACTGCCGCTACCACCTACTGACGCCGCCGTTTCAACCTACAGTGATAGGAAATCAACATCAAATGTGAAAAAAAGACAAATCAATAAAAAAAACACAATAAAAATATAAGAAGAAAATCCTGAGGAAAATCCAGTGAAATGATGCCCCTACCGATAGATCTCATCATTTCTACCCGAAAAGTAACCATAAATCAACATGCAAGGATTATTTTCGGGGGCATTTGAATTCGGAAGAGAGGTTTGGGAACAAGAGGAAACTTCAAACAACAAAAATTTGTGGAGAGAGTGATTCGAAGGAAACCAGAAAAAAACAAACGAAAGAAAAAAAGCTTTCGAGTTAACGAGAAAAGACATACCTTTTAGGGAGATCCGACCGTCGGTAACCTCATCGGAACTAAGAAACCCACCACCGAAGGTAAAGCTTTTTTTTATAGTTCTAGGGTTTCGGACGGGGTTGATTTTGGGTTTTAGGTGTTCGAGGGGTTAGGTTTCAGAAGAGAAAGAGAGAGGAGAGAAAAAGGGGCTTTTTTGTTTGGTTTCCCACACTATCATCGCCGATTTACGGCGACCGTGGCCTTCAAATCTTTCCCCACGGCGGGGAAACGAAGAGAGGAGGGGAGAAGAGTTGAAAGCGCTTTCTCTTTTTCCCTTAGGCTAAAAAAAACAGAAATGAGGCAAATGAGAGGGGAATAGTCAGTTCGGGTTCAGTTTTAAACATACGTACCATATGTGAAACAACTAGTTTTGGGAGGGGGTAGGGTTGTATTTTCGCACGTGAGATAATATCAGTTTTAGTCCTTCTGACTTTGTAACCTGACCTTTTGACCATTAAATGAAATGTTGTGTTATTTTGTTTCGAGTTTTTAATATTTCAATGTTCATATTTAAGTCACCAGTTTATAGATTGTATCATGTTTGCTCATATTTGAATCTGACAATACAGTTTACGAATCTTCTGTTTTGTATAATTTTTTTGTATAAATGCCTTTAGGTAGAATTGTTATTTACCCTTCCATGTTTCTGGTTTAGTTTATTTTAGTCCTTAATATTATTTATGGATTATTGTTGTTTCCAGTACCTTTATCGTTTAATATGTTCGATTGTGGCTCTTGTTTGTTTGATATTGCTGTTTGGTCCTTTAAGTCTTTGTTAATACCATTTTGATCCTTTGAATCACCAAATAGGCCTATTTTCTGTTGTTTGTATTCTGATCTGTATTTCCTTGATTTTTATTCTAGTCCTTTATGTATATATGTATACATATTTGTACGTGAGAGTAGCATTACTAGTACATTATGGTTGAATATGTTTTATATTAAATAAATATTGTAGCCCTATTTACGACGAATATTTTTTTTCTTTATATATATATATATATATATATATATATATATATATGTATTGTTTTTTCTATATATTTCAATTCGTATTTAGTTTTCATCAAACTCTTTTATTTTTTACTCGAATATTTTCAAGAACACTTATTTGTAGAATAGGCGTGGAAAACATTGTTTGATTGAAGTAGTGTAATTCGATACGAAGTTCGAACGAAGTATGAACTTGGAAAACGTGAGCCTTTTTTTATGTATTTATTAAAATGATAGTAATATTTTTATTTTATTTTTATAATATTTTATTTTTTATTATGTTTTATTTAATTTTAGTATTAATGATTTATGTCTTCAAAGAAGCTAATTATAAATTATTTTATGTAAAATTTGATATTACTTTAATATTTTAAATAATTCGAAGATAGAATATTCTTTTACAAATAAGAAATAGGTGAGATAACTTTCGGGGATTGCAAATCTCAATATTTCTTGTCAAGTCAAAGAATTTTCTTTAATAATTAATTCAGAATAAATTAATCAATATTCAATAAATAGATCATAATTTAATTTTTATATTTGAATTTATAATTTCCATCATTTACGTCAGTATATAAGCTACTAAGTACTAATTTTGGGCATTGTTGGGGTTAATCATTCTCCACGTGTAATCAACTTTCGGATCCTAAAAATTGAATTTGTGGTAAATGCATATCCGCTTTTATCTTTTAAATAATTTTTCTGAATTTTTTAAAAAGATTTTTTTAGGTATTTGATCTACCTGGCCTAAAGGTCGATGACGACGTCGATTCGAAATAATTCAAAATCCTAATTTTTATACTAAAGTCATAGTTATTTTTTAAAACATAATTGTTTTTTAAAAATTGGTTACGATACACGTAGTTTACCCTTGAATTTATAACAGTAAACGCTAGTGTTTAGGAAACGACAGATCAAGGGGAAGAAAATGCAAAACATTTGGTCCCTGAGTTACCTAACTTAACGTAATCCAGGTGGTCTACCACCTACTAGACCTACCAATGAGGAATGGGAATGTTACTCTCTTCTCAAATTGCAAAATTATTGACCCTCTGGTTTTTGTCAAATAATTGCATTCATTTTTACTTCCGGCATTGGAATATACATATTAAACAGTGGGTTTAATATTTATTAAGAATAAAAGTTGTTTTTCCTATTTCTCCGATAGGAATTGTTCAAAAAAATTGTTTAAATATTTTTACTGCAGGGATTGGAATATAGTTATTATGTTGGCTATAATTCATAATTGTAGGAAATATTTCCCAAATAGATTAATATTATAATTCATAAAAAAAGTTGATTTTGCAAAGGATTTGCTTCCCAATTATTTCAAGCACAACAACTTTTCCAGCTTCGTCCGTCAGCTCAATACTTACGTAAGCTTTTCATATTCTCAATTATTCTACATCTAGATCACATACGGCATAATTATGTTAATTCCTCCATTATTTAATTTATTATATATTAAACCGTTTCCTTCCAACTTTGAGTTAAAAGATGGGTACTTTCTTTACAATTTTCCTTTTAAAAAAAAATCTCACTGGTTTGTCTTAAAAACTTAATTAAAGATTAAATAGTAGGTTTCATTAAGATGGGGATAGGTGAACTATAATTGGATGAGTTAATTGAATTTGAAATATATCGGAAATGATTACACTATCATATTTAAATAATGATATTAATACTTACTTTTTTAAAATTATTAAATTACTGTTAAATCATAATTACTTATAAAATATCATTAAGTTTTAGTAATATATTATCATTATATCATAATAATTATTTTGTGATATAAATTTAATAATTATTTTATAATTTTAAAAATTTTAATAAATAAAAAATTATTTTAATATAACTTTATCTATTAATTAACCCTTCAAGAACTCTGGTTTTATCAATTTTTTCCTCAAAAAAAAGGTTTACGAATTATTTACAAACATTAGGTGAGGGGTTACGATCGTCTTTTCCTGTTTCTGTAATTCCACGGACTGTGAACATGTATGAATCTACCGTTTTATTACAGGGATTTCGAAAGGTTGTTCCAGACAAATGGGAATTCGCCAACGACAACTTCAAGCGAGGGCAAAAAGAGCTCTTGTCGGAAATCCGTCGCCGGAAGGCGGTGACAACATCGTCGGCGAACGGAAAACCAACTGATGCGACACCTTCATCTCCGACTGATTCTGGTGAGGATCTAGGTCCACTTCCACATCGACATCACCGGGCTCAAAGAACCCGGGATCAGTGGAAACGAAGCCGGCAGCCATGACTGGATTCGCCAATTTATCAGACGAGAACGAGAAACTGAAAAAGGATAACGAGATGCTGAGCTCAGAGCTGGCGCAAGCCAAGAAGCAGTGCGACGAGCTGGTTGCGTTTCTAACTGAATGCGTGAAGGTAGGGCCGGATCAGATCAATCACATCATGCGGAAAGGAATCTGTGGGTCTACCCATGATGGCAGTGCTGGTGATTGCAGTTGCTACGGTGACGATAACGATGATGGTGACGAAAACGGCGATGGCGAAGAAGGAAATGGAAGTTTGAAACTGTTTGGGGATGGTTGAAAAGCACAGGATAGAAGCGGGCACGCGAGGGGAAAATCATGTACGGTGGGCCACACGCAAAAGAGATGAAGACCGTCGATTTTGACCACGTGGCTACGGTGATTAAAAGCGGCAAGGTTTGCAACTGAGCCAATTGGTCAAAATCGATGGTTTCCTTTAGGAATGAAATTAAACGGTTTTTATTTTATTTTATAATTTTAGTAAGTAATTTTATAAATAAATAAAATATGTATATTTGTAGTTCCTTTTACGAGGTATGGTGGGTCAAATAGTCAGCAACTGCGGGATGCAAATGCTCCTTCAACTTTGCTTTTAATGTTATAAATCGTTGTTTCTTTTAGATATTATGGAATTGGGGTTAATTTTCTTACAATTGACCATTTTGACAATTACATCTAATTTCAGAACGTTTGATGGTAACTTTTAATTGGTTGCTTATTTTTATAGCAAATACAGAAAAATGATGATCACTTGTAATGAACGTTAAGAATTTTTTATTTCAAATATCATGAGGTGTGATTAAAATTGGATCAAATCACAACCAAAATGTTTCCAATCCGTATTTCTCTAGTTAGATCTTTTCCTTCGAGTTCTGATCTCATATTAGCCCTCGGTAAAAATTATTTATTTTTGATAGAAAGACGCTGCTTTTATTAATAATAAAAAATATTTAAATTTACAATGAAAATTTACGAGCATAATCATTGTGGACACCAAATTTTGTCTATATGCATATATATATATATATATATATATATATATATATATATATATATATATATACTTAAATTAATACATTTCTTTTTTTTTTCTCTTTACAAACCCAACACAACAAAGTCCAGCAGAAATGTGTGAGGCCCAATAGACCTAGCTTTTCACTCCGAAAGACTCCCCAACATCGTTTCTCACCCAGCTTGGTCAAACCGTCGCTTATCACGCAACCAATGTCGAACTCCTCGGCACCACGGCGACGTGTGAACACTAACAAAGCCAACA
This sequence comes from Hibiscus syriacus, assembly GCF_006381635.1. NCBI lineage: Eukaryota > Viridiplantae > Streptophyta > Magnoliopsida > Malvales > Malvaceae > Hibiscus > Hibiscus syriacus. Next base: position 1,501,627 of record NW_024062608.1, read on the forward strand.
AGGCAAACAACCATTAGACTCTCAACAACCCGAGAGTTTTACTCATAATATGATTCTAAAAATAGTATTTTTTTTCAGTATAAATAAACATGTAACTATACGAATTGCAGACACAGAGATTACAAGAAAAATACAGAGAAGAAACGAGAGAAACAAAAGCACGAAAAATTACGAGAGGAACAGAGGAAGACTCGAACGAAAACTAGAAAAAAATAAAAAAAAGGGTACCATATTCATTCGAAGTTAAAAAAAAAAAGAACCGTTCGAGGGGATCCATTAGAGAAAACCAGAAATCATTTCTCAAATACAAAGAAGTAAACAAAGAGCCAAGTAAAAAACATGACCTTTCCTTTCGAAGAAGGCAATTTTCGTTCACCAGAGCCAAGAACCTTCAAAAGGTAGCCTCTTTTCTTTGTTAAACTGTGCAAAAATCTTGTTGTGGGTCTGAAAAATAGCGATCTAAAGTGTTTTGTTCGGAAAAGGTTGTTTGGTGGTCGTAAGCTTCTTATCGGAACACTTTAGGAGTGATGGCCATGGTCATCTTTATCTCAAAGAAAAAGGAAATGTTGAGAAGGAGGCGGTAGAGGTGTCTGGAGGATTAGTTTAGGGTTTTGGTCTTTCAACTTGAATAAAATTTTGTTAAGAAACCTTCGTTTATGACTTGTGCCTGGGCTCCATAGACCCGTCATGATTAAGTGTACCTCGTCCTTTTCAAAACTAAAAGCCCTTTGGTATTTTGCATCAAAAGCTTTTTTATAAAGCTTCTGACATCTTACAATTGCCACCTCTTTTAATCAAAATGGAATCTGCTACTTTCTTAGTTCGTATATCCATGTTAATTTTTTGGTACTCATCTTTTAATGGCTCATTACCCATCCATCATTTATTTAATAATTTTGACTTTGTTCGCTATATTTTTAATTATTATATTCTTATCACTAACCCCGTGTTAAGTTCATGTTTGAATCTGATCATGGAATCTATTATTCTTTTGTTTTAATCACTATGAATTTTAAATGCATTTTCATATAATTATTTACTTTCCCTTTTAGATTTTTGTTTAATTTATTTTAGTCCTTAATATTGTTTAGGGGTTATTTTCACTTTCATGTATTTATTTTTTTATTTTTTAAAACATTTTTATTGTTATTTTATCTTTTTTTTCATCTCTTCGATTTACTTAATATTTATTTTTTTAATATAATATTTTTGACCTTTTAGGGGTAATTTCAATCGATCAAAGATAATTGTTCGAATTGAATTTTTAAATTTTAATTTAAATTCTTAATTTTCGTAATTAAAGACAACCGACAAATTAATTGGTACCGAAAGGGCGGTTCAAGGGTGCTAATCCTTCCTTGACCGTAATCGACTCCCGAGCCCGACATATTTATGGTAAAATACAGATTAGGTAAGATGGTGTCCGACCTACCTAAATGTTTTAAAATGGTCGGTGGCGACTCCAACCATTTAATCCAAGTCGAAGCCCAATTCCGGCCCAACCGAAAGACGGTTCAGACAGCTTGGCGACAGGTAAGTGAGTCAGGCTGAAATTAATTTTCGGTTGTCTTTTTTAGCGAAAGTTATAAATTTTAATTTTAATTTATTTATTCGATTCTAATTATTTACCTTTGATTATTTTCCAAGTAAATAGTTTTACTAATGTTTTTTAATGATTTCAGAATTTTCAAAATTGTCATCTCTAGCTCTATACCCGAGCTCTGAACCCTATTTAAGTGGAGGTGAAAGTGACGCATTCGTGTGAATTTATTCACCGTGCGGGCCTAGCAAGTAGCCTTCGGGATTCATATACCTTATGTCTTCGTGTGAATTTATTCACCGTGCGGGCATAAGGGAATGTTTCCTCTCGAGTTTAACTTAGTCCACACAAGCTTGTAATGAGCTTAGGACTAAGGGTCTGACAAGCCCAAGGGGGCACCAGCAAGGAGAACTCGAGTACCTTTTTAGAACCTAAACCGGGAGAGTACAGGGAATTAGAGCCCACCCCAAGACCTCATTCCAAACCCTAGGCTGCTTTATTTCCTGTTTTATTTTTTGTTCAAAGTATGCGAACTAGACAAATATGCGGTTAGGATTTGTTTGAAATTAGCATGCGGGACAGAGATCATGTCCGGGTAGGAATTAAAGCATATGGGGTAGATATCATGTGGGGTAGGATTTTTCATTTTTATTATTGTTTTGATTTACCTCACTAACTCTTTTTATTTTTTGTTTTCCTTTATTTTGTTTTTATCATTTGCAACATTTAAAAGAGGTGTTGATCCACAAAAAATGTTTGTTAAACATGAATAATCTGCATTAATAGATAAAGAGGTTATAATACAAAGAGATGAAAAACTCATAAGTCCAGCCATAGTCAAAGAATACTCAGGGGCAAAGGTTGCAGGGGTAAGACGAGGAAAATGTTACTGACCTGGAAAATCCCTTCAAAAACAACAAGAACAAGATGGCAAAACCCTAGCTAAGCTGGAGACCATTATTGATAAATTCTAGAAACAAGTCGATAAACTTCGGATGGAGGACTCCGATGGCATTTTCGTTTGGAACAAGCTCGATATAGAGTGAAAGAAAGAGATGCGTCATTCGAGACCTTTTTTGAGGCAAACAGCTCGTCACCTGCACAAGTTTAGCCAAAGGAACCTGAATGGTTTGATAGGATATTCAACCGGGAAAAAGGCGGAAGACGAATCAAATTGTCAGAAGCTGTGGGGGATCTATACCATCAATAAGTTTTCTATCTCTTCAAATGTAACACTTTTGTCACAAATAAGGGTTATTCAGAATAACATGCACATTTTTTAGATCAATGCCTCGGACATTTCATGTATCATGCATCATGCATTTAGATATTTTGCATTTTGTTATTTTTTTGCATTCACATTAACTAACATATACATGTCTCATCAAAAGGAGCAAATACTAGATACACCGCCTCAAGCGTTGGACACACCCCATCCGCATAACACCCGCCTGAAAAAGAAGAAGATGGAAGCAAGAATTGAGAAAATCGAGGAGAACATGTCCAAATTACAGAAAGAGCTAGAAGACAAGATAAACCAAAGCAGTCGAAATACTCTGGAAACAATCACAAAAAACCAAGAGTCCTTGGTTGATCAGATCGTTGCCAAGTTAGTTGGCCTAGAGCAGACCAGTGAGCCTGGGGCAGGTTCACCGGAAGGGGTAACCATACAACCTACCCCGCAAGTGGTTATCTCACCTGAAATCTTACCAGAACTTCGAGGGGGCTCATCTGCTGCAAAAGTGAAGCCCTCGTCCTCTGTATTTAACCCTAAGAACAATCCGGGTTATTACCATGTACCAAATTTGGATGAAGAGGACAAAGCGAGGAAGATGGAGGAAAAATTAAACAATTGGAGGACCAAATGAAGGTAGTCAAAGGAGACCATGACTACCATGAAATCGATGCCGCGGAATTCAGTCTAGTCCCAGACTTGGTTCTTCCTCTGAAATTTAAGTCCCCGAAATTCGAGAAGTTTGACGGGAATAGTTGTCCATCCGCTCACAACACCATGTTCTGCCGAAATATGACAGGATATGGAGGAAACGACCAACTCCTGATCCACTGCTTCCAGGAGAGTCTGTCGGGCTCATCCATTCAGTGGTACAACCAGTTAAGCCGATCAAATATCAAGATCTAGAAGGACCTGGCCAAGTCATTTCTGGAACAATACAAGCATATCAATGACATAAGGCCAGATCGAGTTATGCTACAAAGCATAGAAAAGAAGCATAACGAGAGTTTCAGGCAATACACACAAAAATGGAGGGATTTGACTGTGCAAGTTCATCCACCGTTGGATGAAAAGGAAACCCGAAAGCTCTTCGTACAGACCCTGAAGGCTCCATACTTTGGGCACCTGGTTACGATCACATAAGGAAACTTTTCAGACTTGGTTATGGCCGGAGAAATGATTGAGTCAGCTATAAAGCAAGGCAAAATTAAGGATGGGGAGGCCAGTAGGAAACCTCCTATGCGAGAGCGGGATTGAGAGATTAACAACATCAACCATTCCAGTAAAGGTGTTACGATCTCCAAACCGAAATCAACTATAGCCATACCGTCAGGTATTTCTAAACAAGATTCCAGAGAACCAAGGAGGGAAAGTGAACATTTCGACCATATTCCCATGACCTACAAAGAGCTTTACCATCAACTTCTTGACACCCATGTAGTGTCACCATACCCGGTGGAATCCATGAAGCCCCCATACCCCAAGTGGTATGATAAGAATGCGCATTGTGAATATTACGGCGGTGTCCCAGGGCACACAATTAAGAACTGTTACACATTCAAAAGAGTCGTACAGAAGATGTGTAACCAGAACTGGATCGACTTCAATAACTTGGGGGCATCCAAGTGAGGAAGATCATTTCATCATTTGAGGCATTATGTTTGAACTTGTTTTTTTTCCACTTTTTCAAGTTTTTGTAAGAACATTTGAATAAATTTATGTTACTTTAATGATGACGAGCAATGAATCACATTTGCAAACTTGTAATTCTTTGAATATCATTTGAATTAAGAAACTCTATGAGTGGTTCAAAGTTACAGATCTTTGACAAAGTAACATGTTTTAAAACAAGGACCTTGACCTTACCCAAAATATACCCTCAAACCCTGTACTATACTATTGCAATTAACCAATATAATCTTTTTCTTTCATAAGGTGCAGACACCATGGGGCATCATTTTTCATATGACATTACTATGTTTTTTATTTAAGACGTTCAATGACGATGATGATCTTTACAAATGAAAGAGTCGAGTAGGTGAATCCAGTTTAGGTCAGTTGCTTTAAAATTGAACTCTAAAGATGAAATTTTTGACTTTCAACAAACACCTAGGCTATAACAGGTTCTTCTTGACAATCTTAAGAAATTAAATCCGTAAAACTAAGCTATTCCACTAAGGCAATTGGTTATAGAGGAAACTTCAAAGCCCTGACCTTATGAGTAGATTACGTTCAAACCATGACATTGCTCGGACACTTGATAATTCGGTGTTTGCTCCACTACTCTTGTCAGGCCGAAGACTCTCTGATGAGATGAACCCTTCAGTTAACTTGAAAAAAGTGATTATAATATTAAGCTGTCCCTCTAAAGCAATTGGGTAAATGCCTCGGCTTTATGGATTCAGCTAGCCAGATAACGACAAGTTAAATCAAATTTATCTAAGAAAGAAATTTTCGGTAATGATGGACTAAGGGAGTTAAGGAACACCTGTTATAGTCAACTACACACGAGCACTCAAGAATTTAATTTTTTAGACCGATATTTTTTGCACTGCCTTTATTAGAGGAGCCTACAAAGCTTGAACAAATGGAAGATTTCAGATGACCGAAATAAAAGGTCTAGTAATTGATCATGCTAGTTGTGTTATTTTGTCCGCACCCAATTGAAATGCCAAAGCATGTTGCGATATTTCAAAAAAAATATTACATTTTGGGTTACCAAAACCTTGGAAAGGAGGCCAACCTAAAGACAACTCATCCATTCGAACATTTGTCAAAGAACTATATCTCTGAAAGCATTAAAAGAGCCATTAGTTCCCTTGATATACTTTGAACTCATGTTTATAATTTGATTCAATTGCGAGCATGAATTAAAGAGCAATATTTTACAACATTTTTTATCCTTTTCACTCCTAAAACAAGAAAAAAGAAAAAAAAACATTTTCAAACAGAACAGTCTTATATTTGAAAGGTCTGTAAAGCCAAAGCTCGAAAAGATAATGGGGCACGATCGATTCCATGGACCAAATTGGCAGACAAAACACGAGACTCTAGTCCAAGAGATAAAATATAATTCATTCATGTTGCATGCATCTTAGACATACCTAGGTGCATCACATTCATCATTTTAGCATACATGATTTTTTGCAGCTTTTAGAGTCAAGTTTCGACTTCAGGATGAAGGATACTCGATTCATAAATGCCTTTAAAGAACGATGGCGGTTGCTTAACTCAGTGGTGATCGACTTGACATATCTACAGATCTTAATGTCAACTTCAGATGAGTTCGAGAACCAGTTCAGAATAAATTCAGTTCGACTCAACTCAACAACGAACAACATATTTCAAGTTAATGTCTTCAAGCCAGATTTCAATTCCACGACAGAAGATATCCGGCTGACAGAATTCATTAGTGGGCTTTCCCGTAAAATGGGAGTCATTCAAAGATCATCTCATTTGGTTCAGACTCGCTCAGAGGAACCACCTGAAAAACTACGACCGACTTAGACCTGTGAAGAGAAGCCATTTTTTAAGCTAACATTTGCAATATAGCTCAAGACAAGAAGGGCTATTTGCCAACCAAAGACCTTCGAGTTCGACTACGCTCAGCACCAAGGCACATCATTTGCAGCATAGCTTAAGTCGAAAAGGGCTATCTGCCAAAGACCCCCGAGTTCGATTACACTCAGCTTCGAGGGCATATCATTTGCAGTATAACTCAAGGCTAGAAAGGTTATCTGCCAACAAAAGACCTTCGAGTTCGACTATGCTCAGCTCCAAGGCACATTATTTGCAGCATAGCTTAAGTTGAGAAGGGTTATCTGCCAAAGACCCTCGAGTTCGATTACACTCAGCTTCGAGGGCTCATCATTTACAATATAACTCAAGGCTAGAAGGGTTATCTATCACCAAAGACCTTCGAGTTCGACTACGCTTAGCTCTAAGGCGCATCATTTGCAGCATAGCTTAAGTCGAGAAGGGCTATCTGCCAAAGACCCTCGAGTTCGATTAAATTCAGCTTCGAGGGCACACCATTTACAGCATAACTCAAGGCTAGAGGGGTTATCTGTCACCAAAGACCTTCGAGTTCGACTACGCTCAGCTCTAAGACGCATCATTTGTAGCATAGCTTAAGTCGAGAAGGGCTATATGCCAAAGACCCTCAAGTTCGATCACACTCAACTTCGAGGGCATATCATTTACAGCATAACTCAAGGCTATAAGGGTTATCTGTCACCAAAAACCTTCGAGTTCGACTACGCTCAGCTCCAAGGCATATCATTTGCAGCACAACTTAAATCTAGAATGGTTGTCTGCCAACAAAAGACCTTTGAGTTCGACTACGCTAAGCTCAACGACACATCATTTGCAGCATAGCTTAAGTCGAGAAGGGCTATCTGCCAAATACCCTCAAGTTCGATTACACTCAGCTTCGAGGGCACATCATTTACAGTATAGCTTAAGTCGAGAAGGGCTATCTGCCAAAGGACCTCGAGTTCGATTACACTCAGCGTCTAGGGCACATCATTTACAGCATAACTAAAGGCTAGAAGGGTTATCTGTTACCAAAGACCTTCGAGTTCGACTACGCTTAGCTCCAAGGCACATCATTTGCAGTATAGCTTGTCGAGAAGGGCTATCTGCCAACCGAAGACCTCCAAGTTCAATTACATTCAGCTCAGAGGCAAACCAAATTTACAGCATAGCTCAAGGCAAAAAAGGCTATCTGTTAATAAAATTATCGAGTTCGGTTCCATTCAGCTCGATGACACATCATTCACACTACTTTCCGGTTGCAGTCGAGGTTTTCAAGACGAGAAGAAGACCTAGGTTAACCATGCCTTAGTGACAAGAAACTGTTTCAGAAAAGCTATCTGTCAACGTCCGTTGAGTTCGATTCTATTCAGCTCGAGGGCTTATCAACCACAAGGTGGAGTCAAAGAACTATTTTCCACTTGAATTTCCAACTAAGGTCTTTAAGCCGAGAAAAAGATCGAGGTTGACTACAGTTTGGCAACGAGAAGCCATATTTCGGTTTCAAATTTCGAACTACGGCTTCAGTTCTATTTCAAGATAGGCTCGACTTCACGACGGAGGAGTCATCCGCAACTCAATTCGTTAGGGAGTTATTCTTAATTGAATTATTTTTCAACTCCACCAAATGAAAATTTGTGTCCTTTTATCTTTGTTCTATTTTTCGTTCCACGAAAAAAAGACAAAGAGGGGCAGCTGTGGACACCAAATTTTGTCCATATGCATATAATATTATATATATATATATATATATATATATTTTACTTAAATTAATACATTTCTTTTTTTTCTCTTTACAGACCCAACACAACAAAGCCCAACAGAAATGTGTGAGGCCCAATAGACCTAGCTTTTTACCCCGAAAGACTCCCCAACATCGTTTCTCACCCAGCTTGGTCAAACCGTCGCTTCTCATGCAACCAATACCGAACTCCTCAGCACCACGGCGACGTGTGAACACTAACAAGCCAACAAGGCAAACAACCATTAGACTCTCAACAACCCGAGAGTTTTACTCATAATATGATTCTAAAAATAGTATTTTTTTCAGTATAAATAAACATGTAACTATACGAATTGAAGACACAGAGATTACAAGAAAAATACAGAGAAGAAACGAGAGAAACAAAAGCACGAAAAATCACGAGAGGAACAGAGGAAGACTCGAACGAAAACTAGAAAAAAAAATAAAAAAAGGGTACCAGATTCATTCGAAGTTAAAAAAAAAGAACCGTTCGAGGGGATCCATTGGAGAAAACCAGAAATCATTTCTCACATACAAAGAAGTAAACAAAGAGCCAAGTAAAAAAATATGACCTTTCCTTTCGAAGAAGGCAATTTTCGTTCACCAGAGCCAAGAACCTTCAAAAGGTAGCCTCTTTCCTTTGTTAAACTGTGCAAAAATCTTGTTGTGGGTCTGAAAAATAGCGATCTAAAGTGTTTTGCTCGGAAAAGGTTGTTTGGTGGTCGTAAGCTTCTCATCGGAACACTTTAGGAGTGATGGCCATGGTCATCTTTATCTCAAAGAAAAAGAAAATATTGAGAAGGAGGCGGTAGAGGTGTCTGGAGGATTAGTTTAGGGTTTTGGTCTTTCAACTTGAATAAAATTTTGTTAAGAAACCTTCGTTTATGACTTGTGCCTGGGCTCCATAGACCCATCATGATTAAGTGTACCTCGTCCTTTTCAAAACTAAAAGCCCTTTGGTATTTTGCATCAAAAGCTTTTTTATAAAGCTTCTGACATCTTACAATTGCCACCTCTTTTAATCAAAATGGAATCTGCTACTTTCTTAGTTCGTATATCCATGTTAATTTTTTGGTACTCATCTTTTAATGGCTCATTACCCATCCATCATTTATTTAACAATTTTGACTTTGTTCGCTATATTTTTAATTATTATATTCTTATCACTAACCCCGTGTTAAGTTCATGTTTGAATCTGATCATGGAATCTATTATTCTTTTGTTTTAATCACTATGAATTTTAAATGCATTTCATATAATTATTTACTTGCCCTTTTAGATTTTTGTTTAATTTATTTTAGTCCTTAATATTGTTTAGGGGTTATTTTCACTTTCATGTATTTATTTTTTATTTTTTTAAACATTTTTATTGTTATTTTCTCATTTTTTTCATCTCTTAGATTTACTTAATATTTATTTTTTAATATAATATTTTTGACCTTTTAGGGGTAATTTCAATCGATCAAAGGTAATTGTTCGAATTGAATTTTTAAACTTTAATTTAAATTCTTAATTTTCGCAATTAAAGACAACCGACAAATTACTTGGTACCGAAAGGGCGGTTCAAGGGTGCTAATCCTTCCTTGACCGTAATCGACTTCCGAGCCTGACATATTTATGGTAAAATACAGATTAGGTAAGATGGTGTCCGACCTACCTAAATGTTTTAAAATGGTCGGTGACGACTCCAACCATTTAATCCAAGTCGAAGCCCAATTCCGACCCAACCGAAAGACGGTTCCGCCAATCGTAAACGTAAACTAAATTATTAGTAATAGTAATTTTCTTCATATTTGTATTGCTAATGATTGGGCCTATACTATATGCAGTAGTATTTTCCAAACCTTGCTAATTTTTTGGTTTAGTGCCTATTTTTGATAGTTTAGTTTGGATTAAATGTGAAATTTGGGATATTGTAATAAAATAAAATGGATATGGTAAAAGTAGCAGGTGATGGAAACATGGGGAAGAATCAGAAATGTCTCAGGAAATTGGAACCACTATGGATATGTCGTAATTCATGTACTTGGTCATGTGATAATTGTGGGCGACTGAGTGATGGATCAGGTATATGGGTTTACATTTTTCCTAATTAACTTCGCTGCTCAAACTTATCTATATGTTCAATTGTATCGTCATTTCAAGATCACCAAATGTACAATTACATATTCATATATCTCATTCGATACAATGCCAGCACTATGTATACCAAGAGTCAAAACAATGGATATGAGAATACAAATCTCTTGCCCCTATCCATGCCTCCTTGTCTAACTTTTTGACACCTGTTTTCCTTACTAAATTATTTTAAGTCTTGTTTGTTTTAGCATTAATGATTTTACGTTTTACCATCTTTTGTTCATACTAAAGTGTAACTTATATTTTAAAATTTCTTTTAAATTTTAATTGTATAAAAAATAAAAGGCAATAACAATAATAAAAAAATCAAATCAAGTGATTATACTATTTTATAACTTATAAATATTTTAAATATACTATCTTTTATTTAAGTTATTTTTAAATTAATATTACTCATAATACTTTGTACGAAATCTTTTCAAATTTTAACTGTATAAAGATTATAAATTTGTTAATAAAAAAGAAAATATTAAATATAAACATGTTATTTTTATAATTTATATGTCTACACAAGATAAAATAAAATAAAACCTTTTTATTATTACAATAACGAATATTAAAAATATAAAATTTATTTTAAGTACGTACAGGAGACTAATATAAATAAAATACTTTTAAGTGAGAAGGGTTTAGGATCATAGTTTAGGGTTTTAGGATTTAGGGTTTTCTTGTGTAGACATATAAATTATAAAAAATAATATCTTTATATTTAATTTTTTATTAAAAAAATTTAATATTTCTGTAATTGAAATTTGAAAAAATTTCGTACAAAGTATTATAAGTGACATTTAATAAAAATAACGTAAATAAACGATATTATATTTAAAATATATTTATAAATTATAAAATAGTATGATCACTTGATTTGATTTTTTGATTTATTGTTACTGTCTTTTATTTCTTGTACAATTAGAATTTTAAAATATAAATTATACTCTAATATAAACAAAAGAAGGAAAAACGTAAAAATCACAAATGTTAAAACAAACAAGGCTTGATAATTTAATAAGGAAAATGGGTGTAAAAAAAGTTAGACAAAGAGGCAAGAATAAGGGTAAGGAGATGGGTAGAGATTTTATTCGATTTATAATACATGTTTATCTTTTTTCACAAAACTCGTTTAAATCTAAATTTTTAAAAATAATACTATAAATTAAGTCTAATAAAAAAATTATTAGGTTTGAATCTTTTGACCATTCTTAATTTTGACCTAAACTTCTGTTATATCTTATTAACTGATATTGTGTATCAATTTCGACACTAATAATTTAGTATTGATGCTAAACATCAGAGTATCGATACGTCTAACTTTGTTTTGTCAAGGAATGTTGTAAATGCTAACTAAATATTGGTTTGGAAAATCTCATATACCCTTAAAGGTTTACAATGATTGTAAATTGGTCCTTGTTTGAGTTCTATAAGCTTATTTACTTATTTTTTTTTCAATTGAGTTGCAACTGTTTTAGGTATCAACTTGTGATATCCTCTATCCGTCTGATCATCCAGGTCGGGTAAGGGGTTATTTTGGGTTGTTTATAGGGGTATGGAAGTTGATTTTGGCGGTGCTTTTAATCGAAGATGTGGAGGGGGAACCATGCAAACCACGATTAAAGGGTTCTGAACCGCAAGTCTCTTGTGAGTTCTGTCTTTTAAATCCTTTTCTGATATGTAAAAAAACTCAGTTGATACAAAAAACTTGGCTCATCTCTATATTATTTTACACAGGAGCCAGGAACACGGCATTTTAGGAATAAATCTTTTTCGTGTTATGCTATTCAGAAACAAACGTAAATATATGCAAGCCTTTAATTTCCTTCACATGGTGTTGGGAAGTCATCTTTAATGGGCCTATTCTTTTTCATAGTAGTTGATGGATTGGTAAGCAAGAGAAATACATGTTGTTTTTCCCAATGACTTGGACTACAATTTGTTGGTTACCTTTGGGATTAAAGTTCAGCTTCCACTTGTTTTACAGGAGATGTGCTGCACTTCATTTTGGTAATTTTTGGCGTGTAACAAGGGATATGATTTGCCCCTTTTGAGCTTTAATTCTTGCAAAGGGATTGGAAACAGTCTTTACTCTGCTACAGCTTAACCCCATTTTTGTAACCCGAGATAAAATTATCCGGTTTAGAATGGATCTTCCCATGGGTTATCAGCATCATACTGGAAATAGGGAGTAGGAAGAAAGTTTCCAATGTGAAGATCGTATTTTTCATGAAATGGAATGTGTAAATTCCTATAACATTATGAAACCTATAACATGCAGACGGAAAACAATATGAAACGTCGAACTTACAAAGTTTAATGGAACACATCTACTCTAATATATAAGTAAATACCTGATATTTAAAACTCCATAAGTGATATTTAATTAAAATAAGTATGCTAATCACTTATGGAGTTTTAAATATCAGGTATTTACTTATATGATCTTTAGCATTATCATCTGAACTTATCATTTTACTCGATGTCGAAAATGTATCTTATTTAAATCGTCATACTTTCAAATTTATATTAGTATAATTATTCTTAATAGTATTCATCAAATCATTATGCAATAGACATTATTTATTTTCTACTACAATATATATCATAATATCGTCATAAATCATATATATGGCAGTTGCCTTAGCTAAGCTATCATGCTTAAGTAGCATATGTATACATATCGTGCATATAAATATAATATTTTTAAATTTAAATTTTTAATAATTTATAACTTTATCATTTTATATATTTTGTTATATTAATATTTTTATTTAAAATTTTAAATTCTTAATATTTTTTATTTTATTAATTTTTAATATTTTTATATTTTGATATTTTTAAAATTTTAATAAATTCTTGAATTCTTCATTTTTACTTAAAGATTAAATTAGCCTTTAAACTTTCTATAAAAATCAATTAAACCCTCAACATAATAGAACGTCACATTAACATAGTTAACTATCACATCAACATTATAATGATCAACACTGATTTCCAACTAGTAAGAGATATTTTACTCCAAAATAAAACACAAAAGATCAAAGTACTTCAAGAGATATAATAAAGATCAAAATGATTATTTATCAATTGTTAAGAATGAATTTTGATATTATATGTAATTTAAACAATAACACAAATAAAATTAACCTAAAATCTGAATTAGAGTAGTCTCAGATATTTTATGGGCCCTAAGCGAGATTAAAAATAGGACCATACATAATGAAAGTATATTCTATTATTTTAAATAATTAATTTAATATTGTAATAATAAATCATAAAAAATGATTAAATTAAGGTTCTTAATTATAAAAAGTGACATTAAAAAAATTAGGGCTTTAATTATAAATGTAAAAAGTGAGATTAAAAAATTAGAGGCATCACTTATAAAGGTAGAAAGTAAGATTAAAAAGATTAGGGGCCATGTAATACCCCAAATATCGAATTAGTGACTAAAATGTAAGAATTTAAAATTTAGTAGTTAAATTGGAATAAATTAAAAAGTTTAAGGACTGATTTTGAAAATTTTATTTAGTACTTATTGCTAAAGCTTGAAGAATGAAGGGGTATTGTGGTCTTTTAGCGTGGAATGAATTTAATATTCATTTTTGAAGATATTTTATGTATGCGGGTTAGAGAGAGACAATAGAATGATCTGAAAGCTTGGCTCACTTCTTTTCTTCTTCTCTTCTCGTGACTCCATTGATAAGGTGAGTTATCTTTCAAGTTGGTTATTTTCTTAATTTTTGGGTTGGTTTTAAATCCTTGAGTGGTATGGAAGCTTAAGGAAAGCTTTAAGGTGAATAAAAACTAAGAGTTGGTGATTTAAGGATGAATTAGTAAACTGAGTTTTTAAATGAAAGGATGAATTTTGGTTAGTAATTGAATTCTAAAAACATATTAGACTTTTCAAAAGTCTAATTAGGGGATTTAAAGTGTTAGAAAGGATTATGAACATGTTTGGTATGATTTTTAGTTTCAAGAGTTCTATGGAGAAATTAGGGTGTTAAAGGGGCTTTAATAGATATAAGTTAGTGGTAATAAGTGTAAGTGAGTTTAAAGGCATGAATGGAGTTTAAAGTAGGAGATTTAAGTGAAGTTGGGTAAATATTCGAAGTGAAATAAATGAATTATGGGTAAGGGTATCAGTACTAGAATAACAGTATCGATACTATAAGGTTAAAATGTAAAGGAATAATATGAATACGATGAACAATATCGATACTGATTGAAATAGTATCGATACTGATATGAAGGTATCGATAATGTAATGGAAAAGGTAATTCTAGAATGCTAAAAGGGTATCGGTACTAAAGTGGGTATCAATACCATAGAAGAGAAGTATTGGTACTGTGGTTTGAGTATAGATACTATTTAGTCGGAAATGTTAACTAAGTGTTTCATTTCGCTTAAATAAAAGTTAATGGGTTAGATATTAATTGAGTTCTGGTATTCATATTCGTGTTATGTGTATATTTGATTGAAAGAAAATGCGGAATGAAGGGACGTACCAAGACAAAGTGAAAGAGAGAAGGAGTTTTTTTAAGGCTTAAGTGAGACAAAGGTGAGTGCTAATTACTTATCCTAAATACTATTTGAGGACGACTTACGAGGAGCCAACATACATTATGGTTAAACTAAATGATTTGAGTTATTATGGTTTTAGTTAAATCATATTTTATAAAGTAATGTTTAAATTGTATTGTTGTAAGTATAAATATATAAAGTATGTGAACATGTTTTATATAACAAATGATAATTTGGAGTAAGGACATATGAAATACTATGTTTATACGATATATGTGAATAAATGATAAGTTATTAATGGTTAGCTGAAATGCAATGAGTAGATGATATCTAGATTTAAATCTAATACTATATGAAATACTATGTAAACGTTTCTATGAGAAAAGGGTTATACGAATATGTGCTAAGTGAATATGTTCTATGGAACATAAATGATAAATTAGAAATGTTAAGAACTACTATGAGTAAATCTTGTATGTGAATAAAAGATACTTGAATAATAAATGTGAAAATGTGCTAAGTGAGAATGTTCTGAGTGTAAGTACCCTATGGGAATGTGTTTTACGTGGATAACACAAACTTTTAATAATGAAATGAAGAATAATTATATGGTTAAAGCCCAAAGTATATGTATTAGAATTAGAGGTATAGTTGGCATGTCAAGAGTCGAGGGTTCTATGTGGTCATTCGGGACAAAATTATGTGGTCCTTTAGGAAAAAATTATGTGGTCCTTTAGGACAAACCTATATGGTCCTTCGCAACAAACCTATGTAGTCATTCGGAACAAATATGTGGCACATCAGTGCAAATTATGTGAGCAGTGGTGACTGCATTAGTGCACAACCTCAATGTACTCGCAAATCGAGTTCTCAGCAATATATGTTGGGCTAATTAAATAAATGGATATAAATTAAACAAATTGATATGAAATGAAAAGTGTATAAATCTATATATATTTATATGAAATGTAAAGTGATTATAAGTTGAACAGTGAATAAAAGTTTATTCTTTTTATATAAAACATAAATTGATTTTCATATTAAGTATTTTCCTCTGAAACATTTAAAAAATGTTTTACGGTTAATATTGCTCATAATGTCTCACTAAGTCCTAGACTTAGCGTGTGATTGGTTTCTCAAGTAGGTTCGGAGACATCAGTAGAGTACGTAAGGACAGGACAACATAGCTCTGGAGAATATCATATCAGAGTAAACTAAATAGTATATGATTTGATTGTTGGCATGTACTAAAACGTGTAAGTCATAGATGATCTGATATGGTTGTAACTATGTTTTGTGAAGGTTTGTTTTCATTGTAAAGTTTTAGTCGAATTGTAAATGAGTTAAAGTGTTTGAAAAGTCAATGTGACACCTCAGATTCATATCTGATATTGACTGTAAAAAATGTTTGGTTTGTATATGCCAACGAAATAACAAGTATCTCTGATCTGATAGTGTAATAAGTATGTTGTCCTTGCTAGTATAATTAAATGATTATAGTTTAATAGATATAAGACTAAGAGGTTTTCTGAAGTGAAATGAGAAATAAAGATGATAAGAGAAGTAGTAACTCGGTAAAATGAATAGAAGATGCCTCATTGAGTATTTTTCGGATGCTGGACACAATTCTGAAGTGTTTTCAATCATCTACTTCTCGTATTATTAGAATAAATGTTTTTATAGAGTTAAAAAGATTTACGAGTACCCGAGTTTAAGGATTGAGCTTAGGAAGGTCTTATTTCTATGGATTTTTTATTAAATGACGAGAAAATTCCGTTGAAGGGTCTCTATTGTTTTGAAATGGAAAAGTTGGAGGGATTAATCTCACTTTTATGAGGTCAAGTATGTGTATAATGGATGAAATGTGATAAAAGGGTAAACATGTTCCCATATGGGATTTTTGAAAGTAGTTATTATAAAGATAATGATATAGGGTTGTTAAGACCAAGGATTTACAGGACTAAGTGTGCCATCTGGAAAACATTTGTTCTATTGTGAAAAGAAAGATGAATTATAAATTATTGATGGATTATCGTCCATTAAGTAAAGTAGCAAATAAGAACAAGTATCTTATTATGAGAATTTATAATAATCTTGGTTGCAGATTAGATATATTTTTGTTGTTAATCTGAATAGATTGATTGAGATAAAATAAAGATATGAAGTAGAATCTTGTTTAATGATTTAAACTTCCGAAAGAAGTTAATGTTGAAATGGTAGAAAGTATAATGTATGTACAAGTTCTGATTGTGTGGAAGTTGAAAAAATTATTTTGAATTCTAAATCTGTTGGAGTTATTTGATTATTCAAAAGATTCATGGAGAAACTCTCTAAGACCCCCCCACTAAGCAATTTATTAGTAACAAGGCAATGATTATTTGGATTGGTAAGAAACAAGGAAATGCAAAGTATATCTTATCAATTGGAAATCGATAGTTAGGAAAAGTAAGTCGGACAAATAAGTGCAGTGTAGTAAAGGATATTTGAAAATGATTCTCAAGTAGTACATAAAATAAAGTAAGCGAGTTTTATTGGAGGTAAGAAAAGCTTATTTCGAAAAACAAATAAGGAGCTAGGAATGATTAATTGATAATAACTTAGATAAATATAAATTTTGTGAACTGGATTAGAAGATCCATTAAAAATTGTGCAAATTGAAGTAGAAGAAGTATTTTAAATGGTTAGATGCGTATTTGAAATTTAGTGCTAATGTATCTAGTGGAGAAATTCTAAGTATAAGAAATGATAAAAAAAATAAGGTTCTGTGTAAGTAGTGTTGACTATCAAAGTTATAAAGGCACAATAAAATAAGTAATCAGTCATGAGTATAAGTGGTAAGATGATGCTTCTCATACTGATATGAGAAGAGTAATGGAGCATGAAGAAAAAGAGATGACTTATGTTGCAAGGAGGTTTAGATTTATAAAGGAATTAAGAGATAAGGAATTTAAGTGATTGTGTTTAAAGGATCAAGTATGACAAGGAGTATAATGTGGTGTAGATTATAAGTTTGGTATGGAAGTAAGCAATTTTAGATTTTCAGTGAAAATGAGAAAGAGTTGTTATGAACTTTGTATCATGTTTTCTTTGGAGACTAAATTGGGATGTTTATGAAGAGATTGATCAAGTTAGTATCTTTTATTTTAGCAAAGTGAATATTCTATGGAAAAGTACGTGTAGATATATTAAAAGATTGTTTGATTTCATGAAGTATATGTCTCAATCATATCTGATAGATTTAAAAGATCAGAAAAAATTTCATGCTAAGTTAACAAAGTGTGATGTGGATTTGTCTAAGGTTATGTTTCTTGGCCGAGTAGACGTAGTCAAAGAGATAAGGATATATATATATATATATATATATATTAAGGATGCTTGAGATATAGTTGAATGATTATATTTCCTATGATCAAGTTGTTAAAGATATGCGTGTTATTTTTTGACTATTTAATACCAAGTAAATTTTGATATGATAAACAACATATTGACATAAACTTCAAGGTCAATATAAGTAGAATTTGGAAAAGATTATGTGTATCGTAATTTGGATGAGGGTTGTGCAAGAGCAAAAGTTTTGGTTTATGTCACAAAGTAATTAGAGAATGATGGAAGAATCAACTGAATCATGATCTTGAGTTGGCAATGATTGGGGTTATTGTGTTTATAAAACACCATTATATATAGGGTGAATGAAGTTATATCTATATGGGTTTTTAAAAGTTAAAAATTATTTGTTGAATTGAAGGAGTGAAAAGACATGAAATGGATTATATTCTTTGAAAAATGGGGAAGTGGTTATTAATTACAAAACTGAAAGACATTTTATTTTGAAATTTTAGAATCCATGGTTATTTTTAAAGAAAGATTGTTTGTTGTTTGTATAATAATTTTTAAAGCCTTTATTAATGATCGAATAAAAAGATCTTAAGAGAAAATATGAAAATTTTTGTTGTTGTCAAATATGAAATAAGTGGGAAAATGAGACCTAAAGGCTTATTGTCTGATGAACGATTATACTACCATGGAAAGAGCTTAGAAGTAGATATGAAAAGAGTTATCATCAGTTTGTCTTTAAATGATTGCCATGTTGATAAGTTTAATAAAGGTATTAAGATAGCTTCACATGAAGTTTTTCGTAAAAGAAAATGTCGGGCACCATTAAATTAGTTCAAGACTTAGTGCGGTCTGATTTGAGCAAAGAAGTTGAATGGAAGTGAAGATTATTTAAGATAATCTTAAGATAGATGATGATCAATAAAAGTTCTACATGGATTTGAAGAGAAAGGAAATTGAATTTCAAGAAAATGATAAAGTGTTTCTTAAAGTCTCGCCTTGAAAGAAGATTCTCTGTTTTGGGACGCAAAGTATAGCTCAGTCCTAGATTTATTAGACCTTATGAGATCTTAAAAAGAGTTGGAACAATAGCCTATTAGTGAGCATTGCCACAAAAATGGAAAATATTCACAATGTCTTTCATGTTTCGATATTCAATAAATATTGATTATATCCTTCTCATATCATAGCACTGAAAGAAATGGAAGTTCAATCTGACCTGACCCATAAAGAAGAACTAGAACAGATTTTAGTATATGAATTTAAATAATTAGGAAATTAGATGATTTCATTAGTAAGAGTACATTGGGTATCACAAAGCGGAAGAGGTGGCATGAAAGCGTGTAGTGGACATATAGAAAAGTTCCTCATCTCTCTATACTGAAAATTTGAGGACAAATTTCATAAGGGGGAGAATTGTAATGCACCAAATATCGGTCAGTGACAAAATGTAAGAATTTAAAATTTAGTTATTAAATTATAATAAATTAAAAAGTTCAAGGACTGATTTTGGAAATTTTATTTAGGACTTGTTGCTAAAGCTTGAAGAATGAAATGGCATTATGGTATTTTAGCATGGAATGAATTTAATATTAATTTTTAAAGATATTTTTAAGTATGTGGGTTGGAGAGAGACAAAAGAAAAATCTGGAAGCTTGGCTTACTTATCGTCTTCTTCTTCTCTTCCCGTCACTCCATTGATAAGGTGAGTTATCTTTAAGTTGGTTATTTTCTTAATTTTTGGTTGGTTTTAAATCCTTGAGTGGTATGGAAGCTTAAGGAAAGCTTTAAGGTGAATAAAACTAGAGTTGGTGATTTAAGAATGAATTAGTAAAATGGGTTTTTAAGTGAAATGATGAATTTTGGTTAGTAATTGAATTCTAAAAGCATATTTGACTTGTCAAAAGGTCTAATTAGGGATTTAAAGTGTTAGAAAGGATTGAGAACATGTTTGAAAAATTAGTATGATTTTTCGTTTCAAGAGTTCTATGAAGAAATTAGAGTGTTAAAGGGGTTTTAATGGATATAATTAGTGGTAATAAGTGTAAATGAGTTTAATGCATGAATGGAGTTTAAAGTAGGAGATTTAAGTGAAGTTGGGTAAATGTTCGAAGTGAAATAAATGAATTCTGGGTAAGGGTATCGATACTTGAAGAACAATACTGATACTATAAGCTTAAAATATAAGGGAAGAGTATGAATACGATGAACAATATCAATACTAATTGAAGTAGTATCGATACTGATGTGGAGGTATCTGTACCAAGAGGAAGTATCAATACTGTAATGGAAAAGTAATTCCAGAATGCGAAAAGGGTATCAGTACTGAAGAAGTATCGGTACTGTGTTTGAGTATCGATACTATTTAGTCGGAAATGTTAAATAGTGTTTCATTGCACTTAAATAAAAGTTATGGGTTAGATATTAATTGAGTTCTGATATTCATATGGGTCATGTTATGTGTAGATTTGATTGAAAGCAAATGCAGAACGAAGGGACGTACCAAGATAAAGTGAAAGAGAGAATGAGTTTTTTAAGGCTTAAGTGAGGCAAAGGTGAGTGCTAATTACTTATCCTAAATACTATTTGAAGACGACTTGCGAGGATCCAACCTCTAGTGTGGTTAAACTAAATGATTTGAATTATTATGGTTTTAGTTAATCATATTTAATAAGTAATATTAAAATTGTTTACTGTAAGTATAAATATATGAAGTATGTGAACATCTTTACATAAGAAATGATAATTTGGAGTAAGGACAAATGAAATGCTATGTTTATACGATCTATGTGAATAAGTGATAAGTTATTAAAGGTTATTTGAAATGCAATGAGTAGATGATATCTAGATTTAAATATAATACTATGTGAAATTCTATGTAAATGTTTCTATGAGAAAAGGGTTTATGCGAATATGTCTAAGTGAATATGTTCTATGGAACATAAATGATAAATTAGAAATGTTAAGAACTACTATGAGTAAATCTTGTAGTGAATAAAGATACTTGAATAATAAATGAGAAAATGTGCTAAGTGAGAATGTTCTAAGTGTAAGTACCTATGGGAATGTGTTTTACGTGGATAAGACAAACTTTGAATAATGAAATGAAAAATAATTATATGGTTAAAGCCCAAGGTTATGTATGAGAATTAAAGGTATAGTTGGCATGCCAAGAGTCGAGGGTTCTATGTGGTCCTTCGGGACAAAATTATGTGGTCATTCAGGACAACCTATGTGGTCATTCGGGACAAACCTATGTGGTCCTTCGGGACAAATCTATGTGGTCCTTCGAAATAAATATGTGGCACTTCGGTGCAAAATATGTGAGCAGTGGTGACTGCATTAGTGCACAACCTCAACGTACTCACATACATAGAGTTCTCAGTAATATATGTTGGGCTAATTAAATAAATGGATATAAATTAAACAATTGATATTGAATGAAAAGTGTATAAGTATATGTACTTATATGGAATGTAAAATGATTATAAGTTGAACAGTGAATAAAAGCATATTCTATTTTATATGAAACATAAATTGATTTTCATATTAAGTATTTTTCAGTGTGTGATTGTCTTCACACGTAGGTTCAAAGACATCATAGAGTAGCAAGGCATGACAATTTAGCTCTGGAGAATATCAGATCAAAGTAAACTAAATAGTATGTGATTTGATTGTTGACATGTATTAAAAAGTGTAAGTCATAGATGCTCTGATATGGTTGTAACTATGTTTTGTAAAGCTTTGTTTTCATTGTAAAGTTTTAGTCGAATTGTAAACAAGTTAAAGTGTTTAAAAAGTCAATGTGACATATCAGATTCGTATCCGGGTCGGGGGTGTTACAGACCATAATTATAGAGGTAGAAAGTGAGATTAAAAAATTAGTAAACTAAAAAAAAATTAAGGATTTCATTACGAATACATATCATTAGCATCTAAAACAAAACTAATTTCGAAGTGGGGGATATCATCACCTCCACACTAGTCCTTTTCCAAGTAAACAAGTTGAAGCATATTTCCATTGGAAACTGTTTCTGATCCACTAATTCTTGTTTATGATGGCTATTCCAGTTGAAGCAATATCAATAAATAAATCAAATTATAACTATACCTTTTTTAGTATTGTATTTTAAAAATATTTTAAAAAAATCGTTTGGAATTATAAACAATATTAAATCAGGATTATTTATTAAGAATAAACAAAAAAAATTAAAAATCTTTATCACTAATTATGCGCTAATTATTTCAACTTTTACCCTTCCCGAATTTGATTTAGTAATTGAAATACGCTAAATTATGTAGAAGTCGTTGATTAAATTCAAATATTTGAGGACTTCTAAAATACACACTGAATTACTTTTCTATAGGTGAGTGATTGAGTTGCACTAAGTAATTAAAATGAATGATAAATGAATTCAGTGTAAACTTGAAGTGAACAATTTCAACCCCTAATTATTATCCCTTATACTGGGTGCATCCTATCACCTCAAGATTAAGATTTCAAATTATTCAGTAGCTTGTTTGTTTTCCATTGTTTAAATTCAATAATGGCACTAGAACATAATCACAATAAACCTTTCAATTTAAATTTCTAATCTGATATTGATAGCATTAATTAAGATAATATTGGTGGAACCGATGGCCCATGACATACGACTTAAAAGAGTGACATATTCCAGAATTTACTCCTCTATCAGAACTTGCTTAGTCATGCTATATCATGTTTGCAATTAAGAAAAAAAAGTTATGGAAGATTTAAAATATATTTTTTATGGTCGAATTCTCCAACTGAATTATATTTAAGATGGCCTCTTATAATTCAATAAGGTCCAACCCTAAAATCATGAAATATACGCATACAAACAAACTATAAATAAATATTAATATAAAAATTAATCTATTTTTTAAAAACCATTTTCTACGTATTATTTTCTGTTAAATAAATGCATCCTATAAAAATACCACAAAATTTCGTCCAGCAAACCCAATACATAAATACTATGCATGTAATGTGGTGAAATGAAGAGATGGCAAAGCGGAAGTGTGGAAGAATAGAAGTTAGCAATAGACGAGCTATATTTTACGTGACATTTCCACCCTTTATTCCTTATTATCATACGCACGCGCTTCCCCACTCTCTTAACTTTACCGGAAAATATAGCCACTACTTTGCCTATACCTACTGCTTCACGTCTTGATCATACAAACATGGCAATGAAATCCATCATTCATCCTACCGTCACACGAGGGACACTTACTTTATTCACCACTTCTTCTCATTTGGATTATTTTCATGAAATCATTACATGTCATGTTTTAACCTTTTCTTTTCTTTTTGAAAGCTTTCTATGATTATTTTTATCCTAATAGAGCTGAATTTAAAATTTTAATAAATTGTATTTCGAAAATATAGATAAAGTCGTGAGGGGATAATCTAGAATACAAGAAACGGGCGAACAATTCAATTTTGGAAGGACCCCTGATTAAATGAAATCATACCACTTGAGAACTACATCACAAGCGTTTAGAGACCAGCACATTGATTCAAAACCATCGCAGACATGGTTGATGAAGAAGATGAATGGAAGTGGAATGAAATCGAACCATGAAGAATTGCTTAGTCCAGACGTGCAACGGAACGTCCCTGAACACCATCACACCTTCACTTTTCTCTTCCCTCAAAACCTTCCAACATCCAACATGCTCGATTACTACATTACTCCCATACTCTTTTTCTAAAAAGATCCTTATTGGGAACCCGTCAATCATTCTTCCATCCCTACGTTCCACTGCACCTTTGCTTCCACAAAATAAAGCAAAAGTGGTATGCCTGAACCTTCTTTTTTGGTTTTGATAAGTGGTGAACAAGCCCGACACCTCTCTCTCTATACATTAGAAATGCTTCTTTCAGTGAAGTATGATGCACCCTCTTGCTGACGTTATCAACAAACACAGAGAACCCCAACCTCCGAATCCGATGATTCTGGCTCCTTGCCTCCACAGCCTGCTTTCTCCGACCCTGACCCTGACTGCTCTTTTCTTGAGGGTTAATATACCTTCGTTACAAGTATTGTTAAAAATACTTTAAAATAAAGAATAACCTGGTTAATATAAGTTAAAATAGCTTAAATCGCAAGGTTTGCCTGAAAAAAAAAGTAGTTGGTAAAGAATTATATAATATTGCTTTGTTTTTCCCCCCACTAAAATCATTGTTTATAGGACCTTGATAATGATAATCAAGTACCTTCTTCAGGAGACTTTTTTTACTTAATAAATTAACATTTGATTTTGCTTTATCAGATTAACTAATAAACCATAAAGCAACGAATCCTAAATTATTTATTATTAAATTAACCACTTGTCAGGCTAAATTAGTCTACCAAACCGTGGATAGAAACAATTAGTTAATTTGCTTAATTAATAATTGTGGAGGAAGCACATGGGGAGGTGTACATAACTTTCTTTAAATAATTTAATTTGCTAAATTACCACTAATCTTCTATAAAGAAGATGCCTAATCCGTAGCTTAGATCCTTGTTCTACAAATTGATAAATATTCTCCAAAGCATGCACATTTCTTAGGTTTTCTCCCTTAAACTTATTTCACCTTTATGGGTAGATCTTGGTTATATTATGATAACTCGAAACTATTTTTCCTACTATTTTTATCTCTATCTCTTTCTTACCTCAAATATGATGACAATATATATTATGATTCAAATAAGAATTCATTATTAGATTGATATGATGCTAATTTTTTTAATGTTTAATTAATAATTATTTTTTTAGTGTATTTAGTTCTCAACGTTTAATCTTAGATTAAAAAGATACTTAATATTTAATTAGATAATCACACCATCTCTATTCTTTTTACCCCATTTTTATTCTTTTATTTTGGTCATCGTCAATATGCAAATATTAACAATTCTAAGGGAACTTTCCTCCATGTAAGCAAAGATAAACCTTATGAATACATGTTATTTACACAATTTAACAAAAAAGAATGTCTGTTCTATCATATTTTGGATATAGTTACTCTTTAAAATTTTAAACATTTATACATTTTGAATGTTTTATATTTTTTTATTAAAAATCTAGTTTTAGCATAAGTAAAATTTTATAAATTATTTTATCAAAGTTTAATTTATCTATTTAATATAAATTTTTTATACACCTTACTTTATCCCTAATGAGATATAATCAGAAAAATTGTCGGAGAAAATGCATGGAGATATATGCAAATGGGTTCCCTAATAGGGACAATCGAGGTTCTACCAAAGCCGAGAGAGCTATAAAAGAACATAGCCCATGGCTACTAGCCAGAGTCATGATTATTTGTCACCAGTTTGAATATCAATACAGTGATTGCTCTGATCATTATTGGAATCTCAAACTCAAGCTCATTTAAATCCATCAGTTTATTATGAAAACTATGGCATATCAAAAAAAAATATCAACGTTATCAAATCCCGTATTGTCACTTTAAAATGCAGTCCCGAATGTTTATGAACGTAATGCTCGACTGTATATGGAAGCAAGTCTTGATGCCAGTAGTTTTGAGCTTAGAGTAGGAGAAAATCAGGCCATGGGATTCCCTTGTTCAACCTTGGACCCTACTAGGTTCATGTATAGGACAATGACATGTTTGAATTAATTCAATGTCCCAATTGTTCTACACTGACACAACATTTGGTGACTTTTTGTAGCTTATGGTTTAAGACTTGGTGAACATATGCCGGCCATTTGGTCCATCCTGCCCCCCTCCTAAAGCCTTACAAATGTAATCTCTAACCTTGGTTGCTAAATCTTGGTCCATGCAATTTGGTGTCCCACAAATCTGAAGTCGAATTGAATGCCCTACTCTAATGAGCTAAAAGGACGTATTTGTTTTGCTTCATAAATGAAGTCCAAAAACTCACTTGTAAATGCCAATCATCCTCGTCTATTTTATTTTAAAAAAACTATTTCTATTACAAATTTCATTTCAATTTGTTTAAAAAAATTAACAATATCATTCTCTTCTGCTTTTTGGGAATGATAACTTTAAAAAAAATTAAAATAGTATAGAATTATTTTAAAAATTATAAAACTATTACAGAATTATTTTAAAATATGAAAAATGTAAAAAATCACAATTTTTCATCCGACCCCTTTATATTATTATTATCGATATATTTTTTTATATTATTATTATATTATTAATAAACTCCAATATTTAAAACCATTTGAATAAAAAAGGTCCAGCTCATTTACAAGTTTATGTACAAATCAAGCCTAAAATCCAAATATATATTCTATTATTTTCTTATTACAAAAAAAGAAAAAAAAACAAAGTCAAACAAGAAATGGGATAGAAATGTCTTAATATTTGGGACAAAAATTCTAATATCTGGGGCATTGAATGCCTCGATTGCTACTCCATGCCCCACAATTCCAGCATCCGTCGTTTGACCTCTGGTTCATCAATTGATCATCATTCATCACTTTCTTTGCTTCTAATCATCATCTCTGTATATACTACCGTAAATAACGAGTAAAGGGGATTTAGAAGAAAAGAAGGAGGCCCTTAATCACTCTCTTAAAACCCACGACCTCAATATCAATAACCATCATCGAAACCTTACCTCGGGATCAATCACGCAACCATCATCCTAAAAAAACCCCACTATCAAGCTTCTCCTTCACTCACCCTTGATGTCTATTACCCTTTGTCTACCATACCACCAAACCAGACAACAAACAACTAACAATAACACCAAACAAAACATAAACCAACAGCCCAAAAACCAAAGAACAATAGAAGAGAAAGAACGTTTACCCTCCTTCATTTGACGTTTGTAATGATCGATGGAGACTTGTAATGCGGTATCTTTGAAATAAAAAGGAAGCAAAATCATTAGGAAAAAAATAAAAAAGAAAAGAAAATAAAGAATGTAGAGACTTACCTTTGGGTCTTCGACAATTGCAAATTGGTGATCAGACGATATATTTGAATAGTGGAAGATGAAAGAATGACGAGGAAGCCAACATATCATTGTTTTGGGTTCCATCGACAACGGAAGATGGAGATCGGAAGGAAGAAAGTCGAAGGGTTTTCGATTTTTTCATGAAGAGTGAAGTAGATTTTGACGAAATCAATCCCTGATCTGTGATCCCAACATTGAGATGGAGTTCACTGTGAAAATTGAGGTCAAGTAGTGATTGTTGATGGCAGATTAACGGCGGTGGACGACAGACTAATGGTAGAGTGATTGTCAATTTATGGGTTCATCAAGAACACCAAAATACCATGAATATCCATAGAGGATTTCATTTGAATAAAAAAATTAAAAGAATAAAATGAAAGGTTGTTTTTTTTTTGCTTTTTTACGTACTTAAACCCAATGAAAACTCGAGTGTAATGTCGATTCTCCTAGCCATTAGAGAACTCGAGATTATCTTTAAGAATTTAAGAATTTCTTATTAATCTAAAAACATTAATTGTATACACAAGTTGAGACAAAATATTTGTTGTCAAGCAAGCACCATTTTACGAGCATTGTGAGGGTGATAATCCTTCCTCACACATAAATGTGCTCCAAAACTTATTTTGGTTTTCAAACACCTAAACATTTTTTGTGATCCAATCACACCTAGACAGATTAGTGGAGACTCCATAATTTTTCAAAAAGTTTGTAAAGTTTTGTTTAATAAAAAATGGTGTTGACAACTTCACAACTCCGCTGGAGAAGTTTTAAAAGGAACAACTTTTACTTGATCATGAATATTTTTGTTTTTGATAATTTTTTAATTGTGTTTGTTTGTAAATTATTATTGTTATTGTTATGTACATTTAATTAATGTTATTTTAATTTCTTTCTTACATATGCACGTGCATAACATGAGTTTTTTGCCCAAGCCTTGTATTAATTAAGTGAGAGATAGTTGCTATTCCTTTGTGGGTAACCCTCCGTATAGGCTAGTAACTACTTTTCAGGCACATAGTACATATACCTTCGTAAATAATCCTTCGTATTGAGTAAAGGGAACACATCCCTTGAATTGAATTTAATCTTTATAGTCTGTAGTGGCAGTAGAAAAACCCCTTTAATGACGCACATTGAGTGTCATAAATTTATGACGCGCATTTATGACACATTTATGACGCGCATTGAGCGTCATTGAAGCCCCCGTCATAAATGAAGATGACACATTTGTGCGTCATAAATTTATAACACGCATGTATGACTTACATTGCGTGTCATTGAAGCCCTCGTCATAAATGAAGATGACACATTGTGTGTCAGAGAGTATGCACTCAGTTGTTTTCCCATAATTATCAGTATAAATAAAAGAAATTAAGCACATTTAGTTAAACAAAATCAACATAACATAAGAAACATGATAATTGTGGGAATTCACAATGTAAAGGGATATCAACCAACTGGTAGTTGCAATCAAAGAAACATATGACTTCAAATTAGATCGTCATTGTTCTTAGACTCTATAACATAGATCATGGTCCAATATTTTACATAAGAAGATGACTAATAGAATATAACATGGTACCATTAGCTTAAAGGATTTTGTTACTACATCAATTCTCATGTTTCTAGGAGTGAAGAAACTATAATCTTTCTTATCGTCTCTCATCCCATAACTCATAGACATAGTCTCAAAGAAAACATGTTCTGGTGGATAAACAAGCAATTTTATGCAACAAAGAAACAAAAGGAATAGTTAATGTAATGCAGCAGCAAATACCAGAAATTAAAAAAATATAGCTTTCTAGTTTTATTTATCAAAAATACATTAAATACCATCTTAAGGGGAAAGTTGACGCAATAATTAAGATATTGATAAGATAACCAATGATTTCAAATATCTGCAAGGAAAAAGTGAAGCACCATTAACAATTATGGCTAAAAAACACAAATTCGCGAAGCAACCTTAAAAAAATATAAGCACATACAATATAGAAACACAAATATAAACCACAGTAGCTGTAACTGACTAGGTACATTTTATTATAAAATTGAGATGCCATCAGAAACACAATGGAAACATTGTTATTGTGATCATATAATTTTAGGGTATTAAAATATGATATCAACAAATAGTATACCAGTAGTAGTTCAGCATATGAATAAACTTGAGGGGTTAGCATGGAATTGAAGCGAATGAAAATATTATCACATTCCACAGACTAATCAATAATCACTTATTTATAAGGCATCAAAGCTGTACAAGACTGGGATGAAGATTAATGCTTACGAACATGTGTTGATGCGTGCCACTTTGGCACATTCAGAAAGCCAACCATATCTTTGTAACCAGTGAGGAGTAGTACCAACTTCTTGTCTTCATCTGAAGGAAGAATCAAAATATTAACAAGTCGGTACAAACTTGGAACTAATAAGTGCAAATGATGAGCACGAGGTAGACTGACAATAAACCTTGAATTCTTTGACTGAAAGCAACGTCTGCCATGTGATGTCATCTTTTACAGAAGGATGGTGAAAGAAGGGAAGGAGGAAAGGTTATTATGGCTACCGAATTCGAAGACTGTACCATGCTTTGAGAGATCTAATAGTAGTAAGCATATCACACTCTTGCAATAGTTCATATATAACCCTTTAAAAATGGCATGACATCAAAGTGAGTTCAAAAACTACGACTTCTACAACTTCAATGGTCCAAAAACATCTTATATTAAGCACTCGTAAGGAAAAGAAACATGAATTTATAATAGCTCAATAAATCTAAAAAATCTTCCACTAACCATGTTGGAATACGCACACTGAGGAGCACAAAATGATTGGATAGCGATACGACCAACATAAGAAATGTTGCCATCATTTCTACAAGCCGAAAAAGAGGAATGACCGACACGTATACCAAATGGAAAGAAGGAAAAGAAAGGTAATGGCAAGTCAAAGAAACTAAAATTAAGATTTTGGAGCTTCATACAAGATTCTTCATGTAGCTATAAGGGAGATGACATAACAAGTAATAATAAAATCAAATAATTCTACGGGAACTGAAAGATACTAGCAAATATGCCAGCGTCAAATAATTCCAACATCATTAATATATGAACAAGAAGGAAAACAATGATACTGTGGGAACTGAGATAAAATGTTGCACATCGATCCTGAAGAGTGGAAAGGTCAGAAAAATCTTGGATGCTAACACAATCTATGCGCTGGCCATTGATTAAGTGCCTCTCTAGGGCTTGCGCAAGTCAAATTCATTAGAGTACTCACGTTTTCCATATGCACCATGTTCACATAAAGAGAGACCACTTGTACTTTGGAAAAGAAATAACATGAACACTGATTAAGAACAGGGCATTTTTCAGATAAGTAACTGAAGAATGATAGCATGAACTTTGGTTAAGAACAGGGCACTTTCAAATAAACAACAAAAAGTGACGTATCTTGAGCATTGGTTAAGAATAGTGCACTTTCAAACAACAACTGAAAAGTGAGGAGTGTAATGAGGGTAAACTACCTCTTTGGCCATCAAAAGTGAGCTGATTTTCACTAAATACTTCTTATACTGCCAAGCAATTCTCAGAGCTTTCTCCTTTAATTTTTTTGAATACAATATTCACAATCTGAGCATTTAAACCAAGATAATTCAAACAAACTTGAGAAACCAAAGAAAATAAGTGTCAAAGATAAAGGGACCTGATTTGGATCAGGTTCCCGGATTTGTCATCTTTGGATACAGCAGGACTGGGCAAAGTACCCAAAAATCCCCTTGGATCTCTGGATGTACTAGCATAGAGAAGAGGTTGACCATGAACAAGTCCCTGAGCCATGAAATTCCTCAACAAAAGCATGTGATGTGGTGTTTCTGCATCTTCCATCACCATAACCAGGCTTCCCAAAGGGAACCCACCACCTAGTCTCTGCATAACAAAAAAAACTATCGAATAAGAGAACATCACTCAAGTCAGTGATAAGAAATGTTAGGAAATTATGTGTATGCATTACTGTCAAGGTCGTGTATCCCAGAAGATAGAAAGATCATGCCATTAGGCCCACACATAAGTCTAGGGCCTAGAAATGGGGATGCAGTAGAAAGGTTTCGAGAGAAGCTACTCCTCCAAATCTTGGTCATAGCCATAGCAGTAGCAACATTCAAAAACAAAACGCACAATGTTGCCGCTGCCTGTAACAAATTCACAATCGATGAATCAATCTAATGTCAGGACTTCAATCAATATAAGAAAGGGAGAAGACAAACCTTTTTAGACTGAACGACCTTCTCTTCAATCTGTTTCTCATTTTCAGTTCCTCTTTTTCTTCATCATCTACATTTCCATCATCTCATCTTCATCTTCATCTTCATCTTCACCATCGTCTTCAGTTCCACCTTCAGTCTTAGCCTTATCTAGCAAATGAGAACCTTCAGGTTCGTCAGGGTAAATCAAAGGATCGTGGACCAACAAAGCGAAGAGGCCATTATCGAGCTCGATTACCATGTAGAGTCGGTGGTCGTGAATAGAGAACGAGGAATACCTGTGGAAACCCTTGAATTTGACTCCCTCGTATGTTGTGCTGAATGGCCAAACTAGTGGACTGATTCAAAGAGAAAAAAAGGGGAAAAAATGAGGGGAAGCATACGGCGTGAACTGGTTATCGAAGGGAGAAGGAAGGATGAAAATAATGGTGGAAAAATGAAAATACGACTTTTAGATGACACACAATTAAAATTGTACTCCGTGTTATTTCAAATTTTTGGATTATGACTATTAAATATGACACACATTATTGTAAGTCATAAATTGTTCAGATTTTAAAAAACATGACATTTTTTATGACACACGTTTTGTGTAAGTCATAAATTAGCGTGTGTCATCGTTCGTGTGTCATTAAAGGTATATTTTCTTGTAGTGGGTCAGGATTGAAGGTCTAACAGTCTAAGAAGGCACCAACAAGGACAATTCGAGTACCTTTTCTCTAGGACTGAACCCAACATATAATGAACCTAGTTAGAGATGAACTAACCTTAGTGGTCCCGTAATGAGAGCATGCAAGAAAAAGCTTTTATTTTGGACTTTTTGCACTCTTTAATTTCATAAATTATATTATTAATAAAGGAGAAACGACACTAACATTTGTTTTGTTTAAATATGTTTCATTTCGAATAAAGCATACGAACTAGAAAGTGTATAGATAGGATTTATGTTTTGCGAATAATAACTGAGAACTAGAAAAAACATGTAGTTAAGAATTACCTTTTCTAATAAAGCATGGTTGGTAGACATCATGTGAGGGTAGTTTTATTTGTTAATGATAGTTCTTACTATTTCGATTATTTTATTAGTACTAACCATTTTCTATTTTTTCGGCATTTTTCATCATCATGACATAAAAGGTGTTGATTTGTAAAAGTTACTAAAAGTAAGAAGGATTTCATATCGATACAAGGGTTCCATAACCAGGTGGTCAAATCCAAAAGGTTAACGATATACAAGAAATTAACCGATGAAAGAATAGCTCAAAGCTAATTGAAGACTCTCGTTAAAGGCACAACGTTTGAGATGGTATCAAAAAATCATATTATAGTTGGATCATAAGACCCTAAAAATCTTTTCCTTAAAAAATCTCATAGAAGTGAAGGCTAAATATTCGACATTTATAGTAGGAATTTGAAAGAAAGATAGCATCATCAATAAGAGGTGATTTAATATTCTAATTTGTCCAATAAAAACAGTGAAGATATCATCAAGTCATGGAAGAACCTAGCTCATTGACATTAAAAATTAAGCTAATGAAATTTAGCTATCTAGTATAAGGAGAATTTGTGTCCCGATGAAGGTTTTTCTAATGGTGGTCACTTTGTAGTTGACACCTCTTGCATTTGTATTTGCATCTTTGCATTTGTGTTTGCATCATATTTTTAAACATTTTCACATGCATTAATCATAAAAACATGGAAATAATTCCTTAAAGGTTTCATGATTATGATCCTTATCATGCATATTCACATCCTTTTTACGCAAGGATAATGTTAATGCTATCTGTGATGATCACTTATAGCGCTTAAGATATACAATTGAGAATTATGGGGCATCAAAATGACATGTCTAAATTTTGATCAAATCAGGTGTATGTGCATTCAAAAAGTGATGGAATTATCTAGAAGAGCTTGTTGCTCACTTACCATGAAACTTGTTGTACTCGCATGAAAAATCATTTCATCTTGTTTGAACGTGTTTTTCACCCTTTTGTTCAGTTGCTTTCATATTTTAAAAGGATTAATATTTGCACTCAATGAATAAAATGTTACCTTCTTAGGGTATGAATAATGAAACATTTTTAAAACTTGAAGGATCTTTGTAAATCTGGTAATGAAAATTCCTTTTAAAGATCAAAATTATACCTTTGACATGTGACGATATTATCCCTTTCATATCCCTTCCGAAGCCAAAATATAATCCATTAATGTTTCACTCTAAATTATTCATGTTCAAACTAGAAAAACCCAATCTTAATATTACCTCTCTCTAAGACACTATTCATACCTTTACCTTTTTAGGTGCAGCTACTCTTGATAGGACATTACGTCTTGCTAAAGATATGATTTTAAAGTCAAAAGTTTGTAGTTTTAGACAAAAAATCATTTTTTTCACCACAATAAAACCTCAAAGATGTTGAATACAAGATGTTCACTTGTGTGGAATCTTTATGCTTGGAAAACAATTTGGGGCATCCTGAATCCAACTTTTGAGGATTTTTTTGAAAGAAAACTTTGAGGACAAGTTTGAATAAGTGAGACATACTAGAAGAAAAGAAAAAGAAAAAGAAAAAAAGAAAGAAAAGATGATTGGAATAATATATCATGCATAATTATCTTATTTTTATATGAATAAAAAGTTAATCTTAAATATATCCCTTAAGATGCCTCTTTTGGAAGACTTCTGTATATGAAATGATGAACGACATTCTTTCACCATCTTTTCACAAAATAAGAAAATATTTTCATTGTTGTTCCCATTTGTGTATAAATATTTTTATTCAACCCTAACCAAGGATTACCCTCCACACTAGGGGGCAGGGTGAAAGAAAATATACTTGCATGAGTGAGGATCATCAACTCTAATTTATTACAAGTACAAGTCATTGTAAAATAAAATGGAAAATAATAAGGTACTAGAAGGTTGACCAAGTAAATGTGCTCAAAGATCTAGATCCATTTGAGAACAACAACAATTATTCCAAATACAAGAAATAACTTTCGTTCAAATAGAAATTGAATTCTTCAAACTAGAGTGAAGTTTCAAATTCATTATTGAAGAGGAAAAAAGAACAGGTAAGGGCCTCTTAAAATGAAATGACTCATCGAGACTCAAACCACAAGGTTGATCAAACACAATTTGTTCAAAGGACAAGATCTAACGAAAAAGTCATGAGTACCAAAGGCATAAAAAAAGAGTAAAATATAAGATGAAAACCATTGAAAGGGCAGTCTAGAGGGATCTAGAAAAAGAGAGAATAAAAACAAGTGGAAGCATATTCAAATTGAGCAAAGCAAAAATGAAGACATAAAAACAAATAAGTCCTTGGTTCGATCACCCTTAAAACTTGTAGGGCATATTTCCTTTTTCCCATAACTGTTAGCCCCAACCTACTTTACATACCTGAAAAGTCATTTCTAATCATATGGATTTATAAGTGGAAGAAATTATCTTCAAATTTTATTCCACCCCTCATAGTTAATCTTTTCATTTGCAAAAAAAAAAAATCTTTAATGCATGTTAGGAAATGAGAGAAAAAAATAATAAAAAGAGGGTCCAAGATGAAAATCCGCAAAAGATGTCTTGAAACTAAAGAATGATTTGAGTTGAAACCTGAAAAGTCGAAGAATATAAAAATTATACAATTATTGTGTAGAGATAATCTTTTAAATCTCTTAATAACACCACACATACCAAATATGCTCCCAAGAGCTTAGAACCAGTGAATATTTCCAAAGATGAACATTACAACTACTTCA
The DNA here is from genome assembly GCF_006381635.1 of Hibiscus syriacus. Taxonomy (NCBI): domain Eukaryota; kingdom Viridiplantae; phylum Streptophyta; class Magnoliopsida; order Malvales; family Malvaceae; genus Hibiscus; species Hibiscus syriacus. Next base: position 1,536,655 of record NW_024062608.1, read on the forward strand.
TCAAATCAATAAACATTAGAGAAGCAAAAAAGCTATATCTTAACAACAAAAAACCCAACCCAAAAGACCTTACTTTCCCAAATCAGCCTATACCCAAAATAAACATTAGTTTTAACATTTGTCAAAATATATAACTTTTGAATGATTAAAGTGTAATCGATTTGTTTGATAATCAAAGAACTCATGTTTTATGATTTGTTAAAATTGTGAGACTGAGGTGAGTGACACTATTTGTTATTTCAAAATTTATTCATCAAATATTTCACATTTGAAAAATAAAAGAGGATGAAAAACATTTCAAACAATAGTCTCTCTTGGGAATGAGAAATTGTCTTGGAAATTAATAAAGGTACTTTATAATCAAAAGTTAAGAATCGATGCTAGGGTAAAAAAAGAAAAAACTTGGGGGGGAATTATTGGAGCAAGAAGAACAAGTTGTCACGAGTCAAGAATTGCAAGGTATACTCTAATGTGAAAAAGAATGATGACAACTAAGTCAAGACAAGAATGAAGACTTCTTATGCATATTTTCATCGCCATTAATAAAAAAATATGCATCAATCATTAACATATATGTCTCATGAATTTGTATCTTTGCATCAGACAATCATCTAATGTAAAAATAAAAAGCTTTGATTTCTTTCTCATGACGATGCCTTTAAAATCTCTCTATTTTTTAAGATAAATTTTTCCTCTCAGAATAAATGCAAAAGTTCATTTCAATTAAAGGATTAAAGATATGAGATAGATCGCATCTTGACTTCTATAAAGATATTCAAGGTAGTTGCATTTACATATGCATAATTTTACTATAGATTTCAATTAGTGTGGCAAACTTCAAAGACAAAGGAGTCCAATAAATAAATGAGATAGCCTCGAAGATGAGCATACTACCTAGTTAGAAGGATTGAGAAATTAATTTTAGAAGATTTCTCGCTCAATTTGAAATTCTTAAATAAAATGCCAATCATTTCTCCCCCTCAAGATCTTGAAACGAAATATGGTCTCATTCGAGAAAGTTCCTCTTGAAACAAAATCATCTCTCTCGAGACAGTTTTCCTTGAATCATAAACCTTTGAAACTATTTCCTTTAAAAATTTGTCTCGCTCAAGACAATTTCTTGAAATGCAAACTTTGAGATATTTCGTTCGAAACAAAAATTTTATCTCACTTGAGATTATTCCTCTCAAAACGAATTTTTTTTCTTTCCCTAGACAATCGTTCGCTTGAAAAACAAACCTTTCATGCATCAATTGAAAGTAGAGTCTTGAAGAAACAATTATGGTAGAGAAATTAAGCTTATAGGTAAAAGGAGATTCAAACCATATCAGACTGTGGTGATGATCAAGGTATGTTCTTCAAAAGAAATAGTTCTTCCAATATTTCAAAGTGAAAAAAATAAACAGAAGATATAAACGACATGATTGCACAAGATGATCAGATTGTTCTGCAGAAAATGCAAACTTGAATTAACAAATTACCACACTGATATTGGGTAGATTTCAAAAGAAGAATGATCAATTATGAAATACTGAAGTCCTAAAGATATAAGGATATCAACAATCGACACTTCTACATACATGTTTAATATAAAGAAAATTGTGATCCAATCCTCAAACCTGAAGAAATCATACTCAGAATGACAAATTTTTAAAGATATAAGAGCTCAATAATAGAAAAGTTATTATCTTGACAGAGAGGTAATATCCAACCATTTCACCAAAAGAAGATAGAAATTAGTTTTTGATAAAAATAAATATCAGTAAAATTTTGATCCACATTTTGAAGGGATCCAATTTTTTACATAGGAGGAGACATATCAATCCTTTTCGAATGAGAGTTCGTAATAAGAAGAACTCGACTAAAAGGAAGAAGAATTTTATAATAAGAACTTGTTTGACATTTTGCTTAAATCCATCACAGAAGGATGAGGATCAATTTTAAATAAAATTCAAAATGAGAAGAACTCATCCAAAGAGGGAGAAAAGTAATGAGAAAAACTTGTTCGACCTTTTGTTCAAGTCCATCATAGAACAAGATATATCAACATTTCTAATAGGGAATTCATAATAAGAATCGTCTAAATTGGGTGAAGAAGTTCATAATGAGAAGAACTTATTTGATTTTTGTTCAAACCCATCACAGAAGGAGGTAGACCAACATTTTCAGTAAGAGTTCATAATAAAAGAACTCATCTATGGAGGGAGAAAAAGTTCATATATGAGAGCTTGTTTAACATCATAATGATCTTTATGGAAGAATAGAGATTTCAAATAGGATACCTCATCTAACCTTTCTAGTTATGAGGAAACAACTAAAAGAGATTTGTTGACAATCTTATAAGATAAAAATTGATGTTATATATTTTCTCCACTTTTTGTTTTATAACAATGAGTAAATAAGGGCAACTATAATCATAATTTCCATTATGTCTTTTATATTATTTATCATCAATTATAATATTATTATTATTCAATAAACTCCCATATTTATAACCATTTGAAAAAAAAAGGTACAAATCTATTTACAAAGTTTATGTGCAAATCAAAGCCCAAAATCCAAATATATGTATTTATATTATTATTATATTATTATTATTATTATTATTATTATTAAAATTGGAAAAAAAAGTCAAACCAGAAATGAGACATAAATCTCTTAATATGCGGGACAGAAATCATGTAATATTTGTTGCATTGAATGCCCTAACTGCTGCACCATGCCTGACAATTCCAACATCTGACTCGTTCATCAATTGGCCATCACTCATCACTTTATTTGTCTGCTAGTCATCATCTCCATATATGCTACTATCAAATAACGAGTAAAGGAGATTTAGGGGTAAAAAGAGGAAGGCCTTTGATCACCCGCTGAAAACCCACTGCCTACAACATCAATAACCATTATCAATACCCTTACCTAGGTTAATCCTGTATCCATTATCCCAAATAAAACCCCACTACCGAGCTTTTCCTTCACTCACCCTTGACTATCCATTACCCATTGTCTACCATTTTCACCAATATAGATAATAACCGATAAAAACAACTAAACAAAACATAAACCAACATCCCAAAAAACAAAGAGAAATAGAAGAGATAAATAACATTATTATTTCTTCATTTGACGTTTTTAATGACTGGTAGAGACTTGTAAAGGCAACAACATCGAAATGAAATAAGAAGTAAAAGCATTAGAAAAGAAAAATAGAATATAAAAGAAAACAAAGAAAGGTAGAGATCTTATCTCCGGGTCTTCAACAATGGTAATCCAGTGGTCAAACAATATATGTAAACGGTGAAAGATCAGGATGAAGATGGGATCAACATACTGTTGTTTGGGCTTCATCCGACGGCGAAAGATACAGATCATAAGAAAGTAAATTGCAGGGTTTTGGCTATTTCATGAAGAGTAAAGAAGATTATAATAAAATCAATATCGGATTTGTGATCCCAATGTCGAGATAAAGCTCCCCGTGAAAATTAGGGTCGAGCAATGATCAATGAATGGTAGAGCAATGGCGATGGACGATAAAGTAACAGCAGAGCAATCGTCAGTTTATGTGTTCATAAAGAACACCAAGAACAACATGAATCTTTAGAGGATTCTATTGAATAAAAAAATTAAAAGATAAAATGTAGGGTTATATTTTTTTTAACTATCATCATACTTAAACCCATTAGAAACTACACATTTCTAAGGTAAAAGGGGCAAACGTTTTTTTCATTCCTTCATTGTTCTTTACATTTATGATTTGATCTCATATTTTGGTTGTCTGTAGTTTGGTTGATAATATGTTCCCGTATTAATTTGAGTTATAATAGTGTTTTTGTTGGGATTGCCGATACACCCCATGGTGCAACCGAAAAAATATCCGATGATCTCGCTAGTGATCCATATACAAAAAATTAAATTCGGAGGAAGAGTTACGAGATATACCTTGGGTTCATGATTAACAACAAATCGAAACAGTCACAAACATTTCTTATCCTGGCTTCCACGAAATCATCTCGGACTCTACTCAATCACTCGATTGAAAGCAATTTTCTTTTCTCAAACTAATTTTTAGAATTTTGTCTAAAGTGTTATAAGGGTTGCTAGACCATATTTTCCATTTATATCAAGTTGCCCTAACCCAGGTTTTTATTCAAAATATTTATTCTAAATTTTATCATTTGAACTTATTTTATTAAAAGAATTGTAATCATAATTACATCTTTAATATTTTTTAAATTCAAGATATTGAATTTCATATATATTAACTTCAATTATATACTTTATTCAAACACAATAAAATTGTACAATTATAACTCGTTTAAAATTTGTTCATTTTAACCACGGGGTGTGACATCTAGCAATATATCATTGTCATCTAAGTTACAAGAAGTCATGATTCGACAGAACATCTTCGTGACTAACTCTTTATGTATTAATCCTTTTGTTCTTTATATCTAGAATATGCACAAGTCTTGGAATTGTCACACTTGTATAACCCTCATTATTCTTGATATCTAGAGTAGACTATAATAAACAAATAACTTCTGATAACTCATATCAACTTATTCGAGCATGGCAATGCATTTCTAGTCTCACTCAATCAAGTAGTATGTGATATAACTCCTATATGTAGGAAGGACAAATCCTATATTGATCATTCACACCCACTACATATATCGTAATATGTTCAACATCAGTCTTATAGTGCAACTATTACGGAGCATGTTTAACTGTATCAAAACATACAATAATATGTTGAGATAATATATCAACTCTGACGATCATACATATAGCCATCACCATGAGCAATGTTGTGACCGTCATATAATAATCCAAGACATGCTCATAGCGGGTCAATCCATATGTTTTTCTCTAACAACATACTCATGTATCGATTTGACATCTCTATGTCAATGACAACTCGTTGTCATTAATTAACTCCATGTTAGCCTTAAACATATTATGTCCATACGCATAATAATACTTGACTAAGGATATTTAATAAAATTCAAATATTATATGAACTTTATTATCTTTCAATTTAATTTAATCATGGAGTATAACTAAAAATAATAATGACAATGCCTTTATTTAATAAAATCAGTAAATAAAGTGTATTATTACAATCATCTCATGATTGGTCTTTGGGCATACTCAAACAGTTTTAAAACATATAATATAATTATTATGCATATGGTATATGTTGCAATCATAATATAACATGTGTTGTTATATATATTGTCGGGTTTGATGATGCTCGAATGTGACAACTGAAAAATTTACGAGGGGTGAATTGGCAAAATTGTTTAGGGAGTAAGAAGAAAGAAAAGATAGACAATTTTGTATAGCGATTTATAGTGGTTTGACTTCTGAACAAGTCTACCTCCACTACCTTTTACTCACTAAGGATTTTCCAACAAATTCACTAATTTGTTCTTTTTTTTTTCAAGGACAAAGAGATAACATTTACAAGACTCCCTAGCTTTTAACAGGCTCAGCTAGAACCAAAACCCCTTTAAAAGGAAAAATAAGTAAACAATAAAAACCTCTAAAAGGAAGGTGTTACAAATTTAATCTCACAATAACAAAATATTTACAAGAGAATAGGAATAAAGAGTGAAAAGTTCGTCTCTAGTGTTTGATTTATTGGATAGGTGTTCTAACCCTTATTCAAGTGTCCTTATCTTGTATTTATATATTGTAATGAGTTTGTGGTCGTTTCTAGCTGTTGGGAGTGATTTGGAGCCCTGGAGATGTTTTTCTGCAAAATAAAATTGCCTAGTACAGAGGGTATCAGTACTACCTTTGTTATTTTTTAAAAAAACTAGGTTACTAGTCGTTGGTCTAACAGTATCGATACTAAGCCTATGGTATCGATATCATTTTTGCATTCTGGAATTTGAGCAATACTGGTAGTATTTGATACCTAGTGAGTATCGATACGTTCCTTACCTTTGGTATCGGAACCATATGAACAATATCGGTATTGTTCATGAGGTATCGATACTGTAAGAATAGTATCGATACTTCTTGTCCAGAAAAACATTTGTGCTCAATTCCAAGTTAAATGGACATTGAATATTTTTAAAAACTTTGATAAATTCAATTCAAGTCCAAAAACATTTTCCATAAATTGTTATATCAAAACATAGTTTAACAATCTCCCTTTTTGATATAACAAAACATTTGAAAATTGTTTTGGCAAAACTCCCCCTAATAAACATTAATGAAAAAGAGACATGTTTGGAGAAACTTAAACTCCCCTTTTTTCATTGAGAAATGAATTTTTTTTACCTATTTTTTCCCCCTTTTTGTTATATTAAAAAAATTTGACTTTAAAGAGATGACACTAAAAGAAATTGAATTTCAACAAAGATGAATAAATATGTTAGTAACCAAACAAATATACCAACTCTAAAATACTGTTATGCAATATCAATTGTTGAAATCAAGTGCATTTGATAAAGTTATCCAAAAATGTTATGCATTTGAAAAAAATTGATATCAATTGTTAGAGAGATATCATTTGCATTTTAAACCACATGCATAAAAATTTAAATTTAGGTCAAAAAATTAAAATTTGTAAAATTAAAGCATTTGAAAAATTGATATCAATTGTTAGGAAATATCATTTGCATTTAAAACCAATTCTGACAAAAATTCATTATGATGAACTAAAAATTATGAAAAATCATTAAAGATTTAAAATGTTCATCATAACATATTTTCAACATACATGAGATATAAAATTATTTTAAAATCAAAGATGAAATCAAATCAAAGCAAAAACATTAAGCTCAAAGGTTACTCATTCCTCTTCAAGTGTGGCGACTATCGTATCCATCAACATTGCTCTCACGTTCCAAGTTTGGATGGACATTCCCTTAAAAATTATTTTTTATAGGACAAGCATGTTTCGTATGACCATGAAAATGGCAATGTGAGCATTTTGTCATTTTTAAGCATAATGAGTTGTTTTTAGAAATTAATTCTTTTTCTTTTATTAATCTCTCAAGCTTAACTTTCAAATCAAAATTTTCTTTTTCTAAATAATTGATTTTTACTTTTGGAAGCTCTAAATCATTTTTCAAAGATTCATTTTGTTTTTCAAAATCAACTTTTGCTTTCAAAACCAAATTATTTTCAACTTTAAAATTTGAAATTAATTTCTTATATTTGGAATTCATGGTCTCAAATTCCAAATACAACTCATCATATGCAACTTGTAATCATCAAACGAATAAGAATTTAATTCACTAGAGTTCAAAGTTACCATGAATATTCTCTGATGGTCATGAGGCATAGGTTGGCTACTTCATCTTCATTATTGGAGTCATCTTCATCACTCCGAGCCACCACAAATGCCTTTTTCTTGCTTGACCATTCTTCTTTAGGAGGGGACAATCATATTTGACATGTTCCCATTCTTTGATATTCGAAACACACGAGGGACTCTTCCCGATCATGCTTCTTCCTTAGAAGTCATGGATCTCTTGAATCTATTGAAGAGTTGGTCATCTCTTCTCATCATCATTTCATCCACCTCTTCATTTGAATCTTGATTGCTCTCATTGGTGGATTTGAAGGCAATGCATAATTCCATACTTTCTTGTTTTGATTATCTTCATCTTCTTCTTATTCCTTCACCATCAACTCATGAGTGAGAAGAGAACCAATAAGCTCATCAAAAGTGAGAGGCTTTAGGTTTTTAGCTTCGATAATCGTCTTCTTCTTCAATTGCCAAGACTTTGGAGAGAGTAAATCATCTTTCTCATAAGTTCTATTGGGGATTACTTATCCAAATCCCTTGAGACGTTAACAATCACGAAAAATCTATCCGTATAGCTTGATGTCTTCGTCCGGTTTCATCTTGAAATTTTCGTAGCTATGGTTAATAAGACTTATCTTGGTTTTCCTCACTTCATCGGTTCCTTCATGAGTGACTTGGAGCTTGTTCCATATCACCTTTGAATTGGAACAAGGGGAGACTCTTACATATTATCCAGGCCTAATGCACAAAATAGAATGTGCATAGCCTTAGCATTGAGTTAGAACTTCTTCTTCTTCTCTCCATCACTCAAGCATCCATCTCATGGGTGTGAATGGAGTATCCCTCATGATTGAGTTCCAAGCTCCTAGATCATTGGCTTGAATGAAGATATATCTTGTCTTCTAATAGGCATAATTTTCTCCATTGAACTAAAGTGGATTGAGTTAGAACTTCTTCTTTTCTCTCCATCACTCCAAGCATCCATCTCATGGGTGAAATGGAGTATCCCTTCATGATTGAGTTCCAAGCTCCTAGATCATTGGCTTGAATGAAGATTATCATCTTGTTTCTAATAGGCATAATTTTCTCCATTGAACTAAAGTGGCTTATTGATTGGTTGAGAGTCTTCAATGTAGTAAGAGCTGGAGGTCGAATCCATCTTCTTGTCAGTTGCGTCGGGAATCGGTAGAGCTTCTTCAAGGATCGTCTCAAGGATGTGCAACCTTCTAAAGAATCAAGATCTGATACCAAATTGTTATAGTGGTTCGACTTCTCACAAGTATACCCACTACCTTAGCTCCTCCTAAGATTTTCCAAAATTCATAATTTGTTTTTTCTTTTCAAGGATAAAGAGATAACCTTTACAAGACTCCCTAGCTTTTAACAGACTAAGCTAGAACCAAAATCTTTACAAAGAAAAGAAGTAAACAATAAAACCTCTAAAAAGAAGGTGTTTACAAATTTAAAGCTCACAAGAACAAAATATTTACAAGAGAATATGAATAAGAGTGAAAAAATATTATCTTGTGTTTGATTTCTTGGATAGATGTTCTAACCCTTCTTTAGTGCTCTCACTTGTATTTATATGTTGAAATGAGTTTGTGGCCGTTTCTAGCCGTTGGGGATGTTTTTCTATGCAAAAAAAAACTGCCCAGTACAGAGGGTATCAGTACTTCTATATGAGTATCGTACTACCTTTGTTATTTTTAAATAAAACTAACTGTTACTAGACGTTAGGCCTGATGGTATCGATACTAAGCTTATGGTATCGATACTACTATGTGAAGTAGTATCGATATTGTTCAAAGGTATCAATATTTTTTACAGTATTAGTACTTCTTATCCAGAAAAACATTTGTGCTAAATTCCAAGTTAAATAGACTTTGAATTATTTTTGAAAACTTTGAATAAATTCAATTTAAGTCCAAAAACATTTTGTCATAAATTGTTATACCAAAATATAATTATATATATATAATATGATAAAAATAAAGTTGGTATATAAATATATATTGGTATAAAATATATATTTTAAAATCACTATTACATTTAAAAATTAGTTAAAATTACTTATGTGTCTTTTTTGGTGATTTTAAATGTGGGATAAGAATAAAGTTGACATGAATTTCTTTTACCTTAGATGTTAGGCAAGTTGAACTTTCGATTTTATTCACGTTCAACATTAAATCAAACCTTACTTTTCATTGTTCTAATAAGTATTCAAAGAGGATCCACTTATCTTAAACGTTAGGAAAATTGAAATCTCTCGAATTTATTTTTTTCAAAACATAATAAACAAATAATATTTATTTTCCTTCATCTTTATTTTAATAAAAATAATGATTATGTGAGGAGAATCCTTCATGCTTTAGAAATTGAGAAAATCAAAATCTTTTGAATTGATCCTTATTTGATTTTCATTTTTATATATTTTTATTCGCTCCATAGTTATCTAGGTTTCAGAGACTTTATTAGAGAACTTATTGCTCGATCTTAAGATTAGAGAGCATTAGGACTTAGAACTTTAGAACGATCAACTAATCCTTTTAAATTGATTGCACTTTCGTATTTAGATTAAATAATATATCGCATGTTTGATATTTTGTCACATTATTTTAAAAACTGGGTATCATCTTGAGTTAAGTAAGCCTTTGATATCCTTCTAGACGTTGGAGGAATTCAAGGTCATTTAACAAAGGATTATATCTTTGATTTTTCTTAAATTATCTCATAATCGTCAACTCTTCGGACTTTGAGAAATATCTCTAAATTCCCTTAGAAGTTAGAAAATTTGATAGTATTTTAAAAAGTCAATGTGTTTTCTTGAATGTAACAAAATTCTCAATATTCTCTTAGACGTTGGAAAACAAGGGAGATTATTCATAAAAAACTACACTTTCGAAATTTTTATATATTAACATGCGGATTTTTAATGTACTCGAGTGTAATGTCAATTCTCTTAGCCGTTAGAGAACTCGAGATTATCCTTAAGAATTTAAGAATTACTTATTAATCTAAAAAAACATTAATTGCATACATGAGTTAAGACAAAAATATTTGTAATCAAGTAGGTGTCGTTTTACTTACGTTGTGAGGGTGCTAATCATTCATCAATGTAACTGTGCACCTGAACGCAATTCTGATTTTCATAGATCTAAACAAATTTTGGTAATCCAATTACACCTAAACATATTGATGATAATTCCCATCATTTTTCAAAAAGGTCCTACAACTTTTGTTTTACAAAATAAATGATGTGTACATATTATTAGAAATTATTAAAAAAAATATATATCTAAAATTTGGATGGAACAGTGATGATTCCCATCATTTTTTTAACTTTTTTTACAAATAAATGATCGATATATTAGATTAAAAAAAATATATATCTAAAAATTTGGATCAAAAGTGTGAATTTTTTTATTATAGATATCTTGTCAAAAGAATTGTGTAATATCCAGAATTTTAGAATAAAGTCATAATATTTTAGAATTTTGAAATAGATATGCAATCAATTTTAGAATTTTAAGAATAAATCTGTAACATTTAAATATTTTTATGGGACAATATAGCTGAGGTGTGGGTTATATATATATATATATATATATATTAGAAATATTAAAATTAAAAATAATATGATCAAAAAGTTATATATTTTTATTTTAAAGGTTTAATTAAATGAAGAAAATTGAAATTGAATTATTTTTTCTCAAAAATACAAAAAGTTTTATATCCTTAATTTTTCCCTTTAATAATATTTTTTTTATCGAAACAAGGATTCAAAAGGGCGCTATTGAAATGTTATTAATATAATTTTTAGATGCAACGAACCATGGTGTAAATACGTAGCTCATAATTTTGGAAATAAATTTCATAAAACATAGAATGTTTTTAACATTATAGATTTGTGAATGAATAAAATGGATGATAATTTGGTTTACATATAGCTATCGAGTCTTGGGATGTGTAGGACGAGATTAACACTCCTCAACAACCCAATGGAACATAATGGCAATCCTGTTAAAGGAAGATCATCTACCAACCCCAAATCTTATAATTCAATTCTCATTACCATCTACTAAGGGAGGAAACAAAAAGATTGTGAACGTTAGCTCAGAACGAAGGTGTGATTATGAGTGGCAAGCTGATTCATTATTGCTAAAGGGACCCCAAATCGACCCAACCAAAACAAAAGACCAAACCTTTCTTCTCCTCCTTTTTTAATTAAACGGCTTATATTAAGGAATCTTATAAAGCTAATAATTGATGGTTAAGGATATCAAATCTTATTTCTTTTCTTAAAACACTACATTTTACCAATTAATCGATCCGTATTATATATGCACATGGTTCTCTCAAATTGCCCATTTTTTATTGCTTTACGCAACGCTTGAATTGTATTTATAGGAATAATAATGATATTTCCCACTGTTAGATTTATAATAATGGTAATAATGATATTTCCAAGCAAATGACGATAACATTTTACCTTCTTAGCTACATTTTCATCCGACGAACTCATAATTATATATATAAACATTATTTGAATTTTAATAGGGTAAAATCTTCTCACTATAGAGTATTGTTTTATTGAGTCCCTCGACTATTAAAAGTTATAAATTAATATATTGATTATAGAATTTTATTTTGTTGAGTCTTTCGACTGTTAAAAATTACAAAGTGATCCCCGACTATTCGTGTTTTTCAAACTCATTATTTTTTTGTTAAAAAAATTAATGATCATCTGAGTTTGTACGTTAACATGTTAATTGTGATATGAAAAAAATTGGTCTCCCAACTATAGGACAATGTTTTGTTGAGTTAATAGGTTAATTTCAAGTTCATACCATCGTTAGTTTTTTAACCCAAAAAAAAGATGAGTTCAAAATATATGTATAATTGGGTGACTATTTTATAAGTTTTAATAATCATGTTGAATACATTTATACACTCTACTCATTTTAATATATTATTTATATATATATATATATATATGTATGAAATTTATGAAATATAACATAGGTATAGTAGATATTCTATTAATAAAGTACATTTTTTATTTTTAAATACTTATTTTAATAATAAAGTTTGAATATATTTAATATTTATGAATAAAATAAACTTTATTCTCCGGAACCCATCTCTACATATTTATGAATTTAAAATTACTGCTCTGAATTTATTTAATACTAATAAAGTTTGAAATTATATTTTCAGATATTTAACACTGTTGAGTTTTAAATTAATTATTTCTCTGAAATCTAAAAATTAAAAAATCTGAAAATTCAAATTTCAAACATAATGTTAAAGAAAACAGTAGCAGAATCTCAAAGGTGGGCCCCAACGTTGAAGCAGCAATATATACAGCATCAGTTCTTCACCCATTAAAGTCTTCTCCAAGCAAAATTAAGCCCCTAACTCCACTCGCCTTCTTCACTTCACTTTCCTCTGTAAACCAACACCCAAAACTCTCTTTTTTCTTTTTCTTTTTTTCAGACAGCGTTTCGAGGGCAATTCGGAGAACCACTTCCGGTTACTTATTCAAGCAATAATGGTGGACGTAGATCGGAGGATGTCCGGTCTGAACCCGGCCCACATAGCAGGCTTACGCCGTCTCTCTGCTCGTGCTTCCGCTCCTTCAACCGCGGCTTCCCACCACGTTCGCAACGGTCTTCAGTCCTTCTCTTCATTAGCGGATAAAGTTATAAGTCATTTACGGGAGTCGGGTTTCAAAGTCCAACCGGGCTTGTCCGACGCTGAGTTCTCTCGAGCGGAAGCCGAGTTTGGTTTTGGTTTCCCACCTGACCTCCGAGCCATATTATCAGCCGGGTTACCCGTGGGCCCTGGTTTCCCCGATTGGCGGTCTAATGGAGCCCGATCCCATCTTCGGGTTTTGCTTGATCTTCCCATCGCTGCAATTTCCTTTCACATAGCGCGTAACACGTTGTGGTCCAAATCTTGGGGACCAAGACCTTCCAACCCGGAAAAGGCTTTACGGGTGGCGAGGAGTGCGCTTAAGAGAGCTCCACTGTTGATCCCCATTTTTAATCACTGCTATATTCCCTGTAACCCATCTTTAGCGGGTAACCCGATTTTCTTCATCGACGAGACCCAGATTTTCTGTTGCGGATTCGATATATCCAACTTTTTCGACATGGAATATTTGTTTCGGAGCTCCTTATCCGACCCAGAATGGTTGAAAAAACAGACACCAGTTAGTGAGAAATCAGCCGGGTCGTCCACTAACGGCTCGAGGCGGACTAGTATGGATGCCGGTTTCCTCACCGGTACTCGGCCCCCTAGATGGGTTGAATTCTGGAGCGAGGCGGTCGTTGATTGGAGTCGGAGAAACTCATCCTCGAATATTTCGACCGAGACGTATTTCCATATTCCGAAAACCAAAATTCCGAAATGGGTGGAGGATTACATAGAGCAAATAGGGTCGGTTCTCAGAGAAGGCGGGTGGAGCGAGTCCGATATAGCAGAGATAGTACACGTGTCGGGTTCTGGGTTCTTCGAAGAAGAGATAGTTTTATTGGATAATCAAGCGGTTCTAGATGCGCTTCTTTTAAAAGTAGACCGGTTCTCAGATTCGCTCCGGAAGGCTGGATGGAGCTCCGAAGAAGTTTCGGATGCTCTAACTTTTGACTGCCGACCGGAGAAGGAAAAGAAACCCGCCAAGAAATTATCTCCTAAGCTCGTGAAGAAAATAGGGAAGCTTGGTGAATCAGTTACGCTGTCATGAGATGAGATGGACAACAAAGTTCCATTTTTGTTTTTAAAAAGAATTCAGGTCTGCTGGGTTTATAGGAAAGAAAAAACAGATGTTTGTGTGTGTTGGGGGGCAAGAAGTAATACGTTGTTGTACCAAAAGGGAAGTAGGTAATAAAAATGGTTCAAATGGAATTGTTGTTCATAATATAAGCAATCAATGAAAAATAGCTATTTTTTCTTTCTTTCCTTGTTTAGAACTAAGAATTCTTTTTATAACTGTTGTGTTTAAATAGAATGAATTGATCGATTTCCCCCGGTAAAAGTGGGAAATTATTTAATAAAATTATTACATTTGAGTTTATAAAAGTTGGATAACATTAACTTAATATTTCATCCTCAGCTTATTCACAAAGATTCAGTAAGGGCATTTGTTCAAAGACTGGTAGCGAGCCCAAAATTCAACAAATTCATCTGCAGCTTTCCCTTTTCACACACACAATCTTTTCTCACCGTTTAGCTCTTCAAGAAACGACGAGGTTATAAATAAATCCCATATTGTGTAGCTAAATGTTCTAACAGCTTTGAAGGGCACGCAGGCGACTTTTCTCACAGGTAAAAGAAACAGGGTTTACGCAGTTGCCCGCTGACCAAATTGAAGAACACCAAATAATTGCATAGTAAAAAAAAACGAGTGGTTAGGATCATAATATTTGGATCCCACTTTAAAGCATGTGCATTAACACAACGATAATAAGTTCTGACAAAACACAATTAATAAAACCAAACAAATCTTTTATCAAAGGAAGAAAATTTCAAATTCAAGTCTAAAACACCATTGAAAAATGAACAATTCATTAATCCAATTACCATGTGAACAGAAGCAGACTTTCAACGGTTACCGCGACACCACATTTGAACCGACCACGGCACGGTCATGTGCCAATATCCACCACCGCCTCTCACGTTGTCATCGCTTTTATGCGCCGACAAGACTTTCACCCCATAGAAGCGACATCATGTGTACAGCGTTGATAACATATTCAAATATGCAAATAATACATTATACGAGAAAAAGGGGAAAGGCCTTTTTTAAATTAGGGGCATGCGTTTTATTAAGGGAAATGGACCTTAGCCCCCTCCCCTATCTCCATATGTCTGCAGTTCTCGTGGCACCTTTCTAAACATACCCTACAACATTGCTTACCCATCTAAAATAAAATAAATTTCATTTTCTTATTAGATTATGTGGAATCAAGTTCAAATAGGAACAAATAATTTCGTGTGCATCTAAATCTTGTTTGAGTTGTGTGATGAGTTGGGGTTGGTTTTGCCGATGAAAGAGGAGACAGTTTAGGGGGTGGGGGTGGGGATGGGGGTTAATATGAAGATTGATGATACGTAGAAATGGATGGTGATTGGATGTTCGAGATTTGTCACCAACTTTGAACAGTGACATAACGTTGACATTAAGGAAAGGGGTGGTGGGGGGGGGGTTGAAAGGGATTGCAGTTATTTAGTCAATTTGGTGGGTTAATTATTGTAGGACAGCTTTTGTTAATTGTCAATGCCTCCCATGTGTATTTACAGTCCGCTGTTTGGCCTCTCGTAGACTGTTGCCATTTTTGGCTTATATTCACTGCCACTGCTCATGACAAATGCGTTCTCACTGCGTTTAAATTTGATATTTTATGTATTTCGCAATGCTAAGTGGCTTAAATGTCAACATGTTTTTTCTTTAACGAAAGTAGGGATTCATAATCAAGGAAAAGAATGGAAGTTGACATATCCTATAACTGCTCTGCTCGAAGCAAAGCAGGAGAAGACGACATTACTTGTAGAATACTCTCTGAATGAAGTTCCTCTAAAATGTTGCACGTCTCATTTACTCCAACAATGTAAATAAATGCTGCCCAGTGAAAACCAGCTTCTTTCCAGCAATCCTTTCATGGCTGCGCACTGTACAGAGTTTAATTTTAGCATAGATAAAGATAACGTTGCCACTCACGACTAGAGTACATATTTATAGCATGTGAGCACTAAGCAAAATCTCATGTTTTCCCATTCCCCCAGGCGGCTAAAATAATTGGCACACTAGGTTATATCCGAATTTATTTTGTAATATAGTTTGGTGAAAAAATATTTTTTTAATGGTCCTAGGTCTGAGGGTCTCACGTGGGACAATATTATAATATATTTTTAGAGATTCATCAAGTCGAAAGTTAATCTTTTTAAAATTCAGTAATTATTTTAAAAAATTTAAAAAAACTAGGAAACTCGTAGTGACGAGTCCACTTGAATTTTAAAAAAAAACTAGTCGTTTGTAGTTGTTGTGCAACAGGCAGTTGCAACGGTCAAATTTTAATGGTTAAGGAAAAACTCGTCACGTCAAAGTGACGAATTAGGTGGGATTTTTGAAAAATATAGTCGTTTATAGCCATTGAGTTTGGGGTTATAAATAGGGGTTTGAGATTTATGATTTTTATTATGTATTGTAAGAAAAATTGAGAAAAGTTCATATTTTTTTGAAGAATTCCCGAAAAAAATGTCTACAGGAGATGAAATGTTACACCTTGATGTTGTTCATATTTCTTCGGTCGAACTAGTTCCAAAAGAAGAACGAGGCATTCGTCAACGAGGAGTGACACTGAGAGATCCACATCAGTGGATTATTATATATCTACAACAATCCGAGTTGTATCGAACCATATTTCTTCTAGGTTTTAAGGTGAACTGACATTTATTTCAGCCCTGATTGAACGTTGGAGACCCAAGACGCATACTTTCCATTTTTCGAGTGGTGAAGCGATGATTACTGTAACACTCTAGACTAGTACGGTACACAGTCGACCGATTTAAGGCGCTACATGGAACCACCGAAGTGGCTAACCAACTTATTCTTACTTTCTTGTACTTTAAAATTACTTCTGAGAGCCCTCAAAATATATAGATACCTACATACTAACTCTTAACTGACTTTAAAACTCAATACAACTGAATTCATGAATATACATGTCAATTAAGAAACTTGTGACGTACTCTGCTCTGCACTAATCTAGACCTCGTTCTCTTTAAAGCTTCTCAACTGCTGGATCTACTAACCTACCCACGAAAACATCCGAATATTGAGCTAGCTAGCTCAATGTCACACTAGCAACTAAAACTTTGTCATTGAAATGCTTAAGCTATCAAGTCTACTGTTATCTGGTCTATTGGTATGTTTTGTTCTTCTTTAGTGAGTATACTTGTATACTCACTCTCTATTCTATGGTAGACATCATGGTACGGCTGAGGGTTCTACATCTCGGAGCTCACACACCCCTCTAGTCTACCAAGAATGTGGCTCCCGAAATCTCTACATCGGACACCATACTCTCGAATAGCCCACTCCTTGAGTATCGAACCTTGCGCCCAAGCTAGTCAGCTTAAAGTGCCTTACGCACTCCCTAATAATATCTGGTCTGAATCTATACTTTTGACTCTGCTTTCTTTTCTAAAGGAACTCGGGTGTCCTGGTCGTTTTCCCGAGCATTCAAACAAGGCTAGTCCTATTTCACCCTACTTTATTCTCATTTCTACGTTTGAATTAAACATTAATAAATATTCTCACTTGTAGTGTAACAACCCGATTTTCAAAATAATATTTAATTGAAATTGGAGGGTTTAATTGTGAAAATTTGGCGAAAATTAGGACTAAATTGAAAGATTTTAAAACTTGGAGCTTGTTTTAGAATTAAAGAAAATTCAAAGACCAAGCCCTGAATTTAACCTTGGAGTGTCGGCAGGCAATTTTTATATATGCGTGATTTCTGTTTTGAAAAAACAGAAATCAATTTCACAAATCCTTCCACACGCACACAACTTCCAAACCCGATTCCGACGCCGTCCGAATTCCGATCGTTGTTTTGAAACCACCGTTGTGTTCATCATCGAGCGAGGAACAAACCCTTCAAATTAATTGAAGCGAAACGCGGCCAAACGTCAGGAATTTCCAGTCAAAGTAGCGACGTTTTTTGTTAGCTCTATCGCCAAGAAAATCTTAAATTCACCGCTGATCGTTGCTCCGTTTACGACACCTCCCGCACCATCGTGTTCCTTGTGCCATTCCGAGTCCACCGGTGTTCCCCTTTTTCTCCCGCGACGGCGGCGCGTGGGGAGGTGAACCGGTCAAACTTTCCGATTTGATGAATTCGAGCTTTCCGATGTTCAAAAATTTGAACCGAGCTTTGTAAGTATCTCGAAAACGCTCAAAATAATTTGTAGAGATTTTTCCGTAATTTTTAGAGCCCCGGAGGACACCTCACGCGCCACACGCGCTGCCGTTGGGCGAGTGAGTGACCGGTTCAACCGGTTTTCTTAAGGGTTTGACCGGTTTGACCGGTCACGACCCGACCCGTTGACCCGACCCGTTGACCCGACCCGATTGTTGACCGGTGCTATTCTGGTAAATAATTCGGTTTTGGTGCTATTCTGGTAATAATTCGGTTTTGGTGATATTCTGGTAAATAATTCGGTTTTTGTGCTCTTCGGGTAATTAATTCGAAATGGGTGCTATTTTGGTAATTATTTTGAAAAGGGTGCTATTTGTGTAAAATGTTCAACAGTTTGTTGATCTCCTTTGACCAGAACTTTGACCGGCTTTGACCAAACTATTAAACGATCGTTAATCTTTTCCGAGTATACCTATCCAGATAGTTTTCGACGTGCCGAATCCGTTTCCGTGGTCCGTTTTGTCAAATTCGAACCCGAAGGTCTCCAAATCGATGGTCAAAGTGGTTGACTTTGACTTTGACCAAGAATTTGAATTTTCGGAAAGTCATACTTTATGTTTTTCGACGCCCTGATTCCGATTCCGCAATCCGTTTGGCCAAATTCAGACTCGAAATACCCCAAATTGATAGTCAAACCCAAAAAATGCTTATATACTTAAGAAGTTTAGCTTTGAACAATTAAATAGGATTTGGGACTGATAAATATTATTGTTGAAGGTACAAGAGACTCTCCGGATCGTTCGACAGCTCGACCCAGCTCTTATAGATCAGTTAAACCACGTGTGCCAGTATTCACCCGTTCGAAAACTGTAGCAGAGCGTGGTCAAACCAGCAATCAGTAGATTTGCTATTTGAACCTATTGTCGAGGTGTGTTCCCTACTTATTATTGAACTGTTTTATTGGTTTTAATATGTGGTACACCGAATTCATTGGTTATTGTTTTATGGATGCACCAATTTAATGTGACAATTTATGGAATATGGCTGCTATCTAATTTTTGTTTTGAAATGGTATATGATTACCATGTTTTTGGATTTATGGAATTTATGTCACGGTGCAATTGAATTTTGGAATTGAATTACGATGGAATAGCTCTGATCAAGCTAACTGGGCCTAATGTGACTCTTGAGGGCCCCAAGATGTTTCATTAGGTCGGCTTTCCTTTGCTGTGTGCTTAGGGTAAGCTATATGGACTTATTGACTTGGGCTTAAGGATACAAGCTTCAGAGCCTATCCTTAAGTCGACTTTCTTTTTGCTATGTGCATAAAGTAAGCTATATGGAACATAATTTTGGGAACTACTGATGGTGTACCAGAAAAGGGTTTAAACTATGATTTTCAAAAGTTAAACTCTTTTACGAATTTGTGAGATTATTGGACTATGATTTGTACCTATTGTAATTTTATGGAAATGTTGGGACACACTGAGCCTAGCTCACCTTTTGAAAATGTTTTCCCCCTTTCAGATACTGTTGGTTAGATACCTCGGTTCGAGCACTTGGAGGATCAACATATCTCTTGAAGTAAATCAGATTGTAATGTTTTTATCTTGCAAGTTGACTTTATTTTGGTGACATGGACCTTATTTTAAAATATCGGATTTTATAATGATGACTCTTTTGCTATTACTGCTCGGTTTATTGTGATTTTGAATTTGAAGACATGTTTTAAATTAAATTATTATTTATTGGTACTATATTTACGAGTTGGATTTTGATAGTATAATTTGTTTATAATTTCATGTTATTTATAATGTGATTTTATATTGATGGAATAACGGTTTCGGAAAATGTCTTTAATAATCATAATGTGATCTACTAGACTTAGTCAAAACGCATAGGCCGGGTCTAGGGGGTTACATTTATTGGTATCAGAGCTTTTCGTTTTTAACCCTCGGACTGTGTATGAGTCCACATTGAAAATACGGTTTTGAAATATTTTACAAAACGAGTTACTAAGGCCATGTCACAAAGTTATTAAGATTTTAACTATGTTCGAGACTCCAAGTGCTTATCTAACCTTAAGTTTATCTTCTGTAGTAATCTCGAGATCTACCAAAATGAGTGCTAACGTGGTCGTCGAATAGCTGCGAGTGGCTAGATTTGCAGATCCGATTGATCCGATAGATCCCCCACCTTAGGTATCCTGACGACCCAACGAATACCACCCGATGGCATATGACTACACCGATCATAGGAGCGACCGATGTTGAGTCAGAGTCTACTGGAGTTGTATTGGATGAGAATTTTGGTAGATAATTTCTGCAGTTAATACAGGGAGCAGTCAGAGCTACTGGTGTTGTATCAGAGGTTCCTATTTCGCAGACTTTGATTGCCAATGGAGTTAGAACTTTTGGGGGACAGATAGGTGGAGCTCCTACTGAAGCTGAGGATTGGCTCCAGGATACAGAGAGACGCATGGATCAGTTGGGTTTGGACTCAACTAAGAGATATCAGGGTGCTCTGGCGATGTTAGATGGCAATGCCTACACTTGGTGGGAGTCAGTGACCAGTAGTGTTCCTACCGATCGTTTGACTTGGAATTTCTTTAAGGATCGCTTTCGGAGCCGTTTTCTGGGAGAGCGCTACTTAGCTCAGAGACGATAACAGTTTCAAGACCTGGTTCAGGGAGACATGATTGTTTCTGAATATGAGATCGAGTTCCTAAAGTTGCTGAAGTATGGATTCAGTATGGTACCTACGGAGAGAGATCGATGTCGTAAATTTGCCCTTGGACTCAGATACGAGCTGCGTAGGCAAGTTGTAACCCATCAGGATGAGATATTTGATGTGATGGTGGGCAGAGCCAAAGATGCGGAAGAGGTGGAGGTTTTAGCTTCTGGTAGAGAGCGTGTTGATCAAGAACGATCTAAGAAATTTTCAGGCCCTGTTGAGTCATCAACACAGTCCGGGAAGAGGACTCGTACTTTGGCCCCTCAGAGAAGCAATACACGTTTCAGGCCTGCAGCATCCTCACCTTTAGCTGTCAGTCGAGGTGGTTCCTCATCATATTATAATGGGCCCCTTTGTGAGTATTGTGGTAAACAACATACAGGAGAGTGTAGTAAGAAGATGAGTCTTTGCTATCAGTGTGGATCTAGTGGTCATTATCGGAGGGATTGTCCTCAGCTAGCTTTGTTTGAGCAGACCGCTACCCAAACTCCTGTGCGTTCGCAGACTACAGTACAGACCCCAATTAGAGATCGTAGTCAAGGAAAGACTCGAGGATCAGCGTCCAGGACAGACAGTAGAGCCCGTCCTCAGCAAAATAGAGGGCCAATAGCTTCTGAGGCTAGACAGCCAGCTTTGGTTTATGCCACTAGACGTCGTGATGACAGAGATGAGCCTGAGGTTATTGCAGGTACATTTACTATTTATTCTACTCCATACTTTGCATTATTGGACAATGGCTCCACTCACTCCTATGTATCGAGCTCAGTATCTCGAAACCTTCAGGTTCTGATCGAGAACACTGAAAATACTGTTACAGTTACAAGTCTAGTAGGGCAAGCGGTATTAGTTAATAAAGTATTCCGGCGTTGTCCTCTCGAGGTTCAGGGAGAAATTTTTCTCGCTGATCTTATGGAGCTTCCTTTAGAGGAGTTCGATCTAATTCTTGGAATGGATTGGTTGAATAAACACAAGGTAAATCTAGATTGCGAATACAAGCAGGCTACTCAGAAGACTTCAGATGGTCGGACTGTTGTGTTAATTGGTGAATGGCGTGGTTATCTCTCCAATATAGTTTCAGCGATGGAAATTGATCATATGATCCGGAAAGGATATGAGACATTCATTGCTTGTATTTTGAACACCAAAGGTGCATTGTCCACGATCGAGGAGATTCGTACAGTTAGCGAGTTTCC
Organism: Hibiscus syriacus; assembly: GCF_006381635.1. Classification (NCBI taxonomy): domain Eukaryota; kingdom Viridiplantae; phylum Streptophyta; class Magnoliopsida; order Malvales; family Malvaceae; genus Hibiscus; species Hibiscus syriacus. Next base: position 1,558,770 of record NW_024062608.1, read on the forward strand.
TGATGTTTTTCCGGAGGAGTTGCCTGGGTTACCTCCTGATAGAGAGGTAGAGATCGAGATTGAGACTTATCCGAGATCTTCACCTATTTCTATGGCACTTTATCGTATGGCTCCAAAGGAACTTAAGGAGTTGAAAATCCAATTGCAAGAATTATTCGATCGAGGATTTATCCGACATAGTACTTCACCATGGGGAGCTCCAGTTCTATTCGTGAAAAAGAAGGATGGGTCGCTAAGATTATGTATTGACTATCGGAAATTGAACAAGATGACGGTCAAGAATAAATACCCACTACCCAGGATTAATGACTTATTTGATCAATTGCGAGGAGCTACTATATTCTCTAAAATTGATCTTCGTTCGGGGTATTATCAATTGAAAGTTAAAGGATCTGATGTTGCAAAAACGACCATTCGCACTAGATATGGTCATTATGAATTTTTAGTGATGCCTTTTGGTTTGACGAACGCTCCTGTAGCTTTCATGGATTTGATGAATCGGGTGTTCCGTCCATATTTGGATCAATTTGTGGTGGTCTTCATTGACGATATTCTGATCTATTCTCGTACTGAGGCAGAGCATGACGAGCATTTGAAGATCGTTCTGCGGACTTTGAGAGAGCATCGTCTATATGCCAAACTAAGCAAGTGTGGGTTTTGGCTTCAAGAAGTGTCGTTTCTGGGGCATATTATTTCTGCGCGAGGTGTTCAGGTCGATCCCAGTAAGATAGAGGCTATTATGAATTTGAAACGACCTAAGAACGTATCTGAGATCCGCAGTTTCTTGGGCTTGGCTGGTTATTATCGACGTTTTGTTGAGGGCTTCTCGATCATTGCTTCTCCTTTGAAAAAGTTGTTAAGGAAGAATGTGCCGTTTGACTGGGGCGAGGCACAACAGGAGAGCTTTGAGAAATTAAAGACGGTTTTAACTCAAGCACCGGTGTTGATTCAACCAGAGTCCGGGAAGGATTTTACAGTGTATAGTGATGCGTCACATTCAGGACTTGGTTGTGTTTTAATGCAGGAAAGTAAGGTGGTGACTTATGCATCCCGTCAGCTGCGACCGCATGAGTGTAACTATCCTACTCACGATTTGAAGTTGGCAGCAGTAATTTTTGCCTTGAAGATTTGGAGACACTATCTTTATGGAGAGAAGTGTTACATTTTCACGGATCATAAGAGCTTAAAGTATCTTCTGACCCAGAAGGAGCTTAATTTGAGACAGCGCCGCTGGTTAGAGCTTCTAAAGGATTATGATTGCGTGATTGATTATCACCTTGGTAAAGCTAACATTGTAGTGGATGCTTTGAGCTGAAAGACGGTATCGGAGTTGAGGTCTTTAATGGCCAAGATGAATTTATATGACGATGGCACCTTGTTAGCAGAATTGCAAGTTAAGCCGACCTTGGTTGATGAGATCAAGGCTAAGCAGCCCCTTGATAGCTCCTTGCTTTCCATTTTAGAGCAAGTAGAGCAAGGGACAAACTCAGATTACACCCTTGATCAGGATGAAGTATTATGCTTCAAAAGTCGGTATTGTGTGCTAATGATGCTGAGTTGAGACAGACTATCCTTACTGAGGCTCATAGTAGTCCATATGCTATGCACCCCGGTGGAGATAAGATGTATCGGAATTTGAGAGAGAGGTATCATTGGGTCGGTATGAAGATGGACATTTTGAATTTTGTGGCTAGGTGTTTGACTTGTCAGCAAGTTAAGGCAGAACATCAACATCCATCAGGTTTGTTACAACCTATCAAGATTCCGGAATGGAAATGGGAGCGTATTACTATGGATTTTGTTACCGGCTTACCTATGACTCCTTCAAAAAAGGATTTAGTTTGGGTGATTGTTGACAGACTTACAAAGTCAGCTCACTTCATTCCTGTGCGGGTAGCTTATACTTTGGACAAGCTGGCGAGATTGTATATTTCAGAGATTGTACGATTACATGGTGTTCCATTCCCTATTATTTCTGATCGAGATCCAAGATTTACTTCGAGATTTTGGAAGGCGCTACATACGACTTTGGGAACAAGAATGGATTATAGTACATCCTTTCATCCACAAACTGATGGTCACTCTGAGAGAGTGATTCAGATTCTAGAGGATATGTTGCGGGGTTGCGTAATCGATTTTCATGGTAGTTGGGAGAACTTTTTTCCGTTTGCTGAATTTGCTTACAATAACAGTTATCAGACCAGCATTCGTATGGCACCCTATGAAGCACTCTATGGGCGTAAATGTCGCACTCCGATCTGTTGGACTGAGTTGCGTGATAGGAAAACGTTGGGACCTGAGTTAGTGCGAGAGACGGAGGACACAGTAAGATTAATCTGTGACCGTCTGAAAGAGGCATTTGATAGGCAGAAATCTTATGTAGATCAAAGGAGGAAGGATATACAGTTTGAGGTTGGAGATCAGGTCTTTATAAAAGTTTCACCCTGGAAGAAAGTATTGAGATTCGGGCGTAAGGGTAAATTGAGTCCAAGATTTATTGGACCATTTCGTATCTTGAAGAGGGTAGGACCTGTTGCATATCAGCTTGAGTTGCCTTTTGAGCTCAGTCGTATTCATGATGTCTTTCATGTATCAATGTTGAGGCGATATCATCCAGATCCAGATCACATCATTCAGGTTGAGGATGTAGACCTGAGACCTGATTTGTCATATGAGGAGGAGCCCATTCAGATCTTAGAGAGAGATGAACGAGTTCTTCGGAATAGGCATATTCCAATGGTCAAGGTTCAGTGGAGTAATCGAGGCCCCTCAGAAGCTACTTGGGAGACATTGGAGTCAATAGAGGCTCAATTTCCTCATCTATTTTCATAAGGTAAATTTCGAGGACGAAATTTCTTGTAGAGGGAGAGAATTGTAACAACCCGATTTTCAAAATAATATTTAATTGAAATTGGAGGGTTTAATTGTGAAAATTTGGCGAAAATTAGGACTAAATTGAAAGATTTTAAAACTTGAAGCTTGTTTTAGAGTTAAAGAAAATTCAGGGACCAAGCCCTGAATTTAACCTTGGAGTGTCGGCAGGCAATTTTTATATATGCGTGATTTCTGTTTTGAAAAAAACAGAAATCAATTTCACAAATCCTTCTACACGCACACAACTTCCAAACCCGATTCCGACGCCGTCCGAATTCCGATCGTTGTTTTGAAACCACCGTTGTGTTCATCATCGAGCGAGGAACAAACCCTTCAAATTAATTGAAGCGAAACGCGGCCAAACGTCGGAAATTTCCAGTCAAAGTAGCGACGTTTTTGTTAGCTCTATCGCCGAGAAAATCTTAAATTCACCGCTGATCGTTGCTCCGTTTACGACACCTCCCGCACCATCGTGTTCCTTGTGCCGTTCCGAGTCCACCGGTGTTCCCCTTTTTCTCCGGCGGCGGCGGCGCGTTGGGAGGTGAACCGGTCAAACTTTCTGATTTGATGAATTCGAGCTCTCCAACGTTCAAAAATTTGAACCGAGCTTTGTAAGTATCTCGAAAATGCTCAAAATAATTTTTAGAAAATTTTCCGTAATTTTTAGAGCTCCAGAGGACACCTCACGCACCACACGCGCCACCGTTGGGCGAGTGAGTGACCGGTTCAACCGGTTTTCTTAAGGGTTTGACCGGTCACGACCCGACCCGTTGACCTGACTCGTTGACCCGACCCGATTGTAGACCGGTGCTATTCTGGTAAATAATTTGATTTTGGTACTATTCTGGTAAATAATTCAGTTTTGGTGTTATTCTGGTAAATAATTCGGTTTTGGTGCTCTTCTGGTGATTAATTCGAAATGGGTGCTATTTTGGTAATTATTTTAAAAAGGGTGCAATTTGTGTAAAATGTTTAACAGTTTGTTGACCTCCTTTGACCAGAACTTTGACCGACTTTGACCGGCTATTAAACGATCGTTAATCTTTTCCGAGTATACCTATCCTGATAGTTTTCGACGTGCCGAATCCGTTTCCGTGGTCCGTTTCGTCAAATTCGAACCCGAAGATCTCCAAATCAACGGTCAAAGTAGTTGACTTTGACTTTGACCAAGAATTTGAATTTTCGGAAAGTCATACTTTATGTTTTTCGACGCCCTGATTCTGATTCCGCAATCCGTTTGGCCAAATTCAGACTCGAAATACCCCAAATTGATAGTCAAACCCAAAAAATGCTTATATACTTAAGAAGTTTAGCTTTGAACAATTAAATAGGATTTGGGACTGATAAATATTATTGTTGAAGGTACAAGAGACTCTCCGGATCATTCAACAGCTCGACCCAGCAGCTCTTCTAGATCAGTTAAACCACGTGTGCCAGTATTCACCCGTTCGAAAACTGTAGCAGAGCGTGGTCAAACCAGCAATCAGTAGATTTGCTATTTGAACCTATTGTCGAGGTGTGTTCCCTACTTATTATTGAACTGTTTTATTGGTTTTAATATGTGGTACACCGAATTCATTGGTTATTGTTTTATGGATGCACCAATTTAATGTGACAATTTATGGAATATGGCTGCTATCTAATTTTTGTTTTGAAATGGTATATGATTACCATGTTTTTGGATTTATGGAATTTATGTCACAGTGCAATTGAATTTTGGAATTGAATTACGATGGAATAGCTCTGATCAAGCTAACTGGGCCTAATGTGACTCTTGAGGGCCCCAAGATGTTTCATTAGGTCGGCTTTCCTTTGCTGTGTGCTTAGGGTAAGCTATATGGACTTATTGACTTGGGCTTAAGGATACAAGCTTCAGAGCCTATCCTTAAGTCAGCTTTCTTTTTGCTATGTGCATAAAGTAAGCTATATGGAACATAATTTTGGGAACTACTGATGGTGTACCAGAAAAGGGTTTAAACTATGATTTTCAAAAGTTAAACTCTTTTACGAATTTGTGAGATTACTGGACTATGATTTGTACCTATTGTGATTTTATGGAAATGTTGGGACACACTGAGCCTAGCTCACCTTTTGAAAATGTTTTCCCCCTTTCAGATACTGTTGGTTAGATACCTCGGTTCGAGCACTTGGAGGATCAACATATCTCTTGAAGTAAATCAGATTGTAATGTTTTTATCTTTCAAGTTGACTTTATTTTGGTGACATGGACCTTATTTTAAAATATCGGATTTTATAATGATGACTCTTTTGCTATTACTGCTGCTCGGTATATTGTGATTTTGAATTTGAAGACATGTTTTAAATTAAATTATTATTTATTGGTACTATATTTACGAGTTGGATTTTGATAGTATAATTTGTTTATAATTTCATGTTATTTATAATGTGATTTTATATTGATGGAATAACGGTTTCGGAAAATGTCTTTAATAATCATAATGTGATCCACTAGACTTAGTCGAAACGCATAGGCCGGGTCTAGGGGGTTACATGTAGTCTTATTTGAGAGAAATTATAAGATTTTGGGAAACCTCACGTACCTCTATACTTTTTTTCTTTACTTAAAACCCATTTCTCAACCTTGGTATCGATATTAGTCTTACAATATCGATACCCTCGCTTGTCTCTACACTTACTCAAAACTTTCTGGAGTTTTAAAACTATGACCTAAAGTTTCGATACTATTGAAAGAGTATCAATACTCTTGCCCAAAAACTCACGAATTTGCCCAACACGAAATACAAATATCGATACTATCCCTATAGTATCGATACTCTACTTGCATAAGTCATAAAACACATACGAAAAATTCTATATTTCAATCCCAAAGACCCTAGTGAAGTCCCCAAACATTCTTTAAAGTCTTATGTGATTATAAGGAGCATAAATAAGGCTTTATATCATGTTTATAACATAAATTATGTAATATATCATTAACATATAACATTAAGCTTCACAACTTACTCTTAAGCTAGAACTCATTTCTAATGACCACTAGAAGTATGAAAGAGTTGTGAGTATGTTACTTGGCCTCCTTTGTTGCTAAAATCTCCCTCAACTCAACTAGGAGTCACCTTGCCTTTATCATTTGCTTTAGAACTTCACCCACCTCATTGGCAATGAAAACAAAACTAGGGGTTACTAATTTATCTTTGACTTGGAAACTTATTTAAAACACTATATACTACTTAATATTACTTAAAACAAGCCTAAATCTCTAGGTTTCTTTCAAACTCCCAAAAACTCATTTTGAAAACAAATTCTAAAACTCACAAAATGAAGATTGAAACAAAGCTTGAAGGATAGAGAGAAACATTCTTACCATGGCTAAACAAATCCAATATTGGAATGCTTGAAACTTGACTCTTGAAAGGGAGAAGAAATATAAACTAATGGGAGAAAAGAAGCATAAAAGAGGGTGAGATATTATGGAGAGATTGGTTACGTAAAATGATATAAAAAGAGGGGGAAAGTTTTCAGCTATTATCTCACTTTAAAAATTTCTCTTAGGTTTAAATCTTGGGCCTACCTTAGGCCCAACACCTATATAACTTGGTCCAACTATCTTGGGAGGTCTAGTTGGCTTGACTTAAAGGTCTTAGGTTGACCCAAACTACTAACTCGGGTTTCGGGGTATTACAACTCTCCCCTCTTACAAAAAATTACGTCCTCGAAATTTTCCTAGAGAAAGGTTTTACTCTGAAACTCTACTCGACATTTATGATAGTCTTGACCACTAAAACATCTAACTCTGAGGACTGAACACTCAAACCCTTATCTTAAAAGCATCGACTGAAAGTATCTCATTAACTAGCTCATAATGAATAGAATAATCCTTATGACACTTCACAACTCACTATTAACACCAAAACTTTCTTTATTAACCTCTTTATCTACTCAATAAAGTCAACCCTGAGACCTCCTGTCACTTGCAAAAACTTCTACTAAAATCAACTTCTATGTTTCTATTGTGCAACTCTAATCTAATACTCATCTGCGCTAAGCAACTACTTCCTCGATGTTATGATTTTTCAACAAAACCTTCACTAGAGAAAACCTTTTGTCCCCTACTGGTCGACATAAACTTTAAACCTTTGAGCTTCTCACTGAACATCATTATCTTATTCTTATCTTTCTTTCTAAGCTTAAGCTATCGAACTTACACTTTAAATTGACATCTACTGTGGCCTGAGTTCTCTACTATTGTAGATGCAGAAGTACGATATAACTCTGTCAACCATGTATACTCATAAACTCCTTACTGACATTAACTAACTCTAACTGACACTAACCATCACTAACCCAAAAATCCTAGGAATGTCAATCTTGATGCTCTAATACCACTAAATATAACAATCTAGACCAGTATGACACACAGTCGATCGATTTAAGGTGCTACACGGAACCACCAAAGTGGCTAACCAACTTATTCTTACTTTCTTGTGATTTAAAATAACTCTTTACATCTGAGAGCCGCCAAAATATATAGATACCTACATACTGACTCTTAACTGACTTTAAAACTCAATACAACTGAATTCATGAATATACATGCCATTTAAGAAACTTGTGACGTACTATGCACTACATTGGATCTATGCATCAGTATCTTTAAAGCTTCTTAACTGTTGGATCTACTAACCTGTCCATAGAAAAAGGTTGATCTAACTAGCTCAGTGGCACACTAACAACTAAAACATACTAAAAGTTTGTCACTGAAATGCTCAAGATATCAAGTCTACTGCTATCTAGTTTACTGTTATCTAGTTTATTGGTATGTTATGTTCCGCATTAGTGAGTATACTCTTATACTCACTCTCTATTCTATGGTAGACATCATGGTGCGGCTGAGGGTTCTGCATCTCAAATCTTACACACCTCTTTAGTCTACCAAGAATATGGCCCCTGAAATCTTTGCATCGAACATCACACTCCCGACTAGACCAGTCTTTGAGTGTTGAACCTTGAGCCCAAACTAGTCAACTTAAAGTGCCTTGCGCACTACCTAAGAATATCCGAACTGATTCTATATTTTTGACTGTACTGACTTTTCTAAAGGAACTCGGGTGTCCTGGTCATTTTCCCGAAAATTCAAACAAAGCTAGTCTTATTTCACCTTACTTTATTCTTATTTCTATGTCTGAATTAAACATTAATAAATGTTCTCACTTGTTGTCTTATTTGAGAGAAATTATAAGCTTTTGGGAAACCTTACTTACCTTTATAATTTCTCTTGACTTAAAACTCATTTCTCAACCTTAGTATCTATACTGGTCTTACAATATCGATACCCTCGCTTGCCTCTACACTTATTCGTGCTTTAAAGCTCAAACTGTACCCTTGGCATCGATACTGGCCTTACAATATCAATACCCTATCTGTAGTATTGATACCCTACCTAAGGTACCAATACCCCTACAACTATTTCATTTATTTTAACCCAACTTTAAACACCTTCTATAGCACTTATTCTAGTGTTTTACACGATCCTATTTATGGTCATAAAATGGGTTTAGGGCCTCTCGGACAATGTTTTGGCCAAAACAGACTGAAAGTATTGATACTAGTCCAAGAGTATCGATACTCCTACAAAAGTTTTGATACTTTATATAAGTATCAATACTTTTAAACATTATGTTTTGCCCAATTTTGAAACTTTCTGGGAGTTTCAAATTATGACCCAAAGTTTCGATACTCTTGCCCAAAAACTCACGAATTTGCCCAACATTAAGAATAAATATTGATACTATCCTTATAGTATCGATACTCTACCTGCATAAGTCATAAAACACATACGAAAATGCTATATTTCAATCCCAAAGACCCTAGTGAGGTCCCCAAACATTCTTTAAAGTCTTATGCGATTACAAGGAACATAAATAAGGCTTTATATTATGCTTATAACATAAATCAAGTAATATAACATTAACATATAACACAAAGTTTCATAACTTACTTTCAAGCTAGAACTCATTTCTAATGACCACTAGTAGTATGAAAGAGTTGTGAGTATGTTACTTGGCCTCCTTGGTTGCTAAAATCTCCCTCAACTCAAATAGGAGTCATCTTACCTTTATCCTTTGCTTTAAAACTTCACTCTCATCATTGGCTAATCAAAACAAAACTACGGGTTTCTAACTTGTCTTTAACTTGGAAACTATGTTAAAAAACTTTATACTACTTAATATTACTCAAAACAAGTTTAATTTCTAGGTTCCTTTCAAACTCTCGATAATCCATTGTGAAAAAAAAATTCTAATTCTCACAAAATAGAGTTTGAAACAAAACTTGAAGAATGTAAAGAAACATTCTTACCTTGGCTAAACAAATATACGATTAGAATGCTTGAAACTTGGCTCTTGAAATGAAAAAGAAATGGAAACTAATGGAAGGAATAAGAAGAATAGTGGGTGAGATATTATGGGGAGTTTGGTTACGTGAAATGATATAAAAAATAGGGGAAAAGTTTTCATCTTCAACAAAATGGGTAAACTACACTTTATGTCTTTCACTTATTAATCACTTTAAACTATCTCTTATGTTTAACTCTTGGGCCTACCTTAGGCCAACATATATCTAACTTGGTCCAACTATCTTGGGAGGTCTAATTGCTTGACTTAAAGGTATCGGGTTGACCCAAACTACTAACCCGAGTTTCGGGGTATTACAATTACGTTAGAAGATGCCACTTACCAACTTTGTGTTCTGGTCAATAGAACGACACTAGTGAGGAACAACGATTTCAACCGATTCACTATTGTTCAGGCAATTTTAGGGAAGATGCCACCACCAGAAGTCTTATACGGGTACCGGATATGGAACACTTGGTTGGAGTCCAAATTTAATGTGATTAACGACTCTATCGAGGAAGAGGTCATATTTACAAACGAAGTGTATTATCTCCAATTAATTGGAGGGATATTGTTACCGGATAAATCTGATAATTTGGCACACATTCAATATCTTCCGATATTAGAAAATTTTACTAAGTCTCGCAACACTAGTTGGGGCTCTTCCATTTTGGAATTTTTATAACAAGAACTTTGCAAGGCTACAATCATTAAAAGGGGTCAAAAAGCTTATGTGTCGGTTGTCTAGTCTTGTTACAATCTTGTATGTGATATCGATTCCATTTTTTACGCCAATTACATCAGCTCTGTTGGGTTTCCTTTGGCTGGAATGTAATTTTTTAACTTTAATTTTTTTAGTAAAATTTTAATTTTTTAATTTTATTTATTATATTTTTTATATGACGATATAAAATTACTGAGACCAAGTTATCGGGTGCAAATAAAATTGATATACGAATGAGGATCGATATCGCCGATCGATATGTGATAAATTACTAACATTTATATTATTTTTTATACTAAATTTTTATTTATACTAACTTTTATAATTAATGTTTACAGTTTTCTTGGGTTCTGTATTGTAACAATGAGATCCAACGGTTACTGCCACCAAGATTTTTTTAAGGATTAGAGTTGTGGTGTGTCATTACGCCTTTGCTACACTTTGTTATTGTTGAGATGCATGCCGTAGATATAGTGTTGCGACAGTTTGCGTCTCATCAACCAATTTCTATGCAAATATTTAACATGTATGCGCTTCATAGAATTGATACGCGTATGAAACATAAAGAAAATTGGCCGGATAAGCATGTTGTATGTCGAATAAGCATGTTGTATATCGAATAAGCATGTTGTATACATTCAACAATGGAATTAACGACATTTATATGTCCCTATTCGTTTCAAAATTACAGTTTCTGACCTAGTTTTCGATATTTCTCCATACCTATGAAATTATGAAGCAAATGAGAAACCATATTTAACAACATCGGAAGAGGGGAAACAATAGGAACAAATGAAGGCAAAGTTCGTAAAGGGAAAGAAAGCATCATCATTGGCATTTTCATCTTCTACTTCTATCAAATATTTTACATCTCATACCAGTTATGGATTTTATCCTCCATATCATGATTCAATGGAGAGTCAATCAAATTGGGTTGGAAGTTCATGAGGTGCAATGCAAAGAACTCAAGCATCTTCGACAAAACATATGGGTGAGGGTGAATGAGATCGTATTATATATGGTCAACAAGGTATTGACTTTGTAGCCAAGTCGAGTTAATGAAGATAATGATGGGATCAAATGCCTTAAGTACTGCATCACCGTATTTCAAATGTGAATCTCAAAGTGGAATGATGTTCAGTACACCTCATGTTCAACAAACAAATGAAGCGATCAAGGCGGGCGACCACGACGTACTCAACGAGCCTCATGCCATTATCATTCGACCACTCCTCAACATCGTCAAGAATTACGAAAATATAAATAAATCTCATTATGCATTGTCTTAGTTTGTAAGAACTTTTATTATTATTTTGTATGTATTAAACAATTTTTAAAATTATTTTTTGAAATTAAATTCGACGAAACTCATCACGTTGACATGATGAGTTTCAACGGTTAATTTTTTTAAAATTCAAATGTTGCATGTTACCCAACGACTATTTTATTTTTAAATTCCAGGGTAAGTCGTCACCTTGACATGACGAGTTTTTTTTTAAATTATTTACCGAATTAAAAATTACTTCCTACAGATATATTATAATGTTGGCCCACGTGGGGCCCACGGACCTGAAGACCATTAAAAATATTTTTTGACCAAACTCGTTAACTCGACGACGTAATGAGTTTGTGTTTCACTGCATTTATCATAGATTGTAAAATAAATTCGAGACTAGTCCATTGGGCCAATTATTTTAGCCGATTGGGGTAATCGGCCCAAAATAACCCAAAATCAACCTCCAACCCCATTCCTTTCCGGGCATTGTATTATACATATACTTGGGACCCAAGTTTGAGGTATACTATATTGATTAAGATCTTAGAAGCCCAATATTAAAAGGTTGAATAAATTAAAAGATAGGGTGAGAAACTAATAAAGAAAATCAGAAGGAAAGTAAACAATATATGAAAACACTAAAGATGGAGAAAGTTATCCAAATTGGTGTCAGATACATCTTCATGCATTTCACCTTGCATAAGCGACAAAGGAATATTTACGACCAAAAACTTTAGATCTAATCTAAATCCTCCACCCCTCTTTTAAAGCATCCATTTTCCTCCAAAACCAGCCAACCCTTTTTTTTGTCTTTTCCTCATCTATTGTGTTCACATTTGCAAGCACTGGATTTAGAGGTTTCTGACACCAATTTCTTCATTTATAACCTCGCCTCCCCAAATTTCATTGCTTGCATGCGCCTCTCCTCTCTATCCCGCCCATTATGTATGTTTTCATTCTATGATGTTGATGAAATAATAACTCACGACTATAATTTCGGAGTGATTATTGATTAAATTTTAATTCAAATTTTGATTAAAATCTCTTAAAAGTTAGGAGTTTAAACATAAAATTATGATTATTTTTAATTTAAGAATTCAGTCTATTTATAAATAATTTAAATATTATATAAAAAATTGATTCAAATGAATTTCCCAAACGTACGGAATTGAGCGTAGTAATAAATACTAATAATATTTTGAGAATTAAAATTGTTCTATTTTGTTTAAATGAAAGCAAATGACGTCCATCAAGTGGTTCCAATGGTTAAAAAAATGTTATCATCTTTAAAAATTTTAAGCTCGAATAGTTACGTTTGTAGAGTGTGTTGTTTAATAATTAAAATATATATTGAACAATAGTACCTTATAATTACTCTAGATTATTTGAAAAAATAAAAATATAAAATCTTAGAGCTCAAACTAGGAATCTTAATACATTTTTGGAGAAAAACGTTAAACTTTATTGCGTGGCTGAAAGATTCGATACAAAAGATAAGTCGATACAACAATTGATACAGAAAATAATCTCATTGCTAGAAGATAGGAAAATCGAGCAATGCGTAATACAAGTAATGAATAGACTTTGAAATATCAGATTCACAGCGGGTTACTTCTAAGAACCCTTATGGAAATTTGTTTGGTGAACTTTTATAACGTCCACAAATTTATAAATTGGAGTGTTTCTTGGATCCGGTGATTAGAAATTTATTTCAAAGATTATTTTAATGAATTGCTGCATTCAAAAACGTACATCTTTCAGTTTAATTTGATTGGTAAAAAAAATCAATTTGATATTAAATTTAAAAAGTAAAAAGAAAATTACAAAAGAAAAATAAAAAAACAAAAATATAAATATAAATATAAATTTTTGCATGAGAAATATCTCAAAAGCTACAGACATTATACGCCAGGTGTCAAACCTTTATATTATATAAATTGTATATTTGGTTAATAATGTCATATTTTGGTTTTTTTAAGAAATTAATTAATTTAATTTTTATATGGAAAATACAATTCTCATCCATTTAGCATCCATACGAAATGAAAGAGAGAGAAAGCCGTTTCCCCACCTTTCTTAAACCGCCCTCTTTGTGATTGATGAATGCTTCAATTTTAAGTGGTATTCTTCACTTTTTGTCCGCAGTTTTAAGTCCTAAATTGAGTAAGGAAATCACTTGACCCTAAATCTAATTTAGGACTGATATATATGTGTTTTTGATTATAATGTCGATATTTGAAATGTTTCTTAGCTGTCTCTATATTTTGTAAAGAGTAAGAGATTGTAGGAACCTTTATATTGAGTCATGCCAGGAAATGTTAGAAGCTTTCTGTTAAATTGGCATTTCCAACCAATTAGAAAGGATTTTAAACCTGGAATCTATCTTTTTTCGGTTTTATCTGGTGTAATCTGATGTAACGGTGGGTATAATCTGATGTAAGAGTTTGTAGTAGCTAAATAAGATAGAACGTGGCGACAAATTGGAAATGTTGAGCAGAATGTGAATACCGTGACAACTCGGACGACATTTCTAGGCAAAAAAGACAAAAGAAGATATTTTTATTAAAGCCAACTGTACTTGTCTACACGTGCTCTCTGATGCAGCCACCTAGGAGGGGACCACTGCCACCTTTGTAGCACTCATCACGTGAAGGGAATGAACCTTAGGGTACCATGTGAATTTTTACACAAATCCCTAGGTTTATTCCCCACTATAAATAGGATATGAGGTCATCATATTTAAGGGACTTTATTTTGAAACATTTTATGCTAAAACTTTTGAGAGGAGAGGCGGCTGAAAGAAAAGTTTCACCTTTTTCCTTATCTTCATATTTACGTGGTGTTCCTCCATTAATAAGTTCGAGGGAGTGGTGAGCTAGGCGTCGGAGGGGAGCTACCGAGCTAAAGCGGTTCGTGGTGGCCGAGGGGGAGCTCCGACAGAGCGCATTGAAGGCTTTTCCTCCATCCCTTTGCTGTTTTTTTATCACTTATCATATTTGGGTTGTATGAAACAAATGAATTTTACGAATTGTTTCATGGATTATTTGAACCCCACCATGAACTAACTTTATTTGGTGGGAGTTCACTATGGATGCATAAGTTTTCTTTAATGGATGGTTTATTTTCTTTTTATGCTTTATTTTTTTTGCTTATGGTGCTTAATGACTTAAGGTTGTAGGAGCTATGAGAGTAGACATTCCTTAGGAAAAATACTTAGTGTTCGAGAGAAACTAAGTAGCTTATCTTTAGTGTTCGAGAGAAACTAAGGAGGATCAACATAAGCAATGGGTTTTTAGATAGTATCTAGACCTAATCCACCCTTAGATATAAGGCTAGGATTTCAATCGACTAAAAGGAGTAGTGCTCGGTCGAGAGGTTATATGCTAGTGCTGACGCTGAGTGGTATTGTCTTGACATATTCTGTTGATCTGAACCAACAGGATCCCTGCACCTGTTAATGCCGATAGGTATTGCCATGACATTCTCAACCTGTCGAGTCTCTTGACTATAGATAGCATAGGGCATTTTAGTAAACTCTGTCTAGAAAGTAAGACATAGAAGTAAGACCATCCTGAGAAGATAGAATTAAGTTTCCTAAGTGACTCCTATCATTCATTCCTATAGTAACTTGTTGTGTGAGGATTGTCAAAATATTCTATTCAAATCCAGATTTTACATTTTGTTTTGCTTTTACATTCTAATTTGATTACACTACACGCAATCTATTTTGCCACAACATTTCCATTTAATTCCACATCACACTATCATTTCATACCCACTAACATACATTTCATTTTTCCTCAGTATTCTCATTGGTACATACAACCACACTAACTATACTTAGAGTAGTTTTTTGCTTTGATTGAACTTATAAATTTCTTTCAATCCCTGTGGATACGATACTCACTCATCACTGTATTACTTGCTCGATTGTGTATACTTGCACATACTTTACATCCATATTTAGTACTCACAAAACCCAGGCAAGTTTTTGGCGTCGTTACTAGGGATTAGCAACTAGAAGTTTATTAGTTGTCATACCATTTTTATTTTACTTCTTAATTTTTTTGTATAGTTTTACTTGTTATTTTCCTTTTTCTTTTCAGATTTTTCTTGTATTTTTCAGGTTTTTCTTGGTTTATGACCAGAAGACATTTTGACGAGCTATTAGAACCAAGTAAACATGAGATTGGGAGGATTTTTAGGTAAAGGAGACGTGCTCAACGTGCTCAAGAAAACATGCATCAAATTGTAAATCAAGGAATTGGTCAAGAGGAAAATCTGAATGTCTAGCCAATTCCAAATGTTGGGAATACAGCTAGGCCTCATGCTATTCGAGATCATTTAAACCGTACCTTGGACGACCTAAAACTTGCTATTGTAGCTCTCAAGATTCAGGCAACCCATTTCAAGCTTAAACCGGTTATGTTCGACATGTTGGACTTGATTGGACAGTTTGGCGGTGCTCCTCAATAGGATGCAATGTAACAAGTTCGAGCATTTTTAGAGGTCTATGATTCTTTTCGACAACAAGGTGTGCATGAAGATGTGATGAAATTGAAGTTATTTACATATTCTTTGAAAGATCACGCCACGACATGGCTTAATGGAGTACCTTCTGGCTCGATAAAGTCTTGGTCTGCTCTGTGTAAAAGATTTTTGCTACGGTATAATCCACCGAACATGAACACCCAACTAAAGGCATTTGACATCCTGGATAAGATTTCCAACAATGATTATCAATTCCCATCTTGAAGGCTTGGAACATGATGAAAAACGCCAGAGACATTTGAGTTGGATACTAAGGATTCCGTGTCCACCCAATTTTTTTCCATTACCAATATATTGAAGAATTTGCAATGATCAAGTGAGGTGAAAGAAGTAAAGGCATCTAACTCAGCATGTCTATTATGCTATGGAAATCACCGTGAGAGCAAGTGTCATACCAATCAAGAATCCATCAACTATGTAGAAAACTATAATCAAGGCAATAAAAACCCCTATTCTAACACCTATAACCCTAGATGGCGTCAACATCCATACTTCTCATGGGGAAATCAAGAAACCAACAATCCTAATAAGCCCTCTAGGTAGCAGAATTTCAATGACTCCAAAGGATTTCAAGCAAATATTTCATGGTATAATTCTAACAAGGGAGTATCATCTTCATCGAACATAAGTTCTTTGGAGGCCACGATTCAAGATTTTATAGCGACCACGAAGATCATGCTGCAATACCATGCTACATCCATGAAAAACCAATGAGCTTTATTACATAGTCAAGGAGCTTTGCTTTAAAGCCATAGCTCGTCTTTGAGGACCTTGGAGAGTCAAGTTTTCAAATTGTCGCGACATTACAAGAACGTCAACCAAGTCATCTGTCGAGTGACACTGAAGTCACTAAAGCTCATGAGAAGGAGCAATATAGTGCACTCACTCTACAGAGTGGCACCCAAATCAATTAGTCAAGTTTTCAAATTGTCGCGACATTACAAGAACGTCAACCAAGTCATCTGTCGAGTGACACTGAAGTCACTAAAGCTCATGAGAAGGAGCAATATAGTGCACTCACTCTACAGAGTGGCACCCAAATCAATTTACATGACTAGTTTAGGGGAAAGAAGAAGGATGATTTAACCCCTGTAACCATGCAAGCTGAGCATGAAATGCTAGAAGAGATACAAGTGGAGGAGGATAAGGGTGAGGGTTCATCCAGAGAAACTATTGAGGGAGAAAACAAAAATTCCACGGTAAAAGTTGTTACCACCCAGTCATCAGAAGAAGTCAAACCCCTACCACCCTTCCCACAAAGACTGGAGAAGCATCAATTCAAGAAGTTTGTCGACATTCTAAACCAACTGTATATCAATATTCCTTTTCTTGAAGCTATAGAAAAAATGCCTACATATGCCAAATTTCTTAAAAAGATTGTTACCAAGAAGAGAAAAGTTAAGAAGTACGAGGCCATTGCCACATCAAAAGCATATTGCTCTGCCTTGAGCAAGCTACCACCAAAGCAAAACAATCCAGGTAGTTTTATTATTCCATGCTCTATAGGAGAAAATTATGTGGCTCAAGTAGTTTTATTATTCCATGCTCTATAGGAGAAAATTATGTGGCTCAAGTGTGAACTTAATGTCAAAGTTAATATTCCTGAAGCTTGGAGTAGGAAATACATGACCTACCTCCGTTATTTTACAAATAGCCGACCACTCCCATGTTCATCTTGAGGTACGAGTTGAAGATGTCATCGTCAGGGTGGACAAATTTGTGTTCCCAGTAGACTTCCTTATACTTGATTGTGAGGCAGATGTCATGGCACCCATAATATTGAGAGACCCTTTCTAACTACTAGGCGTATTCTTATTGACTGTGAGAAGGGTGAGCTCACCAAGAGAATGGCTGACTAATGTGTGATCGTGAATGTATTTCGTACTCTCAAGTATATGGATGAGTCTGAAGAATGTCAGATCATTCTGGAAGAAGGCACATTGCTTGCATGAGAAGCTGATCAATTTTGCCATAATAGTTTCATTCAGCTGGAAAGTTATGAGAAGCTTATTGAAGAGGAAATCATCGAGGAGCCCAAGGACTTTTCTTTGGAGGTGCAGCAGGCTAGCTTTCTCATAGCTAGCTCAAGTACATGCTTTGAACCTCTTAATTTTGATGAGTTTGTTCCTCCTACGCCCTCATTACAACGTGCACCTACCCTAGAGCTAAAGAATTTGCCGCAACATCTTAAATATGTTTACTTGGGTAGTGATGAAACTTTACCTATTATTATCTCGTATTCCCCTACTCTTAACTAGGAATATAGTTTGTTAAGTGTTTTTTCGCAGTATAAAAATCGTTAGGATGGACAATGGCGGATATGAAAGGGATAAGTCCCACTATTTGCATGCATAAGATCTGCTGGAAGAATGCCATGGAAAATCCATAGAGCCACAAAGAAGATTAAACCTAATGATGAAGAAGGTGGTAATGAAAGAAATCCTCAAATGGTTTGATGCTGGAGTGATTTACCTCATATCTAATAGTTCATGGTGAGTCATATCCCATGCGTGCCCAAGAAAGGAGGCACAACTGTAGTGACCAGTGAAGACAATGAACTATTACCAACGCGCACTGTCACCAGATGACAGATATGCATGGACAATCACAAGCTAAACAAGGCTACCAAGAAGGACCACTTTCCTTTGCCCTTGATCGATAAAATGTTAGATCGATTTATCGGCAAGACATTTTATTACTTCTTGGACGGATATTTAAGTATAATCAAATTGTCATCACACTAGAGGACCAGGAGAATACTATGTTCACGTGTCCCTATGACACGTATGCTTTTCAGGTGGATGCATTGTAAACTCTGTAATGTCTCAGCAACTTTTCAACGCTGCATGCAAGCTATCTTCTCTGACATGGTTGAGGACATTGTAGAAATATTTATAGATGACTTCTCTATTTCTAGAGATGACTTTGAGAAATGTCTAGGCAATCCAGCGAAAGTAATCAAGCGATGTGAGGAGGTCGATCTCGTACTGAATTAGGAAAAAGTGTCACTTCATGGTGACCGAAGACATTGTGCTCGGCCATAAGATCTCTCACAATGTCATTGAAGTGGACAAAGCCAAAATTGAGGTGATCAATAAGCTACCCCCACCAACATCTATCAAGGGTATTCGGAGTTTCCTTAGACATGTTGGGTTCTATATAATTAGACTCACCATATCTAGTTATGCACGATGCCATGGGAATTGTTGAAAAGCTGAGGTTCATTTATAATTATCTGCACCTATGAAGCCGATTGACGTCACCATTTGATTACTTGCCGATATGCATGGCAAGTTAGGTCAAGCTGAGGTAAAATTTTCCATGTTATATATTATGCTAGTCGTACCTTAAATGAAGCACGATTGAACTGTACTACCACTTAGAATGAATTACTTGCCGTAATATTTGCATTTGGCAAGTTTAGGTCATACTTGATAGGCACCAAAGTTATTATTCACACTGATCATTCCGCTATAAAATACTTAGTGAACAAGAAAGATGCCAAATCTAGACTTATTATATGGATATTAATTTTGCAAGAATTTAACTTTGAGGTAATAGATAAAAAAAGGTACTAAGAATCAGGTTGTAGACCATCTATCTAGGCTAGAGAACATTTCAAAATGTCATGACAATTTAGAAATTCAAGAAAAATTCCCTGGTGAGAAAATTTTATATGCCACAACAATTCCATGGTATGCTGACATAGTCAATTTTCTTGTGTGTGGTATTTTACCTTTTGAATTGAACAACCAGGGCAGAAAGAAGTTCAAGCATGATGCCATGTTCTATTTTGGAATGAGCCATATTTATTCAAACAATACGCAAAACAGACTATTCGACGTTGTGTCCCCGAGGAGGAGCAAAGAGACATTCTACACCATTGCCACACAACATTTTGAAGGTGTGAGGACCGTTGCTAAGGTCCTTCAATCAGGCTTTTATTGTTCTTCCATGTTCAAGGATGTTCATGAGTTTTGCAAAGCATGTGATAGATTCCAGCGCACTGGGAACATCAAGGAATGAGTCTAAGACAATGCTCAAGTTCCTTCAGAAGAACATCTTCACACGATTTAGAGCACCTAGAGCCATCATCAGCAACGAATGAACTCATTTTGATAACAAGATAATTACCAAGCCATTGCAGCGATATGGAGTGCGACACAAAATTGCCACAACGTATCATCCACAAACCAATGGGCAAGCTGAAGTGTCTAACCGTGAGATTAAGCAAATCTAGGAGAAGGTGGTGAATCCTAGGAGGAATGATTGGTCCTCGAAGCTTGATGAAGCACTTTGGGCTTATTGAACAACATTGAAAACACCTCTGTGAATGTCACATTCCAAGATGGTGAATGGGAAAGCATGCCACCTATGGTGGAGTTAGAGCATAAGGCATATTGGGCTATTAAGAAGCTTAATTTTGATGCACAACTAGTTGGGGAGCAAATATTACTTGACCTGAATGAAATAAAAGATTTTAGAGGACAAGCATATGAAAATGTCAAGCTTTACAAGGAAAATACCAAAAAGTGGCATGATCGAATGCTTTTTCTAAGGAAGTTTCAAATAAGTCAGCATGATCGAATGCTTTTTCCCGGTAAACTTAAGTCACGATGGTCTGAACCCTTTGAAGTACACCATGTCTACCCTCATGGTGTTGTTGATATAAGGAACATAGATGATGGGACCATTTTGAAAGTCAATGGCTAGCATCTAAAAGTATACCAAATAGCCCCGCCCTTGTGTGACAAATCAGTATTTTTCTTGCAATATGCCTGAGTCTGCCCATACATCATTTTGAAAATGACACGACATTTTAGATTTACTCTTGTGCATAAAAAGTGTGCAATTTATTTTATTTTATTATTTGTTAAGTTATTTTTCAGTTATATGAGTAGTTTTTAATTTTTTAGGGACCCACGCAAATGGCATGTGAGGATAGTACGGTTAAGGATAGAGAAGTGGGCGGCAACAAGACAAACAGAAGAGGGAAATCTTTACTTTTGACTTTTTGAAATTTCTTTCTTTTTTGGTTTTACTTTTGCATTTAATAATTTTTTCTCTTTCTTTAAATCACCCCCATCCACCCGTTAAATAACCAATTTCCCCTTTTTATTTTTATCTTTTTAATCTCTCATTTCAACTTCATCTTCTTTTCTTCTTTTTCCCTCTTTTAAGCAGTACAACCAAAAATGCCATAGCAATTCCCTCTGCGAAAGAGTCAACGCCCTTTGAAGAAGATGTATAAATGTGAGGAGCCTTAATTCACCCTGATCCCTGAAGGTCATAGGACACCCCCTACTACACATCCAACAGACTCTTAAAAACTCCAGTCCTACACCATTATGCAAGCGTCCACGTCGCACAGCTACCACAGCACCACCACCACCACTATAAATAGTCAAAGTATCTTATATTGCATTGCAATAGCAAGTAATTTAGTTTAAACTTAGTTTTTATCAAGCATTGAAAACAATGCTTCTCTCAAGTTTGGGGGACGTAGGGTTCTTATTCAATCATTGCATGATAGTATTAACAGAATAAATATGTCATGACATTAGTAAGTGTTCAATTTAGTTTTTTTAGAATAAATTAATGATGTCCGATGATGATAAACTCTTTATGGCTAGAATTGAATGTACATGACTGTTGAGGATGATAGAACCAACTCTAGGACTTACTTCTTTGTAACTTTTGATACACGATTGTATTTTCAATGATTAAGGAACTTAGAAATTTTTATAAGAGAACTCTTGCATGTCTTGCCATAAAACTTTAACAATGACCTTGAATAATGAAAACCCCACATGTTTCTAAAAATGAAAAAAATTGTGATGAAAAAATGAAATTGTGAATTAATGCTTTGGTATAACTGTAGAGGGACACTTCGCTATGTCATGGCATTGCCTGGATAATTTAAATAAATGGGCATATGAGTGAATGAAAGTAGTCACGGGATGACTCTACTGACTAGCTCAGGGTGGAAGGTATGCTCTCCCTTTCACCTAGAGTGTGGGATGATAGGGGTGATGAGCTGACACCCCTCATAACAGTTTACAAAAAAACATTGTGGGAGTAAACTTGCATTTAAGTGACTAATAAATGTCATGGAAAAACAAGAGAGCTTGCCTAGAAATTTTCTAGATTTGTTAAGCATGGACTAAATACAATCACGTACACGCACACAAAGAATCTTGGCCTAGGGAACAATACTTGATTTCTCAAACTAGTCTAGCGTGTTGAAGCCAACTATCCTGAGGGCTGAAATTCTATCCCATATGACTAGCTTGAATCTGAACTTGCTATGGTATTTTTTTAAGTCCTGAACTTAAAAAAATTAATATAGCCAGTGTAGACACCTATTTTGTCTGGGTCTTTTTTATTTAATTAATTAAAATATTAATACTACCATTAGTTATTATTATTATTAATTATTTTTATTAATATTACATTTTACATTTCTTTTGCAGGCTTAAAACCCAAGCCCAATTCAAGCCAAAACAACCTACCTGAGGTCCAAAACAGACAACCCAATTGACTCAACTCATCAACCCAACTACAACATCAACCAGACCCAAAGCCTAATAGTACAAACTTGAGCCAAGAAGGTCCAATAACCCGACCTAGTACAAGACCCAACAAAGTTGTGACCCATCAGACTCAGCCCGAACCGGCCCAGGAACCGACTCAAGAACTGGCCCAGTAACTGACCTAGACCCTCTAGGGTTTCCCCTTCTCTGCCCCAGCGCCGCACCATCAGGACCGTCTGATCTGGACTCATCCAACGGTCTAGATCAATGGCTATTTAGGGTATAAACCCTAAGCCTAGCTACTGCTATCGCCACCGATCCTCTGACGCCGCCGTTTTAGCCCAATGTCACTAGTCAATCAAGGAAAGAAAAATAGTTAGAAAAACCAAATAAAAATTGAAAAGTAATATGTGATATCCAAGGCAAATCCCCAAGAAATCTCAACAAATCCAAATCTATCATCAGTCACACAGAGAGGCAGAGGCAACATAAAAGAAAGCATCAGAGAGAGATATCAGGGATTCCATTCGAGACTTGGGAGAGAAAAATTAGAGAAAAAAGGATAGAGAGAGATTCGAAAAGTATAAACCCCAAAGAAAATAGAAAGAAAATATAAGAGGGGAGAGAGACCATACCTCATCGAACGCCAATGAATCGATGTCGCCGAAGAAGAATAAATAGAACGATTTCTTCTTAGATCTGCAGCGTCTAGGCCAAACAGGTCCCAAATCCGTGATCAGAGCGAAAGGACACTTCGAATGGTGCCTTTTTTTTCTTCTATGACGCCGGCGTATGGCGACAACCGCATGTCACTAGCGGCTGGCATAGCGGAGTCCCACTGGTTTCTGGGAACCATTGAAGCTTCGGTGAGAGCTCCTCTCTCTCTCTCTCTCTCTCTCTCTCTCTCTCTCTCTCTCTCTCTCTCTCCCACAAAAGCAAAACAGGGAAATGAGGGAATGGGAGAGAAAAAGGCTTGTTTGGGGGTTATATACATCTAGCAAAATGTTTCAGCTAAGGACCTTCAACGTGTTTTCCTGCTAGGGTAAATATCTATTTAGGCCCCTGTTACCTTGTAATGTTTTATTTCAGACATTAATGAAGTTCCTTTTTATTTTATTTCAAGCACATATTTTTCAGCATTTATATTTTGGTATTGTTATTAGTATTTTGTGTATTCTTTTAAATATTTGGCTTTAGTCCCATAGTTTATAAATGTTCCTTTTTAGTCACTGATTTTAAAGGTTGTGTATTTCATTTGATGTTCTAATTTGGCCATGACATTTGTGAATATTTTATTTTGATCACTGTTTTACTTTTGGTTTAATTATTATTCGGCCTTCATGTTTTTGTTTTAATGCAATTTAGTCCTAAGTATTATTTATGGGTTATTTACATTTCTAATGCATGTATTATTTAGAATTTACGATTTGACCTCCAATTTATTTTGTAATTACTGTTTAGCCCTTTTAGTTTCTATTTTATCTATTTTAGTCCTTTAAATGTATGTAATTACTTTTTAATCCCTTAAGTTTCTATTTTATCTATTTTAATCCTTTAAATGTTTGTATTCACTATTTTATTCCTTTAACTTTCTGTTTTTTCTATTTAGACCCTTTAACTTTATATTTTTGGTATTTAATACCTTAGGCTTCTATTTTTGCCATTTTGTCCTTTAAATTCCTGTTTGTACTATTTTCTCCTTTGAGTTTGTGTTTTTTCCATTTTGGTCATTGTAAGTTCAAATACTTACTTTTTGCTCATTTGTATTTCAGTTTGTAATATTTATTTGTTTTCATTTCAATCCCTTATGTATGTACATGTTGTAAGTGTTATTATTTTATGTTGTAAATATTTTATTTTATATCGTATTTGTTTATATTATATTTCCTTAAATATTAATATTATCTGAATATTTCAAGAACTCGTATTTGTAGAACGGGTATAGAAAGTATCACTTGATCGAAGTGTACAATCTAATACGACGTTCAGACTAAATGGAACTTGAAATAAATCAATTTTAGTTTGTTAATTGTTAATTCATTTTTATTTTACACTGAACAATGCAAGTTATGTATTTTATTTTTTGCAACTGTCAATTTGCAATTTATATTTGATATGCATCTTTTACATATTCGAGGATAGAATATTCTTTAACAATGAAAAATAGTTGAAATAGTTTTCCCGACGGATGATTGCAAATTTCAAGATTTTTTATCGAGTTAAAGGATTTTCTTTAAATAGTTAATTCAAAACAAATTAATCAATGTTCGATAAACGGATCATAAATTAACTTTATATTCGATTTATAAGTTCCACCATTTACGACAACATGTAAGCGACCGAGTACCAAGTTTTGGGCATTGTGGGTGCTAATCCTTCCCCCACGCTTAATAGACTCCTGAGCCCGTTTTAAATGAATCTTTGGTAACGCAGACCGAATTTTGTCTTGAAAAGCGATTTTTCTTAAAATTATGTTTAAAAGACGTTTTTAGGTATTCGACATACCTATCCCAAAGGTCGATGGCGACTCGATTCAATTTTAATCCAAATCAATTCCAAATCACCAAATTCAAGTTATAATCATTTTTAAAATAGTATTTAATTATTTTTTAAAAAAAAATGGTTATGAAAATCATCATCCTATTTTTTTTCAATTAATGTGATCCTGCATCTTTAGAAGAAGAAGAAAAACTTAATGTGACTCTTTGACTAATATCTTTTATCGTTGATAAACAGAATTGTTACTTTTGACTGATTTGGCATGTCAACTTGCCCAGTTCACTCATTTAATGTTATCACAAATTGGGTAAATTACACAATTTTATCATTCAACTATCTTCTCTATTATATTTTGGTCACTAAACTTTAAAAGTTTACAATTTAATCACTCATCTTTTGAATTACTCCTATTTGATTACTATAATTTATTTTATTATTATTTATATATGATGTGGCATTTATTATTATTATTATTTTATTAATATATGATTAAAATAATATTAATTAAATTAATTACACAAAAATTTTGAATCAAATAGGGTTTGAACTTTTCATATAAAAGTTCATCTTGTTCTTCATCATTCTCAGAAAAATCCAGTTTTCAGTCAGACACCGCCTCGTCGACCGCAGCTTATCGGCATCGTATATCTTTCACCGACGACGGAGAAGGAAAAGTTTAGCTAATTTTCCTTGACTGTTCCACCCTTTTTCCCAGCATTCTTCTTTTTGAACTCTACAACAAATCAATAAATCTGACCAACCCATCAATGGGTTTCCATTGTTCATTTACCCTAAACCAAAAAAAAATAGTGGGTATTCAGAAATTTCCAAAGAAGCTAAACTAACCAGCAAGGGAAGCCCTATGGGGTTTGGCGAATTCCGAGAATTCAAATTTCTTCAAGTGCTTTAAACACATCCTCCACATTTATTGTTTGCCTCTTCGGTTCCTTGCACTTGCACATATCATTTGCTTTGATTCATCAACAACTCTTAATAATAAAACCCTAAATAAATCAAAAAGCAAGCATTTTGTGGATTTTGTTTTGATCGACTTATGTGACATTGATGACCTTGACCAGCGGGGACGACGGGGAGAAATGGGACATGGGCAGCGGTGGCGTGAAGAAACAAAGAAGAAGGGAAAAGAGGAGACGAGGGTACTACACTGGTGATACAAAGGAGGGAGGTAGTGTTTTGTGTTTAAGATAAAATGTCTTAACTTTAGCCTTAGTCCCTGAAGTCTCTAGGAGGGAGGTAGTGTTTTGTGTTTAAGATAAAATGGGTTAACTACAGCCTTAGTCTCTGAAGTCTCTAGGGTTTCCGAAGTTGAAATTTTTTAGAGTTTAGTGACCAAAATAGAAGAGATCAATGACGTAAAACGTTGTTCAAATGACCACATTAATTTTTTTTCGAGTTGGAGAGTCATATTGATCAAATAAAATAGGATAGGGCGCATTGATTTTTTTTTTTGAAGTTGGGGGCTAATTTTTGCCTTTACAAAACTACAAAGAAAAAAGCGAGAAAAAATAATTAAAAGAAGTGAACACAGCCGCTAGTCAAAGACCAAAACGGCTATCTTCGATGGACGACATCAGTGATAAAGCAAGCAAAGTAGAGAGATTTGAGAGATACCTTATAGTACAAGGAAACCAACTTAGGGCAAATTCTAGTACCAAATTTAAATCTTATTATCAAAAGATTTAATTTTCATAACATGGTAATTTTTCATTGTATGATATAGGTTTCATCTGGAAGTTCCCCTAGAGGTATCGTGACGTATTGAAATATCATTTTATAATTAAACTTCTATATAACTAATTACAAATATCTCATCATAAATAGGTATCTAATAAAATATCTTTAATGACTTAAATTTCCAAATGAAATTTAATAAGAAGAAGATAAGAATTTAACGTCCTAGTCGACCCAAGGAAAACAAATATAGTTAGAAATTAAATATTAAAACCTTGCTGGTAAGACCAACTATAGAAAATGAAATTTCTATGAGTATATACCCATTTATCATGTCACAAACAACATGAGAACTTATCTTATATTAAAAAAGAGAGAGAAAACAAGTAGATGGATAAAATGGAAAGGAATTTTCATGCATGGTAGAGAGAAATATTTCGAATCAACTATTCTTCCTAAGAACCAACATTAGTTCATATATATGATCGTTGATCAGATAACTGAAGTGGATGGGGAAATTCTTGAAGTCATTGGCCTAAGTTGCGGTGTCGCGGATGCTGCGGACGTTACGTAACGTTTTGCGGTTGTCTCGGGCGTGATTTTTTAACGTGTTGCGGTTGTCATGGACGGTTGCGTTACGTTAATATTACGTCGCAGTGACCTTCAAAACCGTTACAATGCGGCCGTTACACTGCGTTGCGGCCGCAATTTAATACCATGTTATAGATAATGAAGCATACAATCAAATTCTTTCTGGCAATAAGAGCAAGTGAAATCCACACTTTACAAGTAATCCAAAACATTACGATGATATTGCCCATTACACAAATCATCTAATTAAATTCTAAAATCATTATCCACCCCTTAGGCCTTATCTAAGCATCTGCATGTTGCCAACAACTTGATGATGATGAGATGGCTGACAAGCTTTCACCAACGGGGAGTAACCGACTGCTGCACTCGGAAACCCTACGCCCATTGGCCTATTCACAGCAGCTTGTTCCAGCGGTCGCACCTGTTTCTTCAGGAACTTAACATAATTAATAGCTTCGTCCAACATGGAAGCAGTGTCCATCTTAGTGCCTCCCGGAACCAGTCTTTGTAGAATCCTTATCCTCTCACTTATTCGTTCCCTTCTATGCCTGGCGGCCACACTCTGTGGATCCTTTGAGATCTTAATGTTCCTTCTCTTCGGAGGCTTAATGGATTCCGGGTCTATATGAATAGGCTGCATTGCCGCTATTCGAAAGATCATCTCCCTCATTGCTGCCATTGAGTTCTTATCAACAGAAGAAGGATATGAGTTGGAGTTGTTGAAAAGAGATGGATACTTGTTGGTGTTGGCCATATTGTTGGGTTTGAGAAGTGGAGCCATGGAATCTTGAACTGGGATATTGCCAATTAATGATAAAGTGGAAGTTGGTGAGGCCATGAATATGTTGAGTGAAGAAGGGTCATTAATGGGGTTAGGGTAAACGGGCAGTGTAGGTAAGAATGAGGAACTTGAAGTCCCATTGGAAGTCTATTTCAAAGGTCTTGAAAGGAGCCGACTCACAGAATTCAGGAAGCTTTTCCATCTGCATAATCATTGTCATCATGTCCATGTGATCTTCTGTTGAGGATTTGATCATGTCAACATCCATTGAATCTTCACTCAAACTAGATATTAAGGGTTCTTTTATATATATATATAATCAAAGATGTGCAGAACTAGAAGTGTATTTAAAAATTACCACCAATATCTAGCAGAGAAGCGAAGAAGGCTTTATGTAGTAACTTGTGACCAATATATATATATTTAAATACATGCAAAGCTAATAAGAAAGTTCCCTCTTCCAAAAAAAAAAACTCTTTTATGATTAAATGTGTGCTATCTGACAGTGACCGCCCATCATGTGAGGCTAACACCTCCGATCTGATGAATTTGATCATTAGCAGGGAAGAAGTCACCTTATGTTTAGGGGGCCACTGCCCCCAAATTTTTTATATTAAAAAAACATATAGAAAAATATGAAATTAGGACTTTAAATTTCAGTTTATTTTGATTTTATTCTCCCCATTTTTTATAATTAATTATATTTTATCTTCTATTTTTTATGATTAATTATATTTTATTCTTCTTAAATTAAAATCTTAATTTCGATCTTACGTTCAGGCTAACAAATTAAATGGCTTGGATTCAAGGATATTGCTCAAAGAAGGTGCATGAACGACTTTGTTTTTTATGGACCCTGCCATTGAGTACTGTTAAGGAGAAAATAACCTCAGTGACCAAAAATGTCTTATAATATACGAACTAACTTTTTTTGGATTTGCCAAAATGACCAACTAAATCGTAATGCGATCGATAATTCACAACGCGATCTCCGGTATCGCAAATCAGTTTCCAGATTCGCAACGCTATTCTGACTATCGCATTGCGTTTTCCCAAATTCGCGTTGCGATTTTCCTAAATCGCAACGCGAATACGTAAATCGCAACGCGAATTTGGAAAATCGCAATGTGATTACGTAAATCGCAATGTGAATCTGACTATCGCAATGTGATTTACATAGCACCATTCGTATTAACGCGTATTTTTTTTTCAAATTCCAAACACGAATATATTAATATATCGGAACACTGAACCGTCCACAGTATATCCCGTAATCGCAACTCATAACCTAAAACCCTAAATCACAACTCAGTCTCATCTCCATCTCTCACTCTCTAAGGCGACATCCGTCCCCATCTCCGACGAAATCAGTCCCCACGACGATAACAGTCTCCATCTCCGGCGAAATCATTCACGGTCAGAAATGGAAAATCAACCAAATCAACCACCTAGGGTTAGTTTTTTTAATTATTTTTATTTTGAAATTTTTGCATTATTATTAGGTTTTTCATATTGAAATTGATGATAAGTTTACTGGTGTTTTCAATAATAGATTAACCATTTCACTTAGATTGCTTATTATATTCATTCGATTGCTGCCAATACTGCTAAACTGTTTAGTCTTTAACCCTGTGAAGTTAGTATTTGTCTTTGTTTTGTCTTTTGGTTGAAGTAATGCAATCCATTCAAGTTTCTTTCAATTTTAGTATTTGAAACCGAGAATGACTATCGCAACGAGTGAATCGCAACGCGAAAATGACTATCGCAATGCGAATTTGACTATCGCAACGAGAGAATCACAATGCGATTTTCATTTCGCGTTGCGATAGTCAAATTCGCGTTGCGATAGTCATTTTCGTGTTGCGATTTTCATTTTCGTGTTGCGATTTAAAGTTTCAGAAACTATTCTTCTTTTGCAAATTGAAACTTGAATGAATTGCATTACTTCAACCAAAAAACAAATACTAAATTCACAGTGTTGCAAATTTAAGTTTGAAGAATAAACTACTACTCTTTATTGTTCATATCTTCACAGTGTAGTTTTTGGTATATTTAAATTGGTATGTTTATTGTTTTTGCAGAACTTTTATTCGGCTCAATTGACATTAAGAAATAAAGTAAGCCTGGCCAAAACAATTGCGTCGAAGCTTTCACCTGTACAAAGAAAAATATTTGAGGATACTTGCTTCGGGCCATGGCTGAAAGTACAACATCCGGGTGGAGATGCTATGTTGACCCATCTGTTTCTTCAAACCATGACTAGCGATCTACCAGAGACTATACAATGTCGTGATGAAGAGATATGGTTTGATTTTCCATCGGCGTATACGTGTTTTGGGCGGGAGGAGTTTTGCTTAATCACCGGTCTACGCTTCAGACACGATGATGTAGATCGGTACACTAGACATATTACCCGCCTATCATGGTTTTCCCGGGTTTTTCCTGAGCAGTCAACGGAGAAGTCGAATTTACACGTGGAAGACTTGACGGGATTATTGAATAAGAAAGATGGTTTTACTCGGATGGATGACGTCGATGTTGTCCGAGTATGCCTTCTAATACTTTTACAAGCCAGCTTTTTAGGCAGAGAGGCCCGACAACCTATTCCTAATGATCTAATTAAATTGGTAGAGGACCTAAATGCATGGAACCTGTTTCCGTGGGGTTCGTATCTATGGAGAGCTACATGGAATAAGTTGTCGTCTGCCTTTAATGATCGGAAAAGTTTGCGTGGCGATGGTTCCAAATACACTTTGTCAGGCTTTATTTGGGCCTTTTAGGTAATAATTTTTATATAATGTTTCTAAAATTATAATTAATTCTTTAACAATTACTAATGTTTGTTATTATATTGTTTGTAGATTTGGATATTTGAGGCCTTTCCCGCCATGCAGACATATGCATTAAAAACTTCTAATGATATTCCTAGGGCTATTTCCTGGAAGAGGAAACGGTCCTTGCAGTAATGGGAAGATTTACTACCGTATACTACAATAAATAATGTAAGTTAACACAAATACTACCATATGTTTATAAACAAGTTATTACTAGTACACGTTTACCTTTGTTTTAGCTTTTATATTGTTAGGAGGCCAACACTCCATTACAAAGGCTGACACCCACGGAAGCTGAGCTTGCCATTGATTGGTGGCAAGCTAGTAAGCTTTTTTTTGATGGCACGGATGATGAGCAGCCACCACTTCGAGAGCCATCACCTCACCCAGAGCCATCACCTGATCGACCCGAATATACACCTCCACAACGAGAGTCATCACCTATTCTGTCACATCATCGAGCCTCTTCTCCACCATCACCTCATGATAGGCGACCGTCAAAGATGCCACGACGTTTATCTCCCTGTTCTCCACCTCCACCTCTACCTCCACGGGATGAGTTATTGGAGTTACGTAATGAGGTCAATGCCTTGCGTGAGGAGGTCGGTACTTTACGCGATGACAATGGTGCATGGCGTGTTGAGGTGTCTACTTTACGTGGTGAGGTAGCAGCTCTACGTGAGATTGTAGCATCGTTGTAGAACGAGGTTCATACTCTACGCAACGAGGTAAGTTTAATATTTTTCATATTTAACTTGATGATAAATTTACTCGTAATTTCACTTAGATTGCTTAGTAAATTCATTCGGTTGCTGCCAATACTGTTTAACTGTTTATTCTTTAACCCTTTGAAGTTAGTATTTGTTTGTGGTTGTCTTTTGGTTGAAGTAATGCAATCCATTCAAGTTTCAATTTGCAGAAGAAAAATAGTTTACTATCGCAATGCGAAAATGACTATCGCAACGCGAAAATGACTATCGCAACGAGAGAATCGCAATGCGAAAATGACTATCGCAATGTGAAAATGACTATAGCAATGCGAAAATGACTATCGCAATGTGAAAATGACTATTGCAATGCGAAAATGACTATCGCAATGCGAAAATGACTATCGCAATGCGAATTTGACTATCGCAACGAAAGAATCGCAATGCGAAATGAAAATCGCATTGCGATTCTCTCGTTGCGATAGTCAAATTCGCATTGCGATAGTCATTTTACATTACGATTTTGTTGTTACGATTTTCATTTCACATTGCGATTCTCTCATTGCGATAGTCAAATTCGCATTGCGATAGTCATTTTCGCGTTGCGATTTTAAGTTTCAGATTCTATTCTTCTTTTGCAAATTGAAACTTGAATGAATTACATTACTTCAACCAAAAGACAAATACTAACTTCACAGTGTTGAAAATTTAAGTTTCAAGAATAAACTACTACTCTTTATGTTGTCATGGAACATGCACTAAACATATATGTTGTCCTTTTAAATGTTTATATAAGTGCTTACTTCTGGAATATTATCTGATGCATTTTGTGAACAATGATATAATAATGACTTGGGTGAATACCGTGCAAGTTTGAAATATATTTGTCTTTGTTCTCACTGTTTAATATCATGTCTGTTTATTTACTGATTTATGTATTAATTTATTTTTAGCGGCCCGCTAAGGTGGATGCTCTACATCGGGTTTTTCTTGCAAGACGGAGTTCACGCATCAGACGGTGTACACGTGCCATTACGTCTCCGTTTACCCCAATAGTGTGAAGAATCCGTAAGAAAAAACCCGACTCACCTGTCATCGTTCAAGAGGCCTCCCCTATCGTTCAAGAGGCCCCTATCATCCCTCAAGAGTCCCCTCCCACCGTTCAAAAGGCCACTGTCATCGTTGAAGAGGTCCCTCCCAACATTCTAGAGCCCGATTCACACGGCGTAATATATCGAGTTATTGAGAAGCCCCCTCACGTGCCGGACATGATGGATGACTGTTGGCTTTCGTATAAGTTACCGGCCAGTACCATTCCGGCAGATGAAGTGGAGAGGAAATAACTACCGGAAACAATTCTGGATAATACCCTTTGGGCTAAGACCGCAGTTGATTTTTATCTACATGAGCGGAGCCAAGGGTGTTACGCTGACATATACAAACTCAACGATGATATGCATTTGTTGATTGAACGGTCTTGGTGGGGTGTATTATTAGGGGATGAAGACAACGGCTATTTCGATGGGCGGGTAAGTCTTATATTTCTTATATTTGAGTTTGATTAATTTTTTTTAAAATTTATGTAATTCACTAATATATGTCTTTTTTTGTAAAACAACATAATGATGCATTGGTGACACGTCTTCTAATTGTAAGGAAATTGAAGACAAATATTAAAAAAACGCGATATACAATTATGCCGACGTCTTTTCACGTAGTTCACTTGAAGAATCAACGACATGAATCATATGTGTTGGCTAATGGACAAGCTAAACTTTATCCTGCATTGTGGGAGGTCGATAAGGTTAGTATATTTGTTTAAATATTTTAAAGGTGTTCATAAATAAGTGCGCAATTTGAATTATTACATTTCGATGCAGGTGTTTATCCCTGTTTTGGACCGTACTCATTGGCTTCTCGTCGAGCTTCAGCTCCCATCCCTAAAGACAATAGTATATGACAGCATGATAAATTACATATCATTGTCTGATTTGAGAGATATGATTAAGGGATGGAGCTCTCATTTGGCTAAATTCTTGGATGCAATTGATTATTGGATTAAGTCTGGAAACAAAAAGCCAAAGAAGTTCAATGTTACAGTTATCAGAGACGAGATTGCGCCACAAAAACGAAGGAAGCCAGAGGGTATTGTGGTCCTCTCGTATGCATGTGCTTGGAGCGTTTGACGATAGGAAGTACACATTTTCTACCTCCCACCGATAGAGATAGAGGTGCAGTAGGCTTGTGGTTTCGGCATTTTATGGCTAGAGCGATATATGCGAGACACTGCCTACTTGCATCTGCGTTATGAAAGTGTCCATAAATAATTTCTAAGTCAAATGCAAGTGTTGTTAAACATATTTACTCTTTTTGGTTTTAAAATGTTTGGTTAAGTAGCTAGAATTCAATAATTTGCTGTTTGTAGGTTTTAGATGTGTAGAAAGTGTTGTTGATTCAATGTTTGGTTTCTGCAGGTTAATCCTGAAGTGAGCTGCGTGAAATGGATGTATGGGTGCAAAAGTTGATTTCATTATTATTTTTTGATTGTTTAATTGATTTGTAAAAGATGATTTGTAAATGTTGATTTGTTTAATTGATGTGTACATAATATTTATGCTTGTTTAATTGATTGAAATGTAATAGTTGATTTGTTGATTTCAATATGCATTATGTTGAATGCAAAACAGACTATCGCAACGCGGAAATGACTATCGCAACGAGAGAATCGCATTGCGATTCACTCGTTGTGATTTTCATTTCGCATTGCGATTCTCTCATTGCGATAGTCATTTCCGCGTTGCGATAGTCAATTCCGCATTGCGATAGTCATTTCCGTGTTGCCATAGTCATATTCGCGTTGCGATTTCCGCGTTGCGATAGTCAAATGAATGTCTAATAAGTGATAACAACTGAACATATCATAGCAATGTTCAAACTCAAGTTACTAATACATGCCTAACTGAAAATGTTAAAAGTTCACACATAATATACACATAATACAACGTTTGCATTTAAAAATCACCTAAGTTAGCAGTCCCAAAAGGTGAAGCCGGTTATGATTGGGATTTTGATGAGGATCCATATTTTGGTAGAGGAAAAGATGATTGTGATGGCACTGGTGATCCACATGTCAACCTTGTATGACCACTTTCCTTTCACCGACTACATGTCGATCTCTTCTTCTCTTCACCCTTAGACGGTATACGATCGTGACTTTTTTGTCGGTCAGGTAGCCTTCTGTCCATGGCTGGTGGTAAAATTTGTTTGTAAGTCATCTGGTATGTCCCACTCAGAAGGATGTGGAATAGGGTAGACAATCTCGCCATAAGTCTGTCGATATACTTCTGTAGTGTAGCAATCCATAGTGTATGCGCTTGAATCATCTTGGTTTAGATGAAGAGAAACTTTTATAACATGACCACACGGATAACCAGATGTTTGCCATTTCATACAACTACACGTCTTTGCATTTAGATCGATAAGCCCATTTATGTTATTATCTAGTACTTCAAACAAAGTGTTTGAACATGGTTCAACTCTCCATGACGTTGACTTCACAACACGTTTCGTTATCTTTTTTTCTGTCCATGGTGTAACACGATGTTCCAATGTTCCTGTAAATTTAAATAAATAATACTTAGTAAAATATATGATAAGTTACGAATTTAAAGAAATAATACCTGCATGGTTTCTTTTCTTGTAGTACCACTGTTGAATAGAGGCTCGAAAAAACTCCATTAACATAGTAATGGGTAATTTCCGGGAATGAAGACTTAGAGCGTTGATTGATTCTGCACTATTACACGTCTTAAACAGTTTATATGCTTATTAAAATCCATTTCCCGATAAGCTTTTACAGCCTTCCAGTATGTCCATTTGTGATTTTTTATACCAGCAGACCTTGATTTTAGATTTCTATACAAATGAACACCACAAAGCCCATGAAAAGCATCTGGGAAACACCTTCTAACAGCGTTGTCAATTGAGTTTGCCCTATCGGATATGATTGTCAGATTGCTAATAGGACCTATGTAATCCCTAAGATGCCCCATAAACCATATCCATGAATCAGAGGTTTCAGATTTGCCAACCCCGTAAGCTATTAGCAGTATCCCATTGTTAGCATCCATGGCTACTGCTAATAAGTTTACTCCAAGGTATCGACCTTTTAAATGTGCTCCGTCAACTATAATAACTGGGCGCATGCAATTAATAAATGAACGAATCTACAAAATCATATACACAAGAAATATAATCATTTAAATGTGAAATGCATATAACTAACAAAAATGAGTCAACAAAATTATATTGATTTACTAACCGCAGCACCAATGGTGATAAACAGCAACTCAAAGCGTCCATCTCTATCTATTTTGATATGAGTTACCGACCCAGGATTTTTCAGCTTTAAATATAAGCCGGCAGTTGGGCAAACGATGCTTCTAGCGACCCCTTCAACAATTCCAAGGCATAACATTTGGCTCTCCAAGCTTGAGAATATGAGGTACTAATCTTGAACCGAGCATTCATGTCAGTCATAATTTCATGTCCCCGATATACCCTACCATTCAAAAACATTAACTCAGCCAGAAAACCACCCAACACCTTTTTGTTTGCCTGTCTATGGTGAGGAAAAACTTGGGTTCTTGAACATGTATGTTTATCAATAAAAGTCCTAACTTGAAACATTTCGCAATCTTTTATCCTCTTTGCAATCATACGCCACATACAGTTTTTGTCAATCATACACCTTGTTTCGAAACGATCTTTGCTTGATTTGTTAACTTTTAGTTGATAGCCATCTTCCACACATTTCGTATACAAAGCTACCTTCAAGTCTTCCTTTGTATCAAAACAATCATCTTTCTTGATACGAATAATTTTTGTGTAACAATCAACTGCTATCTTTACCAACTCTTCTTCCGGTATCTAAAGTAATTCTGGCATATTCCAGTTATACTCCCGTGGCATTTTCTTCGGGGACTTTTCTTTGGGGATTTCTTCTTCTTCTTTTTCTTCTTCAGTGTTATATGAATTACAGAATGGATGTTCAACATGTTCATTTACAGTCGTAACTTCCTCCTCATTATCATCAACAACATCTTCCTCGGCAACGGCTATTTCATCATCAAAATTCGGGTATTGACCAATATCAAAATCATTACACGCAGGGTCTGTTTCTTCTTCTGAAAAATCATCAAAATCCGAGTATTGACCAAGATCAAAGTCCGGGTATTGACCAAGATCAAATTTCGAATACTGACTAGTACTCACAATTTTTTCTGTTGGCTCATCATCCTCTAACTGGTCAATACGAAAACCGGAATTTGGTGCTGAAAGTTTATTGGGATTTGGATTAGGGAAAGGTTGTGGGTTTTGAGATTGTGTTTGCTATTGGAAATGTGATGAAACAATATTTGCTTGGTGATGAAATTGTGGTGGAACCATTAAATTTTGAGCACCATAAACTGGGGTTGAAAAACTTAGTTGATTACTACCCGCTACTGACCAAACTTCACTACTTCTAGGTTCAACAACATACAATGTAACATCATCAATTGAAACACTAATGTAAGCAATGAATTGTTCAATATCTTCATTGTCGGTTAACAAATAAACTTTACCATTTCTCTGATAAGATAGCCTAAATCCACTTAGGGTCTCTAAATTCAATTTATTTGCAACACGTAACATTAGAATTTCATAAGTTAACTTTTTTAATGACAGTTTTAGTTGAAGATTCATGGGTAAAGGCATATATTGTAAAACACCATGAACATTCTCTCATGACCCTCCAAAACACAAATCTATCCAAACATGATCAACATTAGATGATTTCATTATTGTAAATTAATTTACTAAACAAACGAGTTGCGAAACTAAAACCTGTTGCCGGATAGGGAAGGACGTCATTGGATATAGGAACAATTGTCGCCGGAGAGAGTGATAGATGGAGATGGAATGAGTTGCGATTTAGGGAATTAGGTTATGAGTTGCTGCTGCTGCGTAGTTATATACCCAAAACATTTGTATTGCGAAATTAAAACCTGTTGCGAATTCAGAAATCGAGTTCGAATTTGAAATTTAGTATTGCGATAGTCAGAATCTCGTTGCGATTTACAGATTCGCATTGTGATTACGTATTCAATTGCGATTTACGTATCGCATTGCGATTTACGTATTCGCATTGCGATTTACGTATTCGCATTGCGATTTACCAAATTCGCGTTGCGATTTACGTATTCGCATTGCGAATTAGGAAAATCGCAACGCGAATTTGGGAAATCGCAATGCAATAGTCAGAATCGCGTTGCGAATCTGGAAACTGATTTGCGATACCGGAGATCGTGTTGCGAATTATCGATCGCATTGCGATTTAGTTGGTCATTTTGGCAAATCCAAAAAAAGTTGGTTAAAATCGTATATTATAAGGCATTTTTTGTCATTGAAGTTATTTTCTCCTCTTAAGTTTCTTATTCTTCCTTTTACCATGAAACCCCACACACTCCATAGTCACGTGACATTTGTCAGGACAATCAACCCTTTAGCGGTCTCCGGTGCTTGATAAATATTCCAGTAACTTTGGGATGATCAGATCACAGTTTCAGGATTTTAACTTTTAAACACAGTTTTGGTCACTCTCATCATTGCCTTCGGCACGTTTTTCAAGGCGTATAGAAGGTTGACGGTTGTAATGCACGAAACCATAGACCCCTACCTAGTACAACTGCAACAATGGAATGGTGGCTTCGGGTGTTGAATATTTACCTTTTCTTTTTTCCTTTTGTTGCTTTACTGATACCTTCTATTCGTGAGGCTACCTTTTCTGTTGCAGTCTTCAACAATGAGGTGATTTGATACACATTTTAATTAAATATCTTTTTTTAAATACTATTTAATTTATATTTCTTGAAATGATACCCTCGATTGAGTCAACGAAAGGCGTATCTCTGGAAACGCACTTTACTTTGTTTTATGTTGAGTTAGATGTCACGTATGAAAGGCGCATCTTTAGAAATATGCTTTACCTCGTTTTGCTGATTCAGTTGCCACGTGGTATTTTTTTAATAATAAAAATTTTATTTTTATTGTTATTATAAATTAGTAATATATTATGTAAATTATTTCAGTTATAATTTAATAATTATCGAATGTATTTTTTTAATGTGCGTTAAAGGTATAGTGTATTATCTACATTAATCGGATAGAACAAAAGATGAAAACTAGTTTTTATTTTATTGTAGTTATATGAAAAATGTATAAAATTATTATATTACACGTATGGTTATATTATTATTTTTTATTTTTATTATTGATCTATTAATTTTATCACTTAATTATTTAAATATTATCAATCTAGTCATCTGTTATTATTATTTAACCAAAATATTGATGCATAAATTAATAAAATTAGTATAATTACACATTTAATCTGTTATTATTATTATACATTGAGAAATTATAGAAAATGTAATTACATTTAAATATTAGAAACAAAAAATTCATTTAAATAGAATATTAAGTTACATAAGGGTTAACGGTTATGTGATGATAATAGAGTTGAACATTTTTTTCTATTGTGTTCGATGTTTCTACAATGCCCACATTGTTTTTCTTCTGTTGACTTCTCCCGAATATCCATATCACAATGTATTCTAGTAGATTTTGAACGACCTGAGTCCCTCAATAGCAATGGATCTGGTACAATTGTAAGCCAAGTTTGAATCTCATCTGGGTCTCTTTCGTTTCCTATGGGCAGAAACTCAAATTCATATACCTTGAATACTTATGAAAGTTGGTATACGGGATCAACATAATTTTTATAGTCCAAATACGAATGTGAGCAAGCTGCAATGACATGAGAGCATGGATATTTGAGTGCTTGAAAGAAACCACAATCGCACCACCTCTCATGCATATTAACTCTGAAAGTGTTAGCTTCAATCCCTTGCAACGGACGTGGCATTTCGGTTACACGAAACAATTCACGGGTGTGAGAAAAATTTGTAACCAACATCTCATTTGATGCAGCCATTTTTTTCTGTACAGCTACTAGTCTTGGGTGGTAAATATGACCGTTTTGCATCCAAGTAAGAGCTTGTCCACCGAGCTTTGCAAAGAGTTGACCCAAACGAAAATAAGTCGTTTTGACTAATGCCGTGACTGGTAAATGACGTGCCCCCTTTAAGGTTAAATTTATTGCTTCAGCCAAGTTTGTTGTCATATGACCATAGCGATACCCCCGTCATACGCATTTGTCCACATTTCTTTGCTGATGTCCATAATGTACTCGCACCCCTTCTTATTTTTGTCAAAATAACTCTTGTAGCATCGACTTAAACCTTTGAGGTAAGAGTTCGTAACCTAACCCATTAGAAATATGTAATAGTTAATATGAAGTAAGTAATACGAAAATTATAGAAAAATTGGGGAAAAGTAACATACCCATCCGCACGACTAATTGACGTTCATCGTTCTTCTTGTATTTTCCGTAATAGTTTGCAGCAATATGACGGACACAATAACGATGTTGAACATGTGGAGGTCTATACATTGTATCCAAAGATTCCATTGTTGCTTTTATCCCGGCTCCTCGGTCTGAAATAATGCATACTCGTTCCCTGGTGACAACATATAAACGCAAATTTTTAAGGAAAAAAGCCCAAGACTCAGTGTCTTCTCCTTGAACGAGGGAAAACGCAGTGGGAAGAATATTGCGGTTTCCATCTTGGACCACAACCAATAATAAAACTTGCTTGTATTTCCCATACATGAAAGTACCATCAATTTGGACAACTGGTTTACAGTACTTGACTGCATTAATACACTGAGGGTAAGTCTAAAAGACACGGTAGAATTGGCAGCGATCACGAACCACTCGATCATTCACGTAATGATGTTGAGTTTCGAACTCAAAAATTATCCCGGGATTAAGTCTTTGCACAACATGAAACCAACTGGGCAACTCGTTGTAAGATGAATCCCATTCGCCATGAAGTTTGCAAATGACATTCTGTTTTTCTCCAAGCTTTTTTATAAAAGACGGTGTACCCATATTGTGACTGTATAGCAGAAATCAACACTACAACAGCTATATGAGAGCTTTGCTTCACAATGCGCATGATTGCTTGCAAATAATGTTGGAGTCCAAGTTGGGATGATCCTAGTTTATACCTCTTGCACAACACGTATGAAGACCGTTGTATCTGGTTAGTTCCCATAAGTTGTTCTTCCTCTTCCTCTTTGATACACGAACCATCCATTGACATCCGTTGTCACGTTGGACGCAGTATCAGACATATTTCTCTGTGTTAGATCGATCAACTCGGGACTGAACTGAGTTACGAATATTATAACTCTTTATTGCCATCATTGCTTCCTCTTTCGATGCGAACTCTATTCCAGTAAGTAAATCACCGTCATTAACTGTTGATTGAAGTCCATAGTTGCCAACATCAGGAAGATCCAAAAATTCAGGCTCATATATTGCATCATAATCAGCCCCATACATATGTGCATGAAGTTCAGCTGGTGTTGTATTTATCGGAATATCATCATCGTCATCATCAGAATGTACGTTAAACTGTGGTGAGTCCGGTTCAACGAATAATCCCGTTTCAGCACCATCTGCACCTGGCTCCCGAAGAGGTTCTTCTGTTGGAGATGATGGTTCCTCCGATAATCCAATATTGAGGTCAAATAAGTTCCCGCTTGTGTGTCCTCCCTTGAACTTGAGGCCATTGTATCATGTGGGATGTGAATAGACTGCTGTCTCGTTGGCATTTCCATATGTAAGTCGAAA
Organism: Hibiscus syriacus; assembly: GCF_006381635.1. Classification (NCBI taxonomy): domain Eukaryota; kingdom Viridiplantae; phylum Streptophyta; class Magnoliopsida; order Malvales; family Malvaceae; genus Hibiscus; species Hibiscus syriacus. The sequence continues at coordinate 1,600,008 of NW_024062608.1, forward strand.
ACATTGGCAGATGAATGTCTACCCCTTGAAGTATAAGAGATGTTACCATATGGATTATTGGTGAAACCACGTGGGTTGAGATCATAAGCAGTTGCAGATGAATGCCTTCCTACTAAACTTGATGGCATGGCATCTGGTGTTGGATCCGCCATTAATGATGTGAAATCATTACAGATCAGTTGTGTCGGGCTATCAACTTGATCAGCTTGATATACAGTGCCAAAGTGAGAGGAATATGAGAGACCACGAGAAGCACAAACCTCAATAAAAGTGGCATACATTTTAATAAGAGATTGTAAACTTCCCATATGAGCATCAACCATCATAAAAATATCATCATCGTTTGAAAGCTGAAATGATGTATACGTGAGCGGAAAAAGTTCAGTAGGAAATCTGTTAAAGTGAAGATAGTCTTCACCGGCCTGCTACACGAATCTTTAACGAAATTTTTGTGATTAACTCTCAAGAGTGATGTTTCTCTTCAAGGTTAAGGGGATATAATGATCTGAATCAAAAATAACCCCCTCTTCAGCTTGTTTAATTTCTCTATCATACAAAACAACAACAGAAAGATACTCATTTTCAGAGAATAGAGGATTGAGATTTTTGAGAAATTTAGAGTTTGAAAATTTCAAAGCTTGTGAACTGAAGTTTTGTTTTGAAAGTTTATAATACGTTGCATATAATAGTGTCTATAACCGGGGTACTATTCACGTGAAGGCGTGTTCTTGGGGGGCCTCATTCCATTATTTTGTCAGAGAATATGTTATCATTGCCCTATTATGTCACTTATGTCCCCCGGGAACTATTCATGTCAATACCTATTATTCCTTAGGGGACCGTGAAGGCGCGTTCCCGGGGGCGCGCCTTCCATTATTTTGTCAGAGAACATGTTATCATTACCCTATTATTTCACTTATGTCCCCCGGGAACTATTCATGTCAATACATATTATTCCTTAGGGGACCGTGAAGGCACGTTCCCAGGGGTGTGCCTTCCATTATTTTATCAGAGAATATGTTATCATTGCCCTATTATGTCACTTATGTCCCCTGAGAACTATTCATGTCAATACCTATTATTCCTTAGTGGACTTTAAAACGCGTTCCTGGGGAACTTTAGATGGATGGTGAAATCAGGTAAATTATAACCAAAATTTAACTTCTTTTGGAAGTTCAGCAAGTTAAGGATAAAATTATACATATAGATAAATTTAAGTTCATAACTTAAATCAAAACGTTATGTGAAGTTTGAATAAATTAGATAAAATGTTATGGATAAATTGAATAAATGTGAAGTGATAAGTTTATTGTGACATTGAAATTGTATGGAATGAGCATCGACATGTTTTTACGAATAAATGTGAAGTGATAAGTTGATTTTAATGTATACGTTTTAATATATATTTTAATGATAAAATCATATGTATGGATAAATTTAATTTCAAATTAAGTACTGTGAACTATAATTGGAATATAACTTTTAATTTCGAATACAATTGGAATATTAACTTGAATTTAATGTTAAATTTCGAATACTATAATTCATATTTTAAATTTAAATTTCGAATAATATTATTTGTATTTTAATTTTAAATTTCGACTACTATAATTTGTATTTGAAAAACATTTATTAAATATTTAATGTTAAATTTGAATAAAAAATAACATTAAAAATATTGGCAGTAACAACCATGAAACATTTAAATAACATAACCAAATTACATAAATTTCTGAAATATAACTATTTAAATAACATTAAAATACAACGGATCACCGATGTCATCTTCTCGAATGAGTTCCACATGGCGGTGGTTGTCTATTTCGCAGAGGATTTCTTCGTGGAACTTGTTCTTCAGTCTCCTCATCTTCACTATCATCATCATCGGCATTTTCTTTATTTGGCGTAGATGACGCTGAAGGGGCTGAAGGGCCTATATAAAATAACGACCCTGGAGGAGTGCTAGTAATCATCCCACCGCTCTCCGGGAACTGTGAAAACTGTGGAAACATTGGCATCGATGTCTGTGATCCAGATGGAGATTAAGGTGTCTGAGGAGAAGCACCACCAGCCAAATAAGATGCATATGAACCATATGTTGGATCATTAAACATAGCCGTATATGCACCTCTATATGGTATAAAACCCTACGGGCTAGGCATGTAACCTGGTGGGCTAGGAGTGTAACCCTGTGGGCTAGGCATGTAACCTGGTAGGCTAAGAATGTAACCCTGCGGGCTAGGAATGTAACCCTGCGGAGATGACATATGAACTGGTGGGCTTGGCATATACCCCTGAGGAGATGGCATATGAAGTGGAGGGCTGGGCATGTACCATTGTGGCATCGGTGGATAAGAATGTTGTGGTGGGACTGATGCAGAACCGATAGCACCTTCTCTCCATTCATGCGTCGGGGGACGATGATATTGAGACGGATGATGTCTTTCTCGGCACATAGGAATGCTAACCCTCGTGCTTCCGCCGAAAGTAGAAACGGCTTCCCATTTTCATTAAACCAGTCCATATAGTTATCCGTAACCATATGGCCAGTTTCAGCGTAATATTGTCGAGGGGCCAACTGTGCATACCGGTTCTCCCAAAGCGCAATCCAATCTCTGTGTCTGACCACCCAGTTAACATCTTTTTTTCCTCGTATATCTATGTTATGCACGTCGTCTAAATTCCTAGGTACTCCAGGAATATATTGCGTAAAACCATACTGACGGAGCACGCGATCAATTGGATGCCACTCAATAATAGCATAACATATAAGAGGTATAACCGATATCCAAACCTCTAATGACCCACCAAGGTGGGGTGGGATGCAAGCCTTCACTTCATCGCTCGCATAAGGTATCCATTGAAACTGAAATATAAATATACAATTCAAATAAATAAAATATTCTAATTATATCTAGCATTTTAAATTAAAATATTAATGTTTAAACAGGTGTAAAAACATACCTCAGACCCAGCTTTTGTATCAATAAGTAGACAAATTTCCTCTAACCCAGTAGGTATACTTCTATGGTTCTTTCTTTTCATCGACCACCTATGAAATATAATATAAACTAAATATCACCCTATTTAATTAAAAATATTTAAATCAAAATTTAGTTCGATAATTACCTCAACAAATTACCTCAACAATAAGGGGAATACGTATGGTTCATTCACGATCGGGCATAAAAAAGGCATGCAGAACCACACCCATGATTGCTGAAGCAGGAGACATCCACCGATAGCAGTTTTCTTATAATTTGTCGCCCGACACATTTCTCTAAAGAGAAATGCCAAAACTGCAGCGCCCCACCTATATCTTCCAGCTTCATCAAAATCGATCAGATGCCGCAACCACATACAATGCACCTGGTTGCGAGATTTGTCGGGCATTAATATTCCTCCAATTATTCGTAGAATATATGCCCGAGCACATGCCTTTGCTTGATCATCTGAAGCATTTTCATTTAAAACCTTAAAATTAGCTTTCAACCAAGATAAAGCTATTATACCTTCATTAAACTCTGGCGGAGCAGCTCCAAGATAATCAAAGCACATTGACTGCCAATCACCATCCGCCATACCACACATCATATTTCCGTCGACGGGAAGCCCCAGATGCATAGAGAATCCTCCAATGTAATTGTAGCCTCTTCATATGGAAGGTGAAAAGTGTGTGTCTCGGGCCTCCACCTCTCAATCAATGCAGAAATTAGGACATTTTCGAGTTTGCAACCGCCAATAATTGTTGCAATATATCCGAACCCGGCAGAAGCTAAATATGGCAAAATACGTTCTGGTATCGGTATACGTAGATTTTTAATAAATGTCTCTAAAATACGATCAATATCCTAAATAATATGCATTATAAAAAATTAAAATTAATATAAATTCATAATAAATTTAAATTAAACATAACAATAAATATTAACATTAATTATAAAAAAATATTACTACATCGCTAAAATATCTGGAGATATGGTCAGCATACAATCGCAACAGCATTTCACTTTCCATTATAACTGTAAACAAAAAAATAATTAGCATAAAAAATAATTAATTAATAAATTTAAATAAATAATAATTATATAAATATTATTTTAATAAAAAATAATATTTATATAATTATATTAATATAAAATATAATAACTATTTAAAAAATAATAACTGAAAAATAAATTTCTTACCACTAATAAGAAATTTAAAACTCAAAGATTTGGAGAATTTGAGTTATATAAGAAAGGAGAAGATGATTTTGGTGTGAAGAATGAGGGGGGTTGAGGGGGTTTATATAAGGGGAGGAGGAGGGGTAGTTGGGGAAAAATCGGATGGGCATTTAAGACATTTAATGAAAGGCGCGTCCCCGAGGATGCGCCTTTCACACGTGGTAACTGAATCAGCAAAACTAGGTAAAACGCATCCCCAGTGATGCGCTTTTCACACGTGGCATCCAACTCAGTGTAAAACCAAGTAAAGCGCATCCCCGGGATGCGCCTTTCGCCACCTCAACCGAAAGGGTGCCACTTCGAAAAATATAGATTAAACGATGCTAAAAAGGGATATATTCGGTTAAAGGGTGTAAGTTTGATCAAATCGCCCACCAATTAGTGTATACAAGACAATATCATTGAATTGAAAAGGATCTAATCCGTGTGAGAAGCTAGTGACATGAAAATTAACTAAAAAGATTTTACTGTCATTAATCTGTTTCGTTTCTTGCAAGTTTGGAACATGGACTGAAACTCGATGAATTAAATATACTAATACGGTACATACTACATACCATATCTACATTGAAGTGCACATGGGGGTTTGAGATTCAAGATATTTCCAATGACTCAAAAACAATATATTAAAATACTCTGCATACAGAGACCCAAAATTAGAGTGGAAAAAGAAATTAAAAAATAACAGTAGCTTGATTATATGTTTCTATTAAAGAAAACTAACAGTGCAGATAACTACAATGCTCATGAAGTGGTCCCATGCTTGAGAATCTTTCCTGGGGTTTTTGTTGTTCTATCATCAGCAAAGACGGATCTCTGTTATCTTCTACAGGTTTCCCAAATCAAACAAACAAAAGCCGCGAACAGAAGTTCAACTTTTTCAGATCGGCAAACTTTGATTATTCAATTTATCATTAACACTGGAGAGAACTCCGAAACTTTTTTTTTCCTTTCATAGAAATAGAGGCGACAAAAGGTGAACTTTGAACATTGAGAAATGATGGAGAAAATAAGGTAGGCTACTTTTATGATAGAACTGAGCTTCGTTGATGGAGGAGGGTCAGTGTCCATTCATAGACCGGGTCCCTTCATCAACACTCTGCCAAAGTGCCAAGTTTATTGAAATCGAATCAAAATGACAAACTTTATTGGGTTTAGCTAACTGTTTTTTGTTACTCTTTTTTTTTTGCATGATTAAGTGGTATATATATATATATATATCTCGTTTACTTGTTATAGGTTAGTGGTTTGCCGGAGAGAGGCAAAAGCAACCTTGCTTCAGAAGTCAGATATAATGGGCCTTGGCGTGTTGACTTATGGAAAGCCCACATTTATTGAACACTTGGGTGCTCTTTGGGCTATTTGATAGCTAAGGCCCATTCACGTTGCACTAAGACTATGAAACAATGAACTGCCGGAAGCACACAAGAGGGTCATATTGTGAAATGCTCGAGTATGCGACACCAATTTGCCATTTTTTTATTAAATAGAAAAATTTTATATATTGAAAGTAAATGTTAAGATTCAAACTCACATAAAATGATATAATATATCCATCCTTAGCCACTCAATCAATTAATAATTTTTTTGGATGATATGAATTTCATTGTTCAAATAACCCAATCAAGTTGTACAAAAGAATTACATCACAAACACCTATGCATTTTGACCCGTGACTATTTAATTGACTCAATTTACAATCCTTCAAACCAATGATCTTCAAACGTACCATCTCCTTCAAACGATCTCAAAACGCATTAACAGGATTATGCTTCCCTTGAAAAAAAAATTAGTAGTTTCTCCTTCCAAATTAACACAATGAAACAGTTCCAAGCCAATCGAAAGACATAGAACAAAATTAATTTCCCCTGATATTGCAGCATGCTCAATTAAGTTATTGCCCCCAATCCATGACGACTCTCGACAGGGACGGAGCCAGGATTATACTTGGGGGGCAAAGTTTACAAAATTATAGTATCTAACAAAATAAAATAATATTCATTGCTAAAATAATTTCCAAATATATTAATATCCAACATAACAAAATGGAACAGACCGTTCTTTCATGTCACTAAAGTCATTTATAATTGAATCTACATTAAATATTTCTGCAATTTCTTTTTCGATACATAATAATAAACAATTATATAAGAAATCATCTTCAATCTTGTTACAAAGCTTATTTTTAATGATGTTCATCGCTGAAAAAGATCACTCCGTAGTAGTTGTAGAAATTGGAAGATTAAGAATGAGAGTCACCACTCTATATACAATAGGATAAATCTCGGACTTTCTTGTTTTCACCATCCATTGACACAAATCAGAAATACTTTCCAAACTTTTGAAATCTAAAAGTATTCGCACATGATCAAAATGCTCAAATTGCATCTTAATTGCATCATCTCATAATCAGCAAAGTCTGAAAGATAGAATTTATGAACCAGTTGAAAAATGTCATCAATTCTAAATGAAGTGTTCATTACATTTGGATCTAATGCTAAACTAAGAGTAATCAATTCCATTGTATGATCATTGAATTTAGCATTCAATTCTTGCAACGAAGTATCAATCACATTATTAAAAATGTCTATTTTATAGTGATGCTCCAATGTAATGTCATCTTGTTGATGGTGAGTCCTTCCTTTTCTTGCAACATAACGAATATTCAAATATGGAGTAGGTATGTTAACCAAGTCACAAAAGGATTTCACCTTAACATAGGTCACTCCATCCTTCATCTCTTAATTTTTGAAGTAGTGACTTAGTAGATAAAACAAGATGCATCTCATTCAGAATGTCCTGAGATTGTTGTTGCAAAGTTTGACATAGCACATCAGAAATTTCAAGAACTTTTCTTATAAGATGTAAGATAAAAACAAACTCAAAAGAAGTTAGAGCCTTATATGTTGCATCTGCTTCTGCACGCTGAGTTAAAGTAGCTTCATCATCAATAATGTTCAACAAGACTTCACATGTTGCACTAAACATATTGATTAAGCTAGAAATAAATTTTAAATGTGAACTTCATCGAGTATCTCTTGGCCTCTGTAGAGTACCAATTTGATTAACTTCTCCACTTTGAAGTTTATCAATATAAAGTAAAAAAACAACATTTGCAGTATGGTCAGCTTTCAATTGATCGTACACTTGCATGAGGCACCAACTATATTGACAATGGAGCTCAATCTATCAAAGAACCGATGAATCATATAACTTCTTTTGAAGCAATAACCAATGCTAATTGTAATCGTTGTGCCATACAATAAACATAATAAGCATATGGACATATACTAGAAATCAAAGCTTGTAAGCCATTCCATTCACCTCTCATAATACTTGCACCATCATATCCTTGTCCTTGAATATTTTGAGCATCAAGATTATATTGAGAAAGAGCAAAAAATATCCTATCCTTGAATGTAGAAACAATAATGACTTTAACATAAATAATCCTGAAAAATCGCTCTTTCACATATCCATTCTTATCAACAAATCTTAAAACAATGGATATTTGCCCTCTTTTAGCATGATCTCTAGCTTCATCAACTATTATACAAAACTTTGCATCACCAATTTCTTCACAAATGACATTTTTTTTACCTTATTTGAGATGATACGCAAGATTTCTTTTTGTATTTACGGTGAAGTGTATGTAGCATTTTTCAGAGCTTTCTTTATAGTTGTTGCTACCCCATCATTGTAAGATGATATTAAATGAAGCAATTGAAGAAAATTCCTCAACTTTGTGACGTTTTCATCATCTGTAACACCCTAGACTAGTGCGACACATAGTCGACCAATCAGGATTACCATAAGGAATCGCTGAAGTGTCTAACCAAAATATTTCTTTAATTTCTCAATTAAAATGATCATTTGAAAATACTTATACTAAGATAAATCAACCAAAATTTAAATAAAATAGTTTATATCAAGAGCTAGCAAAAATAATAATTCAAATCATACAAACCATCCTTTAAAATAAGTTATGACTCGAATATATAAAACATGGTTTACAAATATACATACCCTCTAAATATGAACTCGAGCGGTACTCTGCACTAGTCTGATCTGGATTACTGTTGGTCAAAAAGGTCATCTGACTGCTCCTTGATTAATCTGTGTAAAGAAACAATTTCCAAATGTTGAGGTAACTAGCTCAGTGCCACACTAACAACTAAGCCATACTAAAAGTGTTCATGTCATGCTCAAACTAACTAATAAATTGTAATAGTGAGAAAGCATGTGATAATTATTATTATACACGAACTCTACTAAAGGCATGTGATCTTCCCAACTACCCACAAAATCAATAACGACGCACCTAAGCATGTCCTCAAGAATTTGAATGATGCACTCTAACCGACCGTCTGTCTAAGGGTGAAATACGGTGCTAAAATGAAGTTTGGTATCTAGGGAATCATGAAGAACTTCCCAAAATTAAGAAGTGAATATGGGGTCTCTGTCTGAGATGATTGAAGTTGGACTCCATGCAATCTCACTATAATGTATAGATGCGCCAACCACTATAAGGTGAAATACATTCTAACCTGTAATAAGTGAACAGACTTGGTCAACTGGCCACTATCACCTAAACTGTATCATGCTTATATCTCGTCATCGGTAACCCAGTCACAAAATCCATTGTTATTCTATCACACTTCACCACAGTATTTGAATCTGCTGGAGTAACCCCGAGGGAACATGATGTTTCTTTCGCCTTAACTTGCTGGTACACTAGACACTTTGCAACAAACTAAGACATTTCTCTCTTCATACCCAGCCAAAAGTACAACGGTAGAAGCTCTTGGTACATCTTGTTGCTACCAAGATGAACTGAAAGTGGACTATAATGAGCTTCATGGAGGTTCTTGTTACGCAACTGCTCATCCTTGGGCACACAAAGACAACCCCTAAAATACAAAACATCTCCCTCTCAACTCAGACCCTGGGCCTCATTTCGGCGGACTTACTCTACTCGAGCCCTTAAACAAATCTCAAAACTTTGCAGTATTTTAACTTCATTCACTAACTTGCGTTCTACTCGGAGCTAAGCTAACATAACCCCATCACTGGATATACTCAGTCGCGCTAATAAGGCTTTCAGTTCTGACATCAACTTTCAACTCAGTGCATATACTACAACGTTTAATTTTTTTGAGTGGTAATCGATAATGTAGTCATAGTCCTTTAACAACTCAACCCATCTACGTTACCTCGAATTTAACTCTTTTTGGGTAAGCAAGTATTTTAAACGCATATGGTCGGTAAAGATGTGACACATTTTCCCAAACAGATAGTGCCTCCAAATCTTAAGTGCGAAAACTATGGATGTAAGCTCTAAATCGTGGGTAGGGTAATTTCATTCATGAGGCTTAAGCTGACGGGATGCATAAGCTACTACTTTTCCCTCTTGAATTAGAATGCATCCAAGGCCATTTAGCGAAACATCGTAATACACAGTGAACCATTTTCCTAACTCAGGTTGGGTTAAGACTGAGGCTTGGGATAAAAGAGTTTTTAGTTGCTCGAAACTACCATGTTATTTCTTACCCTACACAAACCGTACCCTTTTCTAAAGCAATCTAATATCGGGGCTACTATTATCGAAAAACCCTTTACGAAAATGACGATAATAGCCCGTAATACCTAAGAAACTAGACACCTCGGTTACGTTCTTGGTAGGTTCCCACTCAAGTACCGCTCAAATCTTCTGAGGATTAACTCGAATACCATCTGCTGCCACTATATTCCCTAAAAATGATACCTCATATAGCCAAAATTCACACTTTCCAAACTTAACGAATAGTTGACGGCCTCGAAGGGGTTGCAGAACTATACAGAGGTATCAGTCGTACTCATCCTCTGATCGATAATATACCAAAATACATTCAATGAATACCACCAAAAATTGATCCAAGTATGGGTGGAAAACTCAGGTTATGAGGCCCATTAATACCACCAGGGCATTGGTGAGCCCAAATGACATTACAAGAAATTTGTAGTAACCATATCTTGTTCTAATCGTTGTCTTCGCTATATTCACTTCTTTAAGTAACCAGATCATAGGTCTATCTTGAAGAAAACACACTCCCTTGAACTAGTCAAAGAGGTCATCGATTCTGGGTAAGGGATAAAGGTTCTTGATGGTCAACTTGTTCAACTAACGATAATCAATGCTTAACCTCATCAACTTGTCATTCTTCTTAACGAAAAGAAACAATGCTCCTTAAGGAGAAATATTTTGTTTGATAAACCCTTTTCTCGAGCAACTCTTGAATTTATGAATTTAATTCTTTTAGCTCTATCGGTGCCATACAATAAAGAGCGATGGACACCGGAGCGAACTCTGGTATTACCTCTATACCAAACTCTAGCTCTCGATCTGGTGGTAACCCTGACAACAACTCCAAAAACACATCTGAGAAGTCTCTGATGGTTTGGATTTACTCGATCCTCGAAACTGTAACTCTAGTATCGATTATATGAACTAAGAAGGCTTCGTAACCTTGCTTCAATATCCTTTGAACCTTAAGGGCTGACACAACCCTTGCACCATTAGGCTTTTCGCCAAACATCACGATCCTAGTTGCATAATCTTTCTTTAGCTTAAGCCATAGAAGTTTACACTCAAGCCTGCACCAAGCTCCAATAACCAGTCCATACCCAAAATTAGGTCAACTCTCTAAAAGGCAGCTCCATAAGATCGAAGGGGAAAGTTTCACTTTGAATTTCAACCGGATATCTGCAATGGACCTTGTCTACTAGTATATCTAAGCCTGAAGGGCTAGACACTCAAACCCCTAACCTGAGATTTTCAACAGAGATATTTCTCTCTTGAACTAGGAAATAACATATATATGAATGGGTATATACTAGGTCGATTAATGTAGTAATTGGAAGAGAAAACACTGTAAAGGTACATAAAATTATATCAGCAGCACCACAACCCTCATGGGCTCTGACTGTATACTGATAAACGACAACTCAGGCTCAATATTGGCCCTAGATCAACCTGCACCCCTATCTATCCAGAAGTAGCACTCGCCACTGTAGCTCCTCTCCCCAAAACACTCTCTAGAGCCTTTATATGGAGAACTAACTCAGTAAAAACTCTGGGTGGATTGGAGGATAGATGGGTGAGGATATATTGGTTGAGGCCTTCATGAACTTCCTACACCGAAAATGCTCCGACGACACTAACTCTTATGCATACCTACTAAGTCAAAGAAACTCCAGCTCATACTCAAACACAAAACAGTCTCACTGTGTCAACTATAAAAATTGATCTCTGAGATCGTCCATGTGAGTCTCTCATATATACTTATGTCAAAACTCCTCTAAAAAGTGATCCCATGTAGGTCTCTTGGGCTCCATTGACATCTCAATTGTATCACACCATTCTATTATGCCACCCTTCAGTATAAAGGTGACACACTCCAACATACCCTCATAAGTGAGATATAGTTGACGAAGGGTCCTAAGAGTCTCTCTCGACCACTGATCAAATGCTACATGGTCACTATCTCCTAATCCAAAAATATCTATAGTTCAGTACCTCTGGAGCCTCTCAACGAGAGACTCTTACGGTACTATAACGGGTGGAGCTGGAGAAGTTGGCTGGGTAGGTATAGTATCTAATGTCCTGGTTAGGGCTCTAGATATGCGCCTCATTGTGGTAGTCATCTCTCTAAAGAAAGTCGCATCCTCGACTCTCGTTTCCTTGGGATCCTTAAACTCAGTCTCAGGCACAAACTCATCACTGAAATCGCCCGTAAGGGAAGCTCTACTATCGCGCATGTCAACCTAACTATGACATGTGCTCTTATCCATGACGAATCTTTGAAATTAAAACAATAAGAGGGGTTACTATCACTATTTCAAAAGCAGAAGTACTCTTAACATCCCTAGAGGCATGTATACTAAAAACATTTTACTGACTCTGACCCACGAATCCTAGGAACATCTAAACCTGAAGCTCTGATACCACTAAATATAACACTATAGAGTAGTGCGACACACAATCAACCGATCAATATTGCTACACGAAACCACTATAGTGGCTAGCCAAAAATTTTCTTTAATTTCTCAATTAAAATAATCATTTGTAAATACTTATGCTAAGATAAATCAATCACAATTTAAATAAAATAGTTTACATCAAGAGCTCTCAAAAATAATAATTCAAATCATACAAAACATCCTTTAAAATAAGTTACAATTTGAATATACAAAATGGGGTTTATAAATATACATGCCCTCTAAAAATAAACTCGATATGTACTCTGCACTAGTCTGATTGGATCATTACTGGTAAAAGAGGTCCTCTTATTGCTCCTTAACTAACCTTCGTAAGGAAACAATTTCCAAACGTTGAGCTAACTAGCTCAGTGCCACATTAACAAGTAAGTCATACTAAAAATTTTCATGTCATGCTCAAGCTAACTAATAAACTGCAATAGTGAGTATACTCGTAAACTACACTTTCTAGTCTATGGTAGACATCTTGGTGCGACTGAGAGTTCTGCGTCTCGAAGCTCACGTACCCCTTTAGTCTACCGAGATTGAGGCTCGAAATCTCTACATCATCATCCTCTACTAACACACCCCTTGCGAGTGTCGGGCCTCAGCCCTAGTTAGTTAGCTTAAAGTGGCTCGCACACTATCTAAGGATATCCAAATTGATTTTATACTTCGATATCATAATCTTACTAAAGGAACTCGAGTGTCTTGATCGTTTCCCAAACATCAATCAAGGCTAGTTTTATGTCCCCTAATTTATCTCGTTTCTAAATGTAATTAAGCATCATTAATGTTCTCACTTGTAGTCTTATTTGATGATATACTGAAGTGTTGGGGTACTTCGAGTTAAACCCTTTAAAAATTAGACTTTCTTGACCAAAACAAATTGTTGGTATCGATACTGACATTCAGTATCGATACTCATGACATAGTTTCGATACTTTATGTAAGTATTGATACTAAATAGGTTACTGGAAAATGGATCTCGATATTATGCCTGGGAGTCTCTAGACTTTGCACAGAAAATGATAAATGGTCTCGATACTGACCCTCCAGTATAGAGACCCAAGTTGTAGAGTACAAAAAATAAGCACGAAAAATCATATTCTTTTAACCCAAAGGCCTTAGTGAGGTCCCCAATTATTATTAATGTTTTATGTGTGATATAAGGGTCATAAAGAAGGCTTTTAAACATGCTATAACTTTAAAACATATAATCTACCATAAAACTAACTCATCATGCTTCAACTAAACTCTTAAGCTAATATTACATCTCTAATAACCCAAAATGAGTATAAAAGAGTTATAAGTGTGGGTACCTTGTTTCTTTGATGGCTAGAACTCTCTTTAATCAACCAAAAGTCAACTTTTCTTTTCCTCTAGCTTTAGAGCTTTCTCCTACCTCCTTCACTAAACAAAGGTGAGAAAATGGATTATTGACTCAACTAACTGTTGATTACAATCTAAACATAATCCATATAACTCAATTCCACCCAAAATGAGCTAGAATCCATTAATTTCTCCTAAACCTCTCAATACTCATTTTTGGCTCTATGGTAAAAACTTGTGAAATGGAGCTCAAAATGAAGCCAGAAAGGTGCAAATTAACAACCTTACCTTAGATTGATCCAACTAGGCTTGAATTCTTTTGAGTTTCTCACTTAAGAAATGAAGAAGAATGGAGAATGATGAGAAGATGGGAAGAGTATTTGGTGAGTTAAGTAAGGTGATGATTCATGTAAAATCATAATATAGGAGAAGGTTTTTTAGCTTTTAAAAGAAGAAGGGAAAATTTGTAATTTTAATCCCTTTAATTTCTATTTCATAAAACACTCATATCCCAACAAAAAAAATCTTGGGTCCAAACTTAAGCCCATATACACTAAACTTGTTTCAACTATTTAAATAGAGTCCTTCGGGCTCAAATTTTAGGCCTCGGGTTGACCCGAACTACTGACTCGGTATTTGGGGCGTTACATCATCACCTCTAAAAGCACATCCTTGAAATGCAAGCAATTGAAGCTTTTATTCGAACTTTATTCTTCGCAACTTGTTGAGATAAAAACCGTTTAAACTCATTGAACATGTGAAGATTAATTAATCAGGTCCGCACACTCTCTTTCAACATTATGATGAGGAGAACTGTGATCTTTCCTGATATGTACTAAAAATGAACAATTTTTGCCATCTCTTACTTTTTCCAATTTCGAAATCCATCAATAGTAAACGCATTTGAACCAGAAGGAATATTTTCCTTGTGAAAAAAAAACATGGAAGACAAAATGTTGCATCTTTACTTGGAGAGTATTCCAACCATGATGGGAATAGCTTAAACCATGATGCTTGAAAGCTTCTGCGAGGAACATTTTTAGATTTTGGATACTCTATAAGAGTGGTTTGATATAGACCAACTTTAATATAAGCTTGTCAAATTTCATCTTGCATGTTAACAAGATACTGCCATATATGCTTTTGTAATCCCAGATCATGCTCTAATGCATTGATATCAAAATTTTCATTGACCTCAATTCTTTGAGCTTTAGTAAGATTGGCATCAGAAACCGACGGATTATGACTTGTACACATATTTGATTGCTCCGTTGAACATGGTGTTTCCACTTTCTTTCTTTTGAAAAAAGCATCAATTGTAGGCTTTTTCATCTATGAGAAATATGTATTGAGAAATGAAGAAATTAAAGAAAAGCAACCAAGTAGAAATGAGAGAAGATAAAAGAATAGAAGACCTAATATAAAACAATGCTTTTATAGTTGAAACTTGAAAGGTTAAATTATGTTTTAGTCTATTTAAATACAAATATATTAAATCTATTGTAATGAAATGTTTATTTTATACTAGTAATACTATTAATTGTGAAGTTAAACCAATGAAGTTAAATCAATGAATAATGCAATGTCAATTCAAAAAACATATGAACAATGCAATGAACTAAGCTACATTTTTCCTTTTGGAAATACATATGAATTAAATAAGTTGGAATTAAATGAACAATGCAATGAACTAAGCTACCACGAAATTTAATGAACAATGTGGGAATTGAAAGAACAATGCAATGAATTAAGCTGCATTAATTAAATACCATGCATTAACTCAATTTTTTTTAAATGAACAATGTTGGAATTAAATGAACATTGCAAAGAATTAAGCTGCATTAATTAAATATCATGCATTAAATAAATTTTTTAAATGAATAATGCAATGAATTAAGTTGCATTAATTAAATACCAAACATTAAATCAAATTTTTTTTTAGTTTTGGTTGGGTGAGGGTAAATAGAATATATCTAAAATATTGGGGGATCTCATTTGTCATATATGTTTATTATAAATTTTAGGGAAAAACATAATTTGTTAAAGTTTTTTTTGGGGTGACTCTCGGCACATTACAAGCCAACAAAACGTTCCTCCAGACCTATTTAGTGTAAGAACATCCAAATAACAAATATTTTTTAGATTTAATATCATTCAAACAAAAGACACACATGCCATCAATATTCATATCAAACGACATCGACCGATTCTAGGTCGGGTGTCTATCAAGCACTGTCATCTACGAGAATACAAAGTTCTTTGGGATATTGACTCGAATGCCACACCAACCTATCCTAAGGCATCCTTACACCATGATCTCGGATAACTTCCCAAATTTCTGCAATCAACGTGGGAGCACCAACTAAGGAAGGCCTAATCGTAGCAGCTTTGTCACTCAAATGCAGTAGGGATCTCCAAACTGAACCAGAGCTGGTCGAAACCCTCGCATGTCAAAATGATCTTCCTTTCAACACAAAGATTGATCCAAACTATTCAAATAGAGCCCTCATTGAGAAGGAACCTTGGCCTTCTAATCAAATAGATTAAACATGACTGATTCTAACTCCGAAAATCATTTAACCCCAACTCCTCTTTAACTCCTAGTAGATCTCTAGTTTGCCTTAATTTGTTATATGATTGTTATGCTTCTCAGTTTTTTTTTTTGGCATAATTAAAAATATGTGATTTGATCATTTAAATTAAATATTATAAAGATTTCTTATAAAAATAATATTTTTAATTTAATTTGTTATATTTCTATTTTATTAGATCAATTGATAATCAGTTATGCTTGTGATTTGAGATTATTTGCTAGAAATATTTCTTTGTAATGAAAAAAATTGTTTCTGGTTGTTTCATTGTAATCCTATACTTCTGTTCACGCTTAGAAAATGTGTAGAGAAACTGCAGATTTTAAAGATACCTGAGAAGCTACAATGTAGATTAGAGAAGTTTCCTGAGATACTTATAGACCCCAATATGGATCCTAGTTACGAATCATACGAGGAGGAAGATAATAAGAAATAATGTTCTCTCTTTTTTTTTCTTGTGAACTTTTTCATGTCCTCTATTTTTATTCGTCTTTGAGTTCGATAATCTTTTGGTTCATGCAAAGCGTTATCTAGCATGAATCGAGAACCAAGCAGGAGCCTATTTAGTAAAGGATTTACAAGCAAAGGGAATGATTCTATTGGAGCTAGTGAAATGGGGAATGAAAACTCATGGAGTTTTGCACGGGAGACAGAAACATAACAACTAATAATTGGAGCAATTCAAAAACTGCTTTTTCTTCGTTTTTTTTAAATTGAAAGGAGCCTAAGAGATTATGTTAGACATGTCCAAGATTGACATAAAAGAATTCAAGATGTCTTAATTGAGTAAAGTATTAAGAGGATCAGACATTAAGGTATAGAAGAATCGTTGATTAGTATTGTTGTCATCAATCTTCGTTAAAAGATATACTGACATGCTTACTTCACGCAGGATGAGGATAAAATCAACAAGCCACGTTCGATTGAGAAATCTTGTAACTTCACACGTCGAGTATGAGCTATCAGAGGAGACGTTTGTAAGTAATTTAAAGGCTTAATACACTTTTAGGTGCCTAAACTATACCTAAAGGAATTTAAAGGATTAATACACTTTTGATGCCTAAAGAAGTTTTTGCAAAAAATAAGTGCCTAACGTTTTTAACGTTACACTTTTAGGTACCTGGACTGTAACAACTGTTAAATTTGGTTATCATCTAACACGTGTCACACATAAAATTTAAAAAAATATTTAAAAAGATACACTTCTAAGTTCCTAAACTATACCTCAAATTGACTTTTGGTGCCTAAATAATTTTTCGTTAAAAATAGGTTACTAACGTTTTCTCTATTACACTTTAGGTGTTTACAGTTATCTTTTTATTTTTTAATAATAAAAAATATTATTTAAAAAAAATCAAACCCTCTCATCCCCATCTCTGATGACAATGAAGGGTCACCATCAGCTGGATTTTGTTTGATGCAAGGTAAGGAACTTAATGGTGACGGTCATGTAATGTACGACCAGTAATAACCATCAGAATCTTCAGAAAACAAAGAAGGAAAACTTAGAAAAACGACGATCCTTTGCAACGCTTTTCACGATGATTAGCATAGTTTCACGGTGGGTAAGAGACTGGGTTTTGGTCGCGATGGCGAGACAGTCCTGATCATGTCAACGGTGAATCAGTGATTATCACGAACCGATGGTGCCCGATCGGTGATGGAATTTTGAAGTTTTGGAGTTTTTTTAAATTATGGTATTACATCTTTTTTAAATAATTTCTTTTTTGAAATTTTATATGTGTGACACATGTCAGATGATCAAATTTAGCAGCCGTTATAGTCAATGCACCTAAAAGTGTAACGTTGGAAACGTTAGACACCTATATTTAGCAAAAAGAAAATCTTTAGGCACCAAAAACCAATTTGAGGTATATTTTAGGCACCTAAAAGTGTATTAAGCCCTAAAAAAATATCTATAATAGTAGGAACCTAAAAGTATAACGGAAAAAACATAAGGTACCTATTTTTAAAGAAAAATCCTTTAGGCTCTAAAAATCAATTTGAAATATAGTTTAGACACCTAGATGTGCATTAAGCCAAATTCTAATATAGCTGAACCAGGGTTTCAAATAGCAGCCGAATAGCGGTGTTGCGGTCATTATATCGCGGTCGCGGCGGTGTCTGAAACCGCTATCGCATAAAATAATGGTGTGAAGCGGGATCACACCAATAGCGGCGGATTGCGGATCGTGGCCAATCGCGGTCGCAATTTAGCGGATCGTGGCCAATTGCGGAAATAGTAGACCGCTATTATGCTATTATTTGTTCTTTTAATTTTTTTTTTTTTAAAAAAAAACTGGTTTTTTATTAAAAAAATAAGCTCATTCGAAAAAAATTCACGATCGCGATATCCGCAATGAACGTAATAGCGTCCGTTGTATCCGCAACTGTGATAAACGCGACGCAACCGAAAACGTGACCGCGAACGCTATTTAAAACCCTAATCCTAACTATCCATATGAATCTCAAACCTGTTAGATCATTTTATTTTTTGCTCAAAACCTTTTATGAAATGGGCCTTTGGGCTTAATATTTTCAAGCCTGACATTTTTGTTTTGTTTAAACCCTTTCAAAATAACAGGAAGGTCCTTGAACTTAAAATGAACACGTGGCTAGCTGTTCTTTTATACAGCTGTAATTATGCTGATACAATTAATCTAATAGAAGCAAAGATTAATTTTAAACCCAAACACATAGACTAGTCGGTTGTGATGCTCTCAGTTTCTGAACCCTTTCAGTAATTCCACAGATGTCCCATATGAAACAGCGGCGAAACTCTAAGCAGCAATTAGTAGCTTCATACGATCCCAGCAGTAGGAACCATGTAACCTCACTAAGATATGAAATCTGTGTCAAAAACCCAGTTGGAATCTGCTTCACATAACTCACTAATTTCTCAATCCTTTGAAGATATCATTTAAACTTTTTCACCCGTCATTTCCCAATCATGTTGTCACTTCCGATGCCAAATACACTTCAATTATATTCCACTTTTCCTTGCCCAGTGTCATATCATACTAGATTTGCTCTCGCTGGAACAACAGTGCTCCAAAACTCCGCACAAAGCCATACAACTTAATCAATCTGACCCTTGTCTAAATCAAATATTGATTATTCTCTTTTTTCTTTCATTCGAAAATGATTGGAGACCATTCAAAATCCACTTATCCAAGAATATCTAGACTGGATTTATTCCAACCAAAAACTTGATGATTGATGCGTCCAAGATTTAAATTTATACATTGAGACCTCATTTATTCATCTGTGGTTCAATAGTGACTCAACAGGCAGAGTAAGTGCAGTGTTGGTAATAGTAATGTTTTGAATCTAACCTCCTTTTGACAATCAGATAATCCACCCTAAATTAGTCTTTCAATCCAATGAGAAGGGCAGCCTAGATGGGTGGATTGGTATCTACTTTCCATCTTTCTATGCCTATCTAACAACTTGTAACTAAATTTAGTTTTCTTTATGATTTGTACATGTAATCGATGAGATAAAGATTACATCAAAAAATAATATTATCCACTTAGAATGGATGTGAAATTTTTACCTTTTAAGATGTATGAGTAAAAATAAATGATTAAGATTAATAATAAAAAAATAAGATGTTTACGTGGAAAAGTTAATAATAAGATAATATCGGCGGTCTATTTTCACACATTTAACAATTCAAATAATATGTAAAACTAAAAGTTTTACACTATGTGTAACTTGAAAATGTATCCTAACCGATATAGAGGCACGATGATCTACTCACATCGTATAAAATTTTATAATTTTTAATATTGTTGGATGATTAAAAATAACTTTAAGAAATAATAAAAATTTTATAAAAAAAATTAACTTATATATAATATATATGGATAATTTTTCATGCTCGACGAGTAGCGATGAGAAATAACTTATATATATAGTAGATATTATTGATGATTTTTTCATAAATAATATTAAGATTATAACAAATGTTTTATTATTTTTATTTTTAGTTTAATACAAACCTAAGGAAAGAGTTGCAATAATAATAAAAGTAACTTGATCTCTACCGTTTAAAAAGGAGAGAAAAGATCTTATAGAAAATCTCCCATGATTTGTGGATAAGCAAGTCGAGTTATGTAGGTCTAAAAGCTGATGCAAACAAGATTAAGATCAACATGAGTCCAAGTTTAACTTAATGAGCACCAATAGTATAGTAGCAGAAAGCAAACAAGTTGGGCAATTCAGTGAAAACTACCTGAGGTTAATCCCGAATGTGTCAAAATCAAAAGTGCAGTGGGCGGCCCCTGAGCCTGTCTACTAGAGTGTGTGTGTGCCCAACATTCCATGAACCTGTCAAAGGTTTCAAATGCATCAGCTTATCTACGACTGGGCTGCTAGGCTCCCCACTACCAGAGGCTGCAAGGCTTTTGACTCAATTAAATTACTCAGCACTTGACATTGAATACATGACGAGATTAGGAAAAAAAAAAGTCCGTTAAAATCGAACTAAAAAAATAAAGTCAATTTAATTTATTTATCTTACGATATATTTAATTAGTTTATTTATTTTTAATGATTAATTTTATTCAATTTCAGTTTTTAAAATTTTAAAATAAATAAAGTAATTCAAAAAGGCTATATACTGTGGAGAAAGCAAAAACCAAGCTGTATTACAATGGTTAATATCATATTAAATCTTTTGTTTAAAATTTAGTTGATAAATAAATTTTACAATACTTATCCAAAATTTTTTTTACAAGAGTTAGAGTCTTTTAATAAAGTTTAATGAGAGCATGATGAGAGTATGTGAGTATTTTAATAAAGTATTTTTATATAGAAAATTATACAGTGCACTTTGCGTACCACAAAATATTACTAAAACGACGTATCAAAACGTATCACAAGTAAATTTATCTTTATCACGTAAATATTAAAATATAAAAAATTAAATAAAATTGAACATTAATTAAAATTTAATTTTACTTTTAATAGAATTATGATTTAATATTATTTTTATTAAAAAATAATAATTAATTTGAGTGATTTAATTTGTTTAGAATAATGTTTTTAAATTATTTAAAGGTTGAAGGTGGCCACCAACAGCATCACCGCCGGAAAATAGTTGACAACAAATCTAACGTTGTCATCGCCAGTTCACCATCGTCCAGATCGCTATCGCGTGGAGCAGCAGCCTTCAGCCCGCGATTATTTTCATTTTTTTTCAATTGCTTTGGCCTTCAAAAAAAATCAACCCGTGACTGTCGGTTGTCCGTCTCCAACCTCAGGCGACCACCGCGATCGTCGTTAGTTTCCAACCGCCGTCGCGTATAAATTCCTCTGCAGGAAAGTCCTAATCGTCTTCTTTACATGACTGTTACATAGGTTAGTTTTAGATTTTGAAGGGTTAAATTACCTTATAACTCCCTTTATTTGTGTATTATTTCCCAAGGTTAAATTACCTTATAACTCCCCTTATTTATGTTATTGTGAACTCGTCTTACCTGCAGATTATAACTAATGGTAAATACAAAATCTGTGTGCACCGAGCCCTAACAAATGCAAACAAAGCCTGTCTCTTGATCGCCACATTTCACGACCCAGCCAAGACGGTCCGAATATTTGGGTATTCTCCTTATGGTGCTTCAACTGACAATTTCATGCAAGTCTTGGATGAACTTATCAATATATTCACTCATCAATTCAGGGTTTAATGTTTCTCTCCACTTCTTATGATTCTTCTTCAGCAACTCACCCACTTCACTGTCTTTATCAATTATTAATATGATAGCTTCACTCAGATTCTCCTTCGAAATCCAGTCACTTTCTTCCCTCTTGACCTCCATCGCGACCTTGAGCTCAACGGAAATTATGAGGGTTTTCCATGCAATTTAACCTTTGGAAATAACACACGAATAAGGGTAGTTATAAGGTAATTTAACCATTCAAAGTCTAAAACTTGCCTCTTTAATAGTCATGTGAAGAAGACGATCGGGACTTTCCTGCAGAGGAATTTATACGTGACGGTGGTTAGAAACTAACGATGAAACACGGTCGTGATGTCGCCGGAGGTTGGAGACGGACGACTGACGGTCACGGGTTGGTTTTTCGAAGGCCAACACAATTAAACAAACTTGAAAACAGTCACGGGTTGAAGGCTGCTGCTTCTTCGCGAGGGCGATCTGGGTGACGGTGAACTGGCGACGGAAACGCTAGATTTGTTGCCAACTATTTTCACCGACTTTCTAACTCCGGCGGTAATGTCGTTGATAGCCACCTTCAATCCTTAAATAATTTTAAAAACCCAATTTTAAATAAATTAACTCACTCAAATTAATTATTATTTTTAATAAAAAATCATAATTAAATTATAATTCTATTAAAAGTAACATTAAATTTTAATTAAGGGTTAATTTTATTTAAATCCTTATACTTTTTAATATTTGTATTATAAGGATAAATTTATTTATGGTACGTTTCAATACGTCGCTTTAGTTGTATGTTGCTGAAATCACCCATTTTTTATTTTTATTATTATTATTATTATTATTATTATTATATTACAAAAATACATAAAAAGAAAAAAAAGGAAAATAAAAAAGGGAAATAATCCCATAAAATCTGCTGTCCATTACTACCACCCCTGCCTACACCAGCGCCTGACACGCCGGTCGCCTGCCACCATCGGTCACTTGTACCAAGCTCCCATCAGTAGCCTGTAAGAAAAAACAAATGTAATTGGATTATAAAAAACCCCAACATCACATTTGTAAAGTGGCTCTCGGTGGTTTAAAAAAACATTGTAGCAGAGCTCTCCCGTTTTTCTTAAAAAAATATCAATGTAAATAGGGAACACTCACTTCATTCGAAAAACACCAGAAAGCATTGTACAAAGGGACTCGTCCCTTTTCCGAGAGCAGCAATACAAGCAAAATTTTAGCATCCATTTTATATTTCAAAACCAACCACTATTTCCTTTTTTCTTTTTCTTTTTTTTCATTTGAAGCAAAACCACAAAAATGAAACAACAAAAGAAAGCAAAGGAAAAGGGATCTTCCATCTCGATCGGAGTCATTTTTCGGAGATGAAATCCCCCGTCGGTGAATCCCAACAGTGAGATGAAGCCCAGTGGTGAGGGAAGCAATATACTCCGAGACCGACTCAATCTAGCGTTGGATGGCGAAGATTGAAGCGTTAGAACTTGAAAGGTTCTCGACTTATTTCGTGGATCCAGGGTCGAATCTCATGAAGATGAGGCCAGATTTGGACTCTTGACGTCAGAGCGAGCTAGCCCAGAAGTTTTGGGCCCAAATGGCCACAGCAGGAGACAACAACAGTGCGGCGGTCAGCATGATGTTCGTCAACGAAGCTCTTCACTAGAGTCTGGAACATAGAGAGAGGGGATAGAGTTTTAAAGGAAGAGATAGAAGGGGAATAAGCAAAAATGAGGAAAATAAAGCATCAAAAGGGTTTTATATCACAATTGAAATGGCGTCATTTTGATTCAAGCCTATGTGTTTTTGACTTCAAGGGTTAAATTATGCACGTGGACATCATAACTTTATTTTTATTACATTATGGTCACTTTTTTCATTATTTTGTGTTTATTTTAAAATATTTGTCCTCATCTTGCTATTTTCCTTTTTATATTTAGTGTTAACTTTATGGTTTATTCACCTGCAGGCCATCAAAACTTCTAGGGTTGTTTTCACTTTGACCACTGAGCTTTGCCGTGTTTTCTCATTTCAGTCCCTGGGACTTCGTTTTTTGTTAGTTCGATTTTAATATGTTAATTTTCATTTATTTTATTTTGGTCATTGATATTTCTGTTGTTTTATTTTAATTTGAATACATATATTGTTTTTAGTGTTTTCTTGCATTTTATTTATTATTACTAATTATCATTCACCAATTTTATTACCGATTAATTATTTGCTAACTTACTAGTGTTAATTCCCAATTTTTAATTTATGCCTTATCTTTTATCTCTTGGTTGTAGCCTATTAATTTGGCATGCTTTAGTTTAGTTATTTATATTTCCTTTTAGTTTTATTTTGGGCCGTTTGTCATTCTTTAATTTTGTTTCAATTTCGTTTTATTGTGTATTAAATTTTTATTTACTTACTTAATCCCATTGATTTGGCCATTCATCTCCTGTGATTTTGCTTTTCCTTTTCAATTTAATCTTTCTTTGAAATATGCTTAATTTATGACTTTGTCTCTTCCTTATTCCTTTGATGATTATCTTAATTTAGTTTTATTTTATTTCATTTCCATTGTAATTAGATTATTTTGTTATTTCTTTGTCTTTAGTTCAATTTGATTGCCTTTTCTTTTGAGTTTTCATTTGTTTATTTAGTTTCTTAATTTTAATATGTGATTTCATAGTTGTTTGGTTTAATTAAACTTTTATTTTTCTCGACTTTAAATTAAACATTTAGATTCAATTCTCCATGAATTCAATCATTTCTCCTTAGATTTAGCTACTCACATCTAGTCTTTAATTTAGGGAATAATTCGATTTGACTTTCGCATTTAGATGCTTGATGGTTAATTTTGATTATTCGACTCAATAAAAAGGAGAATTAATTAGGGTTACTAATTAGAACCTTAAATTTAGACTTTTCACACTTTAGTTCTTGAACTTTCTAGTTAGATATTTATTTGACATAATTGATTAAATTAATAGTTAAAACCTTGACACTAGGTTTAATTTCATCTTTGGTCCCTAACAATCATGGGATGATTCAATTTGGGCTTTCGCATGAAAATGTCTAGTTGCTCAAATCAATTATTCGATTTCATAATTGGTTAATAAAAATGGTAGGATTAATATTAGAGACCTCACTTTAGGTTTAGTCCTTTAGGTTCTTTAATTTCATAATTTGACACCTTTAGGCTAGAAATCCTTTAACAAACTCACCTAGTAAAATTAAGATTATAATCGATTGATTGCATATATTTTTAAATATAAGTCAATGTTCACTTATTTAGGGAATCAATAGTATAGTCCATGCCATTGCTCTAGGGGCAACCACTGGTGATTCCTGTAATAGGTAAACATCCTTTTCAAAACCCTTCATTCTTTTAAATCTCGAGGCAATGTCTTGTTATTGGGCACAATAATTGATCCCCCACATTCATGCTCATGGGTAAATATTATTGGCTTAAATAAACAAACACCCTCTTCAAACTTTGCATCCATAGTGACTTTTAAATTAAATAAAGTTTGAACTCAAAATTTTCAAATTTGAAAATATGATAATCAACTAGGTACCAATTTCTGGGCGCTGTGGACCCTTACCCATGCATAACCGACTCCCAAGTCTGATTTCTGGATTTTTGCATACCCCAAAACTCGATATTTTGGTAAAATAAAATATTTTATTAAAATCACCCGATTTTTTATGGTGTTCCAATCGCACCTTAAATGGTTGGTGGTGACTCCTCACATTTCAAAATATTTTCAAAGAAAAACCCCCAAGTCGTACTAGTTTTTCCCACACGGGGAAAAAACGGTGAAGATAGCTTGGCAATTCCGTTGAAGACATTTTGTTTTCCAAAACAACTTGAGAGTCGAGTCGTGAGTTGGTTACCCTATATTTAAATTCTTGAAATTATGAGTTTGATCTTATGTAATTTATAATTCACTGTGTTTCTTTTAGAAAATTTAAAAAATATATTTTCTCGCATGTTAATGCTTACACTTCTGTGAATATTTAGGATTGTTGCATATCATAGCTCTAAACCTGAGCTGAATCTCGATTTACCTAAGTAGGGGAAACGTCACACTTCACGAGGAGCATTGGCCTTCCTCGTATAAGTCTGACAAATTACCTCTAAAAAGCATCCTAAGTTGCTTGTACGTATATCAGTTCTGAGATACGCTTTTAGTGGTGTGATCCCCTAAGTTGAATCCGATTTGCAAGTCTATAATGGGCTAAATCAGAGTCATTATTAACCTTAGCATGTTGTAAGGATAACTTGGGATCCTTTTTCTAGAATCGGACTTCATGTAGAGAATTTAGTAAACCTACATCACTAGAGCTATATGGATAACCTAGGGGAACTAGAACACATGCGATTAGGACTCTTAATTTCCTTTGTATGTTTTTTTCAATCTCAGCTTTGAGTCGTATTTAATTATTTTTTCTAAGCTTACATTTCTTTGAATAATCATTTTAACTAACTTAATTGTTTTTGTCTTGGTTCTACTAATTTGATTTCCTTTTGTCTTGTCTTGTGCTTTGTTGTATTTTTGCATGAACATGACATATCCTTCAAAGGTATTCACCCCTGGAATAATTGATCTTTTAAAAGGTTCTTAAAAAGCAATGCCCACAGTAATGCCTTTCATTGGGTTAGATAGAATTTCGAACATTCTCTACGTAGATCGAGTAACATCAATAGATAATATACCTACTAAGGAGACAAGCTGTACATCTACCTACTAAGGTAACAAATTGGAGTCAAGAAGATATGACGTTGAAGCCAATAGTTGAAGGTCACAAACCAACTCGATAAATTTCTAAAAGTAGGAGATGAAGTAGGAGCTTTAAAGGTTTTCAATATGCCTAAATCTGATGAAAGATGATCCAATACCCAAACGCTCACAGGAGTTGGACAACTTAAAGATGTACCACATTTTCACTTCCCTAGTGTACCTAGACATTGTCGGTTTCTCAAGAATTGTTCAAGGAACAATTACTTTTGGGAGCAATTCCTTTGTTGCATTTGCATCTCGTATTTTGCATTCCATTTCTGTATTTTGCATTCATATGTGCATTTTTCATCTCAACGTGCATTAGTCATGGATCCTAGGAGTAGCTCACTGAGAATCTTGTGATATAAGTTTTTGAGGTGAATTGAAGTCAGCCCATTTGTACCTAGAAAAGAATTGAGAGCTATGGACACGATGTTAGCACCTTCTGAATTTTGAGGCACGTCATTAAGATCTGTGGGGCACCGAAGAGCAAGGTGCAAAATTTGTTTGACTTAGGGGCATTAACCTTTAATGTGTAATGAGGTATTCTAGTGCCAATCAGGAAAAAGTTCTTACATCCATCATGAAGCCTTATTGCACTAATATTACTCTATTTGAATGTGTTTTTGTTCTTTCTTTATTTTCTTAAAATAGTTTGATGATTAAACTTATGTTATTTTCTAAGGTTATAAAAAATAAATCAAGTTTTAATCTTGTAATTCTTTGAATATCAAATGAATTAAAGGTTCTTTTACTACATCATTAATTATAGATCTTTGACAAGTGGCAAGATTGGACCTTTCTTGTTCCCTCAAAAGTCTAACACCCTTACTCGTTTCCTTACATGGTGTGTGCTCGTTACCAAAAAAATTAAACCTCGATATCACCTCCCTTTAAATCTCTAAAGTCATACTCTTATCCTTTCTGAGCCACTAAACATGTACTTTTACCTTCCCAGACAGAGCTGATCTTTCCTTAACACTACCTTTTCCAAGATAGATGGTTTCAGATTCACTCATTTCTCTTCCTAGACACAAAACCAACATTTATCTCCAACCTCGATAGGACCTGAAGGCATAAAGTTCAAGGTGTCCATGTGTACTATAACCATTCCTACAAGAGAATGAGATAGGGCATTTCAGATCAAGTTTTTGAAAGAAAAAAGCTCGGATAATTTGAGAATACTTGTAGCAAGAAAAAAAGTAGAAAATAATTCTATCATGCATTAATGACATTTTTTCATGTGAATGAAGTTAATCCTGGATACTCATTCCCCTGGGGATACCTCTTTCACAAGGACCTCCGTGTGTGAAATGATGAATGACTTTCTTTCATTTATCCTCATATATGTGTATACATCCCCACTTGAGCCTATAATATTTTTCTTCTAATTCAACCCTATCCAATGATCACCATCCACACCGCGGGGCCAAGTGAAGGAAATATGCTTGCAAGAATAAAGTATCAATCCAGATTTTGTTACAGAGGCAAGTCATGGTGAAATAAAGTGAGAAATAACAAGATACATCAAGATAGGGCTAATACAAAGCGCTCGACGAGCAAATCAAGTTGACAACACTGAGAGAAAAAAGACAAGATATAGAAAAAAGAATAAAAAACATAAAAAGAGAGAAAAAGAAAGAAAAAAAGGAAAAAAAGGGGAAAAGAAGAAAGAAAACATATCAAATACTTCATGACGAGTGACTCAATAATTCTCAAACAACAAGGTTGATCAAGTACGACTAGCTCAAAGATCCAGATCTAATAAAAATATCAAGAATGCGATGGCATAGTGAGATGGAGATGAACTCTAGGGTGAAAACCCAAAAATGGGTAATCTAAAAGAATCGAGGAAAATAAAGAAAATAAAACAATTGTAAGTAGATTCAAATCAAGTAGAGCAAGATTGAAGATGTCAACACAAGTTGATTTTTTGTTGATCACCTTTAAACACTTATTTGAGCCTATTTATCCCTTTCATTCATAACCGTGAGCCCTAGCCCATGTTACGTGCCTGAAAAGTCCCTTTTAATCATACATGGACTTATAATTGGAGAGACTATCTTTAGATTCCATTCCGCCCCTCAGGGTTAATTTTATTTGCAAAATATAGTTTTCTAAAATTTTTAATGCATGATAGGGGAAAAAAAGGAATCAAGACATAAAATTTTATATGACGTCTTGAAACCAAAGGAGAATTCGAGTTGAAAACCTGAAAATGAAGCTCGAATAAAAAGATTGTCAACTACTTCACAAAAGATGATTTTATACATCTCTTGATAAAGTACTGCACAACCCAAAGGCATTCACGATTGCTGGGAACCAGTGCACATTTTTTGAAGATAAGCATAACAACTACTTCATCAGATCAATGAACACCATAATCAAGAAAGCTAGACCTTAACCAAAAAACCAACCTGAAACACTCTGCCTCCACGAGTCAACCTACACCTTAAATCAACATCAATCTTTACACTTATCAAATAGATATACCTTTTGAAGAATTAAAAGAGAATTTGACTTACTTGATATTCAATGAACTCTTGCTTTAAAATTTAGTTTGATTGTGAGCCTTAAGAAAATTGCAGCATTTAAAGAAAAAACTTATGCATCAAATTTTTTTTTTCACAAAAGAGGAAGAAAAGCATTTTCAAACAGGATAATCTCTCGAGAAATAGGTCCTTGAAGTGGACGAGGATCATTCTACCACAAGGAAAGAAGCAAGAACACAACGAGAAGTCAAATCAAATATATAATCGATGAGGGAACAGTCAAGATGTCCCCAGTTTTTTTAATAACAAAGCCAGGAAATTAGAAGATCCAAGAATGAAACTCTTCACAATTTTGTGATAATGTCAACACCAATTATCAATCAAGAAGAAGATTACAGAATGAACAAGAAGGGGCATGACTTACCTCGAGATTTTCTGATATCTCAATTCATATAAAAAATTGTCACTTCTTAAGTGTCAATCTATTTTTAAGACCTCGTATAAAAGAAAGGCCCCTAAACTATTTGACCAAAACAAGGCAGACACATGACAACACTTATTTTTACCCAATATGACAGCATATGGTCATTGACGAATGATACGAGGATCAAATCATTCAAAATTAAATATTACCTCTCGAAGGTCCCGAATTGGGGCATTCCTAGAAAATCTTGATCATGTAGAGATAACAAGATTGAGATCAAGAAGACCTTGAAGGAGAGAATCACCACTTGGAGTGCCAAGGTCAAAATATGAAAATAAAAAGAGCATACCTTGAGAAACAGACCATTCATGCTTCAGTTGGAAGATGAGTCATGAAAAATAAATTTGATTGAACGGTTGAGTCAGGGAAAGAAATGACGTCAAGGCCATATACCTGATCATAACGAGAATTCAAGAGAGATAACATTTCCTCTGAAATTAAGATGATCAGACTGATCCCCAGTAGATTGCAGACTTCAGCGGGAAAGTTACTACAACGATATTGAGGTAAGATGTATTCAAAGATGATCAAGTGAAGAAAGATTGAGGTCTCCACTTTGAAACGAAAAGAAGAATGATCAATATTTCTGCATACAAGAAAGTCATGTATTGCATTTAGATACATTTAAGTGCATTCATATTATCTTACATATATACATAATTCTTACAGATTTTCCAAGGAAATAAGAGAAAGAAAAGAAAACTCAGAATTCAAGCCTCAAATAGAGGGAATTAAATTAAGAGTGACAGAACCTCAAGAATTGAGGAACCCAATAAACAGAACAATCATAATTTTTTAAGTGGGGCATGTTACCCAGCTAACTGGTTTTTTTAAAACTAAGTCTGATTTTCAGAAGCTTATTGACATAGTATTTTTAAATGAGTTTTAAAAGAAACTAAGTCTGATTTTTAGAGGTTTCTTGAAGATTATCATGGTGTTTCAAAAGAATTTTTAAAATAAACTAAGTTTGATTTTCAAAGGTTTCTTGACATGATGTTCTTAAAAGAGTTTTTAAAGAAGACAAGTATGACTTTTAGAGGTTTCTTGATTGAGATGAGGTTTTCAAATGAATTTTCAAAGAAACTAAGTCTGATTTTCAGAGGTTTCTTAACATAAAGTCTTCAAATGAATTCTAAAGTAACTAAGTCCGATTTTTGATATTTCTTTATGATTTCTTCAAACGAGTTTTTAAAGAAGCCAAGTCTGATTTTCAGAGGTTTCTTGACGATTACTTAACCAATATGATGGTTTCAAAACTTTTTAAGAAATTAAGCTTTATTTTCAAGGGTTTCTTGATAATTAAGTCCCTTGATCCATCACTAAGTCTTTCGAACATGATGCTTAAATCCATCAAGTCATCTATATGTCTTTCGAGCAAGATGATAAGTTATTCGGGCCATCCATAAGACCTTCGTACATGATGTTTGCACATGATTTTTGAAAAAAAAATGAGAAAATGATTTCCAAAGTTTATTATTCATTTCTGAAAATTTAGATTTTTGAAAAACAAATGCAATTTCCAAAGTTTCTTACTTAGTAAGTCATTCGGGCAACTAGTAAGTCGTTCGAGCATGGTGATTAAGTCATTTGGGCTATACATAATACTCTCGAGAAAGATGTATTTAAAATGGACATCAAAACATGCGCACACACATTCTTCCTTTCAAATTTAAATGTTTGATAGGAATTCAAAAAATTAAAAAAAAAATTTCACTTAATGATTTAGTGCAAAAAAAGACGAGTTTCAGCAAAGATTCGGTTCACATTTTCACCTTTGAAAGAAGTAGATCTCAACAAAGATTTAAGGACCTTTGGTTTATTACCCTTTGGGTACCTCAAGTACATATCAATGACATATAATGATCTTTTACAGGTAAAATTATTCAAAGAGATGATAAACCAAACATTTATGAGGTATAGTTCATAATGAGAATAACTTATCCAACAAGGAAGAATAAGAAGTTCATAATGAGAATAACTTGTTCAAAACTCGGCATATCCGTCACACAAGGAGTTGGATCAACATTTCAGAAGAAGAGTTCGTAATAGAAATAACTCATCCAACGAGTAAGAAGAAGTTCATAATGAGAAGAACTTGTTCGAAACTCGACACATCCGTCACACAAGGAGATAGATTAACATTTCAGAAGAGGAGTTCATAATGTGAAAAACTCATCTAACGGGGAAGAAGAAGTTTATAATGAGAAAAACTTGTCTAAAACTTGGCACATTCGTCACATAAGGAGATGGATCAACATTTCAGAAGAGGGGTTTGTAATGAGAAGAACTCATCGAACGAGGAAGAAAAAGTTCATAATGAGAAGAACTTGTTCGAAACTCGGCACATCCATCACAAGGAGATGGATCAATATTTTTGAAGAAGGGTTTGTAATGAGATTTATAATGAGAAGAACTCACCCAATGAGGAAGAAGATATTCATAATGAGAAGAACTTATTCATAACTTGACACATTTATCGTGTAAGACGATGGATCAACATCTCTAAAGAAGGGTTTGTAATGAAAAGAACTCATCCAATGAGGAAGAAGGAGTTCATAATGAGAAAAACTTATTCGAAAATCAAAACTTCCATCACAAAATGAGATAGACCAAGATTTCAAAAGAAGAGTTCATAATAAGAAGAACTCATCTGACGAAGGGTTCATAATGAGAAGAACTCATCCAACAATGAAGAAGAAGTTCGTAATGAGAAGAGCTTGTTCAACCTGGAATCGTCCATTGCACAAAGAGGTTGATAAATGTATAGTTCATAATGAGAAGAACTCATCCGACGAAGGGGTTCATAATGAGAATAACTCATCCAACGAGGAAGAAGAATTTCGTAATGAGAAGAGCTTGTTCAACTTAGGATCATTCGTCACACAATGAGGTGGATTAACGAAGAGTTCGTAATGAGAACTCACAAAAAATAATGAAGCCAAAAAATGGTGCTTTATATATTTTCTCCATTCTCATTTCACAACAATGAGCAAAGAGAGGCAACATACTTTGAGATCGACTCGATCTAACTGTGGATGAAAAAGATCGAAGCGTTGGAAGTCGAGAGGTTCTCGACTTATTTCATGAAGCCGAGAGCCAAATCTTGTGAAACTGAGGCCAAATTTAGACCCCTAACGTCGGAGTGAGCCATCCCGAAAGTTTTGGGCCAAAACAGCCATAAGAGACTACGACGTCGGTCGCCGATGGAACTCTTCGCCGGAGTCTAGAACATAGAGAGATGGGAAAGAGTTTTAAAGGAAGAGATAGAAGGGAAAGAAGAAAAAATGAGGAAAAGAAAGCATCAAAAGGGTTTTATAGTACAATCGAAATGTCGTTGTTTTTATTCAAGCCTATGCGTTTTCGACTTCAAGAGTTAAATCATGCACGTGGTCATCATAACTTTATTTTTCTAACATTATAGTCACTTGTTTCATTATTTTGTGTTTATTTTAAAATATTTGTCCTCATCTTGCTATTTTTCCTTTTTATATCTAGTATTAACTTGTTGGTTTATTTCCTGCAGGCCATCGAAACTTCTAGGGTTATTTTCACTTTGGCCACTAAGCTTTGTTGTGTTTTCTCATTTCAGTCCTTGGGACTTCGTTTTTTATTAGTTTGATATTAATATGTTATTTTTCATTTATTTTATTTTGGTCATTGATATTTTTGTTGTTTTATTTTATTTTGAATACATATATTGTTTTTAGTGTTTTCTTGCATTTTATTTATTATTAATAATTATCATTCACCACTTTTATTACCGATTAATTATTTTCTAACTTACTAGTGTTAGTTCCCAACTTTTAATTTAAGCCTTATCTTTTATTTTTTGGTTGTAGCCTATTAATTACATACTCTAGTTTAGTTATTTATATTTCCTTTTTATTTTATTTTGGGTCGTTTGTCATTCTTTAATTTTGTTTCAATTTCATTTTATTGTGTATTAAATTTTTATTTACTTACTTAATCCCATTGATTTGGCCATTCATCTCCCGTGATTTTTCTTTTCCTTTTCAATTTAGTCTTCCTTTGAAATATGCTTAATTTATGACTTTGTATATTCCTTATTCCTTTGATGATTATCTTAATTTAGTTTTATTTTATTTCCTTTCCATTGTAATTAGATTATTTTGATATTTCTTTGCCTTTAGTTCAATTTGATTGCCTTTTCTTTTGAGTTTTCATTTGTTTATTTAGTTTCTTAATTTAAATATGTGGTTTCATAATTTTTTGGTTTAATTAAAATTAAAATTTTCTCAACTTTAGATTAAACATTTAGATTCTATTCTCTTCGAATTTGTTGAACTATATTTTGAAATAACAATTAAGATAAATTTTATTTGGACTTGAATTGAATTTATTCAAAGTTTTCAAAAATAATTCAAAGTCCTTTTTAACTTGGAATTGAGCACAAAATGTTTTTCTGGACAAGCAGTACAGATACTGTTCTTATAGTATCGATACCTCATGAACAATACCGATACTTTCATATGGTACCGATACCAAAGGTAAGGGAAGTATCAATACTCACTAGGTAGTATCGATACTAACAACATTGCTCAAATTCCTGAATGCAAAAATGATATCGATACGCAAAGGGGTACCGATACTACTCTACATAGTAGAATAGATACCATAGGTATAGTATCGATACCATCAGGCCCCAACGACTAGAAACGACTAGTTGCTTTAAAATTAACAAAGGTAGTACCGATACTCCTTTTAGGAGTACCGATACCCTCTGTTCTAGGCAATTTTATTTTGCATGAAAATTGATCCCCAACGGCTTCAAAACACTCCTAACGGCTAGAAACGGCCACAACTTCATTCCAACATATAAATAAAAGATCAAGACACTTGAAGAAGGGTTAGAACACCTATCAAAGCAATCAAACACAAGAGAATAGCTTTTCACTCTTTATTCCAATTCTCTTGTAAATATTTGTGTTTTAGTGAGCTAAATTTTTAAACACCTACCTTAGAGAGGTTTCTTTGTTTACTTCTTTTATCCTTTTGTAAAGGGGTTTTTGGTTCTATTTTAGCCAAGTAAAAAGATAGGGAGTTTGTAAAGGTTACTCTTGATCCTTGAAAAAGAAAGAACAAATTAGTGAATTTGTTAGAAAATCCTTAGTGAGGAGCTAAGGTAGTGGAGGTAGACTTAGTTGATAAGTCAAACCACTATAAATCCTTGTGTTCATTGTCTTATCTTTTACTCTCCTTACTCCCTACACAAATTTTATCAATTTCCCCCTTTGCAACTCTTTTGGTTGTCATTTTAAGCTTCTGTAAATCCTAACAATTCGTATCAGAGCTTGACTCACTAGAAAGTTTAACACCTTGAGACGATCCTCGAAGAAGCTCTACTGATTCCCGACGCAACTGACAAAGAAATGGCTTCAACCTCCGGTGCCTATTACATTGAAGATTCACAACCGATCAACAAGTCACCCTACTTCAATGGAGCAAATTATGTTTATTGGAAGAATATGATGATGCTCTTTATTCAAGAAAATGATTTAGGAGCTTGGAACTCTATTATGAAAGGATATATCATTCTAACTGGTGAGATGGACGATTGAGTAATGGAGAGAATAAGAAGTTCCAACTCAATGCTAAGGCTATGCACATTCTCTTTTGTGCATTAGGCTCGGATGAATATGGAAGAGTCTCCTCTTGTTCTAATTCCAAGGAGATATGGGATAAACTCTAGGTCACTCATGAAGGAACCGATGAAGTGAGAGAAACCAATATAAGTCTTCTCAACCATAGCTATAAGAATTTCAAGATGAAACCCGATGAAGACATCAAAGCTACGACGGATATATTTTTTATGATTTCAACGGTCTCAAGGGATTTGGAGAAGTAATCTTCAATGAGAAGCTTGTGGGGAAGATGATCTACTCTCTTTCAAAGTCTTGGCAATCGAGGAAGACGACGATTATCGAAGCTAGAGACCTAAAGTCTCTAACTCTCGATGGGCTTATTGGTTCTCTTCTCACTTATGAGTTGATGGTGAAGGAAGAGGAAGATGATGAAGAAAATAATGACAAGAAGAAGGAAGAAAATAAGAATATGGTAGCCATTGCTTTCAAGTCCACCAATGAGAGCTATAAAGATTCAAGTGAAGAGGTGGTTGAAGACGATGACGAAGAAGAAGAGATGGCCAAGCTCTTCAAAAAGTTCAAGAGATTCATGTCTTCCAAGGAAGTGAAGAATGAATCAAGCAAGAAGAAGGGTCCCCCGGTGTACTTCAATTGTCAAATAATGGGGAATGTTAAATATGAATGTCCTCTCCTAAAAAAGAATGGATCATCCAAGAAAAAGGCATTTGTGGTTGCTTAGAGTGATAAAGATAACTCCAATGATGAAGATGAAGTAGCTAACATATGCCTCATGACCATAAAAGAAGATTCAATAGTATCTTCTAACTCAAATGAATTAAATTCACATTATTTTGATGAGTTACAAGATGCTTATAATGAGTTGTATTTGGAATTTGAGACCATGAATTCCAAATATAAGAAATTGATTTCAAAACTTAAAGTTGAAAATGATTTGGTTTTGAAAGCAAAGGTTGATTTTGAGAATCAAAATGAAACTTTGAAAAATGATTTAGAGCTTTCAAAAGTCAAAATCAATGATTTCAAAAAAGAAAAATTTGATTTAAAAGTTAAGCTTGAGAGCTTAACAAAAGAAAAAGAATTAATTTCTAAAAACAACTCATTATGTCTAAAAATGGCAAAATTCTAACATTGCCTTTTTTATGGTCATTTGGAACATACTTTCCCCATAAAGAAAAGAAAATCTTTTAAAATTAGACAAGTATGAGTTCCTAAGGGGAGAAGGGGCATTGAAACTAGCGTTGAAGGATCCAAAGCAATTTGGATACCAAAATCTACTTAAATGTCTCTTGTAGGTGTGTGGGAGCAATGGTGATGAAGGTGAAGAAATTGAGATGTTCTAGCTACACTTGAAAAAGGAATGAGAACCTCTAAGCTTAATGCTTTTATTTTGGTTATTTGGTTGCTCATTTTTGTTTTTTGCATGCATGAGTTTTGATTTTAAATGATTATGTATTATTTTTTAATCTCATGTATGTTGAAAAAGCTTTATGGTGAACATTTTGAAGTTTTAATGATTTTTCATAAATTCTAGTTCATCATAATGAATTTTGGTCAAAATTGATTTTCAATGCAAATGATATCTCTCTAACAATTGATATCAACTTTTCAAATGCTTTGATTTTACAAATTTTAAGTTTTTAACCTAAATTTAAATGTTTACGCATATGTTTTAAATATTAAAGATATCTCTCTAACAATTGATATCAAATTGTTCAAATGCATAACATTTTTGAAAACTTTATGCACATGTATTTAATTTCAATAATTGGTACTGCATAAAATATTTTAGATTTGGATATATTGAATTTCATGTGTTACTAATATTTTTGTTACTCTTTGTTGAAATTCAATTTTGTTTAAGTATCAAGCTTTTAAAGTCAATTTTTATTTGGAATGCACTTTTTGAGGGGGAGCTTTGATTTTTTTTTCAAATCATTTTTATGTCAAATTCACCAATTACTCTCTAATGTTATTTTTTAACTTTAAAGTTGAATTCTTTTTTATCTAACAAAAAAGGGAAGAATTATGGTTTGGAAAATTCAATTTCTTAATGAAAAAGGGGGAGCTGAACATTTTCATGCATTTTCCAACAATTGGTATCCTTTTTCATTAAATATTTTATTAAGGGGGAGTTTTTCCAAAAAAATTTCAAATGTTTTGTTATATCAAAAAGGGGGAGATTGTTGAATTATATTTTGATATAACAATTAAGGCAAAAATGTTTTTAGACTTGAATTGAATTTATTCAAAGTTTCAATGTTTTCAAAAATAATTTAAAGTCCCTTTTAACGTGGAATTGAGCATAAAATGTTTTTCTGGATAAGCAGTACCGATACTGTTCTTACAGTATCGATACCTCATGAACAGTACCAATATTGTTCATATGGTACCGATACCAAAGGTAAGGGAAGTATCAATACTCACTAAGTAGTACCGATACTAACAACATTGCTCAAATTCCTGAATGCAAAAATGGTATCGATACGCAAAGGGGTACCGATACTACTCTACATAGTAGAATAGATACCATAGGTATAGTATCGATACCATCAGGCTCCAACGGCTAGTAACGACTAGTTGCTTTAAAAATAAGTTCTAGGCAGTTTTATTTTGCACAAAAATTGATCCTTAACGGCTCCAAAACACTCCCAACGGCTAGAAACAGTCACAACTTTATTCCAACATATAAATTCAAGATCAAGACACTTGAAGAAGGGTTAGAACACCTATCCAAGCAATCAAACACAAGAGAAGAGTTTTTCACTCTTTATTCCAATTCTCTTGTAAATATTTTTGTTTTAGTGAGCTAAATTTGTAAACACCTACTTTAGAGAGGTTTCTTTCTTTACTTCTTTTATCCTTTTGTAAAGGGGTTTTTGGTTATATCTTAGCCAAGTAAAAAGATAGGGAGTTTGTAAAGGTTACTCTTGATCCTTGAAAAAGAAAGAACAAATTAGTGAATTTGTTAGAAAATCCTTAGTGAGGAGCTAAGGTAGTGGAGGTAGACTTACTTGAAAAGTAGAACCACTATAAATCATTGTGTTCATTTTCTTATCTTTTACTCTCCTTACTCCCTAAACAAATTTTATTAATTTCCCCCCATGCAACTCTTTCGGTTGTCATTTTGAGTTTTCGCAAATCCTAACAGAATTAAATAATTTCTCGTTATATTTAGACTACTCACACTAGTCTTTAATTTAGGGAATAATTCAATTTGGCTTTCGTATTTAGATGATTGAGGGTTCATATTGATTATTCGACTCAATAAAAAGGAGAATTAATTAGGGTTGCTAATTAGAACCTTAACTTTAGACTTTTCACACTTCAGTTCTTGAACTTTCTAGTTAGATATTTATTTGACCTAATTGATTAGATTAACATTTAAAGCCTCGATACTAGGTTTAATTTCATATTTGGTCCCTAACAATCAGGGGATAATTCGATTTGGGCTTTGCATGAAAATGCCTTATTGCTCAAATCAATTATTCGATTTCATAAATGATTAATAAAAATGGTAGGATTAATGTAATACCCCAAACATCAGGTCATAGACTATAATGAAAGGATTAAAAAATTTGTAGGATTAAATTGAATAAATGGTAAAATATAAGAAATGGTTTAGGAAATTATGTTTAAGATTATATAGTAAGAATGAAAAAATGAAAGGGTATTTTGGTCCTTTAGAGGGAAATGGATTTAAAATTCATTTTATTAGGGATATTTAAGAGTTAAAAAGGGAAAATTTAGATAAGTTATCTTATTCTTCTCCTTTTTCTCGTCTCGTGCTCTCCCCCATAGCCAAAGGTAAGATTTCATCAAGTTGGTTTTTTCTTTATTTTATGGGCTAGTTTTGAAACCTTAAGTGATATAGAGGCTTAAATAAAGTTCAAGTATGATTAAAACTAAGTGATTAGTGAATTATTTAAGGTTTAGAAAAATGGGTTTTTGAGTGATATGCTGAAATATGAGATTTTATTGAAGTGTACATATATAGTTGATTTGCCAAAGAGGTAAATAAGATATTTAAAGCTTTAGAAGATATTAAAAACATGTTTGAAATTTGGGTGTGATTTTAGTTTTAAAGGGTTTTTTGGAATTATTGGATGTTGTAGGGAGATTTATGGATGTAAGACAGTTGGTTTGAATAATGATGAGTTTAAGGTTATGTTTGGTGATAAAAGTAAGGGATTTAGACGAAAAAGTGGTAAAAATCTAAGTGAAAAATATAAAATCTGGGTTAGGGTTTCAATACTAGAATAGCAGTACAGATACTATAGGTTTAAATTTGAGGAATGAGGATGAACACGATGAACAATATCGATACTAATGCAAGTAGTATCGATACTGAAGTATGGTATCGGTACTAAGAGGAAAGTATCGATACCATTATTGAAAAATGGATTCCATAATACTAAAATGATATCGATACTGAAGGGAGTATCGGTACAATAGAATATAAGTATCGATACCATAAGGGGTATCGATACTACTCATCCTTGGAATTTTAAGTTAGGATAAATTTTAATAGAATTCAAGAATAATAGTATTTTATGTATTATTATTTTGTATAAATGTTAGAAAACATACTAACATTTGTATTATATGTGTATAAATATGTATGCTTGTGAAGATCGTAACCAAGCTCCTGAATCCAACAAGCAAAAAAGAAAAGATAAAGTTGTCGAATAGTTGGACATCAGTAAGGCATAATAGTGAGACATATCAGGTGAGTGCATTTATTGTACTTATATGAGATAAGGATGACATGCGATGAGTCTACCTCAAATGTTTTGATTAAAGTATGTTTTACAGTATTTCGATGTGTTTTCATGATGTTTATGGAAATGATATTACGAATAAAGGTTAGAGTATGTCTGCTAAAAAATGAGTAGATAAACTTTAAGTTGTAGAATGAATGTTAAATATGTGAATTTGTATTAAAATCCCATTGTATGTGCATTGAGAGTCCTAGGTGCATTTCGACATACATTGTATGTATTAGTTATCGTTGGATTTTGTTTAATGCATAACGGTGTATTTTCGTATAAGTACTATGTACTTTCGGCACTAAATATGCAATCATGGTATTCATAATGAATTTGTGAATCACCATTTCGATATACATATGTATATAAAAGTTATCGATCGATTTTTTAATGCATAACAGTGCATTTTCGTATCAGTATTGTGTGTACTTTTGTCACTATATGTGCATCCATGGAATTAATAATAAGTTTTTGAATTTCCATTTTGGCACTTCAGTGTAATGCATGTACATTGTATTCTCATTTTGCATACATTGGGCAAATAAAGGACAAATTAGAAAATACTGATTGATAGGTATATTGGGCATACTAAAGATAGTTATCATGTTATTTGAATGAAGATTGGATCGCCAAGCCAATTTGATGTATTGATATAAATTATACGATTTTAATTTGTATTTTGATAATTTATGATATGCTTATATTTAAGTATAATTCATTTTGTATTACTATGCCTCACTAGGCAAATACTTAGCATGTGTTGATTTTACATGTAGAAAATAACAAAGACTAGCGAAGTAAGGAGTGCAGTGGTCATCATCAATCAAAGGTTGTCTCATCAGTAACTGTAGGACATTTATGTCTATTTTGATAATTAGCTGGCTTGTATTAGGACTTACGAAAATGCTCTGGAATGTATTAAAGTTATAATTTTTGTAATATTTTACAACGAACTTTTTATTGTTGTGATATTAAAATTGTTTTGTTTTATTTTCGAAACAAATTTTTATGGGGTTTCAAATTGAGAAATATTTTTTCAAGTCATCTGACACATGTGACTTGTGTGCGGAAACGTATACGGGAAATGGGTATTACATTTATTGGTATCAAGGCTACAGGTTTGGCCAATTCTCGATTAAAACTGGTGTATTTTATTTTTGAAAAAAAGGGTTTACATGCTACTAGGATTGTCAAGGTTACTGATAGGGTGTCATTAGGATATGATTGATGTCACTTCTTACTAACTTGAGTGTTATTATTATGTATTTCCTAATTGATGTTGAAAACTAAGGACAAAGGTAAGAAAGTTGATAATGTTGAAAAGAAGGTCGAGATCAAAATCAACCCAAGAGAATCTGACATGACTTCAGTATCACGCCTAATAAGGGTAGAAGCTGCTAAGGATTTTCCTCCATTCTGTGAAAGAATTGCCTCAGCGTCTAACGAATTTTTTACATTGAAGGAATCTATTAAGAAGTTTGAACGGCTAACAAGAGAAGTTGAATCGGATGAGAATCCAAAGGAGATTTATGAGTCTAATGTTGACTCTAAGGTTTCTTTAGGTAGGCTTAAATAATTGAGAAATATTTAAGTGAAGCATTAAATTGTTTAAAGCATTGTTAATTTGAGTAAGAGGAAATGAGAAAACGATAATTACGTTGTCCACTAAAAGTTTAAAGAGAACTGGGTTATTAGTAAATCAAATGATTATGAGTTTGTTTGAGAATAAATTTTAAGTTTTATGGACTTGATAGAGTTACTTTTAGAAGGTAATTTGTGAAAATGGATTGTCTACCTATTCCATGCAACAATGAATTAATGCTTAGATTGATATTGACTCTCGAGGAATTAAAAAGTGTCAAGTTCGTAGTGATAAGAAAAAGAGTAAATTTGTTTATTAGTGTAATTTTAGCATTAACTGATATGAAGTTGTCAAGTCTTCTTATTAAATAATGTGGATATTTAGACTTTCATAGTTGAGAGGGAAAATATTTCAATTGCTCGAGAATATTTTCAATGGATCTGGAAAAGTTACATATATTACCTCAAAAAGGAAATAAGAAATTTTAAAATAAAAGTATTATATTCAACTTGATCTCGAGTGGGATGATAGCGGTAAACCCTACGAGTCATGGTGCAAGTGTGAGTTGGATAAGTAGTAAATATTCGATAAAGATTTCAAGGCTATGCTCCCGATGAATCTGATGTAATTATCATTTGATGAGTTAAGATCATTTTGGGTATAGGATGTTTGTCTCAAGAATCGATTATTTTAGAAAGATATGGATGATTTGGAAATTGTAGTTATTGGAGAAAAAACAAAATCATTACCCAAGGTGACATCAACAATGATTGCGAAAAAGATGATGTCAGAAAGATAGATATATAGATTTTCTAGCTAATGTGATGGATACTCAAATAATTAAAGTAGAATTGTATGATATTTCCATAACTCAGAAATTTATAGATGTCTATTCAAATGAATTACCTGGGTTACCTCCATATCAAGAGGTGGAATTCAAGGTTGATGGTTATAAAGGTATTGAGCATGTTTCTATGATTATGTATCGAATGACTTAAGCGAGTTAAGAGAATTAGAGGCTCAATTACAAGAGTTAATTTATCAAGGTTTCATCATACCAAGTGTTTTATCTTGGATTGTATTTGTGTTAATAGCGAAAAGAAATATGAATCTATGTGGTTATGCATAGATTATTGACAGTTACATAAGATAGCAATAAAAGAAAAAATATCCTCTTTCGAGGATTGATGATATTTTGGTGTATTAAAAGTCAAGAGATGAGCCTGATGCTCATCTTTGTATTGTTTTACAGACTCTTCGAGAGAGGAAGTTATATGCCAAACTATCCAATTGTGAAATTCTGGTTAGCAGAGGTAGCTTTCCTTGGCCATGTTGTTTCGGAATAAGATATAAGAGTAGATCTTAAGAAAACTCAGGTTGTAGTAGAATTGAAACTCCCAAAGAATGTTCATGAAATTCGAAGTTCTTGGGGCTTGCTAGTTACTATCGAAGGTTCGTGAAGAACTTTTCGATGTTAGCTTTACTGCTAACCAAGTTTTTAAGGAAATATTTGTATTTTGTTTGGACGGAGAAGTATCAAGAGAGTTTTGAAATGTGAAAGAGGATTTTAATAGAGGCACTAATGTTTATACAACTTGAGTTGGGTAAAGATTATGTGGTTTTTAATGATGCATCTCCTAACGGCTTAGGAAGAGTGCTTATACAAAAAGGTAAAGTTATGGCATGTGCCTCGATAAAGTTAAACACTCACAGGAGGAATTACCCTACGCATGATTTAGAGTTGGCAGCAATCGAGTTTTCTTTAAAGATTTGATGCCATTATATGTATGGTGAGCGGTGCTATAGTTATGCTGATTACAAAAGCCTAAAGTAGTTGTGGACTCAAAAAGAGTTGAACCTGAGATAGAAAAAATGGATAGAGTTGTTAAAGGATAATGACGTGATCATTGATTATCTTCCAGGAAAGGCCAATATTGTTGTAGAGGTACTTAGTAAGAAAATTTTTGTAGTTTTGTAAGCTACAGGTGTACGACTAGTGTTGAATGAAAATGGCACTGTGGGCTAAATTAAAGATAAGGCCGATTTTTTTATTAGATCAGATAAGAGAATTATAAAGGAAAGATGAAAATTTCTTGATAAGAATTGTATAAGTAAAAAATGAAAGGATTAAAGACTTTTGAGGTCAGGTCCGACGGATGTTTGTATTATCATGGGAGACTTTGTATTCATGACGATGAATAATTTAAGAAATATATTCTTTTTGTGGCATTAAGTTCGTTGACTATGCATTCAGGTGGAAACAAGAGGTACCAAGATTTAAAGAGTCAGTTTGGTGGCCTGGTTTGAAAAGAGCCATCGCGGAAATTGTGGCAAAGTGTCTGACGTACCATTAGAGGAAAAGTTGAACATCAGGTATCTTCCAAATTGTTTCAATCAATCTCGATTCATTAATGGAAAGGGGAAATGAGTCAATGTGGTTTTGTTACAAGGCTACCTTTGACACCTAGCAAGAAAGACTCAATATGGGTGATTGTTGATAGATTTACCAAGACAACTCACTTCATTTTGGTACGAACAAATTATTTGATGGATAAACATGATGAGATATATATATATATAAGAGATAGCTCAGCTGCATGGAGTGCTAGTATCAATCATATCTGATAGAGATTCAAGATTCACTTCAAGATTTTGGAATTTCTTGCATAAAGCTTGGGTACTTAATTGAAATTC
This sequence comes from Hibiscus syriacus, assembly GCF_006381635.1. NCBI lineage: Eukaryota > Viridiplantae > Streptophyta > Magnoliopsida > Malvales > Malvaceae > Hibiscus > Hibiscus syriacus. The sequence continues at coordinate 1,644,277 of NW_024062608.1, forward strand.
AGTACGACCTTTCATCAGTAGACGAATGGAAATCGGAACGTACTATTCCAATATTGGAAGATATGTTGAGGGCATGTGTAATTGATTTCAAGGGATCATGGGAAAAATATTTGCCTTTATCAAAATTTGCTCAGAATAGCAGTTACCAATCGAGTATTAAGATGGCCCTGTATGAATCCTCGTAGAGGAGGAAGTGCAGAACACCTTTAAATTGGTTTTCTATAAAAGACTGAGACCTAGTTGGCCCGGATTTGATGAAAGAAATGGAGGAGAAGGTGAAAATTATCCAAGATAATATGAAGATGGCCTCTGATCGATAGAAATCTTATGATGATCTAAAGAGACAAGAGATCGAATATCAAGTGAGAGATAAGGTATTTCTGAAAGTATCACCATGGAAGAAAGTATTGCAGTTTGGGCGCAAAGGAAAGCTGAGTCCAAGATTCATCAGATCTTATGAGATTTTAAAAAGGGTCAGACCAGTAGCTTATCAGTTAGCTTTGCTCCCGATATGGATAAGATCCACAATGTTTTTAATGTGTCGATGCTCAGAAAGTACCGATTAGATCCATCGCATATTATCACACCAGGGGAAATAGAGATTCGACCAGATTTGACGTTCAAAAAATAACTAATGCGGATCTTGGCTCGAGAAAGCAAAAAAAAACTATGTAATAAGAAGATTCCTCTAGTTAAAGTGCTTTGGCAAAACCACAAAGTAAAAGAAGCTACTTGGGAAAGAGAAGAGAGCATGAGGAAGCAATTTCCACACCTCTTTCATCAGGTACTTCTTAAAATTAGAGGAAGAATTTTCTTAAGGGAGAAAATTGTAATACCCCAAACATCAGGTCATTGACTATAATGAAAAGATTTAAAATTTTGGAGGATTAATTGAATAAATGGTAAAGTATAAGAAATGGTTTAGGAAATTGTATTTAAGATTATTTAGTAATAATGGAAAAATGAAAGGGCATTTTGGTCCTTTAGAGGGAAATGGATTTAAAATTCATTTTATTAGGGATATTTAAGAGTTAAAAATGGTAAAATTGGATAACTTAAGTTATCTTCTTCTTCTCCTTCTTCTCGTCCTGTGCTCTCCCCCATAGCTAAAGGTAAGATTTCTTCAAGTTGGTTTTTCCTTTAGTTTATGGGCTAGTTTTGAAACTTTAAGTGATATAGAGGCTTCAGAAAAGTTCAAGGATGATTAAAACTAAGTGATTAGTGAATTATTTGAGATTTAGGAAAATGGGTTTTTGAGTGATATGATGAAATATGAGTTTTTATTGAAGTGTACAAGTATATTTGACTTGCCAAAGAGGTAAATAAGAGATTTAAAGCTTTAAAAGTAATTAAAAACATGTTTGAAATTTGGGTGTGATTTAGTTTCAAAGGGTTTTTTGGAGTTATTGGATGTTATAGGGAGATTTATTGATGTAAGACAGTTGGTTTGAATAATGATGAGTTTAAGGTTATGTTTGGTGATAAAATTAAGAGATTTAGACGAAAAAGTGGTAAAAATATAAACGAAAAATGTAAAATTTAGGTTAGGGTATCGGTACTGGAAGAACGGTACCGATACAATAGGTTTAAATTTGAGGAATGAGGATGAACACGATAAACATACTAAAATTTGTATTGTATGTGTATAAATATGTATGCTTGTGAAGATCGTAACCAAGCTCCTGAATCCAACAAGCAAAAAGGAATATAAAGTTATCGAATAGTTGGACATCAGTAAGGCATAATAGTGAGGTATACCAGGTGAGTGCATTTGTTGTACTTATATGAGATGAGGATGACATGCGATGAGTCTAGAGTAGTCTGCTAAAAATAAGTAGATAAACTTTAAGTTATAGAATGAATGTTAAATCTATGAATTTGACTTAAAAGCCCATTGTATATGTATTGAGAGTCCTAGGTGCATTTCGACATACATTGCATGTATTGGTTATCGATGGATTTTGTTTAATGCATAACAGTTCATTTTCGTATAAGTACTATGTACTTTCGGCACTAAATGTGCAATCATGGTATTCATAATGAGTTTGTGAATCACCATTTCGATATACATATGTATATAAAAGTTATCGATCAATTTTTTAATGCATAACAATGCATTTTCATATCAGTATTGTGTACTTTTGGCACTATATGTGCATCAATGGAATTCATAATAAGTTTGTGAATTTCCATTTCGGCACTTCGGTGCAATACATGTACCTTGTATTCTCATTTTCATACATTGGGCAATTAAAGGATAAATTAGAAAATACTGATTGATAGGTATGTTGGGCATATTAAAGATAGTTATCATGTTATTTGAATGAAGATTGGTTCACCAAGCCAATTTGATGTATTTATATGACTTATACGATTTTCATTTGTATTTTGATAATTTGTGATATACTTTTATTTAAGTATAATTCATTTTGTACTACTATGCCTCACTAAGTAAATACTTAGCATGCGTTAATTTTACATGCAATAAATAACAAAGACTAGAGAAGTAAGGAATGCAGTGGACATCATCAATCAAATGTTGCCTCATCAGTAACTGTAGGACATTTATATCTATTTTCATAATTAGCTGGCATGTATTTGGACTTAAGAAAATGCTCTGGAATGTATTAAAGTTATAATTTTTATAATATGTTACAACGAACGTTTTATTGTTACAATATTAAAAATGTTTTATTTTATTTTTGAAACAAATTTTTATGGGTTTACAAATAAAGAAATATTTTTACAAATCATGTGACACCTGTGACTTGTGTACGGAAATGTATACATGAAATGGGTGTTACAATTAATATTAGAGACCTCGTTTTAGGTTTAGTCCTTTAGGTTCTTTAATTTCATAATTTGACACTTTTAGGCTAGAAATCCTTTAACAAACTCACCTAGTAAAATTAGGATTATAATCGATTGACTGGTTGATTGCATATATTTTTAAAGATAAGGCAATGTTCACTTATTTAGAGAATCAATAGTATAGTCCCCGCCATTACTCTGGGGGCAACAACTGGCGATTCCTACAATAGGTCAACATCCTTTTCAAGATCCTTCATTCTTTTAAATCTTGAGGCAATGTCTGGTTATTGGGTACAATAATTGATCCCCATATTCATGCTCGAGGGTAAATATTATTGGCTTAAGTAAATGAACACCCTCTTCAAACTTTGCATCCATAGTGACTTTTTAATTAAATAAATTTCGAACTCAAAATTTTAACATTTCAAAGTAGGGTAATCAACTAGGTATCAATTTGTAATACCCCCAACCCGTACCCGACCTGGATACAAATATGAGGTGTCACATTAACTTTTCACAACATTTGCTCTTGAAAAATGTATTTATAAAATTTTAAACTCTAAATTGTAATTTAATGGTAAAACCCATATAATAAAATTTTTATTAAAAGTTCAAACTGAAAATACATCATTCGATAATTTACATAAATATAAAGTACAGTTACAAAACGGATCAGAGCATTAAAATTTAAAATGTTATAATACATGCCAACAAAATTACAAAATAAGAAACATACGTTCAAATTGTTCTGATATGACCCTCTTCAGGAGTATGTTGTCCTCTCATATCTTTAATCTTTTGTTTTCTTCGAACCTACATGTGAAACAATCGCATGCTAAGTCATTAACTTAGTGAGGCATGTACGAGTAAAATAAACATTACCAAATAAATTCTTATTCATTTCATACAAACAATTCATAAGAGATTCAAAATTTTCATTTCATAACAAGAATGTATACTTTGATACAGTGTTCGGTTTATAAAACTTTGTTTTTAATAGCCCAATGCATACTACTGAGAACTCTAGGTATTTGAGTACATTGAGGTTGTGCACTAATGCAGTCACCACTGCTCACATAAATTGCACTGAAGTGTCACATATTTATCTAGAATGACCATATAGGATTTTCCCGTATGACCACATAGGATTGTCCCGAAGGACCATATAGGATTTTCCCATAGGACCACATGGGATTGTTCCGAAAGACCATATAGGATTGTCCCGAAGGACCACATAAAACCCTCGACTCTTGGCATGCCAACTATACCTCTAATTCTTATACATATAGGCTTTATCCACATAATTATTTCTCATTTCATTATTCAAGATGTGTCTTATTCACATAGGAACTTTCATATCCAGCACTTTTGTATAATCATATTCACATGTTCATAATCATGTACATATAACAATTAAAACATAGCTTAAGAATTATAACTTGAATAAAGCATGGAAATAAATATTGCATAAAAGAAATAAAATGGGTTTCGATCGAAAACTCTGAGGTTGGCTTATCGTAAGCCGCCCTCGAATCTAATATAAAATAAAAGAGTTGCACTCACATTTGCCTCACATAAGTCTTAAACAATTCGTTATTAGCTTTCGTTAAATCTCTTTGCTATATCACTTCGATCAACACACTTTCGATCCAAATCTACACAAATATATGTCTAATATCAATAATGAATTTCCCTAAATGTTTCATCAATTATCAAATACAAAACGAAATAACAACTCCCAATCTAAATTTTAGATTGAACAGTATCAGTACCCCTTCTAAAGTACAAATACTTCCCTTCTATGGTACCAATACCCACTTCAGTATCCATACCATTTTAGCATTCTATAAATTCTATTTTCGGTTATGGTATTGATACCTTCCTCTTGGTATCGATACTTCCACATTAGTATCGATACTTCTACTATGGTACCTATATTTTTCTTCTATGGTATCGATACCCACTTCGGTATCGATACCATTTTAGCATTCTGGAATTTCATTTCAAAAATAGTATTGATACTTTCCTCTTGGTATCGATACCTCCACCTTTTCAATTAAGTCCTAAGTATAATTTCTCAAAATTAGTCCATGAACCTTTCAACTTATTCCAATTAAACCACTAAATTTTAAATTATTATGTTTTCGTCACTGACCCGATGTTTAGGTATTATAAATCTCCCCCTTAAGAAAATTCATTCTTGAATTTTCAATGCACAAAGAGGTGGGGAAATTATCTATGCATATCATCCTCACGCTCTCATGTCGCTTCCTCTACTTTATGATTTCACCAGAGAACCTTAACTAATGGAATTGTCTTGTTCCATAGATGCTTGATTTCATTTGCTAAAATCTGTATTGGTTCTTCCTCGTAGGTCAGGTCAGATTGAATTTTTATTTCATCCGGTGATATGATGTGTAAAGGATTTGATCGATATCTCCTTAGCTTAGACACATGAAAGATATTGTGGATCTTTTCCATTTCTTGTGGCAATGCTAACTGATATGCCATCGATCAAACTCTTTTAACAATCTCATATGGGCCAATGAATCTAGGGCTAAGTTTTCCTTTCCGGCCAAAGCGTAACATTTTCTTCCAATTAAAGACTTTTAAAAATACTTTATCTCCAACTTCGAACTCAATATCTTTTCTCTTTAAATCAGCATATGACTTCTGCCTGTCGGCTGCCACTTTAATATTATGTTGAATCAATTGAACTTTCTCTTCTACCTCCTTGATCAAGTCGGGACCAAGCACATCCCAATCCTTGAGCTCGTACCAATTTAGTGGTGTTATACACTTTCTCCCATATAAAGCTTCATAAGGAGTCATCTTAATGCTCGACTGGTAGCTGTTATTGTAGGAAAATTCTGTAAGAGGAAAATACTTCTCCCAAGATCCTTTAAACTCAATAACACACTCCCTTAACATATCTTCCAAGATTTGGATAGTCCACTTAGACTGTCCATCTGTCTTAAGGAGAAAGACTTTACTAAAGTTCAATCGAGTCCCTAAAGCTCCATGTAAAGTCTTCCAAAATCTTGAAGTGAATCGTGGATCTTGGTCAGATATTATCGAAACAGGCATACCATGAAATCGAATAATCTCTTTGATATATAATTTAACATACTTGTCCATAGAGAAATCAGTTCGAACATGAATGAAATATGCAGTCTTGGTAAATCGATCAACTATCACCCAAACTGAGTCTCTTTTTGTTCGGAGTCAAGGGTAACCTCGTTACGAAATCCATCGAAATATTTTCCCATTTCCACTAAGGAATGAAGATTGGTTGCAGCAATCCCGAAGGAACTTGATGTTCATCTTTTACTTGCTGACACGTCAAACATTTGGATACAAATTTCGTAATCCTTCTTTTCATTCCTGGCCACCAATAACGACTTTTACGATCCATGTACATCTTGCTTCCAAAATGGGTGCATAGTCAACGGACTATAATTAGCTTTTGACAACAAGTCATTCTTCAACTCCTCATCATTTGGAATAACAAGTCTCCCACGATAATACATATTGTCATCAAGCTTAACTTCAAAATCCTTATTCTCTTTATTTTTCACTTACTCCATTCTTTTCAAATACTTATCATCTTTACCTTATAAATCTTTAATTCGATCTAGTAACGTCGGTTTACGCTTTAACTCTGCAAGTAATGTAACATCTCCACTTAACGACAATCTCGTATCTAGAGCTCACAAAGCAGAGAAGGTCTTCTAACTTAGAGCATCAGCTACCACATTTTCTTTCCCGGGGTAAAATCAATTACCACATCATAATCCTTGATAAGCTCAATCCATCTTCGCTGTCTCAAGTTTAGCTCTTTTTGAGTCATCAAATACTTCAAACTCTTATGGTTTGTGTAGATGTAGCAACGCTCACCATATAAGTAGTGACGCTATATCTTCAGAGCAAATACTACTGTAGCCAACTCCAAGTCATGCATCGAATTCTTGCACCTCTTTAACTTCTTGCATCAATACACATCCCAAGCTATTATGGGATGCGTCTTTGAAAACCACATAATCTTTTCCAGATTTTGGTTGGACCAATACTAGAGCTTTTTTCAAAATTTGCTTCAATTCTTCAAAACTCTTTTAGCATTCAGTGGTCCAAGAAAAAGACGCATCTTTTCTCAACAACTTGGTCAAAGGAAAAGCTATCATCGAGAAGTTCTTAACGAACCTTCGATAATAACCTGCAAGACCTAGGAAACTCCTAACTTATAACATGTTCTTTGGAATCTCCCAATCTAATATAGATTTTATCTTTTGAGGATCGATACAAATCTTTTCTGTAGAAACCACATGTCCAAGAAACGTTATCTCTGATAGCCAAAACTCTCATTTAGATTACTTAGCATAAAGCTTCTTGTCTCGTAGTGTTTGAAGAATCACCCACAATGAATTATATGCTCTATATTTGTCTTTAAATACACCAAGATACCATCAATGAAGATGACTACGAACTGAACAAGATAGGGATGAAACACTCTATTCATGAGATCCATAAACGCATCAGATGTATTTGTTAACAAAAATGATATAACTACGAATTCATAATGACCATATCTAGTTCTAAAAGTTGTCTTTGGAATGTCCCTCTCCTTAATCATTAACTGGTGGTAGCCAGAACACAAATCAATCTTGGAAAACATAGAAGCTCCCTTTAGCTGATCAAACAAATCGTCGATTCTTGGGAGAGAATACTTATTCTTTATGGTCACTTTATTAAGCTGTCGATAATCAATGCAGAGATGCATTGAACCATATTTCTTCTTTACAAATAGTACCGGCGCACCCCAAGGCGATACACTGGGTCTGATGAATCCTTTATCCAAAAGCTTTTACAATTGAGTCTTTAGCTCACTCAGTTCTTTCGGGCCATTCGGCAAGGGGCCATCGAAATTGGTGCTGATCCTGGAAAAATATCAATTTGAAACTCTACATCCCTGTCTAGAGGTAATCTTGGTAATTCCTCAGGAAATACTTTTGGGAACTCTCGGACAATCGGAATATCTTTCAATATTTTTTTCTTGGCTCGAGTATCGATTACATTGGCGATAAAGCTTTACACCCTTGCATCATTAACTTTTTAGCTGACATCACTGATATCACATTAGCTAAACGGTTAAGTCTCTCGTTGATCACACTAACTTCTGATCCATCGAGACTTCCCAAAATAACTCACTTTAATCTACAATCAACATTGGTGTGATAATGATACAACCAATCCATTCCCAAGATAACCTCAAACTCTTCAAAGGGTAATTCCATTAGATTATCAGAGAATTCAATTCCCTAAATCTTTATATAACACCCTCGACAAATTTGTTTACCTGAGCACTGTGCCCTAATGGGTTAGTCACAATCACCTCACTACTAATAGGTTCTAACTGAATTCTCAAGTCATTCACCAGTTTACTACTAACATAAGATTAATTTGATCCCGGGTTAATCAAAACTAAAATAGAGTTATCGGTTAACTGGAAAGTACCTAAATAATTTCATGATCATCACAATCTTCACTAGTCTTAAGGTTGTACACTCTAGCAGTCGAACGCACTTCAGGTTGAGTGGTCGACTCAAATGATTCCTTCCTCGACCTCGTCCTCTACCCCTCATAAGTGTAGTAGCGGATTTTTTTTGTTTGTGCAGGCTCTTCAGCCATCATTGGGTAGTCCCGAATAAAATATCATGTCTCCCCACACTTAAAACATGCTCCAAGACTCTTCGACATATGCCACTATGTTGTTTACCACAATGTTGACATTGATTTGTCTTTTCCACATCGGATTCCACTGATTTAGTCTGTCTAGATCTTCCAAGATTAGATCCTCTACCTGACAATGAAGCTGACTCCGATCTAGTCTGAGGTCGAAAACCCGAACCTTGACTTTTCTTTGATTATGATGCACTTGATGAGGCTCCATCTCTCTTATTCCACTGGGTCTTTTGCTCCCTAAATCTCTCATTTTAAGCTCGCTCCAAGGCTTTGGCTCAATTCACTACCTCTTGGAATGAAGAAAGGTTTAGTCCTAACAACAACTCTTTCAATCAGGGGCACAAACCAATCACAATAGTCTTTTTCCATAGGGACCAACTCTGCTGCAAATCTGCTCAGCTTTTTGAACTCACACTCGTACTCATACACAGTGCGATTCCCTTACTTCAAACTCATAAATTCTTTTTCATTTTACGGATGAAGTGATCACCAATGTACTTGTTCTTAAACTCTTCCAAAAAGAACAACCATGTCACATGGTCCCTTGTAGTTCGCATCGTCACATTACTCCACCATATTCTTTCTTGACCTACCAGTAATAAGACTACCTCATCCAATTTCTCCATTTCAAAACAATGGAGACACTCCAGCATAGTCTTAGTGTCGTTTAACCATAAATCTGTAGTAACGGGCCTTTCTTAATTTCTCCTTTAAATTCAGGTGCTCCTAGACTTCTTAGCTCCTTAGCCACATTCATCTTAGGAGATGAGATAAAATATGGTTGGTAGAATCGCATCCAACGTCTGGAAAAAGGTCCATTTATCTTGTACAGACACTCCATGAGGTGTCTGTTCTTCACCTTGCCTACTTGGGGCAAGTGAATTACCGTTACCTTCATTTCTATCTCCCGCTTCACTTCAGGAGTCCTCATAATCCGACATCAATTAAGATCAAATCATTATTCTATTAGTAAGGACAACATACTAATTAACTTATCAGATCAGAGAGATTTAACTTTAGTTGCATGTACATTTTTTAAAAACAAAAACGGCTTCATTTCGAACTTAAAATCAATTAAACCTTAGCTCTTATACCAATAAATGTAACACCCCCAACCCGTACCTGACCCGGATACGAATATGATGTGTCACATTAACTTTTCACAACATTTTCTCTTGAAAAATGTATTTATAAAATTTTAAACTCTAAATTGTAATTTAGTAGAAAAACCCTTGTAATAAAATTTCTATTAAAAGTTCAAACTGAAAATACATCATTCGATAATTTACATAAATATAAATGTGTATGGTTACAAAACAAATTAGAGCATTATAATTTAAAACGTTATAATATATGCCAACAAAATTACAAAATAAGAAACCTACGTTCAAATTGTTCTGATTTGACCCTCTTCAGGAGTATGTTGTCATCTCCTAACTTTAATTTATGTTTTCTTTGAACCTACGAGTGAAACAATCACACGCTAAGTCGTTGACTTAGTGAGGCAAGTACGAGTAAAATAAACATTATAAAATAAATTCTTATTTATTTCATAGAAACAATTCATAAGGGATTCAAATTTTCATTTCATAAGAAGAATGTATACTTTGGTACATTTTCGGTTTATAAAACTTAGTTTTTAATAGCCCAATGTATACTACTGAGAACTCTAGGTATTTGAGTACATTGAGGTTGTGCACTAATGCAGTCACCACTGCTCACATAAATTGCACTGAAGTGCCACATATTTTCCGAAGGACCACATAGGATTGTCCTGAAGGACCACATAAAATTGTCCCAAATGACCGCATAGGATTGTCCCAAAGGACCACATAGGATTGTCCCGAAGGACCACATAAAACCCTCAACTCTTTGCATGCAAATTATACCTCTAATTCTCATACATATACCTTGGGCTTTAACCACATAATTATTTCTCATTTCATTATTCAAGATATGTCTTATTCACATAGGCACTTTCACATCGAGCACTTTTGTATAATCATATTTACATGTTCATAATCATGTACATATAAAATCAAAACATAGATTAAGAATTATAACTTGAATAAAGCATTGGAAAAAAATATTGCATAAATGAAATAAAATGGTTTTTGATAAAAAACTCTAAGGTTGGCTTATCGCAAGCCTCCTCGAATCTAAAAAGAATTGCACTCCCCTTTGCCTCACGTAAGTCTTAAACAATTCCTTTTTAACTTTCGTTAAATCTCTTTGCTATATCACTTCGATTAGTACACTTTTAATCCAAATCTACACAAAGATATGTCCAATATCATTAATGAATTCCCTAAATGTTTCATCAATTATCAAATACAAAACGAAATAACAACTCCTAATCTAAATTTCAGACTGAACAGTATCGGTACCCCTCTTACAGTACTTCCCTTCTATGGTATCAATACCCACTTCAGTATCGATACCATTTTAGCATTCTAGAAATTCTATTTTCGATTATGGTATCGATACCTTCATCTTGGTATCGATACTTCCACATCAATATCGATACTTCCACATCAGTATCGATACTTCTACTATGGTACCGATACTTTTCTTCTATGGTATCGATACCCACTTTGGAATCAATACCATTTTAGTATTCTGGAATTTCATTTCAAAAACAATATCAATACCTTTGTCTTGGTATCGATACCTCCAACTCAAAATTGATACTTCTTTAATCAGTATCGATACTGTTTATCATATTCATACATTTTCCTTCAATTTACCCTTATAGTATCGGTACTGTTCTTCCAGTACTGATACCCTTACCCAGATTTCCCTTATTTTACTTCGAATTTTACCCATACTTCACCTAAATTTCATGTTTTTAACTTCATTCATACTCTCAAACTCATTCTCCCTTATCCTAGCTAACTTACCTCATTAATTTCCCTTATATCACCCAAATTTCTCCTTAGTACACTTTGAACTAAAGATCACACCAAATATTCAAACATGATCTTAGTCCTTTCTAATACTTCTAACTCCTTAATTAGACCCTTGACAAGTAAATTTATCCTTAGAAATCCAATTACTAAACCATATCAACAAATCCCTTAAATACCCATTTTACAAATTTATCATTAATTCACTCATCTCTTAGCTTTAATAAACCTTAAGCTTTCCTTAAACTTATGTATCACCCAATGACAAAAAACCAACTTAAAATTTTAAGGAATAAACAACTTGAAAGTAACTCGCCTTGAAAATGGAGGTTCATGGCACAAACAGGAAAAATAAGAGAAATGAATCAAACTTTTCCAGATACTTCTTCTTTTCCCTTCTTCCTAGGCTTAAATATCTTTTAAAATAAATTTTAAATTCATATCATGATTAAAGACCTCTTTGCCCTTCCATTCTTCCATCTTTGCAATTAAGTCCTAAGCACAATTTCCCAAAATGAGTCCTTGAACTTTTTAATTTATTCCAATTAAACCAATTAAACTACTAAATTTTAAATTCTTACATTTTCATCACTGACCCGATGTTTGGGGTATTACACAATTTTTGGGCACCGTGGAGGTGCTAACCTTTCCCACACATAACCGAATCCCGAGCCTGATTTTTGGATTTTCGCAGATCCCAAAACTTGATATTTTGATAAAAATAAAATATTTTATTAAAATCACTCTTTTTATAGTGTTTCGTGCTTAAATGGTTGGTGACGACTCTCACATTTCAAAATATTTTCAAAAAAAAAACCTCAAACCATATTAATTATTTTTCATCCAGGCGGAAAACAGTGACGACAGTTGTGGTACGTGACGTGCGCCGTATACTATTACATTTTCATATATCATGTTTGCGTACGTCTCTCGATCATATAATTAATGTAAAAAGGTTTTTATTTTTTTAATTGATAGTGTACAGATAATTTTGCTATAAAACTCCGCGTTTCATGGCTTCGATATTCAATCTGCTTTTGTTAGTTATTGCTGATGGCTACAATACTTTGTTTGTGAACCGTCGGCCATCGAGGTTCATATTTTGCCTTTGTGTTACGTAATAGGATGATTCGACGCCGCTCAAGGCATCGGCTTTATTCGATGCATCTCGGCTCACGTCACTTCCGTCGTTGCCTTATCCAATAGCCAACAAAATCCCACTACTTCAAAGCTCATCCTTTTTTCTTTTCAAGGAATATTGAAATATCAATAAAAATTAAATTAAATGTATTTTTATTTAATAGTTAATATTTAATTTATTAATTAATTTAAATTAAGTATTATAAATACTTATCATGGAGATTATCTTTCAATCGGTTATTTTATTTATAACATCAAGATACAAATACTTTTTTATATAATAAAATTTATTGTAATTAAATAAATTTAAAAATTAAAACGAATATAATTTACTATAAAAATAGATTAAATTTAATTCAAAAAATAGCTTTAAATCTAAATTGAGTGATAAATTAAAAAATATTTTATTCAAATCATGTTTAAATAAATTATTGCTTAATTAAAAATTAAAAAATTTAATTTTTTAAATAAAATTTCTTTAAAAAAATATAAGTGTGATTAATTTCACGTTTTGAATGATTGAAATTTTTTTAAACATTCATAATGGACTAACTATTGAAAATAAAAAAAAAGTATTAGGTACATTGACTAAAATATACTTTAAATATTTAAAGTAAACAGAAAATACAATTTAACTATATATCTTTTAATTAAACTATAAATTATAAATTTAATTATACTCGAGTGTTGATAATCTCTATCCTCTAGAATGAGAAAGTCGGATCCTTGAATCACGACTTTATGTCCGTTTTCGCTTTTTTAAAATTCTTTTTTTTTTCAATCATTCATTCTTTTCATCCTACTCACATTACTATGGAAATCCATAATTTTCATATTAAAGGCATAGATCTAATTTATGAAACACGACTTTTAAGTTAGATGATTAAATTGAATAAATAATTTTAAAAGTAATATATCTTAATAAGTAATTTCTTTTATTATAATTAATAAAGAAGCTAATAATTTTTTAATCCATTTGTTTTTATTATATTATTATTATTTATTATTATTATTATTATTATTATTATTATTATTATTATTATTATTATTACAAACAGATCCAGTCCCAATCCCAGAGCCCAAATATAGTGACCCAATTCAGCCCAAATAGAAACCCAACCCGGATACAGAGGAAACCCTAGGGTTTCACATTTCCAGCTCCAGCCGCCTCAATCTCAGCCGTTGGATCTGGCTTAGATCCAACGGTCCCAGACGCCCAGATGCAAACCCTAGGGTATGATACCCTAGGGCCACGTCCCAACTGTCGCTTTTGCTGTCTTCACCGCCACCGTTCCACGCCGCTCAGCCGCTGCCACGAAGCCTCCAAAGACTTGAAGAGAACCGTCCACGTTGAGGGCTACGATGAGTCACCACTATAGTTTGGTGACTCACCAAACTGCAACCCTTTTACCCGGTCGAGACAAGCGCCAATGATGGCTATAAAGCCATCAACCGAACCTGTAAAAAAAACCGGAGAGGAAGAAGCCAGAGAAAAATAACACAGCAACCACCAAATCCACAAAACAGAAAGAAAGAAAAAGGAGAGAAGCTTACTGATAGGAATACGCGATCATCGGAGCCTTCACACCTTACTGGAGAACCGAAAATACCGAAGGTATTTTCTTAGATTTAAGAAAATCTAAGGGTTTTTAGGATAAAAGAAGAGCGAATTCGGGTTCGTGGTAGGTAGATCTTTAAGATTGGAGTGTTTTTGCATATTCCGGCCATTGTGGGTGGTGGCCGGCGGTGGTGTCGGTGCCGGAGTACAACTGTAGGCCGGTGGTCGGCCAACCTCTGTTTGGAGGTTTGAAGAGAGAGGCGAGAGAGTTTAAAACTCTCTCAGTTTAGAGATGAAGAAGAAAAGAAAAGAAAATGGCCTTAAGGCCATTCGATTCAGGGTTAAACACCCCTCCCCAAACGACGTCGTTTTGGGGAGGGTCTGTGTGTAATTAATTAAAGGATAAACCATGTCCGTAGCCCAGTAGCTTTATAATTTTACATTATAGTCACTGAAATCGAATTATGAACTTCTTAATTTGATCTCTTAATTTTATTTAATTTATAAATTAGTCATTAACATAAAATATATATATTATGTAAAATAACCGAATTAGCCATTATGATTTTAATAATTATTATTTTAATCATGAACAACATGTTCTAATTTATTTTAATTGGTATTCGAATTTTACATATATTCATTTTAGTCCTTTACATAAAACAATACATATTTTATATAAATGACATATTTAGTCCTTTAATTTTAATAATTAATTTTTTAATCCTGAAAGCATGTTTTAATTTATTTTAATTCAATATTTGAATTTAAGATAACTTTATTTTAGTCACTAAATTAAATAAAATGTAAAATAGCATGTTTAATCCCTGTAATTTTAAATAATTAATTATGAATTAGGATATTTAATTTTAATATATTCTAATTTAGTCATTAATTTTAATTACTAGTTTTATTATATTTTTTATATAGTTTTATTTTCATTTATTTTAGTTATTGTTTTAATTTTATATGTTTATTTCCAATATGTTTAATTATTATTAATAATATGAAATATAATAAATGATATTTATTTATTTTACTAAAATCCTATTTATAAATTTAATGTTATACAAAAAAAATAATCATATTTTAATTTCTTTTTCAATATTAAGAAATGACATTATTAAAGCAACTGGATGTCCATTTTCTAATATTTTAAATAAATATTTTAAATTATATATATTTTAATTATTTTTAGATAAATATTTTATTAATATTTATTTATTTTTTAATATTAAGAAAAGAGTTGTCTTAAAGCACCTAGAAGCCCTTTTCTGATATTTCTAAATAAATAAATATCTTATTTATATTTAAATTAATATATTTTCATAAAATTACAAATTTGAAGTAATAGAATTATAAATTAAATATATTTTTGAATTTTTAAATTTATGATAATAGAGACCATTTATAATTAACAAAGTACCGATTTTGGGTTTTAGGGGTGCCAATCCTTCCCTAAACATAATCGATCACGAATCCTTTTTTACTAAAAATTTTTGTTATAAGCAGATCAGTTTTATCTTTTAAATAATGTTTTATTCAAAACTATTTTAAAAGATTATTTTTAGGTATTTGACCTACCTAACCCAAAAAAGGTCAATGACGACTCCCAAAATATTATTTTATAAAAATCATTTATTTATTCATTTTAAATTTTCCCCGCCAAGTAAAAATTCGTACCCGGGCGAAAACCGGTTACGACAGCTTGGCGACTCCGCTAGGACCTGGTCAAACTTTAAAATCAATTACAAATTGTGTCTATTAATTAGAAATTAAAAATTTATATATTTAATTTATAATTCTTTCTTTTCAAAATTTTTATATATACTTATTATTTTCATAATATTTTATATATTATTTTATTAATGTTTTATTTTATTTTTCAAGTATTAAATTTCATTATTTATTGTCTGTTAGAGGTTTGAACATTTCTCCTCACACACAACACTTGCATTGCATAACATAAGCTTTATAATCAAGCTTGTCCCTATTAAGTGGAAGTGAAACCGACTTCTTCGTGAGAATTTATTCTCCGTGTCAGACCTAGCAAGTAGCTTTCGGGGTTCATATGCTCTATGTCTTCGTGAGAATTTATTCTCCGTGTCAGGCATAGAGAAGTGTATCCCCTCGAATTGAACTTGATCCACTTTAGTCTGTGATGGATTAGGATTGAGGGTTAGTTGCCCAAGGGGGCACTAACAAGGAAAATTCGGGTACCTTTATTCTTAGATCTGAAACTCTGCATATAATAAACCCTAGAAACTCTTCTGATCTGAAGCCATGCCGAAATTTTGTCCAAAATAGATGTACCCACAGGAGAAATGAATTCTAACTTTTCCTTTTAATTTATTTATTTATTTTCTTACTGAATAAATTGCATGTGAATTTAAATTATTTAGAGTATGTAGAAAGCATGTTTAAATAAAGATATTTAGGTAGACATTATTATTAAATTATTTTTTCCTTTATTATGTGAACTAATTCATTTCTTTTTGTGTGTTCTTTTATTTTTTTCTGTTTGCATAGCATCATACAAGATAAAAGGTATTGATCTTCAAGTTAATCGTTCATTGGAAAACCTTCATCTATGGATAAAAAGTGTTCAAATCAAATAGTTTCAAACTCAGAAGTAAAAGTGGGCTGAAGACTTACAGAGACAAGGGGGAGACAGTCTACAGGATGATTATGTGCCTGAATTGGCAAGTTATGCTCCGGTTTCACTAAAAAGAAATGATATGCAAGATTTGCGAGGCATTTGGGAGAGTTGGGATTCAAATAAAAAGCTGTAGTTTTACTAGTCTTACGGGGACATCCCATATTTGCTCTATGTTGAAGTTGATGATGACTTCCTTCGACCCCTAATTCAATTCTGGAATCCCGGTTATAATTGCTTCACTTTCAATAAGGAGGATTTGGTTCCTACTATTGAAGAGTACACAACTTTGCTACATATAAAAGGGGCTTTGGAGAATCGAATTTATTCAAGGTCAATTAAAACTCAACATTTTCGAGTTAAATTAGAAAAGATTACAGGAGTACGAGAAGAATGGGTGGTATCCCGCACGAAACAAAAGGGCGAAGGCGAAGGCATTGCTTGGACCAACATCAAAGAAATTATTCAGAATCATCCATACAATAAAGTACGATTTGATCTTTTTGCTCTGGGTATATATGGTATGGTCATTTTCCCGAAAGCATTGGGATACATCGAGGCTGCAGTAGTAGATTTGTTTGAACAGTTGCCAAAAAAGATCAATCCTGCTTCTGCAATTCTAGTAGACTTTTCGATTGTTAAGCGCTTGCAGAAGGCTAGGAGGTGGACGATTTTCGGGATGTGCACAATTGTTATATGTATGGATCCGTAGCCATTTTTGGAGGACAGAAAAGGTCTCTTACCGTCGCTTTAGTGCTGATTACTCACCGTTGAAAGAGTTTTTGGAGCAAGAATGGCCGAAAGAAGTCACGAAAGATATGTGGATCATTGCCCTTCAAAATTTACAAAGCGACGATATCGTTTGGCGTGCCCTGTGGAAAATTCAAAGGGAGTTCTTTTATAAATGTGGTGACTACAACTGGGTGATGCTACTTGGTTTATGGGGAGGAATCAGATATGCACCACTTCTGGTTATAAGGCAGTACAAGGGTCGTCAATTTGTTCCTGTTACTAATGGATTACATTCGTCTGAGTTCGCTTTTCATAGCAAAAATTACAAAAGAAACGTCATGGATGTCGTTACAGCTTGGAAAAACAACTTTTTGTATTCGAGCCAAAGCAGCGAAGGTGATGCTAACTCCTGATTATGAGGAATGGAGGTCTGTCAGGAAAAATGAAAATATCCCTCTACCAGATCAAAATGAGGATATCTCAATGGAAGATCGCATTAGGTCGGTTTCATCAGAGATTGAAATCTTAAGAGCTGAGTTTGAAGCAGAAAGAGAAGGTTGGTCGAAAGAATTAGAGCAAATGAGACGAGATAAAGCTATGTTGGGCGTTGACGTTGACTTTCATTCAGCGCAATGTGCAATGCTGAGGGAAAACAAAGAAAAAGTTGATGGTGAGTTCAGAACGTTAAAGAAGAATTACCATGAGCTACACAAATCCCAGAGAGCGTCAGCACAGATGACCAAAGAATTGAACATTGAGAAATGCCGAGTTGAAGATTTGAAAGAAAATAATAGTCGTTTACTCAAAAGCCTTGAGAAAGGAAAGCAGAAAATGGAGGATTTTGAGGTTGACAGAATGGAGCGAAATATAAAGCACAAAGCTGAAAGCCGCGAGATCATGAATGAAATGCATAAAGAAAGGGATCGAGCCAAAGAATTAGAAGAGATGAAGAATAATATGCTTGAGGGGTTTGAGGTTGAGAAAAACACCATGTTCAAAGGATTTGAATCTGAAATGAATAATATGATTGTTGAACTTGAAGTTAGGGGCCAAAAGATTGAAGAGTTCGATGTTAAAAAGAAAAATGGGAGCTGGAAAGGAAGAATTTCAACACCAGACTTAAAATAGAGCAAGAAGTGGCCAGCACTTGGATGCAACGATGTAGAAACAAGAATGTGCAAATCCAAAAGCTTAATCAAAGGACACAAGAAGAACGAACAAAGCTTGAAGAGGATCTGGATTAGTCTAGAAACAAAAATTCAAGTTTAATACTTACATCTTGCAGCTTGAAGAATCATTATTCCAAGAGAAGGTTCGTCTAGGACCCAGTGATCTTAAAGAGAGTTATGAGGAGAACGCTTCACTACGAAGATGAATCCGAGATCTTGAAAAAACTCTGCACAACTGTCAAGTCAGAATCACTGAACTAGAGCAGACTCTCGAGGGAAATAACAAAAAATGGCAAAAATCTACTGATTAACATGAAGAAATAAGTAGTATGGTATTCGAGGCCATGCTACAAATGAGTGAAGTTGCCAGATATATTGGGGAGTTAGCTACTGAAGCAAAGATTATTTAAATCATGTTGATCCAGTTTCTAAGTTCGGAAAGAATATGTCATGGATGATGAAAGAAATAATAGAGCTTAATAGGAAAGTTATGCCGTATTTGTATTTAGAACTATTATAAAGAAACTTTTGTATGCCGATGAAAGTTGTTCTATGACAGTTAACTTCTTGGGATCAATATATTTTTTGCATACATTCATTTTTGCACACATTCATTATTCATTGCATTATTTTCGTTATAGTTTTTACTTTACATAAACATTCATTAAATAAAAATAATAATAATAATAATAATAATAATAATATCAAAAGGGTTTTCAATCGCAGTTATTCTGGCCAAACGAGAAATTTAACATCACTACGGTACTAGACAAGCTACTAAGAAAATCATGGAGGACAAAATACAACGTCTTGAAGAACAACATAATAAAGAGCAAGTAGAAATGAAAATGAAGTTAGAAAAGATTGAATCCAGCATTGCAAATTCACAAGACATTATGGCGCAGAAAATAGAAGAAATGTTCAGAAGCAAGCTACCACTGAAAAATGCATGAAAATCATGTACCTTTAGATCAGGAACCTATGTATCCTTTAGGTTTCACACCGGAACCAATTTATCATTCTGGTATCACACCTATGCAAATCCATGCTCGCACATCGGCACTTCAAGAGATTAAACCAAATGATAGTCAACAAGTGGATCATGCTTCTTCAAGCAAAAATATGCTTATCTCAGATGTGAAGATAGGGGAATTTAATACTAAGCATCTAATTCCAGATTTGAATGAGTTGAATGAGAAAGAAAAAGCCAATGAAGAATTGACCAAACAGATCAAGAGCTTAGAAGAAAGAATAAAATATGTGGAAGTAACTGAATCGTTCTATGGGTTTGACGCCAGCGAGTTGAGCTTGGTCCCGGACTTAATCCTCCCTTTCAAGTTCAAAGTGCCTAAATTTGACATATATGAGGTACTATATGCCCCTCATCCCACATTACCATGTTTTGCCGCAGAATGGCAGGTCATGTGAAAGATGAGAAATTATTAATTCATTGTTTTCAAGATAGTTTGACAGGACTAGCCTTAAAGTGGTATACTCAACTGATCAAAGCCAACATTATATCATGGAAGGATCTGGCAAAGGCTTTCCTAGAACAGTACCGCCACGTGACAGATATGGTCCTGGATAGATGGACTCTCTAAAATCTGGAGAAAAAGAATAATGAAACATTCAGACAGTACGCTCAGAGATGGCGTGACACAGCAGCCCAAGTCCAGCCACCTTTATCAGAAAAAGAAGCCACAATTATGTTCGTCCACACTTTAAAGGATCCTTATTTAAGTCATTTAATGGGAAATGCAACCAGAAATTTTGCAGATCTGGTCATATCTGGAGAACTCATTGAAAATGTTATGAAAAGTGGCAAAATGGAATCAAGTGATGGGTCTAGTTCCAAAAGACCCATGTACCGGAAAAAAGATAATGAAGTTAGCAATGCGAACACTTATAACAAGGATACCTAGAAAAATGTTACGATAACCCAACCAAGGGTTAATAAAGAGGAAACAAACACTAATCGAGCGAATCCAGAGGATCTCGTAGGGAAAATGAAAGACCTTCTTTTGCACCATTACCAGTACCATATGTTGAGATTTATGATTCGCTGTTAAAGGCAGACGTCATAAGACCCTATCCTTTGACCCCCATGCAACCACCATTTCCTCCATGGTATGATGTGAAAGCACACTGTGTTTATCATGACAGAATTACGGGTCACTCTATTAAAAATTGTTTGGCATTTAAAAAGGTGGTCTAAAATTTGATTAATATTAGAAAGCTAGATTCAATTCACCAGCTACATCAAATCATCGCTGCCAAATCACGGAGACAAAAACGTGAACATGATTCAGGAAGAAAGCATAAGGAAAGACAAAATTGATGTTTCTGAGATTAAATCCCCCTTTGGTTGGATATTTCAACAACTTTCCCTATCTGGTATGATTCAACAACAATTCAAACAAAAGCATGATGAATATGAGAATTATTGTGAATATCATCAAGAACAGGGACATAAAATTCAACTATGTCTTGAATTTAGGGGATTATTGCAAAAACTAATGAATGACAAAGAAATAGAGTTCTTTGAAGAAGAACCAGGAAAAAGAGAAGATGGCGTTTGCACATCAGAAGATTCTATGCCTAAACAAAGAACAAGTGATCCTGTGATCATCACTGTGAAATCATCTATAGTGAATCCTGCTCCAACAAAGTCAAAGGTGGTTATCATAACTCCATTACCATTTCCATATAAGGATACCCGCAGGGTACCTTGGAATTATACTACCAATGTTTCAATGGTAAGAGGATTGTTTCTCTGGAAAAAAATATAAGAGAAAGTACAGAGTGTGGATTTAACATCTGAATCAGTAAGTGAAGTCGGGTTCTTTACAAGAAGTGGGAGATGTTATTCTCCCGAGTCATCGAATGCATCAGAACAGACAGAGGCAAAACAAAAAGCTACGGTAATACCCCAAAAAGTATTTGATTATGAATCTCCTCCAGCAGTCAATGAGCCTGTAACAGAAAAACAAGCGCAAGAATTTTTGAAATTTCTGAAACATGGAGAATATAGTGTGGTTGAACAGCTACATAAACAGCAAGCATGAATTTCAATTCTTGATCTATTGATGAATTCAGAAGCACACAAAATGCCTTGATGAAAATGCTTAATCAAACCTTTATCACTGAAGATATATCCCTCAACAAGCTTGACAGGATTGTGGGGCATATAGCCGCTGACAATTACATAACATTCACAGATGATGAAATACCTGAAGGCGGAATGGGATCAGTGAAAGCTCTGAACATTACCACACTTTGTCATGGTCATGTTTTACCAGGAGTATTGATTGATAATGGATCTGCTCTTAACTTAATGCCTCTGGTTATACTTCAAAGAATGCAGTAGATAAATCGCACATAAAGAATTATCAGAATGTAGTGCGAGCTTTCGACGGCACTCAGAAAGAGGTGCTTAGAAAAATGGAAATACCACTGCTTATCGAGCCAGTCATATACAATATTAATTTTGTGATAATGGATATCCACCCTACATATAATTGTTTATTGGGAAGGCCGTGGATCCATTATGCAGGAGTTGTTCTTTCGTCGTTGCATCAAAACTAAAATTCGTTGTTGATGGTCAATTGATCTGTGTAAAAGCAGAGAAAGAAATCATTACGTCTGTAACAAGTGATGCTCCGTATATTGAAACCAATGATGATGCTCTTGAATGCTCTTTCCGAGCTTTAGAATTTGTTAATGCAACCTTTATTGCTGAGGGAAACAAAATTTCACATCCCAGATTATCCGATTGCACCAAAATGACGGTACGGCAGATTCTAGGCATTTGAGCTAAAACTGGGAAAGGATTGGGAAAGAATCTTCAAGGGAGTTCAGTTCCTGTAAGTATGAAGATGAAGAAAGATCGTTTTGGGCTTGGATTTAAGCCCAATTTTCAGCAAAAGAACAAAGAGATGAAAAGAAGATGCGAAGATAGAAATGCAAGGTTAAAAGGAGAAGAAATCCCTTGGGAACACAAGTTTTCCCTCAGTTGAAGACTACGTTCAAATCAGGAGGAACGATTAATGTAGAACAACAGCTTGTTGATGCCCTTAAAGAAGAAAAGTTGACAAAAAATCAAAGCATAGTTGAAGAAGCTATGGGAGGATTATTTATCAACATGATCACAAATAACAACAAAACTGGCAAATACTTGGCTGGGATTCGCCCTTGTCTCCCTGGAGAAATACTCAACAATTGGACTACTGAAGATCTCCCTGTAGTTTTTAGTATTAACACAAAGTAATACTCAGAACTAATCTTTTATGCTTTAGCCCAGGAATATGAAAACTTTTTGTTATCTTGTAAGGGAAATTATGTTAAGTTCACCTAATATCAAATATAAGAAGTTTTCTTTAAAATTTTCAAATGGCAATCATTCTTTAATTCTTTACATTTTTACATTCATTATTTTTAATTTATTTCATAAATTTACTATATCTTTTCAGAAATATGTCCGACTTAAATTTACAGGTGTCAGAATATTAATAGCATGCTTATTCCTAAATTTAATCCTGAGATAAATTTAGAGCGGCCCATATGTTTGGAGAAAATCAATGAGTGTGAGGATGAAATAGAATGTGATATTCATACTGAATTGTTAAGACTGGTAGAAAAAGAAGACAAACAAATTTTACCTCACAAAGAAGAAGTTGAGAATGTAAATCTGGGAACTAATGAAGAAATAAAAGAAGTGAAAATTGGTACTACTTTGTCAGCCCAGATAAAACGAGAATTGATAGATCTCCTCCAAGAGTTCAAAGATATCTTCGCCTGGTCTTATCAAGATATGCCTTGTTTGAGTACAAATATAGTGGTCCATAAACTTCCAATCAGTCCAGCATATAAACCTGTTCAACAAAAGCTCAGACGAATGAGGTCAGAAATGTTGTTGCAAATTAAAGAAGAAGTGATGAAGCAAATCAATGCAGGTTTCCTACAGGCAGCCAAATATCCAAAATGGGTAGCCAACATAGTTCCTGTACCAAAGAAGAATGGAAAAGTTCGAATGTGTGTGGATTACAGAGATCTCAATAAATCTAGTCCGAAAGATAGATTTCCATTACCTCACATAGACACATTGGTGGACAATACTGCAGGAAATGCATGGTTTTCATTCATGGATGGCTTTTCAGGGTATAATCAGATAAAAATAACCCTAAGGACATGGAAAAAACAACATTTGTAACCATGTGGGGCACTTTCTATTATAAAGTAATGCCATTTGGATTGAAAAAATACAGGGGCAACGTATCAGAGAGCAATGATTACTCTGTTTCATGACATGATGCACAAAGAGATTGAAGTATATGTGGATGACATGATTGACAAGTCCCGAACCGAAGAAGAACATATTCAAAATTTGAGAAAGCTTTTCCAAAGATTGAGAAAGTATCAATTAAAGCTCAACCCCGCTAAATGCACTTTTGGGGTGACATCAGGAAAGCTTTTGGGATTTGTAGTCAGTAAAAGAGGAATTGAGATTGATCCAGATAAAGTAAAAGTAATTCAAGATATTCCACCACCAAATACAAAGAAAGAAGTTCGAGGCTTTTTGGGAAGATTAAATTATATATCTCGGTTCATTTCTCAATTAACTGACAAATGTGATCCAGTGTTCAAATTACTCCGAAAGAATAATCCTGAAGTCTGGAATGATGAATGTCAAGAAACTTTGGATATTATTAAGAAATATTTATCCAATGCCCCCGTTTTAGTATCACCAGTGCTGATAGACCGTTAATTCTTTATTTGACAGTCTTTGAAAATTCGATGGGATGTGTATTGGGACAGCATGATGAATCTAGAAGAAAAGAGAAAGCCATTTATTATCTGAGTAAGAAATTTACTGATTGTGAAATTCGATACCCACCAATAAAAAAATTATATTGTGCCTTGGTGTGGGCTACTCGAAGGCTCAGACAATACATGTTATATCATACCAACTTGCCTGATATCTAAACTTGATCCTTTAAAATTCTTGATGGAATCACCAGCTTTGACAAGAAAAATGGCTAGATGGCAGATGTTATTATCCGAATTTGATATTGTATATGTCAACCAAAAAGCAATAAAATGAAGTGTCATAGCTGATTTTCTGGCCAATCGTGTATCGGATGATTATCAGTCTCTGAGTTTTAATTTTCCAGATGAAGATTTGTTGTGCATATCCATGAATGAAGAAACCAGAACAAATGATGAATCCTGGAAGCTTTATTTTGATGGAGCATCCAACGCCTTAGGATGAGGAATTGGGCAATATTAATTTCCCCATAAAACATTTATTATCCTTTCACAAGTAGAATGGAGTTCTTTTGCACCAATAACATGGCAGAATATGAAGCTTGTGTCATGGGATTGAAGGCAGCCATAGAAAAAAAAATTAAATGTCTTAAGATATACAGAGATTCATCGTTAGTGGTGTATCAATTACGAGGAGAATGGGAAACAAAAGATCCCAAATTGCTGGAATACCAAAATTTTACCCTCGAATTAGTGAAAGAATTTGAGAAAGTCACCTTCAATTATCTCCCTCGAGAGGAAAATCAAATGGCAGATGCTTTAGCTACATTAGATGATATGTTTCAGGCAACTAAAAAAGTGTATATGATGCCAATCAAAATGCAAGTCTATGGAATTCCTGCACATTGATACAGTGTGGAAGAAGAGGCAGATGGCAAGCCATTGTATCATGATATCTTGCAATATATCAAGTATCAAAGTTATCCTCAAAATGCATCTGAGATTGATAAAAGAACCTTGAGAATAATGATTGTTGGATACTTTCTTGATAGCGAGACTTTATATAGAAGAAGCAATGATCAAATGCTATTGAGATGTTTAAATACAAGCGAAGCCAGAAGCATCATTGAGGAAGTCCATAGTGGGATATGTGGAACACATGCAAATGGTCTTTCCATGGATAGAAAAATAATGAGATATGGATATTATTGGGCTACCATGCACACAGATTGCATTGATTTTGCAATAAGATGTCATAAATGCCAGGTATATGCAGATAAGATTCATGTACCTCCATCACCTTTACATGTAATGACTGCACCTTGGCCATTTTCTATGTGGGGAATAGATGTCATTGGGGCAATCACACCAAAAGCATCAAATGGATATTATTTCATTCTAGTGGCAATTGACTATTTTACCAAGTGGGTTGAAGCTTCTTCATATGCTAATACTAAGAGGTCTACAGTCTGCAAATTTATAAAGAAAGAAATAATCTGTCGGTATGGATTACCAGAGAGACTCATTACAGATAATGCTCTGAACTTGAATAACAAAATGATGACTGAACTTTGTACACAGTTTAAGATCAAGCATGCAAATTCAGTGGCGTATCGTCCAAAGATGAATGGGGCAGTTGAAGCAGCAAATAAGAACATCAAGAGAATCATTACAAAGACTACTGAAACCTACAAAGATTGCATGCTTTATATGCATATCGAACTACTATACGAACATCTACTGGGGCAACACCTTTTTCTTTAGTCTATGGGATGGAAGCAGTCTTATCAATTGAAGTTGAGATCCCATCACTTCGAATTTTGAGAGAGGTAAAATTGGATGAATCTAAATGTATCCAAACTCGATTTGATCAGTTGAACCTTATTGATGATAATATATTAAAAGTTATTTGCCATGAACAGATGTATCAGAAACGGATGATGAAGTCTCATGATAAGAAAATACATCAAGAGAATTCCAAGAGGGTGATCTAGTTCTAAAAAAGATCTTGCCTATACATAAAGATTTCCGTGGGAAATGGATGCCTAATTGGGAAGGGACATATGTTGTAAAAAAGGTTTTTTCCGGAGGAGCGTTGATCTTGGCAGAAATGGATGAAAAGTTCTGAGAAATCCAATAAACTCATATTCTGTCAAGAAATATTATGCTTGAAGAATAAATGAAAATGAAGAAAAAAATGAAAAATATATATATATATAAAAAGGAGGGTCAAGATGAAAACCCGCAAAGGGCGTCTTGCAACCAAATGAAGGATTTAAGTTGAAAACCTGAAAGGGCTGCTCAAATACATATTGATGTTAGGCATCTGGCAATCAAACCCTCTTAAGAGCTTGATATTTTGGGAGAATTTTACATCTACAAGCATTCTGGCAACATTTGAGATCTTCCAGACATAAGCTTACCTCAGTGCTCTAAATTACATCAAGTTGATTAGTTTAGAAATACTTATGCTAATGATTTGTTGAGTCATTTGAATTTTTATCATTTTATGTTGTCATGGCTTTGAATACATTTTTATATATTTATTATTTATTCCAAGATTATCTTTTTGAAATTCAATTTCTTTTGTTCGAAATTCAATTTATTTTTCATAAATATCCTGTAAATAGATTAACATAATCTTAAAAACAAACAAAATATTTTTGGCTATTACTTCATGTTAATACTTTTAAGTGCATGGAATCTAAAGTAAGTCTTATTGACATTTGCAATCACTGTTGAAAACTAAACAAGTTATGTCCATCATAGAGTCATTTGGAAGCAGAAAAAGAGGAAATCTATTCTCAATTGGCAGATTATGAATATAGCACCTTTTCCGTGCATCAGTACAAAAATGCTTCGAATCTACAAATTCTGCCTCTACATTGTATAAGTACCGTGACATTTTGGTCCAAACACCAATTGGAACAAGCGCCACGTTATCATAGTAGAAATAAGGAGGCCCAATAGCATCTTCTGGAATTGTTCTTTGAGTTATCTGATTTGGTTCGGTAGGAACTCCAAAACCAATCATTGGATTAAGAAGATGAACTGTATGATCGTCTTCATTAAGAAGCTTCTTTTCAAGCTACCTCTGCTTCTTCTTTTTCTAAGAAAATCATAGCCCAAGTTTTGCCTTTTCTTGTAATTGGGATCATTGCATAATGGCTTCCTATCTTTTACCGGAAGAAATGTGTTAACAGTCTTAGCTATTTGAGCAGCACATATGAAATTTGTCAACTCTGCAATTGATGAATCAGGACCACATCTCTACGACTATTGAAGACTCAGCATCTGAGTATCCTATTTTCGTCAAGTATAACAGTTTACTCTCCTCATCAGAATCATAATTCAGGATTTCCTCGGTATCAGAAGAACTATCAATATCTGTGAAATCATCCTGAAAAATCACTTCATAATCAGATGAGTAGTTATCAGAATCAACATGTTGCATGAGTGCAGACTTTTCAAGAGCCTATACCATGAGTTTTATTCTCAAGTGGTTTTGTGACATCATACAAAAATTCAGGCATATCTACATCTACACTCTCCAATGATGATAGATTCTCTTTTCAAAGAAGAAATATTTATGGGATTTCTACACAATTGAAGAAAGACCGAGTTCACCACTTTGAGATGAACTTAACATTCATGCATCATATTTAGACATTTGCAAAATAGGAGCATTTTCATTCATTTTACCCATGTTAAATATTTGACAAGAATTTCAAAGATTTTAGCAAGATTTTAATACATCACTTGATGGATCAACATTACCAGGTTGAGTCCATAATGAGAAGAACTCGTTTGAAGAATGAGAAGAAGTTCATAATGAGAAGAATTTGTTCAACTTTTTACTCGAATTCAA
Organism: Hibiscus syriacus; assembly: GCF_006381635.1. Lineage (NCBI taxonomy): Eukaryota > Viridiplantae > Streptophyta > Magnoliopsida > Malvales > Malvaceae > Hibiscus > Hibiscus syriacus. Next base: position 1,672,619 of record NW_024062608.1, read on the forward strand.
CACTTGATGGATCAACTTTACCAGATAAAGTTCGTAATGAGAAGAACTTATCTGAAGAGGAAGAAGAAGTTCATAATGAGAAGAACTTGTTCAACCTTTTACATGACTCTATCACAGAAGGAGATAGATCAACATCAACTTTTCCAGAGAAAGTTCATAATGAGAAGAACTCATCTGAAGAAGGAAGAAGAAGTTCATAATGAGAAAAACTTGTTTAACCTTTTGTTTGAATTCATTATTCAATGGATCAACTTTTCCAGAGAAAGTTCATAATAAGAATAATTTATTAAAGAGGAAGAAGAAGTTCATAATGAGAAGAACTTGTTTAACCTTTATTTGATTCTATCACAGAAGGAGATAGATCAGTATCAGCATTTCCATAAGGAGTTCATAATGAGAAGAACTCATCTGAAGAAGGAGAAGAATTTGTTCAACTTTTTGCTAGATTACATCACAGAAGGAGATGAATTGACATCCCCAGTGGAAAAGTTCATAATGAGAAGAACTAATCCCAAAGAATAATTTGTTCAACATTGCCCTCTTAATCCAGTGAAGTCAAATGGATAAAAAAAATTATATTTTCGTCTTTGCCCTATTCTTGTTAACACAAGAATGAGCAAAGAGGGGCATGTGAAGATACTAATTTTTTAATCCATTTATTTTTATTATATTATTATTATTTTATTTATCACTATTATTATTTTTTTATTATTATTATTAATTAATATTATTACAAACAGATCCAGGCCCAATCCCGGAGCCCAAATACAGTGACCCAATTTAGGCCTAAATGGAAACCCAACCGGATACAGAGGAAACCCTAGGGTTTCACATTTCCAGCTCCAACGCCTCAATCTCAGCCGTTGGATCTGGCTTAGATCCAACGGTCCCAGACGCTTCTAGATGCAAACCCTAGGGTATGATACCCTAGGGCCACGTCCCAGTTGTCGCTTTTGCTGTCTTCACCGCCACCGTTCCACGCCGCTCAACCGCTGCCACGAAGCTTTCAGAAGACTTGAAGAGAACCGTCCACGTTGAGGGCTACGGAGAGTCACCACTATAGTTTGGTGACTCACCAAACTGCAACCCTTTTACCCGGTCCGAGACAAGCGCCGGTGATGGCTATAAAGCCATCAACCGAACCTGCAAAAAAAACGAGAGGAAGAAGCCAGAGAAAAATAACACAGCAACCACCAAATCCACAAAACAGAAAGAAAGAAAAATGAGAGAAGCTTACTTATAGGAAGACCGGATTCGGGTTCATGGTAGGTAGATCTTTAAGATTGGAGTGTTTTTGCATATTCCGGCCACCAGCGATGGTGTCGGTGCCGGAGTACAACTGTAGGCCGATGGTTGGCCAACCTCTGTTTGGAGGTTTGAAGAGAGAGGCGAGAGAGTTTAAAACTCTCTCAGTTTAGAGAGAAAGAGAGGAAGAAGAAAAGAAAAGAAAATGGCCTTGAGGACATTCGGTTCAAGGTTAAATACCCTTCCCCGAACGATGTCATTTTGGGGAGGGGTCTGTGTGTAATTAATTAAAGGGCAAACCCTGTCCGCAACCCAGTAGCTTTGTAATTTTACATTATAGTCACTGATCGAATTATGAACTTTTTAATTTGACCTCTTAATTTTATTTAATTTATAAATTAGTCATTAACATAAAATATATATATTATGTAAAATAACCGAATTAGCCATTATGATTTTAAAATTATTATTTTAATCATGAACAACATGTTTTAATTTATTTTAATTCGGTATTCGAATTTTACATATATTCATTTTAGTCCTTTACATAAAACAATACATATTTTATGTAAATGACAGATTTAGTCCTTTAATTTTAATAATTAATTTTTTAATCCCGAAAGCATGTTTTAATTTATTTTAATTCGATATTTGAATTTAAGATAACTTTATTTTAGTCACTAAATTAAATAATATGTAAAATAGCATGTTTAATCCCTGTAATTTTAAAAAATTAATTACGAATTAGGATATTTAATTTTAATATATTCTAATTTAGTCATTAATTTTAATTACTAGTTTTATTATTATTTTTTATATAGTTTTATTTTCATTTATTTTATTTATTTTTTAAATTTATATGTTTATTTCCAATATGTTTAATTATTATTAATAATATGACATATACTAAATGATATTTATTTATTTTATTTTACTAAAATCCTATTATAAATTTAATGTTATACAAAAAAAATAATCATATTTTAATTTCTTTTTCAATATTAAGAAAGGGCAGTCTTAAAGTAACTGGATGTCCATTTTCTGATATTTTAAATAAATATTTTAAATTATATATATTTTAATTATTTTTAGATAAATGTTTTATTAATATTTATTTATTTTTTAATATTAAGAAAGGAGCTGTTTAAAGCACCTAGAAGCCCTTTCTGATATTTCTAAATAAATAAATATCTTATTTATATTTAAATTAATATATTTTCATAAAATTACAAATTTGAAGTAATAGAATTATAAATTAAATATATCTTTGAATTTTTAAATTTCTGATAATAGAGACCATTTATAATTAACAAAGTACCGATTTTGGGCGTTTTAGGGGTGTTAATCCTTCCCTAAACGTAATCGACCACGAATCCTTTTTTACTAAAATTTTTGTTATAAGCATATCAGTTTTATCTTTTAAATAATATTTTATTCAAAACTATTTTAAAAGATTATTTTTAGATATTTGACCTACCTAACCCAAAAAAGGTCAATGCGACTCCAAAAATATTATTTTATAAAAATCATTTATTTATTCATTTTAAATTTTCCCCGCTAAGTAAAAATTCGTACCCGGGCGAAAACCGGTTACGACAAATAATACTTAATTTATTACTTTAAATCAAATATTAAAAGTTTATAATAAAGATTTTTTTTTAATCTAGAAAATATATTAGCTAAACTAAGGCTCGTTCATGCTTCCCATAAATAAAAATTGTAAACAACTTGAATGCCCCAAAACTTTACTCAAAAAAATAATTTCAATTAGCTATTTTTGTTACCTTTAGTAAAGATAACAACTCTATCACACAGCACAACTCGCCCATGCTGATTAATTTAACTTAACGCAACAGCCAATGTTGTTCATTATTTATTTAACTTCCCTTACGAGTTTTGTTGTTGTTGAATGAAGATATGATAGTAATAATATTTTTGAACACTTTATTTCTTTTTTATTTGAATAAAAAATTAATTGTAGAATTTAAAAAATTAATATGGTAGGTGTTTAATAACAAATCATTTCATTAATGTCAGGAATGAAAAAAAAACCTAAAAATTTAAATTTGATCTGGTGACACTTTTAATTAGGATAGGGTGGATGAAAAATAATGTTTTACAACTTGAACTATAGTCTCAGGCATAGAGTGAATGGACTTTCTGTTTATAGTGGGTGAGACATTAAATTATTACCGTAAAGAATGCGCGGCTCATAATTATATTTATCTACTAAATTTCATAAATAAATATATTTTAAAAATATTATAAAACGTCCTTTAAATTATATTTTTATATAAATCTATGGTCCGAGTTCAGATAAACATAAGAAAATCAGTATCACCAAACTTATTAATTCATAAAGCTAAAAGGAGTTGATATTATATGTCATCACTTTCATGTGAATTGGACGCTTCTTATCAGAAACAAAATAACAAATTAAAAAAACACGTGAGCTCTACACCTAAACAGTAAATCTCACCCGTCCAAAAAGTTGGATGCCTAGAAATTGAAAATAAATAAAAAACGGCAGGGAGAGAGATGTGGTGGCCAAGATTTCAGCCATCTTTATCAGTGCAGCCTTTGGTATAATGTTGACGTCCTTTTTTTCAGTTAAGAAACTTGGAACTCACACATTTTAAGCAATGCTTCAGCCCCACACTCCCTTTCTCATGCGATGCACTTCGACAGTAATTATGACGTGAGACTTTCTGCTACACAACTTGTGTGCCAGTTTGTTCAGTTATATAAAAAAAGGTTTACAGCAGCAAACAATTCCCTAAAAAGCAATAACCAAAGTAGATATATAGGAGGAAAACAATGAATTGTAACGTAAGCAAAGATAAGCAGACAATGATAGAAAGCAAGGGCGGTGGCCAACAAAGTTCAGGGTCTTAGAACGTGCCTACATGTGATGCCATATTAATTGGATTTTGAGATACGTGCATACATAGATGCGTATGGTTTGGTTTGCACAAGTTGGCCAAATTGAATTTTGATTAAAAGCGCTTTGGTAATGTTTTCATATGAGCAGTAGTTGCGGGCTAGCTGGATTCCTGGGTTATCTCTAACCCACACCGCCTTCTCATGTCACTCATGCCATATTCATTCTCATTGTATCTCCATCTATTTTGTTTATTAAACTTATGATCCTTGTAATATTATAATATATTGGATATTTTTGCAGTCCCCAACTTACTAATACCATATATATAATTATAAAAAAATAGTTTTTTATGCTTGTCAAGAAAATAAGCAGAATGTTCTAATAAAATAACTTGGAGATTCATCCAACAAAATCAAGTGTGTAACTCGGTTGATCTAAATTAGTCAAATAAAAAGGACAACAACAAAAAATAACTTAGAAATTGCATCACGAGTCCTAACTATAAACTAGATCCAAGTTTACTTTAACTCTTTCATATAATCATTTATAAATATATATATATATCAAATATATATATATATATATATATATATATATATATATATATATATAAAAGATTGTAGGTCAATCCATGAATCGTTAAACTACATCTTGATTTAAGGATTTGAATAAAAATTTATTTGTCATTAATCTTATTTACGTTTTTCATTTTAGTTATTTGTTGTTTTGCGGATCAGATTACTCTTTTATTAATTTAATTTGTTTAAATTTTATATAGATACTAGTTGATTATGATTTTTAATAATTTGAAACTAATTGTAAAAATGTATTCGGGGATGAACTTAGGGGGAACAAGTGGGGTGATCGCCCCCTAAAAATTTAAAATTGTAATATATTTTAGTTTTTTTATATTTTTTATTGAAAATCTGTTTTCGTCTCCTAAAATTTTATAAATTCGAGTTCGTCGCTGAAATTTTATAAGTTCAAATTCGTCCCATAACTTAAAATCACGTGTCTCTCCCTAAGATGTTTTGTTATTTACATGATTTTTTGGATATCCCTTGGAATAGTTAAACCTACTGTCATACTATGTGAGATGTTTAATATCAAGATCTCATAAAAATGCCAAAAGGATCAATATGATATCGCCTCACATGATCATGGATGGCAGTAAATTAAATTCAAAATCAAACAACCAAATTTTATTTAATATTATAAACTATAAACTAGTACATCAAAATGTGATTGTTAAATATTTTAAATAATAGTCATGTAAATTATAATGTTGTGAATAGGGTAAATTAAATTAAAAGAATTATATTTATAATAAATATTATGATATTCAATTTAAATTAATCGATTAAAAATTAAATAATAATTTTTATAAAAAGTTTAATAATATTAATCCTCTAATAAATAAGAAAATCTATTATCTTTTTTTTTAAATGAAGGTATAAAGGTACTTGAAGCCTTCAAACGTTTGAAAAAATCAATATGGTCTATAGACTTATTTCGCTCTTAATCTGGTACTTAAACTAAGAAAAAAAACTACATTGCTAACATGATAATCCATATTGAAATGACATGATAAAAAAACTTAATTGATTCTTTTAGAAGATTCGAAGATTTAATTAATTTTTTAAAAAGTACAAGGCTTTATTTATTTTTATAAGAATAAAAATATTTTACTAAAATAAAAATATTATTAAAAATAAAAAAATAAAAATATGACTACAAACAAGGTAAACTATAAATTATTAAAACAATAAATATTTAAATATATCCTCAAAAAAGTCTCAATGGTCTATCATTCATCTGAGTTTACTTCTATTTATTAAAAATACTTTCAATTAATATTTAATAAAAAATTATTATTTTTTAAATATTTTATATATACATTAAGACACAATGATAATATAAATTTTCGTATAGTCATACGTATTCAATTATTTTTGTAACCAATCACTCAAAAGTTTTTCATATTTATAATTTAATCATATATCATTCATTTATGTATATAAGAATACCGTACGCATATATACATATATGTATATATTTAAATTATATATTCATATCATATAACTATAGAGACATACGTATACTTTTATATTAGGTGAAACGAATTTAAACTTATAAAATTATAAGATGAAAATAAATTTTCACTAAAAAATACATAGAAAAAATTTAAAATATATAATAATTTTAACCCAGCCTCTGCCTAGATCCATCCTTACATATAAACACATATATTTTTACTCGAGCGTAATTAAAACATATCATATAATCTAAACAATATTTAATAATACTATCAAATATTATATATATGTAAAATATATAAGAATAATAAATAAAAATGAAGATAAATTAAATTTATTTATAAAGCTGTAGAAATTCCGATTGATGTAATGACTGCCTAATATGAAAATAATCATTTGTAAGAACATATTTTAAAAACACGCTGGGTATAATATAACTCATTTGTTCGAAGGGTGTAGTTATATGAAAATATCTTGTAGGATGGGTGATATCTACCACGTTTTCTAAGGGTAAGGCGGCTTCCTCACCCATGTAAGGTGTTGAAAATAAATTTCTCATATAGAGTTTTATTCAAAATATTTCTTGAATTGGGGTATTTGTTACAGTAATTTTATTGGTCGTTCAATGTTTCATAGGTCGTTAAATGTTCATTGCGACAAAACCTCCTCTGTTGTAGTAACTCTTATCTCTTCCCTCGCTGTTGCAGCTCCATAGGTCGACAAATTCTCCATAGGTTACCGTGTGCTCCTGAAGGCCTATGAAAGTCGCCAAGTACTCCTGGAGACCTATGGTTGTCACTGTAAATATCATCATACTTAAGTAAATAATTATTCGACTGCACTATATGAATTTTTTTTTTCATTACATCATTCAAACATTTTTGCCGGATAAGGCAGAGGAAGGTAAACCGTTTTTCCACATCAAATTTTGGAAATTCAAATAAAGATTGAGAAACAAGTAAAATACCCTCACCAATCTCGTGCATTTAATCAGAGGAAAATTCAATTCATCCAGACAATAAAGTGGAGCGCCTACCAGATTTACCAGTCGCAAACAAAATTTTTAAAAAAAATCTCTCCCCCATGTATAAAAGGAGCCTTTGCGCCACAATAACGTCCTATAACCTCTGTTTTGCTTGTTTTGCCTCAAAAGCAATCCTTTTCCTTTTCCCAAAACACAGTTGAATTCTTGACTGCAAGTTGTAATGGAGTGGATTCGAGGGGATACCATTGGGTTCGGAAGTTTCGGTACTGTCAGTATGGTACTACCCAAAACTGGGTTTTCCAAATCTCCTTTAATAGCTGTCAAGTCTTGTGAAGTCATCGACTCTGTTTCACTGAAAAACGAGAAGGAAGTGCTTGATCGAATCGGTTCTTGCCCGCAAATCATCCGTTGTTTAGGAGATAATTACACAGTCGAAAAGGGTGGGGAGTTGTATAATTTGTTCTTGGAGTACGCTGATAAAGGAAGCTTGGCTGATCAGGTGAAGCAAAGCGGCGGGATTTTGATGGAATCCGATGTTAGGAGATACGCAAGATCGATACTTAGAGGGCTACGCTTTGTTCATTCAAACGGGTTCGTTCACTGTGATATTAAGCTTCAAAATATTCTCTTGTTTGGTAATGGTGATGTGAAGATAGCTGACTTTGGATTGGCGAAGAGAAATGGGGAAGAACAGAGGAGGGTGGAAATCAGGGGAACTCCTCTGAATATCGCACCAGAGTCGGTCAATGAAAACGTGTATGATTCAGCGGTGGATATTTGGGCACTTGGATGTGCCATTGTTGAGATGTTTACTGGGAAGCCCGGTTGGAATTTCAAACCAGGGACAGACCTGGCGGCTTTGTTGATTAAGATTGGGGTTAGCGATGAATTGCCTGGAATTCCTCGAGAGTTATCCGAGGAAGGAAAAGATTTTCTCGGAAAATGCTTCGTTAAGGATCCAAAGAAGCGATGGACGGCTGAGATGCTCCTGGATCATCCATTCATGGCCGGTGATGATGACATCGTTTCACTGAATCGATGCGAAGAAGAAGAATCAACATCCCCAAGATGTTCATTTGAAGAATTCTCAGCTTCACCAAGATGTCCCTTTGAATTCCCAGACTGGGTTTCAACTCAATCAAGCTCTGTTCCTTCCTTCTCCATTTCCTCACCTTGGGATCGAATTCGTGAATTGGCTTGCGATAAAGCAGGCAATTGGACAATTTCAGAGAGCTGGATCACATTGAGGTAGAAGAAAATCAATAGAGTTTCATAGCCTTCGATCAAATCTGATGGCTTTGATCCAATTAGTGGTGGTTTCTTGTATTTTTTTTAATTGTAAATGATTAAGTAAAAAAACATAGATAAACTGACTTTTTCTTTTCTGATGAGGACTTCTTATTGGCCACTACATAGTGTACAGTTGATTCGTTAACAAATTCCCAATACCTTTTCCAGCAAATATTAAAAGCATGGCATTTTGCAAGAATTTTGGTGGCATGCGTCTGTTCAAGTTCCAAATTTTACCTAATACAGTTCATAAAAATATTGTTAATCAAACTAAAATTTTGAATTCGGTTAATAATGATTTTTCGGCATCCATAAAGTACAAAGGTATAGGCTGTAGGCTGCCGACACCTCTGTGAAACAAGCCCGTCGGCGCAGGATAAAACGATTTGGTTGGACTTTCGGATTCTACAATATTTTATTCACCCACCAAACTCAAAGCAAATTAATTGGGGATTATGCAGGTTAAATATCAAAACTAGGTCTTGATATTAATTGATTAATATATTATACAGCTATGCGACCACGAGAATACAAATAATTAAAGGCTCGAGAGCCACGTTATAAAGTAGTGGATCCACTGCCACGCACATGATTGGCATGCCAATGCCACTCCAACAGATGTATGTATACTAAATCAACGTGTTAAATGTGATTCATAAGCTAATGAATAATAACAACCCCAAATGTCCTCCTTTCACAAGTGACGCGCACTGGTTTGTTGTCGTGAAGACTTTGATTATTGCAAGAGAATTACAGTTACGTTAACTTGGACATAATTAGGAGTGAGTTATATACTTCAATTATGACGAAAATTGGAATGGCTGGTAATTTTCATGGTGTACCTTCTGATGCAGCATTGACGACTATTGCAGCTCAGCAGAGCATTGAGATTGAGATCCGCCGGCGATGGGAATACTCCATGTCACTAAATTCTGAGCTAGAGTAAATAAATTTGAGATCATATATATTTGATTTTTTTCAAAAGCAAAATAAGAATTTTGAAAGAATTATTTATAGGTTCGTCTAAAAAATCATGAATTTTAATATATATCGGAATTTTGAAGAATTTTTATTGAGAGGGTCAATTTATATGTTTTCGATACTAACAGGGATTCCCTGGGTATTTGCACCAATTAATATTTGGTTTATTTAATTCATTTGAATTGTTAAATTTAACTTAATTAAAAATTATAAATATTTGAAATCCAAAAAAAAAAAAATTCGCGTCTCGAGTCAAGTTTTTTTCAATTTTAATAAAATAGACACGAGAAATAAAAAAAATATTATAATTTATTCTTATGAAATATAAATTATATTTAACTTTATTTTTATCTAAATTTAAATGTAATCCACTTGTCAGTTCGTTTATTTCTGTAATGTACACAAATACAAAACTTATCATTTTAATTTGAACTCCCCCACAGTTGCAGAAACCAGGAAAAATCAAGAAGCTGGTTGTAAAATTCCGAGATTCAGCAATATCTTCAACTAGGTGATTAATGATTCGAGCACCTCGTACTCGATTCGGTCAAAACTCGATAATATTTTTTATAATTTTAACTCGAACTCAAACACGACTCGAGACCTTAAAGAGTTGAGTTAAGTAAAGTCCAACTCGACTCGATAAATTCACGAGCAACTCGTTAATATTTTTTATAAATTTTTAATAATTATTTTTAAAAAAAATATTTCATTCAAAAATTACTAATTTACTAATAGATAATAAAAATAAGATAAATGACTAAATTAGTAGATTTTACCTATAGTAAAAAAATAAGATAAAAATTTCAGTGAGCTTAATGAACAACGAGCTGAGCAACAAGCTTAACGAGCACGAGTCGAGCAAAATTTTAACGAAATTAACAAGCAACGAGTCGAGTCAAACAACAAAATCTTTTAACTAGCACGAGTCGAACACCGTCCAACTCGCGATCGACTTGCTCGATAAGCACTCTATATTCGACTCCATGCTGTAGCATGGATCAATATGGCAGAACTCAAGTACCGTACAGTTTTGGTCTTGGGCTTTTATAACCCACATTCCAAATAATATTCAATTTTTTCCCATATCAATAACGGTCAATTTGAATGTGGTATTTAGCCAATTTTGACTGTATACCAAATCAACTTGGCTACTCAACATTATTCTATGTTCATTCGCTGATTCTAACTCTAATATGTTAAAATTAATAATTTCAAAATTTTGAAATACATGGGATGAAAAATTAAGGATTTTTTCTTAAATTTTATTTTTTATTTGTTCGATTCATATAAAATTGGTTATTTATTATTGAAAGCTTCATGATAATATTTTGGTTCGATTTCCTTTTACTTAAGAGGGAAAATGACAACATTTTAAACGAGAAGGATGATGATAATGCTCATAAATACTACCATGGGGACCATTAGTTATCCAAAACCAAAATAAATACATTACTTATTAGTAAATTTAGGATTCCTTGAAAATTAAGGGTCCGTGTCGTTTTTGAAAATATAAATTAACTTAATTTTCATTTTCTTATACAAAACGTTGAAAAAAAATATTTTTTGTTGTAAAATTAGAAAATGATTTTTAGAAAATAAAAATAAAATAAATTAAAAATATAAAAACATAAAAAATATATTTTCAATAATTCCATTAAATTTTTAAAAAAAATTGAGAAATTAAAAAACACTAGATTTAGATTTTTAACTAAACTTATACGGATTCAAATCATTTTAACAATATTCTTAATTTAATATAATTTTAACAATAATTTTTTAATGGTATCTGAAACCCTCAAACTTTTGTAAAAAAATCATTAAGTCTAATTTTTTTATACTCAATTCAGTCCTTAAACTAATTGTTTTAGTAATTTAATTTTGTAGTATTTTATATTTAATCTATTAAATATCTTAATAATTATTTATATTTTATATTTCAATAACTTATTAATTTTTTTGAAAAATTAGTTAAGTCCTTAAACTTTTTAAAAGAATCAATTACTCCCTCAAACTTAGCCAAAAAATCAATTAAGCTCATCCACCAGATCATTGTCCATCATATACTACCACAACAACGTCGTGAACTATAACAACAATATTATATGTTCTCATGTAAACTTTGTCAACGGTTATGTAAGTGTAGACCTGGTAAAATTGACTCAAACCCGAACCGAGACTCGAACTGGTGATCTAAATACGACTTGAACCCGAAAAAATCGAAGTCGAGCCGAATTTTACCCGAATTGAACCGAAACGACCCAAATTTTAGCCAAACTGAAAGTAACCCGAATCAAAAGTAATCCAAGTCGAAAACAACCCGAACTGAAAGTAAACAAACCAAAAATAACCTGAATCAAAAGTAACCCAAATTCAATTTACCCAAAATCCGATTTAAACCGAACATTGATTCGATTTTAACCCAATAATTGAGTCAAGTGTATGAAAATACTAAAATAACTTATTAAATTGGTTTTCAGTTTATTTAAATCAAATTATGAACTATTAATGAGTTAATTGCATCATATATCCCCAATCTATGATGCTCATTTCAAATTAGTCTCTAAACTTTTAAACATTTCAATTTCATCCTTAAACTATGACTATTATTCTAAATTAGTTCTCAAACTTCTAAACATTTCATTTTCATCCCCAAGCTAGATCTTAATCCTAAATTGGTCCCCCAAGCTTTTTCAATATTTCGAATTTATCCTAAATTATTCGTATATACTCATCACAAATCTTATTAATAAAATCATTAGGCAAATTATATTGTTATATGTTTGAAAACAATATAATTTAGGTGAAACTATGGTTGAAATAGACTACATATTTGGATGAATTTGGAGATGAAATTGAAAGATCTAAAAGTTTAGGGACTAATTTAGAATGAGATTCATAGTTTGGGGATGAAATTCAAATGATCAAAAGTTTAAGGACTAATTTACAATGAGAGTCATTGTTTAAGGATGAAATTGGAATATTTAAAAGTTTAAGGACTAATTTGAAATAAGAGTCATAGTTTAAGACATATGGTACAATTAAATCATTATTAATTTAATATTTTACTTTTGAAACTACTAAAATAACTTTCCAAAACTATTAAATTAATTTACAATTTATTTTAATTCTTTTTTATATGAAAAAATACAGTTATTTAAATTTAATATAAATAACTTATTTTTATAATATAAAGATATATAATTTTATTTATAATTTAAGATTAAAATGTTATCATTGATATAATATAATATCATTTGACCCGACTTGAATCCGACCCGAATTAAGTCTAAACCCGAAATGACCTTAACTGAACTCGATCTGAATGACTCGTTTGCCACCTCTATGTAAGTGTCATGATTAGGGCTGTAAATGAGACGAGACAGATCGCGAGTTACTCAAGATCGACTCGATCAAGGCTCGATAAATACTCGGATTGAATGGACTCGAGCTCGACTCGAGTTCTTAACGAGCCAAAACAAGCTACTTGATATTCGACTCGAAAAGCTCTTGAGCAGCTCAAAAATATAATATATTAAGATTTTATTTTTTTAAATAAATTATTAATAATATTAATATTTATGTATTTATTTTTTTAAATACATTAAGTTTTTCACGTATTTAAGGTTTAGGTTCGAGTTTAAGTTTGAGGCTTCAATCGAGTTAAGTTTAAGAATTTTTTTTTCATTTCGAGCCTTTTCGAGCTGCTCACGAGCTCCATTTCAGGATTTCGAGTCGAGCTCGAAAATTTTAAGCTCGTGAGTTTTCGAGTCGAGTCGACCTCCATTTTAGAGTTTTCGAGTCTAGTCAAGCTCAGCAATACTCGAACTCGACTCGGCTCGTTTACACCCTTAGTCATGATAGTCAATGTTTGATTCTGTTAGTCAAGGGGTTAAATTGATTTTTTTCTATGTTTAAGGATCGCATTGAGCACAATAAAATTTCAAGAGCTACACTATTATTTTTCTCAAAAGTTGAGTCTTACATACCACTAAACATATTTTTATTTTAATGATAATTTTATTCGCTCATGTTTACAATAATATTTTAGTGTATTTTTTTAATTTAATTGATGTCTAATATTCATTAACATTATATTCTTATTATAAACTAAAATAATTTTTGTGTTATAAAATTTCTTATCATCTTTATTGTTTTATATTTGAATAACTCACATATTAAATTTATGCAATAAAATATATCGAAAAGACAATGAAATATTTTTTAATAAAATATAATTATTTAACAAGTATTTGTTCATCTATGTAAATACCAAATATATTTTAATAAAATTTGTGTATGACAATTTCGTAAATAATAAATAACATAAAACAATACAAAAATTTTAATTCATTGTTCGTTTCGATAGGGTAGGGTGAATTAAATCTATCTTTCCTGGTGTGAATTTCTGGTTTTGGGTTTAGAAATGTTGTTGTGGTCTGTGCTTCGTTGTGCTCTTTATGTTTCTGAATGGGTTTGTTAGTTTAGGGGCTGGTGGTGCTAGCTCATAATTGATGGTTCATCTCGTTGTTTCTTAGGTGTATTCCGAGTCTGTACCATTTACCTAGTTGTTGAGCACTCATTTCCTCCACCTAGATTTAAAGGAGATTTTTAATAAGCACTTAACTTAAGTTTTTTTTAATAAAAATATTATTGCCTAGCAAAAAAATACAAAATTTAATCAAATTAAATTCATTAATTAATAAAAATGTTTAAATGAAAATTTAACCTAAAACTTGATCCTAAGGTAAAGAAACTATTTTTTAATCACCCAACATTTAAGTATAGATTCTAAAATATCTAATTACTAAAATAATATTTATTTTATTGTACGATAGATGAAGAAATAAGGAGAAAAAAAAACCATGGCCATATATGTTAGTGTGCAATGGTCTGAAATGAGCCGATTGCTTAGCTGGCTTCTCATAGTTAGTTTGTTAGAGTTAGTTAAGGTTGTTGTTAACAGTTGAAACTACTAGAGCTTCTGCTAGAGTTTCTAGAATTGCTTCTAATCAATTGTATAAATATCGCTCTTTGTGATTGAGAGATATACATAATCATATAATGAAGTGAATTCAGTAATCTTGCTTCTTGCTTCTTCCTTGTTTCCTTTATTTCTTCTTATGTCTGTCGAGTATTATAGTGAAACTATAACATGGTATCATTTGCCAAGATCTGGAGTATCTTGCTATCCGCTGCTCGGTATTTCTCTCGTTTTACCTTACGTGATGCATGGAAGCTTGGTTCTTCTTGGTAACTGATTTGGCTGTTGCAAGGTAGCTGCAACTCTTGGAGCGTTGTAAGTAGGTGGTAAGGTGATTTTCTACTCAGCTTCTTGTTGATTTCTTGCTCGTTACCTCCCTATGGCACCCTCTTCGGTTAGTTTAACAGTTCAGCATATTCCTAAGCTTGTGAAGTTGTCTGAGAGCACTTATCTCTTGTGGAAACATCAAGTAACATTAATTATTGATGGATATGGATTGTTGAAATATGTGTCTAATGATGCTTCTGCTCCTTGTGAGTCTGTTATGAACGAGTCAGGACAAGAAGAAGAAAATCCTGCCTTTGTGGTTTATATGCAGCAAGATAAGCTGTTAGCTTCTTGGCTCCTAACCATAATAAGTACGGAAGTCCTTCCTCACCTCACTGGTATGATATCCACACTCACCATTTGGAGTGCCATCACAAGACTTTTTGGTGCAAGGTCTAGTGCAAAGGTGACTGCTCTTAGACATTGTCTTCATTCGCAAAGGAAGACTGGTTCGACCGTAAGCGAATATCTGGCCAAGGTAAAATCCATTTGTGACATGCTGAATGTTGCAGGAAGTTACTGAACAATAACACGTCAGTGTTCTCTTAGCTGGATTATCCATGGAATTTGAGTCTATCATTGCTATAGCCTCGCGTGCTTCTTTATCATTAGATGTTTTAACCGAAATGCTTCTTGACTGTGAAGCTCGACAAAAACTTTTCCTGTGTGAGAGTGCATATGTTAATATGCCAACTCGTTCTTGTGATAAGGATTCTCAATAATCGAGTTCCATGGCTGGCAATGCTCAATCTCAATCGTATTTTAATCCAGTAAGGAGTCAACAAAGTGACAGCTTACGTGGTAGAGGTCGTGGTCGCTTCAATAACTCTAATCGACCTTAGTGTCAACTGTGTGGAAAATTTGGTCATGTAGTTCAGAAATGCTATCACAGGTTTGATTGCGAGTACTCTTAGGTGGTTGACTCCTTTGTGTTAGTTAATGATGGGTTGAAACAATCTCGCAGTGTCTCGGGTGAAAAGCAGCAGACTACTGCTAGCATTCACGCATATGGTCACTCGATGAGTCCTGGGTTTCCTCAATCTCCTATGTTTTTTTATCATCATGTTGCTAACTCGGTTTTTCCTGTTGTGCAGTCGTTTGGATTAGTTCCCTATTATCAGGGTGGTCTTTTGTTCACTCTTCCGTATCCGGTGTCAATGGTTCCTATGAATGTAGCTTCTGGTGATTCTTCCTTTGGCCCTAGTGCTGGGAAGAATCCTTTTAGTTCTTCAATGCCCTCCTCACCAACAGCCTTTGTCTCCACAGTACCTTCTGGTAATTTTTCAACCAACGCTACTGACACAATTTGGTATCCAGATACAGGAGCAACACGTCATGTCACCAATGATCTATCTTTGTTTAATTCTGGTACTACTTACACAGGTAAAGATACATTGCTTATGGGAAATGGAGAGGGTGTTAAGATCTCTCATATAGGACAATCATGTTTACTAAGCAACTCGAAGCCATTGTTATTACAAAACATGTTGCATATGCCGAGTATAAAGAAGAATTTGTTGTCTGTGTCACAGTTCACTCGTGACAATAAAGTTTTTATCGAATTTCACCCGTTTGAATGCTTTGTGAAGGACATGAAAAATCATGAGGTTCTATTGAAAGGGAGGCTCACGCGTGATGGACTATATCAACTGCTGCCACACACTACAAAGGACTCCAGCTGGAAGTTGAACCATATCTCAAAAGCATCCAACTCACTAGATTTGTGGCATAAGCGCCTTGGTCACTCCTCGATAGCTGCTGTTCGAGCTGTAATGAAGGCGTGTAAAATTGTCCCTAGTGAAAATAAATTGTCTCGTGTTTGTACAGCTTGCTTACAAAGCAAAGCTCATAAAATTCCGTTTTGTACATCTTTAACTAAATATAATAAACCATTTCAATTGGTTATCTTAGATGTATAGGGTCCAACACCAATTGTTTATACAGATGGGTTTGCTTACTATGTCTCTTTCATAGATGTTTACAGCAGGCACACTTGGATTTATCTGCTTAAAAGAAAATCTAAAGTTATGCAGTGCTTCCTTAATTTTTTTAAGATGATTGAAGTTCAATTTGACTCCAAAATTAAAGTCTTACAGACCGATGGAGGTGGAGAATATCAATCCCTTAAAGGATGGTTTCTTGAAAATGGTGTTCAACAGAGGGTCTCGTATCCAAGCACCTCTGAACAGAATGGGAAAGTAGAAAGGAAGCATAGACACGTTATTGAAATGGGTTTAACTTTGCTAGCTGGGGTTGCACTACCTTTGAAGTTCTGGAGTCATGCCTTTGTTTCAGCAGTACACTTGATAAATCGACTGCCAACTGAAGTGTTGAATGGTAAATCACCCTTTGAGGTTCTTTATCAGCAAGCTCCAGATTATTCCATGCTTAAAGTCTTTGGATGTGCTTGTTTCTCTCTTTTGAGACCGTTTAATCAGCACAAGATGGATTTCAGGTCGAAACAATGTGTGTTTCTTGGTTATCTCCCTTCATACAAAGGGTACAAGTTTTTAGATGAGAATGAGAGGATTTTAATCTCACGAAATGTTGTGTTCGATGAAGAAGTGTTCCCTTATTCTGAGGGAAATGCATTATGTCAAAGTTGCGATAACACGAGTCCCTCGATCAGCGTTTTACCTGTAATAAAGTCAACGAAGGTTCAAATCAGGCTGTCAACGTAACACCAAATTCAGCCCGTGATTATGGGCAGCATCCTGGCACGTATCTGCCTGATTCGTCACCAGTAGTTACTGCTATAAAGGACAGTGTGTATGCGGATAGTTGTTTAACAACACCTACTGAGGAAGATGATTCAGGAAAGCATGCGTCTCATACATCAAGTAGTAATGTTGTTCGAAATGAGCTAGGATTTTGTAAAGGATCACAACCTGCTGAAGAACAATATGGTATAGAGCAATTTAATGTTCTTCCTATGGTAACCCGAAGTAAGAGTGGAATTTGGAAACCTAAAGTTTTTCAAGTGGCCTGCTATGATAAAAAGCCAAGAACGATTCGAGAAGCCATGAAAAGTTTAGAATGGAGAGCTGCAGCTCAAGCCGAATACGATGCACTAGTAAAAAATAACACATGGATACTTGTTTCTCTCCCAAGTGGTAGAAAACCAGTAAGCTGCAAGTGGATTTTTAAAATCAAAAGGAATGCTGACGGTTACATAGCAAGGCACAAAGCTCGACTTGTGGCCAAGGGCTTTCTGCAACAGCCAGAAGTTGATTAGTATGAAGTTTTCAGTCCTGTGGTCAAACCAGCGACTGTGCGTGTTGTTTTATCACTTGCATTATCGAAGGGGTGGTCGTTAAGGCAAGTTGATGTCAACAATGCGTTTCTAAACAGAGTCTTAGCTGAGGAGGTGTATATGATACAACCCCCAGGCTATGAGCAAGGTGATGGTAGCTTGGTCTACAAACTTAACAAAGCCATCTACGGGTTGAAGCAGGCTCCTCGAGTGTGGTTCGATAAACTCAAGCAGTATTTGGAGGATCAAAAATTTGTATTGTCAAGGTCAGATGCCTCGCTTTTTATCAGGGAAACTGTTGGCAACATTATATATTTGCTCGTGTATGTCGATGATATCATTGTAACTGGAATGTGTGAACAAGAAGTATAGGATGTGATTAATAAACTCAATGGTCAGTTTGCTTGAAAAGATCTGGGGGTTTGAATTTTTTTTCTAGGAATTGAGGTATATCGAACAGGTGGTGAAATCATTCTAAGCCAACAGAAGTACATACGTGATCTCCTGTGCAAGAGTGGCCTCGAAGATGCTAAAGGACTCCATACGCTTATGGCTACGGGTTGCAAATTGACTGCTGATACTAGGTCACCAGTTAAGGATGCTACACAGTATCGGAGTATAGTTGGTACGTTGCAGTACGTTGTTATCACACATCCCGATGTTGCCTTAACAGTGAATAGGGTATACCAATTCATGCAGTCTCTGTGTGATGCTCATCTTCAGGCGGTAAAGCACATATTAAGATACTTAGAGGCCACTGTCGATTTTTTCCTTCAATTTTCAGTATCACCTCGCTTTCCCTTGATAAGGTTTGCTGATGCAAACTGGGGATCAGATGACAGACGTTCGACCTTCGGTTACTGCATTTACTTTACGGGGAACTTAGTTTCCTGGGGCTTTCGTAAACAGCAGGTGGTAGCTCACTCTACTGCAGAAGCTGAGTATCGCAGTGTGGCGTGTGCTGCTGTTGAGATGGCATGGCTTGAGTCCCTTTTAAGTGAACTACGTATGACTGTTCATGGAAAATTTGTCTTGTGGTGTGATAATTCTAGTGCTGTTGTAGTATGTGCGAATCCAATTCTTTATTCCAAATTTAAACAGTTGAGCTTGATATGTTTTTTGTTAGAGAGATGGTGGCTGCTGGAAAACTCTCTGTTCATGAGGTTTCTGCTTTTGAACAAGTGGTTGATGTTCTAACTAAGCCATTGTCTGCTCCTATGTTTCTTAAACATTGATAGCGGCTACTTGTGTCTCAAATTCCAGAAATGTCTTAGATTTCAAGGGTTGAGGAGTAAACAAGTAGAATTTGCAGTAAAAGATGGTTTCTTAAACAATGAGGTGTTTGCAGTATAGGGAATGTTAGTGTGAAATGACTTGGTCTCGTGGAGTCAGTTTCTTAAACAATGAGGTGTTTGCAGTAGGGGGAATGTTAGTGTGAAATGACTTGGTCTCGTGGAGTCGGTTTCTTAAACAATGAGGCATTTGCAGTAGGGGGAATGTTAGTATGCAATGGTCTGAAATGAGCTGGTTACTTAGCTGGCTTCTCATAGTTAGTTTGTTAGAGTTATTTAAGGTTGTTGTTAACAGTTGAAACTGCTAGAGTTTCTAGAATTGCTTCTAATCAATTGTATAAATATAGCTATTTGTGATTGAGAGATATACATAATGATATAATGAAGTGAATTCAGTAATCTTGTTTCTTGCTTCTTCCTTGTTTCCTTTATTTCTTCTTATGTTTGTCGAGTATTATAGTGAAACTATAACAATATCTTCCTTGAGTTTATATTGGTCAATCATACTGATTACATTCAAGTTTCAACCACCTTTTTTCAAATTATTTTTAACGCAAGTAAGAAACCAAAAGGAAACTCTCTCTTATGTTCCTCTGATTATGGATCAAGAGGCAAAGATCGATCGTTTGCCGATGAATTTGTTGACTCATATCATATATTGATGATAATTACTTCTTTCACCGATTTAGTCCAGTAAGTCTTTTTTCTTTTTATGGGGTATTATTTATTTTTTATGAGCTTTTTTTATTAAAAAATAGTTTGTGAGTTTATGACGACAAATTTGAAATTTGCTACAGTTTATGTATGTAGGGCAAGTAGGGTTTGTAAGCACTAGCGGATGCAATTCGAATTTCTTTGTACTGTCATTCGAATTTCTTTGTACAATTATTTATTTTATTGAAGGCGTACGCCTTAAAATTTTATTGTGCCTATATTGGAATTTGAATTATTTTATAGGGTCCGTTTGTTACATTGAAAATGTTTTCTGATGTTTGGTTGATTTTTCTGAAAATAATTTCCAAAATTTATTTTCTATAAACAAGCATTCATATTTTATGAATTTTCTTATTTTTTTAGTTTTATTAAATTAATTTTATTATTATAAAATTATATTTTATAATTTTTTGAATATAATAAATAATGTTTTAAATTTTTGAATATGTATCATATTAGAAGCATATATATAGTACCATAATAGCCATAGGTGTATATACTACTAATTTTTCTCATGACAAACTAACCTTTTATTTCTCTAATCGAATATGGTTATAAGCCATTACAATCAAAACCAACAGTCTTGTAGGACCTTAAAACACCCAAGATCATATTCACACCCAGCTAAACAAACAATTTTATAAGCAAAAACTGAATCAAGAAAACAAACATACAAAGAAAGCCCCACCAATTGTTCTATCATCTCATTAACTCATTACTATGCTCTAAACACTTCTTTCTTCTTTTCATCATTTTCCAAAAAATTCATGTTGTTGCAATGTCGACGCTCGTAGATAAATCATAATTTTCCCACTTGACTAATTATTCCGTAAATAAATATGTGTATGCAACCAGCTATGTAGTATAACACAAGAAAATCAAATAGATAATAAAAATCTAGCAAAGCTAACAACATATGGCTACTCCAATAACCACAAATGTCGATCTTACAATTATTGGTGGCGCTTCCACAGCGTTGGTTTCAATGAATTTCTTTGTCACACTAACTTTCTTTGTAATTTTGAAGCATTATTCACAGAATAATCATGAAGTTACGATAAAGATAATAAAGCTGTTGTGGTTGCAAGCTATATATTTGAATCGAAACAATTGAACATATCAACTTCACTGAACTTGAACAAACAATCCAAACATTATTCTCACTTTAATTCTGAAGTAGTCTCGAACTTGAACAAACAACACCCATAGCAGCTCCTAAAAAATCAATAGCAAGCGAAAAGTAATCATCCTAAGAATTAAGTCTCAAAGTCATTAAACTAAGAAAAGTTGAGTGCCTAAAATAAAGATTAAACCATCCCCATTCACCTTTATTGTTTATAATATCAAAACAAGAACTAAAACAATGAAGCAAAACTAGCACTGATCGAAACCATTGAAAACGATTTTCACTAGAAGCCCTGAAAATTAAAATAAAAATAGATGTTCAACTTGAAATTAGAAGCTCTGAAAATCCAAATCAAAGCAACATATCCAAAAGCATAAAATAAATAAAACAAATTTATATTCTAAACCACGAAAACAAATAATACTCAAATCACCATTTGGGGGTAAAAACTAAAAATAATACAAATTTACATACTAAACTATGAAAACAAACTATACACAAATTACCATTTGGAGTAAAAACTCTATATTATAAGTGACAAGTCTGATGGTCAATAGTACCTCAATTTTGTTGAGCACTTCTCTCTTTGTCCCATCAAATGCTCGAACCACACTCTGGCATGTTATCATATGGGAAGTATCTATTGGTAGCATTTTCAGGGTAACCAAAGGCATCACATTAAGGGTAGAGCCATTTTCAATTAACACACTTGGCAAGGCGTGCCCCTTGCAATGAGTGGTGATGTGTAATGCCTTAGCTCGACCTCTTCCTCCAGACGAAATCTTATCATCAGAAAATGAAATGAGATTATCAGCTTGGATGTTGTTAACTAGTCGATCCATCTTGTTGATTGGTATGTCTTTTGGCATAAATGTCTGATTTAAGACCTTCAGAAGTGTCTCCTCGTATGCCTTCTAACTTGGCAATAGTGCTAAAATTGAAATACGTTTTGGCAGGCTATGTAATTGTTCCACGATGTTGTACTCGCTGTGTTTTAGAAATTTCAGGAACTCCACAGCCTCTTCTTCATTTTTTGGCTCATTTACTACTAATGTGTCCTCTTTGAATGGTTCAAGTGGTCTCTGGGGTAAGTTAGACTTTTGGGAGTAGTACTTCTCAACAGTATCCCCCACTTCGTTGACATCTTCCTTCAAAGTGCTCACTTGACATCCATACTTCTAAGGCACTTGTTTGTTGTCCTTGTAAGGAACAGGTCTTGGTGCCACTATCACCACCTTTAATGGTGTTTTATCTGTCGTTTTTCCTTTATGGGTGATTAACAAAGGACGACCCATGCCATATCCTCTTTCGGATTAATCTCTAGTTGCACAAATATCAGCTTCTGGAGTGTCCTGGACTTCCTTGTAGAATTCTAGCTCCTTCATATCCATAATGAGCTGGATCAAAGCTTTAAACTCCGAGCAATCCTGCACTTCATCTCTTTCTTCATTGTGGTAATAATAATTGTTACCATCTTTATATTCTGGTGTGTTAAAATGTGGTATAAGAAATTCTGCTTTTACCATCTTCCTCCATACCCAGGCTATGGGAGACTTTATTTTAGAAACACTTGTCTTGACCCTCTTACTTCTCTCCTCGGTGATTGTATTAACTTTGTTTTCTTGGTGGTTAGGCAGAGGGTTCTGTGCAACGTTTGGTGAGTCTGAATTATTGAAATGAATCCAGTTCTGCATCCGTTGCACGATTCTTTTGAAGGCAAGGCAGTTCTCGATGGCATGTCCCGAAACTCCACCATGATATTCACAATATACATTTTCATAATACCATTTGGGGTATAAGGGCTTTAAATGTTTCACTAGATAAGGTGACACCACATGTGTGTCAAAGAGCTGTTGATAGAGTTCTTTATAAGTCATGGGAATATGATAGAAATATTCTATCTCTCTTTATTTCCTTGGTTCCCTTAAGTCTTTTTTAGAAGTACTTGACGGTACAGCTCGATTGGTTTTGAATTGGAGGCCGTAACACCTTTGCTAGTGTTGAAAGCATTATTGTTATTGATCTCTCATTCTCTTTTCTTTATAGGATGTCTTCTGCTAGACTCACCTTCTTTAATTTTTCCTTGCTTAATGGTCATTTCCACCATCTCCCTGGCCATAACCAATTCAGAGAAGTTTCCGGACAAAATGACAACTAAATGTCCGAAGTAATGGGCCTTCAAGGTATGCACGAAGATCTTCCTTATCTCTTTTTCATCTAAGAGTAGATGAACTTGCACAACTAAATCCCTTCATCATTTTGCATATTGTCGGAAACTTTCGTTATACTTCTTTTCCATTCCCTGTAGCAAAACACGATTCGGCCTCATGTTGTTCATATGCTTGTATTGTTCCAAGAATGACTTGGTGAGATCTTTCCCTGTCCAAATGTGCGATTGGTTCAACTGATTGTACCACCTGATAGCTGAACCCGATAAACTCTCCTAGAAGCAGTGAATCAGGAGTTAGTCATTTCCTACATATCATGTCATCTTTTGACAAAACATTGTAATGTGAACTAAAGGGAAACTGTTCCCATCAAACCTTTCGAAGTCTGAGACTTTAAATTTTGGAGGAAGAATCAAATCTGGAACTAGGCTTAACTCCAAGGCATCAACTCCATAATAGTCGATGTCCCCTTTAACCGTTTTCATTTGGTCTTCCAACTGCTTGATTTTTCTTCATTTTCTTTGCCTTGTCGCCTTCATCAAAATCTGGTACATGGTAGTTATCCAGATTATTCTGAGGATTGGATACAGAAGTTTGTACTTTTATGGAAGCCGAGGCTTGTGCTTTCGCAGCGGATGAGTCCCCTTGAAGTTCTTGTAGGATTCGTGATGAGATAACCATCTGCGAGGTAGGTGGCACAGTTACTCCTTCAGATGTCCCTGCCCTGGGAGTGCTTGCCTAATTCAAGCTAGATAACTTTACGATGATTTGATCAATCAAAGATTATTGGCTTTTAGTGATCAATTCTAGAGTGCTTTGATTACTCTAACTTATTTTTTTCTTCAAGCTCCCTTGGTAATCTCAGCATGTTCTCTTCGAGTTGAGCAATCTTAGCTTTCATTTTCTTCTTCTTTGAACGGGTATTATGTGGATGAGGTATGTCCAATGCATGGGGAGGTATGTCCAATGCATGGGGTGGTATGTCCAGTGTTTGTTCCTTTTTTTGATAAGACATTTTATGTTAGTTAATGTGAATGTAAAGAAATGAAGAGAAAAATAACAAATGCAAAGTATGTAAAAATGCATGATGCATGAAATTTTCGAGGCACTAATCCAAAAATACGTCTGTTATTATAAATAATCTTTATTGGGACAAAAGTGTTATTTCTTAAGAGACTAAAAACAACTCAAAGGTACTTTTTGACTAAGTCAACTAGACCCCGAACAACTTCTAACATGTTGACAAGTCTTCTTCTTTCATCTTTCACCGGCTGAATACCTTGTCAGACCACTCCAGCTTCTCTCGCCAAACCGTGAAAGTGATGTGCCACTTTTTGTACTTGCTCTAAGAAATCTCGAATGATGATATCTCTGGCTTTCACCCTTTGCTGAGCTTACTCCCAATGAAAACGCCATTGAAATCCTCCATCAAAGGGAACTATCTGAAGCTCACTTGCTTTTTTCTTAAATTTGTTCATAATGGCCTCCAACTCAGATATGGCTCTGCCACCATGTTCATGTTGTCTTTGAAGAGACATCTCCAGATCAGCTACCTTAGTCTTCAACCGTTTGTTATGGTGTTGGCTTTCTAACAAACACCTCTAGGAAGTCTTTAATTGTTCTTTCAGTGTCTCTTTTTCATCTTGTCCTTCAAACTTCCTTTTCAAGTTAATGGCTTCACATTTCCAGTATTCAGAAGATATTTTCATACTAGAATTGTTTTGAACTTGTTCCTGATACCCCTTTCTCAAATCTTCCAACTCAAACCAGACTTTATTCTGTTCCTTTTCTAGCATATCTGCTTGATCCTTTTGAGTATCGACATCTAACTTCCATTGGAATCTTTCAGCCTCTAGTTCTCTTAGCCTTTATTTCAGCTTCTCTTTTTCAAATTCAAATTCTTTCTTTGCTATCTCCAATTTGGAGGGAACTGGTTTAAGATGCTCGTCCATGGTCCGAGTATTTTCATGATCTGGTACGGGAATGGTGTCATTCTTCCTTAACTTTCGTAATTCCAAATAATCTGGAGTAAGCATGTCTTTAGCATCCATGACATCCATATATAATATCTTCTTCCATGACTCAGCTACATATTTGACCGTCTTCTTATAGTTGTCCTCATGGTATGTGAATTCTGATTTAAATATTCCATGTGTAGTTGGGACAAACTGACGTGCCCCATACTACCGAAGAGCCAAAAGACGAGAATATCTGACTCTTCCCTATAATCCAAGTAACATTATGATTCATGAGTCTCTACATTGATAAAGGATGTCACTATGGGTTAACCAAGGGGCTCTCCAAACAATGTCCTTATCTTGAAGGTGCGTGAAAACCTTTACCCATTTTTCTTTCGGGATGCCTTATTTCCACTTTAGTGTAAGGAATTCCCCCAAATAAGAGTAAGTGGTGCTGAATAGGTAGTAAGGAATCTCGGTAGTCTTCTAGATGTGACTATGGATCTAGACCAGAAGAAGCTGTGTGCACCCTATAAATCTTTCTCCCCCGGTCTTTCTGCAATGGTTTAGTGAACGAAAACTTTCAGCTAATATTGATGCATAGGGTTCACTCACCTAGGTAGTTGTTCAAATAGTTCTAATCGCCTCGATGTATCCCAAAGTTTTTGGGAAGATAACCAAGCCGTAGAGACCTAGTGCAAAAAGGTCAATCAACTTCCATTCATCTGGATGATTCTTCATTAATTGCTTGATATGGGTCCATGAAATTCCCTCTCCTTTACCTTTGTGCTGAATACAACCAGTTACCCACTTTTCATCTACCCCTGCAACCTTTGCTAACTCATTCTTGGAGGACTGACTTTTGATATATTTGGTGGTAGACCTTTTCCATTCTGATTCCTTCATAATGTAGTAAAATAGTATACTCTTCAATTGTGGGCACCATGTCTTCTTGATTGAATGTAAAACAGATGTACCCGGGATTCAAAAATTGTATTAAGGCTCGAATTAGGGGCTTGATGAGTGTTCAGCATTGTTAATCTTTGCTCGTTATTTCTTCGATTTTGTGGAGTTATTGCTGTTGATTTGGTTGTGTTATGCCTATTTTCATGCAGGTCTTTACTTTCTAGAATTTGTGACAAAATAGGCAAATTCTGCATTTTTTTATTATTTGGTCACGGCTGGAGACATGTTCACGATGCGGTCTGACGTGGTAGTTTCTAGAAGGTCCAAGTCAGCGGCGGTTTCTAGAAGACTTTATCCGCACACCTTCTGGAAGATTGACGAGTAGAGTTGCATTAGGAGACTAGTTTAAGTTTGAATTTAAATTTAAAAACAATTATCTTTTGTATTATTTTATTATTTTCTTTACTTATCCTTTAGGCTTTGAGAGGCTATAAATACCCGCTTGGGGTAAACCTAAACTCATCACTCAAATTACATTCTTCTTTTCTCTCTAGTTTTATTAAAGTTTTCTCTTTTTACTTTTCAAGTTTTTCCTTTTTTCTTTTATTTTCAAGTTTTTTTTTCAAAATGCTAAGTATGACTTTTGTCATACTTAGCTAAACTTTTCAAAAGCCGAGAGCTGTCGCGATGATTCAATTCCAACGGGAGAATTGAAACGGTCCCTTAATATCTTCGAAATATCTCTCTTAATCTCTGCGCTTAATATCTTCTCTTTACTACGTATTTCCTTTATTTATTGATTGAGAATAAGGAATTTATTTTGACACCGAAACGACAGTTGTCAAATTGGCGCCGTTGCTGGGGATTTCGCCAAAGTTATTAATTTTTGTTTGCTTTTGAGGACTAATCCGAGCACATTAGTGGAGTACGACCCGGAGATTGAAGCTAAAGCTAGGAGACTCCACGCACAGACACTTCGGGAAAGAAGGAGACAACAATCAAATCTAGAAGAAGAATCAAATTCAAGACTAATCTGGGCATATTAGTGGAGTACGACCCGGAGATCGAAGCTAAAGCTAGGAGACTCCACGCAGAGGCACTTCGGGAAAAAATGAGACAATAATCAAATCTAGAAGAAGAATCAAATTCAGGTAATACAAATCCGATAGCCGAACTTACTATTCGGGAGTTAGCCGCGGAACCTACTGAACAAGTGCCTTTGAGCATTGATTTTCCCCAAGGCGAAACTTCATACCAGTTGAAAGCTGGCTTTATTTATCTCCTCCCTACATTCCGCGGATTGCCAAACGAGGATCCACACAAACATCTCAAGGAATTCCATATGGTCTGCTCCAGCATGACGCCACAGGAAGTAACCGAGGACCAAATAAAACTTAGAGCTTTTCCTTTTTCCTTAGCCGATTCTGCTAAGGATTGGTTATTTTATCTTCCTCCTAATTCTGTTACTACATGGGCTCAAATGACTCATCTTTTTCTTGACAGGTTTTTCCCTGCGGCAAAAGTAAGTGAATTACGAAGGAGAATACTTGGAATCAAGCAGTTTGATGGAGAGTAACTCTACGACTATTGGGAGCGGTTTAAGAAGTTATGTTCTAATTGCCCACAACATGGGTTAACTGAACAAACACTCCTTCAATACTTTTATGAATGATTATCTCCCCTGGAAAAGAAGATGGTCGATGCAGCCAACGATGGAGCCTTAGTGAATATGACTCCTACTGAGGCTAGGGACTTAATATCAACAATGACTGCAAATTCTCAATAATTTCACACAAATAATGAACCTTCTCGAAGGGTTCATGAGATAAGTTCATCTTCTTTAGAAAATAAAATCGATAAGCTAATTGAAGTCGTAAACTCTCTTATTTCAGGAAAGATAGGACAAAACCGAGTATGTGGAATATGTGCATTGCCTGATCATCCGACAGACAGTTGTCTACTTATTCAAGATGACACAACATCTCAAGTCAATGCAGTCGGGGAATTTCCTGAGACCTCCCCAAAGAGCTTATAATCCCTACGGCAATACATACAACCCAGGATGGAGGGATCATCCGAATTTCAGCTATGCTCAGAAACCAATACCAAATTAAAGCTATCAATCGAGACCACCTCCACCACAAACAGCCGCAAAAGACATCACTAGAATCAATTATCGAGAGGTTAGCGTTTTCGCATGAAAAGTTTCTGAATCGCACCGAAGCCCACTTACAAGAGTTAGACAAGAAGATGAGCCAACTGGCTCAAACCGTAAGTCACATGGAATCACAAGGTAAGCTTCTGTCTCAAACTGAAGTAAACCCGAGGGAGAACGTCAGTGCCATTACTCTTCGGAGTGGTACAGTAGTGGCGCCACCTATTCCATCAAACCAAGCAGTCAAAAAAGAGAAGAAGACTGCTGACACGGGATCCCATAAAGAGAATGATAAAGAACAAATGGACGATTCGACGCCATCTCCCTATGACGTGCCACCACCTTTTCCATCGAGGTTAGTCAAAAAGGATAAAAATATCGAGGAAAATGAAATATTAGACATACTTCGGAATGTGGAAGTTAACATACCTCTCTTTGAGGTTATCCGGAAAGTTCCAAGGTATTGCCGGTTTTTGAAGGATCTCTGTACGACTAAAAGAAAACTTACTGGAGTCGAGAAAGTGGATTTAGGTGCGAACGTCTCAGCAGTTTTCCAACGACCGCTTCCACCGAAGTATAAAGACCAAGGTATGTTTTCAATACCTTGTAAGATTGGTGCTATTAAAATCAAGCGAGCTATGTGCGATCTAGGTGCCTCTAACAATGTAATGCCTCTTTCCGTCTATAATTTAATTTCTACCAAGCCTTTGAAGGAGACGAGAGTTACACTTCAGCTAGCCGACAAATCAATTATTTATCCTGAAGGACTTATAGAAAATGTTCTAGTAGAGGTAGAAAACTTAATTTTTCCTGTTGATTTTTATGGGATTGATATGGAAAATGATCGTAGCAACATTGGTTCTGAAATCCTCCTCGGTCGTCCCTTTCTAAGCACGACAAATACAAAAATTGACGTTCGAAGCGGTATTCTTACTATAGAATTCGACGGTGAGATCATAAAGTTTGATGTTTATAAAGCAATGAGATATCCGGATAACGTGCATAGTATTAATTTTGTTGGCATAATTAAACCTGTTAATGATGAATCTAACTTTGTTGATTATTTATGCAAGGAATCGGATGATAAAAAAGACGACATAAAGGAGTTGAAAAATATTTTCATTTGTTGATTCGAATTTGATCTTAAAACACTAAAGATTCACTTTTCCTTTTGCAGGAACCAAAAATTATGTCGAGACCATCGATGAATCGTTTGAAGAAATCAATTTTTGGTAAAAAAATATGTTTTGACAGACATTCTTTTCGACAAGAATTTTATTTTGGGAAAAATACGAAGAAATCTTTATGAGAATTTTCGAATTTCTCATAAAGAATTTCTTTGTTGGAAAAAGCGAATGAAGTGGAAGTGTCTGTCACGAAACCTGTAGTCTGAATCAGGTCATCGAGCTAACGACGTTAAACAAAAGCGCTTCATGGGAGGCAACCCATTGTTTTCAATTCTGTTATATTCTTATTTTTATCTTTACTTTTTGTTTCATTTTATTTTTATTCATTCAAGCATGTTTAATTTAATTTAATTTTTATTTTTATTTTTACAGGAACCAAATAATTTTATTCAAACTTAAACGATGAAAAATTGCAGAAATTTCAGTTGAATAGTGCTAATTTCGGAACCCCAGGAGCAGTGGTAAAAAAACGAAGAACAGTGGAACAAGGAAAGACTCGTGCGCACCGTTTCATTAAACGGCACACGTTAGCACAACCCTTTGAAGGTCAGCGCATGTTAGCAAAACCCATATGAAAAATTATTTCCCCTTTTTGTTATCTTTCTGTCGTCCACTATTCCCCAATTCTCTCTTCTCTTTCAATTTCCTTTTTCTATAGACCCCGCCATCCCTATCTCTATCACCTTTTAATTTTTAAACTCCCCTCTATCCACACAAAAAACAAAAACCCCATTTACTTCCAATTCAGATACCCCACGGTATACCAAACTTAAACCCATCAACTCTACTCTTCTCTTTCAATTTCCTTTTTCTATAGACCCCGCCATCCCTATCTCTATCACCTTTTAATTTTTAAACTCCCCTCTATCCACACAAAAAACAAAAACCCCATTTACTTCCAATTCAGATACCCCACGGTATAACCAAACTTAAACCCATCAACTCTATAGTTTCCATGCCACCCACTCCTCTCTACTCCACGACGGTGCACACGCAAAACCGACATGAAATTCGGGAAGTACTCTAATTTTTTCTCTTGCACTTTAATTTTCGTTTTGAGGCAAAAAGCTTTAAGTGAGGGGGAGTAGAGTGTAGGATTGAATTTCCCTTTGATTGTCTTTATGTTTCGATGCTAGTATGTGTTGGTTGAATTTGTCGAAAATTTCATTGATCGTCTTTGTCTTGTTGAAAATTTTTGGAATGTTATGCTTGTTTGGAAACACATGATTATTTAAGTTAGGATGTTCTTGATAGCGAATAGCATGAATTGTGATAAGTTGGCATTTTGTGATATTCTATGACTTCGTTGGTTGAAATGTGATTAGCTCAATGCATGAAATAATTCGGTGAGATTTGAGCCTTAACGAGCATATCATTTTCGCTCTCATTTTGTTTGATTGAGTGTGTCGAATTTGGCATTGGTATTCTAGAACCTGCATGTTAAATACTATCGAGATTATACATGACCATAATGTTTAAAGATGATTTGGGCACCTTAGGATTAACCATTCTGTTTCCCCACTAAAAAGCCTACCTATGTATTTTCCCCTTAGCTAACCACTTTTGAGCCTATTCTCGTTTCTTTGTTTTCACCATATTCATAAACCCAAGCCTTTTTATTTTATCCCTCTTTTCTACCTTTTTCAGGGCAACTGAATAATTTTATCGTTGTATTCTCCATCAGAAAAAAAATGTTAGAAAGAAGAAGAAAAAATAGCAATTCGAAAAAAGGGTTGTTTAAAAGAAAAAGATAGAGAAAAAATACATGAAAGAAAAAAATGGAAAACAAAACAACAAAAGTGTGAAAAAGGAAAAAATGTATTTCGACAAAAAATTTGTTGTTTGATATGTTGTCTTTTTATCTTGTTGTGCTTAATGTTTTGATGGAGTTGAGATTATTATTTGTTAGTTCATTGCCTTGAATTTTTAGCCATATTTTTAGCCTTTTCCCCACCTTTACCTAATCCCCGTTACAACCAATAAAAGACCCTTTGATTTATGCATTTTGTTCTTATTAGTAGTGGAGATCTGATTTACTTGCAGGCTTATGGTAATATCGTGTCAATTCTGACATTGAGAGTTTCTTTACCCCAAACACATCGAGTGATTTGAGTGAATCCCGGTAAGGTGTTGAGTTATGAGCATTGAGATTAATGAATGAATGGATATTACAATTGCAATTGACTTACTCCAATTGGTGATGTTCAATTGATTGATTTCTTGACTTAAATAGCTATTGTGGTCTCTACCTTGCTTCCTTGAATTTGAAACTTGACAAAAGAATGTTTAATGAAGTTTTGACTGATTGGTTAATCATACTTGAGGACAAGCATGAGATAATGAGGGGAATTTGATGAGTGTTCAGAATAGTTAATCTTTGCTCGTTATTTCTTCGATTTTGTGGAGTTATTGCTGTTGATTTGGTTGTGTTATGCCTATTTTCATGCAGGTCCTTACTTTCCAGAATTTGTGACAAAACGAGTGAATTCTGCATTTTTTTATTATTTGGTCACGGCTGGAGACATGGGCACGACGCGGTTTGACGTGGAAGTTTCTAGAAGGTCCAGTCAGCGGCGATTTCTAGAAGACTTCATCCGCACGCCTTCTGGAAGATTGACGAGTAGAGTTGCATTAGGAGAGACTAGTTTAAGTTTGAATTTAAATTTAAAAATAATTATCTTTTGTATTATTTTATTATTTTCTTTGCTTATCCTTTAGGCTTTGAGAGGCTATAAATACCCACTTGGGGTAAGCCTAAACTCATCACTCAAATTACATTCTTCTTTTCTCTCTAGTTTTATTAAAGTTTTCTCTTTTTACTTTTCAAGTTTTTCCTTTTTTCTTTTATTTTCAAGCTTTGTTTTCAAAATGCTAAGTATGACTTTTGTCATGCTTAGCTAAACTTTTCAAAAGCCGAGAGTTGTCGCGATGATTCAATTCCAACGGGAGAATTGAAACGGTCCCTTAATATCTTCGGAATATCTCTCTCAATATCTACGCTTATTTTTCAAAATCAAAACAGTTTTCAAAATGAAAGATTGACTATGGTCAAGAGGTTGTTGCGATTAAATGTGTGGGAGGAAGATTCGGCTTATAGAAAGCAATTCGACTTCCTGGGAACACACTTGGCGAGATAGTTTCGCCAAGAGGGAATTGAGATCGGAATTGATGGTTATAGAAGCAATAATCCGAGTTGGACGCTATGAACTTAAACGGTAATTGATCTACGACAATTGATGTCATTAGAATCAATTATCGAAGCCGAAATCAAAGATTGCCTTGGGTGTTCGGTATACAAGATAGAGTCACAGGGATAGCCCTTGTAGACAAAGTAACCGACGTGAATCCCGAAGAGAAAATCTTATTCGATGATCATAAGGAAATTGAATCAAAGCGAAGCTTGAGGCTACTTTTACCGAATTAATTCACAATCTTCATCTTCTTATTTTTACTTTAATTACTTTTACTTATTTAATTGCTTTTATTATTTTTAATATCTTTTTACCAAAATTCCCCCCCCCCATTTTTACTGTTTCACGCCTGGCATAAATAAATCAAACAGAAATTTATAATTTTCTAAGTCCCTGTAGAATCGACCCTTACTTCTCTTTACTACGTATTTCCTTTATTTATTGATTGAGAATAAGGAATTTATTTTGACACCGAAACGACAGTTGTCAGGTCTCGTCTATCTTGACATAGAGTAGAAGCACGATAGCATCATACCGCTAGCAGAATCTCTGTTTCTAGTCATTTTTCTAGATGTCTCAAATGCTCCGTAGTTCTTGAACATCGTTCTGTTTAAGGATAACGAAAGCATAACCAACCAGATCTGACACATAATTACCTTGCAGACTGTCCCCCTTTTCCTTCTGAGTTTTCTCTGAACATAGTTTGGCCTCTTCGTTTTTCACCTCTTGCATTACAACCCCTTTGTCCATTAATGCAAATTATTTGTGTTTAACGAACACTTCTTTTTGGATCAATCACCTCTTTAAATGATGTAAATAGAAAAAATAAAAGAGAACAAATGAGAAAGAAACAAGTTAGTATAATAATAATAATAATAATAATAATAATAATAATAATGAAAATAAAAATCCCTACCCCACATGATATCTAACTCACATGCTTTTACTCCTACCCGGACATGATTTCTATCTCGCATGTTAATTTTTGAGCAAGTTCTAACCGCATATATTTCTAGTTTACATGTTTTGAATAGAAAAATAGGGAATGACTCAAGTATCCTAGGTTTTGAAATGGAGTTTCAGGGTGGGCTCTAATTTCTTGCAGTCTCCCAATTTAGGTTCTAAAAATAGTACCCTATTATCCTTGTTGGTTCCCCTTGGGCTTGCCAGACCCTCAATCCTAAGCCCATTACATACTTATGTGAACCAAGTTAAACTCGAGATGACACATTCCCTTATGTCTATACGGAGAATAAATTCACACGAAGGCATAAGGTATATGCATCCCGAAGGTTACTTGCTAGGCTTGTACAAAGAATAAATTCCCACGAAGTTGTTGCTTTCATCTCCACTTACGAAAAAGGTTTGGAGCTCAAGTATAGAGCTTGAGAGAAATTTTGAAAAGCTGAAATCATTAAAAAAAACATCAGTATAACTATTTATTTGAAAAAAATAATCAAAGATAAATAATAAAGATCGAATAGATAAATTAAAAATTGAACTCATAATTTTCGCTTAAGAAGACAACCATGAATTAATTTTGGCCTAACCCACTTACCTGTCCCCAGCAGAATCGTTAAGTTGTCATAACCGTCCTTCGGGTGGACCCAGAATCGGGCTCTGACTTAAATTTAATGTGTTAGAGCCGCCACCAATCATTTTTTTAAAATATTAAGTTGACCGGACACCTTAATTTATCATCTTACCTGATCTTTGTTTTACCAGAAATATGTCAGATTCGGGAGTCGTTTATAGCCAAGGAAGGATTAGCACCCTTGTACTGTCATTTCGGTACCAATTTAATTTTTCGGTCGTCTGGATTGCAAAAATTAAAAGTTAAATTGAAATTTAAAAATTTGATTCGAATTACTTACATTTAAATCGATTAAAATTGCCCCTAAAAAGGTCAAAAGATGTTAGATTATAAAATAAAATAAATATTAAATAAGTCAAAGAGTGAAGAAAAAGAATAAATTAAAAAAATGTTAAAAGGGAAAAAATAAAATAAAACCAAATAAAAAATTTAAATTTTATAAGAAAATAAAAAAATAGAATATGAAATTTTAAATGAGAAATAAATAAATAAATAAAATGATGGGAAAAAAAGTTAAAAGAGAAAATAAAAAATAAAAAAAGGAGAATAAAAATGTTTTAAAATAATAATAAAAAATACACATGATAAAAATTTTAAAGGACCAAATTAGAACAAATTGAAATCTATGGTCAAATTGATGTTAAAAGTGAACTGCAAGAGAAAAACAAATTGTTAGGGGAACTAAATTGCAAAATATAAGAAATATGCTCAGGGATCGAATTAAAAATTTCAAAATTCAAGAGCCAAATTACAACAGGTGATCAAAATGAATTACGCATGAAAATATCAAGGACTGCGGAAATAATTTAAGATTTTTGTATTTATACAAAGACCCTCCCTATAAATAGCCCATAAATCACAAAAAAATCATTTAATTCATTTCTCAAAAAATAACCCACACATTCTCTCAAAAATGCTCTCAACCAAACCCACCGGCCTAATGGTCAGCCACCCGCCGGTGGAGCCTCACCGCTGCCAGCCACCGCCTCGGTGGCTGGTAACCCAAATATTTATCTATTTCAAAATCCCTCAACCCCGGGAACCCGAAACCAAAACCCAAACTCCCAAAAACCCCCCCAAATCTACGTAGATATATGTTCAAAGTTTCAACCTTTACCTTTTTCGACGACGATTTTCAAATCCTGACGACCGTTCCTCTTTCCAAGCACTACCGAGACCGCTCATTTCTTTTGTATGCGAGATGGTTTTTGATGTTAGGTACTCCGATGCTTTTTCAATGTTCTCGATATTTTTATGCTTAACTTCGTTTGAGTATTGCAATGCTTTTTCCTTTTCGTTGTATTTTTTGTATTTTTTCGTTGTTGTTGTTCGACACTTCGTCAGAGGCTTTTATAGTCTTGGATTCGGCTATTGTGGTCCCGAAAATGACGGTATTGTTGCTGTAAATCTGACCGATTGAGTTTACTCGAGTTGTTGTTTCGGTTCTTTTTATTTTTTGACCGAGAATTTCGGCCGGTTGGTAACCGTGTTGGCGCGTGGCCTACACGTGTTGCTCTTGATGCTTCCTGGCCATTGGATCAAATGGCCAGATCCAACGGCTCTTGGTCATGCGACGTTGGTGCTAAACACGAAACCCTAGTCTCTGTTGGGTTAGGCAGATGGGCTCGGATCAGGACTGATTCGGTTGGGCCTTCCTGGGTTTGCTGGGTCAGGCACCCGGTTGGGCTCCCTTACCCCCTTGCTGGACCTGATTTCAATTTGGACCTAAAAATAAAAAATAAAATGAAATAAATAAATAAATAAATAATATAATATAAATAACTAAATATGATAATAAAAACTATATAATACTATATTTTCAAAAATATGTTTTCAAAAATTATTTTATATTTTCTCAAAAATCATTTTTTTTAAAATATATATTATACGTTTTCAAAATTATTTTAAAAACTATATACCATATGTTTTCAAAACCGTTTTAAAAACTATATATTATACGTTTCAGAATTATTTTAAAAACTATATTATACATTTTCAAAATTATTTTAAAAAACTATATACTATATGTTTTCAAAACCGTTTTAAAAACTATATATTATACGTTTTCAAAACTATTTTTAAAAAAATATATATTATATGTTTTTAAAATTATTTTAAAAACTATATAATATATATTTTCAAAACCATTTTAAAAACTATATATTATAAGTTTTTAAAAATAAGTTTCCAAAAATTATATATTATATATTTTTAAAAACTATATTTGAAATTATTATATAAACTATGCTATATAAAAAAGATCCCGGACTAAAATAAATATCTACAACTATCAATGTAATTCTTGAAAGATCAAAGATAAAATGTAAAGTTATATATATAATAGAGAAAATAACCTCAGTGACCAAAAATCCCATATAATATACGATTTTAACCAACTTTTTCCGGATTTGCCAAAATGACCAACAAAATCGCAATGCGATCGCTAATTCGCAACGCGATCTCCATTATCGCAAATTCGTGTTGCATTTTCGCAAAGCGATAGTTGAAAATCGCGTTGCGATGGTCTACAGTATCGTTGCGATTTTCCCAATTCGCAATGCCAATAAGTAAATCGCAACGCGAATTGGGAAAATCGCAATGCGAATAAGTAAATCGCAACGCGAATTGGGAAAATCGCAATGTGATACTGACTATCGCAATGCGATAATAAAAAAATCGCAACGAGATACTTACTTTCGCAACGCGATACTGTCTTTCGCAACGCGATAATACATAATCGCAATGCGATTTTCAAAGCGCCATTAGTATCCTGGCCAAGTATTTTATTTTTAAATTCCAAACATGAATATTAATATATTGGAACACTGAACTGTCCACAGTATATCCCGTAATCGCAACTCATAACCTAAAACCTAAAATCACAACTCAGTCCCATCTCCATCTCTCACTCTCTCACCCATCTCCGACGAAATCCGTCCCCATCTCCGGCGAAATCCGTCTATCTAAATCTCTCAGAGCCACCCTCACAATCAGAAATGGAAAATCAACCAAATCAACCAACGAGGGTTAGTTTTTTTAATTATTTTCTTTTTGAAATTTTTGCATTATTATTAGGTTTTTCATATTGAAATTGATGATAAGGTTACTGGTAATTTCAATAATAGATTAACCATTTCACTTAGATTTCTTATTAAATCAACCAAGAATCGCAACGCGAAATGCAAATCGCAACGCGATTTTAGTTTCGCGTTGCGATTCTCTCGTTCCGATAGTCATTTTCGTGTTGCGATTTTCATTTTCAGAAACTATTCTTCTTCTGCAAATTGAAACTTGAATGAATTGCATTACTTCAACCAAAAAACAAAGACAAATACGAAATTCACAGTGTTGCATATTTAAGTTTGAAGAATAAACTACTACTATTTATGTTTATTATTGTTTTTGGTATATCTTCACAGTGTAGTTTTTGGTATATCTAATTTAGTATGTTTATTGTTTTTGTAG
The DNA here is from genome assembly GCF_006381635.1 of Hibiscus syriacus. Taxonomy (NCBI): domain Eukaryota; kingdom Viridiplantae; phylum Streptophyta; class Magnoliopsida; order Malvales; family Malvaceae; genus Hibiscus; species Hibiscus syriacus. The sequence goes on from NW_024062608.1 coordinate 1,710,360, forward strand.
AACTTTTATTCGGCTCAATTGACCTTGAGAAATAAAGTCAGCCTGGCCAAAACAATTGCGTCGAAGCTTTCACCTGCACAAAGAAAAATGTTTGAGGATACATGCTTCGGGCCATGGCTGAAAGTACCACATCCCGGTGGAGATGCGATGTTGACACACTTGTTTTTTCAAACCATGACTAGAGATCTACCAGAGACTATACAACGTCGTGATGAAGAGATATGGTTTGATTTTCCACCGGCGTATACGTGTTTTGGGCGGGAGGAGTTTTGCTTAATCACCGGTCTACGCTTCGGACACGATGATGTAGGTCGGTACACTAGACACATTACCCGCCCATCATGGCTATCCCGGGTTTTTCCTGAGCTGGAGAGGCCGAGTCTACACGTAGAAGACCTGACAAGATTTTTGAATAATAAAGATGGTTTTACTCGGATGGATGACGTCGACGTTGTCCGAGTATGCCTTCTAATTCTTTTGCATGCCGGCTTTTTAGGCAGAGAGGCCAGACAACCTATTCCAAATGATCTAATCAAATTGGTAAAAGACCTAAATGCGTGGAACCTGTTTCCGTGGGGCTCGTATTTATGGAAAGTTACATGGAATAAGTTATCGTCTGCCTTGGATGATCGAAAAAGTTTGCATGGCGATGGTTCCAAATACACTTTGACAGGCTTTATTTGGGCCTTTAAGGTAAGAATTTTTATATAATGTTTCCAAAATTATAAGTAATTATTTAACAATTACTAATGTTTGTTATTATATTGTTTGTAGATTTGGATATTTGAGGCCTTTCCCGCCATGAAGACATATGCAATAAAAACTTCAAATAATATTCCCAGGGCTATTTCCTGGAAGAGGAAACGAACCTTGCAATGGGAAGATTTACTATGGTATACGACAATAAATAATGTAAGTTAACATAAATACTATCATATGTTTATAAACAAGTTATTACTAGTACACATTTAACTTTGTTTGAGCTTTTATATTGTTAGGAGGCCAACATTCCTCTACAGAGGCTGACACCCACGGAAGCTGAGCTTGCCACTGATTGGTGGCAAGCTAGTAAGCGTTTTTTTGATGGAACGGTTGATGAGCAGCCTCCACTTCGGGAGCCATCACCTCGCCCAGAGCTATCACCTCACCCAGAGCCATCATCTGATCGACCCGGCTATACACCTCCACAACGACAGTCATCACCTATTCTGTCACATCATCGAGCCTCTTCTCCACCATCACCGCAAGATAGGCGACCGGCAAAGATGCCACGACGTTTATCTCCCTGTTCTCCACCTCAACGGGATGAGTTAGGGGAGTTACGTGATGAGGTCAATGCCTTGCGTGAGGAGGTCGGTACTTTACGCAAAGACGATGGTGCATGGCGTGTTGAGGTGTCTACATTACGCGGTGAGGTAACCGCTCTACGTGAGATGGTAGCATCGTTGCAGAATGAGGTTCATACTCTACGCAACGAGGTAAGTTTAAGATTTTTCATACTCGTAATTCATTCGGTTGCTGCCAATCTGTTTTTGTTAGTATTTGTTTTTGGTTTTGTTTTTGTCTTTTGGTTGAAGTAATGCAATTCATTCAAGTTTCAATTTGTAGAAGAATAATAGTTTACTTTCGCAACACGAAAATGACTATTGCAACGCGGAAATGGCTATCGCAATGCGAAATGAAAATCGCAACGACAAAATCGCAATGCGAAATAAAATCGCAATGACAAAATCGCAACGCGAAATGAAAATCGCAATGCGATTTGTGTTTCGCGTTGCGATTTTGTCGTTGCGATTTCATTTCGCGTTGCGATTTTGTCGTTGCGATTTTCATTTCGCATTGCGATAGCCATTTCCGCGTTGCGATAGTCATTTCGCGTTGCGATTTTAAGTTTCGTGTTGCGAAAGTAAACTATTCTTCTTCTGGAATGTTTATATATGTTGTCCTTTTAAATGTTTATATAAGTGCTTACTTCTGGAATGTTATCTGAGCATTTTGTGAACTATGATAGAATAATGATTTGGGTGAATACAATGCTAGTTTGAAACATATTTGTCTTTGTTTAATATCATGTCTGTTTATTTACTGATTTATGTATTAATTTTTTTTAGCGGCCCGATAAGGTGGATGCTTTACGTCGGGTTTTCCTTGCACGACGGAGTTCATGCATCAGACGGCGTGGACGTGCTATTACGTCTCTGTTCACCCCAATGGTGCGAAGACTCCGCAAGAAGAAGCCCGACTCACCGGTCATCCCTCAAGAGTCCCTCCAATCGTTCAAGAGGCCCTATTCTCCCTCAAGATTCCCCCCCACCGTTCAAGAGGCCACTGTCATCGTTGAAGAGGTCCCACCCACCATTCCAGAGCCCGATTCACATGGGGTAATATATCGAAGTATTGAGAAACCCCCACCGGTTCTGGACATGATGGATGAGAGTTGTCTCTCGTATGAGTTACCGGCTAGTACCCTTCCGGTATCTGAAGTGGAGAGGAGACAACTACCGGAAACAATTGTGGATAATACCCTTTGGGCTAAGACCGCAGTTGATTTTTATCTACATGAGCGGAGCCAAGGGTGTTACACTGACATCAGCAAACTCAACGATGAAATGTTTTTGTTGCTTGATCGGTCTTGGTGGGGTGTGCTATTAGGGGTTGAAGACAGTGGCTATTTGGATGGGGAGGTAAGACTATATTTGTCTTATATATGATTTTGATTAATTTGTTTAAAAATTAATGTAATTCACTAATATATGTATTTTTTTGTAAAACAGCATATCGATGCGTGGGTGTCACGTCTACTAATAATAAGGAAGCTTAGGAAAAATAAAAAAAAATTCGCTATATACAATAATGCCGACGGCTTTTCACGCAGTTCACTTGAAGAATCAACGAGATGAATCATTTTTGTTGGGCAATGGACAAGCTAAACTTTATCCTGCATGGTGGGAGGTCGATAAGGTTAGTGTTTATTTTTTAAAAATTTTAAAGGTGTTAATAAATAAGTGCGCAAATAAATGAATTATTACTTATGATCGCAGGTGTTTATCCCTGTTTTGGAACGTCGTCACTGGCTTCTCGTCCAACTTCAGCTCCCATCCCTGAAGATAATAGTGTATAACAGCATGATCAATTACATATCACTGTCTGATTTGAGAGATATTTTCAAGGGATGGAGCTCTCATTTGGCTAAATTCTTGGATGGGATTAAGTATTGGAGTCATTCTGGACACAAGAAGCCAAAGAAGTTCAATGTCACAGTTGTCAGAGACGAGACCGCGCCACAGCAATCGCCGGGAGCCAGAGGGGATTGTGGTCCTCTCGTATGCCTTTTCTTGGCACGTTTGACGACGGGAAGCACAGAGTTTTTACCTCCCACCGATAGAGATAGAGCTGCAGTAGGCTTGTGGTTTCGGTATTATATGGCTAGAGCAATATATTCGAGAAGCTGCCTACCTGCATCCGCGTTATGAAAGTGTCCATTGTTAATTGGTAAGTCAAATGCAAGTTTTGTTAACATATATACTCCTTTTGGTTTGAAAATGTTTGGTTAAGTACCTAGAATTCAATAATTTGCTGTTTGTAGGTTTTAGATGTGTAGGAAGTCTTGTTTGAGCAAATGTTTGGTTTCTGCAGGTTAATCCTTAAGTGAGCTGCGTGAAATAGATGTACGGGGTCACAAAGTTGTTGATTCATTGATTCAATAATTGATGAAGAAATAAGAATTATTATTATTTTTTGATTGTTTAATTGATTTGTAAAAGATGATTTGTAAATCTTGATTTGTTTAATTGATGTGTACATAATTTGTGTTGAAATGTAATAGTTGATTTGTTGATTTTCAATCTGCTTTATGTTGAAGGCAAAACAGACTATCGCAACGCGAAATGGCTATCGCAACGAGAAAATCGCAATGCGAAATGAAAATCGCAATGCGAAATGAAAATCGCAATGCGAAAATCGCAATGCGAAATGAAAATCGCAACGAGAAAATCGCAATGCGATTTTCATTTCGCATTGCGATTTTCTCGTTGTGATAACCATTTTCGCGTTGCGATAGCCATTTTTGCGTTGCGATAGTCAAATGAATGTCTAATAAGTGATGACACCTGAACAGATTATAGCAATGTTCAAACTCAAGTTACTAATACATGCCTAACTGAAAATGTTAAAAGTGCACACATAAAATACACATAATGCAAGTTTTGTTAACATATATACTCCTTTTGGTTTGAAAATGTTTGGTTAAGTACCTAGAATTCAATAATAATTGTTAAAAGTTTATGCATGTTAATCCTCGTTGCCTTTTTCATTTCGCATTGCGATTCTATCGTTGCGATTTGCATTTCGCATTGCGATGGCAAATGATTGCCTTTCGCAACGCGATTCTGACTTTCGCAACGAGATAATACAGAATCGCAATGCGAGTTTCAAAGTTCGCAACAGGTTTTAGTTTCGCAAGCCAAATTTTGAGTGTATATATATACGCAGCAGCAACAACTCATAACCTAAATCCCTAAATCGCAACTCATTCCATCTCCATCTATCACTCTCTCCGGCGACATTCGTTCCAATATCCAACGACATCCTTCCCCATCCGGCAACAGGTCTTAGTTTCGTATCTCGTTTGTTTAGTTACAACCATGAAATCATCTAATGTTGATCATGTTTGGATAGATTTGTTTTTTGGAGGGTCATGGGAGAATGTTCATGGTGTTTTACAATATATGCCTTTACCCATGAATCTTCAACTAAAACTGTCATTAAAGAAGTTAACTTATGAAACCATAATGTTACATGTTTCAAAGAAATTGAATTTAGAGCCCCTAAGTGGATTTAGGCTATCTTATCAGAGAAATGGTAAAGTTTATTTGTTAACCGACAATGAAGATGTTGAACGATTCATTGCTTACATTAATGTTTCAAGTGATGATGTTACATTGTATGTTGTTGAACCTAGAAGTAGTATTGTTGGGTCAGTAGCGGGTAGTAATCAACTAAGTGGATCAAAAAACCCACAGCCTTTCTCTAATCCAAATCCAAATCAACTTTCAGCACCAAATTCCGGTTTTCGTATTGACCAATTAGACGATGATGAGCCAAGAGAAAAAATTGTGAGTACTAGTCAGTATTCGAAATTTGATCTTGGTCAATACCCGGACTTTGATATTGGTCAATACACGGATTTTGATGATGTTTCAGAAGAAGAAACAGACCCTGCGTGTAATGATTTTGATATTGGTCAATACCCGAATTTTGATGATGAAACACCCGTTGCCGAGGAAGATGTTGTTGATGATAATGAGGAGGAAGTTACGACTGTGAATGAACATGTTGAACATCCATTATGTAATTCATATAATCCTGAAGAAGAAAAAAAAGAAGAAAAAGTCCCCGAAGAAAAGAAAATGCCACGGGAGTATAACTGGAATATGCCAGAATTACTTCAGTTACCGGAAGAAGAGTTGGCAAAGAAAGCAGTTGATTGTTACACAAAAGTTATTCGAATCAAGAAAGATGATTGTTTTGATACAAAGGAAGACTTGAAGATAGCTTTGTATACGAAATGTGTGGAAGATGGCTATCAACTAAAAGTTAACAAATCAAGCAAAGATCGTTTCGAAACAAGGTGTACGATTGACAAAAACTGTACGTGGCGTATGATTGCAAAGAGGATAAAAGATTGCGCAATGTTTCAAGTTAGGACTTTTATTGATAAACATACATGTTCAAGAACCCAAGTTTTTCCTCACCATAGACAGGCAAACAAAAAGGTGTTGGGTGGTTTTCTGGCTGAGTTAATGTTTTTGAATGGCAGGGTATATCGGGGACATGAAATTATGACTGACATGAATGCTCGGTTCAAGATTAGTATATCATATTCTCAAGCTTGGAGAGCCAAATGTTATGCCTTGGAATTGTTGAGGGGGGTCGCCAGAAGCATCGTTTGCCCAACTGTCGGCTTATTGTCACAATTTAAAGCTGAAAAATCCTGGGTCGGTAACTCATATCAAAACAGATAGAGATGGACGCTTTGAGTTGCTGTTTATCGCCATTGGTGCTGCGGTTAGTAAATCAATAAATAAATTTACAGACATGATATTTAAACAGTGAAAACAAAGATAAATATATTTCAAACTTTCAACCAAAAGACAAAACAAAGACAAATACTAACTTCACAGTGTTAAAGTAAAAAGTTTAGCAGTTTTGGCAACAACCGAATAAATTTACTAAGCAATCTAAGTGAAATGGTTAATTTAAGTGAAATTACGAGTAAATTTATCATCAAGTTAAATATGGAAAATCTTAAACTTACCTCGTTGTGTAGAGTATGAACCTCATTCTGCAACGATACTACCATCTCACGTAGAGCGGCAACCTCACCACGTAAAAGTAGACACCTCCACACGCCATGCACCATCGTTATCGCGTAGAGTACCGATCTCCTCACGCAAGGCATTGACCTCATCACGTAACTCCCTTGACTCATCCCGTGGAGGTGGAGAACAGGGAGATAAAAGTCGTGGCATCTTTGTCGGTCGCCTATCATGAGGTGATGGTGAAGAAGAGACTCGATGATGTGACGGGATAGGTGATGACTCTCGTTGTAGAGGTGTATAGTCGGGTCGATCAGGTGATGGCTCTGGGTGAGGTGATGGCTCTCGAAGTGGAGGAAGTGGAGGTTGCTCATCATTCGTGCCATCAAAAAAACGCTGACTAGCTTGCCACCAATCAGTGGCAAGCTCAGCCTCCGTGGGTGTCAGTCTCATTAATGGAGTGTTGGCCTCCTAAAAATATAAAAACTAAAACAAAGTTAAACGTCTACTATTAATAACTTGTTTATATATGATAGTATTTGTGTTAACTTACATTATTTATTGTAGCATATGGTATTAAGTCTTCCCAATCCAACATACGTTTCCTCTTCCAGGAAATAGCCCTAGGAATATCATCTGAGGATTTTAATGCATATGTATGCATGCTGGGGAAAGCCTCGAATATCCAAATCTACAAACAATATAATAACAAACATTAGTAATTGTTAAATAATTAATTATAATTTTGAAAACATTATATAGAAATTCTTACCTTAAAGGCCCAAACAAAGCCTGACAAAGTGTATTTCGACCCATCGCCCCGCAAACTTTTGCGGTCATCAAAGGCAGACGACAACTTAGTCCAGGTAGCTTTCCATATATACGAACCCCACGGAAACAGATTCCATGCATTTAGGTCCTCTACCAATAATATTAGCTCCTGAGGAATAGGTTGTCTGGCCTCTCTGCCTAGAAAGCCGACATACAAAAGTAGTAGAAGGCATACTCGGACAACATCGACGTCATTCATCCGAGTAAAACCATCTTTCTTATTAAACAATTTCTTCATGTCGTCGACGTGTAAGTTCGGCTTCTCTATTGACTCATCAGGAAAAACCCTGGATAACCATGATGGGCGGGTGATATGACGAGTGTACCGGCCTACATCATCGTGTCCGAATCGTAGACCAGTGATTAAGCAGAACTCCTTCCGCCCAAAACAAGTATACGCCGGTGGAAAATGAAACCATATCTCTTCCTCACCACGTTGTATACTGTCGGGTAGATCGCTAGTCATGGTCTGAAGCCACAAATAGGTCAAACTAGCATCTCCACCCGGATGATGTACTCTCAGCCATGGCCCGAAGCAGGTTTCTTCAAACAATTTTCTTTGTGCAGGTGAAAGCTTCGAAGCAATTGTAGTGGCTAGGCTAACTTTATTCCTTAATGTCAATGAAGCCGAAAAAAATTTCTACAAAAAAAATAAACATACCAAGTTAGATATACCAAAAATTACACTGTCAAGATATACCAAAAACAAAACAATAAACATAAATAGTAGTTTATTCTTGAAACTAAAATTTGCAACACTGTTTTTGTCTTTTGGTTGAAATGAAAATCGCAACGAGATAATGAGAATCGCAACGCGGAAATGACTATCGCAACGAGAGAATCGCAACGCGAAATGACTATCGCGACCAGACAATCGCAACGCGAAATGAAAATCGCAACCGCGAAATAAAAATCGCAACGCGAAATGAAAATCGCAACGCGAAATGAAAATCGCAATGCGATTTTGGTTTCGCGTTGCGATTATCTCGTTGCGATAGTTATTTCCGCGTTGCGATTTTCATTCTCGAAACTATTCTTCTTCTGCATTACTTCAACCAAAAGACAAAGCAAAGACAAATACTAACTTCACAGGCTAAACAGTTTAGCAGTATTGGCAGCAATCGAATGAATTTAATAAGAAATCTAAGTGAAATGGTTAATCTATTATTGAAATTACCAGTAAACTTATCATCAATCTCAATATGAAAAACCTAAAATAATGCAAAAATTTCAAAAAAAAAATAAAAAAAACTAACCCTCGGAGGTTGATTTTCCATTTCTGAATGATTGTGAGGGATTTTTGACTGTGAATGGTTGTGAGGGATTTCGCCGGCGATGGGGACGAAAATCTTCGGAGATGGGGACGGATTTCGCCGTAGAGAGTGAGAGATGGAGATGGGACTGAGTGTTGTGTTTTTGGGTTTGAGGTTATGAGTTGCGATTACTGTGGACGTTCATTTTCCGATTTATTAAGAAAAAATACGTGTTTGGAATTTGAAAAAAAAAATACGCGTTAATACGAATGGCGCTATGTAAATCGCGTTGCGAAAGTCAGTATCGCGTTGCGAAAGTAAGTATCTCGTTGCGATTTTTTATTATCGCATTGCGATAGTCAGTATCGCATTGCGATTTTCCCAATTCGCGTTGCGATTTACTTATTCGCATTGCGATTTTCCCAATTCGCGTTGCGATTTACTTATTCGCATTGCGAATTGGGAAAATCGCAACGATACTGTAGACCATCGCAACGCGATTTTCAACTATCGCATTGCGAAAATGCAACGCGAATTTGCGATAATGGAGATCGCGTTGCGAATTAGCGATCGCATTGCGATTTTGTTGGTCATTTTGGCAAATCCGAAAAAAGTTGATTAAAATCGTATATTATATGGGATTTTTGGTCACTGAGGTTATTTTCTCTATATAATAACCTCAACATCGAGAGGGGAAAATCCCCCAGAGGCAGGTTCACAAATGGCATCGGGAGCATACAAAATAGTATTCTCTATGTTCTATTAAATCTATTCACTGTTTTTTTAAATTTTTTTAATTTTAATTCATTATTATTTAAAATTTATTATTGATAAAAATATAAAAAAAACATATTTTAAATCTTTAAATCAAATAATTTTCAAATATATATATCTTATAAAAATTAATTATTGAAAATAATCATAATCAAAATTTAAAAATTTTAAATTTTAAATTTTTAAAAATTAATAACAGACACGTTTAGTGAGATGAAGAGAGTAAATGATAATTAAAGTATCGACCAAACAACGAATAAAATTCTGCCACCGATCAATGAACCATCTCCACGTAACACAGTAAAAGGCCCTTTAAGGATTGGTCGAAGTAAAGCCCAAATTGTTTTCAATATTGAGTACAATTTCATCATTGCTTATATGTTCTTAATTCTTATCCGAATAATAATAAGGTATATTTGTCCTTAATTCTCATCCTAGTTTAAAAGCACCTTCTATTACTAGATTACGAGAACCAATAATTTATTGAGATTTCAAATCAAAGGTATAAACTCTTTATCAACGAGTTGGTTTAAGTGATAAACAACTTGATAATATTTAAATAAAGTTTCAAGTTCGAGTTATTATATATGTAAAAAATCTCCGAGATTCACCCATTAAAATTAAATGTACAACTCAAATCAATTCAGATTAATTAATACAAACTTTAAAACTAAAAGGAAACAATATATATAAAACTTTTTTAGATTTGGTAAAGCATTACAGTGAATGGAGAAATGGGGACAAAGGACAGGAAAAGACTAAAGAGAGGCGGCACTCCTTGAAATCTTAATAATATTTTTTGCAATATATCTCCAATGTATCTCCCATCAGAAATATATATATATATATATATATATATATATATTATTAATATGGGATAAATATAATATATTATTTATTCATAAATAATTTTTTATTATTTAATATTAAAACTCACATCTTAATATTTTTTTTTGGTTTGAATATAAGACTTCAAAAAGTAACAATTATTATTTTCAATATATTTATATAGTGGTTGATTAGTATAGAGACGGTTGAATAGATGGTTATCTAAAAATAATCTAACCACTTGTTTACTTGATTCTTACTGTGATCTACATTCAATGGTGCAACATATATATGAATCTCTAAATCTTGACTAACCTAGCTGCACTCATTGTTTATTTACTAATTACGCCATAAATTATCCCTAAAAATTACATCATAAATTAGGATAAATAAAATTTTATTTGACTTATTTTTCAAAAAATGAGTTATTTGGATCAACTTGAATTTCAAGTTTAAATTTTGATTCGAGCCGAAGTTAGATTTTAAAAAATTGAATCAATTGAAAAAAATAAAAAAAATAATTAAATAATTTAATTATTTAATAACGTGTTCTCAAATTTCCTTATTCTTTAAGTTCCTCTTTAATTTTAAGTCATTTCTTTTTATCAAATTTGAACTTCGTGTTCTTAAAATATTGTAGAATACCTATATATCTTCAACTACTACTTTTAAAAATAAATTTTCTAATTTTTAATTTAATCCCTTAACTTTACATGATTTGCTCAATTCTTAAATTCCTCTTGTATTTTAAGTATATTTTAATCAAATTTGAATCATGTGCTCTTCTACCACTATAGAATACCTATGTTACTTTAATTACTAATTTTAAAAACAAATGTACTCCTTTTGCAATTCAACCTTATTTTTTTCAATTTGATATTTTGACTATATTTTTTTGCGATTTTTTCTCCCCGTCAATTCTTTAGCTTCTTTTTACTTCCATCAATACTTTATTATCAAAATACATTCTTTCGTAACCGGTTTTCGTCCAGGTACGAAATTTTTACTTGGCGGGAAAAATAATTTGAATAAATAAATGATTTTTATATATACAAAAATTTTGGGAGTCCTTAATTTCAAGTTCAGCAATCTTCTAAAGGACATAATGGATATAATCCTGATAAGGGAAATGATCGACATGGAAGAAGTAGCAATGAAACATCTTCTAAATGATGGTTGGGGAAAATAATTTATCTGGTGATGCTTATTGCCCTCAGCATGAGATAAGTGATAATCTTTCTTGAGGGATTGCTAATGATTGTCACAGAAAAACATCACAAGTTCAATTCTCTGGATTTTCTGGACTCTCATACTCATTTCTTCCAAGAATGTGAAATGTTTCATCTTTTTGGCATCACTTTCTTTTTCTACAATAAAAGTAGAATAAGCAGCAACTTGTTTCAATGACCTTCTTCATTTGAGACTGTCCTGTTTGAAAATGTTTTTTCTCCTTTCTTTATCGAAGAATGACAGAATTTTGTGAAGTATTGCCTATTTCAGGTTCACAATAGAATCAAATCATAAGCATGAATTCAAAGAATATTAAAAGAATCAACAACTCTGTAATGTTTGAGAATTATAATTCTTTGACAAGTATCAAGATTTGGTTTGGTTTCAGGATAGCTTTCCTATTTTCTATGGTTACATCTATTTAAGATGTCGCTCATCTCTCGCTCTTTGTGAACTTTGTCACATGCCTCACTTTAAGAACTTGGTATTTTAACCGGATGCGTACAAAATGACGCAACTAGGATTGCCAATTACTAGACCTTCTAGAGTCCTTCCATTTCAATTCTCTGGAATCTTTCATTTAGACTCATCTAATCAAAGTAGTGCGAAAATATCGGTCTAAAAATAAAATTTCTGAGTGCTTGTGTTAAGTTGACTATAACAGGTGTTTCGCAACTCCCTTAGTCCATTTGTTAACACATTTTCCATTTTGGCTAGATGAATTCAGCTTTATTGTATATAATAACATAATCACCTTTATCAGGTTAATTAAAACTTATCCACAAAGCCGGGGCGATAACCAATTGCTCTAGAGGGACAATTTTATTGCATATAATAGTATAAATAGATTAGCTGAATATTATCCATAAAGCCGGGGCGATTAACCATTTGCTCTAGAGGGACAACTCAAGCTTTATTGTATATAATAATATAACATGGGTATCCAAATCCAATTTCTTAAGCTTGTTAAGAAGAACCTGTTATAGTCTAGGTGTTTTGGTGGAATTCAGAAAACCTCTTCGTTAGAGTTCAATTCCCAAGCAACTGACTTAAACTAGATTTACCTATTTGTAAAAATTATGTTCATCATTGAACGTCATCAATAGAAAAATATTCTAATTGGTTTTGTAATGTAATACACCAACGATGCCCCATGTTGTACGCTCCTATATACAAATACCAAGCCTTTTTGTAATTTCTTTCAATAGGAGTAGGCTATCTCATATTTGTAATAGGATAGTGTTTGGGTGTATTTCTTCTGAGATAAGGTCAATGATCCTTGTTTTTTTGGTTTTCAATCCTGATATTTTGTCAAAGATTATAACTCTAATCATGAAGAACTTTTTAATCCAGTTGATATTCAAAGAACTGTAAGATTGCAAAATTGCCTCAGTGCTCATAACCTTAATAAGAAACACACCATTATTTATTGCACAAAAGGTGGAGAAAGGAACAAAAAACAAGTTTAAACAGGATGTTGAAAATGAACGGTACTACAGTGGTAGATAGCAACTTCCACTTGTTTATTTATCATGCATCTCTGATGTTGGGTGTGTAATAGGATCAGGGTCATTGTCTTCATTTGCCCCTCATTTGTTGATCATTTATTGTGTCAAGACTCCCTTATCAACAAGAATCTCTATTTGTTTTAGCAGTGGCCAACAACTCCCTGTTAAATGTCCCTTTACGCCCAAGTGAAAACTACAGAAGCTATTTTGATCATAGCAATGAGCAGAAGGGTTTGGTGGCACTTTTACGGATCTTGGTGTAAGGTATTGACCTTTAACCAAATGAGTGTACAAGTCTGAAATGGAAGTTTGGAACACTTCCAGAGTTTTTCTTGATCGCATGACTTTCTTTGGTCGATCCGAACAACTACTTGCTCTTTTTCTTTTGCCATTGCGGGGCTTCTGGATACTACATTCATTCACCTCATCAACTTTCACTCTCTGATCCGTCGGACTCTTGGATGTGACTTTTAAGTTACCTTCGCTGATTACATTCTCAATTAATTCTCCATCTATCAATAAATTCTTGAATTCCTTCGTCGGATTTGCCAGCATTAACTTAAAGAAAGGAGCAGGAAGAGTATCACGAAACATATGTGATATCTCTTCTTCTAACATGAGAGGTTGAACTTGTGCTGCCACTCCTCTCCATCTTAAGGCATACTCTTGAAACCTCTCATTGGCTTTCATTTTTACTCTTTGAAGATTCATACGTGTTGGAGCTAAGCCTTTAACATATCGATATTGTCTCAAAAGTGCATCAGCTAAATCAACCTAACTCTTAATCTATTCTTGGGTCAACTGATTGTACCAAACTATTGTTGAGCCAACGAGGCTATCATGGAATGAGAGAATTAACAAATCATCAGAACTTAAATATCCTTCCATTTTTCTGTAAAATATTCTCAGGTGGATTAGGGGACAACTGGTGCCATTGTATTTCTCAAAATCTGGCATTTTGAATTCATGGGGAATAACTAAGTCTGGAACCAAGTTTGAGCTCTCTTGCTTCTAATTCTTTGTGGGAGGCATTAACACTTTTCATATTTCTGATTGCTTCATCCATCCTCTTGAATCTCTCCTCATACTGTGAATAATTAATGAGGTTATTTCTTGGGTTCGAGAAGGATGCCCCAGGGTATGTTATCATTTTTGACTCTTCAATATGACAGCATGGTTGCTCTTTATCGGTTATCTCTTCTTTATCAGATGCCTTCCTCTGAATAATTTGATTTGATCCATCTGGTACTGAATCTGATGCTTCTTTCCTTATATCCTGAGGTAACCCTGTCAATTGTTCTGGCCACTGATCTTGTAGTCCCTCATAAGATTGCTCTATTGTTTTCATGATGATGGTACAGTAAAATGAATGAATTATCTTGATTTTACTGTTATAAAACCTTTCATTAATTATTTACATGTTTTTATAATTAATGTATATACCAACACTTAAACAAATAAAAAATGTAATGTAAATGCGAAAATGCATAAATGCAAAAATAATAATGCAAACTGTGCAATGTAAAAGTAAATATAAAAAATGCAAATGCAAATATGCAAAATGAAAAAATATAAATGTAAATTATTTAAAATACCATAATAGGACATCCATTTATATTAAGAATGCCATTTTCTTTGATATTGAAAATAAATAAACATTTAAATATGTTTTAATGCATGATGTAAATGTAAATACAAACATAAAAATGCAAAGATGCAAAATGCAAATGCATGTATGAAAAGGTGGTACTCAAGAGTGATTATCTTAGAACAGATTTCATTGAACACAAAAGTTTCCTTGCATCAAACAAAACTTTACATATAGGGGACAACTTTCGGTCCTAACGTCAACAAAACTTTATATATAGGGGATAACTTTCCCTCTAAAGCTAAGTTAGTTTATCAGCTTATATGACATATTGCTTGTATGGACTGCAGCTTCTTCCATGATATTCTGGTGTTCTTTCATCTCCTGTGTCAATTCTCGGAGTTGCTCATTTTCCCTTGTGAGAGAATCTTTGTGTTCAAGAAGTTCTTGGACAAGATCTTTATGTATGTTGTAACTCTTTTTCAGTTTGGTGACCCCTGTTATCCACTTTTCTGGGGTGCTTCCTATGCCAGTATTTCGAAAAGCTTGATTGATCTTCTGGAAATCTTCCTGCATGGTTTCCATTTTGGTGCTCAATTTATTATTTTCCATCTTTAAATGACGTATTTGAGCCTTGAACCTCAGTAAATCTTCTTCTTTCTGGGTGCCCCTACTGATACTCTTACCTTTGAAGACTTTTGGTATTAATCTAGCAGGACCTTTGGTTACCAAACTAGGTCGATCATTTACCATAAATTGTAAGGTTCCATGATCCAAAAGACTTTGGACTCGATGTTTGAAGGCAAGACAATTCTCGATGGTATATCCTTGAGCTCCGACATGATATTCACAATGAACGTTGATGTCATACCAATTTGGATACGGAGGTTGGAATGGTTTTATGTAATATGGAGCCACTTCTCGTGCTTCAAGTAGCTTTTCATACAACTCTTTATATGATATAGGTATAGCATCAACATGAGAACCGCCTTTTGTCTTGGATTGAACCGGAGTTTTAGATGCCAGGAGCAGACTAAACTTCGATGATTTCAGGTTACATGATTTCTTTTCTTTTCTAGGAGCTTTTACAGTTGTCATCATTTCTTTGGTATCTCCAGACGACTTGTGAATACGAATGATGATTGTCTGTAACTTCTCCAATTGATTAGGATCAGAAGTCCCTTGCATATCTGAAATTGCAAGATTATGTTCATTGATCTCTATATCTTTTTGTGCAGGAATCTCTTTTCCTCTGGTCAAAACATATATTCTTTCCATCATCTTGGGCATCTACTCTCTTATTTGTCGTATCTCCTTTTGCTCTTCAATGGGCATACGATCTTTGGGTGCATAGCTCTCTTCTATCCTTAGAGTTCCCTCAGGATGCCATTCCTTGGCCGCGTCATATTTTGTTCGATCATAAAAAGTTTTGTCCATTTATGATTTCTTTCCAATTTGATGAACAGTCTTTCAAGTCAACACCTTTTGGTTATGCCATGATCATGCAATGCAAACAAAAGAAATTAATATGAACAAGTTAGAGCAAAATAACATACAATAAAAAAGATAAGAAAAAATAAAATGGTTAGTACCAACTAATGGAAAGAAAAAATTTCTATCTATCAAGGTATAAATCCTAACCTCATGCTTTTTAGTTCCATGCTTTGTTTGGAAAAATTAACCTAACTGCATGATTTTTAGTTCGTATGCATTTATTCAGAGAGAAAAATAATAAATTAAATAAATTAAAAGCTAGAGCTTATTTCTCCTTTGTGTACACCTATGGACAGAGGTTCAGTACTGTCTTAGATCAGGAGAATTTCTAGGGTTTATTATATGCAGGGTTTCAGTTCTAGGAGTAAAGGTACTCAAACTGTCCTTGTTAGTGCCCCTTGGGCTACCAACCCTCAATCCTAGTCCACTACAGACTAAAGTGGATCGAGTTCAATTCGAGGGGACACATTTCCCTATGCCTGACACGGAGAATAAATTCTCACGAAGACATAGAGCATATGAATCCCGAAAGTTACTTGCTAGGTCTGACACGGAGAATAAATTCTCACGAAGACGTTGCTTTCACTCCCACTTAAAAGGGACAAGCTTAATTATAAAGCTTTATGTTATGCAATGCAATGTGTTGTGTGTGAGGAGAAATATTCAGACATCTGACAAACAAATAAAAAATGAAATTTAATACCTTCAAATAAAAAAAACAATCATAAAGAAGAATATATAAAATATTATAAAATAATAAGTATAAAAATTTTAAAAGAAAAGAATTATAAATTAAATATATGAATTTTTAATTTCTAATTAATAGAGACAATTTATAATTCATTTAAAAGCTTGACCAATCCCCAGCGGAGTCGCCAAGCTGTCGTAACCGGTTTTCGTCCGGGTACGAAATTTTTACTTGGCGGGAAAAATAATTTGAATAAATAAATGATTTTTATATAAAAAAAATATTTTGAGAGTCGCCATCGACCTTTTTGAGTTAGGTAAGTCGAATACCTAAAAATCATATTTTAAAAGAGTTTTTAAGAAAACATTAGTTAAAAGATAAATTGGTCTGCGTTTAACCAAAAATTCATTCTTTTTAGAAATAAAAGGGGATTCGTGGTCGGTTACGTTTAGGGAAGGATTAGCACCCCCACAACGCCCAAAATTGGTACTCATTTATTATAAATTGTCTATATTATTGGAAATTTAAAAATTCAAAAATATATTTAATTCATAATCCTGTTATTTCAAATTTATTAATATAATTTAAAGAATATATATATATATATTTAAATAACATATTTATTTATTTAGAAATATCAGAAAATGGCTTATAGGTGCTTTAAGACAGCTCTTTCTTTTGATATTAAAAAATAAATAAATAATAATAATAAATTATTTTAATATAGTAAGATATTTATTTATTTAAAAATATTAGAAAATGGCTTATAGTTGCTTTAAGACAGCTATTTCCTTCAATATTAAAAAATAAATAAATAACTAAAACATTTTCTTAAAATGATAATAAAATAAAATTTAAACATAAATAGTTCATAAATAGGATTTTTATTTCATAGAAAAACAAAATAAAATAAATAAATAAATATTATTTATTATATATATATATTTATATGACTTAAGATAATAATAATAATGAAATTAATAATTTAAACATATATAATAACAAAATAAAATAATAATAATCAAAATGAAAGAAATTAAAAGCAATAATATTAAAATGAAAAATATATTAAATGAAAAATATCCAACTTTTAGGGATTAAAATATAAAATTTAAAGATCCTAATTCGAATTATTCAAAAGATATGTACTAATAATGTAATTTAGCCTTAATTAGTCATTTTGGGGTTTAAAGTAAAAGTTATTAAAACTTAAAACTATAATTCGAAACATCAATATAATATAAACATTAATAATGCAATTTAACCATAACCCTAAACATATATAATTAGTGACGAAAATATAAAAAAAATAAAATTGAAATACCAAATTAAAAGACATATAAGTTGATTTTAATGACCATAATGTAAATTTATAGAACTTGAATGACTGTGGAAAGGGTTTTACCCTTATTAAATTACAGACATGCCCCTCCCCAAAACGACGTTGTTCGAGGAGGGTATTTAAATCCAAAAACCGGCCTCCTTGGGCCAGTTTATTTCATTTTCTGGTTTGGCTTCTCTCTCTTCTTTGGCCAGAAAGAAAACTGGCCACCGGCCGGCAGCCATTTTCTGGCACCGACACTCCCGAACGGTGGCCGGAATTTTACAAATTAACCAAAATCCTCCGTTTTTAAACTCTAAAGCCAAATCCGATACCCTTTTCTCCTAAAACCCTCCAATATTTTCTAGATCTAAGGAAAATACCTTCGGTATTTTCGGTTCGACGGTGGTTTGGAGGGCTCCGACGGACGTGGTAAGTTTCTCTCTCTTCTCTTTATTTTTCTTTTTGAATGGTTGTTTGTTGTTGTGGTATTTGGCTTGTTGTTTGGATCTTTCGCCTCTGTTCGTGGTGGTTTTCTACTCTCTGTTGCCCTATCTGTTGCTCCCCTGGTTCTTGGTTGCTCGTTCTTTTTTTTCTCTTGCAGGTGGGGTGGCTTTTATAGCCACCACCGAGGCTCTCGTTGGACCGGTCCCAGAGATGAGTTCTGGTGAGTCACCGAACCTGTGGTGACTCACCGAAGAACGGGACGCGTGGATGACTGGACTGACTCTTCTAGGAGCTTCGACGGGCTTCGTGGCAGTGGTAGCGTCGGCAGCAGCTGGTTGGACCATCTAGCTTGGGAGGTGTTGGCAGAGGTGGCTGCTTGGAGTTCTTGGAGGCGGTGGCAGCAGTGCTAGGGTTTAGAAACCTTAGCTGAAATGATACAAACCCTTTTGGGCCGTTGGATCTTACCAGATCCAACGGCTGTGATCAATGGCGGCTGCTAGAATGAGGCACAAACCCTAATCTAGTTTAGGGTTCCATTGTTGGGCTTGTTGGGCTTCGAGATTATTGGGCCTCTGATGTAATTTATAATATATATATATATATTTATATAATAATAATAATAATATATATTATATTAACTATTATTATTATTATATTTATGAAAAAATTAATGTCTACACATTCTTTTAAAAAATAATAGTATAAATATATTTTAAAATTTTAAATTATATTTGATTTATTAAATAATATAAAATATGAAGAAAAACATGAATAAATATATATATATGTATATCTTATACAATTAGACAAAGTTCATAATTTGAAATCAATATATACTAAAATATTATAAATAATTATAATTAAATTTGAGCTGAAACTCGAATAACTCTACTCAAATTTTATAAACTCTACTCAATGTAATTCGATTCAATTTTCATAAACTCAAATCGACTATAAACTTATTAAAATAAAATTTAAATTATAAAACATGAATTGTTAACTAAATAAAATTTATATATTTAAAAATTACCAGACCCAAAATTACCACAGCTAATTTTTGTCTGTATCTGTTGAACAATGGTGCAAACAGAGGATTGGTCGCAAATTTCATGAAGAATGACTCGTAAATAAAATGATACAATGAAATGTTTTTTGACTAAATATATTAAATAATAAAACGAAGAACATGGTTAAGATAAGAGCAGTGATTCTTTGAGGATAATCACTTTGACAGTGACGATGTGATGGCCAATGGAACGTGTCCAAGTTTCACAATGGATATAAAATATCCTATTAATGAAAATCATTTGCTTAAAGAAAGAATGGGCCATGGCTTATTTGGCGTTTCATTGCTAAATGCCAACCTTGTCCACAGCATAGCAAACGTTTAGGTGCCTACCAAATATGATGAGATTGTTGGGATTTTAAAAGCTAATCTTTTTTCAAACAATTAAAATACTGACCACATGTTTTCCATTATTCCCCTCTAAATTTACCTTATTAGCTTTGCATTAAACCTTATACTATGTTTCCACATGTTGGACATGTTTGACATTAAAATTGGCATCTAATCGCAATGTCAAATGAGTTGTAAGATAAAGTGGCGGTTCTCTTTCCCTATTATCTTTTTTTTACTCATTAAACAAAGAACCAATAAGGATGACAATTGGTTATGTAATAACATCCATTAATCACATATTAATATTCATTCTTTTTAACTTTACTTAAAAAAGGGTAAACTACACCAATAGTCACTAATGTTTGAGTAAGTTTTCGTTTTTCACACTGAAGCTTCAAAAGTAGCAAATTAGTCACTGACATTATCGATTTGTAACAAAATGATCACTCCACTGCTATCTCTGTTAAATTGATGAAGTGGCACCGTTAATAAAAAGGTTACTCCATATTTAGTTTTACCCCTATTTTATCCCAAATGCTTTCTAATTTCCAATTGTTTTAAACACCCCGCCATCTCAATTATATTCTAACTAAAGATGGCAATTTAACTTGAATCCGACGGGTTTCGACCCGACCCGATAGGGTCGATTTTTTTTTAAATCGAGTACGGGTGGATGGTGAAAAAACTCCGACCCGACCAGTGGATAATAATATAATTTCCTTAAAATTTTTATTATTATTTTTAATTAAGTCCTTATTTTATATCAGGTCGGGTCGGATTTATATTCTAAAAATTTAGGCCGGGTCAGAGTCGGGTGGAGAGTATATTTTTTTCGAGTAAGGTGGAGGATATAAAATTTTCGGGTCGAGTCGGGTTCGGGTGAAGGATGTAGATTTTCAAGTCGGATCAGATTGACAAAAAATTGACATGTTGCCATCTCTAATTCTAACCACTTTCCTTACAAAGCGAAGAGCATCTCAAAAGCATTATTTTTTTCATTAAAATTAATTGAATATATGACTTTAAATACGCATGTATTTGTCTTTAATGAAAAACTCATTTATCTATGTATTGTAGTTTTCCTTTTGTAAGGAATGTGATTCAAATATAGTTGTTATGGTGGGATATTTGAAAAAAAATTAGAAACCTTTTGTGATAAATTAGATATAAAATCATTTTTAAGGACTAATTTGAAGCTCTAGAAATAGTTTAGGGGTAAAACTAAATATTAACCTTTTTATTAACGTTGTCACGTCATCAATTTAACAGAGATAATGGTGGAGTGACCATTTTATTACAAATTGATAATATTAGTGACCATTTTATTACCAATCGATAACGTTAGTGACCATTTTGTTATCAATCGATAACGTTAGTGGAAAATTTGTTACTTTTGAAATTTCAGTGGAGAAAACGAAAACTTACTCAAACATTAGTAACCATTGGTGTAGTTTAACCTAAAAGATAAAAAAAAAAGATTGAGTTGAGCTGGTGTAACCAACTTTTGTTTTGCCCTTTGATGCCTTGTCGCAAAGTATTTCTCAATAGATGCCTCAATGCATCATTTTTTTTATTTTGCTTTAAGGGCATAATTTCTAGCATGATAGAACGATCTAGCTGGTGAACTTTTCTTTTATCGGTATATTTCCATCGAAGCAAGTACATTGGTATATTTGGACGATGGCGTAAAAAATCAAAATGATGAAACTGAGGCGTGATTTTACTTGGTGCATGAGAAAGTTAAGGTAAACTTCCAATAATGGTGGTTTCCGAGAGGTGAATATGATATGCAGTAGCCATGATTGTCCTCTGGGAGAACCTAATTATTTACTCTCAAAATGCATTTCTTCTTTGATTTTAACCCAAAACGCATTTCAGATATATGATGGGTTTATTCACTGTAGGATTGGGTTGGGACGAGCTTGGTCATTCAAGAAAGACAAAAGAAAAAGGTGATGAATAATCATCACAAGGATGTGCATGTGAATACTAGGCCCACAAATACCAAGGCTTTAGCAGGAACTAAATGAAATTCATAACCCAAAAAAAAATATTGTATATTTAATCTTTTATCCTTTTAAATGCAAAAGTAAAATCAATTTTATTTATCATCCAAATTTTAGACCAACTATTAAATTGGATGCATTTGAGCCAAAAACCTCGTTGTCTGAGCACAATAACTTTAAGTAATTCCAAGCAACTTGATTTTTAACTTTTAAAGTCATTCAAAACCAATGGTTGCTTAACGCATCATTTATTTTTCACTTTCAGTTTAATAAAACAAAAACAGTGTAATTATTTGTGTATCTTAAGATTTAAAACTTTATTTTTTAAATTCTCAACCTTTAACGTTTACTATTTATTTATTGATTGATAAATTTGGGACAAATATATAGTAATTATGTTCAAAGACTTTTAATTATTTGTATAGTCATACCCTACCTTACGTGGTGTCCAAATTCGAGACCTAAAAAAAACAATAAATCATTTAATTACTTAAATCGTTTGATTCATACAACTTTTAATATTTAAATTATTAATTTTCAAAACACATGTCATTAAAAAATATAAAATATAATTATATAAGCTTACATTATTCATTGATCAAACTTACCGGCTTACCTAATTACCTCAAATGCTGTATTATTAAACCAAAGGTTTTTGTTTATGATAATCAATCATTTCTTCTTTGAAAATAAAAGCAATTTCTTCAATTGGATAAATCATTATCCAAAAACCAAACATTACAAATATTTGAGGTTTTTCAGATAAATTTTAAAAATCTAATGCTGTGATGCTTGAGTTTACCTAAATTAAAGCCCAACAGGCCATTTCTTATTTGCCGACCATTCAACATTACGTTCGTCATTTGGCTAATGACTTCTCATCTTCTTATGGTTTAGATTTATGTTTAATTGTTACATCCATCAAGTCGGTAAAACTAACAAATGTGAATAGAGATTGATTGGGGGGAAGGGCATGTGACGAGGGATGGATATCGTTCAAACTAACACTTGAGGTTAGGTGCCGAAAGGGAAAACGTTGATGTTGGTGTTTTTCTTTCTTTTCATGTTCCATTTCTTCTAATCAAAGATATTAGAAATTTAAAATAATATGTTAATCTAAGCCAAGTGTTTTTTTTAATACATCCGCAGCTACATTTAATCTATGTTCAACTTCAATCAAAATTAAGCAATATAAAATAATATGGATAAAATATTTAAACTAAATTCAGTTTTTTAAATAAATGATTCAATTTATATTAGACCGTGTAACACATATAATGTGAGCGAAATAAAAAAATATTTTATGCATTTAATCAATAGTAAAATATTTAATATATAAATCTTTTATTAATTTCAGGTTTGATGTCTAAACATTTAATTTGTGAAATTTATCCAAAATAAAAAAAAATTAAAAAGTTAATTTATAATACAATTAAAAGTTTGACATTTATTTTAAAAATTTGATGGTTAAAAATTATTTTAAGATAATTTAATAATTATTTGTGAATTTTACTCAAAATAAATTAGGTATATTGTGATACAATTTATGTAGTTGAAAGCTTCTCTTCATTAGATCTCTGCCATATATACTTTGTGTTTCATTATAATGGTTAAATAAAATCCAACAAGTTTGATATAATTTGCTTCAAGTAACACAGAAAGGAAAATACAACTAATTACCATATTAACTTAATCAATTCGATGTTAATTCGTTATAACTATAAAAGTTAATTGATTCAATTATTTTATAAAATGATTGTAAAATTCTACAGCGCTCGATGAGCAGCGATGATCACCATTAACGATGAGCACCGTTAATTTAATTTATAAAATTTAAAATTCTAAATGGTCAACGTATAATTATAAATTAATTAAAAAATTAAAGGTCAATTAATTTAAAATAAAGGGTAAATTATAACAGTGATCACCTAACTATTGCCCATTTTCATTTTTATCACTATTTTAGAAATTTTGTCAATCAAGTCACTTAACTATTTGAATGCATTCAATTAAGCCACTTGTCGTTAATATCTAATGGATAAACTGATGTGGCAATTAAAATATTTGGTATAATTACGCATTCGGTCACTGTTACTTGTATATTATATCAATTTGGTCATAATTTTAATAAATTAAAATAAATTTGACCTTCAAAACTAGTAATAGCAACAAACAAATTACAAGCCAATTTGACTATGCCAAACGTGGCTTTTTCACTCACCATTCAATTCAACCCAATGCCAACAACCAGCTCCCATTGATTTCAATGAACAAAAAACTAATAATATATTTGAATTTTAAAAGTTTCTTGAGGTAGCATTTGGGAATTCAAATTTTAAATTTTGGATTATGAATTTAAAATCTTCATCTTGATAATCATTAGATTCTTTATTGATCTAATCCAAAACCTTCTAAAAACCTAACACATATGAGAATAAAATCAATCATGAGTTAACTTATTTAATATTTTAAAATCAGTAGTCTTCTTTCCTAAAAAGAACCTTAATTTTTTTTAAAATTCATAACAGCCATAAAAAAGTTGGTTTTTATGAATAAAGTAATTGTTAGTCAATTCTAAGGATTATACAATTCTATTTGATTAAAAGAATAATATTGAGATTCGAGAAGATTGGAATAAATTAATAGTTTGGGGATCTTTTCAATCAAAGAACTCATTGAACGACGGTAGAAACGATAACGAAAGAAAATGACAATCTAATAAAAATTAAAAACTCAAACTTTTTGATCTATCATTATCACCCACTAGATTAATTTAAAATCAAATTATGTTATCTATTAGATTCACTATTGTTGATATTGACCAATTATGGTTCCATCCATCGAAAAATCAACCTTTGAAACAACAATCAATTTGAAGAAATATTTTTTTAAATAAGACTTTAATGTGTAAGATAACATTTTCTATTAACAATAAATAATAATGATAATAATGAAAGTAAATTAAAGTTTAATGATCAGTATAATTTATTATTTTTAGAATGATATCTTAGCTAAATTTTTAAATACAAAAAAGGGTTTTGACACCAGTTACACATGACATCATTTGATTTGAAGGTTAAATTTATTTTAATTTATTAAAAGTCCAAATTGATAGAATATATAAGTAATAGTGGTCAACTGTGTAATTATACCAAATATTTTAACTGCCACATCATCTGCTTCATTAAATATTAACGGCAAGTGGCTTAATTAAATGCATTTAAATATACGAGTGACTTGATTGAAAAAATTTCAAAAAATGGTGGTCAAAATGAAAAGGGGCAATCATTAGGTGGTCATTTGTATAGTTTACCATTTATTTTAATAATTTAACTTTAAGTTTTTAACTAATTTATAATTATTAGTTGAATCTTTTATAATTTAAACTTTTATAAATTAATTTATCGGTGCTTATAGTTAATTGTGCTCATCGGCGCTCGTTAAACTTAGAAAAATTATCCAAAATGATTAATTAACTTGGTTATATTTAAAAAATATTAAACTGATCGGTTTAATCGTTTAACCATCCTTTATAAAATGTTTTTTTTATTTAAAGACACATAAAATCATTTTAAACATTCTTGCAATTTTTTATTTCACTACAATGTGTATAAAAATAATTATCTATTAAAATTTTCATATAAACATAAAAAATAGTTTTTTATAAGGTTAAAAAAAGATAAAAGTAGAGGAACAATTAATTTATGGGGACCATCCAAAAAAAATGGCATGTGATGGAGGGGCCCAAAGCTGTTCGTTGCTTAATGGCGTTAATATTATCATTTTAAATAATTTAATATTACTATGTTTTTAGGAGCATCGCTTTCGTTCGTTTGCTTCTACTACTTCCCGCCAACTTCTTTGCCGTCCGTCCGCGCTTTCAGTCATTCCTTTTTTTGTTTATTCTTTTCGTAAATGATCCCTTTAGCCTTTTCTCAAGCTTCTCGTTGGTTAAACATCTCTATTATAAAACTAATTAACCTCGACCTGAGTCTTCATGTTTTGAAATAAATTAACCTCGCTATTGTCGTGTACTCACAAATGTAAGCAATCCTTTTATTTGTGCGGTCAGGGTGCGCTCCTTCCTAGCACTCATAAATGCTGTTTAGAAACATAATTTTGTGATCCAAAATAATTCACCCGTAATTTTCGGAATTAAATTATTTTGTCAGTAAAGTTTCAATTCAATTCAAATAATTAAATAATTTTTTAATTAATTCAACGTAATTATAAGCGGCGTTATCTATTCTTAAAGTTCTTCAATCATTTGATAATAAATATTCGATTTTCATACATTAGTTGATGCTATAACTCAAAAGCTATAAAGATAACAATCATTCATTTAATAACTTAAATTCCTTTGTTGATATAATTAATTAATTAATTAATTATAAATTTTTGTGTGTGTATATATATAGGGATGGATTGAGGGGGTGTGGTCGAACCCCTTGAAATTTAAAATTTTCTTATATTTTATATATTTTCTTTGTATTTTATATGAATGATTTAATTTCGCCCCTCAGATTTTATAATCTCGCACCTCTTAAGGTTTTAATATAATTTTTCATATTCACACCTCCTAACACAAATTCATGCGTCCGTCCCTAATATATATTATCATTTAACCAAAATTATATACATGTGACATGTATATGTGCATGCTGCCTAATAGAAAATGTTCGTTTCGCTTTTGAGTCATTGTATTATGTATTAATTAACTTTAAAGAAATATTTTTATATTAGCTTAAATTCATAATATTCATAACAAAATCATATATCTAATAAGTTAACATAAAAATATTTTTAAAGCTAATATAGTAATGTATATAAAATATTATGAATTTAAATTATTTGTACATTAAGATACAAAATATATACTTCATGTTGTCTATTTTAGATCAAGCACTAGTCTTGGCTCAATGGTTAAGTACATGTTTGGTTTCCTACTGATCTATATTTGAATCTTTTTTGTCTCAATTTATTTTGATTTACTTTCTTTCAACCAGAGGGTGACACCTGTCACCCTTTGATTGGTGAAAAATAATATATCAAATTAAAATAAATTAAAATGAAATTAGTCCTTCAACTAAATAATGGCGCGACATCATTCGATTAGATGATTAAATATATTTTAATTTATTAAAAATATGACTTGTAACACCCTAAACCTGATTGGGTCTAAAGTGACACACTGGGTTGCTGAGGCAACCCCTGATTTCAAAACTTGTTCATTTTCTTTTCAAACATACTAACTGATATCATAATGAAACGTAAATAATTGATATAAAAACACTTTACAATCTGGAGCTCCATGACAAATAATTTAAACCAAAATGGTACAGACACTGAGTTCAATAAACCGAATACATGAGTAAGGTTCTATAAATACACATGCCTACTAAAGCTATAATACAATATTCTGTCGGAGATACTAGAAGTCCTGTCGCGACGGTGCTCTACGAACTACCCAAGCTTAGCTACTGACTTGCCAACGGAAAACATCCGAAGGCTAAGCTTGCAAAGTCCAACAGTATAATCGCTAATCTAGAGCAATATAAGAATTTCATAAAAAAACATTCTGAAGACATGGCACTAAGCAGTAGGTACAAACATGCCTAAGTCAAGTGCTACATACTTAAGGCTTTATTGCTCTATCACTGAAGTAGGGGTCTCACGCTTCCCTTAATCCTCTACTAAGGACATCGCCATGAGAACACCTCTTAAGGGTCTCTACTAAGGGCTTTATTGCTTATCACTGAAGTAGGGGTTTCATGCTTCCCTTAATGCTTGTACTGATACGCAATACCTAAATGCAACCTGAACGTACTGTGCATTACCTGATTCCACCCTGACATACTATGCACTAACTGAATGCAAACCTGACTAGTATCTGGTTTCACATAGCTCTCAGACACTAGTTACTAATGGAACCCCGGTGTCACATAACATCAACGTAATTCCCATAACATATACATAATGATCTCCTGGTCCTCACATACCCATCAGGTAGATCACAAAAGGGGAACCCGATGTCACATAACATCGATACAATTCTTGCACAAACGAAAACATTGGCTAGGTCTCACATAACCTTCAAGCCAAGCTTAACATATCAGACATACTGAACTGATAGAACCATATATACAGAATTAAACAAACAAACATGAGGTAGGTCTGGTGGAGTGGTTGAAGGAATTTACTTGCATCTCGGAACAACACCCTAGTCAATCTTGAGCACAAAATAGTCCTAGAGGTCAGAACCGAAATTTATGTGCATCAGAAACTTACCTAATTGTATTGAACTGACATAAATATACATACATAACAGAGACAAACATGAGGTGGGTCTAGTGGTGTGGTTAGAATAATTTCACGTGCATATCAGGACAACACACTAGCATACTTTGAATACTCAGAAGCCTCGGGGTAAGAACCGAAATTTATGTTCATTGAAACTTACATTCTTACCCTAAAAGACCTCACTAAAGTGAGATTATCCTCTCACTAGCTACTACCTCGCTCGTTCTCTCACCTAGAATGTTATGCGAATGTTTAATTATTATCTAAGAAACTGGCTAGCTCAATATCCAGCTCGAGTTAAATTTCTAGTAGCGGTACTCTATTCGATCTTCTCATACTTCCCTTTAAAGCCTCTTGAACTAAAAATGACGTCTTACTTTTCCTGGGTTCATAGACATTCTCGAAGCTTATACTTTTCGCTGCCACTGAATCTGACCTATCATATCGCTTATCAAATGCCTCCTTGACGATCGGTCTCAACTATCCGTATACATCTTCGATTGAAGATAACTCAGCGTATTATGCTTAATATGGTTACATATGATGTAACACTCTTACGAGCGTTTATATGTATTCTTGGTCATTTGTGTCCCTCACGACTAAGTTTTACCATTACAGATCGTCCTTAGCTCTTACGAACCTTAAATGGGTCAAAATTAATCATTCGAAGTGAGTAGTATCGATATTCTACTTGCAGTATCGATACCCTAGGGTCAAGTATCGATACTCCTATGAGTATCTGTACCAAAAATGCATTCTGTTGTGAAATTGGGGCCTCAATATCAATACTGTCACCCTGAGTATTGATCCTGCAGGGGCAGTATCGAAGCTCCCCTTGTCAATATCGATACTCCCAATCAAAATCCTTAACTTTTGCCCCAATTTAACCAATATTGATATTGTTCATCCCAGTATTGATACTCGAACATAAAAATGGTTATTTTAGGCACATAAAACACTAAAAAAAACCATAAAGGCCATAGTTTGATTATAAATCATGCACTGAAGTTTTGGGGAGTTAACTAGGGCCCTAGGTGTCATAAAACACATTAATAACATCTGAAACGTCTTTTAATCTTGGAATCAAATTTGAAACCTAATATGCTCAAGTAAACAAATCTTTACTTGAAATTTATGAAAGTTTAGTACTTCAAAGGATTAGAAATACTCTACCTTGATTTTAGAAACCTGAAGTAAACCTCTTTTATCTAGAAATCACTTTCCTCAAGGCTTGGACGAAAAAAACCCTCTTTTTCTTGCAAAATAAAACCCAATGCTTGAATATCCAAAATAATGTTGTTGGGGGCATTTAAGACAAAAATGAAATAAGAAAAAAAGTTCAAGACATTACCTTAGAGCTATGGATACTTGGAGAAAATGAAGGAATAAGAAATGCAGAAGATGGAGAGGAAATAGGAAGTTCACATGAAAGCTTGATATAAACTAAAGTTTAGCTTTCATTTCCATAAATGGTGTAATTACCTTTCTAGTCCTTATTCTTTTGCTTCATATTTAAAAATTCCCTTTTTGTGGCTTTAAACCTAACAACTTAAATCATGAAATCTACGGGGTCCACTTACCTCGGGTAAACCCGAAACTACTATCCCATAATTTGGGGTGTTATATGACTAAATTGTGAGAGAATATGTAAATAATAAAGACCAAATGTGTGATTATATCAAAATATTTAACTGCTATTTCACCTAAGCTGTTAACGATAGTTAACTCGTGGTGACCACATTTTAATTAATTAAAAACAATAGTGACCATATATTATGTCTTTCGAAACCAATGGGGGAAAATGGAATAAACACAAACATAAGTGATCAATCATGTAGTTAACCTTATCTTTATATATTTCTTAAAAACCCTAATTTTATATAAATAATGACTACCATGAAATGAACCAATGAGAAAAAAAATATAAAAATGTAATTGTTAGATGATTAGAGGGAGAGGAGAGAGAGAGAGAGAGAGAGAGATTTATGTTGGATTAACTTTCATAATTTTTATTTTAGTTAATTGCATCACTTGTCCTCAAAGTATGATCCTCATTTTGAATTGGTCCCTATACTTTTAAATATTCTAATTCCATCCATAAACTACGACTCTCATTCTAAATTAGTCCCTAAACTTTTTGAATATTCCAATTTCCTCCCAAATTATATGTATGTACCAATCAAATCCCTTGTAAGCAAAATCGTTAGATCAAGTTATATTATTATATGTTTGAGAAAAAAATTTAGGTTGAACAATGGTTGAAACTAATTACATATTTGGATGAATTTGGGGATGAACTTGAATATTCAAAAGTTTGGGGACTAATATAGAAAGATAGTCATAGTCTAGGGATAAAATTAGAATATTTAAAAGTTTAAAGACTACTTTAGAATGAGTCATAATTTAGATATAAAATTAGAATATTTAAAAGTTTAAAGATCAATTTAAAATGAGAGTTATAAATTGATAATATATGATTTGATTAACTCTTTATTTCTAATCGTAATATGTGTCAACGTGCAATGCTGAAGTAATTACTATTGCGATAAAAGTCGCATAAAAAAAGTTACATAAAAAAAGTTATACTCTTATAAAAAATTTGTCCATAATAGTCACCTGTATTTTAATTTATGACCGAGTAATTATTCGATTCAGCTGTTGCAAATGTTTATTGTAGAAGGGATTCTTTTAATATAATTTCTTTATTTACAATATTAAGTTTCAAACATTTAATCTTATTTAAAGTTTAAAGCATCTATAAAAAAAATTAAAGCATAACCAAATAATATCGGTGAAAAATGAATTATTGTTATTCATTGAGGTTCTGGATTCGAGCACCATAAATGTTAAGGATATAAACGTTCAATATCAAATAACTGAAAAGTATATTTGAATATATATTATCTCGTACTTACCTCATATTTGTAAAAAAAACCTTAAGATTTATCATTTCATCTTATCAAACCAATTGATTGGAGAGTTTATTCTCCATAATAAAACACATCACATGGCATCTTTTAAGCCATATAAACCTAATTCATCTAACTACTAATTATTTGATTTAAATACAACTAAGTATTTGGTTTAATCAATCTTTTTAAGAGTTTTCCCAAATTGTTTTAGTAATATTTTTCTAAACACAGCATATCGAACAAATTATTATTTGTTTGTATCGAAATGCATCTAACTATTAAGTAAAAAAATCATTTTTAGGGTTAATTATCTTATATATATATATATTTATATTAAGTTTGTATTTTTTCCTTGAATTATATTCAAACCTCAACTAATTTCCCAATTTATTATACTCAAATAATCCACTTAAACCTGTCTCTTAAAAAATGTAATGACTTAAATGAAGTAATAGTAAATTTCCATTAACTACATCCTACAAACACAATAAGGCATCCCTAATTAAAATCTTAATGTTCTTTTTTTTTTTCTTTTACCACTTTGTACATACAAAGCCTGTTTGTTTGATTTCTGGCCATATATTATGCCTTAGCTTTAGTGTTGAAGAGGCTTCAATTTTGATCCAGATAAACCAGTCCTGCTATTGTCACATACAAACAAATCTAAGCAATCTATTATCTATGTGGTCATGGTGTGATCCTCCTCGGCACTTATTAATGCAACATCAGGAACAAGTAAATATGTGATCGAAAATAATTCACAAGTAGTTTTAGGAATTAATTGAACATAATTAGTTAGTAATTAATATTTTAATTAAAGAGAGCATGTAATTTTTAATTATGTATTGACATTATATAATTATTCACAAAATACAAAAATCACGTATAATTTTTTAAATCCATTTTGTAAGTTTGAAAATTTCAGTGTCAATTTAAAAAAAATAGTTTTAGTGATTCTTTTTAAATTATAGCTCTTTAATTTTATCAATGTCTCATTGGCAGAAATAAAATTTTAGAATATATTAAAAAATAAAACAAATTAAAATTGAAGATTTAAAATTTTTTATTTGTAAAATTATATACTTTTACCTGTAACTTATTGTTCTCTGAAAAGGTACATTACATTGAAAGTGAGATGCTAATTAACAAAAATAAAAAGTGTATTTCTGGCATTTCGCTTTTTCGCGGTATAAAAGAGGGATGATGTCGAAGGACCAAATTGGTAACAAAGAAAAGAGAAACGAAAGAGTTATTATATTGTTAATGTCAATTAAACCAACCAAAGGCTCACCGGTGGCAGTTAGAAGTAGTGAAGAAGAAGAAAAGATCGATTCCTGTTGTTACTGTCTCTGTCTTCATTTCTGTTACTCTTTCTTCTAATTTGTTTATATTTTTCAAGCAAATTCGTTATAACCTTCGCCACCGCCACTCTCCGCCACGCCGCGTTCTTTTCTTTTCCTTAAATCTTAATCTGAGCTCATTAAGCTTGCGGTTGAGATTACTCTTTTTCAGAGATATTCAATTGAAAAAAAGGAAACGAGGCTCTGATTTCTGTTTCTTCATCTGGATTTTGCTTCCGATTTTTTTCATTTGTTGGAATTGTTACAACTTACAAATGGAAGTAGCGGAGAACTGCTCGGTGAAAGTAGCCCTTCATATCAGGCCGCTAATCGGCGATGAACGAGCTCGAGGTTGTAAAGAATGTGTTACTGTTACTAAAGGAAAGCCTCAGGTACTCTGTTCTTAGTTTTAGATTTTTCTTTCAAATTTGTTTGTCACATTCTTGCATTCTTTTATTGCATGCGTGAGTTTCTTTTTAGCTAAATTCAAGCATTATTACACTTAATATTTTTAGTTTTCGGCTTTTCTAATTATTTTTTATTTATTAATAACTTTTTTATTTTTAATATATTTGCTTCAACGATCTAATTATTTTCTAGCGTACGATTTTCTTCATATTTACTATTGAAGATAATTTCTTTGGAAATCTTTTTTCCCTATCAAGACAGGTGAATATTGAACGATGAATTTTGTCAGTAAATCATGCCTTTTAAATACATGAACGGAAAAATATAAGAGTGAAGTTACTAAAATTTATCCTGAAACTGTAGTTAACTAAGTGGAAAAGGCTCTGGTAAAGTTCAAGCTTATTTTAAGCAGTATATTTAAGTATACTGGCTCCCCAGTATTTAATACTAACGCAGGTTTGCAACTAGAAAACAAGCTAAAGTTGAAAGCGTTAATGGAATTATAATTTGTTTTAGTTTCTAATGTTACCTAAAATATTTTTTCTCCAATGAAAAATAATTGATTTCAGGAGAAGCAAAGAATAATTCTTATTTTGGTTCTGGGTGTAGGTGCAAATTGGGATACATTCCTTTACATTTGACCATGTTTATGGAAATGGTGCTTCTCCATCAACTTCCATGTTTGAAGAATGTGTTGCTCCTCTTGTTGATGGTTTATTCCAAGGATACAATGCTACTGTACTTGCTTATGGCCAGGTAAATTTATTCACTGATATATGATACCTGCTCTCAGTTAAGTAAGCATTTTGAATGTCCTGGTATTTATGTTCATGATTGATTTATGCAATTGTTGCAGACAGGATCTGGTAAAACATATACCATGGGAACGGCCATCAAAGATGGTAGTGAGTCAGGATTGATTCCTCAAGTTATGAATTCATTGTTCAAGAAAATTGAAACATTGAAGCATCAAACAGAATTCCATCTACATGTTTCATTCATAGAGGTACATTACTTCTTACCTGCTTGAGTATTCAATTGTATTATGGAGTCACCGTTTCTTTAACAATTGAATATATAGTTGAACAATTGGTTTCATTTTCATATAATTTCTGAGGATTTACCTAATTGACGGTTTTAATATGAAGATCCTGAAGGAAGAAGTGAGGGATTTACTGGATTCTGAACCTGTAAGCAAACCTGCTACTCCTAATGGAAATGCTGTGAAAGCTACGGTTCCTGGAAGGGCACCCATACAAATTCGTGAATCATCAAATGGAATTATAACACTGGCCGGTTATTATAGAAACTTGAACCACCATTGAGCCATTATAGATTTGCGATGATAGAACTGATGGTACCTTGTGTAATTGTTACCTACGCTATAATGCATAACAGTTGTACTTCCAAATTTCTGAGTCAGTCATACTACTGAAAAACAAGATTGTAAGTGCAGGCAATTATCAAATAGGCTAAAACAATTTGTGGTTAAAATGCTTAGAACTTGTAAAAGGAAGTGGCACTTTCCTTAAGAATATGGCATTTACAGAGTGGTCTTGTGATTGGCGACTTTTTAGTTACTGATTCCTGAATAGTTATATTGGCTCTTTGTGAGCATCTTCCTTTTGATTTTTATATAAAATTTTAGCTGCAAAAAAAAGAAGAAGTTATTTTCCCAAATTTTAAGGTAAAGTGGTTTTGAGTCCCATTCCTAGTCACTAGAATTGAATTATTTCATTTTGTGCAAATGTTCATAATTTAACGAGGTGTGGTTCTACTCTGCATGATTTTAATAGTCGGTCACATGCCATCTTTACGATCACGTTAGAACAAATGCACAAAATCCAATTAGTTTCTGCTGTTAATGACACTCCGGACGAAGATATGGGTGAAGAGTATTTATGTGCGAAGCTCCATTTGGTAGATCTTGCTGGATCTGAGCGAGCTAAAAGAACAGGTTCTGATGGTCTTCGGTTGAAAGAAGGTTTGTAAATATGCTTATAAACTTAAATACATGCTTATTGTGTGTGATGATGATTTAAATGGTCATTTTATTTTCATGAACAGGTATACATATTAACAGAGGGCTTCTTGCACTCGGCAACGTAATCAGTGCTCTTGGGGACGAGAAAAAGCGTAGAGAAGGTGTGCACGTTCCTTACCGAGACAGTAAACTGACTCGACTCTTGCAGGTTAGATTTATTTTGGGTTGATTCATGCGGCTGTAATTTGAACCAGTGATCTTAAGATAACGAAAAATTGGCCTGATTACAAAGTTAATTTAATAGTAGTATCTACCTTTCTCAATTTCTTACGCATTTATGACAACCTCTTAAAATAAGTATGAACAGATTCTCTCACAATTTAATGTGACCATCCAGTCTTACTGAAGTTAGCATATATCAGATGCTCTTGGTGGACAGTGTACATATTAGTAACATTTATTTGTAAAGCATTAGAGCTATGCTGTCCGCTCATTTTATTTTCTGTTTTGCAATTATATTTAATCGGCTAAACACTTATCTGGTGGACTTGATACATCAGTATATCGGCTTTTGGTTCATGATCTTAAATTAGGAATGGTATATTAACTATAAAGTTTTAACTTTTTCTTATTCCTTTTTATTTTCTGATGTGGTATGGTTTATTTCTTTCTCAGGATTCACTTGGTGGAAACAGCAAAACGGTTATGATAGGTAAATCTCGAAATGGTTGATTTATAATGGTCAATGTTCTTTCCTTGGCAGAAAACTATACCATTTTGTTTCTTTACCTGAAAACTGATACTGGTACACTTGAAATCTATACACGAGTACCTTGTATGAAGTTTTTCCTCAGTCTCAAGCTTATATGACAACTAAATTTTCCATAAGATCTTATCATTCTCAAAGCATAATATAGAACCTTGCATTTTGGAAGAAATTCTGTATGTTTGACAACAAGGTGGCAGAAACAAAAAGCAGAGGCTGTATAGATTTGCATACATAAAGTCCTGCACTCATCTTCTTCCTGCTATTTCTTTCCTGCACTCATCTTCTTCCTGCTATTTCTTACTTTGGCTTCTGCCTTGTCTGCCTGTTTGTTTGACCAAGTATTTGTTTTCTATTTATCAACCTTACTAATGTTAATAAAGTCTAAAATGGAATGGTTTAATTCAGATCTTTCTGGGGTTATGAATCTTTTCCCTGTCATTGGATGCACGCTCAATACACACATGTTGCTTATGCATATACTCTTGAAAAACCTATGTTTAGTATTCAGCTTCCTGGTTCTTTTTACCATGTTTTTCATTCTTGATCGCTCTAGTTTGTATCTTTCTTTTATTAACATGTTGGGGATTGTTTCTCAAAATATTGGTTTTAGTTGCTTAAATTCTTAATTATCTTACTATCTATCATTGTGAAATGTTGATTTTCCTTTCCAGCTTGTATAAGTCCTGCAGACATCAACGCAGAGGAAAGTCTTAATACCCTGAAATATGCTAACCGAGCTCGCAATATCCAGAATAAGCCTGTTGTAAGTTTTTTAGGATGTTTTGTTATGACTCTATTTGTCGTAATTCTATCCTATACTACTTAACATGTGCTTCTTCCAAAAATTGTTCAGGTTTTGAGTTCTTTATAGTCTGATGTTAAAAGAATTATTGCCCATCCTCCCATGTTGTTTTCTTTAAAGGTTCTGGATTGCATCATTTTTGTTAGATCATTTTTTTTATATAGGAATAGTAGGCCTCACTAAAAACCCCCTTCATGATTAACGGAACTTGAAAATAGTTCCTTAATCAGCGGAAGGAGGAAAAGAGTGCCCTAGGAATTCATTAATCTTAACATTACAAAGTAATAAAAACACTAAAAACCCCCTTCATGATTAACGGAACTTGAAAATAGTTCCTTAATCAACGGAAGGAGGAAAAGAGTGCCCTAGGAATTCATTAATCTTAAAACATTACAAAGTAATAAAAGCTTAATCTCCCTCCAGAGATAAAAAGCCAAAAGAAACAGCCCTTAACAGAACATAATTCTCAACCAATACCAGCCTTAGCTAGAACATCCGCCTTTATATTGGCTGTTCTACTAACTCATCTAATAAGACCTTCATAAACACTAAGCTTTTGATTAATTTCCTTAACAACTTGAACATAAACGACAGGACAAGAACCAACATCCTTGACCCAACCAATTGCCACCTTACTATCACTCTCGATAATCAATCTCTCTTTAAATCTGTGGCGAATAGATTCATAATAATATAACCCCTTTAGGATAGCTTTCAATTCCATCAAAGTTGGAGGTCCCGAACCAGCAGGGTCTTTGAAGGAGCCAAGAATCGAACCAGAAATATCTTTCAGAACACCACCTAAACCACTCCTCTTCCAATCACTAGAAGTAGCCGCATCCACATTAAGTTTAATAAAACCCTTTGGAGGAGGGGACCAAGGAACCTTAGTTGAAATCCGATTAGTATGAGACGGGCAAGAATCCACTAAGGACGGGTCGGCAATAAGAGCATCCTTGGAAATAGAAATCTGAGTTTCCCTAGCTAGAAACCATGAAGCAAGCCTGCACCTTGCTAGAAAGAATATTTCTGCTCGATCAAACTTCCCTCCTTCAAACACTATATAATTCCTAGTTTTCCATATTGTCCATAAGACCACTCCAGGGATAAATGACCACATCAGAGAGTTGATCTTTAAGTTAGTCCATGCTACTAGGAATTTTTTTGCATCTTCATGAAAAACAGACTGAAAATTCCAATAACCCATGAATTTAGTCCATATTGGCCCAACAACCGAACAGGAAAAATAGATGAGATGAAGACTCTTCCTCTAGATTAAAAAGGACACATAGAATCATTTATGCCCTGAACACCTCTCTTAACCAGAGCTGTCACTGCCAGCTTCTTTAAGAACTTGCCAAAGAAAAGTCTCCACTCTTGGAGGCAGCAGGCCCCTCCAAACAATAGATTTCCAAAAATTAGCTTCGTCCAAATCGGAAATACCCATTTTTGTTAGATCATAGATGATCACCTGAAAGGTCTGTGTTTATTCTACAGGTTAATAGAGATTTAGTATCCAATGAGATGCAAAAAATGCATCAGCGGCTGCAATATTTACAAGCAGAACTTTGTTCTCGAGAAGGGCCTACTTCAGATATAAAGGTATTTTTACTGATATATATGCACGTACTGGTTTCTATATCATTTT
This sequence comes from Hibiscus syriacus, assembly GCF_006381635.1. Taxonomy (NCBI): domain Eukaryota; kingdom Viridiplantae; phylum Streptophyta; class Magnoliopsida; order Malvales; family Malvaceae; genus Hibiscus; species Hibiscus syriacus. The sequence goes on from NW_024062608.1 coordinate 1,748,207, forward strand.
TTTTCTTTGGAGATATTAAAACAGTGGTGCATAAAATATCTCTTTACAGAGTCTCAAAGAAAGGATTGCTTGGCTGGAGATTACTAATGAGGATCTTCACCGAGAACTTCATGACTACCGCAGCAAACGTGCTGTTGTAGAGTGTTGTGATTTCGGTGCTCAGGTATGTTGATGGATTATGAAGTTGCTTTTTTCAATTTCTTTTCCTTGTTTTTCTGATTCTTTGCAAAATGGTTATAGTATGCTTTGAACTGGATCATATTCCTTGGTAATATTGAATAAGTTAACTCATATTTGTTTCACATTAAAGTATCGTTCTTAAATGAGAGTTGCTAGCTTGGTTGTTATATAACCATTTTTTTCTTCTATCTCTCAGGAAGACCATTCGTGTTTTGTGAAAAATGATGGACTCAAGGGGGCCATTCAGTGTATAGACTCATCTGACTCTCAGATGGATGAAGTTTTGTCAGGTAGTCACTTATTCACTTATTTGGTTGAATAGCATATTGTTGAACTAAAAAGAATTGTCTTTTACTGTGACAAACTATTTTCAATCTCATCTTGTGTTAGTAGTGGTGCAACAGATAGCATCTTTGCTACTTTGCAACATTAAAAATTCCTTTGGATACATGCTTCTTCTTAGAAGAAAATAAAGATGTATTATTTCTAATAGGATATTGCTATTGCTGCAGATGAAAATCCAGAAGAAATTGATGAAGTATCAAAACAATTGGAGCATGCACTTCGGCAGAATAACATGGATAGAGAATTGAAAGAGTTGAACCAACGCTTGGAGCTGAAAGAGGTTTCCTTTTTTGCTTTTTGATTTTCCATTCAGACATAAATTATCAATTAATGAAATATATGTAAGCTTGAAAGAGAATGCTTATTATTCCAACTGAGATGCATGTTTGACAAGAAAATACATGGTTTTCCTAGTTAGAATCCTTTTCATGATCCAAGGGCCATTGTTAACGAGTTCAAAAGAGATTTTCGTATTCAGTCTCATGATTAGTTTTTTAAGAAGCATTTGTCTTGTTCAAGAAGCTATGGAAAGGCATTAAACATGCATCTCTGACAAACTCTTTCCTATCTTCTACAATAGATTTATATGCTTCTGGAAGAGTTATGGCAGGAACTAAATTGATCTTCTCTGTGCAGTCTGAGATGAAACTTGTTGGAGGAGCTGACACTGAAGCACTAAAGCAACACTTTCAGAAGAAAATCACGGAACTCGAGGAGGAGAAAAGAATTGTGCAGGTAGTAATACCTTCAATTTCTGTTGTTTAATAATGCCTCTTGCTCCATGCTAATTTTATATAACATGACAGCAAGAAAGAGATCGTTTGTTAGCTGCAGTTGAGAACCGCGCAGCTAATTCCGACTCAAAAATTCAAAAAGCACAAGAGAATAATGTGCAGAAACTAAAAGCGCTCGAGGCACAGGTGACAATATGATACATTATGATACCCAATCATTATACTTCTGAGTAAATATTCTTTTTATCTTTTGACATTTTTTCTTCCTTTTTTTTTTCTTTTTCTGATTTCAGATTTCTGATCTCAAAAAGAAACAGGAAAACCAGGTTGAGCTCCTAAAGCAGAAGCAGAGAAGTGAAGACGCAGCAAAACGGTTGCAAGCAGAAATACAGTACATTAAGGGTCAAAAAGTTCGTTTTTACTTGAGTGATACTTTTATGTTTACATCCATGCATTGTGGCACAAAATATCTTATTCTTTTTGGAAACATGCCTTCCCTTATTTGCAGGTGCAGTTGCTGCACAAGATAAAACAAGAGGCAGAACAATTTCGACAATGGAAGGCCAATCGTGAAAAGGAGTTGTTGCAGGTGCGTCACATTCTTGGTTTTTAAGGGCGCAAGGTGCACCGAGGCGCAAAAGGTCTCTGGAGCCTAGCGCAAGGTGCAGCGCACGCCTTTCGTATGCGAGGCGTACTTTTTGTGCTAAATTTTTTTATAAATTAGTTTAGAACATATCCACATCTATTAACTTCTGTTTCACTCCTAAAACACTTAATTTCCTTATCACACTATGTTCCTTTACTATTGCTTATTCCCTCCTCTAGAGTCATGCCCCTTTTTCTACCATTTACAAAACCTTACATTCCAAAACATTCCAAAACATTTAGGGTTACACACTTACACTATAATAAACTAATGGTTGAATGTTTCAACTATGTGAAACAATAATTTGTCCACACAAATTAAGAAAAGAACAAAGAACAATAACACTTATCCTAAGACAACATTGCTATTATAATTATATTATAATTATAGAAATAGTTATACATTAATTATTTATCTATATATTAGATACTTTTTTATATAAAGAAGGGTGATGGGTATAGGCAATAGTATAATATTTATTATATTAGTTTATAATATAAGATCTTATTTTTATTAGTATAAGAAAAAGATAGAAAAGATTAGAGGGCGGTAGTAGCATGGTTTTCAGAATTGGCCCGGTTAGCGAACCGGTCATGCTACCGGTTCACTGGTTCAACCGGTCAAACCGGTCCGACCGGTCGGAAGAACCGAACGACGTCATAATTATTTAAAAAATTAAATAAAAATACCAAAAATATTTAATAAAAAATAATTTTTTATATCACAAGTCATATTCAAAGCAAGTCATAACATATATAAGTTAAAAACCATAAAATCAAGTGAAACAAAATGATTCAAATTAACTGCAACATAATATTTAAGGTAAAACATATTAAATAATAAATATAATTATATAACTATAATAAAAAAATAAATTTGGGGTTAAAAAATCCATAACAAAATGATATTGTTTGGTTTAATTTTTTTTTTAAAAAATAATCTCACATGGCTAAGAAACATAGAAGAACATCCCAAAAGTCTAAAGAGAAAATATGAGAACAAAACAATCTCACATTGCTAAGAAACATAGAAGCGCATCACAACTAACTTCTATAAATAATAGAGGTAATTTGGCATTCAAAATCATGGAGCCTTTTGGTGAGCATTGAGTGAACTATTCTTTCACTTCAATCAAGCTCGAATTTTAGGCTTCAATCGAGCTTCTAATTTTTTTTTGTGTTCAAGCCTTTTTGAGTTCAAGTTTCAATATTATATTTCGAGTTTGAGTTGAACTTGATAATTTTTAGCTTGTGAGTTTGAGTTGAGTTGAGCTTATTTTTAAAGTTTTCAAGTTCGAGTCGAGCTCAGCAATACTCGAGTTCGACTTGGGTCGTTTAACAAACGACGTTGTTTGGTTAATTGTTTTTTAAAAAAACAAAAATCCTGGTTTTTCTTGGTTTTTTCCGATTTTTTCATGTTTTCAGTCGGTCCAGTTCAAACGGTTCAGCGGTTCTGGCCGATTCACTAATAACGGTTCAACCGGTTTAAATTGAACCGGACTAAGCAACGGTTACCGGTTGAACCGGCCGGTCCGGCCCGGTTTTCAAAACAGAGGGTAGTAGAATACTTTTGATTGTAGTGTAAATTACACTCTTACTCACTGAACTTTACTCTCTCTCCTATTTCGTTCACCGTACTTTCAATTTTTTCAATTTGCTCATTGAATTTTAGACATTGAATTTTTTTTGTCACTCGACCTTAAATTTCTAATGGTATTAAATTAAAAGTACAGTGATGAAATAAAAAAGATCTTATTAGTTTATAAAGAAGAGTGATAGGTATAGGCAATAGTATAATATTTATTATATTAGTTTATAATATAAGATCTTATTTTTATTAGTATAAGAAAAAGATAGAAAAGATCATAGGGCGGTAGTAGAATATTTTTTATTAAAGGATAAATTACACTCTTACTGAATTTTATTCTTTCTCCTATTTCGTTCACTTTACTTTTAATTTTTTTAATTTGTTCATCGAACTTTAGACATTGAGTTTTTTTGTCACTCGACCTTAAATTTCTAACGGCGTTAAATTAAATTGAAAAAAAAAAATTAAAAAATACAGTGAGTGAAATAAAAGAGAGGTAAAGTTCAATGAGTAAATATATGACATGTTTTATTAATAAAAAAAGTCACGTAAGCACGTTATTGAGTAAATAGTTGAGTGATAAAAAATGTTTAATGCCTAAAATTTAATGAGTAAATTAAAAAAATTAAAAGTATGATAAGTTAAATAAGAGAAAGTAAAGTTTAATAAACACACGTGTAATTTATTCTTAACTAAAAGTGGACAAAAGTGAAATGAGAGAAAGAGTAAAGCTAGGGTTAAGATAGTGAGAAAAATGAGTCTTCTGCCCTAGCCGTTCTCCTGCCATTCTGCCACTGTCCTTTAGCCGTTCTCCTATCTTCTTTAATCTATTCTACCTAATTGACAATGTTTAACTTTGTTTTCTTTCAATTTTTTGGTCCATCTTCTCCTTTATTTATGAAAAGCGGAAAGGCGCTGCGCCCGACAACCGACGCCTAAAGCCCGTAGGCGCGCCTTTTAAAACCCAGTCACATTTTATGAATAACATAATCTAGTTCCAGCTTTCCTTTCTTCTTTCTTTTCACATGTCTTTTAATGCATAAGGGTATGTACCCCCAAAACAGATGTGTTTCCATTGTGAGCTTGATGAATAAGAAAATTGAGCTAGAAAGCAACTGAGATGCATTAACTTGACTATTATTATCTCGATTTTATTGAAGTTTATGGTGAACAGGGCACATTAGTATCTATTGTGCATCAGTCCCATATGATGTTGCTACCCAGTAACAAAATTAACACCCTCCACTTCAAATTATTGTGTTTTTCAATGAAGTACCTAATTACCTTGGACCTTCAATAGGGACATTTTATTTTATTCTTTCTTGTCCATAAATGTTTTCTGCTGACATAGTGTTGATTTGTGATAGACACTAAGAATGTTTTATTGTCCATAATTTTTCCTTGTAATAAACCCAAAGTTTGGAAAGTAGCTCCTACTTGTCATACTTGCCTTTTGTATCCATATGTTTTGTTGTATACTGTAATGCTATTAACTTTGATTTTGATCTTTTACTTTCTTGAACAGCTTAAAAAGGAGGGAAGGAGGAATGAATATGAAAGACATAAACTCGAAGCCCTGAATCAACGCCAAAAAATGGTATAGAATCATGATAGGCATGAATAATCTTTCATTTTTTTTATTATCTCTTCTGTGTATAAAGCATTGGAACTCTGAGGATTGATCAGTCAAGTTTCGGAGGGATTATCCCCCTATATGTGTAACTTTGTGACATGCTTCACTGGCTTCTTTACAACACTTAGTTGTCAAGGTTTTATCTGTCAAGTGACCTAGAATCAAACTTTTTCTTCCAGGTTCTTCAAAGGAAAACAGAAGAGGCAGCAATGGCTACCAAAAGGCTGAAAGCGTTGTTAGAAGCACGAAAGTCTTCTATACGTGACAATTCAGGTAAATGTACTTTGTGAAATTAATCTATTATTAGTTATTTCTATGATATACTAATTGTTTGTTATCACTTTCAGTTAATCACAATGGACATACACCAAATGGACAGGTAAATGATTTGTAATTATGCATTTTGTCGTGAGCAAATTTGTTAGTCTGGGTCAATAATACCTGATGAACTAGCAGCATCTTTATATATCAGTGTAACTTGGGCTAGGTTCCTGATCAAAAGTGCCAGGAGTTCTAACTATTGTTTAAAAAAGTATTTTCGTTGTAAACCAAATGTTTAATGAACTTAAATAGGAAATACAGAGTAAATAAACTTTACTCGGTGATTGGTTTGATTTATTTTTGTGTAGAACTACGGTTTCCAAGAAGGAAAAGCTTTGTATTTTATTCAAAATTCACGTAAAAGAAAGAGAATACATTAGGGTTTTTATAAGAGATAAATAAGAGTTCTAAGTAAATCAGAGTCTTTCCTACAAATTAGGATGTTAGAATTAGAGATAAAGTGGGAAACTTAGAGTTTAAACCTAACACAACTCACACTCTCCCTCAAGTTGGGGAGTAAAAATTATAAAGACACAACTTAGATGTAATTTCGTCGAAAATAATCCTCGGAAGTTCCTTGGTCAATACATTGGCTAGCTGATTTTGTGAAGAGACATAATTTAGCTTTACAGTTCCACCATTCACTTTCTTTGCAATGAAGTGTCTGTCGATCTCCACATGTTTTGTTCTGTCTTGATGTACATGATTCTTTGCAATACTTATTGCTGACTTGCTGTCACTCTGAAGTTCAAAGTGGTTTTTCTCGCACATCTCTAGTTTGGTTAGGAGCCTTTGTAACCAAACATCTTCACAGATTTCGAGTGTTATCTTCCTATATTCTGCTTCTAACTTCATGTTTTATGAAAATCAGCTCATGTCCCGGTGTCATCTTTAGATATCTCAAAATTCGATTTACTACCTCCAAATGTTCTTCTCTAGGATCATTCATGTATTGGCTCACAATACTTATGAAGTAGGCGATATCTGGCCTAGCTAGAGACAAATAGATGAGCTTACCAACTAATCTTTGATCTGCTCCTTGTTTATCAGATTCCCTTCTTTTCTCAACTTTAGATTAATTTCCATGGGAGTTTCCGAGGGCTTGCAACCAGTCATTCCAGTCTTAGAGAGTAACTCTAGAATGTACTTTCTTTGATTTATGACAATTCATTCTCTTGATCTTGCCACTTCCATACCTAAAAAATATCTCAAGTTCCCTAAGTCATTGGTTTTGAACTCCTTTGCTAGTAACATCTTCAATTTCTTGATTTATATTAAGTCCTCACTTGTGATGATGATGTCATCAACGTAGACAATCAAGAGATCGTCTTCTTATCTGGAGCAGTTTTTACAAACAGAGTGTGATCAAACTGACATTGTTTGTAGTTATTGTGCAAAATTACCTTAGTGAATCTGTTAAACCAACCCCGAGGAGACTATTTTAGACCATATAAAGACTTCAACAACTTGCAAACTTGTTGATTTCCATAATGAATTATTACCACTGGTGGAACTCGAATATAGACTTCTTCAAGATTGCCGTTGAGAATTGCATTTTTGCATTTTTGACATCTAGCCGATGAAGTATCCAATCCTTATTTACAACCAAGGGTAATAGTACTCGTACCGAATTGAGTTTTGCAATCGGAGCAAAAGTCTCTTGATAGTGTACTCCATGAGTCTAGGTGAACCCCTTTGCCATAAGTCTAGCCTTATACTGCTCAACACTGCCATATGCTTTGTATTTCACAATAAAGACCCATTTACATCCAATTGGTTTCTTGTCTTTAGGTAGATCGACAATAACCTAGGTTTTGTTGTTTTCAAGGGCTGAAAGTTCTTCTACTGCTTGCTTCCACTCGGGACTTTTTAATGCTTCTTCTATGGTCTCTAGAATGTGAATATTGTCAACCTGAGTTGTAAATGTCTTTAAAACAAGCATTAGTTTACTGTAGGCAACAAATTTATTGATAGGATGAGTTGTACATAGTCGTACTCCCTTTCTTCGAGCAATCCGTAACTCAATAGTGTCAATCATCACATCTAAATTACTATGATCATCATCTAAATTACCATTTTCTTGTTTGGGTCATCGTTTGTAGGTAAGGAAATCGGTAAGGGGTGTCGTAGATGGTCTTGGTGTTTTGGGAGATTTGATTGTGGGTTTGGTTTTCATCATTGGATATGGTGTTGTTAGGTGTCAGTTCAGTGGTAGTAGGTGTAGTAGGAGATAGATTAATGGGTAATTCAGTATTAATCGAAAACAATTGAAATTCATACTCACTTTCCCCTTGAATTTCATGTTTTGAGAAGAAGGATTTATGTTCTTAGAAAGTAACATCCATAGAAGTGAAGAAATAAGGAGAATAACATTGATAACCTTTCTGGAGGGACGAGTATCCAACAAAGACATACCATATTGCCCGGGGATCAAGCTTAGATTTAGAGTGGTTATGATCATGGACAAAGGTTGTACTACCAAAGACACAGAGGAATTGATGTGGTGAAAGGTTTGAACTGAGGAAAGAATTGTAAGAGAATATCCCTAGGACATTTAAAAGCAAGAATTTTACTAGGCTAGCGGTTAATAAGAAAGATGGCGGTTAATAGAGCTTCACCTCAAAGATATTTAGGAATAAGCAGAAAAAAAAGTGCTCGAGTCAAGAAGATGACGTTTTTTACGTTCAACGACCCCATTTTGTTGAAGAGTGTCGACACAGGAGGTGATATGGATATTGCATTTTTCCTGAAAGAAAGAACCCAACGAGTGAGAGAAATATTCACTACCATTATCGAACTGAAGAATGCCAATAGAACTCTGAAACTGTGTTTCGATCATTTTATGGAAGTGTTTAAAAATGTCACCAACCTCAGATTTTCCCTCATAAGAAAGGTCTATGTAGTACGAGAATAATTATCAATAAAGGAAACAAACCAATGAATCCCATTTAAGGCTTTGACACACGAGGGTCCCCAAATGTCACTATGGATTAAGGAAAATGGTTTAGGCGAGCGAGATGGAGAAGGAGGGTATGAACTGTGAATGTGCTTGGCAAGAGGACAAATATCACAGGAAAAAATTGTAGGATTTTTATTAATGAAAAGTTTGGGAAACAATTTTGGAAGTAATGAAAACTAGGATAACCTAACCTAAAATGCCACAAAACAATCTTGGCATTTGCATCTTTAGGATATATGGAAACAAAGGAAGATATAACAAGCGGGTGTACTTGGGTTGGAGAGGGAGGTGGTGCTTCAAGAATGTAAAGTCCACCACGACGCCTAGCATTGGCAATCACCATCCCCGAATTCAAATCCTGAAATTCGCAAACATCAGAGTTAAAATGAGAAGTGCATCCCAAATCCGCAGACAATTTATTAACCAAAATAAGATTGCAAGCCAAATTCGAAACATAGAGAACATTAGATAAAACTATGTGGCGATTAAAGCGAATTGAGCCACTGCCCATAATAGGTGAGAGAGAACCATCGGCTGTGCAGACACTACAAGTGGAATTCTGATGTTAGGCGTTTCTGGAGCTAGACAAGATCACATCAAATTCTCTCTAAATGCTTTGAAAAAGATTGAAGTTGCTCGTCATATGATCACTTGCTCCGAAATCAATAATCCAAAACACAAACCGGGTGAAGGATATAATGGGACAAAATTGAGAATACCTTCGCGGACAAAATTGAGAATACCTTCGCTGACAGCACACACGTGTTTGGGCTTGGAAGCGGACAGGAGGTGAACCATGATCGAAGATGCACCCGAATCAGCAGGAAGCGGTGGACCGAGAGAGGTACCAACCTCGGGCGAAAAATCAGACAGGAGAGGATTGACCATGGTGGCCGAGAAAGAGGAGGAAAGGATTCAACCTAAATAGATACCATGTAGAACTAGGGTTTTCCAGAAGGAAAAGCTTTTTATTTTATTCAAAATCCATATAAAAGAAAGAGAATACATTAGGGTTTTTATAAGAGATAGATAAGAGTTCTAAGTAAATCAGAAGTTGTCTTTCCTACAAACTAGGATATAAAATTAGAGATAAATGGGAGAACTTAGAGTTTAAACTAATACAACTCACAATTTTTCATCTGATCACAAAAGGAACAGACAATTTTAAGTCATCCTTGAGCTAGTGTTGATTTGTGCAACTTAAGTTGCATAGCTAATATTAACTGCTTTTCATTTAATTTTTGTATCTTTAGAACAATGAAAAATCTGCGCAAAGGTGGCTTGATCATGAGCTAGAAGTAATGGTGAATGTGCGTGAAGTTCGTTTTGAATATGAGAAACAGATCCAAGTGTAAGTATCCATCAGTTTGCTTCCCTTATGCTCACTTATCCATTGTAAGCTTTCTGACCGTGATATTTAAATCATTATTTAGGAAAACTGCTTTGACAGAGGAGTTAACCTTATTGAAACAAGTGGATCAGTTGTCATCAACTGGTGGCATGCCTCACAGAGTAAACAATCAACATTCTAGGTACATACGATTATATTCCTATGTATGCTGTACGTTCTCTCAATACTTTCCATAAGCATGTTGTAATGCTGGGATCATATCTCAATTCTACTTTTTAATTATGGTTTCCTTTTACTTCTTCATCTCCAAAAAGTAGATTGTTATCTATGTCACCAAATGCAAGAAGGGAAAGAATAGCATCCCTTGAGAACATGCTTAGCATGTCATCAAATGCACTGACGGTGATGGCTTCACAACTCTCGGAGGCAGAAGAAAGGGAGCGCGGTTTGGTTGGTCGTGGGCGGTGGAATCAAGTACGCTCAATAAATGATGCAAAGAACCTGCTTCATACTTGTTTAATGCTACTGCAGAATCAAGGTGGCTTATACAAATAGAATCTGAAAAGTTTCTTTCCAACTTGCTCTTTCTACTGCTGACTTTAGTTATCTGACACTTGAAGTAGTCATCAAATGCACTGACGGTGATGGCTTCACAACTCTCGGAGGCAGAAGAAAGGGAGCGCGGTTTGGTTGGTCGTGGGCGGTGGAATCAAGTACGCTCAATAAATGATGCAAAGAACCTGCTTCAATACTTGTTTAATGCTACTGCAGAATCAAGGTGCTTATACAAATAGAATCTGAAAAGTTTCTTTCCAACTTGCTCTTTCTACTGCTGACTTTAGTTATCTGACACTTGAAGTAGCCTGTTTGTGTTTTATTTGTGTTTTATTTTTTTGGTTGAGGTCACTGTAAGATTATAAAATTAGGGGCTCTGTTTTATGGGTTAAGAAGATGTATAGAGATCAAGTTTGAATGTTAATTTCCGAGGTAACTGTATGGACAGGTGCCAGTTGCGGGAGAAAGACTTGGAAATTAAGGACGTCAAACAGCAGTTGAAGGATCTCACAGCTCTATTATGGCAAAGTGAGGCGCAGAAAAAGGAGCTTGTGAAGGCAAAAGATGAGGGAACAAGCTGTTGCTATTGCCTTGGCTGCATCAGCTACGGTGAGATTATCATATCTGCAGTCACCCTAATTTTATACGTTAATACATTCTCATTCAAACGTTATTGCAAGACACTACATCCTTATTAACTGATCCATTGACTGCAATTATTTAATTCTGATTTCAAGGCAACACATCCTAGTAACGCATCCCAAGGTGGTTTTGATTAATAAATAGCCTTCTATAATTTCATGTCTTCATCTATTAGTAATGTCTGAATTATGATGAGCCTTACTTGGTCTTTTGAAACTCAAGGAATGGCCAACCATCTCCTGACCAACTCAAATTACTCACTAATAACACTAGAAATTAATCAGGTGTTAAGAATCCTACAACATTATACTTTGTATTGAACCCCTGATTTTTATTTTGCATTTCCATAGATAAAATTTTACAGAAAGAGTTCTCTATCATTTTATTTTTTAAGGATTAATTTCTCATTGATTTTTTGTGAATAAAATGGATTTTGACAGGGCATTTCTCGCAGTTCATCTAAACACTTTGCAGATGATTTGAGTGATCCCCATTCACCGGTGTCACTTCCTGCCCCCAAGCAACTGAAATTTACACCTGGGTTTGTTAATGGGCCTATTAGAGACTCGGCAGCATTTCTAGATCAGACACGAAAGGTAAATTATCTGATCCATGCGGTCTTTTAGATTATTGACTTTCTGCTTGATCAAGAAAGTAGATATTGTCAATGCAGATGGTACCAGTTGGACGTTTGTCAATGAAGAAATTGGCAACCAGGGGACAAACTGGAAAACTCTCGAGGTGGAAGAGAAGTCATCACCAATGGCTACTTCAATTCAGATGGAGGTGGCAGAAGCCATGGAAACTATCAGAATGGATCAAACACAGCGATGAAACTATCTTGAGATCAAAGCCTCGTGCACTGACCCTGATTGACCGGAAGTGATAAAAAGCTTATATTGGCCAGCCTTTTTTTCCTGTATATACATCTTAACTGGAAAATGGATCTGCATGGCTCACCAAGAAAATAAATTCAGGTAACCGATATTGTTGTTTAGTTTGTTCGCACAATAATAAGCATTGAAATTTACCGAGGATGATATGGTATAACTTCCTTGTGTGACCTTGAACCTTACCCCTGATAGGTTTCATTAATTTTTTATGCCTTCCAATAACCAAGTGTAGACAGCAAACAAAGCCATGCCTGATAGATTTATATCGCCAGCCAATTTTCCTTGATGATTGTACATGTTGCTGCTAGAACCGATTCCACATATGCAGTTCCTTTTTTAGTTTCATCTGGAATTTTTTTAGTGAAGTTATCCAGACTTGAGAAAGAAGGCCAGATATGAGTATGTATAATATAGATTTGCTCAAATTTGCTAAATTTTTTTCAAAGATTTGAAGTATCATACTCTCAATGTTATTTTCGAAATAGGGATACCATATATTTCAAATTAACACTAGAAAAAATATTTGATAAACCTCTGCTCAAATTAAAAATTCAAATTCCGCAAATGATTCTTTGTTCTCCCATCAATGCAGGCATGGTGTAAATAGGGAAGACGTTGCTACTGTCATAGTCTTACTGGATATGTCTAAACAAGAAGCTTGTGCAACCTTAGCATGATAACAAAGGGCTTTGTGGTTTGATGCTAGATGTTTCATTGTTTGTAGTCTTCTGCTTTATTTGTGTTCTTTTATTTTCTCTTATGCCGGTGTTTTGTTTGTATGATAAATCGAATTTGTATTTTTGTATGTATATAGTTAGATCATTTTTTTCTTAATCTTGGTAAAAGATGAGAAGCCTAAGGTATTTGAATTATTATTATTTTTTTTTCATAGTTATGCAACTGTTATATGTTTATAAAAACTTCGATAATTCATTTTATATAAACCTTGACATTTCGTTCATTAGAGTCTGATTTGTTTTTTTAAATGTCTAGGATTGTTATGAGATGATCTAAATTGTCATGATGATTTCAGTAAACGTTGGGTTGCAACTGCTACAACTCCAACAAATAATCTAATTGTTAATTATTTTTTAATGACTCTCCAGATTTAAACATCCATAGTTTAGTGTTTCAGAGCACCCAACCATCTGCAATTACTGCTACAAATGACAATCAAATTATTAAAAGTATAGCAAATGATCACTGTCTTCTGAATAAGATGATCAAGTACAATTTGTGTGTAACACCCCAACCCGTATCCGACCCGAATACAAATCGAGTGTCATATTGACTTTTCAAAGCTTGTGCATTTATAAAACCATCATAAATTTAAAACTTTATTAATACAAAACTATATTTATATTACAAGTTCAAAACATTACACTTCGATCAGAGCGTACATACTATATGACTCTATTTACATCACAACACATAAAATATAAACCAACATACTATGTAAGGTGCTTCTGATCTGATCTTCAAATGAGGATATATTGCACTGCTGCTCCTAAGACCGGTCTTCTTGCTTTTCTGTACATACGTGTAAATCACTTACACGCTAAATTATAGACTTAGTGAAGCATAAATCTATAATAATGCATCTATTATGTACATGAACATGCAACATAACATTCAGAATTCCATATCAATTCATATGATTCACAATAAACAATATTGATGCTATAACATATAATGAAATACACGCTTTTCACATTATCTATAGGCCCATGTATATACTGAGAACTTAAGGTATTCGAGTACATAGAGTTGTGCACATCTGCTGTCACCACAGCTCGTATAATTTCCACTGAGTGGCATATGAAATTGTCCTGAAAGACCTGTGAGTATGTCCCGAAGGACCTATGAGTTGTACCGAAGGACCTATGAAACCCTCGACTCTTGGCATGCCAACTATACTTATAGCTCTCACATTACATAACATGAGCATTAATATTATATTTCATATAACCATGTACTTGTATCATTTCCCTTGTAATAACATGTCTTTTCTTCTATCACATTTCCCATGTGCATGTAACCATTAATCTCATACCATGTAACATAAGTATATGAGTACATTCACATGAATCATATAATATGTATCGAATCATATGTCAATATATATGACTTATGCATGTGTAATAAAGACTATAACATATGCATGTTCATAACTACCATACTATGAAATAAATCTAGGAAACAAACTTATCACAAGTCTTATTTCCATTAAATTATACCTATATTATGCACTCACCTTAGTCTTGTTGCTTTGAATTGATCCTAATCCTTCGATTATTCCGGAACGAGATTACATTTAGTAACTACATAATCATACATGGATCCATATCAAATGCCTAAACCTTGTAACTTGCTTCTAATAACTTAAACAAATTTAAGGAATCACTATTCTATTTTTCCTTTAGAGGGTATCGATACCCTACTTAAGGTATCGGTACCCTCATGGCATTCTGTGATTTTTCGTTCAAGGGGGTATCGGTACCCAGCTGGGGGTATCGATACCCTCAATACATTCTGTGATTCTTTCATTTGAGAGGGTATCGGTACCTGTTGAATGGGTATCGATACCCCTAGCCCAGAAATACCATTTTAAGCACGAAAATCACTCTCTTTTCAGCTCAACACTTCATATTTCACCTCATTTAACATCCCTAACTTGCATACATATACTTTACAGTCATTCCTACTCAATAATCACTTCCTTAAACTCAAAATCCTATTCTTTATATGACATTCAAGAATCACACTTAATTTCCAACATGTTCTAATTCCATTCTAACACTTCCTATTCCTTAATTCCACTAATGACAAGTCAAATTTAGTCTTGAAATCTAATTAATACTTCCCAATCAAAATTTCACTTTTCCACTTCCTTTCTTTAATCATTCCTAACTCCATCATCTTGTTGTTTAAAAACAAATTAAGCTTTCCTTAAGCTTAACTATTGTCTAATGGTCATAAATCAACCATAAAGTCATCAAGAATTTCACTAACAAGAGATCTTACCTTTAGCTTGGGTCTTCACGTATGGAGAAAAGAAGAGAATAAGAGAACTCTGGAAGCTTATTTCCTTCTCCACCCCATTTCACGTGGAAACATATATAACCATAACAATTAAATTATTTCCCTTTGCCAATGACCATTTTGTCCTTCACTTTATTTTTCTTTACACTTCAATCCTACACAACATTTCCCATATAACTTATTAAACTATTCAATTATTATACTTTAATCACCAAATTCTAGAACTTTACAATTTAATCACTAACCCAGTATTGAGGATGTTACAAATCTACCCTTAAGAAAATTCATCCTCGAATTTTCAATGGGCAAAGAGATGTGGGTACTGATTTCTCATATCCTCTTCACGTTCCCACGTTGCTTCCTCAACCTTGTGATTCCTCCACAAAACTTTAACCAATGGAATAATCTTATTCCTCAATTACCTAACCTCATAAGCTAAAATTTGAACTGGTTATTCCTCATAAGTTAAATTCAGTTGCACCTCGATCTCTTCTGGTGTTACGATATGGGAGGAATCCGATCTATACTTCTGAAGCATTGAGACATGGAAAACATTATGAATCTTTTCCATTTCCGATGGAAAGGCCAATTGATATGCCACTGGTCCCACTCTTTTTACAATTTCATATGGTCCAATAAACCGAGGACTCAACTTTCCTTTCCGACAAAACCTCAACACCTTCTTCCATGGAGATACTTTTAAAAACACTTTATCACCAACTTGAAATTCAATTTCTTTCCTTTTTAGATATGCATATGATTTTTGTCTATCTGTGGCAACTTTGAGATTATTCTGGATTACAAGAACTTTTTCTTCCACCTCCTAAATTAATTCAGGACCAAGAACTTCTCGATCCTTAAGCTCATACTAGTTCAAAGGCGTACGACACTTCTTCCCATATAAAGCTTCATAAGGAGCCATTTTAATGCTCGATTGATAGCTATTGTTGTACTCAAATTCAGCAAGTGGCAAATATATTTCCCACGATCCATTGAATTTAATTACACAAGCTATCAACATGCCTTCTAAGATTTGGGTCATTCGTTCAAATTGTCCATCGGTCTGAGGATGAAACGATGTGCTAAAATTCAATCGAGTTCCCAATGCTCCATGTAATGATTTCCAAAATCTTGAAGTAAATCGAGGATCTCAATCAGAAACAATGGAAATGGGTACACCATGCAACCTTATAATCTCTCTAATATACAACTCAACATACTTATCCATGGGGAAATCTGCTCGTACCGGAATAAAATGGGATGATTTAGTCAATCTATCTACAATCACCCAGATTGAATCTCTTTTGTTCGGAGTCATAGGTAACCCCGTCTCAAAGTCCATCGTTACATTCTCTCATTTCCACTGAGGAATCGACATGGGTTGCAATAATCCTGACAGAACTTGATGTTCAGCTTTGACTTGTTGACAAGTCAAACACTTGGATACGAATATGTAATGTCCCTTTCATTCCTGACCACCAATACCGGCTTAAGATCCATATACATTTTGTTTCCTCCAGGATGCATCGTCAATGGACTACAATGAGCTTCTATTAACAACTCATTTATCAACTCCTTATCATCTGGAATTACTAGTCTCCCTCGATAATATAAATTCCCATCAGCCTTAACCTCATAATCAGTAAGTTCTCCATTCTTTACTTGCTGCAACCTCTTTGAACATTTTTCATCTTTAGCTTGCAATTCTTTAATTCTACTTATCCATGATGGCCGAAGGGTTAATTCCGCACATAGAGCATCATTATTATCAAGGACAACATCCAGGGCTCACAAGGCTGCAAAGTCTTTCGGCTTAGAGCATCTGCTACTACATTTTCTTTCCAGGATGAAATCTACACAACATCATAATCTTTCAGAAATTCTATCACCTCCTTGCCTTAAATTTAACTCCTTCGGTTATCAATACTTCAAACTTATGATATGTATATAAATAACATCGTACACCATACAAGTAGTGGCGTCAGATCTTCAGGCGAATCACTGTAGCCATCTCCAGATCATGTGTAAGATAATTCTTCTCGTGCGGTTTTAATTACCTCGACGCATACGCTACCACTTTACCCTCTTGCATTAGTACACATCCCAAGCCATTTATAGGACGCGTCACTATAGACCACATAATTTTTACCAGACTCCGGTTGAACTAATACTGGAGCTTATGTCAAAATCTTTTTCAGCATATTAAAACTTTCTTGACATTCAGGGGTCCACAAAAACATCACACCTTTTCTCATCAACTTGGCCAATGGTAAAGCGATCATCGAAAAGTTTTTAACAAACCTTCGATAAAAACCAGCAAGTCCTAGAAAACTTCAAACTTTAGATACATTCTTGGGAACCTCCTATTCAAGGATAGCTTTTACTTTCTGAGGATCCACTCAAATCCTTCCGTAGAAATCACATGTCCGAGAAATATAACTTCATTTAACCAGAACTCACATTTGGATAGCTTGGAATATAACTTCTTGTCTCAAAGAGTTTGCAAGATTATCTTCAAATGTGCATTATGCTCTTCATTTGTCTTTGAATACACCAATATGTCATCGATAAACACCACTACAAATTGGTCCAAATAAGGTTGAAAAATTCGATTCATCAAGTCCATAAAAGCAGCTGGTGCATTTGTAACTCCAAAGGGCATCATAATGAAGTCATAGTGGCCATACCTCGTTCTAAATGCAGTTTTTGGAATATCTTTCTCTTGAACTTTCAATTGATGATATCCCGATCGCAAGTCAATCTTAGAGAAGACCGAAGCTCCCTTTAACTGATCAAATAAATCGTCAATTTTAGGGAGAGGATACTTATTCTTAAAGGTTAATTTATTGAGTTGTCTGTAGTCGATACAGAGACACATTGATCCATCATTCTTTTTGACAAACAATACTGGAGCTCCCCATGGCGAAACACTCGGTCTTATAAATCCTTTTGTCTAATAACTCCTGCAACTGAATCTTTAATTCTTGCAACTCTTTTGGAGCCATTATGTATGGTGCCATGACAATAGGTGCAGTTCCTGGCATTATTTTGATCTGGAATTCCACCTTTCTATCTAGAGGCAAACCCGGTAACTTTACAAGGAATACATCAGGAAATTCTCGAACTATGAGAATTTCCTCAATCCCTTTCTCTTTAGTTCTCACATCCAGTACATTCGCAATAAACCCCTGACATCCTACAGAATAGTTCTTGCTGATATTCCCTTCTCTTTAGTTCTCACATCCAGTACATTCGCAATAAACCCCTGACATCCCTACAGTAATAGCTTCTTTGCTGATATCACAGAAATAACATTTGCCGACATCACAAAAATAACATTTGCCAATGGATTCCATCCTTCACTGAATACTACCACTTTTAATCCATCTGAGTTGACTAACGTTACCCTTTTTAATCTACAATCAACATTTTCATGATAACGATATAACCAATCCATTCCCAGTATCACTTCAAATTCATCAAAAGGTAATTCCATCAGATTAGCAGGGAATTCAATTCCCTGAATCCGTATGGGACACCTTCGATACCTTCTATTAACTTGAGAACTGTGTCCTAACGGATTCGTAACTATAACTTCATTACTAGTGTCTACTAATAGAATGTTTAATTCTTTCACTATCTTACTATTAATATATGAATAGGTAGATCTCGGATCAATCAATACCATGACACATCTATTCCACAGTAAAAAGATACCTGTTATAATTTCTAGATCATCCCGGTCTTTATTAGTTTTGAGGTTATACACCCGAGCAGTGGATCGAACCTCCTGTTGAGTAGCAGATTCTATCAGATTTCTTCCTCTACCTCTACCTCGTCCCCTCTGAGACATTGAAATAGATCTTTCCGGTTGAGCTGACTATTCGACCCTCACAGGACAATCCCTCATAAAATGCCATGTTTCCCCACATCGGAAACAAGCTCCTGTTTTAACTATGCACATGCCACTATGATTTCTCCCACAAATCTGACACTGTCTAACTTGACTCTGATGTTCTCGCCCTTCACCAGACCCTACAGATTGAGTCTGTCTGACTCTCATCTGATTTGATCCTCTAGCAGAGGATGCCACCGATTTGACCTTGCTTGAGATCGAAAGCCCGAATCTCTGCCTCTCTTGGGCGGTGCAGAACTCGATGAAGCTCCAATTCTTTTGGATGGTTGGGATCTTTGCTCCCCAAACCTCTCATTCTAATCTCTCTCTAGAGCTTTAGCACGATTCATTATTTCTTGGAATGAAGACAAATTCAGCACAATCAATATCTCTTTCAGCCTCGGGCGTAAGCCTTCCACAAACCATTCGCATGCATCATTTTCTGTAGGCACTAGTTCCGCTGCAAAGTGACATAGTTTGTTGAACTCACTCATATTCATACACTGTGCAGATCATTTGCTTTAAGTTCAGAAATTCTTGCTTCATTTGTTTGATAAATTGGTCCTCTATATACTTGTGCCGAAATTCTTCTAGAAATAGAGACCATGTCACACGATCACTTATCATCCTCAATGTGACATTTGTCCACCATATTCTCGCTTGCCCACGAAGCAAAGAGACTACTCCGTCAAGCTTCTCCAAATCAGAACAGTGAAGTCTTTCTAGCATAATCTTCACGTCATTGAGCTAAAGGTCCACAACAACGGGACCTTCTTCGGCTTCACCATAAAACTCTGGAGCTCCTAAACCCTTCAACTCCTTTGCAACTTTTATTTTTGGAGTTTAAGTAGCAGGAGGTTGGAAACACGCCAATACCGTGTCCAACGTCCTGAAGAATATATCTTGATCAGCTACGGGCACTCCAGAAGATGTATGTTCTTCACCTTACCTGGCTAGGGCAGGTGAATTAGTGCTCTCAGGTAATCCCTCATCTCCCGCTTCACTTCGGGAGCTATCTTGTCCGGACATCTAATAAAACATAATCAAATTTATATATATATATATATCAGCTAAACAACATACTCATTACTCTTATCAGATTAGAAGTTCTTACAACTATGTTGGCATGTGCACTTTTTATGACACTTTGGACTTCAGTTTATGCCGAGAATTGACTAAACCGTAGCTCTAATACCATTAAATATAATACCCCCAACCCGTATCTGACCTGAATACGAATATGAGGTGTCACATTGACTTTTCAAAGCTTGTGCACTTATAAAACCATCATAAATTTAAAAATTTCATTAATACAAAACTATATTTACATTACAAGTTCAAAACATTACACTTCGATCAGAGTGTATATACTATATGACTCTATTTACATGCCAACACATATAACATATAAACCAACATACTATGTAAGGTGCTTCTGATATGATCTTCAAATGAGGATATAATGCACTGCTACTCTTAAGACCGTCTTCTTGCTTTTCTGTACTTACGTGTAAATCACTTACACGCTAAATTATAGACTTAGTGAGCCATAAATCTATAATAATGCATCTATTATGTATGAACATGCAACATAACATTCGAATTCCATATCAATTCATGATTCACTATAAACATATTGATGCTATAACATATAATGAAATACACGCTTTTCACATTATTTATAGGCCCATGTATATACTGAGAACTTAAGGTATTCGAGTACATAGAGGTTGTGCACATCTGCTGTCACCACAGTTCGTATAATTCCTACTGAGTGGCATGTGAAATTATCCCAAAGGACCTGTGAGTATGTCCCGAAGGACCTATGAGTTGTCCCGAATGACCTATGAACCCTCGACTCTTGGCACCAACTATACCTACTCTCACATTACATAATGGGCATTAATATTGTATTTCATATAACCATGTACTTGTATCATTTCCCTTGTAATCACATATCTCTTTTCTATCGCATTTCCCATGTGCATGTAACCATTAATCTCATACCATGTAACATAAGTATATGAGTACATTCACATGAATCATATAACAAGTATCGAATCATATGTCAACATATATGACTTATGTATGTGTAATAAAGACTATAACATATGCATGTTCATAACTATCATACTATGAAATAAATCTAGGAAACAGACTTATCACAAGTCTTATTTCCATTAAATTATACCTATATTATGCAACTCACCTTAGCCTTGTTGCTTTGAATTGATCCTAATCCTTTGATTGTTTCGGAATGAGATTACGTTTAGTATCTACATAATCATACATGGATACATATCAGATGCCTAAACCTTGTAACTTGCTTCTAATAACTTAAACAAATTTAAGGGATCACTATTCTATTTTTCCTTTAGGGGGTATCGATACCCTACTTAAGGTATCGGTACCCTCATGGCATTCTGTGATTTTTCGTTCAAGAGGGTATCGATACCCAGCTGGGGGGTATCGATGCCCTCAATACATTCTGTGATTCTTTCGTTTGAGAGAGTATCAGTACCTATTGAATGGGTACCGATACCCCCTAGCCCAGAAATGCCATTTTAAGCACGAAAAATCACTCTCTTTTCAGCTCAACTCTTCATATTTCACCTCCTTTAACTTTCCTAACTTGCATACATATACTTACAGTCATTCCTACTCAATAATCACTTCATTAAACTCAAAATCATATCCTTTATATGACATTCAAGAATCACACTTAATGCCAATGTTCTAATTCCCATTCTAACACTTCATATTCCTTAATTCCACTAATGACAAGTCAATTTAGTCTTGAAATCTAATTAATACTTCCCAATCAAAATTTCACTTTTCCACTTCATTCTTAATCCTTCCTAACTCCATCATCTTGTTGTTTTAAAACAAATTAAGCTTTCCTTAAGCTTAACTATTGTCTAATGATCATAAATCAACCGTAAATTCATCAAGAATTTCACGAACAAGAGATCTTACCTTTAGCTTGGGTCTTCACGTATGGAGAAAAGAAGAGAAGAAGAGAACTCTATAAGCTTATTTCCTTCTCCACCCCGTTCCACGTGGAAACATATATAACCAAACAATTAAATTATTTCCCTTGCCAATGACCATTTTGTCCTTCACTTTCTTCTTTACACTTCAATCCTACACAACATTTCCCATATAACTCATTAAACTATTCAATTATTCTACTTTAATCACCAAATTTTGAAACTTTACAATTTAATCATTAACCCGGTATTGGAGATGTTATATTGTGCATGGATTTAATTGCTTAATTATCTGTTTTCAATTTTCTAATTGTAGGAAATTTATATTGAAACTTTACAATTTAATCATTAACCCGGTATTGAAGATGTTATATTGTGCATGGATTTAATTGCTTAATTATCTGTTTTCAATTTTCTAATTGTAGGAAATTTATAAGTGAAGATATGAGAACATAAGGTAGGAAAAAATATTTAATTTGATATAGTTTTCTTGTCTTACATCTTATATTAAAAAGATGGATGATTACTCCAAACTCATAAATTTTGTACAGCTATAATCATAAATATCATAAATTCGATAAGAATTAAAAAAAAATATTCTACTTAGGTCATGTTCTACGGTGTTTTTAAAATTTTTGGAGTTAAAATATTTTTGAAATTAATTATAATACAATTATGTAACTTGCTTCCCAAAAGTGATAAAATAACTTCAAAAAAATATTTTAAGAAGTTAAAATTTTGCTTTTAACATAATCAGCTATGGTATATATTCCATTATATTACTATTTTTAACATAAAAATCTATATCCGATTTATTAATCAATTAATCGGGTTGGATACTGTATAGACAAAGGATTGGATACTCTATAGACAAAGACTATCCTCCCGATCATGGTTTTCAGAACCGGACGGTTAGCGAACCGGCCATGCTATCGGTTCATTGGTTCAACCGGTCGAACCGGTCCGACCGGTTGAAAGAACCGGACGACGTCATAATTATTTAAAAATTAAATAAAAATATCAAAAATATTTAATAAAAAATATTTTTATATCACAAGTCATATTCAAAGCAAATCATAACATATATAAGTTAAAACCATAAAATCAAGTGAAACAAAACGATTCAAATTAACTACAACATAATATTTAAGGTAAAACATATTAAATAAATATAATTATATAACTATAATTAAAAAATAAATTTGGGGCTAAAAAAATATAACAAAATGATATTGTTTGGTTTAATTTTTTTTTAAAACAATCCCACATGGCTAAGAAACATAGAAGAGCATCCCAAAAGTTTAAAGAGTAAATATGAGACAAAACCCAACATGGCTAAGAACAAGAAGATCCCAACTAACTTCTTAATATAGAGGTAATTTGGCATTCAAAATCATGGAGTCTTTTGGTGAGCATTGAGTGAACTATTCTTTCACTTTAATCAAACTCGAATTTTAGGCTTCAATCGAGCTTCTAAATTTTTTTTAGTTCAAGCCTTTTCGAGTTCAAGTTTCAATATTATATTTCGAGTTCGAGTTGAACTTGATAATTTTTAGTTCGTGAGTTTGAGTCGAGTTGAGTTTACTTTTAAAGTTTTCAAGTTCGAGTCGAGCTCAGCAATACTCGAGTTCGACTTGACTCGTTTAACAAACGATGTCGTTTGGTTTAATTGTTTTTTTTTTTAAAAAACAAAATTAACGGTTTTTTTTCGGTTTTCAGCCGGTCGGATTCGAACGGTTCAGAGGTTCCGACCGGTTCACTAGTAGCGGTTTAACCGGTGTAAATTAAACCGGATTAGACAACGATTTCCGGTTGAACCAGCCGGTCCGATCCGGTTTTCAAAACAATGCTCCCGATATAATTTGCTCAATTTATAAATATCAAGATTTGAAACCATATTGGTGGTGTTAGTAATAACCCCAACGTGACCCTTATAAGCTGGAATAACAGTTAACCTTGCACTTGTGGCGGCCTTGGAATCCATAAGCTTCATTGATAGCACCACTATTGTTCGTGATTTCATTTCCAATGACGGGAGTTAGGATTTCCAAGTATGGAGCAGGTGATCGACGGGGACAGTCAGAGAATTGTCGCAATCCCCCCGCCTGCGCACTAGCTGACGAGGATATGCCTACATGGTGTTGGGATGATGCGGGGGCCTGCACGGTTGGTTCAACTTTCAATCAACTAAGCAAAAACTTCGAGGATTAAACATTTTATTTGGCAGCTATTCAATGTAGATTGATGACTAATTTCGAGCGTTATCGTCGAGGGATTATGATTTATGAATGATCATCGCTGTCTGATCTTTAGAACGGCCGAGGAAACGATAACCCATGTCCTTCGCGATTGTAGTTATGCTAAAATGGTTGACTTTCTCTTAATTCCAACTTCTTATCTGCTGATTTTGTTCCTCCAGTTTGGAGGTTTGGCTTGCTAATAATCTATCTAGTAATGCTAGCTTTGGTAACCCTACGCTTTACTGGAGGCATCTGTTTGTTTTATAACATCAGATAATGCCGAGCTGTGGGCAATCGTGGATGGACTGAAACTAGCTTGGGACAGCGGAGCCAGGAGCATCGAAGTGGAAACTGACGACAACACTGTTGTTCGCATTCTTAATTCTTCATCTCTGCCCAGCGACTCTACCATTGTTAGTAGGATCTGACAACTGTTGAACCTGCAATAGTCTGTTACTATCCCCTATATTAAACGTGAAAAGAACGGATGCGTTGGCGAAATTAGGTCGCTCGACGGACTTGGGCTGATGGTGTTTGGACAGCCTCTGGTTGAGGTTCAAGACCTCTTCGACAAGATATGGAACCATGCACTTTTAGTTAATCTCTGATTTGCAGTCTTATCCTGTAACCCAAAAAAAAAAACATGTTTTTAAAAGATTTAGTATCTCATCCCACTAAACTACCTTTAAAATGAATATTTATCTACTTAAAAATATTTTAAAAATCTCAAATTTTAACTGAATATTCCAATTTTTTTAAATACTAAATAATACTAAACTAACCCTCAAACTTCAAGGCCAAAACCTAATACTATTATCACCTAATAAGTCTTATTCAATTTTTCCTATCTAAAAAATATTTATTTACTCCATTCAAGAATTTTGAGAGTTAAAACATAAGGCTGACATAAACATCGTATGATCTCTTATCTCACGTATAGTGCTAATAGATGACATCAAATCGTCATATAAAAAAGCTTCAACATCACACAATATAATTCCAATTTGCTATGAACATCTAAAAGATGCACCATCTGATACTACGAAAATGCTATAGTAATTACGTAAGTGCACATGTCGGTATCAAGTAATAAAGTGGTAGCAAATGAATACTACAGATGTCGTACCCATAGGAACCAGGGTATTTTCATTAGAGTTTGTAAGCATGAAAAATGTTAATTATAAAAAGATGCTAAGTAAAAGATGGTAAAATCATGGAAACACTAGTTCATGCTATAGTAGTCTAGAGAGCACTAAGTCAGCTATCAAATCAATGAAGAAAATATTGTGAACATCATACTCTATGTGAACAGAGCAAACTAAATTTATGAAATCAGTATTGATTAAGACCTTTTGAACTTTAATTACTTTCATTAACTAAAAGTTCAAAATATTAACAACACTAATCGATTGATTGTATACTTTTCAGCACACACTCTGCTACTCAGCAACACCAACGCTATCAAAGGCATATAGTAAATTTCTAGAAATAATCAAAATTACCATAAATTTAATCATAAGTATTTCTACTAATAATCACAAAGTATCAAGCACATAAAAGAAGTAGCAAAGTAAACATAAAATAATAAATCCATAATATCATCCATAAAGTGTTTTAAACATTCAAATCATTTCATCTCTCATAGAAGGCCTCGAATGGTGATTTGCTGACTGTCGATGTTACTCAACGAGCTTTCTTTTTGTTGCAACAATCCCTGGTAGGGGGCTTAAGCTTCCATGGCATATGAAGAATTAACGTGGAAAATAGATACTTTTAAATGGCTTCTAATGCAAGTACTCCCATTTATAGTTTGAATGAAATTATTATCTTCCAATGAAAAGCTTCTACGTTTCAAGTGATATCCAGCCCATTGATAGCTGCCCAAGTCAACTGTCCCATCCAGAAAGTTCTCCTAATCGTCTAGAGCTTCATCGATTGTTGTAGCATCTGCTTAGCATTTCCTGCAATGCTACGACATCAGTGTAATAGTTACAGTAGAAAAATCAATTTAGCCCTTGGTAACCACAAAGTTCTAATATGAAAAATTATAAATTAAAAAATAATCTAGAATGCTCCTAAAAGCTCAAGTTCAAACTAGATCTAGGCAAAAAAGAATACAAAAGATAACTCTTTTGGAGAGTTATCACACCCCCAAACCTAAGGATCCTAAGTTTCTTTTCAGCCTCAGCCAATGCTGTAAAGCATAGATGTATTCTCGAATAAGGAAATGCAATTTCATATCATCAAAATCAAAATCCTCAGAGTGCAACATGTGTAATTTAGGTGTATCCAATCATACTTATCCAAGTTAGAAAAATTTGCACCTACTCTGTTAAAGATATTCAATGCTACAACAATTCCCTTACCAATGTTGGAATTCAATTGATTTCTCTCATATTGTTGGAGCTATTACCAACATTACCCAACTTATTTCCTAAGGCTATGTTGGAGATATTACTAGCATTACACAACTTATTTCCTAAGATCTCTCAAAAAAATTTAACATTGCTATAATCTCTAATAAAGATAAGAAATTTACAACTTAATAATTTCTAAATTCTCTAAGTAGTGAGAACATACACCTAAGTGTAAAAAAAATCTAAGGATCCTAGTTTCGAAAATACTATGCATCATTCCCTATAGCATTTCATATCAATTAATCTTCATCATTGGGCGTCACTAAAATCCCCTTAACAACTTCATTAATCTCTACAAAATTATCCTATGGCATTACCAATGCAATTTTATATACACAACTACCTTCCTATATGCAACATTCAACTAACATACCCCAACCTAAGGGATATTATCCTAATACATGAAACATGAAAAACACAACAAGAAAAATTTAACACAAAAGCAAACAAAACAAACTAAAACATGAGAAAAGGAAGCAAAACTCCCCTAAGCAGGTTTCCTTGGGCTTTTACGCGGCTAAGAACATTTTGATGGAGATGCTTTGCTGTTGTTTCGAACTTCATCGAGCTCTTCCTCTTCTGATGGCTGACATTACGTTGCTTCTGCCACACAGCATTAGATACTGGAGTTGTGGATGTTGTAACATCCAACTTTTTCTTCACTTCTACTTCTAGTCTCTTAGCGTCGACGACCTGTGCAATGGTAGTGCTCTAGGGAAGACTCGCAACAGTTGATTATCAACAACATCGATGACATTATGTATCACCTTCGCTGCATCTTATTTTGGTTTTCAATATTGTAGCATCCTTCAGCTTTAGCTTCATTTAAATCCAATGAGTCACAACTTGCTCTGCTGGAGCATCGACTCCATATGTGTCTTCTCTTACGGCTGCTCGCTGCTTACATGCTCTTCTTCTTCTTCCTGAACATTAGTATTCATTGGTAAAACTTCAGTAGATTTTTTGATTCCTTCTCCTTTTCACTGTCCCCTTCTTCTTCGTTACCTTCAACTTCCTCTTCACCTTCCAATAACTTGGTATATGTGGCCATTGCTTCGTCTTCACCATATGTGTATCATTTGTTAGAGTATGCCCAAAGACCAATCATATGATTATTGTAATAATACTTTTATTTATCGATTTTATTGAATAAAGGCATTGCAGTTTTATTTTCAGTTATATATATGTGTTTAACAAACTGGAAGAAAATAAAGTCCATAATAACATAATTGTTATATTAAAAGATCCCAAGTCAAGTATTATTATGGGCATGGACAATAATAATACGCTTAAGATAATGTTATTGATTGATGACAATGAGTTATCATTAACATAGAGATGTAGAATTGATACATGATTACATTGTTAGAGAACAATGTAATGGATTGACCCACCATGAGCATATGTCTTAGATTATTATGTGACAGTCATAACATTACTCATGGTGATGACTATATATGATCCTCAGACTTGAGATCAATACTATCCCAACATATTGTATATGTTTTGATGCAGTTAAACAAGCTTCGTAACTGGTTGCTCTCTAAAGACTGTTATTGAATATATTTCAATATATGTAGTGGGTGTGTATGATTAAGATGGGATTTGTCCTTCCTACATAAAGAAATATATCACAGGCCACTTGATTGAGTGAGACTAGAAATGCATGGCCATGCTCGAATAAGTTGATATGAGATGTCACAAACCATTCGTTAATTAAAGTCTACTCTAGATATCAAGAAACAATAGATGGGCTATACAAGTGTGACTATTCCAAGACTTGTGCCTATTCAAATATAAAGGGCATAAGGATGTAATACATAAAAGAGTTAATCACCAAGATGATATGTCAAATCACATTTTCTTGTAACTTAGGTGACAATGATATATTGCTAGATGTCACTCATTGTATGTAATATTAGAATTGTTCTAATAATTACTGCTAACGTTACAATAACCTACAGGGTTACACCCTAGGATTGAAACGAGCAAGGATGTACAATTGTTGTACGTTACTGAAATTTATCTTGAGTTAATATATGTATGTTTGATATACATATATTTTAATAATTCTGAATATTTAATTCCAATTAATTAAATAAATATTTAATTAATTTAAAATAATAAAAATCCCTAATATGATTAGGGTAACTCGAATATAAAAGGATGTGTTAGGTTTAGCACCCGTTTAGTACACACATAATCTTCAGTCGTTTTTCTCAAAAACAGTTTTGGGGAAAATAAATATTGTTCTCAATCGGGTGAACTGAGTAGAGGCCGAGATGTGATTTTGTGGAGGCTTACAATTCAAACCGATCGACACCACCATCAACCGTTGTTGTCCTTGTTGTTTTTCAAGGAACCCACTGTAAGTATTTGCATCCCTTGCTCCCAATTTCAGTTTTATGTACTTGGATTGCTGGTGAGATCATCGAGTTTTGTTTCCACTGCGTCGTGGGGTGCGCCGATAGTCCCAACAACATTAACACTATTGGTGCTAGTGAAGCCATAGCAAGCATCAAGCATGACTAGTTGTATTAGATCCTCCAAGTTCTTTACCCAGGGAACATCCTTTCAGCTTCTGTAAATAGCTTAACAAACATAGTCTTTGTTGTTAGATCCCTATTCTTGGTATATTCCCAATACTGAACTTGGGTGATATACACTTGAGATTGATTCTGAAGAGAATGGTTTAGTAGCATCATGATTTAATCTTGCTTGGAACTAATAAATTATATAGTCGTCTTCATCTCCTTGAAGGTTTAGTTATCCACAGGCGGGAGTTGTGATGCGATAATGGTATTAGATAGCTTGCCAGAAACTTTATTGTGGTCTAGCCCTTCCTTCAGCAGCGTTTGCCTCACAACAACGGGGGTAATCGGGCTTTGATTTTTTATAATCTGATCAGAAGACAAGGTAACCACTTGTTCTTTATAGCACAGTGCAATGATTAAAGATGGAAGATATAAATAACCTAACGTATTTTGGGCACAAGCAAACATTTCAGCAGAAATAATCTTCCTAACTTTAATTTTTCTCCCCGATAAAATAGAGTGACGAAGAAAAATTATATCATTAATAATTATAGAAAAATGCATAGTTGGCATTAAACGAGTTCTAAGAAAGATAAACCATACCCTAGCATCTCGATGAAGATCAAGTCAGTTTGTGGTTCAAACTCCAGTTGTTAATCTCGTCCAAGAGCATCAGGGTAAGCAAACATCTCTTTTTAATTGCTCTAATTTGTCACCAGTTAATTTTTCCACAAATGTCGAATGTTTGCTCGACTCCTCAGTGATACCCAACAGAGTGTTTACGTGCTTTTCCCACCAATGAACCATTTTCTTAGGGAAAGATACTAATCGTTTGGTCTGATCAGTGAGATTGTTGTAAAATTCCCAAATCACTTGTTAGTTGATGTCATCAGGATGATCACAAAACTTCTCCCATCCTCGTTGAGTAACTATTTGGGAAACATAGTCTAAAATCTGAGGCTCCTCCTTGGCAGTTAAATCAAAAACTTGCTTATAGCAAAAGTCTCATCTGAAAAATTCACCTTCATAATGTTGCCACTATTCGTCATCTATAAATTTGGTAACCTCCTTCGATTGGGGAACTTTATGCAGTGCTCGTACGGTCGAAGGCGGAGTGGGCTTACAACCAAATGGCTTTGTGCTCGTCTTCTTCTTAGGTGTCATGGTAAATCTCAAGTAGACTATGAAAAATAGAGAAGAGAGGTCATAAAGAATCTCATAGGCTTAAGAAGAGTGAAGGCAGAAAAATGATAAAGTTAATAAAAGTAAATGGCTTGCATAAAAGAAGGGATAAAGGTTTTAAATTTTAAATTTTAAAGGAAGAGGGATAAGGGTTTATTTTGAATGGGTGGTTATGATTGGCCAAGGTAGACGGTGACAATTTAAAGAGGGTAAGTGGGGGATAGCTCATATTGAATTTTACCATAAAATATATATTGTCACTCACGTACTGTTATAGCTTTAGTACAGTACTGGATGTACACCATATTGCAAAGAGATGTTCAACGAAAAACAATTAACGAAGAGTGGTCAATAGCAAAACCTTTACCAAGAAATAAAAATAAGAATTAGAACTTAAGGAAAATAAAAAGAAGAGGGATCGATTAGTGTGGTTGAAGTAATGAGGGCTTTGTTGCTGGAAATAATGCTTTAAACGCTGCCCATTTACTTTAAATGTGCTTCCATCCACCAAGTTCTTTAATAACACCACACTATGAGGGAAAACTTTAAGAACTTCAAAAGGGTCTGACCAACAAGAATGCAACTTCCGAGGAAATAATAACTTCAATCGTGAATTAAATAGCAGAACTTGTTGTCCATAAATGAATTGCCTTGGAAAAAATATTTAATCATGCTACTTCTTGTTCTTGTCTTTGTAAATGCGTAAGTTCTCATAGGCGTTGTTTTGAAGCTCTTGTAACTCATTTAGCTCTAACATTCATTTTTCGTCTGTAGTATATAAATCAAAGTTTAGCTTCTTTAACGCCCAAATAGCCTTATGCTCCAGCTCCACAGGCAGATGAAAAGCTTTTCCATAGACAAAACGATAAGGGGAAATCCCTAATAGAGTCTTGTAAGTAGCTCTATAACCCCGTAGTGCTTTTTCAATGCGTTGTGACCAATTTTTTCTAGAAGGATTCACAACATTATCTAGATTTTGCTTAATCTCTCGATTGGATACCTCGGCTTGACCATTAGTTTGTGGATGATATGTTGTAGCAATCTTATATTTCACATCATATATATGCAATGCTCTAGTAACCTAATTTCCAATGAATTGATATCCTTCATCATTAATAAATGCACGGGGTGTTCCAAAGTGAGTGGAAATATTTTTTTTGCAAAAAACATAACACTACTTTAACATTGTTGTTTGGCAGGGCTATAGTTTCCACCCATTTAGATACATAGCCTACAACAACTAAAATAAAGAGGTTGCCATATGAAGATGGGTATGGGCCCATAAAATCTAATCCACAAACATCAAAAAGCTAGATCTCCAAGATAGGTTGCATTGACATTTTATTTCGCCGATAAATATTACCTGTTTGCTGGCAGCAATCACAATGCTTCACAAATTCATTAGCATCTTTAAAAAATGATGGCCAACAAATATCCACATTAAAACACTTCCGTTGTTGTGCGCATACCACTAAAATAACCTCTATACGGGGCGCTGTGGTAATGTTGTAGAATGTTTTGTTATTCACATTCAAGAATACATTGCCGCATAAGTTGATCATTGCTTTGTTTAAATAAATACGGCTCTTCCCAATGGTATTGCTTCACTTCCCTCATAAATTTTCTTCGGCCTTGATAATTAAGATCGGGTGGCATCATCCCACTGATTAAATAGTTGACAAAATCGGGATACCACGGTAACATTGTAGCAGCTAACAGTCTTTCGTCAGGGAATTCATCTGGTATTACTAAAATGTTGTCATCTTCACTACCAGATTCTAACCTAGATAAGTGATGAACCACTTGATTATCAGATCCCTTCTTATCCAGAATCTCAATATCAAATTCTTAGAGTAAGATCACCCATTGATTCAAAAGAGGCTGTGTATCCTTCTTGGCAAATAAATGCTTCAGTTCTGAGTGGTCAGTATAGAGAATTACTTTAGTTCCCACCAGGTATGAACAAAATTTGTTAAAGACAAATACTACAACAAACAATTCCTTTTCAGTTATGGTATAAATAACCTAAGCATCATTCAACGTTCTGATCGCATAATGTATAACATTAAACACTTTATCTTTTCATTGCCCATCGCATATACAGTAAAATCACTAGAATCACACATTAATTTAAAGGGTAAATTCCAATCTGGTGCTATAATAACATGCACGTTTACTAACTTCATCCTGATTATCATAAAGGATTTAAGCGCTTCCTTATCAATAACAAACTTCTTGTTTTGCTCCAGAAATTAATACAATGGCTTAGTGATTTGAGAGAAATCTTTAATAAACCGTCTATAGAAACCAACATGACCAAGAAAGTTTTGAACGGCCTTCACATTAGTTAGAGGTGGCAACTTTTTCAATAACCTCAACTTTTGCCTTATCTACTTCAATGTCATGACAGAAAATTCGGTGCTCTAGCATTATACCCTCAGTGACCATAAAATGGTACTTTTTCCAATTCAAAACTAAGTTGGTCTCCTCACATCTCAAGACTGCAGCCAACTTGTTTGTACAATTCTCAAAATCTTGCTCAAATACTAAAAAATCATCTATAAATACCTCAAGATAATCTTCAATCATATCGGAGAATATGACCATCATACAATGTTGAAATGTCACTGGAGCATTATATAACCCAAATGACGTCTTACGAAAAGCAAACGTACCATACAAACATGTGAAAGTTGTTTTCTCCAGGTCCTTTGGTGCTATAGCAATATGGTTATAACCACTATATCCATCTAAGAAATAGTAAAAAGCTTTACCAGCAAGATGATCTAGCATTTGATCTATGAATGACAATAAAAAATTGTCTTTCCTCATCACTTTGTTGAGCTTCCTATAGTCTATACATATCCTCCAACCAGTAATGGTTCTTGCCAACACTAATTCGTTTTTAGCATTTGTCACCACAATAATGTCATTTACTTTGGAATACATTGCACAAGACTGACCCAATTTCTATCCAACTCAGATATATAATTCCAGCATCCAATCATTTTATAATCACCTTTCTAACCACTTCCTTCATGTTTGGATTTAACCTTCGTTGATGTTCAATCGAGCTACTAGTAGGGTCCTCTAAAAGAATTTTATGCATGCAAAATGATAGAATAATGCCTTTTATATCAGCAATGTTTCAAGCAATAATTTTTATGCTACTTCAGTACATCAATCAATTGAGTTTCCTGCGATACAGTAAATTATGCTACCACAATGACTAGCAGTCTCATTTTCTCCAAGGTAAATATATTTTAAATGCTCTGGCAGAGGTTTCAATTCAAGCTTTGGTGGTTCTTTAATGGATGGTTACAGTGCTCGGATATCATGATCAGGTATTTTTAGAGGTTCAATGTTCTACAAATAGTTGCTATAACATTCATCTTTTGTATCGTCCAAGAATTCCTCGATTACTACTGAATCGCTGGTGGAACTATTTGTGTTGTAACATTCCTCCCAATGCTCATGTGCAAAAATATCAATCGCATCAAGTGAAAAATAGTCAATATTGTTATTTATATAAGAAACATTATTCAAAACATTAAAAGTAATATGTTCATCGTTCAAACGCGTAATCAACTCTCCTTTTTCAACATCAATTAAATCTCAGGTCATGGCAAGAAATAGGCGGTCAAGAATAATTGGTACATCTTTATTTGCTTCATAATCCAAAATGATCAAATTCATGGGAAAAATGAACCTATCTACTATCACAAGCATGTTTTCCATAATACCACTAGGATGCACAGTAGAACGATCAGCATGATGCAAAGTGAGCGTAGTGGGCCTTGCTTCACCACTTCCAAATTTACTAAATATTAACAATATCATTAGATTTATGCTAGCACCCAAATCACATATAGCTTTACCTAAAAATGTATCACCAATATTACAAGAAATAGTGAAACTCCCTGAATCTTTAAGTTTCGATGGCAATTGACTAGTAGCCATAGTGTTACAGCATTCCGTAAGAGCGACAATCTAAAACTCACCAAGTCTCCTTTTCTTCGAAAGAACTTTCTTCATGAATTTGATGTAGTTTGGGTTTTTCTTTAAAGCATCAATCAATGGAATGTTAATTGTGATTTGGCAAATGACATCAATGAAAGCTTTGTATTGTTGATATTCCTTTGTTTTTTTGAAGCATTGTAGAAATGGTGGAGACATTTTTTGTTGTTGTAGCTAAGGCATTGAAGTTGACGGAGCGTCAGATATAGCAGTTGTTGTTTTCGGTAATGACTTTAAATTACTACATAGTCATGTATCTGATGCAGTAGAATGACTCACAGGTGGCTTGAGCTTAACTTCTTTGCCCTTTCCTTTACCATGCTTAGGAACCTCCAAATCATTTTCCTAGGTTCTTCAACTGGCTCTCCAATATGATTTTTGTAACACCCATTTCATGTATACGTTTCCATACACAAGTCACAGATGTCACATAACTTTTAAAAGCATTCCGCTTTTAAAAAACCAGTACAATTTTGTTTCTATTCATAAAACATTTTAATTTTATAATAATAAATATTCATTAACTTTTAGTATGTAAACAAATCTTAAAGTTCAAACATATTAAATTTTACATCATCATAAGTCAAATACTTTTCAGAGCATTATCATAACTCTATTATATGCCAGCTAATAACATCAAAAGTATACATAGTTGTCGTACAGTTACTGATAAGGCTACCCTTGATTGGCGATGTCAGTTGTACTTCTTACTCCGCTCGTACTAATACCTAAGCGTGAAATTAACACACGCTAGGTAATCACGTAGTGAGGCATAATAATTAGGTGAATTTTAATAAGTATATCATAACTATCAAAATATGAATTGAATATTACAACTCATTATAAATTTCATGGTTTTGCACACATATTGTCGATACAGTAATTCACAACCTCATTGTGATTTACGTAGGTTACACACATAGTGCCAATACGGTAATTCACAAACTCATTGTGAATTACGTAGGTTGCACATATAGTGTTGATACGGTAATTCACAAACTTATTATGAATTACATAGGTTGTACACATGGTGTCAATATGGTAATTCACAAACTCATTATGAATTACTTAGTTTGCACACATAGTGCCAATACGATAATTCACAAACTCATTATGAATTACTTAGGTTGCACACATAGAGAAAATACGGTAATTTATAAACTCATTATGAATTACTTAGGTTGGACGCATAGTGCCAATACGATAATTCACAGACACATTATGAATTATTTAAGTTGTACACATAGTTCCAATACAATAATTCACAAACTCATTATGAATTACTTAGGTTTAACACATAGTGTCAATACGGTAATTCACAAACTTATTATTAATTACTTAGGTTGCACACACTGTGCTGATGTGGTAATTCACAATATATACATTAAACAAAATTATTCAATGACTATCATAACATATAAGTACATAATAAATGCACTCACATAGTTTTCCTCACTATTATGCCCAAAATGTAGTCTGACTATTCGGTGACT
Source organism: Hibiscus syriacus (assembly GCF_006381635.1). Lineage (NCBI taxonomy): Eukaryota > Viridiplantae > Streptophyta > Magnoliopsida > Malvales > Malvaceae > Hibiscus > Hibiscus syriacus. Next base: position 1,783,863 of record NW_024062608.1, read on the forward strand.
TTATCCTTGCCTTTTTGTTTGCTTGACTCAGGAGCTTGATTATGATCTACACAAGCATCCATAATCACACATTCAAATATGATGTTAGTGTACTTATGAACATTTATCCAAAGTAATAATACTCAAAAATACTATAAATTTTGAATTCTTGTAAAATTCACCCTAACTTAACATTTCAGACGGAATAGTATCGATACCCCTCCTATGGTATCAACACTTCTATTATATGGTACCAATACCCACTTCGGTATCGATACCATTTTAGTATTCTGGAATTTTATTTCTGATTACGGTATCGATACCTTCCTCTTGGTATCGATACCTTTCTCTTGGTATCGATACCTACACCAGAGTATAATACTTCTTTAAATCGGTATCGATATTGTTCATCCTAATCCTCAAATTTAACCTTATATTATCGGTATTGTTCTTCCAGTACCGATACTCTTGCCTAGATTTTACCTCTTTTACATCGAATTTTACATAAATTTCAACTAAATCTCTTACTCTTATCTTCAACCACACCATTAAACTCATTATCACTTGTCCCAACTAACTTACTTCCATAAATCTCCTTATAACATCCAAAATCTCCAATGCACACTCAAAACTAAGAATCACACCCAAATTTCTAACATGTTTTCAAACACTTATAAGGCTCCAAATATCTTATTACCTCTTTGACAAGTCAAATATACCTTTAAACTCTAATAACTGACCATATTTCATCAAATCACTTAAAAACTTATTTTATTAAATCTCTAATAATTCACTAATATCTTGAATTTATTCACTCTTAAGCTTTCTTTAGGCTTCTATATCACTTAAGGTTTCAAAACCAAACCATAACCACAAGGAAAAACCAACTTGAAGGAAATCTTACCTTTGCTATGGAGGGCATGGGGACAAAAGGAAGAAGAAAAAGAAGAAGATAACAAAGTTTCAACTTTTACCATTTTCCCCTTATCCCCTTAATAAATATCCCAAATAAAAATGAATATTAAATTCATTTCCTTCTAAAATACCATAATGCCCCTCCATTTCTTCTATTCTTACTAATAGGTCTTAAACACAATTTCTTAAATAAATCCTTGTACTTTTCAATTTATTCAAATTAACCCACCAAATTTAAAATACTTTCACTATAGTCATTGACCCGATGTTTGGGGTATTAAAATTCTCCCCCTTAAGGAAATTTATCCTCAAATTTTAAAATGTACCTGATATGAAGAGTTGTGGATAATGCATCCTCATGTCCTCCTCTCTTTCTCAAGTATCTTCCTCTACTTTATGATTTTACCAAAGTACTTTAACTAGAGGAATCTTCTTTTTATGCAGTTCTTTGTTTTCTCGAGCCAAGATCCGTATTGTTCTTCTTCGTAAGTCTAATATGATCGGATCTCTATTTCCTCTTGTGTGATAATATGCGATGGATCTGATCGGTACTCTCTGATCATCGATACGTGAAAAAACATTATGGATCTTGTCTATATTGGGAGGCAAAACTAACTGATAAACTATTGGTCCAACCCTTTTTAAAATCTCATAAAGTCCAATAAATCTCGGACTCAGTTTCCCTTTGCGCCCAAACCACAATACTTTCATCCAATACGATACTTTCAGAAATAATTTATCTCCCTCTTGAAATTCAATCTCTTTTCTCTTTAAATCAGCATAAGACGTTTGTCGATCGGAAGGTATCTTAAGATTAACCAGGATAACTTTCACTTTATATTCCATTTCTTTCATTAAATTAGGGCCAACTAGATCTCGATCTTTTAGCTCAAACCAATTTAATGGTGTTTTGCACTTTCTCCCATATAAGGCTTAATACGGGGCCATCTTAATACTTGATTGGTATATGTTATTATAAGCAAATTCCGCTAAAGGTAAATATTTTTCCCATGATCCTTTGAATTCTATCACGCATGCCCTTAACATTTCCTCCAATACCTAAATAGTTCGCTCTGACTGCTCATCTTTCTGCAGATGAAAAGTCGTGTTGAAATTCAATCGAGTACCTAATGCCTCGTGCAAGGACTTCTATAATCTTGAAGTAAACCTTGGGTCTCGGTCGGATACTATCGATACAGGTACTTCATACAGCCAAACTATCTATTTTATATATAACTCTGCATATTTATCCATCAAGTAATCAACTTGAACTGGAATAAAATGAGTCGTCTGGTTAATTTGTACACAATTACCCATATTGAGTCCTTTTTATTGGGTGCCAAAGGTAGCCCTCTAAAAAATCCATAGTAATTCATTCCCACTTCCACTTAGGAATTGATATCGGTTTTAGTAATTCGGAAGACACTTGATGTTCAGCTTTCACTTGTTGACATGTTAGGCACTTTGCAACAAACTTTGATATAGCTCTTTTTATGTCAAGCCACCAATAATGACTCTTTATATCCTGATACATCTTATTTTTCACCTAGATGCATAGTCAAAGGACTATAATGTGCCTCGGAGAGAATATATTTCCTCAGTTCTTCATTATCTGGAATATAAAGTCTTCCACGGTAATATAAACATACATCAGTCCTAATTTCGAAATCTTCGGTCTCACCTTTTTTTTACTTGTGCAATTCTTGTCAAACATTCTCCATCTTTTCCTTGTAATTATTTTATCATATCTAACAACATCGGCTTTAACTTAAGCTCAGTAATCAATATGCCATCTTCCTTTAATGATATATGTGCATCCAGAGCTCGTAAAGCTGTAAAAGTCTTTCAGCTAAGTGCATCAGCTACCAAATTAGCCTTCCATGGATGATAATCGATAATCACATCAAAATATTTTAAAAGCATGATCCATCTTCTCTGCCTCAAGTTTAGTTCTTTTTTATTCAACAAGTACTTTGGACTTTTGTGATATGTATAAATATGACACTGCTCACTATACAAATAATGAAGCAAAATCTTCAAAGCAAACACGACCGCTGCCAATTTTAAGTCATGTGTCGGGTAATTTCTCTCGTGAGTCTTCAGTTATCTCGAGGATATGGCAACAACTTTCCCTTCTTGTATAAGCACACATCCCAATCTATTATGAGATATATCACTAAAAACTAAGTAGTCTTTACCCGACTCAAGTTGTACAAGCACTGGTGCCTCTGTTACAATCCTCTTTAGTATTTCAAAACTTTCTTGGCATTTCTCTGACCAAACAAAAGGCATATCTTTCCGTAATAACTTAGTTAGCGGAGAAGCTAACATTGAAAAATTCTTCATGAACCGTCTATAATAACCAACAAGCCCCAAGAAACTCTGAACTTCAAAAACATTCGTTGGGGATTTCCAATCCACTATAGCCTGAATCTTTTTGGGATCTACTCTTATGCCTTCTGCGGAGACTATATGGCCAAGAAAAGCAATCTCTGCTAACCAGAATTCACATTTGGATAGTTTTGCATACAACTTCTCCTCTCGAAGAGTCTGAAGAACAATACCAAGATGAGCATCATGCTCCTCTCTTGAATTTGAATACACCAAAATATCATTGATAAATACCACCACAAATTAATCCAAGTAGGGTTGGAATATTCGGTTCATCAAATCCATAAATGTTGCAGGACTTTTAGTCAATCCAAATGGCATCACCACAAATTCGTAATGTCCATATCGAGTCCTAAAAGTTATTTTTGAAATATCATCCTCTTTAATATTTAATTGGTGGTATCCTAACCAGAGGTCTATCTAAGAGAACACAGTTGTGCCTTTCAATTAATCAAACATATCATCAATCCTCGGAAGAAGATATTTATTCTTTATTGTTACCTTATTTAATTGTCGATAATCTATGCATAATCGCATAGATCAATCTTTCTTTTTCACAAAAAGCACAGGTGCTCCCCAAGGTGAAACACTGGGTCTGATAAATCCCTTATCAAGCAGCTCCTGCAATTGGGCCTTTAATTCTCTTAACTTAGTTGGAACCATTTGATACGGAGCTATAGAAACAGGTTCAGTACCCGGGTAAACATTAATCTTAAATTAGACCTCACAGTCTGGAAGTAAACCCGATAATTCTTCCGGAAAAACATCTAGAAATTCCCGAACTATTAGAATATCACCTAATCTCGCTTCCGATATTCGAGTGTCTATCACATTAGCTAGAAAAGTTATACATCATTATGACATCATATTCCTTGCAGTCATTATTGATATCACATCGTATGGTGATTTCCCTTTTTCACCGATTACTATAATTTCTGAGCCTTCAGTATCCTTAAAAAAATTGCTTCTTGCGACAATCAATCCATCCATGATGTGGAGATAACCAATCCATGCCTAAAATAATTTCAAATTCATCAAAAGACAGTTCTATCAAATTTGTCGGGAACACAACCCTTGAATCTTTATCGGACATTTTTTACATACCCGAGTTACCCTTACACTATGACCTATAGGGTTTATCGCTATCATCTCAATAAAGATTGGTTCTAAAGGAATTACTCTAGCTCTAATCAACTTTGTACTAATATAAGAGTGTGTAGAACCAGGGTAAACCAAAAGAAATACAGGTTCATCAAAAATATGGAATGTACCTGTTAAAATCTCTGGGTCATCCCGATCTTCATTAGTATTAATATTATAAATACGGGCTACTCCCCGTGTCTCTTATCACTGTATTGACTCAGATTGTCCACCAAATCTACCTCTTCCTCTGTTTCTATTAAATACTGACAGTGATCTCTCAGTTTGCACTGATCTATCCCCGGATCTCTTAGGATAATTTCGAGTATAGTGACCAGTTTTGCCATAATAGAAACAAGCGCTAGTGAGCAATCTACATACTCCACGGTGTGATTTGTCACACGTATGACATGGAGTATTTCATTCTCCAAATACTCTACCTAGAAGCAAAAGATTGTGATTGCTTATTCTTTTGCGAAGTTGCAGCATATCCATCTCTATTATTGTATCGAGAACTCGAACCCTTGCCTTTATTAGCATGATAGGAAGTTGAAGACGTTCTAACTCTTTTTTCTGTCTGCACGCCTTGCTCCGCGGCTAAAGTCTCTTCTTGAGCTCTTTCAATGGCTTTAGCTCGATTTATGACTTCTTTTAGTCTAGGCAAATTTAAAGCCAACATCATCTCTTTTAACTTAGGCCTCAAACCCTCGATGAACCAATCACATCGAGCCTTATCTTTGGGAACTACCTCAATAGCAAAACGATTAAGCTTGTTATAGTCAGCCTCGTGCACATGTATTTCTTGATCACCTTGTTTCAGATTAAGAAACTTCAGCAACATCACTCACATAAACTGCTCACCGATGTACTTGTTCTTAAATTCATCCTGAAAGAACTTTCAAGTCACTTGCTGAGATTATACATACATCGTAGTGTTTGTCCACCAAACTCGAGCTGATCCTCGAAGTAAAGATACATCTCCTCCCAACTTTTCAGAATCTGAGCATTGAAGAATTTCCAGCATCATCATAACGTCGTTTAACCATAAATCAGCATCTATAGGACTTTCATCATCTTCTCCCCGAAACTCAGGAGCTCCCAAACTTTTCAGCTCTTTTAGGATTAACATTCGCGGTGCTGGAGGAGTAGGGGGAGGCGGAGGAGGTTGAAATCTAGTCAAGATTGCATCGAGAGCCTGCATAACTCTGATGTACCGGTGCACTAGCATTTTTAGAAAGAATCGGATGCTCACTATTAACTTCATAGTTCTCGCTACCCGACCCTTCTCTAACTTCTTAATCAATCGCTCTCTGTAAATTCATAGATTCCAACATCAAATAGAACATACATAATAATAACAACTCAAGTTAGTAAGGAGTGACATCACTCATATTCTAACGACACCATATCAGTAACCTTGACATCTTAGTGGTATGTAAACCCTTTTTTTAAAAATAAAATACACCCAATTTTGGCGGAGAATCTACTAAACATGTAGCTCTGATAGCAATAAATATAACACACATTTCTCGTATACATTTATGTACACAAGTCACATATGTCACATAACTTTAAAAACATTCCACTTTTGAAAACCAGTAAAATTTTGTTTTTATTCATAAAAATTTTAATTTGATAATAATAAAATGTTCATTAACTTTTAGTATGTAATCAAATCTTAAAGTTTGAACATATTAAATTTTACATCATCATAAGTCAAATACTTTTCAGAGCATTATCATAAGTCTATTATATGCCAGCTAATAACATCAAAAGTAGATATAGTTATCATACAGTTACTGATGAGGTGACCCTTGATTGGCGATGTCAGCTGCACTCCTTACTCCGCTCGTACTAATACCTACGCGTGAAATCAACATACACTAAGTAATCACTTACTGAGGCATAATAATAATAAGGTGATTTTTAAAACATAAGTATATCATAACTATCAAAATATGAATTGAATATTAGAACTCATTATAAATTCTGTGGTTTTGTACATATAGTGCTGATACGGTAATTCACAACCTCATTGAGAATTATGTAGGTTGCATACATAGTGCAGATAATGGTAATTCACAAACTCATTATGAATTACTTAGATTGCACACGTAGTGCTGATACGGTAATTCACAAACTCATTATGAATTACTTAGGTTACACACATAGTACCGATACGGTAATTCACAAACTCATTATGAATTACTTAGGTTGCACATATAGTGCTAGTACGGTAATTCACAAACTCATTATAAATTACTTAGGTTGCACACATAGTGGCAATACGATAATTCACAAACTCGTTATGAATTACTTAAGTTGTACACATAGTGCCAATACGGTAATTCACAAACTCATTATGAATTACTTAGGTTACACACATAGTGCCAATACGGTAATTCACAAACTCATTATGAATTACTTAGGTTGCACACATAGTGTCGATGCGGTAATTCACAGCATATACATTAAACAAAATGCATCTATGACTATCATAACATATAAGTACATAATAAATGCACTTCCTCACTATTATGCCCAAAATGTTGTCCTATTATTCGACGACTTTATCATTGTCTTTTTGTTTGCTTGACTCATGAGCTTGATTACGATCTACACAAGCATCCATAATCACACATTCAAATATGATGTTAGTATACTTACTAACATTTATCCAAAGTAATAATTCACTAAAGTACTATAAATTTTGAATTCTAGTAAAATTCACCCTAACTTAACATTTCAGACTGAATAGTATCGATACCTCTCCTATGGTATCGATACCTCTCCTATGGTATCGATACTTCTATTCTATGGCACCGATACCCACTTCAGTATCGATACCATTTTAGCATTTTGAAATTTCATTTCTGATTACAGTATCGATACCTTCCTCTTGGTATCGATACCTATACTAGAGTATCGATACTTTTTTAAATCGGTATCAATATTGTTCATCCTAATCCTCAAATTTAACCTTATAGTATCGGTATTATTCTTCCATTACCGATACTCTTGCCCATATTTTTCCTTTTTTACTTTGAATTTTACACAAATTTGAACTAAATCTCTTACTCTTATCTCCAACCATACCATTAAACTCATTATCACTTGTCCCATATAACTTACTTCCATAAATTTCTTTATAACATCCAAAATCTCCAAAGCACACTCAAAACTAAGAATCACACCCAAATTTCTAACATGTTTTCAAAAACTTCTAAGGCTAAAAATCTCTTATTTACCTCTTTGACAAGTCAAATATACCTTTAAACTCAAATAACTGGCCCTATTTCATCAAATCACTTAAAACCCCATTTTATTAAATCTCTAATAATTCACTAATCTCTTAGTTTTATTCACGCTTAAGCTTTCCTTAAGCTTCTATATCACTTAAATTTTCAAAACCAAACCATAACCACAAGGAAAAACCAACTTGAAAGAAATCTTACCTTTGCTATAGAGGGCACGGGGACAACGAGAAGAAGAAGAAAAAGAGAACAAAGTTTCAACTTTTACCATTTTCCCCTTATCCCCTTAATAAATGTCCCAAATAAAAATGAATATTAAATTCATTTCCTTCTAAAAGACCATAATACCCTTACATTTATTCTATTCTTACTAATAGGTCTTAAACACAATTTCTTAAATAAATCCTTATACTTTTCAATTTATTCAAATTAACCCACCAAATTTAAAATCCTTGCACTATAGTCATTGGCTCGATGTTTGGGGTATTACAAATTTCACTTCTTGTAGTGATGGCTTTGCAATGCCCTTTACCATTTTGTTTTGGATTCTCAGTGTCGCTAGGCAGTGTTCCTTGCAATTGATTATTGAAAACATTAGCCATTAGTCCCATCTAATTCTCTAAAACACTTAATAAGACTGATTGGCTCGCCATATACTCTTTCATCAAAGCTTCAAGAGATGATAAAGTTGAAGTTTGGGTTAAAGATTAACCTTAATAATTTTACATTTGATGTGGTTGAGCAACATGATGTTGTGCTTGTGGCTTGCCATATACTTTTTTCCATCAGGAATTTATTATGAATGCACAATAATACATGCTGGCATTAAAGAAATTACTCAATATATAAGCTTGCAAGGTTGCAATAAGATCGTAATAAGAGTAATTTTCCAGCTCCTACAAAAATCATTCACAAGTTGCTATTGAAACTACCATCGATATTTGTAACATCCCAAACTACGGGTTAGTGACTAAATTGTAAAATTTTAGAATTTGGAGATTAAAATGGAATAGTTGAATAGTTCAATGACTTATCTGAAAATAGTTTATGAATTATTGATAGTAATTATTAAATGAAGTAAAGGGCAAAATGGTCAATTGACATGAAAGATTTTTATTTCCCTTATAAGATAAGGAAAACACACGTGGAATCCATTTTTTTAGGAAATGAATCTCCACACAATTCTCTCATCATCTTCTTCTTCCTTTCTTCTTCTCCAACCGTGAAGCATAAAAAAAATGTGAGTTTCTTAATTAGTTGATTATTTATTGAATTAAAGCTTGGGTTATGATCCTTAGGTGATACTTAAGCTTAAGGAAAGCTTAATTTGTCTTATAATCAAAAGATGAAGAAGTTATGAAAGATTAAAGAGAATGGGTTTCAAAGTGAATTTCTGAAAAAAGAGTTAATAAATGAACTTTGAGATGGAATTTGACTTGTCATAGCTGTGAATAAGAAGTTATAAGTGTTAAATCAAAGTTTGGATAACATGGAAAATTGGGTATGATTCTTAACTTTAAGAATTTGGATGAGATATGGGAGATAATAAGGTGTTGGAATGATAAAAGTTAATTAAAATGGTTGTAGATGAGTTTAGTGGTATGAAAGGAGTTTTATATGAGGAAATATAGTGAAGAGTTGATGAATTTTCGGGTGAAAAAGTCTGTTCTGTGCAGGGTGCATCAGTACACTATGAATGGGTACAGATGCACTAAGACAAATTTTAAAGGTGCATCGATACATTAAGGGGTGCATCGATGCATGGGAATTTTGAACCTAAATTGTGTACCGATAAACCCATAGTGCATCGGTACACTCCTAAAGAAAAAGTTGAAGTTTGGTTTATTAAATTAGCCTAAGTTATTAACACCAATTTATAAGGTTTAGGCTTCTGATAATTGTCTCGGAAATTATGTTTATGTAGATATTGAGCCTAAACGAGTTTCGGAACAAGTGACAAGTAAGATTGATTGAGGGAAAGGCAAGAAAATATAGGTGAGTGCAATTTAATATGTACTTATGTTATTGAATAAACATTGGCTTGCGATGAGCCAATGACGGAGTTACTATGGTAAGAAGTGACTCCTAAAATATTATTTGATCTGTGATTAATGGAATTCTTATGTGTACATGAGTATATAAAAATGGGTATATGTATTAAATGTTATTGTATATGACATGATTTACATGATTACATGTATATGTGATATGTTTGACATGTTATCTTATGTGTTGTGTGATATATGAATGTGGAATAAGCTATGTGATAAGGACATAGAAAATGAAATAAATACGTGGTAATAAGATATGAGAATATATGAGAAAGTATTATGATATAAGATCAATGATTACACATACATGTGATACGTGACAGAAAAGAAGAGATACGTGTTTATAAGAGAAATGATATGAATAAGTGATGTGAATATGTGAACTGTTATAAATAATAATGCCTATGTTATGTGATATGAGAGCTAGGGGTATAGTTGGCATGCCAAGTGTCGAGGGTTACCTATGTTCTTCGGGACATATGGGTTGTTTACCTATGTTCTTCGGGACATATGGATTGTTTACCTAGGTTCTTCGAAATCAATGGACTGGTCCTTCAGGACATCGATTGAGCTGTGGTGATAGCATAATAATGCACAACCTCAATGTACTCACATACCGTAAGTTCTCAAAAGTATACATGGGCTAATATATGGGCTTTAAAGAGAGTAAATAAATCAATTGATATGATAATATGTGTGCTCTGTTGTGAAAAGATATATGTGTTCCATGGTATGTATAGAAATGTTCAGTATATACTTATATGATGAAAAGGCATCATTGATAGTAATATAAGTAATGATAAGTATATTAATGGGCTTATAAAAGGTATCAAAAGTGTTTGCATTATCATATGTTATTATGTTGTTATTATTAATACTGAATCATATGTGACATGATTGAATTCATAGATTGCATATTTATATTTATGAGAAATGCATCATTATTATGTTTATGCCTCACTAAGTCTATGACTTAGCGTGTAAGTGATTTACAAGTAGGTACTAAAAAGCATAAGGATCAAAGCTAAGTTCAAAGTAACAACATATCTCTGCTCAAAGATCAGATCAGAAGTAAATTATACAGTAGGTATTATTATGTGATAAATAGGTTGGCATGTAAACAAAGTCTTTAAATTAAGTATGTGTGCTCTGATCAAGTTTTGGAATATTTTAAACGTATTTATGTAAATAGTAAATGTATAGTGATGAAAGTTTAATTTTTATGAGTTTTATATAATTTGAGCTGAAGTTACAGTAGCAATACATCGGTACACTGTAACAGTGCATCGGTACACTGTAACAGTGCATCGGTACACTATAGTAGTGCATCGATACACAATTTATATTCGATGTTTTTATTCATGGTGATGTTCATTACTGTTCACGGTATTGTTCATACCGTATATTATTGTTCATAAAAAACATTTTTGCCTTAAATTTTTATAATGAAACATAATTTAATAGTATATTATTGTATTTTCTTAATATAAGTTCAAATGTTTGTTATTTTGTAAGAATATTATTTTAAAAAGTCAATGTGACATCTCGGACTCGTATATGGGTCGGGTATGGGTTGGGGTGTTAAAATATTAGACCACCGTCTTATTGTGCATGCTACTAAATTCCTGCTGGAAAAAGCCCCAACTTTGACTTCAACAATGATAACCTAACCATCTGCGAAAATTTCATATAAACTACACCATCACTTGGCTTCAAAATCACAATATATGTCAAAAAACATACATATTGACCAACATCGATCTCTTTTGTTCCCACAATCATTCATCGTGTCACTACTCACTCCTATATATTACCTTAATTTTTATCAAATTGAGACAACCAAAATCAGGTGCTTCAATGGCGGTATCTGAAATCGGGCATCCCTTGATGCAAAGTTTCCTCACCGCCATACATTTTTCAGTAATGCAAGCAATCTCTGTATCACTAATAGTTCCACTTCCAAAAAGAGTTGATCTCTCAAGTTGTAACACCCAAATATGATTAAAATGAAACCCGATGGATTTGAAAATTACATGGGACCACCGTAGTGGCTAACTCGTTTTTTTTTAAAATATTCCATTTTCCAAAATATAATTCATCGCATTTAGATAATATAAGATAAAAGTAATTAGGTTTACAGAACCGGAGAGCTCCCAAAATAAATCTAAAAAATACAGTAATCCAAGAGTTATGACTCAAATACAAAAAGGGTCTACGAAATACATGCCCACTACAATAATCAATACATACTCTGCAACTACTGGTATCTGGAAATCTGACTGGCTGGCAACAAGCTCCCGAGTCCGACGCCTACTAACCTGCGAACGAAAATAATTTTGAATGCTAAGCTACGAGCTCAATGCCACATAAATGACTCCATTATACTGCATGCATATATTACTACAAATGCTTAGCAAGTCAAGTCATGCTGCAACGAAATGCATCAAGCATAGATCATAGTACAACGATATGTAACGATACACCATATGAACATAATATAGGTTTACTACGTAATCACAAAAGTGCCTTAGCACTAATACTAAAGTGCCTCAACACTGATACAAAGGTGTATTCACACTGATACGAAGGTTTCATAGCACTGGAGAAGAGAATCTAAATATCTTTATTTACACATTCGAATAGTACATGTATATGCTCAAGTAACCTGGTTGTCCTAATAGCTTCTTGAGTGTCAAACAAAGGCTAGTTTTATGCCACATAAATTAGTGTTGTTGTTCTTGAGGGTTTTGAATAATATTCCCACTTGTAGCCTTATTTAAGAAGCCTCGATGCCCTCATAACCTCTTTTTTAAGCTTACGAAGTTAAAAAAAATTTCTTCCTAAAACAAGATGTCAGTGCCAATATTGGGCCTATTAGTATCGATACTAGCCTTAGGGTATCGATATTGCCCCAAGTATCAATACCAATTTTAGCTTCGATGTTTCAATTTAATTCCAATATTAATACCCTGATGGAGAGTATCGATATTCTTCCACTGGTATCGATACTCCAATGAGTATCAGTACCAAAATAGCATCCTGGAATCCTTAAATTGTCACCAGTATCGATACTACCCACTGGGTATCGATACCGGACCCCGAGTATCGATACCTCATAGAGGAGTATCGAACCTCATTCACAAATTGCTTTATTTTTTACCTTATTCAAAAGGAGAGTATCAATATTGTTCTTCGAATATCGATACATTTACTCAAGAATGCCCTGTTTAGGCATGAAATTGACTTCCTAGAGTCCCCCATAAGCCCCTTTAAGGATACCCAACATTTGTTAAATCTTATGGGGTCTATTAACATCATAAAGTGCCATTTAAACACCACAAAAAATCAAATAGGCATGTTACTATTTAAAACCCATTTCAAACACATAAACCCAACAAGCAAGCAAACAAATGTTTATGGCCTACATGTGGTATATGGGAGTTATTCATGTGTTATCTTAGCTCTAGTTGATGAAAAAAGGCTCCAAGAATCACCCAAGCACTAACTTATCCTTATTCTTACCCTTTAAGTACTCACCAGCTTCTTTCACAAACCAAAATAAATAAAGGGATTACAAACTTGCTTTAATGCTCCAAGTGGTTAGAAACATGTTTCTAAACACTTAGAAACAATTTAGAAACACTCTCACGTTCAAAAATAAAACCTATATTTTGGTCACTATGGTCAAACCTTATATTTTTAGCTAGAAATGGAGTGCTAAGGTAGGATATTACCTTTCATACCTTTAGAATTTCAGGCAAGCCTTGCTAAACAATAAAGTTCTCACCTTTTTCAAATTTGAAGAGGAAGAAGAGAAGAGATGAAGAAGATGACAAAGTGTGAAGAAAAATAGGAGGAGTTTTCCCAGCTACTACCCCCGTTTACATCATCAAACTTAAATGATATTCAACCTTATTTTTAAACAAGGGTCTAATTACTCCTTTGGTCATTCCTCTTTTAAGGCCAACTCAAAAATGTCATTTTAACACTTTTTGGGCATCCTACAAGCCCAATTCTTTCATCCTTGACCCAATTGATTTAATTGAAGTTATTTAAACACTCTAAGCCCAATTACAATAACCGAAACTACTAACCTGATTTTCGAGGTGTTGCACAAGTTTTAAACAATTTCATGCAATGATCGACAAACTCAAATGGGTAGCATTAACACCATGGTTTCAAATAGATGAACATAAATGCAACAGCAGTCGCTATTCGTGGTAGCGTCGTCGTCCGAAATTGATATTGATGAATTTAACGGTGAGTAGCGGATTCACATCAATAGCAGTCCGTCGCGCCCGCAATTTAACGGGTAATTGTTTATAGCACTGATCACAGAACGCTATTAGCGTTATTCTACAGTTACTGCAAAAAAATAAAGAAAAAAAAACTTAAGAAATATGATTTTTTGTGTTCATCGTCTCCGAGCCTAGTTTTTTTCCTTTCTTTTTGAATCCCCTTTTTTATACATGCATGTTGAGATTCAAAATGAAAAAGATAAAACACTTTACATGTTTTGTGGATTTTGCTGGTGTGGAAATCACTAGAATCAGAGAAAGAAATCTATGTCGGAGCTTAAGATAGTTGAAGAAAAAGAGCAAAGGATTATGTTTTGGGATTTAGGTCACGTTTAGGGTATGTTTAGCTTCTGTTCATGTAAGGTAGCTTGAGTCTCTCTCTTTTAGGCTAGATCAGGTCATGGTTTGGAGTTTTTTTATAGCTGTTGACCATCTCAAAACCTTGAGAGAAGAAAGTAGGAAGAAATGAAAGAGAGAAAGGCCACTTGAGGGGAGAGTTTAGGATTAAAATATTTTAAGGTTTATTAGGCTTAAAACAAAACATTTTGGGTTGTTCCACTCGCTCTCCCATTTTCCATTTTTTTAAAGTAAGTTCTAAAATATGTTTTTAAGAAATATATTAATTTTCCATCCCTCTCATTTTTTAGAATTTATAATTTAATCCTTAATTTAGATTGTAAACTTTAATTTTTTTTATTTAATTTAGTCCTAATTTCAGTAATTTAAAAAATAATGTGTTCACAATGTTATCATTAATTAATTATCGTATTCTGTTACGGGATTTTTAAAGTCTTCTATATGATTAAACTATATTTTATATATGTCATTTTTTCCTAGAAAACATTCTAAAAATCATTAAAAATGACTCCTTATAATTATAATTATAATTATAATTATAATGTTATATAATAAGTTGTGCGAAATTTAAAATAATCCATGATCATGGCATCTGTAGTGACCGCGATGGCATCCGTTATGTCTGCAATCACGATAAACGCGACGCGACCGTGAACGCTATTTAAATCCCTGATTAACACGGATCAAAACAAGTTCTTGTAAGTTGGGACAATGTTTGGCTACAACAATCAAACTCTCATTTCCAATCTTATTGGTCCTTCATCCATCAATATGAAGCTTCCTCAACAACCTACAATTCTTAGCTACACAAACAAGTCCATAATTCGAACACTCTAGGGTTTTCTCAATGTGTAAATTCTCTATTTTGGTACATTTTGCAATCACAGATAGTCTTGTATCACTCACTTGAAGCCTCTTAAGGTGAGTTTCCATCAAAGGGCTGTTGTTACTACTGATATAATTGTTATCACAATTCAAATTTTCATTACCGTTTCGATTTCAGTTTCCAATTAATTGAGGAACGGTATCCCAATCACCCAAACAATGAATAATTCTCAATGTTTTAAGGGTTTTTTATCCAACCACAAGAAGGGCAAAAGACTGACTGAAGATACTCATTTTTTCATTTAAATATTATTTATATTATTATTATTATTATAATTATTATTATTATAATTATAATTACTAATATTATTATTATTTATTATTAATATTATTATTAAATATTATTACAAGCCCAAATCCAACAGTAACCGGCCCAAATCCAGAAGCCCAATGGAAACCCTAAACCATATTAGGGTTTCCCTCTTCTCCAGCCGCCTCAGCCTGTCACCGTTGGATCTGGCAAGATCCAACGGTCCAGATGGTTCCAGCAGGAAACCCTAGGGTTATGATACCCTAGGTCCACGACGCCGGCCGCCTCTCTGACCCGTCCATCCACTACTGCCACGCTTCAACAGAAACATCCAGAGGAAGCAAGGAACGCCGTCCACGTTCCAACCATGGGGTGAGTCACCACCTACGGTCCGGTGACTCACTGAACTTTATCCTTCGGACCGGTCCGAGACGAGCGCCGGTGATGGCTATAAAGCCATCACCCAACCTGCAAATAAAAGAGGAGAGGGACAGAGAACACAACAGAGACGGAGGAATCCAACATAAACACATCCAGCAACCACAACTCATTAAAACAGCAAAGAAAAGGGAGAAAAGAAACTTACCGAGGGAACCGTTGGTCATCAGAGCCTTTTTGGAGCCATCGGAAAGTCAAAGGTCAAAGGTATAAACTTTAGATCTACGCATTTCAGTAGTATTTTAGGCTAAAAAACCTACGGATTTAGCTTTAGGGGAAACCAAGCTTTAATTTGGGGTGGTATTTGTAATTTCCGGCCACCGGATGTGGTGGTCGGCGACGGTTTTGACGGCGACCGGCGGCGGAAGAACGCCGACTAACGGCTGCCGGCCGACTGGCTTCTCTCTGTTTTAGAGAGAAGCGAGAGAGAAAAATTTCTCTCAGAGAAGAGAGAGAGAGGAGAAGTTGAGAAATGAAGGCTGGCCCTTCGGGCCAGCCGTTTTGGACCTTAAATAGGCCTTCCCGAACGACGTCGTTTCGGGAAGGACTATTTGTGCAATTTTTAATTGATAAATCCCGTCCGCAGTGTTCAAGATTTGTAAACTTTACATTTTAGTCACTAAATCAAATTTATAATCTTTTCAATTTGATCTTTAAATTTTAGTTTTATTTATTTTAGTCCTTTATATTAAAATAATATATTTAGGGTAAATAATAGATTTAGTCTGTTAATTTTTAAGAATTAATATTTTAATCCCGATTTTATATTTTTAATTTATTTTAATCTGATATTCGAATTTTAGATAAGTTTTATTTTAGTCACTAAATTAATAAAATAAGAAAATAGCATGTTTAATCCTTATAATTTTGATTAAATATGAATTAGGTTTTTAATTTTAATTTTAATATAATTCAGTCACTAATTTTAAATGTTTTCATTTATTTTACTGTGTTTAAATATATCGTTCTAATTGTATTTTTATTGTTTTAATTTTACTTGTTTATATATTTAAATATTTTATTATTATTATGTAGTCATAAATATATATAATAAAAAATAATTTATATTTTTTAAAATAAATTATTTTAATATTTATTTTTCAATATCGAAGAAAAGGGCAGTCTTAATACAACTGGATGTCCTACTCTGGTATTTTAAAATTAAATATTATAAAAAATTATTATTTAATTTTATATTTATTAATATCAAAGAAAAGAGCTTTCTTAAGGCACCTAGAAGTCCTTTTCTGATATTTTTAAATTTTTTTTATAATTTTAAGATAATAGGATTATAAATTAAATATATTTTAAATTTTTTAAATTTTAATAATAGAGACAATTTATAATTAAAAAGTACCAATTTTGGGCGTTGTAGGGGTGCTAATCCTTCCCTAAACGTAACCGACCACGAATCCCTTTTTATTATTAAAAAAAACGAATTTTTGGTTATAAACGCAGATCAGTTCATTTTTTAATTGATGTTTTCTTAAAACTCTTTTAAAAAATAATTTTTAGGTATTCGACCTACCTGACCCAAAAGGCCGATGGCGACTCACAAATTATTTTTTTTTTAAAAACCATTTATTCACATCAATTTTTCCGCCAAATAAATATTTCGTGCCCGGACAAAAATCGGTTACGACAGCTTGGCGACTCCGCTGGGGACTCAAGTCAAACTTTAAAATCAATTGTAAATTGTCTCTATCAGTTAGAAATTAAAAATTCATATATTTAATTTTTAATTCTTTTCTTTCAAATTTTTTATTACTTATTATTTTTATATATTATTATTTTTTATTTTATTTATTTATTATATTCAAGAATTAATTATTTTATTTGTTTGTTAGAGGTTTTAACATTTCTCCTCACACACAACACTTGCATAACATAAAGCTCTATAATTGAGTTTGTCCCTTTTAAGTGGGAGTGAAAGCGACGTCTTCGTGAGAATTTATTCTCCGTGTCAGACCTAGCAAGTAACTTTCGGGGTTCATATACTCTATGTCTTCGTGAGAATTTATTCTTCGTGTCAGGCATAGAGAAATGTGTCCCCTCGAATTGAACTCGATCCGCTTAAATCTGTAATGGAATAGGATTGAGGGTTTGACAGCCCAAGGGGGCATCAACAAGGACATTTCGAGTACCTTTACTCCTAGAACTGAAAACTTGCATATAATAAACCCTAGAAACTCTCCCGATCTGAAACCATGCCGAAATTTTGTCAGTAGGTATACACAAAGGAGAAATAAGCTCTAGCTTTTAATTTATTTTATTTCTTTTTCTTTTTCCTGAATAAATGCATGCGAACTAGAAATTATGCGGTTAGGTTAAATTTTCCAAACAAAGCATGGAACTAGAAAGCATGAGGTTAAGATTTATACCTTGATAGATAGATTTTTTCCATTAATTGGTACTAACTATTCTATTTTTTCTTTTTTTCATGCATGTTACATTGCTCTAATCTGTTCATATTGATTTCTTTTGTTTGCATTGCATGATCATGGCATAACCAAAAGGTGTTTACTGGAAAGATTGTTCATCATATTGGAAAGAAATCGTAAATGGACAAAAAGTTTTATGATCAAACAAAATATGATGCGGCCAAGGAAAGACATCCTGAGGAAACTCCGAGGATCGAGGGAAGTTCTGTATACAGAGAACCGGTTATATTAATACCAAAAGTATTACACAAAGATCCTACCAGATTGATACCAAAAGCAATCTATGGTAAGAGCATCAGTCAGTGCATTCAGAGTAGTGGAGATTTTTATGAAGCTCAAGCATGTTATTTGAATGACTTGAATGACCAAAACAAGAAATTGAGCACATAGATGAAAACCATGCATGAAGATTTTCAGAAGATCAGTTAAGCCTTTCAAAATGCTGGTCTAGGAAGTACCCCAGAAGAGTGGATAACAGGGGTCACCAAGCTGAAAAAGAGCTGCAACATATATGAAGATCTTGTTCAAGAACTTCTTGGACAGAAAAGTTCTCTTACAAGGGAAAATGAGCAACTCCGAGAAGTGACACAGAAGATGAAGGAGAATGTCATGGAAGAAGCTACAATCCAGACAAACAATATGACCCATAAGCGGATAAACCAACCTAACTTTACAAAGAATTGAAACAGACTGATAATTCAACTGTTGAGCATGAATGGAAACTAACTTGGCTTTAGAGAAGTTAGGAGGGAAAGTTATCCCCTATATGTAAAGTTTTGTTGAAGTTAGGACTGAAAGATGTCCCCTATATGTAAAGTTTTGTTTGATGCACGGAAACTTTTATGTTAAATGAAATCTGTTCTAAGACGATCACTCTTGAGTAACACCTTTTCATACTTGCATTTGTATTTTGCATTAGTACATCTTTACGTTTGTATTTACATTTACATTTTTAAACTTACATCATGCATTAAAACATATTTAATTAAATAATAATGTTTATTTATTTTCAATATCAAAGAAAAGGGCAGTCTTAATATAACTGGATGTCCTATTCTGATATTTTAAATAATTTACATGTTTACATTTGCATATTTACATTTGGCATCTTTGCATTTGTATTTTTATGTTTGCTTTTGTATTGCACAATTTGTATTCTTATTATTACATTCACATATTTACATTTGCATTTGGCATCTTTGCATTTTTTATGTCATAATACATTAAAACATTTATTCATTAAAATAAGGATTTCAAACGAAGTGATCTTGGTTTTTCCTTGAAGCAAGAACGCTCAGCACGACACAAGAAAAATGTCTAAAGAAACTGAAGATAGGCTATCCAAATTAGAGATAGAGCAAAAAGAGACACAGGAAAAATTGAGGAGCAAGTTGGCACAAATCGAAGCTAATTCTCAGATCGATCTACTGAACAATATGAAAGAAATGATTGAGAAGCATTTGACTGCTGGAAAGAGTCTTGTTGAAAACTCCACAAATTCTCTGGGTATTACACCTGTTCACATTCCTGAGCACACCTCTGTACGTCAGGAAATCCAATCACCAGTTCATTTCGCTGTTAAGAACTCACAATATCAAGCTGGAGTTTCGTTCCCCACTGATTGTCTTACTGCTTCTAGGTTTAAGTCAAATGAATTTTGTACTACTTCTAGAGAGACGGTTGAATCATTTTATGAGATTGACGCCAAAGAACTGAACTTGGTCCCCGACTTAGTTCTCCCACCAAATTTTAAAATTCCAGATTTTGAGAAGTATAATGGGACCACATGCCCTGAATATCATATCACTATGTACTGTCGTCGTATAACTGGCTATGTGGAGAATGAAAAATTGTTGATCCACTATTTCCAAGACAGTTTATCCGGGTTTGCATCAAAAAGGTATAATCAGCTAAAACGTACTCAAATACGTTCTTGGAGGGACTTATCTCAAGCCTTTTTGGGTCAATACAATCATATGGCTGATATGGCCCCTGATCGAACAATGTTGCAAAACATGAATATAAAGTGCAATGAAAGTTTTCGACAGTATTCACAATGATGGAATGGCGTCGCTTTTCAAGTGCATCCACCATTGACTGAAATGGAGTTCACTACTTTGTTCATCAGTACATTAAAATTTCCCTATATTAATCACATGATAGGGGCTGCCACTAATAATTTCTCTGATATCGACATGATTGGAGAAATGATCGAAATACCTATCAAGAATGGCAAGATAAGCGGCTCTGACGATACTAACGTCGAGAAAGAAGCTGAAGTTAATATAATGAGGTCTTATTCAGTTAAACATGGTGTCAAACCTTATAAAGTGGTCAAGAAGAAAAAGAATGTGCAGGGTTTTCAATTTCCTCCCTTCCATTGTTCGAGTGAAAAACTGCATTCAAAAATGCTCTCAGCCAGATTAACTACTCCACGACTTGTTCCACCACAGTGGCCTCCAAATGAGAATTGGACCTATAAGGAGGTTCCTTGGAAAAATCAGACTGAAATTTCAAATTGTTCAGCTAAGGTTCCTGGTAACCTTGAGGGAAATTTCCAAGATCCTTTAGAGCAAACAATTCAAAAATATAAGGTAAAAAAAGGGGTGAAGGTTCAATGTTCAGAAATTGTTGCTTCAACAGAGACTAATGTGACCAAATCCTGCAAAGAAAATGGGAAAAGAAATCAAAAGGCTCCCATGGATGTAATTCGAGATTGGCCTATAGGTCTAAGAAAGAATGAGGCAAATATAACCCAGAAGACACCTCAGATACATGTATCAGATTTTCCGAAAACCAGTAAGGCAAAGGACAACTTAAGAAATCTGGTTAATATTACCCCAGTTATAGCTGAAATGAGCATTCAGAACCCCCTCGATAACATGAGAGCATTCATTCGTTCATAACGGTCAAAGAAAGTGATAGCCTCGCGAGCGAGAAAAACTCTGAAGGTGTTTCAAGAATCTATCTCAGACCTGTACCCTCATTTGGTTAAAGGTCAATACATTACACCAAGATTGGTGAAGGTGTCACCAAAGCCTTATGCCCATTGCTATGATCAAAATATCTTCTGTAATTTTCACTTGGGAGTATCTGGACATTCAACAGGGAATTGTTGGTCACTGTTAAAGGAAATAGAGACGCTCGTCGACAAGGGAGTCTTGACACAAGAAACAATCAAGGAATGGGGGGAAAATAAGGATAAAAATCTTGGGCCAAGTACACACCCAATAATAGAGGAGTAATGATGCATAAACAAGTTGAAGTGTTATCTACCACTGTAGTACTTTATATTTTTAGCATCTTGTTTGAATATGTTTTTTGTTCATTTCTCCGCCTTTTGTGCAATAAATAAATATGTGTTTCTTTTATGGTTATGAGCAAGGAGTCAAATTTTAATCTTGAGATTATTGAGTATCAAGTAGATTAAATATTCTTTTAATTTTTCAAGAGTTATAGATCTATTGGCAAGTGGTAAAATTATATCTTCAATATCCCATCCAATGTCAATTACTCGACCCTTACCAAACCAAATCCTGACACTACATTTATCTGAGATTCTGAAGAAATGTCTCTACTTGTTTTTGAGACATCAACTCTAGATGTTTACCTTCTCGGATAGAGTTGGTTGGTTTATGATATTACCCCTTTCACCATATACATGACTTTAAGAGTCACACATTTATCCTTCCAAACACAAAACCATCATAAACCAAAAGACCTCAAAAGAACCAAACTTTCAATTATCCGTGAATTTTACTGCAAGAAGAGACGAGATGAGGCATCATGGACCAACTCATTGATGATAATTTCGAGTGATTAGGGCATACTCAAAGAAGAAGGGGAAAGTGATTGATTGAAATAAATATATCATGCATTAATTACATTTTTCATATAAGTAAAATTAATCTTGAATATTCATCCCCCTGGAGATACCTCTTTTTAAAAAGGTTTCTGTGTATAAGATGACGAACGGCATTGTTTCATTTATCCTTTAATATATATATATATATCCTTTGTTGTCCCCACTTGAGCCTGAATGATTTTTCTTCTGATTCAACCCTAACCAAGGATCACCCTCCACATTAGGGGGCAAGGTGAAGGATATTTGCTCATAAGAATAAATATTGTTAATACATTTTTATTACGAAGACAAGTTTCCATGAAGTCATGAAAGTTTTGAACTATAAAGTATGTCAAATACAGAGTGCTTGAAGATCAATCCAATCAAGAATAATGGAAAACCTCCAAAATGCAAAAGGAAAAGGAGATGCTCAAAGCAATTGAAGTATTATACTCATCCAGCAAAGAAAAAAAATCCAGCAAAGAAAGGAAAAAAGAAAAAAGAGGAAAAAAGAAAAAAAAAGAGGAAAGAAATAGAAAAAAAACAAAAGAAAAGAAAAAAATTAAATCAATGGGTGAATTATTGAGCCTCAAGTTACAAGGTTGATCAAGTACAAACAAGAAGAGCAAGAAATGCTGAAGATATTAGAAAATGGAAATGAATACAAAATTTGGCAGTCTAGAGGGATCTAGATGATGGAAAAATCTCCAACAAAGCAGATCCAAGTTAAGCAAGGCAAGATTGATGGCATCAGAATGAATTGATCCTTGGTTTGATTACCCTTAAACACTTATTTGGGCCTTTTTTATCCCTTTCTTTCGTAACCATAAGTCATGACCTACATTACGTACCTGAAAAGTCCATTTTAATCATACATGGATTTCTAAGTAAAAGAGAATATCTTTAGAATTCATTCCGCCTCTCAAGATTGATTTTTATTTGCAAAAATTGGTTTTTAAAATCTTTAATACATGATATGAAAAATGATAAAAGGGGGGTTCAAGATGTAAATTTTTAAATAACATCTTAGAACCAAAGGAGGATTTGAGTTGAAAACCTGAAAAGGCGGCTCGAATATTGAATGGTGCAACAACGACATAAGAGACAATTTTAAGCTCTTAAAAGAAGCACCGCACATCCCAAAGACGTTCCTGAGATTTTGGAAATGAGAAGCATCTTTACAAGAAGAGCATAACAACCTTTTCTTCAAGATAGTGGAAGCCGAAGCGACATACTGAACCAACTTGAAAGAACCTACTTTACCAAAATCAACCTACACCTCAAATCAGTCAATAATTTTGACACTTGCCATAGGACTATGATTTTTGAATGATTTAAAAGTGTAGTTAATTTATTGGATATTCATTAAACTTATTGTTTATAGTTTGATTATATTGTGAACTTGAAAGGGGTAATACTTTGCAAAATTCTTTCATTCTTCATTAAAGAAATGAGAAAAAACATTTTCAAACAGGACAGCCTTAAATGAGGAAGGTCCTTGAAGCAATTGTTGCTTATTCTACATCTGTTGTAGAAAAAGAATGAACGAGGCCAGAATAATGAAGCACTTCACATTTTTGAAGGCAAGTGGTCCAAGAAGCCAGAAAGTCTGGAGAATTGAACTTGTGACACTCTTCTATGACATTATTAGCAGCTCATCAAGAAAGATTATCGTTTATCTCATGCTGAGGGTGATAAGCATCATCAGACAGATTATTTTCCCCAACCATCAATTCATGTTCTCTAGAAGATTACATCATAGAGCCATGAACAAGTCACTACCTGCACTCTGGTTATACCATGATGCTGACTCAAGTCTTGATACATCATTGCTACTTCTTCTATGTCGATCATTTTCTTTGTCAAGATGATATCCATTATGTCCTTCAGAAGATTGTTGAATTTGAATTTGAGGACTTATGGCACAGAATAAGACATTGGAACAGAATCTACCCTTATAAGCCTTTTATATAGGGTAACATTGGTTACAGGATTCCAAAAGTTGAAGATGACCAGTTTTACTGTTAACTAAACTGTTCCATGATTCAAAAAGAGTGGGATATATTGAAACAGCAGAAGAGACAGTCATTGTAGCAATCAATGCAAGGAAATGCACTAACAAAAATCGTCTAGCTCATCCTGATGATGTTTATTTCTTCCAGTAAGGTTGTTACGCTGGATGCCACCGACAACAAGGTCGAATTCGACAAATCTACTCATCAATTGCTCCAACTGATCACCATTCAGTTCTTGCGCATCTATTTTCAAAGGTATGCCAAGACAGTAGAAGGCAACCTCTGCATCACTGATCTCAGAGAAAAGAGACAGGACATTGATACCACCAGGGAACATGTCTCTAGCAGATTCTCCTCATTGTGTATGGTTTTTAGGGAAACCTAGAAACATTTCCACTTCATCAGATTTAAGCGGAACAACTTTATGCCTTCCAACTCATACTGGATTCCATTTTCGGCACTCATCAAGAACATACTTTTGGACACTCGAAGATGACTCATCGTCATAAACTTCAAAAGTCTTACGGATCCTTTCTGTCAATTTGGCTTCATGTACATGTTTGTAAACAGTTCAACTTTATCCCAGGAAGGTCACCAGTTTGTTGTCAATGGAAAAGCATCATGTATAGTGCGTGGAGAAAACAAGATAAGAGGAAATATGTTCTCAATTGGCAAATTATGAATATAGCCCCTTTTCAGTACAGCAGCATTGAAAATACTTTGAATCTACAAATTCTGGCTCTACATCAGTACTGTGACATTTCAGTTCAAGTATCAACTGGAGCAAGTGCCACGTTCTCGTAGTAGAAATAAGGAGGCCCAATAGCATCTTCTGGAAGTGTTCTTTGAGTTATCTGAACCGATCATTGGAATTGAAAGATGAACGCATGATCATCTTCATTAAGAAGCTTCTTTTTAAGCTTCCTCTGCTTCTTCCTTTTCCACAAATCATAGCCCAAGTTTCGCCTTTGCTTGTAATTGGGATCATTGCATAATGGCTTCCTACCTTCTACTGGAAGAAGTACGTCAACAGCCTTAGCCATTTGATCAGCATATATAAAATCTGTCAACTCTGCAATTGATGAATCTGGACCACATCTCTCCATGGCTATTGAAGCCTCAGCCTCTTAGAATCCCATTTTTGTCAAGTATAACAGTTTATTCTCCTCATCAGAATCAGAATTCAGGATTTTCTCGATATCAGAAGAACTATCAATATCTGTGAAATCATCCTGAAAGATCACTTCATAATCAGATGAGTTATTATCAGAATCAACATGTTGCATGAGTGTGGATTTTTCAAGAGCCTATACCACTGTATATGTAGTCTTGCTATTGCATCAGATTACTGTTTGCATAAATTGGTTTTCTCCCACAGAAAAGTATATTTCAGAGATGGCCTTCACTGAAAGATGATAAGCCACTGTGTCAGCCTGGAACGGATTACCAAGCTATTTTTACTGCTCTGTCCGACTAAATCCCTCCAGATACAGAAAATGGTCACATCATTTAGAAGACACATATCTCAGACGTTTCTGTTAGAATGATTGAGTACTTCTTAAGTTTGTGACAACATGAAGAGAATTCCAGTTACTTGACAATACTACTGTTTAGTGACACCATAATGAGAGCATTCATGATAAACAGATTTGGGGCACGAATAAATCCACATGTACCCATAACAATGCATTGTCAAAATTAGACCTCGTGGGGATCATGACATTTCAGTCAAACTTATATTGAGAGTGAATCAGACAAATCTAGAGGGACATCTTGAGGGCCCATTTTCAACCAAAAATAGAATATTGGGACATTTTAAAGGCTCACAACAATATGAATATTTGGGCATTCTTGGAGGCTCATCTCAACAAGAAGTAATGTTGAGCACACTTTTAACATCTTTATCAGCAAATGTTGGGGCATTTTAAAGGTTCATTCAGACAGATCCATGTGGGGCATTTTGAAGGCTCAGATTAATAAGAAGCAAATATCGGGGCATGCTGAAAGCCCATTTCAATCAGAATTAGGACTGTTAATGCATTTTTGAACGATCATATCAGCAAATACTGGGGCATACTGAAGGCCCACATCATCATTGACTTGAGCAGATATTTCCAATGAAACAGAAAAATATGAAGAATGAAAATGGTGAAACAATAACAGTCAATCTGACTACACATAATTGCTTCGTTCATCAGGCAATTGCATTAGGGTCCTGTTGTTGAACAAATATTTATTCAACAAGTATGGTTTCAAATACCCAATCTTCTTAAACCATGTGTCACATGACAGTGTTTTCTTTGTTAAGCTACATCATGATTGCATGAATAGAGATGGTCCCTTTGTAGACCATTCGATCCAAGGATCAGTTCCTCGAGATCTCAGCTTTGAATTTTGTATTCTCTGTGTCGGTGACAATTGAAAATATTTCTTTGAGATTCCTGGCAGTTAGTTTCAACCATATTGTTGAGGTTACAAAGCTATTTTTCACAATAGTTTTCGCTTAATCGATGACATTGGAAAGGGAGACTCGACTCACTTATATTACTGTTATTCCCATTGTTACTGGGGTTATCATTGCCAGCCAGGCTGAACTGAATTTTTATCTATTTTGGGTTTTATCATGTGCGTTTCATCCCCAACAGCAAGAATTCCACAAATATCTTTCTGTACATGGATCCTAGAGCTGAAGTATTTCTACTTTCTACAATGCTCATTACAGAAGAAAACGTGATCAATATTACACTTGCCCTTGCCCAGGATGATATCGAGATCAATTAATGTCTCCTATTCAATTCAACACCAGCACATTTTGTGAATTTGACTAACTTTTTGGTCATACTAACATCACACTTGAATCCCCACTGAGTTTTGTTCTCAAATGGTCTTGTGACATCATACAAAAATTTTGAACACCATGCAAAGAGCTTCAATGATTGAGAAATCTTGGCAGAAGCCACAAGAAATGAAGAATGTTTGTCAAATGTTTTACAAACATCTGAGCAGAAGCAAGAAAAATGATGAATATGTTGTCAACTGTTTTACATCTCGACAGAAACCACAGGAAAAGATGAATGTATTGTCAAATGTTTTATGAACCAGTGATTATGGTGCTGAACCAATGTTGTGATCATATGGTTTCCATTTTTGATCCAAGATGAAGTCTGTCTTCTTCAACCCCAAGATTAAAAGTTGAGATATGATGAAGATTTCTTTCCACAGAAGGAGAGCTGAAATTTTAACAACAAGAAACTATTGGAGCAAACTAAGATCAAACAATAGGTTATTGTTAAACATCTTTACATGATATGGTTTGAGTTGCTTTATTCGAGATCCAATTAGATGTGGAGACATGAAAGGAATTGGAATAAATCCTCCTTGTGATATGTTTCAAGAGTCAAATCAGAACAGACTCTACTCTCTTAATTAATCCCTGCTGAGTCAGGCATATCTACATCTACACTCTTCAAAGATGATATATTCTCTTTTTAAAGATGACAGATTCTCTTTTCAAAGATGAAAACTTTATGGGATTTCTACACAAGTCCAAACAAATAAAGTTGGTTTTATCCAAGACAAAATGGGGCATTAAGGTCATAATTCTGACTACGACAAGAGTTCCACAAATAAAACAATTCTTCTGAGACTTTCATGAAGCAAAGAATACATAAAGATACAAGTTGATCAGATAGTTCTTCAGAAATGCAAGCTTGATAGCATAAGTTGCTACACTGATATCCAGAGGTGACCCTGGCAATAAATGATGAAGTGGAGGAAAACCGAGTTCACCATTTTGAAGTCAAATGAAGATTGCATCAACATTCATGCATCATATTTAGACATTTGCAAAATAGGAGCATTTTCATTCATTTTATCCATGTTGAATATTTGACAGGAATTTCAAAATTTTAGCAAAGATTCAAATCCATCATCTGATGGATCAGCTTTTCCAGAAAAAGTTCATAATTAGAAGAACTCATCTGAAGAAGGAAGAAGAAATTCATAATGAGAAGAATTTGTTCAACCTTTTGCTCAAATCCACCATCTGATGGATCAGCTTTTCCAGAAAAAGTTCATAATGAGAAGAACTCATCTGAAGAAGGAAGAAGAAATTCATAATGAGAAGAATTTGTTCAACCTTTTGCTCAAATCCATCATCTGATGGATCAGCTTTTCCAGAAAAAGTTCATAATGAGAAGAACTCATCTGAAGAAGGAAGAAGAAATTCATAATGAGAAGAATTTGTTCAACCTTTTGCTCAAATCCATCATCTGATGGATCAGCTTTTCCAGAAAAAGTTCATAATGAGAAGAACTCATCTGAAGAAGGAAGAAGAAATTCATAATGAGAAGAATTTGTTCAACCTTTTGCTCAAATCCATCATCTGATGGATCAGCTTTTCCAAAAAAAGTTCATAATGAGAAGAACTCATCTGAAGAAGGAAGAAGAAATTCATAATGAGAAGAATTTGTTCAACCTTTTGCTCAAATCCATCATCTGATGGATCAGCTTTTCCAAAAAAGTTCATAATGAGAAGAACTCATCTGAAGAAGGAAGAAGAAATTCATAATGAGAAGAATTTGTTCAACCTTTTGCTCAAATCCATCATCTGATGGATCAGCTTTTCCAAAAAAAGTTCATAATGAGAAGAACTCATCTGAAGAAGGAAGAAGAAATTCATAATGAGAAGAATTTGTTCAACCTTTTGCTCAAATCCATCATCTGATGGATCAGCTTTTCCAGTTCGAGTTCATAATGAGAAGAACTCATCTGAAGAAGGATGAAGAAGTTCATAATGAGAAGAATTTGTTCAACCTTTTGCTCAAATCTATCACTTGATGGATTATCTTTTCCAGTTCGAGTTCATAATGAGAAGAACTCATCTGAAGAAGGATGAAGAAGTTCATAATGAGAAGAATTTGTTCAACCTTTTGCTCAAATCTATCACTTGATAGATTAGCTTTTCCAGTTCGAGTTCATAATGAGAAGAACTCATCTGAAGAAGGATGAAGAAATTCATAATGAGAAGAATTTGTTCAACTTTTTGCTCAAATCTATCACTTGATAGATTAGCTTTTCCAGTTCGAGTTCATAATGAGAAGAACTCATCTGAAGAAGGAAGAAGAAGTTCATAATGAGAAGAATTTATTCAACCTTTTGCCCAAATCCATCACTTGATGGATCAGCTTTTCTAGAGAAAGTTCATAATAAGAAGAACTCATCTGAAGAAGGAAGAAGAAGTTCATAATGAGAATAATTTATTCAATCTTTTGCTCAAATACATCATTTGATGGATCAACATTGCCAGGTAGAGTTCACAATGAGAAGAACTCGTCATCTGAAGAAGGAAGAAGAAGTTCATAATGAGAAGAATTTGTTCAACCTTTTGTTCAAATCCATCACTTGATAGATCAGCTTGAGAGAAAGTTCATAATGAGAAGAACTCATCTGAAGAAGAAGAAGTTCATAATGAGAAGAACTAATCTGAAAAAGAAGAAGTTCAAGAATGTTCATAATGAGAAGAACTTCTGTTCAACCTTTTGAATGACTCTATCACAGAAAGGAAATAGGTCAACATCTCTATCACAGAAAGGAAATAGGTCAACATCATCCCCAGCAGAAAGTTCATAATGAGAAGAACTCATCTGAAGAAAGAGAAGAATTTATTCAACATTTCCATATTAATCAAGTGAAGTCAAATAAAAAAACTTATTATCTTTTCGTCTTTGCTCTATTCTTGTTAACACAAGAAAAAGCAAAGAGGGGCAGCTGAAGATACTCATTTTTTCATTTAAATATTATTTATATTATTATTATTATTATTATTATTATTATTATAATTATAATTACTAATATTATTATTATTTATTATTAATATTATTATTAAATATTATTACAAGCCCAAATCCAACAGTAACCGGCCCAAATCCAGAAGCCCAATGGAAACCCTAAACCAGATTAGGGTTTCCCTCTTCTCCAGCCGCCTCAGCCTGTCACCGTTGGATCTGGCAAGATCCAACGGTCCAGATGGTTCCAGCAGGAAACCCTAGGGTTATGATACCCTAGGGCCACGACGCCGGCCGCCTCTCTGACCCGTCCATCCACTACTGCCACGCTTCAACAGAAACATCCAGAGGAAGCAAGGAACGCCGTCCACGTTCCAACCATGGGGTGAGTCACCACCTACGGTCCGGTGACTCACTGAACTTTATCCTTCGGACTGGTCCGAGACGAGCGCCGGTGATGGCTATAAAGCCATCACCCAACCTGCAAATAAAAGAGGAGAGGGACAGAGAACACAACAGAGACGGAGGAATCCAACAGAAACACATCCAGCAACCACAACTCATTAAAACAGCAAGGAAAAGGGAGAAAAGAAACTTACCGAGGGAACCGTTGGTCATCAGAGCCTTTTCGGAGCCATCGGAAAGTCAAAGGTCGAAGGTATAAACTTTAGATCTACGCATTTCAGTAGTATTTTAGGCTAAAAAACCTACGGATTTAGCTTTAGGGGAAACCAAGCTTTAATTTGGGGTGGTATTTGTAATTTCCGGCCACCGGCGGTTTTGACGGCGACCGGCGGCGGAAGAACGCCGACTAACGGCTGCCGGCCGACTGGCTTCTCTCTGTTTTAGAGAGAAGCGAGAGAGAAAATTTTCTCTCAGAGAAGAGAGAGAGAGGAGAAGTTGAGAAATGAAGGCTGGCCCTTCGGGCCAGCCGTTTTGGACCTTAAATAGGCCTTCCCGAACGACGTCGTTTCGGGAAGGACTATTTGTGCAATTTTTAATTGATAAATCCCGTCCGCAGTGTTCAAGATTTGTAAACTTTACATTTTAGTAACTAAATCAAATTTATAATTTTTTCAATTTGATCTTTAAATTTTAGTTTTATTTATTTTAGTCCTTTATATTAAAATAATATATTTAGGGTAAATAACAGATTTAGTCTGTTAATTTTTAAGAATTAATATTTTAATCCCGATTTTATATTTTTAATTTATTTTAATCTGATATTCGAATTTTAGATAAGTTTTATTTTAGTCACTAAATTAATAAAATAAGAAAATAGCATGTTTAATCCTTATAATTTTGATTAATTATGAATTAGGTTTTTAATTTTAATTTTAATATAATTCAGTCACTAATTTTAAATGTTTTCATTTATTTTACTGTGTTTAAATATATCGTTCTAATTGTATTTTTATTGTTTTAATTTTACTTGTTTATATATTTAAATATTTTATTATTATTATGTAGTCATAAATATATATAAATAAAAAATAATTTATATTTTTTAAAATAAATTATTTTTAATATTTATTTTTCAATATCGAAGAAAAGGGCAGTCTTAATACAACTGGATGTCCTACTCTGGTATTTTAAAATTAAATATTATAAAAAATTATTATTTAATTTTATATTTATTAATATCAAAGAAAAGAGCTTTCTTAAGGCACCTAGAAGTCCTTTTCTGATATTTTTAAAATTTTTTTATAATTTTAAGATAATAGGATTATAAATTAAATATATTTTGAATTTTTTAAATTTTAATAATAGAGACAATTTATAATTAAAAAGTACCAATTTTGGGCGTTGTAGGGGTGCTAATCCTTCCCTAAACGTAACCGACCACGAATCCCTTTTTATTATTAAAAAGAACGAATTTTTGGTTATAAACGCAGATCAGTTCATTTTTTAATTGATGTTTTCTTAAAACTCTTTTAAAAAATAATTTTTAGGTATTCGACCTACCTGACCCAAAAGGCCGATGGCGACTCACAAATTATTTTTTTTTTAAAAAACCATTTATTCACATCAATTTTTCCGCCAAATAAATATTTCGTGCCCGGACGAAAATCGGTTACGACACTGACCGTTAACAAGTTTTTTCAAGCAAATCACTCTCAACGAAGAAGCTGCGACTCATGCCCCGATCGGCTTAGTGCCGTCATGGATTCCTCTGAGCCTTTTCACGGATAACTCTTCTAAATTCTTGCAATGATCGAGGATGACGTTTAAATCTTTGGCGCCAAACATGCAAGACACACAAGAAAGTTTCCTGAAATTCTTACAATTCTTAGCAAATACCAATATTCGTTCGTCAGTGATTTCGCAGCAACCGCGAAACTTCAGTCGTGTGAGGTTTTTGCTGGATTGAGATGGTAATCAAAGAATGTCTGTTAAGCTGACTGACTTATGACTATACCGTAGGGCGAGTTTGGTCACGAAGTCGAAGCGCATAAATAGAGAAGCATAGAAGAAATAATTTTGGATTGGGCGTTGAGAGACAGGCAGTGGCAGCTCCAACCGTCTACGCGAAACCACCGCTTGCAGACAAGGGAACAGAGATTCCGATCGCCAAGGCTGAAGAACTGGAAAATATAAGTCAAACACTTGTCGGAAATCTCAGCACTGTAATCCCGGTTCGTCACGATTTCATCAAGAAAGTCCTAGTCGGATTTTTTTGCACACCCCTAGGTGCAAGTTCACTTGGGTATGCGGGGACTGATCCTTTGTTGGGCAGTGCAATTATAAGGCTTAAAAAGATATCAGAATTTAGGACGTTAAAATTGGACTCGTCAAATGGGAGAAGCCAGCGTGTCCTCCTCGCCCATCCCACTCATAGCCCATTCTTCTTAATCTCATTAATTAAATCCTCGAATCATTTCCTCTTTATGTAAAGTATACAGATGATTATTTAAAATTATAAAATCAGCACTTAATTATTTATATATTTTAAACTCATAATATTTTATTAAAATTTGATAGATGATTGGTTTGGACATTTACCTGTTGATTGAGATATAATATAATTATGTTTTAATAATATCTATCGGCATAGTCGTTATTTTCAAACACTGGCTCAACAAAATAATATAAATAAAGAGTTGATTGATAAAATAAAACTAAAACGATTCCATAATCAATTTTTTTTA
Organism: Hibiscus syriacus; assembly: GCF_006381635.1. NCBI lineage: Eukaryota > Viridiplantae > Streptophyta > Magnoliopsida > Malvales > Malvaceae > Hibiscus > Hibiscus syriacus. Next base: position 1,817,056 of record NW_024062608.1, read on the forward strand.
TATTCTAGTTAACAAATTAACGTACAACTCAAACAACCTCCAAATTTTTAACAACAAAAAGAATTTAGAACAAATAAATAATCTAATCATTTAATAGTTTTTAATTATTGAAAACTCAATAGAATAGATTATAATTAAAAATTATTTTATAACTTTTAATAATAAAAAATACAATAAAAAGTTCCCTATGATCTAAAACCATTTTGTGTATTTTGTCTTGTTCTTTTTCGAGATCCATTTTGTGTACTTTACCTACTTTTTTTATGCTGCCCCCGCATTTTATTATCCAACTTTCTTTTCCAAAGTTTGAAAATAAAGGTCAAATTACTATACAAAAATCCGTGCACTTTACTAGTAATTTTATTTTGGCTTTTATTAATTTAAAACTAATAAAGCATAAATTTAATTTTGTAACAATTGAAGTAATAATCTTAGGATATGAAAATAAAGTTTGCCAACTCCATCCTCACACTTATATTTCTAAACTGGATTAATACCTACATTGGCTCATGTATTAAAAGCTGAACAAATAAAAATTTATATCATAATTCATATAACTAATATAGTTTTGTAAGAAAAAAATAAGTTTGATAAAAAATTAAAGCTACCGATGCAGAAGGGTATTCATGTAACACGTTATTCTTACACCTTCCAAATACACAACATAGACATTAATTCAGATGACGGATATCATGTCGTGCCCCCTTAACAGGGTTAGACGTTGGACTATAGGAACAACTTATAGAACTGTCATTATATGGCTAAGAAATTTGACAAAACTGTATTTTCAGGCAGATGTTGAGAAGCTTATAGCTGATAGCGCGGTTCAGTAAGTCATAAGAGGTGACCCACTGCAGTGAACATCAGAAGCATCGGTAAGCCTTTGCCTTGGAGACAATGTTATGATTCCAGCTGCATCTACATCAGAGTTCAAAATGTTTTTCCTCTTCTGAATTTCACAACTGGGTTTCTCTTCTGATGCCTCGGCAACTGGACTCGAACCCTCTGCTTCCTTGGGGTTAACAGACACCATGGCTTGAGCTTCTGTCACCACTGATGCATCACCATCTGTAGCATATAAAATCTTTTTGATTGCTGCAACAATCTGCAATAGCATGTAATAAAACTTTAACAACTGTTTTTACTACAAATAACATTTGTCAATGTGAATGTCAAAAGAGAATACAGGGGAGTCTTCAATTTCTGGAGTCTGGCTGAGAATCTCAATGTCTCTCAACTTTGCGAAGTAGAAATCCCTTTCTTTCTCAAGACTATCGACAGATAGCTTCAACTCAGTGATCTACATCGTGCAGGAGAAGGCGTCAGATTCTAATTAATTCTTTAACAAATAAAACCATAAATTTGCTCCACGAATTAAAAGTACCTGCTCTTCGTATGCAGCCATTGATGTAGATGGCTTGGATGATGCCTTTGCAGAATGATTAGAAGGGTTCGCTGATGATGGAACATCATTGTTGTTCCTTCTAGCATGGGAAGATGAAGGTCTAGGAGCAGCACTTGAACCTTTGGTTGAGGATTGTTGAGGTGCTGGTTTCTTGCCTGCTTCTCTTCCTCCTCTAGAAGCCTCTCTCCTTTCTAGAGGATTGTAACTACATATGATAACGGCAAAAATCACTCATGGATCTTTTCATTTCCCTTAATTCATATGATATATACAGACTTAATGGATAAACAAAAATAAGCCTTGATGAAGTAGAACAACACCATAAAGGCAGAAAGCGAAACCCTTCATCAAGTAAAGCAGCCAGTTTCATGAAACTCGATTATGAATTACGCAATTATGTATACACTAAAGCTCTGGCCTAAATGTCAGTATCAAGTGCGACAAAGCATTCATTAAGTAAAACATTCACTTTCATGAATCATGAATACACCGGAGCTCTCAAATATGACAAACTATTGCAATTTTTCATATTAGTGAGGGAAGAAAGATTAATTAAACAAGGACAATTTCTAATAAAGAAAAATGGTTTTAGAGTCATTTGAAACAATTAATGTTGGCCAAAATTCCCAAATTTTAATACTATTACGAATCTGAAATTGACCAGGGAAAAGAAACCATCTGCCGGCTTATAGAAAACAAAGAAAATTAAGGTTTAAAAAAGTTTACTTATGAAGGCCGCCTCCGTTAACCGAATCACAGTATCTTTCATCCATTGCATGAACTCCAGATTATCAAGCGGCCTTCCTTTCACCAACTTGCTCACCTCAATATGCTAATACAATGGGAAAAAATGTTAAAAAAATCAAAACCAGAAAACAAAAGAAATCATTGAAAACTAAAATAAAGTTAAGACCTTGGTGATTTTGAGTTTGTTAAAGACATCTTGGAGGACTTTGTAGTTTTGGATCATCTCGTATTCGTTCTTGGCATCAAAATTGACTTTGTGCATCGGTACCATCCCTGGATGAACCGAATCCATCAACTGACAATGAACGGCACCAGAACAAGCCTGAAAACCGGATCCAAGATTTATCAATAAATCAATTTTTTGTGTGGATTATATAAAAAAATTAGACAGATTAAAGATTAACAAAAAGGAACCTCTTCGACTTTGGAGAGATTGAGATGGAGAGTGGTGTTGATCCAAGCAAGAATCTCGGATCTGCCGACGAAGTAAGCCCCATCCATCATGCCAATGTTCGTCGCCATTGCTTTCTTTGTCCTTCGGCTTTGCTGTTTTGGTGAAATTCAAGCACGCGTCTTTTTTTATATCTTTCTTTTTTTTTTTTTCTGAATTTTCTTTCTGGCACCGAGATTGTAATGGAAGTTAGACGTTCGAAAGGGTTTTTAAAATGATAGAATGAGCGGGATCTTTTCCAATTCAAAAATAAGGGCTAAAATGGAAACACGTCCCAAAATATATCTCTCTTAATTTCTTTGGAAATAATTGCATTAAACGTCTCAAATTATGCTTAGAATTTATTTGGTCCCAAATTATTAAACATTCTAATTAAACTATCAAACTATGAGTATGGTTTTAATTGTATAGTTTAATCGGTATACAATCTACTTAAGTTTTTTTTTTGACGTAAGTAGAAGTCACTATGTTATTTTTCTTTTTGACGCAAGAAGAAATCACTAGTTTTATTAGAAAATAGAAAATATGTAATTCATAATAAATATTTATAATTATAAGCGTAAATTATACATATAATTAAGACATTTCTTATAATCATTACATAAAAAACTAATTATTTAGATCATACAAGGACCATAAAAGAAAAAAGTTACAAACTCGAACAAATATATTGATATGAATACATCTAACAGCATTGGCAACGACTCATGACAGGGGATGAAATTACTTATAAAAATCATTGTCAAATCATAAATCAGAGTCAAGCATCATGAGACAACTATCTCCAAACGCAAATCACGTATCTAAATCCAATCCAAGGGTCCAAAGTAGAAACTATCAGCGTAATAACTAATAAGCGATATCTTAATCAGTCAAGACAATGTCAAATATAATCCTAAAGAAATTAAACAAAAGAAAAAAGAAAATTTAGTTGTCATTAGAGGCTAAATAAGTTTAAGAGCTAATTTTTTAAAGTTTGAGGATAAAAAATACAACAAAATTTGGAAATAATCTAGGGTTTTTTTATATATATATATATATATATATATATATATATATATATATATATATAAGTGTTTGAAAATTATTTTAAGATCTAGGTTACGGTGCACATTAAACTCGTCATAAAAGAATAAAGGGCACTACAACAAAACAGAGTTTTAGCGACGCTTTTTTAGTCTTATAGCGGCGTTTTTAAGCGCCGCTAAAAGTATTTGCGGCGATAGGAAAAACGCCGCAAGAAGTGCCAGCAATACCAACGCCGCTAAAGTTAGCGGCGTTTGAGAACAAAAAACGCCGCAATAGGTCAATATATATTACGGCGTTTTTGGAACAAACGCCGCAAAAGGTCAGATCTATAGCGGCGTTTTTGGATACAAATGCCGCAAAAGAGCATACCTATACTGGCGCTTTTAGAACAAACGCCGCAAAAGGTCAGACCTATAGCGGCGTTTTTGGACACAAACGCTGCAAAAGGTCAGACCTATAACGGCATTTTTAAACACAAACGTCGCAAAAAGTCAGACCTATAGCGGCGTTTTTGGATACAAACGCCGCTAATTACCTTTCTTTAGCTAATATTAATAATTGATTTTGCATATTTCATTTCTGCTATACATCACCTAAATTTATATCTAGCTTTATCTAATTAACAACAACCATACATTTTAATTAAGACAAAAAACATAATGAAAAATACTTAACAACAAAATAAATTAAAGTTTTTTTTATGGAGAGAGAACCTTAAAAGACATTAAAGTACAAATGAGTTACAAATGAACCTCAAAGTGTAGATATACATGGATTTGTTGTTCGATACATCCTCAATTTCACTAGCGTCATCATCATAACCTCCAGATATGCCTTCTAAAGCTAATTTGTTTCCCACTTCATTGGAATTTGTCATATTCATCGTCTTGACATCTTATTTGAAAGTATCATTTGACAGTGAATGATCTCTCCTCAATAGATTAAAAACAAATGGGAAACGTTGTGCCAGTCTATTAAAGAAGCCGCTTTTTGTTGAAGTTTGTTCTTTAAGATTACTACAATTACAATAATTTAGATGAGACTAAGAAGAGAAGGAAACAACCAGCAGAACTTGCATTCATAACCTACATGTGAGTGATTGAGAACTGAAAAAAGATGTTGCAACAAACAACAAAAACAGGAAGTCAGGAACCATGAAAGCTTTATCTGCTTATAGTGAATGTTGAACCCAGAAAAAGAACGGCACAGGTCAGCTATATCTAAAATGACAAACTATTATTACTGAATACACTACATATGAGTACAGTTTTTACATATTCTACAGCAACATTATCATGTAGTGCTGTCTGTAAAAGTAAAACTGGAGACGATGGCGTACAAAGCATTTCTAGTAAAAAGAAAAGTTTGGCTCCCAAATGTTCTAAATAATCTAATTGGGAGATGACTTTAACATAACAATGAAAATAAGAATAAAAGTTACCTGCCCTGTGCTTTTCATATTTTGTGACAATGCCTAGATTTTTTTGATATTCAGCTGCAGAAATGAGGATCTTCAATTATGCGCTATTGTTTCTCAGATCCTAATTTGGAGATTGTAAAATTTTGTATTCTTGATCCTCCATTGTCAGTCAGGAGGATGCCACAAGCTTCACCAACATGGCCTTATTCATATATCTTCTTTTTCTTCAGAAGGGTAGGAAATATAGAGACCATCCCGATAAGGAAAAGCACGGACAAGGTCTTGAAATCATAGAGGTCCTTAACAGACCTGAGATCCCCAAGTGCGAGGCCAGCCTGAAGAGTGCGAGGCCAGCCTGAAAGAAGATACAATGGTGGTCTTAAATCAAATAAGTTATCTGAATATATATGGCTGCCATCTTTTTCTATCATTTGACTTGCATACAACACCAACGGATTGAAATGAATTAAGTCTCAACACAAAGTTAGAGACTCGATTCCATTACAACGAATGATCCATTAGATGTTGACAAATAAATATACCCAAATGACATCCATTGAACCCAACCTGACATTAGGAAAATGTATCCAGGGAAATTCAGTAATATATTAAGTAAGAACCCTATTACAATAAGAATCGGTTCTTTATCAACAAGCACCTACTTCAAACTTTTTTTTATAGAAATCTCCCTAGTTAGTCTCTATGGTTGAACAACTCAATATTTGGCTAAAAGTAGAAAACTGATGTAGATGGATATGTATAGTGATCTTGTAGAAACTTTTCTTATTCCAAATTGTTAAGAATACACATCAATTAATATAAAACCTTCACAAACAAGGCATAGAAATAAATTGGATATGACACAAGCATCTGTTTTCTTTCAACGGACATTTTCAGGCGACAATACCAACAGTAACAGAAAAGAAGATAGGGTAAAACAAGTGAAAGATGCTAAATTAAGAGGGAAAACACGAACGAACGAATAGTTCCAAAGACAGTAACAAGAGGAAAAATGAAGATACCTCAGCTTGAAAAAACCTTAATTTATCAGGCCACAAACAACTGACCAAAGGTCTGCCAATCAGCTTTGATAGAAAAAAAACAGGAGCATGCTCCAGTTGTGGCATTGAAGACAACCAAGAAAAGGCCTTTAACACCAAAGAAAGCTCCAGCTAGCAAAGACATGAAAATCGTTCCAGGAATCATAAAAGTTTGCATGAAGATATAAGTTGAGCAGTAACCCAAAATGAATTGTGTTGGGTAATCCTTTGCATATGTTGCAATATTATCTCTGAAAAAGAACAGAAAAACAAGGACTTCAGTAAAATAAGTTGCAGCTAAAACATCACAGAAAGAAGTTTCACGACAAAGTAGAAGCACCCGGCAACAAGAAAGTAGTAAATAAACAAGTAAACTAAAGTACATGATATAAATAAATTAGGAATGGTAATTTCAGCAACAATGCATTGTTAGTACATAGCTGGATATACTCGGTATGCAATATTCTCCCTACAATTTGCATTATTCGATGCCCTCACATGATCCACATATGAACTAAACTCATCATTAGTCATAGATTGCTTTTTAACTCCCTAGTGCTACACATTAAGGACAAAACAAATCAAAGGATTCATTCCGGGCAGAATATAAATGATAAGAGTTCTCATCCACAACTATCTTCACCTACAATATAACACAAAAAAGGAGGCATATTTCAATTTAAAAAAAATTAACTACAATTATAAGCTAAAATATTCCCAATAGTTCTCTCTAGCTCAAAATCCTATATAAACCACAAGAAATCTAAAATGGGCATTTCCAAAATCAACAGCAATGATCAAATCCAAGGATTTGGCACACAAATTAAGCTTATTTCTTCATCAATTGAGAGAGAGAACACCAGTTTTTATTATAAAGGGGGGGGGGGAATCCTACTTGAGCAATCGCAGATTAGAGATAGAACGAGGGATCTTGAGTTTCCCGTACTCGGTAGCGGGCATGGTCAGGTAGATACAGAACAAGCCGGTAGAAAAAATCAAGAAAACCCCGAAAAAGGCAGCCAATTCCCACCTTGAAACGGGGAACCTCTCCGATTTTAACCTCTTCCCCGACGAAGAATCGTCATCTTCCTTGCTACTGATGCTTAACAATGCCGCCGCAGCACTCTCCTCGTCCCTCAACACATTCCTCGGAGCCGCCATTTTAGAACATCAACAAGATGAAAGTGCACAGAAACAAAGCTGTTGGGGGAACTTAGGATCCCAAAAGAATATAATGACGTTAATAAATAGAAACAAAAGGTTGCTGAAGAATTAAAGAATCGTTTATGTGGGAATAGAATGGGGTGTTATGATGAACCCTATTTTGAAGAGAAATTTTTTTGAATTGGATGTGCGAGACCCTAGAGACCTTTAAAGCAATGCTTTCTTTTCGATGCCCAGACTGAATCTATGGAATTAGGGTTTTGTTTCGATATGTTAAAGTAGTGTTCAGTAGCAACGTTTTTTTACGTAAACGCCACTAGGTAATATGACAATTGCGGCGTTTGGTATTAAAACACCACTAAAGTACGAGTCTATAGCGGCGTTTGTGTAAAAACGCCACAAAAGTACGTGTCTATAGCGACGTTTGTGTAAAAATGCCACTAAAGTACGAGTCTATAGCGGCGTTTGGTATTAAAACGCCACAAAAGTACGTGTCTATAGCGGCGTTTGTGTAAAAATGCCACTAAAGTACGAGTCTATAGCGGCGTTTGGTATTAAAACGCCACAAAAGTATGTGTCTATAGCGGCGTTTGTATAAAAACGCCACTACATTACGATTATTTAGCGGCGTTTTTATACAAACGTCACTAAAGTATAGTATTTTACGGCGTTTGTTCAAAACGCCACTATATGTAAACAATTACCGGCGTTTTCAGTAAAAACGCCGCTACATCCGCCGTTAAAAACCATTTTTACTGTAGTGGGGGTTCCATAAAACATATTAAAAAATAAAGCTCGTCATATGAACGAAAGAAAATTGTATGGAACTTATTATGTCCTCATGACGAATTCCACGTGTAATGTAACAAATAAAGTTTGAATCCTATGGGGTGCATTATTTTGACTTTTTGCTTTGCGAAAGTTACAAATTTTATTGGGCAGTTTTCAAAACCTCTTCCTTCGTGGCAGCGGTGGTGTTCTTCTCAGAACAACACTCTGTCATTTTTAGTTATGTTTTATTGTATTTACTATAATAATACTCTTGGCCCTTTCTCTAGAAAGGGTATCAAGGCTTCTGGTTTTTTGGACTCTCGGTGTAGGTTTTTATTGTCTTCTTTTCGGTTTTTTATTTTCCCTGAATATATGGTTATTGTTTTCCCTATGCATGGTTCTTCTGCTCGTTTGTATAAGATGGTTCATTGGTTATCGCATATATGTGCCAGATGGGATTGCTGCTAAGGGGAGATCGTTTTTTCAATTGGTCATTTTGGTTCTTCTTCTAGTTTCTCTCCTCCATGTTTGATGCTTGGAGCCGTTGGTGTGTTCAGTTTTTATACGTTATTACTTCACTTGTTAATGGTTTTGTTTATAGGAGATCTCTACGTGGTCATTGTTATATTTTATTTTCGATAGTCTCAATTGTATTTGTTCAGTCTGTAATTGGTAAAACGTTTGTTGATACGACTTTAGATAAATAAAATATCCTGGTTATTTTCAAAAAATAAAATCGTCTGAATTATTTGACATACGAAGTCTAAAAATATCATTATACCTATTTAAAATGATTATTATTACATTAACAGTGTAAATTTTATCTCCAAGCGGATATAACATTATCATTTATCATGAAGTTATATTTAAACATTAAAAAGCCGATACTTGGTACTTGCTGCATGAACTATATGAGTTTGTGAAAACCAAACCATATCATCGAGACTTGATATGCGATTTCTTCTTCTTTTTTTAACTCGTCATATTTATGTTATCTATATAATATGGTGTTTAAACTTTTATTCACATGTTTCCAATATACATATCTTATATCTAAGGTGACGATAAGCAGTAAAATTGATGGTTAGATTGACGAAATTAGTTAAGTATTATTGATATTTTAAGAGTTAATTTAAATTTTAAAATTGATGGAACACTCTAAAATATGAATTATAATTAGGAATTTATGATACAAATAAGTTGTTTACATAAATTAAAGAAAAATAAAGGTTACTATTATCATATATGAGTTTATGATATTATTCAAACACCAATGTTATCAAATGTGAATTGTATATTATGATGTTATTCAAACATCATCAATGTTATCAAATGTGAATTTGGTGTGGTATTTATCTATCTTGAATGTTGTATACTGAATTTAAAAATGTTAAGTTTAAAAATTAGTAATACATAGAAGTGTCACATCGAGAAGATCTAATACATAATGATGTTATACATTTTTCAATTCGAAATAAACTTTGAAAATGAAAAAAAAAACTATCAATAGATCATCACATACATTTTTGTCTACAAATATAATCTTCCAATTTTGTTCAACGTTTATCAGTATCCTAAACAGTGTAGTGAAGGTGAATTTGAAGAAGGTATTTTGTCAATAATTTGTAAGGCTTCTTTCATCGAGGGTCTCTTATGTGGGATGGGAGATGCACAATTGTACCCCAACTTAAAACAAGCCAACAACCCCTCTTCTTTGCCTGCCAATTCACCTCGAATCGGTGCGTCAGCCATCCTCAACGCCTTCATTTTGTCTTCAACAACAATCCCATTCCCCTCACCCAACTCATCCACCACTATCACTTTCCCCGTCAGAAGCTCCAACAAGATGACTCCAAATGCATAAACATCCCACTTGGGGTTGGGCTTGAGGCTCCTGAGTGACTCGGGGGCTCGGTAAGGGGATACGCAGAAAGAGCTTGGGCTTGGACTTGGGCTAGGTCCGGCTAGGTCTTGAAAGCTATCTCTCGATGCTGTTGATCTTTTGCTGCCGAAATTTCGAGCCGAGATGCCAGCTTTGGAACTCGTGTCGCCCGTTACTAGCCTCTCGAGCCCGAAATCTCCTATCTTTGGTTCCAGCTCGGAGCCTAACAGAATGTTGCTGGGTTTCAAATTGGCATGCACGTGTTTCTTGTCGTGGAGATATGCCAACCCACGGGCCACTCCTCTCGCGATTTTTAGCCGAGCTTCCCAGGGTAGATGACAAGGTGAAGAACCAGCTTTTCCTGGTGAAAAAAGTACAAAAAGACGAAAACTTAGTAACTGTAAAGCATGAAAACAATGTGCAAACGTATGACTTGAACCCACTTTCGCATTCTTTAAACAACTAGGTTCTGTTTCAAATATTCCAGTCAAGACTCGAGTACCCATCGCAGTTTAGCAAATACCCATGTTAGTATTGCTAACGTGCGCGTGTTTCACTTGGAAAGTGTGATAAAATTGGGAGTTAGAAAAGAGGACTGACTGTGACGAGCGTTGGCGAGGCTGCCGTTTGGTACAAAATCGTAGATGATAAGCTTTTCATCGACTCCCCAATAGAAGCCGCGAATCCTGACCAAATTAGGGTGCACCAGTTTAGCAATGACTCGAACTTGGGTCTCAAAATCCTTGAACCGAACCTCACTGTTCTCCCCAATCCTTCGAACCGCCAAAGAACTCCCATCACCAAGCACTGCCTTGTACACAATACTAGACCCCGTCGCACCTAAAATGTAAGCCGACGCTTTGAGTAAAGTCTCGAGCTCAAGCTGTTTTTCACCATCGACGGTCACCAATGTACCTTTCTTGTCGTGTTCTTGCCCTTGCTGCCGTTGATTATCTTGACTTTTGGTCCCGCTTTGATCTTCTTCGGTCTCGGAAATGGTTTCGGATTCTTCCTCGTACTCTGTTATGTTCCTTAAACACGACCATCTCTTAAACCCTCTGGATTCTGACAACGACGTAGACCAATTATCGTCGTTGCCCGCGCTAGTAGCTTCTCGTTTTGCTGTAGTTTCAACTCTCTTTTGGCTCTTGAACTTGTAAACGATAAAGAAAACCATGATGAAAAATCCAATCCCCGCTATGTCTCCGACAATGATTCCTATTATGGTTCCTGGTTTGAGCCTGTTTTGTCTTGTTCTTTTAGCTCCAGGAGATGGTTCTATTGTCTTGGGAATGGCTGCGATTGCCGGAGGAGAAGATGACGGTGAGAAAGCTATTGGACAATCACGACCGGTAACTTCACCGCACAGATAAGGATTCCCGGAGAAATATTTGGATTCTTGACTCGTAAAAACAACGGAATCAGGGATTTCTCCGGTGAGATTATTGAAGGAAAAATCAATAGTAGCGTTATCAGGGATTTTCTCTGCGAATTGGGACGGAATTTCTCCGGAAAGCTTGTTGTAAGAAACGTTCAAGTCCCTAAGATTGTCACCTCCGAAGTTTGGCGGCAAAGAACCATTGACAAGGTTGGCAGAAACATCTAGAACTTGAACAGACAGGAACCCGGTTGGAAGACTGCCGGAGAAGTAATTGTTCTTGAAAGAAACAACAGTTAGATTCTGGATTGTTGTAAGAGTGGCGGGTAAAGTACCCGTCAATTCATTGTCGGAAAGGTTGAGAAACTGGAGGCTCTGCAACATTCCTATCGTCTCCGGCACCACACCATAGATCAAGTTGTTGGACAAATCAAGAAACCGAAGACGAGTCGCATTGAAAATCGACAAAGGAAAAGACCCATTAAGGTAATTGTTGGAAAGATCAAGTTTTTCAAGGAATTGAATCGTGCCCAGACCGTACGGAATTGAACCAAGAAGCTGAGAATTGGGCAAAGACAAGGCTGTAACACGAGAGTTGACACAAGTTACTCCGTTCCAAGAACAAGGTGTCTGGTCGGAGGAATTCCAGCTTTGTAGTGCTTGCAGAGGATCACCGAGAATGGAGGCCCTGAAAGAAAGCAAAAGAACTCCATCTGCAATTAAACCCAGACCTTGAACCACAAGAAAACCAAGAAGAAGAAACACTATTCTCCACCGAAAATGGAGTTTATTAACAGCAGAGAAGGAAGTCATGATTTGTGAAACTGATCCCACATTTCTTCTATGAGAAGAAGTGTTTGTGACTTAAGCACTGACCTAGTAACGGAGAGATTGATCATTTATGTTAATGCGCAGAGGCCATTTAATCAAACTTTGTCAAAAAGAAATAAGTAATAAAATATATTTACAAGTAGAAAGCTAACACGGTGATTTTATCAAAATATCATCCGTACATGTAATAATTATATGTCAGACATCCTTTCTCTTAATATTATCGATCTAGCACTTTTTCTGTCAAGGTGCGAATGGCGGGGTTCTGTCCGAGTTGTCTCCACATCAAAATAGGCGCAGATGGCGATCTGCGCCTTCTAAGGGTTTCTGACACGCGTACGCAAGGCGCGGATAATAATTCGCACTTTTCTTTTAATACCCCAACTGTCAACCTCCCACATTTATGGGAAACCCGTGTACCTCTCTCCTCTTTCTATAAATATCCCCTCCCCTGTTCTCCAAACACAACATCTAAACTACACTCAAATATCAAATTATTTCATTCTTCCGAGTATCAATATTTCTATTAAGAAAGTAAAATATTTTTATTATATTATAATAAATCAATAGTTTATTATTTTATTAAATTTTATTATACTAACTTTTTATTAATTTTTGCAGTTATAAAATGGAATGTGGGTTGCTACATTTAGATGAGAATCATATCTCGAGTTATTTTTCCCGATACGATAACAATTTTAAATTCTATTGTAATTTTAATTGTTGTTAATGTTTTATTTATTTAATTTGTTTAATATTAGTTTATATTTTAATTTCTATAATATTTATTAAATTAGGAGAGAAACTGTATATTAGATCAATTAATTCGTAACCTTAAGTTAGAGATATATACTCGTGTATGACTGTATTTAGTCGAGGCTGGATTCGGTTGTGTAACAAAATATGAAGGGCATTGTAACCTTAAATCTTACCTTATTTCTACATTGGTTGAGAGGTGGAGACCAGAGACACACACATTTTATCTTCTGTTTGGAGAGTGCACGATTACGCTGGAGGATATTTTCATGCATTGGGGGCTTTCGATAGATGAGGATGTGATTTTTGGGGTGGCGCATGGTGATTAGCATTCCTTGTCCGAGGAGTATCTTGGATGTGTCCCGCATAATTTCAATGGTGGTCGAATTCTATTAAATTGGTTCTATACAACTTTCAAACATTTGAGTGGCGACACCTCCAAGGAGCAGGTTAAAATTTATGCATGAGCTTGCATATTACCACTCATAGAAGGGATTCTGATGCCCGACAAATCACGCAACCAAGTTCATTGTATGTGGTTACGTCACCTCGTAGATTTTCATCATGCTAGCACACTTAGTTGGGGCTCCGCATTTTTGGCATTTTTGTATAGGAAAATGTATCGAGCTACTGACTATCGAAAAAATACTATCGACGGATGTCTCCTTCATCTCTGTCTTGGGCGTAGTATTGCATGCCCTTTTTATGTCCGGTGGTGAAAAATCTGTTGGTCTTCCCGCTTTTATTGAGGTAATTTAAATACTGATTTCTTATAGAAATAATTTTGTTGAGTATATAATGAAAATTATTTCATTGAATAGGGTCAAGTGTAATAAAAGATCATCATGATTTACCTGATAAATTGGAAGAAATATTATTATCTACTTTTAATTATTATTATATAATTAGAATATTATTTGGATAAAAATTATATATATTTGTTTTAGTTTCAATGGGCTCCTTCTTGTACTAAAGAAATGAGTATTTGCATCCCACATCACTTAAGAGGCTCATTAGATGTCTGGATGTCAGTGGTCCCTCTGATATGTTATGCTATTATCGAGTGGTATCCTACTGGTCGCGTGCTCTGCCAATTTGGTTTTGTACAATATATTCTGGAAGCACCTAAGAATTTCGACGATTTGCATATCATCGATAGACGGGGGAAAAAAGAATTTGACTGGATGTTGAAGCACATTGAGTTGGTAATGATATGGGAGGATCGACATAGGTGTATTCCCTGTCCAAAACCCATTTATATAGATCATTACTCGATTACGAATGATTATTATGAGTGGTTCAACACGAACGGGAAACTATTACTACTTTCAGATGAAGTATGAGGCGGGAGCATTCATCGACATTGACAAAGACATTCATCGTCACAGCATCATTGTCGCCCAACTAGTGGACAGAGAGCATGCACTTTCGGCTCTTCCACAACTGCAACACCGGAACCATCACAGTAACCACTGTCTACACCACTGTATATTTCTTAGTCGTTTTAGATGGCACCGCGACCATTTCATATGCCACTACAGTCGAGTCATACACCACCGCTTCCATACCAAATGTCGCCTTTGCCATAGAGTTTTATAACCCTTCTTGGCGGATATTATACTTCTAAGCTTGTAGATCTAATTTGGGGTTCATATACTGGTTATTTGGCGGGTGAAGCTTCACCACATTCACAGACACCTCAGGTGCAATTTTCACACTCATCGATGATGATCTTTTCACACTTTTCACAGTTTTCTTTGAGCGGTGGGATAGTCAGCCATACACCTCTAGGGTCCTTATTCTATGGAGGTGTTACACCGTTATTCATCCCTCATCAACAAAATGTATTTACTTCTGATGATGATTATGATGATGATGATGATGATGATGATGAGAGTGAGGAGGAAGAACAAGTTATATGAAGAAATCCCCATCGACACAAACAATCAAGACGTCGGCATCGATAAAGTTGTTTACTTTGTTATTCTTTTATTTAATTTTGTTTGTTTACTAGCAATTGTAAAGTTTTTATTTAATTATGGACTTTTTATTTATTTTGTTTCTTAATTTTTTATTATTTAATTGTTAGAATTGTTTTTATTTTTTAGTTCTTTTTATCTTTTTAGTTGTATCGTTTTCTTGTTTTTAGTTTGATCAAAATTATTTTTATTATTTAATTTCTTTACTTGCCAATTAATCGGTGATGCTCAAATGAAATTAACTGAAAGTAAATGAAAATTAAATAACATAAACTTAGATTTCACAAACAACAAATTCGTCAATCACAACATCAACGATTACTTGATGACAAAAGAGATGGATATTTTCTCCTATTGTGTCCTAGGTTTCTACAATGCTCACATGTTTTGTTTTCTCTGGACATCTCCCGAATATCCATATCACAACGAGTGTATTTTGGACAACCAGGTTCCCTCAATAAGGATGAATATGGTACAATCAGAAGTCAATTCTGAATCTCATCAGGGTTTTTCTCATTATATATGTGGGAACTCAAATTCATATACCTTAAACACTTCTGAAATTCGATATACGGGATCCAAAAAATGGTTATAGTCTTGACATGTATGAGAACAAGCTACTATGACATGAGAGCATGGATACTTCAAAGCTTGAAAAAATCCACAGTCACACAATCTGTCTTATAGATTAACTCTGAATGAATTAGCTTAAATCCCTTGAAGAGGTTACGACATCTCTGTGACACTGAATAATTCATAGGTTCTAGAGAAGCTTGTTACAAACATTCCATTTGATGCATAAATTCTTTTTTGTAGATCTGTAACTAATCTTGGGTGATAGACATGACTGTATTTCATCCAAGTTTGATCTTGTCCCCCGAGCTTGGAAAAAAGCGTTCCCAAACGAAAATATTTCATTTTAACCAAAGTCGTTACTGGTAAATGGCATGTCTCCTTTAAGGTCGAACTAATAGCCTTAACCAAGTTGGTCGTCATGTGTCCATATCGATATCCACCATCATATGCATTTGTCCACATTTCTTTGTTGATAAGGTTGATGTAATTGTATCTTTCCTTGTTCTTTCCTCACAAATCTTGAAGCATAGACTCAAATATTTCAGGTAATAGTTCGTAACCTGAGCATCAAATGTACAACTTACTAACTTTGTTTCCATAAAAAATGAAAATGATTGAGAAATAAAAAACAACATTTTGACATACCCATGCGCACAAGTAGTTGGCGCTCATAATTTTTCTTGAACCTTCCATGATAGTTAACATTAATGTGTCGGATACAATATCGATGTTGGACATAGGGTGGTTACCACATTGGACCCAAAGAATCCATTGCTGCTTTGATCCCAGCTCCGCGATCTGAAATGACATAGATATTTTCCCTCGTGACAACATGTTAGAGTAAGTTTTTAAGGAAAAAAACCCAAGAATTTATATATTCTCCTTCAACAAGGGCAAAAGTAATTGGAAGAATGTTGCGATTACCATCTTGAACAACTGCCAATAGTAAAACTTGCTTGTATTTTCCATACAAGAATGTCCCGTCGATTTGGACCATGGGCTTGTAGTATTTCATAACATTAATGCACTATAGGTAAGTCCAAAAAAGCTGATAAAATTGACATCGATCGCGAAGTACTCGATCATTGTGGTATGCATGGAAAGTTTTGAAGTCGAGAATTATCCCATGATTCAATTTGCGCACTACCCTAGTTCGTTGTAAAATGCATCCCATTCATCGAGAAGTTTTTTAATAACATTGGTTTTGCCTTCCATGTTTTCCTGTATGAGACTGTATACCCATACTGCGATTGTATAGCTGAAAGCAACACCACAATAGCTATATGGGAACTTGCTTTTACCATGGGCATGATGGTTTGCAGATAATGTCGGAGTCCAAATAGGGATGATCCTAGTTGATCCCTCCAGCACAGCATGTGTGAGGACATTAAATACCGTTACTTCTCATATATTATTTTTCATCTTACTCTTCGATATGTGAACCATCCAATTGCATCCGTTATCACATAGGACACAGTGATAGACATACTTTTCGATGGTGGAACGGTCGACTCTGGACTGAACATAACTCCAAATATTGCAATTCTTAATTGTCATCATTACTTCTTCTTTGCATGGAAGCTCAATTCCTTTATATAACTCACCATCATTTATTGATGTGTTAAATTCGTAGTCACCGACATTAGGCATATCCACAAATTATGGCTCGTACATTGCACCATAGTCAACTTCATACATGTTTGCTATAGGTTCAGTGTGTACCGTATTTGTGGGAACTTCATCTACATCATCATCATCGGAGTCCATATTGAACTGTGGTGATTTTGGCTGTCCGAATAGTTTAGTCTCAGCACTATTCACACCTGGCTCACGAAGAGGTTCTTCTGGTGGAGATGAGGGTTCCTCCACAATGTCGACATTTAGGTCGAACAAGTTGGTAGTTACATGTCTTCTCCTTGAACTTGAAGGCATCTCGACATTGAGGTCGAAGAAGCTCGAAGTTGAATGCCTCCCCCTAGAACTTGAAGGCATCGTGTCAAATGGGTACTACACAAATTGTTGCATCAAGGGCATTTTCATATTTAGGTCAAAGAATTTGGTAAATGAATGTCTTCCCCTTGAACTGGACGCGATGTTGCCATACTGATTGTTTGTGGAGCCATATCGGTACAAATCGTAAGAAGTTGCTGATGAATGTCCCCCCGTTGAACTTGATGAGATGCCACCATGATGTGGATTTCCCATTAACGAGTTAAAATCATTACACAATACTTGAGTTGAGCTATCAACTTGATTAACTTGGTAAGCCAACCCATAGTGGGAGCATAGTGATATAACACGAATAACACGCACTTCAAAAAATTTCACATACATCTGTGTATCGGTGTCTGAATATTAATTTTGAGAATCAACCATCATAACAATATCGTCATCATTGAATAGTTCGAACATTGTATAAGTTAACGAAAATACTGCAATTGGAAATCTATACTGAAGTGAGGATATTATTCTAGTACTTCTAACATGAACATTCTTTGAAACTTTCGTTATCAACTCCTCATGAGTTATGTTTCTCTTGAAGGATATTCTGACAAAATGATTTGATGCGAAGACGACGAAAGTTTCATATTCTCGAATTTCTTCATCATAGTAAACAATAGCTTAAATACACGTCATTCTGAGAGTTTGAAAGATTGAGAGTCTTATATCTGCAAAAACAATAGTTGAAATACGCCTAATTAAATAAATAATATATGAATTAAAATATAAACTAATAAAAAAATAAAAATTTCATAATAATTTAAATAATATAATTTTATATTATTATTGTATTAGTAAAATATCTCGATGTATGATCATACTTTCCAATTTTACAACTGCAAAAAATAATACAAAATAACTAGTACAATAATTTTTTTCAAATAATCATATATAAAATAAATATAATATAATAAAAATAATTTTATCTTATAACAAAAATAGAAGGAATTGATAAAACAAAAATAAACAAGTAATTTTGATGTGATGATGTTTGCATATAGGGGTTCTTATTTATAGAAGAGGGGATGGTTTAAAAGTCTAGCTACTAGGGTGATACCAATAATGGAAGGCGCGAATAATACGTGTCAGAAACCCCTAAAAGGCACAGATAGATATTTGTGCTTGTCTTGACGTGGCACCATCCCGGATAAGGCGCGGATGGCGATCCACGCCTTTCTTGACATGGCGTCAGCTCGAACAGAATATGTAAAGGCGCGGATGGCGATCCTCATCTTGTTAGAAAGGTGCTAGATCTGTAATATTTGAGAAAAGATATGTGATAGGTAATTATTACCTATATGAGTGGTATTGTAGTAAAATCGCCGGCTAACACAGCTCAACGAATCACTGCTCTCAGCGTTGATCTTGTCAGTGGGTTTTCTCTGACTAATTCTTTTAGGTTAATTATGTATTAATAAATATTAGATGTATTATTCATCACAAAATGTTGGTTTTCATAAATAGAAAACATATTACACTACTAAAAAAATATTTAATTCCTTTTTTAAAAAAACGTATTAACGGTTGATATTTTATTTTTAAATTTTTAATTCAAATTATTAAGAAAAATAACCATAATAATTATATACCGGCTGTGAATTAAATATAACAATATTAGATTTTTGAAAAATTTATGGGTGTTCTTTTAAGAACTAGAATGGAATGTAGTAGATTATTTGTCTTTCCGACTCTTATATAAGATTTAATAATCTTAATTTAAATTTATTTTAATTTAATTATGAATTTAACATAACTTAAATTGATTTGATTTCGATCCGTCGTGATAACCTTCATCAAATTTTAAAATTTTAATAAAATCCCAATTAAATAGGGCGACCTCTAAAATTTAATAAAAAAAAGATTAATATATTTTGATAAATGTGTTATATATATGGAATTTGTTTTATCAAATTTTTTAATGAATATGGAGTTATAAGACAATATTTGTTCAAAGATTTTCAAATATTTAACAATGATTATTTCGATTCTGAATACCTAATCTTCAAACCCAAAATTTTTTAAATAAAAAACATTAGTACTACTTCCCCAATTCAAAATTTTAAAAATTGTTGAAGAATAAGAATTTACCATGAGTACTACTTCTTCATCACAGAGTGACAAGCTGATGAGGATATCCTTAACTCTTTCTCAAGTTGGTTAGATTCCAGCTTAGGCTACAGATCTAACATTGCCTATAATGGACGAATCCCAGAAATTTAAGATCTAAACTTGTTGACACATGGGACTCTGAATTATGTCATTCCATCATCTTCTCTTTCTGTAAATGTGCTTTACTGACCTCGTTATAATTGAATTATGCAAACAAAATAATAGATTAATTGTTAATAAATGCTGAAAAGATTTTCGTGCCTTGTTTAACGTGGTCCCTTTACTTTCCAATGCAAAAAATATAAGGAGATTCTCTCAGTTTTGTAGTTTCTATAATCGAGTATTGACAATGTAACTCCTTTTTCTTATCTTTCCTCCATTGATAACTCCTTCTTGCAAAGGTTAATCGGATCCACCAAGGCTTTTGGCAGCTTTGCTAATTAAGCATAAAAATGCATCATTGTTCTACGCTTTCACTTTCCGTCTGCCTGAAATTCTCATAAAATTAAAATATGGATTTAACAAAAGAAAAGAGGAAATTTCAACGCTGGGTTCTTCATTCCTGAAGTTGCTTCAGTTGAGCAGCTTTTGCTTTTACTTTTACTTCATTCTTTTTTTAATGATGCTTATCCTTCCTTGACAAGAAAGCAGATGCAAAGCACCAAATCCAATTCCATAATTTACAAACTTTAGGTATGATTTTTTGACTGAAAAGCTTTAGATTTGATGGCCATAATACAACAACCAAGATGTTACTAGTGTTACATTGTTCACTCGGGGTGGTTTTAAAAGATAATAATATATGATATTTAGGGATTTGATGGCCTAAAATTTGCAACCTTAGCTTTTAGTTAGAAGACCATGGGGTGGTATAAATTGCTTTCACATGCCAACCTAATGATTTGATTTCACATATGATAAGCAGGCAATGTGTTCCTTTTTAGGTGAAATCTTGTAGTCCATAATTTTTTTTGGATAAAATAATGTTTCGGTTTGAGAATTATTATCACGACTTGGTTAATGCAGTTCAACAAATAATTGAGCCTTTGGTTGATATATTGAAGTGACTATATGATTTGTGCTATATGACTAGGTTGCCAAATACCTGCCCGGTGGGACAATACTTAGTTAAATCTCACCTTTAATACTTATTTCTTTATTTCCGTTTCTCCTGTTATCTTATTTTTGTGTTTGTTCTTGAAGATGAAATTATTGAATTGGCCCCGTGACTGGGTTCAACCAATGAGCCCTAAAATAGGAGCGGGTCAATAGGCGAGATTTGGTAGTTTTCCCGGATAAGCTCGTTACCCAACTTCTTCCAAGCAGCATGTCAAAGCCTTGGTTGGATATTCCAGCAGTGGTTTTTGTCTTGAGTTCTGTCCTAAACTATGGTAATGAAACATTACATTATTGGAGAATCTAAATTTTTAATGATGTTAGAATATTGATTTGGTCATTGAGAGGGGGATGCAATAAAGTTTAGTCCTTTGAGTTGTAATGTGAATGCCATTAATACCAAATATGAATTTGAAACCTCAGATCCTGTCTTGGGTTTGGACATTCCAAAATGTATTAAATGTGGTTTGGTTTTGAGTAACTTTGCTTGCGGAACTCACTCTGGCACTTTAATCGACGAGAAAGTAAGTTATATATATATATATGAAAACTTTAAAGAGAAGAAAATGGTTGGGGGTTCAAGTCACTAGGTAACAAGACTTTGACGGTGTCGCCTTTGTTGCGCGTGTGGGCACGTGGTTTCACATGCGCCATGATTTGGTTTCTTTAGCTTTGGTCGGTGATTGCTTCAATTGTTTTCTTAATGGGCCTATAGACTTAAAGAATCCATAATCAAGGAAATGGATAAAAAGGGTCCATCGCAACCAAATATTGAGCCACGTACTCTTTTCTATTTACAAGGCACGTACTTCAAAAGATTAAACTAATATCCAGGACCACTTTTGTTTGTATTTTCAGGGTTTTCTTTATGAAACAAATATTAGATTTATCTTCACTAGATTAAAAAGAGTTGTTTTGTAAATTTTGAGATTTAGTGACGTTGAGAGTAATGATTGATGATAACTGATGGTAATGTTGAACAGTAGCATGTCTATAAACTTAAGAATGAGATTTAAAATTTTAATTTTTTTTCTTAAAAATAATTTGTATGTAAATTTTTTTCTTTTTTCCTTAACACGTTAAGTTAAATTTAATCATTTTTTTTAAAATAATGGGATACACTTGGCCCCTACCGGGGTTTAGAGCATCTACCCCTCATGGTGAACCATAAATTTAGGGGTGACAACGGGGTAGGATGAGGACGGTTTTGCATTACCCATTTTGTCCCCAACATTTGCGAGTACGATTTTGAAGAATTTCCATTATATGTTTCAAGGTTTTTTTTGTTTTCATACCCATCCCTTTCGAATTCCTGCGGGTTTCGGTTAATCCTCATCCCAAAAAAAATAAACAAACATTTTTTAAATCAATGCAACGCCTAAAACTTGTAAGATATATCAGATCATCTCAAATTGGTCTTTATCTATACTATACTATGAAAGTTTCAAACGTTAATACTCATCTAACACCCAATGTATATGTACAATCTTAAATATTTTCAATCTCAACAAATCAATGTATATTAAATGAGAAAATATCTAAACTTCAATTTTAGTTCCTTTGAGATGTAATAGTGGCAACACGTAATCTCACAGATATTTTTTGAGGATCCCCACGGTTATTTTTGTAAAATATCGGAGATCAATATAGTTATTCACACGGGTATGGTTCAGTTATCCCCACGCTTCGGATATAGCAATCATTGTCCCATCCCCATTTGAGCTTCGAGATAAAACTTCCCCTATCCCCATCCCCGTGGGTGAAGATTTAAGTTATTCCCCATCCCTGTCGGTTCAGATCCTCACGGTTTTTGATTTTTTCCCACCCGATTGCCACCCATAACCACGATCGATGGTGGAGAATTTGGATCGAATATAGAGATTGATTTTTTTATTTAAAAAAAAGTTATAAATGAATGAAACAATAGTTCAAACATGAATTGATATTTTTAAAAAAATTCAAGGATTAAAATGAGAGTCACTATCTCAATAATCAAATTTTAATAAATCGATAATATAATTATAAATGATTAAAATGTAACAATTGAAAGTTCAACTATCAGAATAAGAAAACCTTAAATATAATTGACGTAAAACTAAAAACATCCAAATGAGTTAAAAGTATTCAATGTGCTGTTTTAATTCAATATTTAATATTTTAGTGTTTTCATCATGAAACAGTCTCGGCGCTTGTGGGGCGGAAGGCAAGGGTGAATGGCAGTAGGATGATGGTTGATCGTAGAGTACGATGGTAAGTACCGCCGGTGGACTGTGTGAAAATAAATTCAGACAGTGCTCAGCAGAGAGACACTGGCTTGGCAACCTGTGGGGGTGTTCTCCGAAATCACCATGGGAAGTGGCTACTGAGATTTGCGAAACAGCTCGGTTATTGTTCTGTGATAGATGCTGAACTTTGGGGTTTTATAAAGGTTTACTATTGGCATGGGAAAGGAATTGGCGCAGAATCGTGGTCGAAACGGACAGCAAGGAGACCATAGGCGTTATAAGAGGCGAGACAGGTTTCGAAAGGTGCTCAGCTATGGCAGCGCATATCCAACGGTTAATTAATCGAGGGTGGAGGGTACAGGTTAAGTTCGTACCGAGAGAACGTAACTCAGTGGCCGATGGCCTATCTGGTATGGCGTGGAACGCTACCGTGGGGATACAATTGTCCCAAGAACCTCCGGCGGCATTGCAAACGACCTGGCTTGAGGAGAGTCGGGCTATGAACCTGGTTTAAAACCGTTATCGCTCTTTGTAATAAAAAAATATTTTAATGTTATTTTAGTTATTTAAATTTGTCAAATTCTCAGCCTTTCGTTCTAGTTTTTTTTTAGATTTGGTTATTTAAAATTGAAATTGTAAATCTATTAGCATCTTTATTAAGTTTTAGATTTAGTTATTTAAGATTTCGAGCATATTTCCATATTGATATGGAATAATATTTTAAACACTGGGTTTTGCCCACAAAAGAGAGGAAATGTTCCAAAACTTATATATGTCATAGTTTACAATGCATAATCATCTTGGATTTGAGTCAACAAAAGCATATAAAACAGGGAATTTTTTTTTTACAAAATGGCCTCACCAACCCTCAATGTTGAGAAAACTTGGCTAAGAGTTACACCTGAACCATCGTCAAACAGTACAGTTGCATCTTCTTCGTCATTCAAAGGTGACAGACGAAGAAATGGCGTCGTGAATTCTAATGAAGCATTAGTCGTACTATCCACCGTTCATTGGACTTAACTGAAGCTGCAATGCGTACTCTAAATCATACAACATGTCCCGCATAATCGACCTTTCTCTACCAGATGGCCTTAAACATTTTTCGGCTGTCTCAACAAACTTCCTTAATGAGCTGGGGTTAATTGTATCCACTAGCATTGGATCAATTATCTTCTCAAGTTGTCCATTCCTCAACCAAAGCATTCCCCATTCAGCTAAGTTCACTTCTTCCCTCCTATTTGAGGAGATAACCGCCGGCCTGACACAGAGTACTTCGAGAAGCACCACTCCAAAAGAGTAGACATCAGATTTATCCGTCAATTGCAGTGATTGGAAGTATTCAGGGTCGAGATACCCAAACGTACCTTTGATGTTAGCACTGTGTTCAACATCAGGGAGGCCTAATTTGGAGATACAAAAGTCAGCAACTTTGGCTACTAACTGTTCATCAAGTAGGAAGTTTATGGACTTAACATCACGGTGAATGATTCCTCCAGCTGAACCGGTGTGTAGGTAATTAAGTCCTTTGGCTGCACTAATGCAAATTTCAAGCCTCTGCTTCCAGGATCATTCAGTTCGAGCACTATACGATTTGTCGAGAGAGGGATTTGAGTAATAGAGATTATCTCTAAGGGTACCCCTCCCCATGAACTCATACACCAATATCATTTCCAATCCTGTTAGATTTGTCTAGAAATTAAGTTGGCAAGTTGGAAATTTCATCTTGGTTGGTGGCCAACTTATTAGAAATTTCATCTTGGTTGGTGGCCAAACTTTGAACATGTGAATTTCATATTTGGTGGCTAACTTGTACACATTGGAAAATTCTTTGGTAGGTGGCCAAACTTTAAACATATTGTTCTTGAAACTCAACTATAAATAGGCCTAAGTATTTCCATTAGAAATCATCCCAAAAACAAGTTCTATCTTCCTCTTGTATTCTTCATTCTCCCACTTTGGGAATTCCAAAGAATTCCATTTGTTGTAATATTGGCGATATAGTGAAGTTATCATCCGGTGTGGTGCCCGAGGAGTAGACGATATTCTCGTCGAACCTCGTAAATTTGGTGTGTTCTCTCCTTTATTGTTTTTATTCGGTTCTTTTCTATTGTGTTTCAATATTCAATAGTTTGTCAGGTTTATCCGCTGTGCAACCTTTGGTGGTTTTAATCTTGACATTTTAGGTCAATTTTAAAACTACGTTCGTGTGGGAAATAACCTATTTTCCCCAACAATTGGTATCAGAGCTTCGGTTGAGGTTATCCTGGTGGTTCCGTTGCTGAAAAGATATAGTTCGTGATATTGAATATTGTTCGTTAGAATTAAAATGTCAAAATAAGGATCAGTTGAGACATCAAGCTCTTCATTTGGACCGGTGAGGAGGGTGATTTCAAATGCAAATTTCTCGGTGGAGTTATTCGATGGATCCATTCATTTTGGCATGTGGCAAGGCGATGTGTTAGACGCTTTATTCCAACAAGGTCTAGACATCGCCATTGAGGAAGAAAATCCCGAATATATGGAGGAGAAAGAATGGGGAACAATCAATCGTTTGGTATGCAGCACGATTCGATCTTGTCTTTCCAGGGAGCAGAAGTATGGCTACAAGAACGAGACTTCTGCAAGTAAGATGTGGAAAGCTTTAGAGGAAAAATTCCTGAAGAAAAGCTCTCAGAATCGTCTCCACATGAAGAAAAGATTGTTCAGATTTGATTATCAACCAGGCACCAGTATGAATGAACATATCACTGCGTTCAATGAGCTAGTGGAAGACTTATTGGGCATGGATGAAACCTTCAAAGATGAAGATTTGGCTTTGATGTTGTTGTCATCTCTTCCAGATGAATTTGAGCACCTTAAGACAATGTTGCTTCATGGTAAGGATAATGTTACCCTTAAAGATGTAACTGCTGCTTTGTATAGTTATGAACTCAGGAAGAAAACCAAGAAGGAGAGCAAGTATGAAGCAGCAGAGGCCATGGTGGCAAGAGGTCGCTCGAAAAGTCAAAAGCCAAAGTGGAGAGGGAGATCAAAGTCGAAGTCCAGACTGGGAAAAGATGAATGTGCCTTTTGTCATGAGAAAGGCCATTAGAAGAAAGATTGTCCGAAGCTGAAGAAGAAAGGAAAAGCTGCTCCAGATGCATGTGTTGCAGAGCATGATGCACATGACTCTAACATATCATTGGTTGCTTCATCAATAACATTCCATTCCGATGAGTGGATATTAGATTCGGGTTACACCTATCATATGTCCCCTAATCGGGAGTGGTTCTCCGATTTAGTGGAACTAAATGCAGGAGTTGTTTATATGGGCAATGACAATGCCTGTAAAACTGTTAGGATAGGTTCAATTCGATTGAAGAATCAAGATGGATCAACCAGAGTTCTGACGGATGTCCGATACGTGCCCAGTTTGAAGAAAAATCTCATCTCGTTGGGAGCCTTAGAATCCAAAGGCTCAGTAGTCACTATGAGAGATGGAGTTTTAAAAGTCACATATGGCGCACTTGTGATGATGAAGGGCATCAGGAAAAATAATTTGTATTACTACCAAGGTAGTACAATTATTGGAGCAGTTGTAGCAGCTTTCGGAGGTGATGATTTGGACGCAACCCAGTTGTGGCATATGCGGTTGGGACAAGCTGGAGAGAAATCCTTACAAATTCTGGCAAAGAAATGATTGTTGAAAGGTGCAAAGGCTTGCAAATTGAACTTTTGCGAGCATTGTGTTATGGGAAAGCAGAAGAGAGTGAAGTTTGGTACCACTATACATTATACAAAAGGTATTGTAGATTATATTCACTCAGATGTATGGGGTCCTTCAAAGACATCGTCTGTGGGAGGAAACCATTATTTTGTAACTTTTGTAGATGACTTTTCCAGAAGAGTTTGGGTGTATCCGATGAAGTCTAAAGATTTTCCTGAAATGGAAAAATATGATCGAGAACCAGACTGGTAGAAAGATCAAACGTCTTAGGACGGACAATGGAGGGGAATATAAAAGTGACTCATTCTTTGACGTTTGCCATGAGTATGGTATTGTTCGACACTTCACTATTAGACATACACCACAACAGAATGGGGTGGCAGAGCGTATGAATCGAACAC
Organism: Hibiscus syriacus; assembly: GCF_006381635.1. Taxonomy (NCBI): domain Eukaryota; kingdom Viridiplantae; phylum Streptophyta; class Magnoliopsida; order Malvales; family Malvaceae; genus Hibiscus; species Hibiscus syriacus. The sequence goes on from NW_024062608.1 coordinate 1,844,046, forward strand.
TATTGGAGAAAGTTCGATGTATGTTGTCTAATGCTGGGTTAGGCAAGGCATTTTGGGCTGAGGCTGTGACATATGTTGGCCATCTCATTAATCGTCTGCCGTCATCAGCGATAGGAGGAGAAACACCATTGGAGGTATGGTCTGGAAAACCTGCTACTGATTATGACTCCTTACATGTATTTGGATCCACTACTTATTATCATGTGAAGGAATCCAAGCTTGATCCGAGAGCAAAGAAGGCTCTCTTTATGGGAATCACCCATGGAGTGAAGGGATTCCGCCTTTGGTGTTTAGACACCAAGAAGATAATTTGTAGCAGAGATGTTACCTTTGATGAATCTGTCCTAGTAAAGAAGGTAACAAGTGAAGCTGTCCAGACAAGTAGTACTTCGCAGCAAGTGGAGCATACTCCAAAATAGGTGGAGTTTCAGCAGATGATGATCCCAGAAGTTGATGCAGCTGATTCTTCAACTCCAATAGAAGAATCAGAAGATGAAGAGGTTCAAACCCAAAAACCATTGGAGACACCAGAAACACTTGCAGTTACAAGGCCAATGAGAGAAATTCGTAGACCTGCTCGATTTGTTGATATGGTGGCCTATGCTCTTCCCGTTGTTGATGATGATATCCCTATCACTTACCAAGAAGCAATACAAAGTTTGGAAAGTGATAAGTGGAAAAGTGTCATGGATGAAGAAATGCAATCTCTCCAAAAGAACGACACTTGGAAACTGGCACAATTATCGAAAGGTAAAAGAGCCATTAGATGCAAGTGGGTATTTGTAAAGAAAGATGGATCTCATAACATGAAAGATGTTCGCTACAAGGCACGATTGGTAGCTAAAGGCTACGCTCAAAAGGAGGGAATCGACTACAATGAAGTATTTTCCCCTGTTGTGAAGCATTCCTCCATTAGAATATTGTTGGCCTTGGTAGCACAGTTGAATTTGAAGCTAGCTCAACTTGATGTAAAGCCGACTTTCTTGCACGGTGATTTAGAAGAGGAGATCTATATGACACAGCAAGAAGGATACAAAGATGGTGGTTGTGAGAAATGGGTTTGTAAGCTGAACAAATCGCTATATGGATTGAAGCAATCTCCGAGGCAGTGGTACAAGCGATTTGATAGCTTTATGAGGAGGCAAAAGTATACTAGAAGCAAATATGATCATTGTGTATATTTGCAAAAGCTCAAAGATGGATCTTTTATTTATCTTCTCTTGTACGTTGACGATATGTTGATCGCTTCGAAGAGTCAAAAGGAGATAGACAAATTAAAGGCTCAGTTGAATCAAGAGTTTGAGATGAAAGATCTAGGTGAGGCCAAGAAGATTCTTGGTATGGAGATAAGCAGAGATAGACAGAGAGGGAAGCTTTGTTTAACACAGAAGTAGTATCTGAGAAAGGTATTATAATGTTTTGGCATGAATGAAAATACCAAACATGTAAGTATCCCATTGGCTTCTCATTTGAAACTTAGTTCTCAATTATCTCCTAAAACTAACGAAGAACGAGTGTATATGGCAAAAGTTCCATATGCTAATGCAGTTGGGAGCTTGATGTATGCAATGGTGTGTACGCATCCTGACATTTCACAAGCAGTTGGAGTTGTGAGCAGGTACATGCATGATCCTGGAGAAGGACATTGACAAGCTGTGAAATGGATTCTACGGTATCTCCAACAAACCGTGGATGTTGGTTTAGTTTTTGAACATGATGAAGCACTTGGTCAGTGTATGGTTGGATATGTTGATTCCGATTATGCTGGTGATTTGGATAAGCGTCGATCAACTATTGGTATTTGTTTACTCTTGCTAAAGCCCCAGTAAGTTGGAAGTCTACATTGCAATCTACGGTGGCCTTGTCTACTACAGAGGCAGAATACATGGCAGTTTCAGAGGCTGTAAAGGAAGCAATTTGGCTTAATGGGTTGATGGAAGACTTGGGAGTTGTTCAAAGTCACATTAGTCTCTATTGTGACAGTCAGAGCGCTATTCACTTAGCGAAAAATCAAGTCTACCATTCAAGGACTAAGCATATCGACGTGAGGTATCACTTTGTGCGGGAGATCTTTGAAGAAGGAAAGATTATACTTCAGAAAATTGCGACATCAGAAAATCCTGCAGATATGATGACCAAGGTGGTAACAGTAATCAAGTTCAATCATTGTTTGAACTTGATTAACATCCTGAAAGTATGAACACCTTCGGGTATGTGGCGCTTGTGAGCGCAATTAGAGGCACTACAAATTTGGGGAGTTGAAGAAGTTGAGTAGGCTTGGTAATTTCAAGTCAATGTCCAATCCTGTTAGATTTGTCTAGAAATTAAGTTGACAAGTTGGAAATTTCATCTTGGTTGGTGGCCAACTTATTGGAAATTTCATCTTGGTTGGTGGCCAAACTTTGAACATGTGAATTTCATATTTGGTAGCTAACTTGTACACATTGGAAAATTCTTTGGTAGGTGGCCAAACTTTGAACATATTGTTCTTGAAACTCAACTATAAATAGGCCTAAGTATTTCCATTAGAAATCATCCCAAAAACAAGTTCTCTCTTCCTCTTGTATTCTTCATTCTCCCACTTTGGGAATTCCAAAGAATTCCATTTGTTGTAATATTGGCGATATAGTGAAGTTATTATCCGGTGTGGTGCCCGAGGAGTAGACGATATTCTCGTCGAACCTCGTAAATTTGGTGTGTTCTCTCCTTTATTGTTTTTATTCGGTTCTTTTCTATTGTGTTTCAATATTCAATAGTTTGACAGGTTTATCCGCTGTGCAACCTTTGGTGGTTTTAATCTTGACATTTTAGGTCAATTTTAAAACTACGTTCGTGTGGGAAATAACTTGTTTTCCCAACAAATCCTTCATCCCAATATCCTATTAATGAAACAAGATGACGATGGCGAATTCGGGAAAAGACAACAATCTCTGTCTGAAATTCAAAAGGCCTTGGCCATGTCCTAGTTCACTCCTTTTGACGACAACTTTCTTACCATGAAACAATCCTTCATAGACTTTTCCAAATCCACCTTCTCCAATCAATAAACTGGAATCAAAGTTCTTGGTCGATTGCTCAATTTCATAATAAGGTATTCTAAGAGCAAGATTCAAGTTGGAAGGGGACATGTTGGCTGAAGATTGTATAGGCTTTGCTTTCCTGCACTTCAAAACCACAAGCACTGCCACTATCAAAATAATAACAAATGCACCCCCAACAACTGAACCAACAATAGCAAAGAGATTACTCCTTTTACTTGCAGGCTTCTTTGCAGGGAAAACAATATTCGATTTCTTCATGAACTCCATTATTTCGATTCCGTTCAAGAAGGCGTTTTGATCCTGAGAATCAGACCAAGGGCCTATGCTTATGTTCATGGTTCCAGATTCATCAGAATCAACCACAAAATTGAAGTAAAACGGAGTTGCCAACTGAACCGTTTGCTCATACGGACTAATTCTCTGGACAAACTTGTTGTAGATAGAGAGATTAAAGACAATCGAATCAAAAGAATCAGCAATTATTTCACATAATTGCAAGCGAACAGAGTGTCTAGAACTCTTACTCACATTAAAGCTCCGAGTTATATTGGACAGATTCAATTGCCCGCTCTCTTCTACATTCATTTCCTGTGCAGTCCTATAAACAGGACTTGGGGCAATATATTCAGTGACATTTCCTAATTGGTATTCAGGCTCACCACCAAAAAATGAACTAGCAGCTCTTGGATTAAATAAGAAACCATCATCTGGTATCAAGTTCCTCCACAGTACATCATTCTCTGGTGTGAGGATAGACCCTCCAACATTGATCCTATAAAGGGTATGTAGAACCTGAGATTGCAAACGATCGAAAGAATTTCCACGTCCGACCGCCGGAGTAATGAGCGGAACATTATCGTTTATGAACTTTTCAGGGGAAAGAAAGACTTCAATAGCGTTTATAAAAGCTAGATTTGATCCTTCAATAGGTACAAAGTGGATTCTAAATCTTCCTACTCTAACATTGACCAAAAATTCCCTGATGACAGGCAAACCAGGATTGTTTTTGACACTAAAATTTGACAATAGACTAGACTCTGAAGCTACAACACTGAATATATCGCTGGCTAGATTGGTAGAAAATGAAGGAACAAAGAAATGGAGACGTACAAAGTATGTTCCGCTTTCTTTCATCGTAAACTCGTAAAACGAAGGCTGTCGATAGGTTCTTGCGGACCAGTAGAGTGGAGACACGTCGGCCGAGGGACTCCTATCTTGGACAGTGCTGCTGCCTTGTCCTACGAAGAAGTAAACGCCGGAACATCGGTCGCCGACAAAGTTCCGACCGTTGTTGCCGTTGAAGTAGGAATTTGACCCATTGTTGATGAAGTACTCAGCATGGAGGCGTGCAAGCTGATGAGGAAGGTAGTACAAGAAGAAAGATGAATTGTTGGAACATAAGCTTTTTTATGGGAAAGAAATGAGATGTTTGTATTGTAGCTCTAGAGGTCATCATGTTAGGAAACTTTAAAACAGAGTAAAGGTGGTGCGAATCAACCAGGAATATGATTAGTTAAATTAAAATAAGATAAAGGAGCTTTAGAAAAATGTTGAAGACAAGAGGAAGTGGTGGTTGATTGTGTATTTTGAGTGGGAAAAATAGTGGAATGTGAAACACATGATTGACGTTGTATGTCCATGTAAATTAAAGTGACCTGTCAACAGAACAGGTTTACCCCGTCTCCCTGTTATGCATTAACAACTGATTTTCCACAAGATTTAGATTTTTGCTTTTATTAATGTTATAATATTGGTGTGGGTGCTCCAAAAAGTAGGATTATACTTTTCCTTTGCTCGCTTTAATAAAGAGTAATATCTAAACCCTAATCCAAAAGAACCCAAAGTGGTTGCGTTCATATACTGCATCCCAACAAGTAGGGGAGAGAGAGAATTTCTGCGTATAATTTAGAACATAAATAAATAAAAACTTGATCTTTCCATTTAGCATGTTCCAGCTATTTTTTTTAATAAGAAAGAGAACAAACTACTCTACGTAGAGTTTATACCCAGGACAAACTAAGCTTAGCTTTATCTAAAAGCTTGACGATGACAGGAGGAGGTTCCTCAAAAATTGCGATTCTGTCCGAGAGATCTGCTATCTTTGCTAAGGCCTCTGCAACAGCATTATTCCTACGGGGAGGTTCCACCTATTTTTAGTTGAGATTTAATTGATTATTTTGATCTATTTTTCAAAGGTAAATTTCATGGTTCCTCACTCTACTTTACTCTCTCCCTATTTTGCTCACTTTACTTTTAATTTTTCTAATTTGCTCACTAAACTTTACAAATTGAATCATTTTCCTAACTCTCATGTTTTCTTTCTAACATAGCATTTTTTTATTTAATATAAAATAATTTAAAAATAAAATAAAAAATAGAAGGTGGTCGGATGCCACCATCAACCACCGTTAACCGCTATAGATGGTGGTTGTTTGATCCCAAAATGGGATGGGTTGCTTCGCCTCAACGTCGTGAGTTTGAATCTGACCTCCATTTTGTCAGAAGTTAATCTAAAGTCCACGAATTTAAGATTGAAAGTGAGGAAATCAAAACGTTTCAGTCCAAATTCACAGGTTTTGGGATATTTTCCAGATAAACAAACACCAGATCTGGACTCAGGGGTCAATACAAATAAACCCATCCCATTTTAGGACCGAACGACCACTATCTACGGCGGTCGACGGTGGGCGGAATGAAAATGAAGTCGTGACCGGCGGAGATAAAATGGAGAAGAGAAGGCAAAATGATAAATTACACCATGAGTCATTAAACTTTACTCTATCTCATATTTTAATCATCAAAACGACGTCGTTTTATAGTATATTTGAGTTTTTCAATACATCGTCGTTTTGATTCACGTGCCACATTATAACGCCATTAAAGAGTTAACAATAAAGTGGGAAAAATAATTCAATCAGTAAAGTTCAGTGAGCAAATTAGAAAAATTAAAATATTGGTGAACAAAATAGGAGAGAGAGTAAAGTAGAATGAGGAACCGTGTACTTTACCCTTTTTAAATTGCTAAACGAATCAATTCATAAAATTTAATTATATATTTATCCCTTTAATGATTTATTTATATTTTAAAGTACACAAATAGTACTCCAACTATAAGGTATTGTTTTGTTGAGTCTCCCAACCATTAAAAGTTACAAAATGGTCTCCTAACTATAAGGTATTGCTTTGTTGAGTCTCTCGACTATTAAAAGTTATAAATTGATCACATAACTATTCATATGTTCCAAATTCATATTTAAAAAAAAATTGACGACAATATAAGATGCTCTAAATTCATTGTTGAGTCATTAGGAAAAATGATAAATTACAAAATGAGTCATTAAACTTTACTCTATCTCATATTTTACTCATCAAAATGACGTCGTTTTATAGTATATTTGAGTTTTTCAAAACAACGTCTTTTTATTCATGTGCCACATTATAATGCCGTTAAAGAGTTAACAATAAAGTGAGCAAAATAATTCAATATGTAAAGTTCAGTGAGCAAATTAGAAAAATTAAAAGTTCGGTGAGCAAAATAGGAAAGAGAGTAAAGTAGAATGAGGAACTGTGTAGTTTACCTTTTTTTAAACTGCTAAACGAATCAATTCATAAAATTTAATTATATATTTATTCCTTTAATGATTTATTTATATTTTAAAGTACACAAATAGAACTCCAACTATAAGGTATTGTCTTGTTCAGTCCTCTAACCATTAAAAGTTATAAAATGATCACATGACTATTCATATGTTCCAAATTCATTTTCTTCGTAAAAAATTTGATGACAATATGAGTTGGACGTTGATATGTTGATTGTGATATGATAGTTGTTTGAGATTTTGAGATTATATTTCATCATATCACAGTTAACATGTTAACGTCCAACTTAGATTGTCGTCAATTTTCTAACAAAATGACGAGTTTGAAACATATGAATAGTTGGGGTCTCAATAAAACAATGTTCTATACTCAAGGGACCATTTCATAACTTTTAATAGTTTGAGACTTAATAAAGCAACACCCTATAGTTGGGAACAGTGGCGGATGTACATTGACAGTATGGTAGACACGTTCCCACCCTGAAATTTCCTAAAATTCGAATTTTCTTCTTTAAAACTCGAAGTTTTCTTCATTAATATACACATGTTCACCCTAAAATTTGATCATATAAAAAAATTTATATTATTAATATATATGTGCCTACACTCAAAATTTTTTCTAGATCCACCATTGGTTGGGAGACTATTTATACACTTTACCCATATTTTTGTGAAACTTTGTCTATTTTTTATGACAAATTTTAACCCTTAAACTATTAAAGATTATCTCTGTTATCCTACTTTTTTAACACTGTTGAAAATATTTATCAACTAAAGTATGTTATGTGACAATTTTAACTGTATAATTTTAATGAAAAAGATGAATAATATTTTAAATCTTTGACAACATGATGTCCCAGAATTGGGAGAGCCAAAGTGCTTGGCGGAAGATTTTTGTGAGTTGTTATTGCATGTTTTAAGAGCTTGATGTTGTGGTCTTTCACGTTGATATCGAATAGCTAACTAGTACAGTTGGGAATTTGGTAATGGACCACAGTGGGTTATTCCAGTCACGAACCAGCCTGAATTTTATTGAAATTGGCTCGTTAAGCTGCACGAGCCTTGTGGGGAATTAACTGATCCTAACTAGTTCGGGCCTAAATAGATATACTATACGGGAGTAGGCCCAGCCTAATGAAACAAACAAAGCTTTTAATAAAGGAAATTTAATAGATACTCTATATAAATTAAAAAAAAGAACGCTCGTTTGTCTCTCCGTTCCGTTCCGTCCCTCTTTATCTCTATCTTGCTGCAAAATCTAATAGTAGGAGGCTCTCTTTTTATTTATTTTTACATTTCCCTTGCTCTTCTTCTCTCTCAGGCCTTGGGTCGCTCACTTAATGATAGTTTGAGCTTTCTATTGAAGCCGTTGGATTAGGCGGCTTTCGTAACTATGACCTCCATCACCTCCGTTGAGTTGAATTACCTCGTCTTCCGTTATCTTCAAGAATCAGGTCACTTCAAAATTTTCCTTTAATTTGTAGTCTCTCATTACAGCGATCCCTATTTTTGTTTTTTTTCTTTCTTTCGTTTTTATTTCGTTATAGTTCTATACTTATTGCATTTCCCCCTTTTTGCTGTATTTTCAACGAATAACTTGTAATTTAAGCAGTTATTTCATTGCTCCTGTAACTAATAGGAAAAAAAGGGGAAAATTATTAATTAGAGTGTAATTTTGAGGTTACTTTCTGGCATTATGATGTCCAGAAGAACTTTTTGGTTCTAATTAAAGAGGGATATAGAGTGTAATTGTGGTTATTTTGAATTTCATAGCATTTATTACCATGATTCAATGCTACTGTCTAGGGCACCGGATATTGAAATGAGAATCCCTTTATGAACTGTCTTTTTCTGAAAATATAACATATAATAGTTGCACTGATTGAGGTAGGCATCTCCTGGTTCACATTTTGCATACTCATGGTATTGAATTGAAAATCTACACATACTATACATATTTTGTTTATGAATTATCACTGTTTGGTAGGACTAGAGTTAGGAAAGAAAAAGTTTGAAAGGAAAATGGTTCTTTATTTCGTTGTTTTGGTGGAAGGAAAATAGCAGGGAAGGAAAATGGATGGCTAAGTACCTTTAGGTACGCTGCATGTTCTAGTTTTCTGTGTTTAAATCATTAAATGTAAAGATGTTATCATTCGTTAATTTACAAGATGTGGCTAGCTGCAAGAACCTGATTAGCTGCCCAATACAAATCACCTAAGTGGGAGGAAAACACTTATTTGACTTGAATCATTTTTTTTTCTTTCCTCACCTTTTTCTATTTCCTCCAATTTCCTTTCTTCAGAACAAGCAGAGCCTAAATTTGAATTCTAAGAGAACTAAGAAACAATTTTGCTATTTTTTCACATTTGTTTACATAGTGATTTTTATGTAGAGAAAAATTGGGAGAGGAATCCTTCGTTATACACAATTGTTTCTCAACTTTCAAATGAACCATCTTCTGCTTATCAAATGCCCGCAGGTTTTACGCATTCAGCATTTACTTTAGGATATGAAGCAGGCATTAATAAGTGTACTATCGATGGGAGTTTGGTTCCACCTGGTGCGCTTATCACATTTGTTCAGAAAGGACTTCAGTATTTGGAGATGGAAGCCAACCTGAGTAATGTTAGGATCCTTATTATTACCATTATCTTCATTATTGATATTTTTTTCATGGGTGGGGGAATCAGGTGATTTCTATTTGCTAATTCTATTATGTAAATACTCATCACAATTTGCTTTGTGTTTGTAGAATGATGCAGAAATGGATGAAGATTTCTCATTCTTGCAACCTTTGGATATAATAACAAAGGATGTAAATCAATTGCGGCAAATGATAAAAGAGAAAAGGAAGAATATCCGAAAGGATAAAACAAAGATAGGGATAAAGATAAAGAGGTTGATCGGGAGCATGAAGGAGAGCGTGGACGAGTGCGAGAGAAAGAAAGACACGAAAAGGAGAAGGAACGTGAAAAGGAGAAGGAACGTGAAATGGAAAGGAGGGCTGAAAGCAATAAGGAGAGAGAAAAGCAACCGGAAGAAGTTGCTTATAGAGAGATGGTTTTGGATCAAGAAGACAAGGATGTTGTTACGCATGAAGAAAATGGAACTTTTGTAGGTTAGAAACTCCTTTGTTATATTTATGCCTATTTTGATGTCAGTATCTTTCTATTAGCCTTGACCTTTTGTGTAAATCAATATTGACAATTCACATGAAATTTTGTTCATATATATTTGAAAAATAGCTCTGTTACCAGTGTGACAGGTCATTCATTTTAATTTTTATTGCTTCTCATTATGTAGGACCAGAAACCTATGGATATTGCTACTACGTCGAACCCTGCATCTGAAGATGCTTGTGAAATTCCTAGCTCTGAGGTTACCATTTTGGAAGGGCACACTTCTGAGGTTTGAGCCTTTCTGAATCTTCTTACGTGCCAACATGGACTTGCACATATGCACATTTATTCCGCCTCTCTCTCTCTGAGCATTTATTACTGCAGGTTTGTGCATGTGCATGGAGCTCGACTGGTTCACTTCTTGCATCAGGGTGAGTATTTTTCTGTAATGAAGTGTTTCTTATATTGATAGTTTGGTCTTTTACATATGTATTTTTACTTTATGCATTTCCACTCATTTTTACCTTTTCCCCCTTCTGTCAAAGCTTGTTGATTTGTGTTGCTACACGAGATGTATTTTTGTGTTAGATCAATGAGCAAGATTAGAAGTTCTAAAATGATACAAGTTAAGCCTTTATTGGTAGCAAACCATTTTAGTAGTCCTGCCCATCAGATAGGTGGTCTGTAAATGGAAATGCAATTGTGCACTCTCCAGTTATGTGACTATAGGACCTGTAGTCAGGTGTATTGTTGTTTAATATGTTCTGGGGCTGGACAGTTGAAGTTTTCGTCTCCATCAGAGATGCCTATTTACACTGTTATTATTGATACTGATTGAGGCCTTTCAGAAAACCAAACTGAGGTCACACTGCTCTTTGCCAAGAGTTCCATTATATATGATTGATTCTCTTGTTTTCTGATTTCTGTTAATTTACATGTCATCCGGGTAATTGATAAGCGTGTAGCATGGGTTTTAATCTCTGCTGCTGAATAGTGGAGTGTCTTTAATCTGTGTTGTGTGCATTCATAAAGTTTCTTTGTTTATGTCACTTCCTGAACTCTCATTGCATGAATTTCTAGATCTGGAGATTTACGGCTCGTATTTGGACAATATCCGATGGGCTTTTCAATCTGACGCACAAAACAGTCCTTCAAATGTTCTAGTTCTGAAGCATGTGAAAGGAAGAACAAATGAGAAAAGCAAAGATGTGACTACACTTGATTGGAATGTGAGTACTGTTGGAGGCTTAAGTTGTTGACTAATTTTTGGTTCCTTTTAGTACAGAACAGACCCAACACTGTATCTTCTCATTCACTTAATTTGATTATGGATTGCCACTTTATTTGACATACTTTGGCATAGAGCTGACACTACGCAGGAGAACTAATAAAATTTAATGTAATAAAAGAAATGACTTGATATCACAAAGAAGAGACAACAAGAATAGTTGGTAACTTTTTTTATGATAATACACTTCCTGCTTAGTTTTCCTAGAATACTTGGCTGCAGGAATTAGGTTGGCTTTGCAGCAGTCTTCTTCAGTTAAACTTGATCTGGTTTTCTCAAGATCATATAATAAACCTGATTAGCTCAGTTGTTATGACTGTATATAACATTGGTTCTTTGAGCGATGGATTTGGAGTGGCAGCCATTTTTTTTTTACATTCAGGTGTTGATGGAACAAAGGAATTGTTTTATCATCCTTGGATGGTTTTGTTTGTTAAAGCTTAATGGAAGTTGACCATGTCATTTTTACCAGTTTGTTTTCTGATGGATGGTCAGTTCATAAGGATTACAACTAATCCAAATACTTTTTCTCTTCAATGGTGTCTTTTTCTGTAAGAAGCAATTATTTCTATCTAAAGTGTGTATTTTTAGTTGGTCTTGCTCAGTAAGTGCACTTAACTGGAAATTCTAGAAATGGCAGTGTAGAATATAGGTGCTTGCCTATTTGTTTGTCACTCTACATTCCATTTAAAGTGTCTTTTTATTTGTCTTGTGCAGTGAGTGAAATTTTGGAAATTCTATAAATTGCACTTTAGCTACTTGCCTATCTGATTGTCATTCTTTTCAATATAGAACAAGTATAATTGCTTTTTCCTACTTGTATTCAGGGTGAAGGGACATTGCTTGCAACAGGGTCATATGATGGCCAAGCTAGGATTTGGACTACAAATGGTAAGTGGGGTTATATTATTGATGCCATTCTATACCCTGAAATTAAAGGCAACAAATCTATTTTGTTAAACCAGCCTTTGAGATGTTCAGATATACCAACTCAGTTTTTCCCTGTGTTTTTTATGCTCATAACATTCTTTTTTTATTAAATTAATAGCTGGTTGCCCGGGTAAAATAAGAGGTTTATTTGTGTTTTTAACTGAACTTGTTATACTTTTAGTTATGTATAATTACATTGCTATTTTGGAGTGATTTGTGAGAATTCTAAACCATCTTCCTTGACCCCTTTTTCTCTCTTTCACTCAATTTTTCTTGGTTTAGGCGAACTAAGGACTACATTGAGTAAACACAAAGGACCTATATTTTCTCTGAAGTGGAACAAGAAGGGTGATTATCTTCTTACGGGAAGCTGTGATAAAACGGCAATTGTGTGGGATGTGAAGGCAGAGGAATGGAAGCAGCAGTTTGAATTTCACTCAGGTGGACCATTGGACTAAACTTTAATCTATGGCTTTTGGTTGCATAGCCGATAATCATTTCCCTGAGTTTCACCGTTTTTACCTTTTAGGTCCAACCCTTGACGTTGATTGGAGGAACAATGTTTCATTTGCAACAAGCTCCACTGATAATATGATATATGTTTGCAAGATTGGAGAAACGCCCTATTAAAACCTTCGCAGGGCATCAGGTTGTTTCTGGTCTTAATGGTCCATAATCTCATAACGTTCTGGGTTGGTTCTTTTAGTTTTATGCAAAAGAGTAAGCTAACTGTTGGATCCAAACAAGATTCAAACTGACCAGGAAATGCCTAACCCTGATTGCTTTAGGTTTTAAAAATTCTAATCTTGATGCAACTTGTAGGCTGTATGAAATGCTTGTCTTCTACTGTAATGTCCCCATAAATTCATCTCTTCTCCACCCCTCTTTTTTTTGTTTCCCTTGTATCTAGATTAAATTTTGGTTACGTGCATATGATAAAGAAGGATTTAATAACACTTAGGTTGGAGATCAAGGTTCAATCTGAGCTGGAAATTTCAAACCCTAACTTCCCTTGTATGCTTGAACTGATATACTAATGCATCTCATAGCTTTTGTTTGTGTGAAATGAATGTTTATACGTCTTGGTAGTGTCTCTAAATTCTAAAATCCTTTTCTCCTTTAAAGGAGAATGTTTTAGGAGCTACTTATTTTTCATTTGCTAATCTCTCTTGTTTTTCTGCAAAACAAATTGCGAGGTAAGTTTACAACAATGAACAAGCCTTATGGCTTCAATAAGTTGCCAACAATGGGCTTTAATTTGCAGTGAAAAACAATGTTTGATTTGGGTTTTGATAAATAAAGCTTTGAATTGAATTTTATCTCTCTTCTTTTCATGTATCGAACTTTTTCAGGGTGAAGTCAATTGCGTCAAATGGGATCCTACAGGTTCACTGTTGGCCTCTTGTTCTGATGATATTACTGCAAAGGTTGTATATACAATCCTTTTATCATTACTTAGCAGACATCCTTCATGACAATATACAGTTTTGTTTGGTTTCACCTAGTCTGATTTTTTCCTTTTGGAAAATATATATATACATGTATATAAATTTTAAAATAACATGCCACCTTTTTGGATTGATATGCATTCATTTCTGTTGGTGTTGCGTCCGGTTCTCTTATGTTGCTGCAGCTTTATAATTTATTTTTTTTGGGTATTTGTTCTTATTCCAAACTCAACCACGGTAACACCATCAGCACATTACACAAAACATATAAAATCACCTAAACTAAACTTATCTGTACACTCGTAAACAAACTATATTAACTATCAAGTCCCCACGCTGTACAAAGGGCACTATTTATTAGACCTCTAGAGTTAACCTCCATACCGCTAAATTTCAACCGAACCACCCCCTTGATTTGATCAACCAAGCTACCCGCAGATGAAGCAACACCTTTGAAATGTCTACAATTACGTTCTCTCCAAACCAAAGCAATACAACAATTCCATGCAGCTTTATATTAGTTTTCATTAGTTTTTTCTTATATGTTTCAACTAATAGCAAGTCCTGATGCAGATATGGTGTATGAAGCAGGACAAGTATGTTCATGATCTGAGGGAGCATTCAAAGGTGCTTTTGGGTTCAGTTTCTTTATATAATTTGTTTGTGCATGTCCTGGTGCATATATTTGTAATTTTAGGGGAAATTTTAAACAAATGATCTGCAGGAGATATATGCCATCAGATGGAGTCCTACTGGGCCAGGGACAAACAATCCTAACCAGCAACTAGTTCTTGCAAGGTAAAATTAAGTTATGGATTCTTATTAGGTCTAACATTTCAAGCCACTTGATAGACCCACTTGACTTGGTTGTCTCAAATAGCAAAATACTGTCCTTTACATTTAGTCTTTTCAAGTTTGAACTTGATTGAACTTACCGATAAGAAGGGTAATTATATGTTTGTCGCTTTCTCTCCACGCTTTATCTCCATTATTTTTTTCTCTTTCCGGACACATTTTATGACAATTTTCAAAATTTTAATTTGATATTTCACGCTATGTAAGAGTGGGTCGTGACTTGTGAGACAAAGGCATTGTTTGTAAACTTGTACTGGTTGATTCCAATGTAGGATGCAGTGTTCTAGGATTAGATAAAGTTAAAAGAGCTATAGTTTTTTTTTTATAGGAAGAGCTATAGTTTTTTATTACAGATCGACGATATTGCAAGAACCTGAAGAGAGAAGGGAGAGATAAAGGAGAAGGATAACACGTGTCTGATTCATTCTTTGTTCACTATCATGCTATTCGGTGTGAAAGTAAATCCTTTTTAGTTCAAAGATGAACTTCTCGACATGCTCGTCTTTTTGTTTTTTTGTAGTGCATCATTTGACTCCTGTGAAGCTGTGGGATGTGGAACTAGGGAAGCTTATCTACAGCTTGAACGGACACAGGTACCAACCCAAATCTGTTATCTATTTCTTTCTTCTATGTAAAAGGATGGCAACACTATAAATACTTTTATAATTATGCACCATAAGATCTACTAGCATTGCCGATGCTGAAATGACCAATTAATCAAGCATGATTTAGGCAAAAATGTTGAGTGTAATGTGTTACACTTTTTTCACCGCATTTATTGATTGGTTATGGTAGGGACCCGTATACTCGGTTGCATTTAGCCCAAATGGAGAGTATCTAGCCAGTGGATCTCTTGATAAGTCATGCACATCTGGTCCTTGAAGGAAGGGAAGATTGTAAAAACATATACTGGCAACGGCGGAATATTTGAAGTCTGTTGGAACAAGGAAGGTGACAAGATCGCTGCTTGTTTCGCAAACAATACACTATGCGTCCTAGACTTCAGGATGTAACAAACGTAGAAACTTCCCGACATGTGGGGAAGAGGCAGCAAGCTCTTAAAATAATAAGTTAAATAGGTAGGTATTTTCATTGTAGTGAAAAGGGGAAGCTGTAACTATAGCGTAGGTTTTGTGCTTCGTGGATTAGGCATTCCTAACGGAATTTGGTGTGGTAATTTGTAATTGTGTACTATGGGTGTCTGAGTTGTGAGCTAAGTAGCCAATTATCAATGATGTATAGAATCGTTTTGAACTTCATAATCAAATTTTAATCATGCGTCTTTGCTACGACGTTGAAAGTCATGAAATGGATAATAATAATAATAATAATAATTTATTAAAAAATAAAAGAGATTTTAATATATTAAAGTAAAGAATGAAAAGAACAGTAAACTATATTTGTCACAACCCTAATAATAGAATAATAAATTAAAAATATAAAGAATTGATTGGTTGAAATTTGGGAACTAAATTGTAAAATCATGAAGTTGGCAAGTTGTTTAAGGAAGTTGTAGAAATTTTAGGGACTTGAACTCGAATTTTCCCTTTTTTATTATTCAGTGAAAATAACCCTATTCCCTTTCGGTTAACCCCAAAATTTTCCCCAAAATTATCAACCCAAATCCCTAACCTCTCGTCTCCTTCACCGCACGTTTTCCCCGTGTTCGCCGTCATAGCCGATGCGCACCCCCAAATAACCGTTGCCTTGCTCCGATCAAACGCACCCCTATCCTATCGTGAATCGGAGCCGTTCGTTGTAAAATCCATCATGAATTTTTTAATATTTTCAACCTCCGTCGCTCGTTTTCCTCGATTTCGGCCAGACTGTTGACCATCGTGCCTCACTGCCTTCACCGTTGCTTTCGCTGGTGACGTGCGACCAAAACCCGGTAGGGTTGGTTCCTTATCGTCGCGCCGCCGTCAATACCATTGGGTAAGTTAACGATCGGTTGGTGGTGATTTTTGGTATGATTTATTGGTGATATTGGATTGATTTTGGATGTAATTGAGGCCATAGTTGAATTGGAATAATCGACATGTGAAAATGGCCCCTGTCCGGTAATGCGCGTGGTGGTCTCCAGCCGATCCAAGATGTTTCTAGAACCAGTCCAGGAAGAATCGAACCGAGTTGACCCAACTCGAACTAAGTTGACCTGACTCGAACCGTTGACCGGCCAGGTTGTTGACTTTGATCGATTTGACCGTTGACTTTGACCAAAAAAGTCAATTTTTTTTGAAAAGTCATACTTTATGTTTTTCGACATCATGAGTTCGATTTTGAAGTCTATTTCGCCAAATTCTAATTCGAAAAACTCCAAATTGACCATCAAACCCAAACATGCTTTGTAATTAAGTGTTTTAATTTCAAATAATTAAAGTAAGGCTTGAGACTGATTACTTGTTGTTATTTGAAGGTTCATGAAACTCATCTGATCGCTTGCCAGCTCAACCCAGCTCTTCTCGATCTGCTAGACCTCGTGAGCCGATAATACTCGTAGACCATAACCTTATGAATACCCAGATTTGAATATTACTTCGATATTAACTCAATTTGCTATGAATTAGTCCGGACACTGTAGCAGAGATTAATGAGACCGGTGCTCAGTATATTTTGCTGTGTGACCCTATTTTGCGAGGTGTGTTCCCTATGTGCTACTCGATTATTTATCTGATTTGAAATATGTTTCACTGAAATTATGATTTACTGGTTGATGATTTATGGACTATGATTGAATGATACATGATATTGGAATATTTGTTTTCACTAGAAAATATAATTTTGCCGAATATGGATCATGGAAATTACTGTTCATTATGTGAACTGATTTATTGAAACATTTTCTTTGGGTAGGCTGAAGAATGAAGGTTCAGCTCTGATCAAGCTGGTAAATCCTTACGGACATAGGGCGACCCTTGGGTAGGCCTTGGCCCCAAGATCTTTCTTGGGTAGGCCCCGTGGCCCTGGGAACTTTCTTGGGTAGGTTCTCAGGCCCCAAGATGCTCTCTTAGGTTGACTCTTTATATCCAATAGGTATAATGTAAGCCCTATGGATGCAGTTCAAGGGAACTGCATATGGTGTACGGGAGGAGGGTAAACTACGAGTTTTAAAAACTTAAGCTTATCAGATTTCGATGATATTTTACTGATATTACTTGATTATTTTACATACTATGTTTTTATTGCACTATTGAGACACTGAATCCTAGCTCACTTTTCAAACTGTTTTTCCCCTTTTCAGACACTTTTAGATAAGCACCCCGAAACAGACACAGACACTTGGAGGATCGACACATTCTTGCAGAACTTTTTGTTGTAATGTTTTCCATCTTCCGAATTGCTTTCAATTACAGTGACATGTGCCTTTATTTTTAACTACTTATTTTTATGACGATGCTTACTGCTTTTGGCTACTAATACTCGATTTACCGTGATTTAGATTTATGATATTTTGTTTTACTCAGTCAATTTTTAGTTTATATTTACAAGTTGAGTTTTCTTTATCGTTAAGTATTATAGATTTTATGAATGTTATTTGTAATATGATTTTAAATTATCGAATAACGTTTTTGAAAAATGTTTTAAGAATTTTTTGTAATCCGTTAGACTTAATCGAAATGCGTAGGTTGGGGTCAAAGGGGTTACAATATTTATATTAAAGGTTTTTTATTAATCTTGGTTCATCAAGATAACAATCATCCTTTTAACCACAACGTCGTTTGATTCATGTTATATTAAAGGATTTTTAAATTTGATTTCTGTTCCACTTATTATAACTCAACATAAACATATATTATGAAGTAATGTATACATTATATGGATATATTTTTAATTAATACGTAAGTATAAAAAATAGGTTAAATAGTTTGCAAAATACATATTTTTCAGAATATATTTGAAATCTAATTTTTGTAGATTATGTTTCGAATGTATAATCTTTGGTTATTATAAGATCTTCTTTATAGTCCTCTCTCATCCACCGTTTTATTAGATACAAAAAATCTCAAACTTCCCATTCCATTGCTTTACAATAATTCAAAATCCCTCCATTCCATAAACATGTTCTCCATTTTGAATGCAATGAATCAACTAAACTCCATGACTTTATGGTGAGTCCGGATGCCAGTTTTTATCGGTTATTTAATCTTCTCACAATTAAAACAACGTATGATGATACAGGATGGTGAAGTAAATTGCGTAACACCCTTAGTTCTTTGCGCACTTAGTGGCTTATGTTGCAATTCTAGGTGAGTAATAAGGATTGAAAATGTCTACTTTTTTCATGGATTAAATGGAACCGAATCCTTAAATGGCCTTTTGCAGCCGTGATGGTGGTGGTAATTTTGCTGGTTCTCAAATACTTGACTGAGTTTGGTGACGAGAACGGTGACAGGAAGGGGTAAGGGCAGCAGCCGAGTCCGAGACAGACCCTTTATGCTCTGAAAAAACGTTTATTTTATCAGGTGGGCAAAAATGCATTTGGTGAAAACCTTTTTTTTTATAGGAAGTGTTTTCTGCTTATGTGATAAAAGACGGCAATTTTGAAGATTGAGTTAAACATGAAAAAAAATAACCAAAATATAAAATTAGTAAACTATATTAATACCTAAACTATTTTATTTCGTTTTGATAGTTAATTTATTATTTTTTAAAACCATACCTAATGTTAGTTATGTTTCATTTTGGTACCCCACCACTAAAAACTCAACAAAATTGTTGTATGTTGCATATTTTTATGGGTAAATTACATCATTCATCACTAAACTGTCTTCTCATTCTTATTTTTTTGGTCACTAAAGTTTAATATATTTCAATTAACTTTTCAACTTTCAAATTGCTCATATTTAATCATTATAGTTTATTTATTAAATTTTGTGATATGATATTTTTATTATTATTTTATCAATATATAATTAAAACAAAAAACTAAATTTGAAAGTTAAAGTGATTAAATTAGGAATAATGAAAAGTTAAGTAATTAAATTAAAAAAAATAAACTTCGATGACTAAATAAGAGTAAGAAGATAATTGAGGATGAATGATTAATTTACCCATAAAAAGTGCCACGTACAACAGTCCCATTAATTTTAACGATGAGGTACCAAAACGAAATAAAAAATAACTTTAGGTATGATTTTGAAGAAAAATGAAAGCTATGTACTAAAACGAGACAAATGTAATAGTTAGATACTAAACTTGTAGTTTACCTAAAAATATATATTTTTTAAATAAAAGTAGCTAATCTTATAAATAAATAAGAAAAATCTAAAATTACAATAAATTTACGACAAAAAATCGTAAATAGATACATAATTGAGAAATTCTAAAATCATTAAGAAACTAGCCACTCAAGATCATATCAAGACTATACAAGGAAAAGATGAAAATCTCATCCAAAAAAACTCGAACAAGTAGATATGATCATATCTGACTGTCATAGAAAACCAACACAATAGAAGATTTAAACTACTAAAACCATAGACAAAATGTAAATCAGAGCCAAGCATCACGAGATAATTATTTGCGATCGCAAGTTACGTATCCAAATCTAATTTGAGGGTCCAAAGCAGGGAAGATCAACGAGATAACAAATGAGCGTCATCTTGGTCAATCATGACAATGTCAAATCTAATCCTGTAAGAAAAAAATGTACCAAAAGACAGAGAAAAAAAGTGCTATGAAAGTAGAGAAATTCCTGTCATAAAGACATAGTTATTCTAAAAGAAAAAAAAAGACAAATATATGAATAAAGAGGAAATATTGGTGACGACTACCAGCATAAGGTGGTGTCGTCCCTACTAATGAAAGAGAAAAAAGACTAGTGCAGAGAGAAAAAAAAGCAAATCGCTAGGGCTTTAATTTGTAAACATATTTAAAAAATATATATGAATTTATCTAAAAAGAATAAACTATGTGAATATATAAATTTTATCTAAAAAGAATAATTATGTGCAATATATAACAAAGACAAAAAATAAGTACAAGTCAAGTTGAATAGCAACTACATACACATGTTAGTCCTATTTCAATCACTCAACAATATATGTTTAAAAGATTATATTTAAAATTTCAAACATCATATCTAAATAATGTGAGATTGATAAACTCGTAGAAAATTTTAAGACTTCTTAAACCTACTATGTATATATGAAATGTTTTAAGGTTAAATACAACTTTTGAGTGTTTAAAATGTTTCAAGCGATCGCAATTTAGTACTATAGGTGATATTTGAAGTTTAATTGGAGAGAAAGATGTTGCATATTTTTATGGGTAAATTACATCATTCATCACTAAACTGTCTTCTCATTCTTATTTTTTGGTCACTAAAGTTTAATATATTTCAATTTAACTTTTCAACTTTCAAATTGCTCATATTTAATCATTATAGTTTATTTTATTAATAATTTTTGTGATATGATATTTATTATTATTTTATCAATATATAATTAAAACAAAAACTAAATTTGAAAGTTAAAGTGATTAAATTAGGAATAATTGAAAAGTTAAGTAATTAAATTAAAAAAAATAAACTTCGATGACTAAAATAGTAAGAAGATAATTGAGTGATGAATGATTAATTTACCCATAAAAAGTGCCACGTACAACAGTCCCATTAAATTTTAACGACGAGGTACCAAAACGAAACAAAAAATAAACTTTAGGTATGATTTTGAAGAAAAATGAAAGCTATGTACTAAAACGAGACAAATGTAATATTTAGATACTAAACTTGTAGTTACCCTAAATATATATATATATATATATTTAAATAAAAGTAGCTAATCTTATAAATAAATAAGAAAAATCCAAAATTACAATAAAATTTACGACAAAAAATCGTAAATTAGATACATAATTGAGAAATTCTTCTAAATCATTAAGAAACTAGCCACTCAAGATCATATCAAGACTATACAAGGAAAAGATGAAAATCTCATCCAAAAAATCGAACAACAAGTAGATATGATCATATCTGACTGTCATAGAAAACCAACCACAATAGAAGATTTAAACTACTAAAAGACCATAGACAAAATGTAAATCAGAGCCAAGTATCACGAGATAATTATTTGCGATCGCAAGTTACGTATCCAAATCTAATTTGAGGGTCCAAAGCAGGGAAGATCAACGAGATAACAAATGAGCGTCATCTTGGTCAATCATGACAATGTCAAATCTAATCCTGTAAGAAAAAAAATGTACCAAAACAGAGAAAAAAAGTGCTATGAAAGTAGAGAAATTCCTGTCATAAAGACATAGTTATTCTAAAAGAAAAAAAAAGACAAATATATGAAATAAAGAGGAAATATTGGTGACGACTACCAGCATAAGGTTGGTGTCGTCGCCTACTAATGAAAGAGAAAAAAGACTAGTGCAGAGAGAAAAAAAGCAAATCGCTAGGGCTTTAATTTGTAAACATATTTTAAAAATTATATATGAATTTTATCTAAAAAGAATAACTATGTGTAATATATAAATTTTATCTAAAAGAATAATTATGTGCAATATATAACAAAGACAAAAAATTACATAAGTACAAGTCAAGTTGAATAGCACTACAATACACATGTTAGTCCTATTTTCAATCACTCAACAAATATGTTTTAAAAGATTATATTTAAACATTTCAAACATCTCATATCTAAATAATGTGAGATTTGATAACTCGTAGAAAATTTTAAGACTTCTTAAACCCTACTATGTATATATGAAATGTTTTAAGTGTTTAAATACAACTTTTGAGTGTTTAAATGTTTTAAGCGATCGCAATTTAGTACTATAGGTGATATTTGAAGTTTAATTGGAGAGAAAGATGAAGAAATCATAGATGGAAGGAGCTAAAGCCCATGAAGGATCATACGGATCATGAATCGCAAACAAAGAAGAAAAGTGTTGGGAGCTTATGGTCGGCCGCTTCAGTTTTCAACAATGGAGGCACAAACAAAAGGTTAAAAGGATGAAAAATGGAGGTGGGTCTGTTAGATTGCCAATGGAGAATTCCATATAGAGAAGACCTTGTGATGTAAATCCAAGGGGAATGAATTTGAGTGTTAGATTTGTTTATACTTTTTTTTTTCAATTAATTTGCAGTGAAGGATAAATCCATGGTCCTAACAACCATTTCTTCAAAATAACTACCCACACCATATCAAAACCCGGGAAAATCACCCCTAGCAAAATCACAATCAAGAAACATGAATGAGTATTTGAATCAAGTTAGATTGAATTAAATGGAAAAAAATTTAAATTCGATGAGTTTAATTATATTTTATAACTTAAATTTTATTTGAATTTTTTTTTGAATCTATTCGAATTTTTGCTTACTTTTTGTTGTAAATATTAATCGTAAGAATTAATAAAAAGATGCTATATCACCATGCTGTTAAAGAGAAAACGAGAGTGATAAAAAAATTTCAAATTTCAAATTCGAGTGAATAAATTAAAATTTTTATCGTTTAGTGATCAAGAATATACTTAAGTGATGAAGGGTTAGATTACGCAAACTGAAATTAAAAGACGTTGGCAGATAGCGTGGTGCTGCCACGCTTGGTTGTGGTCGCCACATTGTTGGCGACATCTCCACTCGGCCGACGTCCCTTGGTAATAATTAATGCCACGTGGTTTAGCCACATTTGATTTTCTTTTCTACCGTCATATACATAAGATTGTAAAATCAGAAAATCGTCCCTCTTTCTCTTTTATAATCCAATCTGAGGAACACAGCATGTAACTTGCCCGAAATGTACTATATAATTTGATATTGATTTGTTTATTTATACTTATAATACCAATTCAAAGGTTGATATGGTGGCTATTATTTTTTAGTTTATTTAATAATTTATGAATAAAGCATAAAATACAATTATATCCCACATGCCATTGCATCGTCAGAGATTGAAATTTAACTTATAAATTACTAATTAAAGTACGATGGAAATTTAGGCCGGAAAACAAGAAGACATCCAAGGTTTACATTGAGCGAAAAGAGTGGGAAGACCCCCGTGGTTTTCATTTTTATTTCAATCCAAGGAAGCTTTCCTTTTCTTGGGTAGCTAAAGCAATCCTCCCCGGAAGCCTGCACATCGGAATATGCCATCAGAAGACAACCGGCTTCCGCTGTTATCCGACCGGGATTCGGACCAGGATGCGGCGTACGAGTCGGGTGAAAAAATCCACATCGTCGGAATCAATGAAACGGGGGATGAAGGGTCACTGGGTGTCCCGCCTTTTTCCTGGAAAAAGCTTTGGCTTTTCACCGGACCCGGTTTTTTAATGTCGATAGCGTTTTTGGATCCTGGTAATTTAGAAGGGGATCTTCAAGCCGGAGCTATAGCGGGCTACTCTTTGCTGTGGCTGTTGATGTGGGCCACGGCTATTGGGTTGTTGGTTCAGCTGTTGTCGGCTAGGCTTGGTGTGGCGACGAGGAGACACTTGGCTGAGCTATGTAGAGAAGTATCCGACTTGGGCCAGGATGATTTTGTGGGTAATGGCGGAGTTGGCTTTGATTGGGGCTGATATACAGGAAGTTATTGGAAGTGCTATTGCTATTAAGATTTTGAGTAATGGTGCTTTGCCTTTGTGGGCTGGTGTTGTTATTACAGCTTTTGATTGGTCAGTATTCTTATGATTTTTGATGAATTATTTTCTTATTTCAATCTTTCACTAGTAACTTTTTCTCCAGTAAATTTTTTTATTACATATGATCTCTGAATTTTGAAGATTTTTGAGCTATTTTAGTAATATAAAACCAATTTTCTGAGCAAATGATAAAGTGGACTTTTTAATGTTATAATTTTGTCAAACCCTGATTAAGTTAATTTATTCTCGTACCTTTGCGAAGTATCGGGCTGTAACATCATAGCAACTTGTTGCAGTATGATCACTTTTCTTTCTCTACCTTGTTTCAGTTTTATCTTCTTGTTTCTTGAAAACTATGGAGTGAGAAAGCTGGAAGCATTTTTTGCTGTCCTTATTGCTACAATGGCAATCTCATTTGCTTGGATGTTTGGTCAAACAAAACCCAGTGGCACCGAAATTCTACTTGGTGAGGCACTCGGTTCCATTGTTGGCTGTAGCAATTTCTTTCGTACAATATTGTGTAGTTGACTTATCAGTTATGATCAAATGGTTTGGTTTTTCAGGTGTTTTGATTCCAAAACTTAGCTCCAATCCATCAAACAAGCTGTGGGAGTTGTGGGCTGCATTATTATGCCTCACAATGTATTCTTGCACTCTGCTCTCGTGCTATCACGTGAAATCGATCACAGCAAGAAAAGCCGAATGCAAGAAGCTCTCAATTATTACTCAATAGAGTCTGCCGGAGCACTTTTGATATCCTTTATAATCAATCTTCTTGTCACAGCCGTCTTTGCCAAGGCATTTTATGGCACAGAAATAGCCAGTGGCATTGGTCTTGTGAATGCTGGGCAGTTTCTTCAAGAAAAATTTGGAGGTGGGGTATTCCCGATTTTATATATCTGGCAATCGGGTTGTTAGCAGCCGGGCAAAGTAGCACTATTACCGGCACTTATGCAGGGCAGTTCATCATGGAGGTTTCTTGAACTTGAGGTTGAAAAAATGGCTAAGAGCATTGATCACTAGGAGTTTTGCAATTATTCCTACTATGATAGTTGCTCTTATTTTCGATACTTCTGAATCAGCGCTAGATGCATTAAATGAATGGCTTAATGTGCTTCAATCTATTCAAATCCCCTTTGCCCTTATCCCACTTCTTTGTTTGGTATCCAAGGAGCAAGTCATGGGCACCTTCAAAATTGGTTCTGTGCTCAAGGTATGCTACTGCTAATG
Source organism: Hibiscus syriacus (assembly GCF_006381635.1). Classification (NCBI taxonomy): domain Eukaryota; kingdom Viridiplantae; phylum Streptophyta; class Magnoliopsida; order Malvales; family Malvaceae; genus Hibiscus; species Hibiscus syriacus. Next base: position 1,869,135 of record NW_024062608.1, read on the forward strand.
TACTTGTTTTGTTGTCCAAAAGAATCCATGTGTCTATGTTACCATGCCACCGTTTCTGTTTATGCTCTTAAACGTTTCCCGTCTCTCACTCTCTCCTTTGCAGACAGTTGCATGGCTCGTGGCCATTCTGGTGATGTTGATCAACGGGTATCTTCTACTCGACTTCTTCTCCTCCCAAGTCACTGGTGTAATATTCACAAGTGTAGTTTTTTGCGTTCACCGGCGGATATGTTGCGTTTATAATCTACCTTGTTTCTGGAGGTTTACTTCATCTGCTTGTTACCCTCAAAGCAGACAAGGAACTGAGTGATGGATCTTACCCTTGTCAAGCGATGATATCAGCCAATTGATTTAGGAACAGTCAAGCTCTGCTTTCATTGATGAATTTCTCCATTAAAAAGCATATGGCTTTCTTAAGGCTAAAAATGTAGCAAGTACCAATTTGAAAACTGAAACTAGGTTCAAGTACCAATTGAAAAAGGTATAAATATCACTAAAAATCATAAAGCTAAACTGAGGTGCACGGTAGTATATTAACCCAAGACGTAACGGCGGCGTTCTTAGGGTTTTATACATTTTTTTTTTCATTCAGTTTGACGCAGAGTGCAAACCTATTTCTGGTTCGATACAAAACAAATTCTCCCTCTTTGCTGTTCAATTACTTCGCCTCTGCCCGTGCCACCGTAGTTGCCATCATGGCACGGGGCTCGTAACCCTCACCGTTGAAACCGTAGCTTGCGTCTCATAACTTAAGCTTTTAATGAGACTCTTTTGGTATTCAGCGTTAAAATTGTATTTCAATGGAATTCATACCACATTCTTAAGCAAAGTTCGGAAATATCTCCAATTTCAATACAAAAGCTTTACTGTGATGCCATGAAATTGTGGGTCTGGCTTTATTATTTTCTTATTGTGATTGCTTCTCTAATAGGACTCTATTCCGCACCGCTGAAGATGGTGATTTTTGTTGGTAGGTCCATTCCGTGAGCACTGACTGGTGCATGAATAAGGTTGAAGAGAATGTAAATTATCCTTTATTTTAGAGTTTTTAAACGGTGAATGTATTTTTCAAGTTTATTGGAAATTATTTATAAGTATGTACTAGTTCTAGTCCTAGTGTGTCCACCGATTCAGTACTGCCTACTTCGATTTTAACCTATTACAGGACTAGAACTCCAATCTATTTATTTTATAGAAAGACACATAGATTGATGCTTTTGTTGATTGTGTGTTGCTAAGTGATTTTTTATATACTATATTTAACTCTTAAGTTGATATTAATGGTTCACAGGTTAAACAAATGCCAACGGAGCATTTGATGGCAATAATTGATGAACTGTTAATGCAGACCTGCAGGTTAATTAGAATTTTAAAACATCTTACGGAAATGTTTTGGAAGATTTCTGGTCCGTTCATCAACCTACATTTCTAATACCACTGCAATTGTACGTCTTCCTTTAGATCATTCAAACTCTTTCAATATAAATTGTTTTCTTGTTTAAGTTTGCTTGCTGAACATAGTGTGAAGCCTCCATACCTTCGCAACTTATAAGTTGCTGCAATGGAAGTTTAGCCATCTACACGACAGTTTATTACAGTGTGTGCATGCAAATTTTTCTAAAAATATTTTTAACAGAAAAAAGAAATGTGTCGACATTTATTAATCACATCAAAAAAAATTGAAAACAAAAAACGATGAAGTGAAGAAAAACGCCCGAACCCAGCATCAGAATAGTCAAACTGGGGTATTATTAATTTATTTTCTTCTTATCTGTTGGGAAATAACCGAGAACGAGTAATTTCCCTATAACCAGATTAGTGAGAATGCGAAATAAAAGAGGAAAAATAATATCCGAAATTGATACAAAGTTCAGCCAATTTACTTACGTCTCCGGACTGCTGCAGATTTTTTACTAAGAGGAAAATTTACAGGTGTTTACAAACACTCACCACTCACAGAAAACTCTTAGCATTGGGAGAAAGAAAATGATTGGTATGGTTTTGAAGCTAAATGAGCTAGGGTATTTATAGTTGAAGCTTAAGAATCTTGTAAATACCCTAAAGTCTAGGGATTAATTGTGATTATCCCATTATCATTTTTCAACAAACATCTATTAAACTTTGAAAAACTATTTTTCAAAGAAGCATTTACCAAACTTTGAAAACCATTTTCAAAAAACTTTACCAAACTTTGAAAATACGAAATTTTTAATTGCCAATTCACCCCCTCTTGGCCGATTCCGTCGATCGATTAACTCAACAATTGGTATCAGAGCCTAACTCATTTGAAGGTTTAATCGCCTCTTAAGTTGATTCGGGAAGAGTTATATCGATTATTAAAGTCATCAATGGCCTCCGCTTCAAACTTCGACTCCGGTCTCGATTCGATGCCCGTCAACAAGCCTCATTTCTTCAATGGAGCTAACTATGCCTATTGGAAGAATAGAATGATGTACTTCATTCAAGCAAGTGACATGGGAGCATAGAATGCTGTAGAAGAAGGATACATCAAACCTCTCACTCATCCAAGGTTGTGGAGTGAAGGAGAGACAAGAATGTTCCAGCTCAACTCCAAAGCCATCCATATTATTTTGTGCTCTTGGACCAGATGAATACGGAAGAGTTTCATCGTGTACAACCTCCAAAGAAATATGGGACAAGCTTCAAGTCACACATGAAGGTACATATGAGGTAAAGAAATCAAAAATTAGTATTCTAACGCATAGCTATGAAAATTTCAGGATGAAACCAAATGAAGACATCAAAGCTATGACGGATAGATTTTCAACGATTGTCAATGGTCTCAAATCATATGGAGAGATCATCTCAAATGAAAAGCTTGTGAGGAAGTTAGTCTACTCCATCCCAAAATCATGGCAATCAAAGAAGACGGCAATCATCGAGTCTAAGGACCTATCGTCCTTAACTCTTGAAGAACTTATCGGTTCACTCCTCACTCATGAGATGATGCTTGAAGATGAGGTGGACCTTGATAAAGTTGAAGAGACACCAAAGGAAAAGGAGAAGAAGAAAAATATTGGAGTTGCTCTCAAATCCATAAAAGATGAGAGTGATTCTAATAATGATGATGACGACGAGGAAATGGCATTGTTTGCCAAACGGTTCAGAAAAATGATGAGACCTTACCAAGAAAGAAAATTCAAACGAAACGAAGGCCTAAAAAATGAACCAAAAGAAAAGGACCCAATCATTTGCTATGAATGCAAAAAGCTGGGGCATGTCAAATATGATTGCCCACAATTGAAGAAAAAGGGTCAATCAAAGAATAAGCACAAGGCTCATGTGGCTACATGGAGCGATGAAGAAAGTTCCGATGAAGAGGAACAAGAAGTAGCAAACTTGTGCTTGATGGCATTCGGGGAATATTCTAAGGTAACCTCTAACTCATCCGATTTTGATGATTTATCTTATGATGAGTTATTTGAGGAGTACAATGGGTTGGCTTCGGATTATGAGAAATTGTTTTTAAAATATAAAAATGATGTTTCAAAATTGAAAATTGAAAACAAACTCATATCCAAAACCAACAACGATCTTGAAAGTAAAACCAAAGATTTGCAAATCAAACTAGAAGAGTTTGAAAAGAAAATTTTAGATTTGCAAAATTTACTTTCAAAGATCAATGATGATCATCAAAAGAAAATTGATGATCTTAAAACTTCTTTTGATAAAGTTGGAACAAAACATTTTGAAAAAGGTGGAAATTCAAAATCCAACTTTGTTAGAAAAAGTTTTAGAAACTACAATAATCATAGAGGTCCCCAAATAACCTCTAATGGAAAAATCATTAGAAGTATGTGGGTTCCTAAAGAACTCATTACTACTAAAGATAAAAATATCCTACACAAATGAATACCTAAGGGGACTAGGATTTTGGAAACTAATGAATATGGACCCAAAAGAATTTGGGTACCAAAAATCAAAAATTAATCTATGTTTGTAGGGAAAGGATCATTGCTACAAGGCACGGGAAACAAATTCAAATTCATGGTACCTTGATAGTGGATGCTCAAGACATATGACCGGAGAAAAAAGCCGGTTCATTGGCTTAACGCCAAAAATGGAGGAGAAGTGACTTTTGGAGACAATTTAAAAGGTCACATTGAAGGTATTGGTACAATAGGTAATACCTCTTCCATACAAATTAAGAATGTTTTATATGTGAATGGATTAAAGCATAATCTATTGAGTATTAGTCAATTATGCGATAAAGGATTCAATGTCTTATTTGAAATTAATGGTTGTAAAGTCATTGACATTGCATCTAATCGGATTATGCTTGTTGGTCATAGAATAGGAAACATTTACATGGTGCATTTAGATTCTATTGATATGACTAATTTATGCCTAGTTACTAAGGATGAGCATGATAGTTGGTTATGGCATAGGAGACTAGGTCATGCTAGTATGAGTGTTTTGCAACGGTTAATTCAAGGAGACTTAGTAAGAGGGTTGCCTAAGCTTAAATTTGATAATGATAAAATATGTGATGCATGTGCTAAAGGAAAACAAAAGCGAGTTTCTTTTAAATCTATTAATGATGTATCAACTAGTAGAGTATTACAATTGATCCATTTAGATCTTTTTGGGCCAACTAGAACTACTAGCTTGGGAGGAAAACAATATGCATTTGTCTTGGTAGATGACTACTCTAGATACACTTGGGTTCTATTCTTAAGTACTAAAGATGAAGCATTAGAAAATTTCATCACATTTTCAAAAATAATCCAAAATGAAAAAGGTTACTCTATCACTAGTGTTAGAAGTGATCATGGAACTGAATTTGAAAATCGGGATTTATTGAGTTTTGTAATTCTAATGGTATTAGCCATAATTTTTCAGCACCTAGAACCCCTCAACAAAATGGAGTTGTTGAGAGGAAAAATCGAACTTTAGAAGAAATGGCTAGAACCATGTTTTGTGAAAATAATTTGCCAAAATATTTTTGGGCGGAAGCCACAAATACCGCTTGTTATGTTGTAAATCGAGTAATGATTAGGCCAATTTTAAAGAAAACTCCATATGAAATTCTCAAAAATAAAAAGCCTAACATTAGCTATTTTCATCCTTTTGGATGTAAATGTTTTGTTTTAAACAACGGTAAAGAAAACCTTGGCAAATTTGATGCTAAAAGTGATGAAGGAATTTTCTGGGTTATTCCTTAAATTCTAAAGCTTATCGTGTATTTAATAAAAGAACTTTAGTTGTAGAAGAGTCTATACATGTTGTTTTTTATGATAATCCCCTTCCGAGGAAGGATTCTTCTGTTAATGATGATGCAGGTATTGTACAAGCAAATGACGTTAGACATGACGTTGGAGAATCATCATCAAAGGAAGAAACAAAAGATGAGGAAACTCATGATCCCCTCGAGAATCCAACCGTGAAGAAAGGGAAGTATCTTTTCCAAGAGAGTACAACTATGTCAAGGATGGTGAAATTATAGGTGATCCATCAAAAGGGGTAACTACTCGATCTTCTCTTAGAAATATCTGTAATTATGTTTCATTTATTTCATGCATAGAGCCTAACAACATCAAAGAAGCATTAAAAGATGAACTTGGATTAGGCTATGCAAGAAGAATTAAATCAATTTGAGAGAAGTAAAGTATGGACATTAGTTGAAAGGCCTAGTAATAAATCTGTAGGTACTAGATGGGTTTTTAGAAATAAACTTGATGAAAGTGGTAATATGAGGAACAAGGATAGACTTGTGCTCAAGGCTATACTCAGAAGAGGGCATAGACTATGATGAAAATACGCTCCCGTAGCTAGGATGGAAGCATTAGAATGTTATTAGCATTTGCATGTTTCAATGAATTTAAATTATATCAAATGAATGTTAAAAGTGCATTTTTAAATGGTTTTATAAAAGAAGAAGTGTACGTGGAACAACCTCCAGGTTTTGAAGATTCAAATTTTCCGGATCATGTTTTAAAATTGATAAAAGCTCTTTATGGTTTAAAACAAGCTCCTAGAGCTTGGTATGAAAGATTGTCAAATTTTTTAATTGAAAAAGGTTTTTTAAAAGGAAAGGTTGACGCTACATTGTTTTTAAAGAGAAAAGGTAAAGATTTATTAGTAGTTCAAATTTGTTGATGATATAATATTTGGTTCTACTAATGATGTTCTTTGCCAAGAATTTTCTAAGCTAATGCAAAGTGAGTTTGAGATGAGCATGATGGGGGAGCTCTCATTTTTCTTGGGACTCCAAATCAAGCAAAGAAAAGATGGCATCTTCATTAATCAAGCTAAGTACATCAAAGATATGCTCAAGAAGTTTGGACTGGAAAATGGGAAACCTCATAACACTCCAATGAGCTCTTCAACAAAGCTTGACTTAGATGAAGGAGGTAAATGTGTAGATGTTAAATTATATAGGTCAATGATTAGCTCTTTGCTTTATCTAACCGCAAGTAGACCGGATATTATGTTTAGTGTTTGCTTGTGTGCTAGGTTTCAATCATGTCCTAAAGAATCACATTTACTAGCTGTTAAGAGAATCTTTAGATACCTTAAGGACACTCCTAGTTAGGACTTTGGTATCCTAGAGACTCTAGCTTTAGCTTGCATGCCTTTTCTGATGCGGATTATGGAGGATGCAAATTAGATAGGAAAAGCACTTCCGGTACTTGCCAATTCCTTGGAAATATGCTGATTTCTTGGTTTTCAAAGAAACAAAATTGTGTTGCATTATCTACCACTGAAGCGGAATACATTTCAGTCGGTAGTTGTTGTGCACAAGTTTTATGGATGAAACAACAACTTTTTGATTATGGAATTGAAGTAGGTACCATTCCTATCAAGTGTGACAATACTAGTGCTATTTGTCTCACTAAAAATCCCATCCAACACTCTAGAACTAAGCACATTGAAATAAGACATCACTTCATTAGAGACCATGTCACTAAGGAAGATGTAGTTCTAGAATATGTTGATACTTTGCATCAATTAGCGTATATCTTACAAAACCCTTAGACAAGGAAAGGTTTGGACACTTAGAAGAGAATTAGGTTTAACTAACCTATCTTCACTTAGTGTTTAAAATAATTTAGCACTTTTAATAAATACTGAAAAATGCTTATATAATAATTTTGATTGCATTCTTGCTATTAGTTAGGGGGAGTTTATGATTCTTAGTGAAAATTAATTTTATGTTCAAATAATGTTTAAAGATTAATTTAATTGTTTGAACATAATTATTTTTCAATATGAGTTGCCTATACCTAGAGAAGATTAATTTAGCATTTATGTGCTTAAAAGTCGGATTTTAGCATTTGGTGCAGAGGGAATCGATCCCCATGGGGAACCGATTCCCCTTTGAAGGGGAACCGATTCCCCCACAGGGGAATCGATACCCCTGGGGTTCTGTTAAAATCGGGCAAGAACACCCAAAACCCCAAAACCCTAAAAACTATTCCGCCGTTCTCTCCTCAAACACTCAAATCTCCATTCTTGCCTCAAATCATTGATTTTAATCGGAAATCACTTCAAATATCATCTCCTAAACTTGCAATCATCATTAAAATCGTGCAAACAACATCTAAATCCCCTCAATCTTCATCTTTCGAGGTAAATTTTTCTAAACTCTCTATTTCATTGATTTTGAACATAGGATTAGTTTTAATTAGTTCTAGGTTGAAATAGTGATCGGGCATTGATTGTTTAGTGATTAGAAACTAGATGTTACAACTAATTTCATCAAAAACACAAAAATTTTCCAAAAATTTTAAATTTTCAAAATTAAAAAAAAAATTATTGTTGTTTTTCAAATCATTGCGTTTTGATTAAATTATGTTATTGTTATGAAAACTATACATATATTGTTTCTCAAAACCATATTTTTTTTAAAAGTTTTTCAAAAACTTTGCCCATTAGGATTGATTTAGAGAACCTTGAAATATTGAGGACTCAATTGAGTTTTGGGATTAATTGACTCGGCTTACATAGCCAATACATTCGGATTAGATAATGAAGGGATTTCAAATGAAAAACAGGTTTTAGGATCTCGTTATAAAAGAAGGGATAGTGCAAGTGTCCTAGACCTTCATGAACGTTTTCTTCATCTAATGATTTCTTGGTGGTTTCGACCATCTGGAGGTCGTTATTCTACTCTTAGAGCCTTAGATCTTTGGTGGTTACATTGTTTCGAAACAATATTAAAATCAACCTACCTCAGATTATTTTTGTTGAAATTGTTGAAACCGTAAATCTTGTTCCTAATAAAAAACTTTGTTCATCTCTTGTTTACGGTTGTATTTTGAGTAATCTGTTTTCCAAAGCTGGGCTTAGAGTCGGTCTAGATGCCGTTTTCCTCTTAAGAAACAAATTAACATTCTTTCCTTAACGAGAGCGGGATGGATTAAGGATAAGGAAACCGGGGAATGGGTTCGAACTTCTGCAACTACTCCGGGAGCTAGTTCTTCACAAGCTCCACCCGAAGCTGACGAAGATCTCGAGCTTGAGCAACTAATGCGAGACATCGATGAAGCTGAAGCTGAACCTGAGCAGGCCGAGGAGCAGCCCGAAGAGCAAGCACAACAATCGACTCAAATGCCTCCATATTTTCAATCTTTTATGGAGACATTTGATTACCGATATGCGACCATGAATTCGCGCTTTATTTCTATAGAGTCCCATTTATCCACAATGATAGCTCAACAATTAGAAATTCTTCGGGAAATGCGTGCAAATAATGAAGCAACCAACGCACGTATTAATGACCTCACTAACGAAATGGCCGCTATGCGAGCTCGTTTTCCTCCTCCTAATCCGGATATATGATTAAATGTTTTACTTTGTTTTCCAAACTTATTGTTTTAACATTTTGAATTTTTGGGATGTTTGAATTTGAGGATTGTGAATTTGTTTGGATTTATGGATGGTTTGAACTTATATGTTGGTGTGATTATTTATTATTGCATCATTACATCATTATTAGCAATATGACCAATTTTGCCATATCACATTATTTATGAATATTGATTACGGAACTAATGGCTAACGTTTCTCTTAATTGTGATCTTAGCAGCTTATGCATATATATACCTAATCAATTGGCTTAATATTTTTCACGTTTATTTGAATCTTTTTGATTTAACAAAAAGGGGGAGAAGTGTGTTTTAAGTGTGTTTTTAAAATGATGATAAATGGGAGAAGTGTTAAAGTAAGGGGGAGTAATTTCAAAACTTGATTTCAAAAATCTTAAAATTAATAAAATGTTTTGTTATATCAAAAAGGGGGAGATTGTTGAAAACATTTTGATATTTTGATATAACAAATTAAGTTAAATGAATTTTAAGATTTTCCAAAATGATTTTCTAAGTATATTCGATATAATTATTCGAATATCAAAACATTACTCAAAATATTTCAAAAATCATTTTTAATCCTTACTTAAGTGTAAAATTAAGTTTTAATCTTAAAACACTTTCAAAATAATCTTTCGAAGTATTTCGAACCATTTCAAAGCCAAAAATTCCAGATTGCTCAGAGGGAACCGATTCCCCCATGGGGGTACGATTCCCCCCTGAATGGTTTGGCTCTGAGATTTCCAGAATGCTCGGAGGGAACCGATTCCCCATAGGGGGTACCGATTTCCCCCCTGTTCAACGGTCGAAATATTTGAATTTTACACTTAGGGAACGATTCCCCATAGGGGGTACGATTCCCCCACGCTCAAACTGTTTTATTAATTGTTTTCACACTAAAACGGCTATATGATCTTCACTAATCATCCCAACGTTCAGAAGAGATTCAAGGTGTATTTAAACAGTTCTGAAGCCCTGATCAACAAGAAATCATAGAGAACAAGAGAGAAGCATCAAACACCAAGTTTGTGCAAATCAAGCTAATTTTCCTTTCAATATTCATTTTGCTTTCAAGAACACCATTTGTGCTCATTTGTAATTATCTTGAGTGTTATTTTCTTGTTCTAGAATTGTGCAAACATCTTACCTTGTGAGTTTTCTTGTAAGTTTGCAAATTTGTAATCTTCTCTTTGGGAAAAAGAGTGTTCTCAAGAGTTGGGGTATACTCTTGAGGGATTTTGTAAGGTTATCTCTTTGGCCTCAAAAGAAAGAACAAATTAGTGAATTTGTTAGAAAACCCTTAGTGTGGATAGCTAAGGTAGTGGACGTAGACTTTGTTTGAGAAAGTCGAACCACTGTAAATCGCTGTGCAATTACTTTCAATTTTTCTGCAAAAGCTTCCACGAAATTTTTAATTGCCAATTCACCCCCTCTTGGCCGATTCCGTCGATCGATTAACTCAACATCTTCCAAGAAACTTTGGAGCCAAACCATCTCCTTGCTGGCTTCCGTAACAACAACATATTCTACTTCAATGTGGAGAGCAACTATCTTCTGTAGTTGAGAAACCCAACTCACTGCAGTACCTCCTAGAGTATAGACATACCCTGTATGCTCCTTTTAATGTCAACATTTCAGCTAAGTCAGCATCTACATAGCCTGTCAGTATCGTATCCACCTTCGAACGAAGTGCTTTGTTTGTAGTAACCCGCAGATATGAGGATCCATTTGACAGCTTCCCAGTGTACTTTGTCCGATTATTCATGTACCTGCTAACAGCTCCACTGCTGAGCAATATCTGGTCTGGTACAAACCATGACTACATCAGACTTCCAATTGCTTAGACATACGACACCTTCACCATGTGCACATTTTCCTCCGTCTTTGGTGATGTTCTTTAGAGAGTCTAAATGAACACTAAAGGTGTACTATAGTTTAGCATCTTGATGTTGAATCTGGAGAGTACTTTGTTGATGTACTCAGCCTGTGATAACATCAAAGTCCCTGACTTTGTGTCTCTCTGATCCTCATCCCAAGAATCTACTTTGCAGCGACCAGATCTTTTATAGCAAACTGTTTCGACAATTTTGCTTCAAGTTTATAATCTTGCATCTGAGCCTGCAATGAGCATGCCATCAACATACAATAATAAAAAATGAAGATGAAGCCTTTTGGCTGCCTCATATAGATTTCTCCTTCAATCACCATGAAGGAAAGCTGTCTTTACATCTAACTGCTCAAGATGTAAATTCTTGCAGCTATAATTTTCAACACCAGTATGATTGTAGACATTTACGACTAGAGAGAAAATTTCATTGTAGTCAATACCTTATTTTTGCTGAAAGCCTTTGACAACCAATCTTGCTTTGTAGCGTAGCATCGTGCTCTCATCTTTCATGGAAGACTCCCACTTGATTGAATCCTCCACCTGCATGCTTCATCATAGCACTCTGGTTCACCATGTCAGTCTGTAACAAGTAGTGCAAAGAAGGCGAATAACGCTGGGTGTTTAGGAATTTGGAGCGTCTTAGTTCTGGTGTGCCTGGTTCTTCTTGAACTGCTTCAGGACTGATCTGAACATCATTTCAGAAAATCTCTCGAACTCAGCAAATTCTTTATTTCAGCTTCAATATTGAGCTACTTGATTTTATGGTTGACATGTCTTTGTACATCACATTCTCATTGAAAATGACATCTCTGCTTCTGATGATCTTCCGATTTTCGTAGTCCCAAAATCGGTAATCGAACTTATCACCACCATAACCAACAAAGGCACATTTGTTGGACTTAGCATCAAGTTTACTTCTTTCAGCAGAGTCTATGTGTACATAAGAAATACAACCAAACACTCTTAAGTGTGAAAGGTTTATTTATTTCTTGCTCCAAAATTCCTCCGGTATTCCACCATTCAAGGGAACTGAGGGCCTACGTTGATTAGGTAAGCTGTAGGTTGATAGCTTCAGCCCATAGAAACTTGGGTAATCCGACATGTATCCTCATGTTTCTGGCATGTTCATTCAGAGTTCTGTTCATGCACTATGCTACGCCATTCTGTTGCAGTGTCATGAGAACTGTTATCTCCATGTTGATCCCATTGTTTGCGCAGAAATCTCTGAATCTTCTATTTTTGTACTCTCTTCCATTGTCAGATCTCAACCGCTTGACTTTCAAATCAGTCTTATTTTCCACCATGACCTTCCATTTTCTGAAGGTATCAAAGACTTCTGATTTCTTCTTCAGAAAATAAACTCACATCTTCCTTGTAGAATCATCGATGAAGGTGACATAATATAATGAGCCTGCAAGAGATGGAAGTGGAGATGGTCCCCATACGTCAGTATGAACCAACTCTAACTTTTCTGCCTTGAGTGTCTTGCCAATCTTTGCAAAACTGACTTTCTTTTGTTTGCCAAAGACGCAATCCTCGTATAGTCCGACATCTACACTCTTTAGATCTGATATCTTCCCTTTTGACAAAAGTGTATTCATCCCTTTCTCGCTCATATGGCCAAGCCTTTGGTTCCATATGTTTGATTTTCCATCAGCATCTGCTACTGCAATGATATTCTCTAAATTTGAAGTTACATAGAGAGTATCAGTCTTCTTACCACGAGCAATGACGAGTGCTCCTTTGGTAATCTTTCATTCACAGCTTGAAAAAGTTGTATTATATCCTTCTCCATCAAGCTGTCCTACAAAAATCAAATTTCTTTTGAGGCCAGGAATATGTCTTACTCCTTTTAGCATCCAGGTGGTCTGGTTTGACAACTTTAATCGGATGTCTCCTTTTCCGACGATCTTCAAGGTTTCATCATCAGCTATATGAACCTTCCCAAAATCACCACTGACATAGTTCTCCATGATTTCTCGGCATGGGATGGAGTGGAAAGATGCTCATGAATCCAAGATCCATGATTCAATCAGACTGTTGACGCTTAGAATCATGGCATCACTTGTATCCTCTATCACGTTGGCAGATTCCTGTGCGCCGATATTTTTCTTCGGTGCTCGACAATCTTTTTTAAAGTGACCCTTCTTGCCGCAGTTATAACAGGTAAAATTTTTCTTTCATGTTCTTGATTTTCCCCTTCTGGATTTGGATCTGCCACGATTTGAATTTCTTTCTGAAGTTCTCCCTCTGAACTCCTTGTGCAAGGCTGAGGAGGTTGATGCTTCACCCGATTCTCTTCGTCAAATTTCTTCGCTTAGTACCAGATCCCGAACATCGTCGAATTTCAATTTACTATTTCCCGACGAGCTACTAACTGCTGTAACAGTAGCATTCCAACTATCTGGTAGAGATGATAAGAGAATTAAAGCTCGAACTTCATCATCGAATTCAATTTCGACGGAACTCAACTGGGTTGTGATTGTGTTGAGTTCATTTAGGTGTTGAGCCACCGATGCCCCTTCCGCCATCCGCAAATTGAACAATCGCTTCATCAAATGAACTTTGTTTGAGGCCGATGGCTTCTCATACATATTGGAGAGAGCCGCCATAAGACCCGTCGTGGTCTTTTTCTTTGCTATGTTGAAAGCAACATTGCGGGATAACGTCAGTCGGATAACTCCGAGGGCTTGTCTGTCGAGAAGAGACCAGTCTTCATTCTTCATGCCATCTGGTTGCTTTCCTGAGAGAGGTTGATATATATTTTTCTGATACAGAAAATCTTCAGTCTACATCTTCCAAAAGCCAAAGTTCGCACCATCGAACTTTTCAATTTTCACATTCCCTTCGTCTGCAACCATCGCTCCCACTCGAATCTGGCTTCTTTGGATCGTTCTGACAAATTTTGCGAACCGTTGTGTATTAGAACACCTCCGTCGACAAATTCGTATCGCCGATAAAATTACAATATTCACAAAATTCACTATTTACATGAATAGTAACCTCGCAAAAATTGAAAAAATTCACAACCAAAAGCTCTGATTACTAGTTGTTGGGAAATAAACCGAGAACAAGTAATTTTCCTATAACCAGATTAGTGAGAATGCGAAATAAAAGCGGAAAAATAATACCCGAAATTGATAACGGAGTTCATCCAATTTTGCTTACGTCTCCGGACTGCTGTAGATATTTTACTAAGAGAGAAAATTTACAGGTGTTTACAAAACACTCACTACTCACAAGAAAGCTTTCTAGTATTAGGAGAAAGAAAATGATTTTGGGATGGTTTTGAAGCTAAATGAGCTAGGATATTTATAGTTGAAGTTTAAGGACTTAATCTTGTAAATATCTTAAAGTCTAGGGATTAATTGTGATTATCCCATTATTATTTTTCAATAAACATCTATCAAACTTTGAAAAACTATTTTTCAAAAAAAACATTTACCAAACTTTGAAAATCATTTTCAAAAAAACATTTACCAAACTTTGAAAATTATTTTTTCAAAATTAGTTGTCAAACTTTGAACTTAATTTTTAACAATACTTTCAACATCATCAAAAATTAAGAGACCAAAGCAAAAACACCCCAGAATTCACAGGCTGCATTAAGGTACCATTTCTTCTTTCCGTTTACTTTTTCATGTTCTTTTACTGTAGAATATCTGTTTACTACTCACTTTTAATTTTGATATACGCATTTCGATCCTCGTTTAATTTCCCTTATTTTCATTTGCTATATATAGATGTATCGGAGGTTGACCGTTACATGAAAAGCAACCCGTTTTTTTTTGGGGTTTGTTTCTGACACACACAATGTGAAATTCTGAAACAAAATGAAGAACATTACTTTGAAGTTACCGACTTGCAGGAATTGGTCAAAAGATAATGGTTAAAGGAATTTTCTAGAACCTTACACCTTATGAAATGTTTGCTTGAATCATATCATCTCAATGCAATAACATAAGTTTGTTTGTTTTATATCCCATTTCAGATTGGACAGCGAGGAGACCATAGGCGTTATAAGAGGCGAGACAGGTTTCGAAAGGTGCTCAGCTATGGCAGCGCATATCCAACGGTTAATTAATCGAGGGTGGAGGGTACAGGTTAAGTTCGTACCGAGAGAACGTAACTCAGTGGCCGATGGCCTTGCTGGTATGGCGTGGAACGCTACCGTGGGGATGCAATTGTCCCAAGAACCTCCGGCGGCATTGCAAACGACCTGGCTTGAGGAGAGTCGGGATATGAACCTGGTTTAAAACCGTTATCGCTCTTTGTAATAAAAAAAATTAATGTTATTTTAGTTATTTAATTTTGTTAAATTCTCAGCCTTTCGTTCTAGTTTTTTTTTACACTTAGTTATTTAAATTTGAAATTGTAAATCTATTAGCATCTTTATTAAGTTTTAGATTTTAGTTATTTAAGATTTTGAGCATATTTCCAGATTGATATGGAATAATGTTTTAAACACTGGGATTTGCCCACAAAAGAGATAAAATGTTCCAAAACTTAGATTAAGTTTACAATGCATAATCATCCTGGATTTGAGTCAACAAAAGCGTATAAAACAGGGATTTTTTTTTTACAAAATGTAATTTGTTAACTACACCAGTGGAGATCATCTGGCCTCACCAACCCTCAATGTTGAGAAAACTTGGCTAGCAGTTACACCTGAACTGTCGTCAAACACTACAGTTGCATCTTCTTCGTCATTCAAAGGTAACAAACGAAGAAATGGCGTCCTGAATTCTAATGAAGCATTAGTTGTACTATCTTCATACGGTCCACCGTTCATTGGACTTAACTGAAGATGCAATGCGTACTCTAAATCGCACAACACGTCCCGCATAATCGGCCTTTCTCTATCAGATGGCCTTAAACACTTTTCGGCTGTCTCAGCAAACTTCCCTAATGAGCTGGGGTTAATTGTATCCACTAGCATTGGATCAATTATCTTCTTAAGTTGTCCATTCCTCAGCCAAAGCATTCCCCATTCAGCTAAGTTCACTTCTTCCCTCCTATTCGAGGGGATAATGGTCAGCCTGGCACAGAGTACTTCGAGAAGCACCACTCCAAAAGAGTAGACATCGGATTTATCCGTCAATTGCAGTGATTGGAAGTATTCGGGGTCGAGATACCCGAAATTACCTTTGATGTTAGCACTGTGTTCAACATCAGGAAGGACTAATTTGGAGATACCGAAATCAGCAACTTTCGCTGCTAACTGTTCATCAAGTAGGATGTTTGTGAACTTAACATCACGGTGAATGATTCCTCCAGCTGAACCGGTGTAGGTAATTAAGTCCTTTGGCTGCACCAATGCAAATTTCAAGCCGAGCACTGTACGATTTGTCGAGAGAGGGAGTTGAGTACTAGAGATTATCTCTAAGGGTACCCCTCCCATGAACTCATACACCAATATCATTTCCAATCCTTCATCGCATTATCCTATTAATGAAACAAGGTGACGATGGCAAATTCGGGAAAAGACAACAATCTCTGTCTGAAATTCTAAAAGGCCTTGGCCATGTCCTGGTTCACTCCTTTCGACGAGAACTTTCTTACCATGAAACAATCATTCATAGACTTTTCCAAATCCACCTTCTCCAATCAACAAACTGGAATCAAGCTCTTGGTCGATTGCTCAATTTCATAATAAGGTATTCTAAGAGCAAGATTCAAGTTGGAAGGGGACATGTTGGCTGAAGATTGTGCAGGCTTTGCTTTCCTGCTCTACAAAACCACAAGTACTGCCACTATCAAAATAATAACAAATGCACCCCCAACAACTGAACCAACAATAGCAAAGAGATTACTCCTTTTACTTGCAATCTTCTCTGCAGGCAAAATAATCTTCACTGAATATATTGCCCCAAGTCCTATTTTTTCCTGAGAATCGGACCCATGGCCCATGCTTATGTTCATGGTTCCAGATTCATCAGAATCAACCACAAAATCGAAGTAAAACGGAGTTGCCAACTGAATCGTTTGCTCATACGGACTGGACAAACTTGTTGTAGATAGAGAGAATAAAGACAATCGAATCAAAAGAATCAGCAATTATTTCACAAAAATGCAAGCGAACAAAGTGTCTAGAACTCTTACTCACATTAAAGCTCTAAGTTATATTGGACAGATTCAATTGCCTGCTCTCTTCTACATTCATTTCCTGTGCAGTCCTATAAATAGGACTTGGGGCAATATATTCAGTGACATTTCCTAATTGGTATTCAGGCTCACCACCAAAAAATGAACTAGCAGCTCTTGGATTAAATAAGAAACCATCATCTGGTATCCAGTTCCTCCACAATGTATCATTCTCTGGTGTGAGGATAGACCCTCCAACATTGATCCTATAAAGGGTATGTAGAACATGAGATTGCGAACGGTCGAAAGAATTTCCACGTCCGGCCGCCGGAGTAATGAGCGGAACATTATCGTTTATGAACTTTTCAGGGCAAGAAAGACTTCAATGGCATTTATAAAAGCTAGATTTGATCCTTCAGTAGGTACAAAGTGAATTCTAAATCTTCCTGCTCTAACATTGACCAAAAATTCCCTGATGACAAGTAAACCAGGATTGTTTTTGAAATTGAAATTTGACAATAGACTAAACTCTGAATCTACAACACTGAATATATCGCTGGCTAGATTGGTAGAAGATGAAGGAACAAAGAAATAGTGACGTGCAAAGTATGCGCCGCTTTCTTTCATCGTAAACTCGTAAAATGAAGGTTGTCGATAGGTTCTTGCGGACCAGTAGAATGGAGACATGCCGGCCGAGGGACTCCTATCTTGGACAGTGCTGCTGCCTTGTCCTACGAAGAAGGAAACGCCAGAACGCCGGTCGCCGACAAAGTTGTGACCATTGTTGTCGTTGACGTTGGAATTTGACCCACTGTTGATGAAGTACTCAGAAGAAGGCGTGTAAGCTGATGAGGAAGGTAGTACAAGAAGAAAGATAAATTGTTGGAACATAAGCTTTTTCATTGGAGAGAAATGAGATGTTTGTATTGTAACTCTGGAGGTCATCATGTTAGGACACTTTAAAACAGAGTAAAGGTGGTGCGAATCAATCAGGAATATGATCAGTTAAAGTAAAATAGAGAAGTGAAGGCAAAAGGATAAATTACACCATGAGTCATTAGGAAAAAGGGTAAATTACACCATGAGTCACAGATGTAACACCCATTTCTTGTATACGTTTTTGTACATAAGTCACAAATGTCACATGACTTTTAGAACATTTCTTTATTTGTAAAACTCATAAAATTTTGTTTTGAAAATAAAATAAAATATTTTGATATAGTAATAAAACATTCTTTGTAACATATTATCAAAACTTATCACTTTAATACATTTCATAGCATTAATATATGCCAACAAATTTTCAAAATAGACATGATTGTCCTACTGTTACTGATGAGTCAACCTTGGATTGATGATAGTTGCTGATGTACTCCTTAATCGACTAGTCTTTGCTCTTACCTACGCGTGAAATTAACACACGTTAAGTATTTACTTAGTGAGGTAATATAATGTAAATAAACTGCAATTCATACATAAGCATATCATGGCTATTGAAATACGAACTAAATCGTATACTTCATAAGAATCAGTTAACAATCTCAGTTAAACCAAGTTTCTTTCATATAGTCATCGAAACTATTCTTAGTATGCCCAACATACTTATTTTTTCTGTATATTTTTCCCAATTATCCTTTATTTTGCTCAATGTATGTTAAATGAGAATGTAAGGTACATGCATTGCACCGAAGTGTTGAAATGGTCATTCACCTTTTATGAATACCATGAGTGGCACCCTTTATGTTGAAAATGTACCGTTATGCATTTAACTTTCATTAGTGACACCTTTTATGCCGAAATGCACCGTTATGCATTTAACTTTTATTAGTGACACTTTTTATGCCGAAATGCACCGTTATGCATTTAATTTTCATTAGTGGCACATTTTATGCCGAAATGCACCGTTATACATTTAACTTTCATTAGCGGCACCTTTCATGCCGAAATGCACCGATTTAAACATTTATTTTGGCAACATCGATAACCATTGCACAAAATCAACATTCATCCATTCATTTTAGAGCAATTCATACTCTAAAACTTATTCATAATATCATTTCTACACACACACGTTATGAAAATATACCAAAATGTTGTATAACATACATTTAAAAAAAACATTTGAGGTAGACTCATTGCGAGTCTTCCTCCTTTTATACAAGTAAAATAAATGCACTCACATGATATGCCTCACTAGTATGCTTTAATGATTTCCGACTTATCTTTTCCCTTTTTCTTGCTTGACTCAGGAGCTTGGTTATGATCTTTGGCTATGGGGAGAGCACGGTCACGGGGAAGAAGAAGGAGAAGAAGAGAACTTTGCTAGCTTTTCCCCATTTCTCCAAACCAACTTATTAAATATCCCCTTTTAAAAGAATATTAAATTCATTCATTCTAAAAGACTAAATTATCCTTCCATTCTTCCATTCTTACTAATTAGTCTTAAACACAATTTCTAAATCATTTCTTATAATTTATCATTTATTCAATTTAATCCTCCAAAATTTTAAATCCTTTTTCAAAATAGTCACTGACCCGATATTTGAGGTATTACATAAACTTTACTCTGTCTTATATTTTACTAATCAAAATGATGTCGTTTTAGAGTATATTTGAGTTTTTCAAAACAGTGTCGTTTTGATTCCTGTGCCACATTATAATGTAGTTAAAAAGTTAACGGGCAGAGTGAGTAAAATGATTCAATTTGTAAAGCTCAGTGAGAAAATTAGAAAAACTGAAAATTCGATGAGCAAAATAGGAGATAGAGTAAAGTAGAGTGAGAAACCATGAATAAAGTAACACCTTATAGTTGGGAGCAGTGGCGTATGTACATTGACAGTATGACCACCCTGAAATTTCCTAAAATTCAAATTTTTTTCTTTAAAACTCAAAGTTTCCTTCATTAATATACATGTTCCCACCATGAAATTTGATCGTATAATTTTTTTATCATTAATATATGTGTGATAACCCTCAAAATATTTTCTAGATCCTCAATTAGTTGGGAGACCATTTGTATACATTACCCTTATTTTTATCAAATTGTCTCTTTTTTTGGACAAATTTTAACCCTTAAACTATTAAAGATTATATCCGTTATCCTACTTTTTTTAAACACTGTTGAAAATATTTATCAACTAAAGTATGTTATATGACAATTTTAACTGTATAATTTTAATGAAAAAGATGAATAATATTTTAAATCTTTGACAACATGATGTCCCAGAATTGGGAGAGCCAAAGGACTTGGCGAAAGATTTTTGTGAGTTGTTATTGCATGTTTTAAGAGCTTGATGTTGTGGTCTTTCATGTTGATATCGAATAGCTAACTAGTTGATAACTTTGTAAAAGGCCACATTTTGGGGCCTTTTAACTTAAGTTATTGAATGTTTAAAGGCTCATTTAGGACCATATAGACGTATTTAGAAGCATGTGGTGGATTTCGATTTGCTGTGGCATTTTATTTTTACAGTGGTGCTACTTTATGGGAAAGGTACTTGTCTGATGATGTACAGGTATTGAGAGCAAGGAGAAGAGGAAAGAAAATGTCGTGACATAAGGAGATTGCTGAGCAAAATGAATTTGTCGAGGTCAACCGACATTTCGAAAGTGCTGTAAGTGCGGGAAGATATTTTTGAAGCCAGCTGTATCCAGCTGTCCGAGAGCTCTGCCCGAGAAATCCACCTCGAAGATACGCCTGAAGGGATCAGCACTGCAACCGCCGGTTCTGCTGATGACGCCACCTGACCCTGCAGATCCTGGCTGTCCTTGGGCGTCTGCCACGGGATTATGCCGGTCACTCAACCAGCTACCCAGGTTATATCATCACCTGTCTTGTCCGACTCCCAAGCAAAGTTAACCATGGTTTGGGAAAGTCAACTCTTAGTTCAAGGGTTAATTTTCCCCTATAAATAGAGGATGAAGCCACATTGTTAGAGACTTTGGTTCCACCCAGATTTGAGCTTAAAAAGTTAGAGAGAGAAGGTCTTATCTTTCTCCGTCAATCCTACTTGTCGTGGTATTTTTCCGTGACAAGCCTGCAGGAGTGGCGCTCTAGGCATCCGAGAGGAGCTAGTTCGCTGGGGGCAGTTTGTGGTGGCCGAGGGAAGCTCCGGTAGTGCACGTCGAAGGCTTTTTCTCCTTCCCTTAGTTCTTTTCTTTCATATTTTGTTATTTGGGTTGTAAGGAACAAATAATCTTGCTTTGTGCTTGTTTACACCATGAACTAATCCTATTTGGTGGGAGTTCATTTTGGATGTTTAAGTTTTATTTCAATGAATGGTTGATTTTTCTATGCTATAATCTGTTTTGTTTATGGAGTTTAATGCCTTAAGGATGTAGGAGCTACGAGAGTAGCCATTCCTTAGGAGATTCTTAGGGTTTTGAGAGAATACCTAGGTAACATATCCTTAGTGTTCGAGAGAAACTAGGGAGGAACTACATAAACAAGGGGTTCTAGGTAGTAACTAGGCCTAATCCACCTTAGAGATAAGGCTAGGATTTCATTCGAATAAAAGGAGTTGTGCATGAACAATAGGTTAGATGTTAATGCTACCGCAAAAAGGTATTACCGAGACATATCCTGTTATCTGGACCAATAGGATCACTGCAGGGGTTTACGCCAATTGGGTTTGCCAGAGCATCTTTAATCTGTCGAGTCCCTTACTAGAGATATCATAGGGGACCTTAGTAGACTCTATCTGGCAGACTAGGTATAGAAGAAAGACCATTCGGAGAAGTAGACTTAGATTTCCTTAGTGACTCCTATCACTCACTTCCATAGTTGCTTGTCGTGTGAGAAAGTCAAAGTCCTATTAATCAAATCATATATTTACATTTTATTTTGCCTTGACATTTTCATTTGTTTGCATTAAACATAATCTATTTTGCCACGACATATCCATTTGCTACCACATTACCATCGTTCCACTTCCACATCATTCATTCCATTTTGCCCATGCATTATCATTTGTATATACCATTACTAACTTTACTTAGGTGACAAAGTAAAGTGCCTTGACAAACTTATTTAATTTCCTCTAATCCCTGTGGAGACGATACTCTACTTATCACTTTATTACTTGTTCGATTGTGTATACTTTCACACATATCCACACCCATATTTAGTACTCACAAAGAGCGGACAAGTTTTTGGCGCCGTTGTCGGGGAACTTGGCAACTGGAAGTTAAATTGATTTGTCATAGCATTTTTATTTTACTTGTTCATATTTTCTTTTTAGTTAGCTTTATATTTTTTTACTTTCCTTAATTTTTCTTTATTTTTTTTCATTTATTTTTCTAGGTACATGACCCGAAGTAATCCTGAAGAGCCATTAGAACCTATTGATCCTGAAATCGAGAGGCTTTTTAGACACAGAAGACGTGCTCAACGTGTAAACATATATACCAAATCGAAAATCAAGGCATCGACCATGAGGAGGATCAGAATGCCGGGGTAAATTTAAATGCTGGGAATGCAACCAGACCTCATGCCATTCGTGATCACTTAAACCCGATCTTAGAAAATTTAAATCCTGGAATTGTGGCCCCAGATATTCAAGCAGCCCATTTCGAGCTTAAACCCATCATGTTCAATATGTTGAACTCCATAGGCCAGTTTGGGGGCATGCCAAATGAAGATGCCAGGCAGTATATTCGCAACTTCTTAGAGGTGTGCGATTCGTTCCGCCAACAAGGGGTGCACAAAGATGTTCTGAAATTAAATTTGTTTCCTTACTCTCTAAGTGACCGAGCAAGGGTGTGGTTGAGCGGCGTTCCAGCGGGATCAATGGAGTCGTGGACAGATCTGTGCAAAAAAATTTTGCTGCGGTATAATCTTCTGAATATGAACACCCAATTGAGGAACGACATTGCTTCCTTCCGTCAAGCTGATGACGAGTCGATGTATGAATGCTGAGATCGATACAAGGCATTGCTTTGCAAGTACTCAAATCATGGTTTTCAAGATTGGACCCAGGTGGTGATGTTCTATAATGGAGTAAACGCACCAACGAGGATGATGCTAGATGCCTCGGCAAATGGGACGTTACTCGACAAATCACAAGCAGAGGCATTTGACATCCTGGATAAGATTACCACTAATGATTATCAGTTTCCATCCACAAGGCTTGGCGTTGGACGAAAATCTCATGGAGCTTTCGAGCTAGATTCTAAAGATAATGTGTTCGCCCAACTTACTCCTATCACCAACATGCTGAAAAATTTGCAAAGGCCAAGTGAGGTGAGAGAAGTCAAGGCGACCCATTCAGCTTGTTTATTATGCCATGGCAATCACAATGAGAGTGACTGTCCGACCAATCAAGAATCCATCGACTTCGTGGGCAATTTTAATCGAGACAACAATAACCCCTATTCTAACACGTATAATCCTGGATGGCGTCAGCATCCAAACTTTTCGTGGGGAAATCAAGGATCCAGCAATGCCCGTCAACCAGCTCGTCAGCAGAATTTTAATGACTCCCAAGGTTATCAATCGAATATGCCATGGCATAATTGTAACAAGGGAGGGCCATCTTCATTAAATACAAGTTATTTGGAGGCCACAATGCAAGAGTTTATTGCGACAATAAAGACAATGCTGCAAGACTACGCAACATCCATCAAAAATCAAGGAGCTCTGCTTCATAGCCATAGTTTGTCGCTGAGGGAGTTGGAGAGTCAAGTTGGTCAAATTGTCACGGCATTACAAGAACGCAAACCAGGACAATTACCGAGTGACACTGAAGTCACTAAACCTCATGGCAAAGAGAGCTGCAATATGCTAACTCTCCGAAGTGGTACACAAATTAACGTTGAAGACAAGTTTAGGGGAAGACCGAAGGATGAGTTACCCCTTGTGATCGAGCAAACTAAGAATGAAGTGCAAGAAGAAGCACCAGTGGAAGAGGAAACGACTAAGGAGTCGTCAAGTAAAGAAACTAATAGGGAAAATAAAGATGCCAAGGCAACTTCTGTTCGCACCCCGTCAGTATAGGAAGCCAGACCCCCACCTCCTTTTCCGCAAAGGTTGAAGAAGCATAGCGAAGATATTCAGTTTAAAAATTTGTTGACATTCTGAGTCAACTGCAAATCAATGTTCCTTTTCTAGAGGCTATGGAACAAAGGCCCACCGATGCAAAATTTTTAAAGGAAATCGTTACCAAGAAGAGAAAGGTTGAGCAGTATGAAACAATTGCCACGGCAAAAGAATTTTGCTCTTCCTTAAATAAGCTGACATGATCCGGGCAGCTTCATCATCTCATGTTCAATAGGAGACAAATTTGATGGGAATACATTATGTGACATTGGCTCAAGTGTGAACTTGATGCCTAAGTTAATATTCGTCAAGCTTGGGATAGGAAATGCGAGACCCACCTCGGTCATCTTGTAATTAGCTGATCATTCGCACGTTCGACCAGAGGGAAGAATTGAAGATGTCATTGTGCGGGTTGCCAATTTCGTTTTTCCTGTTGATTTTCTGATTCTGGACTGTGAGGTCGACGCCACAACACCCATCATCTTAGGGAGACATTTCCTAGCTACCAGTCGTATTCTCATCGATTGCGAGAGGGGCGAGCTGACCATGCGAGTGACCGATCAACAAGTCACTGTGAATATCTTCTGATCACTTAAGTACATGGATGATTCTGAAGAATGCCAGAGCATTTTGGAATTGGATACAGTAATAACAAAAGAAGCAGATCAATTTTGCCAGGATAATTTTATTCAGCTGAGACCTGGTGAGAGGCTACTGGAAGCCTTAAGGGCCATAGAGCCTCATGAATTTTCATCCGAGAAACAACATGTTAGCTTTCTCAAGGCTAGCCCAGGTACTCATTTTGAACCTTTGAACTTTGAAGAGCTTGTTCCTCCAAGCCCTCATTACAGCATGCTTCTACCCTATAACTTAAGAATTTGCCACAGCATCTTAAATATGCTTATTTGGGTAGTGATGAAACTTTGCCTGTGATTATTTCCTCTGTCCTTACTCCTAACCAAGAATCGAGTTTGTTAAGTGTTTTGTCACAGCATAAGAAAGCGTTAGGATGGAAGATGGTAGATCTCAAGGGAATAAGTCCAAATATCTGCATGCACAAAATCCTGTTGGAATAATGCCATGGCAAATCCATAGAGCCACAGTGAACCCAATCATGAAGCAAGTTGTGATGAAGGAGATTCTCAAATGGCTTGATGCTGGAGTAATTTACCCCATTTCGGATAGTTCGTGGGTAAGTCACGTTCAATGTGTGCCCAAGAAGGGAGGCATGACCGTGGTGACAAGTGAAGACAACGAATTGATACCTACTCGCACGGTCACCAGATGGCGAATCTGCATGGACTACCGCAAGCTTAACAAGGCCACCAAGAAGGATCACTTCCCTTTGCTGTTCATCGATCAAATGCTGGATCGACTTGCTGGCAATGTATTTTACTGTTTCTTGGAAGGTTACTCGGGGTATAACCAGATTGCCATCGCACTAGAGGACCAAGAGAAAACCACGTTCAAGTGCCCCTATGGCACTTATGTTTTCCGCAGAATGCCTTTTGGACTCTGTAATGCCCCGACAACTTTTCAGCGCTGCATGCAAGCCATATTCTCTGACATGGTTGAAGATTATCTTGAAATTTTTATGGATGATTTTTCCATTTCTGGTGACGACTTTAAAAAATGCCTCGGTAATTTTGCAAAGGTACTGAAGCGGTGTGAAGAGGCTGATCTCGTACTGAATTGGGAGAAATGCTACTTCATGGTAACAGAAGGCATTGTTCTAGGCCACAAGATTTTTGCAAAGGGCATTGAGGTAGACAAGGCCAAGATCGAGGTGATCGAGAAACTCCCCCCACCAAACTCTGTCAAGGGCATTCGGAGTTTCCTTGGACATGCTGGATTTTATCGAAGATTCATAAAGGACTTCTCCATAATATCCAAGCCCTTGTACACCCTTCTGCAACAGAACCAACCATTTGTGTTTAATCAAAAATGCCATGGTGCATTCAAAGAGCTGAAGCAGAGACTTATCTCTGCGCAGATCATAGTTCCCCCA
Organism: Hibiscus syriacus; assembly: GCF_006381635.1. Classification (NCBI taxonomy): domain Eukaryota; kingdom Viridiplantae; phylum Streptophyta; class Magnoliopsida; order Malvales; family Malvaceae; genus Hibiscus; species Hibiscus syriacus. Next base: position 1,894,982 of record NW_024062608.1, read on the forward strand.
GATTGGACGGCACCGTTCGAATTAATGTGCGATGTAAGTTATTTTACCGTGGGAGTTGTGCTCGGACAACGTAGAGGTAATATTTTTCATGTGATTTATTATGCTAGACGTACTTTAAATGATGCATAATTTGAATTACACTGCCACCGAAAAATAATTACTTGCCGTGGTATTTGCATTTGACAAGTTTAGGCCATACTTGATAGGCACAAAGGTCATAGTTCACACTGATCACTCTGGTACAAAATATTTAGTGAACAAGAAAGATACCAAGCCTAGACTAATTAGAAGGATATTACTCTTGCAAGAATTTGACTTAGAGGTAGTTTATAGGAAATGTACTGAAAATCAGGTTGCAGACCACTTATCTAGGCTAGAGAACATTTCAGAATACCATGATATTTTTTTATATTAAAGAAGAATTCCCTGAGGAGAAAATTTTATATGCCACGGTAATTTCGTGGTACGCTGACCTCGTTAATTTTCTTGTTAGCGGTGTTTTTCCATATGAACTAAATAGCCAGAGCAAGAAGAATTTTCTGCATGATGCCAAGTTCTACTTTTAGGATGAGTTGTACTTGTTCAAGAAATGTGCTGATCAAATGATTAGGCGGTGTGTCCCCGAAGAGGAGCAACGCAATATTTTATACCATTGCCACACAACAACCTATGGAGGGCATTTTGGAGGTTCGAGGACTGCTGCAAAGGTCCTCCAATCTTGCTTCTATTGGCCACCGTTATTTAAAGATGCCCATGAATTTTGCAAAGCGTGCGACAGTTGCCAGCTCACTGGAAACCTTTCCAGACGACATAAAATGCCGCTGTAAAATATTATGGAGATAGAACTTTTCGATGTTTGGGGCATTGATTTTATGAGTCCATTCCCATCTTCTTTTGGGGATTTATACATTTTGCTTGCGGTGGATTATGTCTCGAAGTGGGTTGAAGTAATTGCTACGCCGAGGAACGACTCGAAGACGGTGCTCAAGTTCCTTCACAAGAACATATTCACACGATTAGGAGTACCAAGAGCCATCATTAGCGATGAGGGCACCCACTTCGATAATAGATTAATTGCCAAGGGATTGCAAAAATATGGAGTGCGACATAAGATTGCCACGGCATATCACCCGCAGACGAATGGGCAAGTGAAGTATCCAATCGAGAAGTCAAGTAAATCCTTTAGAAGGTGGTGAACCCTCGAAGGAAAGACTGGTCCCCCAAGCTCGATGAAGCATTATGGACCTATAGGACGGCATTCAAAATGCCTATGGGAATGTCACCTTTTAAGATGGTATATGGAAAAGTCTGCCACCTCCTAGTTGAGTAAAAACACAAGGCATACTGGGCGATTAAGAAGTTAAACTTCGACGCACAACTTGTTGGGGAGAAACGATTGCTCGACTTGAATGAAATGGAGGAATTTCGAGCACAAGCATATGAAAATGCCAAGCTTTACAAGGAAAAAACCAAAAAGTGGCATGACAAAATGCTTTTGCCACGGTATTTTCATGAAGGCCAGAAAGTATTGTTGTTCAACTCAAGGCTCAAACTCTTCCCTGGCAAACTAAAGTCACGATGGTCGGGACCTTTTGAAGTTCACCATGTTTATCCATATGGCGCTATTGATATCAAGAACATGGACGATGGATCTATTTTTAAAGTTAATGGCCAGCGCCTGAAGGCCTACCAAGGAATCCCACATACGCGTGACAAGTCTGCACTGCTCTTGCACGACGTTGACACTGGTTCGACATCTTAAGGATGCCATGACATTTTAAATTTACTCCTGTGTATAAATAATTTTGATATTATTATTATTATTATTATTTCTAGTATTTATTATTTTTAATTAATTATGTTTGTTTTATTTTTGTGCAAGAGACTTCCCACATGACCACCACGTGAAGAGTATGAAGGAAGCTTAGGATTAAAAATTTTTAACTTTTAATTTTTGTTTTTTTCCCGCCTTGATCCCACCGTTTCTTATTTTATCCCCCACATAATCTCATTTCTTGTTTTTATCTTCATTTCCTTTTCATTTTCCTTTCACTTTTTCGTATTTCATCTTCTTCTTCTTTCTTTGACCGAAACCGCCATAACCGTCTAAGACTTCAAAGTTTTTCTTATTTTCTCATTTTCTCTTTTGTCGATGGTCTATTCCCATCCCCCGGCACCACCTTTGCCACCACGGTTTATGGATGATTCTGCCCGTGAACGATTCCAAACACTAAAAAACCGCTGAGACTTGTTTCGAGTTGGGATTTTTCTTCTCTGAGGAGGAAGATGTGTCCTTAGGGAGCGAGGTTCTCGACGTTGTCACCACACATAAGTGGCATAAATTTGCCAAGCATCCCGTAGCCGTCAACGCCACTCTAGTGAAGGAGTTTTACTCCAACATATCTGAGCCAAACCAGCATGTCGTGATAGTTCGCGACATTTCTATTCGTTTTACTTCTTCTGCAATTAATCATTATTTTAAACTGCAGGTTGCTGAAGACCATCATGCTACTCTTGCTCAAGATGTTGACAACGAAACTTACCAAGGCATACTGGAATATCTCTGTCTTCTAGACACACAATGGAATGGGCAGCAAATGAACCGCAAGACCGTGGATCGGGAGAGACTCATTCCACAAGTGAAGTTGTGGAATCATTTCATAAAGCACAAACTTTTACCCACTTCCCACAACACGGCCGTGTCTTGCAAGCGAATGCTTTTGCTTCACTCGATCATCTTTGGGCAAGCCATTGATGTAGGGAAGATTAAAGTGGAGCAGGCTCATCTGTGCCTGAAGCGCCCTGCAAGTGCCTTGGTATTTCCAAATCTCATCACCACATTATGCCATAAAAAAAAGTCCCCGAAGAAATGCTTGATGAGATTTTACCGGGTATTGATGGGATCACCAAAGCAAAAATCCCCTTATTGTTAAGATTGAAGGAAGCAAAGGGGAAGGAAAAAGAGGCATCCACATCTCGCGTATCACCGTCGCCACATGCCAAGGCAAATTCAGATGCACTGGAGCAAGCAGTCCAGGGTACTCAAGATCATGTCGGCCAGCTGTCTGATAAACTGATGATATATTTTGCCTATGCCAAACGCAGAGATGAATTTCTCACCAGTGCCTTGATGGAATTCCTCCCGCACACGAACTTCACTATTCCTATCTTCCCAGATAAACTCGTGCCACCGAATGAAGATGCCGAGGCATCTGTAGAAGCACATTGCCCTACCCATACCGATGTCCCTCAATCACATGGTGTAGAGAGTCCCTAACCTACTGAACCTAAAGAGCCTGCTGACGCCGAAGAGACCGATGATCCTGACCCAGTCCATGTTGTAGCACCCGATGCAGATCAAGAAGCCAACCTCCAACTCGCTAATATCCCGGAGCCATCACAACTTGTTGAACCTTTGGCGGTAGAACACCCTAAAGTACCACAACCCACTGACTCAACCGAAGAGTCACAATTTGAGATGCCACAGCAAGCTCCTTTGCGTAGGAGCCGACGTTGCCTTAGGAAGGCATCTCAGCATCAGGAGCCCCCGCTCCCAGCCGTTCCAGAAGGACCTAGCACTCCTCCAGTTGCAACTTCATCTGACTCAGAGCACTCTAGCCCTGCCAAGTTACGAAAGTGCACTTGCCGCGTAGCCGTTGCACCACCACCTATTTAAAGCCAAGGTACCTTGCATTTGCATTGCATTCATAGCATGTAGTTTCATTTTCCTTAGTTTTAGTAAGCATTGGGGACAATGCTTCTCTCAAGTTTGGGGGAAGTAGGGTTCTCACAGCACTACATGATAGTAGTAGTAAAATACATATGCCATGACATTAGTAATTGCCTAAATAGTTTTCTGGAATCAATTAAGGATGCCCGATGATGATGAATTTGATGACTAGGATTAAATATACATGACTAGTTGAGGATGATATAACCAACTCTAGGACTTGCTTCTTTGAAATCCTTGAACACACGATTGTATGTTTTCCATGCTTGAGAAACTTAGAAATTTTTTATAAGATAATTCTTAAAATGTCTTGACATAAAACTTTGACTGATGAAAGCCCCGTTTCTATGTTAAAAAAAGTATGAAGTTATGAATAAATGCCTCTGCATATCTGTAGAGAGACACTCCGCTATACCTTGGCATATGAGTGAATGAAAGATGTCACGGGATGACTCTATCTGACTAGCTCGGGGGTAGAAGGTATGATCCCTTTCACCTATAGTGTGGGATGATAGAGTGATGGGTTGACTCCCCTCGTAGCAGAACAAATAAAAGGGCAAGATGGGAACTGACTTAGAAAATGTCATGGCAAATTAGGAAAGCTTGCGTAGAAATATTTTAAGTTTGTTAAGCATGGACTGGATACAACACGCACATACCCACACAAAGAATCTTGCCCTAGGGGATAATACTAGATTTCTCAAACCTAATCTAGCATGTTGAGGCCATATGTGCTGAGGGCTGAAATTTTATCCCATAAGACTATTCTACTTCTGAACTTGTCAAGGTATATATGTTTTTCTTATTACTATCCATTGTTTGAGGGCAAGCAATAGCTTATGTTTGGGGGTGTGATAACTTCGTAAAATGCCTCATTTTGGGGCCTTTTAACTTAAGTTATTGAATGTTTAAAGGCTCATTTAGGACCATGTAGATGCATTTAGAAGAATTTAGTTGCATGTGATAGATTTTGGTTTACCGTGGCATTTTATTTTTACAACGGTGCTACTTTATGGGAAAGGTACTTGTCTGATGATGTGCAGGTATTGAAAGCAAGGAGAAGAGGAAAGAAAATGCCGTGACATAAGGAGATTACTAAGCAAAATGAATTTACCGAGGTCAACCGACATTTCGAAAGTGCTGTAAGTGCGGGAAGATATTTTTAAAGCCAGCTGTATCCAGCTGTCCGAGAGCTCTGCCCGAGAAATCCACCTCGAAGATACACTTGGAGGGATCAATGCTGCAACCGCCGGTTCTGTTGATGACACCACCTGACCCTGCGGATCCTGGCTGTTATTGAGCGTTTGCCACGGGATTATGCCGGTCACTCAGCCAGCTACCCAGGCTGTATCATCACCTGTCTTGCCCGACTCCCAAGAAAAGTTAACCATGGTTTAGGAAAGTCAACTCTTAGTTCAAGGGTTAATTTTCCCCTATAAATAGAGGATGAAGCCACATTGTTAGAGACTTTGGTTCTACCCAGATTTGAGCTTAAAAAGTTAGAGATAGAAGGTCTCATCTTTCTCCGTCAATCCTACTTGCCGTGGTATTTCTCCGTGACAAGCCTGCTGGAGTGGCGTTCTAGGCATCCGAGAGGAGCTAGTTCACTGGGGGCAGTTTGTGGTGGTCGAGGGAAGCTCCGGCAGTGCACGTCGAAGGCTTTTTCTCCTTCCCTTAGTTCTTTGCTTTCATATTTTGTTATTTGGGTTGTAAGGAACAGATAATCTTGCTTTGTGCTTGCTTATTTCAAACCCCACCATGAACTAATCCTATTTGGTGGGAGTTCATTTTGGATGTTTAAGTTTTATTTCAATGAATGGTTGATTTTTCTATGCTATAATCTGTTTTGTTTATGGAGTTTAATGCCTTAAGGTTGTAGGAGCTACGAGAGTAGCCATTCCTTAGGAGATTCTTAGGGTTCGAGAGAATACCTAGGTAACATATCCTTAGTGTTCGAGAGAAACTATGGAGGAACTACATAAACAAGGGGTTCTATGTAGTAACTAGGCCTAATCCACCTTAGAGATAAGGCTAGGATTTCATTCGACTAAAAGGAGTTGTGCATGAACGATAGGTTAGATGTTAATGCTGCCGTAAAAAGGTATTACCGAGACATATCCTGTTTTCTGGACCAATAGGATCACTGCAGGGGTTTACGCCAATCCGTTTTTCCAGGGCATCTTTAATCTGTCGAGTCCCTTACTAGAGATAGCATAGGGCACCTTAGTAGACTCTGTCGGGTAGACTAGGTATAGAAGAAAGACCATTCGGAGAAGTAGACTTAGATTTTCCTTAGTGACTCCTATTACTCACTTCCATAGTTGCTTGTCGTGTGAGAAAGCCAAAGTCCTATTAATCAAATCATATATTTACATTTTATTTTGCCTTGACATTTTCATTTGTTTGCATTAAACACAATCTATTTTGCCACGACATATCCATTTGCTACCACATTACTATCGTTCCACTTCCACATCAGTCATTCCATTTTGCCCATGCATTATCATTTGTATATACTATTACTAACTTTACTTAGTTGACAAAGTAAAGTGCCTTGACAAACTTATTTAATTTCCTCAAATCCCTGTGGAGATGATACTCTACTTATTATTTTATTACTTGTTCGATTTTGTATACTTGCAAACATATCCGCACCCATATTTAGTACTCACAAAGAGCGGACACTAGTACAGTTGGGAATTTGGTAATGGATCACATTGGTTTATTCCAGTCACGAACCAGCCTGAATTTTAATGAAATTGGCTCGTTAAGCTGCACGAGCCTTGTGGGAAATTAACTGACCCTAACTAGATCGGGCCTAAATAGATATACTATACGGGAGTAGGCACAGCCTAATGAAACAAACAAAGCATTTAATAAAGGAAATTTAATAAATACTCTATATAAATAAAAAAAAAAACGCTCGTTTGTCTCTCCTTTCCGTCCCTCTTTATCTGCCTTTCTGCAAAATCTAATAGTAGGAGGCTCTCTTTTTTTATTTATTTTTACATTTTCCTTTCTCTTCTTCTCTCTCAGCCGTTGGATTAGGCGGCTTTCGTAACTATGACCTCCATCACCTCCGTTGAGTTGAATTACCTCGTCTTCCGTTATCTTCAAGAATCAGGTCACTTCAAAATTTTCCTTTAATTTGTAGTCTCTCATTACAGCGATCCTATTTTTGAATTTCTTTCTTTCTTTCGTTTTTATTTCGTTATAGTTCTATACTTATTGCATTTCCCCCTTTTTGCTGTATTTTCAACGAATAACTTGTAATTTCAGCAGTTATTTCAATGCTCCTGTAACTAATAGGAAAAAAATGGGGAAAAGCATTAATTAGAGCGTATGAAATGTAATTTTGAGGTTACTTTCTGGCATTATGATGTCCAGAAGTACTTTTTGGCTCTAGATCCGTAAAGAGGGATAGCTGATATTGAGTGTAATTGTGGTTAGGGTTTTGAATTTTATAGCTTTTATTACCAGAATGATTCAATGCTACTGTCTAGGGCACCGGACATCTTGAAATGAGAATCCCTTTATGAACTGTCTTTTTCTGAAATGATAACATTATAATAGTTGCACTGATTGAGGCAGGCATCTCCTGGTTCACATTTTGCATACTCGTAGTATTGAATTGAAAATCTACACATACTACACATATTTTGTTTATTAATTATCACTGTTTGGTAGGACTAGAGTTGTGAAAGAAAAAGTTTGAAAGGAAAATGGTTCTTTATTCCATTGTTTTGGTGGAAGGAAAATAGTAGGGAAGGAAAATGGATGGCTAAGTACCTTTAGGTACGCTGCATGTTCTAGTTTTCTGTATTTGAATCATTAAATGTAAAGATGTTATCATTCGTTAATTTACAAGATGTGGCCAGCTGCAAGAACCTGATTAGCTGCCCAATACAAAACATCACCTAAGTGGGAGGAAAACACTTATTTGACTTGAATCATTTTTTTCTTTCCTCGCCTTTTTCTATTTTCTCCAATTTCCTTTCTTCAGAACAAGCAGAGCCTAAATTTGAATTCTAAGAGAACTAAGAAACAATGTTGCTATTTTTTTCACTTTTGTTTACATAGTGATTTTTTGTAGAGAAAAATTGGGAGAGTAATCCTCCGTTATACATAATTGTTTCTCAACTTTCAAATGAACCATCTTCTGCTTATCAAATGGCCGCAGGTTTTACGCATTCAGCATTTACTTTAGGATATGAAGCAGGCATTAATAAGTGTACTATCGATGGGAGTTTGGTTCCACCTGGTGCGCTTATCACATTTGTTCAGAAAGGTCTTCAGTATTTGGAGATGGAAGCTAATCTGAGTAATGTTAGGTTCCTTATTATTACCGTTATCATCGTTATTGATAATTTTTTCATGGGTGGGGGGAATCGGGTGATTTCTATTTGCTAATTCTATTATGTAAATACTCATCACAATTTGTTTTGTGCTTGTAGAATGATGCAGAAATGGATGAAGATTTCTCATTCTTGCAACCTTTGGATATAATAACAAAGGATGTAAATCAATTGCGGCAAATGATAAAAGAGAAAAGGAAGAATATCCGAAAGGATAAAACCAAAGATAGGGATAAAGACAAAGAGGTTGATCGGGAGCATGATGGAGAGCGTGGACGAGTGCGAGAGAAAGAAAGACACGAAAAAGAGAAGGAACGTGAAAAGGAAAGGGAGAGGGCTGAAAGCAATAAGGAGAGAGAAAAGCAACCGGAAGAAGTTGCTTATAGAGAGATGGTTTTGGATCAAGAAGACAAGGATGTTGTTAGGCATGAAGAAAATGGAACTTTTATAGGTTAGTAAACTCCTTTGTTATATTTATTCCTAATTTGATGTCAGTATCTTTCTATTAGCCTTGACCTTTTGCGTAAATGAATATTGACAATTCACATGAAATTTTGTTCATATATATTTGAAAAATAGCTCTGTTAACCAGTGTGACAGGTCATTCATTTTCATTTTTATTGTTTCTCATTATGTAGGACCAGAACCTATGGATATTGCTACTACGTCGAACCCTGCATCTGAAGATGCTTGTGAAATTCCTAGCTCTGAGGTTACCATTTTGGAAGGGCACACTTCTGAGGTTTGTGCCTTTTTGAATATTCTTACGTACCAACATGGACTTGTACATATGCACATTTATTCTGCCTCTCTCTCTCTGAGCATTTATTACTGCAGGTTTGTGCATGTGCATGGAGCCCGACTGGTTCACTTCTTGCATCAGGGTGAGTATTTTTCTGTAATGAAGTGTTTCTTATATTGATAGTTTGGTCTTTTACATATGTATTTTCTCTACTTTATTCATTTCCACTCATTTTTACCTTTTCCCCCCTTCTGTCAAAACTTGTTGATTTGTGTTGCTACACGAAATGTATTTTTGTGTTAGATCAATGAGCAAGTTTAGAAGTTCTAAAATGATACAAGTTAAGCCTTTATTGGTAGTAAAACCATTTTAGAAGTCATGCCGATAAGATAGGTGGTCTGTAAGTGGAAATGCAATTTGTGCACTCTCCAGTTATGTGACTATAGGACCTGTATTCAGGTGTATTGTTGTTTGTAATATGTTCTAGGACTGGACAGTTGAACTTCTTCGTGTCCAGCAGAGTATTATTGTTACTGATTGAGGTCTTTCAGAAAACCAAACTGAGGTCACGATGCTTTATGCTAAGAGTTCCATTATATATGATTGATTCTCTTGTTTTATGATTTCTGTAGGAATTATAGAAATATATGATTATGTAAATATCCTTTAATTAAGGGATTATGTAAATATTTTATAATCCCTTATTTTAAGGGATCATATCTCCTAGGATTAGTATCTTTCCTTTCTTAGAGTTTCCTACTTTAGAGAGATGATTTGTATATAAATATGTAATTTGTCCTATTGAAAAGAATAAGAAATTGTTAGAGTATGCCCAAAGACCAATCATATGATGATTGTAATAATACTTTTATTTATCGATTTTATTGAATAAAGGCATTGCCGCCATTATTTTCAGTTATAGATATGTGTTTAACATAAACTGGAAGATAATAAAGTCTATATAATGACATAATTGTTATTATTAAAAGATCCCTTGTCAAGTATTATTATGGGCATGAACAATAATAATACGCTTAAGACTAACATGTTATTGATTGATGACAACGAGTTGTCATTGACATAGAGATGTCAGAATTGATACATGATTATATTGTTAGAGAACAATGTATTGGATTGACCCACCATGAGTATATGTCTTGGATTATTATGTGACAGTCATAACATTGCTCATGGTGATGACTATATGTATGGTCCTCAGACTTGAGATCAATACTATCCCAACATATATTGTTGTATGTTTTGATGCAGCTAAACAAGCTCCGTAACTGGTTGCTCTATAAAGACTGTTATTGAATATATCTCAATATATGTAGTGGGTGTGTATGATTAAGATAGGATATGTCCTTCCTACATAATAGGAAATATATCACAGGCCACTTGATTGAGTAAGACTAGAAACACATGACCATGCTCGAATAAGTTGATATGAGATATCATAAACTATTCGTTAATTAAAGTCTACTCTAGAAATCAAGAAACAATAGATGAGTTATACAAGTGTGACTATTCCAAAACTTGTGCCTATTCTAGATATAAAGGACATAAAGATATAATACATAAAAGAGTTAATCACCAAGATGATATGTCGAATCATATTTTCTTGTAACTTAAGTGACAATGATATATTGCTAGATGTCACTCATTGTATGTAATATTATAATTGTTCTAATAATTACTTCTAATGTTACAAGAACCTATAGACTCACACCCTAAGATTGAAACGAGCAAAGATGTACAATTTGTTGTACGTTACTAAAATATATCTAGAGTTATTTAAGTATATATTTTAATAATCCCGAATATTTAATTTCAATTAATTAAATATAGATTTAATTAATTTGAAATAATAAAATCCCTGATATGATTAGGGTAACTTGGATATAAAAGGATTATTAAATTTCAATTAATTAAATATAGATTTAATTAATTTGAAATAATAAAAACTCTAATATGACTAGAGTAACTTGGCTATAAAAGGGTGTGTTAGGTCTAGCAGCCGTTTTTGTGAGAACACACACAAAACCATCAACCACTTTCTCTCAAAACTGTTTTGGGGGAAAACAAAATTGCTCTCAATCGGGTGAACAGAGTAGAGACCGAGACGTGATTTCGTGGAGGCTTACGATTCAAATCGATCTACACCACCAGAATTCACTGCTTTCCTTGAAATTTTTCAAGGAACCCGCTGTAAGTATTCGCATCTCTTCCTCCCGATTTCAGTTTTTCGTACTTGGATCGCTGGTGAGACCGTCGAGTTTTGTTTCCGTTGCGCCATGGGGTGCGCCGACGGTCCTAACAGACATTACAGAGAATTACTCTGATTTCTACATGGTATCAGCTTAGGTTACGATTTCTTTCCAACCTAGACGATGTCCACAACTTCTTCTCCTACTCCGGAGATCTCTTCGAATCCAGAAAATTTTTCTGGTTCTGCTATTCAATCAGAAGGTAATCTGGTCATGAAAGAACCAGAAGGTAAACCTCATGCTAAAGTTTTTTTCTCCTCCCAGTCGACCCCTAATTGGATCCTCGATTCTGGTGCTACGGATCATATGACTGGTAATAAGGATTTGTTTTGCAATTTTTTTCCAAACTTTGGTAAAGCTGTCTAAACGGCTGATGGTTCTTTGTGCAAAATAGGACATGTCACTGCTATTCTCAATGACCAGATTGTAATTAAAAATGTCCTCTTCGTACCAAATCTGGCTTGCAATCTCGTTTCCGTTAGTAAACTTTCCACCGACTTGCACTGCTCTGCAATTTTTAATGATATTGATTGTACTTTGCAGGTTCTGAACTCGAAGAAGATGATTGGTAAGGCTAGCTTGCAGAATGGTCTCTACATTCTTCCTGCCTCTATTAAAACAAAAATCTCGAAATCTTTCACCGCTTTAGAAAAAGTTGATAATGTTATGTTATGGCACTATCGTTTAGGTCATCCTAGTTTTCATTATCTTGCAAAAGTTTTTCCTGCTCTATTCATTCATAAAAGGCCAAATTCTTTTTCTTGCAAAGTTTGCTCTCTTGCCAAACATACTAAATCAACTTATTCTCCTTCTACATATAAGCCTTCTCACCCTTTTGCTTTGATCCACATTGATATTTGGGGCCCTTCTCGGGTGAAGAATGCTGATAATTGTAAGTGGTTTATCACTTTCATTGATGATCACAGTAGGATAACTTGGACTTATTTGCTAAAAGATAAATCTGAAACTGCTGGTGTTTTTATCCAATTTTATAACATGATTCTCACTCAATTTGGGTCTAAAATTCAGCTCTTTAAATCTGATAATGGCAGTGAATTTTTTGCTAAGTCTTTGGGTGCGTTTTTCAGGGAAAAAGGCATAGTTCAGATCAGTTATTGTGTTGACACCTCACAACAAAACGGTATTGCCGAAAGAAAAAATAAACACATAATTGAAGTTACTCGTTCTCTTCTATTTACCACTAATGTTCCAAAATATTTGTGGGGGGAAGCCTTATTAACTGCCACATATTTAATCAATCGAATGCCTAGTAAGGTTTTACAATTTCAAACACTTCAATCTATATTTTTTCAATACTTTCCCCATTTTAAACCTATCTCCTCCATTCTTCCACTTAAAATATTTGATTGTACTGTTTTTATCCAAAACATTGCTCCTAATAAGTCAAAGTTAGATCCTAAATTATTAAAGTGTGTACTGGTTGGGTATTCTTCACTTAATAAGGGTTATAAATGCTATCATCCTCCTTCAAAACAATTTTTTACCACTATGGATATAACATTTTATGAGCAGGATCCCTATTTCACTCAGGCTGAAATTAAGGGGGAGACATGGAAAGATTTTCAGTCACATCAGGTATCTCCTCCTACTCTTCATTCTCAACCTTCAGAATTGCCACCAATTTTGTCCTTACCTACAGATTTGTCACCTGTAACTACTTCCATTGATCCACCGGTAGTACCTATCACTACTTCACCCATACCCACTTTAAATACCCTTCCTGAAAATACACCTACTCCCATTCAAAATATTCCACAAACAACACCAATCAAACAGCTCCGTTTCTATACAAGGAAAAGAAAACATATTCCTGAGGTTGTTTTGCAATCTGATGCTTGTCGAGAATTGGATTTGGGTCCAGCTGCCGAAATAGAAGAAGAAATCAGTAAGTCCACTTCCCCTACTCTATATGACTTCCCTATTGCTATTAGAATAGGGGTTAGATAGTGCACCAAGCATCCTATTGAAAAATTTGCTGGTTATAATTCATTGATGCCGTCTTTTTAAGCATTTACAACAAACTTGGATACAAAACAGGTTCCCACAAGCATAATTGAAGCTCTAAAGAATTCAATATGGAGAAGGGATGTTGAAGAGGAAATTTGTGCACTAGAGAAAAATGCTACTTGGACCGTTACAGACCTTCCTCAAGGAAAAAAGGCTATTGGCTGTAAATGGATCTTTACTGTAAAGTATAACTCCAATAGTAGCATCCAACGATACAAAGCGAGACTAGTGGCCAGAGGCTTTAAACAAACATATGGGATAGATTTCACAGAAACTCTTGCACTTATGGCGAAGCTGAATACTGTTCGAGTACTCCTAAGTTTGGCTGTAAATTGCGATTGGAAATTACACAAACTTGATGTAAAAAATGCTTTTCTTAATGACAAGCTAGAAGAATAAGTCTATATGAAGTTGCCACCTGACTTAAAGTCTATTGAAGGAAGTAACAAGGTTTGCAAGCTCAACAAGTCTCTATACGGGTTAAAACAATCACCCAGAGCTTGGTTCGAGAGGTTCACTAAAGTCATCCTAAAAAACGGCTACAAGCAGTCCCTCGCCGATCATACTATTTTCATCAAGGTAACTTCTACAAATAAGAAAGCTATCCTTATTGTGTACGTGGACGACATAATTCTTACCGGAGATGATGAAGAAGAGATTTGCAATTTGAAGAAGTTGTTAAATAAGGAATTCGAAACCAAAGACTTGGGAAAGCTAAGGTATTTCCTAGGAATGGAGGTGGCAAGGTTAAAAGGACTTGTGATCAACCAAAGAAAATATGTACTTGCTTTACTCAAAGAAATTGGTTTTCTTGGTTGTAAGCCGAATGATACACCAATGGAGGCAAGCTTGAAATTTAACAAAGAAGATGAGTCCTTAGTAGACAAAGAGAAATTTCAAAGATTAGTTGGGAAATTAATTTATTTATCCTTGACAAGGCCAGATATAACATTTCCTGTAAATGTGATAAGTCAACACATGATTAATCCTACTGAAGAGCATATGACAGCAGCAAATAGAATTCTCAAGTACTTGAAGAAAACTCCAGGATACGGTTTAATGTTTAAGAAGACACAAGACAAAATTGTTAAGATCTTTACAGATTCTAGTTGGGCCGGAGACCTTACTGAAAGGAGATCCACTAGTGGCTACTGCACCTTTGTTTGGGGAAACCTTACAACTTGGAGAAGTAAGAAACAATCTGTTGTTTCAAGAAGTAGTGCTGAAGCTGAATTCAGAGCACTAGCATTGGGAATATGCAAAGGAATTTGGCTACTTAAACTATTGAAAGAACTTGTCACTAATCAAGAGGATCACTTTGAAGTTTTGTGTGATAATCAATCTGCTATTCAAATTGCTAAGAACCCAGTTCAACATGATCAGACAAAGCATATTGAGATTGATAGACATTTTATTGTTGATCAAGTTAACAAAAAAACAGCCATACTTTCATACATTCCTTCAGAAGAACAAGTTGCAGACATTCTTACTAAGGCTTTGCCAAAGCCTGTTTTCAATAAATTCCTATTCAAGCTGGGATTATACAATGTATATTCTCCAGCTTGAGGGGGAGTGTAGGAATTATAGAAATATATGATTCTGTAAATATCCTTTAATTAAGGGATTCTGTAAATATTCTACAATCTCTTATTTTAAGGGATCATATCTCCTAGGATTAGTATCTTTCCTTTATTAGAGTTTCCTATTTTAGAGAGATGATTTGTATATAAATATGTAATTTTTCCTATTGAAAAGAATAAGAAATTATAGAGAATTACTCTGATTTCTACAATTTCTGTTAGTTTAGATGTCATCCGGGTAATTGATAAGCGTGTCGAATGGGTTTTAATCTCTGCTGCTGAATAGTGGAGTGTCTTTAATCTTTGTGTTGTGTGCATTCATAAAGTTTCTTTGTTTATGTCACTTTCACTGAACTCTCATTGCATGAATTTCTAGATCTGGAGATTCTACGGCTCGTATTTGGACAATATCCGATGGGCTTTTCAAATCTGGTGCACAAAACAGTCCTTCAAATGTTCTAATTCTGAAGCATGTGAAAGGAAGAACAAATGAGAAAAGCAAAGATGTGACTACACTTGATTGGAATGTGAGTACTGTTGGAGGCTTAAGTTGTTGACTAATATTTGGTTCCTTTTAGTACAGAACAGACCCAACACTGTATCTTCTCTCATTCACTTAATTTGATGTTATGGATTGCCACTTTATTTGACATACTTTGGCATAGAGCTGACACTATGCAGGAGAACTAATAAAATTTAATGTAATAAAAGATATGACTTGAGATATCACAAAGAAGAGAGAACAAGAATAGCCGTTGGTAACTTTTTTATGATAATACACTTCTTGCTTTAGTTTTCCTAGAATACTTGGCTGCAGGAATTAGGTTGGTTTTGGAGCAGTCTTCTACAGTTAAACTTGATCTGGTTTTCTCAAGATCATATAATAAACCTGAATAGTTCAGTTGTTATGACTGTGTATAACATTGGTTCTTTGAGCGATGGATTTGGAGTGGCAGCCATTTTTTTTTATTACATTCTGGTGTTGATGGAGCAAAGGCAGTGTTTTATCATCCTTGGATGGTTTTGTTCGTTAAAGCTTAATGGAAGTTGACCATGTCATTTTTACCAGTTTGTTTTCTAATGGATGGTCAGTTCATAAGGATTACAACTAATCTAAATACTTTTACTCTTCAATGGTGTCTTTTGCTGTAAGAAGCAATTATTTCTATCTAAAGTGTGTATTTTTAGTTGGTCTTGCTCAGTAAGTGCACTTAACTGGAAAGTCTAGAAATGGCAGTGTAGAATATAGATGCTTGCCTATTTGTTTGTCACTCTATATTCCATTTAAAGTGTCTTTTTATTTGTCTTGTGCAGTGAGTGAACTTATTGGAAATTCTATAAATTGCACTTTAGCTACTTGCCTATCTGATTGTCATTCTTTTCAATATAGAACAAGTATAATTGCTTTTTCCTACTTGTATTCAGGGTGAAGGGACATTGCTTGCAACAGGGTCATATGATGGCCAAGCAAGGATTTGGACTACAAATGGTAAGTGGGGTTACATTATTTGTGCCATTCAATACCTTGAAATTAAAGGCAACAAATCTATTTTGTTAAACCAGCCTTTGAGATGTTCAGATATACCAACTCAGTTTTTCCTGTTTTTTATTCTCATAACATTCTTTTCTTATTAAATTAATAGCTGGTTGCCCGGGTAAAATAAGAGGTTTATTTTTGTTTTTAACTGAACTTGTTATACTTTTAATCATGTATAATTACATTGCTATTTTCGACTGATTTGTGAGAATTCTACACCATCTTCCTTGACCCCTTTTTCTCTCTTTCCCTCAATTTTCTTGGTTTAGGTGAACTAAGGACTACATTGAGTAAACACAAAGGACCTATATTTTCTCTGAAGTGGAACAAGAAGGGTGATTATCTTCTTACGGGAAGCTGTGATAAAACGGCAATTGTGTGGGATGTGAAGGCAGAGGAGTGGAAGCAGCAGTTTGAATTTCACACAGGTGGACCATTGGACTAAACTTTAATCTATGGCTTTTTGGTAGCCGATAATCATTTCCCTGAGTTTCACTGTTTTTACCTTTTAGGTCCAACCCTTGACGTTGATTGGCGAAACAATGTTTCATTTGCAACAAGCTCCACCGATAATATGATATATGTTTGCAAGATTGGAGAAACGCGCCCTATTAAAACCTTCGCAGGGCATCAGGTTTGTTTCTGGTCTTAATGGTCCCACAATCTCATAACGTTCTTGGTTGGTTCTTTGAG
Source organism: Hibiscus syriacus (assembly GCF_006381635.1). Taxonomy (NCBI): domain Eukaryota; kingdom Viridiplantae; phylum Streptophyta; class Magnoliopsida; order Malvales; family Malvaceae; genus Hibiscus; species Hibiscus syriacus. The sequence continues at coordinate 1,911,914 of NW_024062608.1, forward strand.
TTTTATGCAAAAGAGTAAGCTAACTGTTGGATCCAAACAAGATTCAAACTGACCAGGAAATGGCTAACCCTGATTCCTTTAGGTTTTAACTAATAGTAATCTTGATGCTACTTGTAGGCTGTATGAAATGCATGTCTTCTACTGCTTGTAATGTCCCCCATAAATTCATCTCTCTTCTCCACCCCTCTTTTTTTGTTTCCCTTGCATCTCTAGATTAAATTTTGGTTACGCGCATCTGATAAAGAAGGATTTAAGAACACATAGGTTGGAGATCAAGGTTCAATCTGAGCTGGAAATTTCAAACCCTAACTTCCCTCTTGTATGCTTGAACTGATATACCAATGCATCTCATAGCTTTTATTTGGTGAAATGAATGTTTATACGTCTTGGTAGTGTCTCTCTAAATTCTAAAATCCTTTTCTCCTTTAAAGGAGAATGTTTCAGGAGCTACTTATTTTTCATTTGCTAATCTCTCTTGTTTTTCTGCAAAACAAATTGTGAGGTAAGTTTTACAACAATGAACAAGCCTTATGGCTTCAATAAGTTGCCAACAATGGGCTTTAATTTGCAGCGAAAAACAATGTTTTGTTTTGGTTTTTGATAAATAAAGCTTTGAATTGAATTTTATCTCTTTTATGTATTGAAATTTGTGCTTTTCAGGGTGAAGTCAATTGCGTCAAATGGGATCCTACAGGTTCACTATTGGCCTCTTGTTCTGACGATATTACTGCAAAGGTTGTATATACAATCCTTTTATCATTACTTAGCAGACATCCTTCATGACAATATACAGTTTTGTTTGGTTTCACCTAGTCTGATTTTTTTCCTTTTTGGAAATATATATAATACATGTATATAAATTTTAAAATAACATGCCACCTTTTTGGATTGTTATGCATTCATTTCTGTTGGTGTTGTGTCTGGTTCTCTTTTGTTGCTGCAGCTTTATATATTATTTTTTTGGGTGAATTTGTTCTTATTCCAGACTCAACCACGGTAACACCATCAGTACATTACACAACATATAAAATCACCTAAACTAAACTGATCTGTACACTCGTAAACAAACTATATTAACTATCAAGCCCCCACCCTGTACAAAGGGCACTATTTATTGGACCTTTGGAGTTAACCTCCATACCACTAAATTTCAACCGAACCGCCCCCTTGATTTGATCAACCAAGCTACCCGCAGATGAAGCGACACCTTTGAAATGTCTACTATGACGTTCTCTCCAAACCAAAGCAATATAACAATTCCATGCAGCTTTATATATTAGTTTTCATTCTTTTTTTCTTATGTGTTTCAACTAATAGTAAGTCCTGATGCAGATATGGTGTATGAAGCAGGACAAGTATGTTCATGATCTGAGGGAACATTCAAAGGTGCTTTTGGGCTTTCAAATTCTTTATATAATTTGTTTGTGCATGTCCGGGTGCATATATTTGTAATTTTAGGGGAAATTTTGAACAAATGATCTGCAGGAGATATATGCCATCAGATGGAGTCCTACTGGGCCAGGGACAAACAATCCTAACCAGCAACTAGTTCTTGCAAGGTAAAATTAAGTTATGGTTCTTATTAGGTCTAACATTTCAAGCCACTTGACTTAGTTGTCTCAAATAGCAAAATACTATCCTTTACATTTTGTCTTTTCAAGTTTGAACTTGAACTTACTGATAAGAAGGGTAATTATCCTATCAAAAAAAATAAGAAGGGTAATTATATGTTTGTCGCTTTCTCCCCACGTTTTATCTCCAGTATACTTCTTGTCTCTTTCCAGTACACATTTTATGATAATTTTTAAAATTTTAATTTGATATTTCACGCTATGTAAGAGTGGGTTGTGACTGGTGAGACAAAGGCATTGTTTCTAAAACCTGTACTAGTCAATTGATTCCAATATAGGATGCAGTGTTCTAGGATTAGATAAAGTTAAAAGAGCTCTAGTTTTTTATTAGAGACGCGACGATATTGCAAGAACCTGAAGGAGAGAAGGGAGAGATAAAGGAGACGGATAACATGTGTCTGATTCATTCTTTGTTTACTATCATGCTATTCGGTGTGAAAGTAAATCCCTTTTTAGTTCAAAGATGAACTCTTCTCGACATGCTCATCTTTTTTGTTTTCATGTAGTGCATCATTTGACTCCACTGTGAAGCTGTGGGATGTGGAACTAGGGAAGCTTATCTACAGCTTGAACGGACACAGGTACCAACCCTCAAATCTGTCATCTATTTCTTTCTTCTATGTAAAAGGATGGCTACACTATAAATACTTTTATAATTATATGCACCATAAGATCACTACTAGCATTGCTGATGCTGAAATGACCAATTAATCAAGCATGATTTAGGCAAAAATGTTGAGTGTAATGTGTTGCACCTTTTTTCACCGCATTTATTGATTGGTTATGGTAGGGACCCCGTTTACTCGGTTGCATTTAGCCCAAATGGAGAGTATGTAGCCAGTGGATCTCTTGATAAGTCCATGCACATCTGGTCCTTGAAGGAAGGGAAGATTGTAAAAACATATACCGGCAACGGCGGAATATTTGAAGTCTGTTGGAACAAGGAAGGAGACAAGATCGCTGCTTGTTTCGCAAACAATACGCTATGCGTCCTAGACTTCAGAATGTAACAAACGTAGAAACTTCCCGAGCTGACATGTGGGGAAGAGGCAGCAAGCTCTTAAAATAATAAGTTAAAATTAGGTAGGTATTTTCATTGTAGTGAAAAGGGGAAGCAGTAACTGTAGCGTAGGTTTTGTGCTTCGTGGATTAGGCATTCCTAACGGAATTTGGTGATGGTAATTTGTAATTGTGTACTATGGGTGTCTGATTTGTGAGCTAAGTAGCCAATTATCAATGATGTATAGAATCGTTTTGAGCTTAATAATCAATTTCTAATCATGCGTCTCTGCTACGACGTTGAAAGTCATGAAGTGGATAATAATAATAATAATTTATTAAAAGAATAAGGAGGGATCTTAAGGATATCAAAGTTAAGAATGAAAAGAACAGTAAACTACATATTTATATTAAAGGAATTTTTTTTATTAATCTTGGTTGATCAAGATAACAATCATCCTTTTAACCATTAACGTCGTTTGGTTCATGTTATATTAAAGGATTTTTAAATTTGATTTCTTGTTCCACTTATTATAACTCAACATAAACATATATTATGAAGTAATGTATACATTTAAATGGATATAATTTTTTAATTAATACGTAAGTATAAAAAATAGGTTAAATAGTTTGCAAAATAACATATTTTTCAGAATATATTTGAAATCTAATTTTTATAGATTATGTTTTGGAATGTATAATCTTTGGTTATTATAAGATCTTCTTTATAGTCCTCTCTCATCCACCGTTTTTATTAGATACAAAAAATCTCAAACTTCCCATTCCATTGCTTTACAATAATTCAAAAAAATCCCATTCCATTCCATAAACATGTTCTCCATTTTGAATGCAATGAATCAACTAAAACTCCATGACTTTATGGTGAGTCCCGGATGCCAGTTTTATATCGGTTCTTTAATCTTCAACTCACAATTAAAACAACGTATGATCTGATACAAGATGGTGAAGTAGAATTGGGTAACACCCTTAGTTTCTTTGCGCATTTAGTGGCTTATGTTGCAATTCTAGGTGAGTAAATAAGGATTGAAAAATGTCTACTTTTTTCATGGATTAAAATGGAACCGAATTCCTTAAATGGCCTTTTGCAGCCGTGATGGTGGTGGTAATTTTGCTGGTTCTCAAGTACTTGACTGAGTTCGGTGACAAGAGTGGTGACACAGAAGAAGTAAGGGCAGCTGCCGAGTCCGAGACAGACCCTTTATGCTCTGAAAAGGCAATACCGATAACGTATGGAACATGTGAAGATATAGAAACAGGAAGTTACAGTAGTGGTGAGGAATTATATGATGCAAGGATTCGTATGATTTGCTATGATGAACAAAGGAATTGTTTCTTTGTTCCTTGCGGCCATTGTGCTACCTGCTATGACTGTGCTCAAAGGTATTCGTTAGTGATTTCCTCTTCGCTTTTTCATTAGTAAATGATAGCTTCAGAGATCTATTATCTGTTTTTTCCCTGCAGGATTTATGAGGAGGAAAACAAGGTGTGCAGAAGAATTATTGGCAAAGCCAGCTCCATAACTCCATTGATTACTGCTTCACTTTTCTTTTCTTTTGAATGCAAGTATTTTGATTCAAGGACCGAGGTGATACATGAATCAACTTTAAAATTTGGAAACTGAGGCCAACAGCCTCAACAATCACTTGACTCCCATTATCTGCTGTACAGTCCTCAGATTATTTTTACCCAAAAATAACACTAATTTTAGATTATTTTTCGGATTGATACTTTTTTTATCAGGTGGGCAAAAATGCATTCGGTGAAAAGCGTTTGTTTTTTGTAGGAAGTGTTTTCTGCTGGTATGATAAAAGACGGTAATTTTGAAGATTGAGTTAAAAATGAAAAAAATGAACCAAAATATAAAAATATAGTAAACTATAGTTTTAGTATGTAATACCCCAAATTTTATCTAGTGATTAAAATGTAAGTTTTGAAAATTTAGAGACTAAATTATAAACTTTAAAAAGTTTAGGGACCAAAATTTTTATTTTTAAAAGTTATATATTTTAGCCCATAATTGAACAGTTTGGATTAAAACAAGAATTTTTGTGAGAATCATATTTTCGGTACGGATTTCTGTTAAAAGCTATAAAGCGATAAAGTTCGATATTGAAATTTGATAATTGGATCGAAACGGAATTTTAAGAAAATTTGAAGGATGTTAGAAAAGGGTAGAAAATATTATTTTTATATTTTAGATCAGAGAAATTTGACTCAGAACAGTGTAATTTTTCAGATTTGACCGAACAGTGGATTTTAGTGATTAAAATGCAATTTTCAAAAATTGCATGCCAAATTAGAAAGTCAAAGTCAAGTTGATTCATCTTTGACCAAGGAATATTTTAATGGAAGATATTACAATGACATTTGGTAATTTTCAAGATTTATTAAGGGTATTTTTGAGATTTCTCATTAATTGAATTTAAAATTCAATCAATTAGATAAATGCCATGTGTTTTATCTTTTTTTATACTAGAATAATCAAGAAAATCAACACATTTTCAATTATTCTTCTTCATTTGGCCGAAACTACAAGTTCTCCCAAGAGGGACTAAAATGCAAAAATATGCTAAAATTAGGGGACTGAAAAGCTAATATACTAACACACGTAACATGCATAAAAAAGGGGAAATAACAAAATGAGTGTAATATAAAAAAAGAAAAAATAACATATTTGGTCTTTGGAGGTGACCAAAGTGCAAAAACACGATAAAAGTAGAGGGATCTAAGACGAAATAACCCTTATGTTTATATTATAAAAGCCAATTTTCTCCTTTTTTCATTTTGTAACCTAAAAAAACTCTCATTTTCCTCTCAACTCTCTCTTCTCTCTACTCTACTAAACTTTAACTGATCCAGAAATCAACCGTGTCCTCCGTACATTGGTGCCCATGCTCGCCTCCGATCACCGCCGACGATGGTCGAACTAACGAAACCTTACCACAAACAACCCTAGATCCCTCATTTTAAACCCTCTACATAGATCTAAGCATAAAAATAACAAATAACGACCATAAACCCCACAAAATAGCCTTTGACCCTTCGACTTCTTTGATCTCCGACGACCAAATCTCGATGATAAGCCCTCTCCCCTCAGGTAAACCCCTCTACCCCTTTATTATTATTTTTTTCTTATATATATTGCTTCGATTCATAGACAAGATTTTTTTGAAAAAAAACACTACCTTAAAATTTTGCTTGGTATTTCTTTTCGAAAATGAGGGAAGAAATCCATTTTTACATGCTGATTTTTATACCCAAGTTTACAGAAATAAAAAAGTAAAACCTAATCTATTGCTTTCTGACCATCACTGTTGGTGATGACTTACGTCTTTTAATGTCCTGGATTTTTCGGGATATGGGTTGGATTTGATTTGATTTTTTCTTTTGTTGTGTTTATGAGATGATGATGGTGAAACAGTGAAGATGGTCAGCCTTACGGACGACGTGCGGCGACGTCAACAGAGATGCTTGCTGGAATAGGCGGCGGCGCAAGCTTGGACAACAACTATTAGAGTTAGGGTTAGGTTGGTTTCGGCTAGGGTTTATAATGGGGCTCGGTTTGGTTTTGTAATTGAGCCGGATTTATATGTTGGATAAATGAATTTGCAATAAATATTTTATTTATTTATAATAAAAATAATAATAATTTAGGTCGGGCTAAAAAGTGTGATTACAATAAAGATATTGTTATTCTAAAAGTTAAAAAAACAAATATACAACATAAAAAGAAAATATTGGTGACGACTACCAGCATAAGATTGGTGTCGTCCCCTATTAATGAAAGAGAAAAAAGACAAGGGCAGAGAGAAAAGAAAGTAAATCATTAGGGCTTTAATTTGTAAACATATTTAAAAAATATATGAATTTTAATGTCGATAGCGTTTTTCATCGGACCCGGATTTTTAATGTCGATAGCGTTTTTCACCGGACCCGGATTTTTAATGTCGATAGCGTTTTTGGATCCTGGTAATTTAGAAGGGGATCTTTAAGCCGGAGCTATAGCGGGCTACTTTTTGCTGTGGCTGTTGATGTGGACCACGGCTATTGGGTTGTTGGTTCAGCTGTTGTCGGCTAGGCTTGGTGTGGCGACGAGGAGACACTTGGCTGAGCTCTGTAGAGAAGAGTATCCGACTTGGGGCAGGATGATTTTGTGGGTAATGGCGGAGTTGGCTTTGATTGGGGTTGATATACAGGAAGTTATTGGAAGTGCTATTGCTATTAAGATTTTGAGTAATGGTGCTTTGCCTTCGTGGGCTGGTGTTTTTATTACAGCTTTGATTGGTCAGTATTCTTTTTTATTTTTGATGAATTATTTTCTTATTTCAATCTTTCACTAGTAACTTTTTCTCCGGTAGATTTTTTTTTATTAAATATGATCTCTGAATTTTGAAGATTTTTGAGCTATTTTAGTAAATATAAAACCCAATTTTGTCTGAGCAAATGATAAAAGTGAGACTTTTTAATGTTATAATTTTATCAAGCCCTGACTAAGTTAATTAATTCTCTTACCTTTGCCAAGTAGCTGGCTGTAACATCATAGCAACTTGTTGCAGTATGATCACTTTATTTTCTCTGCCTTGTTTCAGTTTTATCTTCTTGTTTCTTGAAAACTATGGAGTGAGAAAGCTGGAAGCATTTTTTGCTGTCCTTATTGCTACAATGGCAGTCTCATTTGCTTGGATGTTTGGTCAAACAAAACCCAGTGGCACCGAAATTCTTCTTGGTGAGGCACTCGGTTCCATTGTTGGCTGTAGCAATTTCTTTCGTACAATATTGTGTAGTTGACTTATGAGTTATGATCAAATGGTTTGGTTTTTCAGGTGTTTTGATTCCAAAACATAGCTCCAAATCCATCAAACAAGCTGTGCGAGTTGTGGGCTGCATTATTATGCCTCACAATGTATTCTTGCACTCTGCTCTCGTGCCATCAAACAAGCTGAAGTAGCTAAAAGAATTGTAGAAGTTGAGTTCATTGGTCAACTTATTGCTCTTCTAACTCGCATGCATAGTCGCCTTGTCTTAATAAAACAATCTCAGACCTGTAGCCCAGTTCGTATACCTCCTGAGTTTATATGTCCCCTTTCCCTAGAGATAATGGCTGATCCAGTGATTGTCGCATCAGGACACACCTATGACGGGATTTCATCAAGAAATGGATTGATCTGGGCTGATCGGGTGCCCCAAGTCACGGCAGACTTTGGCTCATGCCATTTTTATACCTAATTACACAATGAAGGCACTAATTGCAAATCGGTGTGAATCGAACAATGTGAACTTGCTTGGTCTCATTCAGTCCATGAGTTTAGATCAGCCCTATCCTCTTCTTGAAACCGAGGTTAAGAAGCTGGTTGATGTCTTGAAGAGTCCATCGATTGAAGCTCAAAGGGAGGCGCAGCTCATCTCAGGTTACTTGCCAAGCAGAATAGGGACTATCGGATTAAAATAGCAAGCTGTGGGGCGATTAGCTTGTTACTTGATTTACTTTATTCACCCGATACAAAGACTCAGGAAAATGCTGTCACATCACTGCTCAACTTATCAAATATTGATAGCAGCAAAACAGCTATTATTGACGCAATGCAATTGAGCCTATGATTCATGTGCTTGAGATAGGAAGTCCTGTTGCTAAAGAAAACACGGCTGCCGCTCTTTTCAGCCTTTCAGTCAACGAGGATTACAGACTCAAGATCGGAAGGACTGGGGCAATCAAGCCTCTTGTTGATATGCTGAGGAAGGGTACTCCTAGGGGAAAGAAAGACTCAGCAACAGCCTTGTTTAATCTGTCAGGATGTCATGAAAATAAGGCTCGAAACGTTCAGGCTGGTGCCGTAAGACATCTTGCAGAGTTGATGCAACCATCAGCCGGATGGTTGATAAGGCAGTATTTCTTTTGGCAAAGCTTGCTGTGCTTGTTGAGGTTGTGGAATTGGGTTCAGAAAGAGGGAAGGAAAATGCGGCTGCTGCACTTTTACTTCTATGTACATACAGTAATAGGTATTGCAATTTGGTGCTGAAAGAAGGAGCTGTTCCACCATACTGGCATTGTCCCAGTCTGGCACCCCAGAGCTAAAGAGAAGGTGATACTGCTTCTGGTCTTCTTTTTTGTTTTTTTTCAATCAATTCCTTTCTTTCAACTCTGGAAAATTAAACAACATAAAGCTGATGTTTGTTGCAGGCACAGGCACTTCTGAGCTTCTTCCGAAACTACCAACATGATAATGCTGGAAAAGGTTGAATGTATTGCAGTGAGCTTGGGGTGAGATCAGTGAATAATCTTTGTTCCATTCACCATTTTTTTGTTTAATCATTATTTTTCGTACTCTATTAAACAATTTCACTGATTTGTAAGCTGTGCTTCTTGTCCAAGACCATGAATTTACTGATCTGTTTTCCTTGTTTAAACTACTCATCAGCTATCAAAATCCATTCTTTATAATATACTCGATGGAAAAAAAATAACTCTTCAAAATTGTTTATTATTTATGGATTTATAGATCTTAATGCAGTGTTACAAGTGTTTTATAAAGAAATTTAATACTGTTCTAGAGAAGTTTACTCTCAAGGTGAGAGACTATAGGAGTATATTATCTTTTATACAATAATAACATGATTAAAACAATGGATTATGATACACAAAATAGGTTGTACAACGATTACAAGTAGTCTAGGAAATAAATTTGAAGATCAAATTTGCTCTTCGTGGCCGTTCACCCTTACTATTTTCCGCTCATCATCATTAAGAGTCGATTCATGCATCAGCTTAATTTATGGCGAGGAGAACCTATTAAGTGTTTTTAGCGGTAAAAGGAAATTTCATTTTTACCATAAAACTTAGGTTCGAATAGTTGTATCCGTAGAGTATGTATCATTATCAATAGACTAGGAAAAATTTTGAATAGATATTACCATGTCAAACTATGCAAAAAAAAAAAAATTATAATGAGTCATGGACAGTACACGTTGACAAATTCATTAATCTATCTAATTGTATGCTAACTTAGTATTTTATTATTAATTTTTTAGACTGGCCATTGAATGATCGCTATTGTCAACGGCTGTTAGACCCTTTGTCAACCGCCATTGTGTGCTAAGAGAGGATCCAGATATATTCGAATACAATACTGTTGAATCAGTCAAATGAGATTCACCATCAAGATGAATTCGAAGAGATTATTTTTGAAAAATCATCGAATAAGCTTGATTGACGTTTGAAAGAGGTTGAAGAAACAATATTTCATTTCGAATGACTGAATATGTCTCATTAAGATCCATCAAAAAATTAAAAATGTATTGTTGAAAAAGACCACCCAGATTAATTTGATAATTAGGACATTCACAAGACGAGAAAGGAATCAGTGCGTCCTACCTGTCCCAAAGCAACTTCAGCTTGGTGAAGTAAGTAGAAATAGAAAGATCCCCTAAACAAATACTGCAATTTCTCTGTACAAAAATAAGATGTGAGAACCATCAATATAACATACAATATGAATAGACATATCATATCCGTATACATCAACATATCATAATTATTATATTAAAATTATAACATATTCATTATACATGTTTAACCATAAATGTGCATCGTTTGTAATCATATATTCAGACAATTTAATAAAAAAATAAATATGATAATTTAAGTAATAGCATAGTCTCATCAACAACAATGTATTAGGATAAGCATAAGTATAAGCAAAACACCCATTAACTTGCTGGTTTTTTTCCTTTTTCTTTGTTTCAGAAACAATTCGTACGCACGTTTTTAGCTACCCCTTGGCGTAGTCCGATATTTTCTTCTCTTGTGGGTTATCATTTGGACCATTTCCTACACCTTTCACTATCTAGGCCATATTCTAAATTTAATGGTCTCTTAATTTAAGGATTATTATCTTTTAACTTAGGTTTAATAATAACTGAGTTTTTTAATTTTTTTTCCAAAAAAATATATATAATCCCTAAATATTTTTGTATTCAATATGGTCTTTAAACTTAAAAAAATCAATTTGATTATTTAGTCAACATAAAGGAATATTGATCATTATGATGGTAACATAATAATTTATAATTGTGTCGCGTTCTACAATATTTATGTGATACTCCATAGTAGTCGATGATGTGAAAGATAAGTTTGATTGATTTTTTTATTCAATTCAAGGGTCTAATTTTTTTTATTAAGCTAAGGTGATTGCAAAATAGTATATGTTCTAAATACTTTTAATCATTTGACAATGAACGCTCAATCACACTGTTGTAATTGATGGTGCTCAAACCGGTGACCTTTAAGAACAACGATTCTTTTAACCACTGAGATAAGTTGGTTCGTACAATTCAAGTGTCTAATTATTTTTATTAAAAAAATACGAGATCTTAATTAATCTTTTAGAGAAAAAATAAAAAATAATTTTAATTTAATATATTTAAATATTTAAAAAAATTAAATATAAAATACTAAAAATTAAAATTACCGAAAAATTAAAAAGAATCTATAGACACTATATCATAAACTATAAATGTTGGAGAATTGTTATGATAAATTATAAATTATTAAAAATTAAAATTATTTTTAAATATATATATATATATATATTATAATAATATGTACGTGCAATAGAAAGATACAAATGTAAATTAAACATATTCATATAGTCGAATTAGCAAATATTTCATGATTTTAATTTTATATACATATCAATCATTACTCCATATGTCATACATTTTTATATCATACATGTACACATATTAAATATGATTTTATTATCATATAATTATATACTAATACTTATACAAAATATTCTTGTTGAATTAGTTGATGTGTACGAATTTTACATCTAAACATAATTAAGAAAAATCAAAGTTATTCACATCAATATACACATTTAATCACATTTAACACAATTCAAAGAAATATTCACAGATCCTTACACATCATAAAATAAGTTAGTATATAAAAAACACTTACCTTACTTCTAAAATTCTATATTCATATTTTTATGATATTACGTTCAATTGTTTTATATAAGCCAATATATACAACGCATTTATCTTGTTCCTAATCATATATAAATATATAACGTATTATAGTAGTTTACTAAACGATATATAAAGATTTATATTTTTCTTTGAAACTTTTTGAAGACTTTAGATGTTATTAAACTTTTGTTTTTTATATTTAAGATTATTTTATTTTTTATAGAAATTTCAAGAAAATGGTAGCTTCCAATTCAAACTTTAGTTTCAAAAATAGAAAATTAAAAACCATGAACAGAAGAGCAAAAGAATTGAGGTAGATGGAATCCAAGAAATGGTAGTCAAACAAAACCAATAAAGAAGAACGTGTGATTGGATCAGAAAAGAAAGAAAGAATTACTGGTGTGATCCGAAGAATAGATCAAGAGCTAAGTAGAAGAAAACGATGATGAAAAAGAAAGAAGAGCATATATCCTAAAAACAAATAGGAGGAAAACCAAGAAAACTCCAACTTCCCCCAAAGAATTGCAAAGCAAACGTGGCAGAGTAAAACCACACCAGCTATCTCACATATGAGAGTGCTGCTTTATTTCTTTTTTTAAAGTCGCACTGCCAGGCTCTATAAAGAAAAGGAAAACTAAATAAATAAAGCAGCATCAGATCCAAATCTCTCCTTCTCTAGAAGATCAATGCAATGGCCGCCCATCCCAACGCCAATCCTCCTATTATCTTCTGCACGCTCTTCATTGTGTCTGCTCCACTCTGGAATTTGTTTTTATCCATTTACACAATTATAATCCTAAAACGGCAATTAGTAATGCATGGTGTTCGTGTATCATATCGTATGATGTAATTGACTCATTTTTTTGCTGTTCTATATCTGATTTTTAGACATCATAATTTTTTGCTACAGATCAATTCATATTTTTTCCTAAAAACTAATTGCTCAAGTTCTATGCGCTTAAACGAGTTCTACTCTCCATTTTGAGCTGTAGTTCAGATTCTAAATTCTAAGGTTCATTAGCAAATATTTGAGTCACAGTTACTAAATTATGCTCGTGTAGCTAGCCTAAATTTCAGATCTGGTGAAGTGCATTGTTGTACGACATAACTTATAGGCCAAACAGATTGAAATGTGAGAAAAGAGAGTGAAATGTACCTCATCCGCAGCGACAGAAGGGCCGGGAGAGGAAGCGCCGAGGCTAGGTCCGGGAGCTCCAGTAGGTGGAGCTGGAGGTCCAAGAAGATCAGGTGAAGGTGCGGGAGCATTGTGTTTCTTAGACTTCTTACTCTTGCTTGGAGCAGGTGCAGGAACCTCAGCTGCGGTTGGTGCCGCAACAGGAGCAGGAGGAGAGGCGGAGCTCTCTGGAGGAGTTGTCGGTGCAGCAGCGGGGGGAGATTTCGCTGCTGGAGGAGAGCTCACAGGGACTGGAGCCGGTGAAGAACTTTCTGGTGTAGCAGCCGGTGGTGAAGAAGCCGGAGAAGATTTAGATGGAGCCGGAATCGCTGCGGACTTCTTCGGAGCTGCAGTCGGTGGCGACGAAGCAGGTGGTGAAGAAGTTGGTGGAGAAGTAGTAGGAGCAGCAGTTGGAGCTGGAGTTTTAGGTTTACTCACGGGAGCAGTAGCTGGCGTACTCGCTGCCGGCGGAGCTTTAGAGGGCCCGGCGCTCGGAGCTTGGGCGCCGACACCAGCTACCACAATGCAAATCAATGCAACGGCAAACGCGCTTCTGCGATCCATTTTTCTCTTAAATTATTCTTATGGTTTTTATCTTTTGAGAGTTGAGACTGAAGTGAACGATGAAGAAAAATAGTGGCAGAGAGAAATTATAAATAAACGAAAAAGAGTCGCGACGATAGTATTCGTGATTAACGGACTTGTTTAGAAGATGTGCACACCAACAAAGAAAAGGGCCGCACAACCACATGGGTCAGACGTAGCCGTTGGATGAAGGATGTTGGGGACCACAAGCATCAAACAACGAAACAAGGGTACATGTGCTCTATATGAAGTTCCCCCGCCCCCCCCCCCCCCAAAAAAATGTACTAATTATGGTAAAATGAGTGTTTTCAAAATAAGTTTACTAGTTATGTAGGGAGCTAAAGATGTTTTCAAAATATAGAACGAAGTAGGACAGTTTTGTTGTGTGAAAGTTTAATTTAAGATGATTTTTAATTTTAAATGTTATTAAATTTTAAAAAAAGTAATCACATTAATGATTCTTAAAGTTTGAATAAATTTTTGTTTTTTTACGAAACTTTCAAAAATTATAAATTAATCATTAATATTATTAATTTATAACTAAATGATTACTTGACGCTAACGCGGTTAACATAAATGATGGAAAGTTGAATTGGACCATTGAGTCTCTGTTTGACAGACTCTTCAACTAATATTATAATATATTAAAAATAATATCGTTTAATGTATATTTAATTGATTAACACCCATTGAAACTCGACAAAACTTTCGAGATAATGTTCTCGAATAAATTAATTCGTGAGATAATGCACTTCCCAGATTAATTGCTCAAATAGGGTGAAATCCATAGTGTTGGCCATAGGTCGCCATGCCATCCGGGCGACCTACTAGGTCACCATTTCTTCCCGGTGAGCTACGAGAGATTTTGCATGTGCCATGCACGTCCCAACACGCTGGGCATCCGAGGCCATCCGAGTGAGCTATGCGAGATCATCCGAGGCCATCCGACCGAGGGCATCCGAGCGCATCCGACCGAGGTCATCCGAGGGGTAGGTCACCATGCACGCTAGGCGACATGGTAGGTCTCCATGCACGCTAGGCGACCTTGTCCTGCGCCTGCTCCCCACTGCATGCTCGCCTGCCTGCTCCCCCGCTACTCCATGCACCGTTATTCGCTGCATTATTGCAGCGTAATTTTCGTTGCTTCATGTAGCAATTATTGCTGCAATTCATGAGAATCAACGACTCGTGATTCTTCAATTATTGATGCATGGCAGCCGACCCTTTAATATATAGGGGGTATGAATGGGGTTAAGGAAGAATAAGAAAGAAAGAGAGAAGAATGTCGAGAGAAAGGAAAGGAATAAGAGGAGGAAGAAGAAAGGGAGTCCGACAAGCAATCATCGAGGTAAATTTTCATTTAATTTAATTTAAATTAGTTTATTATTTTAAATTATTAGTTTGTTAGTTTAAGGTTAGGGTTAGTTTAGGTTTAGAGTTTAGGGTTTAGGGTTTAATTAGTTAGTTTGTTAGTAGTTAGTTATATATAAAAAAATATGTAATTAATTTGTGTTAGTTAAATAGTTAAGTTGCCATATGATTTGTTGAATTTATATTATATAAAAAATTTAGTTAATTAGTTTTTTAGTAGTAAATTATAATTAAAAAATCATTTATTAGTTTTAGTTATATTAAAGAATAGTTTATTAGTTGAAGTTATATTAAAGAATTGTTTATTAGTTGTTTAAGGGAAAATTCACGTTTAAGTTATATTTTAAAAAGTTTAGTTTGTTACTTTATAAGTTTATTATATTATAAGTTATTATATTAAATTTTTTTGTTGTGTTGTAAATTAGTTAGTTAGTTACTTAACATTAGATTATATTAAATGATTTTTTAAATACTGTTGTTTAATATTTTTTTACAGATTCATTCCAATGGCTTACCAAATTCCACTGGTGAGAATTGACAATGAACATATTTCAAGTCATTTGAGAATAATGGTGCATAAAATATTTGTTTAATGAATTATAATTAATAAATATTTGAATATTATTTTATGATGATTGTGATAAATTTTTTGCATTATTTAATTGCAGGAGGACGAGCAGCGAGTCCTTCGTCTTCGGCTACATAAAGTGCCCAAGCCACACCCATTGATAGAAGAAAACTTGCAAGAGGCTATATTTTGGTATGTAACATTTGTGCGAGATTACAAGTTGGTCCCAGGTTTGATCAGTGCGTTTATTGAACGTTGGAGACCAGAAACGCACATGTTTCATTTGTCGCGTGGCGAATGTACGATAACTCTGGACGATGTGGCAATGCAACTCAGGGTCCAAACTAATGGGATGACGGTGGTAATGTCACACGAGTTTAATAATGTGGCACAACTTTGCAACTTGTTTCTTGGGAAAACGCCCGTACCACCGGAGTGTAGAGGGTGGCGTGTGAGGTTGTCATGGTTGAATAATGAATTTCAGCTTCAACCAAATAATACAGAGCATGAAATTATATATGCAACATGAGCATATATATTACAGTTGATTGGGGGGATTTTGATGCCTGATAAATCCGATAGTTATGTTCACACTCAATATCTTCTTTTTTAAAGAAATTTTGAGAATAGTAGGCAATATAGCTGGGGTTCGACGATATTGGCGTTATTGTATCGTGAGATGTGCAAGACGTCATTAATCGTGAATAATAATAATATAGAAGAAATCAGTGGATGTCTGTTACTGCTACAATCATGGGCTTGGCATAGACTTCCATTTTTGACACCGATTAGTCGGACAACGGTTGACTTTCCACTTGCCGGAAGGTAATATGAATCCTCTATTTTAATATAAAATATTAATTTGAAAATATTTATTTTGATTAAAATTATTGAACAAAATGGTCATATTTTTGTTTTGATTGATATATAGATGGAGGCATAAAATTGAAGGCACGAGGTTGGTGCACAACAACATTAAAGAGTTCAGGCTGTAGATCGATATTAAGGCCAAAAAGGAGGTATGTATAATTTTTTATTTTTAATTATTATTTAAATTCACTATATTATTTGATTTAAATCAATTTTATTATTTTTGTAATTTTACAGTTTTATTGGAGACCATATATGAATGAAGAAATTGTTGAGATCCAATTTGGGGATAGAGTGCTGAGGCAATCCCACTTCCATCAACCTATTCCGTGTAGTCCATGGGATCATGACTTCCTCCAAAACTTAGATGGTCGTCTCCAAAACTTAGATGGTCGTCGTCAGGTGAATTGGGTTGAGACGCATGATGACCTGCACAGATTTGATGGTCGTCGTAAAGAAAATGTTAATTGGGTTGAGAAGCATGCAACCTACATTAATGCTTGGAACAATAGGGTTTCATTCATGCCAACTCTTGACGACATTCAAGACGACGACTTTAATTTTGAGACTTCAGCTTACCTTGCTTATTTTTGGGATAATGGAAAGCCGTTCCTGACAACAATGACAGAGAGGCGACAATTTTTGAGGTTTAAGTAAAGATTTGGTAAAGCTGAATACTCTCTACCGAGTGAGAGTGAGAGTTCATCTCAACAACCTGAAGCAGAAATGACCAATGTGGATAATAGCGCACCACAACCGTTCGGAGATGCGGGATTGTTGCATCACGTAGTTGATGATTCTATTGTCCCAGCATACATACCAGAGTTTATGCAGCCTGAGGCACCCATCTACTCTTCTATGTTTTTGTCGACGTATGACTTTGAACACATAGCAGTTCAAATGCCCCCAATGAATGAGGAGGATGGGTACCATACTCCTGAGCAACCACAACGGCCACAACGCATCAGACGTCTGCCCTGACATTATCATTCAACAACACCCCGGCATCGACAACAATTGTAAACTCATTTGCTATTTGTTACAAATTATATATTGAAATTAGACTAGTTTTTTTAACCTTAACAAATTCGACATATTTATAATGATTTTTAGTATCAAATCATTATTATAATTTCATTACTAGTATCATTAGTATTAAATAATTAAATATTAATAATAAATCATTATTAATAATAATTACTAAATCATTAGTATCAAATAATTTAAATATTTAAAAATCATTAATAAATTCGACTATGTATTAATTTAAATTCGAGTAGTTCACACTTGTACACTCATTTGTTATTATTCCATAATTATATTAGTAATAATTATTAAATCATTAGTATTAAATCATTATTATAAAATCATGACTAAATCATTATTAAATCATTACTATTAAATCATTATTATAATGATTATTATTAAATCAATATTATAATTATTATAATGATTATTACTAAATCATTATTATAATGATTATTACTAAATCATTATTATAATGATTATCACTAAATCATTATTATAATGATTATTATCAAATCATTACTAAATCATCAAATCATTAAATATTAAAATAAATACTAAATCATTAAATATTAAAATCATTATTATAATTATTATTACTAAATCATTATTAAATCATAATATTAAAATCATTACAAAATCATCAAATCATTAAATATTAAAATCATTATTAAATCATTTTTATGGTTAATTGAAGCACACGTCCATTCAAATTTGTTCAAGTCCTCGAATTATAAATGTCATATAATAATTTATCACCCTATCAGTATCAAATTATTATTATAATTTCATTATTACTAATAATTACTAAATTATTACTATCAAATCATTAAATATTAATAATAATTTCATTATTACTAATCATTACTATCAAATCATTAAATATTAATAATAATTTCATTATTACTAATCATTATTACCAAATCATTAAATATTAATAATAATTTCATTATTACTAATTATTACTAAATAATTATTATAATTTTAAATATAAATTCATTATTAAATCATGATTATCAAATCATTACTAAAGAAAATCATATCATTATTACAAATCAAACAAGTGTTCCATGGATGAGTATTAGTTATGTAACGAAAATGACGTTAATTGAACCACACGTCCATTCAAATATGTTAAAGTCCTCGAATTATAAATCATTACAAAATTAAATCCGGATAAATATATAGAAATACATATATGATTACTAATGATGAGGCCTATATCTTGGTAAATTAGAACAATTGTTTTTTGAATGGCCTTCACCCCTACATAATCCACATTTCTTTGCTTAACCTCTCTCTCTAGCATGGAAATCCATATTGGTATGAAAACGAGTAGACTCAGGTCGACCCTTTGGTCTTCTGCGAAGCATTGGTTCCAATATCATGTAATCCAACCATGGTTCCAATATCATCTTCTTCTTTAAGTGGAACTGCAACATATCTGATTGGGTTGGGGCATATCATAAACCTATACCTCAAACCGTCAACTGTAGCTCGAATTTTTCTTTCTATCTTATGCTTCATTTCTATAAATGTGATGTCTTTTTTGAACATCATATTTATTGGTTTTCAGATTGAAAAACTACTCCGACCTCATTTTCCATAATCTGTCCATTATAATGGACAATCGTGAAAAAGTTGTTGCTCATTTTCTCTACAAATAAAAAAAATAAATTAATTTAGATTAAAAAATTAGATAAGATAATTTCATAAATTATTAAATAATTAAATATAATATAATATATTATTATATTAACGATCAAATAAAATTTGTTATTTAACTTGATTGATTGATTACTAATATTACTAATAATGATTTGATATTTAATGATTTAATAATAATATGATTTAGTAATGATTACTAATAATTATTTATTATAAATATTTAATGATTTAGATTTGATACTAATCATTTAGTAATGATTACTAATAATAATGATTAGTTTGATAATATTTTTTTATTATTTTAAAATATCAAACAAATTTGTTAGGCAAAACTTTGAGATAATGTTCTCGAAAGAATTATTTCACGAGATAATGCGTTGGCCGGATTATTTCATTCAATTAATTTTTACTCCTTACTAATTTACGCATATAATATAAATTAAACAAAATATTTTTTTTAAAACAACACTAAATATTTTTAAACACAATATTGTTTTAAACGAAAATTATCTCGCACAAAATAGTTTATATAATCTAATATACACTTACTAACTAACTAATTTACACATACACAACAACAAAAAATAGACAACAAAAAATAATAAATTACCCGCGTATTTATGTCTTCTTCCTTTCCTTTCTTTTCCTTTCTTGTTTCTTTCTTCGAATCAATCTATACGTGGGCAAATGTTGTGGAATAATGCCCTGTATGTGTAAACAAAATATTACTTTAAACAAAAATAAATTCGACAAATTAATTTTATATAATCTAATATATTATAATATAACTTAAACTAATAAACTATTTCTTTATTATAATATAACTTAGTTAAAATAACAAACTAATTAAGCACTAATTAATTTTTTTTATAATATAACTTCAACTTCAACAAACAACCTAATATACACTTAAAGACACTAACAAATTAATTAATTATTTTTTTATATTTAATAACTTAAAGTAAGAAACTAATTAACTAATTTTTTATATAATATAATATATAACTTAAACTAACAAACTAATAATTTATACTAACAAACTAATTAACTAAATTTTAGTTTTACCCTAAACCTTAAACTAACAAACTAATAATTTCATATAATAAACTAAATTAAACAATAAAAAATTACCTCACGAACGATGTTTGAGCCTTTATCTTCTTTTCTTCTTCTTCTTTTTCTTTCTCTCGGCAAAGTTTCTATATGTGTTTCTGCTTCTGCTTCTACCCTAAACCACATATCCTTTATATAAAGCAAATGAGCATTGGAGAGCGTCATTAAATTTGACTGTTGAAGCAAATAATATTAGCGTTGAATCGTGTAACTATTGAGCGTTGAAAGGCTGCAATTCAATAACAATATTTGCTGCATTTAGAAGCTAAATTAACGCTGCAATAATGCAGCTATGGATGCAACGCATACATGAGGGAGCAGAGGGTTAAAGCTTGGTCGCCGAACAGGAATCTCCCAAAGCTTGGTCGCCGGGTGTGCATGGCGACCTACCATGTCGCCGGGACTCCATGACGACCTACACCAAGACAATTCGACGTGCATGGCCCATGCACAGCTCTCACATGCATGCATAGCTCGCACTCAACATGCATGCATATCTCGCCCTGAGTTCATGGTGACCTCTCCTTGGTCGCCCGGAGTGCATGGAGACCTCCTTGGTCGCCCGGAGTGCATGGCGACCTCCTTGGTCACCCGGAGTGCATGGCGACCTCCTTGGTCGCCCAGAGTGCATGACGACCTACGGCTTCACTGTAGAATTCACCCTATCTCAGCAAATAATATGTCCAAAGCATTATCTCGTGAAATAAAAAGTTCGAGAACATTATCTCGTGGATTTTGCAATTGAAACTCTTTTCTTCTTCATCTATTTTCAATGGTTGTTGCTCATGGAAGCTACTCTCACTAGTTTTTGTTCTTCAAGTCCAAAAATCTTGTTTAGATCCCCACGCTCAGCTTTCAACTCGACGCCTTCATTCCCTTTCTCTTCCTCTTATGGGTGTGGTCATCCTTTTTTCCAAATCAATTGCTCCACTCTTTACCCCATCTCCATTAATAACTACTTTTTTTTTACTCAACTTCGATCCAAACTCATCTTCTCTCACTTTATCTCTTTTACCCCCATCGACTACACTCTTTTTCACTTCCACTTGCTCTTCTTTCCTTTTCCTCCCTATTAATCTCTCTCGATCACCATTTCGATTCTCTGATGCTTCTTGCCCTAGACTATCATTTTTGCGTTCTTATTCCCCTTCGAGTCTTCCCAACTGCACCCAATGTGCCCGGGAATGCGGGGTTATAAAAACACGGTCAAGCTCCTCCATGGCTGCGAGTTAATCTGTCCTCTTCATGAGCTACGATGCCAAGCTAATGTACTAGGTTACCTCGAACATTTCTTCTTTGAAATGGGTTTTCAGATTGAATGGAACGAAGCTCAAGACTCTTTTCGAGCTGTAAAGATTGTAAGCGAGAAATGGTGATTACGGATTCAATTCCTCGGATCCCCGTTAGATTATCTCAAACCCTTTCTCTCAAATCGGTTCTTTCTAGGGTAGGAAGAAGAAAGGGATTTAAATATTCATTAAATGATATTATTTTCAATATATTATATTATTTGTTGAAGAGTTGGTCATCAAAGACTCCAGCGTGGCGGTCAATGGTCCAGGTAAGCATTTAACTATTCAACTCAACTTTTTGTCACGGAGATTAACTACTATTAAGTGATCATTTTATCATAAATCAATAATGGTAATGATTAATTTGTAATTTATGAAAGTTTAGTCAAAAAATGAAAACTTATTCAAACTTCATTGACCATTGGTGTAATTTACCTTTTAAAAATTATATAATTTATAATAATTTCGATTGTAATTAAAAAAAGTAACATTGCAATGTAATTAGGCTTTACAATAAAAAAATATATAATTTATAACAATTTTAACTACAATCGAAAATATTATAAAGTGCATAATATTTTTTATTTCAACCTCGTGTTTTTATGTTAAACCAAAAAAATTATTTTTATAAAAAAAATTACAACTGATTTACATCGTTTTTAATTTTATATTAACAAGTTATATTGTTTACTCTCCCCTGAAGTAGTAGGTTGTAACTTTATTCTTTACGAAAGTATTTTTTAGATAATTTTAAGAATTTGTCCTTTAGTATAAACAATTTTTCTTTAAATTTTAATTATAGGTTGTTTTTTTAATAATGTCTTTAGTGGAATCTATCAAGAAATGATAGTATTATTATCTTTAGAGATTTTGGATTTAAACTGTTACGTTTGTAAGTACATATTTGTTATCAATGATTAAAAAAGACAAATATTACATTGTAATTATCTTAACCTATTATAAATATCTAGTTATTTCGGATAATCTTTGTGACAATTAATGAAATGATACTCTTTTGTCTATTTATTAAATGGGTAAAGTATATAAATGTTTTCCCACTATAAGGCGTTATTTTATTAAGTCATTCGACTATTAAAATTATAAAATAATCTTCTAAATATAGGATATTATTTTTTTAGTTCCCCGAATATTAAGTTACATAATGATCATTTGACTATTCATATGTTTCAAAGTCGTCATTTTTCATTAAAAATAATGATAATCTGAGGTAGACGTTAATTTATTGTCTGATAAATATAATAAAAATTGATTTTAAAATCTCAAATAATTATAAACGTTTGCATATCTCAGTCAGTAGGTTAACATCCAGTTCTGAAGATCATAATTTTTTTAACAAAAAATGACGAGTTTAGATCATATGAATACACATATGATCATTGTGTAACTTTTAATAGTTAAAATATTTAATTAGATAATGTCATATAGTAAGAGATAAGTATATATATTACTATTAGAGTATATCAACTTATATAAACTTCAGCTTGTAATTAGTTTGTTTGTTATCAGTTAGTTCAAGTTAGTTCATTAGTTAGCTGATTAGTTAGCAGTTGTATTTCGGTTAGTTAGTTAACCTTATAGTTGTATATAAACTAGCCTTGTGATCCTTCTTTTAATGCAAGAAAACATTATTCATTTACAGCTTCCTTGATCGTTATATGGTATCAGAAGTTTGTTTCTCTCTTCTCACGCTTCATCATGGTTGAATCATTGAATGACAGTTTTGATAATGGGTTAAATCCCTACTACTTGTATCAGTCTGACAATCCTGGCATGATATTGGTGAGCCAGCTGCTTTCCAATAATAATTTTCAGCTGTAAAAGGTCGATGATGCTTGCTTTATCTGCCAAGAACAAGCTTGGATTTGTAGATGGTTCCATTCAAGTTCCTGACCCTTCTATGGTAAACCAATTCAATGCTTGGACAAGAGCCAACAATTTGCTCAATTCTTGGCTTCTTAATTCAGTCTCCAAAGACATTGCTGCAAGTTTACTATATTATACTACTACTGCTGAAATGTGGAAAGATTTGGTTGATCGTTTCCAGAGTCGAATGAACCACGTTTGGTTCACTTAAAGAAACGATTATGCGAGCTCGTGCAAGATAAATTGTCAGTAAGCAATTGCTATACTCAGTTGAAAATTGTTTGGGATGAATTGTTTTCAATTCGACAGCTATGCAGTTGTCTCCAATGTAATTGTGGAGGAGTGCAACGCATGCTTGCTGAACAGTAGTAAGAACAAGTAATTCAATTCATAATGGGGTTAAATGAGTCTTATGTTCATATAAGAGGACAGATTCTTTTAATGGATACTCTTCCTCCCATTTCAAAAGTTTTCTCTTTAATTGTTCAAGAAGAGAATTAAAGAAATATAAAATCTCTTCATCCTATTTCTGAGCCTACCTTTTCTGTCAAGGCTCATTCTAGCACTAATGCTTGCAAGAACAAACCCTTGTGCAGTCATTGTAACCTCCTTAGTCATACAAAAGACGGGTGTTACAAATTGATCGGTTATCAACCTGGTTATAATTCCAAGAATTGGCTGTAAAAGTTCTCAAGCCATTCATACCAACTCTGTTGTTTCTCAACAAAGCTCTCCTACTGTCACTGAAGCCTTTACTCCTGGGCAATGTCAACAATTGATTGACATGCTCACTTTCCAGTTACAATCCGCATCATCTTTGGATATTCCTACCACTTCCATCAATACTGCCATGCAAGGTAAGATCATATCACACATAACTGCTTATAGTGTTGGAATATCTGACTACTGGATTTTGGACTCGGGAACTTCAAGACATATATGTCATTCAAGAAATAATTTTGAATCAGTATTTCCTATAATGAGCTGCTCAATCACTTTACCTAATGGATCCATCATCCCAAATAGCTTTGCAGGGATAGTTCGATTTTCATCTGATTTTGTTTTACATGATGTGTTATTTGTTCCAGACTTTCAATTCAATTTGCTTTCAGTCAGCGCATTGTTGAAATTCTCTGACCTTAGTGTGTTGTTTTGCAAAACGAATTACTTAATTCAGGATCTTCATCAAGTGATTGGGAAGGGTGAGCTGGTTCAAGGACTTTACTTGCTGCATATGTCTTCATTCAGGTATAATATATCATGTAATAATATGTCTAGCATTTTGTCTAGTGACTGGCATAACAGATTGGGCCATCCCAGTCTCCATGTCATGCATCTTCTTAAAGATGTTTTGCTTTTAAAGAATGTAAAAATGAAAGACTCTTGTCAAGTTTGCCCATTGCCAAGCAACAAAGATTGCCATTTCCAATTTCTTGTTCTCATACTACATGGTTGTTTGAGTTAGTTCACTATGATATATGGGGACCTTACAAGCACAAAACATATTTTGGACAGGCTTCTTTTCTAACCTTGGTTGATGATTTCTCGAGATCTACTTGGGTCTATTTGTTACAGGATAAATCAGATGTCAATACCATTATACCCGCTTTTATATCAATGGTTAAAAAATAGTTTGAAATTGATATAAAATCTTTCAGGTCTGCTAATGCTCTTGAGTTAAAATTCATTGAATTGTTTACTAACTTGGGTATAATGCACCAGTTTTCATGTGTGGAAACACCCCAACAAAACTCTGTAGTTGAAAGGAAACATCAACATCAACATCTGTTGGCTGTTGCTCGTGCTTTGTATTTTTCAGTCAAAGGTGCCAATCAAATTTTGGGGTGATTGCTTACTTACTGCAACATATCTAATTAATAGACTTCCATCACCTGCATTGAACAATAAATCTCCTTATGAAGTCTTACATGGTCATCTACCAGATTACAGCAGGCTACGAGCTTTTGGTTATCTTTGCTTTGTTTCTACTTTGAAGTCTCAACAGGATAAATTTTCAGCTCGAGCTTTACCTGGGGTATTTCTTGGATGCCCTCCAGGTGTAAAGGGATATTGTGTTTATGTGTTGCAAAGCCATAAGACAGTTATTTCTAGAAACGTGGTATTTCATGAAGGGTTATTTCCTTTTCGAAATACAAGCTTGTCTGACAATTCTGTTGACATTTTTCAGGACTTTTGCCTGCCAAAGATTGTAAATGGCATGGTCGATGCTTCAGACGTTCATGGATTTCAACAGATTCCTCTTGAACCTGCTGGCTTGAATGGTGGCGCTTCTTTTGGCTCTAATGACTCAACTAGTAATGTTTCCCTGGGCTCCACTGACTCGAATGGTGGTGCTTCCCTTGGTCCTACTGATTCAAACACTAATGCTTCTCCTGAGCATTCTGAATCACACGCGGATGTTTCTTTAGAACCTACTACCTCGACTGACGATATTTTAATATCAGTTCGACGTTCTTCTCACACCATTTAGAAGCCTTCCTACCTTCAGCATTATTATTGCAATAGTGCTTCCTCAAAATGCTTATATCCCATCAAAAGTTTTATTTCTTCTTCAAAACTTTCCACTGAGTATTGAACATTTGCTGCAAATATCTCGTCTATTGCTGAGCCCTCTTATTATCATCAAGTTGTCAAGTCTTCAACTTGGAGAAATGCTATGAGTGATGAACTTCGAGCCATGGAAGAGCTTGGAACATGGACCATCGTTTCATTACCTGATAGAAAGAGTGATGTTAACTGTAAATGGGTCTATCGGGTGAAATAATGTTTGATGGCTCAGTTGACCATTGTAAAGCCAGGCTGATTGCTAAGGGCTTCACACAAGTTGAGGGCATTGATTACACGGACACGTTTTCACCTTTTGCAAAGATGACCTCTTTTCAAGTCATGCTTTCTCTTGTAGCAACACGTAACTGGCATTTGTTGCAATTAGATGTAAACAATGCCTTTCTAAATGGTACATTAGATGAGGAAGTTTACATGAAATTACGTCTTGGATACAAGTCTGAGATCAAAGGATATAATATGGTCTGTAGGCTTCACAAATCCATTTACGGTCTGAAGCAAGTATCCAGACAATGGTTCACTGCATTCTCGAACGTTGTTATTCAACTTAGCTTTCAACAATCTCCATTTGAACACTCATTGTTCACAAGGGGATATGTCAATGGATTTATTGCTCTTCTCGTATATGTAGATGACATCGTTTTGGCTAGGGTAGATCTACAAGCTCTTTATAAAATACAAAGTCTTTTACAAAGGAACTTCAAACTAAAGGAGTTGGGGCCCCTACATTATTTTCTAGGCTTTGAAATTGCTAAAAATAGCTCTGGAATTATTCTATCCCAAAGAAAATACGCGTTGCAGTTGCTAGAAGATACAGGTTGTTTGGTACCAAACCAGCCGAATCACCCATGCTTTTATCCTTGAAGTTGAGTGCAAATGAAGGAGCATTACTTTCTGATTCTCAGGAGTATCGACGATTGATAGGTCGTTTGTTGTACTTAACTAATACTATGCCATATATTGTTCATACTGTGCATTTGTTGAGCCAGTTTGTTTTCTTTCCTCGTCTGCCTCACATGATTGCCTTAAAACACCTTCTGGCATACATTAAAAGTTGTCCTAGTCTTGTTTTATTATTCTCAATTCACTCCACTAATCACTTGAGCATATTTGTTGACTCAGACTATAGTTCTTGCCCTGATACAAGACGCTCCACGACTGGTTTTTGTGCCGTTTTTGGTAACAGTTTGGTATCCTGGAAATCGAAGAAACAGAATGTTGATTATGCAAGATTATATCGCGATAATCATGCTGCAATTAACCTTGCAACTAATCAAGTGTTTTATGAAAGGACAAAAGCACATAGAAGTTGATTGTCATTTTGTACGAGACAAAGTGAAAGCTGGTTTTCTGAAGTTGTTTCATGTCCGTTCCTCATACCAGTTGGCTGACATCTTCACCAAAACCCTTCGGCCTCCCATACATTGTGCTTTCATTGCCAAGTTGGGTCTCCTTAACATACATGCACATCCAGCTTGTGGGGGGTATTAGAGTATATCAACTTATATCAACTTCAGCTTGTAATTAGCTTGTTTGTTATTAGTTAGTTCAAGTTAGTTCATTAGTTAGCTGATTAGTTAGCAGTTGTATTTCAGTTAGTTAGTTAATCTTATAGCTGTATATAAACTAGCCTTGTAATCATTCTTTTAATGCAAGAAATCATTATTCATTTACAGCTTCCTTGATAGTTATAATTACACTTATTAAATTTACTTTTTTTAATTAATCAATGGAAAATGACTTTTAAACGACCGATATTTTATGTTCAATGTTAATGTTATTTGACGGGATGGAACATAAAAGGACTTATATATCATATGGAATATTGATATATAGGATGTTTTAAATCAAATAAAAAATATTATAAGAAAAAAGTTGATTAAATGTTTAAAATTAAAGAAAATCGTGTATACATAAAGAAAATGGTGAGATATTTGTAAGTATTTGGGGTCCACTTGGAAGACAGCTTATAAGCAGCTGGCACATAGCTAATTACGATTGTTTTTTTTTTCACTCATTTATTATTTATTACAAATTATTTTCAATTTATTTTTTATTAGTTTGACAATCTTTGTCATGTAAAGGGTAGATTAAAATGAAAAAGAAAAGAAAAAAGAAGGATAAAATTTTATTCAAAAGGAATAAATATATATACTGTGTGTGTTGAACATACGTAATTGCATAGTACGAACACAAATCAGGTTGGGTCAGATTAACTTATTAAATTTGATGTTTTTTTATATGAAATTTTTAAGTGTTTAAATATATTTTTGTAAACATAAAATTAATACTCAATACATATGTGTCATCATCATTTTTCGGCTTTTACTCGTACAAATACATTTCTTTGACAAAGATAACAAATATTTATTTTTTTTAAATACAATTTATTCAATATCTTTTACCCTTATTTTTCCTTTTCTTTCATTTTGATCAAACCTTTAAATTCTAATTGATGTCTGTTATATCAACATAAAACGCATCCTATAAAAAGTGGCTTCCGAAAAACACTTTCTTTATGAACTGTCTTTGCCGTATTCTATAAACAATAATATTAATTCAGGAAATAATAAAAAATAAATTTCAGATTAAAAATATTTTTAATTCATGATATTTGGGTAAAAAACCCTATTATGATAGAGAAACATTATTCGGATATTAAATATACGGGGTAATTTGTTTTTGGATAATTAATATACGGGGTAATTGGTTCACGCTTCAGGGGAAAAAATGAACTTGTTCTTCTGCAGGCTGGAAACGGCGTGACTGAGGGGTGAGACAGCTGGATGTGCGTCAATTTGTGCAACACGACAAGTAGCTTAACGGTAAGGCTGTAAAATAAGGTAATCGAACAGGTTTTAATCGGATCTTGGTAGGTCGAATAAAATCGGGTACATGTCAACTCAGGTCAATTTGATGGTTTGACTCGGATCAGGTCGGATACGGGTCAAATTAGTTCGGGTTATTTTCAGGTTAATTTGACACCAGTTCCAGATCGGGTTCAAGTCAGATCATTTTCAGTTCGGATCGATGTCAGTTCAGGTCAAAACAGGACCAGGTTAACTCAGGTTCAGGTGGATTTCAGTCGGATCTCGTTCAGATCGGGTCACATCATTGACAGATAAAATTCAGGTCGGATGTTTATCGGATACGGATTGAGTTCAGGTCGGGTCGTTTTTATTTTTAGATTAATTATTTTTTCATCTTTCGTGATTGTTGAATTGTAGTTGTAATTGTATATGATTTTGAGTAAATTAAGAGAAAAATAAATATTCATGGATCAATTTTGTAAAAAATATAAATTTAAGGACAAAATTAAAGAAATGTAAAATTACAAATAAAATTTTAAAATATAAATTAAAAACACACATAGGTAAGGGACTAAATCAAAATAAATTTAAAATGTGAGGTTTAAATTAATATAAAAAAGGACTAAATTAAACACATTTAAAAAATTATAGGCCAATTACAAAAATATAAATAACAACTAACAATAAGCCAAATGAAGATTCAAATATAAATTTAAGGACTAAATTGAATACATATAAAAATGAAAGACTTAAAATTGAAATAAATTAAATAACACAAAAGAATTAAATCGAAATAAATGTAAAATGTGAAAAAATAATGAAAAATATAGTATATTGCATTCATTTAAAAAATTAAAAAAAATATAATATATATAATATAAGTTTATATATAAACTATATTTATATTATAAACTATATAATTATTATAAGCTATATATAAAAATTATGTTTATGTGAACTATATATATAAACTATGTATATAAACTATATATGTATAAACTATAAAAAGTATATATTTTATAAAATATAATTTATTAAAGAAATACTATGCATAAACTATATAAAGTAATAAATTATATATGTAACATTAACCTATAGTCTATAAATAATAGTTAATATATGTAACTTATAGTATATGTATACATGTAAACTATATATGTAACTTATAGTACATGTATGTATAAATTATGTATAGTATATATAAACTATATATATATATAAACCATATAAAGTAAATTGCTTATATAGTTTATAGAAACAATATGCATAAACTATATAAATTAATAAAGTATATAGGTTATAAAAACCCTAAACCCTAAACATTAAATCATAAACCATAATTCATAAACCCTAAACCCTAAACCCTAAATACTATACATAAACAATAATTAATATATGTAACCTATAGTATATGTATACATGTAAATTATATATGTAACATATAGTACATGTATGTATAAACTATGTACAATATATATAAACTATATATATATATATAAACTATAGTATATGTATATATATAACCTATAGTATATGTATATATACAATCTATTTATATGTTATATAAACTATATATGTAACCTATAGTTTATAATCAATAGTTTATAATAATGTACTATATAGTTTATACTTTATAACCTATAGTATATAATTTATAATCAATAGTTTATAATAATGTACTATATAGTTTATACTTTATAACCTATAGTATATAATTTATAAACTATAGTTTATATTAATGTACTACATAGTTTATATTAATGTTAATTATCTTAACTATAATTTATATTAATATAGTATATAGTTTATAAACTATACTATATTAATATTAGTTATATTAACTATAGTTTATAAACTATACTATATAATTTATAACATAGTTTATATATTAATGTATAGACTATTTTATATTAATATTAATTACAAATTATAAACCATATTATATTAATATAAGTTAATATTAATATTAATTATATTAATATTAATTATAATATATAATTATTTTAATATTAATTATAAATAGTTAATTAATAAAAATTATATAGGGATGAAATTGAAATAATTTAAAATATAACGATTAAATTGAATCATTAAATTTTGACTAAATTGAATAAAATTAAAACAAGGGGACAACGGTACAATGCGAAATGAAATTAAAAAATACGCAGATCCTTAACCTGACCCGAACGGAGCGACTATATAAGGTTAAATTTTTTGTTTTTGTTCTCATTTTCGATTTCATATTCATTCTCTCATTTTGCTCTCTCTCTCTCTCTCTCTAACTCTCTGTTTCTCTCAAATTCTCTGCCTTCTCTCTAGAACTTCATCCGTGTTCTTCATTTTTCTTTGAAAAAACCTTCATTTGATCTTCAAAAAACCAAATCAATTTTTTTTTTGGATCAAACACACGAAATTTCATCCTTGTTCATACCAAAACCCTTATTTGATCTTCATAAATACCAAAACCCATACGTTTTCTTATTTTTTTCAATCAAACACCCAAACTTTTCTCCTATGTTCATCTGTATTCATCCCAGTTCATATTTGTTCTTCACAAAAATTGTCCGTTGATCTTCACAAACACTAAAACACATACCATTTCCTGTTTTTTTAAGATCAAACCCCAAACTCAAACAACAGTTCATCCTTATTCTTCCCCAAACCTTTCTTTAATCCTTATAAACACTTAAACCCTAAAATCATTTTATTTTCTTCAATCAAACCCAAACCTATTCATCTTTTGTAACACAAACCTAACTTAAACCCTAAATCAACACCCAAACCCAAACCTAAACCCAAACCCAAACTCAAACCCAAACCCGAACTCGAAACGAATCCAAACCCAAATCCAAAACCTAAACCCGACCCAAATCTAAACCCGAACCCAAAACTTGAACCCTAACCCTAACCCAAATTCAAACCTAAACCTAAAAAACCATAACTGAGCATCTTCACTTGTTGTCTCTGTTGATATTCGAATCCTTATTTTTTTCAAGGGTTTCACGGACAACCTTTCTTACGAGTTGAATTATCCAGATAAGTTTAGTATTTTATTATTTTGTTTTTGATTTTAATATTGTTTATTAATATATTATTCATTTCTTTTGTAAGAGAAAACCAAACAAATCAGAATGAAGGGTATTCTGAAAGAGGTAAATATACTGTAATTTGTAGTTAATGTTGATTTGTTTCCTCTGTAGTCCTTGTTTGTGTTGTTGGTTGTTTATTTGGATTACTTGTATAAGGTTGTTAGCTGCCTTTATTTAGTATTTAAATAAACTATTTAATTTATAGTTATTGTTGATTTATTACCTCTGTAGTCCTTGTATGTGTTGTTGGTTGTTCATTCGGATTGCTTGTATAAGGTTGTTAGCTTCCTTTATTTAGGATTTAAATAAACTGTTTAATTTGTAGCTAATGTTGATTTGTTTCCTCTGTAGTCCTTGTTTGTATTGTTGGTTGTTCATTCGGATTGCTTGTATAAGGTTGTTAGCTACCTTTATTTAGGATTTAAATAAACTGTTAATTTGTAGCTATTGTTTAATTTTTACCATACTAACCCTAATTTTTTTTGCAAGGGGAAGTAAATGATATATTGTCTGAAGCAGTTGATTTAAATAAATCCTCTAGCAGGAAATCCATTGGTTCATTCGAATTTGGGAGAAGAACCTCTCCTGTTTGGGACCACTACACATTCACCAAATCTGATGTTGGTTCTGTTTATGCCGAGTGTAAGTATTGCAAATTGAAAAGGTATAAAGTTGATTCTTCTATTGGTACATCTAACCCTAGAAGGCATACTGAGTAATGCCAAGCGTATAAGGATTTTCTTGCTGAAAATCCAGGTAGTGTAGGTTCTTTTGATCAAAACAAATACTGTGAATTGTTTGTTGAGGCTATTATGTGTCATGGTTATGCATATAGTATTGTTGAGCATAAAAAACTTAGGGATTTACATCATTACCTTAATTATTATGTTAAGGATATATCTAGGTATATTGTTACTAAGTATTTCATGTTGGAGCATGAAAAGCATAAAAAATCACTGCTTGATTCAGTTCATTTTGTCTCAAGTTGTGTTTGTTTTACATGTGATGCTTGGTCTGCCTACACTTCACGTTCTTATTTTGCCCTTACTACTCATTACGTTGATAATAACTGGAAACTTCAGTCTAAAATAATTAATTTTCATCATTTTCCTCCTCCTCATGATGCTGAGTCTATCTTTAAGTTTGTGAAAAAGATTATATGTGAACGGGGTCTTAAAAAAAGCATTTACCATTACACTTGATAATGCTTCTGCAAATGATAGAATGGTTAAGAGACTGAAAGATGATTTGAATGTCATTTCTCCTCTTCCCTACAATGGTAAGTACTTCCATATAAGGTGTGCTGCCCACATTTTGAACTTGATAGTTCAAAAAGGTTTGAAGATAATTGATTCTTCTGTTAATAAATTATGTCAGATTGTTAAGTTTATTGATTCTTCTGACTCTCGACTTTGTGCCTTTGAATTAGCTATTAAAGACTGTGATTCTTCTTTCTCTGCTAAGTTAGTATTGGATGTTCCTACTCGTTGGAATTTGACTTACTTGATGATTCATATAGCACTTGAGGCTAGATTAGGAATTAACTTGTTTGTTAATAGGGAAAATGAGTTGGATATCATTACTGATCATGAATGGGAAACAGTTCAAACAATCTGTGATTTTCTTAAGTCTTTTTATGAATTACTACTCTGTTCTCTGGTTTTAAGTATCCCACTTCTAACTTGTATTTGACTAACATTGTTGCAATTGAGAAATTGTTTTGTGATGCTCATAATGATCTTTGTGAAGGTATTTGTGCAATGGCAGGACCCATGCTTGAACTTTATG
Source organism: Hibiscus syriacus (assembly GCF_006381635.1). NCBI lineage: Eukaryota > Viridiplantae > Streptophyta > Magnoliopsida > Malvales > Malvaceae > Hibiscus > Hibiscus syriacus. Next base: position 1,945,359 of record NW_024062608.1, read on the forward strand.
AGAAATATTGGTCTGATCACTCTATGATTCTGTCTTTTGCTGTTTTACTTGATCCTCGATATAAATTACAACTTCTTAAGGAGTTGTACAATGTTCTTTATGTTGAGGATGAGGTTCAACGGAGGGTAAGTCTCATTTATGATGAGTTTATTGAGTTATATGTATTTTATTCAAAAAAATGCACCTTGTGTTTCTTCTTCTTCCTCTTCTTCTTCTTCTGTCAAAAGTAGAACATCCTTTAACATAAGTGGCTGAAGTTCCAATCGGCCTCGAACATTTAGAAAATTATATTTATTTTAGGTTAGTTAATATAATTTCTAGTTGAATTTTAACTTATCTATTTCCTGTTTTATTTACTAATTTCTTGTCTTTTGTTTTTCAGAATTTTGATACCAATTTAGCTGCTTCATGAAGTGGACGATCTGATGTTGACTCATACATTAGTTTTCCCCTTGTCCCTCGTATTGGAGAATCAAACTTTTATATTTTGGTGTATTGGAAAAATCAACGTGTTTCATATCCTATACTTTCTCGCATGGTGAGAGATATATTGGCTATTCCAATTACATCAGTTGCATCTGAATCATCCTTTAGTATGGGGGTAGAATTTTGAACAAATTATGAGCTTCACTCTTACCAAAAAATGTTGAGATTTTTGTTACAACCCATAATTTGTTGTATGGTTTTGAGCCGGAGGATAAGGATGAAGACTACCTTACTTTGGTTAATGACTCTGCTATGTAAAGGTATGATATAATTATTTTATTTTTTATTTTAATCTCAATATTTCAAACTGTTTATTAATTATTTTAATTTTAATTTTTAGGGTGTTAACGTTAAGTGAAACCATTGGAATTTACGATTCAATCTTGTTTCTTCCGTTTACATGTAACTTTTACTTATTAATTACTTATTGTATTTATTATGTTTAACAGTAACAGAAACAAATTTTTATTGATGTTTTTGTTTTTTTGTAGGATGCTTCTGTCCAAAGTAACACATTCTGATTTTGTTTGATATTAATTTTACTTCCATAAACGGTGTTGAATGTTTGATTATGTAAGAGTTTGGTAAAGTCGGAAATGTTTGGCACTGTTGACCATCGTATTCCCTTTGGCTTTACCGCTGATTAAATGTTTGTTTAATGCAGAAATTCTGCCTGCAGCTGCCTGCTGTTACCTGTTGCTGCCTTTTGTTGCCTGCTATTGCCTGTTGTTGCCTGTTATTGCCTTGTAATTTATTTTGTTGGTTTGACTTAAATAGATTGTTGAAACTGCCATTTTTTCCGAAATAGCTACTCATGTAAAATTATGTTGGTAGCTTTAAAAGTTGCCCGTAATTTAACAATTTTGGCAGCTATTTCGATATAAAAGCTCGATGAAGAAATTTCTGGTAGCAAAGTTAGGCTTTTAGCCTTATAACATTTTTTTATAAGATTTGAGAGCTTTAAAAAACTCTTTTTTTTATCATTTTATTGTATTCAACTTGAATTGACTCAAATGTTATTCAAATTTTATATTAAATGTTATTTAAATTATTATTATCAATTAAATTTATATTTTTTATTATTTTTTATTTACGTTATAATTGTTAGATAATTTTTTATACAAAAATTAAACGGTATAGTTTATATTTATATTTTAGAGAATTAATCACGTTCAATACTAATATTCATTTATTATCAAATTAATTATCATTTCATTGCCAAAATATTTATATTAATAATGTAAAACGTTAATATATATTACATAATAAATACTTTCATTATTAATATTATTTTTTCTTTATATAAATTAAACTATATAATTTATATAAATTAAATTATATTAATTTTCCTTTTCATTATTAATCATGTTTTATCTAATTTACATATAAATAATTTTATTAAATAATTTTATATAATAGGTATATTTATTAATTTAATTATCAAAATAAATATTTTATTATAACATTTAAAAAGTAGTCATATTAATTTTTTAATTACATCATAAGCTAAAAAACTCATAATTTTATTAAAATCTTATAATTTCGTCCATGGTAATATATAAGTCAGGTAAAAATCAGATCATGTTATTAACAAGTCGAATCATTTACATGTCATGTTAAAAACAAGACAGGTTAAAACAGGTCAGGTTGAAAATAGGCCAGGTTGAAAACATGTCGGGTAATACCAATTATTTAACTGGTCAATCTCGGTTTCAGGTTCATATCAGTCGGATGCAGGTCGGTTTCAAGTATCATTTTTTCGGTTCAATTCGAGTTCAGGTCGTTCTCAGGTCGGATGCATATCGGATTCGGATTCACAATTTCCAGGTCCAACTTGTATTTAGGTAAACACCAATTCCGACTCGAGTCGATTTCGGATCGCTACAACGCATGTTAAAATAGTTTTGACTCGAGTCGTTTTAGTTAGTTTTGCAGGTCGGATCAGCTTTTTACAGCCCTACTTAACCCACAATGATTTTGAGGTCTATTAAATTGTTATGGGATAATGATCCTCAATTCATATGTAAGTTGAAATGTGATATATCATTTGATTTATGATTGTATCTAATTTATTTTATACTAAATTACGTCTTATTTATGATGTTTATAAAAGATAAAATTTTACGTTTATATATTATTAATAATTATTAATACTTTAATTATTTTATTTAAATATTATATAAAAATAAAAAATAATATTTATTATTATTTTAAAAAATTATTAATTTTCTTAATTAAATTAAGGCCAGTTGACTCATGAATCTAATATAATTAACTTTGACACATTTGACTTGATATGGTTCATTGATTTTGACCAACTCAACCCGATCCATTAACTTTGGCCTAACTCGTTAACTATCAACCCTTTCGATCGTTGACAATAATTGACTTTGACTATTGATCTTCATTAGATTTGACTGTAGACAAATGTTGACTTTGATTGTTGATTGATGTTGATTTTAACTGTCGACTAACATTAACTTTGATCATTGGCTAACATTAATTGTAACACCCTGATTTGATCCGACCCAAAATTCAGAGGATCAAGACATTACACGAAGTCACCGAAATGACTAACCATTTTTTTAAAATGTTTCATTCAACATCAAAAGCATAATTTAAAATATAAGTAAATTGAGTTTACAAGGGTGGAAAGCTCCCAAAATAACATCCCAAATCAAATGTAATAACAAATATGACAAAATAGAGTTATGGCTCAAATATACATAAGGTAATAGATAATACATGTCCACTAAAATATACTCCAAACATATTTTGGTGCCTCGAACAATCTAGAATATGAACTCGGTGATAAGCAACTCGAGAATGCACATAAGAACTTGCACATATAAACATATTCTGGACGCTGAGCTCACAAGCTCAATGCTACACAAATAATTTACTATACTACGTGCATTCACCATACGTGCATAGTAGCATATATAGTTATAAACACAAACGAATATTAATACACAAACAAGAGTATGCATCATGGTGTAGTGCAGGATCACAGAACATCTGAGACTTACACTTTTCTAGCCTACCCAAGGTACCCTAGATAAGACTCGAGACACTTACATGCACTTACATGCTACATGCACTCAAACAAGCAAGACAAACACATGTAATGACCTACAAATGGTATACGTAAGTTAGAAATGTGTTACCTTACTCTTAAGTTGTAAGAAACCACTTCAAGCTCACCCAAGAACAAACTTCTATTTACCATTACCTTTGGAGGCTTGTCTCACTTCTTTAACTAATCACAAGGTAAAGAATGAGTTACTAACTCCTATAAAGACTTAAGATGTGAATGAACTCAAATTCTAAGTAAAATAAAAGGATTAGAACCATCATCGGGTTCCAAAACTCAAACCCCTCTAAAACAACCACCATGGTCAAACCTTGAGAAGAAGTGCTTGAATAAGAGCTTTATAGATGCTAATCATCTTTTTTACCTTCACAAATCCATACTATGAATGCATGTGAATAAAGTTCTCTCCTTTAGGTTTCAACTTGGGACAAAGAAATAAAAGATGAAGAGGAGTAGAAAACAAAAGAATGGAGAAAATGAGAAGAGAAAATGTACAAATTTTTGTCTCTCTTCTCAGTTGTGACCTCACCAGCATCGAAAATTGGCCTTTTAAACTATAAATGGCTTAATACTTCATTGGTCCTCGCTCGTTTGCCCCCAAATAAAAATATCATTTTTATGGATACATGGGCTCAATCTCAATCCAAAGTAAGCCCACTTAACCTAAAGCTTCCTAATGGATAATTGGGTTCACCTAAAATCCACTCTGGTCAATATGAAATTATTAACCAAAATTCAAGGCGTTACATTAACTTTAATCATTGATTATTGATTTTACATTTTTTGATACCCTGTTATTTCGCCGAAATTTGACCCAAAAGTCCTTTTTTATCCCGTATTATTTTGAATTGCATTTATGTTTAGAATATTTTAAAATTAAAGGATTTATTCTTTAGTTTTATGTTATGAAGGTGGTCACTTATCTCTACGTTGTTCTCCAATAAATCAGGACCACTCCTATTCAACTTAGTTTAACTTCGCACATTTAACTAGAATCACGCTTGAGTGTTGTTAATTGAATTAATGATTTTCTTTCGTTTAAGTATCGTGTTTTAGTGTTCATTTAGTGATATGTTATCGTAGGTTCCACATTGCATGACCTATTATTATCTCATGGAAAGTGTATTATTTAGTCGATACTATTTATAAATATTATAGGTGTGTTTCTCGATTCGTGTTACACTTTATATTTTAATGTCGAATCATGTATGTTTTACCTTTTATGGGATCACATTGTGTATGCGACGACATATATATATGTAATATTTATGTTGTATGATTTTTTATTACGAGCATGTTCTATTTTCTCATTTTATATATGCACGTATGCTTAAATATCTGATTTACGTTATGATTGTAAATGACTCGTACTTATTTATATACTTGGGTTTTGGGATGATATAATGGAAGATTCCTATTTTGAGAATTTTTTTATAGGTTTTGAAGTTCTTCTTTGGTAGGTAAATCCTCATCATGTTTCTTATTTTAGGTCTCCCTTTGGATGGTAAAGTCCTCATCATATACAGTGTAATCGCCATTTTATTACCCAAACCCAACCAGGCCTCAAGCCCAAACATGACCAAAAAATAGCAGACCCGACTCGTGGTACAAACTAAGACTCGACCCAGAATCCTAAACCTAACCCTAGCCCTAGGATAGCCACCCCCTTTTTCCCCACCAAAGGCCACCATTCTCTGCCCTCAATACCATAAAAGCTGCCCCAGCACACCACCAGGCCCCAACTCCACGCCACTAGCATCAGAAAACAACAAGGAAGAAAACAAAGAACAATCATTTCTATTTTTTAGAAAATGGGTATAAAACCCGAGCAACAACAATGTAAAAAGCTCTTGGTTTTTTTTTGGGTTTTGAAACTATGTTGTAACACGGATTTTTCAAAGCAAATAAACAAAGTTCCAAGGTTATTTTTTTTTTCTTTTTTTAATATTGAATAGCTTTTTTTTACTACTCTTAGTATTTTCTTAGATTTACTGAAAATCGACATTTAATCTTGTTTTGAAAAAAAGATGATAACATACATGTACTTCGAATAACAAAAAATAGTTTTTTTGTCAAATATCAATAATAAATCATTTTCAGTAGCAACAACACTAAAAAAATAAAAGAAATAACAGATCCGTTATATTACATGAGTCGGAGGCGTCGCCAGAGTCCGGGAAAGCCGAGGGGTCATGCATGTTTTGGGAACTTTTTGGGGTTATTTAGGGGTTTTTAGGTAATTTCGCCCAAATATCTAGGCTTAGGATAGTGGGAAGAGCGTTTTGGGAAGTTTTGAGTTGTTTTGGGATTTTCGGCCACCATGTGTGTCAGCCGGAGAGAAAAAAAAAAGAGAAAAGGTTTTTCTTTTTTAAAACTCGGTTGCAAAATGAAAAAAAAATAAGTGGTATATATAAAGTAAGTTAGGGGAAATTGCACTTTAGTCCTACTAACTTACGTGCATTTTTATAAAATAGTCATTGGAAGGGACCTATTTCATAATTTACCCATTTCTGTTTGTGCTTTGTAATTTTTGGTTTATTTATTGTTTAGTCCCCCTAGTTTAGCCGTGTTTTTGCATGTTAGTCACATATAGGGACTATTTTATGATTTACCCTTTTTATGCATGTTATAGTTTTTTTGGTAAATTCATTTTTTAGTCCTTGTAGTTTTCACATGTTTTCATATTTCAGTCCCTAAACTATTTTTTTATTTTATTTAGATTTAGACTTTTAATTTTGATTTCGTTTAATTTACCCCCATTGTATGTCTAATATTTTTCTTCTTTAGCTTGGTAATTTAATGTTTATGCAATTTAGTCCTTTAGTTTTATTTTTATTTTATTTTATTTTTACCCTTCATTTTTTACCTTAATTTTAGTACTTTTATATATTTTATTTCTCTTTAATATTTGTATCATTTTAGTCCCCATCTAGATTACTTTTATTATAGATTTAGTCCTTAAATTAGGAGAATTCTTAATTTGGTCATCTCTTTTGCTCAAGGTTCCAATTTAATTATTCAAATCTTAAAATTAATTTAGATTAATGTTAGAACCTTTATTTTAGTTAGACTTCAATTTAGTCTCTTGAATTTAGGGAATAATACGAGGTGTCCTTCTCTTAAATGGTCGAGGGACCATCTCGATTATTCGATTCAATAATTGGTTTAAAAATTAAATAGGGTTAATATTAAAACCTACACATATAGGATTGTGTTTTTAGGTCCTTTAATTTTCATAATTCGGCACTTTAAGCTAAAAAACCCTAAATTCACCTTTATCTTAATTAGGATGAATAAAAATTTGTTTGATTGCATTTTATTTTAAACCGAAGGCAATATTCACTTATTAGGGAATTAATGGTATATCTCCCGCAAGTATGCTCAGGGGGTGACTACTGGTGATTCCTGAAATAGGTCAACATCCTTTTCAAGACCGCATCATGATTTCTAAATTAAGACAATGTCCAATTATTAGGTACAATTGTTGATCTCCCTCATTTATGCTAGGGGGCAAATGTTATCAGCTTTAATAAACAAATACAATTTTCAACTTTACATCCGTAATGATTTTTAAATTAAATAAAGTTCGAACTCAAAATTTCTAAGGGTAATCAACTAGGTACCAATGTTTTGGCACTTGTTGGGGTGTTAATCTTTCCCCATGTGTAACTGACTCCCGAATTCAATTTTTGAATTTTTTTACAGACCCTAAAACTTGGTATTTTGATAAAAAAATAAAATATTTTATATTAAAATCACCTGATTTTTATGGAGTTCCAATCGCACCTTAAGTTATTGGTGGTGACTCCTCACATTTCAAAAATTCTTTTTAAAAGAAACCCCCCCCCCCGAGTCGGTATCAGTCTTTCCCCGCCTGGGCGAAAAAACGGTGTCGACTGCTTGGCGACTCTACTGGAGACATTTTGTTTTTAAAACAACTTGAGAGTCGAGCCACAAATTGGTTACCCTATATTTAGGATTATGGAAATTATGAGTTCGATCTTATTTTAATTTACAGTTCATTATGATTTTTTAAAAGAAAAAAGAGATTTTCTCTTTGGTTAATGCTTACACTTTCGTGAAATTATTTAACACTATTGCATATCATAGTTATAAACCCGAGATCCAACCCGGTTTACCTAAGTAGGAAGAAACGTCACACCTCACGAAAAGCATTGGGCTTCCTTGTGTGGGCCTGACAAAGTATCTATGAAAAGCATCCTAAGTTGTCTATCCGGATATCAGATTTGAGGTATGCTTTTAGTGGTGTGATCCCCTGAGCCGAATTCGATTAGCAAGTCTTTAATGGGCCAGAATCAGAGTCAACCTTAGCATGTTATAAAGATGGCTTGAGAACCCTTTGCTAGAACCCAGCCTCATGTAGATAATTTAGTAAACCTACCCCGCTAGAGCCATGTGGATAACCTAGGAGAACTAGAACACATGCGGTTAGGTCTATTAATTTCCTTTGTATGCGTTATTTTTCAGTCTCAATTTTGAGTCAAATTTAATTATTGTTGCTAATATTGTATTTCTTTGACTATTCATTTCAACTGACTTGATTCTTTTTATTTATACTAACATTGATTTCCTTTTCTCTAGGGTTTTTGCATTTTTGCATGAACATTACATATCCTTTAAAGCTATTGATCCCTGAAATAATTGATTGTTTAGAAGGTTCTTGAAAAAGAATTCCTACATCAATGCCTTTCATTGGGATCAGTAGAATTTTGAAAATGCTCTACGTAGATCGAGTAGCGTCAAGAGAGAGTCTACCTACTATGGAGATGAGCCAGACTTATGCCTATTAAGGTAACAAGTTGGACTCAAGAGGATTTGACACTGAAGCCAACAGTTGAAGATCACGAACCAGCTCGAAAGATTTTTTGAAAGTAGGAAATGAAGTAGGAAATGAAGTAGAAGCTTTGTAGATAATGCAATACCCAGATACTCGCATGAGCTGGACAACTTACAAATGGACCAGATTTTCACTTCCCTATTGTACCAAGACATTATCGATTTTTCAAGAATTGTTCAAGGAACAATTATTTTTGGGATAAATTCCTTGTTGCATTTGCATCTCGCATTTTGCACTCCCATTTTCGCATCTTTGCATTTGCATGTGCATCTTTGCATTTGCATGTGCATCTTTGCATTAGTATATATACATTATACATTATATGGTATACATTGCATCTCTACGTGCATTAATCACGGATCTTGAGAGTAACTTGCAGAGAATCTTACGATAAAAATTTTGAGGTAAGATGAAGTCACCCCATTCGTACCCAAAAAAAAAAGATTAAGAGCTGTGCATGTGATCACCGTTTGAAGTTCAAGGCGCATCACTAAGAATTGTGGGCCATTGAAGTGCAAGGTTTAGAATTTAATCAATTCAGGGGCATGGACATTTGAAGAATGACGAGACATTCTGATGCAAACCGAGAAAAACCATTACAATCACTATGAACTTTTGATGCACTCGCATATTGTCTTGTTTAAATTTCTTTTCTCTCTCTTTTCGTTAAAAGGGTTGTAACTCACTAGACAATCGAACATATTAAATAAAATGCTATCTTTTGAGGTTATGAGCAAGAGTAATTTTCAGACTTGAAATTCTTTAAGTATTCATTGCATTAAAAGATCTTTCAAAAATCAGAGTTATAGATCTTTGACAAATGACAAGATTGAAAAATGATAAAACAAAGACCCTTGACCTTATCACATATGATACATTAGAACACCATATCCTTCTCTTACAGGGACCAATATAGCATTCTTCTCTCTTGAGGAAATGGTCAAGAGGCTTGGCATTCAGGTATGAATAGGAGCGGACAACATGTGGCATTTCTTGTGTATGATATTGCAAAACTACCTAGACTACACTTATGTTGAAGACGTTCAGTGATGATACTAATCTTCCCAAATGAAATGGTGGAGTAGACGAATTTAGTTTAGGTCAGTTGTTTGGGATATAACTCTAAATGTGGGATTTCCTTACTATCAATGACACATAGACTATAACAGGTTCTTCTCGACGAGCTTAAGAAATTCTAAATGGTGGAAGTTTTGACAGAAAATAGAAATAATTTGCACAACGATTTAGAGTTTTCGACTTTCTCATTCAAAGTCTACGTCCACTACCTTAGCTATCCACACTAAGGGATTTTCCACAAATTCACTAATTTGTCTTTCTTTTAAGGAGAAAGAGTAACCTTACAACTCCCTCAAGAATTATACCCCAAATTCTTGAGACACTCTCTTCTCAAAGAGAAACTTACAAATTTTGCAAATTTACAGAAAAACCTCACAAGGTAATATGTTTGCATAATTCTAGAACAAAGAAATAACACTAAAAAAATGAATACAATTTAGCACAAATTGTGTTCTTGAAAGCAAAATGAATATTGAATGGATTTTGGCTTGAATTGCTTAAACTTGATGTTTAAGACTTTCTCTCTTGTTTGTTTTCTCAAATCTTAATCACCAATGGCTTCAAGACTTGTTTAAATACACCTCAGATCAATTCTAGATGTTGGGGATGATCATGGAGTCAATAGAGCCGTTGTAGTGTGAAATCCACTTGAAAATTCTACTGGGAGCGTATGTTATCGGTACTCCTTCATAGGGGTATCGATACTACCTGTATAAAATTCCAAATATTTCGACTGTTGCAAAACCAACGGTATCGATACTGGCCAGAGGGTATCGATACTACTATTGACTAGTACCGATACCGGTCATGGTATCGGTACCCAATTTGCATTATGTTATTTCTCGGAGTCAAAAACAAAGGAGTAGTATCGGTACCATTGACTAGGGTATCGGTACTACTATATATAAGGGTATCGATACCTTGTAGGGTATCGATACCTCTTTTGCATTCGATGTTTGGGGGTATCGATACTGTTGAGGAAGTATCAGTACTACCCTTATGAAATCTCAATTTTGACTCGATTGTGGTTCAAAATACTTTGTAAAAATTGTTTCAAATATATTTAAAGTATAAATCACAAATTTTCATTTAGTAAGTAGTAAAAATGATATTTGAAAACTTTGAGTAATATTTAAAATATTTGAATAATTGAATCAAATATAATATTTTAAATCAAATATAAAATCTTAAAATTACTTAACACTTTATTTGTTATATCGAAATATCAAAATGTTTTTAACAATCTCCCCCTTTTTGATATAACAAACATTTTAGAAATTTTAAGATTTTCTTTTGAAAAATCATTTTGAAGAAAAAATTACTCCCCCTTAGTATAAGATTTTCTTTTTGTTAAATAAAAAAGACTCTATAAACTTTTTAAAAAAATAGCCAATTGATATATATTTCTGCTAAGAACAATCCAAGAGAAATATTAGCCATTAGTCGACATAATCAAAATTCATAAACAATATGCAATAGGAATTGGTCATTATATTTCTAATATGTAAAAGGTGTATGAACTAAAGAAAAAAAACACTCAATTAAGTTCAAAATAAAAATCATTCAAAATCAAGCATTCAAAACACAAAATATCCAAACAACCAAATATCCAAACACATAAATCCATCAAAATGTTAAGATAATGTTTAGTTTATAGTTTAACCAAAGAAAACTAGAAAGATTAAGTCAGTCATCCATCGGAGGATCGGGAGGAGATAGTTGTGCTCGAATCGCAGCCACATCTCGTGCAAGATCATCGATCCTAGCATTGAGTGCTTGATTTCCCTATTGTTTCTCTAGATGTTGAGCAGTGATTTGGGACTCTAGGGATACAAACCTCAAGTCGAATGTCTCCATGAATGATAAAAATATAAAGGCATCGGACTCTCTTACCTTACTGGCTCATCATAGGGTTGATTTATGGGATCGTCGACATCCCTTAAGAGGTCTTCAAGCTCTTGAGCCAGAGCCGGAGAAACTTGTGAAGAGCTAACACCGGGGGTTTTCTTTGTTGAGTGAATCCAATTATCCTTGTCTCCACTCCACCACAATTTTCGTAAAGATTTGAGATTAATTTCGGTGGTCAAAGGGATGGATATGTGTAGGTATACCTTAAGACCTTATTTGACGAACATGTTACTTAGTAGAAAACCATAAACTAAGGTTTCAACTCATTTTGAAGGAATGTTGTTTACGGTTTCTACAAGTTCCCCAAAGATAAATTAAGGGAGATTTATTTTCTTATTATGTTGGATACAATGGATCCACCATAAGTCAAGAGCTCTAAACCCAGAGTATTTATCTTCGGATGGTCTAAACCACTAAGAGATCATGAAGTGGAGGAAACACTCGTGATAGTCTAGAACACTTGCACTCTTATTGACTTCATATTGGGATGGTACTAAATTTCTCTCAATAACTAACCTTTGATTATCTAATCCAAAGGGTGCAGCTATATAATCCGAGTCTATATTAATGTATTGGCCCAAGAGATAGGATCGAATACTGTCAGTGGCGGTTTGGGACTCATTTTGTATGCAAATGACATTGGAATAGAATATGCGTATGAGTTGTTGATAGAAAATAGGTTTGACTTTGAATAGATTATCAAACTTTCATGCTTTAAGGGTAGGGAGGTACTTAAATTTCCTCTCCACCATGGCTTGTAAAGATGGGATACGCTCTTCCCGAATGTTGTATGACTCGAAATGTTGAACGTACCTAGTGTAGAGACCCCTACTGTTAGGTTCGTTAAAACATGAATAGAGAATAGTCATTTCAGGTTCATTTGGATTTATATTCGGAGGTGGAATAAGAGGTGGGTTTTGTGGTTGGTTTGATCGACTAGATGAAGATCTAACACGTTTAAACATGATTTAAATTGGAATAGGATACCTGCAATTAAACAACATATGTATGCAACAATTAATCCCAAATCTCAATATGAGTCCTCAAATTCAAGGTTCTCTAAAAACTAATGTCTAATGAGCAAATTTCGAAAACTATTTTGAAAACGAAGTTTGAAAATGATAATATGTATAGCTTTTATGAAAATAATTTAATTAAATCAAATTTTTTTTTTAATTTTGAAATTAAAAAAATTAGAAAAAATTTTGTTTTTGATAAAATTATTTGTAGATTCTAGTATAAAACCATAATCTACGAAATGCATGATCACTAATTCGAACTAGAACTAACTAAAACTAGTCCTATTTTCAAAAATCAATAAAATAGTGGTTTAGAAAAAATTACCTTGATAAATTCGAGGTTGAGTGCAATGTAGTGCTGTTTGCACGATTTTAATGATACTAGCAAGATTTGGAGTTGAAAAACTGTTGAATTTCATCTTGAAATCGAAAGAACGAAGCAATATGTAGATTTGGGTAGAGAGAGTAAATGAACGACATGAGTTTATGTTTTGAGAATTTAGGCAAAAAGATGTTATTTTAGGGATTTTAAAGCCTAAACCCGACAGTAGGTATATGTACCCCTCGAGGGGTATCGATACTTCAAGGCATTTTTTGAGTAATATCGATACCTGGGTATCAATACACATTCAAGGAGTATCGGTACTATTAAGAACAGTATCGATACCTATTGAAGAAGTATCGATACTATGCTAGTAGTATAAATACCTAGCAAGAGAAGTATCGGTACTGGGTGACCAGTATCGATACCAAATGCACAAAATGGTCAAAATCTGTATTTACTTTTATGCAAAATTAATTAGCTCTAGTGGTATTGACAACTCATATTATGAAAATTAATTATGTTCAATCAATCAAATCTACACTTAAGCATAATTTGAACATATTATTAATTTTCACTAAAGATCATAAACTCCCCCTAACTATTAGCATAGAAGGCATTCAAAAATGTTATTTTTACATGCATTTTTCCTTAAAAGTGCTAAAATTATTTTAAACATGAAATCAAGGTAGGTTTGTTAGACCTAATTATCTCCTAAGTGTCCAAAATCTATCTTTATCCAAGGGTTTTATAAAAATATCCGCTAATTGATGCAAAGTATCAATATATTCTAGAACTACATCTTCTTTTAAGACATGATATCTAATGAAATGATGTCTAATTTCAATGTGCTTAGTTCTAGAGTGTTGGATGGGATTTTTAGTGAGACAAATAGCACTAGTATTGTCACACTTGATAGGAATGGTACCTACTTCAATTCCATAGCATAAAAGTTGTTGTTTCATCCATAAAACTTGTGCGCAACAACTACCGGCTGAAATGTATTCTACTTCAGTGGTATATAATACAACACTATTTTACTTCTTTGAAAACCAAGAAATCAGCATGTTTCCTAGGAATTGACAAGTATCGAATGTGTTTTTCGTATCTATTTTGCATCCTCCATAATCCGCATCCGAGAAGGCATGCAAGCTAAAGCTAGAGTCTCTATGATACCAAAGTCCTATACTAGGAGTGTCATTAAGGTATCTAAAGATTCTCTTAATGGCTTGTAGATGTGATTCCTTAGGGCATGATTGAAATCTAGCACATAAGCAAACACTAAACATAATGTCTGGTCTACTTGCAGTTAGATAAAGTAAAGAGTCAATCATAGACATATAAAGTTTAACATCAATTCATTTACCTCCTCATCTTTGTCAATCTTTGTAGATGAACTCATAGGAGTGGCTTGGGGTTTCACATTCTCCAAACCAAACTTTTTGAGCATATCTTGAATGTACTTTGCTTGATTGATGAAGATATCATCTTTCCTTTGCTTGATTTGGAGCCCCAAGAAAAGTAAAAGCTCCCCCATCATGCTCATCTCAAATTCACCTTGCATTAGCTTAGAAAATTCTTGGCAAAGAGCATCATTAATAGAACCAAATATTATATCATCAACATAAATTTGAACTAATAATAAATCTTTACTTTTTCGTTTCATAAACCTTTTTCAATTAAAAAAATTGACAATCTTTCATACCAAGCTCTAGGAGCTTGTTTTAAACCATATAGTGTTTTTGTCAATTTAAAAACATGATTTGGAAATTTTAAATCTTCAAAACTAGGAGGTTGTTCTACATACACTTCTTCTTTTATAAAACCATTTAAAATGCAATTTTGACATCCATTTGATATAATTTAAATTCATTTAAACATGCAAATGCCAGCAACATTCTAATTGCTTCCATCCTAGCTACGGGAGCATATGTTTCATCAAAATATATTCCTTCTTCTTGAGTATACCCTTGAGCAACAAGTCTAGCCTTGTTCCTCACTATGTTACCACTTTCATCAAACTTGTTCCTATATACCCATTTAGTACATACAATAGATCTATTACTTGACCTTTCAACTAATGTACATACTTTACTTCTCTCAAATTGATTTAACTCTTCTTGCATAGCCATAATCCAATTTTCATAGATTAATGCTTATTTAACATTTTTAGTCTCTATGCATGAGATAAATGCAACATAATTACAAATATTCCTAAGAGAAAATCGAGTAGTTACCTTTTTGGATGGATCACCTAATATATCACCATCCTTGACATAGTTGTACTCACTTGGGTATGTGACTTCCCTTTCTTCAATGGTTAGATTCTTGAAGCATGTTGAGTTTCCTCATCCTTCACTTCTTCCTTTGATGATGATTCTCTCACGTCATTTGTATTCAATATACATACGCCATCATCAACACAAAAATCCTTCCTCGGAAGGGAATTATCATAAAAAACAACATGGATAGACTCTTCTACCACTAAAGTTCTTTTATTAAATACACGATAAGCTTTAGAATTTAAGGAATAACCTTGAAAATTCATTCATCACTTTTAGCATCGAATTTGCCAAGATTGTCTTTATCGTTGTTTACAACAAAAAAATTATATCCAAAAGAATGAAAAATAGCTAATGTTAGGCTTTTTATTTTTGAAAATTTCGTATGAAGTTTTCTTTAAAATAGGCCTAATCATTACTCGGTTAATTACATAACAAGCGGTATTTGTGGCTTCCGCCCAAAAATATTTTGGAAAATTGTTTTCACAATGCATGGTTCTAGCCATTTCCTCTAAAGTTATATTTTTCCTCTCAACAACTCCATTTTGTTGAGGGGTTATAGGTGCTGAAAAATTATGGCTAATCCCATTTGAATTACAAAAATTAGTAAATCCAAGATTTTCAAATTCAGTACCATGATTACTCCTAACACTTGAAATGGAGTAACCTTTTTCATTTTGGATTACTTTTGAAAAAGTGATAAAATTTTCTAATGCTTCATCTTTAGTACTTAAAAATAGAACCCAAGTAAATCTAGAATAGTCATCTACCAACACAAAGGCATATTGTTTCACCCAAGCTAGTAGTTCTAATTGGCCCGAAAAGATCTATGTGGACCAATTGTAAAACTCTACTAATTGATACATAGTTAATGGATTTAAAGGAAGCTTTCTTATGTTTTCCTTTTGCAAATGCATCACAGATTTTATCTTTATCAAATTTTAGCTTTGGCAAACCTCTCACTAAATTGCCTTGAATAAGTATTTGCAAAACACTCATGTTTGTATGTCTTAGTCTCCTATGTCATAACCAACTATCATGCTTATCCTTGGCAACTAGGCATAAATTAGTCATATTAATTGAATCTAAATGCACCATGTATATGTTTCCTATTCTATGACCAATAAGCATAATCCTATTAGATGTAATGTCAACAACTTTACAACCTTTTGTTTCAAACAAGACATTGTATCTTTTATCACACAATTTACACTTAATAGATTCTGCTTTAACCCATTTACATATAATACATTTCTTATTTGTATGGAAGATGTATTACCTATAGTACCTATACCTTCAATGTAACCTTTTGAGTTGTCACCAAAGGTTACTACTCCTCCATTTTCAAAACGTTTTGATCCAACTCTATGGAAAGAATCTTTAAGATCATTAATTTCCTTTTGATGATCATCAGAAACTCTAGAAAGTAAGTTTTGTAAATCAGAAATTTTCTTTTCAAAATCATTGATTTTGACTTGCAAATCTTTAATCTTACTTTCGAGTTCAATGTTGGTCTTGGATATGAGATCTTTTTTATTTTTTAATTTTGAAATATATTTCTTGTATTTTGAAAATAATTTCTCATAATCCAAGGCCAACCCATTATATTCCTCTAATAACTCATCAAATGAATATCTTCTAAATTAGATGAGTTAGAGGTTACATGAGAATCCTCCTTAGTGGCCATTAAGCACGAGTTTACTACTTCTTGTTCCTCTTCATCGGATGATTCATCATCGCTCCAAGTAGCCACGTGTGCTTTATATTTTTTCTTTGAAAGACTTTTCTTCTTCAATTGTGGACAATCGTATTTAACATGCCCAAACTTTTTGCACTCATAGCAAATGATTGGGTCATTCTCCTTGGACTCATTTTTGAAGCTCTCATTTCATTGGAATTTTCTTGCTCTATTTGGCTTCATTAATTTTCTGAGTCTTCTGGAAAGCAAAGACATTTCTTCATCCTCATTATCGTCAGAGTCACTCTCATTTTTTTGTGGATTTGAGTGCAACACCAACGTTTTTCTTTTTCTCTATCTCATTCTTTGTATCATTCTTCTTCTCGTGATCTACCTCACCTTGAATCATCATTTCGTGAGTGAGAAGAGAACCAATGAGCTCATCGAGAGTTAAAGACTTTAGGTCTTTAGCTTCGATAATTGCAGTATTCTTCGATTGCCAAGCTTTTGAAAGAGAATAAATTATCTTCCTCACAAGTTTCTCGTTAGGTATTATTTCTCTAACTTCCTTGAGGCCATTGACAATCACCGAGAATCTATCCGCCATAGCTTTGATATCTTCATCTGGTTTCATCCTGAAATTTTCATAGCTGTGATTAAGAAGACTAATTTTGGTTTCTTTTACCTCATCGATTCCTTCATGTGTGACTTGAAGTTTATCCCATATCTCCTTGGCGGTTGAGCAATATGATATTCTTCCGTATTCATCTGGTCCAAGTGCACATAAAAGAATATTGATAGCTTTTGAGTTGAGTTGGAATAATCTTGTCTCTTCTTCACTCCATATTTTCGGATCTATGGATGGTTTAGAGTATCCTCTCATCATGATTTTCCATTCTCCCATGACACTAGCTTGAATTAAGAACTTCATCCTATTCTTTCAATAGGCATAGTTAGCTCCATTGAAGAAAGGAGGCTTGTTGACGAGCTGAGAATCAAGAACGAAGTCGAAGTTTGATGTAGAGGCCATTGATGACTTGAATATCGATTTAACTATTCCCGGATCTTCTCAAGAGGTGGTAAAACCTTTCAATGAGATAAACTCTGATACCAATTGTTGAGTTAATCGATTGGATGAAATAGGCAAGAGGGGATGAATTAACAATTAAAATTTTGGTGGAAGCTTTGACAGAAAAATAGAAATAATTTGTACAGTGATTTAGAGTGGTTCGAATTTCTCAATCAAAGTCTACGTACACTACCTTAGCTATCCACACTAAGGATTTTCCACAAATTCACTAATTTGTCTTTGTTTTAAGGATAAAGAGTAACCTTACAACTCCCTCAAGAATTATACCCTAAATTCTTGAGACACTCTCTTCTCAAAGAGAAACTTACAAATTTTGCAAACTTACAGAAAAAAACTCACAATGTAAGATGTTTACACAATTCTATAACAAAGAAAGAACATTAAAAAATGAATACAATTGAGCACAAATTGTGTTCTTAAAAGCAAAATGAATATTGAATGGATTTTGGCTTGAATTTCTCAAACTTGCTGTTTAAGGCTTTCTTTCTTGTTTGTTTTCTCAAATCTTAATCAACAATGGCTTCAAGACTTGTTTAAATACACCTCAGATCAATTATAGACATTGGGGATGATCATGGAGTCAATAGAGTCATTGTAGTGTGAAATCCACTTGAAAAGTCTGCTGGGAGCATATTTGTATTGGTTCACCTTCATAGGGGTATCGATACTACCTGTATAAAATTCAAATATTTTGACCGTTGCAAAACCAACGGTATCGATACTGGCCAAAGGATATCGATACTACTATGTAAACTAGTATCGATATCGGTCATGGTATCGGTACCCAATTTGCATTCTGTTATTTCTCGGAGTCAAAAACAAAGGAGTAGTATCGGTACCATTGACTAGGGTATCGGTACTACTATATATAAAGGTATCGATACCTTGTAGGGTATCGGTACCTCTTTTTGCATTCGATGTTTGGGGGTATCGATACTGTTGAGACAGTATCGGTACTGCCCTTATGAAATCTCAATTTTAACTCGATTGTGGTTTGAAATACTTTGTAAAAATTGTTTCAGATATATTTAAAGTATAAATCACAATTTTTCATTTAGTAAGGAGTAAAATTGATATTTGAAAACTTTGAGTAATATTGAAATATTTGAATAATTGAATCGAATATAATATTTTAAATCAAATATAAAATCTTAAAATTACTTAACACTTTATTTGTTATATCGAAATATCAAAATGTTTTCAAAATTGATTATTCTAGTTGCGTCATTTTGTCAACATCTAATTAAAATGTCAAGCCAAAGAAGAGGGGCATGTCGTAAGGTTCGCAAGGACTAAGAAAGAAATGACATATTTGATGACTGAAACCATAGAAACTTTAAGGAGCTAACCTAAAACCAACCCATCAATTTTGACACTTGTCAAAGAGGTGTAACTTTAAAAGATTAAAAGAGCTGTTGATTCTTTTGATATTTAGTGAACTCATGTTATGTGATTTGCTCCAATTGTGAGCCTAAAAGAATGACATTTTTCTTAAACGAACTTTCCATATTTTGAAAATAAAAAGAAAGAAAATATTTTCAAACAGGACAATATTTCTGGAGAGTTTAATTGAAAAAGGACCCTCAGACCTAGAAGCTCGAAATCCGAAATTGGGGCAAAGAACTTGAATTTGAGGGAGCGAGAAATTTTTTTTTTGCAAAGAAATGCAATGGTATACCTTGGTGTTGGAAGTCAATGAAGACAAACAGATCAAGAAGAGAACCAAGATTGCTTGAGCACCTCTTCACTGCTATTAATCAAGAAAAACATGCATTACACATACATGAATTTGCATCTTTGCATCAAACATCCACCATCATGTACAATAAAAATTTTAATTTTTCCCTCTCACGAGGGCACCATTAAAATTTCTCTTGAAATCATGTCTTTCTCAAAGACATTTTATCTTCTCAAGAGGACATTCAGGATAGTTACATTCAGATATATCTTTTACAGATCTTTCAGGAAAAAAATGAGATTAAAAGACAACAAGACATCCTCAGCAAGAGGGAGAAATCAACTTTAGATTCAACATTTTCAAAACAAAAAATTGTCTCGCTTTAGAAAGCCTCATTTAATACGAAGATTTATCTCAATTGAGATGGTTTTTCTTAAAACAAGATTCATCTCACTTGAGATAGTTTCACTCAAAACAGAATATTAGTCTCACTTGAGATTATCTTTCTTAAAACAAGATTTACCTCGCTTGAGATAGTTTCACTCGAAATTGAAGATTCATTTCACTCAAGATTGTTTTTCTTAAAACAAGCTCGCTGGAGATAGTTTCACTCAAAATTGAAGATTTATCTCACTTGATATTGTTTGAGATAGTTTCACTCAAAACTGAAGATTCATTTCACTCAAGATTGTTTTTCTTAAAACAAGATTCATCTCGCTGGAGATAGTTTCACTCGAAACAGAAGATTTATCTCACTTGAGATTGTTTAAGATAGTTTCACTCGAAATACAAGATTCATTTCACTCAATATTGTTTTTTTAAAACAAGATTCATCTCGCTTGAGATAGTTTCACTCGAAACAGAAGATTAGTCTCACTTGAGATTGTTTTTCTTAAAACAATATTTTACCTCGTTTGAGATAGTTTCACTCGAAACATAATATTCATTTCACTCAAGATTGTTTTTCTTAAAACAAGATTTGTCTCACTTGAGATAGTTTCACTCAAAACAAAAGATTAATTTCACTTGATATTGTTTTTCTTAAAACAATATTTGTCTCGCTTGAGACATTTTTTACTCGAAACAAGATATTTCATTTCACTCAATATTTTTTTTCTTAAAACAAGATTCATCTTGCTTGAGATAGTTTCACTCGAAGCAAAAATTTTATCTCGCAGGAGATAGTTTCACTTGAAACAAGAAGTTTATCTCACTTGAGATTGTTTTTCTTAAAACAGACTACACCTCACTTGAGGGATTAACATTTCCTTTTCTAGGTTCATGGCATTTCGAATCAGCGAAACCTTACATGAGGGACCAAAATTTCCAATAGAGAATTCATGAGAAGAACTTATTAAACCTTGGCTCGATTCACGACATTGTAAATCAGCGACACCTCACTCGAGGGACCATCATTTTCAATAGAGAAATCATAATGAAAAACTTGTTCAACCTTTTCTCGATTCACGATATTTTGAATTAGCAACTCCTCACTCGAGGGATCAACATTTCCAATGGAAAGACCATGATGAAAAGAACCCGCAGCTTGAAGAATAGAGAATGAGCTAATAAAATGGCACTTTATTATCTATGCTTCATTTCTATTTCACAGCAATGAGAAACTAAGGGCAACTATAATCGCCATTTTATTACCCAAACGAGCCTCAAGCCCAAACAATACCAAAAAAAGACCCGATCAGGGGCCCAAACTAAGACTCGACCCGGAATCCTAAACCTAACCCTAGCCCTAGGATAGCCGCCCCTTTTCCCCCCAACCAAAGGCCACCATCTTTTGCCCCTAATACCAGTAAAGCTGCCCCAGCACACCACCAGGCCCCAGCTCCACGCCACTTGTATCAAAAAACAACAAGGAAGAAAACAAAGAACAATCATTTCTATTTTCTGTAAGATATGTATAAAACCAGAGCAAGAACAATGTAAAAAGCTCTCGGTTTTTTTTTTGGTTTTGAAACTCTATTGTAACACGAATTTTTCAAAGCAAATAAACAAAGTTCCAAGGTTATTTATTTTTTCTTTTTTCAATATTTGAATAGCTTTCTTTCTTTCTTTCTTTTTACTACTCTTAGTATTTTCTTAGAATTACTGAAAAACGATATTTAATCTCGTTTTTAAAAAAAGATGATAACAAGCATGTACTTCGAATAATAAAAAAAAATTTTTTGTCGAATATCAACAATCAACCATTTTCAGTAGCAACAACACTAAAAACATAAAAACTAACATATTTGTTATATTACATGAGTCGGAGGCATCGCCGGAGTCCGAGGAAGCCGAGGGGTCGGGCTTTCTTTGGGACCTTTTTGGGGTTTTTAGGTAGTTTCACCCCTAGATCTAGGCTTAGGATCGTGGGACGAGCGTTTTGGGGAGTTTTGGGATTTTGGCCACCGCGTGCGACTGCCGAACGGTGGCCAGAGGCGAGTTGAGGCAGCCGACCATTTGAGAGAAAAAAATAGAAAAAGTTTTTTAAAACTCGGTTGGAAAATGAAAATAAATAAATAAATGGTATATAGAGAGTAAGTTAGGGGAAATTGCACTTTAGTCCCCCTAACTTACGCTCGTTTTTATAAAATGGTCACTAGAAGGGACTTGTTTCATAATTTACCCATTTCTGTTTGTACTTTGTAATTTTTGATTTATTTGATGTTTAGTCCCCTAGTTTAGTAGTGTTTTTGCATGTTAATCACCTGTAGGCACTGTTTTTGTAATTTACCCCTTTTATGCATGTTATATTTTTTGGTAAATTCATTTTTTAGTCCCTGTAGTTTTCACGTGTTTTTACATTTCAGTCCCTAAACTAATTTTTATTTTATTTAGATTTAGCCTTTTAATTTTGATTTCGTTTAATTTACCCCCATTGTATGTCTAATTTATTTTCTTTTTTAGCTTAGTAATTTAATGTTTATGCAATTTAGTCCTTTAATTTTTATTTTATTTTATTTTATTTTTACCCTTCATTTTTACCTTAATTTTAGTACTTTTATATATTTTATTTGTCTTTAATATTTGTATCATTTTAGTTCCTATCTAGATTACTTTTATTTTAGATTTAGTCCTTAAATTAGGAGAATTCTTAATTTGGTTATCGCTTTTGCTCGAGGTTCCAATTTAATTATTCAAATCTTAAAATTAATTTAGATTAATGTTAGAACCTCTATTTTAGTTAGACTTCAATTTAGTCTCTTTAATTTAGGGAATAATAAGAGGTGGCCCTCGCTTAAATGGTCGAGGGGCCATCTCGATTATTCGATTTAATAATTGGTTTAAAAATCAAATAGGGTTAATATTAGAACCTACACTTCTAGGTTTGTGCTTTTAGGTCCTTTAATTTTCATAATTCGACACTTTATGCTAGAAAAAACCTTAATTCATCCATAACTTAATTAGGATGAATAAAAATTTGTTAGATTGCATTTTATTTTAAACCCAAGGTAATGTTCACTTATTAGGGATTAATGGTATATTTCCCACAAGTATGGTTAGGGGGTGACTACTGGTGATTCCCGAAATAGGTCGACATCCTTTTCAATACCGCATCATGATTTCTAAAATTAAGACAATGTTCGGTTATTAGGCACAATAGTTGATCTCCCGCGTTTATGCTAGGGGCGAATGCTATCGACTTTAATAAACAAATCCCATTTTCAAATTTGCATCCGTAATGTCTTTTAAATTAAATAAAGTTCAAACTTAAAATTTTGGAATATAGGGTAATCAACTAGGTATCAATTTTTGGGCGCTTGTGGAGTGATAATCCTTCCCCACACGTAACTAACTCCCGAACATGATTTCTGGATTTTTTGCATACCCTAAAACTTGATATTTTGATAAAAATAAAATATTTTATTAAAATCACCCGATTTTTATGGTGTTCCAATTGCACCTTAAACAATTGGTGGCGACTCCTTACATTTTGAAAATTCTTTTCAGAAGAAAAACCCATGAGTTGGTATCGATTTTTTCTCTCCCGTACGAAAAACGTTGTGGATATACAGTTTTAAGAAGACATGAGTTCATAAAAATCCTCTATTATAACGTTCGGATGATGAGTAGTAGGTCTATTAATTTAGAAGACGTCAGAACTAACTAGAGTTTTTAAAGGTTTATTTATTTTTATTTCATTCGATATTGAAATTAGAATCTAAATAGTCCTATAATGGTTACAAATCCTTAGTTAAAAATGCCAACAGACATTAAAGGAATTTAATTATTTTTGTTCTGAAATTAATTATTTGTAGCTTACAAGGTAAGTATAATAAAGAAAAAGGATACCTTTTTCCTTTATTATTAATTTTTTTCTTAAGATTTCTAAATTCCTTTCACGATATTAGCATATGTAAATCGGAGACGAATATTCACAGATTCACAGTTTTTCCGAGACTTTAAATAGGTTATTGATCTTTGATCTTCTCTACAACAACAACAACAACAAAACCCTATTCCCATATGCAATGAGGTAAGGGGGAGGTGGGGTAGTAGGTTGTCCCCAACGTCAGATTGAAAGCAGCTTCCGTGGAAGACCTCCGGCAGTAAGAAAATTAAAAATAAAGATAAGATACAATGCCTGCATAAATAAATCAATAAATACATAGTTGAATAGTCTTCATATGCTGTCTTCATATCTGCGTCGGTAATGGTTAGTAAATCCCTGCAAATAAATCCCTGTGTAAAAATCTCTACTTATAGACAGAAACGTAAGTCCCGGTTAAATATAAAAAGAGAAAAAATGAAGATAAGGATATACAGGAGTCATAGATAGCAAGCTACGAGAAGGATTAAAGTCAAATGGTTTAAAACCTAAACTAAGGCAACACTACTCCGTTATCCTAGTTCTAAGCCTTCATAAAATCTAATAACAGAAACGTATAAAAAATAGAAGTCATGGAGATTACTACGAAGGCATTAAAAGGAGACAGATATGCTACACCCTATGGTTGTGACCCACACTACTCGACTACCCTGGTCTTAAGTCTCCATACTTTTCTATCAGAGGTCATGTCCTCGGTAAGGGCTAATTCCTTCAGATCAGATCTCAAGCAGTCTACCCACTTCCTCCTTGGTCGTCCTCTCTTTCTGGCACCGTCAAACGTATAAAAAGTAGAAGTCATGGAGATTACTACGAAGGCATTAAAAGGAGACAGAGATGCTACACCCTATGGTTGTGACCCACACTACTCGACTACCCTGGTCTTAAGTCTCCATACTTTTCTATCAGAGGTCATGTCCTCGGTAAGGGCTAATTCCTTCAGATCAGATCTCAAGCAGTCTACTCACTTCCTCCTTGGTCGTCCTCTCTTTCTGGCACCGTCGAGTGTAATTGACTCTACCCTCCTGACTGTATCCGACGTTTGTCGCCCAAGGACATGCCCAAACCACCGTAGTCTTCCCTCTCTCAATTTTTCGGATACAGGAACCACCCCCAAGGACATCCTAATTGCAGAGTTTGGTGTCATGTCCCACAGAGTTTTACCACATGTCCATCGAATCATTCTCATTTCTGCGGCCTCCATCCTCCTTACATGATCCTTCTTGATTGCCCAACATTCTGATCCATACAACAGCGCTGGTCTTATTGCCATTCTATAAAATTTTCCCTTAAGTTTTAGAGGCACCTTCTTGTCACACAAAACTCCAGTTGCAGCCCTCCACTTTAGCCATCCCGCCTTTATACGGTGTGTAACATCATCATCTATACCCCCATCTTTATGTATCATAGACCCCAGATACTTGAAACAATCCCTTGTGGGGAGAACGTGTCCTTCTATGCATACTTCTAGATCTTCATCGTTTTGGTTCCCACTAAAGTTTGAACATAAATACTTTGTCTTTTCAATATTGATCCTTAGACCTTTGATCTTCTCTATTTTTCTTATTTTCTTCTCTCTTTCCCATCCCTTTTTAATTTATTTTATAAATTTATTTTAATCGATCTGAAAATTTTATTTCATTTTATTTTAAAATTATCATTTTTAATAAAAATAATGGATGTCTTCTCTTTATCTTTCATAAAATTATGTCTTCTTTTTATATTTTTAAAGATAAATTTATTGTGGTTTTTCTAGGTAGTACTTATATATTTATCTTATTTTTTATTACGTTAAAGTGATTACAATGTAGTATTTATTTTAAGTAATCTAAATCATTTACAATAAGTGTTCAATCACCATTGCAGTCGCTAGTGCTGGAACTCGTGACTTCTAAGATATTTGTATACTTTTCTTATTAACTTTTCTTTACTATGATTTCTTATATTAATTCTGTAATTTTGATATGTGCTCACAATCATTATAAATATATCTTTTTGAACTTGATAAAATTAGTTGTCAATATATTATCATATATTATTATTATATTATATTGATGCTATTTATTTTTTTACCGTCAATAATAATAATTTTTGTTCGTATATATATTTTTTAATATTTTTATATGATATTATTGTATAAAATAAAAAGATTATATTTTAGTATATATCATATTAACTTATATATATGTATTGATTCTAAATTATTTAATTAATTTGATTTTAAAATTGTTAGCCCTAATAAATTTATTTCATTAAGTTTAAATACATTAAATGCATAGTTTTTCTTTAAATTACGAATTTAACGATTATTAGTCCTCTTTCTTTGTATATTCCAATCATTTTTTTTGTTACAATGTATTTCAATCATTTCGTACACACACAAAAAATGTCTTAGAAACTCAGCGAAGTACAAAAATCTGACACGAATATTATATTTTATAATAGGAATAATATAAATATCATTATGATGTAAAAGCACATTATGAATATATATATGATTATGAACTCATTAAATGATTTTATTAATTAAGGAAAATGTTGTTCTCATTTGAGGTTAAAGATTCAACTAATTGTATCCGTAAGATATATTGTCCATTATTAAGGAATAGTCTGAATAAATATTACCTTATAATCATTCTAGAATATTTTTTAAAAAAAATATGGAAAACATATATATATATATAATAACTTTTTGATACATAGATCATGTAAATTATATTGTTCTTTAAATTTTATTGATAAACAAATTTTAATATTAAAATAAAAAATAATTTTAAAACCTTAAATAAAATAAATAACATTAAAATAATATATTTTTATAAAATTCAATTTACAGAACTTATATATCACATAATTTTCATATATATATATATATAAGAAAATGGTCCAACAAATTCTGAAAGTGGGCAGGCATTGGTTGTGAAAGTGAACATTTAACTGGGCCTAAGCTTGGAGAAAGTCCACCATGAATTTTCTTTATAACAGATTCGTCAACATGTTAAAATGTGAAACTGTTGAAATAATTATAATTCCATATGGCTCAGATATGACCCACAGTGCTCCGAATGAATAGACTGTCAGATTTAAAAAGTAGTTCATAATTAATTCACTCCTCTCTATAAGCAGGATAAAACAGTAGGAGGTAGTATACAAAACCATTGAGCCACATGTCAAAGCGACACTGATTTATCATTCTACAACACAAGTTGTTTAATTAGTATTCCATATTCAAATGATACAATAACAAATTCTTTTAAATCTTCCTGGGGCTTAAGGCAAGGTCACCTACTATGGTCTTGCATTTTCGTGCTATGCATGAAAAGATTAGCCCAAAACATTTCGAAGGAAGTCAAGAAAGGAAACTGGAAACATTGAAGATGTCCCGTTCAGGTCCAGGTATTACACATTTATTTTTCGCTGACGACCTCTTTCTTTTCGCATAGGCAAATAAGGAACAACAATAGGTGATAAAGATGGTGCTCCATAACTACTGTTTGAGCTCTGGACACAGTCAGCATATCGAAAACCAACATGTACTTTTCCAGAAAGGCGCCTCAACAGCAGCGGGAAACCATAAGCAAGAGTTTCGGATTCAGTGAAGTCGATAACCTCGGACGATATCTTGGCGTCCCACTCCTTCATAAAAGAGTTACAAAAGCCACATATCAAACAATTATTCAGAAAGCTCGTGATCGGCTCTCGTGATGGAAGGCAAAAGCCCTCTCGCTGTCTAGGAGAATCATGCTTGCAAAATTGATGCTGTCGGCTATTCTCTACTACTCCCCAAATGGATATGTGATGAACTTGAACGCTTGATACGTAGCTTTTCTGGGGACGATACGCAAGGAGGGGGAATTCATTTAGTCTAGTGGGAGTCACTGTGCAAACCTATCAAAGAATGAGACACGGGGTTCAAAAAATTAAGGAACCAAAACGAGGCCTTTCTCATGAAAATAGCTTTCCAGTTGGTTACCAAAACAGATCTGCTTTGGGGGCTCTGCGTAGCAAGTATAAAATTAAGAATACTTTACCTGACAACCTTCCCCAAAGAAATGGCTCCCACCTCTGGAGAGGGTTAAGATACTTATGGCCAATATTCAGAAACAATGTCAACTGGCGCTTGGATAATGGCAAGAACACGCAATTCTGGAACGACGACTGGCTCCATGGAGAAGGACCTCTTCGCAACAAATATTTTCATTCCAATGCAATTGAAGGATCCTTAAGGATCCTAGAAGCTACTTCACCGCTTATAAATCATAATATGACCGACACACTAGGGTGGAAAGCTTCTCAGAACCGGCTTTGCTCAGTTAAGTTTGCTTACAAAACCCGACACAAAATGAAGATAGAGACAACTAGAAGATCTAGAACATTGGCGTTTTAACGCAAAAAGCACGTAAAGAATCAATAATTGAGCACAAAAAGAATCAATAATTATATGTTAGACACTCATTGTCTAAATTTTATTGATCTAAGACTCATTTACTGACATGAACGGAAGGCGCAAATCACCAAACGTAAATTCTTTTGGTTTTCGTCCGAGCTAACGTCACGCGGGTAAAGCGTGAATTACTATTCACACGATAGGAAAACAAACAAGCAGTGTAAGATGCGTATCACAATCCGTGTCTTCCATTATTTACAATTATTGAGTACTCCATTATTACCTGAGCCTTAAAGTTCGAAGACTCACACATCTACTTCCCTATAAATACCCTTGTATGCAAACATCAAACTACACAAAAATTACTTTCACATTCTTCTTTCTATCAATTTATTCTATCAAGCTAAGTAGATTTTGTTATAGTTCTTAGAAGGTAAAATTATTTTTTTTATATATTTATTTTTTATTTAATTATTTAATCAAAAAAAATTACTAACTATTTCGCATTATTTTTTGCGGTTGTAAAATGGAAGGCGAGATGAAATCTTGAGACATTTTATCGATACAATAACAATATTAAATTGTGTTATTTAATTTACTGTTAATTTTTTTAAAATTTTTTAGCATTAGTTTATATTTTAATTCGTATAATATTTATTTAATTAGGCGTATTTCAGCTATTATTTTTGCATATATAAGACTCACAATCTTTCAAACTCTCAAAATGAAGCGTATTTCAATTATTGTTTATATGATGGAGAAATTCAGGAATATGAAACCGACGTTGTCTTCGCATCAAATCATTTTGTCAAAATATCCTTCAAGAGAAACATCACTCTTGAGGAGCTGATTACTAAAATTTTAAGAAATGTTCATGTTAGAAGTATTAGAAGACTATCTTCACTTCAATACAGATTTTCAACCATAGTATTTTCGTTAATTTATATTGTGTTCGAACTCTCCAATGATGACGATGTTGCTATGATTGTTGATTCTCAAAATCAAAATTAAGATGCTGATACAAAAATATATGTGACATTTGTTGAAGTGTCTACAGTTCGTGGTATGTCATTATTCTCCCACTATGGGCTGGCTCAACAAGCTGATCAAGTTGACAACCCAACTAAAGTAATGTGTAATGATTTTAACTCGTTAATAGGAAATCCGCATCTTGGTACCATCCCATCAAGTTCAATCAGCAACTTGTTACGATCTCTATCGAGTTGGCTCTACGAACAATCAATATGGCAACATCGCTTCCAGTTCAAGGGGAAGACATTTATATGCCAATTTTTTTTAACTTGAATATGAGGATGCCCTTGACACAACAATTTGTTCAGTACCCATTTGACACGATGCCTTCAAGTTCCAAGGGGAAGCATTCAACTGTGAGCTTTTTCGACCTCAATGTCGAGATGCCTACGACACAACACTCAGTTCAAACCCTGTATGACACGATGCCTTCAAGTTCAAGAGGAAGACATTCAACTACTAGCTTGTTCGACCTAAATATCGGCATCACAGAGGAACACTCATATTCACCAGAAGAACCTCTTTGTGATCCAAGTGCGGCTGGTGTTGAGACTGGACTATTCATTGAGCCAGAATCACCGTAGTTCAACATGAACTCCGATGATGATGATGATATAAATGAAGTTCCTACAAATATGATACACACTGAACCTCCAGTACACATGTATGAAGCTGACTACGGTGCAATGTATGAGCCAAAATTTACGAATATGCCTAATGTTGGTGACTACGGATTTAACTCATCAGTCAATGATGGTGAGTTATATATCAAATGTAGTTCTATCGAAAGAATAAGTGATGATTGCAATTAAGAAATACAACATTCGTAATTCTGTTCACTCTAGAGTCAACCGATCCACCACCGAAAAATATGTATGTTATTATTTCCAGCGTGATAACGGATGCAACTGTATAGTTCGTGTATCGAAGAGGAAAAGGAATAATAACATATGAGAACTAACAGTATACAAATGTCCTCATACATGTTGTGCTAGAAGGATCAACCAGGACCATCCCAATTTGGACTCCGACATTATCTGCCAAACCATCATGCTCATGGTCAAAGCAAGCTCCCATATAGCTATTGCGGTGTTGGTTTCAGCTATACAGTCTCAATATAGGTACATCGTCTCCTATAGCAAAGCATGGAAGGCAAAGCAGAATACCATTAAAAAAGTTCAAAGTTAGTGGGATTCATCTTACAACGAACTACCAAGTTGGTTTAGGGTAGTGCACAGACTGAATCCTAGGATAATAGTCAACTTCGAAACTTGTCATGCATACAACAATGATCGAGTGTTTTGCGATCGATACCAATTCTACTGGTTTTTTTACTTACCCACAGTGCATTAATGTTGTGAAATACTGCAAGTCCGTGGTCCAAATTAGCACAGTAAAATATAATAAAACAATATACTATTTAATGACTATAATATAATAAAATAATTTACCTTCTAAAAACAATAACAGAACCCACTTAAAGTTTGTTAGAAGGAATTATAAAAGTAAAAAGAAAGTGATTTTTTGGTACAGATTGAGATTTGTATGAGGTGATATTTATAGGGGATGAGTAGCCACGTTGATGGAAAAATAGATTGGACGACATTCTTTAGTACCTTTCTATGGGCCCTTTGGAAGAAAAGAAACATGTCTATATTTGATATGGATTTGTGCGATAGACAAATAATTCTAGAGAAAGGAATGAGATGGGCCTATGATATCATTAATGCAAAAGTTGAGTCCGACCAACATTACAAAAAGAAATGCGAGAATTAGTCCAGATGGCACCCACCGAAAATGAATTGGTGCAAAATAAACACTGATGGAGTAAGATGTTCCCACTTGGGAGAAGTTGCCTACGATAGAGTGGCAAGAGATCACAATGGAAGATGGAAAATGGTATTCTCTAAGAATATAGGTATTTGCTCTACTTTGGAGGCAGAGCTTTGGGGTATCTATGAAGGTATGCAAATGGCATGGAAGATAGGTGAAAAACAAATAATTATTGAGACGGAACTTAAAGAAACCATAGATTTAATACAAGGTGTAATGAGAGATGATGGTCATCGCACTATCTTAAAATACATCGATACTCTTATTCAAGAAGATTGGTTCGTTATCTTTAAACACACATTAAGAGAAGAAAATATAATAGTTGATTCCTTAGCTAAACATGCTAGAACCCTTCGGAATTAGACACGTGAATTCCTCTATCCCCGAGTAGGGATGGAAAACGGGCTGGCATGTTCGGAAAGCCTATCCTCATACCTATGATGAGTAAAAATTTTAAATCCACACCGTCCACGTGGATGTATTCTCAAATCTATCCCCACACCCACTATACAACTAGATAACCATCATCCATCTCATATATGTCTGTATCTACCCCTACCTGTCCATACCCACCAATTTGAGATAGGAAAAACAACAATCTTCAATTTTAAAAATGTTTATACTCTAACATTTGGTTAAATTATAAGTTGTGTCCTATAAAATCTTAAGATTTACAGAATAGTCTCTATAATTATATCTAAATTCATAATGGTCTAAAATTTATACGGTAAGTACTTAGCGAGTGCGCGGATGTGGTGAGGGTGGATGCGGGGTGGGTAAGGTCTCAAACCCATCACCTACCCACTATCCATAGCGGATATGACTTCTTACATCCACATCCACTACCCACTAAACATTTACCCATCCATGCTCTAATTAGAGCTGGTACGATGCGAAACCCATGAAATTATACCCGTCTGTCATCCTACGAGTACATGGCTGAAAAAGCCCAGCTCAAAGGTATTGTAATATTCTAGGTTTTTAACCGCCTTACACAACAACAAAAAAACGTATTCCACATTCAAATGCACAAGCCTTGATTAGATTTAGAGTTAATTTCAGCATTGCGGGATTAAGGGCCGTCATTCCACATAGACACACCTACAAAAAAACAAACCATTATTATTGAGTTCAACTTTCTGTTTCTCTTCCATTTATCGCTAATGACCGAGCGCATTGTAAACTTCCAAAAGGAACAACACAAAGGCTATAGTTTTTCGACCTTTCCAATTATAGCAACAAGACTTGCAAGAATAGGATCTGAAATACAATTCATTCAACTTAATTTTAAATCTAACAACTTCAAATTATTTGGTTTTATATAAAAAATTAGGGTTGACTACTTCAAATATCACAAACCTTTCAGCGTTGGCTTGTTTATACCATCAACACTTTAATTTTGTCAATTTTAGCACTAACGCTTCTTTTAAGTGCAATTATATCACTCATCTGTTAATGATTTAACGACACGACGACATAGAAGATCCGCGTCATGATGTTGCTTATATGGATGTCTCACCAAAACGACATCATTTTGGAGTGACTGTTTTGATGCCTAAAAAGTCAAAACGACGTCGTTTTACTTGAAGATATTTTTATTAAAACTTGAGTTTAATGGGATTCAAACTTTAGACCGTTAAAAATAAAGGATAAGGCTTAACCATTCAACTAGCTTAAGATTTTGGTTACATTCTTACAAAATATAATATACAAATACATTCTAAAAATAATAATTTTTTCAAAAAAACACCTTAAATTTTCAAAATTCCCAAATTCCCCTAAAACACCCTAATTACTAAGTCCCAATTTCACCCATTATCATCATCGAATCAACGACCACTATCCACCACTTTCGTCGGCAAACCCTCACCACCAATTACCCCACTCTCCCGTCGCCAGAAATCAAAGAAATATATGCTAATCGATCGTCAAAACACTGAATATACAATGTTCTAATCGAACCATGAATGACGATCAATTGATGGGCCAATGGTGAATAACGTGCACAACAAGAGGATGAGACTTCAGTGCGGTGACACCGGCGTGCTATCGATGATGATGATTGGTGAATTTATATATTATGATTTAGGGTTTCTAGTTTTTTGGGAATTTAGTTTTTTTTTGGAATTTTGAGGTTTTTTAAGGAATTTTAGAATTTTTTTAAAAAATTAAAATTATTTATGTCAACAAAGTGGCGGCTTTTTAGGTTTTTTTTTGCATCCACGACAGCAACGTTATGGGACGGAGTTGTCGTGTCATCGGGCCGTTAAATCATTAACGTCATAGTAATATAATTATACTTAAAAATAAACGTTAGTACTAAAATTGACAAAATTAAAACATAAATGGTAAAAATGAGTCAGCGCTTAAAGCAACTTTTTTCTTCATTTTTTTTATCTGTTAGACACTAATTTTATGGTTAAAATGAACTTTTTAGCTAAAAGTGTTTTTGGAAAGTTGTACCAAATTCATTGTAAGATAAAAATATAAATTCAAATTTACAAATAATATTATTAAAAAAAGTTATAGACTTCAATTATAAACAAGATGCACGTGCATGTAAGATAGTAAATAAATAATTTTTAATAACATGAAGTGGTTACAATATATTATCTATTCATAATCTTTCTTAATTATTGATGATGCATACATAAATGCTCGAAACTAAAATCTCTAAAAAGAATAATATTTTTTTAACCACTAAAATCACTTAATAAGTTCGACATAATTTTTAATATTTAAACATCAAGTTTAATGCTAATCATCTACTTCTAATTCAATTAGTCCATTTATTGATCTAGTAATAGAAGAGTAATATATATATATATCAATCAGTGGCAACTGTTACTGAATTATTTACAAAGATTTAAATTAAATTAAATTTAAATAAAAATAAATAAACTTCTATGAAAACATTATCAAATCAAAACCCAAAGTGCAAAACCCCATCAAATATCTTCCCATTGCCATCCCTGTACATCACTATCCTAATGGCTAATTGAGTCTGACAATTTTGAATGTTTCACCAGAAACAGCTCACCGTCCAACCAGCATACCGCTTACTCTCGATCTACCGTAAGATTCTATAATAAATAATACAATGATTGTGTATTTTTTTAATCTTAGAAATTGTCCTTTTTAGGAATATCATTCTATCAGCCACTTTTTTTTTATTTTGTAATATCTAATTATCATATTTTCAAGCCGGCATTGCAAATTTACTGTCAAGCCATTGAAATACTCTAGAACCCGACGGTCCGTTCAAAGTTTTGACACGTTAGATCAAATCACTTTTTATTCCATAGTGCACATTTGAACACATCGACACAACTATCCACATACACGTCATTTTCCAAATAAATGATCTCATAATTCTGAATCTAACTAATTGCAAAAAGAAAAAGAAAAAGCAGTCGCCCGGTAAAGAGCTTTGCTAATAATCAAAATCAACTTCATAATAACTTGAGACTAACATTTGAAATTATTAAAATTAAAATCATTTTTAATATATTTAATAGTCAATCGCAGTACTTAATTTCATGCAGTACTGATATCATAACGAATGTGCCTAAGCAGCACTGGGATGACGATATCAGGCGAGCTTAGCTGCGGGAGGTGACCCTCGGATGTCATGACTTCGACGATGGATTCGCTGCCCAGGTTTTGGTGCAAGTATTCAGAGACGACGACGGGAACAGCCAAGTCTTTAACACTTTGGATGATGCGGCACGGCACGGTGACAAGGCTGAGGATTGTCTCATGTCGCTTTGGAATATGGTCTGAGCCACGCTGAGGGCTATGTCGGGTCTCATGTTGAAGAGGGTGCGGCTGAATTCCTGAACCGCCACGGATTCCATGTCGCCACCCACCGCAAGTGGCGCAAAACCGGAACACCAGGCATTGTAATTGGATCCCATTGCTTCGAAGAGTTGGTCCAAGTCTTCTTGCTCAAATCCTCCATAGTAATCCACGTCATTCAGATACCTACAACAACAATAAACTATGGGTTTAACTTGAATATAAAAAATAGATTAAGAAAATAACTCCTGGAATCTCTGATCTCACTGAAAGCAACCTTTTTTTTTTTGTTAATTGAATTACTACCTTGGGGAAGCTGAGATCATGATGATTTGGAGAAGAGATCAGGCCGGGAAATGGAAGCTATAACACCAACCATGGCGGAAACCGAATGGCCAACGAAAATACAAGAATCAACCCGGAGTTCTTCGAGAATAGCGAGCAAATCAAAAGCGAAACCTTCGAGAGTAGCGTACCGATTGAAATCAAAGTAATCGGGGTTGGTGGTTCCAGCACCCATGTTATCGTATAGAACCACACGGAAATCGTCGACCAGGTGAGGAACTAAGTGCTTCCACACCGATGGTCCGTCCCGAACCCATGAGCCAAAACTATGAGTCGGTCGCCTGAACCCAAAAACTTGAGGTTGTGAGCTTCTTCTACGATCGCCATTAATCACTTTTTTCTTCTATTTCCGCCCCCACAAAGTCTAACTTGCGCAAGTGTGGGGAAAACCCAGAAAAAAATAGGACTTTTGGTTTCACATCTGGGTTGGGTTGTATTTATATTTGTCAAGTTAGTACAAACTGATCTCTCCCACGGTCTTCAAGTGAGTTATGTTTTACAAGGACCTCACAGGACGATATTTTCATTTTGGGGTAAGATTTAGTAGGGGTTTATTACATAGTTGTCGGACGTAGAGTTACTGTTTATGATCGACACCTGAGATGACCTTTGCATTCGTGACATAGTGTCGATGATTGTTTTATTCACCCCTCATATTTTTGGTAATTATACTTAAAGGTCATTGAGCTATATCTTTTATAATAATTTTACTCAGTAATTTTTAAATATACAATAATCATTAAACTTTTGAAATGGTTTCAAAATGACCCCTTTATCGTGAAAATACTATTTTGTAACAAATTAATAAATTTTAATAACCATTTTGTAATAATATGGAAAGTTCAATAACCATTTTATAACATTGAAAGATCACTGACTAAAAAAAATCATTTTTATAATTCAACGATATCTAATGTATTTTACCCTATATTTTCATATGAATTATGGAATATTTATTTTATTTGATGCATAAATGATGTTTAATTCTATCATCATTAAATTAAAAATGATAATTTACCGGTAATAAATTAAATAAAACTACCCCTATAATTGATAGTTTAAATGTGACAGTCAATGGCTTGATTGATATAATTTAAATAGTTAAGTGACTTGATTGATAGAATTTTCAGTTTAGTGATGAAAATAAACTACCCTTATAATTTAATGGCTGTACATATAGTTTACTCAAGATCATAAAACAATTGGAGTTTTGTCATCAGTAGACACGTAGGGACAGGGTTACCGTAATTGCAAGGTTAGGCTTGGCTTGCCGTACTGTGGGGCTTACATAAAACGATTGCAAAGTGGCGGAAGGAAAGGAAAGTCCCGTTCTCAGTTTGCTGCCCTTTTTGATTTTTCCGCCTCTCTTCTCTTTTTCCTCGATGAGTAATGAGAAGTGATCGAAATCAATTTCTTATAATTGATAATATCCAAAGTAGAATAAAAGTGAAATTCAATTCGATTCTAGAGTGCTGCCATTTCAAGACATAATAATTAGGAAATTCAGTCATAATTATATGGGCTGAGTTCATAATATTCCATTATCATATGGTGTAAACTATTAATAAGGCATTAGACAAGTTGTTACGTTATGTTATATTCGCAAATAATTAAACTACGTGCCAAATTAAATGAACATAATGTTTTTTTAATAAAAGATTCGTTTGGATAATTAGTTAGTATCATATTTTTAATAAGCAGCTTCTACTAACGGCCGAAATAAGAAATATCAGCAATCTTTTTTTTCTTTTGCAAATTAGCAATCTTTTACTCAATTAGGAGTTGGGGGCGAGGAGGTTCGATCTCCCTCTAATGTGTTTTAGATACTTTTTAGAGATCAGTACATTCAGATTGGGTTTTTCCTTAGCTTGCAATAAATTTGTCATATATGTATTTTAAAATGTTCATCAATCCTAAGATTTTATATAAATGATATATTCATATATTTTAATAAATAATTATTGATGTTGTTGTAAGAAAATTTTATATGAATTCTTTGATTTCGTATTTGACCCGTGTGACATCTTGGATCTTCTTAATTTTTTTTTTTATTCTGCTTTGATGTGTTATATAGTTAGTTTCAACCAATTTACTGTAGGCAATCTCGACATCAAAGCATTGTTTAAGTCTTTATCGCTACATACAACAGTCTCGTATCACACTGACCATTCACATAGCGTGTCATAGAGAGGGTATGAGATTATCAACCATTAAGTTCATTGCACATTTTATCAAGAATGCATTCAAAATCGATTTACACAAACTGTACGTTCAGCGAGAAGTTCATTCATGTTCGTTTATTTATTAAACGAATGAACATTAACAAATTTTTGTGTTCGCTTAATTAAATGAACGAACACGAACAAATGACTCATTCGTTCATTTACGTTCGTGAATGTTCATTCATTTATGTTCGTTTATGTTCATTCGTTTATTTTCGTTTGTTTATATTCATTTATGTTCGTTCGTTTATGTTTAGGTTAATCTCTCTAGACCCATTTAAAATATTAAGGCACAATAAATTATAATTTGATACTCATTAATATTTTAAAATTCAATTAATTTTAAATACAAATAAAAAAACCCTAAAACCATTAAATAAAATATAATCCCAAAATTTTTAGGAAAGATGAAAAAAATTATTTTCAAATCTCAATATTATCGCTCACGGCTCACACTATTTGGTTTTTGTCCACTGCTGTCTAGAACTCGTCACCAAATCACTGGAAACGACTCGGTCGGAGCCTTAGATTAAATCTTTTTCAAGGCTTCAAGATGTTACTGTAAAATAAATTCATTTATGTTAGTTTGTTTTGTTCATTTAAGTTTGTTTGTGTTCGTTTATGTTTGTTTACATTCATTTATTGTGTTTGTTTATGTTAGTTTACATTTGTTCGTTTATGTTTGTTTATTTGTGTTTGTTTATCATTTAAATGAACAAACATGAACGAACACGAAAAATATACATTCCTTAACGAACGAACATGAACAATAAAATATAATATATTAGGTCTGTAAATGAGACGAGTCAAATCGCGAGATACTTGAGATCAACTTGATCAAAGCTCGATAGTCGAGTCGAGTTCTTAATGACCCGAAAAGAGCTACTCGATACTCAATTTGAAAAGCTCGTGAGCAGCTATAAAATATAATATATTAATTTTTTTTTTCAAAAATAAATTATTAATAATATTAATATTTATATGTTGATTTTTTTTAAAAATACAGTATAAGGTTTTCATGTATTTAAGGTTTAGGTTTGAGTTTGAGGCTTCGATCGAGTTAAGTTTATTTATTTTTTTTCATTTCAAGCCTTTTCAAGGTTTCACGAGCTTCAGTTCATGATTTCGAGTTCGAGTCGACTTGAAAATTTTAGGCTCGCGAGTTTTCAGCTCATTTCTCTCGAGCTCAGGTCGAGCGACTCGACTCGTTTATAGACTAGTGTTTACATGGCAAAAGATTCCAAATAATCATCTTGCTTGGATAGGGTTGAGAACTTGAAAAATGACATCCAAGGTTGGATTGTCAAATAATGAAAATTTTTCCCAAGAATCAATAAGAAAGAGCATTGAAGTAAGCTTTGAAGTAATTGGAACGTGTAAAAAACGTAGCCAAGAAATAGTTATTTTCAATTTCATGAGTCGAGTGGCTTGAGAGTCATCTATAAGTCATATATCATGCTGCTGAAGTGTGTTATAGCCAACAACCATTTAATCCAATGTTTTAGTTATAAATACCTAAATCATATTAGAAAAACCAATAGAAATGATATCGTCCATAATATATCTGTTCACACCGCCGCCTTCAAAGATTTTAACATCCTCTTTGGTGATTATAGCATCAATACCATCACTCATAAATTGTATTCATATCTTTTAAGAAGTTACATGAGGTACTGGTTCGTTATTGGGCTTTCTTGTTTCCTGGTTTGTTTCCTTCTAGGGTCTCTTTTTCGTCCAAAATTATGCCGTCGTCTTCTGATATCCTTACGATCGACTTCACTCATCCGCTATGCTTACATCCGTCGGATACGCCAGGGACTTTGCTCGTGTCTCATCAACTCACTGGATGGGAGAACTATAGCGTCTGGAGAGGTCTATGCAGATCGCATTGCTCGCAAAAAATTAATCTGGTTTTGTGGATGGTACCTGCAAACACGATGGTTTTGATGAGTTTTTTTGGCCAGTGGGATATGTGTAACGCCATTGTTTTATCCTAGATCTTAAACACGGTGAGCAACGATTTGTCTGCAGTAATCGTATTTGCCTCAAACGCTGCGTCGATTTGGGAGGATTTGAAGGAGAGGTTCAGTAAAATCGATGGTGCGCGCATCTTCTATCTGCATCGCAAGATTGCGACGATGACTCATGGTGATTCCTCTGTTGCATCCTATTTCAATCGGCTAAAATTATTATTGGACGAGCACACTGCTTTGGTGCCCTACTCTTCGTGTAATTGTGGCAGTGGCACAGGAGAATTTGAAGTTTTTGTTGCAACAACGATTGTTTCATTTATTGATGGGGTTGAATGAGTCGTACTCGGTAGTTCAGAGCCAGATACTTCTCATACAACCATTGTCTACCGTCAACCAGGCTTACTCTATGGTTGTAAAGGAGGAGTCTCATCGTGCTTATGTTGGTGGTATAAGTCCACTTTCTGATTCATCTGTTATGCTAACCAATGCCTCTCTTCGTAAAAGATCCAATGGTGTTTGCGATTTTCGCAAAGGACAGAAAGAGTCTTTGTAACAGACTCATTGGATTTCCACCGGACTTTAAGTTCAGAAAGAAGTCTGTTCCTACAGTAGCTTCTGTAAGCTCGGGGAAGAGTGATGAGTCCTAGGTGGGTCACTCTGCGCCTGTAGCTTCTATTCGTGTAGCTTCTATGATAACACAAGAGTAGTATAGTCAACTTTTGAAGCTGCTACATAAAGATCCGGTGGATTCTGCGGTTAATATCTCCCAGTTCTTCTCTAAAGAATCTGTTACTTGGATCTTGGACGCTGGTGCCACAGATCAGTGTTATGTGACTTAAGGCCTTCCAAAATCCTGTTTCTTGCACTAGCTCTAGGCTTGTTCATTTATCCGATGGTAATGTGTGTACTGTGTCTCACTTTGGTAAAACGCAGTTTTGTTCTGACCTTACGTTATCCAACGTTTTTTATGCTCCTACCTTTAACCATAATCTTATTTCTGTTTCAAAGCTAACCAAAGATTTGGGATGTGCTGTTATTTTCTATCCTAACTTTTGTGTTTTACAGGACCTCTCAAGTGGAAGGATGAGAGCGATTGTTAAGCAACGTGGAGGTCTATACTTGTTTGGCTCTTCTTCACAACCAAAGCACTCTGCTGATTCTCGGGTTTCCCAGTAGAATGGTGTCTCATTTGTTTTTACCTATTGATAAAAACCTGTTACCTATTTCTACTTATTGTATGTCTACTATTTCCAATAATACAGGCATATGGCTTGCTCGTTTAGGGCATGCATCTTTATCCAAATTATATCATTTACCTTTTTTACAAACTAAAAAACATGATCCAGGCTGTGTGGAAACTTGTTCTGTTTGTCCTTTGGAAAAACAATGTAGATTGTCTTTTCCCATTAATACTTCTCGGTCTGACAAACCTTTTCATCTTATACAGATAGACCTATGGGGGCCCTATAGGATTTCAACCCATAAAGGACATCGTTACTTTCTAACTATTGTTGATGATTGCACAAGAGTTTACTGGGTTTATCTTTTGAAGTTGAAGTCTGATGCTATCCTTCAACTTAAACATTTCTTTGCTTTCGTTAAAAATCAGTTTCTACTATGGTTAGTATAGTGCGCAGTGATAATGGCAGTGAGTTTTTTTACTCAGAGTGTAATCCATGTTTGCTTCTCTTGGTATTTTACAGTACTTGTGTTCATACACCTCAAGAATGGTGTAACTAAACGTAAACACAGACATTTTCTTGAGGTAGCTAGGGCTCTCAATCTAGAGTGCTTATAAAGTTTTGGGAAGAGTGTGTCTTGACAGCTTGCTAAATCATTAACTTCTTACATTCTTCGGTGCCCAATTGGAAGTCTCCCTTTGAGCTTCTTCTTAAAAATAACTTTTTTTTTATCTCGTTTAAGGGTCTTTGGTTGTCTTTGTTATGCAACTGTGCCTAATGTTACTGATAAGTTTGCTGCTAGGGTAGTTCCTTTAGTTTTTATGGGGTATTCTCCTACACAAAGAAATGTCTTGTTCAACTTACAAACTAAGGTTTTTTTTGTCAATAGGGATGTGGTCTTTTATGAGTCCATTTGTTCCATTTCATAATTTTCTACTTTTTCAGAGTTCTTTTTCCTTCTCAACCGTTTGTCCCAAATTGAGTTTCTTGTTCTTGACTCTTGTGTTCAATCTCCATCACTTCCTGTGTCACCTATGGTGTCTTCGGTTTCTCCTTTACCTTTCTCTTCACCTAATGTGTCACCTAGTTCTGCTGGTCCTGATTCCACAAGTTCTAGTGTTCCTGATTTGGTAAATGCTCCTGGTTGTATTTCTGTTGATGATTCCTGTTCTGAAGTTAGGGTTTGGCATGTGACCAAAACCCGACGGGTTCTGTCCCAACCCGATCTGATTGGTTTTTTTTTTTAAAAATTCGGGTTCGGGTCGGGTCAGATTTTTTATGTGGTGTTCGAGTTTAGAGTGAAAAAATCTAATCCGACCTAAAAAAATATATAATTTTACTATATATATTTAGGAATAATTATAATAATATCTATCTATATATAATTTTTTCAATTAAGTCACTGTTTTTATGAAATAAAAATATATATTTTTATTATTTCGGATCGGGTTAAACCTTGTTTTAGTAGGGTCGGGTCTCGGGTGGATACTTTCTTGTTTTCGGGTCGGATCGAGTGAACCAAAACTCAACTCGACCCATACCCATCTCTAGCTGAAGTCCAAGATCATTATTGTATTAATTCTTTGCCCGACAATTCTCGGATGTCTTCTCGTGTTTCGAAGCCATCGACCTAGTTAAATTACTTTGTATGCTCTTACCAATCGTCCTCCTCCTCAGGCCAGTCTATTCCCAGTTCTTATTTACCTTTATATACACAAAATTCTTTTTGACAAATATTATTTAACCTAAAACCTTTTTTGAGGCTATTACAAATCCTACTTGGGTTAATGCCATGAGAGCGGAAATTCAAGCGTTAGAGGTTAATAACACTTGGTCTGTGGTATCTTTGCCTTTTGGGAATGTATCCATTGGTTGCAAATGGGTTTATCGTGTCAAATATCATGCTTCTGGAGCTGTGGAAAGGTACAAGGCTCGTTTGGTGGCCAAGAGGTATAGTCAGTAAGAGGGTATTGATTACATAGATACTTTTTCACCTTTTGCGAAGATGGTAATTGTGCATACTGTTATTCCTCTTGTTGTTAGTTTGGATGGTTTTTGTTCCAAATGGATGTATGTAATGCTTTCTTACAAGGACATTTGAATGAAGAGGTTTATATGGTTTTTGTAGCCAAAGGGAAAAGATGGTTTGCACACTGCAAAAGTCTTTATATGCGTTAAAGCAAGCCGCCAGGTAATGGAATATACTTTTGACTGAAGCTTTGTTGGCAGTAGATTTTACTCAGAGTAGACATGACTACTCGTTGTATACTAAGAAAAATGAAGACAAGATTGTGATGCTTTTTATATATGTGGATGATTTGTTGATAACAAGAAATGATGTTGTTTTAATCAGGAAATTGAAAGGGATGCTCAATGCAACCTTCAAGATGAAAGATTTGGGTGAACTGAAATACTTTCTTGGAATTGAAGTGTTGAGATCGGACGAGGGGATTTTGTTAAATCAGAGAAAGTATACCTTGGAACTAATTAAGGGTATTGGTTTGGAAGGTGTGAAAATTGTTCTAACACCTTTAGGGTGCATTTGGATCACGGAATGTAAGATTACCTTAGAAATAACATTACTGGAATGTAATATTCCTGATACATGATTGAGAATGTTCATACCGTGTTTGTTTTGTTTTGTACGAATGTAATATTACAGTGTTTGGTTGAAGGAATAAGAGATTACTGGAACATATATTTTATCAAATTGTCTTTGTTTTATATGTTTTAAAAAGTTGAATTCTAAATATTTAAATGAAAATATTTATATAAAAATCATCGAAAATATATTGCTTTATTATTTTAAATTTATATACTTTATAATAAAATTTATATATAATTTTTTTATAAAATTAAAAAAAATTAAATGGATAGAATAAAAGAGTAAATATATCATGTATTATTTAATTATAAATAATATTAATTTTTACATTATTTATCTAAATATATTAAAATTTTACATCAACATTTAACTAAATAAGCATATGAAAATTTTAATAGATGAACTATTTTACTCTTATCAAAATGTAGGATAATGATCACTTATGTCGGATGTTGTTTTGTTCTTTCTTCTAGGGTTCACGTCAAGCTGTGGCAGTCATGGTAACAAGAGATCGGTGTGCATTATATAATTGCAGGTTTCTGGGGTGGCAGGTATTTAGCTACTCATCGATAAATCGAATCCGAATATCCGATATTTTCATTCGATTCCAAATAACATAGCATTTTAATAGTTCATGACTAACATAACATTTGCAAGAACAACTAGATTATAAATTATTGAATCGAAGGTGATTACATGAACCAACTGAAAACCAAAATGATTTAACATTATCAATCAAAAGCCTTGGGGTTTAGACACTTGATTTAGTCGAGTAATGCAAAGTCAAGGAGGATCCAACTGTTCAATCACACCCTTAATTTTCCCAATCTGCAATCTGCCCCGACTCTTTTTCAGCATATGTTGTCTGTCATGAAGTTTTAGTAACGATTTTTTTCAGCATAAGTTTAAGTCAACAGTAATGTGTTGTAACTCAATACACATAATCAAGTTCCTGAGCA
Source organism: Hibiscus syriacus (assembly GCF_006381635.1). Lineage (NCBI taxonomy): Eukaryota > Viridiplantae > Streptophyta > Magnoliopsida > Malvales > Malvaceae > Hibiscus > Hibiscus syriacus. The sequence goes on from NW_024062608.1 coordinate 1,989,510, forward strand.
GAGAATGTGACTTGGGCCTTGGTCACCACATTGCACACTTTTGTAGCCAAACAAGCAGTTTCTCTGGTCTGGATTGGAACCAGAGTTTGTAATATTAAACACGAAAATAGTTCGATTCGGTCCAATGAGATGAAAATTACTTACTTTGAAGTTCTATGGCAACTTCTTGCAGCACTTGACGATGTGGTTGAAGAGTGGTAATTGGTAGCCATTTGAATAAGACAATATAGTTCCGTTAACCATCTATCTTCTTCCTCACCTGCTCAAAAAAAAATGGTGAATGCGGTTAATAAGGCTCAACTTTATTTCTTCAAAAGCCATCCCACTGTGTTCTTCACTCAAGATGGAGCAAAACAAAAGTCTCAATGTCTAATCTATAATATTAGATTATTAGTTAGGGTATTTTCTCTCTTCTTTGGATTCCAATTGATCCCACTTTCAAACATGTATGCCTTTAAACCATTAAAAAGCATGGGGTAGGGCCAAATGGGATAACGCTTGAAAATTGGGGAAACCAGTCACTTAAATTCCATCATAGAAAACAAAAAAAGAAGAATAAAAAGTTGAAAACAAGATAAAATGAGTAAGTTAACATGAAATGATTTGTCTAAACCAGAGAATGTTGGGAATAGCAAGTTGAATCTAAACATTTAGAGACTAACGGTTTAAAAAAGTGCTACCTTGTTAAGAGCTCCAGTTCGCTGAACTTAATGTTTCAAGACTAAGAATCAAGTTCATATTCATTACAAGAAATGAGGAATTGTTGAAAAGTTGCCCATTAACTTCTTATCCGATCCATTTTCATGAATCTTATGGAACATGAGAAAATTACTATTGTTTGATGCCATAATATCTTGTTTTGTTTAGTGTTTTTCGTGCCACCCTCACTTTTTTGAGGTTTTCTTCATCGCCACCCTCTAGGTCTTTGATATTGCTTTCATAGCCATGTAAAAAAATGCTTGATTTCTTGATATTTTCTAACCACGTTCTCTTTCATCCTCATGATAAATGTGGTGATTCAGTATGAAAAGAAAAACTTTTGTTTTCACCTTTATCTTTCCACTTCATGCAGAAGAGTAGACTTTGTTGCTTTTAACTCTCTAAGTCAATCAAAAGTTGCAACTTGAGCTTAAGTTACTATTAGGATCAGAGCATGTACCAGCATGATGCATTCTTCTGTATTATGAGGTTGTCTAAAATTTGTGTAGTAGAAATACCATCTTGTATCTGATATGAATGTATGTGAAGGTTAAACCCATATAACAGTTCGATCAATAGATACTACCAGATTGAGCTAAGTTATCGATGGCCACTTGGTTCATAACCACAAAGAAAATAGGATATGTTCATAGCCTAAACAACCAACATGTAAGACTAATTTTAATAACCTATGGAGATAAACACCAAACAATTTCACAAAATGAGAATTACATAACTAAATGCTAGAGACAAAATCTAATTTCGAAAGAATAATTAAAAGGTAAGGACCCAACAGCCTATAGCTTCATCACTCTTGCCATATGCATGTACCCCGTGTTCCCTACTCTCATACCCTAACAACCATAAACATCCTGCTTGCTCGTAACTTTAGATTATAAATTATTGAGAATATTAAATGTTGGTATGATATTTCATTTTTTGCTGCTAACTATAGTTTACCTTTTCCCTCTAAATCTCTCGTCTCTGTTTCCTATCATTCTTCATTCTCCAAATAGTATAGAACTCAAAATGAAGCAAAACAAGCACATAACGTAGATAAAAACTATTTTGGGTGAAAGTCAATCCCCAAGATTGATGTGGCAGTTCAGAAAGGCCAAGTGTGGAATGTGCAACAACATTCTCAAGAAGTTCAAAAAGAGAACCAAGTAAATTTTAGTTTGATAAGTTCAGTAAGATTAAATTCAAGTAGATGTAAATCATAGGTTGCTAGAAAAGAGAAGGAAAAAGAGGTAGATCTAATAAACTCAAAGAGAAAGGACATGGTTGCTTCTTGCATCAAGGAAAGTATATAGAAATATGGATAACAAAACATGTAAAACATAGTGGAGATTCACACTCTATCCAGAAGCATATGTAAGAACTTGCAACCTCAAATTTGAATTAGAAAACGGAAAGTTCTACATTCAGATTCTGTCATATTCTATCGTAGAAGTTCAGAAAAAAGAACCTATTTCTGTTAAGTAATTATATTGAAGCATATCAAAAATTTCTATGTTTATGCCTTATCATAACTTATTATTCGCAATCGCATAGACGTTCAAGTTAGACCCAACTTCAATGTAAAAGATTTCCAGTCCCGTAACTTAAGTTGATTACTGGATATTTGCACAGAAAGGCTTGAATAAGCTAACAATGAATGTTTCAAACGCTTAAACACGAAAAACAACAAGAGCTGAGAAAACACGAAATTGTGTACTTTGTGGACAGGAAAATGAATAAAGCAATGTAACATTATGAAGCAAAGTCAGAGAAAGTAAGAGTTTCATGTGGTTTCAAGATCCTCACGACGGAACTAGTACTCACAGTAAGCTCAAATAAAAAGCGTGGAGGTCAAATTCAGAAGAAGTTGCTGAAACTAGACTACCAAGAAAAGAATCAAACGTAGGGGAAAAGAATCAAACGCAAAATAGGAGGTCGAAAAAAAGAAATAAATAAGAATCAAACTCATCATCAGTGTGCATTCAAGAGGTTTTCGTTAACAGAAACAAAAGCACAAAATATGGAAACCAAGTAACATTACTGGGAAAATAAAAGAAAGGGAGTGGAGGAGAAATCTTACGAGGAAATATTCTCAACAAAGGAAATATTCGATGGCTACCACGGAATAGAATAATCCTAACAACTGCTACGCTTTCTCCCTCCTAAATCTGCATAATGAACTAAATATATGTAGATATTCATATTTTATTGACCACTGATGACGTGTATAAAATATTGGAATTAACTTTGTTTTTCAAAATATTTTCAACACTCTTTTATTCAGAATCACACATACCTAATCGCTGCCAAAAAATATTCGTCTGTGCTGCAAAATGATTCCCACTTCCTGTGTGCTTCATTCTCTAGTGGAAAGCTAAATTCTTTATCAGTTCAATTGCAGCATTATTGCCGCTACGAATATTAGTTGCTGCAACTTGTTCTTGCCCCAAACTAATGACAAGTCTTCCAGCAGTGTTGATGATGTTGCAGTTCAGTTGAGCCCGAAACCTAATAAATGCGGGATTTGGTAATCGACTTGAGCTTAATTCGAGTTTAATTTAAATATATAATCAAATTATTTGAGATTAAGTGTTATGTTTCCGGGTTAAATAAGAGAGAATTTTAGGGATTTAAGAAGTGTAGAGAGAAATAGATACAGAAAACTTGTAATTCATTCATATGATAACCCTTAAAGGATTGGTACAAATTATTTATACTCAGTAACAGCTGTCATAACAGCAATCTAACAAAATAACCGTTTGAAGCTGACTCACCCTCCAAACATCTCCTAAAATGATTCTATCCAGCAAGCCCAACATAGAAGCCCACCTGAACTCATATGGGTTGAGTATTAAAACCCATTATCCTTTCCTCTGCCCAAGTCTTCAATACCGTCTCATACTCTTCCTTTTTTCCTCGATTCCCAATCCCCAATTCCTCAGATAGGATCTCAATCCCTATCTTCCCTCTCAATCCCTAACTTCATTCGATCTTCCCCTAATTACTGCTGTGATTTCCCAATTCTTCCCTTCACCATTTCCCCCAAATCAACACTATCCAACCCTAACTTTCCTGTCATCATAACAGTAAACTTGTTTTACATGCTCAAAATCGTACTTGAGACAGTGTCATGTATAAGTTTTTGTATTTAAATAATAATTATTACAAATAACCAAACTCAAAAGTAAAATAGATTTAAACTTAAATGTAAATAATAAATATTAATTTTTTTTTCTATCGCAATATTCAAACAATTTTGTCAACATTACAGTTCATTTCATGGTTTTATTTTATATTTTTATATTTTGAATAATATATATAGATAGACACACACAAGGATAATATTAGAAATTGATCGAGAGGAGGGCGAGTAGAGGCAGTCGTTCCCCTGAAAATTTAAAAGTATCATATATTTAAGATTTTTTTCTATGTATTTTCTATTAAAAATTTGTTTTCATTCTCTAAAATTTTATAAGTTTAAATTCATCCCTTTAAGTTTAAATTCATCATTTTAACATAAAATCTTATATTTATCCCTGGATAAAATGATTATTATGTGGGTCGGGGCAGCGTAAAGCAAGCAAGTACAAAAACTTTAATTCACCTTCTAAAAAAATTTGTTCTGTTGTCTGGTATCTACTATTCAAGAAAAATCTACTTCATTAGGAATGAATTAATACATGAGGTTCGAGTTTTACCATCACTACTGATGACTGATAGGAATTATTTAAAAAAAACTTCTTATACATGTTTTTTGTGATTACATTTAATTCGATAATAATGAATAAGCTTATATAATAATAGTAAATTAAATAATAATATATTAACTAACCTTTAAAAGTTTTTTAAAATCATTTTCTAATGTATAATTTTTTTTATTAATTGGGGTAAATACAATGTAATATATGTTCAAAGATAACTCTCAACCTTTGACATTAAATGCTCATACCCCTGAAATTTCTGGTGCTTAAACTCGAGATCCCAAGGAAAAGACAACAATTCCTTAACTACCGAGATCGTTTGGTTCGTACATGAAATATAAAATCTCCAATTTAAGTATAAATTATAAATAAATTGACCTTACTTCTATATCTTCATTTCCAAATGGCCTAATTTCTTCAAGTGTTGATGGAACACAAATGTCATTGATTATTTAATTCACAAGACAAAAAACGAAGTTATTCCCACTTGAGCCAAGCAAAGGGCCCCCAACATGTATAATTGTGGATAAGCATTCCTTGGTTGAGCAACACCATGTACCGTCGGGACCTTGTAGGTTTGTTCAACCCTGGCCAATGCAAATTTTTAAAATTAATAGATTTAGAACAGTGGATGAGATGTCGTCCTCTTAAAAATTTTAACTTATATTTATTTTTTTTTTGTATTTTTGATTAATTTTTTTTAAATTTTATAAGTTTATCACCTTTTAAAATTTTATGAATACATTTGATAATATTATCTAAAAGTACTTTTAGCTAAAAAGTTAGTTTTGACCGTAAAAACAATATCAAACAGATAAAAATTGGAAAAAATGCCATGAAAATAGTTGTTTCAAACTACCCACAAAAGCTGGGATTTACAACTTTTTCATTTTTAACTTTACGTTTAGAAGTAAATTTATATTTTTTACCCTTAATAATACATATACTCCACTCATTTGCCCTAAAAAAGAACTTTGAAATTCAATTTCTTTTATTAATTGTGTATTTATATTTTTTCAATAATTTAATACTAACATCTTTAAAAAAATAATTTATTTAATTACTTAAAAGTAAATAAAATTTATGATTTATATATTAAAATATTAACAGTGAGTTATTATAAAATATATATTTATTATAATTATATTTTTTATATATTATTATAGTTTAAATCGGTATATTTTATATATAATAATCATAAATTTTTTAAATTTAATTATGTTACGAATATTTATTTACGTGTATGACTATCTCTATTTTTATCTCTATCTATATATAGGGTTTTGATATTATTAGGACTTTAATATCTATTAGAGTACAGTTCTATATGATGCTTACTCCTTATGCTTATAAATATATCCTTATGCTTATAAATATAAGTGTTGTGTACAACTCAGATTGAGATAATAATACAATTCTCTCCCTTTATTGTTATATTTCTTCTTCCTTATGTTCTTCTTATTGCTTTGTTCGGATTACTTCATAACATGTTATTAACAAGACTTGCTCAAAAGTAATAATGTATTACATCAAAAAATTGATTCATCATCTACTACTCTTCGATCAAGATCTAGATCTTAGATGATAAAGATCACATTTTCTATCGTATACCACAATCTCAGATAAGTTTATTACATACTACTTTTGACATGGGTATTATATTTTTTAATATTGATTGTATATTTATTTAATTTGACCACGTTTTAGTGTTTGATTGAAATTTTATATACTAAGTCTTTAATAGTTATTTATTATTATAACATTAGTCTTTAATAACTATTAAAGCGAGAAAAAAATGAAATTTATTAATTTTTATTTTAGCTTCAAATAATATAAACGTCTACCGTTATTTCCTTCTTGAAATTTTGAATGTCTAAGGGCTGATTTCTAGGAATAATTTGCTTCAAAATAGTTGCTTTGACTTCAAAGTTAAACTAAATTCTAACACTTAAATTTGGACTAGTAGTTTTTGAGTTTACCTAAGAGATTAGCGGACCTCGTGAAATTCATATTTTAAGCTGTTGGGACATGTTGGGTTTATTTAGGTTGAGTTCGAAGCCCAATTAGAGCAAAAAAAGGATTTTTAAATGTTGGAAAATTAAAGAATGACAAAAGGTGTACTTGTCCCTTTTTCTAAAGTTGAGCCTATTTATTTCTTTCATATTCTATTCCCCTTCATTTCTTCATATTTCCTTCTTCTTCCTCCTCTCAAAGGGTCAAGGCCAAGGTAAAATTTTAAGTCTTTTTCATACTTGAAATTCATTCATAATTCCTCCAGCAACGTCGTTTTAGTGAATCGAGCCTTTAGTTTTTATAGTTAAAGAGAAAAGTGGGAGTTTTCACCAAAATACCAAGAAAAGGAGTTTGCGTCACATGACCTTTAAAACATTTTCGTCCTTGAAAATCAATAATTTTTTTTAAATAAAACATTTTAATATAATAATAATAAAAACATTCATTAACTAGTAGTATGTAAAATAACATTAAAGTTCGAACGTAGTAAATACTACAACCCATACATATCAGAGCATCATTATATATCTATTACATGCCATCTAGTGATATTAAAAGTAGACATAGAGGTAATACAGTTACTGATGAGGCAATCTTTGATTTACGATGTCAGTTGCAGTCCTTACTCTGATTGTACGCTATTACCTACGCGTGAAACCATCACACGCTAAGAATTCACTTAGTGAGACATAATAATATAAATGAGGTGTAACCAAAACATAAGTATATCATAAAATATCAAAATACTAATTTAATCGTATAAATCATAATAATACATAAAATTGGCTTGGTAAACCAAGTTTCTTTCACATATAACATGTGAAACAATATTTAGTATACCCAACATACCCCATCAATCAATATTTTCCAAAATATCCATTTATTGCCCAATGTATGCCAAATGAGAATGCAAGGTACACGAGTTGCACATAAGTGCTAAACAAAAGCGTAGGTTATGTAGTGACAACAACACTATACTAATATAACGAAATGGTAATTCACAAACTCATTATGAATACCATGGATGCACATATAGTGTCAAAAGCACACAAAGTACTGATACGAAAATGCAACATATGAATTAAACAAAATCGATCGATAATCATCATACACAAAGTATGTCGAAATGCACCTAGACTCTTAATACACATAGAACATGCCTTTAAATCAAATTCTCATATTAAACATTTATTCTGAAATATCGATAGCTATTAAAATAATATAAAAGTTTACCATCTATTTTAGGGCAATTCATACCCTAAAATTATTCGTAAAATCATTTCATAAACTTTATGAAAATATTTTGAAATATGATAAATCATGCTTTTATAAAAACATTCGAGGTTAACTCATCGCAAGTCATCCTCATATCATATAACATAATAAATGCACTCACTTAGTATGCCTCACTATTATGCCTTGCGATAGTCCGACTATTCTAGAACTTTTTCCTTGCCTTTTTGTTTGCTTGTCTCATGAATTTGATTACGATCTACACAAGCATCCATATTCACCCATACAAATATATGAAATACAATGTTAGTATCCTTACTAATATTTATACAAAACAATAATACTCAAAAGTACTATTATTTTCGAATTCTTTTAAAATTCATCTTAACTTTTCCTTTTTATTCATAATGGGCCATTATCATAAGTTCTTCAATTCAAGCCCAAATAAGCCCAATAAATTTCCAGCATTAAATTTCCAGCTCAATACCTCAATAATGCCATATTTACCACTTAAATCACTAATTTTTCCAATACTTGCCATTTTTACCTAAACTTTGCCAAATTTCCAAAAATGGCTAACTTTCACATTATAACTTCAATTTCAGCCCTCAAACAATAATTTCCAACAATTTAAATCAATTATTGATTAATTACACATTCAACCCATAACTTTTCAAAATTGCTAAATAGGTCCCTCAACTTTTGAAAAATTACACATTATCCAAAAAAAATTCTAAGGCTTGTAGAACCTTCCAAGTATCTCATTTCTAACCATGGAAAATTTTCCACAATTTTTATAACTTATTTCCTCATGGACAAATGCTTTAGGGTTGTATTTCTTACGATTTTCACTTGATTCAAGCATGAAACCAACCTCTATTAAACATTTCAAGACCTCTAGAATTAAACCCCTAACTTAATTTCATCAAAATAAATCTTTCTCCTAAAGCTAGGGTTTGGCCGAATTCAACATAGGCTTATATAGCCATGTACAAATGATTTTAATCAACAATCATGCTGGTATATGATTCTACAACCTCAAAAATATCATAATCTTTCATCAATTTCATAAACTTTAATGTGAACACAAACCCTAAAATTTGGGATCTTTGAACACAAGCAAGATTAGCATGCAATATTGGTACCAAATGATAGCGTTTTTTGTGTAGAACAATTTTCTATTTCACGGCAAAAATCCAAAATCCAAAGGAAATTGCTCAAAAATCAAAAAGAAATTTTCTTCGACCTTAGTATGGTTTCCATGGCTTGAATATGAAAATAGGCCAAGTTTCATGAATTTTCTAAACTTAATTTCATGTTAATTTAGCCTTATTTAAGCTTAAATGATGATTAAATTCATTTAATTAGGAAAAGACCATTTTACCCTTAATAAAACTTCATAATTACCATCAAACCAATCCACCTCAACATTACCATATTGCAAAAGTCAAAGATGAAAAAATTATTTCACCCTTTAGCATTTTGCCCATGCAACTTTCCAAAAATTGCAATCTTGTCACTTTAATCCAACGGTCCAAATTTAACATAGAATTAAATCCTTAAATCCAATGGTTTATATTATTTTCCATCATATTAAAACGTGGAAATAATATTTTTAAGCCTAATTTATCATTCTTCAATTTTTCCTGAAATTTCTATTCGATCCGATTTACCGATTTCTTACCGGACTTTAACCATTTCCAGTTTTCAACATAAATTCTGGATCAAGAATCTGATTTCAATAAAACTCCACTCTCAAGAGTAAATGTTGAAAACATTTTGATATTTCGATATAAAAAATTAAGTTAAATGAATTTTAAGATTTTCCAAAAAGATTTTATAAGTATATTCGATATAATTATTCGAATATCAAAACATTACTATAAATCTTTCAAAAGTCATTTTTAATCCTTACTCAAGTGTAAAATTAAGTTTTAATCTTAAAATAATTTCAAAACGATTTTACAAAATATTTCGAACCATTTCAAAGCCAAAAATTCCAGATTGCTCAGAGAGAACCGATTCCCCCTGAATGGTTTGGCTCCGAGAATTCCAGTATGCTCAGAGGGAACCGATTCCCCCCAGGGGGTATCGATTCCCCCACTATTCAATGGTCGAAATATTTGAATTTTACACTTAGGGAACCGATTCCCTATGAGGGGTATCGGTTCCCCCACGCTCCAAACTGTTTTATTAATTGATTTCACACTAAAACGACTATATTATCTTCATTAATGATCCCCAACGTTCAGAAGTTATTAAAGGTCTATTTAAGCAAGCTTAGAAGCCATTGATCAACAACAAGAAACATCAAGCAACTAGAATCAAAGAGAAAGCATCAAACCTCAAGTTTGAGCATTTCAAGCCTATTTTTCATTCAATATTCATTTTTCTTTCAAGAACACTTATTGTGCTCAATTGTATTCATTCTTGAGTGTTCTTTTCTTTGTTCTAGAATTGTGCAAACAATCTACCTTGTGAGGATTTCCTTATAAGTTTGCAAATTTGTATTATTCTCTTTGGGAGAGAGTGTTCTCAAGAATTTGGGGTATAATTCTTGAGGGTTTGTAAGGTTGCTCTTTTTCCTCAAAAGAAAGACAAATTAGTGAATTTGTGGAAAATCCTTAGTGTGGATAGCTAAGGTAGTGGATGTAGACTTTGGTTGAGAAAGTCGAACCACTCTAAATCACTGTACAAATTTCTTTCAATTTTCTGCAAAAGCTTCAACCAAAATTTTAATTGCCAATTCACCCCCCTCTTGGCCATATTCGTCAATCGATTAACTCAACAATTGGTATCAGAGCCTAACTAATTTGAAGGTTTAATCACCTCTTGAGTCGATTCGGAAAGAGTTACATCGATAATCAAAGTCATCAATGGCCTCTACTTCAAACTTCGACTCCGATCTCGATTCGATGCTCGTCAGCAAACCTCCTTTCTTCAATGGGGCTAATTATGCCTATTGGAAAAATAGGATGATGTACTTCATTCAAGCAAGTGACATGGGAGCATGGAATGTCGTAGAAGAAGGATACTTCAAGCCTCTCACTCATCCAAGATTATGGAGTGAAGGAGAGACAAAAATGTTCTAGCTCAACTCCAAAGCCATCCATATCATATTTTGTGCTCTTGGACCAGATGAATACGGAAGAGTTTCATCTTGTACAACCGCCAAAGAAATATGGGACAAATTTCAAGTCACTCATGAAGGTACCGATGAGGTAAAGAAATCTAAAATTAGTATTCTAACGCATAGCTATGAAAATTTCAGGATGAAACCAAATGAAGATATCAAAGCTATGACGGATAGATTCTCAACGATTTTCAATGGTATCAAATCATATGGAGAGATCATTTCAAATGAAAAGCTTGTGAGGAAGTTAGTCTACTCCATCCCAAAATCATGGCAATCAAAGAAGACGACAATCATCGAGTCTAAGGATCTATCGTCCTTAACTCTTGAAGAGCTAATCGGTTCACTCCTCACTCATGAAATGATGCTTGAAGATGAGGTGAACCTTGATAAGACTGAAGAGACACTAAATGAGAAGGAGAAGAAGAAAAACATTGGAGTTGCTCTCAAATCCACAAAAAATGAGAGTGATTCGGATGAAGATGACGATGACGAGGAAATGGCATTGTTTGCCAAACGGTTCAGAAAAATGATGAGACCTTACCGAGGAAGAAAATTCAAACGAAATAAATGCCTCAAAAATGAACCAAAAGAGAAGGACTCGATCATTTGCTATGAATGCAAAAAGCTGGGGCATGTCAAATATGATTGCCCACAATTGAAAAAAAAAGGTCATTCAAAGAATAAACACAAGGCTCATGTGGCTACATAGAGCGATGAAGAAGTTTCTGATGAAGAGGAACAAGAAGTAGCAAACTTGTGCTTGATGGCATTCGGGGAAGATTCTAAGGTAACATCTAACTCATCTAATTTTGATGATTTATCCTATGATGAGTTATTAGAGGAATATAATAGGTTGGCTTCGGATTATGAGAAATTATTTTTAAAATATAAAAATAATGTTTCAAAATTGAAAAATGAAAATAAACTCATATCCAAAACCAACAACGATCTTGAAAGTAAAATCAAAGATTTGCAAATCAAACTAGAAGAGTTTGAAAAGAAAATTTTGGATTTGCAAAATTTACTTTCAAAGGTCAATGATGATCATCAAAAGAAAATTGATGATCTTAAAGCTTATTTTGATAAAGTTGGAACAAAACATTTTAAAAATGGAGAAAATTCAAAATCCAACTTTGTTAGAAAAAGTTTTAAAAACTACAATCATAGAGGTCCCCAAAGAACCTCTAATGGAAAAATCGTTAGAAGTATATGGGTTCCTAAAGAGCTCATTACTACTAAAGATAAGGATATCCTACACAAATGGATACCTAAGGGGACTAGGATTTTGGAAACTAATGAATATAGACCCAAAAGAATTTGGGTACCAAAAATAGAAATTAATCTATGTTTAGGAAAAGGAGCATTGCTACAAGGCACGGGAAACAAATCCAAATTCATGGTACCTTGATAGTGGATGCTCAAGACACATGACCGGAGACAAAAACCGGTTCATTGAGCTTAACGCCAAAAATGGAGGAGAAGTGACTTTTAGTGATGATTCAAAAGGTCACATTGAAGGTATTGGTACTATTGGTAATACCTCTTCCATACAAATTAAGAATGTTTTATATGTGAATGGATTAAAGCATAATTTATTGAGTATTAGTCAATTTTGTGATAAGAGATTCAATGTCATGTTTGATATCAATGGTTGTAAAGTCATTGACATTGCATCTAATCGGATTATGCTTATTGGTCATAGAATAGGAAACATATACATGGTGCATTTAGATTCTATTGATATGACTAATTTGTGCCTAGTTTCTAAGGATGAACATGATAGTTGGTTATGACATAGGAGACTAGGACATGCTAGTATGAGTGTTTTGCAACGGCTAACTCAAGGTGATTTAGTTCAAGGGTTGCCTAAGCTTAAATTTGATAATGATAAAATCTGTGATGCTTGTACTAAAGGAAAACAAAAGCGAGTTTCTTTTAAATCCATTAATGACGTATCAACTAGTAAAGTATTATAATTGATCCATATAGATCTTTTTGGGCCAACTAGGACTACTAGCTTGGGTGGAAAACAATATGCATTTGTCTTGGTAGATGACTATTCTAGATATACTTGGGTTCTATTCTTAAGTACTAAAGATGAAGCATTAGAAAAATTCATCACGTTTTCAAAAATAATCCAAAATGAAAAAGGTTACTCCATAACTAGTGTTAGTAGTGATCATGGCATTGAATTTGAAAATCTTGGATTTAATGGGTTTTGTAATTCTAATGGTATTAGCCATAATTTTTCAGCACCTACAACCCCTCAACAAAATGGAGTTGTTGAGAGGAAAAATCGAACTTTAGAAAAAATGGCTAGAACCATGCTTTGTGAAAATAATTTGCCAAAATATTTTTGGGCGGAAGCCACAAATACTGCTTGTTATGTTGTAAATCGAGTAATGATTAGACCAATTTTAAAGAAAACTCCATATGAATTTTTCAAAAATAAAAAGCCTAACATTAGCTATTTTCATCCTTTTGGATGTAAATGTTTTGTTTTAAATAACGGTAAAGAAAACATTGGCAAATTTGATGCTAAAAGTGATGAAGGAATTTTTCTGGGTTATTCCTTAAATTCTAAAGCTTATCGAGTATTTAATAAAAGAACTTTAGTTGTAGAAGAGTCTATACATGTTGTTTTCGATGATAATCCCCTTCCGAGGAAGGATTCTTGTGTGAATGATGATGTAGGTATTATAAATACAAATGAAGTTAGACATGACGTTGAAGAACCATCATCAAAGGAAGAAACAAAAGATGAGGTAACTCATGATCCTCTAGAGAATCCAACCATTGAAGAAAGGGAAGTATCTTATCCAAGAGAGTACAACTATGTCAAGGATGACGAGATTATAGGTGATCCATCCAAAGGGGTAACAACTCGATCTTCTCTTAGAAATATTTGTAATTATGTTGCATTTATTTCATGCATAGAGCCTAAGAATATTAAAGAAGCATTAAAATATGAACATTGGATTATGGCTATGCAAGAAAAATTAAATCAATTTGAGAGAAGTAAAGTATGGACATTAGTTGAAAGGCCTAGTAATAAATATACTATAGGTACTAGATGGGTATTTAGAAATAAGCTTGATGAGAGTGGTAATATAGTGAGAAACAAGGCTAGACTTGTTGCTCAAGGGTATACTCAAGAAGAGGGCATAGACTATGATGAAACATACGCTCCCGTAGCTAGGATGGAAGCAATTAGAATGTTATTAGCATTTACATGTTTTCATGAATTTAAATTATATCAAATGAATGTTAAAAGTGCATTTTTAAATGGTTTTATAAAGGAAGAAGTGTATGTGGAACAACCTCCAGGTTTTGAAGATTCAAAATTTTTGGATCATGTTCTTAAATTGACAAAAGCGCTTTGGTTTAAAACAAGCTCCTAGAGCTTGGTATGAAAGATTGTCAAATTTTTAATTGAAAAAGGTTTTTCAAAAGGGAAGGTTGACACTACATTGTTTTTAAAGCATAAAGGTAAAGATTTATTAGTAGTTTAAATTTATGTTGATGATATAATATTTGGTTCTACTAATGATGTTCTTTGCCAAGAATTTTTTAAGCTAATGCAAAGTGAGTTTGAGATGAGCATCATGGGGGAGCTCTCATTTTTCTTGGTACTCCAAATCAAGCAAAGAAAAGATGGCATCTTCATCAATCAAGCTAAGTACGTCAAAGATATGCTCAAAAAGTTTGGAATGGAAAATGGCAAACCTCATGACACTCCAATGAGCTCTTCAACAAAGCTTAACTTAGATGAAGGAGGTAAATGTGTAGATGTTAAATTATATAGGTCAATGATTGACTCTTTGCTTTATCTAACTGCAAGTAGACCGAACATTATGTTTAGTGTTTTCTTATGTGCTAGATTTCAATCATGTCTTAAGGAATCACATTTACTAGCTGTTAAGAGAATCTTTAGATACCTTAAGGACACTCCTAGTTTAGGACTTTGGTATCCTAGAGACTCTAGCTTTAGCTTGCATGCCTTTTCTGATGCGGATTATGGAGGATGCAAATTAGATAGGAAAAGCACCTCCGGTACTTGCCAATTCCTTGGAAATTTGCTGATTTCTTAGTTTTCAAAGAAACAAAATTGTGTTGCATTATCTACCACTGAAGCCGAATACAATTTCAGCTGGTAGTTGTTGTGCACAAGTTTTATGGATGAAACAACAACTTTTTGATTATGGAATTGAAGTTGGTACCATTCCTATCAAGTGTGACAATACTAGTGCTATTTGTATCACTAAAAATCCCATCCAACACTCTAGAACTAAGCATATTGAAATAAGACATCAATTCATTAGAGACCATGTCACTAAGGAAGATGTAGTTCTAGAATTTGTTGATACTTTGCACCAATTAGCGGATATCTTTACAAAACTTTTAGATAAGGAAAGATTTTGGACACTTAGGAGAGAATTAGGTTTGACCAACCTATCTTCACTTAGTGTTTAAAATAATTTTAGCACTTTTAAGAATAAATGAAAAATGCTTAGAATAGTAATTATTGATTGCATTCATTGCTATTAGTTAGGGGGAGTTTATGATTTTTGATGAAAATTAAATTTATGTTCAAATATAGTTTAAAGATTAATTTGATTGTTTGAACGTGATTAATTTTCAATATATGAGTTGCCAATACCACTAGAGAAAATTAATTTAGCATTTTGTGTGTTTAAAATCGGATTTTAGCATTTTGGTGCAGAGGGAATCGATACCCCATGAGGGAACCGATTCCCCCAACAAGGGAATCGATACCCCCCTGGGGTTCTGGTTTTATCGGGCAGAACCCTTGGTTTTGGCTCAAAACCTCTCTTCTCTTCCGCCGTTTACCCTCTCTACTCTCTCTATCTCCATTCTTGCCTCAAAACAATGTTTTTAATCGGAATTCTATTCAAATATCATCTTCTAAACTTGCTAGCATCATTAAAATCGTGCAAACAACATCAAAATCCACTCAATCTCATCTTTCAAGGTAAATTTTTCTAAACTCTCTATTTCATTGATTTTGAACATATGACTAGTTTTAATGAGTTCTAGATAGAAATAGTGATCGGGCATTGATTGTTTAGTGATTAAAAACTAGATATTACAACTAATTTCATAAAAAACACAAGAATTTTCCAAAATTTTGAAATTTTCAAAATAAAAAAATTTGCTTTTCAAATTCTTGTGTTTTAATTGAATTATGTTGTTGTTATGAAAACTATACATATATTGTTTTTCAAAATCTTATTTTTCAATAGTTTTCAAAAACTTTGCCCATTAGGATTGATTTAGAGAACCTTGAAATATTGAGGACTCAATTGAGTTTTGGGATTGATTGAATTGCATACATGTGTTTTCTAAATTGTAGGTTATCCATTCTATTTCGATTTCCTAAACCATGTCCAATCCTAAACGTGCTAGGTCATCATCTAGTCGCTCACATTGTCAACCAAATCCACCTCCTATTCCTGAAATTCCAATTCTTAATCCTAATCCAGTTGATCCCAATATAACTATCCAAAATTCATGCTTCAATCATCCTGGTCCTAGAAATCATCGTTTTTGGTATTATCAATATTTCGACTCTTACAAAATTAGAGAAGAACGTATCCCTTCTCGTCAAGATATGTTAGATATTAATTTTAAATATCTTCCTCTTTTACAAGAGTGGAAATTTGATAAACTTTGTGACCTTGAACCTATAGTTTACCATCAACTTGTTCGCATCTTTTATTCTAATTTCGTTTGTATCAAAAACCGAGCTCAAACTGAGACCATAAAAGTTCGTTCCTACCTCCTAGGACAATTCTTACATATTAACTCGGCTTACATAGCCAAGGCATTAGGATTAGATAACGATGGTATTTCAAATGAAAAACAAATTTTAGGTTCTCGTTATAAAAGAAGGGATAGTGCGAGTGTCTTAGACCTTCATGAACGTTTTCTTCATCTAATGATTTCTTGGTGGTTTCGACCATCCGGAGGTCGTTACTCTACTCTTAGAGCCTTGGATCTTTGGTGGTTACATTGTTTCAAAAACAATATTAAAATAAACCTACCTCAGATCATTTTTGCTGAAATTGTTGAAACCGTAAATCTTGTTCCTAACAAGAAACTCTGTTCATCTCTAGTTTACGGTTGCATTTTGAGTAATCTTTTTACTAAAGTCAGGCTTAGAGTTGGTCTAGATGCCTCATTTCCTCTAAAGAAACAAATTAATCTTCTTTCCTTAACGAGAGCGGGATGGATAAAGGATAAGGAAACCGGTGAATGGGTTTGATCTTCTAAAAATACTCCGAGAGCTAGTTCTTCACGAGCTCCACCAGAAGCTGACGACGATCCCGAGCTTGAACAATTAGTGTGAGACATCGATGAAGCCGAAGATGAGCCTGAACAGCCCGAGGAGCAACCCGAGGAGCAAGCACAACAAAGGCATCAAATGCCTCAATATTTTCAATCTTTTGTGGAGACATTATATTTCTGATATGCTACAATGGATTCGCGCTTTACTTCTATAGAGTCCCATTTATCCACAATGGGAGCTCAACAATTAGATATTCTCCGAGAGATGCGCACAAACAACGCGTCAATGAATGAACGTATTGATGCACTCTCACATAAGATGGCCGCTATGCGAGCTCGTTTTCCTCCTCCCGATCCAGATGTTTAATTCTGTGTTTAGCTTTAGAACTTTGAACTAAAAGATTATTGTTTTAACATTTTGAATATTTTGGAATGTTTGATTTTGTGGATTGTTAGACTTTGGATTTGTTTGGATGTTTGAACTTATATATTTGGTGTGGTTAAATTTATTCATTATTGCATCATTTACATCATATTAGATATATGACCAATTTTGCCATGTCACATTAATTATGAATATTGATTAAAAACTAATGGCTAACGTTTCTCTTGATTGTGATCTTAGCAACTTAAACTATATATAATCAAATTGGCAAAGTGATTTGAAAACCTTGTTTAAATTCTTTTAAAATGTCTTTTTGATTTAACAAAAAAGGGGAAGAAGTGTTAAATGTTTTAAATGAGAGAAATGAGAGAAGTGTTAAAGTAAGGGGGAGTAATTTCAAAACTAAACTTGATTTCAAAATCTTAAAATTACTAAAATGTTTTGTTATATCAAAAAGGGGGAGACTGTTGAAAACATTTTGATATTTCGATATAACAAATTAAGTTAAATGAATTTTAAGATTTTCCAAAAAGATTTTCTAAGTATATTCGATATAATTATTCGATATAATTATTCGAATATCATAACATTACTCTAAATCTTTCAAAAGTCATTTTTAATCCTTACTCAAGTGTAAAATTAAGTTTTAATCTTAAAATAATTTCAAAACGATTTTACAAAATATTTCGAACCATTTCAAAGCCAAAAATTTCAGATTGCTCAGAAGGAACTGATTCCCCCCCAAGGGGATACCGATTCCCCCCACTATTCAACGGTCGAAATATTTGAATTTTACACTTAGGAAACTGATTCCCTATGAGGGGTACCGGTTCCCCCACGCTCCAAACTGTTTTATTAATTGATTTCACACTAAAACGACTATATTATCTTCATTAATGATCCCCAACATTCAGAAGTGATTTAAGGTGTATTTAAGCAAGCTTAGAAGCCATTGATCAACAACAAGAAACATCAAGCAACTAGAATCAAGAGAGAAGCATCAAACCTCAAGTTTGAGTATTTCAAGCCTATTTTTCATTCAATATTCATTTTGCTTTCAAGAACACTTATTGTGCTCAATTGTATTCATTCTTGAGTGTTCTTTTCTTTGTTATAGAATTGTACAAACAATCTACCTTGTGAGGATTTCCTTGTAAGTTTGCAAATTTGTATTGTTCTCTTTGGGAGAGAGTGTTCTCAAGAATTTGGGGTATAATTCTTGAGGGTTTTGTAAGGTTACTCTTTGTCCTCAAAAGAAAGACAAATTAGTGAATTTGTGGAAAATCCTTAGTGTGGATGGCTAAGGTAGTGGACGTAGACTTTGGTTGAGAAAGTCGAACCACTCTAAATCGCTATGCAAATTTCTTTCAATTTTCTGCAAAAGCTTCCACCAAAATTTTAATTGCCAATTCACCCCCCTCTTGGCCATATTCGTCAATCGATTAACTAAACAGTAAACTATCTATTGATGGAATAAAAATTATTTTTGGTAAAATTACCACTTAGGTCCCTAAACTTTTCCAAATTTTATACTTTAGCCACTAAACTTTCAAAAACTTATATTTTGGTCACTAACCAAAATTTGGGATATTACAGTTTGGCTAAGTAAGGGGCTTCATTTCGGGTTTCTAAAACCAAGATAGTGTATTTCTAATCTTTTGGAGTGTTAAGATTATCAATAGTATGAAGTCTTGTTATGATTTGTGTAGTATTTTTAGGGTTTAGATTGGATTTCATGATCAAATAACGTTTTAGTGGTTTAAAAGACTTTTTATGCTATCTTAAGAACTTAGTTAACTCCTTAAAGTTTTAGAACTTGATTAGAAACCAAACTATGGCCTTTAGGATGAGTTTTGGGTGATTTCTTGAGCTGATCCATTTCAGGGTTCGATTATCGATATTGGGATAAATAATATCAATACTGGATTAATTGGGGCAAAATTTTTGGATTTTAGACTAGGAGTTTCGATACTGTAGGCAGTATCAATAATGTGCCTCAATTTCAGAAACAAAATGCATTTTGGTACCGATACTCATAGGGAATTGATACTTGACATAGGGATTGATATTGTAATTAGAGTATCGATACTACTCATTTTAGATGGTTTGTTTTGACCCATTTAAGGCACGTAAGTGCTAAGTATGATCTGAATTAGTAAAACTTAGTCCGTGAGGGATGAAAAGGCCAAAGGGGGCCGAATGCACTCGTAGGAGTGGGTTACAACCGAAGTACCCATAGTAGGTGTAATGCTTTCAAGTTCCTTTAGTCGAGCATGTATACATATGTTTGAGAATGAGGATCATTTCAGGGGGATGTACCAACCAGTGGCACAATGAGCAAGTCAAATTTAGAAATAGCGGAAAACGTGGGTTTCGAGAATGTCAATGACCATAGGAGATGTAAGCCTTCATTTCAATTCGAGGGGTTTTGAAAGGAAGTTCAATAAGAGCGATCAGAGTGTCTCTACTCATAGTTGAGCTCGATTCAAGTATCGAGCAATAGTTCATCCATTGATCAGTAACCTCATAAATCGTCGTAAAAACTCTAGAACCTATAGAGACTGCGCTAAAGGCAGAGAATGATTAATATAACCTTAAGTAGCGAGTGACCATAATGGAGCATCATATTAAATCACAGTAGTAACAGACCAATAAGCCTTCGCATAACTTTATAAGTGAGAGAATAAGCAAAAAAACATCCATAGAGAGGATGACCTCACCTTAGTGAGTCTAGTTGTGCTACGTTGTTAGAGTATGCCTAAAGACAATCATATGATGAGTGTATTGTCATAGATTATTTATCGTATTTATTGAATAAATGCATTACCTTTATTTTCTTTTATTATATTTCTGTGCATTAAATAAGCTCAAGATAAAAATATCCATATAATAATATGATTATTATTAAAAGATCCTTAGTCAAGTATTATTATGGGCATGAACAGTAATAATACGCTTAAGACTAACATGTTATTGATTGATGACAATGAGTTGTCATTGACATAGAGATGTCAAAATCGATACATGAATATATTGTTAGAGAACAATGTATTGGATTTGTAATGCCCTAAATTTTGGTTAGTGGCCAAAATGTAAGTTTTGAAAGTTTAGTGGCCAAAATATAAAAATGGGAAAACTTTAGGAATCTAAGTGGTAATTTTCCTAAAAATAATTTTTATTCCATAAATATATAATTTACTCTTGAGAGTGGGGTTTTATTGAAATCAGATTCTTGATCTGAAATCTATGTTGAAAACTAGAAATGGTTAAAGTCGGGTAAGAAATAGGTAAATCGGATCGAAAAGAAAATTCTGGAAAAAATTAAGGATGATAAATTAGGCTTAAAAATATTATTTCCATATTTTAAAATAATGCAAAACAATATGTACCATATGATTTAAGGATTTAATTCCATGTTAAATTTAGACCGCTGGATTAAAGTGGCAAGTTTGATATTTTTTGGAAAATTGCATGGACAAAATGGTAATAAGTGAAATAATTTATTCATATTTGACTTTTGGAAGATGATAAGGTTGATGTGGCTTGGTTTGATGGTAATTATAAAGTTTTATTAAGGATAAATTGGTCTTTTCATAATTAAATGAATATTAAATTCATTAAGCTTAAATAAGGCTAAATTAACATGAAATAAAGTTTAGAAATTTCATGAAAGTTATCCTAAAATCAACCACCAATCTGTGAGTCTCCTCCAAAGGTAAGAAAAATTTTCTTTTCAATTTTTAAGTAATTTCCTTTGGTTTTTGGATCGTGCCGTGAAATAGAAAGTTGTTCTACATGAAAACGCTATCATTTAGTATCAATATTGCATGCTAATCTTGCTTGTTTTGAAAGATTCCAAAATTTAGGGTTTGTATTCATATTAGGGTTTATGGAATTGATAAAGGATTTTGATGTTTTTGAGGTTGTAGAATCATATACAAGCATGATTGATGATTAAATTCACTTGTACATGGATATAAAAGTCATGTTGAATTCTTCCAAACCCTAGATTTAGGGGAAATATGTATTCTGATGAAATTAATTTAGAGGTTTGATTGTAGAGGTCTTGAAATGTTGAATAGAGGTTGGTTTCATGCTTGAATCAAGTGAAAATCATGAGATTTGCACCCTAAAGCATTCGACCTTGAGGAAATAAGTTGGGAAAAGTTGTAGAAATACCCATGGGTTAGAAATGATATTTGGAAGGTTCTAAAAGCCTTAGAAAATTTTTGGGCCAATGTATAATTTTTCAAAAGTTGAGGGACTTATTTGACAATTTTGAAAAGTTATGGACTGAATGTGTAATTACTCAATAATTTATTTACATTGCTTGAAATTTCTGTTTGAGGGCTTAAATTGAAGTTAGAATGTAAAATTTAGCTATTTTGGAAAGTTGGAAAAGTTTAAGTACAAAATGACAAATATTGTTAAAGTTAGTGACTTAAGTAGTAAATATGACATTGTTGAGGTATTGGACTGAAGATTAAATGCTGCAAATATATTTGGCTTATTTTTGGGCTTGAATTGAAGAATTTATGAAAAGGGCCCATTATGAATAAAAATGAAAAAATAAGATGAATTTTAAAAGAATTTAAAAATAATAGTACTTTTGAGTATTATTATTTTGTAAAAAAAATGTTAGTAAGGATACTAACATTGTAATTTATATTTGTAAGTGTGATTATGATGTATGTGTAGATCGTGGTCAAATTCGTGATACAAGCAAACCAAAAGGCAAGGAAAAAGTTGAAGAATAGTCGGATTTTGTTAGCAAGACATAAGAGAGAGGCATACCAGGTAAGTGCATTTATTATATACTTATATGATATGAGGATGACTTGCGATTAGTCAACCTTGAATGTTTTTTATAAAAGCATGTTTTACTGTATTTTGATATAGGCAGAATGCAATAAAATGACTCTAACGTTTGACAGTGGTGTTAAACTTGCCCGTATTTGTTTTGGAACATTTGACCACTCAATGTTTAGTTTTGGGTCAAAAACAACCCACAGTAGATAGAAGCTGTCAGTTAATTGACGGTCAATGCCTGATGCTGACAGGGCACGCACACGTGCTGGGAAAAGTTGACGTGAATGTCCAGCTCATGATGATTGATGATGTGACACTGACACGTCAGATTTTAAAAAAATTAAAAAATTTATTTATATTTAATTGATTCTTACCAATCAGAGAATGACTTGCCACCAAACCAAGCTACTTGGTTACTTAATGAAACAAAACCTATTTAATAGATGATTCAATATGAACTTAATGAAAAAAAAACTAAAATACGTGATGTTATTCCCATTTTCTAATAATCTCGTCTTCCACTAACCCTTTTGGTCTCTGCAGATTAACCTCATCCCCATGACCAAAAGTTTTTGAAGGATCCTCATATTTGACATGATAGCTTGACGGAAAAGGTGTACTTTACGACGGCGTTGGAGGTTCATCGATGATATTAATCGTAAAACCAAAGCCGATCCTCGGTTATTCTCTCAAGCCTTCCGGTTGGCCAGAGACGACACTTTTTATGGAAATAGACTCGTACACTTCCATGAATGACATTTTTTTTATTTTTCGAGTTTTATTTGAACTTCATATATGCGTAATTACATAAATGTCCTACCATATACAGGCAATGTACAATGAATTTTCAACTGTCAACATACAGATCGATAAGGATTTCAGTACAAAGGGTCTTGCCTTTTTTCCTAGTGGAGTTATTCAATGTATAATTAATGATTCCCATATATTGTTCTTCTTTCCTGTTGATTTGCATCTATAGATCTCCTTTTTTTCCAAAGACATCTGCCTTTACAGCTTTCTGTTATTATTATTATTTTCTTTCTGAGTCCTTTTATGTATTAATAAAAAATTTACCTTTTCTTCCTTTTTTTTATTATGAGTGTCTTTCTTTTTAATGGAAGCAGATTAAGAGATTGAATTCGTGGAGTGGTCTGATCATTGGATTGGAAGTGGGAAAGGGTATCAGGCAAATTCTTATATAAGGTAATTATTCAAGTAATTTGAGAAGAAACTCAAAGGAAAACTTATTTTAAGGCTGTGATTTTTAAGATTGGAATTATAGGAGATTGAAGAACCAATCAATGAATTTCAATTGGCAAATAGGCTGTGATTTTGACTAGATAACTTTTAGGTTACTCGTGAACATATCTTCATAGCGCTCTAGTTAGAGGGAAAACAATTTCTTCATGTTAATTGACTGCGACTTCTTCCCTTTCATTCAGGATATTATCTAGTCATCTAGTTTCTGCATGCCTGATACTTCCATGGTAATGACTTTAAAAACATTGACTTCTTTTATCCATGTAGCATGTATATGTTGAATTGTCAACAACAGTGGCCAGCACTTTCGGTGGGATTTCAGCAGAAATTATCAAATTTAGTTGCATTTTTCGGTGGTGAAAGTTGGCAGGAGAAAATGCTGATTTTTTTAACAATGGTAAAATCAAAATTTAGTCATTGTACTTTAGGATATTTATAAGATTAGTCCTTAAGCTTCAACTATAAATATCCTAGCTCATTTAGCTTCAAAATCATCCCAAAATCATTTCTTTCTCCCAATACTAGACAGTTTTCTTGTGAGTAGTGAGTGTATTGTAAACATCTGTAAATTTTCTCTCTTAGTAAAAGATCTGCAGCAGTCCAGAGACGTAGGCCAAATTGGTTGAACTTCGTTATCAATTTCGGGTATTATTTTTCCGCTTTTATTTCGTATTCTCACTAATATGGTTATAGGGAAATTACTTATTATCGTTTATTTCCCAACAACTGGTATCATGAGCTTTTGGTTGTGAATTTTGTCAATTTTTTGCGAGGTTACAATTTATTACTATTCATATGAATAGTAAATTGCGTGAATAGTAAAAATTTTGTCGGCGATACGAGTTTGTCGACGAAGGTGTTATAATACACGACGGTTCGCAGAAATTGTCATAAACGATCTAAAGAAGCCAGATTCGAGTGGGAGCGATGGCTGCAGACGAAGGGAATGTGAAAATTAACAAGTTTGATGGTGCGAACTTTAGCTTTTGGAAGATGCATATTGAGGATTTTCTGTACCAGAAAACTCTATATCAACCTCTCTCAGGAAAGCAACCAGAGGGCATGAAGAATTAAGACTGAGCTCTTCTCGACAGAAAAGCCCTCGGAGTTATCCGACTGACGTTATCCCGCAAAGTTGCTTTTAACATAGCAAAGGAAAATACCACGGCAGGTCTTATGGCGGCTCTCTCCAGTATGTATGAGAAGCCATCATCCTCAAAAAAAGTTCACTTGATGAGGCGATTATTCAATTTGCGGATGGCGGAAGGGGCATCAGTGGCTCAACACTTGAATGAACTCAACACAATCACAACCTAGTTGAGTTACGTGGAAATCGAATTCGATGATGAAGTTCGAGCTTTAATTCTCTTATCATCTCTACCAGACAGTTGGAATGCTACTGTTACAGCAGTCAGCAGCTTGTCGAGAAACAACAAATTAAAATTTGACGATGTTCGGGATCTGGTATCGAGTGAAGAAATTCGACGGAGAGAATCGGGTGAAGCATTAAGCTCTTCAGCCATGCACACAGAGTCTAGAGGGAGAACTTCAGAAAGAAATTCAAATCATGGCAGATCGAAATCCAGAACAGGAAAATCAAGAACGGGAAATAAAAATTTTATCTGTTATAATTGTGGCAAGAAGGGTCACTTTAAAAGAGATTGTCGAGCACTGAAAAAAGATACCAGTGTATAGGAATCTGCCAACATAACAGAGGAGACAGTTGTTTCCATGATTATAAGCATCAACAGTCCGATTGAATCATGAATCTTGGATTCAGGGGCATCTTTTCACTCCACCCCATGCCGAGAAATCATGGAGAACTATGTCAGTGGTGATTTTGGGAAGATTCATCTAGCTAATGATGAAACCTTGAAGATCGTCGGAAAAGGAGACATCCGATTAAAGTTGCCAAACCAGACCACCTGGACGCTGAAAGGAGTGAGACATATTCTTGGCCTCAAAAGAAATTTGATTTCTGTTGGACAGCTTGATGGAGAAGGATATAGTACAACCTTTTCAGGTTGTGAATGGAAGATTACCAAATGAGCACTCATCATTGCTCGTGGTAAGAAGACTGATACTCTCTATGTAACCTCAAACTTAGAGAATATCATTGCTGCAGTAGATGCTGATGGAAAATCAAACCTATGACACCAAAGGCTTGGCCATATGAGCGAGAAAGGGATGAAGACACTTTTGTCAAAAGAGAAGCTGTCGGATCTAAAGAATAAACATGTCGAACTATGCGAGGATTGCATCTTTGACAAACAAAAGAAAGTCAGCTTTGCAAAGATTGGCAAGACACCCAAGGATGAAAAGTTAGAGTTAGTTAATACTGATGTATGGGGACCATCTCCAGTTTCATCTCTTGCAGGCTCATTATATTATATCACCTTCATCGATGATTCTACAAGGAAGATGTGGATTTATTTTCTGAAGAAGAAATCAGAAGTCTTTGATACCTTCAAAAAATGGAAGGCCATGGTGGAAAATGACACTGGTTTGAAAGTCAAGCGGTTGAGGTCTGACAATGGAAGAGAGTAAAGAAACAGTAGATTCAGAGATTTCTGCGCAAATAATGGGATCAAGATGGAGACAACAGTTCCCATGACACCGCAGCAGAATGACATAGCAGAGCACATGAACAGAACTCTAAATGAACGTACCAGAAGCATAAGGATATATGTCGGATTGTCCAAATTTCTTCGGGCTGAAGCTATCAACACTGCAAGTTACCTGATCAACCATGGGCCCTCAGTTCCTTTGGATGGCAGAATACCAGAGGAAGTTTGGAGCAAGAAAGAAATAAACTTTTCACATTTAAGAGTGTTTGGTTGTATTTCTTATGTACACATAGACTCTGCTGAAAGAAGTAAACTTGATGCCAAGTCCAACAAATGTGTCTTTGTTGGTTATGGTGGTGATGAGTTCGGTTATCGATTTTTGGACTACGAAAATCGAAAGATCATCAAAAGCAGAGATTTGATTTTCAATGAAAATGTGATGTACAAAGACAGGTCTACCATAGAATCAAGTAGCTCTAATACGGAAGATGAAACAAAGGAATTTGCTGAGTTTGAGGAGATTTCTGGAAATGATGTTCAGATCAGCCCTAAAGCAGTTCAAGAAGAACCAGGCACACCAGAACTGAGACGCTCCTCCAGAATTCCTAAACCAACCCAACGTTATTCGCCTTCTTTGCACTACTTGTTGCTGACTGAAAATGGTGAACCAGAGTGCTAGATAAAGCAATACAAGTGGAGGATTCAGTCAAGTGAGAGTCTTCCATAAAAGATGAGATGGAATCGCTTATGTCAAATCAGACGTGGGAATTAGTTGAATTACCACAAGACAAGAAAGCGCTCTATAACAAGTTGATTTACATGATCAAAGAAGAGCACGATGAGAGCAAACGCTACAAAGCAAGATTGGTTGTCAAAAGATTTCAGCAAAAAGAAGGTATTAACTACAATGAAATTTTCTCTCCAGTCGTGAAGCTGTCTATAATCAGACTGATGTTGAACATTGTAGCTGTAGAGAATCTACATCTTGAGCAGTTAGATGTAAAGACATATTTCCTTCATGGTGATTTGGAGGAAGAAATATATATGAGGCAGCCAGAAGGCTTCATAAAGACATACAAGAAAATCCGGGTATGCAGGTTGAAGAAGAGCTTGTATGGTTTAAAACATGCTCCTAGACAGTGGTACAAGAAGTTTGATAATTTCATGGGTAGCAATGGTTTTGCCATATGCCAAACAGATCATTGTTGCTATATCAAGTGGTTTGACAACAACTTCATTATTTTATTATTGTATGTTGATGACATGCTCGTTGCAAGTTCAGATATGCAAGAGATTATAAAATTGAAGAAAAAATTGTCGAAGCAGTTTGCAATGAAAGATCTGGGCGCTGCAAAGAAGATTCTTGGGATGAGGATTAAGAGAGACACAAATTCGGGGACTTTGATGTTATCACAGGCTGAGTACATCAACAAAGTACTCTCCATATTCAACATGCAAGATGCTAAACCAGTAAGTACACCTATAGGTGTTCATTTTAGACTCTCCAAAGAACACTCACCAAAGACAGAGGAAGAACGTGCACACATGGCGAATGTGCCGTATGCCTCAACAATTGGAAGTCTGATGTATGCCATGGTTTGTACTAGACCAGATATTGCTCATGCAATGGGAGTTGTTAGCAGGTACATGAATAATCTGGGCAAGGTACACTTGGAAGCAGTCAAATGGATCCTCAAATATCTATGGGGTACCACAAATAAAGCACTTTGTTTCAAAGGTGGAGATACGATACTGACAGGCTATGTAGATGCTGACTTAGCCGAAAATGTTGACATCAGAATGAGCACTACAGGGTATGTCTATACTCTAGGAGAAACCGTAGTGAGTTGGGTTTCTCAACTACAGAAGATAATTGCTCTCTCCACAACTGAAGCAGAATATGTCACTGTTACGGAAGCCAGCAAGGAGATTGTTTGGCTCCAAAGTTTATTGGAAGAGTTAGGCAAGAAACAAGAAAACAATGTCTTGTATTGCGACAGTCAAAGTGCTATCCATCTAGCAAAGAATCTGTCTTTTCATTCCAGGATGAAGCACATACAATTGAGATATCATTTTATCCGATCTCTTCTGGAATATGAGATTTTGAAACATGAAAAGATTAGTAGAACTCAAAATCTGGAAGACATGTTGACAAAGACGGTGACCACGGACAAACTGAAGTTGTGTTCAACTTCAGTTCGCATGCTAGAGTAACAAGACCAAAAATGCTGCTGCATTGATCGAAGCATGAAGACATTTTAAAATCAGTCTTCAAGTGAGAGAATGTTGAATTATCAACAAAAGTGGCCAGCACTTTCGGTGGGATTTCAGCAAAAATTGTCAAATTTAGCTCCATTTTTCGGTGGTGCAAGTTGGCAGGAAAAAATGCTGATTTTTTTGTACAATAGTAAAATTAAAATTTAGTCATTATACTTTAGGGTATTTATAAGATTAGTCCTTAAGCTTCAGCTATAAATACCCTAGCTCATTTAGCTTCAAAATCATCCCAAAATCATTTCTTTCTCCCAATACTAGAGAGCTTTCTTGTGAGTAGAGAGTGTTTTGTAAACACCTGTAAATTTTCTCTCTTAGTAAAAGATCTACAGCAGTTCGGAGACATAGGCCAAATTGGCTCAACTACGTTATCAATTTCGAGTATTATTTTTCCGCTTTTATTTCGCATTCTCACTAATCTGGTTATAGGGAAATTACTTGTTATCGTTTATTTCCCAACAATATCCTATTATTTGTATGCAGAGGAAAGGATTAAAGGTTATGGAAATAACATATTTGTGATGCAAATCATTGTTCTCTCCTTCTATTTGATATTGTTAATATGGTTACCAATATTTGTCTTCTGCATAAACACGTTCCATTTCTCACTTTTTATGGCAGTTGTTCCCCAAAATTTTTGTTCCAGAACAGATACATTTTTGTGTGGTATTTTTGACAGCCATGGTCCCTTTGGTCATATGGTGGCAAAGAAAGGGACCATCTTCCCTTAAAACTGAGTGCTCACTGGGAAGTCAATATATCCAGTGAGGATGGTTTCAGAAAGATCAGTTTGAACACTGCAGGAAGCGTGAAATCTGAAGAAACTGCTTTTATATCTGCTGACAATGACTCTAGGACCTCTGTAAATCTCTATGAAACGGAAAATCTCCCAGGGATTGAGATTTTTAAGACTCTTAAAATGTCTTTACTGAAGGCTTTTAAGGCTACGGACGAAACTTAAATTGCATACAAATATTAATTGTTTCTGTAGCGGAACAACAATTGTATCTTTGGTCAAACAGGTATGCAACTTCAACTTTCAAAAGCTTTCGTTGAAGAACTATGTTATGGTAAGTTTCATAGCTAATCATAAGTCTCTTTCCTCGTTGTATAGGGTCCATATCTAGTCATTGGAATGTTGGGGACTCAATAGCTGTGTTGGCCACTAGGGACAAAGACAATTCACTTACTGCAGTTTAGTTGACTGTTGATCTCAAACATAATCTTCCAGGTCCATGTTTGTTCTAGTATATCATAAATGCATGCGTGCGTGCAACTACATTAATACTTTTTACATTAGTGTGCTCTCCCCTGGCTGGCTCGTCTGACATTTCGTGTATCCTTTAATCTCAATGGTTTTCTTTATGTTTTCTACACATTCTAGATACCATTGTCAACTTGTCATTGCTGAAAGTGGTTGAGAGAAAATTTCAATAGCTGACATGTTAAATACTATTTTCCCTTTACAGCAGAAGCGTGGATGAGGTTAATCTGTAGAAACGAAAAGGGTTGGAGGAAGAATAGATTATTAGAAAAGGGGAATAACAACACGTATTTTAGTTATTTTGTTTTCATTAAGTTCAAATTGAATCATCTATTAAATAGGTTTTGTTTCATTAACCAAGTAAGTAACCTGGTTTGGTGGCAAAGTGAATTTCATTTCATCCTTTAGACCCAGGTTTGAGTCTCTTCCCATGCATTTCACACTTTTGTAGTTCCATTAACCAAAAACCAATTAGAGAGTGACACATGTCATTCTTTGATTGGAAAGAATTAATTAAATATAAATAACAAATTTTAATTTTTTAAATCTGACGTGGCATTGCCACATCATCAATCACTATGAGCTTCCACGTCAACTTTTCCCTCCACATGTGCGTGCCCCGTCAGCATCAGGCGTTGATCGTCAGTTGACTGATAGTTTTTATCCACTGTTGGTTGTTTTTGACCAAAACTAAACATTGAGTGGTCAAATGTTCCAAAAAAACAATAAACACAATTGTTAAATGTTAGGGTTATTTTATTGCATTATGCTTTTGAAATATTTTCATAAGGTTTATGAAAAAAGGTTTATGGTGATTTTAGGGTATGAACCGCCCTAAAATGGATAGATGAACTTTTATATTGTTTTATCAGTTATCAATGTTTAAGAATAAATTTTTAATTTCCGAATTTGATTTAATGGCCTATTATAAGTGCATTGAAAGTCATAGGTGCATTTCAACATACTTGGAGTATGATGGTTATTGATCAATTTTGTTTAATGCATATGTTGCATTTTCGTATAAGTACCTTTGTGTACTTTTGGCACTATGTGTGCATTCATGGTATTCATAATGAGTTTGTGAATTATCATTTCTATATATTAGTATAGTGTCGCTATTACTACAATACCTATACTTTCATTTAGCACTTATGTGTAACTCATGTACCTTGCATTCTCATTTGACATACATTGGGCTATGAGTGAATACTTTTAAATATATCGATTGATAGGTATGCTGGGCATACTAAATATTGTTTCATAGGTTATTTGACGGAAACTTGACTTATCAAGTCAGTTTTATGCATTTATGTATTTTATATGTATTTTGATCTTATAATGGTTTACCCATGTTTCTAAAATGCCTTATTTATGTTATTATGCCTCACTAAGTAAATACTTAGTGTGTAATGGTTTCACGCGTAGGTAATAACGTACAATCAGGGTAAGGATTGCAGTTGACATCGTAAATTAAATGTTGTCTCATCAGTAATTGTTTAACATCTTTAGATGTTTACTTTTGATATTACTAGTTGGCATGTATTAGTTATATGATGATGATCTAGTATGTATTTGACATATGGGTTGTAGTAGTACATTATGTTCTAACTTTAAGGATATTTTACATACTAGTAGTTAATGAACTTTATAATATTATTATATTAAATTGTTTACTTAAAGAAACAAAATTTTACTGGTTTTCAAGTATAAAAATGTTTTAAAAGTCACGTGACATCTATGACTCATTTACTTGAGCGTATACGAGAAATGGGTGTTACAGGATTTACCTGCCATAAGCATATGCCTTGGATTATTATGTGATAGTCACGATATTGCTAATGGTGACAACTATATGTATAATTTGTAAACTTGATATCATTATTATCTTAACATATATTGTTGTATGTGTTGATACAATTAAACATGCTCCGTAACTAGTTGCATTATAAAGACTGTTACTGAATATACCTCGATATAAGTAGTAGGATGTGAATGATTAAGATAGGATTTTTCCTTCCTACATAATAGGAAATATATCACAGACAACTTGATTGAGTGAGACTAGAAATGCATGGTCATGCTCAAATAAGTTGATATGAGATATCACAAATTATTCGTTAATTATAGTCTACTCTAGATATCAAGAAATAATAGATGGGCTATACAAGTGTGACTATTCCAAGACTTGTGCCTACACTAGATATAAAGGAAAAAAGATGTAATACATAAAAAATTTAATCATGAAGATGATATTTCAAATCATAATTTCTTGTAACTTAGGTGACAATGATATATTGTTAGATGTCCCTCATTGTTTGTAATATAAAAATGGTTCTAATAATTACTACTAATGTTACAATAACCTTAAGAGTCATGCTCTAGGGTTGAAATGAGCAAATATGTACAATTTGTTGTACATTATTAAAATATATATCTAGAGTTAATATATGTATATTTGATATACATATGATTTTAATTATCCCAAATATAGTAAGCAAATATTAAAAGAATTTAATTCTGATTACAACTCTTTGAATGAATATTTAATTCAAAATAATTAAATAAGGATAAAATAAACATTAAAAGAATATAATTCAGATTATAACTCTTTTAATGGATATTTAATTTTAATTAATTAAGAATATAATTAATTGAAAATAACTAAACCCTAAAGGTTAAGATAACTCGGGTATATAAATATAAGTAAGGTCTAGCAGCCAAATTGATCTTTAGCTGATTTTCTCAAAACTCTTTTTGGGTAAAGTTAAAATTTTGCTCTCAACCGGGTGAACTGAGCAGAGGACGAGGCGTTTTCGTGGAAGCTTACGATTTGAACCATTCGTATCACCATTAGTCATTGTTGTCTTTACTATTTTTTCAAGGAACCCAATGTAACTAATTGCATCCCTTTCTCATGATTTCAGATAAACATACATGGATTGCTAGTGAGACTGTAGCATTTTGTTTCCGCTACGCCATTGGGTGCATTTACGGTCCCAACAGTGGTATCAGATCTAGGTTGTACGATTCGAATTCGGGTTAAATTTCTTAGTTGATGCGATATGTTTGATATGCATGTTCGTTTTACTATTTTTGGCGAGTATGTGTTTTTATTGTGTTTGAATTAATGAGTGTCATGATTAATATGTTAATCTAGTTGTTTGCGTGTTGTGAGTACTATAAAATATACGCAAATAATGTGCAAGTATACACAATCGCTCCAGTAATATAATGATGAGTGAGTATCGTCTCCACAGGGATTGGGTGAAATTACGAAAGTCTAACCAAAGCAACGCACTAAATTATCTAAGTATAGTTAGTCTTGATATATACAAATGTCACGGCAATGGATATGTGTATGCTGGTGGATGCAGATTGATGGTGTGATGGTGTAGCAAATGGAAATGCAGTGGCAATGATGGATGTTTAATGTTGAGTATGGTGAAATGTCAAGGCAATGAAAAATGGTAAAGACAGTAAATAAAAAGATAAATAAAATAAGAAGAAAATAATCCTCACGTGACAAGCTTCCAATGAAATGAATGGTAAGGATTGGTCTAAGGTTGTTAAACTTATTTCCCAAGTATATTTAAGCTATCTTGTCTTTACTTACTCGACAGGGCTTTCCTAAGGTGTTCAAAAGAACCTAACAGAATAGGATGCCAAGGCATCTTCTCTCACTCAACGATGTTGGACAGCCTACCCTATTGATAAAGACACCCTTCTTAGTCGTTGAAATCCTATCCTAGTCTCTTCCGAGATCTAAGGGATTAAGTTATAATATTCCTAGGCCGGTTCAAAGCCCCTTGAAAATACCATAACCCATTGCTTATGAGGATCTTATCTTGCGTTTCTTCCGAATACTTACAAGTATTTTTAGTTTAGGATTCTTCCGAATACCTAACCTTCATCTAAGAGATGGACATTTCTATGCCTCTTACAAGCCTAGATGGTGAAGCATTCATAAGCAAAGCAAATAAAGAACCAAAATAAACTTAAATATACCATTAAAAATAAAGTTTAAACAACCATTAAATCAACCACCACCAAATAAGTTAGTTCATGGTGGGGTTCGAAATACCCAAACACAAAGTCATGAAAATATTCGTTCCAACAACCCACAAAATAATATAAAAATAGCAGCAAAAAGGGAAGTGAGAAGAAGCCTTCGACGCGCCACAGGAGGTCTCCTCTCGGCCACTACGAACCACCTAGCTCACTAGCTCCTTTCGGCGCCTAGCTTGCCACTCCTTGGAGCTTTATCAATGGAGGAATATCCCAAGGAAGAAGAAAGGAAAAGAGAAAAATAAAAATGTGATTTTTCTGCTCTATGCGTGTGCTCTCTGTCTGTATCTATCTCTCTCCCATGAGGTGTCATATATAATAAAACAAATATCTAGGGGTAATGATGAGTTTGTTGGGTGAAAAATACCCCTCATACCCCTAGAATCACATGTTGTGCATGAACCTTATCCTCCAAGTGGCAGTGGTCCTTTGGCAGCTCTGGCAGGTGGTTACAACAGTCCTTCACGTGCAGAGACAGCTGTCCAGTGCCAGCTGTCCTTATGCAGAAATATCTTTTTGTCTTTTTCTGCGCCAGAAATGCCAAGGCATTTCAATCTGCTTTAGCAACGTGTGATGCCGCGGCATTACTTCCCAAAGAATCCTTTTTCTTGCTATTCCCTGCACACCATAGACAAACTGCACCTTTCCCTCAAACAGCACCATTAAGAAATAAAATAGCACAACCACCACAAATGCAACTATATGAAACTACATGATCCTAAAATGACTAAAATGAGAACAAACAATAACTTAAGTGAAAAAGGCTTTAAAAGTAGCCTTTTTAGGAAGTTAACACTCCCCCAAACTTAAGCTATTGCTTGTCCTCAAGCAATAAATAGCAGTTACATAAGCATAATGTCATGGCAAGGTTCGATAGTAAGACAGTAGGACAAAATTGAATTTCAACCCTCAGAACGATAGGCTTCAACATGCTAGACTTTATCAAGAATTCAAGTACTTTTCCCTAGGTCAAAATCCTTTGTGGTAGTGTGTGTGCGTGATTGTATCCAATCTATACTTAGCGAATTTAGACAATTTCTAATCAAGTCCCCTAGTTTTTGTCAAGGCATTTACTTATCATTAAGCACATTTTTTTTACTCCCTTTTCTTTGATTTTTTTTAAACTGTTACGAAGGGAGTCAGCTCATCACACCTACTCTCCCACACTCTAGATGAAAGGGAGCATACCTTCTATCCCCGAGCTAGTTAAGTAGAGTCATCTCATGACTTCTTTCATTCACTCATATGCACAAGGCTTCCATTTATTAAAGAAAGTTCCAGGAAATGCCACGGCAAAGAGGAGTGTCCCTCTACAGCTATGCTTAAGCATTTATTCATAGTTTCATTTCTAAGGGAGTTTGTTTTTTATTTTTCTTTTAAACACCATACTATATTTCAATGCCAAGACTAACTAAAGTTCCTTCATAAAAATTTTCTAAATTTTCTAAGTATAGAAAACACATAAATCGTGTAAATATTTTTCACAAAGCATCAAGCCCTAGAGTGAGTTCTATCATTCTCAACAGTCATTTACATTCAGATTCTAGCCTAACAAAATTATCATCATCGGGTATCCTCAAAACATTTCATCTAACTGTCCTACCATTTACTGATGCCATGGCATAATACTATGCTAATGCTATCATGCATATGACCTACCAAGAACAATACCTCCCCCAAACTTAAGGGAAGCATTGTCCTCAATGCTTTAAAGAGAACTAAACTAACTATAAACTATATGTTATGCAATGAAATGCAACTAAATGAAAATGGATGCACGAGGGGTACCTCAATGTTTATATGTTAGTGGTGCTTTGAAGGTGCTAGCAGCTCCTCGTCGGGTGCACATTCGGATAGGTACTGGGCTGGACTCGAAAGAATTAGAGTAATAGTGCGCAATGCGTCCAGCCGTGGTCTTGGTGCGGCGACCACTACGTTGTGCATGAGAAGGATTGGGTGCTGGGACGGGGCTGGGTGTTTCTTCGACAGGGACAGTGGATGGATATTCAGGAGTTTCGGAACGGTGTGTATCAGGTGTAGGGTCATCAACAGGAGGATCAGGTGCATCGTGCTCAGGCTCTGGAGATGCCTCGGCATTGAATGCCGGTAGTATTTCGTCTGGGAATCCAGGAAAATTCCGTTGTCCGTGGGGAATGATTTCTTGAAAGAATGATTCCACCACAGCATCTCTATGCTTCACATATCCAAAGAAGTTACGGATGTCACCGTGTAAAGCATGCATTTGAGCTTGAGTCTGCGTCACAGCTTCCTCGAGAGCAAGTAACCTTGTCTCAGCATTCGATTCTGTAGCACCTGTAGATTGCTCATGAATAGGGTCGTTAGACTTGGGATTTTCAATTCCGAATAACAGTGGAAGTCTAGCCCTAGTGATGCCCGATAATCCAGGTAAAATTTCATCAAAAGTATTTTCCTCAACCTTTTTCTTACGACATAAAGCGGTAATTAAATTAGGAAACACCAAAGCACTTGCCATTTTACCCAAACAGTCGTGAACTTGCTGAATAATGATACGACCCACATCGATCGGACGGGATACCATTATAGAATGTAAAAGCAATAAGCGTGAAAGTGATACCGTAGTGTTGTGGGAAGTGTGCATTAGTTTATGCTTGAGAAAGTGATTCCATAACTTTGCGCGTGGCTGAAGACGTTCTCGGTTGACCGAGTATCTACTCGTTTGTCGTCCATTCCACTCAGTGTTTTCAAAACAAAGGTCCTCCAAGACCCCATCGTATGTGTTGCTATCGGCTTCCTCTTCGAACATGGCATGGCCGTCTACTACCTCCTGTAAATGAAAATAACGATTAATAGCAGTGGATGTAAAATGGATTTGCTTACCTCGAACAAAGATGGAGTGTTGATTGGGCTTGGAGATGTTCGCATAGAACTCCTTAACTAATGAGGCGTTCACCGAACCAGGATGACGGGCAAACTTCTGCCACTTGAGCGGCGTCACGATGTCCATAACATCGGGTCCAAAACCACCATCGGTTTCCTCGGTAAAAATAAATCCCAACTCAAAAAAGAGTTTTCGGTTCTTGAAGTTTTGGAACCGAGCTTTGGCCTCATCATTCTCAAACTGTTGCCAAGCGGTCGTGTCGGTTGGAGCTGGTCTTGAGCGCACCATTTTCAGTGTTTTTGAAGTAAGAAAAATGAAAAAGGAAGAAGATTTTGAAAGCTTTAAAAACTTGGATGTATTTCGGCTATGGAGAGAATAAGGGAAGAAGATGAGTAAAAAAGAGAGAAAAAGTAAAAGTTAACATGAAAGAGAAAAATGAATAAAGAAAGAGAAAAGAAAAAGTTAAAAATTTAGGAGGGAAAAGGGGTTGATAGGACTGTTAAGAGAGAAATTAGTGGGTGGGGGTTGTGCGTGTATGGGGAAGGAAAAACTGCCAAAAAGCAATGATGATGATGGGACAAAAACTGTGGAAAGAGAAAAGTAAATGTCAGAAATTAAATTAAATAAAAAGAAACAAATCAAAAGAATATCTCTCCAATTAATGCTTTGTCCTTTCCTCCCTTTGGTAACCACTCCTTGTACAGTTTGCAGCAATGTGGTTCCTACAAATCAGATCAAAAATTAATAAAATAAAATAAAACTAAAGAAAAAACTTGAATGTTAAATTTTATTTATGCACAGACACAAATTCCATGCCGAGGCATCGAATTTTGGTTCTCCTCTGGGCACACTTCAGTATCGTGCAGCCGTAACACGTCCTTGTTGTGCAGTGGTGGAATTCCATTGTAGGCTTTTAGATGCTGGCCATTGACCTTGAAGATCTTCCCATTGTCTATTCTCTTGATGTCAACAGCTCCATGGGGATAGACATAATGCACCTCAAATGGCCCTGACCATCGAGATTTTAGCTTCCCAGGAAAGAGTTTAAGTCTGGAGTTGTAAAGCAAGACTTGGTGCCCCACATGAAAA
This sequence comes from Hibiscus syriacus, assembly GCF_006381635.1. Taxonomy (NCBI): domain Eukaryota; kingdom Viridiplantae; phylum Streptophyta; class Magnoliopsida; order Malvales; family Malvaceae; genus Hibiscus; species Hibiscus syriacus. The sequence goes on from NW_024062608.1 coordinate 2,027,174, forward strand.
TGCCGTGGCATCAGTTTTTGGTCATGCCACTTCTTGGTTTTCTCCTTGTATATCCGAGCATTCTCATATGCTTGTGCTCTAAACTCTTCCATTTCATTAAGTTCTAATAATCTCTGCTCCCCAACTAGTTGAGCATCGAAATTTAATCACTTGATAGCCCAATAAGCTTTATGTTCAAGCTCAACCGGGAGATGACAAGCTTTACCATACACTAACTTGAAGGGTGACATCCCCAAAGGAGTTTTGAATGCTGTTCTGTACGCCCAAAGTGCTTCATCCAACTTTGGCGACCAATCCTTTCGCTTTGGGTTCACCACTTTCTCTAAAATCTGCTTGATCTCTCGATTAGATATCTCAGCTTGGCCATTTGTCTACGGATGATATGCCGTGGCAATCTTGTGTCAAACTTCATATCTCAGCAATGCCTTGGCAATCAACTTGTTATCAAAATGGGTTCCTTCATCACTGATGATAGCACGAGGTACTCCAAACCGAGTGAAAATATACTTGTGCAAAAATTTGAGTACGGTCTTAGAGTCATTCCTTGATGTTGCTATTGCTTCCACCCACTTTGACACATAATCCACAGCAAGCAATATATATAATTTTCCTTCAGAAGATGGGAATGGTCCCATGAAGTCGATGCCCCACACATCAAATAGCTCTATCTCCAAAATATTTTGCAGCGGCATCTCATGTCGTCTGGAGATGTTTCCAGTCCGTTGGCATCGATCACATCCTTTGTAAAATACTTGGGCATCTCTAAACAAAGTTGGCCAGTAAAATCCTGATTGCAGGACCTTAGCAGCAGTCCTTGCTCCACCAAAATGGCCTCTACTTGGGGCCGAATGACAATGGTACAAAATATCACTTTGCTCCTCTTCAGGTACACATCGTCTAATGAGCTTATCGGCACAATGTTTGAACAGATATGGCTCATCCCAAAAATGGTGCCTTGCATCGTGCTTGAACTTCTTTTTAGCCTGACTATTCAAATCAAAAGGCATAATTCCACTAACAAGAAAATTAACAAGGTCAGCGTACCACGGGATTGCCGCGGCATATAAAATTTTCTCATCAGGAAATTCCTCTTGGATATCTACAGTGTCATGGCATTCAGAATTGTTCTCTAGCCTAGATAAGTGATCAGCAACTTGATTTTTAGTTCCTTTTCTATCTACCACCTCTAAGTCAAATTCTTGCAAAAGTAAGATCCACCTAATAAGTCTAGGCTTGGCATCCTTTTTGTTCACTAAGTATTTTATAGCCGAATGATCAGTGTGAACAATAACTTTAGTGCCTATTAGGTAAGGTCTAAATTTATCAAAAGCAAATACTATGGCAAGTAATTCTTTCTCAGTGGTGGTGTAGTTCAATTGTGCTTCATTTAAAGTGCGGCTAGAGTAATAAATAACATGAAAGATTTTACCTCGGCGTTACCCCAAAACAGCTCCAACGGCATAATCGCTTGCATCACACATCAGCTCAAATGGTGATGTCCAGTCGGGAGGGACTACAATGGGTGCCGAGATCAGTTGTCGTTTCAGCTCAGTAAATGCGCCGAGGCATAATTCGTCAAACACAAAGGGTTGGTTTTGTTGAAGCAATGTGCACAAGGGCTTAGAAATCTTGGAGAAGTCTTTGATAAATCTTCTATAAAATCCAGCATGTCCAAGAAAACTTCTTATTCCCTTGACCGAAGTTGGTGGTGGCAATTTTTCAATCACTTCAATTTTCGCCTTGTCTACCTCAATACCCTTGTGTGAAATTTTGTGGCCTAATACAATGCCTTCAGTCACCATGAAGTGACATTTTTCCAATTTAAGACCAACACAGCCTCTTCTCATCTCTTGAGAACTTTTGCTAAATTGCTGAGGCATCGTTCAAAATCGTCCCCACAAACAGAAAAGTCATCCATGAAGATCTCCAGAAAATCCTTAACCATATCTGAAAATATAGCTTGCATACAGCGCTGAAACGTTGCCGGGGCATTACAGAGTCCAAAAGGCATCCTCCTAAAGGCAAAAGTGCCATAGGGACAAGTAAATGTAGTCTTCTCCTGGTCCTCTGGTGCGATGGCAATTTGATTGTAACCCGAGTACCCATCCAAAAAGCAATAGAATACTTTGACGGCCAATCGATCCAACATTTAGTCGATGAAAGGTAGAGGAAAGTGGTCCTTCTTCGTAGCTTTGTTGAGTTTTCTACAGTCCATACATATCCTCCATCCGGTCACAGTGTGAGTGGGTAATAGCTCATTATCCTCATTCGTAACCACCGTCATGCCTCCTTTCTTCGGAACACATTGGACAGGGCTCACCCATGAGCTATTGGAGATAGGGTAGATCACTCCAGCATCAAGCCATTTCAGAATTTCTTTCATCACCACTTGCTTCATAATAGGGTTGAGTCTTCTTTGTGGTTCAATTGAATTGCCGTGGCAATCTTCTAGCAGAATCTTGTGCATGCAGATCGTGGGACTAATGCCTTTCAAATCGGCCATAGTCCAACCAATCGCTTTCTTATGCTGCATCAAAACACTTAAAAAACTTTGCTCTTGGTTAGTAGTAAGGTTAGCGGAAATAATCACCGGTAAAGTCTCATCGCTACCTAAGTAAACATATTTAAGATGCCCTGGCAAAGTCTTAAGCTCTAGATTGGGTGCATGTAATAATGAAGGCTTAGGAGAAATGAATTCATCAAAATTCAGAGGTTCAAAATTTATACCTGATCTAACTTGTACTAAGCTAGATTGCTCCTCCAAAATTGGAAAGTCGTCGAACTCCACTAAGCTTTCATCATCCACCCAATATTCATTTTCTGCTAGCTGAATGAAGTTGTTCTGGCAAAGATGTTCAGTCTCTTCTTCAATCACTGAGTTCAATTCAAAAATACCTTGGCATTCTTCAGTGTCATCAACATATTTAAGCGTTCTAAAAACATTGACAGTCACACACTGATCAGCCACTCTTATGGTGAGTTCACCTTTTTCACAATCTATCAAGATACGTCCAGTGGCTAGGAAAGGTCTTCCCAAAATGATTGGTGCTTTGGCATCAACTTCGCAGTCCAGAATTAAGAAGTTGACTGGAAACACAAACTTGTCCACCCTTACTATGACATCCTCGACTCTCCCTTCAGGTTTAACATGGGATTTGTCGGCAAGTTGTAAAATAACTGAGGTGGGTCTTGCATCTCCTATGCCAAGCTTCAAGAATATCGATTTCGGCATTAAGTTGACACTTGAACCAATATCACATAAAGCCTTTCCAACGAAATTAGCTCCAATTGAACAAGGAATAATGAAGCTGCCCGGATCATTTCACTTTGGCGGCAACTTACTCAATGAAGAACAAAATTCTATTGCCGTGGCAACAGTCTCTATTTTCCTCTTCTTGGTACAGATGTCCTTTAGAAATTTGGCATACATCGGCATCTGTTCAACAGCTTCCAAGAGAGGTATATTGATATGGAGCTGATCAAGAATGTCTACGAACTTCTTGAACTGAACTTCATCATTGTGCTTCTTCAATCTTTGCGGGAAGGGTGGGGGAGGTCTAGCTTCCTTAGCTGTAGGAATATAATTTTCTTTTGCCTTGGCATCATAATCTGGTACCTTGGCAGAATCCTCCTCCTTGTCATTCTCAAAAACTCTATCATCTTGTAATTCAGCTTCAGTAGTGGGATTAGAATCATCTTGTTATGGCCCACTATCCTTGACTTGTCGATTGATTTGTGTTCCACTCCTAAGAGTTAACACATTGCAGTGCTCTTTTTCCAGGCCCTTTAGTGACTTCAGTATCACTTGGAAAACGTCCTTGCTGACGCTCTTGCAATGCCGTAGCAATATGACCAACTTGACCTTCCAAAGCTCTCAGAGACGAGCTATGGCTTTGAAGTAAGGTGCCTTGACTATGAAGTAAAGCTCCTTGATTCTTAATTGAAGTAGAATGGTCTTGCAGCATTGTCTTCGTAGTAGATATGAATTCTTGAATTGTAGCTTCTAAGGAACTTATGCTCGCTGAAGATGAAGCTCCTTTGTTAGCATTATGCCATGGCATAGCATTTTGGTAACTTTGAGGCTCATTGTGATTCTGCTGCCCTAGTAGGTTGATTAGCATTGTGGGCTCCTTGATTTCCCCATGAGAAATTAGGATGCTGACGCCATCCAGCATTATAAGTGTTTGAGTAAGGATTGTTGCTGCCTCGATTGTAATTACCAACAAAGTTGATGGACTCATGGTTGGTTGGGCATTCGCTCTCGTGATGATTGCCTTGGCATAACAGACATGCCAGATTAGTTGTTTTCACTTCCTTCACATCAGTGGAACATTGTAAGTTCTTCAACATATTAGTAATAGCGGAGAGTTGAGCGGACACCGAATCTTTAGCTTCTAACTCGAATGCTCCAGGTGCTCTCCTCCCACTCCCAAGTCTTGAGGAAGGAAATTGATAATCATTATTAGCAATTCTGTCTAAGATAGCAAACGCCTCCGTAGGTGATTTGTCCAGCAATGTCCCATTTGCCGAGGCATCCAGTAACATCCTCGTGGGTGCATTGACTCCATTATAGAACATGACTACTTGAGTCTAATCATGAAAACCATGATTTGAACACTTTCGAAGCAAACTCTTGTAACGATCCCAACACTCATACATGGATTCGTCGTCGCCCTGGAGAAAAGATGATATTTCATTCCTTAGTTGCGTATTCATGTTTAGTGGGTTGTACCTCAATAAGAAACTCTTGCAAAGATCGGCCCATGATTCCATCGAACCGGCTGGTACACCACTCAACCAAGCTCTTGCTCGGTCTCGCAATGAATAGAGAAAAAGCTTTAATTTCAGAAAATCTGTATGCACTCCTTCTTGGCGGAAAGAATCACAAACTTCCAGAAAATTGTGAATGTGCTGCCTGGCATCTTCAGTTGGCATACCCCCAAACTGCCCAATGGAATTCAACATGTTGAACATGACTGGTTTCAGCTCGAAATGTGCAGCTTGAATTTCGGGTGCCACAATCCCAGGATTCAGATCATCCAGCATAGGATTTAAATGATCTCGAATAACACGAGGCCTGATAGCAGGTTCAACATTGTTTAAAGCCGCGGCATTCTGATTTCCGTCATCTTGACCAATGCCTTGGTTTCTAATCTGATACATATTTCCTTTAGCACGTCTTCTTCTTCTAAAGAGTCTTTCAATCTCAGGTTCTATTGGTTCCAAAGGCTCTTCAGAATTTCTTCTAGGCATACACTAAATAAACCTGAAACAAAAACAAAAATATCAAGTAAACTATACAAAAAATAAAAATTCAAAACAAAATAAAATGCTCTGGCAAAACTAAATAACTTCAGGCTACCAATCCCCGGCAACGACGCCAAAAACTTGTTCGCGTGTTGTGAGTACTGTAAAATATAATCAAATAATGTGCAAGTATACACAATCGCTCAAGTAATATAATGATGAGTGAGTATCGTCTCCACAGGGATTGGGTGAAATTACAAAAGTCTAACCAAAGCAACGCACTAAATTATCTAAGTATAGTTAGTCTTGATATATACAAATGTCACGGCAATGGATATGTGTATGCTGGTGGATGCGGATTGATGGTGTGATGGTGTAGCAAATGGAAATGCAGTGGCAATTATGGATGTTTAATGTTGAGTATGGTGAAATGTCAAGGCAATGAAAAATGGTAAAGACAGTAAATAAAAAGATAAATAAAATAAGAAGAAAATAATCCTCACGTGACAAGCTTCAAATGAAATGAATGGTAAGGATTGGTCTAAGGTTGCTAAACTTATTTCCCAAGTATATTTAAGCTATCTTGTCTTTACTTACTCGACAGGGCTTTCCTAAGGTGTTCAAAAGAACCTAACAGAATAGGATGCCAAGGCATCTGCTCTCACTCAACGATGTTGGACAGCCTACCCTATTGATAAAGACACCCTTCTTAGTCGTTGAAATCCTATCCTAGTCTCTTCCGAGATCTAAGGGATTAAGTTATAATATTCCTAGGCCGGTTCAAAGCCCCTTGAAAATACCATAACCCATTGCTTATGAGGATCTTATCTTGCGTTTCTTCCGAATACTTACAAGTATTTTTAGTTTAGGATTCTTCCAAATACCTAACCTTCATCTAAGATATGGAAATTTCCATGCCTCTTACAAGCCTAGATGGTGAAGCATTCATAAGCAAAGCAAATAAAGAACCAAAATAAACTTAAATATACCATTAAAATAAAGTTTAAACAACCATTAAATCAACCACCACCAAATAAGTTAGTTCATGGTGGGGTTCAAAATATCCAAACACAAAGTCATGAAAATATTCGTTCCAACAACCCACAAAATAATATAAAAATAACAGCAAAAAGGGAAGTGAGAAGAAGCCTTCGACGCGCCATCGGAGGTCTCCTCTCGGCCACCACGAACCACCTAGCTCGCTAGCTCTTTTCGGCGCCTAGCTTGCCACTCCTTGGAGCTTTATCAATGCAGGAATATCCCAAGGAAGAATAAAGGAAAAGAGAAAATAAAAATGTGATTTTTCTGCTCTATTCGTGTGCTCTCTGTCCGTATCTATCTCTCTCCCATGAGGTGTCATATATAATAAAAAAATATCTAGGGGTAATGATGAGTTTGTTGGGTGCAAAATACCCCTCATACACCTAGAATCACATGTTGTGCATGAACCTTATCCTCCAAGTGGCAGTGGTCTTTTGGCAGCTCTGGCAGGCGGTTACAGCAGTCTTTCACGTGCAGAGACAGTTGTCCAGTGCCAGCTGTCCTTATGCAGAAATATCTTTTTGTCTTTTTCTGCGCCAGAAATGCCAAGGCATTTCAATCTGCTTTAGCAACGTGTGATGCCGCGGCATTACTTCCTAAAGAATCCTTTTTCTTGCTATTCCCTGCACACCATAGACAAACTGCACCTTTCCCTTAAACAGCACCATTAAGAAATAAAATAGCACAACCACCACAAATGCAACTATATGCAACTACATGATCCTAAAATGACTAAAATGAGCTTTTAAACAAACAATAACTTAAGTGAAAAAGGCTTTAAAAGTAGCCTTTTTAGGAAGTTAACACTAGTTAAAAAATAATGATTACAATCATTGATTTAATGTTAATCAAAAGTTTGTTGTAGTATGATTTTGATTTTCGTATGCTAATTGTTAACATGATGAACATTGGGTATGTGATAACAGATAACATTCGCCAGAATAAAAATGGTTGTTCCAGTGTGAAAAACATCAGATTTGAAAAATCCCAAAAACATGATTTTGTTGATAAATGTTATCAAATTGTGAAGTTTTTCCATGGAAAATAAGTATTGTTTTTAAAAAAATTCCCACCGCAGAGGGCTCCGCCCCTTGATCCCTTGTAAGCAACAAAGATTTTAGGTCCATATCAGTTATTAATAATAAAATTGTAATGGCATATATATGATATGTTTGATTTGCACGTGTTTGATATGCATATTTATAGCCTCTTTTTTATTATGGTTATAAATTTTTTAAATATGGCATGTGTGTCGTGCCATTCTACACTTATATTGTATTTATCTTCTCATCTTACTCCCTCGTATATAAAATGAGTTTTTAAAATTATAATCATATAAAGATTCAAAGGTGTAGAAGATTGGACCGACTAAAAGCAAGAATATGCTTGAGAAGTAGTCCTAGTATTTAGTATTCTTGGTTCTCCCATTGGTTTAGGACGGGCCACCTTAGTTATTTCTTCTAGGCTATAACCATTACGCTTTATTTACTGATTTACGTTTATGTTGTATGTGATACAATGTTTTATATGGTAGCTTGCTAAATCTATTGATGAAATCAATAAGGGACTAATATTAAAATGAACATCAATGAGATAATTATGAAATCCCTCTATATAATTTAAGTTAATTTTAACTATCCAATATTTGCCCTCGTTAAGGCTTCGAACAATATTATGTGGGTTTTTCCAAAGCAATTATACATAAGTCTATTTAGTTAAACGTGAAGAATAAGCAAGTGATATTCACCGGTTGAAATATTAGAAATAACTTAGCTAGGTTATTCTAATAGGATTAGAAACCTAGAAAATTATTTGGATGAATCATGAGATGATTTGAATAAGAGTTGTTCACCAAATGGAAGAGTTACGTGGGATGTAATTAGTAAGTTGTTACTTACCAAAAAAATCATTCTTCTAAAAGAAAAACCAAAGTTGATTTAGGAAGAGGGTGAAATGTGGATCCCTATTCACTAGAAAAACTTTCGAGATATTTTTTTTCGAAATTAAAACAAAATGGTTTTTAATTTTGAATAAAATAGTGGGAGTGGTTTATAAATAAAGACCTATTTATAAATTTTAAATTCAATAAATTACTTACTTTAAATATTTACATTGTTGTAGATTTAATGACAAACAACACACTATCATGGCAACCACTCATTGAGAATGAGAAACTAAATGTCATAAACTTTCTTGACTGATTCCGTAATTTGAGAATTGTTCTCAAACATGAAAGGAAAAAAAACATGTCATTGAAGAACCTGTTCTTGATGAACCGGAAGCTAATTGTTTCTAGAGTTGACAAAGACAAGTTTAAGAAACATATAGATGATATGTAAGATGTTAGATGTCTATTGCTTTCTACCATGCCACCTGAGCTTTAGAAGCAACATGAGGACATGGTTACATATGAGATGATTCAAAATCTTAAGGAAATATATAAAGGACAAGAACATTATGAGAGGTATGAGACCTATAAAGCTCTATTTCAATGTAAAATGTTTCCATTGCGACAAGACCGAACACTGTAAGAGAAAATGTCCTGTTTACCTTGAAGAGGTCAAGAAGGAAAAAGTAAACGAAACGTTTTTTTCAAGTATTTATGTTATTGATGTTAATTTGTCAACATCAACTTCTTGGGTATTATATTCTGGTTACGGTTATCATATTTGTACTTTTGCACAGGGACTGCAAAATAGAAGGAATATGGCTAAAGGAGACGTAGACCTACGAGTAGGAAATGGAGCAAGAGTTGATGCATTCGCTATAGGGACATATGTTTTATCTTTGCCTAGTGGACTTGATTTAAATTTAGAAGATTGTTACTTTTTACCTAGTTTGACTAAGAACATCATTTCTATTTCTTGTTTGGACAAGGTTGGCTTTGAGATTATTATTAAGAATAATTGTTTTTCTTTTTATCTCGATAATGTTTTTTGGTTTGACACAATTGGTTAATGGTCTCTATATTTAGAATCAAGAAAACACCATTTATAACATAAATACTTAAAGATCAAAAACAAACGAATCAAATAAAACTTATCTTTGGCATTATCGTTTAGGCCATATAAGTGAGAAACACGTATCAAAATTCCATAAAGATGGATTCTTAGATTCATTTGTTTTCGAACAGTATGATGTATGCGAATCTTGTTTGTTGGGAAAAATGAATAAGGCTCTTTTTAATAGTAAAAGTGATGAGCAATTGATTTATTGGGGTTAATACATAGTGAAGTATATGGACTAATGAATAACAAGCTATAGGTGTATTACATTACTTCATTAGTTTCACTGATGATGTCAGTCGATATGGGTATATTTATCTTATGCGCCATAAATTTGAAGCCCTTCTAAAGTTTAAGGAATTAAAAAATGAAGTACAGAATCAACTAGGCAAGAGTATTAAGACATTTCAATTAGATCGAGGTGGAGAGTACTTAAGCATAGAGTTTGATGAACACCTGAAACAATGTGGGATTGTCTCACAGCTTACACCACCTGGTACACCATAGTGGATTGAAGTTTCTGAAAGAAGGAATCGAACACTGTTAGACATGGTTTTATCGATAATGAGTCATAGTGATCTTTTGAATTTTTTTGGGATATGCACTTGAAACAACCGCTTTCACACTAAATCGCGTTCCAACTAAATCAGCTCAAAAAACACCATATGAGATATGGACTGAGAATCGTCATAATATGTCTTTTATGAAGATTTGGGGTTCTAAAGCTTATGCTAAACATTAAATGTCTACAAAGCTTGAACCTAAATCTCATAAGTGTATATTTTTTGGATATCCTAAAGAAACTAAGGGATATTATTTCTTTAACCAAACGAGAACAAAGTGTTTGTTGCTCGAACAAGAGTCTTTTTCGAAAGACAATTTCTCTTAAAGAAAGGGAATGGTAGAAATATTAAACTTGGAGAAGTTCAAGAACAACAGATAAATGAACCTAAAGTTGAACATATTTCACAAGTTGTTGAGGATAAATCAATAGATTTAGAAACACAATCACTACGTCGATCCACAAAAGAATGACATTACCTTAGAGATTTGGATTTCTCATTACCACACATGAAGACGTTCTTCTTATGGATCAAGACGAGACTAGAACTTATCAAGAGGCAATGCCTAGCCCTGATTTTGAGAAATGACTTGAAGCCATAAGATCTATGATGGATTCCATGTCAGTAAACCAATTATGGACTTTGGTTTAACCACCTGAAGGGATCAAACCTATAAGGTGTGAATGAGTTTTCAAGAAGAAAATCGACATGGATGATAATGTACAAACATACAAGGGGTGATTAGTCGCTAAAAGGTTTTGACAAGTTCATGGTGTAGACTATGACGAAACTTTTTCCCTTGTAGATATGTTTAAGTCCATCCGAATCTTGCTTGCAATAGCTACATTCCATGATTATGAAATCTGGAAATTGGACATGAAAATTGTTTTCCATAATGGAAAACTCGAAGAGGATATGTATATGATACAACTAGAAGGTTTTGTCGCTCCCAGAAATACTGGAAAGGTTTGTAAGCTACAGAGGTCTATTTATGGACTAAAGCAAGCTTCTCGAAGATGGAATCTTCGTTTCAATGATGCAATAAAAAAATTTGGTCTTATAAAAAATAAAGATTAACCTTGTGTTTATAAGAAGGCTAGTGGGAACATTGTTTCTTTCCTAATCTTGTATGTAGACAACATACTCATCATAGGAAATGATATACCTACTTTACAGCCTGTTAAGACTTGGTTAAGTAGTTGTTTCTCTATGAAAGATTTGGGTGAGACAACATATATCTTAGGAGTTAAGATCTATAGAGATAGAAAAAGACGACTTCTAGGTCTGAGTCAAAGTAAATATATAGACAAAGTGCTGAAAAGGTTTAGTATGGAAGAATCCAAAAAATGATTTTTTTCCTATGAGACATGGCATTTATCTTTCAAAAGAAATCTATCCTTAAAATCCACAAGAAAGAGAACAAATGAATAAGATTCCATATGCTTCATCTATTGGTTCTGTCATGAATGCCATGATATTTACTCGACCAGATGTATCATATGCTTTAAGCATGACTAGTCGGTATCAGTCAAATCCCAGTGAAATCACTAGGTTGCAGTTAAAATATCCTTAAGTACTTAAGTACTTAAGAAGAACTAATGATACATTTCTTGTCTATGGAGGCGAAGAAGAGCTTATTGTAAAAGGTTATACTGATGCCAGCTTCCAAACTGGCAAGGATGACTCACGATTGCAATCGTATTTTGTGTTTTGTCTTAACAGAGGTACTGTGAGATGGAAAAGTTCAAATCAAGATACAATAGATGATTCTACAATAGAGGCTGAGTATATTACAGCCAGTGAAGCATCAAAAGAGGCTATTTGGATAAAAAAAAGTTCATATCCAAACTAGGGATTATGCCTAGCATATCAGATGATGTAGAACTTTGTTGTGATAACAATGGAGCCATTGCACAAGCAAAGGAACCCATATCTGATCAATGATCCAAACATATTCTTAGGCGCTTTCATCTCATTCGAGAAATCATAGATCGAGGAGATGTGGAGATATGCAGAGTACACATGGATGACAACATTATTGATCCCTTGACGAAGCCTCTGGCACAATAGAAGCATGATCGTCACACTGAGTCACTCGATATTAGATATGTGAGTGATTGGTTTTAGTGTTAGAGGGAGATATGCCCAAAGACTAATCATATGATGATTGTATTGTCATATATTATTTATCGTATTTATTGAATAAAGACATTATCATTATTTTCTTTTATTATATTTTTGTGTATTAAATAAGCTAAAAGATAATAATGTCCATATAAAAATATGGTTATTATTAAAAGATCTTTAGTCAAGTATTATTATGGACGTGGACAGTAATAATACGCTTAAGACTGACATGTTATTGATTGATGACAATGAGTTATCATTAACATAGAGATATCACAATTGATAAATGAATATATTATTAGAGAACAATGTATTAGATTGACCCGCCATGAGCACATGTATTGGATTATTATGTGATGGTCACGATATTGCTCATGGTGACAACTATATGTATGATCTTTAGACTTGAGATCATTACTATCTCAACATATATTGTTGTTGTATGTTTTGATACAATTAAACATGCTCTGTAAATGGTTACACTACAAAGACTGTTATTGAATATACCTCGATATATATAGTGGGATATGAATGATTAAGATAGGATTTGTCTTTCCTACATAATAGGAAATATATCACATACCACTTGATTGAGTGGAAGTAGAAATACATGACCATGCTCGAATAAGTTGATATGAGATATCATAAATTATTCGTTTATAGTCTACTCTAGATATCAAGAAACAATAGATGGGTTATACATGTGTGACTATTCCAAGACTTGTGCCAACTCTAGATATAAATGACAAAATGATGTAATACATAAAAGAGTTAAGCACAAAGATGATATGTCGAATCATGATTTCTTATAACTTAGGTGACAATGATATATTGCTAGATGTCACTCATTGTTTGTAATATTAGAATGGTTCTAATAATTACTACTAATGTTACAAGAACCTACAGGGTCACACCTTAGGGTTGAAATGAGCAAATATGTACAATTTGTTATACGTTATTAAAACATATGTCTAGAGTTAATATATGTATATTTAATATACATATGATTTTAATTATCCCAAATATAATAAGTAAACATTAAAAGAATGTAATTCTGATTAAAACTCTATTAATGGATATTTAATTTGGAATAAATAAATAAGGATAAAATAAACATTAAAAGAATGTAATTCAGATTATAACTCTTTTAATGGATATTTAATTTTAATTAATTGATTAAGAATTTAATTAATTCAAAATAACTAAACATTAAAGATTAGGGTAACTCGGGTATATAAAGATAAGTAAGGTCTAGTAGCCAGCTTGATCTTTAGTCGATTTTCTCAAAACCATTTTTGGGAAAAGTTCAAATTTTACTCTCAACCGGGTGAACTGAGTAGAGACTGAGGTATTTTTTGTTGAGTCTTGTGATATGATATGTTCGTGGTCACCATTAGCCCTGATGTCTTTGTTTTTTTTCAAGGAACCCAATGTAAGTAACAGCATCCCTTAATTCTGATTTCAGATAAATGTACATGGATTGCTGGTAAGACCATCGTGTTTTGTTTTCACTGCGCCAATGGTCCCAACAGTGCTAGGGTATACAGTTGTGCTAGGTATATCCAGGTTAGCTTAGTTTCCCTAGTGAGGCATTGTAAGTGCGCGAGGCATTTTATAAGCTAGTGATGGCACATGGTTCGAATACTTACGAGGATTCAGTTAGCGATGCTAGTTTTGTGTAGCCTTTGGGCATTAGGTATGCATGTATAGTTGCATCAGTCCAGTTCAGGTGGTGACTATCGTCTACTGGTATAGGATATTTGAGAACACCTAGAGCAGGCACACGAGGCATTTCTGTGGCTAACTATGTGTCGGGGCCTTAATACTCATGAGGGGTAGGTTGACAGGTGTGATGTCCTTATCGGGATACACCACAATAAGTGAGCAAGGCACTTCGATGGCTACTTTTAGGTGCAAGGCCTAACACGTGTGAGGGGTGGGTTAGTCAGACATGATATCTGTAGTTGCTAGTATATGATGGCTTTGTGAGACTAGATACTAGTCAACATTGTATATAGATAGTACACAACAGAGTAAGAGTTGAATTTAGATAAAGTAAAGCAGTCGTAGCCAGTCATTAAGGATAAAAACCCTTGAGAGAGCGTACTCATGACAAGGCCTTGTTCGAGGACTAAGAGAAGCGTAAGACTCCTATTTCAGTGACAAAACAGTTAAGCCTTAAGTAGGTAGCACTTGATCAAGTTCATGTATGTGCCTACTACTTAGTACCTTGTCTTTTCCACGCTTATGTTTATGAGATTCTTAATGCTTCTATAGATTAGAGATTATACTGATGGACTTTGTAAGCTCAACATTTGGATGTTTTTCGTGCCAGGTTGGTAGCGTTAGTGGACATGTATATTCAGAGAACCTTACTTGTGTATTTATTTTATCAAATAGTGAGATATATTATTTTGATTTTAAATCATGTATCATGGAGCTCTGGTTTGTAAATTGTTTTAATAACTGTTTTATATGTTGTATGATACCATTGAGTATGTCTCAAAAGAAAACAAGTAGGTTTTTGGAAATCATGAGTTGCCTCGGTAAACCAATGCGGCACTTTAGGCCCATTCGGGTTTAGGGTGTTACATAAATATTGTATCGAAAGTCACATGATTTTTCATATAGTTTTCCCTTGATTTTATTAAATACCCCACATGTCTATTAAAGTTAATACTCTAATCAACTTATTAATTTTGATTATTTTGAGTATTGGATTATATTTATTTATAAATTTATAAATTTGTTTATAAGTTCAAATGAATTATTTTCCTTTTTGTGAATGATATGTTCATAGGAAATTTAATTTTTTTACATAACAACTTTTAATATGTTATTCGACTAAAAAGAATCTCTATTTATGACCAAAAATCATTAAAAGCATCAAAATGATCAAGACTGACTATTCGATTTATATAGGTTCACTATCAGTGAGTTACATATATGTTGTTCTTTTGCATTCCATGAGGTTGGACATCTTGCCCTACCATGCTTATATTAAATAATTTTTCTGCATATCATGCTAGTTATTCATATTATTGTTCACGAATTGATATATGTATCTCTACAGAAATTGTTTCATTTATCAAATGTTTTACATTATTAGTGAGATTTGTAAGATCTCTGACAGTAAATATGAGAATTATAAGACTTTTTAATGCTTTAGTCATTAGCTAGTCATAAGTTTTCTAGCAAGTGCGAATTCTCTTTATGTTATGTGCAAATATAAAATTGTGTGTCATAACGAAATTTATATACCGGACTTCCATCGACAAATGAGAGATCTATTGAAATTTCATCGACAAAAGTCATGATAATTCTTAAGTAGGCAGTTAAAGTCAAAAGCGTAAAGCCTGATTACTCGGTCTAATTTTTATTTAGAATTGATATTTATTTACGAAATTTGATATTTTTATTTGTGGTTATAATTTTTCCCGATTGTTTATGCTATAACAAATATGATGATGGCATTATTAAGAACATCTAGGTAATATTTTTCATATTTCTCATAGTAAATTGATATTAACTACCAAATTTATCAAAAGTACTTGTGTTATTTGTTCTCAAAAAGCATTTAGAACATCACTAGTTAAAGTTGAGATCGAATGTCTTGCATATTTGATTAAAATATGGGCTCATTTATGAACAAAGTGGAAAACTTTGATATGATTTCAATGTCTATGAGATAAATCACATATATGTTGTCAACTCATAACTTTTAGTTTGTGAGATTGTTTACTCAATTAAAAAAGGGTAAACTACACAAATGGTCACTGAAATTTGAGTAAGTTTTTGTTTTCCCCACTAAAGTTTAAAAGTAACAAATTGATCACCAACGTTATCGATTTGCAAAAAATCGGTCACTCGTCGTTAATAATTATTTATAGGATAACAAAATACTGACGTGGAACATTAAATTGGGGACCTGGAATGTTTTTGTCACATATTTTGTAACATCCCCAAAATAGGGCCAGTGACCAAATTGCAAGAATTCAAAATGTAGTGGTTTAATTAGAATAACTTGAAAAGTTCAAGGATGTATTTTGGAAATTTTGTTTAGGACTTGATATCAAGGTTGGATTATTGGAAGGGTATTATGGTCTTTTCAAAGGAAAGGATTTTATCTTCCCTCTTTAAGTGATATAAAACTCGTGGGAAATGGGAAAAACTTATCTAGAGCCTTCTTCAGCTTTCTTCTTCCTCTCCACCGTGGGTTCTTGCATAAGGTGAGTATGTTTCTTAGTGTTTATTCCTGTCATTTTAAGGTTGGTTTTGGTTCTAGGATCATTAGGAAAGCTTAAGGAAGCTTAAAGAGAATTAGAAACTAAAAGATGGACAAGTTATGAAAGATTAAGTAAAACAAGTTTTTAAGTGAATTGTTGAAAAAGAAAGAGTAAATGGATTTTGAAGTTGAATTTGACTTTTCATGAGTTGAAATAAGAGATTCAAAGTGTTAGAAATGAATTTGGAACATGTTGAAAATTTAGTAAGATTCTTGGTTTCAAGAATTATAATAAGATATTGAAAATAATGATGTGTTATATGGATATAAGATGGTATGAGTAAGTATAGTTAAGGTTAATGGTATGAAAGAAGTTCAAAATGAAAGGTTTAAGTAAGTTTTGGTAAATTTTTTAGGTATAGATGTATATTCTAGGTTAGTAGTATCGGTACTGGTTAAGTAAGTACCGATACTACAAGGCAAATTATTTGATAATTATGCGTAGGGTATCGATATTGCATGAACAATATCGATACCATAAGGTAAAAATGGGATAAATCTTCATGGGCTATCGATACGGAAGTGATAGTATCGGTACCATGGGTATCGATACCAATATGGAGGTATTGGTACTATTCTTGAGATGCAAATTACATAATCAGGGAAAGGTATTGATACCATGAGAGGGTATCAATACTACAAGTATAGAGGTATCGGTACTGTGCTTGTAGTACCTATACTACTTAAGTTGGAAATTAGAAATTAGTATTTTATTTAGTTTGCTATGGTAATAATCTTTTTGAGTAATTCGAACTCTGATATTCATGTAAATCGTATATTCATGTAGATATTGATCGAAGACAAGTTCAAGAAGATTCGAAGCTACAAGAATGTGCAAGGGTCATAAGTGTTTGTATTGACTAGTGAGGCTCAGGTGAGTGAATATGATTATAGTATATGATTATAGGAAATTAGATTTGCGATGAGTCTATTTCCATGTTTTGATTTTATGAATGCATGAAAATAAGTATAATTGGTAGTTGGATTATGTGAATATGTATTATTTGGTTCTTTGTTATGTGATATGATTTATTTAATGATGTGACTCTGTGATATACGTTACGTGATCTTGAACTATGTAAATAACAATGACTTTAGTAATAACAAGAGGAAGTGGTATAAGCTATGTGGTATAACTATCAATGATTATATGGACATGTAATATAAGTTAGGTAATGAGAATCTATGTGTCTATATGTCTATGAGAAGATATAAGAATAATATGTTAACCATGTAATAGGAATTTTATAGCTAGGTGTTATCGATTTAAGTAATTATGTGAGTATGAACCCTATGAAATGTTCTAAGTTTAAGGGAAATATATGACGTATATTATATTGTATGATAATGATTAGGTGAATATATGATAACAAGGTATAAGTTATATGAACTAGATCTATGTGAACATATATAGTGGACTTATGTGATTAAATGAAGACTGGGATAAGTTAAGTAGTATTGATATATATATAATAATAAAATGAGAATCAAATATAAGCTAGGAAATACTGGCATAAGTAATTATACTAACATGTAATTTTAGTTGTATGGTAATTATATAGAAAACTATATGAGAATACATGTTTAGGTAACAAAATATATGAAACTGAATTAAGTGAATATATGAAACTGGTATAAACTTTATATGATATAGATGATCATGGAAATTTGTAAGATAAGCTATATTGTATTGATATACGAATTATATTAAGATATGTATAAGAGTACATGCTTAAAAGATATGGGTTGAAAGGTGATCATAAGAGAATAAAGATTAAGTTACATGATATAAGTTATGTGAATACATGTATGTATTAATACCTCTTGCTTGCATTACATGTTATATGATATGAAGTTATGTGATAAATGATATAAGACAATGATATAAGTGACTACATGAAAATGTTACATGAACCATGTGATATATATGTTATGAGATATGACCCATGTGATTATATGTGAAATAATATGAGTTATGTGATGATTTTGTGACTATGTGAATATGTAACAAGAATAAATGATAATGCTCATGTTTTGTGATATGAGAGCTAGGGGTATAGTTGGCATGCCAAGAGTCGAGGGTTCTATGTGGTCCTTCGGGACATTTATGTGGCACTTCGGTGCAAACCTATGTGGCACTTCGGTGCAAACCTATGTGACACTTCGGTGCAAACCTATGTGGTCCTTCGGGACAATTTTGTGGCACTTCTGTGCAAATTACGAGCTGTGGTGATATCATTTGTGCACAACCTCAATGCACTCACATATCTTTAGTTCTCACAAATGTACCATGGGCTAATAAAAGAGATAACATAAATAAACCTTGTGTGATATTATGTGTGTTCTTGGTGAAATGGGTTATATGCTTTGTAAAGATAATAAGTTCAAGATTATATGATAAAAGGAATTATTGATAATGATAAGAATATTGATGATGATAATGATGATAGATGTGTAAGTATGCATTTCGTTATATGTAATATCATATGACTTTGTCTGATATGTTGATATTCAATGTTCTTGTATTGTTAAATAATTAATGTTACATTATTCATTTTATATATGTCTCACTAAGTCATCAACTTAGTGTGAATGTTTCATATGTAGGTTCCAAAAAGAGAAATGAAGCAATGATAGGCAAGTCAGGTCTGCATCTTTTTTCCAAAGATCAGATCAGAAAAGAATGTAATTATACTTATTTTGTTATAGTGAAGGTAGTTGGCATGTAATTAAGGATTTGAATTGTATACGCTCTGATAAGTTTTGGAAACTCTTTGATTGAAATTGTATAAAGTATGCATTTTGATTTAATAAAAGTTAGAATTTTAATTCTTTTGTAAAAGTAAATGTTTTGAAAAGTTAATGTGACACCTCATATTCGTATCCAGGTCGGGTACGTGTTGGGGGTGTTACATATTTGACTCTCCAAAATGTTTGATCGACGTTTTTCTTCCTCCTTTATTCTTCACTCACCATGCAACCAGCACCATGAAAAGGAGTATTGTAGAACTCATCGGTGCAACAGCTGATGACCGATGACCCTTTGTAGTTGCAAGTCCAGCTTTAACTAAGTTGGCCGTAATGCTAATTCCATCCTTAATCATTTTTGTCCTTAATTATTTCTATTGAAGAAGGGAATGATGGATTGAATAGGTAAGCTTCTTTATTTCTTTACATTTGTTGCACTCTTTCATCTTTTATATCATTGGTCCCCTTTGTCATGGGCCGCGAAGTTGGGCTTGGGACATTGGTGCAAGTGTCCGACAAAGAGGTTCAAGATGAATTATCGGACTTTCCAAGACCACCAGACTTGACCCATCACTTGGAGATGTTGTAGAGCCCATTCACACTGGTCGTACAAAAAAGGAAAGTGATATCATATCAGAAGATGATCGTAGGATCTTGGCAAATATTGTAAGGGACAATGTCATATCAAAGAATTTTATGAAAGAATCTCTTTATATCTAGTATGAACACCTATCAAAGAAAAAAATCCTACTAATAGATGTAATTAGATAAGTTTGGGTTAGATTTCCTTGATTTAGGGTATTGGATATCAATTGGGCTCATCTTAGTCGTTGATGTAAATAGATCTAGGCCATTGATTCAGAAGGAGCTCAACTATAAATAGAGAGCATCCCCTCCTCATTTGTAACATCCATTTCATTCATTCTCTTTGGATAGTAATAAAGCTCTGAGGTATTTACTCTAATTATTTTTTATTTATTCTCTTGGTGCTTGTTGCCTCTTTTGGTGGCTAAGAGTAGCCACACTTGTATTTGCACTTCCACACCATAGTCCAACCTTGGTGGCTTGGAGTAGCCACGTTGGTGTTAAAGCTTCTGTATCCTAGAAACCTTGAGGGCTTGGTTCTAACTTTGGTGAGTTTTCATGCTCATTAGGCTTGGGTAAGGCTTACTTAGTTGAAGAGAAGACCCAGAAGTGTCAAGAAGCATTTAAGGTTGCACGTCCCATCTGACCCTGACTCTAATATTGCAACAGTTTGTGCTTGAAGGTTCTGAGGGTGTGACAAGTGATATCAAAGCGAATTGTTGTGGGGAGACAACAATAATTTTGTCTGTGTTTGATGGAAGTGGTAAACCATGCAAGTTTGATTTACTTACTATATTGTTGATTTACTTTGGTAGTTAAGTTGGCAAGGATTTGCACTCGAGCTTGTCAGGGGTGATTGAGATAGTTCATCGTAAAGGAGTTCAAGATGGAACAATGAAGAGTCGGAACTTTAAGGGAGTCGATAGCTTCGGTAGAGGAGAAGGTTACTAGGTTGGAGGAGTTAAACAACCAGACCCAGAAAGAGGTGCAAAAGCTACTCGATAAGTTCAGTGGAGAAATTTCTGATCATGTGATGGATGTGCTGGTCAACAAGTTAGAAATCTTAACTTGGTTGGAGAAAAGAGTCATAAGACTTGAAAAAGCTGACGAATAGGCCAAGTAGACCTAGGGTATTGTGGAGTTACGCCTTGAAAAATTAGATTCCATGAAAGACAGGTTCAAGGACGAGACCAATTGAGTTCTCAACGAGTTAGAGATAGTTCGATGGAGTAATGCCCATGAAGCTGAGGCGATGGATTTAAGAAATGAGGTGGATAAGCTAAAGGGTGAGCTTCTCATTTGCAAGGGTGCAATGAGTAAATAAGGTGCGCTCAAGACCTTATTGGAAGGACTTAGACCAGAGGCAAAGCTCGCGTTAGAGCAAGGTGATGCCCAGAGACTTTTGGAGGCCATAGTTATAGAGCTTGCGAGTGGTGAACCAACCAACATAGAGTCATCCAAGCCCACGTCGAGGTGTGGCAATGGTGGGGGAGACTAGGGAAAGGTATAGCAGGGAGATGGTGGAGAAAGCTCTTCGAATGGTCATTATGGGCCATCGACTGTTCGTAGCCAAGGGAATTCATCAAGGGGGAATGGAAATGATGAGTTCGTGGTGGAGAAAAAGGTGAGAAAAAAGGAGATCAAGTGTTACTTATTTGATGGTCCCCATGTGATAAGGTGATATCCCAAGAAGAATGGACTAGCTGCAATCGTCAAAGGGATAGACGAGTGTGGAGAGGGAGTATCAAGATGGGCTACACAGAGGGAGCAATTAAAGTGCTACTGGTGCAAGGGACCTCACAAGGTGCGGAGGTACCGAAATCAAACCAAGCAGTCCAAGGGGAAGAACCAAGTCATAGATAATAAGCATGCAAGACTTGGTGTGAAAAGGTTTGTTTCTGTTAAGACGAGTGGTAGCCAAGTGAAGAAAGGGATAGTTGTGTCCAAGGAGGCTGGAGAGCTCACCGAGCATGTTCAAGCGAAGAAGAATAGGGCTTCAAAGACCATAAATAGAGAAAGTTCGAAGGGAGCTAATCCAAGGAGTGATAAGGTAACCATGGGACCACCAATTAACAAGGTAAGAAATGAGCGAAGGGCTTCGGGTAAGAAGTGCCAATGCAATAGGAGGAAACAAACTTCAAGTAAGAAGAGTCAGGGTAACAAGGGAGCACCGAACTTCAGAAAAGAAGGGTCGATACATGGAGTGACATACTTCATAGAGAAAAAAGGGCTGGCGTATTTTAGAGTAAATACAACAGAAAATGAGGTATATCTCTAACACAATTCTAGTGTTTCAGAGTTTGATTTGTTATCTTTGATGAGGATAGGTATAGAGAATCCTATCCATCCATGTGGAGAGGCCAGAAGTTTAAGGGATAATTCCAAGCCTTCGCCAAAAAGACCAGGGTGTCCAAGTATAGTCAAATCAAAGTTGATAGGAGAAAGCTCCTACGGGGGAGATGTACCCAAAGACGACATCACTATGGAAAGCCAAGTCCTTATAGGGGATGTGAGCAAGTCGAGGCATCAAACAACAAGGTGATAGGGGGAATGACATGAAGGATCATGGAGTTACATGGCGGCAGAAGCCAAGGAAAACAGTTTGTATGGGAGGACCGTAACAAGCCGAGGCACGAGAAGTATCCAAGGTGAGCTAGCCCATGATCGTCAGAGTGTAGCGACGAGGGTGTCGCTAGGTTTGGTGGGGGAAAATGTCACGAGTCACAAAGTTGGGCTTGAGACATTGGTTCAAGTGTCCGAAAAAGATGTTCAAGAAGAATTATCAAACTTGCTATGGCCACCAGACTTGGAACATCACTTGGAAGAATCTCTCCCTATCTGGTGTGAACATCTATCCAAGGAAAGAATCCTACTAATGGATGTAATTAGATAGGATTGGGTTGGATTTCCCTGATTTAGGGGATTGGGTATTAATTGGGCTCATATTAGTCGTTGATGTAAATAGATCTAAGCCATTGATTTAGATGGAGATCAACTATAAATAGAGAGTCTCCTCTCCTCATTTGTAACATCCATTACATTCATTCTCTTTGGATAGTAATAAAGTTTTGAGGCATTTAATCTAATTCTTTGTTATTTATTCTTTTGGTGGCCAAGAGTAGCCATACTTGTGTTTTCACTTCCACACTATAGTCTAACCTTGGTGGCTTGGAGTAGCCACATTGGTGTTAAAGCTTTCGTATCCTAGAAGTCTTGAGGGCTTGGTTCCAACCTTGGTGAGTTTGCATGCTCACTAGGCTTGGGTAAGGCTTACTTAGTCGCAGAGAAGACCCAGAAGAGTCAAGAAGCGTCTAAGGTCGCACGTCCCGTTAGACATTAACTCTGATATTGCAACAATTTGGTCTTGAAGGTTTTTAGTGCGTGACACCTTTCTCTTCCTCTTTGGCACTTCTTTGGCATCCTTTGGCTTTACTTGAACTTACAAACTTCTATAATAGCAATTGCATAGGCCAGACCACAACAGTTGATCTCACATCTATCTCAACATCGTCGAAGAAATGAGGTGAACTATGAGTGCAAAGGTTTTTAAAATTGGTAATTCAACCACCGTTCGAACCAAATTACCACTAACCGAATTAACCAAACTTTTTTTCTTTAATCGGTAACCAAACCGAACTTTTTTTGAAAATATTAACTGAACCTAACAAAGTTCGGTTATTTTGATTGGTTAACCGAATTAACTGAAATTGTTTTATGATTTTTATAATTAGATTAATTTAAATATAATAGATGTATATTTTTTATTTGAGTTAAAAATTAATTAGGTATTGATAATTTAATTTTTTTAATGGATTTGATCTTAAAATAAGTTTATAATATGTATAATATTTTTCAGTTAATTCGGTTAATTAACCGATTTCGAACCGAATTAATCATTAACTAAATATTAAAAAAAAGTATTAACGTTCTCCAACCAAACTAATTCGGTGGCCGACCGAACTAATTCGGTGGCCGACCGAAATAATTCGGTGACCGACCGAATTAACCGAACTAATTCGATTCGATCAATTAATTTAGTTAAAACCGTATAGTTAACTCCCCAGACTATGACCCATTCGGAGATCTAGAGTAAACACAACAAATTCTTCATAATTCGCATAAACTTCTATTGTATATAGAATATAATAAACATATTGACAAGCAATGCCTCCTGCCACAAAATTACTTGCAGTAGTCCAACTCACCTAACCAGTAACCACATTGAATATAAGTTAAGATGCATGGAGATTTATATTTACTTCCCGTATTCGGTAAAGCAAGGAAATAAAAAGTAGAAATCTCGATTATCAGGAAATTTCAATGTTAATAATGAGTCATCAAGGGCCAAAAAAGAATAGTTCACACAACTACACAACTGCCGCACCTGCTAAAGCTAATGTTACCCCACTATAGTAACCTGTTACAAGAGGTGATAACAAAGAAATATGCAAACTGTTTAAGTAAAATAACTAACCTTGTTGCTAATTACAAAAATAACATAATCAAGCAGAAGCTAATGCACCTTTAGCATGAGTATAGAAAGAGATGAAATAAAGAAGATGACATTCATCTTTATTGAAACTGCAACGTTACACATGAAAAAGAGGAAGTAGGATCAACTTCTTTTCTATTCCTTCTTAAAAAGGAATAAACATTTCTTTGGTAAAGTAAGCATATTACCTAAAAAAATCAACCCGAATTGCCACCACCCAAAAAGAATGGATGTCATTGCAGCATGGAGGAATTTCATTGCAAAACAGTCATTAAACAAATGAAGCACAAATATTGAGTGGATTCGCTTTGAAAGACAAAACAAGTTAAGAGCAGCCACCTTGGAAACTGCAATACGTTTTAAGAACAGTAAATGCTAATAAAAAAAAAAGAAAGCACTAATAGAAGCTCTTATAAAGAATTTGTTGCTATTATTCTAGATCTTCGAATGGGTCATAGTTCACCTCATTTCTTCGATGTTGAGATAGATGCGGCCTGGCCTCTGCAGCTACTATGAAAGAAGCTATGGGCAAAGTTCAAGTAAAGTTGAAGTATGCCAAAGAAGTTCTAAAGTGGAAGAGAAATGGAACTAGTGATCGATATAAAAGATAAGAGAGTGCAATAAATGTACAGAAAGAAGCTTACCTATTTAATCTACCATTCTTTGTCTCGATAGAAATAATCTAGTATCGAAAGTTGAAGGATGTGATTTGCATTATGACCAGCTTAGTTAAAGCTGGATTCACAACTTCAAAGGGCCACCGGTCATCAGCTGTTGCACAAGTGAGTTTGCAATACTCCCCTTCATAGTGGTGCATGGTTGCATGGTGAGTGAAAAAAGAGAGAGAAGAAAATCATTAGTCAAACATTTAGGGAGTCAAATGTGTAGTAAAACATTTTAGGTCACTGGTTAATGTGCCACATCAACATTTCTTTATCCCATTAACCGATGTCAATGGAAAGTGGCCGATTTGTTACAAATCGATAATATTAGTGACCAATTTGTTACTTTTGAAACTTAAGTGAGGAAATCGAAAACGTACTCAAAAATTAAGGATAATTTGTGTAGTTTACCCTTAAAGAAATTCAGATTATGCAATTAAGACTATTCGTCTTGCTAAACTTAGTGAGTTTATATTTCAAGTTTGTAAAGATTATATTATATATTAGTTGAAATAATTGTTACAAAGTTTATTATTTAGGAATAAACAATTTTGCAAAATTTTAATTGAATGTCTCATTTTAATAACTAAACTATGAGAACAACACTTATAGTATCTATATGATAAGTTACATATAGAAATTATACACATCAAGCCAATAAGTTATACTCATATTTATAATTGGCTTATGGTCAAAAGCCATATATTTCCCATTATAAAATTTTTTGGTGTGCATTATATATTTATATTGATCCACTACAAATGCAGAAAGTTGATGTTTGAAATAGATTGGAAAAACATATATATGTTGAGTATGAGACTTGCTTTATTGAATGTTTTGAGATTTAATTATAGCATGAATTACCTATTATTTGTTCATTAGGGAGAGGATACACAACTGGATGAAAAGATATACAAATTACCATTTTAATTTGATCCTCGTACATAATGACGTAAACAAAAAGTTCATAAGATAATTCACTATGAGGGTAATCAAATCTCATAAACCAGCTGAAAATGCTCTAAATTCGAATTGAAATCCCATAATGAAAATATGTTAGAGCAAAAGAATATAAACCATGTCTGAAGCATGATAGTTGAATTAGTTATGGTGGTTAAAATTTTCGTAAATGAAAAGTAATATTAGATGGTCATATGCGGAGGTGGGTACTCCTGAAGAGATCCAAGACATAACTAATAATACAACTATAGAAGAGTTTCATTTAACTGAAAATAAAAAATGGAAATAATGAAGAGATCTCGATAAGTTATGTCATTACAAGATAGGAATGAAACTAAAATAGCAAAGTGTCGACAATGATTTTACAAACAAGATTTCTATCAAAGTAAAGAAATAAAAAGAAGATCTTGAATTGAAATCTATCCATAAGTATAAAATGAAAATAATTAAGATACATGGAAAAAACGCTATTCAAGTGAAGTTAAATCAACTTCCAAAACATGGGCAAGTAGTCCAAACACCTAAAGATGTAATGCAAGTGAGATATAAATGAGTAATCGTAAGATATATAATACGACTTGAATCATAGAAACTTTAACTTCATGATGGAAGCAATTACTTTATTACTCTGGCAGTTATGAAAAAATTTATAATGCGTCTAATGATTTGTGGATCCATAAATAATGATATTTATCCCATAAGGATTAAAATGCTAGAAACATTTAACAAATTCCTAAGAAATTTGCACAAATATATTTGCTTAAATATATAGATGGAATAACTCAATCTAAGTATTTATGATATATATGAATCGATGAAAGTCTACTTGCTCATATGTCTTTATAAAGACATAAAGACCAAATTATGATAATCATTGTATACTTTGAATTAAAACTCCTGAAGAGCTTTGAAATCGAATTCTTGAAGAATTTCAAAAGTATCTTAATCGTTTAAAGGAATACTTGAGGTAAAGAATCTTGGAATCAAGTTTTGTCTCTACCTGTAGATCGAGTACTTAAATTATATTAATTCAAAAGACAATACATTAAAGGAAACATATTTTTCTGAAGTTTCCTCCCTCATGATATTCAAAAGAAGAGTAGTATAAATATTTGATGAATATGTTCAAGTGGTAATTTGAAAACATCAATTCATTGATGTATTTTTTTACTTTAACATTTGAAATTTGTATTCAAAGTTGAGTTGTAATACTCAAAGATCTTATGTGATTTTATCATGAGGGGGAGTAAATGCGCGTTTTACTCTTTTTTTCCTTAACAAAGGTTTTGTCCCACTAAGTTTTCTTGGTAGGGTTTTTAATGAGGTAACATAATATGCATATTAAAGATATGTGTACTCTTTTTCCTTCATTAAGATTTTTTTCCACAAGGTTTTATTTTAGTAAGATTTTAACGAGACACATTATCTTCATAGACATCCAAGGCGGAGTATTATGAATATTTATTTATGTGGATGTCTATCTCTATCTTTTATCTCTATTTATAAGATATGGTTTTGATTACTTTATTATTAGGAATTTAATATCCATTAGAGTTAGAGTTCTATATGATATCTACTTATGCTTATAAATATAGAGTTCAGAGAAAATATTATATACAACTCAAATTGAGATAATAATACAATTCTCTTCCTTTACTGTTATACCTTTTCTTCTTTATGTTTGAGATAATAATACAATTATCTCCCTTTATTGTTTTATCTCTTCTTCTTTATGTTCTTATTGTTTCATTCAGATTATCTCATAACAATTTATAATATATATCTTTTTATTTTTGAATGGTTGAAAGGATAAATATATCATTTAAACTATTTTATTTTAAATTTTAAATGAATGATTTTGGTTAAATCATAATAATTAAAATATTATTTTAAAATTCAAATGTTAAAAAACATTGATAATATATTTTTCTTAAAAATATTTCATATTTAAAAATATTATTAATGAGTTATCTTGATTTTTTTTATTATATTTTAAGTTGATATATTTTTATATATAATAATATTAATAAGTGTAAATATAATTTAAATGTTATATTTTTAATTTACAATATAATGTCTACAATGAACGTTTTATCTTTTTAAAATACTGTTTAACAACAATCTCAAATAGTTAAATTTTAAATTGCATTTTAAAAAAAATTTAAATTTTTTTACAAGACATTTAAAAGTTAATTTTCAAAAATTATATCATAATAATTACATTTTAAGATAGAATTATACATTTATCCCGATGTTGCAGCTATGAAATACCTATAGAAGAGTAGGAAGAATGATATAGCGTGAGTCGCCTACGTTGCATGAGTTAGCTGTAGGTTGTTGGTTATTGTTAGCTCTAAATGATGAGTTGTAGGTTGTTAGAGATGGTTCTAGAACTATTTGCATATGTAGAGTGTTATAAATAAGGTGATGATGCATATTTGACAGCAATGAAAAAATATATTCTTGTTAGATTATTCTTAGTTTGTTATCATGGTATCAGTCGCTTGTGCTCAGGAATATGTGGTTGTTTAATTTGTTTTCCTGATGGCCAGTGGCGGGTCTCTTTCTGCTGGCTCTAGCACCGGTGGTTCCCCTGATTTTCTTGGTGGTAAGGTGTTTACCAATAAAAAGATTAGCATTATTCTTGATGACTTCAATTTTTTACTCTGAAAGCATCAGATTCTCTTAGCAGTACGGAGTCATAGGCTTGAAAAGCTTATCACCGGTGCTCTCCAGCCTCCGCCTGCTACAGTTCTTGGGGATGATGGGATGGTAGTTGAGAATGAACAATACGAGGTGTTTATGGCTTAAGACAGTGCCTTGGCCTCATGGCTGCTTTCTATCATTAGTTCTTCCTTCCTTCCTCAACTTGTCGGTGCTGAGACTGCCACCGATGTCTGGCAAACAGTGAATCGGTTCTTTGCAAGCAAATTTACCACCACGCTTATGAACCTCCACTACAAGCTTAAGACAATCAATAAAGGAGAACTTGGGATGTGAGCTTATATTTCTCAGGTTAAAGAAATCAATGATGCTTTTGCTGTTTTTGGAAGTCCCGTTTCAGAATTTGAGAAGATTGCAACTCTTCTTAACGGTCTTCCACTGGAGTATCGCCCATTTATTGCAGTTATCACTGCAAGTTGAGATCCATTTACACTTGAAGGCATCATTTCTGTTTTGATCGATGCTGAAACTCAACAAATTTTTTTTATCATTATGATAATGTTCATATAAGTGCTAATCTTGCTCATATTTCCCTTAAGTCCACAGATGATGATCAACTGGATAATTTTTCTACTTTCATGAACTATGGTCGAACCCATAATTTTAATGGTGGACATGGTCGAGGTCGCAGCAAACTTCAATGCCAGCTCTGTAGAAAAATCGGTCATCTGATTGATTGTTGCTGGTATCGGTTTAATAAAACCTTCATCGGTGTCTCTACTCAAGAAAACAAAGGTCGTTCAAACGATCAGTCCCCATCAGCTAATATATGTCGCTACAAGGACTCTCATGAATGTGGATGTGCAAATCAGGTTGTTGTGCTTTCTCCTAGAACTACTGGACGGGGTCGTGGAGCTATTGGTAGTGATATTCGTACCTGGTTTGTTAACTCAGCTGCTACTCACCATGTAACTGCTGATGAGGCTATCGTTTCTGATTGAACAGATTATACTGGTCATGGTAAGTTAATGATTGGGGATGGTAAGTTTCTTTAGATTTCCAAAACTGGTCATTCTACATTACCCACCTCATCTCGTTCTTTGACTTTATCTGATGTGATTCATGTTCCTTCTATAACTAAAAATCTTGTATCGGTTTGAAAGCTAGAGACAACCATGTCTTCTTAGAATTCCATTATCATGATTATATGGTACGCGATGATGGTTCTGGTGTTGTTTTGTTGTGCGGGAAGGAGGTCAATGGCTTATACGAGTTTCAGTCTAGTAATTCGTTGTTTGATGATTCTAGTCCAAAGGTGTTTGTTTCAAAAGGAGTTGGTGTTGATTATAGTATATGGCATGATCGTCATGGTCACCCTTCTCATGTTGTTTTACTTAAATTGAGAAATACATGTAATGATATTAACATCCTTGGTTTAAATAAAACGCCTCTTTCCTTATATGTTGCTTGTCAAATGGGAAAAGGGCATGCACTACCATTTACTAAATCTATAACTATTTATGATCGACCGTTTCAATTGGTTTTCACTGATCTATGGGGTCTTGCACCCATTCCATCCAATGGATTCAAGTACTACATCATGTTTGTTGATGCATACTCTCGCTATACGTGGTTGTATTTGCTCCGAGATAAAGGTCAAGCACTGCACTGTTTTCAATTATTCAAACAACTTGTTCATACACAATTTGGCCCTGATATACTTGTTGTTCAGAGTGATTGGGGCGAGGAGTATCACCCATTCACTCATCTTCTTTCACAGGAGGGTATTCAACATCGTTTTACTTGTCCTCACACTTTCCAGCAAAATGGTGTTGTTGAAAGGAAACACCATCATGTTATTGAAATGGCATTTACTTTATTAGTACATACTTCTTTTCCAATAAAGTTTTGGTCCTATGCTGCTATTATTGTTGTTCACTTGATCAATCGGCTTCCTACAAAAGTCCTCGATGGTTTGTCTCCATTTGAACTTTTGTTTGGAAAGAAACCCTCATATGATCACTTAAGAGTTTTTGGTTGTCGTTGTTTCCTGTATACTCGCCCATTTCAATCTAATAAGCTTGCTTTTAGATATGAACCATGTATTTTTTGGGATATAGTACTCAGCATCATAACAATCAGTGTTTGGAAAAAGGTGGTTTGTTGTATATTTCTCGACATATAATCTTTGATGAATGTATTTTTCCATATGCAGATGATGATATGCGTAGCATTGCGCCCCAGACTCTTTCGAGTTCAAGCAGGTCGTTATTTGTTGTTCTAGGTGTTGATCATCTTAGCAAAGCACCTGTTTCATCTTCCTTTGTGGCTTCTTCATTCACGGGTTCCACCTCACGAGTGAATTCAAGACCTGTAGAAGATCAATCTCATACTAGTCCTACTATATCTGCCCAAAGTCACACTGCTCCTTTGCCTGAAGACATTGTATCTTGTCCACCAGGTGAAGAATCTTATTCCATTGAAGATGAGGGTAATACCACACGTACTAATTTGGTTCATGATCCTTCTGTGGCTCCTAATAAATCCTATGTTATACCTCGGGATATTCAAAATTATCACCCAATGGTGACATGCAGCAAAGTGGGTATTTTTAAACTAAAGGTTCTTCTTTCTGCAACTGAATATACTGATGTTGCCACTAAACCAACTTCATTTTATCAAGCTTTTTAGTCGGTCAAATGGAAGCAAGTTGTACTTGATGAGTATAATGCATTGTTTCGAAACAAATCTTGGACGCTTGAACCACTACCCTCTGGTCGATTTGCTATGGGTTGTAAATGGTTATTTAAAACTAAGCGAAATGTAGATGGAACAGTAGCTTGTTTCAAATCTTGATTAGTAGCTAAGGGGTTTTTACAAACCTCTGGTTGTGATTTTGACAACACTTTCAGTCCAGTGGTAAAAGCTTCTATAATCAACGTGGTTTTTTCTATTGCCACTGCTCATGGATGGCCTCTGCGACATGTGGACATCAACAATGCCTTTTTAAATGGTGACCTTGGTGAAGATGTGTTTATGACTCAACCACCTGGCTTTGAACAATAGGGTGCTACTGGAGAAGTGTTGGTCTGTCATCTGCAGAATGCCTTATATGGTCTAAAGCAAGCTCCTCGAATGTGGTATGGTACATTGCATCGGTTTCTTCTTGATCTATAATTTTAAGAGTCACATGCTGATGCCACTTTGTTTGTCCATTGCATGGATGGAAGTCGTGTGTTCATGCTTGTTTACGTTGATGACATTGTCATCACTGGGGATTCATCTACAGTTATCGAAACGGTTGTTCAGCAGCTAGGTAAAAAGTTCACTTAAGGATCTCAGTTAACTATGTTATTTTTTGGGTATTGAAGTTACAAGGTATAGTGATAGACTTGTTTTAAAACAAAAAAAGTTTATCAAGCAGCTTCTTGAACTATCAAAAATGATAGGAGCTAAGTTTGTTCATACTCCTATGATTTTATCTCCAAAGCTTAAGAAAGATGCAGGGGAATCTCTTAGTGATGGACAACAGTTTCGGAGCATTGTTGGTGCCTTAATGTACCTCAATCACACCCGACTAGACGTTGCATTCAATTTACATCATGTAGCTCAGTACGTGCATAACCCATGCGAAGAACATTGGATAACTGTCAAAAGAATACTCTGTTATTTGGCGGGTACAATCCACTATGGTCTTGTATTTTATGCTAATAGTTCGACAAGTAATCTTGTTGCCTTTGCTGATGATGATTGGGCAAGTAATCCAGATGACCGCAAGTCAATATTAGGCTAGTGTGTATTCCTCGATAATAATCTAGTTTCATGGAGCTCAAAGAAATAAAAAATCGTGGCTCGTTCTACCACAGAAGTATAATATCGAAGTATTATTGACACTGTTGCTGAAGTTGTTTGGATTCAAACATTACTACGAGACATGGGTGAGAAGCAAGTTAAAGTTCCTGTTATATGGAGCGATAACACCAGTGCGGTGGCGATGAGTGTCAACCCTGTATTTCACGCTAAGTCAAAGCATGTAGAACTAGATATGTGTTTTGTGCGGGAAAAAGTAGCAAATAAAGAACTAAGTGTAAACTACGTTTCTGCATCTCATCAACTTGTTGATGGTTTGACAAAACCATTGTCAAAATTTACTTTTACTCTATTTCGTGACAAGGTTCAAGTTGTTAATGAAGAAACCATAGAGAAGTCGGAAGGATGTTGCAGCTATGGAATACCTATAGAAGAGTAGGAAGAATGCTATGGCACGAGTCACCTACGTTGCATGAGTTAGCTGTAGGTTGTTGGTTATTGTTAGCTCTAAATGATGAGTTGTAGGTTGTTAGAGATGGTTCTAGAACTATTTGCATATGTAGAGTGTTATAAATAAGGTGATGATGCATATTTGACAGCAATGAAAGAATTATATTCTTGTTAGATTATTCTTAGTTTGTTATCACCCAATAACTCTTGTAGTCTACCTGAAAACCCTCCAAAGTTTCAGCTATTCCATGTTGGGAAGATATAAAATAGTAGTACAAAACCGTAATATTTATGGTTAAATTTAGACAAACTACTTAGAGTTTTCAATACGAGGATTTAAACTGAAGACATGGTTTTATGCTTACTATGGTTAAATCTATAATACGTACGCAAATATTATTGTCCTCCCCATTGGTCTATTGGGTATTCTAAAATGAACTTTCATTAGTAAAAAAGTAAAGAGAAATAATAGAGGAAATGATTTATAGTGGGAGATGAACATTCACATGCATGGGATGTGTTGTCCAGTAGAAAAAGAGCTTTCTGAAAAAAAATAGGCCCAAAACGGAAAATTCTATGATACATGACCATGTATCGAAATATATTATTAATTTTAAAGGTAAATTTTTTAAATGGTCATTAAATTATATTAAAATACTTCTTTTGAATATTGAGCTTTAAAAGTTACATAATATCTCATTCAATCAATCCCTCAATTATATTACAAAATGAATATCACATCTTTAATTATCATTAAAGAGATAGCTTAACATGTTAAATTAATAAAAAAAATCTCATTCAACCCTCAATTAAAAATTAAAATATTCTGAAATAATAATTCTAAAATATCAATTTTAAAAATCCATATATTAAAAAAATATTTTTTTTAAAATTTTTTTGGAATTATTACTTAAAATTATTGAAAATGTATTTAAAAACAAAATCTTAGTCACAATTGAGGGAGTAAATGAGAATTTTTTTATTAATTTAATATGTCATATTAGCCCTTAACTTTAGTCGAGTGTCAATACATTTTTTTAACGAAATCTAAAATTTAATATTTATTTTATAATTTTTAAAAAGTTGAAAGTCTAAAAAGATCATTTTATTATATTTCAATAACGATTTATAAATTTATACTTGTACATATCAGTGTACAATGTAGACTCATCCGACCCACAACTATATGATTATATTAATCTTTATTAAATATAATCACAGTTGATATACGAATAAAATATATTCAAAATCTTCCAACAAAATAGGCATATCAGAGACAAATACAAGGTAGGATTATAGGGACAATATAAGAAACAGACAAAAACCATTTATTATTCTACCCTTTTGTAATCACTAAAAGGACAAATGTGAATGAAATTGGAAGAGTTATTATCCAAATTCCTCCCTTCCATGTTTTACTTTCGCCTCAATTGCATGTTTTTTTCCTAACATTTTTCTTTTGCTTTTCTAATTTGCCGCTTTCATTTGCCTGTTAAAGTTGATACTTTAATCATGATAACCACCTCCACCACCACTAGCAACGCCACGTTAGTTGGTTTCCACCCATCACGGCGGCTACTATTTATCAATCAATTAATATACGTATCAGAAAGGTAAAGTACTGAAAAAAAAAGTAAACAAAAATCAATAATTAACAACTTCAAACCCCTTAGAACCAGGCTTTTTAACTATTTCAAAATATATCTAAAATAAATAAATAAAGCGATAATGATGGAAAAATAAGAAAAAAAGGGAAGCATGCGAGGGATTGTTCACGAGTCTTTCTTTATGGCGTCATCAACATAGCTTGCATGTGAAAGCTCCTTTATCCATTCAAAGGTTCGATGACGAGACAAAGCTTGCTTTTTCTTCTTTTTATCTTCAATGGCGGCAACATGTGGTGTTGCTTTGTCTTTCTCACTGTTCTTGTTACTTTTGGTGAAGACTACGTTGTTCAGTGGAACTGTTTCAACTGCATTAACAGAACATGTACATCCGCTAAACAATCCCATTCTCTTTTCTAAGAACCCTATGTTCAAATCTTGCTGATTCTTTGCTACTTCTGCGCTGCCATTGTTAAGAACATTCTTGGTGCTCGAACTGCTTTTACTGCTATTACAGCTGCTGTTTCGGCTGACGGAATTTTTATTGCCATTGTTGTTGTTGTTGTTGTCGTTGCTGTTGCTACGTAGTTTCAAGTCTTGGAATTCAAGCTCCGGTGCTCGAACCAAGCCTAATCTGAAAAAATCCCACATCGATGATCTATGGTTTCGGCTGTTTGGTGTTCGGGTTTTGGACAATCTGATTTGTGGCTTGGGGCTCGGATATGTATTGAAGTTGTTTCTGATTTTGATGGCCTTTGGCTTGGGATTGGGACTTTCCATTCTCGCAGCCATTGAATTATTGCTGCTTGTTGTATACTGGCTGCTTCTAGTGCTGCTGCTACTAACACTTGTGAACCTACTTAATGAACCATGGTCCATGGACTCTGACCTCGACAAGCTGATGCTGGTGTTGTGGCTGTCTTGCCGGAACCCATTTATTCCACTGTCCGAGCTGACGGAGTGACGCAGTGGTAGAATTTGGCCTTTGAAGAACACTTCATCAGCTGCACACATCTCTGGTTTTATCGAAAGAGAGCCACCCCATGAACCAAAGTTGAAATCTTCTTTTGTTTGACTCGTTTGAGCCGGTTCACCATCTTCTTCTTGGACCACCTGGTTCTCTTCTTTAATCAAATTGACAGGCAAATCACACAGCGACAACGCTTCTTCTTCTTCCTCAGCTTCCCATTTTTGTTCATCACAATTTTTAATTACAGCACTCTCCATTGCTTTGTAACGCAGTACAACCTGGGATGAAAAAAAGGGTGGAGAAATGGGATTTATATAGAGAAAAAGAAGAAAGTAAATTTTGAATTTCAGAGAGATAGAGAAAGGGGGACAAGTGGAAGAAAAAGAAGTAGAATGTACTGGAAAAGTAGTAATAATAGAGAAACAAGAATGGAAATTTTACAAGTCAGAGCAGGCGAAGCAAACATGGTGGTGGCGGTGTTTTAATGTTTTGGAGTTGAAACAGAGGGGGGGACTATGAGGCCGGCCATTAGCCAAACCGAGGGGGGGGGGGCCTTAGATTTTATGCTTGAGTGGGGGTAAACCTAGAAGACAATCTGGCATGTAAACTTTATAGAAAATGTTAAAAAGTTGATTTATAATGATGACTAATCTCTAGGATTCCATTTAGTGAATCGAGTTCTTTTGGGTAGATTCACAATTTTAAAACTCCTTGAAATGACAAATGCTTTATTGAGATCGAGGGAGCTTTGAATTCGAAAGAGAGAATGTCATTCATTAGGTGTCTGATTTATGCCTTCGATGAGGAATGACTTGGATTGGGATGTAAGAGATTTTAAATTTATGGTCCACAACCAAAATTGTCTTAATTTGAGGATGTAAAGGCCAGAGTTGGCATTGATTATAAACCTCATTAATGTTGTGCCATATCTTTACAGTGATGTTTGAAAATTGAAAAGATTCTGCATGGAGTGCTTTTCTGAGACTCTTTTTGCATCAGTCTGCCGAGTTCAGTATTCCCATTAACACATCATTAATCGTCTTATATTATTTCATTTATCTTAAGATATTTTTTTACTATATTAAAGCGATTATAATATAATATATGTTCTAGATATTTTTAATATTTGATAATAAACACTTAAAGATTTTTGTTGTCATCGTTTGTGCTCGAATCTAAAATTTTTAAAATTAACAATTATTCTTTTAATCACTAAATTAATTTGATCCATGATCGCCAGATATTTTAAATTTATTTAAAATTTGATATACATTAATACTTTCAACATAATTTAATTAAAACATTAACTCTTAATAAAAATAAATAAAAACAAAACATTAACTGTACTGTATTGTTAGTTAATCCAAAACGATCAACGATGAATTCAGAACAATTTAAGGAGCCAATAGACTTCAAACAATTGGGCTCAATCTGTTCAAGAGTCCGTAATTGTGGACCAAGTCTCCCGTCATGGCAACACGTGGTAGGCAAAATTGGACCTACGTGCCATGTGATTTTCTAAACACGTATGCATTTCAAACAGTCCGCCGTGACTGTATCACTGCCCCCCCCCCTCCTCTTTCTCCGAACCGATACCCTCGTCTAGGGTACTCAAACTCTTGCAAGAAATACCATCAAGATAAATTCCTCAAATTTCGATTCAAAATATCTTTTAAAAAAGATGAAATAAAAACGTTGGTTGAAAATGTCCTTTTTATCTGTATTACTCCTTAACCGGAAAATTCCCTGTTTCTCAATTCAATCAAATCACTATAGCTACACTTTATGGTCTCTATTGTTGCATCCGAATTCCAGAACTCAGTGGTTCAGCTCAGGAGCTGGCTCCGCCACTCGGACTGAGTTCCCTGGCGAGAATGCGTACGGTATCTTAGGAGTTGCCGAGACCACTTCGTTCGCTGAAATCAAAGCTTCATTTCGTAAGCTGGCAAAACAAACACACCCTGACCTTGCTGAGTCGAAGAACGATTCATCAGAGTCTTCGAAAAATTTTGTCCGGATCCTCGCTGCTTATGAGGTGTTGTTGCGATTAGTACTCTCCCAAATTCAGTCCAATACTTTTGTTATGAATGTGTTTTTATCTTTTATTGATTTCGATTACTAGCTAAATTTGAAATATGAAAATTGGTAGCAATTTAATTGATAATAAATCGAACATATTCAATTCAATTTTATGAAATTTTGCTAAAAATGATTGCAGCTACGCTAATTGGTACCTTTTGAATCCCGTTTTAGTGTTGGAAAATGGAAATAGATAACATTAGAATCGTCTTTTGGTAGATTTAGGTTACATTGAATCATTCTTTTGTCAAAACAAAACATTGGAATTACTTTCAAATGTAATCCATTTTAAGAATTTAGAGAAAGAAGAGTTAAGGTACAGCTGGGAGATTGATTGTATCCTACTAATTGTATTATGGTAATGGACGTGCTTTATATTCTCTTATGGATGCATTTATAATAAATGGCATTCTAATGCAAGAGTGTTATCGATTTATGCTTTTATAATACAGACCATTCTGATGCATGAGTGTTATCAATATCGGGTTGCAGATTCTGAGAAGAGGGCGCATTATGACAGCTATCTTCTATCTCAAAGAATGGTTGTGCATAAACATTCTAGACAAGGTTCAACGTTGCCCCATATGACTATTAATAAGCAGATGGAAGTTGTTGAATGGTTAAAGTGGTATAGATTAACTATAAATGATATCGTGTCTCAAAGGAAAACAGTGGTCGGAACTGGCTATTTTGATGTTCTTGAAGCAGATTTTTATTCTGCGATACAAACAGCATATTATGGTCCTGTAATTGAATCCATTGATCTTCTTCCTGATCGATTTGAAGCAGAAGAAAGGTCTGTGTATGAAACTACGGAGGTACTGCACTTGGTTTCAGGGCGTGATCTTTTTGGGATGGTTTGCCTGGTGGATAGGGTTCCTGAGTTATCTTTTGCCTATAATGAGAAATTGACTTCTTCTATGTCTTCAGCTTCAATCATGTCTCGGTCTACCCAAAATTCTAGAATCTGCATGAATGACAAGCATGACATCCATGGTGGAAATTCTCAGATTCGAGTAACAGATATAAAAAACCATGCATCTGATGCATATAGGGATTTGGAGTTACATGTGTCTGGAAGGGTGGTAGCTGTTGCCACCAGAATCCCTCCTAAAAGCTGTTTTGGTGAAACACAAAATGAGGATGTTGAAGACCTCATCCAAGTTTTTCTTACTTCAGATGATGATTCTATGCCTTTCAGTCAAGGATTGGATTGTAAAGTTAGATCCCGAGTTTTGTTGGGAAAAATAACTGGACTTGGAACCAGCCCAGAAGAGGGATCATGTTTTGTTTACAATAGCAATGGTTCAAAAACCCATGTGATAATGAAACATAGGACATTGCTGGTTTGTAATTATGTTCTTCTTAAATCCTATGCCATTTTGCTCCTATCCTTTTTATAGATGCATAGCTTTGGCTTTTAGTATATTTAGACAATCTTTGCTGGCCTAATTTTTTTCTCTTTCTTATTTTCTTAAGTAATTTTGTTCATAGAAAGTGCTGCATGTACTATATAATTGATGGATCTGCATAATCATTTACGTATCAATTCCCTTTTGATTTGCTTTTCTTTTCCAGGTGAAGCATATGCACTGGTATCGAGTGGGAGAGGAAGTTTCTGTTTGTGAGTGTAGATGTAGTAGAGCTTGGTTACCATCTAGCAAGTAAGCTTCTTCTTTCCTTTTCTCTTTTTAATTGTAAAATAATGTTTAAAACCAATGCCTGGTTTTGACTATTCTCACATTAGCATTCCTTTTTTGTAGCTAAATGCAATTGTTATCATTTAGAAAGCCAGGGTGACTATAATAGTATTTTTTTTTATTCAGTAGATTGGATGTTTCATAATTTAGAATAAATCCGGTAGATTTCATTTATTGATTTTTACACTACTATTCTCTTTAGAGAAAATCGCCTCAGTGACCAAAAAAAAGTTATAATATACGATTTTAACCAACTTTTTTTGGATTTGCCAAAATGACCAACAAAATCGCAACGCGAAATAAAAATCGCAACGCGATCCCCAGAATCGCAAATCAGTTTCCAGAATCGCAACGCGATTCTTGAAAATCGCGATGCGATAGTACAAATTCGCATTGCGATTTTCCATAATCGCAACGCGAATATGAAAATCGCAACGCGAACACATAAATCGCAACGCGTATCCGTAAATCGCAACGTGTATCCGTAAATCGCAACGCGTATGGGTAAATCGCAATGCGTATCCGTATATCGCAACGCGTATCCGTAAATCGCAACGCGTATCCGTAAACCGCAACGTGTATCCGTAAATCGCAACGCGTATCCGTAAATCGCAATGCGTATCCGTAAATCGCAACGCGTATCCGTAAATCGCAACGATAATCCGTAAATCGCAACGCGTATCCGTAAATCGCAACGATAATCCGTAAATCGCAACGAGAATCTGTAAATCGCAACGATAATCCGTAAATCGCAACGAGAATCTGTAAATCACAACACTGAAATTTTGGGTATATAACACTGAAATCATAAACTAAATCCCTAAATCGCAACTCATTCCATCTCCATCTATCACTCTCTCCGGCGACATCCGTTCCTATATCCAACGACATCCTTCCCCATCCGGCAACAGGTCTTAGTTTCGCATCTCGTTTGTTTAGTTACAACCATGAAATCATCTAATGTTGATCATGTTTGGATAGATTTGTGTTTTGGAGGGTCATGGGATAATGTTAATGGTGTTTTACAATATATGCCTTTACCCATAAATCTTCAACTAAAATTGTCTTTACAAAAGTTAACTTATGAAACTCTAATGCTACGTGTTTCAAATAAATTGAATTTAGAGCCCCTAAGTGGATTTAGGCTATCTTATCAGAGAAATGGTAAAGTTTATTTGTTAACCGACAATGAAGATGTTGAACGATTCATTGCTTACATTAGTGTTTCACAAGATGATGTTACATTGTATGTTGTTGAACCTAGAAGTAGTATTGTTGGGTCAGTAGCGGGTAGTAATCAACTAAGTTTTTCTCAAAACCCACAACCTTTCTCTAATCCAAATCCCAATCAACTTTCAGC
The DNA here is from genome assembly GCF_006381635.1 of Hibiscus syriacus. NCBI lineage: Eukaryota > Viridiplantae > Streptophyta > Magnoliopsida > Malvales > Malvaceae > Hibiscus > Hibiscus syriacus. The sequence goes on from NW_024062608.1 coordinate 2,067,526, forward strand.
ACCAAATTCCGGTTTTCGTATTGACCAGTTAGACGATGATGAGCCAACAGAAAAAATTGTGAGTACTAGTCAGTATTCGAAATTTGGTCTTGGTCAATATCCGGACTTTGATATTGGTCAATACACGGATTTTGATGATGTTTCAGAAGAAGAAACAGACCATGCGTGTAATGATATTGATATTGGTCAATACCCGAATTTTGATGATGAACAGCCGTTGCCGAAGAATGTAATGTTGATGATAATGAGGAGGAAGTTACGACTGTGAATGAACATGTTGAACATCCATTCTGTAATTCATATAATCCTGAAGAAGAAAAAGAAGAAGAAAAAGTCCCCGAAGAAAAGAAAATGCCACGGGCGTATAACTGGAATATGCCAGAATTACTTCAGATACCGGAAGAAGAGTTGATAAAGAAAGCAGTTGATTGTTACACAAAAGTTATTCGTATCAAGAAAGATGATTGTTTTGATACAAAGGAAGACTTGAAGATAGCTTTATATACGAAATGTGTGGAAGATGGCTATCAACTAAAAGTTAACAAATCAAGCAAAGATCGTTTCGAAACAAGGTGTATGATTGACAAAACTGTACGTGGCGTATGATTGCAAAGAGAATAAAAGATTGCAAATGTTTCAAGTTAGGACTTTTATTGATAACATACATGTTCAAGAACCCAAGTTTTTCCTCACCATAGACAGGCAAACAAAAAGGTGTTGGGTGGTTTTCTGGCTGAGTTAATGTTTTTGAATGGCAGGGTATATCGGGGACATGAAATTATGACTGACATGAATGCTCGGTTCAAGATTAGTATATCATATTCTCAAGCTTGGAGAGCCAAATGTTATGCCTTGGAATTGTTGAGGGGGTCGCCAGAAGCATCGTTTGCCCAACTGCCGGCTTATTGTCACAATTTAAAGCTGAAAAATCCTGGGTCGGTAACTCATATCAAAACAGATAGAGATGGACGCTTTGAGTTGCTGTTTATCGCCATTGGTGCTACGGTTAGTAAATCAATATAATTTTGTTGACTCATTTTTGTTAGTTACATGCATTTCACATTTAAATGATTATATTTCTTGTGTATATTATTTTGTAGATTCGTTCGTTTATTACTTGCATGCGCCCAGTTATTATAGTTGACGGAGCACATTTGAAAGGTCGATACCTTGGAGTAAACTTATTAGCAGTAGCCATGGATGCTAACAATGGGATATTGCCAATAGCTTACGGGTTGGCAAATCTGAAACCTCTGATTCATGGACATGGTTTATGGGGCATCTTAGGGATTGCATAGGTCCTATTAGCAATCTGACAATCATATCCGATAGGGCAAACTCAATTGACAACGCTGTTAGAAGGTGTTTCCCAGATGCTTTTCATGGACTTTGTGGTGTTCATTTGTATAGAATCTAAAATCAAGGTCTGCTGGTATAAAAAAGCACAAATGGACATACTGGAAGGCTGTAAAAGCTTATCGGGAAGTGGATTTCAATAAGCATATAAATTGTTTAAGACGTGTTTTGCCTCAGTGTGCTCAAACACTAGAAGATGTCGGGTTTGAAAGATGGTCAAGAGTACATCAACTTGGAGCAAGATATGGTTTCATGACGTCTAATAGTGCAGAATCAATCAACGCTCTAAGTCGTCATTCCCGGAAATTACCCATTACTATGTTAATGGAGTTTTTTCGAGCCTCTATTCAACAGTGGTACTACAAGAAAAGAAACCATGCAGGTATTATTTCTTTGAATTCGTAACTTATCATATTTATATATTTTACTAAGTATTGTTTATTTAAATTTACAGGAACATTGGAACATCGTGTTACACCATGGACTGAAAAAAAGATAACGAAACGTGTTGTGAAGTCAACGTCATGGAGAGTTGAACCATGTTCAAACACTTTGTTTCAAGTACTGGATAATAACTTAAATGGGCTAGTCGATCTAAATGCAAAGACGTGTAGTTGTATGAAATGGCAAACATCTGGTTATCCGTGTGGCCATGTTATAAAAGTTGCTCTTCATTTAAACCAAGATGATTCAAGCGCATACGCTATGGATTGCTACACTACAGAAGTTTATCGACAGACTTATGCCGAGATTGTCTACCCTATTCCACATCCTTCTGAGTGGGACATACCAGATGACTTACAAACAGTTTTGCCACCAGCCATGGACAGAAGGCTACCTGGCCGACCAAAAAGTCACGATCGTATACCGTCTAAGGGTGAAGAGAAGAAGAGATCGACATGTAGTCGGTGCAAGGAAAGTGGTCATACAAGGTTGACATGTGGATCACCAGTGCCATCAAAATCATCTTTTCCTCTACCAAAATATGGATCCTCATCAAATCCAAAGCTCATATGGTGTGAACTTTGTATTATGTAAACGTTGTTATTCAGTTGTATTATGTAAACGTTTTAACATTTAACATTTTATGTGTATTATGTAAACGTTGCCATCAAAGCTCATATGCAAACGTTGTATTATGTGGATTTTATGTGTGAACTTTTAACATTTTCAGTTGAATTAATGACTCAGGCCAACCATTTTGACTTAACCAACTCTTGTTATTCAGTTGTTATCACTATTAGGCATGCATTTGACTATCGCAACACGGAAAATACAATCGCAACGCGAAATGAAAATCCCAACATGAAAATCGCAATGCGGAAATGAAAATCGCAACGAGAGAATCGCAATGCGAAATGAAAATCGCAATGCGAAATGAAATCGCAACGAGAGAATCGCAATGCGAAATGAAAATCGCAATGCGAAATGAAAATCGCAACGAGAGAATCGCAATGCGAAATGAAAATCGCAATGCGAAATTAAAATCGCAATACGAAATGAAAATCGCAATGCGAAATGAAAATCGCAATGCGAAATGAAAATCGCAACGAAAGAATCGCAATGCGAAATGAAAATCGCAATGCGAAATGAAAATCGCAACGAGATAATCGCAATGCGAAATTATAAACGCATTGCGATTTTCATTTCCGCATTGCGATTTTCATTTCGCATTGCGATTCTCTCGTTGCGATTTTCATTTCGCATTGCGATTTTCATTTCGCATTGCGATAGTCATTTTTGCCTTCAACATAATGCAGATTGAAATCAACAAAATCAACCATTACATTTCAATCAATTAAACAAGCACAAATAAGAATTATGTTCGCATCAATTACACAAATCAACTTTTACAAATCATCTTTTACAAATCAATTAAACAATCAAAATTGAATCAACTTTTACAAATCATTAAACAATCAAAAACAATCAATTAACTATTGAATCAACTTTTGCAGCTCGACATCATTTTCACGCAGTTCACTTCTGAGATTAACCTGCAGAAACCAAACATTTGTTCAAACACACTTTCTACGCAAATTATTGAATTCTAATTACTTAACCAAACATTTTCATTTATAAGTATATAAACTTACCAATTGTTTATGGACATTTTTATAACGCGGATGCAGGTAGGCAGCGTCTCGTATATATCGATTTAGCCATATAATGCCGAAACCACAAGCCTACTGCAGCTTTATCTCTATCGGTGGGAGGTAGATACTTGATGCTTCCCGTCGTCAAACGCTCCAACGCCAAGCATACGAGAGGACCACAATCTCCTCTGGCTCCGCTCGTTTGTTGTGGCGCGGTCTCGTCTCTAATAACTGTAATATTGAGCTTCTTTGGCTTCTTGTTTCCAGAACGAGTCCAATAATTGATCGCATCCAAGAATTTAGCCAAATGAGAGCTCCATCCCTTAATAACATCTCTTAAATCAGCCAATGATATGTAATTTATCATGCTGTCATACACTATTGTCTTAAGGGATGGGAGCTGAAGCTCGACGAAATCCAATGTTTACGTTCCAAACAGGGATAAACACCTGCAATCATAAGTAATAATTCATTCATTTGCGCACTTATTTCATAAAACCTTTAAACTCAATCTAAAATAAATACTAACCTTATCGACCTCCCACCATGCAGGATAAAGTTTAGCTTGTCCATTGCCCAAATCAAATGATTCATCTCGTGCATTCTTCAAGTGAACGGCGTGAAAAGACGTCGGCATTATTGTATATCGTATATTTTATTTTTCTTAAGTTTTCTTATTATTAGAAGACGTGTCACCCACGCATCGATATGCTGTTTTACAAAAAAGACATATATTAGTGACTTACATAAATTTAAAAAAAAAATTAATCAAATTGAAATATAAGAAAATATAAGACTTACCCCCCATCGAAATAGCCATTGTCTTCGACCCCTAATAATACGCCCCACCAAGGCCGTTCAAGCAACAAAAGATATCATCGGTGAGCTTGCATATGTCAGTGAAACACCCCTTGCTCCGCTCATGTAGATAAAAATCAACTGCGGTCTTAGCCCAAAGGGTGTTATCCAAAATTGTGTCCGTAGTTGTTCCCTCTCCTCTTCAGATACCGGTATGGTACTGGCCGGTAACTCATACGAGAGCCAACTCTCATCCATCATGTCCGGAACCGGTGGGGGTTTCTCAATACTTCGATATATTACCCCATGTGAATCGGGCTCTGGAATGGTGGGAGGGACCTCTTCAACGATGACAGTTGCCTCTTGAACGGTGGGAGGGGACTCTCGAGGAATGATATGGGGGCCTCTTCAACGATAGGAGTGGACTCTTGAGGGATGACAGGCGAGTCGGGCTTCTTCTTGCGGTGTCTTCGCACTATTGGGGTGTACGGAGACTTAATAGCACGTGCACGCTGTCTGATGCGTGAACTCCGTCGTGCAAGCATAACCCGACGTAAAGCATCCACTCTATCGGGCCGCTAAATAATTAAATACAAAATCAGTAAATAAACAGACATGATATTTAAACAGTGAAAACAAAGACAAATATGTTTCAAACTGCATTGTATTCACCCAAGTCATTATTCTATCATAGTTCACAAAATGCATCAGATAACAAAGAAAAATATGTTTCAAACTAATACCCTGAAGTTAGTATTTGTCTTTGATTTGTCTATTGGTTGAAGTAATGCAATCCATTCAAGTTTCAATTTGCAGAAGAAGAATAGTTTACTTTCGCAACACGAAACTTAAAATCGCAACGCGAAACCAAAATCGCAACGCGAAATGAAAATCGCAACGACAGAATCGCAACGCGAAATGAAAATCGCAACGAAAGAATCGCAACGCGAAATGAAAATCGCAATGCGATTTTGGTTTCGCGTTGCGATCTTGTCGTTGCGATTTTGGTTTCGCGTTGCGATTCTGTCGTTGCGATTTTCATTTCGCGTTGCGATTTTGGTTTCGCGTTGCGATTTTAAGTTTCGTGTTGCGAAAGTAAACTATAAATTCTTCTGCAAATTGAAACTTGAATGGATAAATTTACTTTCAACCAAAAGACAAAACAAAGACAAATACTATTTCACAGTGTTAAAGAATACACAGTTTAGCAGAATTGGCAGCAACCGAACAAATTTACTTTCAACCAAAAGACAAAACAAAGACAAATACTATTTCACAGTGTTAAAGAATACACAGTTTAGCAGAATTGGCAGCAACCGAACAAATTTACTTTCAACCAAAAGACAAAACAAAGACAAATATATTTCACAGTGTTAAAGAATACACAGTTTAGCAGAATTGGCAGCAACCGAACAAATTTACTTTCAACCAAAAGACAAAACAAGACAAATACTATTTCACAGTGTTAAAGAATACACAGTTTAGCAGAATTGGCAGCAACCGAATAAATTTACTAAGCAATCTAAGTGAAATGGCTAATCTAAGTGAAATTACGAGTAAATTTATCATTAAGTTAAATATGGAAAATCTTAAACTTACCTCGTTGCGTAGAGTATGAACCTCATTCTGCAACGATACTATCATCTCACGTAGAGCGGCAACCTCACCACGTAAAGTTGACACCTCCACACGCCATGCACCATCGTTATCGCGTAGAGTACCGATCTCCTCACGCAAGGCATTGACCTCATCACGTAACTCCCTTGACTCATCCCGTTGAGGTGGAGGTGGAGAACAGGGAGATAGGAGTCGTGGCATCTTTGCCGGTCGCCTATCATGAGGTGATGGTGGAGAAGAGGCTCGATGATGTGACGGGATAGGTGATGGCTCTCGTTCTAGAGGTGTATAGTCGTCACGATCGGGTGATGGCTCTAGGTGAGGTGATGGCTCTCGAATTGGAGGAAGTGGATGCTGCTCATCATCCGTGCCATCAAAAAACTCTGACTAGCTTGCCACCAATCAGTGGCAAGCTCTTCCTCCGTGGGTGACAGTCTTTGTAATGGAATGTTGGCCTCCTAAAATATAAAAACTCAAACAAAGTTAAACGTCTACTATTAATAACTTGTTTATATATTATATGAAAGTATTTGTGTTAACTTACATTATTTATTGTGGCATATGGTATTAAGTCTTCCCAATCCAACAGAGTTTTCCTCTTCCAGGAAATAGCCCTGGGAATATCATTTGACGTTTTTATTGCATATGTACGCATGCTGGGGAAAGCCTCGAATATCCAAATCTACAAACAATATAATAACAAAATTAGTAATTGTTAAATAATTAATTATAATTTTAGAAACATTATATAGAAATTCTTACCTTAAAGGCCCAAACAAAGCCTGACAAAGTGTATTTGGACCCATCGCCCCGCAAACTTTTGCGGTCATCAAAGGCAGACGACAACTTAGTCCAGGTAGCTTTCCATATATACGAACCCCACGGAAACATTCCATGCATTCAGGTCCTCTACCAATATTATTAGCTCCCGATGAATAGGTTGTCTGGCCTCTCTGCCTAAAAAGCCGGCATACACAAGTAGTAGAAGGCATACTCGGACAACATCGACGTCTTCCATCCGAGTGAAACCAGCTTTCTTATTAAATAATTTCTTCAGGTCGTCGACATGTAGGTTCGGCTTCTCCATTGACTCATCCGGAAAAACCCGGGATAACCATGATGGGCGGGCGATATGACGAGTGTACCGGCCTACATCATCGTGTCCGAATCGTAGACCAGTGATTAAGCAGAACTCCTTCCGCCCAAAGCAAGTATACGCTGGTGGAAAATGAAACCATATCTCTTCCTCACCACGTTGTATACTGTCGGGTAGATTTGATGTCATGGTCTGAAGCCACAAATGGGTCAAATTAGCATCTCCACCCGGATGCTGTACTCTCAGCCATGGCCCGAAGCAGGTTTCCTCAAACAATTGTCTTTGAGCAGGTGAAAGCTTCTTTGCAATTGTAGTGGCCAGGCTGACTTTATTTCTCAAGGTCAATTGAGCCGAAAAAAATTTCTACAAAAACAATAAACATACCAAGTTAGATATACCAAAAACTACACTGTGAAGATATACCAAAAACAATAAACATAAAAAGTAGTAGTTTATTCTTGAAACTAAAATTTGCAACACTGTTTTGTCTTTTGGTTGAAATGAAAATCGCAACGAGAGAATCGCAACGCGAGATGACAATCGCAACGAGAGAATCGCAACGCGAAATGAAAATCGCAACGAGAGAATCGCAACGCGAAATGAAAATCGCAATGCGATTTTGGTTTCGCGTTGCGATTCTCTCGTTGCGATTTCCATTTCGCGTTGCGATTCTCTCGTTGCGACAGTCATCTCTCGTTGCGATTTTCATTTATCTCGTTGCGACTCTTCTGCAAATTGAAACTTGAATGGATTGCATTACTTCAACCAAAAGACAGAACAAAGACAAAGACAAATACTAACTTGAAAATCGCAACGAGAGAATAGCAACGCGAAATGAAAATCGCAACGACAGAATCGTAACGCGAAATGAAATCTAAGTGAAATGGTTAATCTATTATTGAAATGACCAGTAAACTTATCATCAGTTTCAATATGAGAAACCTACAATAATGCAAACATTTCAAAATAAAAATAATTAAAAAAACTAACCCTCGGAGGTTGATTTCCATTTCTGAATATTGTGAGGGATTTCTGACCGTGAATGGTTGTGAGGGATTTCGCCGGAGATGGGGACGGAAATCTTCGGAGATGGGGACGGATTTCTTCGCCGTAGAGAGTGAGAGATGGAGATGGGACTGAGTTGTGATTTTAGGTTTTAGGTTATGAGTTGCGATTACGGGATTTTGTCTTAATATTCTTTTTGTAATTTGAAAATAAAATACGCGTAGCGATTATAATGGCGCTTTAAATATCGCGTTGCGATTTACGGATACGCGTTGCGATTTTATGTATTATCGTTGCGATTTACGGATACGCGTTGCGATATACGGATACGCATTGCGATTTACCCATACGCGTTGCGATTTACGGATACACGTTGCGATTTACGGATACGCGTTGCGATTTATGTGTTCGCGTTGCGATTTTCATATTCGCGTTGCGATTTTTGGAAAATCGCAATGCGAATTTGTACTATCGCATCGCGATTTTCAAGAATCGCGTTGCGATTTTGGAAACTGATTTGCGATTCTGGAAACTGATTTGCGATTCTGGGGATCGCGTTGCGATTTTTATTTCGCGTTGCGATTTTGTTGGTCATTTTGGCAAATCCAAAAAAAGTTGGTTAAAATCGTATATTATAACTTTTTTTTGGTCACTGAGGCGATTTTCTCTTCTCTTTATCTTATCTTATCTGTATCTTTCTTTTTGATTGTGTTTTACTAAAGAGGTTAAGGTCGGTGATCTGTAGTAGATGTGTTTATATCGAGGGAGATTATGTGATTCTGCAACATATTTGAAAAAAAATGAACTCCAACTTGTGTCATCATGCTTCCTATGCCCCTTACAAAACCATCTTAATATGTGGTTGACTTTTAAGGCTGGTCTTCTATTATTTCTCGAATATTTCATTTCATTTTATTTTCAAATCTGTCTAATTCTATCTAACTTTCAGCTGCAATTCATTTTCCCATTGTAGCTTTATTAGGGATCTAGGTTGAGCTATCACTTTGTTTTCTATTTAGGTCTGAGGTTTGATCTTGTTACGTGATACTTCTACTTTTTGTTGTTTTGAAAGCTCCATTTTTGTGAATTACAAATGCATTTTCAGGTTTTGAGGCACGCATGTTGATTAGATGTGCAAACTCTAAAGTCTGGTTAGATTATAATATTTTGTCATTTGGCAACAGATTTTGGTTATTTGAACCTCGTTGTGGAATGCATGACATTGGTGGTTGGTACATTGAAACCTTTGGCCGAGATAAGAAAGGCAGGACAGTCCCATCCCAAAGATACTGGGATGGGGTTGATGCAACTGAACAATTTGATGTGTAAGTACGCTGTGCACACACATTATTTTGTCACTTCCCTCAGGCTTATACGTGAAAAAAATGAACTAAATAACTGGATGGTCTAATTATTAACTATGATGGGACCAGAATATTTTTTATTGATTAGATGAAGCTGTAGTATTTTGAATTATACAAGAACTTCAAAATCCAGCAGTGGCCTAAATTGCTTGCAAAATTAATTTTAACTGTATCTGTCCAAAATGAATTTTCAAATCTGTAGAAGATTAGGGTATCATTTCTTTTGTTAATCTCTTTATCATTTCTTTATCCTTTAATATTGTCAGCCAGTTCTTTTGCTGTACTGATCATAAACCAGTAGAAACTGTCTCAACCTTGATTTTCCGTTCTCAAATCTCAATTTAATGAAGATGCCAGCATGATCAAGGCTGGTTCTGTTTGTGCTAGTATACACGAGTCTTCATCCCAAATCTTCCTCGAGATCCTGATGATAAAACAGCCCGGTTGTTGCTTTGATACGAAACTATATAGTAAGTTCATTCTCTGAATTAAGTTTTGAAGTATCTTACTTTGTTATTAAACTGTTCCAGGAGACTCCATCCAGCTATGTATTTGCTTGCCCTTGCATATAGGACACTAGATATCGAAGATGCAAAAATAAGGAAGCAAACAATTTGGAAAGTTGTTGGAGGAAAACTATTTAGAATCCTCAGTTTGTACAAGAAGCTTGTTTAGGATAATTACCTCCTTGGGATTGCGAGTATGCATTATCCTTGGTTCAAATTTCTTGGTGAAAAATGGTCAAGGGGTTGCAATTTATATTTGGCATTCAATTTTTCCGACCATAGTGAAACGTCATGCAAGTACTGGGAAAATGAAGATATCGGAAGTTCTCATTTGGATGTACGAAGAAAATGATTCCATTGTGTGCCATTTATGTATCTTATTCAGATAATTAGAATGATCTGTGTCTACTATTCAGACCTGTTCGCTCTACTTCATTGTCAGCACTTGAATATGCCATAAAAGGTAAAAAAAAAACTTCAAAATCTTTCAGACCAGTAGGACTTGTGAGGTATCACCATGATATTCCTTGAATCCTCATTCCAAATGCTGATATCTGAAAGAGAAGAAATTGCTCATACTCATTGTGCTTCGCCTGCTAGTTTTGATCAGATGGTAGCAAAAGGGAGCTGATGGCATATTAAAATGTCGAGGAATATAATCTCCTATGCAGCTCTATCTCTGGTTTATTTTCCTATGCTACCGGTTTAGAGATTAATGTGGCTAATTCTGCTTAGCCATTAAATATAATCTCTCTTATATAGTGCGTGCATGTGTATAGGTATGCTATAGATTTGGATTCTGCTTCTTTCTTGTTTCTTTGCACTTTCTTCATTTCTTGAAATAATAGGAGAAAATCTTGGCATTTGCAACGTTTATAGTTACTATACTTGGATTCTGCATCTTTTTTGGGGATCTGCCATTGATTTTACTAGCTGAGGTAAACTCCTCAAAATCAAATCACAACCTTTTTACCTGCGTATTTCGTGTTATATACCTTGGTAAATCGTGGCCTGCACAAGAACCCAACTTCTCCAAGCAATCAGCAGCTGCATTATTTCCCTTGTGCGCATGTTTAACAGGAGCATCCCATTGTCTTACAAGGAGCTCCTTAACACTACTCGCCAAAGAGCCATCGGGACAGTCACCTTCGTCCCCATGCAGTTGTACAACCTGCAGGCTGTCGGTTTCCAAAATACAGGAAAATTTTATCACTACTTTTTAATATACCAAGGTAACTGTTGATGAAAAAATATGAATAAATTATACTCTTTTATTATTTCAGTGCTTAAAGTAATTTTTGTTTATTTGTTATATTTTTAACTGTATTATTTCGTTAAGGCCATAAAAAAATTATTGTCAGATATGTTGCGCTTATAATTTTTTTAAAAAAAATTTTAAAAAAAATTAAAATTATATTTATTAAAAAAATTTAATTTTTTCTAAAGTTTCAGGAAAAACTTAAATTCTTAAATTTTTTTATTTTAATTCTTACCGTAGACGCTTGCCATCAATCAACTGGTCGAAACTCCAATGTCGAGGATCAGTTAAAACCCTAAAGATGCGGACCGGCCGAAACAATAAACCTTTGCATCATCAATCCTGCATGAAAGTAAGCAAGCAAGCACGAAAATTTACTGCTTAGCATAACCTCAAACCCACAACAACCTCACCCCCACGAGTCACGACATTGAATTTATCATTTTACAGGACTCTTTGAGATTATTATTGATTAGGGTTTAGAGATTGAATATTTGAGATTTCAGTGATTTAAGATTTGAAGTTTAAGAATTTGAAAAATTACCAGGTTTAAGGTGACAATAAAGGTAGTGATCAGTCAGAAGGTGGGTAACGATAGATGGGTGATCGTTCTGCGATAAAGATGGTGACCGAAAATTATCAATAGTGACAATAAAAAAGATTAGAATTAACAATTTTAGTCCTAAACTATTGACTAATCAGGGGCGTTATTTTATATCCAAAGACGGTTTTCAAGTTTTTTTTTTTTAAAAAACATCAATGGGATGAAGACTTTGGTGACAACATCTCGATTAAAAATAAAGGTGAACTTGAGGAAGGTAGTTTATTCTTTGAACTGGAATCTTATTCTCCAAGTTTCAAGAGTGTTTGGCTTTCTTGATCGGTTTATACATTGGATTTCAGAATGTTCACTCATTTTAAATTTCCTATGTCCTAAATGGTGGCCTTATGGGGTACATATATGGGCAAAAAGATTTAGATAGGGATCCTTTGTCCCCTATAATTCATTCATGATTGGGATGAATATTCTCTTAGGGAATGTTAAACATGGTGGAAAATGGGCGATTTTACCGAAATATCAACCTGACAATAATAATTACATGTCAAACACTTTTTCTCCTAATTTTTGACAAGGCACAGATCACCATCCACACCTTTTGTCCGAGCTGACACCACATAAGGGAAGGCTCAAATCATCATCCATGCCTTAGAATTTTAAAAAAATATTTTTTAAAAAATTAAAAAAATAAAACTATTGGGACTAATATCATAATTTAAGATATATTAGTTTCATGAGTTGAAAAACTTAATGGGGTTAGCTTATATAGGCATATTGAAGTGTTTATGTTATGTTTCTTGACAATGTGGGATAAAAGTTCAAATGTGTATTTCTTGAAAATATGTTTAGGTTATGTTTCGATGAGTTGCCTTATATCGTTTTCATTACAATTTTTTTCAATTATATACATATAAATATAATAAGAAGTTGATAAATTATTATTTGTTCAATTTTTAAGTTACCTTAAATCAACCCAAAAAATAAAAGTGAAAAAACAATTGGGGTATGATCTCTTCTTTCAAATGTAAAACATGAACAAATTATCATCAAGATGTTTTCATGCTAACATGAACAAAGATCTACACCTGCTCTCCCTATTACCATCTCTGTATTAGCTAAAAAGATTTGATACTTTCAAATAGATAATATATGAAATAACACTCAAAAGTCGACCTTAACAATTGAAAGAGGTAAACAGGATTTCTGTAGTATGTAAATTGAAAAATATAGAAATAGAAATTAATAGTGGCATAAATGCTACTGAATATCAGTAGAAGTCACCATTAGCATCTTTCATTTAGTCATTTTCAATAAAAAATTAAATCCTTTTTCTTCTGGATGGAAGAATCCAGCAGTTTGTAGTCTTCTTTTCTTTACAAACTGTTATACAAATTAATATAGCATTTCAGGACATTTTTTTATGTTCATGCAAATCCTGCCAGTTGCCTTAAGTTAGACGGTTAGCTCCCTTTTCTCAATTTTTCCCCCAAAAAAGGATATTGCATTGCAAGGTACATATAATATTCAAGCATGTAAATACTTAATCCGTAAAAGGAAGTTCACATTCTAATACTTCAGTAAGGGCTAAAGACAGAAAAATAACATATTTAAGTCTACAAACTAGCACTTGAAATACATTATAAAATATAGCACTTGGTTACTATCAATCCTACATTAAAAATATAAATATTCAAATGAATCTTCTAGCACACAAGGCAAAAATGGGCAAGGCCTAATTTCTTTTTAAATGTTAAATGCCTCTAAATTAGAATCAACCCAACTCTTAATAGGCGAGGAGACATTTCCTTTTCACAAAAATACAACTAACACAGATAACCCCAAAACATGAAACAAAGCAAACTTTGTTTTCTTTAAGAAAGAGATCATACCCAAGGTTAAGAATGCTATTAATGGGGTCCAGAAGCTGAGGTTGCCAGAAGCTGAGGTTGCTTTTTTATTTTTTTCACTTTTATTTTTTAGGTTGATTTAAGGTAACTTTAACAAAAAATAATTTATCAACTTCTTATTATATTTATATGTATATAATTGAAATAAAAATGTAATGAGAACGATCGAAGACAACTCATGAAAACATAACCTAAACACATCGTCAAGAAATACACCTTTTAGCTTTTATCTCACATTGTCAAGAAACATAACCTAAACACTCCAGTATGCCTATATAAGCTAACCTCATTAAGCTCTTCAACTCATGAAACTAATATGTATTAAATTATGATTTTAATCCCTATAGTTTTATTTTTTTTCAAGGCCTTGTCAGAATATGTCAGAGTTTCAGCTAAGGTGCGGATGATGATCTGCGCCTTCCCTTAAGTGACGCTAGTTTGGACAAAACCCTGCGAAAGTAAAAAAAGATGCTAGATTGATAAAATTAGGAGAAATAGTGTCTGACAAGTAATTATTACTTGTCAAGGTGATATTTTTGTAAAATCACTGGAAAAAATGGGGACTGAAAAGTTTCCAGTGACCACAAATTTTTTTTTTAGTATTTATTAAAGATTTAGTGGATTCTATTTGGCGATTTTCCTGATAATCACCCTTTAAATGTTTTTTCCCTGTCAGGCACTGTTTAGACTATATTTCTATATCTAACACCCTTTGCAGTAAGGCGCACCCCTACAGTGCGTTTTACGTTGATTTGACGCCACGTGAGGTAAAGTGCGCCCCCTGAAGCGCGACTTATGCTGACATGGATACACGTTGGCTAAAGCGCGGCCTCTAGGGCGCGCCTTATGCCACGTAGGGTATAGCGCGGTGCAGGGCTCGCGCCTTTGCTTTAATTCTGACTCGCGTCAGTAAGGCGCGCCCTCGAGGCCGCGCCTTTGCTTTATTACCCACCTACCCTCTCCCGTTCACACCTCATTCCCTCCCTATAAAAACCTCCATTCTCGATCACTTTCATCACACCAAATCCTCTCAACTTCTCTCAAATACTCTTATATTTTCTTATAGCTCTTTAAGGTATATTTTATTATATTTAGTATTTTGTTAGTAATTTATTTAATTATTTAAATTTTATAATATTTTATTTAATTTATTTTTTTGCATATATAAAATGGAAGGCGGTCTACTTCGTTTGGATGGAAATTATATATCTCAACATTTTGCTGATACGATAACATTTTAACATTTTAATTTAATTTAAATTATTAGTAATAATTAATTATTTATTTAATGCATGATTATTAGTTTATAAATTAATTTTTGTAATTATTTATATTTTAGGAGAGCGACCGTATATTAGATCCTTTTATTACGGACCTTAAGTTAGCGATACCTACCTGTGTCTGGTCATATTTAATAGAGGCTAGATTCGGTCACATAGGTAGATATGAAGGCCATTGTAAGATAGAACCAGACCTTATTTCTGCCTTAGTGGAGTGATGGAGGTCGGAGACCCACACATTCCATCTTCTGTGCGGAGAGTGCACGATTACGCTTGAGGATGTTTCTATGCACTTGGGGCTTCCGGTGGATGGAGATGTGATATCAGGGATGGCGCACGGTGACTGGATTACTTTGTGCCGGAATTATCTAGGATGTGTCCCGCAAAATTTTAACGGTGGTCGAATACCGTTAAATTGGTTATATGCCAATTTTCGGGAGTTGAGCGAGGACGCCTCTGATGATGAAGTAAAAATGTATGCACGGGCATGCATACTGCAGCTGATAGGAGGGTTGTTGATGATGGAACAATCGCGCAACCAAGTTCACTGTATGTGGCTGCGACATCTTGGCGACTTTTATCTGGCCGAATCACTGAGTTGTGGCTCGACAGTTTTGGCTTTCCTATATAGGGAGATGTGTCGATCGACTAACTACAGGAAAAATGCTATCGGCAGATGTCTCTTCTGCTACAGTCTTGGGCATGGTATCAATTGCCCTTTTTATGTCTCGTTGTGAAGAACTCATTCGTATTTCCGCTATTATTGAGGTAATTAAAAAACTGATTTCGTATATTAATCATTTTACATGGTGTATAATAAAAAAATTCATTGAATAGGTGGTCTACTGACATGAAAAATCATCAGGAGCTACCTGATTATTTAGAAAAAATGAGGGTGCTAATCGATCAAAAGGCTGACAC
Source organism: Hibiscus syriacus (assembly GCF_006381635.1). Lineage (NCBI taxonomy): Eukaryota > Viridiplantae > Streptophyta > Magnoliopsida > Malvales > Malvaceae > Hibiscus > Hibiscus syriacus. Next base: position 2,083,289 of record NW_024062608.1, read on the forward strand.
ACAGATATGCATTTTAATGTTTAAAAATCGATTTTGTATTATAGTTATATAATTAGATTATTATTTTGATAAAAACTATATATATTTGTTTTAGTTTGAATGGGTTCCATATTCTCATGATGATGTAAGGATATGCATCCCACCTGAGTTGAGGGGCCCATCAGATGTTTGGATGGCGGTGGTCCCTTTGATCTATTATGCGATCGTCGAGTGGCACTCCACTGATCGCGTGCTCCGGTAATTTGGTTTTGTATAACCAATTCTGGAAGCACCTCGCAATATGAACGAGTTGCATAACACAGATCGATGCGGCAAGTTACAGATTGGCTGGTGAAGCATCATGAGTGGGTCGTGTTGTGGGAGGATCGACATTGGCGCCTTCCCGGTAGAGAGCCCATTTATGATGACCTCTTGACGGTTGCATACAGTTATTATGAGTGGTTCAACAGTAATGGGAAACCATTTTTGCTTTCCGATGATGCACGAGGGCGGAGCTTTCAGTGATGTCTACAGAGACGTGCACTGTCATAACCTCATCGTCCCCCGACACGTGGACGGAGAGCAGGTGCTTCTGGTTCGTCCTCAGCTGCACCAGCAAGACCTTCACAGCAACCTCCATCTGTAGCGACCTACACCTCGCAGCCATATCTGATGCCATCGCCGCCACCGTCTCCTAGTTTTATGACCCTAGCACCGCCACCGTCACAGAGTTATATGACCCCTCATGGAGGATATTATGGGTCCATATTTATAGATCCAACTTGGGGTTCATATACTGATTATTTGGCAGGTGCAGCCTCATCACCGATGGTCGCAGCATAGACACGTCATGTACAGTTCTCTCACTCATCGATGTCTGGGTTTTATGAGTTTTCCCAGTTCTCGCAGGACGGTGGGATAGTCAGTCATACACCTTATTCTATGGAGGTGCTAAATCGTCATCAGTTCCTCATCAATAAAATGTCTCTACTCATGACGACGACGACGACGATGATGGTGATAATGATGACAGCGAGAAGTCAGAACCAATTATACGTAGAAATCCTCCTCGAGACAGACAGCCACGGCCCTGCGGAACACATTCACACCGCAGACATCGATAGATTTTGATATTTTATTATATTTGTATTTAGTTGTTTATTGGACTATTTTTATTATAATTTTTTTATTATTTATCAGTTAATACTTACTTTATTTTTGTTAATTTGGTTGAATTTTTTTAAATTTATTTTGTTAATATTGTTGGATTTTTTGTTAATGTATTTGGTTAATTTTGTTTATTACCATTTAATATCAGTTATTGTAATTTGGTTATTATTTACCATTTAATACTTAGGCCCTGTTTGGTTCAAGGTATGATTTATTCCTGGGAGGAATGTTTTTTTCCCGGATAAATATATCCACGTTTAGATGGAAGCAGATTACCAAGTGCCCGTTAAAAAATAATACCAACAGTGATATTTTTACTATTTTCCCGGGAATATCTATCCCCGCATCTCCTTAGGTATTTCATTATTCCCGTCTTCGTTCTCTAAAATAGCCTTCTATCCCACTTCGTTATGGCTGAAATCTTCTTCTTCTTCGACTTGGTTATGGGTTTGTGTTCTCAAAATGGGAATTCCTAAAATTGAAATCCCTTTGCAAAGCACCTCATTCCTTCCTCACGCTCCACCGCTCTAGATTTTCTCCCATTAAAATTTCTTTTCTTTTATCTTCTTCTCCCCTGACCTTGCTTCTGTCCAAGAATTTAATTTCATGGTTTTACCGGTAAGATTTCTCTTTGATTCTTTTCCTAATGTTGCGTTTGATTCCTATTTTGGACCTCCTATTTTTCATTTGGTTATTTTCCCCTGAGTTAGATTCTTTTCCCCTGAGTTAGATTCCTTTCCCAATAAGATTTTCATATGTTATTTAGGGTTTCTTTAGTCATCCATGCCATGGGTTTTAAGTTTCCCTTTGTGTGTTCTGTTTCAATTTTTTTCGTTCCATGGTTTGTCTTGTCTTAAGTTAATATCAAAATTCCTTCTCCTAGGTATTGTAGTTGTTATTGGAGCTGTTATATTTGGTTCTGCTTAAACCTCCATGTGCAGCATGTCAGTCAGTTTGGTTCCTTGTCTCTGACTTTAGGTAAAACTGAAATCTGAAAGTTAATGGTAAAGGCAGTAAATGTTCACAGAAATCTTAATACAAATAGAAATTTTTTGGTTTTTGGTATCAACGAACTATCTTGATTTCATTAGTTTAGTAAAAGTTTTCATAACGTCTAGTAGTCCAATATTTACATATATGACTACACTTGATAGGCACCTCTTACATTGATGAAAATGCATCCATTTCTTAGAAAGAAACAATCTAAAGATTTTGAATTTGGTTCTTTAACTGATTTTGGAAGATTTGGAATTGTTTAGATTTGTAAAAAGGTATGCTCTATTGTTTTACACCCATTAATTTTTCTTTTGTTTTCCTTAAAATTTCCACGTGCTACGTAGATTACAACAAGTTCTGTTGCAATCAGAAGAGGAACTAATGGAAAAATGTTCTTCCGAGCTTACCAATGAGGCAGCTGCCCCAAAACCTAAGAAAATTGTTGGCAAGATGAAGGTGCTTTAAGGGCATCTGCATTTAATTGTTTGTAACTAAAACATTTTGATTGTACTTTTCTGTAGTTTTGCTTGGATATTTGTTTCTTCTGTTTTATCTTCCTTTTTAGTTATGGATTATCCAACTTGTTATTTTTTTCTATAATTTTCCAACATCCTTTCCTCTCTGTCCATACATGTCATTAGAAACATATGCTTGCAGGCTGAGGCTGAAAAGTTCGACTGAATAAAACAACATAAGAATGCAGCCTGGATCTGGTGAAACACATCTCTTGTATGCAACTATTCCTTAACTCTCTTGCTTTCTCTAAATTTCTCTAAGACTGTTACTGACAAGATAGGAACCGATACCTCCTGCAGCTTCCCAGATAGTTTGGGAGATGAACTAATTGTTGAAGTTTAATACTCCAAGGGAAAGCATTTGGGTCGTGTCCTTGTACAAGTGGCTGCTGCTGCTGAAGATTTGGTATTGTTCCAAAATACCGACAATTAGTTCTACTTAATTTGTAATTTTATTTTATTTAATAATGCTCATATGAAAGTTGAATGTAGACGGACAAGTTGTGCTGGTGGTCTATCTACCGTGAGCCAGAACATGAACCTGTAGGCAAGCTTCAACTGTATATATACTACTCAACTTCAGATGATAATAGTCATCTCAAGGTGCACTAGTCTGGATTAGCTTAAACTTTTAAATCGTAGTTCCTTAATTAATTGCATTGATGTCTGTAGCTCATAGTTTGAAGAAAGAAGGTTTGGTCTATTTGTTTGCTTTCAATTTGGTACTATTGTCTAACATTTAGTTGTTTAATCTAAAAAATGAATTAATTCTGCAATGGTTTTGTGATATTAATTGCATTCTTTTTTAGTGTGGTTATGTTGCAGAAACAATTGCTTATGACCTTGTCTTGGAAGTTGCAATGAAGGTTCAACGATTCCAATAAAGAAATTTATAATTATATGGATCATGGAAATGGCTGTTAACAGAGTTTGCCTTGTATTATGGAGTTTCTGATGTCTACACCAAGCTAAGGTAATTGAATTTTGCCTTTTATTTTATTTTTTTTGTCCTGTTGGCATTCATATTTTAGAAGGTTACTGTTTTGGTCAATGTTTTTAGGTCTGGTATCTGTACATTTTTTACAGGTATCTTTCTTATGTAATGGATGTGGCCACGCCTACTACTGACTGCCTGGGATTGGTGCATGAATTGTTAGTGCCAGTTGTTATGAAGGGCCATACTAAAGGAGCATTGACTCATCAAGAATTGTTATGTTGCATCATAATGGGTATCAACAATACCACATGTTTGTATTCTGTTTATTACTATGTGCAAAATAAAATGAATCTGATGTGTTGAAATAAAAAAGGGTCTTGCAAAGTCAATAGGTTGCTGTTGAAATAAAATGAATCTGTTTTGTATGATGTTTTGTTCTCATTTACAGAAAAAAAATGTTTAAATTATAAAAACGAAAAATGTGCTAACATTTAATAAAGCTTAAAAAATTATAAGAATCAACAAGTTTATTTTTCTAATACAAATATGATAAATAAAGTTTACTTGACTAATGTAAATAATTGCAAGGTAGAATTGCAGAATTTAAATATAACATACACACACTATCATTTACAGAGAATTCAGTAAAATAAGTGAGCATCATCCTACATTTTGGTAGGAGTAAAATGGTTCATCTATTAAAATTTTCATATGTTTATTTAATTAAATGTTGATGTAAAATTTTAATCTATTTTTAGATAAATAATGTAAAAAATAATATTATTTATAATTAAAATAATACATGATATATTTACTCTTTTATTCTACCCATTTATCTTTTAAATTTTATAAAAATTTTATATATAAATTTTATTAAAAAGTATATAAATTTAAAATAATAAAGTAATATATTTTCGATGATTTTTATATAAATATTTTCATTTAAATATTTAGAATTCCACTTTTTAACACATATAGAACAAGGATAGTTTGGTAAAATACACGTTCCAGTAATCTCATATTCCTTCAACCAAACACTATAATCATACATTCCTGCCAAAACATACCAAACACAGTAATGTAACAATCCCAGTAATGTATCAGGTAATGTTACATTCCGGTAATCTTATTCCCATAGGTAATGTTATATTCCATGAACCAAATGCACCCTTATTGTAAGTTTGTTGTATTTAAAATTATATTCAAATACCAAATTACTATTAGTTTGATAATATTTAATAATTGTGTTTGATAACTTTCTTAAGTTTGTCACTTATTATCTCTTTTATTATAATCATATATAACGCCAAAGTCTAATCTTGTTTTCTTGTATCGGTTTTTTAATCTTCATTAGTGGTTATCGAATGACATTAACTTTAAGTAAATGTAAATTAAAATACAAGAATTATTATTTTATAAACAACTACATCAGTTCCTCATCAATTGTTACTTGATGACAACAGAAGTGGACATGTTCTCCTAGTGTGTCCTGAGTTTCTACAATGCCTACATTTTTTGTCGTGTCTATATGTTTCTTGAATATCCATATCACAATGAATTAGAGTGGATTTTGGATGACCACGATCTCTCAATAAACTCGGATATGGTATAATCGGAACCCAATGCTGAACCTCATCAGGGTCTTTGTCATTACCTATGGGGGGACTCAAATTTGTATACCTTAAAAACTTCTGATAATAGGTATACGGGATCCACAAAATAATTATAGTCTTGATCGGTATGCGAGCAAGCTACTATCACATGAGAGCATGGATACTTCAGAGCTTGAAAAAACCTGCAGTCGCACCATCTGTCCCATAGATTTACTCTTAACGACACAACTTCAATCCCTTGAAGAGGTCGCAATAACTCTGTGACATGAAACAATGCATGTGTTCTAGAGAAGCTTGTTATAGACATTCCATTTGATGCAACAATTTTTTTTTGTAGATCTGCAATTAATCTAGGGTGATAGACATTACCGTCTTGCATCCAGGTTTGAGCTTGTCCCCTGAGCTTCGCAAAAAGCGCCCCCAAACGAAAATATGTAGTTTTTACCAAAGCCGCTATAGGTAAGTGGCGTGCACCCTTTAAAGCCGAATTGATTGCCTCAGCCAAGTTGGTCGTCATGTGTCCATATCGATATCCACCATTATATGCATTTGTCCACATTTCTTTATCGATGAGGCTGATGTAATCGTATCCTTCCTCGTTCTTCGCCCACAAATCTTGAAGCATAGATTCAAATGTTTGAGGAAGTAGTTCGTAACCTGATCAAAAAATGTAGAACTTACTAACTTTGTTTCTGTACAAAATGAAAATGATCGAAAGAAAATAAACTACATCAGTTTCACTTACCCATGCGCACAAGTAATTGATGCTCATCATTCTTCTTGTACCTTCCATGGTAGTTCGCAGTAATATGTCGGATAAAATACCTATGTTGGACAAATGGTAGTTGCCACATTCGACCCAAAGACTCCATTGTTACTTTGATCCTGCTCCACGATCTGAAATGACATATTTTTTCCCTCGTGATAACATGTGAACATAAGTTAGGAGGAAAAAAACCCAAGAATCTGTATCTTCTCCTTCAACAAGAGCAAAAGCAACTGGAAGAATGTTGCGATTACCATCTTGGATAACTGCCAATAGTAAAACTTGCTTGTATTTTCCATGCAAGAAAGTCTCGTCGATCTGGACCACAGGCTTGCAGTATTTGACAGCATTAACGCACTGTGGGTAAGTCCAAAAAACCTTGTAGAATTGGCATCGATCGCGAAGAACTCAATCATTATGGTATGCGTGGAAGGTTTCGAAGTCCACAATTGTCCCAGGATTCAACCTCCGCTCAAGCCTAAACCAACTTGGAAGTTCATTTTAAGATACATCTCATTCGCCATGAAGTTTGACAATGGCATTTTGTTTTGCCAACCAAGCTTTTTTATAGGAGACAATGTACCCATATTGTGATTGTATAGCAGAAATCAACACTTCAATAGCTATATGGGAGCTTGCTTTTACCATGGGCATGATGGCTTGGCATATCACTTCAGAGTCCAAGTTGGGATGATCTTGATTGATCCCTCCAGCACAACATGTGTGAGGACCGTTGTATACCGTTAGTTCCCATCTATTGTTTTTCCTCTTCCTCTTCAATACGCGAACCATCCAATTGCATCTGTTTTCATGTCGGACACAATGGCATACATATTTTTCTGTCGTGGAGCAGTCGACTCTGGATTAAACAGAATTACGGATATTGTAATTTTTTATAGCCATCATCGCTTCTTCTTTGCTTGGAAACTCCATGCCTAAAGATAACTCACCATTATTTATTGATGAGTAATATCCATAGTCATCGAGATGAGGCATATCCGCAAATTATGGCCCGTACATTGCACCATAATCAACTTCATACATGTGTGCTGGAGGGTCAGTTTGTGCCATATTTGAGGAAACTTCATCTACATCATCATCATCATTGGAGTTAAATTGTTGTGATTCTGGGTGAATGAATAGTTCAGTCTCAGCACCATCCGCACCTGGCTCTCGAACCGGTTCTTCTGGCAGAGATGATGGTTCCTTCATGCTCTCCACATTTAGGTTGAAGAACCTACTACTTGTATGCCTTCCCCTTGAACTAGAAGGCATATCGACATTGAGATCGAAAAAACTCGTAGTCGAATGCCTCCCCCTATAGCTTGAAGCCATCGTGTCAAATGGAAACTGCACAGATTGTTGCATTGAGGGCATCTCCATATTAAGGTCAAAGAAATTGGCAGATGAATGCATTCCCCTTGAATTGGACGTGATGTTGCCATACAAATTATTTATGAACCCACCTTGGTACATATCGTAAGGAGTTGCTGATGAATGTCTCCCCATTGAAGTTGATGGGACGACACCATGATGCAGATTTACCATTATGTCATTAAAATCATTACACATTACTGTAGTCGGGCTGTCAACTTGATCAGCTTGTTCAGCTAGCCCATATAGTGGGAGCTTAATGACAGACCCCAAACAACATGTACCTCAACAAACTTTGCATACATCTCCGTAACGACGTCTGAATAATTATTTTGAGAATCAACCATCATTTCAACATCATCATTGTTCGATACTTCAAACGATGTATACCATAATGGAAACAATGATGTTGGAAATTTGTACTGAAGCGACGACAATCTTCTAGTACTTCCAACATTAACCTTCTTTGAAATCTTCGTTATCAGCTCCTCAAGAGTTATGTTTCTCTTGAAGGATATTTTAACATAATGATTTGATACGAAAATAACACTGGTTTTATCTTCCTGAATTTCTCCATCATAATAAACAATAGTTGAAATTCGTGTCATTCTTAAAGTTTTAAAGTGAGACAATCTTATATCTGCAAAAAATAAACCTGAAACAAGCCTAATTAAATAAATAATATATGAATTAAAATATAAGGAAATAAATTTTTTACACAATAACGTAAATAATTTAAATAATATAATTTCATATTATTACCTTATCGGCAAAAATATTTCAATGTATGCTCATGCTTTCTAATTTTACAAACACAAAAATTCATTGAAAATAATTAGTATAATATTTTTTTCAAATAATCATATATATAATTATAAAAAAATATTATAACAAAATTATCTTATAACGAAAGATCGAACGAACTTCTGAATCAAATATAAGAGGATTGTCGGGAGTTATACTGGTTGAGAGGATTGTTGTATTAGTTTTTCGGTTGAGAGAAAGTTGTGAGAGAGTTTACGGGGGAGAGGGGTATTTATAGCCCAGAGGAGATAGTGTAATTATAAAAGGCGCGGCCCCTGCACCGCGCCTTGCATTATGCATGTGATAATTTTACATAATTGTGTCAGAATTAAAGCAAAGGAACGTGCCCTGCACCCCGCTATATCCTACGTGGCATAAGGCGCGCCCCAGGGGTCGCGCTTTAGCCAGCGTGTATTCATATTAGCATAAGGCGCACTTCATGGGGCGCGTATTACCCCACGTGGCGTCAAATCAGCGTAAAGCGCGCTATAAGAGGCACACCTTACTTTAAAGAGTATTAGATTAAGAAATATAGTCTGAACGATGTCTGACAGGAAAAAAACATTTAAAGGGTAATTTATCGGGAAAATCGTGATTCTATCTGGCAATTAGTGATATCCTGCTGCAAATGAAGGCAAAGTAAACAAATTGATTGCTTCTGTTGATAGGTTGATTTTATTTTCAAGTAAAAGCTTAGTGTACGACATCAATTCATGTCAGGAATGCATAGCCCAAGTTGACTCGTAGAATTCAAGTCAGCAAAAGGTCAAAACAATGAACATCTTTATTTTTCATTTTCTTGCTCAAAATTATATTTATTTAATTTTTTTCTTTTTTTGTTGAGCGAGTATTTATTTTTCCAAAATAAATTAAATAATTCGATTTTTGAGTCCTCTCTCTCGTTAACCAAATTAGTATTTGTCTTAGAGGTTCTTGGTAGTGATGAGTTTCCTAATTAAAATTACAAAAACTTTCACTAGAGAACCCCTGTTTATATAATTGTATTGACAGTGGAGTAGTCTATACTTTCTGATAAATTTTCTTCTGGCCAAAACAAAAAGTAGTAGGGACTAGGATATCTTTAAAGCCTTTACTTTTGTAGACTAGAAAACATTAGTACAAGTTGAAAGTAAATCTAATGTAGGAGATAATGCTTTTAATGTAACACAATCTAGGAGTTAATGCTTTTAATCTAACGCAATGTAATCTAATTAAACCTTTTTTTTTAAATGACCATTATTTTAGAGAACTTAAAAAACTCATCATTTCGAAGAGATGAGTTTCTTGTAATTTTTTTAAATGACAATTTTTTAAAAAAACTATAACTGTTGGAATTCTTCACGTGAAAGTGACGAGTTTCGTTTAATTTTTTTTTAAAAATAATTTCTTTTATTTTTTAAAGGCTTAATACAAACTAATAATTAATTTTTTTACTAAACATATATTAATAAAAATTACTTATATTTTCTTAATTGCTGACGATGTCGATGAGTGGTTGAATAATAATGACGTGAGGCTCGTCGATTTCTTCGTGGTCGTCTGTCTTGATCGTCTTCTTCTTCGTTTTCTTCTTGTTTGTCAACAAGTGTACTGAACATCACTCCACCACTTTGATTTCCACTTCACCACTTTGATTTTTTACATTCTAATGACAGTGATGGAGTACCTAAGGTATTTGATGTCATCATTGACGTCATTGACTCAAATTGTCCACCAAAATCAATTCCTTGTTGACTACATAATATTATCCCATTCACCCTCAGCTTTTGTCGAAGATGGTTGAGAGGGTGGCGACACTACATTCCATTAACCTCTTACCTAATCCAATCAGCTCTCCATTAAAGCCTGATATGGAGCATAAAAACCATAACTTTTTTTAGATGCAAAATATTCCGCTGAAGCATAATGGATGAAGAATATATCGATGATGATGATTTATTCGGAATTGAATATTTTTGTTCCATTTGTTCCCATTCGGGCTAATCTCTCGGTGTTGTTAAATATGGTTTCTCATTTCTTTCATAATTTTAGAGGTACGTAGATAATTTGAAATCAAGATCATCAATTGTAATATCCGAACGCATAGGGAGAGATAGATGTCACTCATTTCATTGTTGAATGTATACAACATACTTCCTCGACTAATTCTCTATATGCTTCCCAAGTGCATCAACACTACAGAGTTCGTTCATGTCAAATATTTGCATTGGAATCGGCTGTTGGGATGAAAACTGGTACAACACTCTATATGCGGCATAAATCTCAAAAATTGCAAAATGAAGCAAAGGCGTTACAGCACACCACGTCTCCGACCCTTCAAAAAATGATGCTACTAGTAATCGCCGGATCTTTGACTCAAAATACAGAATTAAGCAAAACTGTAAACATCAATTAAATTGTAAACACTAGTATAAATAATAAATAAATTCTTTTAACTTAAAAACTATTAAGAGTTTTTTAATATTTACTGCATGTCTACCAGTGATATCGATCCTCGTTCGTACATCAATTTTTGTGGCACCACCAACTTTGACTTTGTAATTCTATGTCGCCATCTAAACAAAATAAATAAAAATTTAAAAGTTATACTAAAATATTAATTTAAAAAATATTAAAATATAAAGTTAAAAAATTACCTTGCAATCAGAGGAAACTTAACCAGAACTGAGGTAATTGGCGTAAAAAATGAAGATCGATATCAAAATTCGAACAATGATATATACAACAGAAGTGATCGCATCGACAAATGAACCTCAAAAGGGAATCAAACTATTGAAAGACTACCAATAAAACTGCAAATTAGAGTCGAGCGACATGAAAAAATTATCCACGAACGCAAATCAAGTATCCAAATCCAATCCGAATATCAAAAGTAGGGAAGATCAACACGATAATAGATAATCATCATCTTGATCAGTTATGGTGATGACAAATCAACCCTAAAAAAGATAAATAAAAAAGACTGAACGATCAAAAACAATTCAAAATATAGCGAAAAATGTGTCATAAAGATAAATGAAAATCGTTCCATAAAGGCAGACTTATTGAAAATTAAAAATAGTAGAAAAATAAAGATGTGATATAAAAAATAAAGGACAATAAAAAATCGACGGTCGGCAAACAACATAAAAGTTTGTGCCACAGCCGGTTAACAAAGATGAAAATAAGTATAAATGGCACACCATAAAAAAGGATATCTATTTTTATTTTATTTTTAAATAAATAAAAATCTATTTTTTTGTTATTTTAGATTTTAAGATAGAAAATTATTTGTATTTTTATGTTTGGTTCTTCATCTTCTTTGAGTTGAAGATTTCAATCAAGTTATAAGTATTTCATTTCAATTGATGGCAATTTTTTATAAAAATATTTTCAATTCAATTAATATTTATAATTTTATTTCAAACATATATATATATATATATTTATTATGTAGGTTCATGAATTTTCATCTCTCTAAAAAAAACTTAACACAAATTTATATATATTTAAAATATCTCTAAATATCTTGATTATATAAGTATAAATTTAAAATTTATTCAATTTGTATATTATGTGAAACTATTATGAAATTAAATTAATATATTTTTATGGTTATATGTTATAAGTTGTATGAAATCATGGACTAACAAAAAAGATTAATGGATATTGTTTCTTTAAATTTTTATGTGAATAAATAAATTTTAAATTTTGCAAAAGAATGTATTAATATGATATTTTATATATAATTTATATTAGTAAAAGTGCTAAAATATTTTAATCAATATATATAATTTATTTTAAAAATGTCCTCCCAAAAATTAATGTTAAGTTCCGCTGAAAATTCGAGTAAGTAGAAGGTCAAAACAATGTACATACTCTTTATTTTTTATTTTCTTAGGACAAAACTATATTTATTTATTAATTTTTCTTCCTTTTGAGCGATTATGGGAGTATAAATATAAAAAAAAGGATGTTTATTACGGTAAAGAAAGAAAAAGAGTTATCGTCATCGTTGGAGATCCAAGGCACCTTGATTATGCCTGAACACCATTCGAAGGTAAAACCCTTCATTTCCTATGGTTTTCCTTTAGATATGTGATCTTTTGTCCCCCTATGATCCATTCATGATTGTGATGAATGTTCTCTTTGAGATGTTAAACATGATGGGCAATGGACATCCATAAAGTTTTCAGCGACCACCAAGAAGCCGCAACATATATATTTGTGAGTTGCAGACGAACTTTTAATATTTACTAGAAGTTCAATGGATTTTATCTGACAATTTGTAACATCATGGAGTTCTTTAATAAAATTTTAGGGCTGCAAATGGATAACACAGAAAGTAAATAAACTGATTGTTTGGGGTTGTTAGGGTGATCTTATTTGCTTGTAAGCTAAGTGTAACACACAACTCTACCCATGGAAGGAAGGCAATACCCAAGTTGACTCATAGAATTCGAGTTAGCAGAATGTCAAAAACAATGTACATACTCTTTATTTTTCATTTTCTCGGGCAAAATTATATTTATTTATTATTTTTTATGAGTGAGTATTTATTTTCCCAAAACAAATTGAACAATTCGATTTTTGAATCCCCTCTCTTGTTAACCAAATTAGTATTTGTTAACCAAATTAGTATTTGCCTTGGAAGTTCTTGGTAAGTGATAGTTAATTCAAATTACAGAAACTTTCATCATAGAACATCTGTTATATAATAGTATTGATAATGGAAGAATCTTTGTTTTTGGATGATTTTTTTTTTACCAAAATGAAAATAGTAGGGAAGATGATATCTTTAGAGTCTTTATATTGGTAGATTATAAAGCATTAGCTTATGTTGATTATACCTTAGAAGATATATCTTGAGCATATTCAAGAATAATATAGAAAAACATTTTCAAATTTAAACTACCCATCATTAAGGTTTCTCTCTACCCATCATAAGGGTTTTGTCGGCTGCCTGGTCCTTTTTTTTTGTTTTTCTTATTTTCCGCTTGCGTGAATCTTCCTGATTAAGTGCAGTGGTGGTTTCTAATCTTGAGTTTTGGAGGGGTTAAGATGGGTGATATTGAGAAGGAGTTGGAGGGATTGGAATTGGGGGAGGAAAAGGAGGAAGTCCTTCAATCGGAGAATGTGGGCGATGCTCTTTTAGTATATTTTGAAAACTGTTTGGTAGGGAGATTTCTGACGATGGGCAATGTGAATTTTCAGGCAATGAAAACCATTTTAGCGAATGCTTGGCACCCTATTGGAGTTATTTCGATCACGAAATTGGAGGATGGATGATACCTATTTTGGTTTTATCACGAGATGGATATAGAGGGTGTGAAATGGTGGACCTTGGTATTTTTAATTCGCATATGTTGATTGTTCACTCAATGGTGCCAAATGAAAATCCTATTATGGTTGATCTAAATAATTTGGAGTTCTGGGTTTTGGTAAACGATCTTCTTGTTGGGTGTATTTCTGAACATATTGCTAAGAATTTGGTAATTTCATTGACATTTTTGTGGAGTTTGATGTGTCGACAATTACTCTGGGTTATAAGGTTCTTTAGGTATTCGGGTTAGAGTGGATGTAAGAAAATCACTGAAAAGAAAGAAGAAGATTGCTATACCTAATGGAGGTTTCACTTACGCAAGTTTTGAATACGAGAAACTGAGAGTTTTCTGCTTTTTATGTGGGAAACTTGGTCATAGGGAGGGCTTCTGCCCTATGCAGAATCTCAAATCGAAGCAAGATCTGATCACAATGGGATATTTCTTTTAGGACTCCATCGAGGAGGAAAATATTCACAACAAGCCCTTTGCTACGAGAAATAGGGGATGAAGATAGACTACAAAGTAATCAAGAGGGGAGTTGACTCAAAATAGACGGACTAATAGTAGAAAGGGAGGTATTACCCAACGTTGGATTAGGGTTCATAAGGTAAGTGAAATCAGAACAAGGATGAGAAAGGAAATAGTGATTCATCGGAAGAGGATACCCGATGTTAAATTTGGATGGAGGAAAGAGGCAACAAAGTTTACTGGTTGAAAAAGTCATTGAAAAGGAGAATGTTACAGGACAAGTAAGAATATCGGCATGCTTGTCTGAACAGACTAACCGGATTCAATGAAAATCCTTAGTTGGAATGTTCGAGGGTTGGGGATGACCCGAATGGTGTTGAAAAATCAAATAGCAGCCGGCTGCTTTAGGCTTCTTTTATTTATTTTTTAATTATTATTTTTTGTTGAATTATGCAAGGGATAATTACAACATTTAGTCACTAAAATTTAGGGTATTTACAAGATTAAGTCCTTAAGATTTAGCTATAAATATCATATCTCATTTAGCTTCAAAACCATCCCAAAGCATTCTAGCTTTCTTCCAATACTAGAGAGAATTTAGAGAGTTTCTAGAGAGTTGTTTTCTCCTTTTTTATCAAGAGAGAATTATCATTGTTTTCTCCTTGGTAGATAGAGAGAAGTTGTAATTCATATTTTCTCATAGTGAAATTCTTCTACCATTGCTCGTGGTTTTTACCCTATATTGTTTAGGGGTTTTCCACGTAAATTTTGTGTCTCTTTTATCTTCATATTTATTTTCTCAAATTATCAGTTGTGATTGTGCTCTATCCGATAGCCGTCTTCCGCAACAATTGGTATCAGAGCCAGATTTGAGTGTGTAATACCTGCTTATTGTCTTTGTGGTTGCCACCAAAAGGTGGATCTTCCAATATAAGAAAGTAAGAAGTTATTACCAATTCTTTGAGGTTCTAGAGAACTATTCACGATAGTGAAATAGTGGGAGCTATTCGTAATAGAAGTTATGGCAACGAAATTTGATATTGAAAAATTCAATGGGAGAAAATTCTCATTGTGGAAATTGAAGATGAATGCCATCCTGAGAAAAGACGGGTGTCTAGCGGCTATCAGTGAAAGGCCGGCGGATTTCGCAGATGACAGCAAATGGAACGAGATGGACGAGAATGCTATGGCAAACTTTCATCTAGCATTAGCAAATGAAGTATTGTCAAGCATCGAGGAGAAGAATATAGCTAAGGAGATATGGGATCATCTCACCATTGTACGAGGCCACATCGTTGCACAATAAAATTTTCCTTAAGAGGAAATTATATACTCTCCGGATGTCAGAATCTACTTCAGTGATGGAGCACTTAAACACACTGAACACGCTATTTTCTCAGCTTACATCCTTAAGCTGTAAAATAAGAGAACAAGAACGTGCTAAACTTCTACTTCAAAGTCTACCGGATTCGTATGATCAACTCATCATCAACTTGACAAATAGTAATGTCACCAATCTAGTCTTCGATGACGTTGCAGCTGCTGTTCTACAAGAAGAAAATTGGCGCAAGAACAAGGAAGACAGATAAGTAAATCTGCAACAAGCAGAAGCGTTGACAACGACGAGAGAAAGATCAACAGAACGTGGCCAAAGCAGCAGTCACAAACATGGTAGATCGAAGTCCAGAAGCAAAAAGAATTTAAAGTGCTACCACTATGGAAAGAAGGGTCACTTGAAGAAGGATTGTTGGAGTCTCAATAAAAACTCCAATCCACGAGGCAATACCACAAATACTTCAGATGATGGAGATGCTCTATGCTGTGAAGCGTCAACCACCGTGGAAGGTAGAAAGAAATATGCAGATATATGGCTCATTGATTCAGGAGCAACATATCACATGACCTCAAGAAGAGAATGGTTCCATCATTATGAACCTGTCTCAGGAGGATATCTGTATAGTTGCAATGATCATGCCTTAGAGATCGTTGGCGTGGGAACCATCAAATTGAAGATGTATGATGGAACAATTAAAGTTGTTCTAGATGTGCGGCACGTGAAAGGCCTGAAGAAAAATTTATTATCCTACGGATTGTTGGATAATAATGCTAGCAAGATTGAAACACAGAAAGGAATCATGAAGGTGTTCCATGGAGCGCTTGTGGTGCTGAAAGGCGAAAAGATAGCAGCAAACTTGTACATGCTAAAAGGAGAAACTTTGCTAGAAGCAGAAGCCTCTGTTGCCTCATGTAGTTCAGATTCTGCAATGCTATGTCATCAGAAACTTGGACACATGTCAGAACAAGGAATGAAAGTCCTTGTGGAGCAAAAGCTACTTCCCGGCTTAACAAAGATATCACTTCCTTTGTGTGAGCATTGTATAACAAGTAAGCAACACCGGTTAAAATTCAACACATCAAATTCTAGAG
Organism: Hibiscus syriacus; assembly: GCF_006381635.1. Lineage (NCBI taxonomy): Eukaryota > Viridiplantae > Streptophyta > Magnoliopsida > Malvales > Malvaceae > Hibiscus > Hibiscus syriacus. Next base: position 2,099,641 of record NW_024062608.1, read on the forward strand.
GCAAAAGTCTTCTAGAATTGGTTCACTCTGACGTATGGCAAGCACCAGTTACATCCCTAGGCGGAGCAAAGTACTTTGTCTCATTTATTGATGACTACTCCAGGCGATGTTGAGTGTACCCTATTAAGAAGAAGTCAGATATGTTTTCCACTTTCAAAAACTTCAAAGCGCGGGTGGAACTTGATTCTGGAAATAAGATCAAGTGTTTCAGAACAGATAATGGAGGAGAATACACAAGTGAAGAATTTGATTACTTTTGCAAGAAAGAAGGCATCAAAAGATAGTTCACAGTGGCGAACACTCAACAAAATGGAGTGGCAGAGCGGATGAACAGAACCTTGTTAGAAAGAACAAGAGCAATGTTGAGGGATGCAGGTCTAGAAAAATCATTCTGGGCAGAAGCAGTCAATACTGCCTGTTATTTGGTGAATCGAGCTCTATCAACTGCAATAGAGCTGAAGACACGAATGGAGATGTGGACTGGTAAACCAGCTGATTATTCAAACCTCCATGTATTTGGAAGTATAGTGTACGTGATGTACAACTCCCAAGAAATTTCAAAGTTGGATCCAAAATCCAGGAAATGCAAATTTTGGGGTATGCTGATGGAGTAAAGGGGTATCGCTTGTGGGATCCCACTGCCCACAAAGTGATCATTAGTAGGGATGTTATCTTTGTAGAAGATAAACTACAAGAAAAGAAGACGATGATAGCGCTGAAAAGTCAGAGACTACTCAGATACATGTGGAAAAGGAGGTTGAACAAGGAGATTCTTCTGAAGCAGAACCAGCACATGATGAACAAGAACCAGAGAGTTCTGAGGCTCCAACAACTCGTCAATCAGATCAGGACGGTGAGCCATCAACCTACCAGGAGGTAATAAATAGCTCAGATGCTTCACTGTGGATGATAGCAATGCAAGAAGAAATTGAAGCCCTTCATAAAAATAATACATGGGACCTTGTGCCACTACCACAAGGAAGGAAGCCAATTGGTAACAAATGGGTCTTCAAAATCAAGAGAAATGGTGACGATCAAGTGGAGAGGTATCGTGCAAGACTGGTGGTCAAAGGATATGCTCAGAAAGAAGGTATTGATTTCAATGAAATATTTTCTCCTGTGGTACGACTAACAACAGTTCGAGTAGTTTTGGCAATGTATGCTACATTGAACTTACATCTAGAGCAGCTAGATGTTAAAACAGCTTTTCTTCATGGAAATCTTGAAGAAGAGATTTATATGCTCCAGCCTGAAGGTTTTGAAGAAGAAGAAAGAAGAACTTGGTTTGTAGGTTAAACAAATCTCTGTACGGTTTAAAGCAGCGCCGAGGTGTTGGTATAAGAGATTTGATTCCTTCATAATGTGCCTTGGATACAACAGACTTAATGCAGACCCTTGCGCTTATTTCAAGAGGTCTGGTGATAACGATTTTGTTATATTGCTGTTGTATGTGGATAACATGTTGGTTGCAGGACCCAACAAAGATCATATTGAATAATTAAAGGCACAAATGGCTAGGGAATTTGAAATGAAGGACTTGGGATCAGAAAACAAGATTCTAGGGATGCAAATTCACCGAGACAAAAGTAATAGGAAGATTTTGCTTTCACAAAAGAATTACTTGAAGAAGATCTTGTCATGATTCAGCATGCAAGATTGTAAGCCAATTTCTACCCCTCTTCCTATTAACTTCAAATTATCCTCTAGTATGAGTCCTAGCAGCGAAGAAGAGAGGATGGAGATGTCTCGAGTACCGTATGCATCAGCAGTAGGAAGTTTAATGTTCGCTATGATATGCACAAGACCAGACATTGCACAAGCAGTGGGAGTGGTTAGTCGGTACATGGTGAATCTAGGCAAAGAGCATTGGAATACAGTAAAGAGGATCCTGAGATACATCAAAGGGACCTCAAATATTGCATTATGTTACGGATGATCAAACTTACTAATAAATGGTTATGTAGATTCTGACTATGCAGGGGATTTGGATAAAAGCAAATGTACAACAAGATATGTGTTCAAAATTGCTGGTGGAGCTGTAAGCTGGGTTTCAAAATTACAGTCAGTTGTGGCTACATCCACAACAGAGGCAGAATATGTAGCAGCTACACAAGCCAGTAAAGAAGCAATTTGGTTGAAGATGCTATTGGAGGAGCTTGGGCACAATCAAGAGTATATCTCTCTGTTTTGTGACAGTCAAAGCGCCTTGCATTTAGCAAGGAATCCAGCATTTCATTCAAGGACAAAGAACAAACGAGTTCAATACCATTTCATTCGTGAAAAGGTGGAAGAAGGGACAGTAGATATACAGAAGATCCATACCAAAGACAACATAGCAGATTTCATGACGAAGGCGATCAATGCCGACAAATTTACTTGGTGTCGATCCTCTTGTGGCCTATCAGAGACGTAAGCAACATGAAGGTACAAGGTAGAAAGAATGATGTGAAGATATGATTGTTCCAATCAAATCTTCAAGTGGGAGATTGTTGAAAAATCAAATAGCAGCCGGCTGCTTTAGGCTGCTTTTATTTATTTTTTAATTATTATTTTTTGTTGAATTATGCAAGGGATAATTACAACATTTAGTCACTAAAATTTAGGGTATTTACAAGATTAAGTCCTTAAGATTTAGCTATAAATACCCTATCCCATTTAGCTTCAAAACCATCCCAAAGCATTCTAGCTTTCTTCCAATACTAGAGAGAATTTAGAGAGTTTCTAGAGAGTTGTTTTCTCCTTTTTTATCAAGAGAGAATTATCATTGTTTTCTCCTTGGTAGATAGAGAGAAGTTGTAATTCCTATTTTCTCATAGTGAAATTCTTCTACCGTTGCCCGTGGTTTTTACCCTATATTGTTTAGGGGTTTTCCACGTAAATTTTGTGTCTCTTTTATCTTCATATTTATTTTCTCAAATTATCAGTTGTGATTTTGCTCTATTCGATAGCCGTCTTCCGCAACAAATGGTTCTTCGTCTTCGGTATTTGCTGCGAGATATAAATTTTTCTGTAATTTTTTTGACAGAGACAAAATTACAGAGTACTAATGTGACAAAGGTGCGTAAGTCGTGTGGGTTTGTTCATAGGATAAATATTGGTTCACGTGGTACTTGTGGCGGGTAATGTTTGTCTTGGAAGCATAATAATAATGTTTCTTTACGGTCAATTTCTTCATCGCATATCGATGTTCTAGTGACAGAAGAGGAGGCTGATTTAAGATGGAGATTAACTGGCCTTTATAAATCACCAGAAGAGGGTAATAGGGTGGATTCGTAGGGTTTGTTGAAAAGTTTTGATGATTAGGAGATTTTAATGAGAGCATGTATTTGTATGAAAAGGTTAGAGGGTTAGTTTGAAGTGAACGATAAATGAATGCGTTCTATGGAATTTTAGATGAGTGTCATCTGAAGGATATTGGCTTTTCTGGGATTTGGTATACTTGGAAGAGGGGAAGAACGGAAACAGTGAATATTAGGGAACAATTGGATCGAGGAGTTGATAACGAGGCATGGTTGAGACAGTTTCCTTATTATTCCTTTCAATATTTGCTTCATAGTTTTTCAGATCATTGTCCATTGCTTCTTAGTTTGGCGATTCATGTGGGTACACCATGAAAATGGCATTTCAAATTCAAAGCATCATGGTTTTTGGAAAATTGGTGTGTGGATACGGTATTTAGTTTTTGGGGAGAAGCTAGGGGCTCGATGCCGAAAAAATTGAATTATGTGAGCCACGGGTTGGATAAGTGGTTCAAGGAAATCTGTCATAGCAAGAGGCTAATGACAATAGGCTTGAAAAAGAGATTATTAGATCTTATGGAGCTTTCACCTACAGATGAATTATTGGGTGACATGGTAGATACAAGGCTACAATTGAATATCGATGCGAATAAGGAGGAGCTTTATTGGAAACAAAGAGCTCGAGCTAATTGGTTAAAAAATGGTGACAACAATACGTCATTTTTTCACCTATTTGTGTCAAGCCGAAAGAGACATAATCGAATTAGAGGACTTGAAGAGGGGGAGGGATTCTTGAAGAAAGGGAGGAAGGAATGAGAAGTCTGGCCCAAAGTTATTTTCAAGATCTATTCATGTTGCCGGCCTCGACTATTGATCCGAGCATTTTAGAGGGAATTGATTATTGTATTTCGTCCAAGGTAAATACTTCTCTTCTTAAACTTTTCACTATGAAAGACTTTGCTCATGCGGTGAAATCACTATGTCCTCTGAAAGCGACGAGTGTGGATGGTCTAGGAGCTTTATTTTATCAGCGGTTTTGGCATATATTGAGGAGCGAGGTGACATAATATTATATTGATCCAGTGGAGGGAAGAACCGTTTTGGAAGAAATAAATCATACTCATATTGTGTTGATCCCGTAGGTTGATTCGTCGACCAGTCTGACTCAGTTTTGGCCAATTAGTCTGTGCAATGTTATTTACAAGATAGTATCAAAAGATGCTAATGTTATGCATGCAATGTTGTTTGGATAATTATATTGACTGAGCTTAGAGTGAGTTTATTCTAGGCCATTTGATATCTGACAATATTATCACGACTTTTGAATTATTACATTCGTTTATGATGAAAAGAGGGGGGAGAAAAGGATATTTTGTGCTGAAGCTAGACATGAGCAAAGCGTATGAAAAAGTTGAATGAAGGTTTATTTGGAACATAATGTTGGGAAATAAACGTGTAATTTCTCTATATCCATATTAATGAGAATACGAAATAAAAAAGGAAAAATAATACCTGAAATTGATAACGGAATTCAGCTAATTATGCCTACGTCTCCAGACTGCTGCAGATCTTTTACTAAAAGAGAGAAAATTTACAAGTGTTTACAAAACACTCACAACTCACAAGAAAGCTCTCTAGTATTGGGAGAAAGAAATGATTTGGGATGATTTTGAAGCTAAATGGGTTAGGGTATTTATAGTTGAAGCTTAAGGACTAATCTTATAAATACCCTAAAGTGTAGGGACTAAATGTGCATTTTTATCATCATAATTTTCAACAATTTGGTGCTGCATAATTTGGACCATTTTAGCCGCCCCATTTGCCAAATCAACTTTGAATTTTCAACAATCTCCCACTTGAATACTAATTTTAATCTGTCTTCATACATTGATCAATACAGTAGCACTTCTGGTCTTATTATTCTAGCATGTCAACTTAAGCTGAACACAACTTCAGTTTGTTTGTAGTCACCGTCTTTGTTAGCATGTATGTCGAATTTTGAGCTACACTAATCTTTTCAAGTTTCAAAATCCCATCTTCCAGAAGAGATCAGATAAAATGATATCGCAATTGTATATGCTTCGTCCTGGAATGAAAGACGGATTTCTCTAGAAGGATAGCACTTTGAATAACGCAATACAAGACATTGTTTTCTTGTTTCTTGCCTAACTCTTCTAAGAAACTTTGGAGCCAAACCATCTCCTTGTTGGCTTTCATAACAGCGACATATTCTGCTTCTGTTGTGGAGAGAGCAACTATCTTCTGTAGTTGAGAAACCCAACTCACTGCAGTACCTCCTAGAGTATAGACATACCCTGTAGTACTTTTTTCTGATGTCAATATTCCGACTAAGTCAGCATCTACTATCTGTCAGTATCGTATCTCCACCGTTGAAACAAAGTGCTTTATTTGTGGTATCCCACATATATCTGAGGATCCATTGACTGCTTCCCAGTGTACCTTGCCTGGATTATTCATATACCTACTAAACAGCTCCCACTGCTTGAGCAATATCTGGTCTAGTACAAACCATGGCATACATCAGACTTCCAATTGCTGAGGCATACGAACCTTCACCATGTGTGAACGTTCTTCTTCCGTTTTTGGTCACTGTTCTTTAGAGAGTCTAAATTGAACACCTAAAGGTGTACTTACTGGTTTAGCATCTTGTATGTTGAACCTGGAGAGTACTTTGTTGATGTACTCAGCCTGTGATAATATCAAAGTCCCTGACTTTGTGTCTCTCTTGATCCTCATCCCAAGAATCTATTTTGCAACGCCCAGATCTTTCATTGCAAACTACTTCGACAATTTTTTCCTCAAGTTTATAATCTCTTACTGAGCCTGCAACGAGCATGTCATCAACGTACAATAATAAATAATGAAGTTATTGTCGAACTTTTTGATGTAGCAACAATGATCTGTTTGGCATCTGGTAAACCATTGCTACCCTGAAACTATTGAACTTTGTACCACTGTATAGGAGCTTGTTTTAAACCATACAAGCTCTTCTTCAACCTGCATGCCAGGTTTTTCTTGTCTACCTCTATGAAGCCTTCTGGCTGCCTCATATAGATTTCCTCCAAATCACCATGAAGGAAAGTTGTCTTCACATCTAACTACTCAAGATGTATTCTCTGCAGTTACAATTTTTAACACCAGTCTGATTGTAGACAGTTTCACATCTGATTTGACATAAGCGAGTCAATCTCATCTTTCATGGAAGACTCCCACTTGACTGAATCCTCCACCTATATTGTTTCATCAACACTCTAGTTCACCATTGTAAGTCAGTAACAAGTAGTGCAAAGAAGATGAATAACGCTGGGTTGGTTTAGGAATTTTAGAAGAATGTCTCAGTTTGGTGTGCCTGGTTCTTCTTGAACTGCTTTAGGACTAATCTGAACATTATTTCCAGAAATCTCCTCAACTCAGCAAATTCCTTTGTTTCAGCTTTTGTATTGGAGCTACTTAATTCTATGTTGACCTGTCTTTGTACATCACATTTTAATTGAAAATAACATATCTGCTTCTGGTGGTTTTGATTTTCGTAGTCCCAAAACTGGTAACCGAACTCATCATCACCATAACCAACAAAGACACATTTGTTGGACTTAGCATCAAGTTTACTTCTTTCAGCAGAATTTATGTGTACATAAGAAATACAACCAAACACTCTTAAGTGTGAAAGGTTTATTTCTTTCTTGCTCCAAAATTCCTCTAGTATTCCACCATCCAAGGGAACTGAGGGCCCACGGTTGATCAGTAAAGCTGCAGTATTGATAGCTTTAGCCCATAGTAATTTGGGCAAGCCGGCATGTATCCTCATGCTTCTAGTATCTTCGTTCAGAGTACTATTTATGCGCTCTGCTACGCCATTCTGCTGCGATGCCATGGGAGCTGTTTTCTCCATCTTGATCCCATTGTTTGCGTAGAAATCTCTGAATCTACTATTTCTATACTCCTCTATTATCATACCTCAACCGCTTAACTTTCAAACTAATCTCATTTTTCACCATGGCCTTCCATTTTCTGAAGGTATCAAAGACTTTTGATTTCTTCTTCAAAAATAAACCCACAACTTCCTTGTAGAATCATCGATGAAGGTGACATAATATAGTGAACCTACAAGAGATAGAACTGAAGATGACCCTCATACTCAGTATGAACCAACTCTAACTTTTTCTACCTTGGTGTCTTATCAATCTTTGCAAAACTGACTTTCTTGTGTTTGCCAAAGATGTAATCCTCACATAGTCTGACATCTATATTATTTAGATCTGACAGCTTCCCTTTTGACAAAATGTCTTCATCCCTTCTCGCTCTATGGCCAAGCCTTTAGTGCCATAGGTTTGATTTTCCACCAGCATCTCCTGCTGCAATGATATTCTCAAAACTTGAGGTTACATAGAGAGTACCAGTCTTCTTACCACGAGTAATGATGAGTGCTCCTTTGGTAATCTTCCATTCACAACGTAAAAAGGTTGTACTATCATTCTCCATCAAACTGTCCTACAAAAATCAAATTTCTTTTGAGGCAAAGAATGTCTCACTGATTTCAGCTTCCAGGAGATCTGGTTTGGCAACTTTAATCGGATGTCCTTTTCCGACGATCTTCAAGGTTTCATCATCATCTAGATGAATCTTCCCAAAATCACCACTGACATAATTCTCCATGATTTCTTGGCATGGGGTGGAGTGGAAAGATGCCCCTGAATCCAAGATCCATGATTCAATCAGACTGTTGACGCTTAGAATTATGGCATCACATGTCTCCTCTGTCATGTTAGCAGATTCTTGTGCGCCGGTATCTTTCTTCGGTGCTCGACAATCTCTTTTAAAGTGAACCTTCTTGCCACAATTATAACACTTAAAATCTTTCTTTCCCGTTCTTGATTTCCCCTTTTGGATTTCGATCTACCACGATTTGAATTTCTTTTTGAAGTTCTCCCTCTAGACTGTATGCAAGGCTGAGGAGCTTGATGTTGCACTCGATTCTCTCCGTCGAATTTCTTCACTCAATACCAGATCCCGAACATCGTCGAATTTCAATTTACTGTTTCCCGAAGAGTTGTTGACTGTTGTAACAGTAGCATTCCAACTGTCTGGTAGATAATAAGATAATTAAAACTCGAACTTCATCATTGAATTCAATTTCCACGGAACTCGACTGGGTTGTGATTGTGTTGAGTTCATTTAGGTGTTGAGAAACGGATACCCCTTTCGCCATCTGCAAATTGAATAATTGTTTCATCAAGTGAACTTTGTTTGAGGCCGATGACTTCTCATACATACTGGAAAGAGCCGCCATAAGACCCGCCGTGGTCTTTTCCTTTGTATGTTGAAAGCAACATTGCGGGATAACGTCAGTCAGATAACTCCGAGGGTTTGTCTGGAGAAGAGCTCAGTCTTCATTCTTCATGCCCTCTGGTTTCTTTCCTGAGAGAGGATGATATAGATTTTTCTGGTATAGAAAATCTTCAATTTGCATCTTCCAAAACCTAAAGTTCGCACCATCAAACTTTCAATTTCACATTCCCTTCGTCTGCAGCCATTGATCCCACTTGAATCTGGCTTCTTTTGAATCGTTTCTGAAAATTCTTGTGAACCGTGTATTAGAACACCTCCGTTGATAAATTCTTATCGCCGACCAAATTTTACTATTCACGAAATTTACTATTCACGTGAATAGTAACCTCGCAAAAAAAAACAAAATAATTCACCGCCAAAAGATCCTGATACCAGTTGTTGGAAATAAACGAGTAATTTCCCTATAATCAGATTAGTGAGAATACGAAATAAAAGCAAAAATAATACCCGAAATTGATAACGGAGTTCAGCCAATTATGCCTACGTCTCTGGACTGATGCAGATCTTTTACTAAAGAGAGAAAATTTATAGGTGTTTACAAAACGCCCACAACTCACAAGAAAGCTCTCTAGTATTGGGAGAAATAAATGATTTGGGATGATTTTGAAGCTAAATGGGTTAGGGTATTTATAGTTGAAGCTTAAAGACTAATTGTAATACCCTAAAGTGCAGGGACTAAATGTTTAACTTTTCCATCATAATTTTCAACAATTTGATATTGCCTAATTTGGACCATTTAGCCGCCCCATTTGCCAACCGCCATTTGCCAAATCAACTTTGAATTTTCAACAAATAATGGTAGAATGGGTTTTTTTGAAGAATGCATTGGTATTTTAAATCGTTGTGTCTCCTTGGTATCATACTTTATTATAGTGAATGGAATACTTGGCGAAATTTAATCCACAGAGAGGTCTTCGAAAGGGGGATCCTTTGAGCCCTTATATTTTTTTATTTGCAGTGAAGGTTGTCGGTGTTGTTTAGGGGTGCAGTGTAGATGGGGAGTATAGATCGGTAACGATTAACCGATATGCTCCATTTATTTTTCACCTTCTTTTCATAGATGATAGCCTATATTTGTTGAAACAACCCCACAGATGGCTCTCCAAGTTAAAAGAATTTAGGCAGTGTATGGTGAAAGTTCGGGTCAACAATTCAATATGGATAAACCCAACATCTTTTTCAGTTCAAATGTTATGGAGGAAAATAGAAGAGATGTTAAGTGTATCATTGAGGTGCTCAGTAATGCAAATCCAGAAATATGTTGCTCTACCAGCCATGGTGGGTCGAAACAAGAAAGGTGTGTCGTAACCGTCTTTCGGTTGGGCCCCAGAATTGGGCTTCGACTTGAATAATTGGGTTAGGAGTCGCCACCGACCACATTAAAATGAATTTAGGTGGGTTGAACCACCATATTACCTGATATGCGTTTTTACCAGAAATGTGTCGGGTTCGGGAGTCGTTACGGTCAAGGAAGGATTAGCACCCTTGAACCGCCCTTTCGTACCAATTAATTTGCCGGTTGTTAGTTGTGAAAATTCAAAATTTAAATTAAAATTTAACAAACCTGTTTCAAATTACTTACAATTGATTGATTTGAAAGCGTACTCTTAGAAAAGTCAACAAACGTGTTAGAAAAAAGGTAATAAAAACTAATAAAATAGAAAACTGATGAAATGGATAAGATAAATAAACGAATAAAAGAAAGACAAAAAAAGAATAATAATAATAAATTAACGATAACAAGTAAATTAAATAAAATAAAGAGACGAAAAGAAAATAAATAAATAAAATAAAGTCCATAAAAGCAAATGAAATAAATAAAATACTAGAAATAATGGTGAAAATAATATATACATAGTAAATAATAAATAAATGCAAGAGGGTAATAAAATAAAATTAAATAAATAAATAGATATAAGATAAACGAAATCATAATATGTATATATAAAATAAATAAAAACATAAAAAATAGTAAATATATATATAAATTAATAAACAGATAATGAAAATTAACATATATATGTGTGTGTGTGTGTGTGTAATCTAAAAAAATATATACACTAGTAAAAAAGAAAATGCATAAAATGTAAAAATAATATTACATAAAAAAAAGAAAAGAAAAAACAAAACAATTAAATAAAATGAGTAACAAGGGAAATGTGCGTATAAATAAAGTTAAATAAAAATAATAATTAAAACGTAAATGTAAGGGACCGAATCAAAAGTAAAAAAATGCTACATTTTATTTCCTTTTCAAATCGTTTACAATAGCTTTGCCTTTGTATTTTCCGTGCTTTCCTCTGTATTTATATGTAAATCCTCTGTTACAAATGGGGAGGATTACATGTATTTATAGTGAAAAAACTAACTATTTTTAGAATCCTATTAACAATAGAATCCTAATGCAACTAGACTCCTTGCTCGGTTGTTGCACGTTTGTTGTTGTGGTTTTGTTTTTAAAAGATATGGTGGTGGAAGAGTCCTCCTAGGAGAGGAACTCTTGCTAGTTCTATCTTTTAAGAAAATGGGTGTATACAGCTGCCCCTCTTTGTCTTTTAGTGAAACGAAAATAGGCCAAAGATAAAAAGACACAAATTTTCATTCAGTGGAGTTGAAGAATACTCCCTGTCAAATTGAATTGCGGATGGCTCCGTCGCGAAGTCGAGTCCATCTTGAAATGATTTGAATCAGAATGTGGCTTCTCGTTGTAGTCCACTTTGGTCTTCTTCTCAGTTTAAAGACCTTGGCTAAAAATTCGACTCGAAAGTAATCTCTTGACTCCACAATGTTTGATATGCATCGAACTGAATAAAACCGAACTCGAAAAGTCTTCGCTGACATATAGCTTTTTTCGACTTAAGCTATGCTGACGGAAAAAGGCTTGTTGTTACTAAGGCACGGCTTACCCAGACCTTTTCAGCTTGAAAAACCTAGATTGCAGCCGGACAATAGTGTGATTGAGGTGTCATCGAGCTGAATGAAATCGAACTCGATAATTTTATTGACAATAGCCCTTCTTGCCTTGAGCTATGTTGTAAATGATGCCTTAGAGTGAGCATAGTCGAACTCGAAGGTCTTTTGGTGACAGATAACCCTTCTAGCCTTGAGTTATGCTGTAAATGATTGCCCTCAAAGCTGAGTGTAATCGAACTCGAGGATTTGGTGTTTCAAGAGAAAACTGTATTCAAAGATTGAAGAAGTTTTTAAGGAAATTGTCTCAAGAGAGACAAAATTTGTTTCAAGAGAAACTGTCTCAAGAGAGACAAAAACTTCCAAAAGAAAATGTCTCAAGGGAGACGAAATTTGTTTCAAGGGAAATAGATTCAAAGATTTTGTTTCAAGAGAAACTATCTTAAGAAAGACAAATTCATTTCAAGGGAAATGTTTTCAATGTTTATGTTTCAAGAGAAATCTCAAGAGAGACGAAACTTAGTTCTAAAAGAAAATGTCTCAATGGAGACAAAATTTGTTTCAGAGAGACAAAATTTGTTTCAAGAGAAACAATCTTGACTGAAATAAATCTTCTTTCGAGTGAAAACGGTCTCTACAGAGACAAATCTGGTTTTAAGAAAAACAATCTTGAGGAATAAATCTTCTTTCGAGTAAAACAGTCTCAGGTGAGTCAAAGTCTATTTTAAACAAAGCAAACTTGAGTGAAATAAATCTTCTTTCGAGTAAAATAGTCTCAAGTAAGACAAAGTATCTTTAAGAAAAATAATAACAAGTGAGATAATCATCTGCATTAAATGATACTACCTCAAGCGAGATAAAATTTATATTGGAAATGTTGAATATGAAGATGAATATTTATCTTTCAATCTGAGTTGGCTTTTAATCTCATCTTCTCCTGAAAGATCTATAAATGCATTTGGATGTAACTATCATGATGATAGATGTTGATGTATGCCAAAATGAAATTTATTTATTGTTGAATTTGTCCTCAAGAGAGGAAAAATCAAGGTTTATTGCTCATGATGATGAATGCAAAGATGCAAATTTCATGCGTCATGTATGTATGTGTTGATGTATATGTTGATATGTGAGGAGAATGGTTGCGTGTGCAGTCTTCATTCTATCTTTGACTCAGTTTGTCTTCATTTCCACCAAGGTGTACTCTTAGACCTCAACCTAAGATAATTTTTCCTTCCCTATCAAATTTTGCCCCAAAAATGGCTTCCTTTGCCTCAGTTTCGATCTTGAGCTTTGAGCGATATTTGTTGAATTCCAAGATATGCTTCTAGAGAACTTATCTTGTTTGAAAATGTTTTTCTTCTTTGAAATTTCAATTTTTGAAAAGTATCAAAAGGAATTTTGAAAAATACTGACCCCTTCTAGGTTTCACATTGAAGCAAATCATAAAATAGGAGTACATTGGATATCACAAGAATCAACTCTTTTAAGCTTTGATAACTGCAAATCTTGACAAATATCAAAATCGAAAAGTTGATTTAGAGGCGGGTTTGTTTCATTGATTTGGTCAGGGAATGCCCTTCTTTCTTGGTTTGATATTTTAATCAGATGCGACCAAAATAACACAACTAGCATTATCAATGGATAGACCTTTCAAAACACTTCTGTTTTAGTTCTCTGAAATCTTTCGTTTGTTGAAGTTTTGTAAGCTCCTCTGATTAAGGTAGTGCAGAAATATTGGTCTAAAACTGAAATTCTTGAGTGCTCGTGTGTATTCATAAAGCCAGGGCTTTCGAGTTTCCTATAACCAATTGCCTTAGTAGAATAGCTCAGCTTTAGAGGGAAAATCCTGAAGGGTTTATCTCATCACAAAGTCTTTGGCCTGAAAGCAGTGGAGCAAACACCGAATTGCCAAGTATCCAGCAATGTCATGGTTTGAATGTAATCTATTCATAAAGCCAGGGCTTTCGAGTTTCCTCTATAACCAATTGCCTTAGTGGAATAGCTCAGCTTTACGGATTTAATTTCTTAAGATTGTCAATAAGAACCTGTTATAGTCTAGGTGTTTTTTAAAGTCAAGGGATCTCATCTTTAGAGTTCAATTTCCAAACAACTGACCTAAACTAGATTGGCTTACTTGATTATTCCATCTGTGAATCATTATCATCACTGAACATCATAAACAAGGTATAAACCAATTAGTTTTGCAATCTCATGTGCTAGTTGCCCCATTCTGTTTACTCTTAATACGTGTATGGATGCCAAACCTTGGATGGACTCGTCATGAGAAGAGAAAACTTAGCTCGGTAAGAGAAAAACATGTAGTCTGATGTATCTTTTAAATTAGGACCAAGGGGTCTTTGTTTTTCATGGTTCAATCTTGTCATTTGTCAAAGATTTACAACCTCATTATTAAATAATTTTTAATTAAGGTGTATTCAAGGAATTCAAGATTAAAATTTGCACATTTCCTAAGAAGGAAGCATTTTATTCAAATGTTTAAACGTCAAGTGACTTAAAAATGTTCACGCATAAGAAGTACGAAAGAAAAACAAGTTCAAACAAGATGATATGCTTGATAATGCAACAAAATTCCTGACGGATGCCCCATCTGGCTCTCGATTAGAATCCCCATTACATATTGAAAGTGAATGCCCCTGAGTCGATCAGATCTTGTCCTTACGTTTCAATGCCCCACAATTCTCAATGGTGTGCCCTGAGCTCCCAATATGATAGTTGCATACGGCGTTAATATCATGGCTTTCAGGATATGGGCCTCTCTAGGTTTGGATTGAACCGAAGTCACAGATTCTTCTCAACTAGCGTTGGGAGTAGCTCCTCATATGTCATTGGGATTAGACTGATGCGAATATTTCTTTCCTTGGTTCTCTCTGAGTTATTTAGAAGTACCAGACGGTACAGTGCAACAGTTTTTGGACTTGATATCGTAACACCTTTGTTGGCGTTGTAGGTGCTGAATTGTTGATCTCTCCTCAATTTCCTTGTTTTATAGCTAACTCGATCATCTCACCAGCCATGACTATATCTAAGAAAGTTCCCGATGAACTTGCACAGACAAATCCCTCCAACGTTGTGCGTATTGTCGGAAACTCTCGTTGTGTCTTCTCCAGGCCTTCTAGCATAACCCAGTCTGGTCTCATTTCGTTAATATGCTTATATTGTTCCAGAAATAACTTGGCTAAGTCTTTCCAAGTCTTGATATGGGTTCGGCTGAGCTGGTGTACACCGGATGGCTGAGCCCGATAGACCTCTTGAAGCAGTGACTGAGCTCCGTGGCATCGACTCCAGGGTAGTCATGATCTCCTTTAACTACCTTCATGGTCCTCCAATTGCTTGATTTTCTCCTCCATCTTCTTTGATTTGTCTCTTCGTTCGAATTCGGTATATGATAATAACCCAAATATCTCAAGGTTATACAGAGGATGAGGGCTTCGCTTTTGCAGGCGATGAGTCCTTTCGAAGTTCTGGTATGATTTCAGGTGAGACAACCACTTGTGGGTAGGTGGTTAGTTACCCCTTCCAGTGAACCTGCCCCAAGCGCACTGGTCTGTTGTAGGCCAACTAACTTGGCAACGATTTGATCAACCAAAGATTCTTGGTTCTTCATGATTGTATTCAGAGTACTCAGACTACTATGGTTTATCTTATCTTCAAGTTCTTTTTGCAATTTTGTCATGTTATCCTCGATTTTCTCAATTCTTTCTTCATCTTCTTTTTTTTAGGCGGGTGTTATGCAGATGAGGTGCGTCCTATGCTTGAGGTGGTGTATCCGGTATATGTTCCTTTTTGATGAGACATGCTTTTGTTAGATAATGCGAATGCAAAGAAAATAACAAAATGCAAAATATGTCTAAATGCATGATGTATGATGCATGAAATGCTCGAGGCATTGATCCCAAAAAATGTGCATGTTATTATGAATATCCTTATTGGGAGACAAAAGTGTTTTATCTTTTAAGAGACAAAAATATCCTGACAGCTCCTGACATATTGACTAGTCTTCTGCCTTCGTCTTTCACCGGTTGAATAACATGTCGAACCGCTCTGGCTTCTCTGGATGAACCGTGAAAATGTTGACTGTTTTTGGTACTGGCCCAAGAAGTCTCGAATGACTGCATCTCCGACATCTATCATTGGAGTCTGTTCCAAACAAACGTCACTAGAGCCCTTAATTGGGAGGAACTATATGAAGTTCATTAGTCTGTTCTTGAGTTCATCAGCAATGGTTTCCAATTTCATCTATTGTTTGCCATTGATGTCTTCGAAGGGACTCCCAGATCAGTAACCTCATCTTGCCCCTGCAACCTAACCAGTCAGTTCTTCAAAGATAGACTTTTATTATGCTTGATGTAGACCCAGTTCATTCTGAGCCCTTTATAATGCAGCATTAGTCTGTTTGAGTTCATCAGCAATGGTTTCCAATTTCATCTATTGTTTTGCCATTGCTGTCTTCGAAGGGACCCAAGATCAGTAACCTTCATCTTGCCCCTGCAACTCAACCAGTCAGTTCTTCAAAGATAGACTTTTATTATGCTTGATGTAGACCCAGTTCATTCTGAGCCCTTTATAATGCAGCAGAGCAATATACTCTTCAATTATGGGCTCCATGTCTTCTGGATTGAATGTGACACAAAGTCGACTTGTATACTGTCATCTGCATTTTCATCTCTTGTATTACAACCCCTTTGTCCATTAATATAGATTATTTAAGTTTTAACAACACGTTTTAGTGGATCAATGGCCTCATTTATGATGCAAGTGCTAAAAAACAAACACAAAGGCAAAAAGTTAGTAAAATAAAAATATAAATAATGAAAGAAAGAAAGAAAGTAGAAAGAAAACAAACAACATGGCTAGGGTGGAAAAAGTCATAGCGTTTGAAATGTGGTTTCGGGTAGGCTCTATTTCTCCATAGTCTCCAGGGTTAGGTTCTAAAAAAATGGTACCCGAGTTCTCCTTGTTGGTGCCCCCTTGGGCTTACCAGACCCTTAGTCCTTAACTCATCACAGCTTGTGTGGACTAAGTTAAACTCAAGAGGACACATTCCCTTATGTCTATACGAGAATAATTCTACGAAGACATAAGGTATATATCCCGAATGCTACTTGCTAGGCATATGCGGTGAATAAATTCACACGAATAGTCGCTTTCACCCCCACTTAGAACGGGTTCGGAGCTCGGGTATAGAGCCTTAGATGGAAAAGTTAAAGATCTAAAATCATTAGAAAAATGTCGTACAATTATTTATTTGAAAAATAATCAAAGATAAATAATAAGAATCGAATAAATAAATTAAAATTTAAACTTATAATTTTCGCTCAAAAAGACAACCGAAAATTAATTTCTGCATGACTCTTACTGTCCCCAGTAGAGTCGCCAAGCTGTCGTAACTGTCTTTCGGTTGGGCCCGGAATTGGGCTTCGACTTGAAATAATTGGGTTGGGAGTCACCACCGACCACTTTAAAACGAATTTAGGTGGGTTGAACACCATCTTACCTGATCTGCGTTTTTACCATAAATGTGTCAGGTTCGGGAGTCAGTTACGGTCAAGGAATGATTAGCACCCTTGAACCGCCCTTTCGGTACCAATTAATTTGCCGGTTGTCTTAGTTGCGAAAATTCGAAATTAAAATTAAAATTTAACAGACTCGTTTCAAATTACTTACAATTGATTGATTTGAAAGCGCACTCTTAGAAAAGTCAAACAAACGTGTTAGAAAAAAGGTAATAAAAACTAACAAAATAGAAACTAATGAATGGAGAAGATAAAATAAAACGAATAAAAGAAAGACAAAGAAAAGAATAATAATAAATTAACGATAATAAGTAAATTAAATAAAAATAAAGAGACGAAAAGAAAAATAAATAAAATAAAGACATAAAAAAATAAATAAAGTCCATAAAAGCAAATGAAATAAATAAAATACTAGAAAATAATGGTGAAAATAATATATACATAGTAAATAAATAAATAAATAAATGCAAGAGGGGAAAAATATAAAATAAAATTAAATAAATAAAATAGATATAAGAGAAACGAAATGATAATATGTATATATATAAAATAAATAAAAACATAAAAAAATAGTAAATATATATATAAATTAATAAAACATATAATAAAAATTAACATATATATATATTGTGTGTGTGTAATTTAAAAAATATATATACACTAAAGTAAAAAAGTTGCATAAAATGTAAAAAAAATATTACATGAAAAAAAAAAGAAAAAATAACAAAACAATTAAATAAAATGAGTAGCAAGGGAAATGTGCATATAAATAAAGTTAAATAAAAATAATAATAATTAAAACGTAAATGTAAGGGACCGAATCAAAAGTAAAAAAATGCTACCTTTTATTTCCTTTTCGAATCGTTTACAATAGTTTTGCCTTTGTATTTTCCGTGCTTTCCTCTGTATTTTATATGTAAATCCTCTGTTACAAATGGGGATGATTACATGTATTTATATGAAAAAATTAACTATTTTAGAATCCTATTAACAATATAATCCTAATGCAAGAGACTCCTTGCTCGTTATTGCACGTTTGTTGTTGTGGTTGTTGCTTTAAAATATATAGTGGAACTAGACTCCTTGCTCGGTTATTGCACGTTTGTTGTTGTGGTTGTTGCTTTAAAAGATATAATGGTGAGAGTTCTTATAGGAGAAGAAACTCTTGCTAGTTCTATCTCGTAAGAAAATAAGTGTCTACAAGGGCATTTGCTACCCTAAGGATAAAATTCGTTCTCGCATCCGAATTGGTGCGTGCGGGTCTTATCACATGGAGGAATGAGGTATTTATTAAGTTTACGCTTCAAACTATCTCTATTTGTAATAAACTATTTTCTTCTGCCTAAGACGTTATGTAGAGAATTGGTGAGTATTATGGCTCGCTTTTGGTGGTAAAAATTAGAGAATAAATGGGAATACATTGTTGTTCATTAGAGGTGCTGAGTAGGTCGAATGATGATGGTGGTATTGGATTCCGAGAAATGCGAAGTTTGTTGCTCTTTTAGCAAAACAAGGATGGAGATTAGTTATGCAACCTTCGACACTGGTGAGTAGGTTTCTTATAGTGAAATAATATCCCAATGAAGATTTCCTCACTACGAGATTTGGGTCTTCGCCTTCGTATATTTGGCGTAGTATATGAAGTGAATGGGGTTTGCTGGAGAAGGATTTAAGATGGAAAGTGAGAAATGATCACTCCATATCAATTTGGAATGATTATTGGCTTCTGATTAGGGGACAATATGGTATAGTATCCCCTCGTGTTGATATAATTGATAGAGTTTCGGACCTCATTGATGCAAGGGAAGGTAACTGGAAGGAGGATTTAATTCGGCAGAACTTCATAGATGGGAAGTGGGGTACCAGCGAAAAATTGAGTTACAGGTTTGGAAGTTTCTGTTTAACTACATTCTACAAAAATATAATCTTTTTCAACATAGAATTACAAATAATATTTGTTGTGCAAAATGCCCAAACATTATTGAGGATGGAGTACATGTGGTTCGTGATTGTCCTTTAGCGAATCAAGTTTGGTAGGCGCTGGGTTTTGCCTGGCCTTCAGATATTGTGAACGCAGATTTTAGAGTTTGGTTGGGGTGGATGCTTAAACATAATCAACCAAATAATCATGCAATGGTGTTGGTCTCTATATGGGTTTTATGGTATGTCAGAAATAAATACATCCACCAAGGTCAGATTTCAAAAGAAAGAGGAACTGATTATCTTCATCCAAGCTCAATGCTTAGATTACTCCAATGTGAATGCTTGTTTGAGGGTGTCTGTCTCTACTTCCGTGAGCCCAACCAGTTAATTTTGATGCCTGATTTTCTCGGCAAACAAAAGAAGCGTGCTAGTATGGTCAGGAGTGATAATAAGGAACCATGAAGGATTCATTCTAGGAGCTTGTAGAAGGAGTTTGAATGTTACCTCGACTTTCTTGGATGACGCAAGGGTCGCTGTTCACGCGGTAGAGTTAGTGGTGGATCTTGGTTTTCAGCGTATTATTGTTGAAGGTGACTCCCGTACGGTGATAAACAAGTTACAGTCGAAGAAGGATTCTTTTTCAGAAATCAATGCATGTATTTGGGAACCAAAGAGAAGGGAGGATTAGACTCATGCATGCAACTTTACCTTCATTTCTAGATCGACAAACAAGGCGGCGCATGTCCTGGCTGTGGGGTTGGGTTAGAAGCTGGATATCGTTTATGGGTCTATGTGGAGGAGTAAGTGGCAGAGGATAACCGTTGGGTTGAATCGCCGTAGCTGTTGGGGGGTTTTGATTGAGTGTTCTGCTGAGGCTTTATTCTTGGATTCGAGATTCTTTTGCTCTGCTCGTGCCATGGTTTTGTGCTTTGAAGGCAGAAGATAAAAGGCCATCTGTTATTTATTTAAGCTTTGCTTTCATTTGGTTTGTTTTATTAGTGTTCCATGCGTTTGAGTTTACTGTCTGGTTGTCTCCCACTTTGATTTGGGGAACGGTATTTTTTATTCCCATTTAATAAAGCTGTCGTTTAAGATTAAAAAAATGAATAATATAGAAATAGTAGATATTTAGAAATATCTATTAAATAATCTAGATATTTATAATGTTTAAAATTATGTCTAGAATTATCAATAGAAAAATCTAAATATTTATAATATTAATGGCTAAAATATTTTTTTAGATAAATAATGGCTAAAATATTGACATGTGTCAAGAATTCAATAATCACTAAAATCTATAAATAAATATGAGATTTATCATTATTGAAGAGAAGAAAAATAGTAAGGTGTGTGTGTAATATTGTAACTGTATCATGTGTTCATAAAAACATTATCTTCTCTTGTAATCATAAATTTATCGGTTAACCATTAGTTTATTTAAAGTTTTTAATTGTGTTAGTTTTAATATATTATCAACTTTTTTCGTCTAAATGATATATGATCAAACATATTGTTTAAGTATTATTATGCACTAAGAATTTATAAAATAAAAGGCTAACAAACATCAAAGAATTGGTATAATATAAATGGTAGATTCTAAATCTTGAACTCGACAAATTTTTAACAACACATGACCAATTATCGAAACGGAGGAATATTTAGAATCTAAATGTTTCATTTACGCATGGAGCATAGAATTTTTTTTATTTTCTGATTTAGTTTTTTAGTTTCTTAATCTGCTTGATTTTTTGGCGACTTCTTTATCTGTTTTATTTTTTTGGCGATTGTTCAGTTCAATAACATTTTATTTACTTAAAATACAATGCAAGATACATATCCAATCATTTATTTGCATAATAATAAAGTAAAGTGTAGAGAGCGAGCATGTTGAAGCCATGCATCTAAAATTTAATGTATATATATATATACACATGTGCGCGCGCGCTTCCCTCATCTCAAGAAGTGATGAGGTTGAAGAAAAAATGTTATATATATATATATATATATATATATATATATATATATATAATTGTTTGAAAATTCATTTTCTTGCCAAGGTAAAACATCAACTATAATTCATATGTGTGTATCATAGTGAAGAATTGGTCGATTTTCATGTCTTTTTAAATGAATATTTGAATCGTTCTTGTGTCTTAGAGTTACATTTGACAATATTTCTTGGGGCATTTTCTACTTTATGAAAAATGTCATTTTAAATGTTAAATGTTAAATTTTAAATTCTTTTTCTATTTTTATATATGTGAATATTCCGGCTAGACCCAAAGTACTATAAAGATTATTCTTTTAATTGAAAAGCATTGATTAAAAAGCTAAGCACCCAAAAATGAAAAATCCAGTCAATATATATTGTAATAGGATTTACTTGTTAAACTAGTGATCTTTACATAAAAACTCCATCATCCATTTTTAATTTTGAAAAAAAAAATTACAAGAGAGACTAACCTTACACTTCCTCACAAACATCAATGTAAAATCTAATCATCTCGACTTCGTAGATTTTCATTTCCTTTTGTTTTCAAGTCATATTCATACTTAGAATTTGGAAAAGACAAGGGGACTGATTTAATCTCTCTTGTCTCAGTTGTTGTTCAAGATCAATGTTGTTTTTACTTCCAATTTGATACCCCAATGTCGTGTCAGTAACCTGGAGGAGTCTCAGCTCACGACCATGAACTCATCTCTTGATGTCTTTGCCTTCCGTTTGGTTGTCGTCATGGAACTACTCGGCATGCTACTGTTGATCATGTGACAGGACACCGTCGAAGATGAAAAGAAGCTGTTGGGTCCAGAAACCGAGGTTAAAGTGGGAATCTCATGTTTCTTCCTCGACATGTATTTTGTGGGTCCCAAAGTCAATTCCATCTCACTTTCATCTATGAATTTGTGGTCATCATCCGCCGGATGTTCCGAGTCAAGTCTGGTTCTTGAACTTTGATGATGAATATAGCTTCCATTGATGGGTCTACTGGTTTTCATGTTTTTCATCAATGTCTTCTGAATTCTATATAGACGATGAAGCTCATAGACCTGGTCAAACATATCAACGTAAGCTTTTAGAAAGACATATATATATATATAAGAATAAAGTTTTCAAAAAGAAGGAAATACTGAGATTAATGTACCTGATGTTTGAATGTTTCTTCATGTTTTAAGATTGCCATCCTCATAACCTCCTTATCGTACGGTCTAAGAAGCTTCTCCGTTGTTTGCATGTTCAAAATCCCAATAAGAAAAAAATATAATATCCAGGGATAAATAAACAGGGTTGAATTTGGGGGTGATATGATTGATGCCTTTCTTTCCTAGTAATTCTGCTTAGAAAAGGTAGATTACAATATCTAGACTTTATGCTCAATCAACTCTCGCTATTTCCACCTGTAAAACAAGCCATATTCAAAGAAAAAGATGAGAAGAAAAGCTGATAAATTGGGCACTAATGTATGAACCCGTAAGCCGACACTTAGTCCGTAAATTTATGGGTCATAGATTGAAATCTAGTAGTATATATTTTCATTATTATTAGATAAGAAAGAAGCTACTT
This sequence comes from Hibiscus syriacus, assembly GCF_006381635.1. Taxonomy (NCBI): domain Eukaryota; kingdom Viridiplantae; phylum Streptophyta; class Magnoliopsida; order Malvales; family Malvaceae; genus Hibiscus; species Hibiscus syriacus. The sequence continues at coordinate 2,122,182 of NW_024062608.1, forward strand.
TTAGCATAATTGTCTAGTTCCATAAACTTCCAATACAAAACATATCTTCCATGATGAATGGTGAATATATACATCACATGTGGCTCCAATGCTCTTTGTCTTCCCCATATGACTATGATGGGGGAAATAACCATTATCATATATATATATATATATATAACAAATAAACATCTAAATAAACTCATAATCTTTTTATTTTCTTCTTGAAATGAATTCATATGCAAGTAAAAGGAAAATAAAAGGAGCATACAGTATTCTAACCTGTGAAGGAAAGTTTCAGCAGTATGAGAGGAAAAGGAAGAGAGAAATTGTAAGGAGAAAAGGGCAAGAAAAGTTGATATATATAATAAACTGAAGTTGAAACCTTAAGTTGAACGGCAGCTTGCCTCAAAGCATTCCTTGAAATATAGTATATATATTGAAGCAGAAGAATGTAAGATTCCTTCATATGCAGAAACCGAGGAGATGTGCGTCTGGGGTTTGAGGCATGCCAAACAAATCCCAGTCCCCTTAACCAATGCCCTTCAACTTCTGTGAAAAATATGTCTCACTCCTCCAGCAATGCTTTTTTTTTAACACAACTATTGGATATAATAATACCCAAGACTCCATTTGTTTTTATTTATTCACAATCCCCAAAACCTATTGCAAGCAATACAAATATTTATTTCTTTTATATTCGTTATCTAATTTTGTGTGAAGCATAAATATCGAATATAGTCTTAATCTTTTTTGTTAGTGGATGAGTCGCAGTCGCATGTGCCCAGGAATTGTATATCCCTTATGCACCATATAAATTATCTCTGTCACACATATGGAGGAGGTTAAGGTGACGCTTCCAGGCCTGCTGACAATTTACATCTTTTCCGTACGATAGTTCCCCAAAGACTGGAAATCTGGATTTCAATAAGAGAAAATAACTTCAAAATGTCTTATAATATACGATTTTAATCAACTTTTTTTGGATTTGCAAAAATGACCAACAAATTCGCAACGCGAACTCTAATTTCGCAACCTAGTTTCCAAATTCGCAACGCGAATATGTAAATCGCAACGCGAATATGTAAATCGCAACGCGAATTTGTAAATCGCAACACAGAAGTCAAAATTCGCAACACAGAAGTTAAATTCGCAACGCGATAGTCAAATTCGCAACACTGAAGTCAAATTCGCAACACATAAGTCAAATTCGCAATGTGATAGTCAAATTCGCAACGCAAATCTGTAAATCGCAACACAGAAGTCAAATTCGCAACGCGATAGTCAAATTCGCAAAGCGCGTTTATTTTCGCAACGCGAATTTTATTTTATTTTCGAATTCGAAACACAATATTAATTTCGCAACACAAATGTAAACAGTATTATCGCAAATCATAACCTAAAACCCTAAATCACAACCTAATCTCGTCTCCATCTCTCACTCTCTATGGCGACATCCGTCCCCATCTCCGACGAAATCCGTCCCCATCTCCGGCGAAATACGTCTATCTCCATCTCTCATAGCAACCCTCACAACCATTCACGGTCAGAAATGGAAAATCAACCGCCGAGGGTTAGTTTTTTTAATCTCTTATTTTTATTTTAAAATTTTTGTATTATTATTAGATTTTTCTTATATTGATGATAAATTTACTAGTAATTTCAATATATATTGATTAACCATTTCACTGAGATTGCTTCGTAAGTTCATTCGGTTGCTGCCAATACAGCTAAACTGTTTAGTCTTTAACCATGTGAAGTTAGTATTTGTCTTTGTTTTTTGGTTGAAGTAATGCAATTCATTCAAGTTTCAATTTGCAGAATAAGAGTTGTTTCTGAAACTTAAATTCGCAACGCGAAAATGAAAAGCGCAACGCGATTTTAGTTTCGCGTTGCGATTTTCATTTTCGCATTGTGAATTTAAGTTTTAGAAACTACTCTTATTCTGCAAATTGAAACTTAAATGAATTACATTACTTCAACCAAAAAACAATGATAAATACTAACTTCACAGTGTTGCTAATTTAAGTTTCAAGAATAAACTACTACTCTTTATGTTGTCTTTGAACTTGCACTAAACCTATATGTTGTCCTTTTATGTTTATATAAATGCTTACTTCTGGAATGTTATCTGATTCATTTTGTGAACTATGATGGAATAATGACTTGGGTGAATACTGTGCTAGTTTGAAACATATTTGGCTTTGTTTTCACTGTTTAATACCATGTCTGTTTATAGTGTATAATTTGTAGTTTTTGGTATATCTAACTTGGTATGTTTATTGTTTTTGTAGAAATTTTTTTCGGCTCAATTGACCTTAAGGAATAAATTAAGCATAGCCACTAAAATTGTGTCAACGCTTACACCTCTACAAAGAAAATTGTTTGAGGATACTTTCTTCGGGCCATGGCTGAAAGTACAACATTCGAGTGGAGATGCTATGTTGACACATTTGTTTTTTCAGACCATGACTAACGATCTACCTGAGAATATACAACGTGGTGATGAAGAGATATGGTTTCATTTTCCTCCGGCGTATACTTGTTTTGGGCATGGAGTTTTGCTTAATCACTGGTCTACGCTTCGGACACGATGAAGTAACTCGGTACACTAGTCATATCTCCCGCCCATCATGGTTATCTCGGGTTTTTCCTAAGCTGGCAAAGTCGAAGCCGAGTTTACATGTCGATGACTTGAAGAGATTATTTGTTAAAGATGGTTTTACTCGGATGGATGACCTTGATGTTGTCCGAGTATGCCATTTATTACTTTTGCATGCCGGCTTTTTAGGCAAAGAGGGCAAACAACCTATTTCTGAGGACCTAATATTATTGGTAGAGGACCTAAATGCATGGAACATATTTCTGTGGGGTTCATATCTATGGAAAGCTACCTGGAAGAAGTTGTCATCTGCCTTTGAGGACCGAAAAAGTTTTCGGGGCGATGGTTCTAAATACACTTTGGCATGCTTTATTTGGGCCTTTAAGGTTAGAATATATAATGTTTCCAAATTTATAATTAATTATTTAACAATTACTGATGCTTGTGTATTATATTGTTTGTAGATTTGGATATTTGAGGCTTTTCCCATCACGCGGGCATATGCGATAAAAAATTCAAATGGTATTCCTAGGGCTATTACCTGGAAGAGGATCCACATGTTGGATTGGGAAGAGTTACTACCATATACGACGATGAATGATGTAAGTTAACACACAAATACTACTATATAGTTAAACAAGTTATTACTAGTATACATTTAACTTTGTTTGAGCTTTTATATTGTTAGGAGGCCAACTATCCATTACAGAGGCTGACATCCACAGAGGCTGAGCTTGCCACTGATTGGTGGCAGCTAGTAAGCGGTTTTTGATGGACGATGATGAACCCCCCCTTCGAGAGCCCCTGACGATCGGGCTTCCTTTTACAGCTCGACACCCGAAGCCATCACACTGACCCACCTCCACCATCACCTATTCCATCACATCATCGAGCCTCTTCTCCACCATCACCTCATGATAGGCGACCGAAAACGAGGCCATGGCATTTATCTCCCTGTTTCTACCTCCACCGGATGAGTTAGGGGAGTTACGTGATGAGGTCGGTACTTTGCGTCATGAGGTCGATACTTTACGTGAAGACAATGGTGCATGGCGTGATGAGGTACGGTCTTTACGTGGTGAGGTGGATGTTTTACGCGATGACAATGGTGTGTTACGTGATGAGGTATCTACTTTACGTGATGAGGTAGCCGCTCTACGTGAGATTGTTTCATAGTTGCAAAATGAGGTTCATACTCTACGCAATGAGGTAAATTTGTTTAATACTATACTAAAAATGTAAATAACATTTTTTGGCATTATTTATTTATTTATTTACTGATTTATGTATTAATTGTTTTTCAGCAGCCCGATAAGGCAGATGCTTTACGTTGGGTTTTTCTTGTACGATGGGGTTCACGCATCAGACGTCTGCACGTGTCATTACGTCTCCTTTCACCCACTAGTGCCAAGACTCCGTAAGAAGAAGCCCGATTCACCTGTCATCGTTCAAGTGGCCCCTCCCACCGTTCAAGAGGCCCCTGTCATCGTTCATGGGTCCCTCCCACCGTTCAAGAGCCCGATTCACAACACGTCATTTGTCGACATATTGATAAACTCCCACCCGTGCCCGATATAATGGATGTGTGTTGGCTTTCGTATGACTTACCGACCAGTACCATTCCTCAGAAGAAGAGGGAAACACTACCCGACACAATTATGGTTAATACCCTTTGGGCTAAGACCGCAGTTGATTTTTATCTACATGAGCAAAGCCAGGGGTGTTATTCTGACATATACAAACTCGACGATGTTATGCATTTGTTTCTTGATCGGTCTTGGTGGGGTATTTTATTAGGGGTTGAAGATAATAGCTATTTCGAAGGGGGGTAAGTCTTATATTCTTCTTATATTGCATTTTGATTAATTTTTTTTAAATTTATTAATAAATTCACTAATATATGTATTTTTTTATAAAACAACATATTGATGCATGGGTGTCACGTCTTCTAGTAATAAGGATATTGAAGAAAATAAAAAATACTCGATGGACTATTATGCCGACTTCTTTTCACGTAGCTCACTTGAAGGATCCGAGAGATTCTTCATATACGTTGGGTAATGGAAAAGCTAAACTTTATCCTGCATGGTGGGAGGTCGATAAAGTTAGTATTTGTTTTTTGAATATTTTAAAGGTGTTCATAATTTTTATTTGATGTGCGCAATTATTTATGATTGTAAGTGTTTATGACAGCATGTTGAATTACATACCATTGTCTGATTTGAGAGATATTATTACAAAGGGATGGAGCGCTCATTTGGCTAAATACTTGGCTACGATTGATTATTGGACTAATTATGGAAACAAGAAGCCAAAGAAGTTCAAAGTTACAATGATCAGATACGAGACTGCGCCACAACAAACGCAGGGAGCCAGAGGAGATTTTGGTCCTCTCGTATGTATGTGCTTGGAACGTTTGACGACAGGAAGTAAACAGTTTATACCTCCCACAGATAGAGATAGAAGTGCAGTAGGCTTGCGGTTTCTGCATTTTATGGCTAGATCGATATATGCGAGACGCTGCCTACCTGCATCCGCGTGCTGAAAGTGTGCATAAACAATTGGTAAGTTTGAGCAAGTGTTATTAACATATATACTCTTTAATTGGTTTGAAAATATTTGGTTAAGTACCTAGAATTCAGTAATTTGTTGTTTGTTGGTTTTAGATATGTAGAAAGTGTTGTTTGAGTAAATGTTTAGTTTCTGCAGGTTAATCCTGAAGTGAGCTGCGTGAAATTGATGTATTTGTGCATAAACAACAGTCTGGGGTACACTTTTTTTGCTTGTTTAATTGAATTTTACATTGAAAGTTGATTTGTTTAATTGATGAGGAAATAAGAATTATTTTTTGCTTGTTTAATTGATTTGTAAAAGTTGATTTGTAAAATTTGATTTGTTTAATTTGATGTGTAAATAAGAATTATTTTTTTGCTTTTTTAATTGATTTGTAAAAGTTGATTTGTTGTTTTAAATTCAATATGCATTATGTTGAAGGCAAAAAAGACCTGTTGAATGTACAAATTCGCAATGCGAAAGGTAAATTCACAACGAGAAAGTCAAATTTGCGTTGCGATTTTCGGTTTGCTATTTCACGTTGCGAATTTGACTTTCGCGTTGTGAATTCAAGGAAAACACCTTAAAAAGATAACAGACAATAATCTGATAAGTGATAACAACTGAACAGATCATAGCAATGTTCAAACTCAAGTTACTAATGAATGTCTAACTGAAAATGTATGCATTCACACATAAAATACACATAATACAACGTTGCATTTAAAAATCACCTAAGTTAATAAGTCTTAAAAGGTGAAGCCGGTTATGATTGAGATTTTGATTTTGATTGCGATTTTGATTTCCTTTTGCTTGGCACCATATGAGCTTTGGATTTTGATGAGGATCCATATTTTGGTAGAGGAAAATATGATTGTGATGGCACTGGTGATCCATAGGTCAACCTTGTATGACCACTTTCCTTGCACCGACTACATGTCGATATCCTCTTATCTTCACCCTTAGACGGTATACGATCGTGATTTTTTGGTCGGCCATGTAGTCTGCTATCCATGACTGGTGGCAAAATTATTTGTAAGTCATCTGGTATGTCCTACTCAGAAGGATATGGAATAGGGTAGACAATCTCGACATAAGTATGTCGATATACTTCTGTAGTGTAGCAATCCATAGTGTATGCGCTTGAATCATCTTGGTTTAGATGAAGAGCAACTTTTATAACATGGCCACACGGATAACCAGATGTTTGTCATTTCTTACAACTACACGTCTTTGTATTTAGATCGACAAGCCCATTTAAGTTATTATCCAATACTTCAAACAAAGTGTTTGAACATGGTTCAACTCTCCATGACGTTAACTTCACAACACGTTTCGTTATCTTTTTTTCAGTCCATGGTGTAACACTACGTTCCAATGTTCCTGTAAATTTAAATAAATAATACTTAGTAAAATATATATTAAATATGATAAGCTACGAATTTAAAGAAATAATACCTGCATGGTTTCTTTTCTTGTAGTATCACTGTTGAATAGAGGCTCGAAAAAGCTCCATTAAGATAGTAATGGGTAATTTCTGGGAATGAAGACTTAGAGCGTTGATTGATTTTGCACTATTAGACGTCATGAAACCATATCTTGCTCCAAGTTGATGTACTCTTGACCATCTTTTAAACCCGACATCTTCTAGTGTTTGAGCACATTGAGGCAAAACACGTCTTAAACCATTTATATGCTTATTAAAATCCACTTCCCGATAAGCTCTTACAGCCTTCCAGTATGTCCATTTGTGATTGAGTTTAGATTTCCGTACAAATGAACACCACAAAGTCCATGAAAAGCATCTGGGAAACACCTTCTAACAGCATTGTCAATTAAGTTTGCCCTATCAGATATGATTGTCAGATTGCTAATAGGACATATGCAATCCCTAAGATACCCCATAAACCATGCCCATGAATCAGAGGTTTCAGATTTGCCAACCCCGTAAGTTATTGGTAGTATCCCATTATTAGCATCCATGGCTACTGCTAATAAGTTTACTCCAAGGTATCGACCTTTCAAATGTGCTCCGTCAACTATAATAACTGGGCGCATGCAAGTAATAAACGAACGAATCTACAAAATCATATACACAAGAAATATAATCATTTAAATGTGAAATGCATGCAACTAACAAAAATGAGTCAACAAAATTATAATGATTTACTAACCGCAGCACCAATGGCGATAAACAACAACTCAAAGCATCCATCTCTATCTGTTTTGATATGAGTTACCAACCTAGGATTTTTCAGCTTTAAATTGTGACAATAAGCTGGCAGTTGGGCAAACGATGCTTCTGGCGACCCCCTCAACAATTTCAAGGCATAACATTTGGCTCTCCAAGCTTGAGAATATGAGATACTAATCTTGAACCGAGCATTCATGTCAGTCATAATTTCATGTCCCCGATATACCCTTCCATTCAAAAACATTAACTCAGCCAGAAAAGCACCCAACACCTTTTTGTTTGCCTATCTATGGTGAGGAAAAACTTGGGTTCTTGAACATGTATGTTTATCAATAAAAGTCCTAACTTGAAACATTTCGCAATCTTTTATCCTCTTTGCAATCATACGCCACGTACAGTTTTTGTCAATCATACACTTTGTTTTGAAACAATCTTTGCTTGATTTGTTAACTTTTAGTTTATAGCCATCTTCCACACATTTCGTATACAAAGCTATATTCAAGTCTTCCTTTGTATCAAAACAATCATCTTTCTTGATACGAATAACTTTTTTGTAAAAATCAACTGCTATCTTTACCAACTCTTATTCCGGTATCTGAAGTAATTCTGTCATATTCTAGTTATACTCCCGTGGCATTTTCTTTTTTTTCTTTTCTTCGGGGACTTCTTCTTTTTCTTTTTCTTCTTCAGGGTTATATGAATTACAGAATGGATGTTCAACATGTTTATTCACAGTCGTAACTTCCTCCTCATTATCATCAATAACATCTTCCTCGACAGCGGCTGTTTCATCATCAAAATTCGGGTATTAACCAATATCAAAATCATTACATGCAGGGTATGTTTCTTCTTCTGAAACATCATCAAAATCCGAGTATTGACCAAGATCAAAGTCTGGGTATTAACCAAGATCAAATTTCGAATACTGACTAGTACTCATAATTTTTTATGTTGGCTCATAATCGTCTAATTGGTCAATATGAAAATCAGAATTTGGTGCTGAAAGTTTATTGGGATTTGGATTAGGAAAAGGTTGTGGGATTTGGATTAGGAAAAGGTTGTGGGTTTTGAGATTGTGTTTGATATTGTGTTTGGTATTGGAAATGTGGTGAAAGAAAATTTTCTTGGTGATGAAATTGTGGTGGAACAATTAAATTTTGAGATTGATAACAACGTTGTACATTGTGAGCACCTTAAACAGGGGTTGAAGAACTTAGTTGATTACTACCCGCTACTGACCCAACTTCACTACTTCTAGGTTCAACAACATACAATGTAACATCATCTTTTTGCGAAACACTAATGTAAGCAATGAATCGTTCAACATCTTCATTGTCGGTTAACAAATAAACTTTATCTTTTCTATGATAAGATAGCCTAAATCCACTTAGAGGCTCTAAATTCAATTTCTTTGCAACACGTAACATTAGAGTTTCATAAGTTAACTTTTTAATGACAGTTTTAGTTGAAGATTCATGGGTAAAGGCACATATTGTAAAACACCATGAACATTCTCCTATGACCTTCCAAAACACAAATTTATTCAAACATGATCAACATTAGATGATTTCATTCTACAAATTGTAAATTAATTTACTAAACAAACGAGCTATAAACTACATATCATCACTAACTTAGAGAAAAACATACCTTTATTAAGTTGATAGTTGATAATTTGGGAGAGAAATCATTAAAAATTATATAGAAATAAAATTATGTAAAAAAAATTAGAGATGGGGAAGGATGTCGTTAGATATAGGAACGGATGTCGCTGGAGAGAGTGATAGATGGAGATGGAATGAGTTGCGATTTAGGGATTTAGGTTATGAGTTGTTACTGCTGCGTAGTTATATACCCAAAACATTTGTGTTGCGAAACTAAAACGTGTTGCGAAATTAAATTCGTGTTGCAATTCGAAAATCGAGTCGTGAATTTGAAATTCAGTTGCGAATTTGAAATTCAGTTACGAATTTGAAATTCAGTTGCGAATTTGAAATTCAGTTGTGAATTTGAAATTTAGTGTTGCGAATTTGACTTCTGTGTTACGAATTTGACTTCTGTGTTGCGATTTACATATTCGCGTTGCGAATTTAACTTTTGTGTTGCGAATTTGACTTCAGTGTTGCGAATTTGACTTCTGTGTTGCGATTTACATATTCGCGTTGCGAATTTGGAAACTGGGTTGAAATTGGAGTTCGCGTTACGAATTTGTTGGTCATTTCACAAATCCAAAAAAATTGGTTAAAATCATATATTATAAGACATTTTCATAACTGAAGTTATTTTCTCTTTCAATAATCCTTCGTTTCTAGATCGGATATCATCTCCCTTATTGAGAAACAGATGCAAAGGCAAATCTCTGGATTTATGTTTATTTTATTATCAGAAATATTATGGAAATTTGTTTTCCGTACAAATAAATAAAAAGTGGTGCTGATTGGAGTTGTCCACGCCATGATGATTGCCGTTAACTAGGCATGTGAGGGAAATCAATAAAATCGGACGGTCCAGATCCAATATTCTCAAAACACCCAATTGAAAAGAGCGAGTGGTACACATTAAATGTTTCTGTGAAATCTTTATATTTTGATGGCATGATGGATATAGATCTCAATTTCAGATTTCTGAAAAATAATGCTAAATTAAGATATATCTCATTATTTGTAGCTGTTATGTTGTAGCCCTGTACATGATACAGACTGGAACAGAATCCATCCAGGACCATATATAGATTAAGATAAATGGATTTGCTTCTCAATAATATTTTAATAAGAAAAACATATAGTAATGAAAGAAACAAATCTTGAAATGTAACCCAGAAAACGCCTTTATGATTAATCCATTTAAAAAAAAATCATAACAGAAATATATTTAATATTTAATAAAATAAAAAAAATAGACAGATGATAACATCATCACATGCATGTAGGGCTCAAACTTACAGAATATGATAATGAATTACGCAAGACAAGAAAGTTGGGCATATTAAAAGAATTGGAGAGAGTAAAGATGGAAGCAGGAGTTGCCGGCGAAGGGAGGTGCAACCGTATTGGGCGGTGGGTCTATTGGGGTTGCTGAAATTGAGCATGTATGCCCCGGATCTTCGAGCACATTAAAAGTTGGAGTAAAGAATAATAAGAAAATCAACACCTTAATTAAAACTGGTTTACCGGGGAGCTATGAGAGCTACCTAATCATGCATTATATAATTTTTAAAGAATCTAACTTATTCTTGCATAATAATAACACATTGGATCATGAAATTCCAAAAAAAAATAGTTTAATATTTCATAAGAGACGTGACTATGTCATGACCCCTCTTTTTATTGTTTAACAAAACAATAATAATCAATAAAAATTTATTTGATCAGCAGTTATTTAGAAGCTCAAAAGTCACCATCATTTAAGTTTAAAAAATATGAATTATTGGGTTGTTTGCTTTTCATAATCACGAGTTAAGTATAAATTAGATTAGGAAAATATTAATAATGTAATATGTAGTCATTAAAATATTAGCAAAGATAATTATAATTGATGGTGGAATTTGAGAATCTAATCAATTTTTTATTGGTTTTCATACAATATTTCTGGGTTCATTTGGATTAAAAAGAAAAAAAAAGAACATCATGCAAAGTCTGTCAGTGGAACACACGCCATGCCTCACTTAAAGTAGAAATAAAAATCAATTAACAGTAGCTTCCACATGGGGCATGTTGTCGGGAGCATGACTCCATGCATTTCTAAGCTGTCCAAAAAAAAATTCTCATCATAGTTCTGAAGTTAAAGGATAGTTAATTAAATTATTAATATGTTAAAACTATTAATGATTATAAAGAATATAAATAAACATTACAAGGAAATACATATTTAGTCACAATGTAAATGGTAGTTAAAAGCATTAAATTTATACACTAAAATGCATATTGACAAATTTTTTAAATCTTCACTTGTTATCACTAATAATTACATCACTATTATATCGATGACAATTATTCTAAACATTGTCATAATTTTTCAGTTTTTTTGTGATCATCTATTCGACACAATTATCAATATAAATTGTGATGAATTTGTTTGACACTAAAAATATATTTTGTGACCATTAATATTGTCACACTAAGTAATTTTAGTGACCAAATGTTCGATACTATTATCAATAAATTGTGATAAATTTGTTTGACACTGAAAGTATATTTTGTTACCACCAATGTTGTCACACTAAGTGTTTTTTTAGTGACTAAATGTTTGACACTATTATCAATAATTTAGTCGCTACTATATTAGTGATTATTTTAATGAATTTTGTCACAATTTTTTTTTGTAATTACATTTTTTGACACAAAAAGATTAATAACAATGACGAAAATTTAGACATTAATATTATCTTTATTAGTGATAAATATTTTATCACAGCTACATAACTAAATTAATTAATTAAAAACTTTTTATAAAATCAACAATATAGTAGATATTACATTTTTAGTTGTATCGTATATATTACATTTTTAGTTGTATCCATCTTCTTTAGGAATTTGTATTGCAATCATTTTCATCAGTTAATTATTTGTTAATGATAGATGATACGACATCTCCACATGTTTATTTTTTTTTGTATAACCACCAGCATGCAATTTGTTAATCGACTAATTCATATCAGGTACTACATACTACATAGGCAAGGGGACCCTCTAGTACATCATCCCGTTAGATCAACTGATTGTTGATTTATATGTTCTTTTTTGATAAATTAATAAAATGTATGGCTTTTAAGTTGATCAAAACTGGGACATTCAGGAAAAGAGTGCAACACCTGACCACTATTGTAACGCCCCTAAACTATGGTAATAATTCGAGTCAATCCAAGACCCATAAACCGAACCCAAGGACCCAATAGAATGGTTGGATTTAGATAATTAAGGAGTGAGCTTGAGTTGGACCCAAAGGTTAATGGTGATTTTAAATTGATTTTGGAGTCGAAGGGATTAAAAGTGAATTTACCCATTTTTATTTGAAAACTGAAAACCCCATCTCGTATTATATGATTTACGTGAACCTAACCCCCCAAACATCTCACCAAACACTCTTCTTTCTTCTTCCATTTTCTTCTCTTCCTCTTCCTTTCACAAGTAGAGATTCCAAGCATTTCAAGTCTAGTTTGTTTAAGACAAGGTAAGAATGTGAATCACCATCCTTCAAGCTTTAATTTAAGCTCCATTTTGTAAGTTTTTAGCCATAGTTTCCAAAATGGATTTTTGATAGGTTTAATAGAATCTAAGGATTCTATGTTATTTTGTTAGATTCAAGATGTAAAGATAACTTAGAAATACTTGGCCCTCCCAACTTTAGTGAGAAACAATAAGCGAGGCGCTTTTGCTCATTTTTTGTATAAGTTTCGCATTCGCATCTATAGTTGAAGTATTCAGGTGTTGTCCCAAGGTGGTAAGGAAGTTTTCATTAAACCTGTACTTCAATCAATTCCTTTATATGCTATGAATTGCTTCTTGTTTCCGAAGATGAGTTGAATGGTATTATGGCAAGATTTTGGTGGCAGAAATCATCTACAAGGAAGGGGATTCACTTGTGTACGTAGGATGCATTGTGTCAGCTAAACGAAAATAGGGGCTTAGGGTTTCGTGGTCTTTCAAAGTTTAATATTTTCCCTACTTGCAAAGCAGGGGTGGAGATTGTTTACTAATCCTTCCTCTTTGGTAGGGAGGTTGTTTAAAGCAAAGTACTTCCCCTCGAGTGATTTCCTGAACTCGAGACATGGCTCGTCACCATCGTATGTTTGGAGGTATGTGTGGAGCGTGAGGGGGCTACTTAAGAATGGGTTGCGATGGAAAGTTGGTACAGGCGAGTCCATCTCAACTTGGAATGACTTCTGGTTACCGACCTCAATCCCTAGTCTGATGGAGGCAGAGCAGGTTCACTCAATTGATAGTGTGAATTATTTAATTGATAAAAAAACTAATAGTTGGAAAACTAATAGTTGGAAAACTGCGTTGGTACAGAGGTTTTACCGAAGACGAGGCAATTTGATTCTTGGTATTCCCCTGTCAAATATTAGTCAAGCGGACTGTCGTGTGTGAAGTGGAGAGAAAACGGGTTTTTACACTGTTCGTAGTGGGTATCGTTTACTTTTGGGTGAAATTTCTATTTCTCCTTTGTTAAGTGTTGTGCTTAAGAGGCTTTGGGCTTGTGCTTGTCAACGAAAAATCAAATTATAGGCTTGGAAGTTCATCCATAATTTTATTCCCTCGATGCAAAACCTTCACACTAAACGTGTTGCTCATTCCCCCTTATTGTTCTTGGTGCTCGAATGAAATTATGGTATCCATATAGTTCGTGACTATATCTTAGTGCAGGAGGTGTGGAGAGCAATGAATTACATGTGGCCTCTATCGATGGTGGATTTTGATTTTTTTAGAGTGGCTTAACTAGTTGTTTTCAAATTATCCCTCAACAAGTCATGTAGAAATACTAGTAATTATTTGGAGACTCTGGTTTGCCAGGAACCAGCTTTATCATGAAGGTAAACATGCCAGAGCAAGTGATTTTGTTACCTGTGTACGAGCCCATTACTAGAGTTTTTTGTTCTGCCAACGGACGAATTCAAGGTCCTGATCGGCCAAATCTAGTCCGATGGCAGCCGCCTGTCTCCCCCACGGTCAAGGTAAACTTTGACGCCAGTTTCTCGCATTCACAAAACAGAGCTTGGTCAAGAATTGTAATACGAGATCGGAAGGTTTTATTCTGGGAGCTTGTAGAAAGAAGAGAATGAGGGTTACCTCTGCGTTTTTGGCTAAAGCTGTGGCAGCCGAAGATGTTGTTCAGTTTGCTCTAGATATGGGTTTCTTCGATATTGTTCTGGAAGAGGATGCGTGCACAATGATTGAGAGGCTTTCCTCTTCGGGTCCTGACTACTTCGAAATTATTACCTTGATTTGGGATGTCCGGCAGAAGGCTCGAAACTTCCATGCATGTGCTATCGTCTTGTCCCTCGTCAAGCTAACGAGGTAGCTCATCTGTTGGCTACGACTTCGGATCTGGGAGAGGAAGATAGGTACTGGGTGGAGGAAGCCCCTTTCAAGGTGGAACAAAAATCAGCTGTGGATAGGAGATGGATCGACCCTCCATAGGTGTTTCGTGGCCCGTGAATTTGGTGGAGAAGAGGCTCTATTTCCTTGTTCGACCCTTTCATTGCTTGATCTGTTTGGAAGAAGGAAGTCGAATGGCTAGCTGTGTTTGTATTTTTTGGTTTTCGTTTTACTTTCTCTCTCTGTTTGGTCTTTTCCACTGCTTTCTTTCTTATGTAATTATCAGGATTAAAAACTCTCCTCCTCCTCCTCTTAGATAGAAATCATTCGAAGGAAAAAAAAATTCAATTTACTCCATATGCTCTTTAAATACAAACAAATTATTTTTGTAATTTTAAATATATTTTTGTTATTAATATTAAATAGATATATTTATAAGCATTTCAACAATACTTCTTCGCCCATGGATACATTTATTAATTAATCCCGTCCACATATAGTTTTTAAATGTTAAAAAAACCTTTTAAAAAAATTAAATGTTGAAAAACAATCCTTTCATTTTGTTAACTTGTAATTTTATAATTTTTTGTTGTCAAGAATGGGGAGATATTGGGATTTTTGATAATTTTGTCTCCATCCGCTGCTTCCTGTCTTGTTTGGCTCTTACCAAGTCATATGGTCGTGTCTATTTGTGTGTGCATTTTAACATTTTGCTTTGCTTTTTTAAGGACTTCGGATCAGATTGCAGAACCTGTTTTTAAGGCAAATATTATACATATACAATCAATGGTTTTCACATAAAAAATCTTAAAGAACCCCGTATATATTATACATATACAAGAATTAAATTATTTAAGTGATTAAAAAAGTATTATTTTTCTTAAATATTATAGGTTCGAACATCAACGATTGCAGCATGATGATTAAAAGATGATTATCGAATGATTGAGATTGTTTGAAATATATATTACTTTATAATATTTTAGCTTAATAAAAAATGTTAAACAACTTTTAAATTGTAAAATAAATTCTTAGGTGTTTAGAAAGGGCATAAGTAAAAAATAATATTATTGAAAAATGCTTTAAATTTATGTAAGTAGGCTTTTGGATTTTGTTCCAAAATATACCAACTACGGTCCAGCTTCCGATTTTTATTCAGAGCCGGAAATTGACAGAAGTTGGCCCAAACACTCGTGCAGAAGCAAGGGATGATCATCCACCAGGTCATCAGCCTGGATTAACCTTTTACTCAATTGGCTCCGTGTTATTTTATGCCATCTATACTAAGCTAAAAAGATCTCTTATGTCAATATCGATTAAAAAATTTTAACAGATCGATCTTTTAAAAATTAATAATTTAATCCATGTCAATATCATAAAAATAAATGATTAAAAATAATTAATCATAATGTTAATATTTTCTTTTTGATTTTATAAATTTTTAATTGATATAATAATAATTTTAACTCTCAATGTTTGTAAACTATATTAAATTAAATAAATTTAATTCTTATTATTTACAAAATGTATAAATTATGTATTATTTTTTATAATGAAGTTTAAATTGACATAATGTATAAACGTTACAGGTTAAATTTATTGTATCAATAAAAAATATAAAAATATTAAATTATGATTTTTATAAAATTAAAATTATGATTAATTGTACTTAATTGTTCACTTTTATTTTGGGCTTTAAGGTCCTGATTGCATTGTTTTGCTAGTACGATTATTTTTTAAGAATTGACAGTATAATTTTTATTTGAGTCTTTAGGGTCTATTTATTTAACTTAAAATAGATTCTGAAAATTAGTTTACATAAAATTGATTATATTTTAAAAATAAAAAACTTAAATTAATTTTATCATATTCGGATGATGTGGTATAAAATATTTTGTCATGCTTATCATGGATGATGCTTTGCATTTTGTATCATCTTTAGGGTAAATTATTTTACGACGCAAACATTGTAAAATGGTTTTATATCATCGTAAAAATAATAATTGAAGTATTGTATTATTTTTAGGGTAAATAATTTTACAATGTTTGAATGATATTGAGTAATCATGTCATCTTTTAAAATTTTAATTAATATATTATTAGTTTTAAGGGTAAATTACCTTCAAGTATCATTTAAGTTGTGAATGAATGTGGTTAAACATAATTGTCTTCATATTAAAGGTTAGGGTTATACTTCAGTTAGACAACGTAGTTTGTATTCTGAAAAAATATTTTTTAAATTTCATAAAATATATATTAAATTCAAAATATTAAAAAGAAAATTCATAATTTTTCCTTGATTTTTTTGAGTTTTTTAAATATAGAAAATATGTTTAAGAAAAAAATAAAATTTAGAACTCTTTAAAAAAATTTAAAATATTTTTTTATTAAGCTAAGGTGATTACAAAGTAGTATTTGTTATAAATACTCTCAACCATTTAACAATGACCGCTCAATCAACTCGCTGCAGTCGCTGCTGCTGGTGCTCAAACCCTTGAGCTCTAAGAATAACAACAATTCTTTTAACCACTGAGGTAAATCAGATCATGTAAAAACTCAAAATATTTTATATTTAAGTTGAGGGTATTTGATATTTTTAATTTTTTATAGTTTATTTTATGATTTTTTTCCTTTAATTGAAATTATAAATATATTTCATAACCTGTCACGAGACTTTTTTTTATATATATCGAAAATTTTCAATAGACTAACGTGGTAGATGTTTGGTAATTTTAGAAGTTAAATTAAATAAAAAATAAAAATTGTAGTGTTAGAGTTAAATACTGTTTAACCCAAATAAAAAGTATATAACCAATTGAATTACTCCCAAATAAACAGTTGACAGAGAATAAAACAGCCACATTCAAATACTACTGAGGTATATATAATAAAATTTGGATTCCAAGTGATTAATCATTCCAAAAGCTTTTACGAGTATTACTCTACATTTTCTTGTTTTAACCCTTAACTAAGAGGAACAATTTTTTCTTTGCTTAATAATTGATTGATGCGTGTTTATTTCGGCAACACTACTAATCTATTATTGCCAGCTATATTCCCTTTATCCTATAAGAGACGTGACAAAATTTATATAAGATATCCATCCACGTTTATTAATCACATTTTGACTTACACATTGGCATTACCCGTCCATTTTCCATAAAATAAAAAATTCATATATATTCAAATATGATTAAAGTTCAATATACATACAATAATTTCACGTGGCTCGGAAAAATAAACAAATTTAAAAGTTTGTTATGTGTTTTATCAAAATAAACAAATGTTGGAGTCAGATATTTAGATGAATAAACTAAATTAATTCATTAGTTAAAAGAATGATTGTTATTATTAGATATTTTTGGTTTTAGTACTAGCAACTATAATAGGAATGATTGAGCGTTCATTGTCAAATAATTAAAAATATTTAGAATAAATAATATTTTATAATCACCTCAACTTAATTAAAGAGACATAGATAAGAAGGGATTTCAAGATGATTGATTTATTAGTGGGGCCTTTGCAGCTGGACTTATTTTTTTTTGTCTTAATCTTGTGAAATTCAAATGACCAATTTTTATGTAAAATGAAAATAAATAAAAATTTTAAAAACTATATTTTTTTAATAAGTTAAAGGTGATTACAAAGTAGTATATGTTCTAAATATTCTTATTTTATTTAATTAATATGATTATCAATATAATATATAAAAGAATATAAATTTAATCATGTTTAATGCTTCAAACTATTTAATTTAAAAATAGAATAAAATTTAGACAACCTAAATAAATATATTTTTCCTTTTTTAATATACAAATCAAGGTTACATTTCAGATGGGTAGGTCCTAACTCAACTATCCTAAATCAAAAGAATTCGATACAAATATATATATATATATATATATAGGATGATTCTTGTGCACTTGACGAGCGAGGTCGATCACCACTAACGATAATCACTATTAATTTAATTTATAAAATTTAAAATTCTGAAGTACTCAACATATAATTATAAATTAGTTAAAATTTAAAGGTAAACTATTTAAAATTATACCACTGATCACCTAACAATTCTCCCTTTTCATTTTGACCACCATTTTTGAAATTTTATCAATCAAGTTAGTCAACTATTTAAATTCATTTAATTAAGTCACTTGTCGTTAATATTCAAATTATAAAAATATATTTTTTTAAAAATCTCAAAATTTTAAAATCTTTATAAAAGAATCCAAACCTCTATTTTCAAGTCGAAATCTTCTAAATATCTAAATCTTGAAATTAGAATTCTTAAATTTTAAATTCTCATATCCAAATTCCTAACTTAAAATGTTGTTGTATTTCATTTATATGGCCCACATTGATAAGATGATGAATTTGATGTAGATGTTTTTGAATGAGTTAAGTACCATAGGGGAAAAAATCTTAAAAATCTAATTTATTTCTATCATATTAGTATTGCTTTTATAAAATAAAATAAAAAAGTTAACAATTATATAACTTTAAAATTATCGGTATGATTTATGAAATCTTAAAGTTGACTAAAATTTGAGGGGGGAAAAAAAGTGGCTCAGCAATAGAAAAGAACGTAACACCAAACAAAGGGCAGTCTTGCCATTGATGAAGCTATAGTTATAATTATAAACATGGGTTTTTATGGGATTGCGCATTTCTCACAATTATTTAAGAAAATGGCATACATCTCTAATTATTTATGGGATTGGTTCTTATTATTGATTGAATGTGTCATGTAAAATAAAAGTATGTTTTTTCGTACGTATATTTAAAAACACGATTGACGGAACATATTTTTTCTTTTCTAACATGTCCATTCAAAAAATCTGAATATTTTAACCAATGGAATTGAAAGTCGCAGCTGAGGAAGTACCTTTGATGGATTTGAAAACAAGAAGAAATCATAGTTGTTAGTTAAGAATGGACGCTGAATTTTATATTATGGGTAAGTTTATAAAATTTTAAGAGAAACGAAAATATATTATCGATAAAATATAACAGAAATACCTCAATTTATCTTATGGTTGGCCGCTCCTTTATTTGATTTTCTTTTTGGATAACAAACTATCATAGATTCTTTACGAATCTTAACAATTATAATCGTCTGAATAGATTCATTTAGAATTTTAAATTATATAGCCTTTTTCAAAAAAAAAAAGCATTTGAAGTATGTTTGTAAAGTTTACCTATAAAATTTAGATATATTAATTTTATTTTCCCAAAAAAAATTTCGATAGGTTTAAGCTCAAGAGGGTTCAATATTTTTTTCTTTGTGAAGTCGTGAAGTTGATAAAATTCAATAAGCTGATATTTGAGTAAAATGGGAATTAATTGTTTAATCGGTGACGTTAGAGTAAAAAAAGCCCGTTATAACAGCAGTACAGCAATGAACAATCAGCTGGTTGTTTTAAATTTTAGTTTTAACCTAACCATGATCTCAGTAACTATTTAGGTAACCATTTCATAATAATCTTAAGAGATCAACAGTGAGTTGTTTTGATGGGAATCTTTTAATGTTTCATATTTTTAATATCACTTTTTAAGAATCGTTGTCTGCGAAGGAATATTTACTATTTCTAGGCGTTGAAGCACACAGAGACAAGCCTCAACGTGCTTCCCACGAGTTTTGCAGTTGTGCCCAATCTCCAGCGCTTTCACTGTTCCTCAATCCCGCTTGGACTACGTTTTGGGAATAGTTTAGAAACGAGAATTTCTACAACTTATTGAGTGAACTCTTGTTTTCTTTCTAGATTGGGTCCGAAGCGTCGTTAATAACTAAGAAAAATGTTGATCACCTCATACTGTAATGATGATTTCTGCAACAAAAGACAGCAGTGTTTTGAAAACGAGACAGGCGGCCATTGACGAACCATAAAAATTAACACATCAGCGTCCCTTTCGAAAACTTGTCTCTGTCCCTCTGTATTATTAAAAACGCACATTGTCACATTCCACGCTCACTTTGCTGTTCAATAAGATTCTCATCCAACTGGCTTTCCCAGACCACTTGGAAACTTCATCTTATTGCATTTTTTTTACATTAACATTTGCCTGGCCCTGTCTCTTTAAATAATTTTCACAATCAATCTCTCTGCGATCACTCGAATTTCATACCTAATGGCTCGGTTCTTCGACGTTCTACTTGTACTGTCGCTTTCTCTTAGTTTCTGTCTGCTCCCCGAGACAGCATCAGCTCAACTAAGACGAAATTTCTATGCTAAAACTTGTCCCAACGTAGAATCCATTGTTAGAAATGCCGTTACTCAGAAATTCAGACAAACTTTTGTCACTGTCCCTGCTACCATCCGTCTCTTCTTCCATGATTGCTTTGTCCAGGTTTGTTTCGAGAACGCCCTTTTGAGATTCATACATGTTGGGGTGATTTGTTGATGTCTAATCTCTTTTTTACTTAATAGGGATGTGATGCTTCGGTAATCATTCAATCCACCGGCAGCAATAAAGCCGAGAAGGATCACCCGGATAACCTGTCATTAGCCGGAGACGGGTTTGACACGGTGATCAAAGCTAAACAAGCTGTGGATGCGGTTCCTGGTTGCAGAAACAAGGTTTCATGTGCTGATATATTGGCGATGGCAACTCGGGATGTGATTGCTCTGGTTTGTATCCCCGCCCATGTTATTATACTTCTATCAATGTAAAGAAGAAATGGGTTATGATATTGGTATAATATGATGATAATTGCAGTCAGGTGGACCGTCTTATGCTGTTGAATTGGGGAGATTGGATGGGTTAAGCTCCACAGCTGCTAGTGTCAATGGAAAGTTGCCTCAACCAACTTTCAACTTGAATCAGCTCAATTCTCTGTTTGCAGCAAATGGGCTCTCCCAAGCAGACATGATTGCTCTTTCAGGTACTATTCGTATGACTCGGGACTCGGACATATGTTTTCAACTCGGTATATCTAATTTTTGTACATATTTTCATATAAAACATCTTTAAAAGGGTATATTCTTATAGTCATGTGGCCATGTCTAGAATTAGATCAAACACGGATCTAATTTAAGTTACATCTTATATTAGCTGGCATTAGCATACGACGATTACATGAAAACAAAAAAATATAATGTTAGAACTTTTCAATGCTGATCATTAAAGAATGTTCGTACTAATCATCCAAAAATTAGACGTTAAACAAAGGATCTAATATTATATGATTGGGAGCATGAATGTCTGCATACGAGCACAAGCATGAACTTAAGGTTTTACTGAAGGGTCATTGTTTATATTTTTGCAGCCGCACACAGCGTCGGATTCTCTCATTGCAGCAAGTTTTCAAACAGGATATACAGCTTCAGCCGTCAATCTCCGGTGGACCCGACACTCAACCGGGTGTATGCGACTCAACTTCAACAGATGTGTCCCAGGAATGTGGATCCCAGTATAGCCATCAACATGGACCCGAACACACCCAGGAGATTCGACAATGTTTACTACAAGAACTTGCAACAAGGCAAGGGTCTGTTCACCTCCGACCAGGTTTTATTCACGGACCAGAGGTCTAGGCCTCTGGTAAACGCATGGGCCGCCAATTCACAAGCTTTCAACAATGCCTTCGTCACCGCCATTACTAAGCTCGGACGCGTAGGTGTTAAGACGGGGAGGAACGGGAACATTCGTAGGAGGTGTGACGCTTTTAACTGAGATGTTTCTCAGAGGTTGTTGAGGATTAAGCCGTTGGCAGACATGTTTTCAGGGTTTGGAATGTGTCTATTGTTTAATTTCGGTTGAGATTACTTGGTCCTGTAATAAGTTGGATAAAGGGTTCCTTTACATTGTCATAAAAGTCAAAGAATAAAAGTGACGGGTTAACAGAAAAAATGACGATTGAGCCTAGCTTGGATCGATTGTCAAAAATGAATTAATGTTCAGCTGAGATGTCACTGTTCAAGTTTTTTTGTTAAAATTCTTTAGGGGTTAACTTCTGACCTTTTCCAGCAAATGAAGCTTACCAAGAGATGGAAAGAAACGAATAAAAAACAGAGAGCAAATGGCAAGCAATTTGAACCGTTAACTACGAGAAGAGGTAGACATGTGAAAGTGCATGAACAAATCGTTGCCTGTTGAAATTGTAAATAACCATATTTTTCCGGTAGCGGAGGAATTGAAATACTTTTATTCAAAGGAAAAATTACATCTTACACAAGAGAGGACATGGGTTATTTATATACATGAATTAGAGACCTATATAAAATAGGAGTCATATTTTCTACAAATTAGGAGATAGCTTTAGAGATAAATTAGGATTAAGAGTTTAACTTAAACACTACTTACACTCCCCTCAAGCTAGGGAGTAAATATTGTGAAGATCAGCTTGGATGTAATTTTGTCAAAGGTAATCCTTGGAAGTGCCTTGGTCAATACATCTGCTAGTTGGTTTTGTGAAGAGATATAGTTTAATTTCACAGTTCCCCCATTTACTTTTTCTGCAATAAAGTGTCTATATGCTTATCGCAGATTTGCTGTCACTTTGAAGTTCAAAATAGTTGTTGTCGCACATATCTAGTTCGGTTAAAAGTCTTTTAAGTCAAGTTCCTTCATGCATTCCGCATGTTATCACCCTATATTTTGCTTCTGCACTGCTCCTGGAAACTACCGATTGTTTCTTGCTCCTCCATGTTACTAGGTTTCCCCAAATAAATGAACAATATCCTGAGGTTGACCTTCTTTCTGTTAATTCTCCAGCCCAACTTGAATCTGAGAAGATTTTAACTGTTTTGTCTTCATGTTTTCTGAAAATCAACTCATGTCCTGGTGTCACCTTTAGATATTTTAAGATTTGATTGACTGCCTCCAAATGTTCTTCTCTTGGATCATTCATGTATTAACTAACAATGCTAACATGAAAAGCAATGTCAGGTCTAGTTAGAGATAGATAAATGAGTTTACCCACTAACCTCTGATAATGTTCCTTGTTTACCGGGTTTCCATCTTTACTCAATTTTAAGTTAACTTCCATAGGAGTTTCCGAGGGCTTACAATTAGTCATTTCAGTTTCAGAAAATAAGTCTAGAATATACTTTCTTTGATTTATGACAATTCATTCTAGTGATCTTGCTACCTTTATGCCTCGAAAATATCTTAGAGTTCCCAAGTCTTTGGTTTCAAACTCCTTTGCTAGTAAAGTCTTCAACTTTTCGATTTCTACTAAGTCATCACCAGTGATGATGATATCATCAACGTAGACAATCAAGATTGACTTCTTCTTATCTAGAGTTGTTTTTACAAACAAAGTGTGATCGGATTGACACTGTTTGTAGTTGTCTTGTAATATTACCTTTGTGAATCTATCAAACCAAGCTCTAAGTGATTGTTTTAGACCATATAAGGATTTCATAGTTTACATACCCAGTTATTTCCAAAATGAATTCCTGGTGGAACTTGCATATAGACTTCTTCTTCAAGATTGCCATTGAGAAATGCATTTTTCACGTCTAGTTGGTGAAGTATCCAATCCTTATTTACTGCTAAGGATAATAGAACTCGAACAACATTGAGTTTTGCAATTGGAGCAAATGTCTCCTGATAGTCAACTCCATAAGTCTGATTGAACCCTTTTACCACAAGTCTAGCCTTATATCTCTCAATTTTTCCATTTGCCTTGAATTTCACAGCAAAGACCCATTTGCAACCAAATTGTTTCTTGTCTTTAGGTAGATCAACGATGACCCAGGTTTTGTTGTTTTCTAGAGCTGAAATTTCTTCTTCAACTGCCTTCTTCCACTCAGGACTTTTTAATGCATCCTCTATGGTTTCTGGAATGTGAATATGATCAACCTGAGTTGTGAAAGTCTTAAAACCAGACATTAGTTTCCCATAAGGACCAAATTTACTAATCGGGTGATTTATACATCATCTAACTCCCTTTCTTTGAGTAATTGGTAACTCACTAGTATCAATTACCACATCCAACTTACTTTGGCCATCATCTCCTTTGTCTGTTGATGGATTTAAACCTGATTCTGGTTCTTGACAATGCATTGGCTACGGTGTGGAAGGTAGGGCTTGTTTGGGTCATCTTGTGTAGGTGAGAATATCAGTAGATGTAACATCCCAAAAACTGGGTTAGTGACTAAAATAAAAGTTTTTGAAATTTGGTGATCAATTTAGGAAAATTGATAAGTTCATGGATTTAAAGTGAAATATATGGTTATTGGATTAAATAGTGAAGATAGAAAGAATGAAGGGTAAGGTGGTCTTTTCACTTAAAGGATATTTATCTCCTTATTAATAGATAATCATGTGGGGTTTAGAGAGTTATCTGGAAACTTATTTTCTCTGGTCTTCTTCTTCCCGTTAGTTCCAGCTCAAAGGTGAGTTGAATTATAATGGTTTATTTCTTGAATTTCTAAGTTGGTTTTTTTTCTTTGGGTGTTATATAAGCTTAAGGAAAGCTTAAGATGGTCTAAAACTAAAAGATGGATAAGTTATGAATGACTTTGTAAATGGGGTTTTTTAAGTGAATTTATGGAAAAGAATGAGTTAAGGAATTTTGAAGATATATTTGACTTGTCATAAGTTGAGATAAGAAGTATCAGGTGTTAGAAATAAATTTAGAACACATTGAAAGTTTAGTAAAATTCTTAAATTCAAGAATTATAGTGAGATATTGAAGATGGTGATGTGTTATAGTGCTAAAAGATGGTTTAAGTATGTATAGCTAAGTTTAAAAGCATGAAGAGAGTTAAATAAGTAGAGTTTGGGGTAAAGTGTTAGAATTTTCGGGTTTAAGAAATATATTATGAGTTAGTAGTATCAATATTGGTTGATTGAGTATCGATACTACAAGGCAAATTTTGGGATAATTATGCGTAGGGTATCGATATTGCATGAACAGTATCGATACCATAAGGAAGAAGAGTGATAGATCTTCATGAGGTATTGGTATTGAAGTGATAGTATCGATATCAGGTGTATCGATACCAATAGGGAGGTATCGGTACCATTCTTGCAATGAAATTATAGTATTCAAAATGGATATCGATGATGTGGAAGGGTATCAATACTACAAGAATGAAGGTATCGGCACTATAACTGTAGTACTGATACTATTTAAATTGGAAATAGGAAATTAGTGATTTGTTTAGTTTATATTAGTAAGAATCTTTTCGAATAGTTCAAATTCCAATATTTATTGGATTGTGTATTCGTGTAGATATCGATCTAAAGTAAAGTCCCGACAAGTCGACAAAGTAAGATTTACCGAGAGAGCGATAAGAGATTTGTATCGACTAGTGAGACCAAGGTGAGTACATAATATTAAGTATAGGTTATGATAGAGAATTAAGACTTGCGATGAGTCTAATTCCAATATTAGATTACATGAGTACCTGAATACAAGCATGTGGTGATATAATGCTTATGTGTACATGAGTATGTGTATATGTCTAAATGTTAAGTGCATCTTTATATGTGATCTATATGAACGCATGTATGTGTGATAAATTATGTGTGACAATAAGTTATGTGATCATAAGAGATAAAATATATGACAAGAGATATGTGAAAGTGATATATGTGATTATATGTCTATATGAATATAAGAATATTACATGATATATGTGATATGAAGCTAGGAGCTTATATGACTATGTGATATGACTGTGTATATGTGAAAAACATAAATGCTAATGCCCATGTTATGTGATATGATAGCTAGGGGTATAGTTGGCATGCCAAGAGTCGAGGGTTTTATGTGGTCCTTAGGGATATATATGTAATTCTTTGGAACATGTATGCGGTTCTTCGGGACACATATTTAGTCATTTGGAATATATATGTGATCCTTAAGGAGTGGTCCTTCGGGACATCTATGTGGTCCTTTGGGACATTTATGTGGTCCTTTAGAACAAATTCTATGTACCTCTAGTGGGAATTTATACGAGCTGTGGTGACAGTATATGTGCACAACCTCTATGTACTCACATATCTTTAGTTCTCAGAAGTATATATGGGCTAATAAAGAAATAAACAAATACACTGTATGTGATATATATATGTGACATGTTATGTGAAATAAATTATAGAATTTGTGTGTATTGCTTGGTTAATGTATAATATGATGATTACGAATGTTATGTATAAGAATATATAATTATAAGGACTAGTGATAAGATTGATAATAATGAAAATGATTGTACATGAGTAAGAAAGAATTGGTATATGATTTGGTGTGATATTATTGTATTTAATGTACAAGCATTGTTAGGTAGTGAAAGTTTTTATTAGTCATTTATATGTCTCACTAAATCTATGACTTAGTGTGTCAGTGTTTCACACGTAGGATCCGAGAAGTATCAAAGAGAATATAGGTAACAGAGACAACATAACATCACTGAAGATCATATCAGAAGAAATTTTATCAGTATGTCTCTTTGTTGTAATATGTATATATAATGTTGGCATGTACTTAAAAGATGAAATTGTATAAGCTCTGAACGGTATTTGTAAACCTTTTTAGTTGATATATGTAAATTATATATGTTTAAATTATATCTGAATTTTCCTTTATTTTATATAATTAAATGATTTAATAGGTTGATGTGACATCTCAGACTTGTATTCGGGTCGGATACGGGTTGGAGGTGTTACAGATGGCCTGGGTATTTTATGAGAGTCGATGAGATTAATGGATTGGTTTTCATTATCAGATGTAGTGGTGTTAAGAGGTTATGGAGTGATAGTTTTTTTAGTAGAAGATAGACTGATGGGTAACTCGGTAATAATCGATAAAAATTGAAATTCAGACTCACTCTCTCCCTGGATTTCGGTTTTTGAGAAGAATGGTTTATGCTCTTGAAAAGTGACATCCATAGATGTGAAGAACCATTTTGTAGAAGGAGAGTAGCAACGATAACCTTTCTGATGGAATGAATAACCAACAAAGACACACCGAATTGCCCGATGATCAAGTTTAGATTTATGAGGATTATGGTCATTGACAAAGGTAGTACAACCAAAGACACGAAGTGGAACAGAAGAGGTAAAAGTTTTGAAGTGAGGGGATTTAGTGGAAATGATATCTCGTTGACACTTAAAGGCAAGAATCTTACTAGGCAAACGATTGATTAGAAAAGTAATTGTTAAGAGAGCCTCACCCCAAAGGTATTTTGGAACATTAAAAGAAAAAAAGAAGTGCTCAGGTTACCTCAAGAAGATAACGTTTTTACGTTCGACGACCCCATTTTGTTATAGAGTGTCGACACAGGAAGTGAGGTGGACTATTCCATTTTCCTGGAAGAAAGATCCCAACGACTGAGAGAGGTATTCCTTACCATTATCAGATTTAAAGATGCCAATGGAACTTTGGAATTGTGTTTCAACCATTTTGTTGAAGCGTTTGAAGATGATAGAAGACTCAAATTTATCTTTCATAAGAAAGTTCCAAGTGGTACGAGAGTGGTCATCAATAAAGGTAATAAACCAATGAATTCCATGTAAACCTGTAACTCGTGAAGGTCCCCAAATGTCACTATGAATTAAGGAAAAAGGTTTAGGTGAACGGGGGGAGAACAGGGATAAGAGCTCCGAATGTGTTTGGTAAGAGAACAAATTTCATAAGAACATGATGCGGGATTTTTGTTAATAAATAATTTGGGAAACAATTTTGCAAGATAAGGAAAACTTGGGTGACCTAATCTAAAATGCCATAACACAATGTCGGCAACCGCATCTGTAGGAGAAACTGAAATAAAGGAAGAAAAAATGGTGCGAGTGAGTAGTTTGGAACGGGAGCATAAGGAGTAGCGTTAAGGATGTAGAGTCCACCACGACGCCTAGCATTGCCAATCACCATCCCCGATGTCAAATCCTGAAATTCACAATGATCACGAGTAAAATGAGAAGTACAACCCAAATTGGTAGATAATTTTCTAATCGAAAGAAGATTG
This sequence comes from Hibiscus syriacus, assembly GCF_006381635.1. Lineage (NCBI taxonomy): Eukaryota > Viridiplantae > Streptophyta > Magnoliopsida > Malvales > Malvaceae > Hibiscus > Hibiscus syriacus. The sequence continues at coordinate 2,150,466 of NW_024062608.1, forward strand.
CAAGTCAAACATGGAACAAATAGAATATTAGACAGAATAATTCGGCTATTATTGTGAACCAAGCCACTGCCCTTAACCAGTGATAGGGAGCCATCAGCAATACGAACACTGCATGAAATACCATTTTTTGAAATGTTGAAAATAAACTGAAGTTGCTTATCATATGATCACTTGCTCCAGAATCAACAATCCAAGAGACACAACCAACTGAAAGGGATAAAGAGGCAAAATGAACTACCTTCACTAACAGTGCCGACAAACTTGGGCTTAGTAGCAGATGGAATCTGTAAATGACCAAACATCTGTTGTAGATCATCCAGCTGTTGACGAGAAAAAGAACCACTTTCCAATGTTGTTATAGCATAGCTACTATGGGATGGACGCGAAGAGGATTTTGATGGAGTCCAGTTGGTCAGACGACCATGTAGCTTTCAGTATTTATCACGAACATGACCAGGTTTCCGACAGTGATCGCACCAGGAACAACCTTTTTTGATACGGGTGTCACTGGAAGAATTGGTATTCAGGGCAGAACTTTCAACAGATGGCGGAAGCATCAGAGAGCGGTGACTTTCTTCGCGATCAACCTTAAAGAACACTTCGCGAAGAGACAAAAGAGGCTTGATACCCATAATCTGGCCACAGACATCATCAAGAGAGAAGAACAGCCCCAACGGGAATTGAAAAATATGTCATTTTTCAAGCAGCCCTTTGTAGAGTTTGGCATCTACATCGGTTTGCCAAACGAGAGCTTTGAACAGATCAATTTGCTTCTATAAGTGAGACAGCTAAGTGAAGTATTCTATAACAGTAAGATCGCCCTGCTTCAAGTCATTGATCCGACATTCAATGGCAAACAGAGGGGACGAGTTTTCCTGATTGGAGTATGTCTCCTTGGAAGCATTCCAGATTTTTGAGGCGGTGTTGTAGAGCATGAAGTTCGCGCTAATGTTAGGCAACATAGAGTTGAGGAGCCACGACATGATTGTGGTGCTCTCGGTGAGCCAAGTGTCGTATTGGGGATCAGAGGGATTGGGGATCGCCTTATTATCCAAGAGATATTGTTATTTTTGGCGACTAGTGATGAACAGACGCACTGATTGAGACTAGGCAATGTAATTCTCACCATTTAAACGATGACAAGTAATGGACGAGGAAACCGAGTCGGAAGGAGACGACTAAATAATGGAATTTGCAGCCTCGGTTGGAAGATTAGATGAAGAAGAATACACCATAATAGCCAAGAAAAGGAATTGAAGGATGTGTTACGGGGAGACCGAGCTGGCCGAACAGTGACCAAACAGCGGGGAAAGATTGATGTTGTGATTAGAGCAGCACTGGACCAGTGATGCGATGAGAGCAGTACAGCGAGGAGAGCAACGGCGCGATTATGCAGCAAGGAGGATGAGTCTGCGACGGGGTTGTGCTGCGATGTGAAGAGAACAACATTGCGATGATGACGGCACTACGAAGGGTTTGTTGTTGTGATGTGTACGTCGTGTTGACTGGATTTTATGATTGGGAGGACGACAAATGGCGGTGGCAACGAGGCTGGGATCGACGCCGGCGACTGATACCATGTAAATAACCAGATTTTTCCGGTAGTGAAGGAATTGAAATACTTTTATTCAAAGGAAAAAGTGAATCTTACATGAGAGAGGACATGGGGTATTTATATACATGAATTAAAAACGTAGATAAAATAGGAGTCATATTTTCTACAAATTAGGAGATAATTTTAGAGATAAATTAGGATTAAGAGTTTAACTTAAACACTACTTACAGAAATAAGCTCACCATTAGACCATCTTGTTTGAGATATCAGGTTACAATCATTTGTTTCTTACTTCCATTATGTGCAAGATAATAACGGAAATGGTTTTAGGTAAAACCATGTTCTCTATGGTTTCATCTATGAGCTCAAGCAGACAATCCAAGATGCCATGAATCGGAAAGAGACCAATACATACCATATCAAAGGGACAAGCAGAAGAGAAAACCATCCCATCTCATGGATTAGATATAAGGAATGAAACAATTTAAATCCATGCAGCACCAAGCATGTCACAAGAGTAAACAAGTTTACAGTAGCAAGACCGTAAATAAACAAACCGAAATGATTGGTCATATCAGATGAAAAAGGCATATAGTAGATGATAAAAGCTCAAACCACAAGATCAACAACAGCAGGCCAAAAACTCACAGATAGACTCCATTATTAATAAGCGTTGAACAAAGCAAACAGAAAACTATAGATATCAGAGAGATAATTGCTAAGCTGTTTGTAACTAGTAATAGTTGCACTATACAATGTTAAAATGTCAAATCTCCGGGATTGATGCCACGACCTATATACAATCTAATCAGATTGATATGGAACTCTTGTAGCCTTTATAATTATCTACTTCGTCACTTATATAATAATGGTATAGCCAAGATCCATGCTAGAATGGACTTGTAATACTAATTTTCTTCCAATCTATCATTTACAATGTCAAAACATTTTTATTGAAGGCGATTTTGAAGTATAATACATTAGCTAATTTGTAGTGAATTTTCAAATGAGATCTGAGCATTAATGAAAAGATACTATAATTTTTCTTTTTAGAATTTTTTGAAGGCCTTTACTCGCACTCATCTTATGTAAAGAGAAAATAGGAGTCACCCAAGGTATTGTAGTTGAAGATTAAGAGTAATATAAGAGAGATTTTGTTTAAAATTATTTTCCTTTTTCTTTTTTCTAAGTTGATTTTTTTTAATTTTTCTATTAATACCTATTTTTCTTTTTATTCTTTTAAGTTTTTTTTTTCTAATTTTTTAGTAAGATTATTTTCTTATCTCTTTTTTATTTAATTTTTCCATTTTAACTTGATTGATTTTATTTATTTAACTTGATTTTTATATTTATTTAATATTTTTAATAATATTTTTAATTTTAAATAATTATTTTTATTTTTAATTTATTTGTTTATTTTTAAATATTTTGTATTTATTTATTTGGTATAATCTTTAAATTTTGCATTTCTCATTACTTTTTGATATTAATTTTTTTTTGCATATTTTTTATTTTGGTACTCGTAACCATTCATTTTATTTTCGTAGATTAGAATAACTTAATCTCATATTTTTCTTTTATTTAAAATTCTCATATTTTATTTTATAAAACTCTCAAAGGTAAGTCATTTGAATTTTTTTCTTTCAATGTTGGCTCAAATTTTAATTTTCGACGCTCGAACCCTTTCAAATGAATTTCCGATAAGACGTAGGTCCGAAAAAAAGTAAAAAAAAATAGATACACAACCTTACCTAATCTAAAAGGTTGATGATAACTTTAAAGAAGATAAAATTTACTTTAAGTCTATATTCGATCCTGAACCACTCTAAAAACCGTTCAGACAACATAAAGTACCCATTGATGTCGGATATATCCATCCTTACATCACTTTGTTTTGATTTTATTTTTCTAAAACATAAAATCGAGTTAATCGCACTATATGTCTCTAAATTATGGCTCTCATTTTAAAATAGTTTCTAAAATTTTCAATATTTTAATTTTATCCTCAAACTATGATACTCATTCTAAATTAATCCTCAAACTTTCGAGCATTCCACTTTCATCCTAAAAAATATGACCCTTATTCTAATTGATCCCTAAATTTTTAAATCTTCTAATTTCATCCCCAAGTTCATCCAAATATGTAATTAATTTTAATCATAGTTTAACCTAAACTTTATTTTTTTCAAACATATAATAATATAACTTGAACTAAAGATTTTATTAACATGTGATTAGTATATACATATGATTTGGAATGAACTTAAAATGATGAAAATGTTTGGGGATCAATTTAGAATGAAGGATATAGTTTGGGGTGAACTAAAATGTTTAAAAGTTTGAGGACTAATTTAGAACGATAGTCATAGTTAAAGGATCAAATTAGAACATTTAAAATGTTAGGGATTATTTTAAATAAGAACCATAGTTTGAGGACGTATGGTGCAATTAACTCCACAAAATCAATAATTTTATTTTAAAGATATAATATAATGAATAATTATATATTTGGACACAACGTTACGTTCAGACCAACCCCTAAACCCAAACTTAATCAACCCAGATCTTTAAAACAATATCAGACCCAGATTCACTAGGCCTGGACACTCAACTTTTTTTTAACCCAAATCAAACCCGACACTAAAATTCGTACCAGACCACCACTAATGGTCGAATTTAATCCCAAGAATTCTATCCCCAAAAGTTAAGCCATCTATCCCAACAAATCTACACGTAACTGAATCTTAAAATCTTTTCATTTGATTTTACACGTAGACCTCCAAATCACCTTTTATCAAAGAGTATCTTTAAAAAAAGAAGAAGCAATTTTTAAGTGTTTAAACATACATAATCTAAAATAATCAATAACTACTTCATCTTTAAGAAAATCTATTTTCAAGAAAAATATGTTTCAAACGTAAATAATTACGGTTTATTCTGATTTTATTTTATATTTACACTCCAATCTATCCCGTACTCACTGCTAAAAAAAATCTACTCCATTTAAGATGAATTGATATAAAATGTCCAACAGTTCAAATTTGTAATCTCTAATTCAATATATATACAGTAAAATATAATTATATATTATAAATTCAACTTTTTCTTTTTCTTTTACAAGCTAGGTTCTTCCTCTCGGGTTAACATAGCAACCGCTTCGGGGTGGTTCTTCCCTCTCATGCGATCCCTGAGAAAAAGGCCAAGCGTATTTGACTAACCCATTGGTGACCCAATTTCCTTGTCGTTTTACCTATTATACACATGTACATATGCATATATAAACCTCTAAAAGAAAACTTGAGTTCTAAATTCCAAGTATGGTGTGTGCGACAGTGCGAGTGACCTTTTCTTTCCTGGAAATGCCAATTAACTAACCAACCCCAGAAGTGATATTTTCAGGCTTTTGGAAACACGAACTGATTAGCACCTATTATGACACATGAAAGGCCAGGATATGGATAAATTATATCACATGCATGCATAATAATGATCATATGATCATGATGTGATGGTGATGGGAACTAAACGACAACGTGGCAGGTCCTCTGAATTTGTTCCTATCGTTTGCCATGGTCCCCCCTCTCACCATGCAATTGCCGACATATCAACCTTTTCTTGATCGATTATCTTTGAACAACTCGGTTGTTTTTAAACTATGATACTCGGTTAATTGTAAAACAAAACATCTGGTTTCTGTCTATGATTTCTCTTACAATTTCAGCTCTTTTAGGGCAGATAATCCTTAGGTTGTCTTGATAATTTTCCCTTTAAGTTTAATGTAAAGTTTTAAGGTTTTTAGGCGATGTCCCCATCCTCCCCAAACAAAACATTGAAATAGATGAACACTGAATATCCTCAATTTCTTGGCACGGAATTAAATGTTTTTATGTTTCTTTTTTCTTCCAATTATTTAACAACTAGGCTCATTTGAAGCAAGTTGGTTTTGTTTTTGCTCTGCTTTTCTTCTGGGAAATTAGTGGAGACAAATAATATCCCAAACATGATGGACAGTTAAATATATACGGGGAAAGATATTTTCTTAAAAAATAGTTAATCTCAACTTTTGATTATTCTCAATCCAACAATATTAAAAAAATATAAAATTAAAAGAATTTTACACAATATATACATATACGAGTAAAAAGTATTTGATATACTGTTAGTTGTTTATAAATTTCACTAAAATGTATTTAACTAACTTCAAGAAGTCGTAGATTTGAACGTTTTCAAATACACATTATCGTTTAATTTAAAAATCTAAATAATTGAAGTATTGTGCAAAGAATTTACTAAAATACTTTTATAGATTATATTTGTATATAATATAATAAACAATATCAATTAATTTTTTTTTCACATTTGTGAATTTTAAAAATACCATGGACTCAATAGATTATTCACAATGTGGTGTAATTGTTTTTCTTTTTTAAATATTAGTCCAATGATAAAAACAAAACTTTGTAAAACATTGAAGGAACATATGTGATTTTTTTTTTTTTTTGCTTTGAAAATGTGTGTGAAGAAGGAGGTGAGTTAATTTTGGGTAGAGTCAAAATTTTTAGAAGACTTGATGGTAAAGTCCCATCCTGTTCTTTGCAAGGATTTACTCAGATGCGGGGTAGAGGGAGCATAACATGAGCGATAGAATAGGGCCCTGGAATAGCAAGGTTAAAAAAAATTAGATTTATTACAATAAAAATTTCATTTTTTTTTTTGGAGTTTAATTTCATTTTACTATAAATGAACTCATTTTCATGATCTCTCTATTTCATACTGTTAGGATTTGAGTTAGTAATATCACCAATTTCTCTATATATATTGCATTCAAGCTTTGCAATTTTTTCTAAAGAAATTTGCAAGGGCCAGAAATAACGAGAACATCTTTTTAAGAATTTACACAGGACTTCCAACGTCGTAACCCGATCCTGAATTTACTGTAACTAATTAACGAAAAGAAGGGAAATGTAGAAGTTTGTAATATAATACTGAAAAATGTAAGAAAGAAAAAAACATGGAGGGCTGTGATTGTGTCTGGGTGCTTGGGATTACAAGTCAAGCGCATGTTCCCAACGTGTCGCCATACAACTCAAAGGACATTTCAAATCAGGAAAACGCATGCGTATTGATGCGACTGTTAAAGGGAGACGGAGGAATGGATTAAAAAAAACAGAAGGTTAGACGGAGGGGACGTGGTGCATAATGTTGGGGATTCGGCCAAGCCAGGGCCGCTCCCTCGTGTCGGATTCGTGGCACACAAATTTGCTAAAAACCAAACAAATTAACAATTTCAGAGAAATGACACCTCCTCTCTTGCTTGTCCCCACCTTTCAAAGCTGCACTCCAATTTTTAACAATTAAACTTGCCAATTTGTGATTAAAAATCATGTCTTTAATGAATAACATGAAATATTCTACTTCATTAAATCTCAAGCTTATTAAATTTAGAATCATATCAAATTCGCTTTATAGAAAACACGAAGAGAGTGGGATTAATAATGGAATGAGGTTATAATATGCCATAAAGTTTCGATCATTATTTTTTTGTCCTCATAGTTTTAAGGTTTCGTCTTGATTATTCCGAACAAATTTGCATCGCACACTTAGTTTTGGTGAGTGAGTCTCACAGCAGGTATTTTCTACATATACAAATACTCGAACTTGAAACCTTACTTAAACGATATCAAGTTGCTTACCACTTGAATCAATCTATGTTGGTTTCAATCGATATCTAAATTGTTTAGAAAATTGCATGTATTGGTGTATTCATAAAGGTCAAATGTAGGTCTTTTCAAAGGGTACTAGCAGTGCCGGTTTTGACTTTTTATTGACCCGGGGCAAAATTTAAAAAATAGGCCCTAATTTAAAGGAATATTAAAAAATATGTAATGTAAAATTTTAATTATTTTTTTATTAAATTAAATAAATATTAATTCATTACAATATCAAAAATGTCAAAAACATATTTAAGCATATAAATACTTATAAAAAAACATTGCCTTCGAGCATTTCTTGATGCAAAATCATTGATGATAGTGTCAACATCAATACTTTCCAACATATTTTTCTCAATATATAACATAGCTAGCCCATTCAATCTTTCTTGTGACATTGTTGACTTCAAGTAACTCTTCAATAATTTTAGCTTTGAAAAACTTTTTTCCGCGGATGCTACCGTTACCGGCATTGTTAATAAGATTCGATAAGCAATTGAAACATGAGGATAACAATCTCTAGCTTTAACAAACTCAAGAACTTCAAGCGTTGACATGAATACATTTGGCAAAGTCAATTGCAACACTTTCATTTCAGGAAAAAAATCATCTTCATCAACATCCGACAAATTATTATGAGAAAAAATAATCTTAAAATTATTACAACATTCTTTTAATTTACTGTCATCCAATGACTTCAACCTTGTAGAATCAATTAAAAATCCAAAATAATTTTCAAAAATCTTTAACTACTCATATCAATCTTTCAAAGAAGCAACCGCCATATCAACATCAACAAAATAATTAACTTTAAAAGACTTCTCTGCTGATTGTATTTCTTCATCATGGTCATTCTCATCAACTTGTTTTTTTCTAAAAATACGACGCTTAGTCGAAAAAATTGTCTCTATGTTCATATCTAATGCAAGACTTTTAGCAATATCTATACTAGCTTCGAACCCCTTATTTCTATAGTTTTCAAAATTGACATTATGATTAATTTAGTTTTTAGTGTTATGATGAGAACAATAAGTCAATAAAAAATAAGTTTATGGGCCCTGCTTTTAATTTAGTTTATTAATATTTATGGGTCCTGCTTTTAATTTAATATATTAATATAATTTTTAACGTTATGATGAGAAAAATAAATCAATAAGAACCAAGTTTATAGGACCTCTTGCATTAATTAAGAAAATAGTATATTAATATTTATGGATCCTATTTTTAATTTAATTTATTAAAATATAATAAATTAATATAAATTAAAATTATAGGACCTGGGCGGGTGCCCCTGCCCAGAGCCGGCCCTGGGTACTAGGGTGAAGCTTAGCTTCCTATATAATATATGCCCCCGACTCACCGTCCAAGAACAGAAACATGGAACGAGAAGCTCTCATTTTAGGTCTTAGGTTTTGGCTTAATATGATATTAACCTGTTCTACCAGAAAGTCTCAAACTATGTCTTCTGTGTAGGTCAAATATTTGAAGCTCTCGATGACAAAATACCTTGGCTGGAGCTGGACTAGGAGCCAGCCTGAGTAATAAACCTCCTTTATATTTTACTATCTAATACTCCTTTTTCATATCCTTCTTCCTCGAGCTACACCGTCCCAATAACTTATTAAAAGGAAAAAATATTGATGTTTTTATGGTCAACCTGCTTACCCCTAACCTTTCCAACTGTATTGATACATTTTTAATTAATCTTCCCATTAACAAAGCTTGTTATATAATATTTGGATTCCATTAGACAAGACAAATTGGAAGACAATGGTAAACATGTTGGATACTTGTTAATTTCTTTTTCTAATCCATTATTGGTCTACTACAATCACAATAATAATTTTTTTCAATTATTTGACGTTAGCATTTCAAACATAGTCACTCAAATCTCGTCACCTTATGGTAGCTAACATGCTAAAACAAATTTTAAAAACCTAAAACAGATGTAAATACAAGACACTATACGATATTGCATAATCTGAGGATTTAATGTTTCAAATCGGCCCTACAGTGTTAGTTGTGCTTTGAAGCTGTTAAAGTCATTAATTAGTACATGATGAGGTTAAAAGATGCACGGGAATAACAAACTAGGTGACATGCAAGAGGGAACAAGATCCCTACAGTTGTCGTTTCGAGGAACTTGTTGGGTAATTTGTCACTGACAGCTTTATTTATTCTATTATTTACTTCTAGATAAAGCATGGTATGTGATCATGACACATTCTTTTTTGACTTGTATTTCATTAATTATATACATATATATAGTTTTATCATCATACGTGAATGTGATCATGCAATATCATATTCTTGGTATTTGGGTTTTTTTTTTAAAAAAAAAACTTAAAACCCTAGTTACGTGACAGAGGAACAAAATGTGGAACAAAAGGCGAGAATCATGTGTTGTTGTCATCGTTAAAATATTTTATAATTTTAAAAATAAATTGTGAGTTTATATATATATTTTTTTAAAAAAATTATAAGAAATATTACTTAAAATATTGAAAAATTATCAAAAAATATTTTTTACGATTGAGGGGGAAATAAAATTATTTTATTAATTTAATATGTCACTACATCCCTTTAATGACAGTTAAATATGTTATATTCATTTTATAAAAGAATTAAAATTCAATATTGATTTTATATAGTTTTTGTAAGTTTAATAACTAAAAAGAATATTCTAACATAGTTTAGTGACCATTCAAACATTTTATCCTACAAAATTAGTGGATTAACCATAGAGTAGTCCTTTAACTTTTTAATATTTATTTTATAAGGACAATTTGGTTGGTGGAGTGTTTTAATATGTTACATTAATTATGTATTTCAATGTATGATATTTACTGTATACTCATCCATGATGTCAACGTATCCAATTTAAGATCACAAACAATTTCTGAACAAGGATAAACAAATCGCGAGTACAATAAGACCTATTGGACGTCATTTTTTATGCATAACTGTGTAAATCAATTATACTAAAGTTCAAAGGGCGCCATGAGTAAATGATTTAATTTGTATATGTGTTCCAGTTTTAACTAGGATAAATTATACATGTAGTACCTAAGTTATTAGTTTTGATTAGTTTCAGTATCTATTTTTTTAATTTTTTCAAACAATATCAAACGTTTAGTTTTTGTTTCGTTCTAATACTTCACATTTAAAAACTTAGAAGGTGATTTGCATATGACACCTTTTTATGATTAAGTTATATCATTCATCACTTATCTATCTTCCCACACCTATTTTGGTCTCTAAAGTTTATTTTTTTAATTTTAATTACTTAGCTTTCAAATTACACCTAATTTAGTCACTATAACTTTCAAATTTATTTTTTTACTTTTAACTATATATTAATAAAATAATAATAAAAATGTCATGTCAAAAAAGTATTAATAAAATAAATTAGAGTGATTAAAATAGGAGCAATTTAAAAGCTAAGTAGTTAAATTGAAAATTTTTAAACTTTAGTACCAAAATAAGAGTAAGAATATAGCTGATGGATGAATGATAAAATTTACTCATTAAAAAATGCAGTGCCGTTAAGTTTTTCACATCGAGAAGTTAAAATGAAACAAAAACTAAATGTTAGGTATGATTTTGAAAAAAAATAAAAATGTAGACATTAAAACAGACCAGAATTAATAGTTTAGGTATGAACGTGTAGTTGACCCTTTTAATTAATATATTTTACGTACAACCATCAACAAAATATAATTATTTTGAAAATCGGACCGGCCGGTTCAACCGGGAATCGTTGCCTCGTCCGGTTCAATCTAGACCGGTTGAACCGCTACTAGTGAACCGGCCAGAACCGCTGAACCGTTCAAACCGGACCAGCTGAAAACCGGAAAAAACCGAAAAAACCTCAATTTTATTTTTTATTTTTTAAAAAATTAAACAAACAACGTCGTTTGTTAAATGAGCCAAGTCGAACTCGAGTATTGTTGAGCTCGACTCGAACTTGAAAAATTTAAAAGTAAGCTCAACTCGATTCAAACTCACGAGCTAAAAATTATGAAGTTTAACTCAAACTCGAAATATAATATTAAAACTTGAACTCGAAAAGGCTTGAACTCAAAAAAATTTTAGAAGCTCGATTGAAGCCTAAAATTCGAGCTTGATTGAAGTGAAAGAATAGTTCACTCAATGCTTACCATGATTTTGAATGCCAAATTACCTCTATATTTATAGAAGTTAGTTGGGATGATCTTCTATGTTTCTTAGCCATGTGAGATTGTTTTTTTAAAAAAAATTAAACCAAACAATATCATTTTGTTATGATTTTTTAACCCCAAATTTATTTTTTAATTATAGTTATATAATTATATTTATTATTTAATATGTTTTACCTTAAATATTATGTTGTAGTTAATTCGAATAATTTTGTTTCACTTGATTTTATGGTTTTTAACTTATATATGTTATGACTTGCTTTGAATATGAATTGTGATATAAAAAATTATTTTTTATTAAATATTTTTGGTATTTTTATTTAATTTTTTAAATAATTATGACGTCGTCCGGTTCTTCCGACCGGTCGGATCGATTCGACCGATTGAACCAGTGAACTGGTAGCATGACCGGTTCGCTAACCGGTCCGGTTATGAAAACCATGCAAAATATAAAACAAAATTCAAAATACAATGCCAGTTACCACATGTGTTAATATTGAAAAGGTAGATTCTAGTGTGTGGATAGGACAGCAACTTTATCCATAAGAGTATTTTATCAAGTAAGGATGATGGAATATTGTTTTAGAAACAGAGATGAGGAGCTTGTAAAGGAGATACAGTTTTTTTATTAGTGCAAATGGAGTTCAGTTTTTGGTAATGGGAAAGAAGATAATTGTAGTGAATCTTAGAATATTCTGATATTTGATTATGCAATGTTAAGTATGGGTAAACGTGAAAATGCTCTCTTTTTCTTTCCCATAAATCTTAATTAAAACAAAAACAAATCCTATACTTAGCACCAATAATTGCTATAATACAAGTGAAAGAGTGAAGATCAACTCCCAATGATCTCACACTAACTCCACCACCCAAACCACATAGATTTTTCAAAAGGATGTCCCATTTGATACTTCAATGAATCTAGTTGCTCGGATCTATGCTATGTTTTTTAGATTTCGTTTCATTTAATTTATTTTTTTTATTAAATTTATTGTAATTTTAAATATATATGATTATTAGCGATTAATATCGATTTATATTTACTTTTCCCTCTAGATTAAAAATAAATTAATATGTATTTTTTAATTCTTCTCTCAGAATTTCAAACTTCGATTCTATCTTCTTTATTCACACGACTTTTCAATGAATTTTTTTTCTTTACAAAGTATTTTGTAAATAAAATAATTATAATAAACCCTCCATAATTGTAGGTCACTGTCAATGTGTTAATTTTTAATTAGCAAATTAATACTGTTATTAGTACTTTAATTTGTAGCAATGATGGTACAGTAAATAATTTATCATATTAATGACGTGCCCATCTCCTTTTGGAACCCAATCATTGTCGAAACCGTTGTGACTGGTGGGCTTCCAATTAAACTCCCCCACTATCTCATCTCATATCGCTAGCATGTAACGCCATTCCATCATCAGCCACGCGGATCAACTTTTGATAAATGTAATTTTGGAAAAGTAATTTTGAGCCCCCCAACGAAATACATTTTATTGTTTAACTTTTATGTTTCAAAATAATGGGTTAAATTTTAATTCAATTAATATTATAATTATTATGATAAATTATAAATTTGAATATATAAGCATTTTAGTATAAAAGATTAACAATAACTCAGACGTTATATAAAGATTACATATTCTTAAATTGAATGTTAAAATGAATAAAACAAAATTCTTTTTCAATTTACAGAACATGTTGGTCAATTTCAAGTTCCATCAAAATTATTATGAATATGATATGGGCGTATCATATAATAAATACTGCCGTTCAAAACAAGGGACGTGGAAGAAGTCTAAGCAATCGGGACCCCTAAGGGAGACATCGTGACCGTCAATTTGGATTCGGATTAAAATGCAATCAAGGATAACAATTTAAAATATTCAACAAAAATACATATTTCTTTAGCAAAATAAGTTGAATCTGTATCTAAAGATTAAGCAAATTCTGTATATGATTTAATAGATATTGTTTTTAAGTAATTAAATAAACCAATAGAATTAAATCTTAACACATGTACATAAAGACCCAGAATGACAGCGCACCCGTAGCCGCCATTTCCACTTCCATCCTTTGGTGATGATTAATGATGAAAATCATTACTGTTATAATTTTTCCAAATAATATTTTATTATCCATTTAACTTTTATAAAACCATTATGCTGAAAAGAGAAGGAAATAAGTTCAACACTGGTATAGATTAATATGCACAGACAAAAAGACTAGATAGAGACTTTAAAAAGCACTGAATAAATAAGACGAAAAGGCACAAGGGGGAAAACCTAGCAAACGTATAGGGATTCTAAACATAGAGCGTACAAGTTTATATTTTTAAAAGCCATCGTCAAACCATAGCAATGAAATTCTCAGAATTCGCTCTTTGAGACCTATGTCAAACAATGCTTAGAAAACCCCTCTTTTAGGCTATTTACGATCTCTTATTGGTTGCTTGTTTAATACGTTATTCACCCAATTTTCTAACCTCGAGGAAACTGTGTTTTTCACCTATATAAACTCTTTCTCCGGTTCCCATTCATCCCCACTCTCATTTGCTTCAGTTGAAGATATTGAGTAAAATGATGGGAGACGATGAGTGTGTTATAGTGGTAAGGGAGTATGATCCCAGCAAGGATGTAACAGGCGTAGAACAAGTAGAAAAAAGATGCGAAGTTGGTCCCAGCGGCAAACTCTCCCTCTTTACCGACCTCTTAGGTGACCCTATATGCCGGGTCCGCCATTCCCCTGCTTTCCTCATGCTGGTATAACTAATCACATTATTTGTTTCTCTTTTTCTTCGCTTTGCTTCTCCTTACTCAAATCCCACTCTTTTTGTCGTTCTTACGTGCCATTCAAAACAGGTGGCTGAATTAAGCTCCACCAAAGAAATAGTTGGAATGATCCGAGGATGCATAAAAACTGTTACTTGTGGGAAGAAACTCTCGCGCAATACCAAAACCAATGATCCCATTAAACCCCTCCCTGTTTATGCCAAACTCGCTTACATTTTGGGTCTCCGTGTTTCTCCGTCGCACAGGTATTTTTGCTTTACCTAAATTTGGCCACCTAATTAGCCTAAACGATCCGTCGATCAATGGTAATCAAGTATCTTAATTTTGGGTTTTATTTTTTTCTCAGGAGAATGGGAATAGGGTCAAAGCTGGTGCTTAGGATGGAGCAGTGGTTTATCCAAAACGGCGCTGAATATTCCTACTTAGCTACTGAAAACGATAACCAAGCTTCCGTTAATCTCTTCACTAATAAATGCGGTTATTCCAAGTTCCGTACACCGACCATTTTGGTTAACCCGGTGTTCGCTCATCGACTCACCGTTTCCAACCGAATCACCCTGATCAAGCTCTCCGTTTCGGACGCCGAGTCGCTGTACCGACGGCGTTTCTCCACCGTCGAGTTCTTCCCTCGCGACATTGATTCCGTGCTTAAGAATAGACTAAACCTGGGAACGTTCTTAGCAGTACCACGTGGATTTTATGCGCAGGAGTCGTGGCCCGGGTCGGATAAATTTTTATCGGACCCGCCAGAGTCGTGGGCGGTTTTGAGTGTTTGGAATTGTAAGGACGTGTTCAGGTTGGAAGTTCGTGGCGCGTCGAGGATAAGGAAAACGTTGGCTAGAACGACAAGGGTTGTGGACAAGCTGTTGCCGTTTTTGAGGGTACCGTCGATTCCGGAGGTGTTTCGTCCGTTCGGCCTGCACTTTATGTACGGTTTGGGTGGGGAAGGGCCACGCGCGGCTAAGTTCGTTAATGCGTTGTGCGCACACGCTCACAACTTGGCGAAAGATGGAGGGTGCAGTGTGGTGGCGACTGAAGTGGCGAGTCGTGAACCGTTGAAAAATGGGGTCCCACATTGGAAAAGATTATCGTGTGACCAAGATCTATGGTGCATCAAGCGCCTAGGGGAAGACTATAGTGACGGCTCTGTCGGTGACTGGACTAAATCACCCCCAGGACTTTCCATTTTTGTAGACCCCAGAGAATTCTGAACTTCAACAAAATTAATAATAAGTTAATACTCTTTTTCTTTCCCTGTTTTTTCATTTTTAAGATTTAGACAAAGGAAAAGGAAGGGAAATAAAATTGATGTGGCCTTTAAGATCATGTTCCAGACAAACAAAGCCTTATGTTTTTTTATGTGGGGTTGAATCTCTTTTTAGGGAATATTTCTTTTTTCATTTTCCAAAGTTTTAAAGGGTTTCTAATTACAACTTATAATTAAATTAATATTCATATTACTATATGAGTTTATATTAAAAATTGTAATACATGGTTTTCTCACACTTTTAATGTAGGGACATAAAAAATGTTTTATATCTTATAAAAATCAAGGGTAAAGTATGCAAATGGTCCCTTTATTATAGGATTTTATTTTGTTGAATCCTCTGATTATTAAAGTTACAAAATGGTTACTCGATTATAGGGTATCATTTTGTTAAGTCGTCGATTATTAAAAGTTATAAAATGGTCAATTGACTATTCATACATTCCAAATTTGTCATTTTTGTTAAAAATTTGATGATAGTTTGAGATGAACGTTAATCTGTTGACTAGGATATGCCATTTATTTGAGATTTTAAAATCATATTTTATCATATCACAGTCATCATGTTAACGTCCAACTTAGATCTGTGTCAAATTTTTAACAAAAATGATGAGTTCGGAACATATGAATAGTCGAGTGATCATTTTGTAACTTTTAATAGTTAGGAGACTCAACAAAGCAACACTCTTAGTTGAGACACCATTTTATAGTTTTTAATAGTTGAGGGACACAATAAAATATCATCCCATTATCGGGGTCCATATATGTACTTTACACAAAAATATATAGTAACAAAACGATATATATTTATATAATGGGCTTGGATCTAATTATATAGTGTAAAATTTAAAAAATACACTATTATAAGATCATTGCATGAGTAAAAATTAGAGACTGAGGTTAACTATTTATTTTTTTTCAGTGAATATTTCTCATTTTCTAATGTTAATCTCAACATTTGATTTCTCAGATCCAACGATTTTAACTTTTAGGCTGTGTGCAACAATGTTGAACTTTTTTTTCCTGACAATTTTAGTTTGACCGAAAATGTTATAAATAATGTGACATTTTGATTCAACCGAAAATATTAAGAAAAAATTAATATTTTAGGTTGCACCCAACAAAAAATATTAAGAAAAAAGTATCATTATCATTTTCGATTACAATCATTTTCTGTCATTCCTTAGCCTTAAATTAAGCTATTCTCCCTTAGACTTTCCCGAATATTTTAGATAATTCTAAGGGTAAACTATACCAATAATTACTGCATTTGAAGCGATCTCTCATTTTGATAACTAAATTAAAATATTTATAATTTTATCACTAATTTTTAATTATTTTTTTGGTGTGAAAGAGTCATTAAAGGTCAACGATGTAATGATGTGATCGTTATCTTTTTCTATTTTATAAATTTATCAACTCCTCCGTCTCATTATTGATCAATTGCCATCAAATATTAATTTTCATTCACGATATAATTAATCTAAAAAATATTTATAATTTATCACTAATATTTTAATTAATTTTTTGTGAAAAGGGTCATTAAACATCAACAATGTGATGATGTGATCGTTATCTTTTTCTATTTTAGAAAAGTATCAATTCCTTTGTCTCATTATTGATCAATTGTCGTCAAATATTAATTGTCATTCACAATAAAATTAATATAAAAAAATTATAATTTTATCACTAATTTTTTTAATTATTTTTTGTGAAAGGGTCATTAAACATCAACGATGTGATGATGTGATCGTTATCTTTTTCTATTTTAAAAAATTATCAACTCCCCCGTCTCATTATTGATCAATTGCCGTCAAATATTAATTGTCATTCACAATAAAATTAATATAAAAATATTTATAATTTTATCACTAATTTTTTAATTATTTTTTTGTGAAAGGGTCATTAAACATCAACGATGTGATGATGTGATTGTTATCTTTTTTTATTTTAGAAAATTGTCAACTCCTTCGTCTCATTATTGATCAATTGCCATCAAATATTAATTGTCATTCACAATAAAATTAATATAAAAATATTTATAATTTTTCACTAATTTTTTTAATTAATTTTTTTAAAGGATCATTAAACATCAACGATGTGATGATGTGGTTGTTATCTTTTTCTATTTTAGAAAATTATCAACTCCTCCGTCTTATTATTGATCAATTGTCGTTAAATATTAATTGTCATTATAATAAATATATATATATATATATATATATTTATATTAGATTGATTTTCATGGAACCTTTTCAAAATAACAAAAATCTATCTAAAAATCACATGTAATCAAGAATATCCCTTAGAATATCCCATAGTCAATTGTTCTCTTTGTAAAAACTTTGAACATATGCTTTAGAAAGGGTACCCTACGATATATACCCCTATCTTTATATTCATTAGATTGATTAGGTTCTTAGTATCTTTCTAATCACTATAACAAAATAGATTTTTAGCGGTGTTTTTAAGCGCCGCTAAAAACACTTGTGTCGAAACAAAAAGTGCTGCAAAAGGTAGCGACGTTTGTTATCCACAAATGTCGCTAGATGTTATGATTTTTAGCGGCATTTATTCCACAAACGCCGCTAAAGGTTTCGATAATTAACGGCGTTGTTGAGAAACACCACTATATATATTTTCTTTTATGGCATTGGTAAAAAAACACCGCTAAATGTTCTGACATATAGTGACATTTGTTCCCAAAAATGTCGGTAAAGGTAATGACATATGGCGGTGTTTGTGAATGTAAAACACCGCTATTAACTATGGCTATAGTGGCATTTTCTGTATAAATGCCGCAAAAGATCTTGAACTTTAGTGACATTTGTTCTAAAATGTCGGTATTGAGTATGTATTTAGTGGCATTTTTTTATACAAACGCCACTAATTAAAACTAATTTTCCATATGCTTTTTCTGTTTTTTGTTACCCAAATTAAAATTTTTAACCTGTAGCATTATCCAATAAACTTGACATACATAACAACAAACTTGAAATCTATAACAACCAACTTGAAATCCATAATAATAAATCAAAGTTTACATTAACGTAAAATATAATGTAGTTCAACATTGTTAACTAGAATAAACAAAGCATATATATAAAATAACACCTAAGATGGTGGACTATGGGGTTGATTTTTTCGTATAATCAGCATCATAGCTTGAAGTCGATTTTCAAAGTCTTGACATTTTTGCTGATACGTTGCATCTCTTTTTTCTTTCCACGCTTCATTTTCAACTTTCATTTGACCAACTTTTGATCCATTTCAACCAAATGTTGTTTTAAACGACTAATTTCCAATTGAAAAGACTGACTCTGTGATGACATGTACTGAGATAAGCTGAATCCAAAATATTTGGTTGGAGTAACGAATGATCCTTGACAACGAACCCGACCATATATTTCAGGACCCAAAACTTCATTAATAACTTGATTTTCAATGCCATCCGTATTAACAATACCATGACTTGAAGCCGTAGCTTCATACTCCGCCCTTTTATTCCTTAATTTTTCCTAATAATCAATTCAATAATTATTTAAAATAATAATGTCATACTATATATATAAATATAACATAATTCAAATCTTGTGTCCAATAAATGTACCATAATTTATACAACTTCATCAGTCATAAGAGTGTCATCATTTTTTGTATGTGTCATGTCGAAGAGCTTTATTCATCCAACTTTACAACCAGACGTATTTTTCTACATTGTAGAATAAAAATTAAGTCTTACAAAAAATTAATTAATAATATAAATAATTTTCGTTACTATGTGCTTCCTACTGTAAATCATTATGTGAATAATCAATAATACCTCATCATTAGCTATACAAGCAAAGCTCTTCAATCCAGCTGTGTGAGTAAACTTTTGTTGTTATCTGCTAGCAACACCAACGTGTTCTCAATTCTATAATTTTTAAATTTGTACTTATAAAGTCAATATTATAATAACATTGTATTATTTTTGAAAAATACATCATACATGTCATTTCTTTAAACTCCAAAACCTGACTGCATCTTCCCATTGATACCTGAGCATTCCAGATGGGACAATTTGTAGCTTCTCTTCAAGGCTGAGATCATTCTTGAAGTATTTCTTTTTTAAAGAACTCTTGTGGTTTTTCCATCTCTTCCTTAAAGCTTACTTTAAATAATCGTCTGAGACCTCTAAAGAAAATTTCTCCTACAAATAATATAAGTGTTCAAATTAAATATAAATTACTATTAAACTGTTATGGATTATATATTATAATGACATTATTACCTTAACAAAATCCAAAGCCTGATTTTTCTTACTATTTAGCATTTCACGCCATGGCTCATAATTGATCGGTAAAATATTAGCATTACGTGCAACAATGCCTAAGTAACCAGATAGAAGACGTGCTTCTGGGCCAATAGGTTGATTGATACCATTTCTTGAAACTTTCACACGATTCCCATGAGGAAGTTGCAATACCCAAAATCGGGGCTGGTGACTAAAATAGAAATGTTGAAACTTTGAGGTTTGATTTTGAAAGATTGAAAAATTTGGGGACTAAATTGGTAATATTTTGTGGATGATTGTTTAGTAAATATTAAGTGAAGTAAGGGGTAAAATGGTCTTTTCTAAGAAATGATTTTATTTCCCCCCTTTATATATAGGAGATCAACACGTGGAATGTAGAAGAGAAAATCAAAGTCTCCAGAGTTTTCTTCTTCTTCTTCAGCCGTGAACTTCAAGAGCAAATATGAGTTTCTTTGTTATTTGATTAATTATTGAAGTTAAGGTTGGTTTATGATCCTTAGGTGATACTTAAGCTTAAGGAAAACTTAAGTTAACTTTAAATCAAAGGATGAAGGAATAAGGAGAGATTAGAGATTATGAATTTCTAAATAAAATTTTGGAAAAGAGTTGATAAGTGGAATTTGAACCTAAATTTGACTTTTCAATGGTTGAATTAAGAGATATGAAGTGATAGAATTAAAATTAGAACATATAGAAAATTTGGTATGATTCTTGATTTCCATCTTGAGAATGAGATTTTGAAGATAAATAGGTATTGAATACATATGAATTGGTTTGGGTATGTATAATTGAGTTACGAATATTAAAGGGTTAAGATATAAAGGATTTAAGTTGTTTTGAAGTAATTTTTGGGCTTAAAAAGTGAAATATGGGTATAGGGTATCAATATTGCTTAATTAGGTATCGATACTTCAAGTCTGGAATTAACAAAGGCATTCAAAGGGTATCGATACCTGAGAAGGTAGTATCGGTACCATAGGTACCGATACCATAAGGGAGGTATCGATACCAGGAAATATCAAATGCAATTTTGGTATTGATGATAGTCTGGGTACCGATACCCCAGCTAGGTTACTATCGAGACCCTATAATGGGTATCGATACTACTTCAAAGGGAAATTGAGAATAGAATTTTCTTTTAGCTTAAGAAATTAAAATGAAATTATAATAATTGGAATGTATGATTATGTAGATATCGAGCACAAACAAGTTTCGGAATGACTAGAAGGCTATAATTGATCAATAAGAGAAGTTAAGCCATAGGAGTAATTAATAGCAAGTGAGGCCAAGGTGAGTGCATACTAGTGACATGTATTGTTTAAGGGAAATGAGACTTGTGAAGAGTCTATTTCCTAGAGTAGTATGCATGAAGTCATGAACATGAGCATGTGGTTGATATGAATCTATGTGCTATATGTGATTATATGTATTACATAATTTGTATGTATGCCTGATTATATATATTGATATGTTTTGTATATGCTACATGATTTATGTAAAATACAATTATGTGATAATGGGAGAACCTAAATAAGTTATGTAATTATATGCTTATAAGAGACAAGCCAAGTAATTATATGCTACTGATAGAATAATCAAGCCAAGGTTTATGGTGATACATAAGAATGTAATGTAAGTTATGTATAAGTGATAAATCATGAAGATATGTGGATAGGGGGAAATTTAAGAGAACAAAATATAAACCGTAAGAGTGCTATATGTAAAAACATAACGGCGTTTTATCTAAAACGCCGCTACAAATCTGTTTTGTTGTAGTGAATTAAAGGTAGGTGGAGGAGAATAAAGGTCGATATGAATTAATGAATGTATGCAATCTTTAGCGTCGTAGGTAGGAGTGCTTATCGAGCGAGTCGATAGTAGTTGGACAGTGCTCGATTCATACTTGTTAAAAAATTTGTTACTTGATTTCACTTGTTGGTCGTTAAGCTCGTTAAAATTTTGCTCGACTCGTGCTCGTTAAGAAAATTTGTTGCTCGACTCATTGCTCGTTAAGCTCACCTAAAATTTTACCTTATTTTATTAAGTATTGGTAAAATCTACTAATACTATATAGAGCTTAATAGAATCATAATTTAATAAATTTAATCAAAAAATTATCAAAAGAATGTATGAAGTAATTTTAAAGTATAAATTCTAAAATAACAAACAATTCTCAAATACATAAAATAATAAAGAGAAAAAAGCGTCAGTGACCGAAAATGTCTTATAATATACGATTTTAATCAAATTTTTTTTGATTTGCCAAAATGACCAACAAAATCGCAACGCGATATCAAAACCGCAACGTGATTTAGAAAAGCGCAACGTTGAAAAGAAGATCGCAACGCGATCTTCCAAGAATCGCAATGCGATTCATAAAATCGCAACGCGATCTTCCAAGAATCGCAACGCGATTCAGAAAATCGCAATGCGATTCCAAGAATTGCAACGCGATCTTCCAAGAATCGCAACGCGATTAAGAAAATCGCAACGCGATTAAGAAAATCGCAACGCGATTAAGAAAATCGCAACGCGATTCCAAGAATCGCAACGCGATTAAGATAATCGCAACGCGATTCCAAGAATCGCAACGCGATTCCAAGAATCGCAACGCGATTCCAAGAATCGCAACGCGATTCAGAAAATCGCAACGCGATTCCAAGAATCGTAACGCGATTAAGAAAATCGCAATGCGATTTAGAAAATGAGTAAATTCTTTCAAAAGCTGTTGCATTTGTTTCTTTCTTAAGAATTTTCTCTAAAAAGATAGTATCCGCGCGGACGTGTCGAAGACACGTATTACCACGACCACGACCACGACCACGACCCGAGACGAGAAGGCGGCGGCGGTGGCGCGCGAGAGTCCCCCTTGTTCTCTTTCACTCAACAAGGAAATGGGAAATCCAAGCCTTAAATACACTTCCCAATAGTGTTTCCAATACTATGTGGGATTGAGCATTACTCAACACTTCAAAGAAAATATAACAATTTTTGTAGCATGTTTCCCGCTTAATCCATATTTAAAAATATTAAAACATTTTATCATATTAAAACCATATGTATAAGTTTGAATTGAAATGTAGATATCTACAACTCTTTTAATTCTCTTGATAAAATGTTTTAATATTTTTAGATATGGATTAAGTGGGAAAATACTACAAAAATTGCTATATTTTCTTTGAAGTGTTGAGTAATGCTCAATCCCACATAGTATTGGAAACACTATTGGGAAGTGTATTTAAGGCTTGGATTTCCCATTTCCTTGTTGAGTGAAAGAGAACAAGGGGGACTCTCGCGCGCCGCCGCCGCCGCCGTCTCGTCTCGGGTCGTGGTCGTGGTCGTGGTCGTGGTCGTGGTAATACGTGTCTTCGACACGTCCGCGCGGATACTATCTTTTTAGAGAAAATTCTTAAGAAAGAAACAAATGCAACAGCTTTTGAAAGAATTTACTCATTTTCTGAATCGCATTGCGATTCTTGGAATCGTGTTGCGATTTTCTGAATCGCGTTGCGATTCTCTTAATCGCGTTGCGATTTTCTGAATCGCATTGTGATTCTTGGAAGATCGCGTTGCGATTCTCTTAATCGCGTTGCGATTTTCTGAATCGCATTGTGATTCTTGGAAGATCGCGTTGCGATTTTCGCATTTTCTTGAATATCGCGTTGCGATTTTCTTTTCAACGTTGCGATTTTCTAAATCGCGTTGCGATTTTGATATCGCGTTGCGATTTTGTTGGTCATTTTCGCAAATCACAAAAAAGTTGGTTAAAATCGTATATTATAAGTCATTTTCGGTCACTGACGCTTTTTTCTCAATAATAAATTAGATTTATTTTTAAGTGTAGTAAAATATTAATTAAAAATTTAATATTATTTTGTTGTTTATTAAAAAATTAATTGATTATCAATTTATATCTTATTTATTATCTATTAGTAAATTAATAATTTTTTTGAATAAAATAATTTTTTTAATATAAGTACTAAAAAATTATATTAAAAAATAACTCGTTAAGGTCTCGAGTTGAGCTCAAATTTATATTAAATCAACATGAATCGAGTTTTTTACCAAACTGTGATTGAATCAAATTCAAACTATTCACAAACTGCTCAACCCGTTAATTTGAAGTGTATTTTCACTTTTGTTTATATATATAAAAGAGATTGAGATTGATGATGGGAGCCTTGACTTTTAGCTGCTGTTTTTTAAAAACCAAATCCAACATTTGAAGGTATCATCTATCAAGGAAGCTGCTGGAGGTCTTTCACGAGAGCTGCTGGAGGTCTTTTACGGAAGCTGTTGGAGGTCTTCCACGAAAATTACTCTCAACCTGACGTTAGGGGTAACCTACTACTTGTCTCCCTCTTACTCCATTACATATGAGAATATGATTTTGTTGTTATTATTGTTATTTAGTGTAGAGAGGTTAGATGTGTAATTGGAATTGCTATTGATGGGATAGGATAAGGTGGATAGGAGTAGTACAAATGATTTTTGGTTCCATTTTTAATTTGTTTTTTGTTTCTTTTTTTAAAGTGGTTTTTTTTCATAACAATGGGCCATGTAGGAGGTTCTATAGGATTGTGTTTTGTCCTGATCTTTTTTTATTTTTCTAAAAAAGACAAAAGCATAAATTACAACAATACCTGTCACTGTTCGAAGGTTCTTTCATTATTTGAAAACTAAAATGGAAGGAAAGAGATATTTTCTTGAAAGAAGTATTAAAATACTTGCCAAAACTCAATGGGTTATCTGTACACGTCTTTAAAATAAATAAATTGATAATTAACACGTATATGAGTAAAGCGTTCGATAATTTTTTTATAGGCTGTTTAAATGTTTATTTGTTTTTTATTTATTAAATTAAATAAATGAATATAAAAATATTTTTATGCTCATATAATAAATAAACGGACACGAATATATGTGTGTTTAGTTGTTTATATTCATAAATAAATTCTCTTAAAAGCTTGTTTATTGACTCATTTATAAATTTATTTATCGATTCCTTTATTGAATTCCCATTTTTCTTTTATTTTTTAAATTGATGAACGTATGATGAACTTTTGAGTTCAAACGATGAAGTCCATGGAATTTAAGGAGTAAGTGACAAAATTCACCAATATGTTGACGAATACTAAACGGACATATTGAGAATATATAATGAATTATTCATTAAAATCAAACAAATATGCTCACAAATACTAAACAAACCAATCACAAAAACCTTAAAAATAAGCAAACAAACACGAACAAGATATTAAAATTTCAAATAAACATAAATCAAATACTTTTAAAGATAACTAAACAAACATAAATATAATCTTATTTTTCTAAACTCGATCCATTTACACCAACCGATAGTCACAGGATTTTGCACCAAGTGATAATCACCAACAACATTCATATAAACCATTGCTTTTAAAGGTATAAATAATCAATGCAATTATGCAACCGTTTTGTAGTTTATATAATATGATACCGGTTCATTGAATAATTAAATAATAATTTATTAACGATGAATGTTTGGCCAATTATATCATCAATACAATTATAAAAGATTCCATAATTTATAATTAACGCCAAATCTAATATAATGTGGACCCCCTTGGCCTCTTCCTTATTCAAGAAGAAAAATGTAGAGTAAAAAAATCCCCAAAATTGAAGGAACCTTTTTGCCTAGAGCAGTAAGGGCTGATCCTTCTTTGGATCATTTAAACCAAGCAACTGTTGCATTGGCGTCCGCTTCAATAAGTAGCGATGTGATGTGTGTCATTTTATATCATGATAGGAAAGCACCTGCCGAAAGAGCCGTGACTTTATGTTCTTGTAATGACTTTAATTAAAGAGGGGTAAATACTCTTATATAGCTGTCTACCATTTTATTTTGGGCAACATAATAATTCCAAACGAATCCAACATTAATCTCTTGAAAAGCTATTCTGTTTTATTAAACATAATTTCATGTAGGAAAATTATCAAATAACTTTTTCTTTTCTTTTCTAAAAAATCATTTTCTTTATGGGGAAAAAAGTAAGAGTATGTTATAGTAACTTGGAATACGCACATAACACGGGGATGATTATAACAAGTACATTTCATAATTGGGGTACAATTAATAGTTGAATTAGAAATACAGTTAATCAAGTCCATGATGTATGGTAAAGAATATTATTTCAGTTTTGATTGACTGTGAATTTCAATACTACTTCTAAATTAAGATGAGTAAAACTTGATTAAATAAAAAATAATAATTTTAATTTTTTTATAATTTAGTTTTTGATTTATTTTTTTAAATTCTTCTATCATTTTAAGTTTCTTTCAATTAAATTTGAACCATACACTCTTAAATTATCCCTGTAGCTTCTGTTTGTTTTCGAAAACCAATATTCTATTTTTTTTAAATTTTTTTTCATTCAACTTTGATTGATCCCTGTGATTTTTTGCAATTATTCATTCATTTTAAATTCTTTTTTAATCAAATTTAAATCGCATGCTTATGGATGAGCATGAGATCCATACTCAATGAATTTTGATCCAACACTATAGGTTTGGTTTTTTCTCTTTAAATTTTGAGTTAAAATTGTGTCAACTTTTTTATTAAAAACAATCTGAGTTGTGCAAGATTGAGATTTGAAGTTTTTTTATTGGAAAAAGGAATTTTGTATATAATAATATATATACTAATAATAGGGTCTCGTTAAAAAACTTTTTTAAACCTAATCGGTAGGAAAAGAATGCACCCGATCCTTGTGGGAACAAACAAGTACCAGGCATAAATTACAACCAACTATACAAAGCGATCTGGACAGTACTTGATAACCACTTACTTATGGCTTATGGCTGTCCCGAATTAATTAACTACCCGACCCGGCCCAGGTTAATATATAGGTTTTTTTAGTTGTTATCAATGACAATTTATTCATTTTTTATTCATTTTTTATTTATTCTAATTTTATTCAATTTAATTATTTGATTGATTTTCTTTTTACAATTTCTTCTTTCCATTAATTCTTTTTGACCCTTCACAATTTCATCAGTAATTTGTTCTAAATTTAAAAAAAATATTATAAATATATTTTATAATTTTATATATGATTTAATTTATTAAATATTGTTACAAATCTTACTTGCATGTGTAAAAAAGAACGAATAAATATTTCTATATCTTTTATGACTGCATAAAACTGTTTAAATTCAAACCAATATATATCATAATATTATAAAAGAAATTACAATTACATTTAAAGAGAAAAAAAAGAACAACTCAATTTGATTTGAATTTTATAAATTCAATTTGGCTTGAAAAATTTTCAAAAAAAATTTAATTATAAAATAAGACTCATCAACTTAACTAACACAAAATTTTTTTTAACTCAATCGAATACTCTCTTATACTCTAAATAACTCACGCCCTAAGAAAAAAACTACAAATATAGTATATTGAATAGTAATGACAATCTTATATATATTGAAATTAGTAATTAATGCAACACATTATTTCCAATTGTATGGGCCAATGCATGCATATAAGTTTGGGCTTTCTAAGTAGACTGATGAGGCCAGCAAGTCCTTTATACTCTGAACTTTGCACTATGTCCATTTAAGTCTGGCGGGGCTCCCAAAATGAAAATGCTCAAATTTGTGTAAATGTTTTTTTAATGGTAAGAAATAAATATAAAATAATATTTATTTATAAATTTCTTAATCAATTGATAACGTAAATATTTTGCAGATGCGATAACTCAAAATCTCTATAGAGAACAAATTTGTTTTAACCACTGAAACTATTTGGTAGGTTCAAATTGTCTAAATATTAGACACGTAAGTCATAATAATAAGTTAGCTTAAGTTTATACGACAATTTTTTTATTTATTTTTGCAGAAATATTCCAATTATTAGTTTAGTTGTATATTATAATAATTAATTATAATTAAATAATATATACTAATTAATACTGTACTCGTAACCTCAAAGTTCCTAAACGTTATTTGACGCTTCACACTTGAAACAATCTTATTCAATCTCCAATCTCTGGATGACCTCTGAATTGGACTTTGTTTATCCTCGGTGATGATTGAATTTCAAGGTTATAAACTCCAATTTAACACATTATTATTTTACTTCAATTTCAAAAATTAATAATAACCGACACCATGTAAATTTATTCTTGGTTAAACTATTTATGATAGTTCCAGTTTAAATAAAAATTATGGCAGCCAAAAGGGGCACAGCATATGGAACAAAACACGGGCTTTGAACATTTTAGAAATCAATTCCCGAGGTATTCAATGTGCGTCCCTCGTTCCATTTACTTGAGAAAAAAAAAGTAGTAAACCAGCTTGAAGAGCCGGTTCTATTCCCCCTACTGTCATTTAAGATAAATTTTACAAAAGCCAATCTCCAAGCCTTTGCTAGGTGTAGTCTGAACTAAGATTGTGAATGTTTCCTACTAGCGGAAGGAGTAGACTTTGTTTCTTCGGTATTCACCGATCTAGGACTCTCCGATGTATCGGTGCTGCTAATTTCTCCGTTTCTTTCCTTACTCGACAAGAGTTTTGAGAAGATCTTTGACATTGCCAGTCCTTTCATTCTACTTACAGAAGCTCTTTCAACGTCGTTCTTGGTTGCATCGTTTCTGCTTCCATCGCTGCCATTACTGCCTAATCTCAGATTACCAAGCTCCCCTTTCAAAGCCTTGATATCCTCGGCTGTTGGCACCGAATCCCAGTCCTCTTCGGTGTTTGTAGCGGTGGACCTTGAGCTGCTGTGGGACCCTCCGGGAAGAAGGGCTCTAACGGACCCCGGAAGATCAGGGGTGCTATTGCCGGAGGAAGCTGTGGCCCTGACTTGCACAAAGAAGAGAACCTGCACGACAACACGCAAGGGAAGCCTCTCATTTTGCACAGCATGCATGCAGGCTTCAGCCGACAGCTTCTTGCAGTCCATTAACCTGCATATTCTCTTTCTCTCACTTTTGCTGATTCCAGGGTGTTCCTATATTGATAGAAGACAAAGAAAAGCTTAAAGACCCGACTTTCCAACAATATAAACCAGAGTTGAGATACTAGAAATTACCTTCAGATACATGTCTATGGCGCGGTAAAGTCCATCATGAGAAGGTCTTGAGACGGAAGCTATATGCTCAGCAAGATTGACGAATTTAGAAAGCGGTAAATTTGGATCTCCTGCAATTTCCGCTAGGTAGCCATCAATTAGCTTTGCAACCAACACTTTAGAAGCATCTGGTCCAAACTTGGGACTTCTAGTGCCCTCATTGAATTCCTTTTTAGAGGAATCGGTTGAGAAACGTGTGTCATAAACTCCTCGACTAAGTTGTGAACTATGTCGACATCATATATCGTTGCTTCTCCAGCCGGAGATCGAATCAAGAGATCAGTCACTGTTGCTTCGGGGAGCTGCTTACTGATTCTCCTTGTCAACTCATTTCTCTCCATTTCACCGCAATCCAATAAAATTGCTGCTCTTAATAATCTAAGCAAGAAGCTACATGAAACAGTTCCTTTCTCAGTTGGGAGAAGCCACACAATGGTCTCCACCAATGAACGATACTTTATGATATCGTTATTCGGGATCATACCCTTACTAAAACCCGGCAATCTTCTCAGGGCATATGCATGTACTGCTTCTCCAATTACATCACCTGAAACTCTTCCCTTTGCTTTAATTGTTGTTATCACTCGCTTGTATAAATCAATATGAAGCTCACAGAGATCTTCTACCCACCAGTCCTTTGGAACCGTTTGTTGTTTTCTTACACCATTCCATTGAGGACTGTTTCCGTTCTCTGATGGGAGCTTTTTCCTATTATAGGTGTATGACCACTCCACCAGGGAAGTATCGATTGAAGCCTTGGAAGCTATGGAATCAAGGCTGCGGCTGATCACCTTTAATTCCTCGGACCATGCAAGTAGAGATTTTGTTGTTTGAAGAACTGTGATGGAATCTTTCCAGCTCCTGAATATACTTGAATTGAGGAAGACATCAATCTTATAGATAAGGTTTCCTTTCTCAACAGTTTCATACATTTCAAGGTACTCCGCTGCACAACGAGCTGCAACAACATTGTATGCGTTGAGAGTCACTGTCATGCCATAACAAAACTTGGCACATATTTCGAAAGCTGCAGGTCCACCAGGTATGTCCTGAATGTGGGTTTCATCTCCGATCTCATCATTAGATGTTGCAACCAGCTTTTGCAAGCGTGCACTTTTTGATAACAATGGAAACTACAGGAACAATATAGCCAATAGATGTTAGCAATAAAAAAACAAAAAGAAAAAAAGAAAACCGTATGAACTAAAAGAAACGGCAATATATAATTATTTACATCTCTTATGCAAATTAAAACACTGTATCCTTCGCATGATGACAGATTGATACGGGCTCATACCTTGTGACAATAGAATTTCACATCCCCAACGTTGACGATTATGTCGGTTGCCAACTCGGTTGCAACATACCTGACATTAATGTTTGCTAGGACATATCAGCAAAAAATTAAAGCACAAATAATTACTGAACTTGAATGTAGGAAAATATGAGCAGAATTATGATAAAACTTTGAAAAGAAAATCAACATATCCCAAATTCCCAATACACAAGTATTACACAAAATCAAAGAGTTGAAGCAACATAATTTTAAAGTAATAATGGGTTTTTAAGGTCAACTTGAAGCAACACATTCGAGAATTCCTGATACATCTGAAAAATACGTATAGAAGTTTACGAGATGCCTCAAAACCCAAAAGCCCCATGAACACTTACACAACTGATGCTTACCAAATATGCTCAACAGAGAAGAAAATTTTGAAGGGAGGACAAGTAAAAAAAACGTCAATAAAAGTAGATAAATGATGCCTTTCCTAGACATCGAGAGGGGAAAAAAGAAAGAACTTAAAATTGTTAGGTACCACCATAAAGTAAGATCTCAAGCTCACCTGATACTGTCCCCATCAGTCTGAAATGAATCAGGCTTGGATCCCAGTTTCATAAACTTCATCTTGCTAAACAAATATTGAAAACTCTTCCCCACTCAATATTTCAGCTCCTCTTTGATCTACAAATATTCAATCAGAGCAAATCAGTAACTGATTTTAAAAACCTCGGAAGGGTAATGGATCAGATGCAAATCATGTGCATTTCTTAGTATTACTGAATCTTTTGACACAAAATAAGGCCACATAAGGGGAGGGAAGAAAAAAAGAATAATACAAAGTGGTCAATTGACCGAGAAGAGACCCCAAGGAAGAGGGTTACTTCCTCGGTTGGTTAAACGCCAAGTAAAAGGACTCGAGGGTGAGCAAAAGAGACATGGACAAACACATGCTCACAACATATATAATTCTCAAAAGCCAGACACCCCCCACTTGCCCAAAACTGACACCACCGCCCTTTATTTGTTTATCTTATTGTATTTTTTTTTCTATTACCAAGAGCATTTTTTGTCCACAGAGATCTCTATACCCCAAAACCCACAAATTGCACATTCCTTTACAACTC
This sequence comes from Hibiscus syriacus, assembly GCF_006381635.1. Taxonomy (NCBI): domain Eukaryota; kingdom Viridiplantae; phylum Streptophyta; class Magnoliopsida; order Malvales; family Malvaceae; genus Hibiscus; species Hibiscus syriacus. The sequence continues at coordinate 2,181,797 of NW_024062608.1, forward strand.
ATCTCTTAAGATTTTAAACCCTTTTTTACTAACCTGAAGGATAACATCAGTTGAAGAAACCAACAAATTAGTGGACATGGAGAATCACTTTTGGTTTTTGAAGGTTCCTAAAGGGGGAAGAAAAGTTTCACTAGCAATCATCAATTCCAATGAAATTGCTCCAAACTCTATCGTAAGATTCTGAAAATTCAGAAAATGGTACACAGCTATCAATTCGGGAACACAAATGTTCTTTTACCAACACAACGGCAAGATCAAAACGATGAATGGACACTACATAGACTCAATAACACAAATAAAGGCATCACATCAACAAGATCTTGTGTTCATTGTGAACAATTTCTATGTGGTAATAACAAGAGAAAAAAAACTAAAAGAACAAGGAATACAAATCTATCTCAAACTAACGCAAAACAAAGTGCTTGATTATCATAAAGAACGTGAAGAAGAAATGAAGATGTAGAGCATTAGAATCTGAGCATACCTTGGAGGGATAACTAGAAAAAAGAAACTTAAAATGTCCCAAATCAGCTCTCAGGTCCAAAATCAAACCCGCTGAAAGAAAAAAGGCCAAATCTCAGATATGTTCCTAACCCTCTCTCTATTTTATCTCCTTAGAATCAGCACCGCCGTCACCACCACAAGATCTTTTTACCCTCTCTTATCCCTCGTATATTCATATTTCAACCCCCACACTCATTCAATTTAAAAACCCTAACTTCTTTTTTTTATTTTCTTTTCTGAATATATAAATAAAAACCCAAACTTGGGCACACTTCCTTTCTGGGTTTTGCAGAAAAAATGTATCAACTTTTTATAATTAACCTTTGTAAAGCAAGAAACTTTGAAAGAGAAAAGGAGAGAAGAAGAAAAACAAAAAACAAGGACCACACCAATGGTATGAATTCAATCTTTGTTTTTGGTATTTGTTTTCACTGTCTGCAATTGATAGAATCCAAATGCACGCCAATTCTGACATGAACAGCTGTGCTGCTCCCTTTATTGAATACAAACTTCACTTTCACTTGGTTTTAGTGTGGTGTGTGATGAAAACAATCCTCTGTATACTAGATAACGACCCATCCATCCCCATCTCGTACTTTGATAATAATGCTATCCATCTCATGAAATTGCTTTATTCTTCATAAATTTATTCATTTTTTAATTCAAAGTTAGTAATAAGTATGAATTTTAATTTATATAAATATATTTATTTTAATGATTAAAAGTTTTAAAATTTAATATTTTAAAGGTTAATATTAAAATTTTAAAAATAATATAAATAAATCATATAAAATAAATTTTATATAATATATATGGACCCAATTAAACAATAATAAATATAAATATAACGAAATATAGGTATTGTTTTCTCGTGACATGGTACAAATTATCGTGATATAATGATATGGGCCTTGGCCCCGCTCTGGGTTTCACGTGGTTAAGTAATGGCCCTTCTTTTCAATTTTGAACACCTTTCACTTTCATGCTCGCCTTTTTATTTTATTTTCTTCTCTAACAATACTAAATTTTTATTTTAATTATAAGCAATCATGTGCAGAATCATATAAAAATAAAAATTATATATAAAAATATTAAAAATAGATTTAACACCACTTCAAAATAATGTTAATATTATTTTTAAAATTCTAACACTACAATTTAATTTTTTTTAAAATATTAATTGATTGGACCCATCTAAGCAATGCTTAGGATTGGTACAATGAAAACTAATTTATATAGAAAACTACTTGATACTCGATTTGAAAAGCTCCTAAACCACTCGAAAAATAATATATTAATTTTTTTTAAAAAATATTAATAAAAATTTATACTTATAAGTTGGTTTTTAAATGCAATATAAGATTTTGTGTGCTTAAGATTTAGATTCGAGCTAAGTCTAAGAATTCTAAATTTAAGATTTTTCGAGCTCGATTTAAACTTTAAATTATTTATTTATTTTGAGTTTAAGTCAAACTTGACAATTTTAAGTTCATGAACTTTTGAGTTGAGTCGAACTCGAATTTAAACTTTTTAAGTTGAGTTTGAATTTAAACTTTTTAAGTCGAGTCAAACTCAATAGTATTCAAACTCGACTCAACTTATTTACAGCCCTAGGTAGTGGGATATAGTAGAGGTCATTAAGACCACTAATTTCCCTATCTTAATATCAAATATACTAGATAATGAAGCTCATTACAGGTAATCAATAAATTCCTTGACAATATTTTATATTATTGTTTGTCTAATCATGGTACTAAGTGACCACAATCTTTTATTCCCGTCGCCTAACATGCAATGCTCCAATTATATATTCAATCCAATGTCACAATTATATATTATTCTTTTCAACACATCCCCATAACTATTCTTAGTTTTATTAATAGTATTATCATTGTTTTTGCATCAATATTCTCATCACTTGCATGCCCATCAACTTCTAAATTCTTTCTTTCTCTATTAATTCAATTTATACCTTTGAGATATGCACACACACCATATTTAAAATAAATTACAATAGACTCACTTTGTATGACATGTAGGAACTTTAATATTTAAGTTATTATTATTTTTTGTTAATTTTTTATCTCTAATATTTTTATTTTTATTTTCACTTTCATTTGACTTAATTTTTTCACCTAAACAAATGGTATATTTCTCACATAATATCATGTGACATAATAAAAAAGTACTGCTTGATAAAAAAATGTAAAAAGTAAAAGTATAATTTTTTATTAAAATCAAATATTTTTTAAAGCAATATGAATTTTTAAAAATATATTTGAGAATATTCTGAATCGTTTATATATATTTTTTTAAAAATCCAAAATTTGTAAAAATATATACAAGATTTCTCATATACTTTTAAAATATTTTTTCCAAAAATTTTTTGATTTTTTTTTTAAAATTCTGTACGTTTTTATTTTGTGAAAAATAAAAATCAACTGGATTAACATAAAAACGATAAAATACAAGGGTGTCCCAAGATCAAATGTATATAGGGGGTGTTTGGTAAACAACTGGTAGCTGATTCAGTAGCTGGTTTGACCAACTTATTTGATTAGTTAATTTTGAAAAACAAATTTAATTAATTGTTTATATAGAAGTGCTTGGTAAAATTTAGATGATAGTTGATATGTGTAAAATGACAAACAAGAGTATGATATATTTAGTTGTTAATTACATATATGTTTTATAATACTTTATTCTTTATTGGGGTGAAATTATTCGGATAAAATGTTTTTGACAAGGAATTAAAAATTCCTTAAGAAAATTAGTGAATATTTTTGAAAATTTTGAATATATTTTTGAAAATTTATTATTTACAAATATTAACATTGTGAGATTGATACATACTATTAACTTTGTATAAAATATCAACATTACATTTTTTTACTTTCATGTTTTGGTGTATTTTCTTAATTAAAATATATTTGAGAATCTACAACTAAAAAATAGAATAATAAAATAAAATTTCAGCTTAAATATATTAGGATGAATGCTATTTCATTATATTAGGTTTTATGGTAAAGATGTAATTATGAAAAAAAATAAGTTTAAATATGTCATTTAACATCTTATTTTGCAATTAGCTCTTCCAAACCGCTATATTTTCCAGCGTTTTTATTTTCAGTTTATTTTGCACAATAAGATCTTTCAAAAATGTGTTTATCAAACACTAAAAATGGAGGATTCAACTACCAATCAACTATTTATACACAAATAAGCTAAAAGCTCCCTCATAGTAATTATTTATATTCAAGTCAAATATTCAACATATATGATTTCTCTATTTTCCAACAACTGTTTTATTTTTTAAATAACCATTAACATTAAATCTATTGATTGATTAATTTGGATCGAGTACTATAGAAACGGTGACAATCCTTTTAACTCAATTTACTCTAAATCATATGTTTTATTTTTTAAACATTGAAAAATGAAAACACAGAGACGTGGCTAGCTAGATTTGTTGCCAAAATTTAGCATGAATGGAATCTATGCTATGTGGGATTGATTGTCGATGAAGTGTAATATTGGATATATAAAAATAAAAATAAAAATATTTCCAAAGATCCAAACTATCAACTAGAATTGGCATTGCATGTTTAGAGTTATGGTTAAGTCAAAAGCAAATCATTCACGCAAAAAACTATTCTTGCCATTCTTCCTGAAGACTCAGAGGTTCCACACTACAACTTACAAATAAACTAATTATTTTCATTTTTGGATTAATACATATTAAGAGCTTGTTCTTTTATATTTAACAGATTATGATTTGACGTATATATAAATATAGATACATAAATGGACAAATATGTTAATAATAGAGAATAATATTGTTCATGAAAAAAGCATACGAGCAGAACCAAATATGCCAACTCGAAGGATAAAAAGGCAAGGATTGTGGATGTCAAGTCTGTGTTTTAACCTATTTGACCCATACCACGTGTTCTGGTCCATATTAACAGTTTTTGCCCTACATTATCTCTACTTTATACCACCTTTTTTTCCTTTCCAAAATTACAACATACCATCTTTCCTGCTCGACACCTTCATGCAGGGGACCAGCCACATACACCGATACAACAAATGTTTCTGACCCTTTCTTTTCCTAATTTTTTAAAATAATTTAAGATGATTATGAGATAATAATTTTTCAACCTCTTTTTTATATAACTGTTTTAATCTAATATTTTTTAAAAAATAATATTTTTTTATATAAATTAACGTAGTTTGGAAATTATGGCGAAGCACATGGCCACGGATTCTGATGGTCTTGTTAAATGCAGTGGGAAGTGGTTCTAGGTTGAGGAGGAGCGTGAAGTGTAATGATGAAGATCATGTGGTCCAAGTTTTGATAACATAGAAAGTAAAGATTCATCTCCCCGACACGTTGAAGTAAAGATAAGTTTGATGGCTTTCTAGATTCATAGTTTCAATGGGAAGAGAAATAAAATACATCTTTGGCATTGGTGGTTCAATGGAACTGCCATTTTCCCTTTCCAAAGATTCTTGCTCATATGCAATTCGGCTCTTAGGGTCTTAACTTTATGGATACGAATATGATAGTCAAAATCAATTTAGAATCTTTTCAACTTCCAAACCACAATCATGATTGCATTCTTTCACCTATTTGGACTATGAAGTCTTGAGATTAGTTTAACCCCTTCATGTATTTGTCACTGCTAATCAAAATAAATTATATTTCTTTATTAAAAATACACTCAAAGTAATTTTAAAAAAACCATGTATATGCTTTTTCTAGTTATTTCTTTTGTATAACTATTAGTATCCGATCTGAGAGTGATTCTTCCAATTTAATTTATCTTATTCGATCATAAATGATAAATTCAAACTTCAATTTTATTCAAGGAGTCTAATGCCTCCCACTAGATCAAAGCTCTTCTAGTTGTTTTAATTTATGTTTTTATATATTTTAGTTATTAATCCGTCCGTTTATATGTTGTATTAAGAAACTCAAAAGTAATCAATGGGACACTAATTTTTTTTTCTCAATAGAGGGGCTTTTTTTTTGGTTTGAAAAAGGAACAAAACTAACTAAGCTATGAATAATCAATCCATTTACAGCATTCCAACCAAACAAGATGATTGAATCTTGAGATACTGAATAATAGAATTTAAATTCTATAGTATTATAAATATTATGTGTAAATATTATTCAGAGTTATTGTATTTCAAATTTAAATGTATATTGATTATCGATTAGTTTATTTGTGAATTATAATTGATTCTAATTTTAGTTATATGAATATTGTAAATATAATTCTATTTATATGTTGATATTAATTAAATTTTTTTAGGTAAAAGGGTAACTTTTGCCCCTTCAGTAGACCCAATTAATCACTTTTCAAAGATAATTCTCAACCATTTGATATTGAACACTCACACTCCTGCATTCCTAGTGCTCGAACCAAAACATTAAGGAATAACAACAATTCCTTTATCATCGAGATCACTTGGTTTGTACAATATTACTTAATAATTTTAATTGTAGTTGTATGTAACAGTTTTATTTAAAAAAAGAAAAAGAAAAATCCTTGAAATATTAATAATTTAAGGAGTCTTGTTATACTTTGTTCTAAAATTTATCAACTATTTAAAGGCCAAAAGAAACGATGAAGTAATGGACTGAAATATATTTTTTATTCGACTGTAACTCCATAAGGTTGCATGAATCTGGTACGTCATTTGAGTAGGTATATAAATTAGGCGCAGATAAAATAACTGAAGTGGAAAGAGGAAGAAGAGATCCCCACTAGACACCAATAATGTCCTTGACATGATAACTGCATGTCACCCTCTATGTGAAAAAAAAATGAAAATCTAAACTTTGAGCTTCATTGAGGTGTTTTAATGGTGTGGTCCTTCTTCCGGAGATATTAGCTTTTCTCTTTTACAGCTACCCAATTTTTTTAAAAAAAAGAAGTTTGTTTAACAAATCACAGACCTTTAAAATCATCATCTTTTGCTTCTTTTTTCCAACAACCAAGTACAGCCACGACTCACATGAATCATTCATGGCCTCACTAATATGCATAAACATAATAACAAAGTCAGATCCGTATATGTATACATGTGTGTGTATGCACGCGTCTGAAAGAGAAAAAGGGGAGTACGTATGAGAATCTAGGGGTGAAAGAGAAGACAGAGTGCATGAGATAATTTTGCAGATTTACGATGATGGTGATGCTGAAGCTGAAGAGGAGGGGAACAGTCAAACATCAGGCTTTTGGTTGTGTGAATAAACAAAACATATGGAGATGGGGAGATTCCAATATCCATGATATTCTTCGCCAGTTCTGGACAGAAATGGCAGAGCTAGGCCGTTGGCGACGGTTGAAGCCTGAACCCAGTTATGGGCCTACATTTGTGGTTATGGAGTGGCTTTTGAAAAATTAAGGTTGGCCCATAATACAATAATATTACTGATCTTTGGGTTGTATCTAGCAGCTCATGGTGGACCGTCTGATACTGTAATTAGACTTTTTCAACAAGTTAAATGGGGCTTATATCTTGTATCGTGCAAGGGTGCTGGTAAAGCACCGAAAAGAAAATATGTATAATATCACATGCCTACTTTAAGTAATCAATATATGAGCCACCCCACCCAACTATATTTAATGGCAGGTTTGATCTTTGCTGAACATGCATCCAATTACTTTAGTTTCAGGCAATGATCTCATCTCTAATTAAGGGGACACTAATCATTGTTTTATAGTAGATATCCATAATGGTTAAGAGAAATAGAATAATTAGGCATTAAAACGTACGTGAAAACAGAAAAAAATTGATTATGCGTGATTTGAAAACTCACATTTAAACCTTTATCTTTAATATCTATTTATAAATACAAGTACTTGAATACACAAGAAACTTAAAGAAATCTCACTTAAATTCAACACCTAACTATAGAAGTGTGATTTTATACAAATTCAACTAGTTAGTACTACGGGAAAGTGAACAGGGATATTTGGTGGGCTTCAGTCCAAACTTCATCTCCTACAAAACCTTGCTTTTGCCTTCTATTTTATTTCTTTAATAAATGAGTGCACCTTGAACTTTTGAGTAGAATAAAACGAAATTCAGGTCACACAACTGTAATAATCTTTATATCGTCATAAATCATTGACATAAATCCTCGACGTATAAGTTTTTAATCTCTTTTACGAAATCCCTCAAAGGGATATTCTGCAATAATGAATACCGATAAAGTTCAATCAATATTTAAACTTTACTGTAAGTCATCATATATGTAGGATTGTTACGAGTGCTAATTTTCCTCACAACAATATCAATATGAGCTTATTATATCACGCACAAAATAATATCGAACATTAATGTGTTTCATCTTTTCATGAAACATTTGATCCTTTACCAGGGAGATGATATTTTAACTATCACAAAACACTTTACTGATCTAAAGTTCTTAGCCAAGTTCATTAAAAAATCTTTTTAACCAAATTGTTTCTTTACAAGCCTTAGTAATCGCAATGAATTCAACTTCAGTCATTGAATTGCAGTTTGCAAAGTAACTTTCTAAAATAGTACAAACTCTAATATAAAAATGTACCTTACGAGAGAGATTCATTTATCAAGGTTGTAAAATCATAATCAATGTATTCAATAATTTCCCTCTCTAGTTTTTCTAAAATGTAAGCAAACACCAGTCGTAAGTATATAAAGACCGAAACAGATCAGGTATGCCTCATGTATTTATTTTGTAATACCCTATTTTCATATCGATCACCGAATAAGAGTTATGAAACATCTAAAGCATTCCTTATTCGAAAATCAGTAAAATTTTATTTCCTTAAAAATCATTTGATTTAACATCAACGACCAAAAGCATTTTAATCGCATAAAATCAAAATATAATATTTTAACATTCAAATCAAATCCATTTTAAGGAAGCAACCGAGTAGTTTGTAACTATATCATATAATAAATAAAATTGCCTAAAAACTACTTAAAATAAACTTTATTTTGATACCCAATTTAATTAACCTTACCAAAATATTCATCGACAAACCATATTTATAACTAATATAATTACCTACAAAATATTAAAATCCATACATATAATATACTACAACCCATTTAAGATTCATAGTCACGTCAAAGTATCATTAACACATATTATGTACACGCCAACTAGAAATATCAAAGAACATAAAAAAGATGTCATACTGATACGAGGAAGATGATCCTCGATAGGTGATGTCAAACTAAGCTTCTTACTCCACTTGATTTTCTTTACCTTCGAGTGAAAATCATCACACACTAAGTATACACTTAGTGAAGCATTTTCATATCTAAAGTAAAGCATATTGATATATAAACTCAACCTCATGGCATGCCAATTATACCAAAGACTCTCAATGTACATACAATGGGCATTTCATCAAAACCATATATTATCCATATATCAAAGATATCAACATCGATAGTTATATCAAAATATCATACGATAATGCATCGGGCAATGCATACCCGAAATCATTCAAGTTTCATTTAACAAAATATCATGAAAACGTATCATAATACGATTCAAATCATTTTCATTTCTAAAACATCCAAGGTTGGCTCATCGCAAGCCTTTCTTGTATCATATATAATAGCATAAGTATAGTAATGCACTCGTCTGGTATACTTTATTATCAAACCTTCTTATCGATTTTAAGCCTCACTTCTGAACTTTTTCCTTAGCTTCTAGCTTGCTTTGATCTCGATTTTGGTCACGATCTATACGTGCATCATTAACAAAATACATACATTTCAAAGTACATGTTAATGTTATTATCTTACTAACATAGGTGCATGATAAGAAAGAAATTCCTAAAAGTTCTTTCAATTCTTATTCGATACTAAATCCATTTCATATGACCCATATCGATCCTAAAACTTCAAAATACAACTTCAAGTCTCCCAATATTCAAATCAATTAATAATTCATCTAACAATTTCCAATTCACAATTTAAGCATCAAAATGAGTTCTTTTAGAATTCATTCTAATATTTCCAATATATTCAAAATTGTCTTTTACCATTTGACTCCAAATTCAAGTTTCCAACCATTCAATTAAGCATTATACATCAATTTCTAATCAATTTCCATAATAAGGCCATTATTCCTACATATTACGATTTGGTCCCCTAACCTTTACATACTTCCAAATTGGTCCAAACAACATTCTAAAGTTTTATAATCATTCATTCATCATATCTAACCTTAACAAAAATTTTCCATAATTTTTCCTATTTTTCTTCAATAGGCCGAATATGAAGGATCACTTTATACTTGATTTCCAACTTGATTAAAGCATAAATTCAACTTCCAAACATCATTTCTAAATATTAGCAACAAATCCCATATAAAAATCAATTAAAACTTCAATTTATATAATAATCCTAGCTTGGCCGATCCTAGTATATGCCATTTCCAATTGATTTTCATCATCTTTCAAACATGGAAATAGTTTAACAACATCAACTATATCATAATCAAGTGTTAGTACATCAAACCTAACATACCCTTTATCTTTTCAAATCAAGAACTTAGGGTTTCAAGCATGAAAAACATGAACAAATGGTACCAAATGATTGAGAATTTCACGTAGATCAATTTTGTATTTCAAGCTTTCATTCAAATTCCTAATAAATTGGCTTGAAAAGAAAAAAGAAAATTTTCTTTCTTAACGTATGAGAGATCTTGAAAATGGCTAGATGATGAAGAAAAATATTGAAAAAATTCTATGTTAAAACCATAAACCATTTGTCATTTATTTAACTAAAATAAATTAAAAATTTATTTTAATACTAAATGACCATTTTACCCTTATAATCAAATGCTCCATAACTTTCCACATGTCAATTTGTTAATCACAATGTTAAAATTAAACCAATAAGTTAGTAGTTACCAACTTTGCTCTTTGAAATTTCCAAAATTACAATCTGGTCATTTTTCATCCAATGACTCAGATTTAGCATGGAAAATCAAGTTAAATCCAATGCTCCATATTAAATCCTACCATTTTAAGGAATGGAAATGACATTATTAACCTTGAATTATCATCCTTCAAAATATATAAGTTATTCAATTCAATCCAATTATATGAATTTCTCTATAAATTTATCGCTCTATAACCATTAATACAAACTCTGTACGAAACATTTGCGTAACAAGAAAATGAAATTCTTGGAGGTAAACTATTCATTTAGATGACTAAAATATATAACTTTTAAAATTACAATTTAGTCCCTAAACTTTTCTTAAGTTTATACTTTAGCCATAAAACTTTCAATTTATTCATTTTGGTCACTAGCCAAAATTTTGGGGGTATTACATACTTAGTCATTTTTAGCTACTAACCATTTAATTTGTTATCAAAACATATTCGTTAGATGGACACAAGTAATCAGTAGCTCCAAAGAGTAAACAATATAACTGTAAAAAAAGACAACATGGGTTTGAAGAGCGAACAATATAACTAAAAGAACAAACAATAAAACTATAAATGGAGAGCCGTATAATTTCAAAAAGTGAATAGTATAGATTTGAAGAGCAAGCCGTAAAACTTCAAAAAGAACAATACATTTTTGAACAATGAACAATATAAATGTGAAGAATTAACCATATAACTTAAAAGTTCAAAAATATAACTTTGAAGAACAAGTCATATAACTCCAAAGAGCAAACAATATAGCATAATAAGCATACAAGTTGGCAATTAAATATATTATTTATATACTTTGAGTAATTTACTGTTAGAGTTTGATTCGAATTGAAAGTGATGCAAATAAAATAATATTTAATTTGAGAAAGTAAGAATCCTAGTTTGATTAAAAGTAAATAACTTTATTTAACTAGATTTTTACTTTATTTAGTTTGATTAAAGGGTAAAGCGTTAGATATCAAATTTTTCTTTCTCCAAAATCCTCTAATATTTTCTTCATTCATATTAGTGAAATTCTTCCCCCTGCCCTTGGTTTTTCCTTTTTGGGTTTTCAAAAGTAAATCTTCGTGTTCTTTGTTTTTTGATCATGTTTATTTGTTTACCGATAATCATTATGATATTATAACAAATTGGTATCAGAGAGTCGGGTTCAAGGTTATGGAAGCAATGAAGTATGATATTTCACTGTTGGATCGAAACACCAAGTTCTCACCGTGGCAGGTGAAGATTCAGGATTTCCTTGCACAGTTCGACTTAGATGATGCATTGGAAGGATTTGATGAGAAACCAACAACACAATGGATGAATGAGGAAAAAAATAATGATCGTAAAGTTATTTCTCATATTCTTTTATACTTATTAAATCAAATTTTGCAGGATGTGTTGAAATAAAAAAACAACTACTTCTTTATGGGCAAAACTAGAGCAACTATCAATGTAGAAATCGTTGACTAGCAAGTTGCACTTAAAGCAACATCTTTATTCACTCAAGTCGGTAGAAGGTTCATCTCTTGATGAGAACCTGTCCGCATTCAAGGAAACTATTTCTTATCTAGAGATTTCATAAGTGAAGTATGATCAAGAAGATTTAGGATTTATGCTCTTGTGTTCACTAACTTTTTTATACTCATCTTTTAGAGAGACAATTTTGTACAATCATGAAACACTCACTCTTGAAGAGGTATACACTGGCCTACTCTAGTTTGACAAGATGAAATATCTTGAATCTAGTTCCGAGCCCATGGTAGAGGGTCTCGCAGTGCATGAATAAACTAATTCAGAGTGTGGAAGAAAAGACGAGCGTTCTTATAGTAGTTAAAAAAAGGGTAGATCAAAATCTTCCAATCGAAGTAAAACTTGTCACTTTTGTAAATGGAAAGGTCATGTTAAATTGGAGTGTTACAAGTTAAAAAATAAAATCAAAAGAGAAGATGAAGAGCACAACTCTGGAATTCTGGTGAGGCCGATGTAGTAGAAGAGTGCGATGACGGAGAACTCCTAGTTACGTCTGATGACAACTCTATAACAAGTGATGAGTGGATACTTAACTCTAGTAGCAGTTTTCATATGGGTTCCAATTGTGACTTATTTGCTATGTATAAAGTTGTATCTACATGTGATGTATTTTTGGGAAATAATGTCTCTTGTAATCGCAGGTATTGTCACAATCAAGATTAAGATGTTGGAATTGTTCAAACACTTGGTAATGTGAGACATGTTCTCAGTATTCTTGGAATTGTTGGGAGCAAAGTTGACAGCTATGATAACCATGTCGATGTGTGGATTAAATCCAAGCTTAGAAAAAGCTTGGATTCGATTGGTGTTCATTACTAAAGATAACCCTTTTAGAGGTGTTGTGGAAGAGGTGGAGAACTTGATCGTTGAAGTGAAGAATTATTTTTGTTGAGTTTGGGTGACTCACTGAATTTGAGTGTTTTGTCTCGAAACCTTCACACTTTCAAAATTCGCGTCAAGGTGGAGATTTGTTAGAGTTTGACTCGAATTAAAAGTGACACAAATTAATTAATATTTAATTTGGAGAAGTAAAAATCCTAGTTTGATTAAAAATAGATAACTTTATTAAACTAGATTTCTACTTTATTTAGTTTTTCTTTTTAATCAAGAATATATCCCTATAAATGTGTTCATTACTAAAGATAACCCCTTTTAGGGGTGTTATGGAAGGAGAGGAGAACTTGTTCATTGAAGTGAAGAATTGTTTTTATTGAGTTTGGGTGACTTATTGAATTTGGGTGTTTTGTCTTGAAAACTTCGTAATTTCAGAATTTGTGTCAAGGTAGAGATTTGTTAGAGTTTGTCTCGAATTGAAAGTGACACAAATTAATTAATATTTAATTTGGGAAAGTAAGAATCCTAATTTGATTAAAAGTAGATAACTTTATTAAACTAGATTTCTATTTTATTTAGTTTTTCTTTGTATCAAGTATCTATCCCTATAAATAGATACTAAGGGTAAAGGGTTCTATATCATATTTTTTTCTTTTTCCAAAATCCACTTGTATTTTCTTTCTTCATATTAGTGAAATTCTCCTCCTCTGCCAGTGGTTTTTAAATTTTGAGTTTTCTACAATAATTTTGGCATTCTTTGTCTTTCGATCTTGTTTATTTATTTGTCGTAATTATTCTGATATTATAACATTTACATCATTCAAGAACACATCACATGAGTAAATGACACATCAATCAGAAGAGGGGTTAATTAAAAGCCCTAACTTATCCATCAATCACAAATATACATTGTAAAGGCACTCCGTTCATGCCATCAAATTCACATTTGACGTAAATAATCTAGTACTCATGTAGTGCTTAGTTATAAATTTATATCCAATACATACTTATAACTTTATTTTCGGGGATTAGCAAGTCAAATTTTGCCTTTGAGACATCTCACGCATCATAGAGACATTAAACACTTAATTGCATATATATATATATATATATATATCAATGAATGAAATTTGCATCTACTCAGAATTAACTGTCAAGATTAAGTGAAAAAATACCACATATATGTACAAAATATAACTAATTTCAAATAATCAAAATTCCAATTAGTTAGTAGCTTGTAGAGCTTACCTAATATTCAACTATTGATGATTCAACCAAAAATTTACTAAGTTTTTTGTGACCACAATATAGCAAAACTGTTATGTAGCAGTGTTTTTAGCGATGTTTTGAGAGTAAACGGCACTAACTTTAAACATATAGCGGCGTTTACAATCCAAATGCCACAAAATGTTAACTTTAGTGGAGTTTCTTTAACAAACGCCACGATAGAGTAGTACTTTAGCGGTATTTTTATACAAACATCGCAATAGGGTTCATTCATAGTGATGTTTTTTCAACAAACACCGTGACAGAGTAGTACTTTAGCAGCATTTTTATACAAATGCTGTAATAGCGTTTATTCATAGTGGCGTTTTTAACAGATGCCACGACAAAATTCTACTTTAGTGGCATTTTTTTACAAACACCGCAATAGTTTGGTTGTGGCAATTTTTTTATATCAAACGCCACTATTATGCATAATTTAGTGGCGTTTATAATAAAACAACGTAAATTATAATAAAATAGCTAAATCTCGATCATTCAGATCCCATTTTGTTTCAAACAGATTTCCAATCCCTAACCCAACATAACCACCGTAGCGCAGCCACCAGCAGAAGCTACCATCGTCATCGTCGTACTTTTCCGGCCAACCAGCAGGTGTGTCTTTCTTCTTTGTCGCACCCTATTTTTTTGGGCTTTTCTCTGGTTTTTCATAAGCGAAAACTTTGGGTGTTTCTCTATTTTTCATAAATGAAAACTTTGGGTGTTTCTCTATTTTCCATAAGCAACCATCAGACATTTTCTTTTCGGTGTTTCTCTGTTTTTCATAAGCGAAAATTGTCTCTCAGTTTTCCATATGCAAAGGAAACTTTGGCTGCCTGCTGCGGGAGGAGTAATCTGACCGTCGCCCAAAGCTTGCATTGTCATTTGGTTACTCATGCATTTTGGAACAAGGGAGACTACAACCCAGGTACATTCTATCCTATGTCATTCTTGGTTTTTTGGTTTTTAAGGAAGATAAAACCACCTGCATTTAGAGAAAGTAGTTTAAAGATCAGTTTTGATTACTGTTTGATGTATTCTTGTTGCCAATTGTGAGGAGAAACTAAATGACTAACAAGTTTAATCTGATTTAGAGGAACCTGTAGATTGTTTCTCGTTAAAAGAACAAAAGAGTGAAGATACGTGAAGAAACTAAATGAGTATATACAGTTGTACACTGAAATATGTGATTGCATTTTTGTTATTTCTATTGAAAAATGAAATGGAGTGGTTTATTTCCTTCTCTTAAAATCAAAGAATTAGGTGTTCTTTAAGTTTATGTAGGTCCAGCAATGCGGTGCTATTCCATCTTGAATTATGATGGGATGAGTTGTAATAAATTGACTAAACCAGTAGGATTCTAATGTTTTCTTTTTCTGGTTTTTTTTTTCTTTCTAATGTCTTGTCCAAATCATTGCTTATAAGTTTTTGTTGGATGAATACTAGTCTCTTCACAATGCTTTGTTCCTCCTTTCTATATCAATGGAGTAAATAGGAAAATTCTCTTCCTTATTTATACTAAAAGGTTGGCTGGAAATATATTTTTACAGCTTATTTATACTAATTATAAAAAATTAGCTGACCCTTATTCCATATATAATGGATAAGGGGGAGGTAGGATAGTAGGTTGCCCCAACACTAGATTGAGAGCAACTTCCGTAGGAGACCTCCGAATTATGAAATGCCTATCCTAGCCCTAATTTCAATTCTCTTCCTTATTTATACTAAAAGAACTTATATCTTCTAGTGTTGGGGAAAGAAGACATAAAATGCCATCTTACTCTGTTGGGGAAAGAAGATTGAAAAATCTTTATTTGGCTATCTTCTAGTGTTTTGGATCTTATTGATATAAGTCAATGTTATCTTCATCCTTGTTTAAGTTTGTATGATACTTATAATTATCTTTAGAATATGATATTTAACTAATACTAGATTTAAATTTTAATATTTATAATTCCTATACTTATCTGATTATGCTTTTATCTTCTTAAGACAACCTTAGTAATTAGTATACAAAAATTGAATATTCATAAATAGTAGCTCATGGATGTCTTCCCCTGATTGAGAAACATCTATCTTATTTATACTTGTTTTTCTAATATTATAAACATATTTTTTTGATGAGATGTTAAACAGGTCATTATTTGAGTTAATAACAAATATGGCCATAAAATTTTAAATTGATATTTATTGCAGAGGACTTTTGATCTATTTAAAAAAATTAAAATGTTGTTTATCATGTAATTAATCATAAATCTCTCGATGCATATAATATTGTGCTCTTAGTCCCAAAATTTTATCTCCTGACCTTAAAGAAAATATGGAAAGCATCTCCTAATTTCGTATATCACTAGGAGAATATAATGAAAAGTTTATATTTTAAAATATACCAAGAGAATACTATTATTATAATATTACATAAGCAATGCAATTAGACACAATACACACACTAACACAATATTCATATGCACTCACCTATTTCGAGCTAGCTATCAATCAATGTTCCAATATATCAATTTATCACTTTACTTTTTCCTTTTAAATAATATTCTAAGAGCTGATCTTAAACTTCAAACAAATCATTTCCACAATTAAACATTATAATCAGTAAGATATCAATTAAATGAAAAAAAGTATCTAAACTTGGATCAAGATGGTCTAACCCATAATCCATAAATTCAAGCCAATCTAAGCTTGTTTTTAAAGGGCTTTTTCTACCGTATGATTTCTCAAAATATGCGTAGCACTAACCTAAGGTCGAGGATGAATAGTTATAGCAAGGTTTGACAAACCTGTTATGAGAAGAAAAGTTTAGAAAATAAAGTCTATCGAATAAATAAAATTCTCTATGGACTAAAAGCTAGCACTAAGGGCTTGATACAATCACATAGATGCCATTTTGCAAAGTTGGAATTTGAGAAATGTTCTTCTAAGCATATCATTTATGTCAAGTCCGATATAGGTAAAAAGCTTATTTTGTCTTTATGTTGGCCACTTGATATTTTTTCTATAATAATAGTTAATTTTATTAAAAATAGAAAATATTCAAATTACAATATAAATTTACAATTACAATCATAAGCTGAACACATAATAAACATATTTTTCTAAACACGAAAAGACTAGCCACTTAAGATCACAATGACCATACGAGGAAAAGGTTAGAAAACCTAACCAAATAAACTCGAACAAAAGGTAGATACAAACAAATATGATTGCATCAGCAAACAAACCATAAAAGGGTATTAAGCTATTGAAAGGCCATCGACATATCGCCAATCAGATGTACATGCCCCATAAAACAAGGGTCTATGAGAATACATGCCCCTAAATGACTCAACACATACTCTGAACTGGTGCTGATCTGGAATACGACTACGCGATAGGCTCTTCAACCACCTTTCTACTAACCTGTGCACGAAAATAAATTTCAAACGTTGAGCTAACAAGCTTAGTGCCAGACTAATAACTATGCTATACTACATGCATTCAATAAGTGCACATGCTAGCAAGTGAAGACATGGACTTGACTTGCATATAACGACATGCTGAGGTAAGTCTAGTGGTGTGATCAGAGGAATTTTTAGTATCTCAAGATGACACCCCTATACTACCTAGGATACTCTCTAGTATTGAGGTGAGATTAAGAATTTACTACATCAGAAACATTCACCCGACCATCTTACTCTGTCGAGTCTTGGGGAATCTGCGCTCAGTCGACAACTTAAGTACCTAGTACGCTAGTTGAACTATGTCCAAATATTTTAACATACGAGACGATTGTCATACTAGTAAAGTGCTCGAGTGTCCTGGTTGTTTCCCAAGCGTCATACCAAGCTAGTTTTCTGTCATCATATTTCATATGGTTGCTAGCTGTGTTTGGTATTCATTTGTTCTTATTTGTAGTTATATTTGAAGGAGTTCTGTTGCTAATTACCATCTTCCCCAATCCCTTGATCATATTGGGTTTCTTACCCAAATCAACGATGGTACCGATACTGACCCATTCAGTATCGATATTGACTCTTGGGTATCGATACCCATCCTTAGTACCGATACCAAAACAAGCTATTGGAGTCTAAGAATGTTTATCAGTATCGATATCCTCATATGAGTATCGATACTTATATTCTAGGGTATTGATACCATCCTGAGTATTGATACTGAATCTAGATTTTATGTTTGAAAAATTGACCCAGTATTGATACTCTTATCTGGAGTATCGATACCCATGACATAGTATCGACATTCCCTTGAGTGTCGATACCAAAATTGCCTACTAGACTTGAATAATGAAAGCGATATCGATACTCTACCCTTAAGTATCGATACCCAACATATAACATCGATACCCGAAGGACGAATATCAATACTCTCAGCCAAAGACCTCTTGTTTAAGGCTACTCGAACAATGGTATCAACACTATTCATCTAATATCGATACTCGAACCTAGAAATACCCTGTTTTAAGTGCAAAAATCTAACCCAACATTCCCCATTTTCCCCTTTGAGACCTTTAAGCATTATTTAAGTCTTATGTGAGTTATTAGGGATTACAAGGAGCCAATTTTCATACTGAATAACATCATAACTAAAATCTACCATGAAATACACATAAATGCTTTATGAACTCAACCAACGATCAATGCATACCTAGTGAGCTACAAGTGGTATATATAAGCTAAAAATGTGTTACCTTTATCCTAAGTTACTTAAAATGCTCAAGACTCAATCAAGAACTAACTTTTCCTTGCCTTTGGTTTTAGAGCTTTCTTCAATCTCTTTCACTAATCAAAGAGGAGGAAATGAGTTTCTAACTCATTTAAAAACTTAAATTTAAGTTAGGTATACTCCCTAAGGCTTGAATCTACAAAAAATGAGTTGGAACAAAGGTTTCTTAAAACCCCACTAAAAGCACTTAAGGTCACAATTGCCAAAACTTGCATTTGAAAGCTTGAATGAAAACTTGCATTTAAGTTCATGGTCACTCTATCCCACTTCCACCATGGAACTGAATGGGTTGGAGTAACCCTAAGGGAACTTGATGTTAGACATTGACTTGTTGATATGTTAAACACCTATAGACAAACTAGGATACTTCTCTTTTCATGCCCGACCACCAATACAACTATATAAGTTCTTGATCTGGGTGCACTAAAAGTGGGCTGCAGTGTGCTTCATAGAAAATCTTACAATGTAGTTTCTCATCTGTAGTCAGAGATTCAAATAGTAGCCAGATAACGGTAACGAGACCGTTATATCGCGATCGATGCGGCATCCGAGACTTCTATCATGGAAAATAACGATGTGTAGTGGAATCACACTAATAGTTGCGAATTGCGACTGTAATTTAATGGATAACAAGTAATCATGACAATAGCAGATCCCTATTCCACTATTTTTTGTTATTTTTTTTTTTTTTTAAAAATATCATTTTTTTAAATATCAACTCATTTGAAAAAAAGTTCACAACCGTGATACCCTAATGATTGTGATAGCATCCATTATATCCGTAATCGTGATAAACGTAACGCGATTGAAAATGTGACCTTAACTATAATTTAAACCCTGTCTGTGGGTACACACAATCGATCCCTAAAAGTTAGCACATCCCTAGCTTACAACTCAAAACTCTATGCTTTACCTCGACAGGCTTGCTCCACTCAAGCTCTTAAGTCGCCGTTGGTTCTCTATAACCTCTTAACTTCGCCCACTATCTCGGGATTGATTCATAACTTAACTAACAAGAAATCTTCACTAGACAAACTCAAGTGCTCTAGCAAGGATCGTAACTATGACACTGATTTCCTGATCAAGGCATCTGCAACAACGTTCATCTTACCCGGATGATAGTCGATCACACAGTCATAGTCCTTCATCAACTCAACCCATTACGCTGCCTCAAGTTCAAATCTTTTTAGACTAGTAGATACTTAAGGCTATTGTGATCTGTAAAGATGTAGTACTTTTCCTTGAAAAGATAATGTCCCTAAATATTCAAGGAGAAAATTACCGCAACTAATTAAAGGTTGTGAGTGGGGTAATTACGTTTGTGTGGCTTGAGTTGACTTGATGAATAAGTCATAACATTTCTTTCTTGCATCAGAACGTATCCTAAGTCATTCAACGAAGCATCACTAAATATTGTAAAGTCCTTACCATACTTCAGTTAAGTCAACATAGGGGCCTAAGTCAAGATGACTTTTAACTGCTCAAAGAACTTTTGTCATTTCTCGTCCCACATGAAAGAAACCCCTTTCTGAAGTAATTTGGTCAACGAGGCAGCTATCATTGGGAATTCCTGGAAGAACCATAAATAATACCCAAATAGACCCAAGAAGCTGCACACTTTTGACACATTCCTTGGTGGCTCCCACTCAAATATAGCTTGAATCTTCTGAGGGTCTACTCAGATGTCGTCTGTAACAATGACGTGACCCAAAAATGATACATCTGAAAACCAAATTCTCACTTCCCGAACTTAGTATATAAATAACATTCTGAAGCATTTACAGAATAATGCGGAGGCACTGGTCAGTTCTTCTTATGATCGCGAGTACATAAGAATATCATCTATGAATACCACTACGAACTAATCTAGGTATGAGTGAAAGACTTAGTTCATCAAGTATATGAATGTTTTTGAAGAATTGGTGAGTCCAAACGGCATCACGAGGAACTCATAACAACTATATCTTATCCTAAAAGTCATTTTTGCTACATCCATATCTTTTACCTTCAACTAGTAATACCCCAACCTTAGACCAATTTTAGAAAACATGTAGGTTCCCCTAAACTGATCGAAGAGACCGTCTATCTTAGGGAGTGGGTACCTATTCTTGATGGTCAACTTGTTTAACTGTCAGTAATTGATGCATAACCTCATCAACCCATCTTTCTTCATGACAAAGAAGACTGATGCTCCCCAAGGTGAGACACTTGGCCGAATGAAACCCTTTTCTAGTAACTCTTGGATTTGATTCTTTAACTCTATTAGCTCCATTAGTGCTATACGATAGGGAGCAATGGATACCAGAGCCATACCTGGCAACACATCAATGCTAAACTCTACTTCCCCACCGGGTGACAATCTATGTAATTCCTTTAGAAACACATAAAAAAATTATTACACAAACGAATATCTCTGAGTGACAAAATTACAACTTTGGTATCGACTATGTGAGTCAAGAAGGTTCACATCCCTGATTGAATAATCTCTGAGCTACTATTGCATAAACAACCTTGATAGAGCAACTCAACTTTCTTTTTAGTCATCACTACTTTGATTCTATCATTCTTCCTAAGTTTGAGTTGTCTAGCTTTGCACCTAAAACTAGCATCATGCTCTGAAAGCTAATCGATGCCTAAGATCATGCCAAACTCTCTGAATGGTAACTCTGTTAGGTTAGCGAAAAAAGTCTGTCCTTGAATCTCAATAATGCATCAACCATGAACTTTATCAACAAGGACGTCTAACCTTAGAGGACTAGACACTCAGACCCCTATATCTAAATCCTCGATTGGAATATTTCTTTCTTGGATCATGTCACAACATATATAATAATGTGTAGACTCTGAATCTAATAAATTAGTAACTTAAATAGAGAATATGGTAAACGTACCTAAAATCACATCGACTGTGTCACATACCTAGCAATGCCCCTACTGAATTTTCTAGAAATAGCATCGCCACCTTTTAAGGACCCTCAACCTTGCTGAACAGATGGCATTGACCTCTGTGTCGAAGAATAAACTGTGCTCTGAGTCTTAGGAATTTCTTTAAAGAAATTCTTAACTAAGCCACAATTAAAGTAACCTCTAGATACTTGATGACACTCTCTACGGCGTCTCTTCCCATACATCGGGCACACTGGGTGAGATGGAGTCCACTCTGACCTACTGATGGTTTTCCTAGAAATTAACGATAAAGGCCTCCTACGAGGGTCAAATCTACCCCTACAGTCTAAGCTTTGTGTTAATCCTCTGAACGGACTTGAGGATAACCTCCACTATCCCTGTGAACCCCTGGCTCTCTTGGTCAACTACTGAGAGGGTCTGGCTGACTTTAGGGATCTCTGGATCTCTCCTAATGAACCGCTCGATGCCTGAGCTCTCCTACTCAAAATCCTCTAAACTATTTTTGCCTGTCGGGTCAACTCCACGAAGATACGATGAGAGTCAATTTCTAAGTGGGTGAGGATGTTAAGGTGACGACCCTTCTTGAACCTCCTACATTGGTAGGCCTCTGTCACCACTATCTCTGGTGCATGTTGGCTGAATCTGAGAAAATCTCACTCGTACTTGAACACGGTTAAGACCTCCTATGTCAGATGGAAAACGGATCCCTCAAATCGTCTGTGTGAGCCTCTCCAATGTACCTCTATCAAAACTCTCACAGAAAGTACTCTTACATATGACTCTAGCTCCATCACCATCACAAATGTCTCCCACCAATCTATCATATCAACATTTTATAAGAGAGGTGACACACTCTAGCTTGCCTTCGGGGGTGAGGTATAACTGGCATAGTATACAGAGAGTCTCTCTAAGCTATTGGTCTGCTACTATGGGGTCACCATCCTTTGATCCAAAGAAATCAATGGTCTTTGTATCTATGAAGTCCTTCAACTAGAGACTCATGGGGGATTACTATGAGTGGGACTGTTGGGGTAGGGGTACAGCTGGCATCCTAGGAATGACACAAACTATCTATCTAAGCGTGGACATGAGGTCCCCGAGAAGGACGCCTCGTCGACCCCTACATCTCTCGCGATCCCATAATCCTCAGAGTTTGTCATGAACTTGTCCCTAGTGTCTCATTTCTACCCTCATAACTCATTCTCAATGTACCTTTAACACTCTAGAGGTATGTACTAATATAAACACTTATTGACTTTGAATTGCGGGTCCTAGGAACGACTAAACCTGACGCTTTGATACCACTAAATGTAATGCCCTAATTCGATCCGACCTAAAGATCGAAGGACTAAAGAATTACACGGGACCACTGAAGTGACTAACCCAAAAATTTCTTTTAAAACCTTTATAAACATCACATGAAAACCATCCATAGAAGTTATAAAATAAAAGCATTACATTTAAGTTTACAAAATGTGAGGAGCTCCCAATGGTAAGTCTCTAAAATACATAATTTCTTAATAGAGTTTACAACTTGAAATAATACAAGGGTCTATGATAGTACATATCCCCTAAAAGACTCAAGACGTACTCTGAACTATTGTTGATATAGAATGTTACTGCACGATAGGCTCCTCAACGATCCTTCTATTAACCTGCTCACGGAAACAATTTTCGAACACTGAGCTCATAAACTCTATGCCACTCTAATAACTATGTTATGCTACATGCATTCAATAAGTGAACATGATAGAAAGTGAAGACATGCGCATACATTGCATGCAACAACATGCTAAGGTAAGTATAGTGGTGTGATCAGAGGAATTTTCTACATCTCAAGACTATACCCCTAGACTACCTAGGATATTTTCAGTATCGAGGTGAGATCCATAATTTATACGTCAGAAGCATACACCCAATCAACTTACTCTGATGAGTCTTAGGGTATTTGCACTCAGTCGGCAACATAGGTACCTAGCGCACTAGCTGAACTATGTCCGAAATATTCTAACATGCAAGACGATTGTCATACTACTAAAGTGACTCAGGTGTCCTGGTTGTTTCTCGAGTGTCATACAAGGCTAGTTTTATGTCATCCTATTTCATGTGGTTGCTAGTTGTGTTTTGTATTTATTTGTTGTTATTATTTATAGTTTTATTCGAATGAGTTTTGGTGATAATGATCCCTCTTCCACAATCCCTTGATCATACTAGGTTTCTTACCCAAAACAACATTGGTATGGCTACTGACCTATTTAATATCGATAACAACTCTTTGGTATCGGTACCCACCCTTAGTACCGATACCAAAGCAGGGTACTAGAGTCTAAGAAGGTTTACTAGTATCAATACCCCCATCCGAGTATCGATACTTATATGACAGGGTATTGATACCATCCTAAGTATCGATACAGAATTTAGGTTCAATGTTTAAAAAATTAACCCAGTATGATACTCTTACCTGGAGTATCGATACCCCCGACATAATAAAGATACTCCCTTGAGTACTGATACCAAAATTGGTTACTGGACTTGGATAATGAAGGAGGCATCGATACTCCACCCTTGAGTATTGATACCCAACGTACAATATCGATACCCGAGGGATGATTATCAATATTTTCAGCTAAAAATCCCTTGTTTAAGGCTAAAAAATAATATTTGTACTGTTCATCTAGTATCGATACTTGAACCCAGAAATCTCATGTTTTGGGCAAGAAAATCTAACCCAACACTTCTCATTTGCCCCTCTAAGACCCTAGAACATTATTTAAGTCTTATGTAAGTTATTAGGGGTTACAAGGAGTCATTTTTCATGTCGAATACCACCATAACATAAATCTACCATGAAATGCACATACTTGCTTCATGAACTCAACCCACCAACAATGTACACCTAGTGAGCTACAAGTGGTATATATAAGTTAGAAATGTGTTACCTTGATCCTGAGTTGCTGAAAATACTCAAGGCTCAACCAATAACTATCTTTTCTCTTGCCTTTAGTCTTAGAGCTTTCTCCAACCTCTTTCATTAATAAAAAATTACTAACTCATTTAAAAACTTAAATTGATGTTAGATATACTCCCTAAGGTTTGAATCTACCAAAAACTAGCTAGAACACAAAAGTTTCCTAAACCCCCACTAAAACCCACTTAAGGCCATTATAGCCAAAACTTGCATTTGAGAGCTTGAATGAAAGCTTGGGATGAGTATATTAAGGTTCTTACTTGAAGATTTTATGACAAGGTTTGAAATGCTATAAAACTTTCACCTTTTCTTGAAATGCTAGGGAGACAAAAGGGGTTTGAAATGGAGAAAAAGAAGAAGACAAAAGGATGATGAAAATGAGATATGAGAGAGGGACAGACGTTATATTATCCATTTTTAATGGATTTCAACCTTTGAAATTAATATTGGTATAATTGCTTCCCTGGTCCTCCCAACTTTGGTCACAATTTAAAAATACCATTTTTATTATCTATCGGGCCCAACACAAGCCCAATTTGACTAAGACTTTCTTACAAAGCTAATGGATTTATCCAAGGCCCTCACGGTTTAGGCCGAAACTCCTAACCGAGATTTGAGGTGTTACAATCAACACCAAAATTGATGTGGTTACAAATCAGAAAAAAAGACTAATGTCGGCTAAAAACCTGCAAAACTGTTACAGTAGATTATTTTATTTTTCTATATAAACTCTAAAAATATGTTGACGAATAATATAAGTTTTATTCAACTAAAAAAATCTCATTCTCCTTTACTAACAACAAAATTCAACAGATCGATGTATAGCTTGGGTATTAATCTTAATTTTTTTAGGAAACTCTATGCTGTTGTGCACTTTAATAAAACATTACATATTAAAAGGAAATTCAGATATATATTAAAGGAACCGTAAAATATTCTTCTATTTGGCATTAAGTTACCGACATTTTCTTTGTTGCTTAAAAAACATGTTTGATTACAAAAGTTGAACCTTTCATGGCTTTTACAGAAAAGTTGATATTTTAGGTAGATTTGAACGCACAAGAATAATTCATTTTGATTAGTTTGAAACGGATCTTTCATGTTCCATATGCTTATTTTCTCTATGGCGGAGCCACCAAACATCATTACAATTAGGAGAAAACAAGCTAATTCTGCTTTCTTACAATTGGATTTACAAATAAAACAAATCATCCACATTGGAGTTTAGGTAAAGGTGTACAGTGATGAGGTTGTAGTTGGGTTAAAAGAGTCCAAGCTCGAAAAACTTGTGTCGGACCCATCCATCCGTGTCAAGTGGGTTCACCAAGAGATGGAATCTGTGGGGACAAAGAATGGTGCACCTCCTATTCTCCTCGTGCTCAATATCTTTTTCACCAGCATATTCCACTTCATCTCATCCTTCTTGCCTTGTTTCTTCATCTTCTCTTTGAAATTCCTGAAACCAAAGGTTGGGTTTCAATACTCTATATCATCACAATATATAAAACTGGATAAATAATTAATTTATGCAGATTAGATTAATTATATTTGTGAACATAATTGACATCAAGCATGTTGCAAGAGAGAGGAACAAGAGTCTTAATTACCCGCATAAGGGAACTCTGCACAAACTTGAATTCGCACAGAGACAAGCGTGTAACTCCAGTAGCTGCCACATTCTTTTGCAATGGATGCAGCCTCCAGGGACTCTCAACTTGCAACAGGATAAATGGCGAACGAGCAATTCTATCCCTTTGCAGGCCGCATAAGTGCAAGGTTTCTGGTCCTCTTTGAAATCCTTATCATAAGGACCAATGGTCCTGCAACCACCTCTGCAGATGTGAACAAGAGCCTCCATTGCTTCATATAATACAAGGTAGATCTTCCGCTCATTTGATTCTCAGAGTTTCTCCTTTCAAACCTGGTAAATTACATTTATCATTGGATTTAGAGTTTAAGTCAAAATGCTAATAACAACAGTAAACAGCTTTCGAAAGAAATATCCTTACATTTTCTTCATAAATCATGGCTTCCACTATTTCTTTTTCTAGAACGGGATGGCTCTTCTTCATGGCATTCCATCCTTCGGTCACAGAAATAGCCTTGAGTTCCTTAGGATCATACAGTAACTAATCAGGGGATGGCTCTTCTTCATGGCATTCCATCCTTCGGTCACAGAAATAGCCTTGAGTTCCTTAGGATCATACAGTAACTAATCAGGGCAAGCCGAGGTGCGTCACAAAGTAAAGAAAGCTGGAAGACGTCAACAACATTTTCTAGTGTAAGCAAACCATCCTCTAGTTGCTGCTCACAAATTCGCTTCAACTGAGGAACAATATATGCATGTGACAGCACCAACAATGGTAGGACAAGTTCCTTCATTTCTTCTTCCTCATAACTTCAAATATAAACCAATTATGATTAGCACATGGAAGCATGATGTAGCCAGAAGATATCAGAGGCAATTACACTAATTTTTCCTTCAATTTTGTTTGACATTTACAAATGAAAGTAAACATGCTTACAACACTGTTTCCCAAAGCTCAGTAATCTTTTGAACTGGTTTACGAACTATATTCGACTAAATCTCTAATGACTAATGAGGAAAGCGTAATTACTAGGAAGAGTACAAGAATCGGATGAAAACCCGAACTGCATCATGCTGAACACCAGAGACTGAAATTGATCTCTTATGACCAAAGCCTTTTTCTTGTTTAAATATGGATGACAGGAGAACCATGCCCTGTAGGTAAATATCCAATGAATGGAATAATTTGATAACTTACGGTACCATGTCAACATGGTGAAACAGTTATTATATGCCCTACTTTCTTATACACTAAATACAGCTTGATGTAAAAAAGACATAAAGGTAAAGGGGCTTTTACTATCATCAAAATCAGAGATGGAATAGAGAGAGTGACTTACAAGAACAGCAGCATGTGCATAGATGATTCCAGCATTATCAGTTCTAATGGTAACATCGGCCCTAAAGCGTCCATCAAAGAGATTATCCCACATATCTCTCGTGGCTGTTGACACGCAGCTGTTTCCTTTTGTAACCGATCCATTATTCATCATAAACAAACCCTTTGGCCGACAGTTTGTAGTTAGGCCTGGTAATGAAGGTGGCGTTGGAGGAACATTATTGCCACCTTCAGTAGTTTGCCTAACAATTGCCTTCTGTGCAGGTTACTTCCCTTTTGGAAGGATTTAACAAGGGATATTTTTCCTTGAATCTGAAAAAAGATTGAAATAGCAGGGATTTGATAAGCAACCCAAAATGGAAAGTATTGAACTGACAGAATTTGCAGTGCAAAATCGAAGAAAAGATTGTTAAAAAAATGGTGCAATGAATTCAAATATTTATACCATTTTCCTTGAATTTCTCATGTGTACAATAAAAAAATAACACTAACGTGCACCCATTGACAAAACAATATAAGAAATAATAGAATTGAAACATTATTTTAAAAAAAATAGAGAGAGGGAGAGAATTAAACCAAATATTCACCAGAGCATTTTAATCAAATCAAAACTAGACGAAATATGGAAATGCACATTCAAAAAGACTAAATAAACAAAATTCTCCCATAAAACATCACATAAAAGTGAAACTAAGAAAGATAATGAATATCACACCTTTCGCGTTGGATTCTCTTCCGAACGTAATTTTTCAACAAAAAATGGAGCAAATGGAAAAGGCTAAGACCGATTGCTTCCTTTCCGGCTGGAAAATATTGAAATGTAGTGAAAGAGCCAAAATTTAACGCCGCTTGAATCCGTTATTCCAAACAAACAAAGCTGTCAATAAACACCGATGTGAAGCGCCAATGCTAGTGCCGAGAGCATAGGTACAGATGTTAAATAGAGAAAGCATAATTGAAAAAAAAAATCGAAAGCCAGAAACAGAAATATATCAACGAAAAAAGAGAGTCAATACATTTGTAAAATCGGTTACTTCCTTTGCTCCTTTCGACCAAATCTGTTCCCAGAAATATCGCTACCTTACTTCCGCGTTATATCCCTCCTCGCTTCGATTCCCGCGTTTTAATCCCCTCTCCCTAAAAATAATTAAATAACAATTGGATAAACTACACCAATGATTCTCCACTATAATGATACTTTGTTAAATCTAAAATTGTTAAAAATGACCAAATAATTACTATAAGATATTTTTTTATTGAGTCATTCAATTATTAAAAATTATAAAATAGTCATCAAATTACAAGGTGTTACTTCGTTATGTTCCTCAACTATTAAAAATTATAAAATAGTCATCAGATTACAAAGTGCTTCTTCGTTATGATCCCCAACTATTAAAAGTTATAAAATAATAACTCAATTATTCATATGTTTCAAACCTGTACTTTTTATTAAACTATCCAAATTATTCATTTTTTGCAATTAATTAATTAATTTTTATTAATCTAGCGTAAGTATAGAGTAATATCCGTTTAGAAATAACTGTTATCAATTTGACATTGAATGATCCTACCATTAATATTCATGATACCCGAATCCGAGATATCAAGAAATAACAACAATTCTTTTACCGTCAAGATCGTTTGATTCGTGCATTAGTTTCATTTATTTAACTTTAAGTGTAATTTATATGAATTTTTTGAAATAAATTTTTTAACAAGATTGATGTCTGTCCGACCAACAAAGATAAAAAAGAAAATAAATTAGTAATACTTATTATTTTTTTAAAGATACCTATTTATTGTCTGGACAGAGCCACTTGTTTAGTTCGTTAATCAACTCGACTACATACAATATAAGTGTCAATAGTTTTGTCAAAGACACATTGCCATCATACTTTATTTATGAATATATAGAGAGTCTATTTGTTTCCTATAATTAATTTTTTGGAAAATATTTTTCTAGTTTTTCAGTGTTTGGTTGACACATATGATTAATGTAATTCATTTTTATTGTCAACAAAATTTTCTTTTTATTTTCTAAAAAAATGACTTACTATATAATTTTTCGTAAGTTATTTTCTGAACTTTTCACTTTAAAGCATAAATACTCAAAATAATATTATTTTATAATTATTATTAATATATTTTTAATACCATTTTATAAAATTATTAATTATTAACATATACTATTTATTAATAATTTTAATATTATAATATTATAATATAATTATTTTATAATAATATTCTTAATTTAATAATCTTGTTTTAATAAATAACTAATATAATTTAAAATATTTTATTTTAATAAATATAATATTCATAATATTTTATTCATAAAATTATAAAAACAATATTTTTATAATAACATTGACATAAGTAACATTAAATAAATTATTGTAATATTTTAAAATAATGATAATAATTTTTCTAATCAATAATATTATTTATTGTATTCGATATTTAAAATAAATAATTTAAAAAAAATATCAGATAGTGAAAAATGATTTATACAACTTCATCCAAACACCATAAAATGATTTCCAAAAATTATTTTCTAAAAAATTTGATTCATTTTACAAAAATTATTTTCTGAAAATCGTTTTAAACAAATGGACCCAAAGTGTTAGTTAGAATAATTGTCGTAAAATAAAATGCTAAATAATGATCAACAAAATAAATTATATATAATTCAATATTTTAGGTTTAATTTCGTTTGAATCTATATAATCTCAAATGTAGACTTTAACATTAAGATTACTATAATATTTTAAAATTTTATATTTAAAATAAATAAATGGAACTCAGTAAGTGTTAATCATTCCAAAAGAAAAAAAAAACTGATAGAACGAAAGGTAAAAAAAAAAATAAAGTATAAAATTATATATATATATATAGGGGTAAATTACGAGTTTAATACCTAAACTATCAATTTTAATCCGTTTTAATACCTAAACTTTTAATTTTTTAAAAACATGCCTAAAATTTATTTTTCTCAGTTTAAAAACACTTTAGTTTTTGTTTTATTTTAGTACCATAATTTAAAATTTAACGTTAAGTTTTTTAAAAAGATGAAAGTTTAGATATTAAAACAGACTGAAACTGATAGTTTAGATAATAACTGCGTTAAGTTTTAAAGATTAGATTATATATTTTATAGTAGTAGTAAAAAAATAGAATTATTCAATAAAAACTACCTATTATCATCACTCACATTAAAAAAGAAATGTTCCCAAATTATTTGACTAACTACAATAAAATGTATTATTTTTATTCAAGATCTCGAGAAAGATGGGGTAGGCTTCTATACATGGTTTCTCCTCCTCCTACAGTTAGAAGCGTGGATTGATGATGCATGTTTATCATCGACTATTATAGTATTGTGGATACATCTCTCAGGAATCTAAAGTTTTACCTTTCCATTTAATGTTGAACATCTTTCTACCTTTTACATATCTGATCAGGTAATATTTGGTTTCAGAAATAAATTTTGAATCCTTCCCCAACATGAATAATCATTGATCTTATGTCATATATCACACAATAACTTCATCTTGTTAAATTTATTATTATTACTCAAATTGTATTATTTGAAGCTCCATATTTTATATAATTTAATTTGCATTTATTTATCTTGATATTATGTTCATATTTTCATGATTAAGAAAATGATTTGAAAAATAGTTGGTATTTTTTTGCTATTTGGAATGGAATTTGGAATATTTTCAAGGTTATGATGTAATTATTTGGGTTTTATATGGAAAAACAGGCACGGTGATGGAAGATATTGGTTATATGAATGACCTCATCATTATGGGTATGCAAATTTGGATATCGGATTTGATCGATCTAAAAATTTTGGATATCTAAAATAGTGGTTCGTATATGAATATTCGAATCCGAATTTAAAATTTAATTTGAACAAAAAAACTAATTTTAAATTTTATGATTTAATGTAACTTATTCGATATTTCTAATATATATATTCATTAACACACAATAAATAATTAAATATCTAATTTTTGTTGGGTTAGAGCTTTAATTAGTTAGTGAGTTACTCATTTATTAGGCTAAAGATATCTAATATATATTTTCGAATTTTCGGATAATCCAAAATTGAAATAAAAAACGAATTGGATATATGGATTTTCGAATAGAATCATTAGATCAACGGATCAGATCGATGAATAATATATTTTTGCACACCTTTAATATCATGGAAAACCACTATTATTAGAACAAAGCGCAAAGGCAAGGGAGGTAATAAAGCTCAAACTCAGCATAGTAATTAGGGAAAATATAACTTTTGGTATCTAACTTTTATATTTATCTACAATCTGGTACTTTTTGGTACCAAACTTTTATTTATGTACAATGTGGTACTCAAATATTTTTGGTCAATTAGTTGTTTAACTTTTTTAATGGTACAATTAGGTACCTAACATTTTAAATGTTGTAATTAGGTAACGAAATTTTTGTGTAATTAAGCACCTATATATATACTTTTTGAATAATACATGTTCATACTTAGAATTTTAACACAAGACCTTTGAATATGCAACACATATAATCTTTCTAACTAACCCGTATCAGAATTATGAGGACGAACCTATCAAAATTGAAAATGCTTAATTAAGAAAAAGGTTAGGTACATAATCGCACCATTTAATTTATATTTAGCCTTGCAATTACAATGAACTTTTTGTGTGGAGCAAGGCGGGTCTCACTGCATGGTGGACTGGAAATATTTGATTGGGTTAGTGAAGCCTTGTGAAGTAGACATTTTCATTGCTGTTATGTGTCCCAAATAATATGGATCCCATCTCATGGCTCAAAACTATACCCCCAAGGACGAGGATTTGGTTAACCTCATTAAACAATATTAAATTTAATTAAATGAAGTTATATCAATGATTAAATCATTCACAAATAATATATTTCAAATATAAACTCATATATAGTTTTTTCCCCTTGTCTTATCCTGTGAGCGTAATAATGAGTGGGAATAGTAAATAGAAGGGAACGACCCTTGAATCGGATAGGACTGACCAACTCGGAATTTAATAAAATAAAAAGGATTTTGTATTGAACCATGACTGAAAAATAAAAAATATTATAATTTAGAAACAATTTCAACATCTAAAAGAAAGACCTTATAGGGAAGATCAGTCAAAGTTGTTGCTTTGACCATCTTGGACTTCCCTTCCCCCAAGGTTTCAGTCAAAGGGTCAAATGTTTAATAGTTCTCACCACCAAAACCCTACACTTAAACTACACATTTCTACAAATGATATATTCACCTTTCGTCTAAGAAAGGATTTTCAATTGCCAAATACGGGTGTAAATGAACCGAGCGTCCGGTGAACTGTTCGTATAACGTTCATTTATGTCTTTGTTAAGCTAAATAAACAAGTATGAACACAATTTTTTATGTTGATTTAATAAAAAACGAACATGAACAAAGGTGTATCCGGTTCATTTATGTTCATGAAATAGCTTGTTTATGAGCTCATTTATAAGTTCATTTATCGACTTGTTTATTTATGTTCATGAACAAGATCGCTTACCCAATTTTCCTTTTTTTATATTTTAAATATTGGTGATGGTAGTGGCTAAATTGAACACATGATAAAAACCGCAATTTAAACTGTGAATTTTAAAGAGTTTAAGCAGTAATGGTGTAATTTTACCATTTTATTTATATTAAAAAGGTAAAACTAAAAATTTAACATAAAAAACGTTAAACAAACATTAAACTAAGACTAAACAAATATGTTCAAGAACGTTAAATGAACATGTTCGTGAATATATAAATGAACATGCACGTTCACGAACATTAAGCGAACATGTTCGTGAACAATAAATAAACGAAAACGAACACCTTAAAAAACAAACAAACAAACAAACACGATACTAAAAATTTAAACGAACACGAATTGAACATGAATACCTTAAAAATAAACAAACGAACACAAACATAACTTTGTTCGTTCAAGCTCAATTTTTTTACATCCCTATTACCAAAGTGTTGATTATCCTAATTATTCTAAGGAGATAATGTTAAAAAATTATGAGTAAAAAAATTTAACCGAAAACAAAATCAACATAAGATAAAACATGTGTAAAAAATAAAATTTAATATGTTTTGTATTGCCTAATTACGGATTAAAATAATAATAATTCACTATAAATATAGAGATCACGAATGGTATAAAATTATGATGTCACGTATCTTAAGATAACATCTATATCAAAACTTAAAGTATCTCAAATCACTCTCGTAATATCTCTACAAAACTTTACAACTTAAACCCAAAAAATTATGGGGACAAAAAATTACATATCTCCAAAATATTTCTTTCTCGTGATTTTAAAGTTAAGGTATACTCTCTATTTACATAGTCGAATACTTAATCATCCAGTAAAAATTCTTAACTAAATAAACTCAATCACAAAATAATCTTCAATCAATAAAATCATGCCAAAATTTAACTCAAATTTTAATTAGAACTTAAATCAATATATAACAGATAAATCAAATATTGGAATATCATCTTTTACAATTTTTTACCTATTGGCAGACTGCAAGCATATATATTATTAATGGGGAGGGTCCAGGGTTTGGCACGTGAAGACGCTCCTCCGTCCTAGAAGCAAACTTTAAGTGGTGATATGATACCAAACCATCTTGGCATTCCCCTCCAAATCTCCCTTATTTTAACCAACCACTGCAACTTTAGGACCTTACTTTTGCATTTACTTTTTGTTGCATCCACTTTACATAATCATAAACCAACTTACTATAATGGGACAATTTTTCTTTTTATTTTGCATTTAAAACCAATGAATTCTTTTCTAAAGTGGAGGATCATTCACTAATCACCTAATCAAGTGTTGTAATAAGTAAATTGATCTAACTTTCAACAAGGTCCAGCTTAAATAAGTTCATAGAGTATGCTACTTTGTGGTAGATATGGCCTTTCTCACTAAACTCTAAAGAAATGGAGAATTGTATCAAAGTTGAAACATCAATATATGTATATTTTTTCCACTCGAGTTAGTTGCAGTAGCTCTATGCCTCCACATCATAGAATTTTTAAGAATTACAGCTTGTATTCACATCTTTCCTCTCCAAAATAAAATCAATTTTAATATATAAAGAAACTAACATTAATGTATATTGATGTTACAACTTGTATTCTTATTCATTTAGAGTGGTTGATTTGACAAAGTTTATATATGAATTTATTCAGCGCTACAAGGAATTGCTATATATGGCAGTTCTGTTTTTGGATGTTGTGTATCCATCCTTTAACTTTGATTTTTCTGTTCACATTTTTATTTTTACTTGAATAGAGTAAAGGGGCAGAAGCAAGGGCTTCCCAGTTTTAAGAAAGAACAAAATCACTGGCTATCATTCTTAAGAAAAATACAGTTGGTAATGGAATAATGCAAAAATTTTGAACATTAAAATTTTGCTCATAGAATCGCGCATAAGACCCCAATCCGAAAGCTCTTTTCGACGCGCACGCTCTCCATATTGAGCTACGCTCCATGTGGCCTTCTTTTCAACCTCAAATTCTGCCGTTTTCCGAATCACTAGATTTAGTTATTTTTACTATTTATGGTAATATTTCGATTGTTAATTAGGAAGTCAATTTAAAATCCGATTAGGCCGGATTTTTGGGAGATTGCTTATTTTATTCGAATTTCAATTTAGAGTGATTTTCGGGATTTTACTATTTTTGGCAAAATTCGAATAAAGACGATTTTGGCTATAATAGTCCGGCTTGTGGACTGCTTTTTAGATGGTTTTGATTTATAATATTTTATTAAACCCTAGAGACTTTTTTTTCTCTGGTTTTTGGGCGAATTTTCTCTTGTGATCGTCTGTCGGAGCTAGCCTACAGGATAATCACTATTCTGTCTGGCGTCATTGGTGTCAGAGCTTCAACATCTTTCTTGGGAAATTCACCAGTTTCAATGGCTGGAGGTCGTGGTCGTGGGTGTGAGCAGGTTTCGAATGAGGAAGCCCAACGCCGTGATCGCAGCGTTCAGGATGTGATGATTGCGGATTTGCAGAGGCAAGTCGCAGAATTAACCCAGCGCCTGGCGGCGCAGGATTTCGAGGATCGTGAGGCCTCTGATCACGATACCAATTCCACTTTCGAAAACCATATCACAATCGCGCAGGATTTCGGGGCGCAGGATTTCGGGAGCACCGTGGTCGGGAGGAGCGTCATGGAGACCTCGGTTTTCGGTCGATCTCCCTGAGTTTTCTGGTACGTTACAGGCCGAGGGATTCGTGGATTGGATTAATGAAGTGGAGCGTATTTTTGATATAAGGAAGTCCCCGATCGTGTGAAAGTGAAACTGATCGCCATCAAACTCAAGGCAGAGCATCTGCGTGGTGGGAACAGTTACGACGTTCACGAGAAAGACAGGGCAAAGCCAAGATCACTGATTGGGAGAAGATGAAAAAGAAGATGAAGGGTCACTTCCTTCCCTTCAGCTACGCAAACCTTATTTCAGCGACTTCATGCGTTGAGGCAGGGCGCGCGATCAGTCGATGATTACACGGAGGAGTTTTACTAATTGGTCGCCCGGAACGATTTATCTGAGACGGAGGAGCAGATGGTGGCGCGATACTTCTATGGTTCACTTGCTCGACAGAGTTCATGCTATCTCTAGTCATGGTACCTGACAGACAAGAATGCCACGACAAATCCTCTCGGCCTGAGCAACAACATCTAACATATTAATTAAGCTCGACTCCTATTAGTCATTAAAATCCTCCCTTAGTTTCTCTCGAACACTAACGTTGGATTAGGCTGTAGTTATTAGCTAAAACCCATTGTTCACGTTGATCTTCCCTTAGTTTGTCTCGAACAGTAAGGATCTTTAACTTAGTTTCTCTCAAACACTAAGTAATATACTTA
The DNA here is from genome assembly GCF_006381635.1 of Hibiscus syriacus. Classification (NCBI taxonomy): domain Eukaryota; kingdom Viridiplantae; phylum Streptophyta; class Magnoliopsida; order Malvales; family Malvaceae; genus Hibiscus; species Hibiscus syriacus. Next base: position 2,218,356 of record NW_024062608.1, read on the forward strand.
AGAAATAGTCACTCTCATGCCTCCTACAATCTTAAGTAATTCAAAACAATAAACTAAACAAGTGATAAACATAAAAGCATCAAACATGCATTAAAGAAAAGCACTTAATCATTCATAAAAACCCACACCGAATAAGATTTAGTTCATTGCAGGGTTCGACACCTTAGCGTGCTAGCTCCTCTCAGATGTCTAGCTTGCCACTCCCTTGAGCTTGGCTATGGAGGTTTCCACCAAGAAGATGAAAAGGAAAAAAATGGAAACTTTCAGCCTTTCTTTTCACTCTTTCCTACCTCATTTTTTTCTCAAAGAATCATCTCTTGATTTTTATGGTATCATTTTCTATTTATACTAGGGGGAATATCCTAGTGTTTTGTGCCAAAATTCCATTAGTAACCTAGGGTACATTCCCCTCATATGAAAGGTAGTACAAAGGTGGAAGTGGTCCCTTCCTAGGTGACTGGCAGTAAGAATCACGTGGTGAAAAGGACAGCTGGCCTTTTGTGGAAATATCTTCAGCTTTTTTATCCTATTCCGCGCCTAGAAATGCCACGACACATTCATTTGCACACGCTACAACAAGTTTCTTTGCACACTCTTGCTCCTAAAACCTATGTATCAACATACAAACCAGACTTTCCCCGTAAAATAACACCATTTACAAAATAATGTCACAACAAATTCAAATCACAAAATGCAATTATATGCTTCTAAATAAACCTACATGCACCTTAAGACAACCAATAACTTTAGTGACAAGGTCCTAAACTTAAGCTATTGCTTGTCCTCAAGCAATCGATAGTAGTTAGCAAAAAAATGTCATGTCAAAGTTTAGTTTTAGGACAATCATTTGGGATAGAGTTTCATCCTTCATAAATGTATTGGCTTCAACAAGCTAGACCAGTGGAGATTTCATGAATGATACCTGTAATCACTATTTTCAGCACACACATATATATATATATATATTTATTATTATATATTTATTATTATTACAATTACAAACAAGCCCAACAAGTGATCCAATAACAGACCCAACTTTACAAAACCTTAGCCCAAGTTTTTTTTAGAACCATAGGGTTTCCATTAGATCTGCTCCCGTAGTTGCCGTCGAAACCCATCGCCGCCACCATTGCTCACCACCGAGGAACCGAGCCGAGAAGTCACGCCACCAGTCACCTCAGCTTGATCGAATCCCCTGTTTCACTATACCAAAAAAATGAGAAATCAATCAATCATAAAAAATCAATCAAATTAAATATAAAATCCAAAGCAAGTTCAACTAATCCCAGATTTGTCAGTGCCATTAACCCCTACTAAACGACAACAACCAAAATAAAAAGGGAGTATAATAGGTCATAAAAAAGAAAATGGAGGAGAACAAAAAGAAAAAGAAAAAAATAGAAAAGAAGAGAGAAAGAATAAAACCTTACCCCTCTGTCGGAGCTCCTCGCCAGCAGTGGAGACGTACCTTGGCAAATCCCAATGGTGAGGAGGTGTGTTGCACACCCGGGAGCGACATACTCCAACCTTGGAACGATCAAACGGTGGAGAAGACAGATCGGTGAGGTTGAAGCCAAAATGTTTTTGTCTTATTTTACAGTATTGGAGGTCGTTTCATGCGAAACGAAGCCCGGATCCGTGACAGCAGTGGTAAGGAGAACTAACCTGGAAGTTTCAAGCCCAAACGACCACTGAAGAAGGGGAGGGTGCAGCGGCCAGTGGTGGCGATGGTGGTGCTCTCCACCGTTTTTTAGAGAAGGTGGAGGAAATAGAGAGTTTTTTTCTGGTTAGGGTTATCAATGAGCCAAAAAAGTGCATTTAAATACTTAAAGTTTAGGGGTAAATTATCTTAAGATCCCTCCACTTTAGCTGTATATTTATGTTTTGGTCACTTTTTTGGACCGTGTTGATTTTATTTTGAATACGAGGGTCATGGTGTTATATTTTGCAATTTTGTTTTGTCACTAATAGCTAGGGTTAAAAAGGGGGTAAAATTGTGTTTTAATCCCTCTAAGTTTGTGTTGTTTTTACACTTTAGTCCAATGTAGTGCTCTTTTTATTTTTATTTTGAATTGCATGTCCTTATTATGTTATTTTCCATTTTTTGTGAATAAGTAGTTATTTAGGATCAAATCTATGGTTTATTTGTCGATCCTCATAACCTTGTTTCATACTCATTTTAATCACTATTCTTGTTTCTTGGTTAAGTGAAATGTTAGGGTTAAATGTGTTGATAGCACTCCACATTCTTTGCATATTTTCAATTTAGTCCATGTACTATTATATATATATTTCAAAATGAATATAATAATATGTATATATATATACATATATATATTATTTTACAGAGGCATGTTAAACATTTATAAATATATTATATATGTTAAAATGTTTTTTTATGTATTGTTGAAAATTATATATGTATTTTTGAGAAAACTTTCTTATGTATGTTTATTATTAAAAAGATTTTTTTAGTATTTTATTAAGTAATAATGTTTAAAAATAATTAATATTAATATTATAAAATACACCAATAATTGTTCGATTAACTTATGAAAGACCTCCAAAGACCTGGAGTGCTCTTTCCAAGGGTTATTCAAATAAAATTATATGTTATCATTTATTATTTATTCGTCATGTTATGTGGATATTTCATATATTTTTCACATTACATTTATTATTGTTGTAATCATAAATCATGCATTCGATTGCTCATTTTCCGTAAGATTCCAAGGAAATGTTGTCTTGCGTCATGAGTTTACGAAATTACGTGCAACATAACTGAATTTTAATTTCTTTTAATACACGTAGCAAGAGGGCATATTTTTTTATAAAATCAAGTGAATTAAATCTTTTATCGAGTCAAATATTTTAAAATGAATTCACTTAGTCTAAAAAATATAGAAATAAAAAGGATTGCAATTTAAATTTTAAGTTCAAATTTGTAAAATTTCATCATTTCCGACAACGTATAATCGAGAATGTTGAAAACATTTTGATGTTTCGATATAACAAATTAAATTAAAAGAATTTTAATTTTGAAAATAATTTTTCTAAGCATATTCGATATATTAAATCGAATATCAAAATATTACTCAAAGTATTTCAAAGTTCATTTTAAATCCTTACTAAAGTGTAAAATTAAGTTTTAATCTTAAAATAATTTCAAAACAATTTTACAAAGTATTTCGAACCGTTTCAAAGCCAAAAATTACAGTTTGTCCAGAGAGAACCGATTCCCCCCCAAGGGGGTACCAATTCCTCCCTGAATGGTTTTTCCTCCGAGAAATAACAGTGTGCTCAGAGGGAACCGATTCCCCCCAGGGGGTATCGATTCCCCCCACTGTTCAACGGTCGAATATTTGAATTTTACACTTAGGGAACCGATTCCCCATGAGAGGGTACCAATTCCCCCCACGCTCCAAGCAGAAATATTAATTGTTTTCACACTTAAACGGCTCCAATAACTTCATTAATGATCCCCAACATTCAGAAGTGATTCAAGGTGTATTTATACAAGCTTAGAAGCCATTGATCAAAAATAAGAAAATCAAGCAATTAGAATCAAGAGAGAATCAAAGAGAAAGCATCAAACCTCAAGTTTGAGCATTTCAAGCCTATTTTTCATTCAATATTCATTTTGCTTTCAAGAATACTACTTGTACTCAATTGTATTCATTCTTGAGTGTTCTTTTCTTTGTTATAGAATTGTGCAAACAATCTACCTTGTGAGGATTTCCTTGTAAGTTTGCAAATTTGTAATCTTCTCTTTGGGAAATAGTGTTCTCAAGAATTGGGGTATATTCTTGAGGGTGTTGTAAGGTTATCTCTTTGGCCTCAAAAGAAAGAACAAATTAGTGAATTTGTTGGAAAATCCTTAGTGCGGATAGCTAAGGTAGTGGACGTAGACTTTGATTGAGAAAGTCGAACCACTCTAAATCGCTGTGCAATTACTTTCAATTTTCGGCAAAAGCTTCCACAAAATTTTAATTGCCAATTCACCCCCTCTTGGCCGATTCCGTCAATCGATTAACTCAACAATTGGCATCAGAGCCTAACTCATTTGAAGGTTTAATCGCCTCTTGAGTCGATTCGGGAAAAGTTATATTGATAATCAAAGTTATCAATGGCCTCTACTTCAAACTTCGACTCCGATCTTGATTCGATGCCCGTGAACAAGCCTCATTTCTTCAATTGGGCTAACTATGCCTATTGGAAAAATAGGATGATGTACTTCATTCAAGCAAGTGACATGGGAGCATGGAATTCCGTAGAAGAAGGATACATCAAGCCTCTCACTCATCCAAGATTGTGGAGTGAAGGAGAGACAAGAATGTTCCAACTCAACTCCAAAGCCATCCATATCATATTTTGTGCTCTTGGACCAGATGAATACGGAAGAGTTTCATCTTGTACAACCACCAAAGAAATATGGGACAAACTTCAAGTCACTCATGAAGGTACCGATGAGGTAAAGAAATCTAAAATTAGTATTCTAACGCATAGCTATGAAAATTTCCGGATGAAACCAAATGAAGATATCAAAGCTATGACGGATAGATTTTCAACGATTGTCAATGGTCTCAAATCATATGGAGAGATCATTTCAAATGAAAAGCTTTTGAGGAAGTTAGTTTACTCCCTTCCAAAATTGTGGCAATCAAAGAAGTTAGCAATCATCGAGTCTAAGGACCTAACGTCCTTAACTCTTGAAGAACTAATCGGTTCCCTTCTCACTCATGAAATGATGCTTGAAGATGAAGTGAACCTCGATAAGATTGACGAGACACCAAAGGAGAAGGAGAATAAGAAAAACATTGGAGTTGCTCTCAAATCCACAAAAGATGAGAGTTATTCGAATGACGATGATGATGACGAGGAAATGGCATTATTTGCCAAACGAATTCGGAAAATTGATGATGCCCAACTGAGGAAGAAAATTCAAACGTCATGAAGGCTTCAAAACTGAATCGAAGGAGAAAGACCCGATCATTTGCTATGAATGCAAAAAGCCGGGGCATGTCAAATATGATTGCCCACAATTGAAGAAAAAGAGTCATTCCAAAAAGAAGCACAAGGCTCATATAGCTACATGGAGCGATGAAGAGGTTCCGATGAAGAGGAACAAGAAGTTGCAAACTTGTTCTTGATGGCTATCGGGGAAAATTCTAAGGTAACCTCTAACTCATTCGATTTGGATGAATTATCTTATGATGAGTTATTAGAGGATTATAATGGGTTGGCTTCAGATTATAAGACTCTATTTTTAAAATACAAAAATGATATTTCAAAATTGAAAAACGAAAATAGTCTTATATCCAAGACCAACAATGAGTTTGAAAGTAAGATCAAAGAATTGCAAATCAAAATTAATGATTTTGAAAAGAAAAATACTGATTTTCATAACTTACTTTCAAAAGTTCATGATGATCATCAAAAGAAGATTGATGATCTTAAAACTTCTTTTAATAAGGTTGGAACAAAAAGTTTAAAAAAATGTGAGAATTCAAAATCCAACTTTGTTAAGAAAAGTTTTAGAAGCTACAATCATAGAAGTCCTCAACGAACCTTGAATGATAAAATTATTAGGAGTATATGGGTTCCTAAAGAATTCATTACTACTAAAGATAAGGATGTCCTTTATAAATGGATACCAAAGGGGACAAGGATTTTAGAAACTAATGAATATGGACCCAAAAGAATTTGGGTACCAAAAATTAGAAATTATTCTATGTTTGTAGGAAAAGGAGCATTGCTACAAGGCACAAGAAACAAATCCAAATTCATGGTACCTTGATAGTGGATGCTCGAGACACATGACTGGAGACAAAAGCCGGTTCATAGAGCTTAACGCCAAAAATGGAGGATAAGTGACTTTTGGTGATAATTCAAAAGGTCACATTGAAGGTATTGGTACTATAGGTAATACCTCTTCCATACAAATTAAAAATGTGTTATATGTGAATGGATTAAAGCATAATCTATTGAGTATTAGTCAATTATGCGATAAGGGATTCAATGTCATGTTTGAAATTAATGGTTGTAAAGTCATTGACATTGCATCTAATCGGATTATGCTTGTTGGTAATAGAATAGAAAACATATACATGGTGCATTTAGATTCTATTGATATGACTAATTTGTGCCTAGTTTCTAAGGATGAGCATGATAGTTGTTTATGGCATAGGAGACTAGGACATGCTAGCATGAGTGTTTTGCAACGGTTAGTTCAAGGAGAATTGGTTCAAGGGCTACCTAAACTAAAATTTGATAATGATAAAATCTGTGATGCTTGTGCTAAAGGAAAAAAAGCGAATTTCTTTTAAATCCATTAATGATGTGTCAACTAGTAGAGTATTACAATTAATCCATATAGATCTTTTTGGGCCAACTAGGACTACTAGCTTGGGTGGAAAATAATATGCATTTGTCTTGGTAGATGACTATTCTAGATATACTTGGGTTCTATTCTTAAGTACTAAAGATGAAGCATTAGAAAATTTCATCACATTTTCAAAAGTAATCCAAAACGAAAAAGATTACTCTATCACTAGTGTTAGAAGTGATCATGGCACTGAATTTGAAAATCTTGGATTTAATGAGTTTTGTAATTCTAATGGTATTAGCCATAATTTTTCAGCACCTAGAACCCCTCAACAAAATGGAGTTGTTGAGACGAAAAATCAAACTTTAGAAGAAATGACTAGAACCATGCTTTGTGAAAATAATTTGCCAAAATATTTTTGGGCGGAAGCCATAAATACTGCTTGTTATGTTGTAAATCGAGTAATGATTAGGCCAATTTTAAAGAAAACTCCATATGAAATTTTCAAAAATAAAAAGCCTAACATTAGCTATTTTCATCATTTTGGATGTAAATGTTTTATTTTAAACAACGGTAAAGAAAACCTTGGCAAATTTGATGCTAAAAGTGATGAAGGAATTTTTATGGGTTATTCCTTAAATTCTAAAGCTTATCGAGTATTTAATAAAAGAACTTTAGTTGTAGAAGAGTCTATACATGTTGTTTTCGATGATAATCTCCTTCTGAGGAAGGATTCTTGTGTTAATAATGATGTAGGTATTATAAATACAAATAACGTTAGACATGACGTTGGAGAATCATCATCAAAGGAAGAAACAAAAGATGAGGAAACTCATGATCCTCTCGAGAATCCAACCATTGAAGAAAGGGAAGTATCTTATCCAAGAGAGTACAACTATGTCAAGGATGGTGAGATTATAGGTGATCCATCCAAAGGGGTAGCAACTTGATCTTCTCTTACAAATATTTGTAATTATGTTGCATTTATTTCATGCATAGAGCCTAAGAATATTAAAGAATCATTAAATGATGAACATTGGATTATAGCTATGCAAGAAGAGTTAAATCAATTTGAGAGAAGTAAAGTATAGACATTAGTTGAAAGGCCTAGTAATAAATCTACTGTAGGTACTAGATGGGTATTTAGGAATAAGCTTGATGAGAGTGGTAATATAGTGAGAAACAAGGCTAGACTTGTTGCTCAAGGGTATACTCAAGAAGAGGGCATAGACTATGATGAAACATACGCTCCCGTAGCTAGGATGAAAGCAATTAGAATGTTATTAGCATTTACATGTTTTCATGAATTTAAATTATATCAAATGGATGTTAAAAGTTCATTTTAAATGGTTTTATAAAAAAAGAAGTGTATGTGGAACAACCTCCAGGTTTTGAAGATTCAAAATTCCCGGATCATGTTCTTAAATTGACAAAAACACTTTATGGTTTAAAATAAGATCCTAGAGCTTGGTATGAAATATTGTCAAACTTTTTAATTGAAAAAGGTTTTTCAAAAGGGAAGGTTCACACTACATTGTTTTTAAAGCATAAAGGTAAAGATTTATTAGTAGTTCAAATTTATGTTGATGATATAATATTTGGTTCTACTAATGATGTTCTTTACCAAGAATTTTCTAAGCTAATGCAAAGCGAATTTGAAATGAGCATGATGGGGGAGCTCTCATTTTTCTTGGGACTCCAAATCAAGCAAAGAAAAGATGGCATCTTCATTAATCAAGCTAAGTACATCAAAGATACGCTCAAGAAATTTGGACTGGAAAATGGCAAGCCTCATGACACTCCAATGAGCTCTTCAACAAAGCTTGACTTAGATGAAGGAGGTAAATGTGTAGATGTTAAATTATATAGGTCAATGATTGGATCTTTACTTTATCTAACTACAAGTAGACCGGACATTATGTTTAGTATTTGCTTATGTGCTAGATTTTAATCATGCCCTAAGGAATCACATTTACTAGCTGTTAAGAGAATTTTTAGATACCTTAAGGACACTCATAGTTTAGGACTTTGGTAACCTAGAGACTCTAGCTTTAGCTTGCATGCCTTTTCTGATACGGATTATGGAGGATGCAAATTAGATAGGAAAAGCACCTCCGGTACTTGCCAATTCCTTGGAAATATGTTAATTTCTTGGTTTTCAAAGAAATAAAATTGTGTTGCATTATCTACCACTGAAGCCGAATACATTTCAGCTGGTAGTTGTTGTGCACAAGTTTTATGGATGAAACAATAACTTTTTGATTATGGAATTGAAGTAGGTACCATTCCTATCAAGTGTGACAATACTAGTGCTATTTGTCTCACTAAAAATCCCATCCAACACTCTAGAACTAAGCACATTGAATTTAGACATCACTTCATTAGAGACCATGTCACTAAGGAAGATGTAGTTCTAGAATTTGTTGATACTTTGCACCAATTAGCGGATATCTTTACAAAACCTTTAGTCAAGGAAAGATTTTGGACACTTAGGAGAGAATTAGGTTTGACCAACCTATCTTCACTTAATGTTTAAAATAATTTTAGCACTTTTAAGACTAAATGAAAAATGCTTATAATAGTACTTTTTGATTGCATTCATTGCTATTAGTTAGGGGGAGTTTATGATTCTTGATGAAAATTAACTTTATGTTCAAATATAGTTTAAAGATTAATTTGATTGTTTGAATATGATTAATTTTCAATATATGAGTTGCCAATACCACTAGAGAAAATTAATTTAGCATTTTGTGTGTTTAAAATCGGATTTTAGCATTTTTGGTGCAGAGGGAATCAATACCCCCTGGAAGGGGAAACGATTCCCCCTTTGAAGGGGAACCGATTCCCCCCCACAGGGGAATCGATACCCCCTGAGGGTTCTGGTTTTATCGGGCAGAACCCTTATATTTTGCTCAAACCCTCTCTTTTTCTTCCTTTTCCACCTATCACTCTCTCCATCTCTCAAATCTCCACTTTGCCTCAAAACAACTTTTTTAATCAGAATTCTCTTCAATGTTGGAATCATCAAAAACATGCAAACTTCATCTAATCTCACTCAAATCTGAAATTCTTCAAGGTATTTTTCTAAAACTTCTATTTCATCAAATTTTGATTTTAGAACTAGTTTTTAGTTAGTTCTAGGATGAACTTTAGATCGGGCATTGATTGTTTGGTGATTAGAAACTAGATCTTACAACTAATTTCATCAAAAACATAAGAATTTTCCAAATTTTTTGAAATTTTCGAAATAAAAAAAATTATTTTTCAAATTATTGTGTTTTGATTGAATTACGTTGTTGTTATGAAAACTATACATATATTGATTTTCAAAACCTTATTTTTCAATAAGTTTTTCAAAAACTTTGCCCATTAGGATTGGTTTAGAGAACCTTGAAATATTAAGGACTCAATTGAGTTTTGGGATTGATTATTTTGCATACATATGTTTTTAAAAATGTAGGTTATCTTTTTATTCCGATTATCTTAAACCATGTCTCATAAACGGTCTAGGGCCTCCTCTAGTTGTTCTAGCCAACCTCCAAACTCACCTCCAAATCCTCCACCTATCCCACAAATTCCTATTCCTAATCCCGATGATCCAAACATGACCATTCTCAATTCTTGTTTCAATGAACCCGGTCGTAAACAAAATCTCTACTATTAGTTTTGTCAATACTTTGAGTCCTACAAAATCTGGGAAGAACGTATCCCATCTCTTCAAGCCATGCTGACATCAATTTTTATCATCTTCTTACTCTTCATGAGTGGAAATTTGACAAACTCTTTGAGCTTGAACCCATTGTCTACCATCAACTTGTTCGTATATTCTACTCTAATGTTGTTTGAATTAAAAACTGAGAGAAAACCTTAATAATAGGGATTCGATCCTATCTTCTAGGACGATTCTTTCATCTTGACTCGGAATCCATTGCCAAAGCATTAGGATTAGATAATGAAGGGTTAGACAATGAAAAACTTACGGTAGGATCTTAGTATAAGCGAAGGGATAGTGCAAGTGTTCTAGACCTTCATGACCGTTTTCTTCACCTCATGATCTCTTGGTGGTTTCGACCATTCGGAGGCCGTTACTCTACTCTTCGAGCCTTAGATCTATTTTGGCTTCATTGTGTCCAAAATAATCACAAAATTAACCTTCTACAGATTATTTTTGCTGAACTTGTCGAAACCGTAAATCTTGTTCCCAATAAGAAATTGTGTTCTTCTTTAGTTTACGGTTGTATTCTTAGTAATCTGTTTAAGAAGGATGAGCTTGGAGTTGGTCTTGATTTTTCATTTCCCCTCAAAAACCAAATCAATCTATTCTCTTTAACTAAATCAGGATGTAAGATCAACGAAGAAACTGGTCTTTGGGTTCATACCGGTGAGCAACCACATGAAGTTGACGACTCCGACGATGAACCAGAACACCACGAGGAACAAGCACAAGTAGAGGAACAAGCACAGCCAGAGGATCAAATGCCTCTATACTTTCGATCCTTTATGGAGACATTCGATTTCCGATATGCTTCCATGGATTCTCGCTTCACTTCCATAGAATCTCATTTATCCACAATGGGAGCTCAACAATTGGAAATTCTCCGGGAGATGAGCACAAACAACGCTTCTATAAATGAACGCATTGATGCACTCTCACATGAGATGGCCGCTATACGAGCTCATTTTCCTCCTCCCGATCCTCCTACGGATGCTTGATTGTGTGTTATGCTTTAGTACTTTGAACTTAAAGCTTATTGTTTTAACATTTTGAATATTTTGAATTTGTGGATTGATTGACTTTGAATTTGTTTGGATTTATGGATGGTTTGAACTTATATTTCTATATATTCGGTGTGGTTAAATTTATTCATTACTGAATCATTTACATCATGATAGATATATAACCAATTTTGCCATGTCACATTGTTTATGAATATTGGTTATGAAACTAATGGCTAACCTCTCTTTTGATTGTGATATTAGCAGCTTAAGCTTTATATTAATAAATCAATTGGCTTACGTTTTTCAAAATTCTTGTTTAAAACGTTTTTATAGGGTCTTTTTGATTTAACAAAAAGGGGGAGAAAGTGTTACAGTAAGGGGGAGTAGTATTTTTCAAAATCAAAATTCATTTTGAAATTAGAAAATCTTAAAATGTTTTGGTATATCAAAAAGGGGGAGATTGTTGAAAACATTTTGATGTTTCGATATAACAAATTAAATTAAAAGAATTTTAATTTTGAAAATGATTTTTCTAAGCATATTCGATATATTAAATCGAATATCAAAATATTACTCAAAGTATTTCAAAGTTCATTTTAAATCCTTACTAAAGTGTAAAATTAAGTTTTAATCTTAAAATAATTTCAAAAAAATTTTACAAAGTATTTCAAACCGTTTCAAAGCCAAAAATTACAGTTTGTCCCGAGGGAATCGATTCCTCCCGAATGGTTTTGCTCCGAGAAATAACAGTGTGCTCGGAGGGAACCGATTCCTCCCAGGGGGTATCGATTCCCCCCACTATTCAACGGTCGAATATTTGAATTTTACACTTAGGGAACCAATTCCCCATGAGGGGGTACCGATTCCCCCCACGCTCCAAGCAGAAATATTAATTGTTTTCACACTTAAATGGCACCAAAAACTTCATTAATGATCCCCAACGTTCAGAAGTGATTCAAGGTGTATTTAAACAAGCTTAGAAGCCATTGATCAAAAATAAGAAACATCAAGCAACTAGAATCAAGAGAGAATCAAAGAGAAAGCATCAAACCTCAAGTTTGAGCATTTCAAGCCTATTTTTCATTCAATATTCATTTTGCTTTCAAGAACACTACTTGTAATCAATTGTATTCATTCTTGAGTGTTCTTTTCTTTGTTCTAGAATTGTGCAAACAATCTACCTTGTGAGGATTTCCTTGTAAGTTTGCAAATTTGTAATCTTCTCTTTGGGAAATAGTGTTCTCAAGAATTGGGGTATATTCTTGAGGGTGTTGTAAGGTTATCTCTTTGGCCTCAAAAGAAAGAACAAATTAGTGAATTTGTTGGAAAATCCTTAGTGTGGATAGCTAAGGTAGTGGACGTAGACTTTGATTGAGAAATTCGAACCACTCTAAATCGCTGTGCAATTACTTTCAATTTTCTGCAAAAGCTTCCACAAAATTTGAATTGCCAATTCACCCCCTCTTGGCCGATTCCGTCAATCGATTAACTCAACAGAGAGGTACTAATCTTGGGCGCTCTAGGGGTTCTTACCCTTCCCCACGCGTAACCGAGTCTGGAATCCTTAAAAATGAATCTCTGGTTAAATGCAGACCAATTTTCTTCTTTAAATGATTTTTCTAAAATTTGTTTAAAAGTCATTTTTTGGGTATTCGATATACCTAACCAAAAGGTCGATGGTGACTCTAATCTTTTCTGAATTAAATCAATTTTAAAAGTCGATATTCCTCGAAATTTGTGTCACGCGTATATTTTTTGACGTCCCTGGTGAAAAACAGTAACGACCGCTTGGCGACTCTGTTGGATACATGATGAGAGTCAAGCATGACTGGATTATACGTTGTCCGAGTAATTAGAATTTTTATAAATTTAAACCTTTACTTGAATTACGATCCTTTTAATTTCAATTTTCATAATCATACATCATTTTTTACTTTTGTAAATAGTTGTACTAATGTTGGATATCATTGTTTTCATACTTATTAGGGTTTTTGAAAACGATTCTTGTTTTTTGGTCGAAAGGTTTGTGAGTTCTTCCTCACACACGTGGATTTGCATGTCGCAAGCTCTATACCCGATCTTTTCCAATTAAGCGGGAGTGTCGCTAGTTCCCTTCGTAAGCAACCCTCCATACAAGCTAATGAATCACTCTAGGAGTGTATGCCCTTATGATCTTCATGAGCATCCCTCCACATAGACATAAGAAATGTGCTTCCTCGAATTGAACTCAATTTTTTTAAGTATATAATGGATGAGGATTGAGGGTTTGGTAGCCTAAGGGGGCACCGACATTAAGGACAATTCGAGAACCCTTTCCTATAGAGCTAAAACCATGCATATAGTGAACCCTAGACTAATCACCCTAGATAGAGCAACGCTGAACCTCTATCCATCAGTAGGTACCAACATATGTATTCATAAAGGAGGAACGACTCTCAACCTTCACTTTTTTCTTTAATTCCATATAATAAAATTCTTTTTGAATAAAACATGCAAACTAGACATTATGCAATTAGGATTTACTTCTTGAAATGAATCATGTTGGGTAGAAAGCATGTATGGGTAGGATTGCTATGTTAATAAAAGCATGCTCGGGTAGATACCATGATGGAGCATATGTTATATTCGTCTATGAATAACTTTTTATCGATTATTTTACTTGTACTAAATTATTTTTCTCATTTTTTTGTTATTTTTCACATTTTTGCATTGATCATCATCATAGCATAACATGAAGGTATTGATCTACATACGACTCTCTTTAATTTGAAAATTTTCCATAAATAGAGATAAAAGTTTTCAATCAAGTAAGGTGCATACATAGACATACACTGATGGCTAAGGGAAGTCAGAGAATGAGAAAGCTCACTTGAAGATTATGTAAAAAAGTTGACTAATATGACAATGTTCGATACTTGAAAGATGATCTCTTGATCCTAGAAACAATGCATACGATATTTCCACCATTAATCATCAAGGAGTGATGTATGACTCCAGCATCGCAGGGGCATCAATTGAGACAAGTGATATAACGCTTGAGGCATAATTTCAAGGATGAAGCTCCGAGACGAAGTATCAAGCCAATCTAGACCCAGCGTTCAAGAAAAAAGTATGTCTGTCAAATAGGCTATCTTGTAGCATGATGACTTTTATCTATGATAAAAATTATTCTATGATATTCATCGATGAAATCAACACCTTTGGCATTTGCACTCTCATATTTTCATCTTTACAGTTGCATTCACATCTTTACATTTACGTTCGCATCTTTACATCTTTATATTTGCATTCTTATCTTTTCATTTGCACTCTCATCTTTACATCTTTACAGTTGCATTCACATCTTTACATTTACGTTCACATATTTACATCTTTGTATTTGCATTTGTATCTTTGCATCTTTACATTTGTGTTCGCATATTTGTATTTGTACTCTAATATTTGCATTGGATTTTGTATTCGTATTGATGTATTCACATCTCTACACCATACATTGTATAATATTCAAGCATCTCAACATGCATTGATCCTGGAGTCTGGGAGTAACTCGTGGAGAGTCTTACGATAGAAGTTTTTAATATCAATTGAAGCCACCCCATTCATACCTATAGAAGAATTGAGATCAATGGTGGTAATATTAACACCATATATGAAGTTCAAGGCATACCATTGAGATCTATGAAGCACCGAAGAGAAAGGTCCATAATTTAATTAACCTAGGAGCATGAACCTTTAATAACGAAACATTTTGGTGCGAATTAAAAAGAAATTCTTCTCTCTACCGTGAAACCTTATTGCACTGACATTGTCCTGTTGCGTTTCTTTTCTTTGTTTGTATACTCTATAAATAGTTTGATCCTTGAAGTTTTGTCATTTTCTAAGGTTATGAGCAATAAATCAAGTTTTAATCTTGTAATTCTTTGAATATCAAATAAATTAAAGGTTCATTTACTACTTTATTAATTATAGACTTTTGACAGGTGGCAGAATTAGACCTTACGTACCCCATTCAAAACCAAAAGAACCATTACTCAGTTCCTTACCCTAAATAACAATGCTTACTACCAAAAGACTGAACATTGACATCACATTCCTTTGAAATAATAAAGGAATGCTCTTATTCTCTATAAGCACCAAAATCTATACTTTTACCTTCCCAGATAGGGCTAACCTTTCGATAACATCACCTTTTCCAGAATTATGAATTTAATGTCACACATTTCCCTTCCTAAACATAGAACTGATGTTTATTCCTAACCTAAATAAAGCTTGGAGGCAAAAATTACAAGATAGTCGTGTGTACGAGATCCATTCATGCAAGAAATACAAGATAAAGTGTTTTAGATCAAGTTTTTGCAAGGGAATTCAAATAATTAGGGCATACTAGGAGCAAAGTGAAGTATAAATAATGAGAATCATTGAAATAATTCTATCATGCATTAATTGCATTATTTTCGTGTGAGTAGAAGTTAATCTTGAATACTCGTCCCCGTAGTGATACCTATTTTACAAGGACTTTTGTGTATGAGATGATGAAAGACTTTGTTTCATTTATCCCTTCAAAAAAAGGAAAAAGAAAAAATATATCCCTTGTTGTCCTCGTTTGAGCCTATGATATTTTTTTCTGATTCAACCCTAACCAAGAATCACCCTCCATACTGGGGTGCAAGGTAAAGAAATTCTGCTTGCATGAATGAAGACCATCACTCCAGATTTTGTTCAAAGAACAAGCCTATGTGAAATAAAGTGAAATAAAAAGGTTCTGCAAGGTGGACCAAATACAAAGTGCTCGAAGATCAAATCAAGTCGACAACACAGATAGAGTAAAAAAAAACAGAAATAAATGATACAAAAAAGAGAAATATAAAAGAGTATATAAGAGAGGGTAAAAAAACAGAGAAGACATAACAAAGAAGAAAGAAAAAGAAAAAAGAAAGAAAGAGAAAAGAAAACAAAGAAAAGGGGGAAAAAGGGAAGAAAAAAACATATCAAGTACTTAAAGACGAGTGACTCAAGCCACAAGGTTAACCAAGTACAACTATTTCAAGGATCCAGATTCAACAAGAATATCAAGAATGCAACTTAGACAGAGTAAGATTGAAGATGTCAACACAAGTTTACGCTTGGTTCGATCAACCTTAAACACTTTATTAGGCCTATTTATCTATTTCCTTCATAACAGTGAGCCCTGACATATGTTACGTGCCTGAAAAGTCCCTTCTAATCATACATGGATTTCTAAGTGGAGGGACTATCTTCAGATTTTATTCTGCCCCTCAGGGTTAATTTTTATTTACAAAAATGGTTTTCTAAAATCTTTAATGCATGATAGGAAAAATAATAAAGGGGGTTTAAGACGTAATAACATTTTAAAACTAAATGAGGATTCGAGTTGAAAACATAAAAAGATGACTCGGATATAAAGATTATACAGCTGTTGCAGAGTAACTGGTCTTATACATCTCTTGATAAAGCGCCATGCCACCTAAAAGTAATTTCGAGATATGGGAACTGGCGAATATTTCTAGAAGATGAGCATAACGATTACTTTTCATCATCAAGGAAGCAAGCTTTCAACCAAATTAGCCAACCTAAAACACATTACTTCCCCAAATTAACCTAAAACACATTACCTCCCCAATTAACCTGAAACACTCAACCTTCACAAGTCAGCCTAAGCCTTATATCAACATTAATCTTTACACTTGTCAAATGTATATAATTTTTGAAAGATTAAAAGAGAAGTTGACTTATTTGATATTCAATAAACTCTTGTTTTACAATTTGTTTTGATTGTGAGCCTGAAGAAAATTACATAATTTTTAAAACTTATTCATCAACCTTTTTTTCACATTTCTAAAATTGAAAGAGGAAGAAAAATATTTTCAAACAGGACAATCTCAAGTGAAAAGGGTCCTTGAAGCTGGTGAGACCCATTTTGCCTTAATTGGAGAAGAAGAACAAACGATGGCAGAGTAATGAAGACATTTCATAATCTTGAAAGCAAATAGTTTGAGATATCAGAAAGACTGAAGGATATAACTTCTAACACTTCTTTGTGACATTGTCATTAATCCATAAAGAAGCAAATGATCACCTTAGTCGAAAGGGTCGTATATCTTAGCTCATATCAAAGATTCAAGACATTTATGTTAGAAGAATTGATCACTTCTTAATTGTCCATCAGATTGTGGCATAATAAAAAGAAGCCCTTAAACTATTCGATAACATTTCTGTTGAAGTCATATGATTGCTGATTAGTGATACAAGAGTGAGATCATTCGAGATTAAGATTTTGGCACGAAAAGAGCCTGAGTACCCATATTGGGGCATTGCCAAATTTAGATCTTGCTGAGATAACAAGATTTAAATCAAGCATACATGGTGAATGATCCTTACCGTTTGGAGTGCCAAGGGAAAAATATGAGGACAAGAAGAGTTTACCTTGAAATATTTCTTATAGAACCATTGAATTAGAGCCAGAAAGAGGCATCAAGACCATATGCCTGACTGTAAGAGAGCGCTTCTTCTAACACTATAACGAAGAAACCAAAGATAGAAGACAGAAAAGACATGATTGCACAAGATAATCAGATTACTCCTCAGAATATGCAAGCTTAAGTTGACAAGTTTCCAATGAGGTAGGATTCATTCAAGAATGATCACGTGAAAAAAGATTGAGTTCTCCACTTTAAATCCAGAAGAAGAATTGATGATCAATATTTCTGTATACAGGGACATCATGCGTTACATATAAATACATATCTGTTGCATTCACATTTCATACATAAAGACATATTTTATAGATTGTTCAAAGAAAAGAATAGAGCAAAGAAATAACATAATTCAAGCCTCTAATAAAGGGGATTTTGTTCAAAGTGGCTAAGCCTCAAGGATCTAGGAGCCCAATAAAGAAGAATCATTACTTTGATGCAGGGCACGTTACCTAAACAATATGATGTTTTCAAATGAATTTTTAAAGAAGCTAAGCCTGATTTTCAGAGGTTTCTTAATGATTATTTTAAATGAATTTTTAAAGAAGCCAATTCTAATTGTTAGGGGTTCTTAATGATAACTATAAATGGATTTTTAAAGAAGGTAAGCTTATTTTTAGGGGTTTCTTGATGATTACTTCAAATGTTTTTTTAAAGAAGCTAAGCCTAATTTTAGGGGTTTCTTGATGATAACTGTAAATGAATTTTTAAAGAACCTAAGCCTAATTTTTAGGGGTTTCTTGATGATAACTGTAAATAGATTTTTAAAGAAGCTAAGCCTGATTTTCAGGGGTTTCTTGATGAGTACTTCAAATAAATTTTTAAAGAAGTTAAACTTAATTTTTAGGGGTTTCTTGATGATAATTGTATATGAATTTTTAAATAAGCCTTATTTTCAAAGGTTTCTCGATGATAAGTCCTTCAGGCATCCTAACATACAATTGCATTATTCTAGTTATTTACCGTGCATAAATGTTGAAGCCATAAGAAAATCTTCTAAGTTTCTCAAGCATGGAAAATATACAATCGTGTACTTAAGGGTTTTAAAGAAGCAAGTCCTAGAGTTGATTCTATCATCCTCAACAGTCATGTACATTCAATCTTAGCCATCAAGAATTCATCATCATCGGGCATCCTTAATTTACTCCAGAAAACTAATTCTATACTTACTAATGTCATGGCAAATTCATTATACTAATACTATCATGCAATGATTCGGGAAACTTACCTCCCCCAAACTTGAGAGAAGCATTATCCTCAATGCTTAAACACTAAGGAAAATCTAAACTACATGCTATGATATGCAATGCAATGCAAGGTAGCTTGACTTCATACTTGTGGTAGTGCGACAGTCGTGCGACGGGTGCGCTTTCTTAGTTGTGTAGGGCTGAAGTATTGAGAGTCTGATACTGGCACGACAGGGGGAGTACTGGGGCCTTCTGGGACTGGAATGCTGGGGCTCCTTACGCCTAGACACCTCAGTCGACGTCTAATCTTTCTCAAAGGAACTTGCTGCGGCATCTCAGGTTGTTCCTCCTCCATTGGCTCTGCAGGCTGTGGCATTTCAGGGTGTTCTTCCGCCAATGGCTCAACAAGCTGCGGAGGTTCTGGTAAAAATGCAAGCTGGAGCTCTTCTTCTTGATGCTCAGTTGGCGACACAGTGTGGAATGGATCAGGATCAGCTGGTTCTTCCTCATCAGCTGGCTGGTGAGCCTCTTCACTAGCGGGCTGGTGAGCATCTTCAGATGCTTCGACATTTTCAGATGTTTGCAAGAGCTTGAAAGGGAAAACTGGGATGTTGAAATTTGTGTGCAGGAGAATCTCCATGAAAACGTTGGTAAGAAACTCATCTCGGCGCTTGGTATATGCGAAGTAGGTTATCATTTTGTCGGCCAACTGCTCGACTTGTGCTTGAGTGTGCTTGGTGACCTCTTCTAGGGCATCTGGTTTTACTCTGACATTTAGAGTTGCAACAGCACAAAAAGTGTTCTCCTCTTTTTCCTTTCCCTTGGCTTCCTTTAGTCCAAGTAACATAGGAATCTTAGCCTTTGTAAGACCAGCAATGCCAAGCAATATCTCATCAAATTGCTCCTTGGGCACCTTCTTCTTACGGCAGAGAGCCGTAATGAGATTTGGAAATACTAAGGCACTGGCAGGTCGCTTTAGACATGTATGAACTTTTTCCATAATGATTTTGCTTATGTCGATTGAACACCCTACTAAAATGGAGTGCAACAGAAGCATCATTTGATATGAAATGGTTGTGTTGTGGGAAGTCATGAGAAGCTTGTACTTCATGAAGTGATTCCACAATTTTTCCCTCGGCTTTAGCCTCTCTCGGTCCATCGTCCTTCGGCTCATTTGCTGACCATTCCACTGTGTGTTGGGAAGACAAATGTCTTCCAAAATGCCATGGTAAGATTCATTGTCTGCCTCTTTCGTGAAAATGGTGTGGTTATCTACAACATCATGCAACTTAAAATAGCGATTAATAGCAGATGAAGTAAAACGAATGGAAATACCATGAACCACCATGGCATGTTGATTGGTGTAAAATTCCTTTACCAGCGATGCGTTCACATTCTCTAGATGCTTGGCAAAATTTTGCCACTTGTGGTGTACAATATCGAGCACATCACTACCAAGGTCGAGATGGAGATGTTGCAGTCGAACTAGAAGGACGAGATCTCACCATGTGATAACTCCGTAAAAAGACTTAAATTTTAGTCTTTTCACTTAAGTGATTTCTCTTCTAAACAAAGTATGCACTGCATTTTTAGTTGTATTTAGTTACATATAGGTTATGGTGGATAAGTTTTTCCTAGGCAAGATTTATTTGGCTTAACTAATGCTGCTGAGGAGAAGGGGTTGTTTGAGTTATGTTTGTGCAGGAATTCTACAGAGGAAGAACATTTCAGTCGTGGCAATGAAAAGTTGCAAAGGCCAATGGAGCAGATGAGAATGTGAGGAGAAGATTTATCTCACCGAGGCAAGATTTATCTGAAGAAGTCTGAAGCAAATATGGCAAAACTGCCTATGTCACATGCCAGCTGGATGACCTACTTCACGTGTAAGTAAGCCTTGAATATCCTGACAACCACCAGCCGCCTTTCCTTTTTAAGTTTGGGAAATTAATAACGGCTAATTAAGGAAACTCCAAAAGCATGCAAAGCCCTAGGATATTCTCCTTATAATTACCAGCCGTAGCCGCAAAAAGAAAAGGGCAAGGAAGAAAAAAGAAGAGCTTTACCTTAGGCGTGAGCAAGCAACTGCAGTGCTTTCCCTCCGTATACCCCCCAGTCTTCCTTGGTGTCCTCCATAGCCAGACGATAGCAGAGCGGTGATCAGGCCTCGAGAGAGGGTGATCACCAAGGTAGGCGTGATACTGATCAGGATTGTCGCGATTGAGGCCCCGATTTTGGGATTCGTTCTTCCTTTGTTCTTAAACTCTTATTTTATTTGGGTTTGTATTAAACAGTTTAATCTTGGATGATCTTCGATAACACCATGAATGCTTTACTTGGTGTTAAACTTTGTTTTGCCTGAATAATATTTTATGTTTATGAACGATGAATTATGTTTTCTTATGACTGTTTTGCTCATAGTTTAAATATTTTGCCTTAACACTGTAAGAGCATCAATATATCGCTTGGGTTTTCGATAAAACATGTCTGGGCATTGTAAGAGCATCGAGAGATAGCCTTTTGTCTAGAAAGTGATTCTTGAATTCGAGAGAATTAAGAGAGATCAACGTGAGCAAAGGAATGAATCTGGGATGGTGAAGTTCTAACTTGTATACCTTAGAGATAAGGAGTGAGTTTCAAACGACCAAAAGGGATAAAGGCTAGTAGGTTAAGACAACGTCTATAGTTAACGTCGAGAGGTATTGCAATAACAACCGTCTAAGAATACCTAGTAATCCTGTTGGGCAATTTAGTGAGTCATAATAATTCATTATGCGCTTAAAATAATTGTTGCCGAGCCAATGGTTTAGCATCAGTGCTCTGTGACACGTCTGAATATGTGAGGTTGTTTGCATTAAATTTAATCCAATACTTGTTTTGTTTTGCTTTATCTGTCTGCATATTTTCTTTGTCTCGACCACACTTGTCTGAAATCATTGAATCATTATTCTTAGCTCCTTAATATTAGTTCTTAGCTTTAATACTTAGTAGGATTAATTTGTGGCATTAGCTCTAGTTGTGGTGAAAAGATATTTCTAATTCAATCCCTGTGGAGACGATACTCACTCACTACTATATTTCTTGCTTCGATTGTGTATACTTGTATAGATTAGCTTGCCTTAGCATATACATTCACAAGCAATCATGTTTTTGGCGCCGTTGCCGGGGATTGGCAACTGACGAAATTTCCAGCCATAACAAGTTCTTTGTGTCACTTTATAATTATTTAGTCTAACGTAGTTTATTATTTTGTTTTATAGGTTGTTATTATTGCATGACCTTGAGATCTACTAGTAAACCTTTGGAACCATTCAACCCAAAGTTGAGCAATCGTTCAGACAAAGGTTGCGTACCCAAAGAACTAGAGAACAATTGAATCAAATGAAAAACGACATGGGAGATTTAGGAGATCAAGTTGCAAAACCAAGAGCGATACGAGATCATTTGAACCCAATTCTCGATAACTTCAATCCTGACATAGTGGTACTTGAGATACAAGCCACTCATTTTGAACTCAAATCGGTGATGTTTAATATGCTGAACTCTATCGGCCAATTTGGTGGTATACCCAATGAAGACGCTAGACAACATGTGCGTGCTTTCCTTGAAGTATGTGATTCATTTAGACAACAAGAAGTACATGAAGATGTGCTCAAACGAAAGTTTTTTTCCTTACTCCTTACGTGATAGAGCAAGAGCTTGGCTCAGAGGAGTTCCTTCCAGATCAATGGAGTCATTGACAGATTTATGCAAGAGTTTCCTACTCCGATATAATCCGCCCAATATGAATACACAGCTTCGGAATGACATTGCGACTTTTCGCCAAGGTGATGATGAATCAATGTACAAATGTTCGGACATGTATAAAAGTTTACTTCGTAAATGTGTTAATCATGTATTTCATGATTGGACGCAAGTGGTGATGTTTTATAATGGAGTTAATGCACCAACTCGAATGATGTTAGATGCCTCAGCATCACCCGAGGAAGCTTTTGACATCCTCGACAGGATAACAAATAATGACTATCAATTTCCAAGTGTAAGATTGGGAACCGACAGAAAAACCTCTGGAACATATGAATTAGAAAGTAAAGATTCGGTAGAAGCCCAACTTTCTGCCATAACCAATATGTTGAAAAATTTACAATGTCCTAATGAGGTAAGAGAAGTCAAGGCGACCAATAATGTGTGCCTCTTCTGTCAAGATAACCATCATGAGAGTGAATGTCCTGAAAATCATGAGTCAACTAATTTTATAGGCAACTACAACCGGAACAACAATAATCCCTATTCGAAATCGTACAACCCTGGTTGGAGACATCACCCAAATTTTTCGTGGAATAATCAAGGGAACAACAATAATCAAGCCACAAATTATAGGCCACAACAAAATAATTCTGACCATCAGCATATTCATAATCAACATCAACAGCCCTGGAAGAACAACAAAGGTATAGCTTCTTCCTCTAACACTCATTCCAATACTAACTCCTTGGAATTATCCTTGTAGGAATTCATTACCTCGACAAAAGATTTCATGGCGTCTACAAAAACCTTGATGCACGAACATTCTGCAACAATCAAAAATCAAGGAAATTTATTACAAAGTCAGGCAACACTTTTGCAAAGCCATAGTTCATCTCTCAGAGCATTGGAGAATCAAGTGGGATAGATTGCCACGACATTACATTCTTGTCCACACAGAAATCTCCCTAGTGATACTGAAGTCACTAAGCATCATGGGAAGGAGCAATGCAATGTACTTATGCTAAGGAGTGGAAAACAAGTTGATCAAGATGACAAGTTTGGGGGAGAACAACTAAAAAATTCTCACCAAGGCGTAACACAATCGGATGAGAAATCTGAGAATGTTGAACAAGAGAAAGCGCATGAAGAGAAGGAAAGAAGTGAAAGCTCAGAAAAGCATCAATCGAATAACATGAAATTCATGGTCAAGGCCAGCGATTTCCCTACACCATCAGTAGTCGATGTGAGACCTCCACCACCGTTCCCTCAACGGTTGAAGAAACATGATGATGACATCCAATTCAAGAAATTCGTTGATGTTCTGGACCAATTATGTATCAATGTGCCCCTACTCGAAGCCATCGAGCAAATGCCTTCCTATGCCAAGTATCTGAAGGAAATTGTTACAAAGAAAAGGAAGGTAGAACGTGTCTCCACGACAACAGAAATCTGCTCGGTAGTGAGCAAACTCCCACCAAAGCAAAAAGACCCTGGCAGCTTTGTAATACCATGTTCCATTGATAATGATTTCATCGGACGAGCTCTCATTGACTTGGGATCAAGTGTAAACTTGATACCAAAGTCGATATTCATGAAACTAGACGAGTATCACGTCCATCCCACCTCGGTCATTCTACAGTTGACTGATCGGTCTTATGTGCGACCCGAGGGCAGAATTGAAGATGTCATAGTAAAGGTAGATAAATTCGTATTTCCAGTGGATTTTCTCATTCTGGATTGCGAAGCTGATGAAAACACACCAATCATTCTTGGACGCCCATTCTTAGCCACAGGCAGAATCCTAATAGACTGTGAAAAGGGAGAATTCACCATGAGAGTTGGCAAACAAAGTGTTACGATCAATGTATTCAACTCTATGAAATACGTAGACGATCCAGAGGAATGCCAATGCATTAATAATATTGAAGAAAAGGCAATCCTGAGACGAGGTGAATCCCTAAGGCTCGATGAGTACATCAAGTACTATGAACCTACAACCAAAATACATGAAGCAGAAAACTTTGGCCCTGACAAAATATTTTCAAAAGACGGTTCTGACAACGAAAATCTGCACACTGAACACCCTGAAAGCGATACCAAGGCAAGATACGAAGGAAAGACAAAGGATCAATTGAGATTTCTTCATAGGTCAGGTATGAAATTCGAACCTTTAGATTAGGATGAAGTTAAATCTCAAGAGTCATCTTCACAACATGCACCCAAATTAGAGCTTAAGACTTTACCATCACATTTGAAATATGCTTATCTAGGAGTTGATGAAACTTTACCAGTGATAATCTCTGCCAACCTAACCTCCGAAAAAGAGAAGAGTTTGTTGAATGTTTTGTCACAGCACAGAAAAGCTATAGGATGGACTATCACAGACTTGAAAGGAATCAGTCCAACCATATGCATGCACAAAATCAATCTTAAAGATAGCTACATCACCTCGGTGTAACCCGAAAGATGACTCAACCCAATCATAAAGAAGGTAGTCATGAAGGAAATAATAAAATGGCAGGATGCAAGAGTGATTTATCATATATCGATAGTTCATGGGTTAGCCCAGTCCAATGCGTACCAAAGAAAGGTGGTGTAACCGTGGTTAAAAGCGAGCATGATGAGTTACTCACCACGAGAACAATCACGGGCTGGCGTATATGCATGGATTATAGGAAGCTCAACAAAGCCACAAAGAAGGATAATTTTCCCCTCCATTTCATCGATCAAATGTTGGATAGATTAGCGGGAAAGATATTTTATTGCTTTCTCGATGGATACTCGGGGTATAACCAAATTTCCATAGCACCCGAAGACCAAGAGAAAACAACGTTCACATGCCCGTATGGTACCTATGCATTTAGATGAATGTCGTTTGGACTGTGTAACGCTCCAGCTATATTCCAACGATGCATGATGGCAATCTTTTCAGATATGGTGGAAGAGTGCATGAAAATATTTATGGACTACTTCTCCGTTTCGGGTGATGACTTTGACAGATGCCTCAACAAATTATCCAAGGTGTTGAAACGTTGTGAAGAAGCCAACCTAGTACTGAATTGGGAAAAATTCCATTTTATGGTAACTGAAGGAATAGTGTCGGGACACAAAATTTCATGCCATGGCATCGAATTCGACAAAGCCAAGGTGGGTGCAATTGAAAATCTTCCCCCACCTACTAATGTGCGAGGTGTACGCAGTTTCCTTGGACATGCAAGATTCCATAGGCGGTTCATAAAAGACTTTTCTCTAATCTCTAAACCCTTATATCTTTTGCTTCAACAAAATCATCCATTTGAGCTTACTAATGATTGTTTGAATGCCTTCACAGATTTGAAGAAAAAGCTTTTAGCAGCGCCAATAGTTATCCCACCAGACTGGAACGAACCATTTGAGCTTATATGCGACTCTAGTGACTATGCAGTCGGAGCAGTACTAGGGTAACGAAAAGTAAATTTTTTCATGTTATCTACTATGCAAGCCGAACACTTAATGATGCTCAAGTGAACTATACCACCACTGAAAAGGAACTCTTAGCAGTAGTATTTACATTCGATAAGTTTAGGCCATATCTAATAGGCACTAAGGTAATTGTGCACACAGATCACTCAGTTATTAAATATCTGATTAATGAAAAAGAGGCAAAGCATAGACTAATTCGGTGGATTTTATTACTGCAAGAATTTAATTTAGAGATCAATGATAGAAAAGGTATAGAAAATCAAGTGGCAGACCATTTGTCTAGGCTAGATAACAAACCTGATTGTCCTGACATCACAGATATTAAAGAGGATTTCCCTGATGAGAAAATATTTTTTGTCACGGTTGCAGCGTGGTATGCTGACATCGTTAATTTCTTGTTAGTGGTATTATTCCTCTTGATTTATCTAGCCAGGGCAAACAAAAATTTTGACATGATGTGCAACATTACTACTGGGATGAACCATTTCTATTCAAGCAGTACGAAGACCAAAAAATCCGAAGGTGTATTCCAGAAGAAGAGCAGCAAGATATCCTACTCTAATGCCACTCGTCACCATATAGTGGGTTTTTTGGTTAGATGAGAACAACAACAAAAGTGCTTCAGTCGAGATTTTATTGACCAACCCTATTCAAAGACGTGCATGACTTCTACAAGTCATGTGATAGATGTTAACATACAAGAAACATCTTGAAACGACATGAGATGCCATGGTAAAACATTCTGGAGATCGAACTTTTCGACGTATGGGGCATAGATTTCATGGGACCTTTTCCAACATCATTTGGAGATATGTACATTCTCTTGGCAGTGGATTACATATCAAAATGGGTTGAAGCCTTTGCAACACCTAAGAACGATTCCAAGACGGTGTTGAAGTTTTTGCACAAAAATATATTCACCCGCTTTGGAACACCATGAGCTCTCATTAGCGATGAAGGGACACATTTTGATAATAAATTGATTGCCAAGGCACTGAAAAGATATAGAATTGCTATGGCGTATCACCCTCAGACGAATGGACAAGCTGAAGTATCTAACTGAGAAATCAAGCAGATCCTCGAAAAAGTGGTCAACCCAAGTGGAAAATATTGGTCGCCGAAGCTATGTGAAGCACTATGGGCTTATCGCACAACATTCAAGACACCGCTGGAAATGTCCCCGTTCAAGCTAGTCTATGGAAAGGAATGTCATCTAGTAGTTGAACTCGAACACAAAGCTTATTGGGCTATCAAAAAGATAAACATGGATGCTCAGCTTGGTGGAGAAAGAAGACTATTGGAAATGAACGAGATGAATGAATTTAGAGCACATGCATACGAGAATGCCTGCCTTTACAAGGAGAAAACAAAAGGATGGCATGACAGAAAAATATTACCGATTCAATTTTATTCTGGACAATAAGTACTGCTCCACAATTCATGCCTTAAGTTATTCCCAGACAAGCTAAAATCACGATGGTCAGGACCATTCATCGTACACCAAGTCCATGACAACGGAGCAATTGAAATTCAGAACCAAAATGATGGTTCCATCTTCAAAGTGAACGGGCAGAGACTCAAGGAGTACCAAGGAGCCCTAGTCATGCGCGACAATTCGACATCGTAGGCAAATGATCCCCAAGAGTTTGCTTTTCTTAATTGAGCAAATATTAGTTACATAGGCAACGAAAATCTTAATTCTGTACATAAATAAGTCAAGTTATTTTATGCTTTAATCCATTTTATTTTATTATTTTCTTCTTTCATATTGTAGGCGAGCAAGGAGCATGTGACAACATGGGGAGTTGAAGCATGCATGAAGAAGAAAAAAAAAGCCCTAGGGTATGTGATTTGGCGGCAGAATAAAGAGGGAAAGAAATCCTTTCTTCCCCTTTATGTCTTATCAAATATTTCTCTTTTAATGAGAAATCTTTTCCCCACTGTGTAAAGACCAAAATACCCCAAAACCACTAATCAATTTCCAAGAAAAACTACCCACTCTTCTTCATCTTCATCGTGTTTTCTTCTTTCTTTACAAACCATAAAATGATTTTCTTTCTCTCAAAATACCTCCCCATCGCCACCACTAAAATTAGCTAAGAAAAATAGTGAGATCAAGATCAGCCCCAACCCCAGACAGAGTTTCGAACGTTTCCAAACAGTCGAAGCAGAGGCACGCTTCAAAACCATTCAACAATACCAAGTCTATTTGGAAGATGGATTCCTTTTTCCAGCCAACGGAGAAGAGCAGGTTGGCCCTGAGGTGATGGACGTCATAAAGAAGCATAACTGGGAGAAGTTTAATTGTAATCCTAACGCCGTAGCACCAGCAATGGTAAGGGAGTTCTATGCCCACCTCGCGGACACCTCCAACCATACGGTATATGTTCAAGGAAAACTCATTTGCTTTTTCCCCTCTGTACTTAACAAATACTTTAAGTTAGAGAAAGTGGATGATCAGTATAAGAGATTTGTGGTCGAGGCAGATCAAGAAACGTACAGTGGAGTTCTAAAGGATTTATGTTTTGTGTGGGCCAAGTTCGAAGGGAATGCCCTCACAAGAAAGTAAGTAGATCACCGAGCCCTCAAACCACACGTGAAATTATAGAACCATTTTCTTAAAAGCAAGCTGATTCCAATATCCCATAGCACCACTGTCCTCGTCAAGCGGCTGAAGCTGTTGCACTCGATCATATATGGTAGGACGATCGATGTGGGCAAAATAATCTTTGAGCAGATCCATGAATATGCCAAGAAGAACTGTAGTAACCTATTGTTCCCAAACCATATAACTGCGCTGTTCATAAAGAAAAAGGTTCCTGATGAACCATTTGAAGACTTCATCAAACCCAAGGAGGGTATTACAAAGAAAAAGGTCCCTGAGTTGATGAGTTTCAATGATGACGACCCAAGAGGGTCTGGAGCGAGGAGCAAAATTGGTTATCGCGGCTAGAATGGCCGTTGTGGTCACGCACACGCGTGAGACGCGTGAAAAGATCGGGCGCCTGGATGACCACATGAAAATTTACTTTGAATACGCCAAGGCAAGGGATATGCAACTCAACGCCTTCATCAAGGAGTTACTCCCAACCACAATGATCAGATTGCCAACCTTCCCCAGTGTCATCCTTAACTACAATACGGGCGGCATCACATTCCATGCATCGACATCTTATGTCCCTCCAGACGTTCTACCAGATGTGTCCACCGATGTGCCACCATTGACAACACATGTCCTACACGTACCAGAAGAAAGCCATGGTGACACCGAGGAGTTCCTCATCATTCTCCACCACCGAAAGCATCAGTGATACTCCACCCCACTTCTTCACTGATAAAGATTTCACGCCAGCACCGAAGCAGCCTAAGAAGGATCCTATTCCATCCCCATTTCGATCAACACCACCAGCCCCAACAACAACTCCTAGTCCACCACCAGTTCCAGCACATCCGACTCCCGCGACCGAGCAGTCCAATCCAGCCTGAGCTTCGACCAGCAATAAGCAATACAAGAGAAAGGCGGGGCGTATACTTCAACCGTCTCATTTTCAGCCAGAAGCAATAGACTCGGGATTTGAGAGCCCTTCCCCTCCCAAACGCCGCAGCACGAGGGCGTCCAATCAAGCCACACCACCACAATAAGTTTTTATAGTTTTTGTAGTTTTCGTTTTTTTTCGTATTTGCATATAACAATATTTAGTGTAGTTTTCAAGCATTGAGGATAATTCATCCCTCAAGTTTGGGGAAAGTATTGTCCATTCTCTCATACTTTGTTAAATATTAATTGATGTTAATTAGTTGAAAATTTTGGTTGTCATGACATAAGTAGGTTAGGATTATTGTTAGGAATGAATTAGGGATGCCCAATGATGAATGCAAAATTTTATTACCTAGGCTAGAATTATTGTAAAGACTGTCTGAAGAAGAGAACCAACCCTAGGCTTAATCATTTGAAACTTATAAACACGATTGTAGGTTGTCTTTGCTCTAGGTAATTTGTAAAATTTTTAGGAAATAACTTTCTAATTGCTGAGACTTCAATAATATTCTAAGGGTAAGGTAAAAACTCTCTAGTGTTTAAAAACTTGAAAACTCAAAAAATAAAAAAGGACACTCCTATGTGCAAAGGCATGAATAATAAAAACTCCAAAAGAAATTAAGAGTAGCCAAGGCATATGAGTGAATGAAAGTAGTCACAGGATGACTCTGCCCGACTAGCTTGGAGGTGGAAGGTATGCTCCCTTTCACCTATAGTGTGGAACGGTAGTTGCGATGAGCTCACTCCCCTATATAAAAAAAGTGTGAATAAAGAGAATAAAAGTTGATAAATAACTAGGAGTATAAACTAAGCCTGATGAATAATTTGTTACCTTGACAACCTAGAAGTGCTTACTTTAAGTTTTCTAATTACCTCTATGCATAGACTGGTTACAATCACGCACACACAATAGCAAAGGATCCTGACTAAGGAAGGGAT
The DNA here is from genome assembly GCF_006381635.1 of Hibiscus syriacus. NCBI lineage: Eukaryota > Viridiplantae > Streptophyta > Magnoliopsida > Malvales > Malvaceae > Hibiscus > Hibiscus syriacus. The sequence continues at coordinate 2,248,764 of NW_024062608.1, forward strand.
TTGACTAATATGATTGTCGAACATGTTGAGGCCACATATTTTTACTGAGGGATGAAATCTCAAACCTGATGATGTTCTTGATACTGCTTTGCCATGGCAATTTTGATTTTCTTCTAGCTATTATCCATTACTTGAGGACAAACAATAGCTTAAGTTTGAGGGTGTGATAACTCCGTAAAAAGACTTAAATTCTAGTCTTTTCACTTAAGTGATTGCTCGTCTAAACAAAGTATGCACTGTATTTTTAGTTGCATTTAGTTACATATAGGTTGTGGTGGATAAGTTTAGCCTAGGCAAGATTTATTTGGCTTAACTGATGCTGTTGAGGAGAAGGGGTTGTTTGAGTTGTGTTTGTGCATGAATTCTACATAGGAATAACATTTCAGTCGTGACAATGAAAAGTTGCAAAGGCTAATGGAGCATATGAGAACGTGAGGAGCATATTTATCTCACCGAGGCAAGATTTATCTGAAGAATTCTGAAGCAAATGTGGCGAAGCCGCCTATGTCACATGCCACCTGGATGACATGCTTCACGTGCAAGCAAGCCTTGAATATCCTGACAATCGCTAGCCACCTTTCCTTTTTATGTTTGGGAAATTAATAACGGCTAATTAAGGAAACTCCAAAAGCATGCAAAGCCCTAGGAGATTCTCCTTATAATTACCAGCTGTAGCTGCAAAAACAAAATGGCAAGGAAGAAGAAAGAATAGCTTTACCTTAGGCGTGAGCAACCAACTGCAGTGCTTTCCCTCCATCTACCCCCCAGTCTTCCTTGGTGTCCTCCATAGCTAGACGATAGTAGAGCGGTGACCAGGCCTCGAGAGAGGGTAAATCACTCTAGCGTCAAGCCACTTGATAATTTCTTTCATCACAACTTTCTTCATGACTGGGTTTAATCTTCGTTGTAGTTTTATGGATTTACCATGACATTCTTCCAACAAGATTTTGTGCATGTAAATGGTTGGGTTTATTCCCTTCAGATCCACCATCGTCCATCCTAACGCTCTCTTGTGCTGTGACAAAACACTTAGTAAACTACATTCTTGGTTAGGAGTAAGGGTAGAGGAAATAATCACATGTAAAGTTTCATTACTACCCAGATAAGTATATTTAAGATGTTGTGGCAAATTCTTAAGCTCTAGGGTAGGAGCATGCTGTAAAGAGGGCTTAGGAGGAACAAACTATTCGAAATTAAGAGATTTAAAGCACCTACCTAGGCTAGCTATGAGAAAGCTAGACTGCTGCTCCTCGAAAGAAAATACATTAGGCTCTTCGGTCTTTAAGTCTTCAAATAGCCTCTCATCAGTTTCCAGCTGAATGCAAATGTCATGGTAAAATTGATATGCCTCTCTTGTTATAAATGAATCTACTTCAAAAATGATCTGGCATTCTTCAAAATCATCCATGTTTTTGAGCGATCAGAAGCCATTCATAGTGACACATTGGTCTACCACTATCATGGTCAACTCACCTTTCTCGCAATCGATAAGAATGTGACCAGTAGCTAGGAAGGGTCTCCCCAATATTATGGGTGATGTGGCATTGACCTCACAGTCCAGAAACAGAAAGTCGACTGGAAAGACGAACTTGTCAACCCGCACAATTACATATTTGATTCACCCTTCGGGACAAATATGTGAATGATCAGCTAATTTCAAGATGACAGATGTGGGTCTCACATTTCCTATTCCAAGCTTCATGAAAATTGACTTAGGCATCAAGTTCACACTTGAGCCGACTTCACAGAGTATCTTTCTAACATATTTGTCTCCTATTGAACATGGAATGATAAAACTCTTGGATCATGTCTCTTTGGTGGCAGCTTCCTTAAGGAAGAGCAATATTATTTTGCAGTGGCAATTGTCTCGTACTGCTCAACCTTTATTTTCTTGGTAACAATCTCCTTGAGGAATTTAGCATAAGTCGGCATTTGTTCCATAGCTTCCATAAAAGAAACATTGATTTGAAGTTGACTTAGAATGTTAACAAGCGTTTTGAATTGAATATCCTCGTTATGTTTCTTCAGTCTTTGTGGGAAAGGAGGTGGGGATTCGACTTCTTGTACTGACGTAGAGGGAAAAATATTTGCCTTGGCATTTTTGTTTGCTCCCTCAGTTACTTTACTTGATGAACCCTCATCCTTATCCTCTTCCACTGTGTTTCTTCTAGCAATTCTTGCTCAGTTTGCACGGCTTTAGGGGGTGAATCATTCTTCAGTCTTCCCCTAAACTTGTCTTAAACATTGATTTGGGTACCACTCCATAGAGTTAGCACACTACATTGTTCTTTACCATGAGATTTTGTGACTTCAGTGTCACTCGGCAGATGTCCTGGTCGACGTTCTTGTAATGCCACAATAATTTGACCAACATGACCCTCCAATGCACTCAGCGATGAACTGTGGCTCTGAAGCATGGCTCCTTGGTTTTTTATGGAGGTTGCATGGTCTTGCAAAATTGTCTTCGTAGTTGTTATGAACAATTGCATTGTGGCTTCCAAAGAACTTGTATTAGATGAAGATGGCCCTCCATTATTAGAATTATGCCATGGTATATTCATTTAAAAACCTTAGGAGTTATTGAAATGCTACTGCCAAAATGGTTGATTAGCATTGTTGGTTCCTTGATTTCCCCATGAATAGTTTGGATGTTGATGCCATCCAGGAGTATATGTGTTAGAATAGGGGTTGTTGTTACCTCGATTATAGTTTCCCACATAGTTGATGGATTCTTGATTGGTCGGGCACTCACTTTCATGGTGATTGTCATGGCATAATAAACATGCAGAATTGGCTTCCTTTACTTCTCTCACCTCACTTGACCTTTGCAAATTCTTCAGCATATTGGTTATAGCAGCAAGTTGGGCGGACACCGTATCCTTAGCATCTAGCTCGAATTCTCCATGTGATTTTCATCCAAGTCCAAGCCTTGTAGATGGAAATTGATAATCGTTGTTGGTAATCATATCCAAAATATCAAATACCTCTACAGGTGATTTTTCAAGTAATGTCCCATTTGCCGAGGCATATAGCATCATCCTCATGGGCGCATTAACTCCATTATAGAATATCACCACTTGCGTCAAATCTTGAAAACCATGATTTAAACATTTTCGAAGCAATCCTTTATATCGATCCTAGCATTCATACATTGATTCGTCATCATCTTGATGAAATGAAGCGATGTCGTTCCTCAGTTGAGTGTTCATGTTCGAAGGATTATACCGTAGATTTTTTTTTGCATAGATCAGTCTGAGACTCCATTGAACCCGCTGGAACGCCACTCAACCAAGCCCTTGCTCAGTCACGCAGAGAATATGGAAATAACTTTAACTTTAATACATCTTCGTGCACTCTTTGTTGACGAAAAGAATCACACACCTCCAAGAAGTTATGAATATGTTGTCTGGCATCTTCATTTAACATGCCCCCAAATTTCCCTATGAAATTTAGCATATTGAACATGACAGGTTTAAGCTCGAAATGGGCTGCCTGAATCTCTGGTGCTACAATTCTAGGATTTAAGCCATCTAAAATAGGGTCTAAGTGATCACGAATGGTATGAGGTTTAACTACATTCCCAGTATTTAGATTTGCCTCGATATTCTAATCTTCCTCATGAAGATTGCCTTGATTTCTGATTTGATACATATTTACACGTTGAACACGTATTCTTTGCCTAAAAAACCTCTCAATCTCAGGTTCAACTGGTTCTAATGGCTCGTTAGAGTGTCTTCTGGTCATACACAAAGAAAAACCTGAAAACAATAAAGAAAATAAAAAGTAAAACTATATAAAAAATAAACAAGTATAATATAAATGCTATGACAAAACAAATTAACTTCCAGTTGTCAATCCCTGGCAACGGTGCTAAAAACTTGTCCGCCTATTTGTGAGTACTATATATGGATGCATAATTATGTGCATGTATACACAATCGAACAAGTAATACAGTGATGAGCGAGTATCGTATCCACAGGGATTGGAGGAAATTGATAAGTTCAATCAAAGAACTTTACTCTGTCACCTAAGTAAAGTTAGTGATGGTATGTACATATGAGAATGTTGTAGCAAAATAAAATGGATGTTGTGGAAATGGAATGATGGTAATATGATAGTAAATGGAGATGTCGTGGCAAAGTGAATGGAAATGTCCTGACAAATTAAATAGTGTTGAGTGCAAACAAATGGAAATGTAAAGGCAAAATAAAATGTAAATATAGAATTTGATTACTAGGACTTTAACTTCCTCAAACGACAAGCTGCTACGTGAATGAGTTATAGGAGTCACTTAGGAAAATTTAAGTCTACTTCTTAGAATGGTCTTACTTCTATGACTTATCTTCCCGACAGAGTTTACTAGGGTGACCTATGCTATCTCTAGTTAAGGGACTCGACAGATTGAATATGCCTTGGCAAAACCGGTTGGCGTTAGCCCCTACAGTGATCCTATTGGTCCAGATAACAGGATATGTCTCGACAATAAATTTTTACGATAGTATTAACATCTAACCTATCATTAATGCATATCTTCTTTTAGTCGTATGAAATCTTAGCCTTATCTCAAAGGTGGATTAGGCCTAGTTACTATCTAGAACCCTTTCCTTATATGGTTCATCCCTAGTTTCTCTCGAACACTAAGTAATCTCCTAAGGAATGACTACTCTCATAGCTCCTACAACTTTAAGGCACTAAGCTCCATAAACAAAACAAATAATAACATATAAAAACAATCATTCATTAAATCAAATCTTAAATATCCAAAATGAACTCCCCCCAAATAGGATGAGTTCATGGTGGGGTTCAAATATATCAAGCACAAAGCAAGTAAATATGTTCCTTACAACCCAAATGATAAATAATGAAAGCAAAGAGCAAAGGGAAGGAGAAAAAGCCTTTGACGTGCACTGTCGGAGCTTCCATCAACCACCACGGACTGTCCCAGCGAACTACCTCCTCTCAGACGCCTAGAACGCCACTCCCTCTAGCTTGTCAACGGAGGAATGCCACGACAAATAGGAATGATGAAGAACTTTTTCTTTGAACTTTTGGCTCTTGGCAGCATCTGTAAAGTCTTTTTTCCATTGTGGCTTCATCATCTATTTATAGGGGGAGATTTAATATAGGAATTTGTGTTGAAATTCCTAGCATACCCCAAATAATGCTTTATTCACGTAAGGGTCGGCAGAGCTGGCAGTGGTCCCCCTGGGAAGTTAGCAATGGTCCAGCTTGGGTGGCTGACTGAGTACTCGACACGATCAGTAGTAGTAGGTAGAGGCCCAACAGAATCAGTAGAGCAGGGCCTGTCCAGGAGGATTAGCTACAACAGCGCTGGTCCCCTCAAAACAGGTGTCTCCCACGCGTAGAGGTCACATGAAGATAGGGATATCTGGCTTTGAAAATATCTTCTTTTGTTTTGATCGCTCTCAAAATGCCAACTAGTTGAACATTTGCATTCTTCTCAGCAGTCTCCTTATGTCCCGACATTTCCCTTTTTCTTTTCCTTGCTCTCAAATCCTGCACATCACCAAACAAACACCTTCCCCATAAAGCAACACTGATTACAAAATAAAATATCGCGGCAAACAGAATTCCATCACATGCAACTATATGCTCCTAAATGCATCTATATGATTCTAAATGGGCTCTTAGGCAGTCAATAACTTAAGTGAAAAGGTCCCAAATATGACCTTTTTACGGAGTTATCAATAACTGTAAATCAATTTTTAAATAAGCCAATTTTATTTTCAAAGGTTTCTCGATGATAAGTCATTCAGGCATCTTAATATACAATTGCATTATTCTAGTGATTTGCCATGCATAAATGTCGAAGCCACAAGAAATGATGAATACTTCATGTACCAGTAGTTATGATGTTGAGACAATGTTGAGTTCATAAGGGGTTTCTATAAATTCTAATTTCACCCATTTTTAAGGTCATGTTCTGTCAACTCCAAGATTAAAAGTGGATAATCGGGAAGTTCTCTTTCCGCTAAATGGGTGATAGAACTTTGAAAATATCAATACAAAGCTTGGAGGGTTGAATTCGATGTTACCAATTAAGCAAATACCTTCAATTCTGGTTGTTTATAAGGTTCCAACTACATCATTGTCATGGATGTATTGTAAGACTTGCCAGGGAACGTGAATGTTCTGCCAATTTATGCAGTGGTCAATTCTAGATAGTGGCTATTGATTTTTCGTCAAAAGATAGCTGCGAGTACACAGTATCCAAAGCTTAAAATAATGGATTCTATTTTCAAAACTTTCTGGCAAAGATGAAAGCTCTATTAGATTTCTAAAAAAGGTAGTGTTGTCTTGCGTCATTAGTTAACGAAATTGCGTCCAACATAACTGGTTTTTAATTCTTGTTAATTCACATAGCAAGATGACATCTTTTTTAAATAAAATCGAGTAAATTAAATCTTTCATCGAATCAAATATTTTAAAATAAAATTCACTCAGTCTAAAAAATATAGAAATGAAAAGGATCGTAATTTAAATTTTGAGTTCAAATTTGTAAAATTTCATCATTTCCGACAACGTATAATCGAGAGGTACCAATCTTGGGTGTTGTGGGGGAGCTTGCCTTTCCCCACGCATAACTGACCCTCGAATCCTTAAAAATGATTCTCTGGTTAAATGCAGACAAATTTTAGTCTTTAAATAATTTTTCTAAAATTCTTTTAAAAGTTATTTTCTGGGTATTCAGCCTACATAACCAAAAGGTCGATGGCGACTCTAATATTTTCTGAATTAACTCGATTTTAAAAATTGACATTCCTCGAAAATCATGTCGTAAGTTTATTTTTGACGTCTGGAATAAAAACAGTGTCGACAATACCCTAGTATAAGGTCTTTTGCAAGTGTGTGTATGATCATATCTAATTTATGGTTAGTCATGTCAGAAAAATTCTAAGGAAGTATACTATTATGCCATAGCATATGTTAAAGTTTATTATTCTCATTTCCTTAAAATTTAACATGACTATTTCTTTTGCACGGCTACGAGGGGAGTCAACCTATCACAACTACCATCCCACACTCTAGATGAATGGGAGCATACCTTCCATCACTGAGCTAGTCAGGTAGAGTCATCTCGGGACTACTTTCATTCACTCGTATGCCATGGCTGCCATTTATTAAAATGCAGTATCCAGGCAATGCCATGGCAAAGAGGAGTGTCTCTCTAAAGTTATACTGAAGTATTTATTTGTAATTAAACACAATTCACAAACACAAGGGAGTTTAATTTAAGCCATTAAGTTCATTCTCATTAAAACATACTAAGGCATTCATGTTTTCTTTCCTAAAAATTTTCTAAAATTCCTAATCATAGAGAGCATACAATCGTGTAACGGTTAGAAACACAAACAACCAAGTCCTAGAGAAAATCATATCCAACTCCAAAATCATGTACATTCATTTCATATTAACCATAAGAATTCATCATCATCGGGAATCATCAACTTATTCCAACGAGCTATCCTATTTCTTACTAATGCCATTGAAAGTTAACTCTGTTAACACTATCATGAAAATGACCTACTAAGAACACTACCTCCTTCAAACTTGAGAGATGCATTATCTTCAATGCAATAAGAAAACTAAGTTAAAACTAACCTACATACTATGCAATGCAATGCAAGGTACCTCGACTTATTAAGGTGGTGGTATTATGCTGACTGTGATGCGTTGTGGTCACTTCTTGAATGTGATAGGGATCGACTTCGAGTTAGAGGTTGGTTCATTGGGTGGGGGTACTCGAGCCCTCTATGGCCTTAGCAATCGGGGTCTCTACACGGCTAATAAAAATTTTTAAGCGACATGTTCTCCTGTACGATGGAGAATGATGAAGTATTTATGTTTTTATAGGTATCTGGCTGTAAGGTTCCTTAGCAACAACGTGGGCCTTTGTTGGCTATTCTGGCTCAGTCTAGGTCTGTGGTTGGCAGCATCTAGAAATATCAGAGTATCTTCATTTTGCTGTAGTATGGAGTTGGGAAAAAAGAAGATCATGGGCCAATTGGGGAGCATCTCTTTGAAATAGGTCTTTAGCATAACATCTATTTGCTTGACATAATTAAAGAACGCCCGGAGATCACCAGATAAAGCTTCAACGCACTCCCTCGTCTGCTTGGAAGACTCGATGCAGGCAACAAACTTTACCATGTTAATTGAATTTTGCACCAAATTCCACATTTTCCTTTGGGTTATCCTTATTGAATCCTAATAGAACGAGTAATTTTGCCTTAGTATTACCCTTTAACCCAGGTAAAATTTTATCATATTAATCCTTAATAATGCCCTTCTTCTTCGTTAAACCCTTGGCAAACATGTGTGGGAATTTGTTCTACTAAAAAACTTATATTAGAATTAAAAATAAAGAAATAAAGCAAAGAAAAATGAACAAACAAGCACACAAAACAAAACAAAATTGCTATAGCATAAATTAAAGAGGGTTGAAGGGGTATAAACTCTAAAACATCTGAATTGGTATGTCATTTTTGTTGCATTCGATTGGAGCATCAATATTGACCAAAATGCTCCACGCATATAACAGTGTCACCTTTAGTGTAAGATAATAGAGCTCAAATTGTAAGACCTTTGTAATAGTCCTCTCTCCTCCTGAGTGCTCTCCATATGAAGTTGAATGGTAGTGGAAGAGGATTTCTTTTCGCTTTTCTTTGATGTAGCATTTTTTACTCATTTGGGCAGCAAATTATTTGAAGATATAGGGGTTATCCCAATCACAGTAGCCACCCTTGTGCATGAACTTGTTCTTTCCCTGAATAATTAAAGTAGGAGGAAAAATACCACTAACAAGAAAATTGATAATGTCAACATACAATGAAATTGTCACGACAAATAATAATTTCTCATTAAGAATTTTCTCTTTAATTTCAAATTCACTCGTTAGTTCTTTCATAATTCCTAACTTATAAAGATTGGCATCTACTTGGTTTTGAAGCATAGGCAAATTTTCATGGCATCCCAAATGAACATGCTTAAGGTTTGAAGGTAAGGGCTTTAGTTCTAAAGAGGGTGGTTGCTCAAATGAGGGTATAGGAAGATTAAATTCAATGAAACCTAAAGGTTTGAATTTCATACATGGTCCAACTATGAGTAAGCTACACTGACTCATCTCCTTTGGGATATCCTGAAGCTCCTCTTCGTCTTCTTTATTGAGCTTCAAGTAATCATCAGTTTGTAGAAAATTGATGTGACAAAATTTAGGGTTATCCTTTAGTCATCCACTCTTGCTAGTGGGGGTTTGTCTTTTACTGCAACATTATGCTTCTTGTCTTTATTGGGTTTACTCATCGAACCCTCAGCCTCGCTCTCTATTGAAGGTGAATCCTCTTGCAACTGAGATTCTTTATGCACCATCTCATGGTTGGGTTCTCTGAGTGTCTCCCCCAAACTTAGCATATTTATAGATATGGGTGCCACTTCTTAAGGTGAATGCACTAAATTGCTCATTGCCTTGAGCCTCAATGACTTTAGTATCACTAGGAAATCTATCTGATTGGCGTTATTGTAATGTTGTAGCAATTTGACCAACTTGATCCTCAAGAACTCTTAAAGATTATCTATGACTTTGCAACAAAGCTCCTTGATTCTGTAATGAAACTCATTGGTTTTTTATGGTTATGGAGTGGTCTTGCAGCATAGTCTGGTACTTACTATAAAATCTTACATAGTAACATCCAGTGAATTAGTATATTTTTATGAATATGCTACCCCCTTATTCAAATTATGCCACAGAATATTCATTTGAAAACCTTAGAGTTTATTCATATTCTGCTGCCAACTAGAATGACTAGCATTGGTAGCTACTTAATTTTCCCATAAAAAATTTGGATAATGACACCATCCTAGGTTGTAGGTATCCGAATAGGGATTGTTGTTGCTCCAATTGAAATTTGCCAAGTAGTTGTAGATTCATGGTTGTTAGGGCATTTAGTCACATGATGATTTCCACGGCAAAGTACACAAGTAGAATTAACCACCTTGACTTCTTTTACTTTGCTAGGACCTTGAAGATTCTTCAATATATATTAGTAATGGTTGACAATTGAGCTGAAATAGAGTCCTTAACATCTACTTAAATGTTCCTTAATCTTTTCTCCCTGTTCCTAGCCTAGAAGAATAGAATTGATAGTCGTTATCTGCTATCCTATCAAGGATATCAAATGCTTCTTCAGGTGACTTGTCCAACAAAGTAACATTTGTTGCAGGATCTACCATCATTCTCGTGGTAGCATTCACTCTATTGTAAAACATCACGACTTGAGTCCAATCATGGAATCCATGGTTGGTGCACTTGCATAAGTGATCTCTTGTAAATGTATATGCTAAGGCAAGCAATTTTGTGCAAGTATACACAATCGAATCAAGTAATATAAGGTAAGTGAGTTATCATCTCCACAGGGATTGGTCGAGAAATTTATCTTCACCACAACTAGAACTAGTTTCACAAACTAATTCCTACTAGGTTGTCAACTTAAGAACTAATATTAATAAAACAAAGAAGTGATATAATGATTACAGAAAAGTTTGGTCGAGGCAAAATAAATATGCAGAATGTTGAAATAAAATAAAACAAGTATTGATTTAAATATAATGCAAATAACCTCACATATTCAGACTTATCACAGAGAACTTATGCTAAACTTTTGTATTGAAAACAATTATTCTAAGTCTAGAATGAATTATTATGACTTGCTTAAGCTGCCCGATAGGATTACTAGGTATTCTTAGACGGTTACTATGGCAATACTCCTCACCATTAATTACAACCCTTGGTTTGTCAGACTGTTATTGTAGCAATACCTCTCAACATGAAATATAGGCGTTGTCTATCTTACTCTAGCGTCTATCCCTTTTAGTCGATTGAAACTCCTCCTTATCTCTAAGGTAAACAAGTTAGAACTTTACCATCCCAGATTCATTTCGTTGTTCACGTAGATCTATCTTAATTCTCTCGAATCTAAGAATCACTATCTAGATAAAAGGCTATCTCTCGATGCTCTTACATTGCCAAGACATGTTTTACCAAAACCCCAGGCGATCTTTTGATGCTCTTACACTGTCATAGTAAAATATTCAAACAATGAACAAAACAGTCATGAGCAAAAACATAATTCATCATTCATAAAACATAAAGTAATTGTTTAGGCAAAACAAAGTTTAACACCAAGTAAGACAATCATAGTGCTATTAAAAAGTCATCCAAGTATCATCGTTTAATACAACCCCAAATATATAAAAAAAGATTAAGAACAAAGGAAGAACGACTCCCAAAACTGGGGGCTCTATCGCGACAATTCTAATCAGCACCGTGCCTGCCTTCGTGATCAGCCTCTCTCGAGACCTGATCACCGCTCTGTTACAGCCTGGCTATGGAGGACACCAAGGAAGGTTAGTTGGTAAACGATAAGAAAGAACTATAGTTGCTTGCTCATGCCTTAAGTAAAGCTTTTTTCTCTTCTTCTTTGGCTCCCTCTTTTGGCAGCTATGACTAGTTATTTATAGAGAAGAATCTCCTAGGGCTTCGTATGCTTTGGAGATTCCTTAAATATCTATTATTATATGACCATACTTGAAAAGAAAAGGTGGCTGGTGGCTGTCAGAATAATTAAGGCTTTCTTGCACGTGAAGTAAGTCATCCAGCTGGCGTGTGACATAGGCGGTTTCGTCATACCCGCTTCAGACTTCTTCAGATAAACCTTACCACGGTGAGATAAATATGCCCCTCATGTTCTTATATGTTCCGTTGGCCCTTGCAAATTTACATTTTCACGACTAAAATGTTCTTCCTATGTAACTTTCCTGCACAAACACAATCCACACAACCCTTTCTCCTCAACAGCATCAGTTAAACCAAATAAATTTTGCCTAAGCAAAACTTATCCACCACAAGCTAACATAACCTATATGCAACTAAATGCAACTAAAATGTTGTGCATACTTTGTTTAGACGAGCAATAACTTAAGTGAAAAGACTAGAAATTGAGTCTTTTTATGGAGTTATCACACCCCCAAACTAAGCTATTGCTTATCCTCAAGCAATGTACAATAGCTAGAAGAAAATTAAAATTTTCATGGCAAAGCAGTGTTAAGAAAATCATATGGTTTGAGATTTCAGCCCTCAGCAAAAAATAGTTTGTCTCAACATGTTCGACAGTCATATCAGTCAAGTCCCTTCCCTAGTCAGGATTCATTGCTATTATGTGTGCATGATTGTAACTAGTCTATGTATAAAGGTGATTAGAAAATTTAAAGTAAGCACTTCTGGATTTTCAAGGCATCAAATTATTTGTCAAGCTTAGTTTATACTCCTAGTTATTTATTAACTTTTTATTTCTCCTTTTTTTATAGGGGAGTTAGCTCATCACACCTACAGTTCCACACTTTAGGTGGAAGGGAGCATACCTTTCACCCCCAAGCTAGTCGGACAGAGTCATCCTGTGACTACTTTCATTCACTCATATGCCTTGGCAACTCTTAATTTCTTATGGAGTTTTTCTGTTTATGCCTTTGCATAGAGGAATGTCCCTTTTTATTTTTCAAGTTCTAAATACTAGGGAGTTTCACTTTTCCCTTAAAATATTTTAGAAATCTCGGCAAGCAGAAAGTTCTTTCCTAAAAAATTTACTGATTACCTTAAGCAAGGACAACCTACAGTTATGTTTGTAAATTTCAAAGAATCAGGCCTAGGGTTGGTTCTCTTATTTAGACAGTCTTATAATAATTCTGGCCTAAGCAATCAAATTATGCTTTCATCATTGGGCATCCCTAATTCATTCCTAACAATAATCTTAACCTGCTTGTGTCATGACAACTTAAATTTTTAACCAATTATCATCAATTGCTTTTTAACAAAGTATGGGAAAATATGGCACAATACATCCCCCAAACTTGAGGGATTCATTGTCCTCAATGCATGAGAACTAAAACTACATGATACTATATGCAAATAAAAAAATAAAAAAAAAATAAAATGGAAACTTACTGTGGTGGGATGGCTTTACTGGATACCCTCGTTCGGCGTTGTTTGGGAAGAGAGAGACTCTCGGATCCCAAGTCTACTGCTACTATCGTCGAGGGAGACGATTGAAGTATACGTCCTGTCGTTCGCTTGTAGCGCTTCTTGTTGGTCGAGGCTTGTGCTAGAGTTGGTTGCTCGGTAGTAGGAGTCAGTTATGCAGGGACTGGTGTTGAACATTGAGATGCTGCTGGGACTGGCGTTGCTTGATAGATAGGGGACTGAATAGGACCACGATTGGGTTGCTTTGGTGCTAGAGTAAAATATTCATCGGAGAAGAAGTTGGGTGGGGTATCTTGACTGCTGTTGGAGGTTGAGAAAGATGAGGAGCTGAGGAACTCTTCTGTGTCGCCTTGGCCTTCCTCTGGTATGGGCGAGACATATGTTTCCAGTGGTGACACATCTATGAGTACTCTTGGGGGAACCTCTGGAGGGACATTTGATGTCGATGCGTGGAATGTGCTGCCATCAGCATTGTATTTGAGGATGACACTGGGAAGGGTGGCAGATTGGCGGTTATGTTTGGGAGCAACTCCTTGAAGAATACATTGAGTTGTACGTCCCTTGCCTTGACATACTCGAAATAGATCTCCATGGGATCCTCTAGGCACCATATCTTATCACGTGTTTCTCGTGTGTGTATAACTACTGCAGCTATTCTGGCCGCGACAACAGATTTTGCTCCCTGCTCCAAACCTTCTTGCGGGGTGTTGTCATCGAAACTCATCAGCTCGGGTGCATTTTTCTTGGTGATACCCACCTTGGATTTAATGAAGTCCTCAAAGGGCTCCTTGAGGACATTCTTTTTCTTGCACAACACAATTATCAAGTTGGGAAACAATAGATTACCCCGGTTTCGTTTGGCGCACTCGTGGATTTGCTCGAAGATGAGTTTGCCAACATCAATCTTCCTTTCGTATATTATTGAGTGCAAGAGCATCAATCTTTTCACGAGTAAAATTGTGTTATGAGAAGTTGGCATAAGCTTGCCCTTGAGAAAATGGTTCCACAACTTCACGATCGGTTTAAGGTGGCGATCGACTCTCTTCCTCGTTGGGACATTCCCTTCGAACTTGGCCCACCTGAAGCAAAGATCTTCAAGAAATCTGTTGTATTTTTTCTGATGTGCCTCAGCCATGAATCTCTTGTGTTGCTCCTTTACTTTCCCCAACTTAAAGTATATGTTGAGTGATAAAGGGGAAAATCGAAGGAGCTTCCCTCGGACGTACACTGTGTGGTTAGATGGGTCTTAGAGGTGGATGTAGAACTCCCTCACCATCGATGGTGCTACGACTTTGGGATGGCGAGAAAACTTCTCCCAATTGTGCTTCTTTATCACGTCCATTACCTATGGTCCAAACGGCTCTTCATCATCGGCTAGAAAGACCATCTTCCAAATACACTAGACGTTTTTGGAGGATTTTGAAGCGTGCTTCAGCTTCGGCTCTTTGGAAACGTTCAAAACGCAGTATTGAGGCTGGGACTTTCCTTGATCTTACCATGGTACTTGGTTGGTGTGGTGAAATCAGTGGCGGTGATGCGGAAGATTTTGCTGAGAGAAAGAAAAATTTTCTTGCTTGGTAGAGAGCGAGTGAGGCACGATGAAGAAGAAGAAGGAGTTGGGCGGTTTTTTTCTAGAAAGTGATGGGTAGTTTCGGGGTAATTTTGTCCTTACACGCGGGGAAAATATTTTGCATTGAATGTGGGATATGTGATTGGATATAAAGTTGGGGAAAATATTTATTTCTCTATTTAATTCTGCCACCTAAACCATGTCACCCTAGGGTTTTTCTTTTCATGCATGCTTCATCTCCCCATACTACCACATGTACTCTGCATGCCTACAATAGATAAAGAAATAAAATAAAATGGATAATGAAAGAAGAAAATAACTTAATTTATTTATGTACAGAATTCAAATTTTCGTTGCCTAGGCAACAAATTTTGTTTAAGTAAGTAAGGCAAATTCTTGGGCATCATGTGCCATTGATGCCGGTTTGTCACGCATGACAGGGGCTCCTTTGTATTCCTCTAGCCTCTGCCCGTTCACCTTGAAGATGGACCCATTGTCTTGGTTCTGGATTTCGATTTCTCCATTGTCATAGACTTGGTGTACGATGAATGGTCCTGACCATCATGATTTTAGCTTGCCTGAAAATAACTTAAGACGTGAATCATAGAGCAATACTTGTTGTCCAGAATAAAATTGACTCAGTAATATATTCTGTCATGCCATCATTTTTTTTCTCCTTGTATAGGAGGGCATTCTCGTATGCTTGTGCTCTAAATTCATCAATCTCGTTCAGTTCCAATAGTCTTCTTTCTCCAGCAAGTTGTGCATCCATGTTTAACTTTTTGATGGCCCAGTAGGATTTATGTTCTACTTCAACAGGCAGATGACATTCTTTTTCTTAGTCCAATTTAAATGGGGACATTCCCAGCGGTGTCTTGAATGTTGTGCGATAGGCCCATAGTGTTTCATCGAGCTTCGGTGACCAATCCTTCCAACTTAGGTTGACCACTTTCTTAAGGATCTATTTAATTTCCCGGTTGGACACTTCGGCTTGTCCATTATTTTGAGGGTGATACGCCATATTGATCTTGTGTCGCACTCCATATCGTTTCAGTGCCTTGGCAATCAATTTGTTATCAAAATGTGTGCCTTCATCGCTAATGATAGCTCGTGGTGTTCCAAAGCGTGTGAATATATTTTTGTGCAAAAATTTTAACACCTTCTTGGAATCATTTTTAGGTTTTGCAATGGCTTCAACCCATTTGGATACATAATCCACTGCCAAGAGAATGTACAAATCTCCAAATTATGTGGTCCCATGAAGTTTATTCCCCATACGTCGAAAAGTTCAATCTCCAGAATATTTTGCCATGGCATCTCATGTCGTTTTGACATGTTTCCTGCTCGTTGTCATCTATCGTATGACTTATAGAATTCATATGCATCTTTGAACAATGTTGGCCAATAAAATCCAGACTGAAGAACTTTCACTACTGTTCTCATTCCACCAAAGTGACCTCCATACGGTGACGAGTGGCATTGGTGTAGAATATCTTTCTTCTCTTCTTCTGGAATGCATCTTCAAATTATTTAGTCTCCATATTGCTTGAATAGAAATGGTTCATCCCAGTAGTAATGTCACACATCATGTCGAAACTTCTTTCGGCCATGGCTAGATAAATCATAAGGAATAATACCAATAACAAGAAAGTTAACTATGTCAGCATACCACGGCGCAACCATGACAAATAATATTTTCTTATCAGGGAAATCCTCTTTAATTTCTGTTATGTCATGACAATCAGATTTGTTATCTAGCCTAGACAAATGGTCTGCCACTTGATTTTCTATACCCTTTCTATCCTTGATCTCTAAATCAAACTCTTGTAGTAATAATATCCATCGAATTAGCCTAGGCTTTACATTTTTTTTATTGATCAAATATTTAATGGCAGAATGGTATGTATGCACAATTACCTTAGTGCCTATTAAATATGGCATAAACTTATCGAATGCAAATACTACTGCTAAGAGTTCTTTTTCATTGGTGGTATCATTTAGAGTGTGGCTCGCATATTAGATAACATGAAAGATTTTACTTTTTCATTGCCCTATGATCGCTCCGACTGTATAATCACTAGCATCACATATGAGCTCAAAAGGTTTGTTATAGTCTGGTGGGATAACGATTGGTGCTTCCGAAAGCTTCTTCTTTAAATCTGCAAAGGCATTCAAACAATCATTAGTAAATTCAAATGGATGATTTTTTTTAAGCAAAAGACACAAGGGTTTAGAGATTTGAGAAAAATCTTTTATGAACCACCTGTAGAAGCCTGCATGTCCAAAAAAACTGCGTACACCTCTCACGTTGGTAGGTGAAGGAAGGTTTACAATTATATCCACCTTGGCTGTATCGACTTCAATACCTTGGCATGAAATTTTATGACCCAATACTATTCCCTCGGTCACCATAAAATGGTATTTCTCCCAATTCAGCACTAGGATTACTTCTTCACATCGTTTCAGTACCTTGGATAGATAACAAAAACATCGTTCAAAATCATCACCCGAGACGGAGAAGTCATCCATAAATATTTCCATACATTCTTCCACCATATCTGAAAAGATTGCCATCATGCATCTTTGGAAGGTACCATGAGTATTACACGGCCCAAATGGCATTCGTCTAAATACATAGGTGTCATATGGGCATGTGAAAGTGGTTTTCTCTTGATCCTCTGGTGCTATGGCTATTTGATTGTATCCTTAGTATCAGTCAAAGAAGCAATAAAATGCTTTTCTCGCTAACCTATCAAGCATTTGGTCGATAAAAAGGAGGGGAAAATGTTCTTTCTTTGTGGCTTTGTTGAGCTTCCTGTAATCCATGCATATACGCCAGCCCGTGACTATTCTGGTTGTTAGGAGCTCGTTATGTTAACTTTTAACCATGGTCACACCACCTTTCTTTGGCACACACTACACCGGGCTGACCCATGAACTATCGGACATAGGATAAATCACTCCTGCATCCAACCATTTTATAATTTCCTTCATGACTACCTTCTTCATGATTGGGTTTAGCCTTCTTTGGGGTTCTACCGATGTACTATTGCTATCTGCTAGATTGATTTTGTGCATGCATATGGTCGGACTGATTCCCTTGAATTCTGCCATTGTTCATCCGAAAGAATTTTTGTGCTGTGACAAAACATTCAACAAACTATTCTCCTGTTCGAAGGTTAGATTGGCAGAGATTATTACTGGTAGAGTTTCATTAACTCCTAGATATGCATACTTCAAATGTGATGGCAAAGGTTTAAGTTCCAGTTTTGGTGCATGTTGTAAGGATGACTCTTGAGACTTAACTTCATCATAATCTAAGGGTTCGAATTCCATACCTGATTTATTCTAAAGAAGCCTCGATTGATCCTTTGTCTTTCCTTCGTATCCTGCATTGGTGTCTTTTTTAGGGCACACATTGTTCAGATTTATGTTTCCAGGACCATAATTTTCAGAATCGTCTTCTAAAAATAATTCGACTCGGCCAAAAGTATCTTGTTCGTGCATCTCGGTTATAGAGTCATGGTACAAAGCACTGTATTCGTCAAGACTTAGAGATTCACCTCGTCCAAGGATTATTTTTTCCTCTACTTCTCTAATGCATTGGCACTCCTCTGAGTCATCCACATATTTCATGGAGTTGAATACATTGATGGTAACGATTTGTTCTCCTACTCGTATTGTGAACTCTCTCTTTTCACAATCTATCAGGATTCTCCCAGTGGCTAAGAAAGGTCATCCCAGAATGATCGGAGCGTTTTTATCGGCTTCGCAATCCAAGATGAAAATATCAACTGGAAATATGAATTTGTCTACCTTTACTATGACGTCTTCTATTCTGCCCTCGGGCCGTACAAATGACCGATCGGCCAGCTGTAGGATGACTGAGGTTGGAAAGGTGTGATACCCTTCTAGTTTCATAAATATGGACTTTGGTATCAAGTTTACACTTTATCCCAAATCAACAAGAGCTCATCTTATGAAGTCATTACCAATTGAGCATGGTATTATAAAGCTGTCAGGGTCTTTTTGTTTTGGTTGGAGTTTGCTTACTGCTGAACATATTTATGTTGTTGTGGCAACACGTTCTACATTCTGTTTCTTCGTAACAATGTCCTTAAAAAACTTGGCATAGGAAGGCATTTTCTCGATGACTTCAAGTAAGGGAACATTGATACACAACTGATCTAGAACATCAACGAATTTCTTGAACTGGATGTCATCATCATGTTTCTTCAACCATTGAGGAAACAGTGGTGGAGGTCTCACATTGTCTGCTGTTGTTGCTGAAGAATCTCTGGCCTTGGCCAAGAATTTCTCATTGTTTGAGCGATGTTTTTCTGAGCCTTCATTCCTTTCCTTTTCTTTAGGCGCTTTGTCTTGTTCAACATTTTCAGCTCGATCCTTTGGTTGTGTTATGCCATGGCGAGGACTGTTAAGGTGTTCTCCCCCAAACTTGTCATCTTGGTTGACCTATTTTCCACTCTTTAGTGTAAGTACACTGCAGTGCTCTTTCCCATGATGTTTAGTGATCTCCGTGTCACTGGGGAGATTTCTTTGTGGGCGAGAATGTAACGCCGTAGTAATTTGTTCCACTTGATTCACCAATATTTTTAGAGATGAACTATGACTTTGCGAAAGTGTTGCTTGGCTTTATAAAAAATTTCCTTGATTTTTAATTGTTGCAGAATGTTCGTGCATCAAGGTCTTTGTGCATGTCATGAAATTTTCGTCGAGGCCATAAATTTCTGCAATGATAACTCCAAGGAATTAGTATTAAAGAAAGAATTATTTTGCCAGGGCTGCTGATGATGCTGATTCTAAAAATGTTGATGGTCAAAATTATTTTGTTGTGGCCTGTACTTTGCTGATTGATTGTTGATGTTCCCTTTATTACTCCATGAAAAATTTGGGTGTTGTCTCCAACTAGGATTATACGTGTTTGAATAGGGGTTATTATTGCTCCGATTATAATTGCCCACAAAATTGTTGACTCATGGTTTTCCAGACATTCACTCTCATGATGGTTGCCATGACAAAATATGCATGCGCTATTGGTCACCTTGACTTCTCTTACCTCATTAGGACGTTGCAAATTTTTCAACATATTGGTTATGGCAGAAAGTTGAGCGGCTACCGAATCCTTACCCTCTAATTCATATGCTCTATATGTTTTTCTTTCGGTTCCCAATCTTGTATTTGGAAATTGATAATCATTATTTGCTATCATGTCAAGGATGTCAAAGGCTTCCTCGGGTGATTTGTCCAGTAAAGTGCCATTTGTCGAGGCATCTAACATCATTCGAGTTGGTGCATTAACTCTGTTGTAAAACATCACCACTTGCGTTCAATCATGAAATCCATGGTTGACACATTTACGAAGTAGGCTTTTGTACATATCCCAACATTCGTACATTGATTCATCATCTCCTTGGCGAAAACTTACAATGTCATTGCGAAGCTGTGTATTCATATTTGGTGGATTATATCAGAGTAAGAAACTCTTGCATAAATCTGCCAATGACTCCATTGAGCCAGAAAGAACTCCGTTGAGCCAGGCTCTTGCTCTATCGTGTAGGGAGTAAGGGAAAAGTTTCAGTTTAAGCATATCTTCATGACTCATTATTGTCAAAACGAATCACATACTTCAAGGAAAGCACGAATATAATGTCTAGCATCTTCATTAGGTGAACCACTGAATTGGCCAGTAAAGTTTAGCATCTTCTTGTATCGCTCTTGGTCTTGCAACTTGATGATTAATTGATGCATCAGGATCTCTTAGGTCTCCCATGTTGTCTTGCATTTGAAGTTGGTTTAAATGTTCTATGGTTCTTTGTGCACGTAACCTTTGTCTGAATGATTTCTCAACTTCATGGTCAAATGGTTCCAAAGGTTTACCAACAGATCTCAAGGTCGTGCAATAATAAAAACCTACAAAAGAAAATATTAAACTATGTTAGACTAGTAAATATAAGGTGACAAAAAAAACTTGTTATGGCGAATAAAAATTTCATCAGTTGTCAATCCCTGGTAACAGCGCCAAAAACTTGATCGCTTGTAAATGTATGCTAAGGCAAGCAATTCTGTGCAAGTATACATAATCAAATCAAGTAATATAGGGTAAGTGAGTTATCGTCTCCACAGGGATTTGTCGAGAACTTTATCTTCACTACAACTACAACTAGTGTGACAAACTAATTTCTACTAGGTTGTCAATTTAAGAACTAATATTAATGAAACAAAAAAGTGATATAATGATTGTAGAAAAGTTTGGTCGAGGCAAAATAAATATGCAGAATGTTGGAATAAAATAAAACAAGTGTTGATTTAAATATAATGCAAACAACATCACATATTCAGACTTATCACAGATCACTTATGCTAAACTTTTGTATTGACAACAATTATTCTAAGTCTAGAATGAATTATTATGACTTGCTTAAGCTGTCCGACAGGATTACTAGGTATTCTTAGACGGTTGCTATGATAATACTCCTCAGCGTTAACTACAACCCTTGGTTTGTCAGACTGTTGTTGTAGCAATACCTCTCAGCGTGAACTATAGGCGTTGTCTATCCTACTCTAGCGTCTATCCCTTTTAGTCGATTGAAACTCCTCCTTATCTCTAAGGTAAACAAGTTAGAACTTCACCATCCCATATTCATTCCGTTGTTCACGTAAATCTATCTTAATTTTCTCGAATCTAAGAATCACTATCTAGATAAAAGGCTATCTCTCGATGCTCTTACATTGCCAAGACTTGTTTTACCAAAACCCCAGGCGATCTCTCGATGCTCTTACAGTGTCATATTAAAATATTCAAACAATGAACAAAACAGTCATGAGCAAAAACATAATTCATCATTTATAAAACATAAAGTAATTGTTTAGGCAAAACAAAATTTAACACCAAGTAAGACAATCATGGTGCTATAAAAAAGTCATCCAAGTATCATCGTTTAATACAACCCCAAATATATAAAAAAGATTAAGAACAAAGGAAGAACGACTCCCAAAATTGGGGGCTTTGTTGCGACAATTCTGATCAGCACCGCGCCTGCCTTGGTGATCAGCCTCTCTCGAGACCTGATCACCGCTCTGCTACACCCTGGCTATGGAGGAAACCAAAGAAGGTTGGTTGATAAACTGTGAGAAAGCACTGCAGTTGCTTGCTCATGCCTTAAGTAAAGTTCTTCTCTCTTTTTCCTTACCTCCCTCTCTTGGAGGCTACGGCTGGTTATTTATAGAGAATAATCTCCTAGGGCTTCGCATGCTTTGGAGATTCCTTAAATAGCCGTTGTTATATGCCCAGACTTAAAAATGAAAGGCGGCTTTCAGAATAATTAATGCTTGCTTGTACATGAAGTAGGTCATCCAACTAGCGTGTGATATAGGCAGTTTCGTCACACCCGCTTCAGACTTCTTCAGATAAACCTTACCTCAGCGAGATAAATATTCCCTAATGTTCTTATCTGTTCCTTTGGCCCTTGCAAATTTACATTGTCATAACTGAAATGTTCTTCCTCTGTAACTTTCCTGCACAAACACAATCCATACAACCCTTTCTCCTCAGCAGCATCAGTCAAACCAAATAAATTTTTCCTAAGCAAAACTTATACACCACAAGCTAACATAACCTATATGCAACTAAAATGTTGTGCATACTTTGTTTAGACGAGCAATAACTTAAGTGAAAAGACTAGAAATTGAGTCTTTTTATGAAGTTATCAGTAAGATTCCCTTGTATTTATCCCAAGACTCAAACATAGACTCAACATCAGCTTGACAAAAAAGATATTATGGCATTCCTAAGATATATGTTCATATTGGGTGGATTATGTCGTAGAAAACTTTTTTTGCACAAGCTTGCCCATAATTTTATCGAGCTAAAATGTACTCCATTAAGCCATGCCCTTGCTCGATCTCTCAATGAGTATGGAAACAAGTTCAGTTTCAATACATCCTCATGCAAACCTTGCTTTCAAAAAGAATCCCACAGCTCTAGAAATGCTCAAACACGTTACCTTGCATCCTAATAAGGTGCACCACCAAATTGTCCAATCAAGTTCAACATGTCAAACATCATCGGTTTAAGCTCGAAGTGGGCTTTTTAAATCTTTAGAGCTATGATACCAGGTTTGAGATCGTCTAAGGTGGGAGCTAAGTGATCTCAAATAGTTTGTAGTCGAGCTATAACCCCATCATTTTGAATTATTAAAGCATTTAGAATGGCATGATCCTCATCTTGATTTTGAACTGTATAAACCTTAGGTTCAAAATGAAATAATGGTTCTTTGGGTTTTTTCCAGGTCAAGCGACAACATAACACCTGAAAAAGATACACACAAAAGCTAATAAATATGTCCAAAAAGAATAAATAAAATAGTGCAATAACTAAACTCAACATCACCAATTGCCAATCCCCAGTAACGATGCCAAAAATTTGTTCGCGTTTTGTGAGTGCTATAAATTTACGTGAAATATGTACAAGTATAAACAATCGAACAAGTAATATAGTAGTAAGCTAGCATCGTCTCCATAGGGATTGGAGAGATAATGAGTAAAGTTTATGCACTATTCGAAAATAAGTATGTATAGTTAATATGATGATATGAACAAATGATAATGTTATGGTAAGATGAAATGTATGTGGGTGGAATTGGTTGGGTGGTGTGAATTTGATGGAAATGTGGCAGTGTAGCAGATGAAAATATCACGGAAAGTGGAAATTTTTGAAATGTAAACAATTGAAAATGTCAAGGCAAGATGAATTGAGAATTTGGAAATAAATGAGCAGACTTAATAATCCTCACACAATAAGCTACTATGGGAATGAATGGTGGGGTTACTAAGGAATCCTAAGCCTTGTCTTTCAGGATGGTCTAAACTTCTATGGTTTACTTGCTCAATAGAGTTCACTAAGATTGCTCCTATGCTATCTCTAGTCATGGAACCTGACAGACAAGAATGTCACGGAAAATCCTCTCAGCCTTAGCAGCAACTTCTATCCTATCAATTAAGGTTAACTCATATTAGTCATTGAAATCCTCCCTTAGTTTCTCTCGAACACTAATATTGGATTACACTCTAGTTATTAGCTAAAACCCATTGTTCACGTTGATGTTCCCTTAGTTTGTCTCAAACACTAAGGATTTTTAACTTAGTTTCTCTCAAACACTAAGTAATATACTTAATAAATGGCCACACTCATACCTCCTACAATCTTAAGTAATTCGAAACAATGAACTAAACAAGTGATAAACATAAAAGCATCAACCATTCATTAAATAAAAACACTTA
The DNA here is from genome assembly GCF_006381635.1 of Hibiscus syriacus. Taxonomy (NCBI): domain Eukaryota; kingdom Viridiplantae; phylum Streptophyta; class Magnoliopsida; order Malvales; family Malvaceae; genus Hibiscus; species Hibiscus syriacus. Next base: position 2,272,688 of record NW_024062608.1, read on the forward strand.
ATCATCCATAAAAATCCACACCAAATAAGATTTAGTTCATGGTGGAGATCAAAATATCCAAAATAATAATCCAAATCATACAACCCAAATATTCGAATGAAAATAAAAGCATAGGGGTGGAAGAAACTCCCAACGCACGCTGCTAGTTGCTCCTCGAACCACCACGAACGGAACCTTAGTGTGCTAGCTCCTCTCAAACGTCTAGCTCATCACTCCCTTGAGCTTGGCAGTGGAGGTTACCACCAAGAAGATGAAAAGGGAAAAATGAAAACTTTCAGCCTCCTTTTCACTCTTGCCTACCTCACTTTTTCCTCAAAGAATCCTCTCTTGATTTTTATGGAATCATTTTCTATTTATATTAGGGAATATCCTAGAGTTTTGTGCCAAAATTCCATTAGTATCCAAGGGTACATTCCCCTCATGTGAAAGGTATTACAAAGGTGGAAGTGGTCCCCTCCTAGGTGGATGGCAGCAAGAATCACGTGGTGAAAAGGGCTACTGGCCTTGTGTGGAAATATCTTCGACTTCTTTGTCTTTTTCTACGCTCAGAAATGCCACGACGTTCATTTTCACTTGCCACGGCAAGTTTCTTTGCACAACCTTGCTCCTAAAACCTACACATTAACATTCAAACCAGATCTTCCTCATAAAATAGCACCATTTACAAAATAATTTGTCACGACAAATTCAAACCACCAAATGTAATTATATACTTTTAAATGCATCTAAATGAACCTACATGCATCTTAAGACAACCAATAACTTAGTGAAAAGGCCCTAAATATAGTTTTTTTATGGAGTTATCAATCTTTCTCCAAGTGTACCCCACAAAGCTTCGAGTATAGATGGACTTTCAGGAAGTTTCTACCAAACATTTTGGTTGTTAGTTGGTGATAATGTTATTACACTATGCTTGGATATGCTAGCAGATCATACCGTCATACGTCAATGAAAGAGGTAAATGTGATAGTTATTGTCCTAATTCCAATGGTTGTTAGCTCGGAACACTTGCGTCAATTTTGATCGATTACACTATGCACTATCATATACAATATCGTCTCTAAGTTCTTGGTTAATCGATTGTGGTCGTATCTTTCTACTTGCATTGATGAGAATCAAGCTGCATTTATGTCGGGACACCTAATATAAGACAATGTTCTTGCCCATGAATTATTTCATTACCTCAAGATGGCACCTTCAGGAGTTAGTCGGGTTGCTGCTTTGAAACTTGATATGGAGAAGGCGTACGATAAGGTTGAATTGTCTTTCCTCCTAGATATGATGCTTTGACTTGATTTTGCTCCACTTGGGTTTCGCTCATTTTGTCCTGTGTCACATCAATATCGTTTTGTGTGTGAGTGAATAGGTGTCTCACGGAACGTTTCTGACCAGAACATGGTTTACGACAAGGTGACCCCTTGTCACTCTTTTTATTTTTACTGTGCTCTCAAGGTCTTTCTGTGTTCCTACATAAAGAGCGATAAGCTAATCATCTTTTGAGGTCTTCGGGTAAGTCGATCAGAACCTTGAATTACTCGTCTTATATCGATGATTGTATCCTCTTTCTATGCAATACAATCAATGAGTTTTTTTATGTTTGCAAAGTGCTTCGTGTTTATTGTGAATCTTTAGGGCAACATGTTAATTTTAGTAAATCCAGCTTGTTTTTCAGTTCTCATACTTCCCCCACGAACCAAGCAAATTTGAGCTCCATTCTTGGTATGTCGTTGATCGATAAGCCTGGAAAATATTTAGGTGTTCCACTTGTAGTTGGTTGAAACAGGTTGAACGCATTTAGTTTCCTCTGGGACAAATTACTTTCTCGGGTGCGTAGCTGGACGAAGCATTTTCTCTTGTTCGTGGGTCGAGTAGTATCTATTCAATTTCTGGGACGAAGCATTTTCTCTTGTTTGGGGGTCGAGTAGTATCTATTCAATCTGTGGGACGAACCACTCCCACTTATCTATTGGGGTGTTATCTCCTTCCTGAAGGTAACCATTCTACGTTCGTATTGGTGGGCAGGTAGCCCTTCTGAGCGAGAATGATCACTAGTAGCATGGAAAAATATTTTTCAACTGAAGCGACTTGGTGGGCTCGGGTTTTGTGATCTTCGACATTTTAATCTTACTTTCTGTGTAAACAGGTGTGGGGATGCATTCATCAACTGTCTAGCGTTTTGACTCGTGTATACTAGGCTAAGTATTTCCTAATTAAGTGTATTTTTTTTTAGTCTTAACGTTCGTATGGCAAGGAATTTTTACATGCATTGTCTACTTTATCGGATGGATTCTATAGGCTTGTGGGTCAAAATAGTTATTCTCGAATATTAGTGGATCATTGGGAAGCTTCTAATGCCATCCGATTTGTTTCAAGTTATGTGGATAATGAACTTAAATCGATTCTCTGTGGGGAATTTATGGTGCCAAATGAATCTAGATGGAACACACAACTGATACACGCGATTTTTATCCTATTGATACGGATAGAATTTTGACTTGTCCAATTACCCCGACAACGAAAGTTGTGGTGATTTGGTCAGAACATTCTTCTAGGGTTTATGATGTGCGTTCGGGCTACTTCTATTTAATGCGGTAGCAGCAAGTTCCCAGTGTGGTGTCGAAGCTTTGGCTATGCTTATCTCGTTTTTTCTACCTCCTAAGTTTCGACTTTTGGGTGGTGTTTGGCTCATGAGGCACTACATGTATGTCGACGTCTTCAAATGACAGGTTTATCTGATGGCCGTTGTCCTATGTGTGGAGAACTAATTGACACATGTTTGCATGCTACTAGGGACTTTGTACACATGAAATATTCTACGAGCCGTCGGTTTCTATAGTCTAGTGATTTTTGCAACAAGCTGTTCTAGAGGGGATTGGCTTCTGTCCATGCACTCCATACTGAACATAGATGAATTTCGACTGCTCTTAGTGGTGGTGTATTTTGTATGGCACTGTCAAAATATGTTCCTCATAGAGGGCAGGTTAATTCTAGGTTGGCATGTGGCTAGTACAAGCAAAGCCATTATCACCTCATCTGATGCTGCAATTGGATTGACGGGCTTTCCATTGTCACCTATGGTTCTCGGTTAGATCACTGGAGCAAGTCCCCGGAATATATTTTCAAGATTAATGTTGGTGCTGCTTGTTCTTTTCAGGAGGGCTGGTCTGCTGTAGGCATAGTGACCCGTAGTCATCATGGCTTGGTGGTTGTCTGCCAGCCTATTCTCTTACGTACCTGTTTACCTCGATGAAAAAGTAGCGAAAGCAACTGAAGTCACTTACAGTCCAAGTCTGGCGCTTGAACAACAATACATCCATATTTGGGTTGAAAGTAATGCCAGTCAACATAGTCTGCCAGTTAACGACATCACAACTTGATCTATCTACTATTGATTTCCATCTTGCTCAAGCTCGCCAACTTATTTGAGATAATCCAGTTTTTGAGTTATTGGTATTCAACGTTCTGCAAGCAAGGTTGCTGATAATCAATAGGTGATAGAATTTATGGAGTCAATTTAAAACTTCAAAAATTTAGATGTTTAAATTAATTTTTTAAATTTTTTTGAAAGGTTTAGTTTAAATTTTTCCGAAAAACTAAATCTATCTAAAATTTTAAAAAAAAATTGAGGCTTAATGAAAATTTTCAAAAATTATTAGAAGAGGTTTAATCAAGAACATTAAAAAAATTTAAAATTTATTCTAAATTTCTAAACTATTTGAGGGGCCAAAAGTTTTTTTCTTTAAAAATTTTAAGGGTTTATATTATAATTTTTTAAATTTCTGGGATGCATGGTCCCCACTAGCACTCTTACCTTCCGCCACTGCTCATAATTTAGCTAAGTTTGCTTTATCTATTTTTTCTCTTTTGTTCTTTGCTTATGAATCTTTGATGTGAACTTCAGATGTAATACTTTCAAATATCATTAGCAGCTAATCGTATAATTATCGTTCTATTTCAAAAAAAAAAAAAAGAATTATGATCACGTTAACATGTCTAATGGTAGAGGCAATGGGTAGCCAAAAAAAATATAAAAAGATCGAAGTCTTTTTTAAAAGAAAATAATGGCTTCATTAAAAACTCCTTCTACCAACACAATGTTGTGGTCCTACAAGGGGAAGAGAGTACCCAACATTCATTCATTAATCCGTTTACAAATCATTCATTACATCAGAAGTGAAAAACTCAAGGCATTCTCGCCCAAAGAAGAAGGAAGCATTTGAATCAAGTGCTCTTTTAGCTAACCTATGAGACACTCAATTCGCATCCCTACATACATAAAGAAAAAATATAAATTGAAAATTGATTACATTTCGAGCGAATCAATCGCATGTGAATTCCAACGTAGAATCATTGTCATTCTCACTATTGAATTTGTTCACAACCATGGTGGAATCAGGCTTCATGTTAATCCGTTGGCAACCTTCCTCCAAGGTAAGATTGATTGCAGCATCAAGATTGTGAAGTTCTACTAATCTTGAATCAAAACAGCCAGTTTAAGTAGTCGCCAGTCCACCTAATACCGTCCCACAAGCATCCTTGGCCACGACCCCAACTGCAATATGACGTGTTACAGGGTTATAGGTGCCATCAACATTCAACTTTATAAGATCACCTCATGGCAGAGTCCAAGTATACAAAACACCATGGTATTGCTAAGCTGTGGATCCTGACCTCCGCGCAGCAATAAAATACCGATGCGAAATTCTAGCATTAGCAACCAACTGAATTGACGACCGTCAGGATAGTCCATCAAATTCAATTTATAAGATACCTCATCAACCAAGCACACAAAACACCATGGTATTGCTAAGCTGTGGATCCTGACCTCCGCGCAGCAATAAAATACCGATGCGAAATTCTAGCATTAGCAACCAAGACCCTTGAAGGTTGAAGGCGACCGTCATGGACTAGTCCATTTCTTAAATTCCAGATATTCCATAACAACATGATAAAACCTGTAAAGTCATCCAACCCAAGCACAACCAGAGAAAATTCTATCCAAATTAAGGAAGACTGACAAGTAAAAGCATAGAGAAAACTTGGAATACTGTCCAATCGCAAAACCTCTTGTGCAAAATTGCAAACCCTAACCGCATGCTTATCGCCTCAAGCTCTGAAATGAAGAGGGGGAAAATACCATCTCCCAATCTCGCATCCCAAATTCGTTGGCATAGCGGCAGTGCTTCATGCGCTAGACGTCAAATAAAATATGTACTTTCGGTAGTACTTTTAGTTAGGCAATAACCTTCCATAATTTTGATATAATATCTGTAGTATGAGAAGGTTTTTGTAACTACTAGTAAGATGAACGCACTGAGTAAACACCAGAATCATGGTTTCCCCATATCACACTATCGTTGAAACAAGGTGCTATTGAGACTCCCAAAACAGTATCTGCATCCTGCTTGGAGAAGAAAGTCGTCACCTTGTTTACATCCCATCGCAACTGATCCCTGTGCATGAAGTCACCACATCGTGTCTTTTGGATCGCTTCTATGGTGTATGTACATGTAAGTTGTATTGGCTGGATACTCCCATCTATCTGTAAACACTCGTGTTGAATTGTTATAGGCCACCCTTCAGAAGAATGCATTAGACAATGCCTGTAAAGATTTATGGATTCCTTTCCATGCATACAAGCTTTTATTATCAATTTTCGCATTGAGAACATCTCATCAGGAAAGTACTTCTCGCGATACACTAGTGCAAAAAAAAAAAAATAATAATAATCTGGTTCTTTGATTAGCCTCCATACATGTTTACCCAACATAGCTAGATTAAAAAAATGAAGATCGCGAAACCCAAGTTCACCAACTCACTTTGACCTAGAAATAGTATCCCATGCTACTAAAGGCCAGCCATATTTAGATATCTTTCTAATCCATCAGAACCTGCGCATAATACTAGTTATCTCGTTCAAGAGATACGCCGATAACGAATAGCAGGACATAGCATACTGAGGTAGGGCCAAGGCAACTACTTTAAGGAACACCTCCCGACCACTAAATGATAACAGACGTTTCGTCCAACCTATCACTCTCAACTGCACTTTATCTCGTAGGTAACCAAAAGTATGCGTCTTGTTCTTCCCAATATACAATGGAAAACCAAGATAATGTTATAATGAATCAACTTATTGTATGCCAAAAATGTTTTTGATTTGACTACGATGCTTCGGAATCATTTTTGGGATAAAATAGATTACCAACTTAGTTAGGTTGATTCGTTGCCCTGAAGAGTCAACATATTCACCAAGTATCTCTTTTATTCAGTTGGCTTTAGCGGTTGAGTTCCTAAGAAAGACTAAATTGTCATCCCACAAACAAGAGGTGGGGCACATGTGATCCGTTTTGAGATGCTCTTGTACCCTTTTATAGTCCCATTTCGTTGAGCTTTATGAAATAGTAACGATAGCCCTTGTGTGACAAAAAGAAATAAGAATGGAGAAAGGGGGTCGCCTTGACAAACACATCAGTAAGACAATCATTAACTCGTGCGAAAAATGATACAATAGTTACACACCTCATGATTAGGTCAACAAATTCCCTATGGAAACCAAGTTTGATCATTACACTTTATCGGAAATTTCATTCAACTCTATCATAAGCCTTCTCAATATCAAGTTTGAGTGAACGCTCTTATTAATTCCATTATTCGAAGAATTCATGTAGTGCAATAATTCATGGTCCACCGAGATGTTGTCAGAAATCTAACGTCCTGGAAGGAAAGAAGCCTGATTATCACATATACATGTCATGATCGGTCGGTTTACCAGTACCTTTGACACAATCTTATAAATTATCGTGCATAAACCGATTGGTCGTATTTGTTTCATGTACTTTGGTTCATCGACTTTAGGAATCAAGACAAGAATAATTCTATTTACCATTGCCATATATTTAGTCCCATTCAACAGATCCAAGTATAGTTGGATCATATCAGAACCAATAACCGACTAGTGTTGTCTAAAGAAACTAACCGATAATCCATCAATCTCGGGTGCTTATGATGATTAATATCCTGGAAAGCAGATAGTATTTCAGTTTTATCAAATGGTCTCGATAATTCCTCATTTATTGAATGTGTTACCACCATATCAATGGCTTCCAAGATGCTAGTATTATGAATAGCATTAGCTGTGGAGAATAATTCCTTAAAATAATTAACCACAATTGACGATAATGTTTTCGTATTCTCTGTCCAACAATCATTTCCATCATATAATCCTTTAATCCAATTCTTCTTTTGATGTTGAGTTGATCGAGCATGGAAGAATGTTGTATTATGATCTCTGAATGATAACCAATTGACTCTCGAACGTTGTCCCCAATAATGTTCCTCCGTGTCAAGCAAATCATGGTCACGTTTGGCCTTGATTAGGCCAGCAAATCCCCTTCGGCCTTGGCGTGCATTAAGTCTTGTTTATAAGTTTCCTTAGCTTTACTATGTGTTACCTTGTCAATTATAACCGTCCAAGTTGCCAATCTTACAACTTGGCGAACACAATAACCGACTAGTGTTGTCTAAAGAAACTAACCGATAATCCATCAATCTCGGGTGCTTATGATGATTAATATCCTGGAAAGCAGATAGTATTTCAGTTTTATCAAATGGTCTTGATAATTCCTCATTTATTGAATGTGTTACCACCATATCAATGGCTTCCAAGATGCTAGTATTATGAATAGCATTAGCTGTGGAGAATAATTCCTTAAAATAATTAACCACAATTGACGATAATGTTTTCGTATTCACTGTCCAACAATCATTTCCATCATATAATCCTTTAATCCAATTCTTCTTTTGATGTTGAGTTGATCGAGCATGGAAGAATGTTGTATTATGATCTCTGAATGATAACCAATTGACTCTCGAACGTTGTCCCCAATAATGTTCCTCCGTGTCAAGCAAATCATGGTCACGTTTGGCCTTGATTAGGCCAGCAAATCCCCTTCGGCCTTGGCGTGCATTAAGTCTTGTTTATAAGTTTCCTTAGCTTTACTATGTGTTACCTTGTCAATTATAACCGTCCAAGTTGCCAATCTTACAACTTGGCGCACACAGCATATAACTTATCAAATGCTAATCTAGCCGTAAACGTACAAGTTGTAAATACACAATCTATGTGTTCCTTATTATTTTCCCAGCACTCATTGTATCTAAAATAATCAACATTCCTTGGATTGTAATTCCCTTGTTTTTGTTCTTTAGTCTCTTACACTAGGAATCAGTTATCCCAAGAGTCCGAATAATCTGTTGGGACTCGAAAATGTGGGTGAGCATTAATCCAAGTCGATAAAGCTACAAATATGTCTAATCTCTCGACTAACGTATTACTTCCATTAGAACCCTTAAACCATGTAAATCAACCATTAATTGGTTTTCAATCCGATAGTCCATTACGATATAAGACTTCCCGAAAGTCATTTAACTGAACTCTTGGTTTACGTCGACCACTTATCTTTTCAGAGTCTATTAATATCTTATTAAAATCACCCCGACCACCTAAGGTAATCGTGATGAGTTTTTAATAGCATCTATCATTCTCCATGTTTCATGTTTAAACATTGCATTATGGTGTTCGTAAATTACTATAAAATGGAAGTGTTCATCGAATGACTTAATTATCATGTCACGGGCCGCGACCTTGAGGACGAGTCCAACATCCACCAGAACACATCTGCGCGCACCAAAGCACTCCCAGGCCCAGATGCATCAGGCGATGAACCAAGTCTGCCCCAAACACGCCAAGGGATGTGCCAAGCCCGCACCAAAATTGGATAAGGTCGAGTAGAACATGACTCGGGCCCTCTCCAAGCCAAGATCGACCCTCTCTAGGAAAAGGGACAAAGCCACCATCCTTGTTCAAGTAGGATTCAACCTTTGGACTTTTAACTAAAGTAGGGATGTACTTTTAGTTAGAGTAGAAGTAGACTTAGTCATTAACTCTTAGGGGATTCTCATTATAAAAGGGGCCTCCCCACCCCCATTGTATTCATTCATTCTTTCTATTGGAAATAAGACTAACCCGACTTTCAAGCAAAATACTCTCGTGCATCTTTTATTGTCGTCCATACTCTTTTTGTTCTTACTTTCACGACAAGTTATGCATCCGAGCTTAGGTTTCAAGGTTCTTAGTGCCCAACAACCGAGCAAAACGACTAAGGGTCTCACATACTAGCCAACAGTCTAGTCCCGTGTCAAGTGGTATCAGAGCTAAGTTCATGACTAGACGAGATGGCTTCACAACATGGCGAGGCAACAGCATCTGAGGGCATCGAGACTCGCAAAGTATAGAAGAAGTGAGGAACGTCGAAGGACATGCTCGCATCGCTCCAAGGTAAGATCACCAGACTTGAGGACTCTGCGAGAGAGACCAATGAGGTTTTGGATATGTTACGATCCATCGATCTTGAGAACCTAGGATCATTAGATCTCGAGAAGCTTGAAGCCTTGGAGAATATCTCGGAGGATGTGCATGCGGCACTCAATGGATTCGATTCGAAGAGTTCTCAACAAGAAGATGTTGTTGAAGCCTAAATTCTAGCTCTAAGACAATAGCTCGAAGAACTTAAGAATAATGGTTCTAGGACCGAAGTCAAAAACCTGAAGAAGAAGATCGAGCAAATTCAAGACTGAGGTAGCCTTGTGCAAAGCTGTCGTGGCTGGCAACATGCTGACCGACACTCCCAAGGGCCGAGCCGAAGTTCCTAAACCATAAAAGTTTAAAGGGACCGGATTGACCAAAGACGTGGAAAACTTTATGTGGGACATGGATCAATACTTCCGAGCCATGGGCATCGAGAATGATACTAAAAAGGTAAACATTGCTTCTGTTTATTTAACCGATTTAGCACTCTTATGGTGGCAGCATAAGTGCACTGAGATGAAACGAGATGGCACCACTGTAGGAACCTGGGCGGAGTTTCAGACTGAATTCAAAGAACAATTCTACCCTCATCATGTCGAGAACAAGGCACGATAAAAACTAAGGCGTCTTAGGCATGAAGGCCTACTGAGAGAGCACGTTCGACAATTTGTCGAGTTAAGCCTTCAAGTCCCGAGTTTAAGTGAAGAGGATGTGTTCTTCACCTTCATCGATGGGCTAAAGCCATGGGCGAAAAACGACCTAAAACGTCGATGAGTCAAAGATCTCGCCAAAGCCTTGATTATCGATGAGTCACTCATAGAACTTGGGGTTCGAAAGTATGACTCCTCTAAATCAAAACATAAAGCCAAAAGTGGAGATAAAGATAAGCCATTCAAAGGAAAATCAGACAAAGAACCAAGTGGTCCTGGAAAGCTATCGAATAACAAAACCCAACAAGGGGAAAAGAGAGAAAAACAACCCATCCAATGCTACAATTGCAAGGGTCTGGGACACTTGGCTAGAGAGTGACCTCAAAAGAATCAATTTTCTACCATCGAAGAAACCGATGAGAAATAAGAAGAAACTGAGACACTTAAACTTGGATCCATCATCAGTACCATGGAAGTCAAGAAAGGTCGAAAGAAAAAAGAACTAATGTCCGTGGACATCTCCATAAAGGGGCAGAAACTAAGTGCACTTATGGAGACCGGCGCCTCAGAACTATTCATGTCCGACCAAGTCGCAAGTAAACTCGCCCTTCACATAGATAGGGTGAGTGGCTTCATCAAAATCGTGAATGCCAAAGAAGTCCCAATCACAAGAATCTCTAAATGAGTTGAACTCAACATCGAAAACTGGATCAGTAAAGAAGTCATCAAAGTAATTCCCCTTGATGATTTCGATGTGGTACTCTGGTTAAGTTTTTTCGACAAGATCAATGCCTTCCTAATCCCCTTTACGAACTGTCTATGTATCATGGACCCAAAGCATCAATGTATTGTCCAGTTAATCGAGGACCGGGAGTAGGGGCCAAGATCCTATCCACTATACAATTCTCCAAAGCTATCGACCTTCCTGGTAAAACTAGTAAGCGAGACACAAATTACAACCGAAGATGTCCCACGAGAAGTAGGACAACTATTGACCGAATTCAAAGACATAATGCCTATAACACCCCAACCAGTATCCGACCCGAATACGAGTCTGAGATGTCACATTGACTTTTTGAAACTATATTCTTGTAAGATAGCAAAACATTTGAACTTATATTAAGAAAATACAATAATATTCTATTAAATTATGCTTCATTATAAAACTTTTAAAAAAAATACATATTTATGAACAGTTCTATTAAATTTTCTACATTGCTTCAGGTGTATCGATGCCCCTGCTACAGGTACTGATACCTTGCTACAGTACTGTCGTAAAAACATACATATATAAGTTTAAAACATTACAAAACTCAATCATATGATTTTAAAAAACTGCTTAAAACATATCGGATTCAACTCTTTGTTTACATGCCAACCACTATAAGTATTACAAAATACATACTATTAACTTCTTTTCTGATCTGACCTTTGAAAATGAGAAATTGACCTGTCTTGCTTAACTTTTATCATTCTTCCTCTTCTCGGAACCTACGTGTGAAATAATCACACGCTAAGTCGTTGACTTAATGAGGCATAATAATAAAATATATAAGAAAACTCTAGCTATTTAAACATGCATGAACATATAATCTCGTGATTCCATACAAAACAATATAACATTGCATATAATGTAATGTATACATATGCGTATCACACATTGTTTCCATCACAATTCTTACTATCATCTATATTTTATAATTTTATCCTCTTATACCTAACTTTTTCAATCAACATATGATTCATTTAACCGAGCAATACACACATCATCATATAAATCATATAATGCAATTCATATCATGCAAAAAACATATACAACACATGTGAGAACTGTAGATATGTGAGTCTATTGAGGTTGTGCACTATTCTGCCACCACAGCTCGTATAAGTCCCACTGATTGGCATATGAAATTTGTCCCGAATGACCACTATAAAATGTCCCGAAGGACCACGTAGAACCCTCGACTCTTGGCATGCCAACTATGCCTCTAGCTCTCATGACATATAACATAGGCATTATTATTTATCATTTCACATTTTCATATAAGCTCATAGCTTCGTTCACATATACATGTAATCATGTAGTTTCTTTTCACGTAGTTCATGTCAATTCTCATATTACATGTACCTTTTCTCATATATCTCATATCATATAATTCATGCTCTATCCTTTTATGTTCACATGACATATAATGCATACAAATCATATTCACATATGTCTTTACTCATGAATTCATACATCATACAAATCATGTCATCTCTTGTTCTCATATGTTTCCAATACATCACATATATCACTTTTATTACATTAAAAGATAGACATGTAGTCTTATGTGCCCTATACATACTATTTGTTCATATAATCTTCTATTACCTTATAAGTAAATACTACTTATTTTACATCACCTTTTCATTTATTCTCATAATTATTTATATCCATTCACATGGTTTATTACACAACTTATATCACATTTTCATGTATTACACATATCTTATATTATAATTTCATATATAATAACCTATACTCATTTTCATGTACTCATGCACACATAAAAATTCACATATCAAATAACATTCTATGAGTCACTTCTTACCATAGTAACTCCGTCACTGTCTCATCGCAACCCAATGTTGATTCGATAACATAAGTACAAATTAAATTGCTCTCACCTTAGCCTCACTTAATTCGAATAGATTATAATTCTTTGATTGTTCCAGAACTTGTCTATGTTTGATATCTACACAATCATACATATATATATATATCAACATTCAAAATATTATGATTCGATCCTTACTTCTTATACTAAAATAAAAACTCAATTTATACTTTCTCATTATGGTGGTATCGATACCCCCCATAGGGTATCGGTACCCCCTGCATAATCTGTTAAAACCCAGAATTTACTGTTTAAACCCAAAAATTCACCAATACTCATCCAAATCTTCCATTTTAAGCTTCTATCATGCCATTAAACTCAAATACCTTAACATAAACCAACTTATATCCATATAAACCATATTTATCTTCTATATCTCATCATGATTCTTAAAATTAAGAATCTTACTAAACTTTCGACTTTGTTATAAATCCTTTCTAACTTCATAAATCTCTTAATTAAACTGATGACAAGTCAAATTCAACTTCAAATTCAACTTATCAACTCTATTTCAAGATTTCACTCAAGAACTCCAAATCTTTAATCTTCCTTAATTCCTTTATCTTTTGATTTTAGGATAACTTAAGCTTTCCTTAAGCTTAGTTATCATCTAATGATCAAAACCCAAACTTTAAATCAATAAATAATCAACAAAATAGAAAACTCACCTTTTCTCTAACTTGGGCACGTTGGAGAAGAAGAAAGCAAGAGGAAGAATATAACTCTCTTCCCCCCACGTGAATCATTCATATAAAGAGGAGAAATATCTTTCTTATCAAATGACCATTTTGCCCTTTAATTCATTTGATAATTACTAACAACTTTCAGGAAATATTTTGAAATAAATCATTGAACTATTCAACTATTCTGCTTTAATCACCAAATTCTAAAATTTTACAATTTGGTCATTAACCCGATATTGAGGATGTTACAATGCCTCCCAAATTGCCCAAGACATTACCCCTAAAAAAGAAAGTGTACCATAATATAGAACTTCTGCTAAACATAGAACCACCTACTAAAACACCCTATCGAATGGCTTCACCAGAATTAGAAGAGTTACGCAGACAATTGAATGAACTCCTCGATACAGGTTTCATCAAGCCTTCTCAAGCACCATATGGAGCACCAATATTGTTTCAAAAGAAACATGATATAAGACTTCGAATGTACATATATTACCGAACCCTAAGCAAGCTTACCATAAAGAATAAGTATCAAATCCCTCTAATTATAGACTTTTTTGATCAACTTGGCGATGCAAGGTGGTTCACCAAGCTAGATCTGAGGTCAGGATACTACCAAGTTAGAATTACCGAAGGAGATGAACCAAAGACAGCATGTGTCACAAGTTAGGGCTCCTACAAATTCCTCGTGATGCCTTTTGGCCTTACAAACGCCCCCACAACTTTTTGCACCCTCATGAATAAGGTATTACAACCTTTCCTCGATCAATTTGTTGTTGTCTACTTGGATGACATCATGATATATAGCAAGACATTGGAGGAACATGTCCAACACCTGAGGCAAGTGTTCCAAGTTTTACAAGAGAACGAGTTATACGTCAAACAAGAGAAGTGCTCGTTTGCCCAAAAGAAAGTCCCCTTCCTAGGTCACATCATAGGAGGGGGCATGATCCAAATGGATAAAGACAATATATAAGTCATTGAAGATTGAAAGCCCCCAACCAAGGTAACTGAACTAAGATCCCTTTTAGGATTAGTCAATTACTATCGAAGATTTGTCAAAGACTACTCCAAGATAGCCACACCCTTAACCGAATTACTTAATAAAGACAAGCCATGGGTTTGGGAACAAAAATGCTAAAAGGCCTTTGACAAGATCAAACTCCTTCTAACGAAAGAGCCAATGTTGTGCCTGTCAAAACTACATCAAACCTTTCAAGGTTCACATCGACACATCCAATATTGTCATCGGGGGAGTCCTTATGTAAGATGGACATCCAATTGCCTATGAAAGCCTAAAACTCAATGAGACTGAAAAAAGATACTCAGTCCATGAAAAAGAGATGACTGTTGTAATACACTGCTTACGCCTATGGAGACACTATGTACTTGGATCAAAATTCATAGTGTTCACCGACAACATCGCGAACAGCTACTTCCTGACCCAAAAGAAGTTATCCCCCAAACAAGCTTGTTGGCAAGAATTATTTGTCAAATTTGATTTCTCCATGGAACACAAGTCAAGAAAAACAAATTGTATCGCCGATGCCTTAAGCCGAAGGTACAACATCGAAGTCATTAGCTCACCAAATGGACAAATGTTAGAACACATAAAAGAAGGGCTATCGCATGATCCATAAGCCTAATCACTGATCTAATACGCCAAAGAAGGAAAATCTAGAAGATTCTGGCTTAAGAGAGATCTACTATATGTACGTGGGCACCACATATATGTTCCCAAGTATGGAAAGCTGTGTAAGGAACTCCTTATGGAATGCCATGATTCCAAGTGGGCAGGACATCCAGGGACCTATCGAACAATGACCTTGCTAAACGAACATTACTACTGCCAGCACATGAACGAAGATGTAGAGGAGGCCTACGTGAAAACATGCTTTGTGTGCTAACAAGATAAGATAGAAATGAAAAAACCGCTAGGATTGCTACAACCTTTACCCATTCCTGAACGACCATGAGAAAGCATCTCAATGGACTTCATCGTTGGACTCCCACACTCGAATGGTCTATCAAGCATCATGGTAGTAGTTGATAGATTCTCCAAGTATGGAACATTCATCCCCGCGTCTAAAGTATGCACAGTCGAGGAAGCAGCCCGCCTGTTCCTCAAACATGTGGTAAAATACTGGGGCGTTCCAAAGACAATAATCAACGACCGAGATACCTGATTCACGGGTAAATTTTGGACCGAGCTATTCAAATTGATGAGGACAAGCCTGAACTTTTCAACTATAGTCCATCCACAAACTGATGGGCAAATCGAAAGAGTCAATGGCCTCCTAGAAATTTATCTTAGGCACTACGTAAGTGCTACACAACGCGACTGGCTAAAGCTTCTGGACGTTGTACATTTTTCCTACAACTTGTAAAAGAGTAAAGCCACCAACCAAAGCCTGTTCGAGATTATAAACGGGCAGCAACTGCTTACACCCAACACGGTTATAGCTGGGTAACAAGGACCAAATCCATCTGCTTATCAATATTCCAAGGAATGGCAAGACAACCATGAGTTAGCACAAGCCTGCCTACATAAAATAGGGAAACATACCAAGAAGTGGGCAGACAAAAGTTGAAGGGACGTAAATTTCCAAGAATGAGATTTAGTCCTTTCCAAACTCACAAACATATTACGCAACCAAGATAGACATAAAGGGTTGGTGCGAAGCTACGAAGGACCATTCAAAATCAAGAAACGAATAGGCATCATGGCTTACAAGTTAGACTTGCCACAAACCATCAGGGCTCACCCTATGTTACACGTGAGCCTACTTTTCATCCAGACAAAGATGATCCCAATCGAAATATTTCTCATTGAGCTCCAGTTGGAATAAAAGCCTCTTACGAAAGGGAAGTAGAAGTCATCCACGTTGAAAGAGCCAATCCCCGAGTGGGGCACAAACCAAGGCACGAATACCTGGTTCAATGGAAAGGGTTTCCCGAAAACGAGGGGAGGTGGGAACCTGCCGAAGCCCTATAGCAATTCAAGGACAAAATTGAGCAATTTCATTCAAGTCGAGCGATGAGTGTGTCGCTAGAACTAGTGGGGGAGAATGTCATGGCCGCGACTTTGAGGGTGAGTCCAACATCCACCAGCACACATCTGCGCTCACAAAAGCACTCCCAAGCCCAAATGCATCAAGCGATGAATCAAGTCTGCCCTAAAACACGGCACGGGATGTGACAAGGACGCGCCAAAATTGGATAAGGTCGAGCACAACATGACTCGGGCTCTCTCTAAGCCAAGACCAACCCTCTCTAAGAAAAGGGACAAAGCTACCATCCTTGTTCAAGTAGGATTCAACCTTTAGACTTTTAATTAAAGTATGGATGTACTTTTAGTTAGAGTATAAGTAGACTTAATCATTAACTCTTACGGGATTCTCATTATATAAGGGGCCTCCCCACCCCCATTATATTCATTCTTTCTTTCTATTGGAAATAAGACTAACTCGGCTTTAAACCCAAATACTCTCGTGCATCTCTTATTTTCTCCATACTCATTTTGTTCTTACTTTCACAACAAGTTAAGCAACCAAGCTTAGGTTTCAAGGCTGCCCTTAGTTGCTTTGCTCGGTTGCTGGGTACAGTTATCTCCATGATCAACTGTGATACATCTGTGCATACCTAACTTATTCCTAATTCCTTCACTGTGACATTGATGTAACCTAGTTTCACTTAAAAATAAAAGACTAATAGACCAATGAGCAACAAACCACCCTAACTTTTGAACTGCTCCAAGACTACATAATCCTCGGCAGTTCCAACATAGTAGATTCATGGCGTCCAGCGGAGCCTCCGTCGATATCTTATGGTTCTTGCCAGTTGTCCCAACAACACTTTCGGAAGTAGAGGACACTCTATATCGCTTTGGATTGATTGGATGGGTGACTTCAGATTCCTTAATTTCTGGTGCTTAGAACTCTTGCCCTCGGAGTCCTCTTTGTTTTCATTAGGACTTTTAGACAAGGTAAAAGCCAGTCCATTGTTAATCTTATTTTCGATAACTTTGCTTTTAGTACTCTTGGGCAGTTGGTTTGCAGCCAGTTCCTTAGTCGTAGCCATGTGTTCCTTAGGAAAATTCGATACATGGTTCTCATGAGGAGTCGTTTCATTCGATGTCAAAGCTTCTAGTACATGATCATCCATAGTAGTTATTTCCTCCATTAAGTCATCATTGGGAAAACTTCTTTAAACTCATTCGTAAGATAACAAACGTCCTCACTCAGTTGGTCTAGATAGGACGTTTGATTGGGTTCGTCCGTGTAATCTTTAGGTGATGGGCCAGTGACATCTCCCATAGGGTCTGAGACGACATAAGCGGTCGAAACATTAGAGGTCTTCACATATTCAATTGCATGTTTTATTAGGTTTATTACTTGGTTGTCGAGAATCAACCTTCATCTAATCGCCATATTGTAATTTTGCCTTCGGATCATCCATTGGCACTTTTCACTTTGCAACTCTGTGGCCTATTATCCCGCACCTATGAAAGAAGTTGGGTAGGCGTTTGTATCTTGAAGGGTAGATCCGATTTTTACCTCTCGTACAAGAACTGATTAGAATAAATCGTCGTAACGACTTGGTAATATCAATGTCCTCTCTCACACGAAGAAATTCACCACGGTTACTGCCTTGAATGAACATATCAACTGCTATGACGGTTCCAAGACGTTTACCCAGTTCGAGTCCCATATTCATTGTCATGGCACCAAGCGAAAGGTTAAAAATCCGAATCCAAATCGACATGGAGCTAAACGAGTAGTCGTCCAATCCCTTTGTTGCATCTTGTGCAACCAAAGAAAAATAGTCGCCGTCCAATGTCCCTGGAAATCGGTTAATGACGAGTTCCATGTAGTCGTCGGAGCTGAACTTAACAAGAAAGGTACGTTCCTTCAGTTCCTGAATATCATCAATTCTTTGGGTGTCCCACACACCTCGAAATACCCTTGCAGTGTATTACCATCAGCCGACCTTTCGGTAATTAGTTTGCCAGTTAAGCACGTGGATGAATTAAAATATTATTTTAAGCACGTGGATGGGGAAGAAATGACAAGAGAAAAGATGGGGAAGATGGATTTTGACGGTAAAAAGAAAAAATATTATATTACGAATTAAAAAATATTTATTTATTTATTATAAATTTTAATTAAATTTAAGTCTCCTATTTATTTAAATTTAATTATTACAAATTACTGTAAAATTTATTAATTTTATATAGTGTAAGATTCGTGTATATAAATATATATGATATTTTTTTAAAAAAATAATGATGATATGTTATTATCTTATGTGACACATGAATACCATCATTATTTTTTTATGGTGATTTATAAAATAAAATTAAAATATAACATTAAATATGATTTTAAAATAAAAATAACTAGATAACCAAAACATAATAAAAACATGAGATTTCCTAAATATTTATATTAATAGTGTACATTTAAGTACAATTTGATTAATAAAGAAAACCGTAGAATTTGATGATTATAGACGGTTTCCAAAATAGCGCCACAATCCTGTATCTGAGCCAGTACTTTTGGCGGCACCAGAAGCGCGAGTCTCCTCAATCTGTTTCTTACCACACTTTCCTTAATCCCCTCAAACGTGGATTGAACTCCTAATTCTTACCTTATATTATATACTATCAAATAAACCCACCAAACCCATGTTTTGTTTTTCTTATCTTCTTTGAAAATCCAACAGAAACCGATGTGGGATTCAAAACTAATCCATCCACCTGTAAAACCTGGATTCAATCTGCTCGTTTGGATGCCATTCAATGGATTTACAATGTTTGTTTCTTTCCCCACTTATATTTAGTTCCTTCATTTGTTTTCTTTGTTAATAAATTTTCTTTTGTTTTTGATGCAAACGAGAGAAACCTTCGGATTCCAACTTCATACAGCTTATTTGTCTGTGGCATACTTTGATCGGTTTATTTCAATAAGATCTATTGATGTAAGTTTCATTGAAACAATGATCAATGGGGTTTGTTGTTTTTGAAATAATGGTTTTCGATGTTATTCATGAGAAGGAAGAGCAGATGTGGGCTGTTCGATTGTTGTCGATAGCATGTTTATCACTGGCAGCAAAAATGGAAGAATGTGAAGTTCCCATTTTATCAGAGTTTGATACAAAAGATTATCAATTCCAGAGCAAAGTGATTCAAAGAATGGAATTATTGGTACTCAGCTCATTGGAATGGAAGATGAATCCAATCACACCTTTCTCTTATCTGCATTACTTCGTCAGAAAATTCCATGCCGAATCCAATCCCAAAGGATTAATCTCCAAAGCTCTGGAACTAATTATATCCATCACCAAAGGTAATGAAAAATAAAGGTTCAATCTTGAATTATCAACTTAAACTTTGTGTTTCCATTACAGAAATTGAATGTTTTCAATGCAGAGATCAATTTGGTGGATTATCGACCGTCGATTGTGGCTGCAGCTGCAGTTTTAGCTGCTTCAAACAGTGAATTAACAAGAAAAGCACTGGAGGTGAAGATTGATTTCATTTCATTGTGGGATCTTCAGAAAATGTGAGCTTTCTTTTTCTCTATTTTTCTATATAATGTGTGGATATACTTCGTATTTATAGTGTTATACTGGATGAAACAGGAAGAGATATATGGATGCTATAGAAAGATGGTGGAAATAGAGAAAAGGAAATGTAAGACGCCAAAGTTCGTAATAACCTCAAAGTATTCGTCAATACATACCATAGTAGTTGAGGGCATTTCAGATGTCAGTCATGGAGGTGGCACCAAGAGGAAACTTATATTCAATGAGTCTGATCAAAATAGCCTGGCAAAGAAAATATGTCGGCCATGATGGATTCTAGTTTGATGTTTATTATTATTATTTTTTTCCTTTTTTAGTGATAGGATTTGGGTTTATTGATGAAAAAAGAGAGATTTTTGGTTGTTGCAATTAGTTTTTCCATTAAGATTGGGGATCTTTTATCCTGCAATTAAAAAGAGTAAGTATATAAGAAAAAGGGTAGGGTAGACAATGGGAAGAGTATTTATTTTGATGGGTTTTTAGTTTTTGTTGTTAATCTTTGATTTGTTGTTGTTGAAAGGAATGGTTAGATATGATTCACATGTATGTATCCTTGTGCCCTGCCTCTTTACCATGGGGGGCTTCCTTTGTCTTTCAAAAGGCTGAGAGCCGTAAGAAATGGGGAATTGTTTTTGTTTTTTGGGCCGTTATAAAGGTGAAATGATGATTGGATTTGCTTGTTAATGTTACTGTTTCATTTTTATTTCAATTTAAAATAAGGCAGTCGATTTATCGAAAGTCATTTCTTTAAAATATTGAATGATGCAATTAAACTGAAAAAAAACGAAGTTAAAGACCATTTTTTCTTAAGTTCCAAAGAACATTAAGTTTGTTCACTGTGAACTCCTAATCTGTCTGTCTTAAGCCAGCACATGTGAATGCCTGATGTTTATTTTTTAGGAGCTGTTTGGTTTGGGGAATGTGAGATTCTCATAGGAATGAAATTCATATTTCTATGTTTGGTTGGTCAGGAATCTCATTCCCGGTAATATTTTATTACCAATAGTAGATTTTTTGGGTATATTATCGGGAATATTATTACCCACATTTCCTTATGTATTGTTGGATTACCGGAGTTTTGGACTAAAATGTCCTTAATTTTTTTTAAAAAAAATCCTTCTTCTGTCATTGAATAATAAAAATTCTACGAAAGTTAAATTACAAATTTATCCTTAAACTAGATTTATAAAAAAAATCTATAATTAAAATTTTATATGAAGTTCAGATGTTAAAATAAAATTTTATTCTTTCATTAAACATTTTTATATTTTCAATTTTGTAAAAAAAATTTATAAATTTTATGAATTTAAATTTTTTAAACTTGTTAAAAAAACAAATATATAATAATGACAATTTGATCAAATATACATTCCAATAATATTTTATTCCTTTAACCAAACGAGGTAATCTTACATTCCTGCTACACCAACCAAACACAAAATACAACATTCACAGTAGTCTTATTTCCTGATAATCTTTTATTCTCACTAGTAATCTTACATCCGTGAACCAAACACACCGTTAAGATTTAAGCTTGTAGATGGAGGTTGAGACCATTGTTTGGGGGGTCAGTTTCATGGCATTTGGCCACTTTGGTGTCAGAGTTTCCACAATTTCACGTGCTTTCGTGGGGTTCTTAGGATCATTATTATTATTATTATTGCCATCCTACAGAAATTTTGTATTCTGCTCTCCATGTATCCTCTGACTATACAAGTCATATCCCAAAGGTTCAATGGTAAATCAGAATAGAGATAATTCATTACATTACACCTCCACATGTTTTTGGTTCCCAATGTCTCTCTCATCACCAAGAACTATGGAGAAACAAGTTTGAATTACCAAACTTGAGTTAGTGTCTATGAATGTACATTTTTTTTAAATGATCATACTCAGAAGTCTCGGCCAAAAACATTTTAAGAGACAATGGAGAAGGGTAAAACTTGCATTTCAATAATCACAAAGAGTGAATGAAATACTTACATGCCTTGCAACGTCAATGAAAACGAAAATAAGAAACAAGAGAATTTGAGCAACCTAGAGCTTCACCTATAAACAAAAAGTTAATCCACAATGTATATAAAAATAATATGTTTTGAACACACCAAAATGCTAATCATGATGATCCTTGGTCCTGAAATATCTATTTATCTTGTGATTGAGAAAACTATCTTGTCACTAATGAATCTACACTGGAAGTAGGAACATCGAGGCTTCATTGATGTTCATTTAGAAAACAGTGTTTATCGTGTGTCATACTGATATTGGCTTCAAGGCAGCAGCAATCGGCATGCCTAAGAATCCTATGAACACGCTTACGAACCATTGTGAGTAAGTGAGAGGAATTGTACTAGCAAATGTTCCCAAGAATTCGATGATGATGATTTGGAAGATCACGGTGCAACCGAGTACAGCCACGAAAACGTAGTTATCTAATATACCCTTGAAGACATTTATTTCCTCCATGTTACGTGAGCTGATCTCGTTGAATACCTGTGGAAATTATGGAGCATACTTTGTAAGGTAAATTCATAGACATATAGAAGTGCGAATTTCTTGTGCATAGCAGAGTATAGCTATTGAAGACAGAAGAAGAGTAAGTATCAAGAAGCTCATAATAGAAGGTTACCTGACAGAACAAATGAAATAAAAATAAGCGTGTTCAGTGTCAGGTCAGAATCAGGTCCGTCGAGACTAAACATTGCTTTTCCTTTCACCTGAAGATACCATATAACCATAAACTGATAAAAGGATTGCCCTAAGATATTCCTCCACGTCACATTACTGATAAAATTTCCTTTCTTTCCAACTGGTGAACGCTTCATTAGTTCATCAGTTGGAAGCTCAGTTACGAGCGCTAGTGCTCCCAGAGTATCCATAATCATCTTGACCCACAATAGCTGAACAGCTGTGAGAGGAGCGCTCCCTGAAAAATGATTTGGTGCAAAAAAGCATAAGCAAATATGACAACATTATATTCATTTGCAATGAAAGCATAAGTATAAAATAGATGTAGACAAAACGTATCCCCTTCTTACCAGTCGAACATGCCGAGGAGAAGTTAACAATCAGTGCGACGATGTTGACTGTCAGTTGAAACTGTACAAATTTTTGAATATTCATGTATACTGAACAACCCCATTTGGCAACTGTCACCATTGTTGAGAAATTGTCATCCAGAATTATGGCATCAGCACTCTCTTTGGCCACCTGGAATTGAGAATTGAGATTAGTTGAATCTTGATACAGTTAAATATCAAGCATTTCTTTATATATTTAGGGGGGGGGGGAATACTAGCATGTAATAGGGACAGCCATTATTACAACGTTCCAGCATCAAGTGCATGAAAGGTGGTGGTAGTATTTCATCATCAGGCAACACATATCGCATCAAAACTAATCATAAAGGCTTCCCTCCTATACTTAGGGGGCTTTTTCTCAAGCCCTTCTTCTGTACTCAAGTTTATGTCCCTTCTTTTATATCACACTAGGGCTAGCACTCCATTGAGAAAATGCATCATTATCTAACTCATTCTATATAAAATCATTTGATTGTGACAAGATGCATTCAGAGTACAAAAATGATAATGCATTGAATACCTCAGTTCCAGCAATGCCCATTGTTAGTCCAATATCTGCTTCATGCAGAGCTGGAGCATCATTTGTTCCATCACCAGTCACAGCAACAACTTCATTAAATGTACTTCGCAATTGCCTTACCAGAGTATGTTTGTCCATGGGGAGAGGATCGAGCCATCACCTGCAAAAGGAAAGGAAATCTAGGTGTGAATTACTGGACTTATCCGTGTTTAAAGTACCTAACTAGGTAAAGTTTTGAATCAAAGAATAAAAAGGTAGAGTTGGAATTAAAGTAAGCATTTGATCCCGACTCTTCTCTCTGAAAGCAGGGCCTTCAATAGCTATACCATCATCTGTAAGAATTCCACATTCCCTGGCTATAGCCTTTGCAGTGTTTATGTTGTCTCCAGTAACCATTCGTACAGTAATCCCAGCAGACCGACAAATAGCAACAGATTCTTTGACACCAGGGCGAACTGGAACTTTAATACCCACAATTCCTATACAAGTATATCCAGAAAGTGGAATGGCATTGTCAGGGGTGAAACCATTTTCCAGTTCCATATATGCAAGACACAGGGTTCGAAGAGCCTCATTATCATTAGCGAACTGGTTAATTGTAACATTAAGGTGGTTAATAGATTCTTCTTCCAGGGGAACAACTTCCCCATTTGAATTAATCACCTTGTCACATCCAGCCAAAACTATCTCCGAAGCACCTTTAGTGTGTGCTCGTAGACCTCCTTCAGTAATTTCCAGGACTACTCTCATTCGTTTCTTTTGTAGAGTTGAATGGCTCAACCTTAACAAGTTTTGACACCATTCGTTTTGCTTGGGAGTCTCCACCCAGAGATAAGCCAAACTATAACAAAGCAGTCTCTGTGGGTGTTCCCAATATCTCACGTTTTTCATCTTGGTTAATAACAATTTCACCCCCAGTGTTGGTAAAATTGATTGTAGCAGAAGTTTCACAGCAGATTCTGGAATATCAGAGCAGAGAGAAGCTTTATTGTTGTTACCAACTTCCCTGACACTCGTGCAAATGCATGATTTTACAAGCGTCATATGATTAGTGGTTAGTGTCCCAGTTTTATCACTACAAATACTTGTTGCTGACCCCATAGTCTCACAAGCTGCAAGGTGACGAACTAGTGCTTTATGTCATGGACCAAAACTTTTTGGCCCATGGACATTGACGCAAATGTTCACAAGAAGAGTTCTATGTGCGCATACTTGGGCTTGTTGGGAATGTTGAGTTGGCTAGTTCTTGGAGAATGCTTACAAGTGCATGAAGGATCAAGTCCGAGGCATCCGAGAGAAGCGACAAGGATGTTACATGTTCGATTGAGGTAATTTTGTCAAGGCTCGTAGATTCGGACCGAGACGTGTGTGTGAATTTCTTAGGATAATCCTATGGAGTGTTGGGCTTACCCAGAACCATTAAACCTGGCCCATTCATTGGAAGGTTTCATAAAGGATAATATTATCCAATAATTAAGGAGGTAAATACTTAATTAGGGATAATGTTGTATTTGAATTCAAATACCTTAGAGATAGAGTTCTTGATAAGGTAGGATTCAATCTAAGCCATCGATGTACTTTGATCTAGACCGTTAGATCTTGAGGGTCTCAACTATAAATAGAGAACTCATCCCCTCATTTGTAATCATTCCATCAATTCCATTCTTTTAGACTAATAAACTCAGGAATTTACTCTTATTCTCTCTGAGTTCCTTTGTTTCTAGCTTTCTAGCTTTATCGGCTTGTTCACTTTTGTGCTAAAGCCTTTGTGATTTGTATTGTCGAACGTGATAGCTAATGGTTGTTTCTTCCCGAGTTCTTTTGGAGTTCCAAAGTGGTTCAAGTCGTGGTGACTTAAGAAATTCCCACAATGATCATGCTTCTGAGATCCATTCAACCTTATTGGCTTGGATTAGCCCCAGTGATGTTTGGCTTTTGCATTGCTGCCTAATCCTACTGGGTTTTTCCGTTGCTTAATGAGTCAGAGACTCAAAAGGACGTGGTTAAGGCTAACTTAGGCATCATTTCGACCTGAAAATTGTCCAAGTGTCGCACGAATCGAGTAGCAGAAATCTAGTCCCGTGACATTTATCATTCGTCATCTTCTTCATTGCAAAAGCAAGGCTCAGTGTCACAGCCAATGGTAGACCCTCGGGAACCGCAACATCAACAATTGTAACTGCAACAGCAAAGAACTCCATCATTTTCAATGCCTCATCGCCAGACCAATTCCAGATTGTCCCGTCTTGCTGTTTATTCAGGAACAGTCCTTGCACCAATACAGCAAAAGGTACCACAGCAAAAAACAGGCCTACCTTCCCAATAATGGTCGCAACTCCATTCAATTTCACCTGCAGTGGGGTCTCAGCATCCCCCCTTCACTAAGGGTTGCCATCAATTTACCCCATTGTGTTCTCATCCCAACAAAAGTAACCACCATCTTGCACGATCCATCTTGAAGCTTAGTACCAGAAAGCATAAAAGGGTTGTCAGCATTCACCATTACCGGCTCGCTCTCCCCTGTTAAACTTGATTCATCAATTAGTACAAAGAATCCCGAGATAAAAAGGTTGTCGACAGAAACTTGGTCACCAATTTTGAGGTGTACAATATCCCCAGTAAGCAAATCGTATATAGACATTTTCTGCCTACGTGCATTTCTTGTTACCTGAATTGTGATTTTCTTTTTCTCCTTGTCCAAATCCTTGAACTGTAAAGATTGGCGATAATCACTTGTCGCTATGACAAACACAACCAATCAGAAACTCGCAACAATCCCAAGTCCATCATGAGCTCCCTTTGGCCCTCCTTCCGTTGCTATCCCGACTATCAACGACACAAAAGCACACACCCCAAGGTTGAAAACCAGCAGCTTTGACTTCTTCAGGGACAACATAATCACTGTCACTTGTTTGTACACCTGAAAAAAAATCAGTTAAGTGGAAAAGCAGCTTTCATTAAAAATAAAATGCAACAAATTTGATTTTTCTGCAAAAATCTCACCTGAGATAAATTGGAAGGCAACTTTCGAAACCAGTACAGCAATTCTCAATTTTTCCTGCAACGTTACAGATCAAGAAGAATAAGCTATACGATGCCAAATTTGAAATCACAATACTATTTATATTCACTCAAATGAGCTTAACATATAGAGGAGTTCCTATTTTTCGGTTTTCAATTGTGAAAGAAGAAACAGTTAAATTCGAGAAATCAGAATTGAATTTCAGCGCTATATATATATATAGATAGATAAATAAAGTAAAAAAGTGTTTATAATTTTCCTTCTTTGCTCTTTTGAAAAGCTTCGACAACTCTCCGAAAATTTCAGCTAATTTATAGACATCAAAACGTGATCTCATAAGGTTATAGTGAAACAGAAAGCAACACCTTACCGCACTTTATTGAAAGGAAAGAAAAGAAAAGAAAATTAGAACATATATTTTCAGCAGTTAAATCTAAATCAGAAACTGGATTTAGAAATTCAAGGCACCTGATTGGATCGTCGCATAGCAGCAGCCTCGTGGCGCTTGAAGAGGTTGGCAGTGAATCGAAACTGTCGTTTCGGATTATTAGAATTGTAGTTAACAATAGAGATAAGCAGAAACTACTTGATTTATTTATAAGCAGGTTTATATACACTGCATTAAGCAGTTAATTCTAACAACCCTAATAACCGAGTAACAACCTTTTAACAACTAATCACATAGTCAGTGCCACTTGTATGGAACAGTTACAACAAAACTGCACAATTATACTATCAACACTGCTAACTACACTGCTAATATTCTCCCTACTTCTTCTCGTTTCCTTGGCTAAAAGAATGAACACACACTTTGGATCGAAATTCCTCAAATGCAGCTCGAGAAAGAGGTTTGGTAAACCCATCAGCTATTTGATGCATAGTAGGAACATAACTAACGCATAATTGACCAGCTATCACCTTCTCACGAACAAAGTGAACATCAAGATCCACATGCTTAGACTGAGCATGATAGATGGGATTGGAACTCATGGCCACGACACTAGTGTTGTCAGACCATACAACCAGCTCGTGACACTGTTGGATGCCAAGATCAGTCAAAAGAGCATTTATCCAAGTTATATCAGTAGCTACATCTGCTACACTTTTTTATTCGGCCTCCATTGTGGACCGAGAAACTGTACGTTGCTTTTTCGAGCACCATGTAACCAAGCATTTACCAAGAAACACACCATACCCAGTGATGGAACGTCGATCGTCAATGCTAGCACCCCAATCCGCATCAGCAAAAGCAACAATATTCAATCCGCTATCAATAGGTGAGAACACAAGACCAAAGTTTAAAGTAGAACATAAGTATCGAAGTATCCTTTTTACAACAACAAAGTGAGCTTCCTGTGGAGCATGCATATATTGTGCAACTTGGGCCACACTAAACGAAATGTTTGGTCTTGTATAACAAACATACAAAAGTGAACCAACAACACTTCTGTAATCACTTGCATTACTAAGAAGATCATCTGCTTCATGAGAAAGTTTGGATGACACTACCATAAGTGTGGTACATCCTACAGCAGTCAACATCTCGGTCTTCTCAAGCAACTCAAGTATATATTTTTTCTGACACAAAACTATTGAGTCATCAACACGTTTGACCTCAATGCCCAGGAAGAAGCTTAAATCCCCAAGATCCTTAAGCAAAAACCGACCCTGCAACATTGACACAACCTCTTGGATTAGAATAAAAGACTGCCTTGTAATAACTATATCATCCACATACACAAGATATAAATATATACATTGCTAGTATGCTTAATAAACAATGAAGGATCTGCCTGAGATACTGAGAATCCCATTTGCAACATATCGTCTTTGAGTTTTATATGCCAATTATGAGGAACCTATCGAAGACCATATAGAGCTTTTTGAAGTTTACATACAAGATAATTGTCATGCTCATCAAACTACTCAAACCTAGGAGGTTGTTGCATGTAGACATCTTCACTTAGGTCTCCATTAAGGAACAGATTATTTATATCAACATGCCTAAGCTCCCAACCATTAGAGACAACAATAGACAGAACTGTACTAATCATGGAAAAGCGAACTACCGAGCTAAACATATCCCTAATATAATAACCATGGGTTTGAGAGAACCCTTTGGCAACCAAGCAAGCTTTGTATCGAATAATAGATCCATCAGGATTTCATTTAATACGAAAGATCCATTTGTACCCAACTGCAGTTCTGTCTTCAGGGAGTTGCACCAAAGACCAAGTACCATTATTTTGTAGAGTGTTGTATTCTTCATGTACAACAACAGTCGAGTGAGAAGACTGTAGTGCTGCATTTATTGTAGCAGGAACATCATCATCCACAACACTCGAAAAAACTTTAGGTTTAAAAATACCACACCTACTACGTGTCATTATAGGATGAATGCGAGATGAAGAAACATCAATACTAGGTTCAGTAACAACAGTAGTGTCAATACCAACAATTTCAGACTCATCACGACTAGCACCAGCATATGCACCAGCTGACACAACAGGTGCAGCACTTTCATGCTCAGTAGTAGCATTAGTGGCACACCAACATTGTCAAATTCGTCATGATCAGCACCAGTATCTACACCATTAGAATCTACGGGCACAACACTCCCTGATACAACATCATTTGAAGCACAGTCAACCGCACCATTCACAGTGGGTTGCACAACAGTATTTGGAGCATCATGTGAATACTAAAAACATGTTTTCCTCAAACTAGTAATAACTCATAAAGACTGATGAGTTTGAACCATAATTACATCAAATTTCAATGAACCACAAGTCCTCAGTCCTACAAACGAAAACACGAACTCATTAAATACAACATGTCGAAAAATGTATACTCTTCCATCAGACGCCAAACACTGAAATCATTTATGTCGAGGACTAACACCCAGGTAAGTGCAGGCTTGAGACCTAAACGATGGTATATGCTTTTGAAACAACCTTAGATGAGGAAAACATTGACAACCAAAAACCTTCATCATGGAACAATTTGGTTTCTTTTCATATAGCTTCTCAAACGGAGACAAGCCTTGTAGAACTTTAGTAGGAAGACGGTTAATCAAGTAAACTACTGAGATAGCAGCATATGACCAGTATTTAATTAACAGAGATGCCTGAGCTAATAAAACAAGAGCTAGTTCAATAACGTGATGATGATTCTGCTCTACGACACCGTTCTACTCAGAGGTGTATGGACATGTCAGTCGATGTGAAATTCCTTCACTGGTCAATACATATAATAGGCTGCAAAACTCACCACCCCAGTCAGTTTGTAAAGCTTTGATAGTACTACCAAACTGATTAACTACAAGTTTTTGAAACATCTGAAATACCAACACAGCCTCATCCTTCCGTTTTAACAGGTAAATCCAAGTGTGTCGTGTAAATACATCCATAAACGAAACATAAAAACGAAATCCATTGGATTCCACATGAGGTGGTCCCTACAAATCGGAATACACAAGATTAAAAGAAGCAACAATTGATGTATTTGATTCAATAAAGGGCAGTTTGTGACTTTTGCCCATATGAAATGCAACACATTCTTTATTTACATTGGAATGAACTTTGATGCCTATTTCTCTAGCTAATTTTACTAAGGTTTCAACAGTTGGGTGACCAAGACGCCTGTGCTAGAGTTCATCCAATGAAGAAGAAGCTAAGCTAGCACTGACTTCTGCAAGATTGACTGCTAAGGAGTTATTATCCATAGCAAACGAATATAAACCTCTATGCTCCTCTCCTTGAAGCAGAACATTCCCAGTTGCCTCATCACATACGCAACATCTATTGGCATGGAACTTAAGAAAAACATTATTGTCCCTAGCAAGCTTAGAGACGGAAAGCAAGTTCTTGGTTATTTAAGGAACATGCAACAAATCATTCAGCAAAAGCATACGTGAAGAAGCATGAACATGAGAATGACCAACCAAAGCTACATCAAGAGGCATACCATTGTCAACTAAAAGTTTACTTGGACTGAGAAACTCAAATGAATTCAAGACCTTATTGGAGTCTGAAGTAACATGATGCGTGGAACCTGAGTCAACCACCCAACGCTCAGATGTCATAGAAGTAACATGAGCCTGCAGTTGACCAATCACAACCGAACCAGATTTTCGTTTAGTACAACACTCACAGCCAACATCAGAGGATAAAATCGTCGAGTTATATGTAGAAGAAGCAGCTTTATGATCCGATTGATGCGATCCATAATTGACAGCAGCAACACACAAGAAATCTTTATTATATCTATGCCAACAGCGATCAACTAGGTGTCCAAACTTCCCACAAAGCTGACACTGCACCCGTGATCGACCAGGACCTTGACCACCAGTTCGAGTTCCAGATCGCTGATCATAACCTAAACTCGACATCGATGAGTTTTGGATCTCTCCCTAACCAACGTTTGCACTCATCGGTAAGGTTTCCAACTGATACTCAAAACTAACAAGTTGTGTTTCTGCATCAAGAAGCACAGTATAAATGTTATCTAAAGACAATGTTTCCCTTATTGAAGTTATAATTACCATTAAGAGCTGATATTCTCATGGAAGACCCTTCAGAATACTCCCAATGTGCTCAACCTGAGGCACCACAATGTCACAAGATGCTAAAGCATCGCAAACCTCCTTCACACAAGTAAGGTAAGAACACATATTCACACCACCTTTTTTAACGACTGAAGTTTGTAGTAGAGACTCATTACCACAATCGTTGAACGATTAGCAAAAAACTGGAAAACCGTATTCCAGACAGTCGCCACTGTTTCAGCACCGACAAATTGAAGAAGAAGATGAGCAATAATAGTAGACAATAACCATGAGGAAAGAGCACTATCTTGAGACACGAAGTCTTCATATGCTTCATTGACACGAACAATACCATCATCATTGACAATAGTCTCCGACGGAGTCACCACAACACTGATAAGGAATCGTTCCAGACGATGGCTCCGAATAGTGAGAAAAATTTGTTGCTTCCAAAGGAGAAAATTCATCTCATCGAGGATGAAATTTACCTTCTTGTGAGAGAATGACTTAGCACTGGTGGAGAAATCCATCAAGAAAGAACTCAAGCAATGAAAGCCAAATAGAAAACCCCAAGATCAGTGGCGAAAGATACCATATTAGAATTGTAGTTAACAATAGAGATAAGCACAGAAACTACTTGCTTTATTACTGAGTGTAAGCAGGTTTATATACACTGCATTGAGCAGTTTGCTCTAACAATCCTAATAACCTAGTAACAACCTTCTAAAAACTAACCACATAGCCAGTGCCACGTGTATGGCACAGTTACAACAAAACTGCACAATTATACTATCAGCACTGCTAACTACACTGCTAACACAGATTCTTGATGAAACCACAAACTTTCTGCCATCTTTCCAACGCTTCCTCCGACGAGTGCTTCGGCTTCAAATCGAAACTCTCATTAAAAAATTCTTCATTCCCTTTATATTTCAATGAATTTCAAATCGGTTTTGTTCCTAAAGCTATTTCCTCTGTTTGATTCAAATATACATGCATATATATTGAAAGTAGAGAAACTACCAGGAAAAGAGAAAAAAGATAACCGAGTAAAATAGCAAGTATTCTTCAGAAGATCTCCGGAAATGCTTTCACCAATATCGCGGAAGTTTCAGTTTCTATAAATTAAATAATTAAAGAAAATATTAGAAGCACGAGAAAAAGAAAATTTTAGATTCCATGTTGATTTAGTTTTGAATAAATATTTCAATTCAAAATTAATTGATCTAATAAAAATAAGTTTAGTGTTCATATTTTACTTACGAGATTAAAACTCTTTGATTTGACTAATTCCATAACTAATTTTAATTTTTATTGGAGTTGTAGTTAGCTTATCTGTATAGATTGAGCTTGGATTTATTTTTATTGTAATATTTTGGAAATTAAGTGGAAATAATAAAGAGTGAGAGTGGTTTTTTACCTTGCCTTTATATAGCTTTTGTATAAATGCAGGAAAGCATTATTTGAGTTTTCATACGCGGAGAGCATTTTCCCACGCGGTGATAAATCATAAAGATCGACTTTTTGTCCATATCATCCTACTAACAAAATTCAAATTAGCCCACTGTTGAGGAAACTTTGTTTAATTTGATTTTTTTTTTTTTGGGTGCAGACATGTGGGCATGGGCGTCCTAATAAATGTATCTTCTTCTTTGACCAGCGTTTTTTGCCTGGGTTTCCTGCCTTTTCGGGGAAATCAATAGGCCATTAAGAAGCCCAGCTCACCTAACTGTGGCCTGCTCCAACTTCGAAAACCATGACTTTGAAACTATTTATAATATATGTTATATGTTCCTATTGGACGGCTTGTATTAACCAAAAAATTGCAAAGGCTGCAACTTTTGATGTACTATATTTTTGTTGATGTCATTTTGCAAGATGACTCGATTTCTACTATTAAGGTAAAGGTTCCATTTTTGCCTCCTCGATGTCCTAACCGTGCAACTTTTAGGCGAACACATGTCCTATGACTTATTATATATTGAGACGAAAGATGTGTGAGAATGAGAATGTAAAGGAAATTAACAAAGGAAATTTGTGCCAATGTGTCGTAACGTTTTCGGTTGGGCCTCGAATTGGGCTTCGACTTGAAATAATTGAGTTGGGAGTCGCCATCGATCATTTATTTTATGAAAAATGGGTTGATCGGATACCTTATTTCTTACCTGATCTACGTCGTACCAAAGATGTGTCGGATTCGGGAGTCGGTTACAGTCAAGGAAGGGTTAGCACCCTTGAACTGCCCTTTCGGTACTATGTAATTTCCAATTGTCTTTAATTAAGAAAATTGAAAGTTTAACTTGAAAGGTAAAATAACGATATTAAATACTTACCCTTGATAGCTTTAAAAGTGTACCCTTTAGGAAGTCAAGAAACATGTTAGATAAAAATGTAGTAAAAATGAATAAAATAAAGAAGGTGAAATAAAAATAAATGCAATAAAGTAGAGAAATAAAACAAATAAAGAAGATGTAAGCAAGATAAATAAAATAAAATAAAGAGGCACAAAAACAAATATAAAAAATATATATATATAAATAAAATACATAAAATAAAGAAGATAATAACAATAACAATACAAAAATAAAAATAGAAGAGCCCTTATTGCCTTGAGCTATTCTGTAAATGATGTGCCTTAGAGCTGAGCGTAGTCGAACTCGAAGGTCTTTGTTGACAGATAACCCTTCTTTGAGTTGGATATCCTTCGTCATGGAGTTGAAATCCAATCTAGAGATAGATGCTGCTTGTGTGCACGATTCCCTTTGTCGTGAAGTTAAAACCGCGAGTGGCACCTTCGTCGTGAAGTTGAGCCTGGTAATTGGATATCCTTCATCGTGAAGTTGAAATCCAAGTAGGTAGTATTGTTCCAAGTCCAATATCCTCCGTCATGAAGTTGAAATTGGCTCTGAAAATTGTTTGTTGACAATCAGCCGCCCCTTCGCTTTGAAGTTGAGCTTGTGTTGTCTCGAGTTCAATATCCTTCGTTGTGAAGTTGAAATTGACTCTGAATGAAACTGAAAAGTTGTTTGTTGACAATCAGTCGCCCCTTCGTTGTGAAGTTGAGCTTGTGTTGTCTTGAGTTCAATATCCCTCGCTGTGAAGTTGAAATTGGCTCTGAAACTGAGAAGCCCCTTCGTCGTGAAGTTGAGCCTCAAGTGGCACGATATCCTCCGTCGTGGAGATGAAATCGCGGATGACCCCTTCGTCGTGAAGTTGAGCCTTGACTTGGATATCCTTCGTCGTGAAGTTGAAATCCAAGTATTGAATGTTGCGGGTGGACACGATTCCCTTCGCCGTGAGGTTGAAACCGTGGATGTCCCTTTTATTGTGAAGTTTGGCTTCGAGCTAGATATCCTCCGTTACGAGGTTGAAATCTACTCTCGAACCAATTGTGTCACTTCGAGTTCAATATCCTTCGCCGCGAAGTTGATATTGACTCTAGCTAAGACCTGTCTAGATTTTTTATTCTGGAATCTTGAAGTTTTGATCCCTGATCTTGAATTCTTCAAATATTTAAATCTGATGTTTGTTTTTTATCCTTGATCTGGGAAATGCTTCTAGACCATCTCAAATATATGCATGAGCCTTGATCAGCTTCCGAGTACATGTACTTTTCAATGAATCTTTGTACAGTAATATGCAAATATGTTTTGCATAAGTAAATAAATCATTAAGCTTAAGCTCAATCCAAGATGCTCAAAAGCAATTGGTTTGGAGAAAAAAAAGATTGTCTTTTATTCATGAGAAAAAAAAAAGAACAAATAACACAAGGCAAATATTCTGGAAGATGAAGATATGATGAGGTGTTAATGAATGTCTTAGATTTCAATAATGTGGGCACTTCTGGGCTGAAAAGTCGTTAGGTGACCTTGAATACAGCCTTTGCCAAAGGATCTTTGAGAGTGAGACAATATTCAGGAGAGTGCAACATTTCTCCGACTCGTTGAGTATGTGGAAAATTCAGATGCTGGGAGTTTCAACTGTCTGGATTTCTTAAATTATCCAAATTGCCCTTTCGGGTTTTCAACTTGGACCCATCCTTGGTTGTAAGACGCCCTTTGCGGGTTTTCATCTTGAACCCACCTTATTTTTTGTTCTTTCTCTTTTTTGTTCTTTTTTCTATTTTTTCAATTTTTTCAATTTAGGGCGCCCTTTCGGGTTTTCACCCTAAACTTTTTTCATTTTTTTTTTTTTTTACTTAGGAAGCCCTTTTGGGTTTTCATCCTAAGCAAAGTATTTCTTGACTGCATCTGAATTGATGGGATGTGGCATTTCGGGTCCGTCCATTTCAGCTAGGACAAGGGCTCCTCCGGAGAAGGCCTTTTTCACGACATAAGGTCCTTCCCAATTTAGTGTCCATTTTCCTCGGAAATCTTTCTAGACTGGCCAAATTCTCTCTAGCACCATATCTCATTCACGGAATATTCTCGGACGTACCTTCTTGTCATGTGCTTGAATCATTCGTTTCTGATAGATTTGACCATGGTGAATGGCTTTTAGTCTCTTTTCATCTATCAGATTAAGCTGGTCATATCTGGATTGCACCCATTCTGCGTCATCCAATTTAACTTCTGTCAAGACCCGTAATGACGAAATTTCTACTTCAATGGGTAGCACTGCTTCTATTCCATAAGCTAATGAAAATTGAATTGCCCCAGTCGAGGTTCGTAATGAGGTTCAATAAGCGAAAAAAGCGAAAGGCAACTTCTCATGCCAGTCTTTGTAGGTCTCGGTTGTTTTCTCCACTATCTTTTTGATATTTTTGTTTGCTGCTTCTACTATGCTGTTTATCTTTGGTCTGTAGGTAGTAGAATTGTGATGCTTTATGTTGAATTACTCACAAGCAGTTTTCATCATTTTATTGTTCAAGTTTGTAGCGTTATCGGTAATGATCCTTTCAGGTAAACCATACCGACATATGATCTCTTTTATCATAAACTTACAAATAACGGATTGAGTGATACTGACATAGGAAGCAGCCTCTACCCACTTGGTGAAATAATCGATGGCTACAAGGATGAAACGATGACCATTCGAAGCCTTCGGATGGATTTGCCCAATAACATCCATGCCCCACATAGAGAAAGGTCATGGTACCGTCATGACATTAAGTGGATGAGGTGGAACATTTATTTTATCTCCGTAAACCTGACATTTATGAAATCTTCTAGCATAGTTGATGCAATCACTTTCCAGTGTGGACTAGAAATATTCGCATCTCATTATTTGTCTCGACATCATATTTCCAGTTGCATGTGCTCCACAAACTCCGTCATGTACTTCT
This sequence comes from Hibiscus syriacus, assembly GCF_006381635.1. NCBI lineage: Eukaryota > Viridiplantae > Streptophyta > Magnoliopsida > Malvales > Malvaceae > Hibiscus > Hibiscus syriacus. The sequence continues at coordinate 2,309,091 of NW_024062608.1, forward strand.
TCTATTATCATTTTTGCCTCTTTAGTATCGACGCACCTTAACAGAACTTGATTATGGCTTTTCTTGTACAAGACCTCCCCATCAAGGACGTATCCAGCTGACATCCTTTTAATGGTTCTTTTATCAGTTTCAGTGGCTTCATCTGGATAACTTCGATGCTTGATATACTGCAAAATGTCGTAGTACCAAGGCTTAGTGTCTTTTACTTCTTCAATCTGGTAGCAATGAGTCGGGTACTCATATGACTGCATGTCAATTGGCATCATTTCAGACTCCCCGCCAACTTTGAATGCGGCTGCCAAGGTAGCCAAAGCGTCAGCCATTTGATTCTCTTCTCTTGGCACATAATGGAAAGTGACTTCATCAAACTCTTCGAGCAGATCCAGTATTAGCTTCCGATATTCCATCAGTTTTGTATCTTTAGTTTCCCATTCTCTACAGAGCTGATAGATTACTAATGATGAATCTCCGTATATCAGCAAGGTCTTTACATTTTGCCCCAGAGCAGCTCGAATTCCTAAGACACAGGCCTCATATTCTGCCATGTTATTGGTACAATCGAAGTTCAGTCTACTGGTAAATGGGTAGTGACTCCCTTCTGGAGAGATCAGTATTGCCCCGATACCATGTCCTAATGCATTTGGCACCCCATTGAAATACATTCTCCAAGAACTGTATGTTGAAGTACTTGTTTCTTCTAAGGATAAAGCCATCAAGTCTTCGTCTGGGAAATCAAAGTCTAACGGCTCATAATTCTCATCGGTTCTGCTTGCCAAGAAATCTGACATGGCATTTCCTTTCATGGCCTTCTAGCTCACGTATTTGATGTCGAATTCAGACAATAACATTTGCCATCGGGCTAACCTTCCAGATAGAGAAGGCATACCCATCATGTATTTTAGTGGATCCAACTTGGAAATCAGCCAAGTGATATGATACAACATATATTGTCAGAGTCTTTTTGTAGCCCAAACTAAAGCACAACAAACCTTCTCAATATGAGGATACCTGACCTCTCAATCAGTGAACTTTTTGCTTAAATAGTATATGGCTCAGCCAAGTCAAGTGATTGTAGCCCAAATTGTCAAGTCACAGCCCAACTAAACACAACAAACCTTCTCAATATGAGGATACCTGACCTCTCAATCAGTGAACTTTTTGCTTAAATAGTATATGGCTCTTTTCTTTCTTTCAGATTCGTCATGTTGACCCATGACACACCCCATTGAGTTCCCGAATATGGATAGATACAAGAACAGAGGTTTGCCTGGGATGGGGGACATTAAAATGGGAGTATGAGACAAGTACTCTTTTACCTTTTCGAATGCAATCTAACAGTTTTCATCCCATGCTTCAGGGCTGTTCTTTCGGAGAAAGCAAAAAAATTGGATCACACTTATCGGTTAACTAAGATATGAACCAAGCTTTGTAATTCAATCTGCCTAAAAAACCTCAGACCTCTTTTTGTGTTTGAGGAAGAGATAGATTCTGGATAGCCTTAACTTTGTCGGGATCAACCACAATGCCTTTTCTGCTGACCACAAAGCCTAACAATTTTCCGGACGTCACCCCGAAAGTACACTTGCTAGGGTTTAGTCGTAGCTGGAACTTCTTCAATCTCTGGAAGAGCTTTCTTAAATGCTCGACATGTTCATTTTTGGTATGTTCTTTAACAATCATGTCGTCGACATAAACCTCAATTTCTTTGTGTATTATATCATGAAATAGGGTCACCATGGCTCTCTGGTATGTTGTCCCAGCGTTCTTTAATCCGAAAGTCATCACTTTGTAACAGAAAGTTCCCCACATTGTGAGGAAAGTGGTCTTCTCCATGTCTTTAGGGTGTATCTTGATCTGATTGTACCCCGAGAATCCATCAAAGAATGAAAAGTAGTATTTGTTTATCTTCTCTTTCTACTATTCTCAACAATTCGGTAGGCAAGTTACGTTCCTCTTCAGTGTCGCATTCATCAAATTCCCCGAGACAAATAGCTGATTCAAAATCCACCTCCGGATCAGGATCATTAGTGACTACATTATTGTTATCTGGGGATCTGAAAGAAGGGAAAATATGCATGTGTGAGAGAAAAATATCCCACACGAAATAATCAAGAATTGAATTCAGAGAAAGGAAATGAAGTATCGAAATGAAGAAGATATAAAATGAATTCAAAAGGAAATAAAGGAAAATTTGTTTGACAAAGGAAGAGAAAAATGAATCTTTTGTTGAACTTAAACCAAATGTTTATTCTCCCTTACAAAAGATTACCTATTGCCCCGGGTATAGGAAAATAGGGATAGTTCGAATATTACTCTGAAAGACTCTTGTAAACCACATGTAGTTCTTCGACCGACCAACTGCTAGGCACGAACCCAGGTGGCAGAGGGCATATCTCAGATTCATCTTCGCTGTCAACATTTCCAGTGGTCACGACATTGATGCTCAGATCTTCCAAATCCTCTTCTAAGTCTAATAAGGTGGTCTCAAATACATAACCACCTGACTTGAATGTGTGTCAAAGAGGCGGGAATGTCATGGGTTCCCATTGAAGTTCACTTCCAGTCAACCTGACTAGTCTTCTCTCTCGGTTCTTCTGAACTTCTTTTCTCTTCTCATGGTAACTGGGCTGAAAGCCGAGCCCAAACCGGTCTGGCTTTGAAATAGGAAGGGCTGGATCAATCCTCCCTTGCAGAAACTTCCCAAACCTTTTTCCAGTTTTGGCACCTCATCCCAATGTTTGCATGATCTCCATCCTGGTACACTTGGAAAGTCGGGGTCCAGGAATCATTCTTCGTTCAGCCACAAAGGTGGCATTCACAAATTCTAATGAACTGAATGAACATTCCATCACTTCTTCATCTACTCCGATGTATGGGGCCTCTGTGGTCACACTTGCCACATTATCTTCCTCAGCATTGATAATTACTAAGGCCCCGTCAATAACAAATTTAACATTTTGGTGCAGTGTGGATGGTACTGCACCAGCTTGATGAATCCATGGCCTTCCCAAAAGACAGTTGTAAGAAGGCATAATATCCATCACCATAAACTCAATGTTGTAGGTGACTGGTCCGATCATTAGCAGTACCTCAATCTTGCCAATTACCTCTCTCTTGGTCCCGTTAAATGCTCGGACCACGTTCTGGCAGGCTCTCATATGAGAGGTATCTATTGGCAACCTCTTCAATGTCATCAAAGGCATCACATTCAAGGCTGAGCCATTATCGATCAACACACTCGGTAAGGCATGCCCCTTACAATAGGTAGTGATGTGTAATGCCTTTGTTCGGCCTCTTTCTCCGGATGGAATCTCATCATCTGAGAATGAGATGAGATTATCAGCTTGAATATTACTTACCAGTCGATCCATCTTGCTGACTGGTATGTCTTGTGGCACAAACGTTTGATTCAGAACTTTCAACAGTGCCTCCCTATGTGCTTCAGAGTTTAATAAAAGTGCCAATATTGAAGTTCGTGTTGGCAAGCTGTGGAGCTGTTCTACAATACTGTACTCGCTATGCTTCAAAAATTTGAGGAATTCTTTAGTTTTCTTCTCCTTTATAGGTTCATTGATAGCCAGCACATCTTCCTTGAAGGGCTCCAGTGGTCTTTGCCCCACCTTGTTGTCACATTATTTTGAAGCGCTTACCTGGCATTCATACTTCCAAGGCACTTGCCAACTATCCTTGTATTGAAAAGGTCGAGGTACCGTGATCACCACCTTTGCTTGTAGAATTGCTGTTATCATCTTTGGTTTAGGAGTAATAACCAAAGGACTACCCCTACCGAGTCTTTTGTCTGATGATTCTTCGGTAATGTAAACATCTGCCTCCAGGGAATTCTGAACTTCTTTGTAAAACTCCAACTCTTTCTGGTTCATCATGAGCTGGACTAATGTCCTGAATTCAGAGCATTCTTACACTTTATGTCCCTCTTCGTTGTGATAACAACAATAGTTACCCCATTCACCATTTGCTGCACATGACTGTGGTGTAAGAAGCTTTGCCTTTACCATTTGGCTCCATACCCAAGCCAGAGGAGCTTTGACTTCTGAAACACTGGTTTTAATTCTTCTACCATTTTCGGTGGTGACTGCATTAATACCGGTCTCCAGATGATTAGGCAAGGGATTCTGGGAAACATTTGGTGTTTCAGAGTCGAAAGTGATCTAATTCTTGTTCTGCATTCGTTGTACAAGCCTCTTGAATGCGAGACAACCTTCGATTGAATGTCTCTGCACACCGTCATGATATTCGCAGTGAGCGTTTTCGTCATACCATATCAGGTACAAGAGCTTCATCGGATCCATTGGGTAAGGCGACACAACATAAGTGTCGAAGAATTGTTGATATAGCTCTTTATATGTCATGGGAATGGGATCGATCTGCTCCCTTTCCCTTTCTTTCCTTGGTTCTCTCTGAGCTTGGTTTGAAGTACCAGATGGTACAGCTGGAGTGTTTTTTGAGCTTGAGACCGTAACACCCTTGTTGATATTGTAAGTGTTGACATTGTTGATATCTCGGTCTTTGTTCTCCGTGGAAGGCTTTTTACTAGAGTCTCCTCCCTTGATTTTTCCTTGTTTAATGGCCAACTCGATCATTTCACCGGCCATGACTAGGTATGAATAATCTCCCGACGTAATTGCCACTAGGTGCCCGAAGTAAGGTGTCTTCAGGGTTTGTACAAACAACTTTCTAGTCTCCTTTTCATCCAAGAGTGGATGAACCTCACAGACAAATCCCTCCAATGTTGTGCGTATTGTCGGAAACTCTCATTGTGCTTCTTTTCCAGGCCTTGTAGCATAACTCGATATGGTCTCATATCATTAATATGTTTGTATTGCTCCAGGAAAGACTTGGTTAGGTCTTTCCATGTCTTGATATGAGTTCGGTTGAGTTGGTTGTACCACCGGATAGCTGAACCGGACAGGATCTCCTGAAAGCAGTGGATCAAGAGTTGGTCATTCTCTCCATATCCTGTCATCTTCTGACAGAACGTAGTGATATGGGCTGATGGGCAGCTGTTCCCATCGAACTTCTCAAACTCAAGAACTTTAAACTTTGGCAGAAGCACAAAATCTGGAACTAGGCTCAGCTCTCTTGCATCCACTCCATAATAATCATGGTTCCCTTGGACCATCTTCATTCGATCTTCTAACATTTTGATCTTCTCTTCCATCTTTCTTGCTTTGTCATCTTCATTGAAATCCGGGATATTATAATCATTCGGATGATTATCAGGATTAGTTGTGGAAGTTTGCACCTTTACAGCAGATGATTCTTTTCCTTTGATAGCAGAGGAGTTTTCTTGTGGTTTGGGTAAGATCCCGGGTGAAGTAACCACTTGTGGGGTTGGTGATATGGTTACCCCCTCGGAGGGACTTCCTCCTACTGCACTAGCTTGTTGCGATAACTTGGCTACAATTTGGTCGACCAAGGACTCCTAGTTTTTCTTGATGGACTCCAAGGTGCTCTGATTGTTTTGAGCCATCTTATCTTCTAGTTCTTTTTACAATCTTGCCATGTCCTCATCGAGTTTTTCCATTCTGGCCTCAATTTGTCTCTTATTTGCTCGAGTATTATGTGGATGATGCGTATTTAATGCTTGTGATGGTAAATTTGGTGTTTGCTCTTTCCCTTTCTGAGACATGTTCTGTTAGTTAATATGAACGTAAAAACATGGAAAATATAAAAATAAACATGAAATATAAAATGCAAAGTATGCATTGCACAATGTATGCAATTTAGAGGCATTGATCCAGAAAAATGTCTATCACTATAAATAATCCTTATTTAGACAGAAATGTTTTATCTTGTAAGAGACATAAAAACAATCAAATGTACGTTCGGACTAAATCCTCTAGACCCCGAACAGCTTCTAGTAGGTTAACAAGTCTTCTGCCTTTATCTGTCATTGGTTGAATGCCTTGTCGAACCACTACAGCTTCCCTTGCCAAGTCGTGAAAATGACGGGCTGCTTTTTGCATTTGATCCAAGAAATCTCAAATGACTACGTCTCTAGCTTTCACCCTTTGTTGTTCTTGCTCCCAACGGAAACGCCACTATAGACCTCCGTCGAAGGGTACTATCTGAAGCTCGGCTGCTTGCTTCTTGAATCCATCCACAATAACTTCTAACTCGGATATTGTTTTTCCTTCTCATGTTGTTTTTCTAGGTCAGCCATCTGGATTCTCAAACATTGATTTTGATGTTGACTGCCTGCTAAGCGCCTCTGAGTAGTTTTCAACTGTTCTTTCCAAGATCTTTCATCAGACCCCTCAAACTTTCTTTTTAAGCTATGAACTTCGTCTTTCCAGTATTCAGAGGTTACTTTCAACTTGGAATTATCCTTGACTTTATCTTGATACCCTTTTCTCAAATCCTCGAGCTCAAAACGGACTCTTTTCTGTTCTCTTTCCAGCTTGTCTGCTCTATCTTTCTGAGATTCGGCATATAGCTTCCATTGTTAACGTTCAACTTCCAGATCTTTAACCTTCTGTTTCAGCTCGTTATTCACAGCTTCAAACTCCGCCTTAACTATCTCAAGTTCAGAAGGGACACGCCTGAGATGCTTCTCCATGGTCCGGGTGTCTTCAAATTCTGGTACCGGGATGTTATCATTCTTTCTCAGTCTTCGCCACTCCACATAATCTGGAGTAAGCATGTCTCTGGCAGCCACAACATCCATCCGACATACTTTCTTCCACGAATCAGCTGCTTCCTTGATCCTCTTCTTATAACTATCACCATTATACACAAACTCTGATCTAGCTAGCCCGCATGTTACCGGGACAAACTGACGTGCCCCATACTGTCTAAGTGCTAACAATGGAGCATACCCAACTGCACCCCAAAGTCCAAGTAAGGTCATAGTATCAGAATCCCCACACCGAAAAAGAACGTCACCGAGGAACAACCAGGGGGCTCTCCAGGTAATATCCCGATCCTGAAGATGTGTAAAAACTTTCATCCACTTTTCCTTTGAAGCAGCTTCATGCCATTTCCTAGTGATGAATTCTCCCAAAGGTGAATAGGTAGTGGCTGAATCGGCGATAGGCTACCTTATTAGTCTTCTAAAAGTGGCTTTAAATCCAGACTTGAAGGAGCTGAATACATCCAACGAACCTTCCTCCTCCAGTTCTTCTGTAATGGTTGAGAGATCGAAAGGTTTCAGCTAAAATGGCCGGTGCTGGGTTAACTCACCTTGGAAATTGTTCGAATAGCTCTACCACGGCTGCGTCGATGCAGTCCAAAGTCTTCGAAAAGATAAACAGACCGTACAGACCTAGTGCAAAAAGGTCTATAGTCTTCCATTCATCAGGGTGGTTCTTCATTAGTTGCCTTATGTGAATCCACTCGATTCCTTCCCCGTTACTTTTGTGTCGAAGTCGACCAGTCACCTATTTTTCATTAACCCCTGCAATCTTAGCTAGTTCATTCTTGAAATACTGACTCTTGATGTGTTTGATATATGCCCTCTCTAGTCTGATGTTTTCGCAGTGCAGTAGGGTAGTATACTCTTCAATTATGGGCACCATGTTCTCCCGGTTAAAGGTGAAATAACTATATCACGGGTTCCAGAATTGAATTAATGCTCAGAGCAGGGGTTCATCAGTCTTGACATGGAGTAAGAGGGCAATATCACCATATCGTTGGCTGAACTTCTGCTTTCTGTCATTCCCCCAACTGTCCCAAATATTTCGTAGTTCTTGGACATCGTTTTGTTTCAGGCTGACAGATGCGTAACTAACAAGCTCTGACACATAATTTCCCTGAAGACTGTCTCCCTTCTCTTTTTGAGTCTTCTCGGACCATAGTCGTGCCTTAGCGTTTTTAATCTCTTGTATTACAACACCTTTGTCCATTAATTCAGATTTATTTTGTGTTTAACAAACGCTTTTTAAGGATCAATAACCTCTTGTTATGATGCAAATGCTATAAAACAAACAAAAAGGCAAAAGAATTAGTAAAATAAAAATAAAAAAATGACGAAAGAAAAAAAACACAAAAAATAAAATGGTTAGGGTAAAAATATCCTAGGTTTTGGAATGTGGTTTCGAGGTAGGCTTTAATTCTCCATGGTTTCCCGGTTTAGGTTCTAAAAATGGTATCCGAGTTCTCCTTGCGGGTGCCCCTTGGGCTTGCCAGACCCTTAGTCCTAAACCCATCACATGCTTGTGTAGACTAAGTTAAACTCGAGAGGACACATTCCCTTATGCCCGCACGGTGGATAAATTCACACGAAGACATAAGGTATATGAATCCCGAAGGCTACTTGCTAGGCCCGCACGGTGAATAAATTCACACGAAGGCGTCGCTTTCATCCCCACTTAAGACAGGTTTTGGAGCTCAGGTATAGAGCCTTAAATGAAAAAGATTTGAAGGCTGAAATCACGAGAAAACGATTAGTACAACTATTTACCCGAAAATATAATCAAAAGTAAGTAAAAAAAGGATCGAAATGTTACCTTAAAATTTAAACTTACCCTTTTCGTTAAAAAGACAACTGAAAATTACCTTAGCCTGACTCACTTACCTGTCCCCAGCGAAGTCGCCAAGCTGTCGTAACTGTTTTTCGGTTGGGCCTCGAATTGGGCTTCGACTTGAAATAATTGAGTTGCGAGTCGCCATCGATCATTTATTTTATGAAAAATGGGTTGATCGGATACCTTATTTCTTACCTGATCTACGTCGTACCAAAGATGTGTCGGATTCGGGAGTCGGTTACAGTCAAGGAAGGGTTAGCACCCTTGAACTGCCCTTTCGATATTATGTAATTTCCAATTGTCTTTAATTAAGAAAATTGAAAGTTTAACTTGAAAGGTAAAATAACGATCCCAAATACTTACCCTTGATAGTTTTAAAAGTGTACCCTTTAGGAAGTCAAGAAACATGTTAGATAAAAATGTAGTAAAAATGAATAAAATAAAGAAGGTGAAATAAAAATAAATGCAATAAAGTAGAGAAAATAAAACAGATAAAGAAGATGTAAGCAAGATAAATAAAATAAAATAAAGAGGCACAAAAACAAATATAAAAAATATATATATATAAATAAAATACATAAAATAAAGAAGATAATAACAATCACAATACAAAACTAAAAATAGAAGATAAAAAAATAAAAGATAAAATGAAATATATAAAATAATAAATATATATAACATATAATTATAGTAATAAAAATATATATAAATAATAATGATATATGAAAAAGAATTAAAAGTATATATATATATATATAAATAACGAGAGAATATAGAAAATAAAAAATATATATAAAAAATAGCCAAATGAAGATAATTAATATATATATATATATATATAATATAAGAATAATAAAAAATATGCATGTAACAACAAATGACTATTATAAAAGAAAAGCTAAAATTGGGGCCAAATTTGAAAGACAATTAACGTTGATATTGCGCATTAGGGGGGCAAAATGAATGTTTTAACTTTAAGCTTTTATTCTCTATTTTTTGAAAATCCAAATAATTTTCTAAGATCGGACATCGGGATTACTAAATCTACAAGATAGATCTTTAAAAAACTTTCCCGTTCATCGGCAAAAAATGATTTTATTTGGGTTTGACTCGAGCAAAGAATAATGGAGAAACACATATGCAAAGACTTAAAGCGATAAAGGTACAAACTTTTACCTTTTCTACTTATTTTCCTCTTCGAGAATCACGTTTTTTGCTCCGATTTGCTAGTAATTTCTGCTGTTTATTTCGTATATCGTGTCTTACAAATTGGGAGGATTACATGTATTTATAGTGAAAAAAAACTAACAATAGAATCCTAATGCAACTAGACTCCTTGCTCGGTTGTTGCACGTTTGTTGGTGTGGTTGTTGCTTTAAAAGATATGGTGGTGGAAGAGTCCTCTTAGGAGAAGAACTCTTGCTAGCTCTATCTTTTAAGAAAATTGGTGTCTACACAATGGAAATGGTTTATGATACATGGTCAAAACTAGAGCAATGGAATTCACATAGCGAAAGGCTATGCCAGCCATTGGAGCCGCCCGTATAACTCAAAACTATGTCAAAGAAATGAACTAGTACCTTTCTGGGGTTAGTGTTTGATCAATTCTTGAGGTGGCCAGTCTTGTTTTGGTACCACATTTTCACAGGTTAAAATAAATGAGAATAAAGAAGAGGAAACTTGAAGCAATTATTTAGCAAAGACGTGGTTTCACACCATTTTTAATATTTGTAATTGGAGCCTCAGTTCTTGAATTGAACAAACAACGTGATGGCCGATCCACTTGCCAAATCGCTTCGTTTAATGCTTCTTGCTGCCTAAACACAGCCTGCCTTCTTCCTCTTATATAAGTCTCAAAGGCACACAATCTAGTCTGGTGATGAATAAGAATATATGAAAGTTATATCTATGACTCTGTTAAAATAGCATGCATTATGCTTACTGTCGAAGTTTGGTTTTCATTTGACACTTGAAATGTTTCTTTTTTTTTCAGTTTGGGGATTGGATGGGAAAGGTAGGAAGGAAGATAAACGGAAGAGAAATTGGACTCAAATCATATGATTTATGTGGTTAAGGGATTGTTTGTATCCCTTAAGATCTCGGGTTTGAACATCACTGCATAGTTGAAAGTATTTAAACAAATATTAATTTGTACTTACTCTAACATTATAAAGAAAAACGCAAGAGAAATTAGGAGATACAATGGTTTTTGTATATTTAAAAAAAACAAGTTCATGTAATATTTAATTTTATTTTCAAAATTTAATTTATAATTTTAAAATTCATATTTCAAAATGTTACATAAAAATTTAACAAAAGAAAAGTTTAATTAGATTAATAATTGAACTTAATTTTTTAAAATAAAAAAAATTAAAAAAATTAAATTTCAATTATACGAAGAACACATAAACTTGAAGCATATTTTAACCTTCTCGCAATTATATCATAAACATATAACTGAATTTATAAATAATTAAAAATTTATTTCGAAATAATAAACAAATGTAATTCAGTAATTGAACATATTTGTTATTTTTTAGATTTTAAATTATCAAATATCAATATTAATAATCATATTATAAATAAATTAAATAAACATAAATATTCTTTTAAAAATATCAACTTTACTAAATTAATTAATAAACGAGTTTATAAACAAACTAATTGAACATAAATGAGTTTTCAAATAAATTTGTTGATGGCCATAAACTAGTCGACAACTTCTACTCAAAATAATTTGTTTAATTAAATGAAAATATTTTTTATTTATATCCATTTATTTAGTTTAATAAACAAAACAATATACATTATAACAATAATATTTGATAAATTAATAACCTCTTTAATATAATATTTTTTCTCGATCCCGACTTGGACCTAAAGTCTAAATTAATAATTTCGATAAATTAGTAAGATAATAATTTTTCGGAAGACTCTTATAAAAATTTATGGTCCATTCGATATTATAAATTAATAATTATATAAAATTAAAAATATAACTATGACAACTTAGTAAAATATGATTCTATTGTTGATTGTTTTTTCTTAAAATTTAAATATAATTGTATTTCATTTCTAATTTTTCTTATTAAATCTAAAAGTTCCAGTGTTATATTCTTATACTACAATAAAAAAAATTGTAAAAGAGTTGTTGTCATTAAGAATGCTTCTTTTTGTGTAATTGGTTACAAATGCATTGTATCATCTTTAGTGTTGTCCTCAATATGATTTTCAATAACACTAGATAAAATTTCTTCTAAACTTCGAACCTTTAAACATGTATCATTTTTACTCGAATAATCTAATAATTAATTGACATCTAAAATTATTAATCTTCGTATCATGTTAATCAATGCATTCTTCAGTATTGTTAGTTCGTCAAGTAGTTCCTTCTTCATTACATGTCCGTAGTCATTGCCACGTATGGATACCGTCTGAGCTTTTGCCTGGAGCAGACACTTTTCATTGTATTTATTAGCTTTATTTCATTGTAGATTTATAAAATATAATATTGTAAATATATTTTATAAATTTAGATTATATTTGATATATTAAATAATATTATAATGTGAAACAAATATGAATATATATATATATATTATATGGTTAGAAAAAAAATTAAAAAATTAAAATTAATTCATACTTTAATTCTATGAATAATTATAATTAAATTTGTATAAGAATTCAAAAGACTTAAATTAACTCGATTTGAAAAAATTTCAAATAAAATTTGAGTCATAAAATGCGACTTATCAACTTTAATAACTCAAAACTTAAATTTGAATCATAAAATATGATTTATCAATTAGAATAACTCAAAACTTTTTGACTCGATTTGATCGAGTACTCGGAGGTACACATGACACGTTTTATTATGGACTAACAAAAGGAAGGGACTTATTTGAAAAAAAATAGTCATAGATCTTGACATGACTAAAAATGTAAAAGGACAGAAATGGAGAAAGAATATAGTTTGGAGACCAAAGTATGCAATAGCCCAAAGATAGAAAAGGAGTTTGGCGCTTAAATGAAATTAGAAAATCAAAACTGATAGCAAATAGCAATAGCAGAAGCCGATCTCAAAGAAAATGGAAGAATTGATAACAAACTTGGGCAAAAGTCTGGGATCATTCTGCAGCCACCTTCAAATCAGTTGCGACGCTATGAAGCAATCCATCGACCGCCGCCCCATCCCTCTTGGTTATCCCCTTTTCTTCTTTTCTAATTTCTCAACTTCTTTTATTAACCAAACTGTTCTTATTTTGATGATCGTACTATTGGCAACTCAGATTCGGCTTCATCGACGTTCATTCAATGCCTAAATCATCGCGTTTCAACCGCCACCGCCGACCTCAACCTCCTCGATTCCATGTCCTTCGGCACCGTTTCCTTCAAGGAACTCTTAGGTCACTGTTGTCAAGTCTTCGACAATAACCAAACCCATCTCCTTCATCTCCAAGATCGCCTCAAGCCTCTGGGTTATACTCCCCATATGTATCAACATTTTCAGTTACTTTTATTCCTCACTTGTTTTTTTATGCAAGTAGAAGTTGATATTGAAGATGAAGAGGAAGAGGATATTTTGGATTCAAAAGAAATATCTTCAACCGTAACGAGTTCAGCTTTGAAGAAGATACTTCGTTGTATCCTTCAACTTTTTAAAAACTTAATTTGCAAAAATTTTACCCCTCCTTAAGAATTTGACTAATACATTAAAAATCACGATAGTAGAATTGTAAAATTATCACGTTTAGTGCAAAACTTATATCATAAAATAGTACATTAAATTAATAAAATATTCTTTTATTAAGAACCGATGAAAAAGAAATTGGTTTTTTCCCTTGATGCTATTTCTTGTAGTCTCGATGAATCGCTGAGTCTGAAGAATTTCGGGCTCTCTGATGTTTGTCTTGCCACTTTAGCATCTCAAGGTTTGCACTTTTGCTTGCTTCTTTCTTTCCTACTTTCCCCCTTTCCTTACACTATTTAAATCATTATTTGTTGTAATTATCCGTAGAAGATGAAATGAATTATTGAAAAGTCAAATTTGGCTTTGTCAATTATAGTGGCAATAGCCGACTGCTAATTTAGTCTAAGTGGGCAGCCAACTTTGGTTGATTTTAGTAAGGTATAATTATAAAATTTAATCACTAAACTTTAGGGTATTTACAAGATTAAGTCCTTAAGATTTAGCTATAAATACCCTAACCCATTTAGCTTCAAAATCATCCCAAAGCATTCTAGCTTTCTTCCAATACTAGAGAGAATTTAAAGAGTTTCTTGAGAGTTGTTTTCTCCTTTTTATCAAGAGAGAATTATCATTGTTTTCTCCTTGATAGATCGAGAGAAGTTGTAATTCCTATTTTCTCATACTGAAATTCTTCTACCGTTGTCCGTGGTTTTTACCCTATATTATTTAGGGGTTTTCCACGTAAATTTTGTGTCTCTTTTATCTTCAATTTTTATTTTCTCAAATTATCAGTTGCGTTTTTGCTCTATCCGATAGCCGTCTTCCGAAATAATTGGTATCCGATCCAGATTAGAGTGTGTAATATCTGCTTATTGTCTTTGTGGCTGCCACCAAAAGGTTGATCCTCTAACATAAGAAAGTAAGAAGTTATTACCCATTCTTTGAAGGTTCCAGAGAACTATTCACGATAGTGAATAGTGGGAGCTATCCGTAAAAGAAGCTATGGCAACGAAATTTGATATTGAAAAATTCAATGGGAGAAATTTCTCATTGTGGAAATTGAAGATGAAGGCTATCATGAGGAAAGACGGTTGTCTAGCAGCTATCAGTGAAAGACCGATGGATTTCATAGATGACAACAAATGGAACGAGATGGACGGGAATGATATGGCAAACTTTTATCTAGCATTAGAAGATGAAGTATTGTCAAGCATCGAAGAGAAAAAGACAGCTAAGGAGATATGGGATCATCTCACCAAATTGTACGAGGCCACATCGTTGCACAATAAAATTTTCCTTAAGAGGAAATTGTATACTCTCCGGATATCAGAATCTACTTCAGTGACGGAGCACTTAAACACATTGAACACGTTATTTTCTCAGCTTACATCCTTAAGATGTACAATAGAAGAACAAGAACGTGCTGAACTTCTACTTCAAAGTCTACTTGATTCGTATGATCAACTCATCATTAACTTGACAAACAGTAATGTCACCACTCTAGTCTTCGATGACATTGCAGCTGCTATTCTACAAGAAGAAAATCGGCGCAAGAACAAGGAAGACAGATAAGTAAATCTGCAACAAACAGAAGCGTTGACAACGATGAGAGGAAGATCAACAGAACGTGGCCAAAGTAGCAGTCACAAACATGGTAGATCAAAGTCGAGAAGCAAGAAGAATTTAAAGTGCTACAACTGTGGAAAGAAGGGTCACTTGAAGAAGGATTGTTGGAGTCTAAATAAAAACTCCAATCCACAAGACAATACCGCAAACACTTCTGATGATAGAGATGCTCTATGTTGTGAAACGTCAACCACCGTGGAAGGTAGAAAGAGATATGCAGATATATGGCTCATTGATTCGGGAGCAACATATCACATGACCTCAAGAAGAGAATGGTTCCATCATTATGAACCTGTCTCAGGAGGATCTGTCTATAGTTACAATGATCATGCCTTGGAGATCGTTGGCGTGGGAACCATCAAATTGAAGATGTTCCGTGGAGCGCTTGTGGTGTTGAAAGGTGAAAAGATAGTTGCAAACTTGTACATGCTGAAGGGAGAGACTTTGCTAGAAGTAGAAGCCTTCGTTGCCTCATGTAGTTCAGATTCTGCAATGTTATGGTATCTGAAACTTGGACACATGTCAGAACAAGGAATGAAAATCCTTGTGGAGAAAAAGCTACTTCCAGGCTTAACAAAGGTATCACTTCATTTGTGTGAGCATTGCATAACAAGTAAGAAGCATCGGTTGAAATTCAACACATCAAATTCTAGAGGCAAATGTGTTCTAGAATTGGTTCATTCTAACGTATGGCAAGCACCAGTTACATCCCTAGGTGGAGCAAAATATTTTGTCTCATTTATTGATGACTACTCCAGGAGATATTGGGTGTACCCTATTAAGAATAAGTCAGATGTGTTTTCAACTTTCAAAATATTCAAAGCGCGGGTGGAACTTGATTATGGAAATAAGATCAAGTGTTTCAGAACAGATAATGGAGGAGAATACACAATCGAAGAATTTGATGACTTTTGCAGGAAAGAAGGCATCAAAAGACAGTTCACAGTGGCGAACACTCCTCAACAAAATGGAGTGGCAGAGCGGATAAACAGAACCTTGTTAGAAAGAACAAAAGCAATGTTAGAGATGCAGGCCTAGAAAAATCATTCTGGGCAGAAGCAGTCAATACCACCTGTTATTTGGTGAATCGAGCTCCATCAACTGCAATAGAGCTGAAGACACCAATGGAAATGTGGACTGGTAAACTGCTGATTATTCAAACCTCCATGTATTTGGAAGTATTGTGTATGTGATGTACAACTCCAAAAAAATTTCAAAGCTAGATCCAAAATCCAGGAAATGCAAATTCTTGGGGTATATTGATGGTGTACAGGGGTATCGCTTGTGGGATCCCACTGCCCACAAAGTGATCATCATCAGGGATGTTATCTTTGTAGAAGATAAGCTACAAAGAAAAGAAGATGATGATAGCGCTGAAAAGTCAGAGACTACACAGATACATATGGAAAATGAGGTTGAACAAGGAGATTCTTCTGAAGCAGAACCAACACATGATGAACAAGAACCAGAGAGTTCTGAAGCTCCAACAACTCGTCAATCAGATCGTGTTAGAAGACGTCCCAATTGTCACTCCGATTATGTTATAGAAGGTAATATTGCATACTACCTTTTAACAGAGAATGGTGAGCCATCAACATACCAGGTGGCAATAAACAACTCAGATGTTTCACTGTGGATAATGGCAATGCAAGAAGAAATTGAAGCCATTCATAAAAATAATACATGAGACCTTGTGCCACTACCACAATGAAGGAAACCAATTGGTAGCAAATGGGTCTTCAAAATCAAGCGAAATGGTGACGATCAAGTGGAGAGGTATCGTGCAAGACTGGTGGTCAAAGGATATGCTCAAAAAGAAGGTATTGATTTTGATGAAATCTTTTCTCCTGTGGTTCGACTAACAACAGTTCGAGTAGTATTGGCAATGTGTGCTACATTGAACTTACATCTAGAGCAGCTAGATGTTAAAAAAGCTTTTCTTTATGGAAATCTTGAAGAAGAGATTTACATGCTCCATCCTGAAGGTTTTGAAGAAAAAGAAAATAAGAACTTGGTTTGCAAGTTGAACAAATCTCTGTACGCTCTAAAGTAGGCGCCGAGGTGTTGGTATAAGAGATTTGATTCCTTCATTATGTTCCTTGGATACAACAGACTTAATGCAGACCCTTGTGTTTATTTCAAGAGGTCTGGTGATAACTATATTACTGTTGTATGTGGATGACAAGTTGGTTGCAGAACCCAACAAAGATCATATTGACGAATTGAAGGCACAACTGGCTAGGGAATTTGAATTGAAGGACTTGGGATCAGAAAACAAGATTCTAGGGATGCAAATTCACCGAGACAGAAGTAATAGGAAGATTTGGCTTTCACAAAAGAATTACTTGAAGAAGATTTTTTCACGATTCAGCATGCAAGATTGTAAGCCAATTTCTATCCCTCTTCCTATTAACTTCAAATTATCCTCCAGTATGAGTCCTAGCAGTGAAGAAGAGATGATGGAGATGTCTCGAGTACCGTATGCATCAGTAGTGGGAAGTTTAATGTTCGCTATGATATGCACAAGACCAGACATTGCACAAGCAGTGGGAGTGGTTAGTCGGTACATGACAAATCCAGGCAAAGAGCATTGAAATACAGTAAAGAGGATCCTGAGATACATCAAATGGACCTCAAATGTTGCATTATATTACAGAGGATCAAACTTACTAATCAATGGGTATGTAGATTCTGACTATGCATGGGATTTGGATAAAAGCAAATCTACTACAGGATATGTGTTCAAAATTCCTAGTGGAGCTGTAAGCTGGGTTTAAAAATTGCAGTCAGTTGTGGCTACATCCACAACAGAGGCAGAATATGTAGCAGCTACACAAGCCAGTAAAGAAGCAATTTGGTTGAAGATGTTATTGGAGGAGCTTGGGCACAATCAAGAGTATGTCTCTCTATTTTGTGACAGTCAAAGCGCCTTGCATCTAGCAAGGAATCCAGCATTTCATTCAAGGACAAAGCACATACGAGTTCAATACCATTTCATTCAAGAAAAAGTGGAAGAAGGGACGGTAGATATGCAAAAGATCCATACCAAAGACAACATAGCAAATTTCATGACGAAAGAAATCAATGCTGATAAATTTACCTGGTGTCGATCCTCTTGTGGCCTGTCAGATACGTAAGTAACATGATGATACAAGGTAAAAAGAATGGTGTGAAGATATTATTTTTCTAATCAAATCTTCAAGTGAGAGATTGTTGAAAAGTCAAATTTGGCTTTGTCAATTATAGTGGCAGCAGCCGGCTGCTAATTTAGTCTAAGTGGGCAGCCAACTTTGGCTGATTTTAGTAAGGTATAATTACAAAATTTAATCACTAAACTTTAGGGTATTTACAAGATTAAGTCCTTAACATTTAGCTATAAATACCCTAGCCCATTTAGCTTCAAAACCATCCCAAAGCATTCTAGCTTTCTTCCAATACTAGAGAGAATTTAAAGAGTTTCTTGAAGTTATTTTCTCCTTTTTATCAAGAGAGAATTATCATTGTTTTCTTCTTGATAGATCGAGAGAAGTTGTAATTCTTATTTTCTCATAGTGAAATTCTTCTACCGTTGTCTGTGGTTTTTACCCTATATTATTTAGGGGTTTTCCACGTAAATTTTGTGTCTCTTTTATCTTCAATTTTTATTTTCTCAAATTATCAGTTGCGTTTTTACTCTATCCGATAGCCGTCTTCCGCAACATCTGGGTTATACTCCCCGTATGTATCAACATTTTCAGTTACTTTTATTCCTCACTTGTTTTTTTATGTAAGTAGAAGTTGATATTGAAGATGAAGAGGAAGAGGATATTTTGGATTCAAAAGAAATAACTTCAGCCGTAACGAGTTCAGCTTTGAAGAAGATACTTCATTGTATCCTTCAACTTTTTTAAAACTTAATTTGCAAAAATTTTACCCCTCCTTAAGAATTTGACTAATGCATTAAAAATCACGATAGTAGAATTGTAAAATTATCACGTTTAGTGCAAAACTTATATCATAAAATAGTACATTAAATTAATAAAATATTCTTTTATTAAGAACTGATGAAAAAGGAATTGATGTTTTCCCTTGATGCTATTTCTTGTAGTCTCGATGAATCGCTGAGTCTAAAGAATTTCGGGCTCTCTGATGTTTGTCTTGCCACTTTAGCATATCAAGGTTTGCACTTTTGCTCTTTCTTTCCTACTTTCCCCCTTTCCTTACACTATTTAAATCATTATTTGTTGTAATTATCCGTAGAAGATGAAATGAATTGTCATCATTTTTTGAGGGGTTTCGAGTTAAATAATACCCACTTTCAATCTATAGAAGATGGATTGGAATTTTACCATTTCAGAATATGAATGAGCTTCTACTATTGCCATTTTTGTCTCCGCAGCTAATCAAAAGGTTGATCACTCTGATTTATCTTTTGGAGAAAACATGAAGTGAGTTTTCAGAGTCTTGAAAGTTCTTTATATTAATTGTACAAGGACCACTTGCTCTTTTGTTGGTCCTCTTTTTCTTTCCTTTACAAACTATTACTGACCCTCAATTGAAGGTACGATGGAGACAAAACAAGCTACAGATAAGCCTATTACAGACACAACTGAAGTAAATAGTGGTAGAAATTACTGAGTTTTACTACACTTTTAAGTTGCCATGGACCATCCATTTATTGGGTTTATGACTGACTAATAGCGGGTTGTAATCAATATTATGTCATTTATTTTACACCATGTTACATTGCAGAAGAGGAAAAGGATCCAAATCACGTTCAAGCTCAAGTTAAAGGGCCAGTGTTACAAGTTTCTAAGGATGCTTATGAAAGTCTTCCTTCGTATATGACAAATCTATCATCGTGGGAGGTATGTAGTTCATGTACTATGTTTTAAATTTCATGTACTATGTTAGAGTTTTGCCCTTATGTTAGAGCTACATCAGGATGGTTTTATAAAAACTCTGCACATTTGAAGAGGGCATGATAAAAACTTGGAACATTGGAAAAGCCGAATTAAAATGGTAAAAGAAAAAAATTACAACCTCTTCTTGAATTGATACTATTGCTTCTTGACATTGTGCCAAGAAAATGTATCATGGGATGAAGGATGAAGAACTGGGCAGAGCAAAAAATAGAAAATCTATTCGAACAGTAAGAATTGTATGTTCACGCTCCTGTTGTGATGCTTATATTATTTCTTTGTTGTATGGATGCACCTGACTTGGGTTAGCTAAGGTATTAGAATGCTGATTTCTGATTTAAAGATCTCTCCATAGGTGCTTAAAATCTGAAATATATTGAATACCAAATCCTGCAGATTTTTTTTAATCTTAAATTCTTAATTACCTGTTCTTTATAAGGAAAAGCATAACTGCAACATTCTCATTCGTAATCATCCAATACAGAACGTGTTCATTTATTTGTGGACTTTCAGGATCTACTTGCAGCCGTGGAGAGGATCAACTCAAGTTTGAGCAAGAAAGAGAAAACAAAAGGTTATAACTGCTTCCACCAAGATGAAATTGAAGCCTTGGACTTAGGTAACCCACTGCATCCTACAATTTTTCTCTAATTTGATTATAACTTATTATATTTTCATATATCACAGATTCAGGTGTAGCGTCAAACATGGTTTTTTGTTCAACATGATATGTTCATTTTTTTATTATTATTCTGAAGATTTTCATATATTTAGAGGGTCTTGGGAGCATTATTCTTGTACCTATATCCGAATATGTTTCTTGAGAGCGGCATATCCCTATATCCTATATCAGGACTTGATATAACATTGGATGTGGGTGCCGGATATGGATATTTCAATAAAAATAAAGAATGGAAACAATAAGATGAATATGTTCCGTTGGTTCAATAAAGCATGTGTCCTAAATTAATTATTTATTGTCCTAATATATTCCTCAACGAAGCATCATCAGTTCACACATATGGCATGTGTAGTCACCATTTTTCATCCATTACCTTACATTATTATTATTATTATTATTATTATTTTAAAAAAATATATTATTATTACAAACCCAAAATGCCCAACACCCAAAACTAGGCCCAGTTACAAACCCAAATCTGAGCCCAAACTAAAACACACTAGCCCAATACCCTAACCTAAACAACATCCAACCCTAACCCTAATATATCCTAAGTTGTCGCTGCTAAGATAGGTTCCAACAGTTTCCGCTCAAGTTTGTCCGAGTCCAGTCGCGTTGATCGTTGTTGCCATCAAGCCTACCCGAATCAAATCTCATCAGAGATCTCAATAAAGCTCGAAAATATGGGGCATTAAAAGAAAAATTCATCACAAACAGTATTTGTCAGAAGCAAGTAGGATTAGATTTTTTATTGAAAAAAACTATGTAATTTCGGGTATAAAACCCGAAGGAAAAAGTTGTAAAAGGGGACCCCTTTTGGTTTTTCAGAAAAGCAATAGAAAACAATTTTTTTTAAGGTAAAAAAAAAATATTTTTCCAGAATATTTCGAAGTACATAAAAAAAAGAGGGAAAAAAGAAACGTAGAGAACTTTACCTGTTTTGGTGGGTTTCATCGGAGTAGGGAGGGTGAATATGGGGTTCATTTTTTATCTATATTTTAGGTAGTCTACGCGGTGACCGGAGGTAGGGAAGCCGAAGAGTTTATAGGGCCTTTTGGGGTGTTTAGGAGTAGTATTTGGTGATTTAACCCCAGATCGGGGCTTAGGAGTGTAGATGGGAGAGAATAGTGTCGTTTGGGGTAGGTTTAGGAGCACCGACTATCGTGTGTGGTGGTCGGAACGGCAGTCGAGACATTGGCGTGACAGGTCGGTAGGGGGGACGGCCGAGAGGGAGAAGGGAGAGTTGAGAGAGTGCTTTTAGGTTGTTTTTTTAATAGGTTTAAAATTAAAAAAAAGTGTGTTTATAGAGGAGTTTAAGAGTTATTTACGTTTAAGTATCCCATAGTTAGTTGTGTTTTTGCCCTTTGGTCACCTACGAAGACCAAATTTGTTATTTGCCCTTCTTTTATTTGCACCTATATTGTTATTTCCCCTTTTTTATGCATGTTATATATTGTTGGTATATTTACTTTTTAGTCCCTCTAGTTTTAGCGTGTTTTTGCATTATGGTCACACGTAGTGACTATTTATTTTTTTTAAAATCTTATTGGTCTAATTGTGTAATTTTTGCATTTTTGTTTATTATTGCATAGGTGGCTTATTAAAAAACGAAAAATCACTCTTTAGTCCCTGGTTTAGGTGTGTTTTCACACTTGGGTAATTGAATATTATGTTTTGTTTTATATTTAAGGTTTGAATTAGGATACATTCTTTGAATAGACTTGTGATAATTACATGAAGTATTATATTATAATATATTTTTGTGTCTGTGTTTACAAATGTATATATTTTTTATTTATGGTAATTTATTATTATTTTAGTCTTATTTTTAGTGTATGCCATTCGTAATTTGCTTCCTAAATTGATTTAAAATTAATGAGATGACTATCCAGCTCAGTTGGTAGAGCACAAGGTTCTTAACCTTGAGGTCGTGGGATCGAGTCCCACGGAGGGCATTTCATAATTCGGAGGTCTTCTACGGAAGCTGCTCTCAATCTGGTGGTGGGGGTAGCCTACTATCTTACCTCCCCCTTACCCCATTACATATGGGAACAAGGGACAACCAACCATAAATTGATTTAATTAATTGATTTTGTTTTCCATTTTTTAACATTTCCTCTTAATTTGTCCGTTTACCCATCCTAATTTTAATTACTTCCCTTAATTTAGTCTCCATTTAATTTTTTAAAATTAACTTATTCATGTTTATTATGTTTCTTTCCCGTTTAGTATTTATTTATATTCTGTTAACTTTAATTTAGTTTAAGTTTATTTCTCTTTATGTTAGTTATCCTTTTTTATTTCTTTGCATTTATTATTTGTTTATGTATCTTGATTTTTTTTGCCATTTACTTGTTTCATAATTTTTGGTAATTTGTTTTTGTTTATGACTTCAAGTTTGCGTAATTAGTACTATGTTACTTTACTTTAAATTTCGATTTTTTTTTTGGATTTAGTCTTTGAACTTTAGAATAGGGGAATTCTAATTTGATCATTGCTTTCATGTCCAAGGGTTTAAATTGACTTTTCAATTAAAATGATTAATCCAACTAATAAATAGAGCCTTAGTTACACTTTAGTCCCTATACTTTAGACTTTTCACATTTTAACCCTTAAATTTTAATTAGATTATCCTTTTTGACATAATTGATTACGTTAACAATTAGAGCCCCCACTTAAGGTTAGATTTCAATTTAGTCCTATTAATTTAGGGACTGATATGAGTTGCCCTAGCCTAAATGCTCAAGAGACCATATCAATTATTCAATAGCTGGTTAAAATTAAGTAGGATTAATATTAGAGCCTACATTTTTAGGTTTGAGCCCCTAGGTTCTTTAATTTTCATAATTTGACACTCTAAGATAAAGAAAGTCTTAATCTACTCTTAGTTTAATTAGGGTTAATAATAAACTATTTGATTGCATCATTTTAAAATCTAAGGCAATGTTCACTTATTAGGGAATCAATAGTATATCTCCTGCAAGTATGCTTAGGGGGTGACTACTGGTGATTCCCGAAATAGGTTGACATCTTTTTCAAGACCGCATCATGATTTCTAAAATCGAGACAATGTCTGGTTATTGGGCACAATAGTTGATCTCCCGTATTCATGTTAGGGGCGAATGTTCTTGGCTTTAATAAATGAATACATTTTCAACTTTGCATCCATAATGATTTTTAAATTAGATAAAGTTCGAACTCAGAAGTTTAAATTCTAAATATGGGGTAATCAAATAGGTACCAATTTTTGGGTACTGTGGGGGTACTAATCATTCCCCACGTGTAACTGACTCCCGAACCTATTTTTTGGTTTTCATAGACCCTAAAACTTGGTATTTTGATAAAAATAAAATGTTTTATTAAAATCACTCGATTTTTATGGTGTCTCGGTCGCACCTTAAAATGATTGGTGGTGACTTCTAACATTTCAAAATCTTTTCAAAGAAAAACTTCCAAGTCGTACCATTTTATTCCCCTACCTGGCGAAAACGGTGTCGACAGCTTGGTGACTCCGCTGGGGACATTTTGTTTTCTAAAAGAAATCGAGAGTCAAGCCACAAGTTGATTACCCTACATTTGGAATTTAGAAATTTTGAGTTTGAATTTATTTAATTTACAATTCATTATGTTATTTCAAAAACAATTCTCTATGGTTAATGCTTACACTTCTGTGAATATTTAGGACTGTTGCATATCATAGCTCTAAACCTGAGCTCAATTCCAACTTACCTAAATAGGGGAAACGTCACACCTCATGGGGAACATTGAGCTTCCTCTTGTGGGTCTGACACATTACCCTTGGAAAGCATCCTAGGTTGTTTGTTTGGATATCAGTTCCGAGGCACACTTGCTGTTAGGAATCGTAATTGCCTTTGTATGCTTTATTTTTCAGTATCATCTTTGAGTCGTATTAAATTATTTTTGCTAAGAAAAGATGAAGACTTTGATTAAAAATCTGAATGTTGGTTGCGCAGCTAATATGATGACAGAAGATGAAGAGCTTGTTGGGAAGTATGGTAATCCAAGTCAACTCCAAAAATCGGGTATGATTTTAGAAAATGTGACAAAGATCATGCTGGGAAAAGCGAAAATTGAGATTGAAACTTGTAACATGAAAGTTGAGTCTCACTCTAAGAAGAGAGACATAGAGGTAATTCAAATGAATCTAAAGAAGGCTAAAAGGAATAAGAATAAAAAGAGGAATCAAACTTATTACCATTTCTCTTCAAAACTTGCCTTCTAGTACATATTCCTCCAAGGCCTAATACTTATTTGCGTCAAGATTGGCAAGGAATCAAAATTCATGCAGCTACCATTATGGAGATTTTAGCCACTTTATGGAAAGTTGTGCGGTTATGAGGTTAAATGTTCAAAACCTAACCATGGAAGGGTTGTTATACTTTGAAGATGGAATACTACCCGAAAGCTTAAAACTTATTGATAAGGGGAGATCTGCAAGCCAATGTCTCCCACAGATGTTAGTCAAAAGTTGAACCTTCAAAACGAATATCTCAATTATCATTCACTATGTCTTCAAGATGATCATAGTAGTGGCAAAGAGAAAATGAAGTCAAAAGAGCTTATACTCAATTTTCATTCATTTTCATACAGAAAATTATATCCCAAGTTGCTTGAATCCCAGCTAATCACTCCACGTCTGGCTAAGCCTTTGTTACCCCTTTATCCGAGTTGGTATAATGAGAAAGTGTCTTGTGAATATCATATCGGAGCCCAATGACACTCTATCAAGAATTGTGGTAACTTCAAATGACAAGTCCAAGATCTTTTGGCTCATGGAGTTATATAAGTGGATGTTAACAATTAGTCTGTTTCAGTCAAACACTTGGGAGTTAGCCCCTAGAATGAAGTTGATAGGGTCAAAACAAATGAAGTGCAAACGGAAAAAAACGTGAAGAAAGAAAAGAGTAAAATCAAGGAAAATAAGGTATGTGAGGTAGAGTTAAAGGATTCAACTCTATAGACTTCTCTGATGTCAAAGAAGAGAAGGAAATAGGAAATGATCAGAAGGAAATTAAAAGAGAAGTAATTCGAGACTTATTGCAAAAGATGTCTTGGAAAAATACGACCCTTAAGTTTTTTCAAGTGCCAATTTCTGACTTGTTATCCCCTTTAATCAAGAGTTAGTACCTCACCCCAAGGCCCTTTAGAATAAGGAATAGCCCGTATGCTTATGGCTATGACCCAAATAGTGCTTGTGATTTTCATCCGGGAGTATTGGGCCATCCCACTGACAAGTGCATACCATTGATGGAAGAGATAGAAAAGCTCGTCGATAATGGAGTCTTGACAAAAGAGATGATCGAGAGATAGGGATCAAATGAGGGTAAAGACCCTAATCAATTAGACACCCAACATTTTATGAGTAATAGGGCATTCTAGATGAATAGGTGGAGGTCGTCATCCACCATAGTTTGGGCCTTATGTTGAAAGCATTTTGTTTGAATTTATTTTTTATCCTTTCTCAACTTTCTTGTAAGGATATTTAAATGAACTTATGTTACTTTAAGATTGTGAGCATTGAATCAAATTTGCAATCTTGCAGTTCTTTGAATATCAATTGAATTAAAAACTCTTTAAATGATTAAAATTATGAACCATTGACCGAGTGACAAGATTAAACCCATGCAAAACAAAAATCCTTGAGTTTATTGCAGAACGTACCCAAGCACCGTACCATTTTATTACAGGGACCAAGATAGCCTTCTCTTTGCATGAAGAGATAATCGAAAGGCTTGGCATTCAAGTGTGTGTAGGGGCAGACAAAATGGGGAATATGACATATGAGGGTGCAAAACTGATTGGTTTCTATTTTCATTGATGACGTTCAATGATGATTCTAATATATTCAGATGGAATAGTTGAGTAGATGAATTTTGTTTTGGTCAGCTGCTTAGCAATTGAACTCTAAAGATGAGATTTTCTGACCATCAACAACACCTAGACTATAACAGTTTCTCCTCGACGAGCTTAAGAAATTGAATCTATATACCCATGAACGTAATTATATACGTATACAATAAAGCTTGAGTTATTCCTCTAAAGCAATTGGTTAAATGTCCCGACTTTATGAATACATTCAAATAGCCTAATAAGCGTGTTTTTGCATTCTGGACACACGCGATGACTATTTAATTTTTTTTAAATCTTATTGTCCTAATTGTTTATTTTTTGTATTTTTGTTTATTATTGCATACGTGGCTTATTAAAAAATGAAAAATCACTCTTTAGTCCGTCTGGTTAAGGTGTGATTTCACACTTGGGTCATTGAATATTGTGTTTAGTTTTATATTTAAGGTTTGAATTAGGATACATTCTTTGAATAGAGTTGTGATAATTACATGAAGTATTATATTATAATATATTTTTGTGCCTGTATTTACAAATGTATGCATTTTTTTATTTATGGTAATTTATTATTTTTAGTCTTATTTTAGTGCCTACCATTCGTAATTTGCTTCCTAAATTGATTTAAAATTAATTGATTTTGGTTTTTGTTTTTTTTAACATTTCTTCTTAATTTGACCATTTACCCATCCAAATTTTAAGTACTTCCCTTAATTTAGTCTCCATTTAATTTTTTAAGATTTGACTGATTCATGTTTACTATGTTTCTTTCCTGTTT
The DNA here is from genome assembly GCF_006381635.1 of Hibiscus syriacus. Lineage (NCBI taxonomy): Eukaryota > Viridiplantae > Streptophyta > Magnoliopsida > Malvales > Malvaceae > Hibiscus > Hibiscus syriacus. The sequence goes on from NW_024062608.1 coordinate 2,336,119, forward strand.
AGTATTTATCTATATTCAGTTAACTTTAATTTAGTTTAATTTGATCTCCTCTTTATGTTAGTTATCCCTTTTTATTCTTTGTATTTATTATTTGTTTATTTATCTTTAGTTTTTTTTGGTCATTTACTTGTTTCATAAGTTCTGGTAAATATTTTTATTTTTAGTTTATGACTTCAAGTTTGCGTAATTATTACTGTTACATGACTTTAAATTTAGATTCTTGTTTTTTTTTTTTGGATAGTCTTTGAACTTTAGAATAGGAGAATTCTAATTTGGTCCTTACTTTCATACCTAAGGGTTCAAATTGTCTTTCCAATCAAAATGATTAATCTGACTATTGTTTAGATCTTTACTTACACTTTAGTCCCTAGACTTTAGACTTTTCACATTTTAACCCTTACATTTTATGTAACAACCCTACTTGTACCTGAGCCGGATACTAATATGAGGTGTCACATTAACTTTTTAACTCTTTGACTCTTTGAAAATTTTGACTAAACGTTTGAATTTTATTGGAAAAATGAAAACACATTTACAAAACATATCAGAGCATATACAATTTAAAACATAATCAGTACATGCCAATAACCTTTCAAATCAAAACTTATACAATTCAAATTTCTCTCTAATCTAATAATTGTCACTAGTATGTTGTCCTGCCCTTGCTTATTTAACTTACTCCTCGAATATCGTGGATCTTGCGTGTAAAAACAATCACACGCTAAGTCTATTACTTAGTGAGGCATAATGAGTATAATAAAATCATAACACATTTATTTACACATTTCATAGAAAACATTTCTCAAAGAATTTAAGTCACTTTTCATAAAAAAAATGTATACTTTAATCAATTGTTCAGTTTATATTACTTTATTTTTAATAGCCCAACGCATACTAGTGAGAACGCTAGGTATTTGAGTACATTGAGATTGTGCGCTAATGTTGTCACCACAGCTTAGATAATTTGCACCGAAATGCCACATATTTATCTCGAAGGACCACATAGTTTTATCTCGAATGACCACATAGAATCATTGACTCTTGGCATGTCAACTATACCTCTAATTCTCATACATATACCTTGGGCTTTAGCTTTAGCTTTACCATTATTTTTCATTTCACTATTTAAAGTGTATCTTATTCTCATAAAGTACATTCACATATGGTTCACTTTCACGTATATCACTTTTGTTGAGCACTAAGATTATTTTCATATAGAACATTTTCACGTATCATCTTCACGTAGAAACCTTTACATAGTATATCACATAGTATTATATTTAAATTCATATATCATTTCATGTCAAATTTCACAAACAAAATATATCAAATATCAGAAAAGATTATGTCATACTTCAAATCATTTACATTAACAAATCTTCAAGATTTGGCTCTTCACAAACCAAATTATTCACAATTTATTTATCAAAGTATGATAAAAGTGTTTCATGGTAAAATTCAAAACATTTTCTTTCAAAACATTCGAGGTTGACTCACCGCAAATATTCCTCTTATTATATTTAAAAGAATAGTAAAATGCACTCACTTTTGCCTCACATAATTTCTAAGCAAACATCATTTAACTGTATCTTACTAACTTTACATATCCATTCGTTCAGCACTTTCTTTCAATCAAATCTACACATTTAATATGACCCATGAATATCAAAACTCAATTACATTGAACCAATTAACTTTTACCTAAACAAAATGAAACACCAAATTTAACATTTCATCCTAAATAGTATTGGTACTCTTCCTGTAGTATCGATACTTCTCTTATATGGTACTGATACCTACTTTAGTATCGATACCATTTTGACATTCTGGAATTTCTTCTTTACTTACAGTATCGATACCTTATCCCTTATATCGATACCTTCACATCAGTATCGATACTTCTTCAACCATTATCGATATTATTCATCCAGTTCATACTATTTCCTTCAATTTAACCTTATAGTATTGGTATTGTTCTTCCAGTATCGATACCTTTACCTAGAATTCATCCATTTCACTTTGAAAATTTACCTAACTTCACTAAAATCTCCTGCTTAGACTCCATTCATGCCTTTAAACTCATTGACACTTATTACCACTAACTTATATCCATTAAAACCCCTCTAACACCTCAATTTCTCCATAAAACTCTTGAAACTAAAAATCTTATCAAATCTTCAAACTTGTTCTTAATCCTTTCTAACACTTCTAACCCCTTAATTAAACCCTTGGCAAGTCAAATATATCTTTAAAGATCCAAAAACAATCAATTTAAATCAATTCTTTTAAAAACTCATTTTATTAAATCACCATTAAATCATTAATCTCTTAGTTTCAATTCATCCTTAAGCTTTATTAAGCTTCAACATCACCCAAAGAACCAAAACCAAATCAAAAATGAAAGAAATAATCAACTTTGAAATCTCTTACCTTAGCATAGAGGTTCACGGGGAAGAGGAGAAGAGATGAGCAAGCTTACAGAGTTTTCCTTTCTTTCTTTCTCCCTTGATCACGTGTTAAATAACCCTTAAAAATGAATTTTTAATTCATTTCTTGTCAAAAGATCATTTTACCCTTCATTCCTTCAATATTTGATAATAAATCCTAAAACAAATCCCAAAATTAATACTTGAACTTTTCAATTTATTAAAAGATTACTGCTAACTTTTAAATCCTTACACTTTGGTCACTGACCCGATGTTTGGGGTGTTACAAATCTCCCCTTATAAGAAAATTCATCCTCAAAATTTCATTGTACAAAAAGATAAAGAAGTTTTCTCTTTACATCCTCTACATGCTTCCATGCCACATCTTTCTCTTTGTGATTACCCAAAATACTCTTACTAATGAAATCAACTAATTTTTTATTTATTAATCTCTATATACCATTTCTTCTTTACAGTCGATTAAATTGAACTTCTATTTCTTCTGGTTCTATGATGTGAAAAAGATTGGATCAATATCTCTTGAGCATTGAAACATAAAAGATACTTGTGAATCCTTTTCATTCTGGTGGCAACATTCACTAATAGGCTACTGGTCCAACTTCTTTAAGATCTCAAAAGATCTAATAAATCTAATATTGAGCTTTCCGTTGTATACAGAACATAAAATTTTCTTTCAAGGTAAGATTTTGATTTGGAATTCAATTGCCTTTCTCTTCAAATCCATTTAGGACTTTTGTTGATTAACAACTATCTTAAAATTGTCTTAAATAATATTCACTTTTTCATCAACTTCTTTGATCAAATCTAGTCGCACTAAGTTTCGATCTTCCAATTCGAACCAACCTAATGGTGTCCTATATTTTCTTCTACTTAAAACTTCACTTAAAGCTATCTTGATATCATTCTTAGACTTACTAAAATTCCACTCACTTAAAAATAACTCAATGACAATTTTATCCATGGCATATAAACATTCATCAGACTTTAGTCCTCCATTTTCCTACTTATTTGTACTTAACAAGTACATAAATTCCATCTTTCTCTTAAGATCCTTAAATCGATCAAATATCAAAGGCTTAAATTTAATTATACAATCAAAACACTATCTATCTAAAAAGACAATTTCATATTCATAACTCTTAAAATGAAAGTCTCTTGACCCTATCGTATTAGCACCATACTTCTCCTTTCATGATTATAATTGATAAACACATCCTCATTCTTCAAAATTTCAATCTATATCATGTCTTTACACTTCTTCTATTCAACACATACTCTTGGCTTTTAAGATCCTGATAGATATAACATCATTTACCTTGAAGTTAGTAGTTTCTTGTCAACAAAGTATCTTCAATTATTGCTAACTAGATATTGTGAATCAGATGATTTCTTCCATACTTCTTTAGTAGCTTAACAGTGTAACTATAACTTTTCTTCTTATACAAACACACACACATCCTATAATTATAATACACATTGTTATGAATAACACCATCTTTCCAAATTCTAATCATACAAACCTTGGAATTTATATCAATATTCTTCGTAACCTCTTAACATTTCTTGACACTTACCAATCCAATTAAGTAATATGTCTATCCTTAATAACTTAGTCAGAGAAAATACAATTATTGATTGTATTCTTATCAATCCTTGTAATTTCATTCAACTATATCTCAAGTTTCCTTAATACACATATCCTTTTCCTCTTAACTGAGTTTACAACACCAAGGAATATAACCTTAGAAAATCCTCACTTATGCTTGGTCAATTTAACATAAAAAATTTCTCCTGATCCTTGAAACTCAATCACACATGCCTTAATATAAATTTTAAAATCTAAATAACCTGATCGGACTAACCGTCTATATGTGGACGGAAATTAATGCTAAATTTAAATCGAATTTTAAAGGCCTTGCTCAATTAATTCTAAAACCTTAAAGTAAACCTTAGATCTCATCAGATACAATTAAAACTGGCATTCCATGCAGTCTACTATCTCCTGGATGTATAGTTTCATATACTTATCCATTGAAAAATCATTTTGAACCGAAATGAAATGTGTGATCTTTACTAAATGATCCACTAATACCCAAATTGAGTCATTTTTATTTCATGCCAAAGGTAACTTAGTTGCAAAATCCATGGTTATATTTTTCTCATTTCTACTGAGAACTAAAAATTGTTTCATTTCATTTCAAATTTATGCAATACCTTATTTCTAATATATCTACCTTATGAGCTAAACCTTTTAGAAAAATCTTTGTCATACTTAGTGCTGCAAACCATTCACTTTAATTAACAAAATAAATTAAACTTTATCTTAGCATTCTTGGTTCTATATTCTTCTTCTTCCAACAACCAATGGGCATAGCATATGAATTTCTATAACCTTCTTAATATCCTTAGAGAGTTCTATCTTTCTTTTGTTTTATTTTCGACTTTGTAATTTGACCAACATTTCAAGTTTCTCCTCTTTATCACTAATGTCGTTGATCCAATAATTTGTCATCATCCTTAAACAAATATAATAATTTAAAACTTCCTTATACTCATAATTTCTCTACTTCAAACGAAACCCACTTGTTTTATTTTCGATACTATTTATAATCATTTTCAAATATTCTCTGCTACATTGCATTTATTTCTCCAGCTCACTATTTCAAACTATAAATTTCAACTGATCTTATTATTATTACCTTCATTGCATTTCCTTGTTTCTTACTAATCCAAATAATTGTTGCCTCATTTCAAATTCAAAATAACTTTTCTACTTTCTACTCAGACATTGTTCATACTTACACTATGCTTTCTACTATATATATGTGATGGTTGCAAGATAATGGAAATATAGAGAAGATATTTCAGGAAGAAGAAGCAGAAAAGATATGAGAAATCAAGAATTCATTCAGAAAATATGCATAATTCTCTCTTTACAGGTACCCGTTTTATTTGTATACAATAGTACTAGAGAATCTAACTAGTCAGCTGGCTGTCCTTGCCTAACTAATTTGGTTACTTCAACATGAATTGGGCTCCACATTTGGGCTGTTCAATTGCTGGATTAATGATCGTCTGTGCCTCTCACGTGCCAATGCCAGGTATCAATTCCTAATTTTTCTTTCAATCCCTGACCCTTGACTCTCTCTTTCCCCAAATTCATCTTCGTTTTCTCGTCCTTCTCCCCCGACTGTGACAATACCCGCCGCTGGAGACGATCCTTGTCCCCAAGGATCAAAGTTTGGAAACTGTCCTCTGAGAACGGTATAATCTTCCTAGGTATCACTCGTCTCATCAAATCCAATATCATTGAAAAGTACAATTATTGTTGGCTTTCGTGTACAATTGGGAATTCAATTCCCTAGCACATAAACATCAACGAAATCTAGTTCAACTCCAAATTTTTCGCCAAAATATCCTTAATCCCTTCTAATTCTAATATTCAATCAAGTTTATAAATAAATATTTATATACTTTTAACTGTGAAACTCGTTAATCTTTAACAAGAATCTTTATCAATATGAATCCTTGTTGCATCTTATCATGGAATTTAATTATTCACACTTGTTTCCTATAAAATCTTTTTCTTCTGAACATTTCTAAATTATTAACCTTGAACAACCATCTATTAGGGCTTAATATGGAAGAGGTCCAATTCGTAACCAAATTTATCCTGAATTCTTAGTAGAGACTTATATACTATTCATCATTTCTTTTTTGACCTAAAACATTTAACACTCACTTTATATTCTAATATAAAATTTAAATCCATCAGTTCTCAACTTCTTTTTTACAATCAAATGTTTCTAAACTTCATATCCTGTTTTACCTCGGGAGCTCTCGTAGTCTGACATCTATTAACATTTAATTTCATAACTAGACTAGCAAGGACATCATACTCATTACACCATCAGATTAGAGATACTTGTTATTTTGTTGGCATGTACAAACTAAACATTTTTTACAGTCGACCGACCGGTCTATTTCAAAAACATGTACTTGAGCCAGATACGAATATGAAGTGTCACATTAACTTTTTGACTCTTTGAAAATTTTGACTAAATGTTTGACTTTTATTGGAAAAATGAAAACAGATTTACAAAACATATCAGAGCATCTACAATTTAAAACATAATTAGTACATGCCAATAACCTTTCAAATCAAAATTTATACAATTCAAATTTCTCTCTGATCTAATAATTCTCACCAGTATATTGTCCTGCCCTTGCTTATTCAACTTACTCCTCGAAGCTCGCGGATCCTACGTGTGAAAACAATCACACACTAAGTCTATGACTTAGTGAGGCATAATGAGTATCATAAAATCATAAAACATTTATTTACACATTTCATAGAAAACATTTCTCAAAGAATTCAAGTTACTTTCATAACAAAATGTATATTTTAATCAATTGTTCAGTTTATATTACTTTATTTTTAATAGCCCAACGCATACTACTGAGAATGCTAGATATTTGAGTACATTGAGGTTGTGCACTAATGCTATCACCACAGCTCAAATAATTTGCATTGAAGTGCCACATATTTTTCCAGAAGGACCACATAGTTTTGTCCCAAATGACCACATAGAACCCTCGACTCTTGGCATGCCAATTATACCTCTAATTCTCATACATATACCTTGGGCTTTAGCTTTACCATTATTTTCCATTTCATTATTTAAAGTGTATATTATTCTCATAAAGTACATTCACATATGGTTCACTTTCACATATATCACTTTTTCTGAGCACATAGATTATTTTCATATAGAACATTTTCACATATCATCTTCACGTAGAAACTTTTACATAGTATATCACATAGTATTATATTTAAATCCATATATCATTTCATGTCAAATTTCATAAACAAAATATATCAAATATCAGAAATATTATTTCATACTTCAAATCATTTACATTTACAAATTTTCAAGATTTGGCTCTTCACAAACCAAATTATTCACAATTTATTTATCAAAGTTTGATAAAAGTATTTCATGGTAAAATTCCAAACATTTCCTTTCAAAACATTCGAGGTTGACTTATTGCGAGTCTTCCTCTTATTATATTTAAAAGAATAGTAAAATGCACTCACCTTTGCCTCACATAAGTTTTAAGCAGACATCCTTTCACTGTAGCTTACTAACTTTACATATCCGTTTGTTCAGTACTTGCTTTCAATCAAATCTACACATTTTATATGACTCATGAATATCAAAACTCAATTACATTGAACCAATTAACTTTTACCTAAACAAATTGAAGCACTAAATTTAATATTTCAGCCTTAATAGTATCGGTACTTTTTCTGTAGTACTGATACTTCTCTTATGGTATCGATACCTACTTCAGTACCGATACCATTTCAACATTCTGGAATTTCTTCTTTACTTAAAGTATTGATACCTTATCCTTGGTATCGATACCTTTACTTCAGTATCGATACTTCTTCAACTAGTATCGATATTGTTCATCCAGTTCATACTATTTCCTTTAATGTAACCTATTAATATCGATATTGTTCTTCCAGTACCAATACCTTTACCCAGAATTCATCCATTTTACTTCAAAAATTTACCCAACTTTACTAAAATCTCCTATTTAGACTTCATTCATGCCTTTAAACTCATTTACACTTATTACCACTAACTTATCCATTAAAACCCCTCTAACACCTCAATTTCTCTATAAATCTCTTGAAACTAAAATCATATCAATTCTTCAAACTTGTTCTTAATCCATTCTAACACTTCTAACCCCTTAATTAAACCCTTGACAAGTCAAATAATCTTTAATGATCCAAAAATAATCAATTTAAATCAATTCTCTTAAAAACTCATTTTTTTTAAATCACCATTAAATCATTAATATCTTGGTTTCAATTCATCCTTAAGCTTTATAAAGCTTCAACATCACCCAAAGAACCAAAACCAAATCAGAAATGAAAGAAATAATCAACTTTGAAATCTCATACCTTAGCATGGAGGTTCACGGGGAAGATGAGAAGAGGAGCAAGCTTCCAGAGTTTTCCTTTCTTTCTTTCTCCCTTGATCACGTGTTAAATAACCCTTAAAATGAATTTTTAATTCATTTCTGTCAAAAGACCATTTTACCCTTCAATCCTTCAAACCTTGATAATAAATCCTAAACAAAATTCCCAAAATTAATACTTGAACTTTTCAGTTTATCAAAGATTACCGCTAACTTTTAAATCCTTACACTTTGGTCAATGACCCGATGTTTGGGGTGATGCATTTTAATTAGATTATCCTTTTTGACATAATTGATTAGGTTAACAATTAGAGCCTCCAACTTAAGGTTAGATTTCAATTTAGTCTCTTTAATTTAGGGAGTGATCTGAGTTGGCCCTTGCCTAAATGCTCAAAGGACCATATCGATTATTCCATAGCTGGTTAAAATCAAGTAGGATTAATATTAGAGTATAGGTTTGAGCATCTAGGTTCTTTAAGTTTCATAATTTAACACTCTGAGATAAAGAAAGTCTTAATCTACTCTTAGTTTAATTGGGGTTAATAATAAACTTTTGATTGCATCATATTTTAAAATCTAAGGTAATGTTCACTTATTAGGTAGTTAATAGTATATCTCCTGTAAGTATGTTTAGGGGGTGACTACTGGTGATTCCCAAAATAGGTTTACATCATTTTCAAGACTGCATCATGATTTCTAAAATCGAGGCAATGTCCTGTTATTGGGCACAATAATTGATCTCCCGCATTCATGCTAAGGGGCGAATGCTATTGCCTTTAATAAACTAGATAAAGTTCAAACTCAAAATTTTCAATTCTAAATATAGGGTAATCAACTAGGTACCAATTTTTTGACGTTGTGGGGGTGTTAATTCTTCTCCACGCGTAACCGACTCCCTAACCTATTTTATGGTTTTTGTAGACCCTAGAACTTGATATTTTGATAAAAATAAAATATTTTATTAAAATCACTCAGTTTTTATGGTGTCCCAATCGCACCTTAAAATGATTGGTGGTGACTCCTCACATTTCAAAAAAATTTCAAAGAAAAACCCTCAATTCATAGAAGTGTTTTTTCCCACCCGAAAAAACAGTGTCAACAGCATGTAATGGTTTATAGCTAAAAACTGAGTTCACAAGTTCTGGTTGGTGCATACAGGGCCTAAAGGACGTGCTTACTTGCTGCTACTGGTGCGCATGAATCATCTGGTTGTAGAGACAATTGATGGGCTGATTTCTTATCGAGTCTTGTGAATGAGAGTCAAACTGATGGGCATATCAACTTTATCAAGTATACAAATTGCAAACAAGATCAAAGTAGACAACCAAAAGACAAATTTGCCTTGTGTGTAACATTTGAAACTATCACTGGTTCTTGAGAAAGTAAACGAGGTATCTATTTTCACAAGCTATTTGAATTTAGTTAAAATTAAATAAATATCAAGTTCAGCTCGATTGTTGTTTAGTCCAGGATCCTGATATCAAGTAATTTTGTGTTTTGTTTTTTCTGTATGACCTCAATTCACGATTGACAATATGCATAAGCAGTAAGTGCAATAGTATCTTGTCTTCTTGCATCCACTAGTCCATGTTCTTAACATCGTCCGCTATATGAGGCAATTTTTCTACATGCGAACATTCTTTGACTGAATGATGCATATTTCAACAATTTTGCCCGGTCTTCCATCAAAGTTCGAGCCAATTGTGGTGGTTATAACGTTGATTCGATTGCCTTACATGCTTGATAGAGTTTGCAACGCCTTGTCCGATACAGAAACCCGATAGTAAGACTTGCTTAGCCTGAATATTTTTTCAGTTAACTTAACACATGGAATTGTTCAAAGTTCAAGTTCAGTCAATCGGAATTATAGTCTAGTTGGAGCGTATTAAAACTCTAAAACAAAAATATGATATACCTTCCCTTGGCTGAGGTCCTCCGACTATATCTGAATGCGGCTGAGTATCTCTTCGTCTTGTTGTTGTTTCAAAATTTAAACTTAAAAACTATTAAAGCTCTGTAAACAGCATTTGTTTGGACATCCACGTATGTGAAACTTGAAATGTCTGCATACCTGCTCCAGCATTTGTTGGGACATCCCATGTTTATAGCCGATGTAAATAACATAGTTTCACTTTTATTCATACAATAGCCAGCGCAATCGAGTTAAAAGCTATGTGGAGCTCCATAAATGCTCTTTCTCAGTTCATTGCTAGAGAAGTGGGCAATTTTTGACACCCGAGATGCTTGCTACATGATGGTGATAGGTTTTTATTGGTTCTCAGCATGTTCAGATGTCTTGTAAGCGTGACTAGCTTTAGCATTATTTCATGTATAGGTTAGTTTCTATGTCAGAATTTGCATATATAGGAAATTTCCTTGAGAATATGATTGAATGTCATACTGATGCAGCTTTCATTAAAACCATCTATTCTGTACTGCAGAGTAATGGTATCTGAACATGTGGAATGAGTCCAACCCTTTGTTGAACTCCACACTGACAGGTCAGGATCGAAATTCCTATCTATGCTTTTATCTGGTAGGGGTCATGCCATGCTTCCTACATGCATTATTTGAAGGTTTTTGGCCTTTCAATCAGTTACTTGTTAACCTTATTGATAACAATCATCAGTCATTAAGGTATTAATGATTAGCCACATCCTTCACATCAAAACCATTACCTGTTTCTCAGGTTTACTGGCATCAGCAGGGATTATGGTGCTGAGTTAGCACTTAGAAAGGTGCACATTTGTGCTGTTATTGTACTACAAAACACTGATAAAAATCATTCTAAAACCTACCAGTGCTCTGTGGTTTGTGCATTCAAGGGAAAAGGAAGGCCCGTTTGCCACTAAAATCTTTGCAAATTGCTCTGCATCAAGAACAAGAGAAGGCAATATGATCACATGGCAGCTACATAAAAGACAGCACGCAATTGCTGGTCCACCAGCTGCAGAATTCTCAATAAAAACAAGTCAGCTTTTTGTTGTTGTATATCATTCAGTAGAAGAAGTTTTTGGATGTTTCCAATTGACGTTATCTTCTCCGTATTAGTTTCATGCATTACAAAGCAAAAATACTTTTGAGAATGAATGGCTTTTTTCTAACCCGTAGAGCAACTAGAAATAGCCATTATGGACCACATCGACTTATTGACATTGCTACTAAATATTAATTTACAACTCAAAATGTCATTCTTGACGTTGTCCAACTACAACGTCATGAGCTGATTTCAGTGCTTTTGGGAAAATGCTATATTCAGTATTTTTTACAGTGAAAAAAAAACCCTTTCTTTATGGGAAATGATTGTCAACATTCGGTGAAAGCTTGAATCAATCAATGCTGTAAGTAGGGTTTAATGAATTGAAAAAGATAGTATGAAGCATAACATACTTTTCATCCCATTAAAAGATGTAAGATGCTTTCACCGATTATGAAATAAGAAAATGTATTATTGTATAAACTTGCACGTGTAAATCCATGTCAAACTGATGTGTAGTTTTTCCAAATTTTAATGGATTGTGTATTATTCTTTTCCTGACATTTTATAGAGTTTCTGATAATGTCAATTCAGAATTCATCTTTCAAGCTGTCTTTGATTGTATCCATCCACTCAACTCCTCACAGGAACAAGGCTGCCTGTTTTTCTGCTTTAAAGCTGATCTCTACTAACTTTAAAAGAGGAAGAAATTATGCAACCTCTGCTTTTCTTTTCCGTTTTCATTCAAGTTTAACACCTGCTACTTTTTTCTCCACCATTAATCAACTTGTTTCTCATAGGATTGCGGAAACAATAACGATAGAAATTTGTGAGCAGAAAAAATAATCAAAGTGATATTATCGTAAAATAAGACATAGGTATCCTATCCTCTTATATGAACCAAAAGTACTTGGACATTGATTTTTTGTTAACTACTAGGTGAATAGACTCTTAGTTGTTAATCCCTCAGGTAGGGCCTCATAATAATCATCATCAATCAGAAAATTAAAAGAAATAAAAGTATTTAGCAATCAAAGAGACTAATTGCAAAAGAAAAGTCTGGGAGAAAAAGGGGGGTCCAATTCCAACTACAGATTTGGTGTGATGGTGTTGAGCCATGTTAGGCCAAATCCAACCCCATCTTCTTCTTCTTTTGCAGGTCCACTAAAGTTATCTTTTGGCAAGGTTTTGGTATACATGTATATAAGGACGGATCGAAGGGGTGCGGTGTCCCCTGAAAATTTTAAATTCCTATATAGTTTATATATTTTCTATAATTTTACATCTCCAAATTTCTAATATAACTTTCAAAACTCACATCATAAAATCTTGTTTACGCCCCTGTATGTATGTATGTATGTATGTATGTATGTGTATGTATATATATATAGGTCAGATTATGGTGGGGTTAATGTTTGTATAAAGGTCATAAGGAAGCATTCTAAACTCTCACCTTTTTTTATCAGATTTATGTGGTTACAAACTACGGTAGACTATTCAAAGATAAACAAAGGTGTAAAGTTTAAAGTAGTCCCCTTTCATTTCAAAAGAGAATTTTAAATTTGGGTTTAACTTAATCAAGTGTCTTTCAAGGACTAAGATTACAAGGATTAGAGTTTTTTTATTAGTATGTATGATTAAAGTGTAGTATTTTCAAAAAAATTCTTAGTCATTGATATGTATTTACATTTTGTAAATTTAGCAGCTCAAACTTTTATCACGTTTAATAGATTCATATAGATTAGAGATTTTTTCTATGGGAATTTTTTATGGGATTTAAAGAATTCGTAAAGGAAAAACGATGTAACGTGTTCAGGGTTGCTTTTCAGTTAAGCAAATTTATAAGGTATCAAACAATAAAACAATGATGTAGAAAAAAGGTGTTATAAATTTAACAAGCTGGGCATCACCTTGAAGCATAAATTATTTTATGGTTGAGGTAGTGTGGCATTTCACCCACAGTCCTCTTTCTATAATCCCAAAGGCAAAATCATGTGAACAAATTGTGGTCCCACGAATCCATCCAACATCCCCAAGTTTAAGCTTTTTAAAGTCTTTGTATTATGTTTTAAATAATACATGAAATATTGGTTTTCCCAAAAACTAGTTTTATGTCATATTTTTTATTTTCCCAATCTACAAAAATCAAAATCTATGAGTGTTGGGTATATGTTGAATGTTTTGTTGTCTTGAAGCATGGTGGGACAAATAGTCCAAAGCCAGCATTCCACTAATGATGTTGAAAGAAATCGAGGAAGACAAAGAACAAACAATACATGGGAATATCTCTACAGCAAAATAAATTCTGAGGCAGAGCCACCCTTCACATTGGAGAAACAAATCAAACCACAATAACCTCACCTCTGCTACCATAGCTTTGTATTTTGTTGTCCCCTAAAAAACCCAAGATAAGGACAAAACCGGGAACCTTCCTATACATTTAAAAAAAACTCAAATTTTTGTGAAATTGTGAATGTCAAGGTTTAAGACTAAAAGTTGAAGACAATAGGCAAGGAATTCAATTTGAAGGAATTGGGGGAGTGACATTGGAGAAAAGGTTAAGGTATGCATTTATAGTTTTGGATTTTAGAGATCTAATGAAATAGATTAGATAGAGTGTTGGTGTTTTTGAAGTGATTAGTGCTAACTGTGTGGGTCTAATAATAGGAGTGTGGGAGTGGGAATAAAGGAAGGAAAGCGAAGGTGCATGCCATTGCCCTGGGGAAGGGTAGATTATGGTAATATATTTATATGACAAATTGGTAGTATGGGATATAGTGTAAATAGTATAGGAAAGGGAAAAGTAGGAATTTTGGCAGGGTTTGTGAGGGATTAGGAGGCAAAGAATGTGAAGGTATTGGGTTGGTGATAGTGGGTTTGATGCCGCCCATGCACGCCGGCAGCTTTTACTCTTTTTTCCTTTCCATCTCGCACGCCTACTCTCACTAAATCTATACCATTTTTCATTCTCTTTCTTCCCCAATAAAATATGCACAATACGTCATGATATCTACATAGTACCTTGTATATATATTTGATTATACAGCTATTCAACAACCCATTTTATGATATGGGCTCTCTTCTCTTTTTTCTTTTCAGATAAATTATACTATTCCCTAAAACACCAGCTTAGCTGATGTTAACTAGCCACGAAATAAAAGGAAAATGAAATTAGAAAGCAAGCATGCCCTAAAAGAATAAGCTATGCTAGAAAAGAACCCTCGGCCACTACCGGCCACCTCCATTTTACTCATCGATTACACAAAAGAAAAGCATATTTTTGACTGTCACAACATAGATTCCCAGCCCCTTTACTTTTCTTTTTTCTTAATAAGTAAGTGATTGTGTTTGCCAAAACCCAATTACATACATAGTTTTTAATATCCTCCTTCATAGACTACATCCCATGTAGTATATACTGCTAGAAAACACAGCAACTCACCGGTCTTCCATCTCTTCAAACACGCTTTCTCTTTCCGACAACCTGAGTCCAAAGTTCATTGATGTGGGTCTGTTGGTGTTGGATTTAGATGGATACCTTGTTTAGACTTGTGAGTCTTCAATCATCCGATCAATCTTTCAATTCTAGAACATCCAGCTCTAGATCCTCCAGACAAACAATCACTACCAACAAGAAGACGAAGAATGCTTCAACGTTTTCATGATGAAGAAGACTTCTCTTCGTCTTCTTCAAAGAACTATTACCCTATTATCATTACCCTCAACAACAACACCAGACCACCTTTCCACCACCACCACCGCTACTCCTACAAACACCTCCCACCACTCACCATGCTTTTGAGTCGTCTGATTACTCCACCACTTTTCCCCCGCTCGTGACCTCAACAACTTCGATTTCTCCGGAAAGTGGGCTTCGGATATCCTCCTGGAAACGGCGACGCTATCGCCGATCGGAACAGCGGACGGTTTAAACAGCTGATGTGGATGCTTAACGAGCTTGGATCACCTTACGGTGACACCGATCAAAAACTGGCTTCTTATTTTCTTCAAGCTTTGTTTAGCCGCATGACTGACTCCGGCGAGCGTTGCTATCGGACGTTAGCCTCGGTGTCTGAGAAAACATCTTCTTTTGAGTCGACGAGGAAGACGGTATTGAAGTTCCAAGAGGTAAGCCCTTGGACTACTTTTGGTCACGTTGCTTGTAATGGTGCAATCATGGAAGCTTTCGAAGGCGAAAGCAAATTACACATAATTGATATTAGCAACACTTATTGCACACAGTGGCTACTTTGCTTGAAGCCCTAGCAACCCGTAGTGACGAAACCCCGAATCTAAGGCTAACCACGATCGCCACTAGAAAAAACGGTGGCGTTTCAGGCTCATCATCACAGGGCTTAGCCGTTGTCCAAAGGTAATGAAAGAAATAGGGAAAAGGATGGAAAAGTTCGCCAGGCTTATGGAGTTCCTTTTAAATTCAATGTTATACACCATGCTGGTGATTTATGTGACTTAGATTTATCAGAGCTTGATATCAAAGAAGACGAAGCCTTGGCCATCAACTGTGTCGGCACGCTACATTCGATCACAGCCGTCGATAATCGTAGAGATATCGTGATATCAAATTTCAGGCGATTGCAGCCGAGGATAATCACGGTCGTTGAAGAAGAAGCTGATCTTGATGTGGGGGTTGATGGGCTTGATTTCGTTAAGGGTTTCCAAGAGTGTTTGAGATGGTTTAGAGTTTACTTCGAAGCCTTGGATGAGAGTTTCAATAGAACAAGCAATGAAAAGTTGATGCTCGAACGAGCGGTCGTCGAGCCATCGTTGACTTGGTGGCTTGTCCGCCGTCCGATTCCACCGAGAGACGAACCGGCCACGCGCTGGTCCAGACGGTTCCATGCAACTGGGTTCAGCCCTGTGGCTTTGAGTGATGAAGTGTGCGACGATGTGCGGGCCCTATTGAGAAGGTACAAGGAAGGTTGGTCAATGGCACAGTGCCCCGACGCCGGAATATTCTGTCTTGGAAGGACAGGTGGTGGTCTGGGCCAGTGCGTGGCGGCCTTGACGACGGCCGTCGGCGTTTCCTTTTTCGTGCATGGGATTGGGATGGGGAGGGAGTGCTTCACACGTGTGTTACGTTTCTCGTACGTGTAATGTGTATTGGCGTATTTTATATGGTGTATGGGATATATTTAATTTGTGTTTTTGAATGAGAAAAAAAAGAGAGACAGAAGGGTGGGGGAGTTCCTATGAATTCGCTTTTGATTTTCAATAGGGTTGGGCATAATTAAATTGATTTTCACTAATTATAATTACTCATGGTTTTCCACATTTTGTGATTATTTATTAGATGTAAAATTAGAGGTAGTGGGTTTGAAATCATCAAGTTGAGATGTTTAACTTCTTCATTTAATTGCTCAAATAGATAAATACTGCATGCGCATGTAAATTGATAGCGAATTTTCTTATCTAACAATCAAAATTTGATCGTGAATTAAATTTAGATTAATCAGTATTGAATAATTAAATATTTAATATTTTTAATAGATGGAGATAGATTTATTTAATATAAATATTATAAAAGTAATTAAAACTTAATTAACATCGCTAGCTTCATTTGACTGAATTGGCTTGCTGAATTGATCTTAAGACTAAGCAAAAAAAATTATAAAAAAAAACATTTTTTAGTCTAAACATAAGGTTGGTGTTGTACACAATAAATAATTAGCATTGCTAAGTAGCTTTTCTATAAATCATAGTTAGCAAGTAGGTCAAATTTGAAATGCGGTTGGTAGTTGGTTTTAAAGGGTGACATCAGCTTAAGGAAATTACTTAGTTTAAAATTATAAATTATCCATCTTAAAAAGCCATCATGTCGTTTGTTTTGGTCTTAGGACGGCCATTGGATTCCAATTTTGGATATTTCATATAAAAGAAATGTGTTGAATGGAACTAAATTCAGAATATTTTTAAATTATTATAATTATAAAAGCAAACCAATTATATTTCTACTTTTTCTTTTAATTCTTAGAAAGGGAAAGCTTTGTTTGGTTTTTCACATATAAACTGGACCCCACCATAACCTATAAAAATGCATTCATGGTGGTGGTAACGTTAACAAGTCGGCTTTTGGCCCACCAAAAAAGAAGCAAATAATTTTAAAAAAAATACTTATCCAAAAAAAATTGCGTAGTGGGGGCTTCTTTTCTATACTTTAAAGTCGATAATAACCAAACATTGTGTTTATCTATCGGAAAACATCATCTGAATAATTATTTATGAAATCTAATTTATCAAAACATTTAATCGTTTTTAAGATTATGCATTCCATCTAAAGCCTTTTATAATGAGTTTAAAAATGGGGTGTTTATTGTTGGACTAAAAAAACTCAGCCCATGAAGCCCGCTTTGATCGGGTTTAATTCACTGATTATACGTGCACAAAGATTTTTTATGTTTTAGCATATTCATTTAATTTTTTAATAAATCACTACCCTTTATTCTTTTTTTAATAATTAAATTTATATTTTAATTTTGATGTTTGAACGTTTATTAAACACGTGTAATGGTGAAATTGAGACACCAAGCAGTGGAAGTGTTTATGAGAAGTTTAGTTATATTTATTCATTTCGAAAATTCATACATATGTAAATATTGACGTTAATAAATAATCAAAACTATATACAATGATCAAATTAAAAAAATAATTAAATGTTATTGTTCCTATTTTTTATTAGGTTAGATTATTAATATATATATATATATATATAATAGCCTTTGGTTATTTTTCCCAAAAATTATATCAAGATAATATGTTACTTGAAATTTAACTTTAACATAACTCATATTAATTTTATTCATTCAAACTTATATTAATTAAATTTAATATTTTTCGATAACGAAAAAGAGTCGTTAAGCTTAATTTATGCATTAAAAACTTGTTATATGTCATTGACAAAAGACCAGCTAGCTACTGTATATTGGGCCTCGCCAGCCTAAGTTGGAGTTCAAAAGATAATTAATTAACTAATGTTCACAAAAAGATTATTGGATCTCTTATTTGACTTTGGCACTTTTAATATCATATATGGTTTTCTACGAATCTAATTATCTCAGTAGTTAAAAGAATTATTGTTGTTTCTAGAGGTTATGTTCTAACACCAACAACTACAAGTAGGAGTGTTCAAATCCAGGTAGGTACCGAGTATTTGATTTTCTGGTCTGTGTCCTACCTGAATGTTACAGGTATCCGGATTTTGCAGGTACTCGTAATTCGAGTACCCGATATTTTATCATTTTATATTTTTTTCTTTTTAAAAAATATAACTTATATTATTAAAAAAATATTATATTAATTATTAAACATACAATATTGGGTGGGTGTGGTTTTTTCTTTTAATTTTTTATTTTATTTAATATATAAAATTATTAATAATTAAATATAATATTATAAAATATAAAAAATGTAACTAGGTATTCGGGTAACCGACTACCCGAAAAAATGTAATTTTGTGATCGGTTCCGACCCGGAAAATGTCGGATAAGGTATTTTTTTTTTAAAACCTCTTTTTTTATTCAGGATTGACGGTAGGTAAATCGGATCAGATATTTTTAAACACCCCATAACTGTAAGGGTGATTGAGTATTTTTTATCAAATGATTTATAATACCTAAAATATATACTTCTTATAATCAATTATTTTAGCTTTATCAATATATATATATATATATATGGTTTAAACTATCTTTGGAATTTTTATGTTTCCGTTTATTTTCTTAGCTTTTTGGTACGAACATGTGTTTTAATTTTAATAACTAATTTAGTATAGTATTGATAGTCGTTGAATGTATAATAAGATATATAATATTTTTGATAAAATAAATAAATTTTAATTTTTAAAAAGATATCATTTGAAAAGACCATAACTATGATATAAATTTTAAAAAATAAGTGAATATGAATATGAAATTTTAGTTTCAATTCTTGGATTAGGTTCCAATGTATCCTCCAAAAATTTGATATAAAGCCTAGTCAAGGTGATATAATTTTTTATATTTTCCATTTATACAAGAACGGGTTTTTTTTAAACGATTATGCTTGTTGAAAAAGAAATAGGCTTCAATTAAGTTTTTAGGAATTGATATGTGAGGAAAAATCCTCTGCCTTTGGGGACTGGGGGACCTAACATTTCCTTTTAGTATTGCATGCATGGGACAACGTTTTCAATATGCCATCGTAAATTATGGTCCTAACCTTTCACCTTTGTTATCTTAAGTTTCAACATCAATTTCCCTTGTTTACTAACAAGATTTGTTAAAAAAATGATCAGCCCATCTTTCTATGACCTCCAACCCATGGAAGTCTCCACTTCTCATGCAAATATATTGACACCCTTGGCCACGATGGAAATCTGAAATCAAACTCAAAAGGCAAACCGGCTGAGTCGTCGACTGTTAGCGGCAACAGTACATACCTCTAGTCGTTTAATTGAGCCGGATTCCACTGATCCGCCATAAAAACATATGAACCCGACTGCCTGCAAAGGAATCACAAATGTACTCTGAAAAAACCTGCAAGTCGAAACAGTTCGTCCCTCCAAGCACGGGTCGCTGATGGTCTCCCATGGCCCTATCATCGGCTCAGCCGCATGTACCAATGCTTCATTTGGTGCCCATCCGGTGCAAGCGAAGCGATTATGTAATAAATCCCCTGGTAGTTAAAAACAGTAGGGCTTTCCGGTGCAGTCCAACCAGAATCCTCTGAATATCAGGTAGCACATCTAGATAATCATCGGTTAAAGGTCCGATGTGAAGTTCACTATTGTTCTGAGACGAATAAATCAGATATGCTACACCATTGTCATCCTTGAACACGGTCATATCCCGGCTGTCATGTCCATGGGGCCTTGGGCTACGGAGAACTAGAAACGACCGGTCTGGGAATCGCTGATGGTGACACCCGACAGCAGCTTTAGAAGTAGTTGACAGTGTCGATATGCATCCACATTACATATGTTCCTGTTATGTCTTGTAAATAACTCTGGGCTGCTCCAACTCGTTGGATATGTGGACATCATGGGTTTTATTTTCCAGGTCGACAGCCAACACAATACCCTCGTTTGTCCATGTCCACAAATCTTGGAAGAATAGCAACCGACTCCAATAACGTCCATCTGATCACAAGAGGAAACTTGTTAGAATAATAAAACATGGATTATCCATGCATTCCAACAATAAAATCACACGTCCCGTCGTTGAACCCTTGGGAACTTCTCTGTACTCTCGTACCAATAGTATGTACCGGAGATTGATCGTCTAACACACCCACCTCCATGAGCTTGAATAGGATTTACATCAGTATCCAACCAACTATTCCCCGGATGGTAGTACTTGTCTCCGTCACCGGATCTATAGCAGTTGCCGTATCTAGAAAGAATACACAACGAAGCGGGGAATTCTCATCGAGGAAACTCATCAACCAGAGTTGCTGGTTGCCTCTCTCTCCGTTTTAGCAGCTTGGAGGAATGGTTTCGACGTCCTATGAAAGGGGCCCTCCACCTAAGCTAGACCCACACGCAATTGGCTATCTCCGCTCATTGCATTTTGTGCGGCTAGCAACTAAGTAGAGTTGGAGAAGAAGGAACCCCACCAAGCTCAACGCCATAACACCCTTGAGCACCTGTAGTACCCTGTATTGCAAAGGAAAGCAGTCGTTTCTTATACGAACAGCAACCATTCTATAAACCCAAATTTATCTCGTACACACATATTAAAATCGAGAATTTTGGATTAATTGGGATTAAATTGAATAGAGTCGCCATCGACCTTTGGGTTAGGTAGGTCGAGTACCCAAAAACGTCTTTAAAAAACAATTTTAAAAAAATAATTTTATAAGACAAAATTTTGGTCTATGTTACCAAAGATTCATTTAAAACAGGTTCGGGAGTCGGTTACGTGTGGGGAAGGGTAAACACCCCACAACGCCCAAAATTGGTACTGTGTAGCTTACACATCGTCATAGATGGTGGAAATTATAAGTTCGAATCTTTAGTAAAAAATATGATCTATTTATTGAATATTTGTTAAAATAATAGAAATACTTCACTTGGTAAGAAATCTCAAGATTTGCAATCCTCCAACGGGAAAGCTATCTCATCTATTTCTTATCTATAAAGTATATCCTATCTTTGAATTACCACTAAATAATATCATCATGAGTAGAAAATAAAATATGCTTAATTTATGTATCGTTAATATTAACATAACAACCATTAATACAATAAAAATTATGAAAAATATAATAATAAATAAATTATGATCTATTTATTGAATATTAGTTAAAATAAATAAATAGAAAAAATCCTTTTCTCGATAAGAAATCCCGAGATTTGCAATCCTCCGCCGGGAAAGCTACCTCGTCTATTTCTTACTTGTAAAGAATATTTTCACTTTAAAAAAATAAAAAAATGACGAAAATGGACATAAAATGCATCATACTACTTTTCCAAAACATACATCACTCATATTAAGATTCAATGAAGAAATAATAATAAAGATTAAAATTTAAATATTAAACAATATGAACATCAAAAAATAAAATAACAATAAAAATAATGTCTAAGCTTGTAAAAGGAAGAATTTGTGCTTTCAAATCCATATTTTATTTGAACGTCGTATCGGATTGCACCACTTCGGTCAAATAGTACTTTCCACGCCCGTTCTACAAATTCATGTTCTTGAAAAATATTTGAATGAAATTAACAACTAAGGAAATAAAATAGAAACAAATATGATTGCAAATGACAAATAAAATATTTACAATATTAAATAAGAACATTTACTATACATGTATAAAGGATTGAAAAGCAAACAACTAAATATTACAAACCAAACTAAAATACCAAAATAAATCATTAAAGGCAATAAAATGTAATTAACGGAAATTAAAAGAGCTAAAATGACAAAACAAAAAAAAATATTAGGGACTAAACTGCAAAAATACAGGAAATTAAAGAACCAAAATAGATATAATCGAAACTTTTGAAACCAAAATAATAATAAAAAATGAATTTTGGGAACTAAAACAGTAAAAACAGAATCCTCAAGGGCTAAACAGCAAAAACAGGAATTAAAATACTAAAATCAATAACAGAAAGTTAAAGGACCAAAATGCCAAAAACAGAAACTAAAGGACTAAACAGCAATTACAAAACAAACAGAAACCAAATATAAAACATTAAAAATACAAATACTAGAAACCAAAATAACTCAACAATATTATTAAGGACTAAAATAAAATGAAAGTAAAACAAGCAAGCCATATTCAGCATTTAACCCAATATATAAAAGTAGTGATCAAAATGCATTCAAAATCAAAATACATGGATTATAAACATGAATAAAACATGTATTTCTTTTACATAGTAAATAGTGACTAAAATGAACCAACAAATAAACTATACTGCACATGTATAAATAAATTTAAGTTTGATGGCTGAAGCACAAATATAACCACAAAATGTTAATAGCAAATAATGACGAAAATGTAACAAAATAAAATAAAAGCTCAAAATGAAATGATGGAATTTCATTAAAGTGGTAAGATTACAACCATTACACAAGCTGCAGGACCTAAACTGTTGTTTACCCATAAACTCTAAGGACACGCGTGCAAGAGTACAGAGGTAGAGGACCAAATGGGCTATTAGCCCTTAATCCCACCACTCGGCCTCACTCATGCCTCAAAACGACGTCGCTCGACGTCTGAATTATAACCCTTTTAAGGGTTATATTAAAACCCTAAAATCATTTACTCTCCCCCTCATTTCCTCAGCCGCAGACCCAAACCCGTGGGAGAGAACTCTCCCTCGGCTCACCGCCATGAGAGGCGACCAAGCCTCCTGCCACCGCTAATCAGTGGCCACTAAACCTAAACCGATCAACTATCCCCCACTAACGACCTCTCCTCTGAAACCCAACCTCTAGAACCCAAACCCACAACTTACCACCCGAACCGAACTCCCCCCAAAACCAAAAAAAACAAAGGCTTTACCTTCAGAAACGGGGCTAGCTGGGATCGGAGAAGGTCACAGAGAGATCCACGGTGGGGTTAGAGAAGGTAAAACTTTTTTTTTCTCCCTTTTTTCTTCTATTTTTTTTGTTTCCAATTTCTCCCCTTTTCTTCTTTTTCTGTTCTTTTATCTTTGCTTGCCTCTGGATTCCTGGTGAGATGATGATGATATCTAGGTAGATAGGATTTGATTTCTCTGATCGGGTGAATAAAATCCAGATTTTTCGGGATTTTAGGGTGCTATTCTAATGGGTTTTTTTTAGATTTGGGGTAAGTTAGGCCACTGTTATTTGATTGGGTCACTATTTTTACAGGAACCGGTCACTGTTCATGCAGGAGAGCAGTCGGCGGCGACGGGACACCTCGGCTTGGTGGCTCGGTGATTGGCTCACGGTTGCTCACGCGGCTCAGGCATGACTGGTGAAGATCAACGTGCGGCTGAGGGATTGGAATCTGGCTTGAGCGGCGGCTGTGTAGTTAGGGGATTAGGGTTTGAAACCCTAGTCTGATTTAGGGTTTGAAACCCTAAACTGGTTTAGGGTTTGAAACCCTAAACTGATTTAGGGTTTGAAACCCTAATCTGATGGGTTGTTGGGCTCATGGTCTCTGGGCCAATTGTAATCAGGCCTTAATTTGGCCTGCAAAAATACATGTAATTAATTTATAATAAAAATAACGATAATAATAATAATAATAATAAAATAACGGGAAAAAAAACCCGGACAAAAACGGGTGTCTACAGCTGCCCCTCTTTGCACATTCTTGTGTTAACAAGAATAGGGCAAAGACGACAAGAAAACACGTTTTTGTCTGGTCCTCCTCCTTTTGGTTTAAAAAATGGATAATTTTGTTGGTGGGGACGACACTGCTCGTACGCAATGAAGAGGTCTGGTCGTCTAAGGGTGACACGGCTCCTACGTGATGAAGAGATCTGGCCATCTAAAGGTGATAACACGGTTCCTACGTGATGAGGACGGCTGGTTATCTATGGTTGACACGGCTCATACGTGATGAAGAGATCTGGCCATCTAAAGGAAGGGTGATAACTCGGTTCCTACGTGATGAGGACGGCTGGTTATCCTAATGTTGACACGGCTCCTACGTGATGAGGAAGTCTGGTCAGTTGATGTTGACTGACTCATTGCTTCAATAAGTCTTGAAGATCCTGTAAAAAAAAAATGGTCATATGCCATGATTTCATGTTATCAATATGCTCTAAGAATGATCTAAATGCATGTTTAAAGGGTTATGCTCAGTTCGTTCCTGGCATTGAGACTCCTTCATACTCTTTGATCGAAACATGCGATATTTATGCGTTTATCCATGCCTGGTTACTTTCTTGACCTCTCATTAAATATTCTTTGACTTTGTCCCTCTGATCTACCCCGAGAGAGTTTATCTTGCCTCTTTGATTCTTTGGTCATTGATTGATTTTTCAAAGAAAATTCATTCAGAATGGCATCTCCTTGTTGCATGCCTTTAAATTGGGACTTCTTTGTTTGGGGAAAGTATGATTATGTTGAAACTGATTTCTTTGATTTAAACCCTTCTTTTTCAATGATTTGTTTAAGGATTGGTGGGAGCGTGTCTTTGTATGTGCTCTCTGGCGAACACCTGTTTCAAAATCCCCATACTCTGACACTTTTCAGAGTAAGGCATAATAATCAAATCAATAATTTGGTGAATATACAAGGACAATGAGTCAATTTGACAAGTTTCATGGAAAAGAGGCAATGAGAAATTATCTTTTGGGGACAAGAAACAAGTAAATACAAAGGAAGATCAAAGGACAAATATAATGAATATCAAATGCTGAATCCTTTTACTTCTTCACCCCAAATCTTTCTTGAAAGTTGACATGTGTTTCAAAGATTCAGATCGTACAAAAGATGTGTGAGCATGAGAGTCTTTCCCTGAACTGTCAGGCTTCCGAGGGAATCCGCCATTTCAACTTCTGGCTATTCGAGCCGTCCATTACGGATTTTCAACTCGAATCCTCCTTTGGTTTCAAGACGCCCATTTTGGGTTTTCATCTTGAACTTTTCTTTTTTTTTTCTTTTTTTTTTCATCATATTTTCATTTTTTTCCTTTTTTTTTTTTTTTAAGTGTAATATCGTTTGACCGAATCGGAATTTACGGGATTAGGCAAATCTTCTCCATCCATCTCTGTTAACACCAAAGCTCCTCCTGAGAATGCCTTTTTTACGACATAGGGACCTTCCCAGTTCGGCATCCACTTCCCTCGAAAGTCTTTTTGCATAGGTAGGATCTTTTTTAGTACCAAATCGCCTTCACGAAATTCTCGAGGTCTGACTTTCTTGTCATATGCTCGTATCATCCTTTTCTGGTACATTTGGCCATGGCAGATAGCTCTCAGCCTTTTCTCCTCAATCAAATTTAATTGATCAAACCTACTTTGTACCCAATCAGCCTCGTCCAGTTTCAACTCCATCAACACTCTCAAAGAAGGTATTTCCACTTCAACAGGTAAAACTGCTTCCATCCCATATACCAAAGAGAATGGTGTTGCCCCAGTAGATGTACGAACGGACGTGCGATAGGCCAGCAACGCAAAAGGTAATTTTCATGCCAGTCCCTATATGTTTCAGTTGCTTTGTGATGATCTTCTTGATGTTTTTATTCGCTGCCTCTACCGCCCCATTCATTTTTGGGCGATAAGGAGCCGAATTGTGATGTTTGATCTTTAACTTTGTGCAAACTTCCTTCATTAAATCGTTTGTTCAAATTCAATGCATTATCTGTGATGATCCTTTCAGGTGTTCCATATCTACAAATGATTTCTCTTTTTAGAAATCTGCACACTGCTCCTTTTGTGACATTAGCATAAGAGGCAGCTTCAACCCATTTGGTGAAGTAGTCTATAGCCACTAAGATAAAACGATGTCCATTTGAGGCCTTCGGTGAAATTGCCCCAATGACATCGATGCCCCACATTGAAAATGGCCAAGGTGCGTTCATCACATGGAGTGGTGAAGGAGGAACATGTATTTGGTTATCATGAATCTGGCATTTATGACATCTTCGAGCAAATCTGATACAATCTCCTTCCATAGTGGACCAATAGTACCCAAACCTCATGATTTTTCTAACCATTGTGAATCCATTAGCATGTGTTCCACAAACTCCTTCATGGACTTCCTCAAGTATTTTCTTGGCCTCGATTCTATCCAC
Source organism: Hibiscus syriacus (assembly GCF_006381635.1). Lineage (NCBI taxonomy): Eukaryota > Viridiplantae > Streptophyta > Magnoliopsida > Malvales > Malvaceae > Hibiscus > Hibiscus syriacus. The sequence continues at coordinate 2,362,762 of NW_024062608.1, forward strand.
ACTCAAAAGCACCTGATCCTTGCCCTTTTTATACAATATATCTCCATCAAGGACATACCCCATTGCTAATCTTCTTAAGGTCCGCTTATCATTCTCAGTTGCCTCTGCTGGGTATGCCCGATGCTTCACATACTGGAGAATATCATAATACCATGGGAGATTATCATCCTCTTCTTCCTCTATGTTGCAACAATGAGCTGGCATTTCTCTTATACTCATCCGAATAGGCATCATTCGAGATTGATCATCGGCCTTAAACATAGCTGCCAACGTAGCCAAGGCATCTGCCATTTGATTTTCTTCACGAGGAAGATATGCAAAAGAAATTTCTTCAAACTCTTTGATCAACTCCATCACTAAGTTCTTGTATTCTATCAACTTGGAGTCTCGAGTCATCCATTCCCCGCGAAGCTGATAAATAACCAGAGCTGAATCGCCGAATACTTCCAGGCTTTTAACTTTGCGCTCAATTGCAGCTTGAATACCTAAGATACATGCTTCATATTCCGCCATATTGTTAGTACATTCAAAGGCGAGCCTACTAGTACAAGGATAATGATCTCCCTCAGGTGAAACTAGTATTGCCCCAATTCCATGTCCCACAGCATTAGAAGCGCCATCGAAGTTCATTTTCCATGCTTCATTTTTTGGAGTATCTTCTTCAGTAACAAATATACTCATCAAGTCCTCATTCGGAAAATCGAATTTTACTGGCTCATAGTCTTCTAATGCTCTGCTTGCCAGGAAATCTGCAATAGCACTTCCTTTAACTGATTTCTGGTTCATGTAGACTATATCAAATTCGGACAACAACATTTGCCATCTCGCCATCCTTCCAGTTAGAGCCGTTGATTCCATCAGGTACTTTAACGGATCCAGTCTTGATATCAACCAGGTAGTATGATACAACAAATACTGTCTCAGCCTCTTAGTAGTCCATACTAAAGCACAACACAGCTTTTCGATAGAGGAGTATCGAGTCTCACAGTCAGTGAATTTCTTACTGAGATAGTAAATAGCTCGCTCTCTTCTTCCAGTTTCGTCATGTTGGGCCAACACACATCCCATTGACTTCTCAAAGACAGTCAAATATAAAATCAATGGTTTGTTTGGGATTGGTGGCATCAAGACAGGAGCATTAATTAAGTAACTCTTAATTCTATCGAAGCATTCTTGGCAACTATCATCCCATTCTCCTGGGTTTTGCTTTCTCAGTAATCGGAATATTGGATCACATTTCTCGGTCAACTGAGAGATGAATCTGGCAATATAATTTAACCTTCCCAGAAAACCTCGTACTTCCTTTTGCGTTCTAGGGGGAGGTAATTCCAAAATTGCTTTGACTTTATCAGGATCTATTTCTATCCCATTCTCACTGACTACAAATCCCAATAACTTCCCTGAAGTAGCTCCAAATGTGCACTTGGCCGGGTTAAGCTTGAGCTGGTATTTCTTTAATCTTAAAAATAGTTTCTTTAAGACTTTTACATGTTCTTCTCCAGTTTGTGATTTGGCAATCATATCATCCACGTACACTTCTATATCCCTGTGCATCATATCGTGGAACAACGTAACCATGGCTCTTTGATATGTGGCCCCGGCGTTCTTAAGTCCAAAGGGCATCACCTTGTAGCAAAACGTACCCCACATTGTCACAAAAGTTGTCTTTTCCATGTCTTCTGGGTCCATCTTAACTTGATTGTAACCTGAGAAACCATCCATGAAAGAGAAAAGAGCATGACCAGCCGTATTGTCAACCAAAGTATCGATATGTGGGAGTGGAAAATTATCTTTGGGGCTCGCTCGATTGAGATCCCGGTAGTCAACACACATCCGAACTTTGCCATCTTTCTTTGGAACTGGCACTATGTTTGCTACCCATTCAGGGTACTTGGCCACTTGTAAAATCCAGCATCGAATTGTTTTTTACTTCTTCCTTGATTTTTAATAGCATATCTGGTCTCATTCTTCGAAGTTTTTGCTGAACAGGCTTGCATTCCGGTTTTATTGGTAGCTTGTGCATCACAATGTCAGTCTCCAACCCCGGCATATCTTGATAAGACCAAGCAAACACATCCCTATATTCCCGAAGAAGGCTTATAAGACCATCTCTTATTTTGGTGAGAGTGAAGTGCCAATTTTAACTTCCTTTATATCCTCTTCTGTTCCCAAATTTATTGTTTCAGTTGTCTCTTTGTGGGGCAATATTTGTTTATCTTCTTGCTCCATCATTCTAACAAGCTCAGAGTTTAACTCACATTCCTCTTCATCTTTATAACCCTCAGATTCTTCGAGACACATGTCATTTTCAAAATCAATTTGTGGTTCAAAAGTATCATTACTCGAACAGTTGATATCTGAAGACCTGCGAATCAAAAGGAGTATATTTGGCTGTGGACAAAAATTTTATCTAATATTTATTAAGAGAATAATTATCAATAAAGAATAAAGAATACTCAAGAGATGAATAAAATACTTGCTAAGATTAGAATGAAAGAAGAACACTGTTTCATTAAAGCAATGACAAATAACAATTTGTCCTTTTACAAAAGCCCTATTATATTTGGGTCAAAAGGAGACAGATTTGTTATTATGCATTACTTTGAAAAGTGCTTATAGAACACAGGGAGTTCTTCAACAGTGTAATTGTTCAAAACATAGCCAGGAGGACACGGACGGATTGATGCCAATGAACACTCTCCAGTAGAATCTTCTGTGATAACGTTGATGCTCAGGCTTCCCCATAAATCTTCAACAAATTCTGTATCTTCAATATCCCATGACTGTTTCAGCGTGTTAATCACAAATCCTCTAGACACAAAAGATTTGGAGAGTGGTGGGATAACCATGGGTCCCCAAACAAGATCCTCTCCCTTTACTCTTGCCTTCCTCCTTTCCTTAAGCTTTTGTGCATCCTTGACTTTATCATGGTACGTTGGCTTGTATCCGAGACCAAAATAATTTCTTTTAGGAACTGGAGCCGACCCTTCAGTGATTCCTTGCAGTTTCTTTCCCAAGCCTTTCCCTACCTTTGCTCCTCTAGCTAATGTCTCTTTTAATTGCATCTTTGTATTTTTTGAAAGATGAGGAATGGGAATTCTTTTGCCTTCAGAGATAAAAGTAGCATTAACAAATTCCAAGGACTGGAAGAAGGACTCTAGTGCATTTTCATCTACCCCTACATATGGTGCATCTGTAGTGATAGAGGCAATGATGTCTTCTTCCGCTTTGATGGTCACCAGAGTCCCATCAACAATGAATCGGAGCTTTTGGTGAAGGGAGGAAGGAACTGCCCCAGCCATGTGAATCCAGGGTCTCCCTAGCAAGCAACTATAACTCGGATGAATATCCATGACAACAAAATCTACTTCAAATGTTGTAGGGCCAATTCTGAGAGGGATAATCATCTTCCCCATTATCTTGCGTTCTGTCCCATCAAATGCCCTTACAGCATTGCCACAAACTCTCATTTGTGATACATCCACAGGAAGTCTATTTAGAGTGGCGAATGGCATAACATTCAAGGCCGATCCGTTGTCAATTAACACCCCAGAGACGATGACTCCTTTGCAATGAGCCGTAATGTGTAAAGCCTTGCCCCTGCCTTTTCCTTCTTCAGGTATTTCGTCATCATAAAATAAATAAATTATCTGCATTAATATGATTTACCATCCTGTCCACACGTTCCACTGGTATATCCTTCCCTACAAAAGTTTCATTCAGCACTTTGATCAGAGTATTTCGATGTACTTCCGAATGCAACAGTAGAGATAACATTGAAATCCGTGCTGGGGTCTTATGAAGCTGTTCCACAATATTATACTCGCTATGTTTCAGAAACTTTAAAAATTCCTGAGCCTCCTCAATCTTAACAGGCTCATTCAATTTATCATCAGGATCTTTAATAACCACATCTCTTGCTTTATCAGCCTTTCTAGGAGCATAGCATCTTCCACTCCTGGTGAAAAATCCAACTTCAGCAACCTCTTCCCCCTTACTCTCAGGAGTATTAATTTGGCATGTATAGTCCCAGGGAACACTCTTGTTACTCTTATAGGCAAAAGGCGCAGGGGTTTTGATCACCACCCTAGATGTTATACTTCCACTGCTGGCCTCGTAATTTGGCTTCGATATGACCAGGACCGGTTTTTTTAAATTCTTTTCAGCTTCCCTTGAATTTTCTTCAGAAGCGCAGATATATCTTTCATTCTCACTCATTCTTTCTTCATAGAACTGCAACTCCTGAATTCTTGACATCCTGAATCTGATGACCATTTTCACCATGGTATTCACAAAAGTTCTCTGTTTTTTCCATTGAGCATTCATTTCTAGGGCTCAACAACCCTCTCTCCTTTATTTGAGCATATACCCACTTCAGTGGTGTTCTTATTTCTTCAATTCTCCTTTTAACTCTCTGATTTTTCTCAATAGCGTTTACTCCCTGATTCTGATGATTTGGAAGCGGGTTTGCAGCAACACATGGTGCTTCAGAATCATTAAAGGACACCACCTTTCTCTTGATCAGATCTTCAACCACTCTTTTAAAAGCGAGACACTTTTCAATGTTATGTCCTCTGAGATTTGCATGATATTCGCATGTCTCATTTTCGTTGAACCATTTTGGATAAGGTGGTTTAATTGGATCAATGAATTTTGGTGACACTACGTGAGCTTGGACTAATCCATGGAAGAGCTCGCTGTAAGTCATTGGTATGGGAGTGAATGTCATCCTTTCATTGTTATGTTCGCGCTTAGTCTCTCCTTGAGATGAAGAAGAGTTTCCCATCTTCGGCTTACTCACAGAGAAATTTACATTATTCACCTCTCCTTCTTTCCTTTTCACATAGGGTTTCTTTGCAGGAGTTTGGCTACCGACGATCTGCCCCTTCTTTAATGCTCTCTCGATCATCTCTCCGCACATCACGATATCAGAGAAGCTCTTAGTTGCCACTCCTAACATATGATCAATATAAGGAGATTTTAACGTATCTATAAACATGGTTATAAACTCCCTCTCAATAAGTGGTGGGTGCACTTGAGCAGCAATATCCCTCCAGCGCTGAGCGTACTGTCGGAAGGTCTCATTATGCTTTATCTCCATATTTTGGAGAGTAACACGATCAGGCATCATATCGGTAACGTGTTGATATTGTTCTTTAAACGCATTGGCCAAATCCTTCCAAGACCCTATTTTAGCTCGGGTTAATTGGTTATACCATCTGACAGCTGACCCCGTCAAGCTGGCCTGGAAACAGTGAATTAATAGCCCATCATCCTTCACAAATCCTGTCATTCTCCGACAAAACATGGTCAAGTGAGCAACAGGACAAGTTTTTCCATCATACTTTTCAAATTCCGGCATTTTGAACTTTGGTGGTAATACTAGGTCCGGCACAAGACTCAATTCCTCTGCATTCATTCCGTCTTGAGAACCCTGCTTTCCCATTTCTTTAAAAAACCCTTTGCACCAGTCCTTTAAATGCTCTGGTACTTCCGTTTTAGGTTTCTCCATTTCCTCAGGGTCTACATCAATATACTCATGAGGACTGTTTTGAGGGTTAGTCGTGGCCATTTGAACATTTACAGCTGAAGACCCTGCAGGATGTTCAACTAGCTTTTCAGGTGAGATAACTAGTCTCGGGGTAGACTCCTGCCTAGAAACTTCAACAGGGGCAGTGCTTGGTTCTTTAACTGTTTCAGTACGTAACCCAGACATCTTGGTCATCATCTCATTCATCATATTAGCCAGGCTTTGCAGGATTTGATCTATAATTGACTTTTGTGACTGATCCATCTTTGCCTGCCATTCTTGTTGTATTCTTAGTAAATCTTCTTGCATTTCTTTCTTTAATTGATCAAGCTTGGCCTCCATGGCTCTACTTCGCGTGTGATAAGGATTGGAGTTCTTACTTGCCAGAATCGTCTGTCACATAACCCTTCGGAAATTAATTTTATTGTTCTTTTAAATTCGAATGCATATTATTGGTAATGTGTTATAAATGATATATTTTATTGGTGATGCATTATAAATGATGAATATACTTATGCATAATGAATGATGCAAGTATGAAATGCAAATAAAAGGCGTTGACCCAAGCAGTAACCATTCGGAAATACTTTCATTGGATAAAAAGTTTCACTCATTACAAAGGAGTTCTATTACATATAAGGCCTAGCCCTCAGACTCAGCTCTACAATTTCATTCATAACGGCAATGATCTCCCTTGTATATTCGAAAACCGGATTTGTGCGCAGTTGGATGATCTCCGCTCTATTGGCTAATTCGTTCATGTACCGAGCCACTTCACCCATTTGAGCAATAGCTTCCCCCATCATGCGCTCGCGTTCATCTACCAAGGATCGATAATGCTCATATGTATTTTCCCATCCCTTATTGATGTGTTTGATTTCTTTTTCTAGACTGGTAATATGAATTCGGCATTTCTGGAGTTCACCTTTCAATTCCCTGATTTCCTTCTGGAAGGATTTGTTTTCTTCGAGAGCAACTCTTAGGTCCGCTGAAGCGGGAGGAACTTGCACTTGCAGAAGGGATTGCTCAAGGTTCGATACATGACTTTTGAGCTCATCATTCATAGCTCGAGATTGGTTCATCTCATGTTCGAATCTCATCTGTAATTCTCCCATTTCTCCCGTGAGCTCATCTATTTGCTGACTTTTTGTCGAGAATCTCTGCATCCACGATCCAATCTCTGCCTGCTTTCTATCGAGGAATCGATTCCATCCCTGTCTCTCAGACCACATCTCTTCTTTCTTTTGCTTTCTTTCTTCTTCGAGCTCTAAAATTCTTCGATCTTTGTCCTCAAAGTCCTCAATTATACTGTTCATCTCAGTTTTTAACCCCTGGACTTGATTCTTTTCTTCTTCTAATTCTTTCAGGCTGACTTCTTTTTCTTCATGGAGTTTTTGAGCTCTACGAGCCTCAGCTTTATACTGCTTGATCAATTCCTTTTTATCGGCCTCTAGCTCGCATACTTTTGCTTTTCCAGCTTCTATTTTCTTGATCTGACACTTGTTCTCAATTTCCAGACTTTTGATTCGCCGTCTTGCAGCCGCTAATTCTCTGGATCCAAGTTTCTTTCTCACTTGCTGCACCCTTTGATAATCTTTTTTTAATTCTTCTAAATCGGCTTCCACCTCCTCTTTCCGTTCTCTCATCATTATAAACTGTCTGGCATGAAATTCAGCCTCAATAGTCAACATGAAGTTTTTCTCTCCATCTCTTCTATTTTCTTGGAATCTTTAGCCTTTTCCATTTCAAACTCAATTCTTTGGATTTCCAAATTCGAAGGGATATTTCTGATTTGTTCTTCTATCGACCTTGATCCCTCTCCAGATGTCAAAGGTATCTTATCATTTACCCTCCTGATTCTCCAGGCTTCATAATCAGGCGTCAAGATAACATCCGCTCCAATTACTTTAGTTCTAAAAGTCATCCTCCAGGAATCAGCCACGTCTTTGATTTTCTTTCTATAATTGCCTTCTTTATAATCAAATTCAGCACCAGTCAACCCATGAGTCACGGGAACAAACTGTCGGGCACCATACTGTCTCAATATCAACAAAGGAGCGTATCCCACTCCTCCCCACAGTCCTAGTAATATAATCCAATCCAAATCTCCACATTTGAACAAGATTTGTGTATGCATCAGCCACGGTGTTCGCCATGCTATGTTTTGACTTTGTAGATTCCGGAAGAAATCAATCCATTGATCTTTCTGAGATACTTCAGGCCACTCCTTCGTAAGGTACTCAGCAACAGGAGAATAATCTTTCAAAAAACGGTTATAGTTGACCTTTTCTTCCTTCCAGAAATGGCTTCTGATCCACACAGTAAGCAATTGAGCACAACCCATAAAACGACCTCCCCCCAACCTTCTACATATATTCAAAGATCGGAAAGTTTCAGCAAGAATTGCATGGACTGGATTCACCTCTCTTCCTAACTTCTCAACCAAATCGACTACTGATAGCTCGATCAGCCCCAAACATTTTGGAAAGATTACCAAACCATATATACCCAAAGCAAATACATCTCTACGCACGTTTTCATCTACATGTGCTTCAGCTATCTTTTGTAAGTGAGACCACGGCACTCCCTCACTTTCTCCCTTGCGTTGCAAGCGATCATTTACCCATTTGTCGCTTGTGCCCGAAATCTTTGCAAGCTTTGACTTCAAAGAAGGCCCTTTTATCGACCGGGAGTAAACTTTGTCTACTTTAACGCTTGGCAAATTCAACAGAAATTGGTATTCCTCGAGGGTTGGAGTCATGTCCTCTCGGTTGAATGTGAAACAACTATAGGCCGGATTCCAAAACTGTATTATGCATCGTATGAGAACCGGGTCTACCTTCACGTATATCAGATGAAATATATCCCCATAAGTCTGCTGAAAACTTGCCTCTCAATAAGATTCCAACTTTCCCAAATTGTTTTCAATCCCTGAAGCTCATTCTGTTTTAAAGAAGCTGGTGTATAATCAGACAGATCTGACACGTAGTTCCCTGATAGACTATCTCCCTGCTCTTTCTGCTTGGCTTCGGACCAGTTCCTTACATCTGCTGGATTCACTTCTTTGTTTAGAAAACTCCTTTTCATCGTGAAAGTCTTTCCACTTTATCGATACTCACAGATCAATCGCCTTTTCTAATGATATGTCTATGCAGTATGAAAAAAATAAACAAAACAAACAAAACAGTTAGTCAAAACAATTGTATAAATTTAACATAAAAAGATAAGTAAAACGGGCAATAAATCTATTCTATTTATGTATTATCTACCCGAATAATATTCCTCAAAAAGGGTCCTACCCAAACATGCTCTCTACCCTCCTAAAATAATTAAATTCTAACTGCACCTAAATTCTATTTCACATGCTTTAAAAGAATAAATCTATTCTACACACTCAAAAATAAATAAATAAAATAAAATAAAAGGTTAGAGGGTTTCTCCATTGTGTACGCCTATTTTGGGTACCTATTGACGGACCGAGGTTCAGTATGACTCTACCTAGTGTGACCGTTCTATGGTTCACTATATGCATGGTTTCAGCTCTAACAGGAAAAAAGGAACTCGAATCGTCCTTGATGTCAGTGCCCCCTTGGGCTACCAAACCCTCAATCCTCACCCATTACAGGTTTCAAACGGACCGAGTTCAATTCGAGGGGATTCACTGCCTTATACCCATACGAGGAATAAATTCCTACGAAGGTATAAGGTATGTATCCCATGGGTTATTTGCTAAAACTCATACGAAGAATAAATTCTTACGAGAGTAAAGCAATCACCCTAACTAATTTGGATCGAAACTCATGTCTAGAGCTCATGTTATGCTAATGAAAGTGATGTGTGTGAGGAGAAACAAACAAACCTTTGACTCAAAAACAGGGAAAATAAAAATAAAAAAAATAACACCCAACGAGAACTAAGAAATATCTGAAAAAATGAAAACAATTAAAATGTTAGTATATAAAAATAAAGAGATAAAATAATACATAAAAATTCAATAAATAGATCATAGTTTTACTAAAGATTCGAACTTATAATTTCCACCATAACGACCATATATAAGCAACCGACAGCCTGACTCTTTAGATGTCCCCAGCGGAGTCGCCAAGCTGTCATAACCGTTTTTTTTTAAAACTATTTTTTATTACTTTTTTAAAAAACAATTATGACTTTTATTTTGAAAAATCGAGAATTTTGGATTAATTGGGATTAAATTGAATAGAGTCGCCATCGACCTTTGGGTTAGGTAGGTCGAGTACCCAAAAACGTCTTTTAAAAAACAATTTTAAAAAAATAATTTTATAAGACAAAATTTTGGTCTATGTTACCAAAGATTCATTTAAAACAGGTTCGGGAGTCGGTTACGTGTGGGGAAGGGTAAACACCCCACAACGCCCAAAATTGGTACTGTGTAGCTTACACATCGTCATAGATGGTGGAAATTATAAGTTCGAATCTTTAGTAAAAAATATGATCTATTTATTGAATATTTGTTAAAATAATAGAAATACTTCACTTGGTAAGAAATCTCAAGATTTGCAATCCTCCAACGGGAAAGCTATCTCATCTATTTCTTATCTATAAAGTATATCCTATCTTTGAATTACCACTAAATAATATCATCATGAGTAGAAAATAAAATATGCTTAATTTATGTATCGTTAATATTAACATAACAACCATTAATACAATAAAATTATGAAAAATATAATAATAAATTATGATCTATTTATTGAATATTAGTTAAAATAAATAAATAGAAAAAATCCTTTTCTCGATAAGAAATCCCGAGATTTGCAATCCTCCGCCGGGAAAGCTACCTCGTCTATTTCTTACTTGTAAAGAATATTTTCACTTTAAAAAAATAAAAAAATGACGAAAATGGACATAAAATGCATCATACTACTTTTCCAAAACATACATCACTCATATTAAGATTCAATGAAGAAATAATAATAAAGATTAAAATTTAAATATTAAACAATATGAACATCAAAAAATAAAATAACAATAAAAATAATGTCTAAGCTTGTAAAAGGAAGAATTTGTGCTTTCAAATCCATATTTTATTTGAACGTCGTATCGGATTGCACCACTTCGGTCAAATAGTACTTTCCACGCCCGTTCTACAAATTCATGTTCTTGAAAAATATTGAATGAAATTAACAACTAAGGAAATAAAATAGAAACAAATATGATTGCAAATGACAAATAAAATATTTACAATATTAAATAAGAACATTTACTATACATGTATAAAGGATTGAAAAGCAAACAACTAAATATTACAAACCAAACTAAAATACCAAAATAAATCATTAAAGGCAATAAAATGTAATTAACGGAAATTAAAAGAGCTAAAATGACAAAACAAAAAAAAAATATTAGGGACTAAACTGCAAAAATACAGGAAATTAAAGAACCAAAATAGATATAATCGAAACTTTTGAAACCAAAATAATAATAAAAAATGAATTTTGGGAACTAAAACAGTAAAAACAGAATCCTCAAGGGCTAAACAGCAAAAACAGGAATTTAAAATACTAAAATCAATAACAGAAAGTTAAAGGACCAAAATGCCAAAAACAGAAACTAAAGGACTAAACAGCAATTACAAAACAAACAGAACCCAAATATAAAACATTAAAAATACAATACTAGAAACCAAATAACTCAACAATATTATTAAGGACTAAAATAAATGAAAGTAAAACAAGCAAGCCATATTCAGCATTTAACCCAATATAAAAGTAGTGATCAAAATGCATTCAAAATCAAAATACATGGATTATAAACATGAATAAAACATGTATTTCTTTTACATAGTAAATAGTGACTAAAATGAACCAACAAATAAACTATACTGCACATGTATAAATAAATTTAAGTTTGATGGCTGAAGCACAAATATAACCACAAAAATGTTTAATAGCAAATAATGACGAAAATGTAACAAAAATAAAATAAAAGCTCAAAATGAAATGATGGAATTTCATTAAAGTGGTAAGATTACAACCATTACACAAGCTGCAGGGACCTAAACTGTTGTTTACCCATAAACTCTAAGGACACGCGTGCAAGAGTACAGAGGTAAGAGGACCAAATGGGCTATTAGCCCTTAATCCCACCACTCGGCCTCACTCATGCCTCAAAACGACGTCGCTCGACGTCTGAATTATAACCCTTTTAAGGGTTATATTAAAACCCTAAAATCATTTACTCTCCCCCTCATTTCCTCAGCCGCAGACCCAAACCCGTGGGAGAGAACTCTCCCTCGGCTCACCGCCATGGGAGGCGACCAAGCCTCCTGCCACCGCTAATCAGTGGCCACTAAACCTAAACCGATCAACTATCCCCCACTAACGACCTCTCCTCTGAAACCCAACCTCTAGAACCCAAACCCACAACTTACCACCCGAACCGAACTCCCCCCAAAACCAAAAAAAACAAAGGCTTTACCTTCAGAAACGGGGCTAGCTGGGATCGGAGAAGGTCACAGAGAGATCCACGGTGGGGTTAGAGAAGGTAAAACTTTTTCTTTTCTCCCTTTTTTTCTTCTATTTTTTTTGTTTCCAATTTCTCCCCTTTTTCTTCTTTTTCTGTTCTTTTATCTTTGCTTGCCTCTGGATTCCTGGTGAGATGATGATGATATCTAGGTAGATAGGATTTGATTTCTCTGATCGGGTGAATAAAATCCAGATTTTTCGGGATTTTAGGGTGCTATTCTAATGGGTTTTTTTTAGATTTGGGGTAAGTTAGGCCACTGTTATTTGATTGGGTCACTATTTTTACAGGAACCGGTCACTGTTCATGCAGGAGAGCAGTCGGCGGCGACGGGACACCTCGGCTTGGTGGCTCGGTGATTGGCTCACGGTTGCTCACGCGGCTCAGGCATGACTGGTGAAGATCAACGTGCGGCTGAGGGATTGGAATCTGGCTTGAGCGGCGGCTGTGTAGTTAGGGGATTAGGGTTTGAAACCCTAGTCTGATTTAGGGTTTGAAACCCTAAACTGGTTTAGGGTTTGAAACCCTAAACTGATTTAGGGTTTGAAACCCTAATCTGATGGGTTGTTGGGCTCCTGGTCTCTGGGCCAATTGTAATCAGGCCTTAATTTGGCCTGCAAAAATACATGTAATTAATTTATAATAAAAATAACGATAATAATAATAATAATAATAAAATAACGGAAAAAAAAACCCGGACAAAAACGGGTGTCTACACGTTTCTTATACGAACAGCAACCATTCTATAAACCCCAAATTATCTCGTACACACTTATTATTTATCTTCTAACTTCAATTAATTATCTGTGATAGTTGGAAAGTAGTAATTTATAGAGTGTAGAGATTTTTACTAAAAAGACTGATTTTAGAATTATATCCATACCACCAAGAAAGCCTTTTTCTGTGGAATCATGTAAAGAGTATTTAACTTTTAACTATGCTAAAATTTAATTTAAACGGGATTTACTACATATTATCAGCTACATAATTAATCATTATCTTTATAAGATATTTGTCGTAACCGTCTTTCGGTTGGGCCCCGGAATCGGGCTTCGACTTGGAAAAATGGATTGGAGTCGCCACCGACCACTTTAAAATGAATTTAGGTGGATCGGATACCATCTTACATGATCTGCATTTTTACCAGAAATGTGTCGGGTTCGGGAGTCGGTTACGGTCAAGGAAGGATTAGCACCCTTGAACCGCCCTTTCGGTACCAATTAATTTGCCGGTTGTCTTAGTTGCGAAAATTTAAATTAAAATTAAAATTTAAAAAAAATCAATTCGAATAATTACCTTTGATCGATTAAAAATATCCCTAAAATGTAAAGAATGATAGATTTTAAAGGTAATAAAATAAAAATAAGAAAAGACAAATAAATAAATAAAATACACTAAAATTAAAAGAGAAAAAAAATGAATAACTAAAATAAAAATACTAAAATTAAAAAGGAAAAAAATGAATAACTAAATTGAAATAAATAAAAATTGATGGATTAACTTGGTATTAAAAAAATGAACTGCAAAAGAAAAAATAAAGAAGTTAGAGGACCAAATCACACTGAAAAATGACTTTAAGCAAACAAATGAAATTTATCCAAACCTGTAAGGACTAAAACAACAATTTGGCCCTAACCTTCCAAGACCAACCGGTTATCCCTTTGAAAATGCAACCAGTGCACTGCACGTGTTTTATGAAAGCCAAAATTCAATTTGGCTTAATTCTCCTCCCTCTCCACGAGATGAAGCAGGAAAGTGCACGCCTCAGCTTCAATTTCATCGTAATATTCAAGCACAACCTGGAGGCTCAAGGTGTTCTTCACTGCATCCGGCGATAGGCCTGAAAGCTCTGACATATGAGCATTGTCGACGACAAGAACAGTGATACTCGGCTGCTGGTTGATCTCATTAGCAACGCCGGTTTTAAATGCTTCATTATTAGGATCGATCTCTAGGCCCTTCTTGTAAGCCAGAACAGCTTCTTGGTATTGGTGCAAACCGAGGTGAGCTGCGTCGAGTCTGCTGCAACCTTTGGACCAATCTGGTTCAAGGTCGACGGTTTTCTTGGCGTCGGATAATGCGACATCGTATTGATAGAGGGAAGCGAAAGCGGAGGAGCGGTTGGAGTAAAGGACGAAGAACCGTGAATCCCTTGCTGCTTCGCCACATCAAGAGCCCACAGAAGGAATGAGTCATTCACCACATAAGTAACCGGGGTACCGGCGTGTTTAAACTTGTGGATGAGCTAAGTCAGGGTTCGGGACCCTTGTTCCCTGAACGACTTAAGGTAAAACTCGACATTTCCAGCTTGCGAATAGCCGCCTTCGTCGAACCCATCGGAGATAGTCTCGACACCGGTGCACAAATGGAACCGACGGTGTAACGCGTGGTGGCTAGTGTTGCCTTCACACCTTTAGATGCTAAACGCTTGGCGAATTGGAGAAGGGGGTTGATGTGGCCTTGGCTTGGGTATGGCACCACTATTACGTGCCCTTTAAACTGTTTGTTTTTCATCTTCTATGTCTACATCTGCCACTGATAATATCTGGCGAAAACATAGAAGCATGGAATGCCACGAATCTGGATACATGCACCAGACATGGAAGCTCTTACCAACACGTGTTCTTCTACCTCTCTTGTTCCTTTTTTATTTTTTTCTTTGTTATTGCCCCCCCTCTGTCAATCTCAAGTTTATTTAAATATATAGCAAGGCCCCTATCCGATGAAGCTTTCCACTTTCCTTTTGAGAGATAAAAGGAAGAAAACGTGCGAAGTGGGTGATGAAAGTGAGAGTGGTGGAGGTTGTTGGGTATTTGAGATAATGGTGGGTTGAAGATGTGGCCTACAAAATTAAAAAAATATTAACAATAATAATAAAAATAAAAATAAAAAATAATTATACGATAAAATATTTTTTAGACCCGGACAAAACGAGTGTCTACAGCTGCCCCTCTTTGTACATTTTTGTGTTAACAAAAATAAGACAAAGATGAAAAAGACAACAAGTTTTTGTCCGGTTCTCTTGAGTCTTGATAGTGTTTGTCGTGACACTAAGTCAATCCCTTGGGTACGATATCGTTCTTCGTGAAGTCGAAGTCGTCCCTTCGTTGTGAAGTTGAGTCGTGAAGTTGAAATCCAATGTGCTGTTTCGATGTCAATATCCTTCGCTGTGAAGTTGAAATTGCCTTCGAAACTGGAAAGTTTGTTGACAACCAATCGTCCCTTCGTTTGTGAAGTTGAACTTGTGCTGTCTCGAGTCTAATATCCTTCGCTGTGAAGTTGAAATTGACTCTGAATGAAATTTTGTTGACAATCAGCCGCCCCTTCGTCGTGAAGTTGAGCTTGTGTTGTCTTGGGTCCAAGATCCTTCGCTGAGAAGTCGAAATTGGCTCTGAAATTGGAAAGTTGTTTATTGACAACCAGCGGTCCCTTCGTCGTGAAGTTGAACTTGCGTTGTCTGGAGTCCAATATCCTTCGCTGAGAAGTTGAAATTGGCTCTGAAATTGGGAAGTTGTTTGTTGACAACCAGCGGTCCCTTCGTCGTGAAGTTGAACTTGCGTTGTCTGGAGTCCAATATCCTTCGCTGTGAAGTTGAAATCGGCTCTGAAATTGGGAAATTATTTGTTGACAACCAGCGGTCCCTTCGTCGTGAAGTTGAACTTGTGTTGTCTGGAGTCCAATATCCTTCGCTGTGAAGTTGAAATTGGCTCTGAAATTGAAAAGTTGTTTGTTGACAACCAGCGGTCCCTTCGTCGTGAAGTTGAACTTGCGTTGTCTGGAGTCCAATATCCTTCGTTGTGAAGTTGAAATTGGCTCTGAAATTGAGAAGTTGTTTGTTGACAGCCAGCGGTCCCTTCGTCGTGAAGTTGAACTTGCGTTGTCTGGAGTCCAATATCCTTCGCTGTGAAGTTGAAATTGGCTCTGAAATTGAAAAGTTGTTTGTTGACAACCAGCGGTCCCTTCGTCGTGAAGTTGAACTTGCGTTGTCTGGAGTCCAATATCCTTCGTTGTGAAGTTGAAATTGGCTCAGAAATTGAGAAGTTGTTTGTTGACAACCAGCGGTCCCTTCGTCGTGAAGTTGAACTTGCGTTGTCTGGAGTCCAATATCCTTTGTTGTGAAGTTGAAATTGGCTCAGAAATTGAGAAGTTATTTGTTGACAACCAGCGGTCCCTTCGTCGTGAAGTTGAACTTGCGTTGTCTGGAGTCCAATATCCTTCGTTGTGAAGTTGAAATTGGCTCTGAATTTGAGAAGTGTTTGTTGACAACCAGTGGTCCCTTCGTCGTGAAGTTGAACTTGCGTTGTCTGGAGTCCAATATCCTTCGTTGTGAAGTTGAAATTGGCTCTGAATTTGAGAAGTGTTTGTTGACAACCAGTGGTCCCTTCGTCGTGAAGTTGAACTTGCGTTGTCTGGAGTCCAATATCCTTCGTTGTGAAGTTGAAATTGGCTCTGAATTTGAGAAGTGTTTGTTGACAACCAGTGGTCCCTTCGTCGTGAAGTTGAACTTGCGTTGTCTGGAGTCCAATATCCTTCGTTGTGAGGTTGAAATTGGCTCTGAATTTGAGAAATGTTTTGTTGACAACCAGCGGTCCCTTCATCGTGAAGTTGAACTTGCGTTGTCTGGAGTCCAATATCCTTCGTTGTGAAGTTGAAATTGGCTCTGAATTTGAGAAATGTTTATTTACTCTCGAGCAAATTGTGAGTTCGAGAGAAAATTTTCAATCTGTCGAGTTGGTCGAAGTGTAGCTTCTTGCTGCCGAGCTAAGCAACCACCATCGTTCTTTAAAGGCGCTTACGAACCAAGTATCCTTGACTCTAAAAGCTGCAAAAATCATGTATGCCAAAATGAGGAATGTGATGCACCTAATTATGTCTAAGATGCATGCAACATGACTGAATTATGTGTTATCTCTTCGTGCTTTGTCTGCCAATCTGGTCCATGGAATCGATCGTGCCCCATTTGCTTCCCGAGCTTTGGCTTTACAGACCTTTCATATCTGAGACTGTTCTGCTTGAAAATGTTTTTCTCATTTTTCTTGTTTCAGGAGAGAAAATGATAAAAATGCTGTAAAATATTATTCGCAATTGAATCAAATTAAAAACGTGAGTTCAAAGAATATCAAAGGAATCAATAGCTCTTTTAACGTTTTCAGAGTTACAGTTTTTTTTGACCAATGTCAAATGGATGGGTTGACTTTAGCTTGGCCTCTTTTATAAGGTTTTGGTAAAAAAATGTCATTTTTTTTTAAATATCGCAACATGCTTTGGCACTTCAATTGGGTGCGGACAAAATGACACAACTAGCATGATCACTTACTAGACCTTTTATTTCAGTCCTCTGAAATCTTCTATTTGTTCAAGCTTTGTAGGCTCCTCTAACAAAGGCAGTGCGAAAGATATCGGTCTAAAAATGAAATTCTTGAGTGCTCGTGTGTAGTCGACTATAACAGGTGTTCCTTAACTCCCTTAGTTCAACATTACCGAAAATTTCTTGCTCAGATAAATTTGATTTAATTTGGCGTTATCTGACTAGCTGAATCCATAAAGCCGGGGCGTTTAACCAATTGCTTTAGAGGGACAGCTTAATATTATAATCACAGTTATCAAGTTAACTGAAGGGTTCATCTCATCACAGAGTCTTCAGCCTGACAAGAGTAGTGGAGCAAACACCGAATTGCCAAGTGTCCGAGCAATGTCATGGTTTGAACGTAATCTACTCATAAGGCCAGGGCTTTCATGTTTCCTCTATAACCAATTGCCTTAGCAGAATAGCTCAGTTTTTACGGATTTAATTTCTTAAGATTGTTAAGAAGAACCTGTTATAGCCTAGGTATTTGTTGAAAGTCAAAAATTTCATCTTTAGAGTTCAATTTTCAAGCAACTGACCTAAACTAGATTCACTTACTTGACTATTCCATCTGTGAAGATCATTATCATCACTGAACATCTTAAATAAAAAAACATAGTAATTGTCATATGCAAATGATGCCCCATGTTGTGCGCACCTTATGAAAGGAAAAGGGTATATTGGTTAATTGCAAGAGCGGGGTACGGTGTTTGAGGGTATATTCTGGATAAGGTCAAAGTCCTTGTTTTAAACCATGTTACTTCGTCAAAGATCTGTAACTTTGAACCGTTAACAGAGTTTCTTAATTCAAATGATATTCAAAGAATTGCAAGTTTGCAAATGTGATTCATTGTTTAACATCTTTAAAGTAACATAAATTTATTTAAAAGTCCTTACAAAAACTTGAGAAAAAATGAAAAAACAAATTCAAACAAAATGTCTCAAATGATGAAATGGTCTTCCTCACTTGGATGCCCCCAAGTTGTTGAAGTCGATCTGATTCTTGTTACGTATTTTATGTATGATTCTCTTGATTGTGGAGTAATTCTCGATAGTACACCCTGGGACTCCGCTATGATTTTCGCAATGAGCGTTCTCATCATACTACCCGGGGTACGGGGCTTCATGGATTTCTCTGGATATGGTGACACCACGTGTGCATCAAACAACTGTTGGTAAAGCTCCTTATATGTCATGGGATCGGAATGTTCTCATTTTTGATGAGACATGTGAATGTAATGAAAAAAAGGGAATCATAATGCGAATGTAAAGAAAAAAAAATAACAAAATGCACAATATGTCTGAATGTATGATGCATGAAATGTTCGAGGCATTGATCCGAAAAATGTGCCTATTATTCTGAATAATCCTTATTGGGGACAAAAATGTTACGTCTGAAGAGACAAAAAACTTTTTTGATGGTATAGATCCTGCACAGCCTCTGGAAAGTTGATTCGTCTTCCGCTTTTTCACCGGTTGAATATCTTGTCAAACCATTCCAGTTCCTTTGGCTAAACTCGTGCGGGTAACGAGTTGCTTGCCCCAAAAAAGGTCTCGAATGACTGCATCTCCGGCCTTCGCTCTATGCCGAGCTCGTTCCAAACGAAAGTGCCATTGGAGCCCTCAATCCGAAGTTTATCGACCTATTCTTGGAATTAATCAATAATGGTCTCCGGCTTAGCTAGGGTTTCATCATCTTGTTCTCGTAATTTTCAAAAGGACTCTCCGGGTCAGTAACCATTTCCTCGTCTTGCCCCTGCAACTTTTGCCTCTGAGTATTCTTTGATCACGGTTGGACTTCTGAGCTTTTTATCTCTTTGTATTATAACCCCTTTGTCCATTAATGCAGATTATTTACGTTTAACAAACACATTTTTTGTGGATCAATACCTCGTTTTAATGATGCAAATGATAAAAAAAATGCCAAAGAATAAAAATGAAATGAGGAAGAAAAAAAAAAGTTAGTGAGATATTGATGATAAAAAAAAATGATAAAAATGAAAAGTCTTACCCCACATGATATCTACCCCACATGCTTATTATTCCTACCCGGACATGATCTCTATCCTGCATGCTAATTTCAAACAAATCATAACCGCATATTTGTCTAGTTCGCATGATTTGAACAGAAACTAAATCAGAAAACAAAGCAGCCTAGGGTTTGGAATGAGGTTTTGGGGTGGGCTCTAATTCTCCATGGTCTCCCGGTTTAGGTGCTAAAAAATGGTACCCGAGTTCTCCTTGCTGGTGCCCCCTTGGGCTTGCCAGACCCTTAGTCCTAAACCCATCACAGGCTTGTGTGGACTAAGTTAAACTCGAGAGGACACATTCCCTTATGCCCGCACGGTGAATAAATTCACACGAAGACATAAGGTATATGAATCCCGAAGGCTACTTGCTAGGCATATGCGGTGAATAAATTCACACGAATGCGTCGCTTTCACCCCCACTTAAAACGGGTTCGGAGCTCGGGTTTAGAGCTTAGAGATGACAATTTTGAAAAAATCTGAAATCATTAACAACGTCAGTACAACTATTTATTTGAAAATAATCAAAGATAAATAATTGGAATCGAATAAATAAATTAAAATTTACCGTTTTCGCATAAAAGACAACCGAAAATTAATTTCGGCCTGACTCACTTACCTGGTCCCCAGTGGAGTCGCCAAGCTGTCGTAACCGTCTTTCGGTTGGGCCCCGGAATCGGGCTTCGACTTGGAAAAATGGATTGGAGTCGCCACCGACCACTTTAAAATGAATTTAGGTGGATCAGATACCATCTTACCTGATCTGCATTTTTACCAGAAATGTGTCGGGTTCGGGAGTCGGTTACGGTCAAGGAAGGATTAGCACCCTTGAACCGCCCTTTCGGTACCAATTAATTTGCCGGTTGTCTTAGTTGCGAAAATTTAAATTAAAATTAAAATTTAAAAAAAATCAATTCGAATAATTACCTTTGATCGATTAAAAATATCCCTAAAATGTAAAGAATGATAGATTTTAAAGGTAATAAAATAAAAATAAGAAAAGACAAATAAATAAATAAAATACACCAAAATTAAAAGAGAAAAAAAAATGAATAACTAAAATAAAAAATACTAAAATTAAAAAGGAAAAAAAATGAATAACTAAATTGAAATAAATTAAAATTGATGGATTAACTTGGTATTAAAAAAATGAACTGCAAAAGAAAAAATAAAGAAGTTAGAGGACCAAATCACACTGAAAAATGACTTTAAGCAAACAAATGAAATTTATCCAAACCTGTAAGGACTAAAACAACAATTTGGCCCTAACCTTCCAAGACCAACCGGTTATCCCTTTGAAAATGCAACCAGTGCACTGCACGTGTTTTATGAAAGCCAAAATTCAATTTGGCTTAATTCTCCTCCCTCTCCACGAGATGAAGCAGGAAAGTGCACGCCTCAGCTTCAATTTCATCGTAATATTCAAGCACAACCTGGAGGCTCAAGGTGTTCTTCGCTGCATCCGGCGATAGGCCTGAAAGCTCTGACATATGAGCATTGTCGACGACAAGAACAGTGATACTCGGCGCTGCTGGTTGATCTCATTAGCAACGCCGGTTTTAAATGCTTCATTATTAGGATCGATCTCTAGGCCCTTCTTGTAAGCCAGAACAGCTTCTTGGTATTGGTGCAAACCGAGGTGAGCTGCGTCGAGTCTGCTGCAACCTTTGGACCAATCTGGTTCAAGGTCGACGGTTTTCTTGGCGTCGGATAATGCGACATCGTATTGATAGAGGGAAGCGAAAGCGGAGGAGCGGTTCGAGTAAAGGACGAAGAACCGTGAATCCCTTGCTGCTTCGCCACATCAAGAGCCCACAGAAGGAATGAGTCATTCACCACATAAGTAATCGGGGTACCGGCGTGTTTAAACTTGTGGATGAGCTGAGTCAGGGTTCGGGACCCTTGTTCCCTGAACGACTTAAGGTAAAACTCGACATTTCCAGCTTGCGAATAGCCGCCTTCGTCGAACCCATCGGAGATAGTCTCGACACCGGTGCACAAATGGAACCGACGGTGTAACGCGTGGTGGCTAGTGTTGCCTTCACACCTTTAGATGCTAAACGCTTGGCGAATTGGAGAAGGGGGTTGATGTGGCCTTGGCTTGGGTATGGCACCACTATTACGTGCCCTTTAAACTGTTTGTTTTTCATCTTCTATGTCTACATCTGCCACTGATAATATCTGGCGAAAACATAGAAGCATGGAATGCCACGAATCTGGATACATGCACCAGACATGGAAGCTCTTACCAACACGTGTTCTTCTACCTCTCTTGTTCCTTTTTTAATTTTTGCTTTGTTATTGCCCCCCCTCTGTCAATCTCAAGTTTATTTAAATAAATAGCAAGGCCCCTATCCGATGAAGCTTTCCACTTTCCTTTTGAGAGATAAAAGGAAGAAAACGTGCGAAGTGGGTGATGAAAGTGAGAGTGGTGGAGGTTGTTGGGTATTTGAGATAATGGTAGGTTGAAGATGTGGCCTACAAAATTAAAAAAAATATTAACAATAATAATAAAAATAAAAATAAAAAATAATTATACGATAAAATATTTTTTAGACCCGGACAAAAATGAGTGTCTACAATATTAGGTTTATTTGTTTTCCTTCCACTCTTTTAAAGGGTTCTCTTTAAAATGTAAAGAACAGGAGTTCTAACAATTCATTTAGAACTTGTTAGATGTAGAGCCAATTTCATAACTTAATAGTCCATGCGTCACCATGTTTGACTTTCCTTTTTCAAACAAAAGGAAACGGCAATCATGGCTGCCGCTTCTTAATCTGGAAAACCTGTAACGGTCTGGTAGCCATGGACACGGGATGCTGATGGTTAAAAAACTTTCTTTTAGGACATATTTATTAGGATAAAAAATTTCCTTTCCTCCTCCCCTAACTAGAAATTATTCAAGAAATTTTTTTATTCTTATATATTCATATATCCTAAGTCTAATAATATAATTTAATATACTATTTTTTAATAATCTGACGTGATTGCAAATTAATATCTATTCATAACATTTATTAAGTATTAAGTATTGATTATGCATATACACCTTCCAAACATAATTGCTCAAATCCTAAATTTCGGAACAAAAATAATATTTTATTTTCTCATTGAGGTCCTTTAATGAATAACTTTAACCCACTATATCTGTCAAAGTTCACAACTATGCAAAAACCAATGTGCCAACAGTTTCCCTTCTTCAGTTAGGTTGTAATATTTTGAAATTTCCTTCAAAATCCTAATACATAAATATTGCAAAGATTAATTTAGTAGTTCTTTTTGTATTTATAATCAGGAACAATTTTTTATATTTATAATTAAGAACCTTAATTTTTATAATTTTATAAATTTTTAATTTTTGACCATCTTTTTTTTCATTTCTCTTATTAATTCATTCAATTTTGAATTAAATTTAACTAACTTTTATATTTATAATTAGTAACCCTAATTTTTTTAATTTCATAAAATGTTTGGGTTTTACCTTCTTTTTCTCATTTCTCTTATTTATTCATTTAATTTTGAATTAAATGTAATAATTTTTCTGTCTTTTTTTTCAAATCTTACCCTTTAATTTATCAAATATTCTTTAGTTTTTAGTCTTTTTTAATCTCAATCTAACAATAAAATAATATACAATTCTTTTTATTTATTTATTATCCAAAATCAGGCTATGTATCATACATACATTCAATTTTTTATATTTAGTATCTTTTAGTTGTATAAGTGTTTTCTTAATAAAATAATAAAAATAATGCATTTCACAAAATTTAATCATTTTCTATGATCTATTTATGTAATATTAAATTAATTGTTCAAAGTAATGAAATAAACTTTTATTTTATAAAGGCATATTGTTTAGTTTACGTTCAATGTCCCGAAAATATTTGAGACGACTCTAGTTTTAATAATATCAATTTAAAATTTTTATAATGCAATCTACATCTTTAAAAACATTTTTGTAAATATAGGAATATATTCTAAAAAATTCTTTGGTTAATTTTCTTGTAACGTTAATGTGAGAAAAATTTGTCGAGTTCTTTTTTGTATTTAAAATTTGTTGTGCGTGGTTTTTTTATTTAATTAATTAGTCCAATAGACACAGAGGAATTTATTTAGTGATATCGTCACGTTTGGACACTAAGGTGACGTTTGGTTCACTGAAATGTTTCTGAGGGAATTGAAATCTATGAAGGAATTGGAATCTGTCAGGAATTAGAATTCAATTATATATTATATTTGGTTGGCAGGAAATGGAATTGAAATCCAATTCCATATTCTGTTTGGTTCGCAGACTGTCAGATGAATTTGATTTCGATAATATAAAATGATAGAATTACCCTTCTTATTTTTTTGCTTTATTTTAGTTTGTTTTACAACTTACATGTAGTAATATTATAAAAAATTAAAAAATATTAAATTTTCATTTTATTGATTGATTATTCATTTCAATAAATTATAAAAATCATGCTAATAAACATCATAATTTAAAATCATCGCAATCAAAATATATTAATAAGTTACCAAAAGATATATCAATATTTCGATACATTCCAATCGGAGTATGTTAATTAGTTACCAAAAAATATACCAAAAACTATTTTTATTCAATATATGAATTAGAAACCCAACCAAACACGACACGAAATAATAAAAAATTATTTTTATTCAATAAAAACATTGACTTAATTGAAAACAATTATATATAGGGGGTTATTATTTTAATTATTCCTAAATATATAAGGTAAAATTATATATTTTTTTCGGGTCGGGTTCAATTTTTTCACCCTAAACCCGAACCCGGCCCGAATATCACACTTAAAAAAACCTGACCCGACTCGACCCGAATATCACACTTAAAAAACCCGACCTGAACAAAATAAAATTTCACCTGACCCGAATATATGAATTAGAAATCCGACCCGACCCGACCCGAAATAATAAAAAAATTATTTTCATTCAATAAAAACAGTGACTTAATTGAAAAAAATTATATATAGAGGGGTATTATTATAATTATTCCTAAATATATAAGGTAAAATTATATATATTTTCGGGTCGGGTATTTTTCACCCTAAACTCAAACTCGACCCGACCGAATATCACACTTAAAAAAACCGACCCGGCCCGACCAAAATAAAGTTTCACCCGACCCGACCCGACCCGAATATATGAATTAGAAACCCGACCCGAAATAATAAAAAATATTTTTATTCAATATATGAATAAGTTACCAAAAGATTAATGAGGGTAGTATGGTCAAATTTCAATTCCCTCCAACAAGGGAATTAAATTCTATCTATTCTTGGATGAAATTCACTTTCCCTCATTTGATGAAAAGTTGAAGCCATGAGGGATTCCAATTCCCTTAGAAAACTTGAATTAAACATGAGAAAGTGGTGGGATTGGATTTCAATTTCTATCAATTCCAAGGGATTCATGCCAACCAAACGCCACCTAAGAAATTTGTTTCAAAAGCAATTCCCATGTCACTCAAAGCACGAGTTAGTAAAAGTAAAACATGAAGCCCAAGGCAAAATGTGGTTTCCCCCTCCTTTTGGGTTTGAAAAAACAAAGTCTCAACCAAATAGTAATATTTCCTCTGAGCCCCCATTAATCATTTTCCAAATCAAATATGAACATTACCTACAAATAGAAAATTTGTAAGTGAACTGAAAACTGCAGATTAACCATGTACGCTGTATTCTTGAGGCATGTACACTTAGAAAAGGGTTTGAAATTAACGAGACAAGGATTCAAACCAGTGCAAGAATAGGTGAAGAGCATTACTCACTCATTTTGGTACCCTCCAACCCAAGGGAAGTGTCCACTTTCGATGCCAATATATCGATACCCTTGTCCATGGTGGAAATCCGAAATTGAACTCAAGGGGCCGATCAAGAAGGCCGCCAACTATTAAAGGTAGCCACACATACCTTGTGTCCCTTAACTCAGCTGGATTCCACCGATCTGCCATAAAAATATATGAACCTGAAATGCCCGACAAAGGAATCACAAATGTACTCTGTGCAAAAAAAGTAGCAAGTCGAAACATTTTGTTCCCTCCAATACAAGGGTTTCCCATTATCTCCCATGGCCCCATGATCGACTCCACCACATGTGTCAGTGCTTCATTAGGTGCCAATCCAGAGCAACCCGATGTGATCATGTAATAACTCCCTTGGCACTTAAAAAGAGCTGGGGCTTCCCGGCGTTGCCCAACCAGAATCCTTTGCATGTCGGGTTGCACATCTAGATAATCATCGGTTAGTGGTCCAATGTGAAGTTCACTATTGTCCTGAGATGAATAAATTATATATGCTACACCACATCGTCCTTGAAAATGGTCATGTCCCCGCTGTCAAATCCATGGGGCCTTTGGCTACGGGGATACTCAAAGGGACCTGTTGGGTAATCGCTTATAGCAATGCCGACAACAGCTTTAGTGTAGTTGGAATTGTCGATATGCATCCACATTACATACTTTCCTGTCCTCTCATTTTAAACAACTTTTAGTCGTTCCAACACATTGAATTTGTGGAGATCATGAGTTTCATTCGTCTGTTCCGCAGCCAAAACAATTCCTTGGTTTTTCCATGTCCACAAATCCTTGGAAGAATAGCAACCTACTCCTATAATGTCAACCTGATTGCAACAATTCAATGGGAACTTCTTAAAACTAAAGATTTAGATATGCAGTTACATTTCAGGCCCGGAAGGTAATAAACTTGGATTATGTATTCAGAATAGTAAACTTACTCGTGCTGCACCCTTCTTATGTGCATGGTAGGTAGGTCCATCTTTGTATTCTCCATACCAATAATATGTACTAGATCTTTCATCATATAGCATACCACCTCCATGAGCTTGAATAGGATTTCCTTCAATATTCAACCAAATTTTCCGTCAATGGTAGTAATGGCTTTCATTTGCTGCTTCCTTCATCGGATCTATAGCAGTTTTCACATACGGAAAGAATACATGCCGAAGCTGGGAATTCTCATCAAGAAATTCATCAATCAGATTGATTGGTCGCTTGTGTCTACGTTTAGCAGCATGTGGAGATCGTTTCTTCCTAGGAAGGGGACTTGAATGTTCTCCTCCTCCACCTGTTCAAGTTCACGGACAAGTGGATAACGACTCACATGCAATTCGATATCCCCTCTCACTGTACTTCTGTGGGTAGCAAGAGAGTACAGTTGGAGCATAAGAAGAAACCCCACCAAGCTCAACACCAAAGCTGATTTCGAGCATCTGTACCCTGCATTGCAAATGAAAGCAGTTGGTTTCCTGTTTTTGCATTAAGAAAATGCAACACATGAAGATCCAAACATGAACCACAACATTACTCATCCTTTCTTATTTCACAATTCCATCAACATTTAAGTACATAAAACTCGAAACCAATACGATCAATTGAGAATCAATAGCAGCCAAGTGCAGAAACATTGTCAAAATGCAATCTTTTAGGATTAGTATATTTGCATTAAGTTTCCACCTTTTCGGCATGCACCAATACCATACACTAATCTTAAAACACCATCAGATACAGTTTGAAAAAATATATATACCGAAACAACAAATTTAAGTTCAGTATCAAATATCAGCGCACAAAAAGCTATTACATCGTTATCACCTCCGAAATTAATAATCAGCTGTAAATGTAAAAGCCAAACCCACAGAACATGCAAAAACAAATTAACTTAGCAGAGAACTATTAATACCCACTTACCCAGACAAAGAAGAAAACATACCTGACAAAACTCTAGGAAGATTTCCAGTCCCAGATATTGGCATCTCTACTTTGCCCTTTCTTCAATGTTCCGAAATACAAAATCAGCAAATGGCAGTCAGATAAAAAAACCGACTTCAAACAGTTTCCAAGTTCCAAAAATCTTAATAAATACAATGAAAAAGAGTAAAGGAGTAAACTTTGTCAAGAAGAAGAAGACGATAAAGTGAGGAGAAGTATGATAATCGAAGATAAGATCTAATGAAGGTTTCTATGAAGATGATTATGACTTTTGAACAAATATTTATTTCTTTCTCTCGTTCAATTTATCAATTATCTATTTTTGTTCCATTGTTCCTACTTCTTTGTGCTGAGTTTTGGAACTTTGATGCCTTATTTGGTTATATGTATTTTACTCTTTCCTGTGACTTCCTTCCTACTTTTCAGGCTATTCCTCGATTCAAATCAGATTTTAGATATTTAATGATATTTTTTGACAAATTGTTTTACATTTTGTTCTTGCAGATGATCATTTTATTGAATGGGCGAAATTGATTATGGTAAAAACTGTTCAATTCCCAATTCACCTTTCTTTGAAAATTATAGTAAAAGGGAAAATGAAAAAAGAAATAAAATTTGCCAAGCCCTTACTACCCATCAATCGATTAGCCGAACCACCACTCCGTTTATTCGCATTAAGAATAACATTAAGATCATCTCCAATGAACCAAAGAACGGTGTCACAGATTTAACCTTGCTAAATGTGTCGTAACCGTCTTTCGGTTGGGCCCCGGAATCGGGCTTCGACTTGGAAAAATGGATTGGAGTCGTCACCGACCACTTTAAAATGAATTTAGGTGGATCGGATACCATCTTACCTGATCTGCATTTTTACCAGAAATGTGTCGGGTTCGGGAGTCGGTTACGGTCAAGGAAGGATTAGCACCATTGAACCGCCCTTTCGGTACCAATTAATTTGCCGGTTGTCTTAGTTGCGAAAATTTAAATTAAAATTAAAATTTAAAAAAAATCAATTCGAATAATTACCTTTGATCGATTAAAAATATCCCTAAAATGTAAAGAATGATAGATTTTAAAGGTAATAAAATAAAAATAAGAAAAGACAAATAAATAAATAAAATACACTAAAATTAAAAGAGAAAAAAAAATGAATAAGTAAAATAAAAAATACTAAAATTAAAAAGGAAAAAAATGAATAACTAAATTGAAATAAATTAAAATTGATGGATTAACTTGGTATTAAAAAAATGAACTGCAAAAGAAAAAATAAAGAAGTTAGAGGACCAAATCACACTGAAAAATGACTTTAAGCAAACAAATGAAATTTATCCAAACCTGTAAGGACTAAAACAACAATTTGGCCCTAACCTTCCAAGACCAACCGGTTATCCCTTTGAAAATGCAACCAGTGCACTGCACGTGTTTTATGAAAGTCAAAATTCAATTTGGCTTAATTCTCCTCCCCTCTCCACGAGATGAAGCAGGAAAGTGCACGCCTCAGCTTCAATTTCATCGTAATATTCAAGCACAACCTGGAGGCTCAAGGTGTTCTTCGCTGCATCCGGCGATAGGCCTGAAAGCTCTGACATATGAGCATTGTCGACGACAAGAACAGTGATACTCGGCTGCTGGTTGATCTCATTAGCAACGCCGGTTTTAAATGCTTCATTATTAGGATCGATCTCTAGGCCCTTCTTGTAAGCCAGAACAGCTTCTTGGTATTGGTGCAAACCGAGGTGAGCTGCGTCGAGTCTGCTGCAACCTTTGGACCAATCTGGTTCAAGGTCGACGGTTTTCCTTGGCGTCGGATAATGCGACATCGTATTGATAGAGGGAAGCGAAAGCGGAGGAGCGGTTGGAGTAAAGGACGAAGAACTGTGAATCCCTTGCTGCTTCGCCACATCAAGAGCCCACAGAAGGAATGAGTCATTCACCACATAAGTAACCGGGGTACCGGCGTGTTTAAACTTGTGGATGAGCTGAGTCAGGGTTCGGGACCCTTGTTCCCTGAACGACTTAAGGTAAAACTCGACATTTCCAGCTTGCGAATAGCCGCCTTCGTCGAACCCATCGGAGATAGTCTCGACACCGGTGCACAAATGGAACCGACGGTGTAACGCGTGGTGGCTAGTGTTGCCTTCACACCTTTAGATGCTAAACGCTTGGCGAATTGGAGAAGGGGGTTGATGTGGCCTTGGCTTGGGTATGGCACCACTATTATGTGCCCTTTAAACTGTTTGTTTTTCATCTTCTATGTCTACATCTGCCACTGATAATATCTGGCGAAAACATAGAAGCATGGAATGCCACGAATCTGGATACATGCACCAGACATGGAAGCTCTTACCAACACGTGTTCTTCTACCTCTCTTGTTCCTTTTTTTTTTTTTGCTTTGTTATTGCCCCCCCCCCTCTGTCAATCTCAAGTTTATTTAAATAAATAGCAAGGCCCCTATCCGATGAAGCTTTCCACTTTCCTTTTGAGAGATAAAAGGAAGAAAACGTGCGAAGTGGGTGATGAAAGTGAGAGTGGTGGAGGTTGTTGGGTATTTGAGATAATGGTGGGTTGAAGATGTGGCCTACAAAATTAAAAAAAATATTAACAATAATAATAAAAATAAAAATAAAAAATAATTATACGATAAAATATTTTTTAGACCCGGACAAAAACGAGTGTCTACAAAATGCTCACAAAAAAATTGCATTTAGAGCTTTGGACTAGCATAAACAACTGTGAAATGTAGCCATCTCCCAACATCTGAAACATAAATCCTACCATTGATGAATTAGTTAAAAATACGAGTCATATCCAGATCGATGAATTCCTCCTAAAGAAGCCAATTTTCCCCACTGAAACCATAAACTTCCACACGAAAAGAATTTGGATAACCCTTAGCAATAATATTATTAGCTTTCCTACCACTCAACTGAGATTCAAATAACGCCACCATAACAGACTTGTACTCGCGGATAAAATTTCTGAAATAACGACGAAACGTCAAGTTGCCATCACCGTGACAATTCCACAAAAAAAGACTAGTCATTATAAAAGTAAACAACAAAAACGGACCTTATTGTTTGACATTCGGGAGCTACTCCCTACTAATTCCAACTTCCAACATTGACGTGTCCTGAAGTGCATCACTACTCATCAGTTCACCATTATTCTGCTTCAACATTTGTATGTTGCCATTATGCCCAAGACCTGATGTCAGACTCTTCCTCGTCAATTGATGATATAAAGAGTTAGCCTGATGTTAAACAAAATGCTCGAATAGATAACCCGACTCGGGTCTTTACGCTCCCACTCTTGCAATAATGAGATTCTTGTCGCGGCTTCCGTTGCAATCGAAAACGCTATGTGGTATTGGAATGTTGGCCTTGGTTTAGTTGCTCGTTCTGTTGAGTGGTTATTTCTCCTAACCGATTTTGTTTTGGTTCGTGGGCCGGCTCAACTTTCTGTTAGATCAAACTCTGAGTGTTGATGCTAAGTTGTGCCAGTCTATATTAATTTATTCTTGGGAAGGCCTCAATCATCTTTGGCCAACATTTCTATTACCTTTCTTAATCGTTTTCTCTTCTTCTTGTTATTTGTTTTCTCTTCAAGTGGTTACTTTAATATGGTACCAGATGGGGTTGATTCGTGTGTGCCAGTGGGTTATTGGCTCTCTCTCGTTTCTTTTTCCTGAGTCCCTTTTTTCTTTTAGGATCCATGTCTCTTTCTGTTTCAGCAAATGCTTCATCGGGGGAAGCTGGTGGTGGTTTGCAAGTCAATCGTCAAGTTGAGTCTGTCTTCTCCAATAAATAGGTCAATGTTAGATTGGATGAGCATAATTTCCTTCTCTGAAAACAACAAGTCACGCTTATGGTTTGAGGTCACGATTTAGAACATCTTTTGGATGGATTTGTTCCGGTGCTGCCTCAGATGGAGATTGGTGCTGATGGAAAACTTATGGTGAATCCGGATTTTCGTGTTCATCGAAAGTTAGATAGTTCGCTTGCTTCTTGGCTCTTGTCAGTTAGACAGTTCGCTTGCTCCATGGCTCTTATCAACAATCAGTCCTTCCATCCTTCCTCAATTGGTTGGAGTTGAAACGTCTTTGGGTATTTGGAATACCGTTCTTGGGCTCTACTCTAAGTTAACTACAACTAGGGTTATGAGTCTTCACACTCGGCTGAAGAATCTTAAGAAAGGGGATTCATCGATTTGTGAGTTCTCCACACATATAGGTAAATCGAAATTTATCTGGGTTTAGAGCTATGATATGAAATAGTCCTAAATATTCACATAAGTGTATATATTAACCAGACAAAAAATCTTTTTTTAAATAATATAATGAACTGTAAATTAAATATGATCGAATTCGTAATTTTTAGAATCCTAAATATAGTATGACCAACTCGTGGCTCGACACTCAAGTTGTTTTGGAAAATAAAATGTCTCCAACGGAGTTGTCAAGCTGTCGACACCGTTTTTCACCTAGGTGGAAAAAACCTAGTACGACTTAGGGGTTTTCTTTGAAAAGGTTTTGAATTGCGATGAGTCGTCACCAATCATTTAAGGGTCCATCGAGACACCATAAAATGGGTGATTTTAATAAAAACATTTTTTTTATCAAAATACCAAGTTTAAGGTCTACAAAAACCAGCAAATAGGTTCGAGTGTCAATTACGCATGGGGAAGGATTAACACCCCCACAACACCCAAAAATTAGTACCTAGTTGATTACTCTATATTTAGAATTGAAAATTTTGAGTTTGAACTTATATAATTTAAAAATCATTATGGATGCAAGTTGAAAAGGGTATTCGTTTATTAAAGACAATATCATTCGCCCTCTAGCATGAATGCGGGATCAGCTATTGTACCCAATAACCGGAC
The DNA here is from genome assembly GCF_006381635.1 of Hibiscus syriacus. Classification (NCBI taxonomy): domain Eukaryota; kingdom Viridiplantae; phylum Streptophyta; class Magnoliopsida; order Malvales; family Malvaceae; genus Hibiscus; species Hibiscus syriacus. The sequence goes on from NW_024062608.1 coordinate 2,394,799, forward strand.
ATTGTCTCAATATTTTAGAAATATGATGAGGTCTTGAAAGGATGTCGACCTATTTCGGAAATCACTAGTAGTCATCCCTTAGCATACTTGGAGAGATATATTGATACTCTAATAAGTGAACGTTGCCTTGTGTTTGAAAAAAATAAGCAATCAATCGGTTAATCAATTATAATCCTAATTTACTATGTGAGTTTGTTAAAGGATTTTAGCCTAAAATTGTCAAATTATGTAATTAAATCTAGAGGCCTAACATAAAATGTAGGTTTAATATTAATCATATTTGATTTTAACCAATTATTGAATCGAATAATTAATATGGTCCCTTGAGCATTAGGTGAGGCCAACTTAGATTCTCCTTAAATTAGGGGTCTAGATTTAAATCTAACATAGAAGTGGAAGCTCTAATTAACCTATTTAATTATATTAAATTAAAACTTTATTAAGTTTAAGGACCTAAGTGGTGATAGTCTAGAGTTAAGGGACTAAAACTATGATTTAAAAGCTCTAACTAACCCTAATTATTCAACTAAGTAAATATAACTAAAAGTTAAGTTAAACAATGTTTTAAAGAATTAATGATAAATTAACCCATAATTGATTCGAACACCAACTCAGTGATCGAACATTTTTATATGAAACTCAAGTCGGATTGTTCCCTGATTAAAACTAAGGTGAAAACCTATTATCTAAGTCGAATTATTTAATAGGGAAAGAACCTGACCTATGGGTAAATCTAGAACATAACAAATAAAAATAAATTAAGACAACAAACATACATGAAAATTTTAAATATATAAATGAATAATTATAAAGTATAAGGTATAATTAAATACTAACTAATACTAAGGTTAATTAATAAAATAATTAATCTAGGAACTAAACTGAAATCAGTAACATAATATAGGACCAAATTCAACTAAATATGTGAATTTTAAATTAATGACTAAAATTGAAATAAATGTAAATTAAACATTAAACATAAAAATTGAAATTAATTAGTGACCTAAGTGCAAAAACACGCTTAAACTAGAGTGACTAAAACATAATTTTCTCTTTCTTTTATCATCTGACAATTAAAATAGGTATAATCACAAAGTTAGGCCATAAAATTAAATAATATGAAAAGTCACAACAAGTGACTAAAATACAAAAACACGCTAAAACTAGGGGGACTAAAAGCAAATATACCAACAATACATAACATATATAAAAATGGTATATAAAAATTTGGTCCTTGCAGGTGAGCAAACAAAAACACGGCTAACTATGGGGGACTTAAACGTGAAAACCTCTAAATTCCTCTATAAATACACTTTTTTTTTCATTTTAACCTATTTCAGAAAAAAAAAACAAAAATAAACTCTCTCAAACCCTCCCTTCTCTCTTGGCTGAGAGCCAAAACCCCCGTCAATGCTATCGATCGCTGATCAGGCCACCATGCACAGTGGTCGGAGTTCCCAAACCAACCCCCAACTACCCTAGATCCCTCATTTTAAACCCCTCTACACAGATCTAAGCCTAAAACTAACAGATAATGACCCTAAACTCCATAAAATAGCCTTTGACCCTTCGATTTTGTTCTACCTCCGGCGACATTCGATGGCTGAGCACACTCAAACCAACCAGAAACTTCTTAATCTACCCTTTAAGCCTAGATCTAGGTCAAAACCAACATGCAAGAACCTATAACCCACTATAAGCCCTAAACTTTCCATCGACATACCCTGACGAACCGAGCTCCGATGAAACTCTCTCCCCCATAGGTGATCTCTTTGAACCTCTTTTTCCTTCATCTTTTATTTTTGTTATTATTCGAAAATTGCTAAAATGATATTTTTTACTTTTGAAATTTTTTTCTTTTCCCATTTTGTATTGCTTCGAAAATCGGTGGGGAAAATTGCTTACAAGTTGATTTTGTTGAGTTCTTATACTGATTTCTTAAAGAGATAAATATAAGAGAAAATAACCTCAGTGACCGAAAATGCCTTATAATACGATTTTAACCAACTTTTTTTGGATTTGCCAAAATGACCAACAAATTCGCAACGCGAACTCCAATTTCGCACCCAGTTTCCAATTTCACAACGCGAATATGTAAATCGCATTGCGTTTTCCAAATTCGCAACGCGAATCTGTAAATCGCAACACAGAAGTCAAATTCGCAACGCGATAGTCAAATCCGTAACACAAAAGTCAAATTCGCAACGCGATAGTCAATTCGCAACGTGAATAGTAAAATCGCAACGTGAATAATAAAAATCGCAACGTGAATAGTAAAATCGCAACGAATCTATATGTAAATTATCTCTTATCATCCATCTATAATAATTTGTTGGAAAAATACATAAATAATTTTTATAAAAAAATATTCATACACTCGAAAAATTTATATGTAAATGAACAACAAATCTATTTCATTTATCAATCTTCATTACAAATTATTCTAAATTCAATTAATTAAAGTTTGAAATTTGAAAGAATCCTTAACTCAGACTAATGAAATACATTTAAAAAATTAAATTTTGAATTATTAAGAAAATTTGATTCCTGTACACTTTAGATAAGTTTTATTTTCCACTTAAAAACCCAGTCTAGAAGCAGAGAGTTACCATTTGAAATTCGCAACGCGATTTTTCAATTTTTTAAATTTGCGTTGCGATTTTCCAATTCGCATTGCGATTTTTTAATTCGCGTTGCGATTTTACTATTCACGTTGCGATTTTTACTATTCACGTTGCAAAATTAGAAACTGAGTTGCGAAATTGGAGTTCGCGTTGCGAATTTGTTGGTCATTTTGGCAAATCCAAAAAAAGTTGGTTAAAATCGTATATTATAAGGCATTTTCGGTCACTGAGGTTATTTTCTCGTAGAATAAAAAAAAAACCTAATCCTTACTTGCTTCTCTGACCATCACTGTTTGATATGATTTGATTTTTAAATACCTCTGATTTTTCGGGTTTAGTTGAGATTGTTGATGATCTGGTTCGGCTAGGCAATGACAGCGGCGACGATCGACGCTGCTGGACGTGGGGCGAGCTCAATCGGTGGTTGTGGTTGTAACATCCCAAAAGTCGGGTCAATGACCAAAATAGAATTTTTGAAAATTTAGTAACCAATCTTAGAAAATGGAAAGTTCAGGGACTTAAATGAAAATTTTGATGTTGGATTTAATAACAAAGTTTGAAAGTAATAAGGGTATTATGATCATTCTTAGGGAAGATTTTTATTTCCCTTTATAAATGGTAATAACACGTGGGAAATGAGATAATTTCTCCAGAGTCTTCTTCAGTTTCTTCTTCCTCTCAACGTGAACTCTTCATGGCTAAGGTGAGTTAATTTCAGTTGGCTTTCTTGTAATTAAAAGAATGGTTTTAATTGATGGAGCATTAGGAAAGATTATGAGAAATTAAAATGAGATAGAAAAACTAAAGGTAAGGAAGTTATGGAAGATTTAATATAAGGGTGATCAAGTAAAATATTGGAAAAGAGTTGATAAGTAGTATGGAAGCTAAATTTGACTTGTCATCTATGAGAACAAGAAGTTTATAAGTGTTAGAATTAAGTTTGGATACATCGAAAATTTGGTATGATTCTTAGCTTTAAGAATTTGGATGAAATATGGGAGATTAAAAGTGTTTGATTGATAGAATTAGTTAAAGTTGTTATAGATGAGTTTAGTAGCATAATAAGGGTAGTATACATGAAACTTTGGGTGAGTGTAGTTGATTTTCAGGTAAAACCCGTATATTCTGGACAGGTGCATCGATACACTATGATAGTTACCGATGCACTATGATCAAATTTTGAAGAACAGCTTTAAGGTGCATCGATGTATTCTGGGTGTATCGATGCACACCTGCAGCATCGATGCTTGAAATTTCAAAGCTATTTTAGGTACTGATGCACCATAGTGCATCGATACCCCCTAAAGGAAAGTGTATATGAGTCTATTAAATTCGTTTAAGTTATTAGCATCAATTACAAGGTGTGGATATCTACTAATTACCTTAAAATGGATATTTATGTAGATGCAGAGCCGAAACGAGCTCCAGAACCATTGACAAGTAAGATCGATCAGGGGGATAGATAAGAGATCGGTATTGAATAGTAAGGCCAAGTGGTGCATATTAGATATTTATGATGTTTAATGGAAATAAGACTTGCGAAAAGTCTATTTCTGATAGTATTATGCATGAATTTATGAACCTAAGCATGTGTTTGTTATGAGTGTATGAGTAATATGTCATTGTATGTGTGACATGATTTGTGTGAATATGTTAGTGTGATAAGATATAGGAACCAGTATAAGTAATATATATGTTTACATAAATTATATGATGATATAGAATAGATATGAATTATAGATATAAAAGATAAGTCATGTGATAAGATTTATGAAATTTTGGAAATGAAATATATGTGTATGAAGGGACATAATAGACAAAATAAGTCATATGATAATGAATATAAGATGTGAAGACATGACCATAATATAATAATAGGAGAATATGATGAAAGTGAATTCATGAAAGTGATAGGAACTAGGTAAACATGTTAACAGTTATATGAATAATAGAAACATAAGTTGGACAAGTATATAGTGGTATGATCAATTATGAAATTTGTATAATAGAATGAAAGAATAGTATATCAATAGGAAATTTGCATACAAGTGATAATACGAATCTATAAGATAAGTTATATGCTAAAGAACTATGGAGATATATGAAAAGGTTATAAGAAATATATGAAATGAGCTTAAGTAAATAGATTAAATTAGTATAAATAAAATACTATTAAGTGAGAAATATTTATAACATAACATAGATTATGTAATCCAAGTGAATACAAAAGAATGAACCATAAAATAGATGATAGAATATGACATTAATTAATATAAGGACTTGGAAATTGATATAAATTATATAAAAGTGATATAGGTGTCTATATGTAATATGTGAATTAAGTGACAATAAGTTAAGTTAGGTAATACTAAACTATGAAATTGTATGAAAAGATATGACTACGATATGACCTTGTGAACATATGAGAAATGATACAAGAGATATTATGTGGTATATGTGATATATGTGATTTATGGAAAACATATGTGACAATAAGATGGCAACGATATACATGTTATATGAATACATAGAACTGTTATAAGATAAGTGATTTATGAATATGAAATCATATGAACATGACATGTACATGTGAATGAGAAATGATAAATATAATGCCCATGTTATATGTCATGAGGGCTAGAGGTATAATTGACATGCCAAGAGTCGAGGGATTATCAGTGGTCCTTTGGGACAGATTTCAGTGCCCCTAGTGTGGGAATTATACGAGCTGTGGTGACAGCATAATGCACAACCTCTATGTACTCACATATCTTTAGTTCTCAGAAGTGTAAATGGGCTAAAGAAAGAGATAACAATAAACATATTATCTATGAAGTATATGCTTTTGTGATATGAATGGTATTACATGATTTATAAGATGATATGTATTGTAAATGATATGAGATTGGTAATGGTTCATGCATTGGTGTGATTTAGAGTTACATTATATGTTGATACGGTATAAAGGAAATTAGTGATGAAAAATAGTAAACAGGTAATGATAGGGTTTATATGTACAGAATGATGTATGTTTTGTATGATATATTTAAGTTATATATGTAGAACAGTTATTATATTATTTATGCCTCACTAAGTCATCGACTTAGCGTGTGAGTGTTTCACATAGGTTTGGAAAACGAGAAGAGAAGCTTAGAGGAGCAAGAAAGGTTAGCATCTCCCTTACCAAGTTCAGATCAGAAAAAGAAAAAGATGATTTAGTTGTATTCAGCTATTTTGAATATAGTTTGGCATGTACTAATTGATTGAGTTGATACACTGATATATATTTTGTAAACCATTGATTTGATTGAAAAATTCATTTTCTTGAAATGTGAATTTAAAATTTTAATCAGTTTAAAGGAAGATGCTTTGAAAAGTCAATGTGACCCTCAACTTGGATCCCGGGTCGGATACAGGTTGGGGGTGTTACATGTGGGGCTCAACTCTGGCGGCGGCAGCGGTTGATGATAAAATTTGTTAGGTTAGGTTCGGCTAGGGTTTTTGGTTTGGGCCCGGTTTTTTGGATTTCTTGTTTGGGCTTGCTTTGGGTTTTTGGGTTTGTTTTGTTGGGTATAATTTAATATTTTGTTTATATATATTAATAGTTTAAAATGGTGATTACAATTTTATTCAGGTGAAGTTGCTTGAGTTTAACCTGATTTTGATTAATCTATGTAAAAGAGAAAACAATTACCTTTATTAAAAAAATCAACTGGATTTTGTATGATGATCACTACTTATCAATTCTATACATTTCGAAATAAATAAAAGGCTTAATACCAAATAAAGTGCCCAACTATGTCCCATATGCATAAACTAATTTTCGTCTCATCCAGGTGCCTAATGTTACAAACGTTACCCATTTAGGTGTCTGGGCCAGTAACCGTGTTAATATTCCATTAAATGACACATGTCACAACCTGGTAATTTAAATTAAAATTATATATTTTTTAAATTTTTTTGAAATAAACCCAAAACTTTGAAATCTTCATTTCAATCCCTAAACTCACATTGGTCCCCTCCTTTTTTCCGTCGACGAAGCTCTACCCGACCTTCCCTCCCCCAACGACCAAAACCCCCATGAATCATGATCGATCACGACTTATCAATGGCGAATAAACGTTTTTAAAACCACAAACCCTAGGATTAAATCGTGATCCAATGGCCAATCGATGGAAAATACGACGGTGTATGGTAGGAGGATGGTAGGAACTACGCCGGTAGCGGTGGTCGTGGTCGAAAAGGGCGACGATGATAGATTAAGGTTAGGAATTGGGATTTTGATTTTTTTTATAATATAAGAAAAGTTAGTGTTTTTAATACCCCAAATCGGGTCAGTGACTAAGATGTAAAAATTTAAATTTAGTGGTTTTAATTGAATAATTTAAAAATTTCAATGATTAATTTTTGGAAATTGTGTTTAGTACTTGTTATCAAAGATGGAATAATGGAATGCAAGAGGTCTTTTTGCAAGATATGAAAAAAATTTAATTATGATTAAAACGGGGTAATTTTGGTTTTGGTTCATTTCTCTTCTTCTTCTCTTCCTGACTCCATTGATAAGATGAGTTTGTCTCAAGTTGATTATTATTTTCATTTTGAGTTGGTGTTGAGCCATGGAGTGATATAGAAGCTTAAGGAAGCTTCAGTAGAATAAAACTAAGATTTGATGAATTAATGAGGAATTAGAAAAAAGGGTTTTTAAGAAAATTCATGATATCTAGTTAGAAATTTGATTTTAAATGCATATTTGACTTTTCAAGGGTCTAATTAAGGATTTGAAGTATTAGAAGATTAAGAATTTTTTTAAACATGGTATGATTTTTAGTTTTAAGAATTCTATAAAAAAAATTGGATGTAAAAAGGGATTATTGGATATATTTGGATATAGTATTGACAATTTTAGAAATGAAGAAGATTTAAAATGGTATGATTTAGTTTTAAGAATCTATAAAAAAATTATGTAAAAAGGGGATTATTGGATATATGTTGATTGGGATAAGTATTGACACTTTTTAGGGTATGAATGAGCGAGTTAAGATTTAGGAAAAGTGTGGTAAAATTCGAAGTTAATAAGGGAAATCTGGGTTAGAGAATCGGTACTGGAAGAACAATACCAATACTATAAGGGTAAAATTCGAAGTTAAATAAGGGAAATCTGGGTTAGAGAATCGGTACTGGAAGAACAATACCAATACTATAAGGGTAATTTATAGGAAATATATGAATCTAAGGAATAATATCGATATTGTTTAAAAAAGTATCGATATTGAGGTGGAGGTATCGATACTGTAATTGAAATAGAAATTCCAGAATGCCAAAATGGATCGGTACCATAAGAGAGAAGTATCGGTACTGTAGAAGCCGATACTATTAAGTCTGAAATTTGAAATTAGAAGTCTTTCGTTGCATTTATTTAAGTGTTACTCGTTAACTGTTAACGGAGATTCGGTATTGATATGGTACATGTCTATGTGTAGATTCGGATCGAATGGTACTAAAGGAATCGACATAGTACATAATTGAAAGAAAAGAAAAAGATTTCGTTTAGAACTTACATGAGGAAAAGGTGAGTGCAACTCATTTATTTCATATTAGATATGATGACGGCTTGTGATAAGCCAACCTCGAAGTTTTTTGATCGAACACTATTTTATTTCTTTTATACAATATTTTATATTTTTTATTCAAGTTATATTCTAAAGCTCTATTTTATTGATATATATATATATAAATGTAAACATGTGATATGATATGTGAATATGCTTTATACAAAAATGTTCTATGTGAAAGTAAATTACGAGAATGTACTCCATGTGAATAAGACACATTTTAAATATTGAAATGAGAAATAATTATATGGTTAAAGCACAAGATATATGTATGAGAATTAGAGTATAGTTGGCATGCCAAGAGTCGAGGGTTCTACGGTCCTTCGGGATAAATTCTACTTGGTATTTCGGGACAAATTATACGCGTCCTTCGGACAAATTCTACGTGGCACTTCGGTGCAATTTATATAAGTGGTGACTGCATTAGTGCACAACCTCAATGTACTTTACCTTGAGTTCTCAGTATTATGCATTAGGCTAAAATAATAAAATGATACAAATTGAACAATGAGAAACCTTATATGTTTTATCATAAAATATCCTAATTTCAGTATGAAATGTTTTATATGGATTGAATGAGAAATTGATTTTAAATGCTTTCTTTTATACTCATTATTGCCTTACTAAGTCAACGACTTAGCGTATGAATATTTTACACGTAGGTTCAAAGAGATCGAAAGAGTGAAGAATATGAAATGACAGCATACGCCGGGAAGATCAGATCAGAACCATTTGGAATAGTAGGTTTCTTATCATTTTGTAAATATTGTTGGCATGTATCACCATATTTTAAATGAAAATGCTCTGATCAGTTTTGTAAACATATTGTGTTATATTTCTGTAAATTACTAAGTATTTATTTCTAATGTAAATTTGAGTTTTCAATATTTACTTTAATTTAAGGGTTTTACCGCTTTAATATAAATAAAAGATTAAATTTTCAACCACTTTTTAAAAGTCAAGGATTTTGAAAAGTCAATGTAACACCTCGGATTTATATCCAGATTGGATACGGGTTGGGGTGTTACATTTATTAGTATCAGAGTTATGATTTAATTGATTTCAAGTTTGAAATAAAATAGTTTTTGTTTTAAAAAGTGTAAATGCCAACTAAAAGTTAAATATATCTGATCTGATAAGGTAATTAGTATGTTGTCCTTACTAATAGAATAATGATTATATCTTAATAGATGTCGGATTTTGAGGGCTCCCGAAGTGAAACGAGAGAGGACATGAAGGAAGTAGTAATTCACCTACCCCAATTAGGCAAAGTTAAGAGCAAGCATCCTAAGGAGTGCTTGTACAAGATCAGGGATCATTTTTCAGGACGTTGGACGCGATTCTGATATGTTTCCAGCCGTTTGTTCCCCAGCTCCTAAATGAATGTTGCTAAAGAGTTGAAGATTAGGAGCACTTGAGTTTAGAGGAGAAGCTGAGGAAGGTCCCGTTTCTGCGGACCTTTGGTTAAATGATGTGAATATAATACTAGACGGTCTCCATTATTCTGAAATAGAGAAACTTGATGGAGTAATCTTATTACTATGAGGACAAGCACATATGGTGGACTAATGTGACAATGAGATCACCTAGAGATCAAGTGATGTGGTCGTTCTTTTTGGAAGAGTTAAATAATAAGTATATCGGTGATCATTTCATTCATCAAATGAAGTAAGAATTCATGAGTTAAGCAAGGGAATCACATTGTGTATGAGTACGAGTGCGAGATCAAAAAATTGAGTAGATTTACAGCTGAATTGGTTCCTACGGAGAAAGATTCATGTGACTGGTTCATAGAGGGTTTATGCACAAATTAAAGGAGATTGTTACATTGGACCTTTACATCTTTCAAGATGTAGTGAACCGAGCTAAAGCCATAGAGAGAACTCATAATGAAATATTTGGGGTGCAGAAGACCCATTGGAACAAGAGAGCTGGTATCTTATCGAGTATATCACAATCAAAGAAAAATTGAGGTTTAAGTTTTCAACCTCAATCTAGATCGGAGTCAGCTGCATCCTCAAGTAGAGGATCAAATCCTGTGAAATCTAAGCAGACTCAGTTAGTTGAATCAAGAGCAGGAAGTCGACTCGATTTCAGCATTGGTACAAATCATAGTGGTTTATGTCGAATGGTCTCCGAAGCATGATTCATATGTGGAGACATTGGACATTTTATCCAATATTATCCATTGATGACAAGAGGGTCGGTACATTCTGAGAGATCTGCTGCTATACCTTAGAGAGTTCCAGGACGGGGTCGAGGAAGGAATCAGTTTGAGTCGCCTACTCAACCTGAAATACGTTCAACTGCTCGGGTCTACAACATTAAGCATAAAGGTCGCAATGATCCGGAGATCATTGCAGGTACTTTTCAATTATTTGAAAAGTTTGTTTTGATTTTAATTGATCCGAGATCAACTTATTCTTATATATGTAGAAAGTTGGTGAGAGAATTGAAAATCCAACTAGAAGCTATATGTAATGATGTGATCGTGACTAACCTATTAGGGCATAGTGCTCGAGTAAATCAGTTGTGTTTACGGTTTCCCATAAGGATTGAAGAAATTCAATTCCCTGCTAATCTGATGGAACTACCCTTTGACGAGTTTGAAATTATTTTGGGAATGGGCTGGCTATATCGTTACCATGCCAATGTAGACTGTCAATTGAATCAAATAGTTTGAGAAGTTTTGGGAGATCCGAAGTAATTGTGGTCAACGAAAGATTTAATCCATTAGCTAACGTGATATTGGTAATCTCATCCAAGAAATTAATGTTACAAGGATGTCCAGCTTTCATTTCCAATGTTATCAACACTTGAGTCAATGATAGAGGACTAAAGGACATTCTGACGGTCTGAGAATTTCTAGATGTATTTCCAGCTGAATTGTGGGGATTACCTCCAGATAGAGAGGTCGAGTTTCAATTGATAATGCCTGGAACGACATCGATTTTTATGGCTCCTTTCCGAATGGCTCCAAAGAAACTGAGTGAGCTAAAAACTCAGTTGCAAGAGCTTTTGAATAAGGGATTTATCAGACCTAGTGTGTCACCTTGGGGTGCTCCAGTATATTTGTAAAGAAGAAAGATAGTTCGATGCGTCTCTATATTGATTATCGATAGCTCAATAAGGTGACCATAAAGAATCAGTATTCTCTTCCAAGAATTGACAATTTATTTGATCAACTCAAAAGAGCTGCAGTGTTTTCCAAAATTGATTTACGCTCAGGTTATCATCAATTGAAGATTCAAGAAAAGGACATTCCAAATATGACTTTTAGGATTCAGTATGGCCATTATGAATTCGTAGTTATGCCGTTAGTTAACTAATGCACCTACCGCGTTTATGGACCTCATGAATAAAGTGTTTCAACCTTATCTCCATCAGTTTGTGATCGTCTTCATTGATATTTTGGTGTATTCAAAGACAAATGAAGAACTTGACATACACCTTAAAGTAATACTTCAAACACTTTGAGACAAGAAACTTTATGTTAAACTGACTAAGTGTGAGTTTTGGTTAACTGAAGTATCATTCCTTGGACATATAGTATCGGCAGAGGGGATTCGGGTAGATCCTCAGAAGAAAAAAGCTATAGTAGATTGGGAAATTCCAAATAATGTGTTAGAAGTTTGGAGTTTCTTAGGTCTTGCAGGTTATTATCGAAGGCTCCTTAAGAACTTCTTAATGATAGCTTTTCCTTTGATCAAGTTGTTAAGGAAAGATGTGTCTTTTGTTGAATGTCAAAAGAGTTTTGAGGTATTGAAGCAAATTTTGATGGAAGCTCCGATATTAGTCCAACCATAATCCAGCAAGGATTATGTGGTTTACAGTGATACATCTCATAATGTCTTGGGATGTGTATTGATGCAAGAACGTAAAGTAGTGGCATATGCATCGAGGCAATTGAAACCACACGAGAAAAACTATTTGATGCATGATTTCGAGATGGTTGCAGTAGTGTTCACTTTGAAGATATGGCGTCACTACTTATATGGTGAGCGTTGTTACATCTACACGGATCACAAAAGTTTCAAGTATCTGTTGACTCAAAAAGAGTTAAACTTGAGACAACGAAGATAGATTGAGCTTCTCAAGGATTATGATGTGGTAATTGATTTTCACCTCAGGAAAGCAAATGTGGTAGTTGATGCTCTGAGTTGGAAGAAGTTCTCAGCTTTGCGAACCTTAAATAAGAGATTGTCATTAAGTGGAGATGGTACATTATTTGTGGAGTTAAAGCTTAAGCTGACGTTACTGTATCAAATTAAAGATTTATAAGGTAAAGATGATAAGTATTTGAAAAGAATTGAGCAAGTGAAAAATGAAGAGAATAAGGATTTTGAAGTTAAGCTCGATGGCAATTTGTATTATCGTAGAAGGCTTGATATTCCAGATGATGAGGAGTTAAAGAATGACTTGTTGTCAAAAGCTCAATTATAGTCCGTTGATTATGACCCAAGCGGAAGTAAGATGTACATGGATCTTAAAAAGTCGTTATTGGTGGTTAGGAATGAAAATAAGGATCACAGAATTGTGTACAAGTGTTTGACGTGTCAGCAAGTAAAGCTGAACATTAAGTTCCTTCGGTATTTTTGCAACCAATCTCTATTCCTCAGTGAAAATGGGAGAATGTTACGATGGATTTCGTAATGGGGTTACCCTTGACTCCGAACAAAAGAGACTCAATTTGGGTGATAGTTGACCGATTGACCAAGACATCACATTTCATTCCCGTCCAAGCTTATTTCTCTATAGACAAGTATGTTGAATTATACATCAAAGAGATTGTTCGACTTCATGGTGTGCCTGCTTCGATAGTATCCGACCGAGATCCATGATTTACTTTAAGATTTTGGAAGACTTTACATGGAGCTTTAGGGACTTGATTGAACTTTAGTATAACCTTTCAACCTTAGACAGATGGACAGTCTGAGCAGACTATCAAAATCCTGGAAGATATGTTAAAGGCATGTGTTCGAGTTCAAAGAATCTTGGGAGAAGTATTTGCCTCTTTCAGAATTTGCCTACAACAATACCTATCAGTCGAGCATTAAGATGGCTCTCTATGAAGCTTTATACGGGAGAAAGTGTTATAAACCACTGAATTGTCCTGACTTGATCAAGGAAGTAAAAGAAAGTTCAAGTGATTCATCATAATCTCAAAGTGGCAACCGATAGACAGAAGTCATATGATGATTTAAAGAGAAAAGAGATTGAGTTTGAAGTTGGAGATAAAGTATTTTTGAAGGTCTCTCATTGGAAGAAAGTGTTACGTTTTGGCCGGAAATAAAACTTATCCCTAGATTCATTGGCCCATACGAAATTGATAAAAAAGTGGGACCATTGGCATATCAGTTAGCTTTGCCACCGGAAATGGAGAAGATTCATAATGTTTTTCATATTTCCATGCTTAGAAGATATCGATCTGATCCTTTTCATATCATTTCGCCGGAAGAGATTAAAATTTTACCATATTTGACTTATGAAGAAGAACTAGTGAAAATTTCAGGTCATGGAGTTAAGGAACTTAGAAACAAGAAAATTTCGTTATTCAAAGTTTTGTGGAGGAATCGCAAAGTAGAGGAAGCAACATGGGAGCGTGAGGATGATATGCGTAGACAATTTTCCCACCTCTTTGTGCAGTAAAATTTGAGGATGAATTTCTTAAGGGGAAGATGTAATATCCTAACATCGGGTCATTGACTAAAATATATGAATTTAAAATTTAGTGGTTTAATTGGAATAAGTTGAAAAGTTTAATGACTAATTTTTGGAAATTTGTGTTTAGGAATTGTTAGCAAAGATGGAATAATGGAAGGGCAAAGAGGTCTTTTAGCAGGATATGAATTTAAAATTCATATTAAAGATATTTTAGGCTTATTAAGGTTAAAAGAAAGGGAAAATAATTTTCTAGAGGTTTGGTTCATTTCTCTTCTTTTCTTTTCCCGTGACTACATTGATAAGATGAGTTTGTCTCAAGTTGATTATTCTTTTCATTTTGAGTTGGTGTTAAGGCATAGAGTGATATAGAAGCTTAAGGAAAGCTTCAAGTAGAATAAAACTAAGAGATTTGATGAATTAATGATGTATTAGAAAAAGGGGTTTTTAAGAGAATAAATGATATCTAGTTAGAAATTTGATTTTAAATGCATATTTGATTTTTTTCAAGGGTCTAATTAAGGGATTTGAAGTATTAGAAATGATTAAGAACATATTTGAAAACATTGTATGATTTTTAGTTTTAAGAATTCTATAAAGAAATTGGATGTAAGAAGGGGATTGTTGGATATATGTTGATTGGGATAAGTGTTGACAAGTTTGAGGGTATGATTGGAGCTGAAAGTTTAATATTTAGGTATAGTGTGGGTAAAATTCGAAGTTAAATAAGGTAAATATGGGTTAGGGTATCGGTACTGGAAGAACAGTAACGATACTATAAGGGTAATTTGTAGGAAATATATGAATCTGATGAACGATATTAATATTGTTTGAAGCAGTGACGATACTGATGTGGAGGTATCGATACCAAGAGGAAGGTATCGATACTGTAACTGAAATCGGAATTCCAGAATGCCAAAATGGTGTCGATACTAAAGTGGGTATCGATACCATAAGAGAGAAGTATCGATACTGTAGGAGGGGCATCGATACAATTAAGTTTGAAATTTGAAATTAGAAGTCTTTCATTCCATTTATGTAAGTGTTACTTGGTTAACTGTTAACGGATATTTAGTATTGATATGGGACATGTATATGTGTAGATTCAGATCGAAACGGTACTAAATTAATCGACATAGTACGAGATTGAAAGAAAAGAAAAGGATTTCATTTAGAACTTACGTAAGGCAAAGGTGAGTGCAACTCATTTATTTCATACTAGATATGAGGACGGCTTGTAATAAGCCAACCTCGATGTTTTTGATCGAAAACTGTTTTATTTCTTTTATGCAATATTTTATATTGTTTTATTCAGGTTATATTTCTGAAGCTCTGTTTTTATTGATATATGTATATGAATGTGAAGATGTGATATGTGAATATGTTTTATACGAAAATGTTCTACGTGAAAGTAAACTACGAGAATATACTCCATGTGAATAAGATACACTTTAAATAATGAAATGAGAAATCATTATATGGTTAAAGCCCAATGTATATGTATGAGAATTAGAGGTATAGTTGGCATGCCAAGAGTCGAGGGTTCTACGCGGTCCTTCGGGACAAATTCTACGTGGCACTTCGGTGTAATTTATATGAGTAGTGGTGAGTGCATTAGTGCACAACCTCAATGTACTCAAATACCTTGAGTTCTCAGTATTATGCATCCTAAAATAATAAAATGATACAAATTGAACAATGAGAAACCTTATATGTTTTATCATAAAATATATCCTGATTTCAGTATGAAATGTTTTATATGGATTGAATGAGAAATTGTTTTTAAATGCTTTCTTTTATACTTATAATTGCCTCACTAAGTCAACGACTTAGCGTGTGAATGTTTCACACGTAGGTTAAAAGAGATCGAAAGAGTGAAGAATAGGAAATGATAGCATACGCCGGGAAGATCAGATTGGAACCATTTGGAATAGTAGGTTTCTTATCATTTTGTAAATATTGTTGGCATGTATCACCATATTTTAAATGAAAATGCTCTGATCAGTTTTGTAAACATATTTTGTTACATTTATGTAAATTACTAAGTATTTATTTCCAATGTAAGTTTAAGTTTTCAATATTTACTTTAATTTAAGGTTTCACCACTTTAATATAAATAAAAGATTAAATTTTCAACCATTTTTCAAGAGTCAAGGATTTTGAAAAGTCAATGTGACACCTCGGATTTGTATTCAGGTCGGATACGGGTTGGGAGTGTTACATTTTTTATAAATATCATAATGTTTGTAATATTTTATTTTAAAAAATAAATTTCAATATCACCATATTGTGACACATGTCATTTAACGGGGGAAATTAATGTTGTTACTAGCTCGGGCACCTAAACGGGTAACAGTTGTAACGTTAGGCACCTAGATGAGATGAAAATTAGTTTAGGCACCTATTTGGAAAAAGTATAGTTTGGGTACTCATTTTGGTATTCAGCCCAAAAAACTAAAACTAAATGCTTGATAAAACTAAACGCTTGTGCTGCTCCTTGTGTTATACGGGAGTTTGAACCATTGGCTCGAAGGGTCACATGTGTTGTCTTTATTTATTCATTTGCAACTGCTGATGATGATAGTGTTGTCTGACGCTACATCGAGATAAACATATTTTTCATCCTTGAGTTTAGCCGAGAGATGCATCTTGGAATCCGATATCATCTCCCATTTCGAATTCGAGCCGGTGCAGAAGATGTCTTGTTTGATCGATATCCCGGATTCACCAGCTTGTAAACATAAATGTGATCTTGTTGCTAGTAAAGTCTTACGGGGGAATAACTCCAACGGTCGGACTCGGTGCACAGACCTAACCGTAACCTGTGGGCGAATGATTTCCTTGTGATTCAGAGCCCCGTTAAGGGGTGGAAGATAACTTTGTGTGGTTTGACTTTTGACAGACCTGGACCTGCATATGTCATTACGGAATAACAAAAGATTTACACCAAATTTTCGGTTGACATCATCAATCTCGAATAAAAAGGAATTAATGTACGTCGACTTACCTCGAAAAGGAGCTTGGAGAGCTGAAATTCTTTGTATGAAGCTCAAATTTCTGGGTTACACTAGTCTGAATAATTTTAACATCATTTACCTTCTTGAGTTTTAGCCCCTTATTATTACTTTTATGTGAAGATTTTTAAGAAACCCCTTTCAAGTTTATCGCCTTTAGAATTCATATACGGGGAGCATGCATCTTTAAAAATAAAAATATACGGTATGGGGATTTTTTTAATTCTATTTTTCCTTATCTAATTTTTTAAGTTTTATTTGAGGCGGTGGCTTAAGTTTCGACATTTCTTTTGTTTTTATTTTATTTTTTCTTGTTTAATTTTATTTTATTTTAGATCAAATAAATATTCTCCTGTTTTGAGTTCTTTATATATATTTTTGAAGCGTTTATTTCTGTCTATTGTTATGAAATATTTATTCCTTTGTTTTTATAGCATTGTTTTCTCTATTGTTATAATAATTTCACGATTAATGTTGTTTTTATCACGACGTATCTCATGATCAAGAAAGATCGATGATCTTTTATAGTTTGATCCTTTTTTGTGGTACTTTATTGATGCATTCAGAATCGTTCGCGGAACAATATGTCAGATTGGTTCTTTCAATCTACATGCCTACATCAATATTATGTCTATGTTCAACCAGAGACAAGGAGATTATTGTAGTTGTTAGGTTTTTACGGGAGATGAAACATATATTCAAAGAAAGGTTTTTGGTTTTATTTTTCTTCTGCCCTTTGAGTTTCTATGTTGAAATTTTGTTTCCTTTGTTGTACCTAACCTTCTTATTCAATGAAAATATGAATTTATTTATAAAAAAAGGATAAGTTACATTAGATATCACTGAACTTCAAGCATTGTATCGTTATACCATTGAACTTTCAATTTTTTCAGTTATAATACTGAAATTTGATTTTTGTTTTATTTATACCATTAAATCATTGAATTGTTAATGGCACGGTGACATAATTGATGATAGTCGTCGTGACTATCACACCAAAGTAACATCATTTTGGTCCGGTTATTTTGATGTCGAAAACAAAGCCATTTTGTAGAAGGAAAGTTTCTTAAATTAAGCATTTGGGAGATTCAAACTCTAACTCTTTGGATACTTTGATGTACTTTTTTTTTAATCTAGGGTAAGTATAAGGTATATATTTCAAATATAACTCTCAACCACTTGACCTCTAACGCTCATACCCCTGACATTTTGCGTGCTCAAACCCTGGACCTCAAAGAATAAATGTCGAGACGTTCCTTTTAAAAATCTGGTGTCGATTTAAAAATCAAGATTTTGTAAAAACATTTTCCTCAAATAATTTGGGACTCGAGTTTAAAAAAAATAAAATCGGTTCGTGGAGTTACCACCAATATTTGATTAAGGCGCGTGATTGGGCACCCAAAAACATATTTGTCATTTTAATAAAATATTAATTTTAATTAAAACAATAATTTTACGGTATGCGTTACAAAAAATTTTGAGTTCGGGAGTCAGTTATGCGTGGGGAAGGATTAGCACCCTCACAACGCCCTAAATCGGTACCTAATTAATTAATTAGTTCTCCTTGCAATAAAACTTATACGTTCAAATATAATTTATTTTGAGGTCCCTTTTAAACACATACAAAATAAGACAAAAATTAAAAAACATACATCAAACAAATACGATTAATTAATTATTTTACCAATCTTTAATGAAATAATGATATTCAATTATGTAAAAACATCGAGACTAGACCTTAGATCCGATCTAACAGTATTTTCTCAGTAAATTTAATTAAAAGAACATAATTTTTTTCTCAATCCCAAATTTTAAATGAAATCCATTTTATTTGTTTCGCTTGATAGGATATCTTTTTATTTTAAGCTATTGGAAGTGACCTCTTAGTCGTTAAGACAATCACTTACGATGAACTTAAAATAAAAAAGTATTACCTTTAATCCATTATTTGATTCGAATCCAAATAATGCTTATAAGGATATCATGCTAATTAAATAAAAGAATATTTATACCTATATGTACGAACAAATATATTTACACAGCACTTATTAAAAAAAGAAAGAAGTAAAGACATAAATGAATGATATATATGTATATGTATATTGACATAACTAATAGTTTTGTTTAATATGGAAACGTGCAAAAGGGCCTATATTTAATCTGCGCATGTATGGAAACATAATAATAAAAGGAAAAGAAAAATAACAGGAAAAATTAGTAAAAACATTAATGCATATATGAACGTCTATTCTAAAAAGAAAACTACAATTAATACCTGCTTCAAATCAAAATAACGTAGAAACCAAGGGACACGCTAGTTAGGGACTAAAATGAAACGTGTAAAATTTAGATACCAAAATAGGAAACACGTAAAACTATAAGGACCAATCATGTAAATAACCCTATCATAACATAGTAATTAGAGCAGTGATGAAAATGCAAACATGGAAAAATATATGGACTGAAATTATAATTAATCCTATCACAAAAGCATAATAGTGACTAAAATGGATGCGTAATAAAAGTTGAAACTCAAAATAAAAGAAACAATATTTGTATTTAGTGATTGAAATGAAGGGATACAAACATTGGATGGCCCCCGGTGCGATTTACCCATGCTCTAAAATCAGAAATTCCCTTCACCTAAAACGACGTCGTTTTGAAGTAAATATAAATGCTCTTTTCATTTTCATTTCATTCTTTCTATATATTTTTTAAAAAAACTCTCATCACTGTCTTCTTTCTTTGAACCCAACGAGAGGGTTCTCGTCGACCACCGCCGACCACCATTTTATCGACGTCAAAAAAGTAAAAGAGAACCACCGATCGAAGCCAATTCACGCCCTGGGTGTGGTTTTGAGATCCGATTGGACTATAAGTTCCCCAGACGTCGTATATCTACAAAAGACTCTTCAGTTTTTATGTTTTCTAGTGATCCCTCTCCTCCCCGTCGAAGAGGAAGATAAGCTTCCTCTATTTCTCGTTCCTTTTTTTGTGTTTTTCTTCTCTGTTTTTTTTAATGTCCACTGCTCCCTTTTTTATTTTTTTTTCTTGACGGGGTTCTCTCTCTTTGTGTTTTCTCCTATGCCTGAATGGTCTCTCCCTTTTAAATCTGTTGCTTGATGATTTAAAATGGTGGATGTGATGGTTTGGTGGAGCTATGGTGATAGAGGGAAGGGGATGAACAGGGGGTTTGTGCATGAAATCCAGGATTAGGTTGATTTATTTTATTTTTTTCATTTTTTGATTGATTTGGTTTGGTGATGATTTTTTGAATAGGGGATTCGATCTGGCGAGGGGGCTTCGGCAACGATGGCGTGCCAGGCAATGGCGTGCTACATCGATGGCTTTTTTTATTGATAGTGGCGGCGGCAATCATTGCTGGCAGTGGTTGGGGTTTTAAAAACCCTAATAACTTTGGGTTGTTGCTTGGACCTGTTGTGTTGGGCTTCGGGTCTTGGGTTTGGTGCTTGTTGAGCTTGATGAGTTGTAACATTGGGCCTGTAATTTGTAAAATAACAAAATAATTAATATTAGTATAATTATAATAATAATAAAAATGATTTCAACCCGGACAAAAACTGTTGTCTATAATAAAAACAATTCATTTACCACCAATGACCTCTAGCATGTCATCATCCATAATAGACCAATACGTCAACATTTTAAACCATTATGTCAACATCATAAACCGCCACACCAATATCGTAACGATCAATATTCAATTATGTTAAAAAAATTTTCAAATTTAAAGACCACGTTAAATGGAAGAAAAGCAAAGGTCATATTAATTTTTCTAGAAACAATTGACAGCTTAAGGTATTTTATATCTTTTTATTTTGAGTGTATGTTATATTTTATGTTATATTCTAGGATAAACTATGCATTTAGTATTTAAACTATTAATTTTAATATGTTTTAGTATTTAAACTTTCAACTTGTTTAAAACTATATATAATGTTTAGTTTTTGTTTCAATTTAGTACCTCACCGTTAAAAACATAACGTGTTTAGTACATAAACCATCGTTTTGATCTGTTTTAGTACCTAAATTTAAAAAAAACAAAAAAAAAACTTAACGTTAAATTCTTAATATGGTACTAAAATGAAACAATAACTAAATGTTAAGTATGATTTTAAAAACATAAAAGTTTAGATACTGAAACATATCAAAATTAATAGTTTAAGTACTAAACTCATAATTTACGCTATATTTTAAGTATTTGAGGTGTATGAGTTACGACCAATCCTGTCCAGCGTACGGTAATTTGTCAGTTACGGTTGAGTAAGGCATAACTATTGCCACCTCAATTCTGCTGTAAAACCATCTATTTTATTATATTACGTCTCCAACAATATTCCACTAAGCGCAACTGAATCTCACTTCTAAACACTCCTAAAATACCCTTCATCTGACCAATCACACCCCCCGTGATATCCACTCGCTAATACCGAGATTGTTAAATAGTCAACCATCTATTTCTTCCGAATGAGGAACATATTACACCCAATTGATCAGAATTCGAACAGAAACTGCAAGTAAAACATCCACTCCATAATTTTCATCATCACCTTCTCTAACGGCTCAGATTTCTCTCCAGATACTAACACTACGAGCAACTTTTATCATCATCGTCCGCCCACCGAGATCTAAAAGTCCAACTTGGACTCCTTTCCTTTATTTTCACTGTGATAATGTTCTCATATATAACAAAAAATGGGAACTGTGAAAAATTTAATAAAACTGAAGAATGATAAAGGATAAAAAGAAATTATGATTACCAATATTTTAAAGTGACGAGTCAAAATGTGAAAGTAAACGAGGGTATCATTATTCTTTTTTAAAAAAATTAATCATTTACTTATCTATTTGTATATATTATTTACGAGGAGGAGAAAGAAAAGACGGGCTGAGATCTTTGGCCTCCTTTCATCTCTCTTTGATAATTGACTAAAAAGCTCTTTGTTTTTTTAAGCTTGGGATCTTTGCTTGTGTTTCTCTTTGAATTTCCATATGGGTTTGTGGGAAGCCTTTCTCAATTGGCTTCGAAGGTATGGTATTTTCTTTTTGGTTTCTTGCAATGTCACTCTTTTTGTCTCTCCAGGATTCTGAATTACGATTTAGATGGAGTTGGGTTTATGTCTTCAAGTTAAAACTTCATTCCTTTCTATACTTTTGACTTTGTGTTTGATATTGGGCTCCAGCTTTTGCTTGATACTGCTGTCAAGTTTCTTCTTCAAGGGTTAAAAATGTTACATATTGATTTTAAATTCAGGAACAAAATATTCCAATATCTTAGTCATTGCAATTTTAATGAGCGAATGGTCTTATTTTGTTTTGTTTCTGCTTTAAGGTGGTGTAGATTTATGATCATATCACCTTGCAGATATGTAGACCTTTGTTAAAAATTACATGATTTCTGTGATGAAATTCAATCATAGCCTTAGAGGAAGTAGTATTCCTTATTGTTGTGAAGTGAATGCACTAACTTCACAGTATTATGTCTTTCACTGGCTTCTGCATGTTATAGTTAGTTACATAATCTTCAAAGTTGATTTTATGTCCCTATATCTTTGGGATTCTAGTTTCAGTTGAAAATGCTGTTTCGATTTTACAAGGCTTAAGGAATGGTCTTTGTTTATCGAGTGCTTTTTATCCGATGGGAAGCTTTTCTTTTTATCAAAACTGGAGTCCACATACTTTTCAGACGGTGTCATTCATATCATTGGAGCAATCTTAAACGAATGGTACGAAATTCGATCTTCGTAGTATCGATGTTCACTTTTCATATATGTTGTTTTGCAGCCTGTTTTTCAAGCAGGAATGGAGCTATCTTTGATAGGACTTCAGAATGCTGGAAAAACCCCATTAGTATAAATGTTATCGCAGTTAAGTAAAAATGCTGTCGCAGCTTAAAAAGGGTCCATTGCCAGTGATCTAGCACATGCTTTTATCTTGTTCTGTGAATTAACTTTAAGTTGGTTGTTTTTCTTATTCCCCCAGACTGGTGGATATAGTGAAGATATGATACCTACGGTGAGTCATAAGTGGATTTGTATTAATTTGTGAACTCACTGCAATGCCTTTTTTAGTCCTTTTTCTTTCAGCGAACGTAATGGCTTCTTTTCAGGTTGGGTTCAACATGAGGATAGTGACAAAAGGAAATGTTACGATTAAGTTATGGGATCTTAGAGGCCAACCTAGGTTTCGTAGCATGTGGGAACGATACTGTCGTGCAGTTTCTGCAATTGTGTGAGAGGCTACTTGTTCATTTTCGTACTGTTTTTTTGCTTTAACAAGTTATGGGATCTGTTTTTTCTTGCAGTTATATGCATTGGTTTGTATATGTATTAGAATAAACATGGTTCTGTTGCAGTTATGTGGTGGATGCTGCTGATCCTGATAACCCGAGCATCTCAAAAAGTGAGCTTCATGATTTGTTGAGCAAATCGTCACTTAGTGGTGTAGACACTCGTTTTTATCCGGGTCTACAAAAATATTATTTATATTATTATTAGAGAAAATAATCTCAGTGACCGAAAATGTCTTATAATATACGATTTTAACCAACTTTGTTTGGATTTGCCAAAATGATCAATAAATTCGCAACGCGAACTCCAATTTCGTAACTCAGTTTCCAATTTCGTAACGTGAATAGTAAAATCGTAACGTGAATAGTAAAATTGCAACGCGAATTGGAAAATCGCAACGCGAATTGGAAAATCGCAACGCGAATTGGAAAATCGCAACGCGAATTTAGAAAATCGCAAAATCGCGTTGCGAATTTCAAATGGTAACTCTCTGCTTCTAGACTGGGATTTTAAGTAGAAAATAAAACTTATCCACATGTGTACAGGAATTAGCTTTTTCTTAATATAATTCAAAATTTAATTTTTTAAATGTATTTCATTAGTCTGAGTTAAGGATTCTTTCAAATTTCAAACTTTAATTAGTTGAATTTAAAATAATTTGTAATGAAGATTGACAAATGAAATAGATTTGTTGTTCATTTACATATAAATTTTTTTACGTGTACAAATATTTTTTATAAAAGTTATTTATGTATTTTTCCAACAAATTATTATAGATGGATGATAAGAAATAATTTACATATAGATTCGTTGCGATTTTACTATTCACGTTGCAATTTTACTATTCACATTGCGATTTTTACTATTCACGTTGCGAATTTGACTTTCGCGTTGCGAATTTGACTCTTGTGTTGCGAATTTGACTATCGTATTGCGAATTTGACTATCGCGTTGTGAATTTGACTTCTGTGTTGCGATTTATAGGAATCAGGTTTTTCTTAATATAATTCAAAATTTAATTTTTTAAATGTATTTCATTAGTCTGAGTTAAGGATTCTTTCAAATTTCAAACTTTAATTAATTGAATTTAGAATAATTTGTAATGAAGATTGACAAATGAAATAGAGTTGTTGTTCATTTACATATAAATTTTTTCACGTGTACAAATACTTTTTATAAAAATTATTTATGTACTTTTCTAACAAATTATTATAGATGGATGATAAGAGATAATTTATATATAGATTCGTTGCGATTTTACTATTCACGTTGCGAATTTGACTTTCGCGTTGCAAATTTGACTTTTGTGTTGCGAATTTGACTATCGCGTTGCGAATTTGACTTCTGTGTTGCGATTTACAGATTTTGCGAATTTGGAAAACGCAATGCGATTTACATATTCGTGTTGCGAAATTGGAAACTGGGTTGCGAAATTGGAGTTTGCGTTGCGAATTTGTTGGTCATTTTGGCAAATCCAAAAAAAATTGGTTAAAATCGTATATTATAAGGCATTTTCGGTCACTGATGTTATTTTCTCTTATTATTATTATTATTATGGTAATTTAATTAATTACATTTTTTGTGCAGGCCTTGAAGCCCAAAATTACAATTGCCCACTAGTAGCCCAGGTTACAAGCCCAAACAACCTACTCGAGGCCCAAAACAGACAATCCATAACTCTCAGGCAACCCAACAATCCAGACCATACCTGTGAACCCAAGCCGACCCGACCCAACCAGCCCACCAACCGACCCAGACCTGCTAGAGTTTCATCTTCTCTACCCCAGCATCGCACCATCAGGACCTTCTGATTTGGACCCATCCAACGGTCCAGATCAACGGTCATTTAGGGTATGAAACCCTAAGCCTAGCTCAGCCACCGCCGCTCAAGCCGAGGCTCTCCCTCGCCAACCGATTCTGACACCGCCATCGATAAATCTGACCGAACAATGACAACATATCAATCAACAGTAAATTGGCAAGGAAATCAGAGAAGAAAAATAAATAAAAAACAGTACTATCTCAAGGCAATCTTGTTATGTTAATAAATGGAGATAGGATATCATTATCCTATCTCCTCGGCAGCAAGGATAAGAAGACATGCAATCAAAGAAAGAAAGGAAAGAAAAGAGAGAGTCAGAAGGGGCTTACCTCGGTCGAACTCCAATGAAAGCCACAAGTCGTCAGAGCCAAAGAAACCGAAGAGTTTATTCCTAGATCTATGGCGTTTGAGCCATTTTTAGGCCAAACTAGGTCGGACCCGAATCCATGGTGAGAAGACACTTCGATTAACGTTTTCCTCTCTTTTCTCCGACGGCCAGCGCCGATCAATGACGGCTGGTGCGGTGGTTCCTCATCGGTTCCTGAGAGCTCTCTGAAGCTCTATCTCCCATTCTCTCTCTCTCATGAAAAGATGAGAAATGAAGCAAATAAGCAAAGAAAGCCCGGTCTTTGGGCTTAAATACCAAGAGCAAAACGACATCATTTTAGGGGAGGATCTTCTGCGTGTTGTCAGCGTGTGGGGTAATTCCAATATAGGTCCCTACTATTTTGTTATCTTTTGATTTGGTCATTAAATGAAAAATATTATTTTGTTTCAGGCATGTATCTTTTAATACTTTTATTTAAGTCACTGATCCTGTGTTATGTTATCCTCTTTAATGTCTTAATCTGGTCATGAAATTTGTTATTCTTTCGTTTTAGTCATTATATATTATTAATGCATTTTGGTATTATTAATTATTGACCCTTTCAGATTTTTTGTTTAATTTATTTTAGTCCTTAGTTACTTTTGGGTTATTCTCATTTTCAGTCCATGTTGTTTGTTATTTTTTATTGAGATTCTGGTTAGTATTGTAATTACTGTTTTAGTCATTTTAAATTTCTTTTTTTGTTGTTTTAGTCCTTTGAGTATTAGTTTTTATTATTTTAATCCTTTAACTTTCTGTTTTAGCTATTTTAGTCCTTTAAGTTTCTATATATGCTATTTTGGTCCTTTAACTTTATGTATTTATTGTTTAGCCTTTTAAATTTCTGTTAATTATATTTTAGTCCCTTAAATACTTATTTTGGTATTTTATTTTGGGTTTGTAATGTTTGTTGTTTTTTATTTTAGCCCTTTATGATATCAAGTATGGTTAATTTATATCTTAAATATATCATATTTGTATACATATCTATTTTAGTCCAAATTTTGTAACGTTGTTTTATCTATCGTTATAATTACATGTATGTATGTATATAAATTATGTAATTGTTATTAGCATTCTTTGTACGAAAATTTTTATTTCTCTTTTGTTTTATTACTTGCATAGTTCGATAATTATTAATGCCCTTTGTTATAAATCATCATTGTTTCATAAAATATGTAAATGGAAAATTTTATTGTGAGGGAAATCTACGCAGACATCTCTCGACTACAACGGAATGTGTCTTTTTGAGGATTTTTTGCATAAATATTATTTTATAATTGATAATTTTATTTTTTCCATGTTTATTTATTTCGAGTATTTTTCACTGCTTTTCACTTTTATTTTGTTTTATTTTATTTTATCTTTGCAAAATTTGCGAAATAACATTTTTGTGAGGGGAATCTATGGGAAAGTCTCCTAACTGCAAAGGAAGTGCTTTCTCGAAGATTGTTCACACAAAAGGTCATTAATTATCTGAAATTTGACACTTTTCTGAATAAATTCGAATAAATAGAAGGATCGTAATTTAAATATGTTTTCAACTTTGAAATTCTCAATATTTAAACAACATATAATCGTTTAGGTACCAAAATTTGGGCGTTGTGGGGATGTTAACCCTTCCCCACACGTAACCGACTCTCGAACTCTTAAAAACGAATATTTGGTAAAAATGCATACCATTTTTTGACGTTTAAGGTTTCCAACCTACCTAACTTAATGGTTGGTGGGGACTCAAAAATCAAATTGTTTTCAAAACTGAATTTCATCGCCTTCCCCGAAACTAATATTTTAAGTCTAACGGATCCCCCATGGAAACATTATGACAGCTTGACGACTCTGCTGGGGACTTCGAAAGTCAGGCCATGAACGATTATATGTTATTTTGTATTTGGGAATTACAAACTTAAATTGTATTTAATTTACGATCCTTTTATTTATTTTGAGTTTCAACATATTATGCATTATTTTATTTTTAACTAATTGATTTTTGATTTAAGTGGTTTTCATATTCGAACAGATTTTTAGAAATTGTGAGAGTATTGTTTTTGTCATGTTTTAAAGGTTTGTGAGTTTCTCCTCACACAAAATGTTCATATACATACCATAAGCTCACTTACGAGCTTTGTTCCTTTTTAAGTTGAAGTGAAAGCTTAGCCTACGTGAGATAATTTGTTTCTCTGTATGGGGTTTAACTAGTAACATTTGGGGTTCATATACCTTTTATCTACATGAGATAAATGATTTCTTCACATGGACATAAGGGAATGTATCCTCTCGAATTGAAGTCGATCTGCACAAGCCTGTAATGGGCTAGGGTTGAGGGTTTGACAACCTAAGAAGGCACAACATGGAAAATTCGAGTATTTTTTTCTTATAACCCAACACAGCATATAATGAGCCCTAGTAACCCACCCCGATAAAATTCATGCCAAACCTCTGTCCGTTAGTAGGTACCCAAATTAAGTATACACAAAGGAGGAGTGTTTATGAACCTTTCATTTTGCTTTAAATTTTGTTGATCAAAAGCATGCGAACTAGATACCATGCGATTAGGATCATTTCATTGAAAACAATTATTTTGGGTAGGATCACTATCTAATAAAGGCATGCCCGGGTAGATTTCATGATTGGGTAGGTGTTATATTTATCTGTAGATAACATCTTTTAACTCCATTGATTATCTTGTCGATATTAATTCATTTTTCTCTTTTGTTTGTGTTACTAACTTATTTCTTTTCTTTTATTTGTGTCATTTTTCATCTTTCTTTACATAGCATTTCAGAGTATCATCACTTTTGCATCTGCATTTGCATATTCGCATTCTGCATGATCATCATAAATAAAAGAAATGTGTTGATTAACCAAGTAATCATCAGGGTAGAAGAACGATCATTAAATGGAAAAGAGTTTTCATAACAAGGAAGAACTCGATCCGACTGTCCGAGCTTGGCTTGAAGAAACGCAAAGGGCAAAAAGAGATAGTTTTTCTGGGGATTACGTATCACAGATGACCACAGATGTCAATTTCAAGCAGAATGATCTACAAGAGCTGATAGAGATTTGATAAGTTGGAGAGTAGTTACCAAGGAAAAACTTTGCTTAAAGCTTTGGTCTGACATTGAAATCCTGCACTGGCTGTCTTGGCAGAGACTTTTTGATCCTTAAATAACTGCCGTAGATTGGAGGGAAGTCGATTCAGAGGATGTTCTCAACTACTCACCATCTCGATTTGGAGTCATTTCTAGAAAGAAAAGAAAGTTGTTGGGATCATGACTGAGATCATGGAGCTAAATAAAAGGGTCAAACCACATTCATAGATTGATCTCTCTTATAAAGATGACAACTCTTTTGCAGGAATGAAACTCTTTCTAAGAATGGTTACTTTTGGAAATCGATGCCTTTTGTATTTGCATTCTGCATGACATTCACTTAAGCATTTTCACATGTATCATTCATAAAAACATGGAATTAATTCATGGAGGATTCGATAGAAGTGATCCTGAT
The DNA here is from genome assembly GCF_006381635.1 of Hibiscus syriacus. Lineage (NCBI taxonomy): Eukaryota > Viridiplantae > Streptophyta > Magnoliopsida > Malvales > Malvaceae > Hibiscus > Hibiscus syriacus. The sequence continues at coordinate 2,423,717 of NW_024062608.1, forward strand.
CACGTGACACGACATGGAGAATAGAAGCAAGATTCGAACAAGTAAAAGAAGAAGTTGAAATCAGTATGATGGAAGCTACTTTGCTGTTTGTATGACTGAGCCTTCCAAGACTATCTGAGAAAAGAGTCCACATACCTTAAGGTTTATGATGTTGAATCCGTTTTCAGTTAACATATAGGAAGCTCTAGACATTCCGCTGAGAACTGTAAGGCATTGAAGCGCAAGATCCATAACCTGATGGATTAAGGGGCATGGACAATCGAATAAGGATGCGGGCATTATACCTACCATTTACTTTGAGATCATTGTTTTGTTTGAACTCATTTTTGTTCTATCTTTCATATTTGCTTAACCGTTTAATGATTGAAATTATGCTACCTTCTAAGGTTGAACAATTGAACGAGTTTTAATCTTTAGTTCTTTGAATATCAAATGAATTTCAGATTCTCTTAATTCTTCAAGAATTGTGGATTTTTTTACTTATGGCAAGATTAGACCTTTCTTATAACCAAAAATAAAATCTCTCAATTCTTTACCCGAAATAATTCACGGTCATTACCAAAAAACCAAATTTTGACATTACCTTTCCTTGAGACTTTGAAACATTACTTTTATCTTTTTGAGACACAAAAGTCATACACTTACTTTTCTTTGAGCCAATAAAGTCACATCATCGTCTTCTTAGACGCAATCCCGACATTTTTCTACTAATAAAACTTGTAGACATTGAGTACAAGATGTTCACCTAACCGTAAAACTTCCTACAAGAAAACCATATGGGGCATCTCAAAGAAATTTTCTAAAGTTGATCTTGTACAATTGAGGCATACTAAGAGCAAGAAGCAAAAAAAAAAGAAAAGAGAATTAGTTTGAAATAATTCTATCATGCATTAATTACATTGTTTTCAAGTGAATAAAAATTAACCCTGAAAATCTATCCCCCTGGGATACCTCTTCTGCAAAGTCTTTTGTGTATGAAATGATGAACGACATTCTTTCTTTATTTCCTCACAAAAGAAGAAAATTTATCCCTTGTGTCCCCTTTAAGCCTAAATTATGTTTTCTCCTGATTCAACCCTAACCATTGATCACCCTCCACACTAGGGGGCAAGGTGGAGAAAATCTGCTTGCATGAGTGAAGACCATCAATCCAGATGAGATACTGAAAGGTAAACCAAATGCTAAGTGCGAAGATTCAATCAAATCAAAGAAAAAGAAACAAAGAGAAAAGAAAAAAGAGAAAAGAAACAAAAAAATAAAAGAAAAACGAACAAAAGAAATGGAAAAAAAGATGAGAAGAACATGCAAAGATTCATTCGAGTCAAATGACGCATCAAACTTCAAACCATGAGATTGATCAAGCACAATCATTCCAGAATCACTTCACTCAAAGATCATCGAACATAAAAAACACCTACGAGCATATCCATATTGAGCAAGACAAGATTGAAGGCATCAGAATGAATTGATCCTTGATTCAATTACCCTTAAACACTTATTTGGGCCTTTATCCTTTCTTTTATAACCATGAACAATGGCCTACATTATGTGCCTTAAAAGTCCTTTCTAATCATACATGGATTTCTAAACATAAGACTATCTTCATATTTCATCCAGCCCATCAGGATTAATCTTTTATTTACTGAAAGGTTTCTAAAATCTTAATGCATCATAAAAATAACAAAGGGGGGTTCAAGACGTAAATTCTGAATAACGTCCTGAAACCAAAGGAGGATTCGAGTTGAAAACCTGAAAAAGATGCTCGATTATAAAGATTGTACAGCTGTTGCATAGGAAGCGATCGCACAAATCCCTTTATAAGGTATCGCACAACCCGAATGAGATCATGAGAGCTGGGAGTCGGAGAACACTTTCAATAGATGAGTACAGAAGCTATTCCATTAGATCAGTGAATATCAAATAAATGAGAACATTACCTTTGACAAAAAATAACAACCCGAGACATTTTTATCCTTTCCTTACTTAACCATACCTCAAATATAGCAATAATCTTAACATTTTTCAAATAGTTATAATTTATTGAAAGATTAATAGAGTAATTAATTCTTTGATATCCAATGAGCTCTTGTTTTATGATTTGTCAATTGTGAAACCTAGAAAGAGGTAATATTTTCAAATCTTTGATTAAACATTTTTCAAAACTCTTTTAATTGCTATTTTAGACTTTTTGAAAATACAAGAAGAAAAAAAACATCAAACAAGACAATCTCTCTGGAGTGGATCTTGGTAGTTGACATGTGGCTCTCAGACACGAAGCTCATGTTTAGAATCAGTGCTGAAGCAAGAAACGATGAATGATGGGGCATATTTGGAAATTCAACATCAAATATTAGGGCATCTTTAGGGATTAAACATCCTGATGTTAACTATCAGATCTTCTGAAGGCATTTCCTCCACCAGCAGGAACAAGCAGACTATCAGTATCCTTTGATGTTGTTTCTCTTAAAACAAAATGTTGTCTCGCTTAAGACAGATTTCTCTCAAAACAAATTTCGTGTCACTTGAGACAGTTTTCCTCAAAACCCCAAATTTGGAAATTGTTTCACTTGACACATAAATCATCTTTGAGTCGTTTCTCTTGAAACAAAAGTCTTGGAGTCTATTTTTTTAAACAAGTTGTATATCTTGAGACAGTTTCTTTTGAAAAAAATCTTTGAGTTTGCTTTTCTGGAAACAAAGTTTTATCTCTCTTGAGACATTTTCTTTTGAAGGAAAATCTTTGAGTATGTTTTTCTTGAAACAAAAGTCTTTAAGTTTGTTTCTCTTGAAACAAACATCTTTAAGATCATTTCCTTTAAAACGAATTATGTCTCCCTTGAGACAATTTCTTTTAAAACATCATCTTTGAGTCGGTTTCCCTTGAAACCATTATCCCTAAAGATGGCATATCGTCCTCATCACGTAGGAACCGTGTCATCCCCCGACCAGACCTCCTCATCACGTAGGAGTCGTGTCACCCCTGATAACGAGTCGTCCTCATCACGTAGGAACCATGTTATCATCACTAAAGATAGCATATCGTCCTCATTGCGTAGGAACTGTGTCATCCACCGACCATATCTCCTCATCATGTAGCAGTTGTGTCACCCTTAGACGACTAGACCTCTTCATCACATATGAGCCGTATCGTCCCCCAACCACAATCACTATCAAATTTCAAAACAAAAAAAGAACCAGACAAAAACTTATTGTTTTTTTCATTTTTTTTTCCTATTCTTTTTAACACAAGAATGTGCAAAGAGGGGTAGTTATAGACACTTATTTTTATCCGGGTCTAAAAAATATTATTATTATTATTATTATTATTATTATTATTATTATTATATTAATTACATTTTGTGCATGCCTAGAAGCCTAAAATTACAATAGCCCACCATGAGCCTAGGTTACAAGCCCAAACAACCTACCCGAGGCCCAAAATAGACAACTCAGGCAACCCAAAAATCCAGACCATACCCGTGGACCTGAACCGACCCAAAGAAGACTCGACTCAACCGACCTAGACCCGCTAGGGTTTCATCTTCTCTGCCCCAGCGCCGCACCATCAGGACCGTCTGATTTAGACCCATCCAACGATCTAGATCAATGGTTATTTAGGGTATAAAACCCTAAGCCTAGCTCAACCATCGCCGCTCAAGCCAAGGCTCTCCCTTGCCAACTGATTCTGACGCTGCCGTCGATAAATTTGACCGAACAGTGACAACATATCAATCAACAGTAAATTGGCAGGGAAATCAGAGAAGAAAAATAAAAAAACAACATTATCCCAAAGCAATCTTACTATGTCAATCAAAGCCACGGTCGAACTCTGATGAAAGCCACGGGTCGCCGGAACTGAAGAAACCGAAGGGTTTCTTCGTAGATCTATGGCGTTTGAGCCATTTTAGGCCAAACTAGGCTCGGACCCTCATCCATGGAGAAAAAATGCTTCTATTGACGTCTTCATCTCTTTTCTCCGACATCGACGGACGACGGCCGACGCCGATCAGTGGCGGTCGGTGCGATGGTTCCTCGTCGGTTCCTGAGAGCTCTCTGGAGCTCTCTCCCTCCCATTCTCTCTCTCTCTCTCTCATGAAAAGATGAGAAATGAAGCAAATGAGCAAAGAAAGACCGATCTTTGGGCTTAAATACCAATAGCAAAACGACATCATTTTAGGGAAGGACCTTCTACGTGTTTTCAGCGTGTAGGGTAATTACAATATATGTCCATACTGCTTTGTAATCTTTTGATTTGGTCATTAAATGAAAAATTATTCTATTTCAGGCATGTATCTTTTAATACTTCCATTAAGTCATTGATCATGTGTTATGTTATTCTCTTTAATGTTCGAATTTGGTCATGGAATTTGTTATTCTTTCGTTTTAGTCATTATATATTATTAATGCATTTTGGTATTATTATATATTGGCCCTTCAAATCTTTTGTTTAATTTATTTTAGTCTTTAGTTACTTTTGGGTTATTTTCGTTTTCAGTCCTTGTTGTTTGTTATTTTTATTGAGATTCTGGTTGGTGTTGTAATTACTGTTTAGTCATTTTAAATTTCTGTTTTTACTGTTTTAGCCCTTTGAGTATCTATTTTTGTTATTTTAATCCTTTAACTTTCTATTTTATCTATTTTAGTCCTTTAAGTTTCTATATTTGCTATTTTGGTCCTTTAACTTTTTGTATTTATTGTTTAGCCTTTTAAATTTATGTTAATTATATTTAGTCCCTTAAATACTTATTTGGTATTTTGTTTTGGGGTTTGTAATTTTTTTTAATTTTAGTCCCTTATGTTATCAAGTATGGTTAATTTGTATCTTAAATATATCATATTTGTATACATATCTATTTTAGTCCAAATTTTGTAACTTTGTGTTTTATCTAGCGTTATAATTTCTTGTATGTATGTATATAAATTATGTAATTGTTATTACCATTCTTTGTATGAAATTTTTTATTTCTCTTTTGTTTTATTATTTGCATAGTTCGATAATTATTAACGCCCTTTGTTATAACTCATCATTGTTTCATAAAATAGTAAATGGAAAATTTTATTGTGAGAGAAATCTATGCAGACATCTCCTGACTACAAGGGAATGTGTCTTTTTGAGGATTTTTCGCATGATGTTGTTTATATTCGATAATTTTATTTGTTACACGTTTATTTATTTGAGTATTTTCACCGCTTTTCACTTTTATTTTATTTTATTTATTTTCTTTACGAAATTTTTGAAATATCGTTTTTTTGAGGGGAATTTATGGGAAGGTCTTCTAACTGCAAAGGAAGTGCTTTCTTGAAGATTGTTCACACAAAAGGGCATTAATTATCCGAAAATTGACACTTTTTGAATAAATTCGAATAAATAGAAGGATCGTAATTTAAATATGTTTTCAACTTTGTAATTTCCAATATTTAAACAACATATAATCGTTTAGGTACCAAAATTTGGGCGTTGTGGGGTGTTAACCCTTCTCCACACGTAACCGACTCCCGAACTCTTAAAAACGAATCTTTGGTAAAACGCATACCAGTTTTTGACGTTTAAGGTTTCCAATCTACCTAATTTAATGGTTGGTGGTAACTCAAAAATCAAATTGTTTTCAAAATTGAATTTCATCGTCTTCCCTGAAACTAATTTTTAAGTCTAACGGATCCCCGTGAAAATGTTATGACAAGTGACATCCTCTTCTGGCGCTAGGCAACAAAATCGACAAGCCAGGAGCTCCGTCTAAACAGGTTTTGACTGAAAAAATGTAAGAGAGACATTCATTTGATTTAGATACAGTATTTCTACTTTGCGTAAAATGTAAAAACTTTCTGGAATATTCTTGTGCAGGGGACTCAAGTCAATTACTGATAGAGAAGTTTGCTGCTTCATGATATCTGCAAGAACTCAACCAACATTGACTCAGTTATTGATGGCTTGTAAAGCATTCGAAATTCAAGTGCTGAAAAAAGGGTTTTCTGTGTTTAATCTTTTAGTGATGAAAGTGTTTATAATTTGGAGATCAAATTTGTGTTTGAGAATTTCAGGTTTAACTTGATATTGTTTAATTACTGTTTTCTCGTCGTATACTGTACATTGGATCATCACATTTGTAATTCAAGTAATATTTTTTTAGAGAAAATCGCCTCAGTGACCAAAAAAAAGTTATAATATACGATTTTAACCAACTTTTTTTGGATTTGCCAAAATGACCAACAAAATCGCAACGCGAAATAAAATCGCAACGCGATCCCCAGAATCGCAATCAGTTTCCAAATCGCAACGCGATTCTTGAAAATCGCAATGCGATAGTACAAATCGCATTGCGATTTTCCAAAATCGCAACGCGAATATGAAATCGCAACGCGAACCATAAACGCAACTGTATCCTAAATCGCAACGGTATCCGTAATCGCAACGCGTATGGGTAAATCGCAATGCGTATCCGTATATCGCAACGCGTATCCGTAAATCGCAACGATATACATAAATCGCAACGCGTATCCGTAAATCGCAACGCGATATTTAAAGCGCCATTATAATCGCTACGCGTATTTTATTTTCAATTACAAAAACGAATATAAGACAAATCCGTAATCGCAACTCATAACCTAAACCTAAATCACAACTCAGTCCCATCTCCATCTCTCACTCTCTACGGCGAAGAAATCCGTCCCCATCTCCGAAGATTTCCGTCCCCATCTCCGGCGAAATCCCTCACAACCATTCACGGTCAGAAATCCCTCACAATATTCAGAAATGGAAAATCAACCTCCGAGGGTTAGTTTTTTAATTATTTTTATTTTGAAATGTTTGCATTATTGTAGGTTTTTCATATTGAAACTGATGATAGTTTACTGGTCATTTCAATAATAGATTACCATTTCACTTAGATTTCATTTCGCGTTACGATTCTGTCGTTGCGATTTTCATTTCGCGTTGCTATTCTCTCGTTACGATTTTCAAGTTTAGTATTTGTCTTTGTCTTTGTTCTGTCTTTTGGTTGAAGTAATGCAATCCATTCAAGTTTCAATTTGCAGAAGAGTCGCAACGAGATAAATGAAAATCGCAACGAGAGAATGACTGTCGCAACGAGAGAAATGAAAATCGCAACGAGAGAATCGCAACGCGAAATGAAAATCGCAACGAGAGAATCGCAACGCGAACCAAAATCGCATTGCGATTTTCATTTCGCGTTGCGATTCTCTCGTTGCGATTTTCATTTCGCGTTGCGATTGTCATTTCGCGTTGCGATTCTCTCGTTGCGATTTTCATTTCAACCAAAAGACAAAACAGTGTTGCAAATTTTAGTTTCAAGAATAAACTACTACTTTTTATGTTTATTGTTTTTGTATCTTTCACAGTGTAGTTTTGGTATATCTAACTTGGTATGTTTATTGTTTTTGTAGAAATTTTTTTCGCTCAATTGACCTTGAGAAATAAAGTCAGCCTGGCCACTACAATTGCTTCGAAGCTTTCACCTACTCAAAGACAATTGTTTGAGGAAACTGCTTCGGGCCATGGCTGAGAGTACAGCAACGTGGTGAGGAAGAGATATGGTTTCATTTTCCACCAGCGTATACTTGTTTTGGGCGGAAGGAGTTCTGCTTAATCACTGGTCTACGATTCGGACACGATGATGTAGGCCGGTACACTCGTCATATCGCCCGCCCATCATGGTTATCCCGGGTTTTTCCGGATGAGTCAATGGAGAAGCCGAACCTACATGTCGACGACCTGAAGAAATTGTTTAATAAGAAAGCTGGTTTCACTCGGATGGATGACGTCGATGTTGTCCGAGTATGCCTTCTACTACTTGTGTATGCCGGCTTTTTAGGCAGAGAGGCCAGACAACCTATTCATCGGGAGCTAATAATATTGGTAGAGGACCTGAATGCATGGAATCTGTTTCCGTGGGGTTCGTATATATGGAAAGCTACCTGGACTAAGTTGTCGTCTGCCTTTGATGACCGCAAAAGTTTGCGGGGCGATGGGTCCAAATACACTTTGTCAGGCTTTGTTTGGGCCTTTAAGGTAAGAATTTCTATATAATGTTTCTAAAATTATAATTAATTATTTAACAATTACTAATTTTTTTATTATATTGTTTGTAGATTTGGATATTCGAGGCTTTCCCAGCATGCGTACATATGCAATAAAAACGTCAAATGATATTCCCAGGGCTATTTCCTGGAAGGAAAACTCTGTTGGATTGGGAAGACTTAATACCATATGCGACAATAAAATGTAAGTTAACACAATACTTTCATATATATATAAACAAGTTATTAATAGTAGACGTTTAACTTTGTTTGAGTTTTTATTTTAGGAGGCCAACATTCCATTACAAAGACTGACACCCACAGAGGAAGAGCTTGCCACTGATTGGTGGCAAGCTAGTCAGAGTTTTTTTGATGGCACGGATGATGAGCAGCATCCACTTCCTCCAATTCGAGAGCCATCACCTCACCTAGAGCCATCACCCGATCGACCCGACTATACACCTCTAACGAGAGCCATCACCTATCCCGTCACATCATCGAGCCTCTTCTCCACCATCACCTCATGATAGGCGACCGACAAAGATGCCACGACTCCTATCTCCCTGTTCTCCACCTCCACCTCAACGGGATGAGTCAAGGGAGTTACGTGATGAGGTCAATGCCTTGCGTGAGGAGATCGGTACTCTACGCGATAACGATGGTGCATGGCGTGTGGAGGTGTCAACTTTACGTGGTGAGGTTGCCGCTCTACGTGAGATAGTATCGTTGCAGAATGAGGTTCATACTCTACGTAACGAGGTAAGTTTAAGATTTTCCATATTTAACTTAATGATAAATTTACTCGTAATTTCACTTAGATTAGCCATTTCACTTAGATTGCTTAGTAAATTATTCGGTTGCTGCCAATTCTGCTAAACTGTGTATTCTTTAACACTGTGAAATAGTATTGTCTTTGTTTTGTCTTTTGGTTGAAAGTAAATTTGTTCGGTTGCTGCCAATTCTGCTAAACTGTGTATTCTTTAACACTGTGAAAGTATTTGTCTTTGTTTGTCTTTTGGTTGAAAGTAAATTTGTTCGGTTGCTGCCAATTCTGCTAAACTGTGTATTCTTTAACACTGTGAAAGTATTTGTCTTTGTTTTGTCTTTTGGTTGAAAGTAAATTTGTTCGGTTGCTGCCAATTCTGCTAAACTGTATTCTTTAACACTGTGAATAGTATTTGTCTTTGTTTTTGTCTTTTGGTTGAAAGTAAATTTGTTCGGTTGCTGCCAATTCTGCTAAACTGTGTATTCTTTAACACTGTGAAATAGTATTTGTCTTTGTTTTGTCTTTTGGTTGAAGTAATGCAATCCATTCAAGTTTCAATTTGCAGAAGAAGAAATAGTTTACTTTCGCAACACGAGACTTAAAATCGCAACGCGAAACCAAAATCGCAACGCGAAATAAAATCGCAACGACAGAATCGCAACGCGAAACCAAAATCGCAACGACAAGATCGCAACGCGAAACCAAAATCGCATTGCGATTCTTTCGTTGCGATTTTCATTTCGCATTGCGATTCTGTCGTTGCGATTTTCATTTCGCGTTGCGATTTTGGTTTCGCGTTGCGATTTTAAGTTTCGTGTTGCGAAAGTAAACTATTTTTCTTCTGCAAATTGAAACTTGAATGGATTGCATTACTTCAACCAAGACAAAAACAAGACAAATACTAACTTCAGGGTATTAGTTTGAAACATATTTTTTTGTTATCTGATGCATTTTGTGAACTATGATAGAATAATGACTTGGGTGAATACAATGCAAGTTTGAAACATATTGTCTTTGTTTTCACTGTTTAAAATCATGTCTGTTTATTTACTGATTTTTGTATTTAATTATTTAGCGGCCCGATAGAGGGATGCTTTACGTCGGGTTATGCTTGCACGACGGAGTTCACGCATCAGACAGCGTGCAGTGCTATTAAGTCTCCGTACACCCCAATAGTGCGAAGACACCGCAAGAAGAAGCCCGACTCGCCTGTCATCCCTCAAGAGTCCACTCCTATCGTTGAAGAGGCCCCCCTATCATTCCTCGAGAGTCCCCTCCCACCGTTCAAGAGGCCACTGTCATCATTGAAGAGGTCCTTCCCACCATTCAAGAGCCCGATTCACATGGCGTCATATGTAGGCTTCTTGAGAAACCCTCTGACGTGCCGGACATGATGGATTCAAGTTGGCTCTCGTATGAGTTACCGGCCAGTACCATACCGGTATCTGAAGAGGAGAGGGAACAACTACCGGACACAATTCTGGATAACACCCTTTGGGCTAAGACCGCTGTTGATTTTTATCTACATGAGCAGAGCCAGGGTGTTTCACTGACATATGCAAGCTCACCGATGATATCTATTTGTTGCTTGATCGGTCTTGGTGGGGCGTATTATTAGGGGTCGAAGACAATGGCTATTTCGATGGGGGGGGTAAGTCTTATATTTTCTTATATTTCAATTTGATTAATTTTTTTTTTAAATTTATGTAAGTCACTAATATGTCTTTTTTTTTGTAAAACAGCATATCGATGCGTGGGTGACACGTCTTCTAATAATAAGAAAACTTAAGAAAATAAAATATACGATATACATTATGCCGACGTCTTTTCACGCCGTTCACTTGAAGAATGCACGAGAATCATTTGATTTGGGCAATGGACAAGCTAAACTTTATCCTGCATGGTGGGAGGTCGATAAGGTTAGTATTTTTTTAGATTGAGTTTAAAGGTTTTATGAAATAAGTGCGCAAATGAATGAATTACTTATGATTGCAGGTGTTTATCCCTGTTTTGGAACGTAAACATTGGATTCTCGTCGAGCTTCAGCTCCCATCCCTTAAGACAATAGTGTATGACAGCATGATAAATTACATATCATTGGCTGATTTAAGAGATGTTATTAAGGGATGGAGCTCTCATTTAGCTAATCTTGGATGCGATCAATTATTGGACTCGTTCTGGAAACAAGAAGTCAAGAAGCTCAATATTACAGTTATTAGAGACAGACGCGCCAACAAACGAGCGGAGCCAGAGGAGATTGTGGTCCTCTCGTATGCTTGGCGTTGGAGCGAGCTAAATTCTTGGATGCGATCAATTATTGGACTCGTTCTGGAAACAAGAAGTCAAAGAAGCTCAATATTACAGTTATTAGAGACGAGACCGCGCCACAACAAACGAGCGGAGCCAGAGGAGATTGTGGTCCTCTCGTATGCTTGGCGTTGGAGCGTTTGACGACGGGAAGCATCAAGTATCTACCTCCCACCGATAGAGATAGAGCTGCAGTAGGCTTGTGGTTTCGGCATTATATGGCTAAATCGATATATACGAGACGCTGCCTACCTGCATCCGCGTTATAAAAATGTCCATAAACAATTGGTAAGTTTATATACTTTTGGTTTGAAAATGTTTGGTTAAGTACCTAGAATTCAATAATTTGCTATTTGTAGGTTTTAGATGTGTAGAAAGTGTTGTTTGAGCAAATGTTTGGTTTCTGCAGGTTAATCTCAGAAGTGAACTGCGTGAAAATGATGTATGGCTGCAAAAGTTGATTCAATAGTTTAATTGATTGTTTTTTTATTGTTTAATTGATTTGTAAAAGTTGATTCAATAGTAGATGATCGGAAATAAGAATTATTGCTTATTTTTTGATTGTTTAATTGATTTGTAAAAGATGATTTGTAAAAGTTGATTTGTGTAATTGATGCGAACATAATTCTTATTTGTGCTTGTTTAATTGATTGAAATGTAATGGTTGATTTTGTTGATTTCAATCTGCATTATGTTGAAGGCAAAAATGAAAATCGCAATGCGAAATGAAAATCGCAACGAGAGAATCGCAATGCGAAATGAAAATCGCAATGCGGAAATGAAAATCGCAACGAGAGAATCGCAATGCGTTTATAATTTCGCATTGCGATTCTCTCGTTGCGATTTTCATTTCGCATTGCGATTTTCATTTCGCATTGCGATTCCCTCTTTGCGATTTTCATTTCGCATTGCGATTTTCATTTCGCATTGCGATTCTCTCGTTGCGATTTTCATTTCGTATTGCGATTTTCATTTCGCATTGCGATTCTCTCGTTGCGATTTTCATTTCGCATTGCGATTTTCATTTCGCATTGCGATTCTCTCGTTGCGATTTTCATTTCCGCATTGCGATTTTCATGTTGGGATTTTCATTTCGCGTTGCGATTGTAATTTCCGTGTTGCGATAGTCAAATGCATGCCTAATAGTGATAACAACTGAATAACAAGTTGGTTAAGTCAAAATGGTTGGCCTGAGTCATTAATTCAACTGAAAATGTTAAAAGTTCACACATAAAATCCACATAATACAACGTTTGCATTTAAAAATCACCTAAGTTAACAGTCCCAAAAGGTGAAGCCAATTGTGATTGGGATTTTAAAGATGATTGCCTTTTGCTTGACACCATATGAGCTTTGGATTTTGATGAGGATCCATATTTTGGTAGAGGAAAAAATGATTTTGATGGCACTGGTGATCCACATGTCAACCTTGTATGACCACTTTCCTTGCACCGACTACATGTCGATCTCTTCTTCTCTTCACCCTTAGACGGTATACGATCGTGACTTTTTGGTCGGCCAGGTAGCCTTCTGTCCATGGCTGGTGGCAAAACTGTTTGTAAGTCATCTGGTATGTCCCACTCAGAAGGATGTGGAATAGGGTAGACAATCTCGGCGTAAGTCTGTCGATAAACTTCTGTAGTGTAGCAATCCATAGCGTATGCGCTTGAATCATCTTGGTTTAAATGAAGAGCAACTTTTATAACATGGCCACACGGATAACTAGATGTTTGCCATTTCATACAACTACACGTCTTTGCATTTAGATCGACTAGCCCATTTAAGTTATATCCAGTACTTGAAACAAAGTGTTTGAACATGGTTCAACTCTCCATGACGTTGACTTCACAACACGTTTCGTTATCTTTTTTCAGTCCATGGTGTACACGATGTTCCAATGTTCCTGTAAATTTAAATAAACAATACTTAGTAAAATATATAATATGATAAGTTACGAATTCAAAGAAATAATACCTGCATGGTTTCTTTTCTTGTAGTACCACTGTTGAATAGAGGCTCGAAAAAACTCCATTAACATAGTAATGGGTAATTTCCGGAATGACGACTTAGAGCGTTGATTGATTCTGCACTATTAGACGTCATGAAACCATATCTTGCTCCAAGTTGATGTACTCTTGACCATCTTTCAAACCCGACATCTTCTAGTGTTTGAGCACACTGAGGCAAAACACGTCTTAAACAATTTATATGCTTATTGAAATCCACTTCCCGATAAGCTTTTACAGCCTTCCAGTATGTCCATTTGTGCTTTTTTATACCAGCAGACCTTGATTTTAGATTTCTATACAAATGAACACCACAAAGTCCATGAAAAGCATCTGGGAAACACCTTCTAACAGCGTTGTCAATTGAGTTTGCCCTATCGGATATGATTGTCAGATTGCTAATAGGACCTATGCAATCCCTAAGATGCCCCATAAACCATGTCCATGAATCAGAGGTTTCAGATTTGCCAACCCCGTAAGCTATTGGCAATATCCCATTGTTAGCATCCATGGCTACTGCTAATAAGTTTACTCCAAGGTATCGACCTTTCAAATGTGCTCCGTCAACTATAACTGGGCGCATGCAAGTAATAAACGAACGAATCTACAAAATAATATACACAAGAAATATAATCATTTAAATGTGAAATGCATGTAACTAACAAAAATGAGTCAACAAAATTATATTGATTTACTAACCGTAGCACCAATGGCGATAAACAGCAACTCAAAGCGTCCATCTCTATCTGTTTTGATATGAGTTACCGACCCATGATTTTTCAGCTTTAAATTGTCACAATAAGCCGGCAGTTGGGCAAACGATGCTTCTGGCGACCCCCTCAACAATTCCGAGGCATAACATTTGGCTCTCCAAGCTTGAGAATATGATATACTAATCTTGAACCGAGCATTCATGTCAGTCATAATTTCATGTCCCGATATACCCTGTCATTCAAAAACATTAACTCAGCCAGAAAACCACCCAACACCTTTTGTTTGCCTGTCTATGGTGAGGAAAAACTTGGGTTCTTGAACATGTATGTTTATCAATAAAAGTCCTAACTTGAAACATTTTGCAATCTTTATTCTCTTTGCAATCATACGCCACGTACAGTTTTTGTCAATCATACACCTTGTTTCGAAACGATCTTTGCTTGATTTGTTAACTTTTAGTTGATAGCCATCTTCCACACATTTCGTATACAAAGCTATCTTCAAGTCTTCCTTTGTATCAAAACAATCATCTTTCTTGATACGAATAACTTTTGTGTAACAATCAACTGCTTTCTTTACCAACTCTTCTTCCGGTATCTGAAGTAATTCTGGCATATTCCAGTTATACGCCCGTGGCATTTTCTTTCTTCGGGACTTTTTCTTCTTCTTTTTCTTCTTCAGGATTATATGAATTACAGAATGGATGTTCAACATGTTCATTCACAGTCGTAACTTCCTCCTCATTATCATCAACAATATCTTCTTCGGCAACGACTGTTTCATCATCAAAATTCGGGTATTGACCAATATCAAAATCATTACACGCAGGGTCTGTTTCTTCTTCTGAAACATCATCAAAATCCGTGTACTGACCAATATCAAAGTCTGGATATTGACCAAGACCAAATTTCGAATACTGACTAGTACTCACAATTTTTTCTGTTGGCTCATCATCGTCTAACTGGTCAATACGAAACCGGAATTTGGTGCTGAAAGTTGATTGGGATTTGGATTAGAGAAAGGTTGTGGGTTTTGAGAAAAACTTAGTTGATTACTACCCGCTACTGACCCAACAATACTACTTCTAGGTTCAACAACATACAATGTAACATCATCTTGTGAAACCCTAATGTAAGCAATGAATCGTTCAACATCTTCATTGTCGGTTAACAAATAAACTTTACCATTTCTCTGATAAGATAGCCTAAATCCACTTAGGGGCTCTAAATTCAATTTATTTGAAACACGTAGCATTAGAGTTTCATAAGTTAACTTTTGTAAAGACAATTTTAGTTGAAGATTCATGGGTAAAGGCATATATTGTAAAACACCATGAACATTATCCCATGACCCTCCAAAACACAAATCTATCCAAACATGATCAACATTAGATGATTTCATGGTTGTAAATTAATTTACTAAACGAGCTGCGAAACTAAAACCTGTTGCCGGATTGGGAAGGATGTCGTTGGATATAGGAACGGATGTCGCCGGAGAGAGTGATAGATGGAGATGGAATGAGTTGCGATTTAGGGATTTAGTTTGATTTCAGTGTTATACCCAAAATTTCAGTGTTGTGATTTACAGATTCTCGTTGCGATTTACGGATTATCGTTGCGATTTACAGATTCTCGTTGCGATTTACGGATTATCGTTGCGATTTACGGATACGCGTTGCGATATACGGATACGCATTGCGATTTACCCATACGCGTTGCGATTTACGGATACACATTGCGATTTACGGATACGAGTTGCGATTTATGTGTTCGCGTTGCGATTTTCATATTCGCGTTGCGATTTTGGAAAATCGCAATGCGAATTTGTACTATCGCATTGCGATTTTCAAGAATCGCGTTGCGATTTTGGAAACTGATTTACGATTCTGGGGATCGCGTTGCGATTTTTATTTCGCGTTGCGATTTTATTGGTCATTTTGGCAAATCCAAAAAAAGTTGGTTAAAATCGTATATTATAACTTTTTTTTGGTCACTGAGGCGATTTTCTCTATTTTTTATCCTTGTCAAACTGATTCCAACTCCAACAGTAACACTACATTTCTACGCCACCAACTTGCAAATATGGGGAATGTCTCAGGAAATGCGGGTTAATATACGGCTAATATAAGACATTATTAGATACATTAAAAGATATTTAATAAATTCGGTTTAGCACTACCGGAAATGTTGAGTAATAATAATGTAGTAGGTCTAAGTCATAAAGTAATATTAAAAATTTTGACAACCGGAAAACTTAACTTGTCAATTTGTGTCGATCCAAATTAAAAATGTATCGATCCATATCAATATAATAGGTAAAAATATCGATAAAACCGGTCATGAAAAGACAATACTAGTAAAGCCCTACCGGATATATTGAACGTGTTGATACTTTAATGTAAAGATCGACACTTTATGAATTTAAAAGAGAAGCAGTTTTAATGCCAATAAAGTGTCGATACTTTATAAAAATGTATCGATCCACAACGATATAAAAGGTAAAAATATGACAACCGGTATCGAAATGATAAAACCGGTAAAGCGCTACCGGATATATTTAAAGTGTCAGTACTTTAATATAAGTATCGACACTTTGTGAATTTAAAAGAGAAGCAGTTTTAGCGCCTATAAAGTTTCGATACTTTATAAAAATGTATCGATCCACAACGATATAACAGGTAAAAATATGATAAAACCGGTATCAAAATGATAAAATCGGTAAAGAGCTACCGGATATATTGAAAGTGTTGATACTTTCATAAGTACGTGTAATAAATTATCGATACTTTCAAAGAAATAGGTAATTATCCTATCGAAAGTATCGACACCTGACATAAAAGTATTGACACTTTGGTAGTTGTATCGATTAAATATAAATAACATATGAAAATATAAAGGCCATAGCTAAATATCCTCTGAAAATAGATAGAACGAACGAGTTTTTGAAATCGAAGCGCAATTGTTGCTACATTTCATAATGCGTTTCTAAAGCGAATTTTGTTTGTTTGTTCCTGCAGTCGAATCGAAAAGTATGTTGTCGAAACCCTAGTTTTTTTTATTACAGTAATCGCAAATAGAGTTTTTATGTGTTGTTTGGGGTTTTGGAGTAAAGAAGCATTTGAGATCGATTACAGGTAGAAAGTGATATTCAAGGTAAAATATAAATGTCGATACTTTTATTAAATATTATAGATAGAAAATGATATTATAGGTTGTATAAATGTGCCGACACATTTTGTAGTGGCCATTCAAATTCTTTTGAATAAAACCATTTTACCACAAGAGTAGTTATCTATATTTGTATATTGAATAAAGTGTATGTAACAAGTATTTGATTTGATTTGCGTAAACTGATATATGAAGGAAAAATGGAGTCAATGGGTGGAAAAATTGTGGCGCAGATGACTTTGAAATTGAGGCCGAGACTCGAAAGCAACCAAAGGGTGGATATATGTACTTCTAGTAAGTATCAATGTCTTTTTTTTATTATTGTTGAAATGGTAATTGGATTAAAGTATTTAAGAAATTTAAATTGATTAGAAATTTTAAATGTTAACAGTATGGCCGAATGCAAAAGGATGAATGAAGATGGCACACAGAGCGGTTTGGTATGTAAAATGAAATTGACATTGAGTATTATTTAGTGTTAATGTATTGATTAAGAAACGTTTATGCTTAATATTAGGTGACAAAAGATGTGAGGTCCAAATGGAATTCGATGAGTGATGCTGAAAAGGAACCTTACATCACATAGTCAAGGAATGATAGTAAAGAATACAAAGAACGGAGGAAAGCATATGAAAATAAGGTATTCATTAAACTTGTAAATACGTTGATACAAAATATATAAGAACTATAACATTATATATTGTTAAAAAATATAAGAAGTGTCGACAAGGTGCAACATTAAAAGGGTGAATTCATTAATTAAACACCTTAAGGAGAAGGGTCAGTTGAATGTATTGAGAGAAATAGGTTTTGGATTATTGGTATGAGTAAGGGACCGACCTATTCAGAGGGAATTGTGTCGATCCTTGATGGCACAATTTGATGTCAAACAATGTATTGCTAAGTATGGTGATTTTTCATTTCCTCTCGGGATCCCATGTGCTGCAGCCGTATTGGGGGTAGAAAATGAAGGCAAAAGTATTGTAGAAGTCTGTAAGAGTAAGGACTGGAAAGTACTTGCCTCCAAATATGGTTTGAAGCAGAAAGTGACATATGATGAAATTGAAGAGGAAATCAAAAGTGGATCTTACGGGGGAGATGAGCTGAAGGCCAGAGTTCTATTGTACTTTGTCGGTATCTTTCTTTGTCCAACGGGTGATACGTCAACGAACAAGGACTATATGAAGCTCATTTGCAATAAAGGCTTGAAGAGTGAATTCAATTAGGTTGAATATGTCCATTCGAGATTAATTGAATCAATAATCACCTTTAAAAAGGGTAGCCAGAGATACCTCAAAGGGTGCATAGTAATCTTAGAGGTAAATGAGTTGAAGAACTTTTTTGTATTTTTATATATAAAATGATAGTATAGTTATTATATAAAATTATAAATTTTATTATAAATGTAGGTTGCACTGTTCGCTTTTTGGTCGGGTTGTGAGGCAGTGCTGGCTTATGAAAGAACCGGAGTGGCACGCATCCGTGCATGGGGGAAGGAAGATGTGGTTAGAGCGATGGCGAAGTTGGATAGACCGAGGAAGCTAGAAAGGGTAATAAATGTAATTAAATAATATTAAGAATATAATCAATGTCTTAATATTGTAATTTAATTTTGAAGGTTATTGGCAAGGAGGTAGTGGAGGCAGAGGAGAAAAAAGAAGAGATGGTTGTATTGGGGGATGACGGTGAGGGAAAACATAGTAACTTCGACATTTTGATGTCTGAATTGGTTGATATCAAAAAAAATCCAATTTGATATCATGCAAAGACAATCAAAAGTCGAAGAGAAACTTGAGAGAGTCAAAGATACACTTGAGAGGCATAAGGGGGAAGTGGAAGGAAAAATAGATGGAGTGATGAAAGAAGTAGAGGTGTTGATGGGTGAAGTGGTGAAAGAAGTTGAAGTGTTAAGGGGTGATCTTAAGATGGTGATGAGTGATTATATTGTGTGTATATTTTCATTAATTATTCCATAATTGTTTCTCTGTATGCAAATACATTTGAGGATTGTTGAAATATCAATACTAGTTATTAATGTATTTTACATCTGCGTGCAAATGTATCGAAACACATTATTAAAGAAATGTTTTCTATGATCTCCACAACAAAGTTTTTATACTTAGAAATATCGGTATATTTATAATCGTTTTCTATAATGTATCCAAACTTAAAGTTTCCCATAAAGTGTTGATCCATATATAAAAAGTAACGACCCAAAAAACATCGAAACCCATAATTATAATGTAATGGGTAATTTTGCAATGTAACCAGTATAAATATACCGGTTTTATGAAAAATAGGTCTACAACATTTATCGACACTTATTAGTACTGTGTCAATACTTTTTTTCCAGAATGAATGCCAAAAAGGGTGAACGCACAAAGTGTCGATACATTTTCATAGAGTGTTGATCCAAAAGGGTTGCACGCATAAAGTTTCGATATATTTATTAAAAGTGTCAATCCCAAAAACATCGAAACCCATAATTATAATGTAATAGGTAATTTTGTAATATAACCAGTATACATATACCGGTTTTATGAGAGAATAGGTCTATAATATGTATCAACACTTCTTAATATTGTGTCGATAATTTTTGTCCAGAATGGATGCCAAAAAGGATGAACGCATAAAGTGTTGATACATTTTTAAAAAGTGTCGATCCCAAAAACATCGAAACCCATAATTATAATGTAATAGGTAAATTTACAATGTAACCGGTATAAATATACCGGTTTTATGAGAGAATAGGTCTATAACATGTAGCGACACTTGTTAAGTTTGTCGATACTTTTTTCCAGAATAGATGCCAAAAAGGATGAACACACAAAGTGTCGATACATTTATTAAAAGTGTCGATACCGAAAACATCGAAACCGATAATTATAATGTAATAGGTAATTTTGTAATATAACCGGTATAAATATATCGGTTTTATGAGAGAATAGGTCTACAACATGTATCGACACTTTTTAAATAAACCCCAGGTTTTATTGGCTATGCTGTCAACATGATTAACCTGGATAATCCCAGTTACAGAACTGATTCCGGCCATGATTGCGGGAGACTATACTCTACAGATTGTTTGGCATTTATGTGATGATGCGGATGAAATATTAAACTATCTCGTAATCCACAATAAAAATATACTAAGAGAGCAAATTTTGTAAATATAGGATTAATTTTGTATAATTTACATTAGACTAATAGACTAACAATTCCTAACATGTACAACTGATTTTTTCGTAATCCTCAATTGGTTGTTGTACATGTTTCTTATACACAATAGAAGTCATGTTGATACTTACGATATATGGAGATCGTTGTCATTCCATTTCGTCTTCGAAAAAATTAGTTAATGTAGGCTGTGTGCTTGTACTCAAACTGAGCTTGACTTGGGTACATGTTAGTTTGTTATGTCCCTCACCGTTGCAGTACCCACATCGCCTAATTTTCTTCTCGACCATGTTCTTCGGTACTTCTTTCCGCTTGCGTTGTTTTCGTTGAGGGTCACGAACGTTGTTTACTACAATGCTCTGGTTAACTGAATCATTCAAACCAAACGAGTTTTTTAATTCTTCTATTAGTATTTTCATCTCATCTCTTGCGGTTTTGAAAGACTCGTCTGTCTTTGATGCAATGTAGCATAACCTACTTGACGTTGAACGTAGAGCAACGAACTGTGCCATTTGCATCACTTCTGCAGACACATTCAAGTCAACATAACTGGGTGCAGAAGCCTTCACATCATTAGTCCACCTACTTTGAATCAAAGTCCCGGGCAAATATGTGTAATCCAAGTGCTTCAAAATGTGAAGTTGATGGCGACATGGAAGTCCAACGGTCTCGAAATTTTTACAGGAGTAAATTAGGGTTTTCGTATGAGAATCAAAACTAATTTCAAATTTCCTATTTTTTTTCTTTGTACTTTGAAAAAATATAATGTTGACATTCATCTGATAAGGACTGAATATCTGACTCAATCCGGTACAATGTCTCCCGTAGAAGTTCATCTTGGAATGCACGAAAAGATTTGCAGGTAAAAATCGCAGCAGCATGGCTTTCAAGGTCGACCAGTTTTGTGATCTGGAAGGGCTTCGTATGGGAAATTAAGTATTCCGCTTTCAACTCGTTCATATGCATTCTACTAATTCCATTTTCAATTTCATGAACAACATCTAAATATGTTTTCTTGTGTTTCAGTGCAATCGCTAGTGAAGCATTTATAGACTCGCACCTTTGTGTTGAGTGAATATTGGCAAAGAAATGACCGGTTAGATATGCTTGTGCCCATAAGTACCGTGTATTTCCCTTTTCAATCACCCATGGATGCTTTTCGACGTTGAATTCTGAAACAACCGAACGCCATTGAATATCAAATTCCTCGGTTGTCCACCAGGAAGCCATACATTTTGAGAATGCTGCTGTAAATTTTGGGTCACCAATGTTAGCTTGTGCATTGCGATAAAGATGTCAATAACATAATCTATGCTTAGCATAAGGGATAACAGATTTGATAGCCCTCTGCATTTCCCTATCCCCATCGGTGACAACTGAAATAGGTGATTTATTCATCATGGCTTCTAAAAAATTCTATAGCACCCACTCGAAAGATTGAGACGTCTCGTCAGCGATTATGGCAGTGGCAAACACAATTGTGTTATGGTGATGATTGACACCGACAATAGGCATAATTGGTCGACCATACAAATTATCTTTGTACGTTGTGTCGAACGCAATTACATCACCGAAGCATGTGTAATCCGATCTCGATGTAGAATCCCAAATAAGATTATACAATGCCCCTGATTCATCTACCGAGTATGTCATAAAAAACTCAGGATCATCATGTTCCTTATCATCAAAGTAGGCAATAAGCGCATTCACATCCCCATCGACGATTTCCTTTGCTTTACCTCTTTGAAGTGCATTGTAGAGGTCTTTATGTGTAAATCCAACATTATGATAACCCCTTCCTGCAGCGTTAAATAGTTCATTACTTGTGACGTACCAACACCGACCTCTTTCAATGTTGTTGCCTCATTGATATCAGCCTTACTTACAGCTCTATTAGAACGCATAAATGGTGTCATAGCAGGTGTGCGCAATGCATGATTATGTTCCTGATAAGACTTACTTATAACCCACTGATCGTTTGTATTTGTTGTTGTAACTACGACTCTAGCCTTACATCATGTTCTTGTGACTGGCGTATGAGCACGTTGACGATTAACAGTATTGACTTTTGATGCTCGAAACCCTTCTTTGGAACAACAAAATTCTTGTGTCTTCACATTCCCTTCCACGTCCAGCCGTATTGTTCCCTTACGTGCACTAAACCCATGTTCCCGTGCGAATCCCTTGTAAAAGTACCAAGCTTGATCACGTGAACAGAAGCTGACCAACCAATCTGTCAGATTCATCAACATTATGTACTTTATGGCATTTCTCGGTTGGCTTAACACTGTCTACATCAGTATGATCCATGACAAAAATTTTGTTGTGCAAGTTCAGTGTCCCGGAGTTGATGGAGATGTAAGCAAGGTTCATTGAACATGTTTCAGTCGTGCTGCTTTCAATAGGATGTGATATTGGTAGTGGTAGTTAAAGGGTTGGTACAACATTAAATTCGCAGTACATTGTTAGGTATGTACAATAACTACCTAATATGTGTCGATACATTTTATACAAGTATCGACCCAAAAAACATCAAAGCCATAATTATAATGTAATAGGTAAATTAACAATGTAACATGTATAAATATACCGGTTAATTAGAAAACAGGTCAACATAATGTATCGACATTTGTGGAATTTGTGTCGATACTTATTGTCCAGGATGAATGCACAAACGAGGTGCACGCATAAAGTGTCGATACATTTATTAAAAGTATCGATCCCAAAAACATCGAATCGATAATTATAATGTATAGGTAAATTTACAATGTAACCGTATAAATATACCGGTTTTATGATAAAATAGGTCAGCATAAAGTATCGACACTTTCTAAATTTGTGTCGATACTTTTGTTCCAAAATGAATGCCAAAAAGGTGCAACCATAAAGTGTCGATACATTTATAAAAAGTATCGATCCCGGAAACATCGAAACCCATAAGCATATTGTAATAGGTAAATTTTCAAGTAACCAGTATAAATATATCGGTTTTTATGAGAGAATAGGTCTAAATAATGTATCGACACTTTGTTAGTTTGTGTCGATACTTTTTTCCAGAATGAAATATGAATAGGTCAATATAAGCGCTACCTATTACATTATATAAGAGCTACCTAATATGTTATTGTACTTGATAATATTTCCGGTTAAATGCTTATTTATTATATAAGCGCTACCTATTACATTATATAAGCGCTACCTATTACATTATATAAACGCTACCTAATATGTTATTATACTTGATAATATTTCTGATGAAATGATATAACATTACCGGTCAAAATTTTAACCGATCACTTGTTTAACCGATCACGTCGTTTTTTAACCGTCGCACAACAGAACTATCCTCAAATATGTAGTTCAATTTATTCAGATCTTTCAACAAAAATAACAGATCATATCCTCAAGTGTGCCGTCACTATTTCTTTGCTATACCTTTTGCAGCATATCTCTCCTAAAATGCCAAAACAACTAAATCCAAAATAGTGTAGATGTTTTAGGGGAGCCATTTGCAATAGTTTCGGAGCTACCTTAAGGTTAAACGCTTGAAAATAGAATGTGCAGGAAATAAGGTCGAACACCTCCAATCATATTTTATGTCAAGTCGAATACCCACTCACAAAACTTATATACATATATATAGTAGAACTTATTTACCAAATTTCTAGGCACTAAATTACAGTTAGCCGACGAAGATAATGTCGACTACCAAAGATGTTTTCATGGCAATCATAAATTACGGTTCATAACAGAAATCTGATGCATAGAAAATCAAATCAACCTCTGCACAACATGTAAATTTCAGTAAACAGTCCTCTAGTCAAATCAGATCGGTGAGGTTGCATCTTCTCCGCAGTCCTGGTTAGCTCCAACTAAAGATACTTATCAGTTGCAGGCTCATTTAAAAGCTCTATCACCTTTAATTCCACTCCGATCCGGCATCAATTTCTTCATGTAATACTTAGAATTACGGGATAGATTAATCTTTTCCCCCCTTTCTTCCGGTATCATGTCAATTCTGCATTCTCTGAAGCCGCGCCTTACAAACCTGTAAAATCAGAAGCGGGGTGTTCAATGTCTACCGGTAAGTATTGGTATAGTCCTATATGCATTAACCTGAGCAGAAATAATGACTGATATCAAAAGGGCATTTATCATTAAATGGTGCCTGAAAATATCCGAAAGCTTGAAAAGAGTTTATTTCATAAGAAAATACAAAACAGTCAGCAGTACGAGTTGTTAGCAGGAAAAGCATATCCAATCCGAGAGAGGATGCCTTCTTCTCAATATAATCTGCACATATTTAATTGATATAAAAAAACATTATTAGGAATGATAAGATTGGTAGACCACAAACAAATATCACATCAGAGTGATCACAGACAAAAAGCAGTCCGATCAGGTTGAGCGTCATTCTATGGTTAGACAGTGGAAACCGGGCTTATCGACAAATGTTATATAAACAATCTAGCAGCCAAAACACATGCCCTGTTGGAGCGTGCCTTCCTAAACTATTCTTTTAGGATGTGTAAATATGCTTTCCAATAGATTAGAAATTACAAGTTCTTGCATGGCATCTGTTTCAGCTACACCATGATAAGTAGCGGAGCATGATGATGGGTCTAATATGGCATAGACAATGAAGTTAGAGATGTTCGGCAACAACCAAGCAATTTATCTCCTTGTCCTTGCCCTCGACATTCAGGAGAAACTGCGATACAAGCAACTTCTCCACATTTGTCCTTGAAGAAAGGAAATAGAGCACCACAAGCAATGATTTGACCTTCTCTTTCCGTAACAACAAATGAATCTAGGGCTTTAAGTAGCTGTGCAAAAAGAAAAGACAAAGAATTTAATATTCAGATGTTTGCTCCAATTCAAAAGAATAAAGGCATTTTCCCCTTCCATTTTGTTTGTTTAGTGAGATTTGAAACAAAACACCCAACTGGTAGAAATAAAGCATGCAAAGTAGGACCAAACTTTTATTCTCATTATTTCAACAAGCACATCACTGAGAAGTATAAGCATAAACAAAAGTCAAAAAGAGCTAATACTGACCTCTTCATCACTCCTGCGAACCAATGTACCAGACTCTTCTAAAGGTTGTATGATTTGCTTGATTCCAGCAAGATCTGTCACCATAGCCATCCTGGCCCCTTCATATAGATCGCTGCAAAACAAGCAATGCCCAGGTCAGCATACTGAATACAAGATAGCTTAATCACTTACCAAGTCTAGCAACGGCAGCTCATATAAACTAAGAAGTATTAGCCACATTAAGTTACTCTGAGGTCTCTCATCCTAGGAAAAAGGATATTGGACAAATTTTCCAGTTTGTCCATTGTCAAATGTTACGAAATTGATCAATGCATGATGCATGACCCAACAATTAAATAAAATGTACTTGTAATCAATTAGTAGCATGTAACATATACTTCAGGTTTAACACTCTCTGACTGGCAGGCCCTACTGAAACATCAGAATAGGCCACCAGTCATGTAAAGATTGATTACTCTCAAAGAAAAAACATACCTTAGGAATTAACCATGTTTTGTGCTATATGCCTATCAGCAAATATCTATTTTCCCATAGGACTAACTGACAGTTCACTGTATACCTAGCCACCATCGTCCCCATCCCTCTCTTTTGAATAGTTCCAACAATAAGACCCCACCAATAGTGCCATCTAACAAATGAACTCTTTGTACACCACCCTGACAATAAAGCAGAAAATAATTGGCATATTGGTTTGACGTAGGAAAGAATCTAAATATACTAAAGCCAAACAAGCTATTGAACTTACTCTGCAGACAAAGGCTGCAGCAGCCAACTCCGAAAGGTAGCCATTATCTCGACTTAGCCGCTCCTGACCTCCAATGGCAAAGCCCTGTTCTCCACACCATAGTCCATTGCCATTATAAAATCCAACACCGTTCTGAAAGGAAGGGTTACGTGTACTATGAATAGCCTTCCCATTTTGAGAAGTGTGAACAACTGAAGTATCATCATATCCAACACTAGCGAGATCTTCTTCATCAACAGCTTTGACATATTTAGCAGCTATCTCACTTTGCTTGGCCCGTTGGCGGATTAACATATCTGCTTCTTGGAGAGGCAAGAAATTAATAAGGCGTCCATTCTCATCTAAAATTGGGCCATCTATAATGCAAATAAGCTTATCTGCTCCAAGAGCTAATGCACAAGCTGTGGCAACTTCATACGTGCTGAAATTCAGAAAAAACATAAAGCATTAACAGTCAGGTTCTAAAACATTGGGAAGTATAATAAAACTTCTACACTAGTCCAAGATGAACCATAAAGTCTCAAGCGGAACCTTGGTAGTTGCCCATGAATGACCTATATGCTATGGGTCATAGGTTCAACCCCACCCCCCACCCCGGTTGTGGAAACTCCTCAGTTTCCACAGTTCTGCCTTGTCAGGCACTTTGAGACACTCCCCAACTCTATGAGCCCTCCAGATCTCTTGGCGAAGTTAGGGAGACAAAACCCCGGCCAAGGACAATACTTGCTGTTGATGTCTCAACTCGGTGTATTTTCACAGCGGCACTCAGCAAATAACACTCAACAAACTTCTCCGGGCAGATCCACACGTCAACAATATGTTCTAGTTAAACTAAAACTATCCTTCAAAATTAACACCACATATGCAAAAATTAAGGGACTAGACATGCAGAGCCAATATATTCAACACCTAAAGAGATTTTAACTTCCTGAGTTGGGCTTTTCGCACTCATGTTTGACATCTTGTTAATCCTATAAAAACAGACAGGGATACCTACTAACTAATGATCCATCTGTATACTAGGAAAACACAAACTACTTAGGAATTACATAAAGATAAAAATAGTAATGTGAAACGTGGTTATTCTAGATCCCGATGACCTGCCTAATAACTACTAATGACATGCACAATATGTTATACCCCCCCCCCCCAAAAAAAAGGTTGCTTTAGAGTTATAGATCAAGGGTTTACTTCAGTGGAAAATAGATAACAGTAAGCTGCAGCAAAATATCATTAAAGGTTACACAGCATACTTGCAATTCAAAACTTCACCAGAGCTAGAATACCCCAGATTGCTTAATATTACTATACAACCACCATCAAGCCTCTCACGCAAGCGAGCAACGTCTACTTTCTTTACTTCACCAGTTGCTCCATAATCAACACCTTGAACGACTCCCCTTCTCTGAAAAAGTGTTTAGAAAGAGGTAAAATTATAACATGTTTAGTAGCAGAGCACTACCAAAACATACTTTTGCACGCCACCCAATGCTTTAGATAGATACACACATATATACTCATTTAAAGAAAAAGAAATATACCGTTACTCATCAGTTCACGAGGGCTTAGCCTCCATCTCAATTATAAGATTAATAATGCACATAAAAGCACAACCAAAAATCAAAATGTATTATCAAAACAGAAACATTCTAACCTTGGCTGCAAGGAAGTTCCCACTAGCAACACTGACACCCACTTCATGCCAGCGGCTGCTATCGCCATGTCGACGAATATTACATATGGAAGGCCCAGGGGAAAGCTTAGCCTCTATCATTAGACGAATCCCTCCTGCTGCTTCAGTTGCAGCAGCTAGAGATTCAGAGTCCGTTATTCTATATCTTCCATAATACTTCGGTTCATGCCCTGCAAATTTTCGTGGCTCATTTTAAGTGTAATTAATCTAATTATTTGTAAACAAATATTTTTTATTCATAGATAAAATGATATAAACACTGAATTAACAAAGGTTCAAAACCTTGCTAGGATTATAATAAATAAAGTCAAATAATAGAACAAGTAAACTCAAGTAATAAACATACAACAATGATCATTTCTCTGACAACAAGTGAAATAAGAGTAAGACGAAACGATGTCGTTGTTTTGTTGGGCTCACCTTTCTCAGCCAATAGCTTGTCGATTTGCACGTGAGTTCCCGGAACAATAACAAATCTGATCCCTAGATGATGCAGAAACGCAATATCCTGCAAATTGAAAAGCAAAAAAGGAAAATTAAAAAACTTGACCATAAAACATCTAAAAGATTTTACTAATTTATTTATTTTGCCTTTAAAACGGGGTCCAAAAAGGGGGAAACAACGATTTCGCCGGAAATAATAACAACGAAAGTGCCGCCACGGTGAGCCCAGAGGTAAGGCCAAGCCTCACGGAACCACTGCACGAACTGCTTATCGTCGACTGAGTTGTAAAGTTCGTCCACGCTATCATTTTCGCTAATCACATTGCACTTAACAGAACCGCCTCGCAGGGACCTGGGTCCGAGTTTAAGATACTGAGACCAGCACCTCGAGTCAGGTTTCAGTGTAACGATATCGGTTTGGACGGCGCGACGGGAAGAAAACAGTTTGGTAGGAGCGGGAAGGAAGAGAGAACCATGAGCTGTTGAACATGAGGCGGCCATTTCGCGGCTTTTCAATTGTTTGGTCTACAGCGCTGTAGTTAAAAACCTCTCTTTGTGAAAATGGAAAGCAGAAAATAACGCTGATTATGCCACGTTGAAAATGTGGCGCTTACGCTGAATTTTGGAGTAATTTATGAAAACGCTTATAAAATTAATTGTATCTTTTGGAAATAATAGGTTAGAATATGCTCAAAGATAAATTAAAAAGGGATTCTGTATACTTTAGGTAGACATCTATTTTCGTCCAAACCTTTTAATTATGTTATATTATTATTTATTATATACTACATGGTATATATATTATATAGTTATAGTATTATATTATAGTGTGTGTATATATATATATATTATGGTATGGTATATACATTATATAGTGTATTATATAGCATATATATTATATAATATTATATATATATTATTAAATATAGCATATATTTTATATAGTATAGTATATATTATGTAGAGTATATATTATAGAATATTATATTATATTATATTATATTATTATTTTGATTTTATTTGTAGGTTCATATCCAGTCCAATTAGGGTCAAAGACAATACCCAACCAAATAAGCAGGCCTGACCCAACAAGCAAGTTCAGTTGGAAAAGGAGGTCCATTAGGGTTGTTTATTTAGTATGGACGCCACATCAACCAGAACCGTTGGATCTGGCTCTTTGATCCAACGGTCGAAAGCACACAAGGAGATCCCAAAGTCACCGATCGACCAAAAATGATGCGTGAAGAACACGCGCCCGGCCGAAGGCCAATACGCGCTAGAACGTGCTAAACCGAACGACGACAAGATTTAAGAGAAGAAAAACTCTCCTGTATGGCTATAAAAGCCCCTGCAAAGAACCAAGAGAACATAACAATAAGCAATCAAGCAAAATACATGAAAAATAACATTCAAATACCATTAGAAAAAATCACAAAAAATCAAGGCTAGCGTC
Organism: Hibiscus syriacus; assembly: GCF_006381635.1. Lineage (NCBI taxonomy): Eukaryota > Viridiplantae > Streptophyta > Magnoliopsida > Malvales > Malvaceae > Hibiscus > Hibiscus syriacus. The sequence continues at coordinate 2,453,281 of NW_024062608.1, forward strand.
AGTTTAGCCTCGTAGAAAGAACGATCATTGGAAACAGAAAGGTCGTTGTTGGGAAATCGAAGAGACTTCGTCGAAAAAAGGTAAAAACTGAAACTTTAGAGTCTAGATCTACGTCGATTGAGGTATTTTCTTGGTATTTGGGGGCTAGATCAAATTTTGGGGTGTTGAGTGAGGGAGAAAGGGGGGTATTTGGGTATTTTGGGGCTTTTTTATAATTTAAGAAAAATTAGGGTTTTTAATAAATATAATAATATCTTTTTTAATAAATTTCAAAATATCAAATTGTGACCCTTGTCACTTAATGGGGGAAATTAACGCCATTGACGGCCCGAACACCTAAATGGGTAACGTTTGTAACGTTAGGCACCTATATAGGTCAAAAATAGTTAAGCCATATTCGAGAATCGAGGTAGTTTAGGCACATATTTTGGTATTAAGCCTTTTTAAATCATAAGTCTGAGTAATTATATTCGTAGAATGTGTATATTACAAATGATTAAGAAAAACTATAAACAAATATTATCTTATAATAACTCTAATCTATTTAAAAAACATATTTAACATATAAAAAATGAATTACATGATTATAAGATAAAACTATATATTGTAATTTACCCCTATTATTTACTAGTAATTTTAACTTGAATGATAAAAAAAAGCTAAAATGATAATTGGGTGATTAAATATGTAATTTACTCTATTATTTAGTAATAATTCTAGTTAAAAATGATTTTTTCTTCTTTGTATTTTTAAGGGTAAACTATGTATTTAGCACCTAAACTATTAGTTTTGATCCATTTTAGTATCTAAACTTTTGATTTTTAAAAACATACCTAATGTTTAGTTTTTGTTTCATTTTAGTACCCTTTTAATAACTTAATGCGTTTAGTACATAAACTATCAATTTTGGTTAGTTTTAGTATAATCTTTAAAAAAAAAATCAAAACTTCAAGTTAAATTTTGAACAGGGGTAATGAAACAAAAACAAAAGTTATGGTTTTGAAAAAATTTGAAATTTAGGTATAAAAACGGACCAAAACTAATAGTTTAAGTACTAAACGGGTAATTTACTATTTTTTAAATATGTTTGGGTAAATTAAAAATTTGGTAACTAAACTTTTTTCTCTCTTATTTCATTCATTATACGTTAAATATTTTTCAATTTTCTCATTAAACTTAATACATTAGGATTTTTTTTGCCACTCAGTCGTTTCTCACTAACAACGTTATAAATGAGCTTTTAGATGCAAAACGACACCATTTTGATGAAAATTTTGTTTTTCTAGAACGACATCGTTTAACGTCGTTAACTATTTAACAATGGAGTGACAAAAATCCAATACATTAAGTTCAATGAGAAAATTGAAGTTCAGTGAGCAAAATAGGAGAGAATAAAGTTTAGTGATGAAATTTGTAATTTACCCAATATGTTTAACTCACGTGATACATCCTCAGAAGCAATTCATTTTAAATTATAAAAATATGGCCTAATGTATGTGTATATATGAACTAAATGAACTCATCCCTAAATTTTAATTATGTAATGAATTCATAAACGTGAAGAAACAGATCAATGGAATTGAAAGTCAATTAGAGAGATTGAAATACCTTGAGAATGGAATCCAAGTAAGGACTGGCGAGAATTTCGGCTGTCAGGAGCAAAACAAACGTGTTCCTCGGTGCAAATAAACGTAGGACTGAGCCTCCCTCAACGCTTCCACGAACCTCATGTCTTCCTTCGCCGCATCAACTTCCCCGAGCCGCCATTAATGATTTTCACCTTTGCGTTAGTGACCGATCTTGGTCCATTTTCTTCCTAACCACTTTCCCTTGCAAAACTTGGTTAAACACGCCCCTTTTAAAGCTCATGAAACTGCCCAAACACCATTTATAGCTGCATGAACTGCAAATTACCGCTTGATTTTGTAGGGAGCTCCATGTTTGACGAGGATTCGCTTTGACGGCAGTCGCCATCTCTGTACCAGTTCTGGAACCTTAAGGTTTCTTCAAGGGAAAAAAGTAAAAACGCAGAAAACGCGGCTAAACGGTGGAGTGAAGAGGCTTGAAACTGGAGAGCGAAAGAGTAGGCTTCAACCAAGTTAAAATAATAATAATAAAGGACAGAAAAAAAAGGAAGAAACTGAGGGAATCTAGGAACACTTGTTCGGACTACTGAGATAATAATGGCAATGGTGCCCCCCCGTGACTGCTCTTCTTTCTATTCGTTATTCGGTCTTATATTTGATAAAAAATAATATACACCAATTTTATATCTTCGTGATTCTGGGAATTTATTTGAAAGAAGGTTTTCTTTTGACTATTCCATGAATAAAATATTCGCATAAATTTGTTATCTGGGCCGACTTTAAGTGGGATTATCTGAGAGACCACTCAGGGCCCAATTATTTTGTTTATAATTAGGACTCCTAATATTTTATAATTAGAGTCTTTAATTTTATAATTTCATAAAAATTATTTTTAACCACCTTTTTCTTTTGTTTTTAATTCATCCAATTTTGAATTAAATGTAACTAATTTTTTATATTTATAATTTCATAAAATATATAGTTTTTGACCCCTTTTTTCCATTTCTCTTATTTATTCATTCAATTTTGAATTAGGTTTAATCATATTTTTCTCTTATTTTTTTTTTTCAAATCTACTCTTTAACTATCAAATATTCTTTAGTTTTTAGTCTTCTTCCTTCGCAATCTAACAATAAAATAATACAATTTTTTATTATTTACTATTCAAAATCAAGCTATGTTATCATATATGCATTCAATTTTTCTATATTGATTCTCTTTTAGTTGTTTTTAAGGTGTTTTCTTAATAAAATAATAAAAATAATATATTTTCATAAAATTTAATCATTTTTCTATGATTTATTTATAATATTAAAATAATTGTTCAAATTAATGAAATATACTTTATTTTATAAAGGCATATTTTTTAGTTTTCACTCATGGCCCTGAAAATGTTTGACGACTATGTTTGTTATCATTAAAAAAATGATATATGCATGACTTATTGTAAACTGTAAGAATATATTCAGCTGTAGCACGATGAGAACTGAGAGCGGAATATCCACTCCTTGAGGTTTCATGGCTTTAAGTTACACTAGCTTTTGACATAAAGGAAAGTTCTTTGTTAACAAGAAAGGGGGGAATTACATTGTGCTAGATTAAGTTCCAAAATTCAGTAAAGTATATGGACTAAAACCATAACTAAAGCCTAAAATTCAAAATATATTGCATACTTGTGCAACAAAAACAAAGACGCCATTGGCGGGGAACGAACACGGGCCACCTGCATAACAGACAAGAATACTCACCACTATACTACTTCAACTTGATGCTTAAATGACAAACTGTTAAGTAAAAATCTGTTAAAATAGCACCATAGTAAAGAGGAGGCTTTATAATGGCCAACCGCCCGACGGTATTAAGCTAAGCTCTTTTTCCCTTGATTGCCTTTGAAAATGATTTAAGAGGTTCCCCTATAGGATTTCCAATGAATGCACTTGTATTGTATCCATTGATGCATCACTTTTTTGTGAAGGAATGTTAAACTTGAGATATCATCGCATGACATGTTCGAGGAGACTACTCCGTCATGGATGATTGAAAGAAACTCTAGGACGGGTCTTTGTTGAACATCTTTATCGACATGGATCGGCATTCTACGGTTTGTTCAAGTTCAATTTGCCTTTGCTCCCAGACAAGTTAATGGAATGGATTGGAAGCCTATGTACTTTTTAATCCATATTAAAATTACAGGTGGTTAGCAATCCCATTTGCTAATTGATGGAAGCATCTTTCAAAACAAAGAAAAAATGATTTAGATATGATAAAGAATACTAAATGTAGTCCAATTGCTTTTTTAGCCCATTGAATTGAAATATATCTGTGAAATGAAAATTATATCATAAACTTAAATTTTAAAATATTTATAAATATGTTGAAGAAAATAAAATAAAATATATGTATATTATAATAATTTTGCACAACTTATCATGTTATATTCTTGTAATTCTTTTTTAATATAATCACCAGTCAACTCATTGATTGACTAATTAAATTATATATTATACACAATCACTCTCAATCTAATTTACTCTATTCACAACACTATACTTCAAACATATGACTATACTTGAGAAATACAATATATCATCTTATTAGACCAACAAATAATATTTCTTACTCTTCTTATGATTACTATGAATATTTTTCCTCTAGGAACAGATGGATTATTATAAGGGTAAAATACGTATTAGTCACCCAATGCATTTATGTTTTGGTCATCTATTTTTTTAAATCATATTTAACGTTACATTTTGGTTCCGCTTTAACCACATGTTGTTAAAAAGATTAACTATATTTCAAGTTGATTAAGAGAAGAAATGAGGCCAATTGGCTTTTCTAAAAGGTAATTTTGAATGTGGATGAATTATGAGGGACTAAAGGTATAATTTTCCCTTGATGGAAAAACAAATAGACTTGGTCTGATTTAAATGGCTTAGGCGTGGGGTTGCGAATATCCAATCCTTCAGGTTTCATGGCTTTAAGTTACATTAACTTTGGTCTAAAGGAAAGTTCTTACTTTAATTTATTAAAAAAGAGGAATGTTCTTTCTTTACAATAAATAGGGGAATTAAATTATACTAGATTAAGTTTCAAAATTCAGTAAAGTATAGGGACACAAATCATAATTAAACCTTAAAATTTAAAATATATAGTATAAAATTAAAGACACCGTTGCCGGGGATTGGACCCGATTCACCCGGGTGACTGGTGGAATACTAACCACTATACTACACGACTTCACGCTTTACCCAGATGATGTTAACAATGAAATCTGTTACAGTAGCGCTTCACAATGGCACATTGGCACTGCAAATCCCCAACCTCCCGACAGTATTAAGCTAAGCTTTTCTTTCTTTTTCTTTCCCTTTGGTTGCATTTGAAAATGAAAAATGAGGTTCCCCTATAATTTAGGATTTCCAATGAATGCACTTGCATCCATTGATTGCTGCATTTTTTGTGAAGGAAGGATACTCGAGATATCACTGCATGACATGTTCAAAGAGACTGCTCCGTCATGGATGATTGGAAGAAACTCTAGGCAGTGATCTTCGTGGAACATCTTTATCGACTTGGATCGGTGCACTCTATAGTTACTTCAAGTTCAATTTGCCTTTGCTCCCACACAAGTTAATGGAATGGCTGGAAGCCCATGTTCTTCAAACCCCCCCCCCCCAAAAAAAAAAAACTTTTACATATGATAAGAAAAATGTAATGTAATTGCTTTTTTAGCTCTTAGAAATTTATCTGTGAAATGAAAATTGTATTGTAAATTTAAATTTTAAAATATTTTTATAAATATTTTGAAACAAATAAAATGAAATATATGTATATTATATGAATTACAACTTATTCTATGTTATTTTTCTTGTAATTCTTTTTGGTATAATTATCGATATTCAACTCTTTTGTTAACTATTTCAGATTGAATAATGTAGAGATCATTGTTGCATAATTTCTCTCAATCTAATTTACTCTTTTCATAACATTAGACTTCAAACATATGGTTATATTGAGAAATATATATATCTTATTGGATCAACGTTTAATTAATTTCTTATGATTAATTTTGAATTTTTTTCTTCTAGGAAAAGATTGATTAAGTGTAAACTACATATTTAGTTATCCAATGCGGTTTTGCTTTGGTCACTCAACTATTCTTTCTTCAAAATATTTCCTAACGTTATGTTTTAATTCTGTTTTGATTACCCAGTTAAGAAGTTGACGGTGATGCTAATATGTTATCATAAAGGTAATACCACGTAATTGTTGAAAAATAAAAATTATCACATCAGCAATTATGTTTATTTTATAACAACAAGTTACCAAAACAGAATCAAAACGTAATATTATGTATAATTTAAAAAAATAGTTGATCAGAATGGAATTATAGAAATAGTTGAGTGACGACATACATAGTTTACCCATATTAGAAATACTTTTAAGGCTTTACTTATGGCCCATTGTGAGCCCAAACACGCAATATCCAAAAGAGATTAAAAAATTAATACTGATAAAACGAGCGAAAAAAAAAAGGAAGAAAGAAAATTAAAGAGAGGCCCTGTCCTCCTCTTGCGGCGGCCCTGTGAGATCTATCTCGCTTCTGACTACCTATCATTTTCACAGCTGAGTTGCAATCGCCGGCTCAACTTATCGATACCAGTTCAGTTACTTTCTAAACTCTCTATTACAACATTTGATGCCCTTATTTTAAACTTTTCTGTGTTTCTTTTGTGATTTTCTTGTTGTAGATGGTTTATATCATTAAAATTGTTGTTGTCGAATGAGTTGACTAGGAAATAAGGGGAAAATGAAATTATAATTTTGAAACTTTTTTTTTTCTTCAAATTCATTTTTTGATGAATGTTCTTAATAATAATTGAATATTTTTTAAATGTTCTTATGATAAATAATTGTATAATAAAAAAGAAATATCTGCTAAATTTTCCTTTATCTATATTTGGTTCTTTTTTAGGATCTCCTTTGTGCCTGCAAATTCATGCTGGAATATTGTTAATAAGGTTTTGATACAGCATTCTTGTTTCTCTTAAAGTAACTTGCAGGTGGAATTTAGGACATAGGATACATATTAAAGGCCTACACGACGTTCGCAAAATATACTATGGCACACCGATTGTTAAGAGATCATGAGGCTGATGGCTGGGAACGCTAACGCTCTGACTTCCCTATCATTTGTGAGTCATGCCTTGGTGGTAATCCGTATGTCCGAATGGTATTAAATTTTCTCTCTCTCTTTCTCTCCTGCCCCTGTTTAGGGATTTGTAATTGCATTTTTTTGTGGGAACGGTAAACCAAGATTTCATTAACTAAATATGGTTTTTGTTTAGATTTAACCTTTTGTTTTGCTTTTAGTCATATCTATATAATGTTAACAGTAATGTTTGTTTATGTGAGCAGAGTTGTAAATACAGAAAAGCTTTCGATAATTTGCTCGAGCCTCTTTTATTGAAGTGAAAAGTAATAACAATTATCTTTTACGGGGGTTTCCAATTTTGACTAAAAGGGGCAGGTTTTTTTCTTTTTTTACTTTGTTTTCTCTTGACTCTTGCAATTTCTTTACCAATGAGAACAATTAAACTTGTTATGTTGTTTGTTTCTACATATGCATTTTTTTAGCTTCCAGATCTATGACTTCTATAAGCTTAGTTAAAAACTTAAAATGAAAAAAGATTCTTCAAAATGAATTTTCTGCGTAGAGAACAAGAAGATGAATTACACTGGCATTTAGGTTTTGATAGTAATAGTGTAATACTAATCAGACTTCAGACATATTTGAAAATTCCATGACCTGTGTATTTTCATTGGTACATTGGTTGAGATGACTCGAATCAGCTTCTTCATAAGAAGCAAGAAAGGATTATGACATGCTAAGTAGGTTAGAGTATGGTTCTGAACCTATAGTTTCTCCACGGAGTTTGAATACAAATTCTTTTTGTTTCTTTAATAAGATAAATTTCTGTGTTTTACTCTTATGGGGTTCTTTACACACTGACTACAGACCAAAGCAGAATATGATAAAGAGTGCAAGATTTGCACACGGCCATTTACAGTCTTTAGGTGGAGGCCTGGTTGTGATGCAAGGTATAAGAAAACCGAGGTTTGTCAAACTTGCAGTAAGTTGAAAAATGTTTGTCAAGTCTGCCTTTTAGATCTTGAATACGGATTGCCAGTTCAAGTTCGGGATACTGCTCTTAGTATAAACTCCAATGATGCCATTCCTAAGAGTGATGTGAACAAAGAGTATTTTTCTGAAGAGCATGATCGCAGGGTATGTATTTCCATGCTTAATAGCTATCTTTTAGCGTCATTTTATGAAGAGAGTGAAGCTACTAAAAGAGTCATCTTATATGAAAATTTTCGAGCAAGTTCCCGGTAAACTGAATGCGATCCTTTTGGTTGTCATTGCAGTAGCTGAAGCATGTTGCATTAACATACTTGCTGTTAAGATACTTCTGCATTTCTATCATGCATTAATAGAGATTTGCACACTGTGAAAGCTGAAACCCTTTCACTATCTCATGTGCAGGCCAAATACACAAGTACATCATACATTTTTTTAGTTGATATAGTATACTATCTCTCCTCCTTATCCACTTAGTGCCCAGCATTTGATTCATGCTAAGACTTTAGTTTTGTGTATTCACTGCATCACATTTGGGCTTGTAGATTTTTGAGTTGTCACTTGCTGCATAATATCACTGGAATGAAATAAAAATATCTTATGATGTTTAAAATTTGATGTTGCATCTTTACCTTCAGATTTCGTTGATTTTTAGTAGTTGTATTTAGGCATATAATTTTGATAGAAATTGTAAGATATGGTAATTTTCTCTGGAATTATTTTTATAAGTAGTTTAGTACTGCTCCATAATTGGTAATTCTGTCATGTCTCCACTTGTCTTCTCTATATGCATGAATGCTTCAAATTCTATAGATGTGCAACTGAGATGGAGTGCATGGTTTTAAGTGTGCCTTTTTTTATTTGTTTTAGATTACTCTGATGGCCTATTTACTTTGTGGTTTTCTTTTATGCTTAGTTAAGTAAATTTTTGGATTGCAGGCAAGAGGCGGTTTAGACTATGAATCCACATACGGGAAGGTACGACCAAATGACACTATTATGAAACTGCAGAGAACAACACCATACTACAAAAGAAACCGAGCACATATTTGCAGTTTCTATGTGCGGGGTGAATGTACTAGAGGTGCCGAGTGCCCTTATAGGCATGAGATGCCGGAAGCTGGGGAGTTATCCCAGCAAAATATAAAAGACCGCTATTATGGGTAAGCTCTTTTTCTCTTCTTTTTTTTCTTTTTTCTTTTTTAAACAATAAAAATGTCAGAGATAAGTTACCTAAGTTAAGAAGATTGAGTTGGATTTGTAAATATTCTATTTAGTTATTATCCCTAAATCTAAGGGATTGTTTTTATTACTAGAATTAGTCTCTTACCTAGTTTAGAAGTTACCTAAGATAAGGCCTAGGCTTGAATATATAATTGTAAGTTTTCTACACGTTTAATAAGAATGAATTACAGTAAAATTCATGGCATTTGTCATGGTATCAGAGGTACTCGTTTTTGGGTCTTAATCTTCTTCTTGAGCGTTTTTTTCTTAGTTCTTATTATTTCTTAAAAGAGTATGACACTTGATCAACAAAATATAGGCAATACAGGTGATTACAACAGTACAAAAACTTCTCAAGGAGGCATAATGGGTGAGGGAAGTCATTCTAATTCGATAAGTGACTTACAAAACATACAAGCCGCTTATAGATTGAATGGAAAAAACTACCTTAAGTGGTCACAATTGGTTCGGACTTTCCTAAAAGGGAGAGGTAAACTTAGTCATCTTCTTGGAACGGATCTTAAGGAAGAAGATCCCATATTTGAGGCTTGGGATGAACAAGACTCATTGATTATGTCTTGGTTGTGGAATTCAATGGTGCCTGAAACTAGTGACACCTACATGTTTTTTGGAACAGCCCAGGAGATATGGGACGCTGTAAAACAAACCTATTCGAAGGTTTGAGATGCGGCCCAGATTTATGAAATCAAGATCAAGATTTCAGCCACTAAATAAGGAAGCAAATCTATTACAGAGTACTCTACTATATTACATAATCTGTGGCAGGAAATGGACCACTATCAATGCATTCAGATGAAATGCAGTGAGGATGCAGCAATTCTAAAGAGGTTTGTAGAAAAAGATAGGATTTATGAATTTCTTGCTAGACTAAATATAGAACTTGATGCAGTATGGGTCCCGATTCTAGGAAAAGAAGACCTGCCCTCACTGAATGAAACTATTGCTATCATTCGTGCTGAAGAAGGAAGAAGAGGAGTGATGGTGGTTGAAAACAATCAAGTAGAAAGTTTAGCCTTGGTTACTAGGGTTGTTCCTGAGGGACCAAATTGTCTGGAGCAGCAAAATATTAAAGGCATATAAGAAGGAACAAGGACAGTTAACAAGGATTCCTTATGGTGTACTTACGGCAAAAAACCTTGCCACACCAAAGAGAAGTGTTTGAGGTTACATGGAAAGCCTCAGGCTACAAATAAGAACTTCACAGAGAAAGGAGGCTTAGCAAGTGGACAAAACAGAGCTTATGCAACTAAACATGTGTCTAACGAGTCTGATGAACAATCTGTTGAATTCAACCGGAAAGAAGTAGAAAAATTTAAGAACCTACTGGAATACTTAGAAAAACCATCCTCTATAGGTACATGCAATCTAGTTTTCTCAGGTATACCTTCTTCCTATTCTCAGAATTCTAATGCCTTGGAATCATCTACCCACATACCTACCCAAAACTTCTGGGTAATTGACTCAGGAGCCACTGATCACATGACTAATTCATCACTAAAATTCCTTACGTACATACCCTGCTCTAGCAACAAGAAAATCACAGTTACAGATGGTACTATGGTAACGGTTACTGGCCAATGAGATATTACCATCAGTAAAATCCTATTGCTTAAAAATGTCCTACATGTGCCAAAACTATTTACTAGCCTTATCTCTATTCCAAAGCTTATCAAAGACACTAACTGTAGTGTTTTATTTCATCCTACACAATGTATTTTTCAGGAGAAAGAAACGAAGAGGATGATTGGGCGTGCTAGGGAAATAAATGGCTTATACTACCTTGAAGACCTTAGTGGACCAGATAGAGTTTTGAATACTCAACCATTGTCTTTTTTATCCGAATCTACAACCAATAAAGACTAAATCTGGCTATATCACTTTCGCCTTGGTCATCCACCTTTTAGACTCTTAAAAAATATGTTTCCCTCCTTGTGTAATTCCTTAGATATTGAAGAATTTCATTGTGAAGTTTTGTGAATTTGCAAAGCATAAACGTTCCTCTTTTCCAACAACTAATAAACGGACCAACAATCCTTTTACCTTTATTCACAGTGATGTTTAGGGGCCTTCCACTATTCCTAACATAACTGGGCTAGAAGGTTTGTGTCTTTTATAGACGATTATACTCGGGTTACTTGGATTTATCTACTAAAACAGAAGTATGATATTTCTTTTTTTAAAACCTTTTACACCATGATCAAGACCCAGTTTGGGGGTGAAATAAAACGAATCAGATCAGACAATGCCTAGGACTACTTTAATCAAGTCCTGTCTCCTTATTTCTTAGAAAGATGTTTTATACATGAGTCTTCTTGTGTAAATACTCCCTAAAAGAATAGGGTAGCAGAAAGGAAGAATGAACATCTTCATGCCATAACTAGAGCCCTTTTATTTCAAAACAATGTCCCTAAAAGGTACTGGGGAAAGCTGTGTTAACTGCCACTTACATGATAAACAGACTACCCACTAAAGTCCTCGAATCTGAAAGTCCCATTCAAACCCTTACAAAGTTCTTTCCAAATTTCAGTCAATCTTTTAACTTAAAACCAAGGGTATTTGTGTTTGTTACTTTTGTTGACATTCATTCTCAAGGCCGAGGGAAACTTGATCCAAGGGCATTGAAATGTATTTTTATTGGGTATTCCTCCGCTCAAAAGGGCTACAAGTACTACCACCCTCCTACAAGAAAATAATACACTTATGTTGATGTCACTTTTGTGGAAAAAGAGAGATATTTTATAGTTCCTTATCTTCATGGGGAGATATCATTTAGGGAATATAAGGATGCATATTTGTTTTTACTTCAGCCCCTTGTTGATCTTCCTACACCTATACATTCTACAGAAACACAACCTGCTTCTACTCCATCCTCTCCCCAGTCATAACCTAGTACTCCTCAAACTTCTACTCTTCAACCAAACATTAATACACCATGGCCCAATATTCAAGTTACTACTTGTCTCCTAAGGGTCTATTCGAGGAAGGAGGTACCTATGCAGATTCAATCATCCCCTTTTCCTGCTCCTATACAATTTGAGGTACACTCTGAAACTCCTTATGAACAAAATGATGCTGAAAATACTATATCTGCTTCTAATTTGGAATTTACCATTGCTATTAGAAAAGGAAAAAGAACCTGCACCATCAATCATCCTACCTATATGTTTTTGACCTACAAAAACCTATCCTCCAATCACAGAACCTTCCTTACTAGCCCAAATGACATTGCAATTCCTAAAGCAATATCTGAGGAATTAGAAAATGAGAACTGAAAAAAGGCTATGAAAGAGGAAATGGAGGCGCTGGAGAAGAATAAGACATGGGATTTAGTGAAGCTGTCAGAAGGGAAAAAACAGTGGGATGCAGATGGGTATTTACTGTCAAGTATAAATCAGATGGTTCTCTAGAAATATACAAAGCAAGATTGGTGGAAAAGGGGCACTCTCAAACCTATGCAATCGACTATCTTGAAACTTTTGCCCTTGTTGCAAAGATGAACACAGTGAGGGTCCTACTGTCCTTAGCAGCTATTCAGGGATGGAATTTGCAGCATTTTGACATCAAGAATGCATTCTTGCATTGGGACCTTGAAGAAGAAGTTTACATGGATATTTCACCCAGATTTGGTTCGAATACTGGACAAGCAGTGTGTAAATTGAGAAAAGATCTTTATGGACTAAAACAGTCCCCAAGTGCTTGGTTTGAGAGATTTACTAAAGTAATGCTAAAACAAGGCTTCAAACAGAGCAAGGTGATCATACTCTGTTTGTGAAATACTCTCCTTAAGTGGGAGTAATTGCACTGTTGGTGTATGTAGATGATATAATTGTTACATGAAATGATTTTGAAGGAATTGTTAATTTAAAGAAGTGTCTTATAAAAGAGTTTGAAGTGAAGTAAAATTCTTCCTTGGTATTGAGGTGGCTCACTCATAGCAAGGGATTTTTATATCTCAACAGAAGTATACTTTGGACTTGTTGAAGGAAATTGAAAAACTAGGATGTAAACCAACAGAAACTCCTATAAAAGTCAATCACAAGCTTGGAGACTCAAAGGAGGATGATATGGCAGTTGACAAAAGTTTTTTTCAGAGACTCGTAGGAAAGCTTATCTATTTGTCACACACCAGACCAAACATAGCATATGATGTTGGGGTTGTGAGCCAATTCATGCACAATCCCAAGGAATCACTCCTAAGGGTTGTAGTCCAAATTTTGCGGTGCTTGAAGGGTACACCAGACAAAGGAATTCTATTTAGAAGAGGGGGGAACTTGACTTTGGAAGCATACACAGATGCAGATTATACAGGATCCATAATTGATAGAAGGTCAACCTCAGGCTATTGCACTTTCTTTGGAGGAAACTTAGTTACTTGGAGAAGCAAAAAACAGAATGTGGTAGCTAGATCAAGTGCAGAAGTTGAATTTCGAGCTATGGCTTTGCGAATTTGTGAGTTATTATGGCTTAAGATTATTTTAGAAGACTTGAAGGTAAAGTGGAATGGACCAATGAAACTCTACTGTGATAACAAGTTAGCAATCAACATTGCTCATAATCCAGTTCAACATGACAGAACAAAACATGTGGAAGTGGATAGACATTTCATAAAAGAGAAAATTAACAGTGGCCTGATTTGTACTCCCTATGTGACCACTGGAGATCAAGTTGTAGACATACTTACCAAGGGTCTACCTGATAAGTATTTTCAGAAGTTAACAGGCAAGCTGAGGATGGAAGATATCCATGCTCCCAGCTTGAGGGAGAGTGTCAGAGATTAGTTACCTAAGTTAAGAAGATTGAGTTGGATTTGTAAATATTCTATTTAGTTAGTATCCCTAAATCTAAAGGATTCTTTTTATTACTAGAGCTAGTCTCTTACCTAGTTTAGAAGTTACCTAAGATAAGACCTAGGCTTGTATATATAATTGTAAGTTTCGTACACGTTCAATAAGAGTGAATTACACTAAAATTCATGGCTTTTGTCAAATAAACTAAATGAACTTTGCTCTCATCTTATGAGCATTGTCTACTTTGTTCTCATCTTATGAGCATTATCTGGAAGATGGTTTAGGCGTTAGCCCTTATCTTATTTTGTCACAGTGTTGGGATGGTCTTGTCATGAACATAATTTTATTTAGTCTTTTTAACAGCATGTCCTTTTCCTCACTGGTTCTACCCTTTTGTGTGAATTTGTTGTGTCAATTATCAAATGTGTTTGGCCGGGAAAAGCTGTGTCACAGGTCATGAAGGCATGAACTATTCTGCCTTTGTGTTTTTTGGTTTAATTTTTATTTCCTTATCATTTAGATATTAATGATAATGCTGCAATTCATTGACACGACTTAATATGATAACACAAGCAGATGGTACTCTTTTCCTCCTTTCGCTTTTTGTTGATATACCTTGGTATTTCAGCAATTATGAAGGGTTTTAACGAGACCTCCAATTCTTATAAAAAAAATGATGCTCGCTAATATTGTGAATGACTTCATATCTATTGATGCCCAGGGTGAATGATCCTGTGGCTCTGAAGCTACTTAACAAGGCTGGTGAAATGCCTTCTTTGGAAGCTCCTGAGGATGAAAGCATTAAGACACTCTACGTGGGTGGACTGGATGAAAGGATTACTGAACAAGATTTGAGGGATAACTTTTATGCCCATGGTGAAATTGAATCGATAAAGATGGTCCTTGACAAGGCATGTGCCTTCGTTACGTACACAACCAGAGAAGGTGCTGAGAAGGCTGCAGAAGAGCTTTCTAGCAAGCTAGTCATAAAGGGTCTTAAGGCTAAAGCTAATGTGGGGTAAGCCCCAGGCACCAAGACCTGATTCAGAGACCTCGGATGGAACCAGGCAACAAGCAGCAGTGGCTCATAGTGGAATGTTGCCCCGAGCAATAATATCTCAGCAGCAGAATCAATTCCAGCCAGCTGGGCCTGACATGCAGGACCAACCCCCACCTATGCAGTATTTTAACATCCCACCACCACCTCAGCTGGACAGAGCATATTATCCATCAATGGATCCTCAAAGGATGGGAGCCCTGGTTTCGTCCCATGATGGGGAGAACAAACCTGGACCAGAAAAACAAGGCCAACATTATCCCTATCAAGCTATGCCACCACTGCCACCTGTGCAATATCCTCGTCAGCATTATCCACCATATGGATACATGCAACCAATGCCACCTTATCAGCAGTATCCTCCATATCATTCAGCAATGCCTCCGCCTCGTGGTTCACCGCAACATTATCAACATTCTGGACCGCCAAGGCCTCCACTGCGATTGCCCCTTCAACAAGCGCACCACCAGCATCTACATCATCATCAGTTTCTGCCCCAGCAGCGCCAGGGCCATCAGCTGAATCTGGTCCATCTCATTAGTGTGAAGGTTTCTGTTGGTTTTGCTAATGTAAGAACATAACATGTTAACTGTCAGCATTATTTTCTCGACTTCAAAAACATATTTACTTTACTAATCAATGTGTTTTTTCCTTGTGAATTAGTATGTTAAATTTTTCTCCTGAAAATTGTTGTGGATGTAATGAATTGTTGCGAAATCTTGGACCATATAACTCGTTTGAAAGAGTTAAGGCGCCTTCCGCGGTCGAACTGTTCTTGAAAACGGAATTGAATTGATTGTTAAATCCTTGAAATACCTGAGAAAACAATAATAAACAAATTAAAATAACATGTAGGAGCAATTACTACTTTGTAAAAATAATGAGATGTAGCTTAAATGTGTGTGTGTTATTATCAAATCTGATTATTTTTGCACGCTTAAACTCAACATCTGTTCAAATCCTCTAATCGGCATCCTAAAGTCGTGAAAAAGAAATCCATTATCAAAGTTTCAAGGTTGAAATCGATTATTTTAAACGAAGCTGATTAAAAGTAACGAATACAAACTAAAAAATTATTATTCAACCAATGAGTTTGGTTCAAGTAGTAAGTAGTTTGATATCTCTAAAGCACGACCTGAGTTCGAGGTTTTGCGTATCTAAAAAATTATCATCGGAAGACTTATCTACCAAAATTAAGTGTGTGATTCATGTTGGTCTGAATTAATTATGAAAAAGCTCTAAAAAAAATGGGGGGCCAACAAAAAAAATTAATATTCAACCCTTAAATGTATTTATCACAGGCCGTGATACTCGGGTTTGGGACATTGGTGCAAGTGTCTGCCTAAGAGGTTCTATGCATAATGTGGGCTTACCAAGACCACCAGACTTAGCCCATCACTTAGAGAATGTTATGGAACCCGTTCACATTGGGCGTGTAGAAAATGAAAATGACATCATATCCGAAGATGATCACATGAGCTTGGTAAATATGGCAAGAGACAACAAATCAGGAAGAAATTGTGGGAGAATCTTACCATATCCAATGTGAACACCCATCCAAGGAAAGAATCCTACTAATGGATGTAATTAGATAATATTGGGTTGAGTTTCCTTGATTGAGGGGATTTTGTATTAATTGGGTAGATCTTAACCGTTGTAAATTGATCTAGGCTATTGATTGAGAGGGAGCTCAATTATAAATAGAGAGCCTCTCCTCCTCATTTGTATTCATCTCATTCCATTCATTCTCTTTGGAGAGTAATAAGAGCTCTGAGGCATTTACTCTAATTCTTGTGTTCTTTGTTCTTTATTCTCTTGGTGCTTTTTGCCTCTCTTGGTGGTCAGGAGTAGCCACACTTGTGTTTGCAATTCCACACATAGTCCAACCTTGGTGGCTTAGAGTAGCCACGTTGGTGTTAAAGCTTCCGCATCCTAGAAGCCTTGAGGGCTTGGTTCTAACCTTTGTGAGTTTGCATGCTCACTAGGCTTGGGTAAGGCTTATTTGTCGCAGAGAAGACCCAAAAGTGTTAAGAAACGTCTAAGGCCGTATGTCCCGTCAGACCTTAACTCTGATATTGCGACGTTTGGGCTTAAATGTTCTGAGTGCGTAACATATTTATGGGCTGAAGACTGAACCTCAAAATATTTTTACTTGAGCTTCTATATACATACTAAAGACCAAAGAATGTAGCCGAAGACCAAGTCAAAGAGCCTCTTTATCCATATGTTTAGCCTCCTTCCTCCTAATATTAGAGCTTGAGAGAAAAATAATCAATTACTAATTTAAAATCGATTTGAATAATTTATAATTTATAATTATCTTAACTAAATTTAATTATATTTTTATTTAATTTAAATTATTTATAATATAAAATAAATATTTTATATTTAAAATATTAAAAATAACTTAAAATATTATTTAAGAAATATTATATGAAATGGCTTGTTAATCCTTTTATATATACGTCTTAGAATAGCTTCTTAATTCCAAAATATAGATGTCTTGTATAATGGATAAAGTCCATTACAAGTTCCTTTATTATATAAAATGGCTATGTTAATCCTTTTATTATAAAAAGAAATATTTCAATTCTTGTACATTTGAAAAAAATATTTTGGTCCAAAATATTAAAATAATAGCTAATTGATTTAAATGTTTTAATTTAAATATCGATTTAGAAATTGAGCAAATTGATCTATCTTAAAAATTGGGAATAATTTAGTCAATGTATATTTTGAAAGTAAATAAATAGTAATGATATATGATTTTGTTATCTTTTACATTAGTTCACGAAAGTTCACAATATATATCTATCTTCTATAAAGGTTAAATTACTTGAATTTAAAATTAAAAGAAACCTAACGACTATTTAATAAAAAATATTTAAATAAATTAATAATAATTTTAATATCTTAAATCAAAATATTAACCTTTTTCAAATATACAAACATTAAAAATATTAGAATAAATTTTTAATTTTCTCTTTAGGGATAGAGAGTAAAGGGGAAGTTCTATAGTGCAGCAACCTTAATATACAGTTAAAAAAATTGCTTCCGGTTTGTTATTATTTAAATAACAAAACCGGTAAAAAAATTACTTAAAACATTATTATTTCTACCTAAAACATTAATGTTTTATAACGTTTCCGGTAAAGTGGTCAACAATAACAAAACCGGTAAAGCGTCCAATAATAACAAAACTGGTAAAGCGCCTAATAATAACAAAACCGGAATAAATAATAATGTTTCCGATAATATTTTATCGATTTTATTATTTAAATAATAATAAAATCAATAACATTTTTTTAACCGTATATCACGTAATTATTTCTCTGAGTAAAGACGATGATCAAAAGAGGGGAAAAAAATTCAGAAATCCCTCTTCGCTCGCTGGAACCAACAAATCATGATGGGTCGATATTTCGACGATCTCGATCCAACCTCTTGAACTTCCGCTGGCACTTCTTCAACCCAAAATAAGCCCATCGATTCCCTTAATTCTTTTTGAGCTAAAGTGTGGGCCGCTTGATTGTTGTTTCCGGGTGAGAATAGAATTTTGCATGTCTGAAAATGTGTGGCTTTTTGTTTTTTATGTGACTGTGGCTTGAATTTCTGGCAGATCCTCTCTCGTGGATGTCATACGTCGAACAACATATTTTGCATCTCCTTCCACTTCTATGTGTCTGAAACCCAAATCTTCAGCGAAGTAGAGCCCGTGAAGAAAAACCAACGCTTCTGCTTCAAACGTCGATCTCACCCTGTAAGTAATTCGACAACTTGCCCCCAAAACAGAACCTCTATTATCTCAAATGGTAGCACCAGTGATTGCTTTACCACTCTGATGAAGGAAACTTGCATTTGCATTAAGTTTGACTGAAAGAGTTGGGGGAGGGGTCCACACAACCAACTGAAGTGGGTTGGGATGAGCAACGGAATCAACTATGGTCTCTAGCTCAGATGCATACCCAAAATGAAGGTAATTACATCAATTGGTCTTTGCACATGATTCTCGTGAACTAACAGATTACGAGCAAGCCATAATGCCCAAAGGGTTAATCCAATTTGTTGCTTCTGTTTTCGATTAAAACGCTGTAACATCCAAGCAAACCACTCTTGATAATTCATCATACTAACTTCCATAGGTCAGTAAAAACCTTGTCCATTCCACACACACTCCAAGCAAACGAACAATCTCTACTTATATGCAACACTGACTCGACATGAATTAAACATCTAGGGCAATGGAGTCGTCTCTTCGAGTGCAAATTCTAATAATATGGGACATAATTCAATTACATTTCCCCTAATAAGATACAAATCTTATTAGGACAGTCCGTACTCCATATAGATAGATGGCACAATTTGTTGATTGACTCTGATAGAAATTCTCCCATGAGGAATCTATAACCACTCCATACTTAATATCCATACTTAATATATGCATGCCTTCTCTCCACTCCATACTCTAATATCATCCGATACTGCTTGCGAAAGAGGAATGCTCAAGATAGGCCTGACATCATCTAGTTGAAACATACCTACAATTAACTCCGAATCCCATTCTCTAGTTCCAAACTTTATCATATCAGATACCCAATTCACTGTTGATTCTTTCGGTGTCATAATCTTTCTAGGTCGACCTTCTAGCAACCAATAGTTATTTCAGGCAGAGGCTGATCGACCATTACCTTTTCTCTCCAAAAGAAAATACCATCATCTAAAAGTCTTCGTGCATACCACATGCTTCTCCAATTAAGGAAGGGTTCGAATCGAGTTTTGCCTCGCTAAAATCGAACGTGGGATAATACTTTACACGATAAACTATCGCCACTAGAGAACTTGGATTGTGAAACAGCCGACACCTTAGTTTGGCAAGGAGTGTAATATTAAATTTCCCGAAATCTCTAAACTCCCATACCCCTCATCTTTGGGTTGACATAGCTACCTCCAGGTACACCAATGTATGCCTTTTTTCGAAGCCGAACTTTACTACCAGAAACGGATTAACACAACCACTAATTCTCTGTACAGTGTCAATGGAAGTATGAAACATGACATTACATAAATTGGTAAAGATTATAGAATGGTCTTGATAAAAACCTCCTTCCTTCCCATAGATAATTACCTCGAGCTCCTTATATTTGTGTTGATATTGAAACGGTCTCCAAGTCCCACAAACGCCTTTCTCTTATTTCTATATGATAGGTATGGATCATAAATATACCAGTAAAGAGGATAGGGGATGGAGCGGAGCGGAGTGAGCGAAGCGAACGCAGCGAACATCAACTGTCCTTACAAAGAAAGTCTCGTAGAGGGGGTTACGATTATGTGGGTTGGAGGTGCGGGGGCGCAACCCCGCGGTACGGTACAAGGTTAATTATGTAATTATGTACCAGGTTTTTTTATTATAAATAGAGATGTAACCTAAACCTATGAGACATTGAATAAAACTTCTAGCGCCGCCTAGGCACCGACGACGTAAGCACATTGTCGAACCTCGTTAAAATTCTTGTGTTCTTTCGTTATCTTTGCCCGATTCTTCAACAATTGGTATCAGATGTCAGGAGAAAAATTTAAAGTTGCGAATTTTGATGGTCAGGGTAACTTCGGATTATGGCAAACGAGGGTGAAGGATCTGTTGGTGCAGTAGGGGATCCTGAAGGTTTTGCGACCTACAAAGCCGGCGTCGATAGAGGAGGACGATTGGGAAGAATTGCAACAACGAGCGGTAGGAACCATACGATTATGCTTGGCAGACGAGATTATGTATCAGGTCATGCATCTGTCGTCTCCAAACAAAATTTAGAGGAAGTTAGAAAGCCAATTTATGTCCAAATCCTTAACGACAAAATTGTATCTAAAGCAAATGGCTGTATGGGTTGAAGATGCAGGACGATCATGATTTGGCACAACACATTAATGTCTTCAATCAAATCGTTTCTGATTTGGCTCGGCTTGATGTGAAAATTGAGGATGAAGACAGAGAGATGATTCTGTTGTGTTCGTTGCCTCCCTCTTACGAACACATGGTGACTACTCTTACATATGGGAAAGAGACTATCAACGTTGAGGAGATTACTGCAGCCTTGTTGGCTCACAACCAGCGGAAGCAGAATGCAGGGGAAAACTCTCAAGCCGATAGCTTATATGTCAAGGGTAATCGAGACCGTGGACGGAAGCCAGAGAAGGCAAGGTCTGGCAAGCGAAATTTCAGATCCAAATCTAGGGATAAGAAGAAAATTGACTGTTACAAGTGCAAGGAGGCGGGACATATGAAGCGAGACTGTCCGAAGTTGGAAAAGTAGACTGATGAGAAGCGTGATATTTCATCCAAGTCTGTGAACGTGGTCAAGGATGACAATTCTAATTGTAGTGAGGGTGATATGCTTTCTATTTCAACGACTCAATTGACGGATGCGTGGATTCTTGATTCTGGATGTTCTTATCACATCACGCCAAATAGGGAATAGTTTTCTACATACAGGTCGGTTAATTCTGGTTCTGTTTATTTGGGTGATGATCGATGTTGCAATATTGTTGGTATTGGTGATGTCAGAATTAAGATGTATGACAGCTCTGTTCGGATGTTGAGTGGTGTTCGGTATATCCCAGATTTGAAGAAGAATTAGATTTCTTTGGGCACTTTGCGCAAGAATGGTTTTATCCCTAAGGCTGATGAGGATAGGGAGACCATTCGGATTGTTAAAGGAGCTTTGACTGTGATGAAAGGAAAGATGACGGCAGGGAATATTTACAGATTGTTAGGGAGTACCGTTGTAGGTGGATTTCATTCTGTTGAGTCCTGTGATGATACTATAAAACTGTGGCATATGCGTTTTGCTCATCTTAGTGAACGTGGTATGACAGAATTACACAAAAGAAATTTGTTGCATGGTTTCAAAAGCTGTAAGCTCGATTTTTGTAAGTATTGTGTTCTTGGTAAACAGACTAAAGTCCGTTTCAAGACTGCGAAGCACACAACTCAAGGGATTCTTGATTATGTGCACTCTGATGTATGGGGGCCTTCCACGACATCGTCTCTGGGTGGATCTAGGTATTATATTACTTTTATTGACAATTTTTCACGGAAAGTTTGGGTGTATTTTTTGAAACACAAGTCAGATGTTTTTGAGAAGTTCATACTGAGGTAGAAAACCAAACAGAACGAAAAATCAAATGTTTGTGGCCTGACAATGGTACGGAGTACACAGATTCACAATTCTTACACTTTTGTAAGGAGCACGGGATTAAGAGACATTTTACAATGCGCAAGACACCATAACAGAATGGTGTTGCGGAACGGGTGAATGGGTCATTGAATGAAAGAGCCAGATGTTTGCGGTTGAATGTGGGGCTTCCCAAACACTTCTGGGCCAAGGCTGTTAACATGGCGTGTTATCTTATCAACAGATCGCCAAGGGCATCATTGGCTGGGAAAGTTGCAGAAGAGGTATGGATTGGTAAGATGTTAGTTTTGATAACTTACGGATTTTTGGTTGTCTTGCTTATGTACATGTACCTGCTGATGAGAGATCCAAACTTGATGCAAAATCGAAGGAGTGCATTTTTCTGGGTTACAAGAAAGGTGTCAAAGGATTCAAGTTCTAGGATCTAGTTATGAAGAAAATTGTGATCAGTAGAGATGCTGTTTTTTATGAACAATCCATGTTGCAGCAGAAGACAGGCACGACAGTGGTAGATTTCGAGCAGTTTCCAGTTGAGAAAACAGAAACTTCTCAATCGAATTCTGGTGGTTCCGCTACGAATGATTTGCAGGATTATAGTTTCACCAGAGACAGGGTGAGACGGACGAATATAAAGCCTCCGAACAGATTGGGTTTTGAAGACTTGGTCTCTTTTGCACTTAGTGTTAGCAGTGATGATCTGGATACCTTTCATGATGCCGTTACTAGTCAGGAAAACGACAAGTGGATGGCTGCCATGGTTGAGGAGATGGAGTCTTTGAATCACATCGTACATGGGAGTTAGTTCCCCTTCCTGAGGGTAAGAAGCCGATTGGTTGCAAATGGGTGTATAAGAAGAAACCAGCAGTAACAGAAAAAGAGGGGGAGAAGTTCAAGGCTCGCTTTGTAGCAAAGGGTTTTTCACATAATAAATGAGTTGATTATGATGAAATATTTTCTCCTGTGGTCAGGTACACTTCAATCCGAGCAGTACTTGCATTGGTGGCTAGTTGGGATTTGCATTTAGAGTAAAACTACTTTTTTGCATGGTGATTTAGAGGAGCAGATCTACATGCGACATGCTAAAGGTTTCACTCAACTTGGAAACGAGCATTTAGTTTACAGATTGAAGAAATCTTTGTACATGTTGAAACAGTCTCCGAGACAGTGGTATAAACGGTTTGACTCCTATATAATCAAGATTGTCTATAACCAATGTGAGTATGATTGTTGTATCTATGTTAAGAGCCTTGATGATGGTTCTTTTATTTTTCTGTTATTGTATGTTGATGATATGTTGATTGCTGCGAAGAACATGGATGATGTTATTGGTTTGAAAACCTTATTGAGTCAGGAATTTGATATGAAAGATTTAGGTGCTGCAAAGAAAATTCTTGGAATGGAAATTTGCAGGGACAGAGACTCAAGAAAACTGTGGCTATCTCAACGGGGTTATGTTGAGAAAATGCTAGAAAGGTTTGCGATGAGCAGCGCAAAACCAGTTAGCACTCCATTGGCGAACCACTTTAAGCTCTCATCAGAACAGTGCCCTAAGACAGATAAGGAAGCTGAAGATATGGCGAAGGTTCCGTATTCTAATGTTGTTGGCTGCTTGATGTATGCAATGGTATGTACTCGTCCTGATTTAGATCATGCTGTTAGTCAAGTTTTTAAGTACATGTCTAAACCTGGTAAGCAACATTGGGAAGCAGTCAAGTGGATTTTTCGGTACTTAAAGGGTACTGTAGGACATGGAATTGTTTTTGGTAGTCATCAAGATAATCCTTTGATTGTAGGATATGTGGATTCAGACTATGCAGGTGACTTGGATAATAGAAGATCTACTACAGGGTATGTTTTTACTCTTGGCAGAGGACTTATTTGTTGGAAGTCTATTGTTCAATTTGTTGTGGCACGATCTACAACTGAAGCTGAATACATGGAAGCGACTGAAGCTGCAAAAGAAGCTTCATGGCTCCCTGGTTTAGTGAAGGAGTTGGGTGTTCAACAAGGTGGAGTTCAGTTGCTTTGCGACAATCAAAGTGCTATTCACTTGGCTAAGAATTAGGTATATCGTGCTAGAACTAAGCATATTGATGTACGTTTTCACAAGATCAGAGTGTTGGTTGCATCTGGAAAGGTTTTGTTTCAGAAGGTATATACTGATGAGAATGTCGCTGATATGTTCACTAAGTCAGTTACGACAGACAAGTTCAAGCATTGCTTGGACTTGTTGAATGTTTCGAGTTGTTAAAGAAGTAAGGTAACCCAACCCATATTGAAGTTTCCAAGGGGCATGATATTCGTCAAGGTGGAGATTTGATAGGTATGACTCATAAATATACCAGTAAAGAGGACAGGGGATGGAGCGAAGTGAGCGAAGCGAACATCAACTGTCCTTACAAAGAAAGTCTCGTAGAGGGGGTTACTATTATGTGGGTTGGGGGTGCGGGGGCGCAACCCCGCGGTATGGTACAAGGTTAATTATGTAATTCTGTACCATGTTTTTTTATTATAAATAGAGATGTAACCTAAACCTATGAGACATTGAATAAAACTTCTAGCGCCGCCTAGGCACCGAGGACGTAAGCACATTGCCGAACCTTGTTAAAATTCTTGTGTTCTTTCGTTATCTTTGCCTGATTCTTCAACACTATCGACTATAGTAAATAGACCCATATATTTTTCTGGGTTGTTTGAATTAACTTTTAGTTTTAATATAAGTAATAAACTATAGCATTGTATAATTCAATGTTATGTGCTTACGACACCACCAAAACACTATGTTTTGGGACTTCTAATTTCCAAAATTTTTCAGAAAAAATAACCTTTTTTCTAGATGGTTGGAATCATCTTATCATTGTCTAATTATTGTCGACTATCATTTATAATATAATTGGTATTAGAAATATATTCTTTTATTTCTTCTCAAATTCAGTTTTCCTCGAAATCCCTTAAAAATTGATAAAACTCAAATTAATTCTTTAACTTATCTTGATTCAATCTACAACTTCCACGGTTTGATGAATGTGGAGTCGAGGTATATTTCTTTTAATTCTCCTGTTTAACTTTCTATTGTTCAGATTTGAAAGAAAATACTCTGTAGCTGATGAATAAATTAGAATTTAAAAATCCAAGTTTGAGAGAAACTTTTCAAAGGTTTTTTTTCCTCTCATAAATTTACCAAAGAAAGTTAAACGAAACTGGACACTTAACAATCATGTAATAAAACAGAAAGGCTTATATAATAAATAAGTACTTAAAGTATGTCCTATTTTTCGTTTAAGTATCTAAAGTATTTTTTGATAAAAAATAAGTAATTAAATTTTATCGTTTTGATCAAAATAGGTATTTTTTTTTTATCAAAATAGGTGCCAAAAGTATTCAATTTTTTTCATCTAAGTACCTAAATTATTCTTTAATTAATGTCACATGTCAACTTTTTAAAAACATAGATGAAAAAGTTTGAATAGTTTAGGTACCTATTTTGACACAAAATACTTTAGGTGCTTATTTTGGCAAAAAAGATAACTTTAAGTACTTAAATGAAAAAGAAAGTATACTTTAGATACTTATTTGTGATATAAGCTAAACAGAAATAATTTAAAACTTTAGTGATGCAACTGAAATTTAAAAAAAAATGAATGACTACAATAGAAATACAAACAAAGTTGAGTTATAAAATTTGTTTTACCCTTTTAAATAATATGGTAATTGATATTGCATTTACATATATATATATATATATTTGATTGAAAACGAGGCAGAGCAACTAGCTACTGTACCATAACAAATATCAATCATAAATATTAGGGTAAACTACATAAATGATCACATAACTATTGGTTAGGTCACGAAATGATCGCTATTTTTAAAATTGTGACAAATATACCATTAAGTTATTTAAATGGGTTCAAAATAGCCACACTGCGTTAACATTTAGCGAAGGTGTTTATGTGGCACTTAAAAAATTTAGTATAATTAGGGTGCAAGTCCTTGTAAAGTTACTTATGTGCGGTGCTGGACCCTGCTTTGTTTTCTTCTATTTTGATCACTACTTGTATATGTTTTGTTTCCTTGGATTTTCATTTAATCCAATTTGATCCTGATTTTGTTTTTCAATTTGTCTAATGCCTTAATTTGAATCATTAACTTTAAAATCTTTTATTCTAGTCATGTATTAAATTTGTAGATTAAATCCCCTAGATTTTAGAATTAATCAATTTGATCACCAATATTAACTTTATTTCTTAATTTTTAATTAGGTCATAATTTCAATTTAATATAACAAAATGTGTCTTAACTGGGTGCCTGAATACCCGGTTTATATATATATATATATATATATATATATATATATATTATTTTATATTAAATTGTATTTATAATTCTCAAATTATTTCACTCTAACATTCTAAATTCTCAATTTCTTAAAATTTGTCACCATAACATTCTAAATTCTTAATATCTTAAATTATTTCACATTAACATTCTAAATTATTTTAAAAATATTTATTTTAACTTCGAAACATTTGAAATTTAATTATAAGTTTTGTTTTATTTTTAATTATTTAATTTATTTTTTAAACTTTATGTGTGAATTATATATTATAGACCTTTAAATTTTAAATTTTAGAATTTATATATATATATATATATATATATATATATATATATAAATAATATAGTTCTAAAAAATTAAAAAAATTATAAACAGGTACTTGTGACCCGAAAATACGGGTACCAGTATATAATGGGCCGGGACACGGACCAAAATTTTGATACCCAAAAATTTCTAGTACCCGATATTTCGGATACCCACAGGTACTCAGTTTTGAACACCCCTAGTGATAGGACTTTGAAGGAGTAAAGAGAGTGACTAAACTGTAAAACGTACAAAAGATAAGGACATATATGTGAGAAAATATGTCATTTGTCAAGCGAATAAAGTATGAATTCAAACATACTTTCACAATCATATTCTTCCTCTCCTATTCGTACTTTGATATATATGAGTTTGCGGCTTATGCTGGGGAGTGCTCGTGGTGAAGTCAAATAATTTTTATTAATAATGAAGTTATTGTGATGTCAGAGAGATATAATTGACATAATATAGTTAATAAATAATATGATATAATTAATGTTTCATATTATTAAGTTAATTGAGAATATGACAACACTTAAATCATTAAAATAAATTTAATAGTTTATTTATAATTGATTTAAGATTTTAATATTTTTAAACTAGATTTACTATTTTTATATTTATTTTTAATGATTATATATATATGAAATCATTAAATTATAATTTAATATTTAAATTATAATATATATTATATTATAATTAACGGGTCTTCAAAATCAAGCGAAATGGTGACAATCAAGTGGAGAGGTATTGTGCAAGACTAGTGGTCAAAACATATGCTAAAAAAGAAGGATTGATTTCAATGAAATCTTTTCTCATGTGGTTCGACTAACAACAGTTCAGGTAGTCTTGACAATATGTGTTACACTGTATTTACATATAGAGTAACTAGATGTTAAAACAACTTTTCTTCATGGAGATCTTGAAGAAGAGATTTACATGCTCCAACATGAAGGTTTTGAAGAAAAAGAAAAAAAGAACTTGGTTTGCAGGTTGAATAAATCTCTATACGATCTAAAGTAGGCACCGAAGTGTTGGTATAAGAGATTTGATTCCTTCATTATGTACCTTGGTTATAACAGACTTAATGCAAACCCTTGTGCTTATTTCAAGAGGTTTGATGATAATGATTTTGTTATATTGCTGTTGTATGTGGATGACACGTTAGTTGCAGGTCCTAACAAAGATCACATTGAAGATTTGAAGGCACAACTGACTAGGGAATTTGAAATGAAGGACTTGAAACCATCAAACAAGATTCTAGGGATGCAAATTCACCGAGATAGAAGTAATAAGAAGATTTGACTTTCACTAAAAAATTACTTAAAGAAGTTCTTGTCACGATTCAACATGCAAGATTTTAAGTCAACTTCTACCCCTCTTCCTATTAACTTCAAATTGTCCTCTAATATGAGTCCTAGTAGTGAATAAGAGAGGACGGAGATGTCTCGAGTCCCGCATGCATCAACAGTGAGAAGTTTAATGTTCGTTATGATATGCAAAAGACTTGACATTGCACAAGCAGTAGGAGTGATTAGTCGGTACATTGTGAATCCATGCAAAGAGCATTGAAATGCAGTAAAGAGTATACTGAGATATATCAAAGGGACATCAAATGCTGCATTATGTTACGGAGGATCAAACTTTCTTATCAATGGGTATGTTGATTCTGACTATGTACGGGATTTGGATAAAAGCAAATATACTAATGAATATGTGTTCAAAGTTGCTTGTGGAGCTGTAAGTTGGGTTTCAAAACTACAATTAGTTATGGCTACGCCAACAATAGAGGCAGAATATATAACAGCTACACAAGTTAATAAAGAAGCAATTTGGTTGAAAATGCTATTGGAGGAGCTCGGGCACAATCAAGAGTATGCCTCTTTGTTTTGTGAAAGTCAGATCGCCTTGCATCTTGCAAAGAATCTAACATTTCATTCAAGGACAAAACACATATGAGTTCATTACCATTTCATTCGTGAAAAGGTGGAAGAAAGGATTGTAGATATGCAGAAAATCCATATCAAAGATAACATAACATATTTCATATCAAAGGCGGTCAATACTGATAAATTTACTTGGTGTTGATCCTCTTGTAGCTTGTTAGAGACATGAGCAACATAAATGGTATAAGGTAGAAAGAATGGTGTGAAAATATGATTGTTCCGATCAAATCTTAAAGAGAGATTGTTGAAAGTAAAAAAAGAATAAGAAGGTAGTTTTCGGTGCATCAATGCACCGAATTTTGTAGTGGTGAATTTAAAAAATTACCGTTGCAATTTATTTGAAAATTGGCAAAGAAAAAAATTATCCAATTAGTCTCTAAACTTTAGGCTATTTATAAGATTAATCTCTAAACTTCAACTATAGACCAACCTTTTGCCATTCATACCCATCCCTAAATCATTCCAACTTTCTTCCATTATTAAAGAAATTAGAGAATTTTCTTGATAGTTGTTTATTCTTTTATCAAGAGAGAATTGTCATTATTTTTCTTATTAAATCGAAAAAAATTGTAATTCTTATTTTCTTTGCATGTACCATATATATTTAGAGATTTTTCACGTAAAATCTGTATTCTTTATCTTCATTTTTATTTTCTTAAATTATCAGTTACGATTTTACTCTATCCGATGATCGAATTCCACAACAATCATTACATTTATAATCTTCTAAAACTCCTGATGGTTTTAAATCTAAGACAAACTCTACCTCCTAAAATCTACAAGAAAAAAAGGGAAAAGATAACAATATCTTATATATATATATATAGTTGCTAGCTTTTTATTGGTGGAGGAGACTGGGCAATGGAGCAGAGAACGACAGAAGAAGAAGAAGCCAGCAATATGCAACTGTACATTGCATTTCAAATTCCAATCTCTGCAATGCTCTGCAACGCCGGCGTCCATTGCCCACCTCCGCCATGATTTCTTCCCATGTACCTACTGCCGCCACCTCCCAGTCTATTAACTTCCTGCTCCACCTGCAAAATATTAAAGGACAGAGACAAATAGACAATGGCAGCCACAAGACAATGACAATTCCATGGAACTTTTGTTTGGAGGGGTTCCATTATTTGATTTGCATGAAAAAGTTTGTGGGCTCTCCTAGTCAAATTTGAAACCAAGCTTCCCACTACCTCTGAATCCTATTCACTGACCTTATCCGTTCATTTGCATTAGAGCACACCCATACGAAGAAGACAAGATACTGGACTAAATTCTCATGGAACAATTTATCCACCACCTAAACCTTGTTGTTTAATTAGGCTTTTTTATAGGCACACACACGTGCACACCTTCACCACTAATTGCATACAAACAAACAAACAAACCATAAAGTACTTCCATGCTAACAACAATTAAAAAATATAGTATATGTTATGTATGATTAGTGACACATCTAACACTCAACAATAAAGGAGGGAAAGTGCCAAATTCAACCTAAACAGTTGGTTTTCAACATAAAAGTGTGGTAAGTGTTCAATTGAATTGTTGTAAAAAAGAAATATGCCTCGAGATATGTCTTTTAAACAAAGTTCAGAGTCTTCTAATTTTCCAGACCATTACATTTTTTAATTTTTCAGCGTCTTCTAATCTTCCCTTTCACTTTTTTTTATTTACTTTTCAGACCATAAAAGTTCTACTTTTTTCTGCCTCGAAATGACAAACTCTGCAGAAAAAGAAGACTTGAAGCAAATGACCACATAATTAAGGTTATGAATTCAATACTATACTTGTTTCAGAAGCTTAGCTCATCTTTTCCTGAAAAGTTTTTGTTAATTTTCAGGAAACTTGAAAGAGTAGTTCACGCGTGCAGTGCTCAAAGGCTTTGAGCTTCGTTTAATTACCTTAACATCACTGTTCTTCTCAGGTTTCGAGTTAAGTTTGGGGTTCATATTGGAAGCAGTTCTGGGTAAATCCTTTCTCTTCAACTCCACGCCAAGCCCAAGCCCTCCATTTTCTTTCAACAGTTTCCCAAGTTTCACGCACTTCTTTGCAGCAAATTCTTTCAAAACATCTGCTCAAAAGAATCCCCAATATCAAGCACATAAGAAAACGAAAAAAAATGATCACTTTACAAGATATGCATGTAAGAGATTAAGCAGTAAGCAAGGGAATTACCTTCAAAACTGACGAGTCGATAAACATGGCCGATTAACAAAGTGTCATCAGGTTTCAAGAGCTTGAGCTGCTTCACCGGCGTTCCATTTTCGTTCTTTAAAGTCGGGGAGGTCACAAGGAGTGCAACGTAATGATCCGGATTCAAGCCCATGATTTCATTAGCAGTAACAGACCAGTAAATCCTCTCGATCTTGTTCCCCGGGTGTTGAATCACCACGGTGGCTGCCTCAGCTGCTTGACAGTTCCCCATACGATCTCTCCTTTTTTTCACTGTGAAAGCAAACGATGAAAGTATATTGTGTTTTTATGGAGCAGTGTGACTGACCTTGAATAATTAAAGAGAGGAGTTCAAAGAAATTAAAGGGGGATGGCTTGAAGGGTAAACAAGGAGGTGGAGGAAGTTTGGGGAATGATGGGGAAAGGCAGAGGGTTGGTGGGTTATATGAGCAAGAGGGTTGATGATGGAAGCGTAAATGGGAAACAGTGGGGGAACTGGAATTTTTTTTTTTGACAATGACAATTGGAATTTTCATTTGGTGGGTTTTGTAATCTTATACTTTACATATGTTGACACAATTACATGCTTAATTGCATCCACATTGGAAAGTGCTGTCCTAATGAATTTCATTTGCTCATATTTGGAATTTTAATTTCATAAATTTAATTTTGTTTGCAAAGGGATACGTGTTAGATAAGCAAAAGGTGACCTGGGTAGCGTCTGCCATGTGTGATTTTGCATTCATTTTTGGAATTGAATCAGAATTATTATGGCAGCTGATGCACGAAGCTTTGTTGCCTTGCCTTCTCTTAATAGGAAAAGGAAACAAGTTTAAATATTAAATTAAAAAAATATTATTGGTTTGTTATTATTTAAAAAATAAAATCGGAAAAAAATTACTTAAAATATTATTATTTATACCTAAAACATCAATGTTTTTTAACATTTTCGGTAAAATGCCCAACAATAACAAAACCGATAGAAAAAAATAACAAAACCGATAAAAAAATAACAAAACCAGTAAAACGCACAATAATAAAAAACCGGCAGAAATAATATGTTTCCGGTAATTTTTTACATGTTTGTTATTTAAATAATAACAAAACCGATAGTGTTTTTTTAGCTGTATATTAAGGCTGCCGCACGTGATTATTTCCCCCATCCACTGGTCCCACTTCACACTCCAACCCTACTCTATGGTTTATTTTAGCTTGTAAATGAACCGAACAAGATTGTACTTATGTTTGTTTGTTTAATTTTAACCGAACAAACAAGCAAACCTGAATAACTAAAACGAACGAAATTTTGCTATCTTAACTGTCAATTCTGCTGCTTCTGATGAGAATTTTGCTGCTCAACCATTGTACATCCTTTTACTCAGTGTAGGTATGGCTCTATATACCTGTAATTGTCCTTACAAAGAAAGTCTCGTAGTGGGGGTTACAATTATATGGGTTGGGGGTTATTTTGTAAATATGTACCAGTGTTTATTTATTATAAAAGGATATGTAACATAAACCTATGAGACATTGAATTGAATAAAATTCTAACGCCGCCTAATGCATTGAGGATGTAAGCACATTGCTGAACCTCATTAAAATTCTTGTGTTCTTTCTGTTTTCTTTACCTGATTTTTCAACAATTGGTATCAGATGTCAGGAGCCAAATTCAAAATTACGAAATTCGATGGTCAGGGTAACTTCGGATTATGGAAAACAAGGGTGAAGGATCTGTTGGCGCAACAAGGGATCCTAAAGGCTTTGCGACCTACAAAGCCGGCGTCGATAAAGGAGGAAGATTGGGAAGAATTGTAGCAGCGAGGGGCAGGAACCATATGATTATGTTTGGCGGACGAGGTCATGTATCACGTCATGCATCTGTCGTCTATAGATAAAATTTGGAAGAAGTTGGAAAGTCAGTTTATGTCCAAATCCTTAACGACTAAACTGTATCTAAAGCAACGACTGTATGGACTGAAGATGCAGGATGATCATGATTTGGCGCAACACGTGAATGTCTTCAATCAAATTGTTTCTGATTTGGCTCGACTTGATGTGAAAATTGAAGATGAAGACAAAGCGATGATTCTGCTGTGTTCGTTGCCTCCCTCTTACGAACACATGGTGACTACGCTTACATATGGGAAAGAGACTATCAAAGTTGAGAACATTACTGCAGCCTTGTTGGCTCACAACCAACGGAAGCAGAATGCAGGGGAAAGCTCTCAAGCTGATAGCTTATATGTTAAGGGTAATCGAGACCGTGAACGGAAGCCAGAGAAGGCTGGGTCTGGGAAGCGAAATTTTAGATCCAAATCTAGGGATAAGAACAATTCACTGTTACAAGTGTAAGGAGGCGGAACATAAGTAGGACATATGAAGCATGACTTTCCGAAGTTGAAAAAAATATATTGATGAGAAGCGTGATGACTCATCAAAGTCTATGAATGTGGTCGAGGATGACAATTCTGATTGCAGTGAGGATGATGCTCTCTATTTCAACGACTCAATTGACAGATGCTTGGATTCTTGATTCTGGATGTTCTCATCATATCACACCAAATAGGGAATGGTTTTCGACATACATGTCGGTTGAATCTGGTTCTGTTTATTTGGGTGATGATCGATGTTGCAATATTGTTAGTATTGGTGATGTTAGAATTAAGATGTATGATGGTTCAGTTCGGACGTTGTGTGGAGTTCGACATATCCCAGATTTGAAGAAGAATTTGATTCTTTGGGCACTTTGCACAAGAATGGTTTTCCCTAAGGCTGGTGAGGATAGGGAAACCATTCGGATTGTAAAGGAGCTTTGAATTTGATGAAAGGAAAGATGACTGCAGGGAATATTACAGATTGTTAGGGAATACCATTGTTGGTGGAGTTAATTCTGTTGAGTCCTGTGATGATACTACCAAACTGTGGCATATGCGTCTTGCTCATCTTAGTGAACATGGTATGGCAAAATTAGATAAAAGAAATCTGTTGCATGGTATTAAAAGCTGTAAGCTCGATTTTTCAAGTATTATGTTCTTGATAAAGACTAAAGTTCGTTTCAAGAAGAGAAGTACACAACTGAAGGGATTCTTGGTTATGTGCATTCTGACGACATCGTCTTTGGGTGGATCTAAGTATTATATTACTTTATTGATGATTTTCACGAAAAGTTTGAGTGTATTTTTGAACACAAAAGTGACGTTTTCAAGAAGTTCAAGCTGTGGAAAATTGAGGTAGAAACCAAACAGGACAAAAATTCAAGTGTTGTGTCTGACAATCGTACAGAGTACACAGATTCAGAGTTTTTAAACTTCTGTAAGGAGCATGGGATTAAGAGGCATTTACAGTGCGCAAGACACCACAACAGAATGTGTTGCGGAATGGAGAACATGTCATTGAATGAAAGAGCCAGATGTTTATGGTTGAATGCTGGACTTCCCAAACACTTCTGGGTTGAGGCTGTTAACAGGGCATGTTATCTTATCAATAGATCACTAAGGGCATCATTAAAGTTGCAAAAGAGGTATGGACTGGTCATGATGTTACTTTTGATCGCTTACAATTTTTGGTTGTCCTTATGTGCATGTACATGCTGATGAGAGATCCAAACTCGATGCAAAATCGAATGAATGCATTTTTCTGGGTTACAAGAAAGGCGTCAAAGGATTCAAGTTCTCGGATCCAGTTGCAAAGAAAATTGTGATCAATAGAGATGTTGTTTTTTATGAACATCCCATGTTGCAGCAGAAGGAAGACACGACAGTGGTGGATTTCGAGCAGTTTTCAGTTGAGAAAACATAAACTTCTCAACCGACTTCTGGTGGTTCCGCTACGGTTGATTTATAGGATTATAGTCTCGCCAGAGACAGGGTGAGACGGACGAATATACAACCTCCAAACAGATTGGGTTTTGAATACTTGGTCTCTTTTGCACTTACTGTTAGCAGTGATGATCTGGTTACTTTTCATGATTCTGTTACTAGTCAGGAAAATAAAAAGTGGATGGCTGCCATGGTTGAGGAGATGGAGTCTTTGAATCACAATCGCACATGGAGTTAGTTCGCCTTTCTGAGGGTAACAAGCCCATTGGTTGCAGGGTGTATAAGAAGAAACAGCAGTAACAGGAAAAAGGGGAGAAGTTCAAGGCTCATTTGGTAGCAAAGAGTTTTTCACAGCAGAAAGGAGTTGATTATGATGAAATTTTTCTCCTGTGGTCAGGCACACTTCAATCTGAGCAGTACACATTGGGGGCTAGTTGGGATTTGCATTAGAGTAGAATGTTAAAACTGCTTTTTTGCATGGTGATTTAGAGGAGTAGATCTACATGCAGCAGCCTGAAGGTTTCATTCAACCTGGAAACGAGCATTTTGTTTGCAGATTGAATAAATCTTTGTACGGGTTAAAACAATCTCCGAGACAATGGTACAAACAGTTTGACTCATATATGATCAAGATTGGCTACAAGCGATGTGAGTATGATTGTTGTGTCTATGTTAAGAGCCTTGATGATGGTTCTTTTATTTTTTTATTACTATATGTTGATGATATGTTAATTGCTGCGGAGAACATGGATGATGTTATCAGTTTGAAAACTTTATTGAGTCAGGAATTTGATATGAAAGATTTAGATACTGCAAAGAAAATTCTTGGAATGGAAATTTACAGGGACAGAGACTCAAGGAAACTGTGGCTATCTCAACGAGTTTGTGTTGAGAAAATGCTAGAAAGGTTTGCGGTGAGCAGCGCAAAACCAATGAGCACTCCATTGGCGAATCACTTTAAGCTCTCACCAGAATAGTGCCTTAAGACAGATAAAGAAGCTGAATATATGACAAGGGTTCCGTATTTTAATGTTGCTACTTGATGTATGCAATGGTATGTACTCATCCTGATTTAGCTCATGCTGTTAGTCAAGTTTGTAAGTACATGTCTAAAACTGGTAAGGAATATTGGGAAGCAGTCAAATGGATCTTTAGGTACTAAAAGGGTACTGTGGGACATGGAATTATTTTTGGTAGTCAGCGGGATAATCTTTTGGTTGTAGGATATGTGGATTCAGACTATGCGGGTGACTTGGATAATAGAAGATCTATGACAGGGTACATCTTTACTCTTGGTGGAGGGCCTATTTGTTGGAAGTCTACTGTTCAATCTGTTGTGGCATTATCTACAACTGAAGCTGAATACATGGCAGCGGTTGAAGCTGTAAAAGAAGCTTTATGGCTTACTGGTTTAGTGAAGGAGTTGGGTGTTCAACAAGGTGGAGTTCAGTTGCTTTGTGACAATCAAAGTACTATTCACCTAGCTAAGAATCAGGTATATCATGCTAGAACTAAGCATATTGATGTAAGGTTTCAAAATATCAAAGAGTTGGTTGCATCTGGAGAGATTTTGTTTCAGAAGGTACATAACCAAGCCAGTTATGACAGATAAGTTCATGCATTGCTTGGACTTGTCGAGAGTTTCGAGTTGCTAAAGAAGTATGGTAACCTAACCCAAATTGAATGTTTCCTAAGGGGCATAATATTCCCCAACGTGGAGATTTGTTAGGTATGGCTCATAAATATACCAGTAACTGTCCTTACAAAGAAAGTCTCGTAGTGGGGGTTACGATTATGTGGGTTGAGGGTGCGGGGGCGCAGCTCCCGTGGTACGGTACATGGTTATTTTTGTAAATATGTACCAGAGTTTATTTATTATAATAGGAGATGTAACCTAAACCTATGAGACATTAAATTGAATAAAATTCTAGCGCCGTCTAAGGCACCGAGGACGTAAGCACATTGCTGAACCTCGTTAAAATTCTTGTGTTCTTTCTGTTTTCTTTACCCGATTTTTCAACACTCAGGTTCAGTACCAACAAATCCTCTCTTTTTAGCAAGGTTTCTCCCTCCGACTCTGCTATTAACATGGCAAGTATTTCTTCCAATTGTTTCTTTATTGCTTTATGTTCTTCTTGGCTTTTGGATAATGGTGCTACTGACCATATTTGTTCAGCTTTCCAGAGCTTGATTAAACCTTTTCCTTGTATGTTGAACTCACGTTGTGTCTACCTTACCAATAGAAATGGTGTTCCTATCCACACATTGGTTATATGCTCTACATTGTTATTCATAATGTTTTATCCTCCTGGCTTACCCATAACCTCATTTCTGTTTATCGATAAACTCAAGAGTTATGATGACAAGTTAGTGGTAGTATTAATCTACGTCGATGACTTGTTGATAATTGGAAATGATGATTAATTGATTGATGGATTAAAGAAAATGTTAAATGATAATTTTATTTTTTATTAATCCTAGATAAGTACAAGACAATATTTATTCATAGATAACTCTTAACCATTTGACATTGAACGCTCACATCGTGTATTTTTTATGCTCAAACTCGGGAACTGACAGGGTTATCGAAGTCCTGCAAAATAAAAATTGATTTTACTAAACTAACTTGTAGTAATAATGAGATTAGATCGAATCTCAGAGAGTTGAAATTAGATTTTCAATGTCAAAACAATAAAAGTAAAATGAGGGGTTTGGTTTATGAAACAAAAATCAAGATGAAAATAAATAACGAAAGCTAGTTCTTACCAAAACTTCCAATTCAATATGTGTTCTTCATCCGACTATAATTTGATCATAGGCTTAAAAGATCGATTTTTCAATATCCAAGTAATTAAACACTTGCTCAGACCCATAACAAGTATAGTTCCCATTTTATAATTGATTAAGCATTCAAATCAAATCTTACCATTAATGATAACTTTAAGAATCGTGAGAACGACTAAAACAAAATAAATTAATTTCGTACCTTTATTTCCTTGGAGATTATCATATGCAATGTGAAGTTTGGATAATAAACCATAACAAACACAAATCATAAGAATTATCCCTGCTATTTATGATTAGCGATAGAAAATTCAATATTGAGCTAAGTCATCAATTTAATCAATAATAAGAATTTAAATATAATAACAAGAAATAAAGATTACTTAGATTAAAGGAGAAATACTAGTTAAGCACAAGCCTCAAAAAATTATAGCGGAATCATTTCACACTTGAATCAAAAATAAAAGCTTATCCACTAATGGTAGAATAAAAATACAAGAGAGAAGAACAAATTGTGTTGTAGAAAGATAGATAATCCCTAAAGAGGGTTAATGGGCTATTAAAGAGCCAAAACCCTAAAAAAAGTAAATATCATCTAATAAAGTCTAAACCAAATAAGGAAAAAGCTAAAATAAAGGTAATTTAAAATAAATAAAGTCCTAATAGAAAAGAGATAGATTATTGGTCAGATACTTTTATGATAATAGAAATATCCATAAAATTGAGTTTCATCCCAAATTTGCTTCCAAAAAGTTAGACTCTTCATATCATACAACAGTCGCGTGTAAGTCATAAGGTGTGGTCACGCCTTATCAAAAATGGTCTTCTGTCTGGTTTCATATTAGACATCAGTCACGTGTTTTTCATAGGGTGTGGTCCGTCTTATCGAAGATAGTCTTGCTTGATTCTATTTTACCAAAAGACTTGATTCTCACATAGAAGAATAAAAACATGCTTGTGCCAATTTTCACAATTGTGTCCATATTCATCTCCTAAATCAAAACAAACATAATTTCCACAATTAAGCTCAAATTTTAATAAGGATATGGAGGAAATAAACATAAAAGATGTATCTAATTATGACTTAACATGATCTCAATGAATAACAATAATTTTAAAATGAAGGATTTGGGAAGGGGTTTAAGGTACTTCCTTGCTTTAAGGTGTGAGGTCAAAGGAAGGAATACCAATAAATCAAAGGAAGTATACAATAGAACTGAAGACACTGATTTAGGAAAACAAAGACATCATTGACCCCTTTGAAGTAGAATACAAGTTGACATCAACAGAGTATGACAAGGACATGAACAAGTTGTGAGTGAACCTTTGCTAAAAGATGGTATTGCCTATCAAAGAATAATTGGGTTATTGATTTATTTTACACATACCAAGCCATACATAGCCTTTGCAGTTAAGAACCTCATCCATTTATACAGCAACCTAAGAAGTCTCACATAGAAGCAACATTGAGGGTTGTAAGGTATGTAAAGCAAGAATATGGAAAGGGATTGTGTTTAAGGCATCAAGTAAGAATGAACTAACAACCTTTATGATTAAGGTTGGGCCTCCTACCAATAGTTTGGTTAATAGGGATGTTTGCAGAATTGTGAGTAAACATAAAACATCAGTCAAACTATTTTGTGACAATAAATCTGCTTTACAATTAATTGTTTATCCGATTTTCATGAAAGGACTAAGCATATTGAGATTAATTGTCACTTTATTAAAGACACAATACAAGAGGGACTCATACAAACAGAATATGTGGCATTAAGTAATCGACTAACATATGTAATAACAAGAGCCTTGGAGTTTAACAACATAAGCATCTGATTTCCAAGTTAGGATTCAAAAATCCCTTTAATCCCAACTTGAGGGGGATTGTTGAGAGTTGTAATCTATTAAGAGTTGGTTTATTTTCTTTTAGTTAGTTATGAAATTAGTTGGACTAGTTTAATGTATATAAATGCAAAGTTGTAATTATTTTGACAATAATAATATACAATTGAGAAATTTCTTTTAAGATGTATTTATGTATCCACTGTTACCCATCAAATCGAGAAATAAACCTCTAAACCTTACTTTATTATCATAACCCTATCGATTGTATACCATTTGAGGCATTCCACATTTAACATCATTAACCGTTTCATTGATTACCATTTTCTTGTCAAAGTCTTGAAGCTCAAGGATTAATGGTGTGAAACTTTATGGGTTAATTTTGGGACACCACTCAAACTATGTTACCTATTAATCGATTAATGAACCTTTAAACCTTACTAAGTGGTGATATGATAAAGGATATCGTGTAGAAGAACATAGTTGAGTGGGTGTCCCATTAGACAATGAACTATAAATCGAGCATGTTGAATTTTATTTTGGATAAAGTTTCGTAGGCTTTGAGACTTATATATATTAAACAATCCATTAGAAAAAATGATGAGGAAAGAAATTTGTTGGTGTCATTGATGGCCGAAGAAAATGTCAAACAACAATTGGTGAAATGAAGACAATGAAAAACGACAGTTAGGATTCTTAGGAGATAATGAAACAAAAAAGAGAGAGAGAGTTTGAGAGAGTAAAGAAAATAGAGAATATAGAGCTGTAGTTGTTGCCATTATTTAACTCCTCGATTCTAGGTCAACAGTTTCAGGCTAACCCGAGAGGGCTTGCATAAACCCAATAGACTCATAGGAAGTTTTTGCCAAGTGTGAGTTGATTTGAGCTTGGATTGGGCCCAATTTGGGATAAAAATGGTATTTTAAATTAAAGTTAAATAAGGGGTATTAAGCTGTAAATATCCTATTAATCTCCTAAAGGCTTATTATTTATCTCATTTACGTGAATGAGGTCACAGTTAGGAAGAGTCATCTTCCTTGTCTTCTTCCTCTTTTCAAAACTCTTATTTCTTTCTTCTTCTTCTGATCAAAGGTGGAATCTTGGCACAAAATCCTTAAGGTAAGAAGATATTTCATATTTTAAAGCTCCATTTCAAACCACCTTCTCATGTTTTAGCTATGGTGACCAAGGTGGGGGTTTTAGAGAGGTTTAGGTTTTAGAATCCAAGAGTGATTCTAGTTCGTCCTTAATGGTTAGAAATCACGTTTCTACCTCTCCTAAGTTTCTACTTTGCTTAGTGATACATCTTTTGGTTGTTGTAGTGAGAGAAGTGGGAAAAACTCTAAGGTGAAGGGCAAAGAGAAAATGGTGCTTAACGTGAGCTTGAGGTTGATTCCACATCTTCTTTTAGTAAGGTAACACACTTCTAACTCTCTATACCGCTTGTATATCAATGTATGTAGTGCGGTTTCTTGTTTGTGTTTATGAAACATGTGAGTGATTTTGGGTTTTTGGCTTAAAAATGAGTACTTGATGTTATTCATGCATAAAAAACAACCTTTCATGACCCTTTAACTCTACATAACCTTAAACATCTTTTGGGGGTCTTAGGAAGACCTTAAAAGAGATTTAGGAGGTTTCACCACGAGAATAGGGCTTTTTGAGTTTAAATATCGATATTATGAATAATACCGACAATGTTAATCTAAAAGGCTAAAATCATAGGTTTTTGTGAGAGAGTATTAACACTTTTTTTATGGTATCGATATCGTTCATGGGTATCGATAATCAGGGCTTAGTATCGATACTAGAGATCAATCAGATTCCAATAGGTTGTTTTGGTAATGGTACCCAGGTAAGTATCGATACCATAGAAGGCATATCGATACTCTAAGTAGGAGTATAATACTAGTAGAATTTGCAAACATGAATGTAATTTTATACTCGAGACAATATTGATACCACGAGACAAAAATACCGATACCCGAAGTAGGGGTATAAATATTAAAGGATATTTAGATTTCAATGGGTTGTTTTGGTATCGGTACTCAAAAAAGTATACACTAAGAGGAAGAAGTACTGATGCCATGAGGCTGAGTATAGGTACCATCGTGAAATTTAAGGCTATAAGCTTTGCTTACTCTAGGGAGCTAGGAAGGGATTACAATTGAGGGGAACCTTTAATGTAACCTTGCAAGTGAGAACATTAATAATTGTGTTATAAACATAATATCATTATGATGTAAGATTCTATAAGACTTATGCCTTGTTTTATGTTTGGTAAACAATAATGACACCCAAGTTACGTGTACGATGGTGGTCAAGATGAGTAAGAGGTTTATGATATGTCTAATTAGTGTTCAGGCACTTAAATAGCTAGTTGAAAGTGTATGATGCTAGGTGACCAGAAACGTTTGAGTACTCGAGAGAAGTAGACTAGCCTAGCAAGGTGTCGATACTATGTGACCCATACCTAGCTAGTGTGCTGATAAGATGCTGATGTAACATGAATAGAATTTTACCTACGGTACCTTAGTAAGAAAACATGGGTGTGAGTTATGTGATACTAAGATGACTCGAAATACACCATAATGCTTACTTCCGTTGTGCGTTGAATGTTCTCTCATGTTCATATACATGTAGCATGCCCATTTGTTGGATGCATGTAGTATAGTGTGTGGAACTGAGCTTGTGAGCTCAGAGTTCAAATGTGTATTCGTGCATAGTTCTTAGGTGCCAGTTCAAGGATCTATAGTTGGGTTTCGGGATTTCCAGATTCATCAACTATCAGAGTACATATTAAGTATTGTAGAGGGCATAATATCGAGTCGTAAACTTTATTTGAAACTTAAGTGTTTTGGAGACTACGATTCGGCGCTCCTATTTTGTAGACTTTATATCTAGTAATCTATTATGTTTTAAATTTATGGATGTGAAAAATGTTTCAAAGAAAATGGTTAGCCACTTTGGTGGTTCCGTGTAATATTATCCTTTGGATTTCAGGTCGAACCGAATTAAGGTGTTACAATCACAAACTAAACAAGGTGGATACAGTGATCTCGACATTGTTGGTGACAATGTGGGTAAAAAGAGAGGTTGATAGACTTTAATGGTCAAATGATATTTCATCAAAATTTATGAGTCTAATTGATATTTAATTTAAAGTTAGAGATCAAAATATAACAAATCACTAATATGAATGATCAAAACATTACTTTTTAAAATTTAATAAACAAAATTTCAAAAGTTCATCCCCTAACATAAAACTTTACGTCTATCCCTTCTATATATAGTTTATCCAAATAATATATTTACCCTTTACATACTAATACTT
Source organism: Hibiscus syriacus (assembly GCF_006381635.1). NCBI lineage: Eukaryota > Viridiplantae > Streptophyta > Magnoliopsida > Malvales > Malvaceae > Hibiscus > Hibiscus syriacus. The sequence continues at coordinate 2,495,823 of NW_024062608.1, forward strand.
GTAAATTGTTTTTTAGTGACAGGGTTTAAGGATCGATAAAATTAATATTTTTTTTAGATTTATTTATATTGATTTGGCATAAAATTTTCACTTCTAAATGTCATAATTCTAAAAAGTATTATGAATATCGTTCTAGTGTATATTAAAAATAATCTTTCAAATATAAGAATTCATCATCATCAACTTAAATTTCTTTTTTTTTAAAAAAATCAGTGAGTGCTTTGTTACTTGCCAATCCATTGTTCTTCATGTTACCTTTACCTAAAGATATGTATTATGAATATCGTTCTAGTGTATATTAAAAATAATCTTTCAAATATAAGAATTCAAATCATCATCAACTTAAATTTCTTTTCTTTTTTAAAAAAATCAGTGAGTGCTTTGTTACTTGCCAATCCATTGTTCTTCATGTTACCTTTTACCTAAAGATATTAGTGGGTTTTCTATGTGTTTTGCATTATTTTAAATAATATTAAAAATAATGATCATAACTCATAACATCATAATTAATTTTAAATATATTGAAGCAACAACGCCACATGATTTATTAGATACATTGACGTGAAAAATATTTTGATGACACGTTAGTTAATTAATTAATACTATAATTTATTGACTTATATACATAAAGCAAATCCATGCATAGGTTTTTTCTTTAATTAATAAGCAAACTAGTGTGTGTGCATATATGCACACTGCAATTCAGGGCAAATGGATGAGATAATGTGTTAAAAGAAAATCCCTCAAATAGTCCACTCAAATAATTATTTCCCAGGTGTTTTAAATAGTAACTTGGAAAAATCCTCAAGATTACCTGCATCTTCAAACAATTCCCTTTTTTTTTACTCTACAAAGTTGAAGACGCATGGTCTTCTATCATGAATTATCATGCATCTTTACCTTAAGACCGTAGAAAATTCCTTATTTCGAAAAATAATTTGGTGAGAGCTTTATACCAAAATTTTTTTCCAATGCCCTATTTGGGCCAGGAAGGTCCTGCATTTCATTAACTATTACTATCTTTTTTTTTTAAAGATAATTAGCTTTTTAGTTTCAAAAACTTGAAAGGAGCAAGTAAATTGAGAAACTAAATTTACATTAAAGTCCTTAAAAAGGAAAACTGAAAATCTCCTTATAGGCATAGCTATCCAGATATATATGAATGAAAGAAGTCTTTTACTCTTTTATTACTAATCTTTGCGTGTGAAAATTAGGGAAAATTCTATTTCTTTGGGAAGTATTAGATTCATAATCAGCGAATTTTGATATCAAAGACAAAGATTAGTGATTAATTAATACATATAACACCCATAAAGAAATATTTAAAATAGAAATTACTTAAAAATATGTAATTCTTTAATCATTTTATAAAATTAAACATCTTTATTTCCAAAATATTAAAACAAAATGTTTTTGACAACTTCACTTGTTGATCTGACGTTACGCGAACTTATTTCATTATCTTTAATAACTTTAAATGGTTCCTCTTTTCTTCCTCTTTCCTACCTCGGAATTAAATGCTTCCCCCCTTCTCCAATGCGTATTGCTTTAACTCCTTTCCCCCTTTATCCCCCTTAATTCCTCATTTTCAATTGAAGGTTTGAAATTGTGAATTTACCAACTAATCACTTTTAAATTGCTAATAACACTATTTCATCTTTTTCCTTTTCCTTTAAATTTCCCTTAAAATTAAGTTAAATTCCCAATCAATATATATATATATATAACCAACCCAATCAATTAACATGTATTCGTTTGATTGATTGTATTTGACTCATTGACTGACTTGTTAAAAAAAATGAAAATCTAAGGATCTAAGACAACCTTAATGCAATTCATGATATAATCATATTGTCTCACGACGAGATGAACAAAAATCAACTATAGACATAGAGAACATGAATAGTATAAATATGTGATATCATCTGCATTACAAAACCCGATATAGATAAAACCCAGAATACCTAAAACACTCTTCCAACATCCCTACAAAACTATCTCTGCACATAAGCCCAAAAAATTACAGTGATCCCAAAAAGATTACATATCTCCGAAATAATTATCTCTCACACAACCCTAAAGGCTAAGACATAATCTATTTTTAGAGTGAAATACTTGGTCACCAATAATTCTAGTCTAAAATAAATATTTTTTATTAATAAATCTAATTACGAAGTAATCTTTAACCACTAGAATTATAATAAAATTCAACTTAATCATCAATATAATTTAGGTCAAAATATAACAAACCTCTCTATTAGCCTAAATTTCATAAAAAAAATGGTCTTAAAGTCTTCAACAACTTCATCTTTATGTAAGTTGCATACCATTGATGCACCGCTATCAAGTCTTTAACAAATTTAATTCTTCGCAATATCCATTGAAGTATCATTGGATCAATCAAGAATTACTCCCCTACAACTAAAAACTCATTGCAGCAATTCATCTTGCATGTCTCCAAAATCACTAATAAAATTTATAGCAACAAATTCCTTCAAAACTCCATATCCCAAACCTAGCCCTTATAACACTTATTAGGAATTTGTGAGTGAAAAAATTCAAACATGTCAACATAAAATAAGATATGCATAGGAGATGAGATTAACGCGGTTCGATCTTGCTACTTCCATGGCCATGAACAATAATCCACTATAAACGTAGTTTGAACTTGAACTAAAGTTTGTTATGTTCCAAATGCTAAATTTTATGGAAAATAGAGTTCTATGCTGAAGATCCTAGATCCCATTTGAGAGCTTTTATTGAGGTTTACGATTCTTTTATTCCGCAAGGTGTTCATGGTAAGTCCTAAAGCTGAAGCTATTTCCCTATTCATTGCGTGATAAAGCAAAGGTTTGGTTGAGTTCATACTACCAGGCGTTGAAGCATCATGGAATGAATTAGCACAGAAGTTCTTGTTGCGATTCAACCCAACGAATATGAATACTAAGCTTTGAAATGATTTAACTCATTCAAGCAATGATGATGAAAGCTTGTATGAACATGGAAAGATTTAAAGATTTGTTGTGGAAGTGTCCTATGCATGATTTCCCACATTGGACTTAAATAGAGATGTTTATAATGGGTTAAATATACACACTCGTATGATTGTTGTTGCCTAAACAAAGGAGCTTTGCTGGATAGACATACAAAGCATATGATGGAGAATCTCCACCAATGACTGTTAATATCCAAATACGCGTAATACGTTTGGTCGACGTGGTGTTGCAGGTAGACTCGGAAGCCTTCAACTCTATGGCTTCTCAAATTTCAGCATTGACTGAAATGGTGAAGAAATTGCACAAACCAGGAGAATGTATGAAGTTAAAGTCACATCTCTTGTCACTTGTGTATATTGGTGATGGCTACAAATTTGATGAATTCCCCCAAAACAAAGTCTATCTACTATGTACGAAATTATTAAATAATAATAACACATTTGGTAAAACTTACAACCCAAATTTTAGAAATCATTTTATCTCTCTTGGAGAAGTTAGAATGTCAACCCACAACATAATAATATTAGTACATCAGCAAAGCCAGAATTATCAAGGTCAATCTTTGAATCAATCGTCAACCTTGAAACCTTTTGAAGCCATGATAAAAGAATATGACAAGTTAATCTGCCTCATTAAGGGCTATAGAGAATCAGATGGGAAAAAGACTAATGCAGTAATATCGATTGCCAGGATCGCTACCTAGCGACACTGAGAATCCTAAGTAAGATGGTAAGGAGCATTGCAAGGCTTACCACAAGAAGTGGAATTAATATTGGGGACCCAGTTGAAGAACTGAGGAAGAAGGGGGAAACTCACCAGTATGTAAAGGGAAGAGTAAAGAAGTTGAGCTGAAACTACAAGAGTCAATTCATAACACCAATATGGGCAGAGCAGTAACAAGACTTGTTATTGAAGTAATCCCTGATGCATCCAATATAGATTCGACTCCATTACCTCAGCAGCAACAACCAAAAGTATCTCCACCTTTTCACAATGCTTTAAGAAGACAAATGAAGATAAACAATATAAAGCTTTTATTGATATACTCCAGCTTACAATGAACATTCCGTTATTTATGCTCTAGAGAAAATTCATTCATGAGGAAAGTTCCTTTGAAGAAATAAAGACTTGGAGAGTTTAAATAGTTGCTCTTACTAAGGTTGTAGCGCTATAGCTAAAAGTCAATTTCCACCAAAGCTTAAAGATCCAGATTTCACTATTCCTTGTAACATAGTGACACATTTGTAGGCAAAGTTTTATGTGATTTGGGTGATAGCATAAATCTAAAGGCATTGTCAATCTTTAGGAAATTTGGGAGTGATGAAACAAGACCCACTACAATTTCTTTGCAACTTGCTGATCACTTCACGTGGATCATAGTGGTATTGTGAAACCATGCTTGTGCGTGTGGACAAGTTTATCTTCCCTACAGATTTCATCATTTTGGATTGAAGTGGACAAAGATGTTCTAATTATTCTTGGCCCATTCCTCGCTACAGGACAACTTTGATTGATGTTGAAAAAGGAGAGTTAACAATGTGATTAAATGATGAACATATTACTTTTAATGTCTTGAATAATGTTTCTTACATAGTGACAATACTGACTTTTCTCACTTGATGTGCTTGATATTGTTGCACAAAAGCATTTTCAGGAATGCTATAGCAAAGATACAATTTTGCAATTTCGAAGCATTTGAAGAAGTTGAATGTTGTAGCAAGTATCTTCAGAGCATATAACCTTTGCAAATACATGATCATATAATCAACCACTGAAGCCATCTATTGAAGAACCACCGAGGCTTGAATTGAAACACTTCCAGAGCATTTGAAATATGCTTATCTTGGAGAAAATGAGATGTTACCAGCTATTGTGGTAGCACATCTTATAGCATCACAAGAAGCCCAACTTATTGATGTATTGAAGTAGCATAAGAAGGCTATTGCATGGAGCATTACTGATATAAAAGCATTAGTCTAACATTTTTCATGTATAAAATCTAATCATGAAAGAAGTAGTTAGAAATGAGATTATAAAATGGTTGGATTCTGTGATCATATACCTGATTTCGGGCAGCAATTGGATTAGTTCAGTGCAATGCATTCTGAAAAAGGGTGCATCATTATGGTGACAATTAATAAAAATGAATTAGTGTCGACAAGGACAACTACTAGTTGGAGGATATGCATGGACTATATGAAGCTTAGAAAAGCAACGAGAAAAGACCACTTCCCATTGCTGTTTATAAACCAAATGCTAGACTGACTTGGCAATGCTTTTTATTATTTATTGGATGGATATAGTGGTTACAACTAAATTGGTATAACTCCAGAATATAAGGAGAAAAATACTTTTACATGTCCGTATGGCACATTTTCTTTTCATAGAATGCTATTTGGGTTGCGTAATGCTTCAACGACATTCTAGCACTGTATGATGGCCATTTTCTCCGATATGATTGAGGATTATCTCGAATTTTTTATGGATGATTTTTAAGTCTTTGGACAAGACTTCTACAAGTGTTTGATCAATTTGGCTGCAGTTTTGAGAAGATGCGATGAGACCAATTTAGTTTTGAATTGGGAAAAATGCCATTTTATGGTCACGAAAGACATAGTGCTAGGGCATCAAATTTCAAGTCATGACATTGAAGTGGATAAAGCAAAATTTGAAGTTATTGAGAAATTACCACCACCTACTAATGTGAAGGCAGTTCGAAGCTTTCTTGGTCATGTTGGTTTTTATATAAGTGCTAAGCCATTGTGCTCATTGCTGGAGAAAAAACACGAAGTTTGTTATTGATGATGAAGTGCTTTAATCTTTTAATACCATCAGGAAAAATTTTGTAATTTCCCTTGTTATTACAGCACTAGATTAGAATTTGCCATTTGAATTAATGTGTGATGCTAGAGATTTTGTTGTAGGAACAGTGCTTGGGTAACAAAAAGATAAAATGTTACGTGCGATACATTATGCAAGTAGAACATTGAATGAAGCAGATCACAACTGAAAAAGAGTTTCTTGCTGTGGTGTTCGCTTTTGATAAATTTTTTTCCTACTTAGTGGGCACAAAAGTGATTGTTATACGTATCACTCAGCATTGAAGCATTTATTTGATAAGAATGAGACAAAACTTCATTTTATTCGATGGATGCTTTTACTCCAGGAATTCGATACTAAGATTTAGGATAAGAAGGGATCTAAAAATCAATTGGCCGATCACCTATCTAGGTTAGAGTCTGGTAGTGAAAATGGCAGCATTTTGGTAATTCCATAAGAATTCCCTGATGAGCGTCTGTTAGCCGCTACAACATTACTATGTTATGCTAATTCTACCAACTATCAAGTTAATGGGATAATGCCACCAGACCTAAATTACCAAGGTTGAAGGAAATTTATGCGGATGTAAAAAAATATTATTGAAAGGAGTCGTATTTATTTAAACAATGTAATGATAAACTTATGCGACAAAGCATCCCTTAATGCAAGCAACAAATCATTTTGCAGCATTGTCATAGTGCCCCATATGGTGGACATTTTTGTAGATGAGCATAGTAGGGAAAGTGCTTCAATATTGTTATTAGTGGCCATCGCTTTTTAAAGATGTTAATGACTTTGTAAAGCATTGTGATCACTACTGGTGAACTTGGAATATTTCTCGACGAAATGAAATGCCAATACAACCTATTTTGGAGATCGAGCTATTTGATGTGTGGAGATTAGACTTTATGGTTCCATATCCTTCTTATGTGGTAACCTATTCATTTTAAATTATTGTAGATTATGTATCCAAATAGGTGGAAGTTGTAGCCTTGCCAAATAGCAATGCTAAAGCAGTGTTACAATTCTTGCATAAAAACATTTTCACTCGCTTTGGAACATCTTGTGGATTTATCAGTGATGAAGAATCTTTGTTTACTGGTCATCAAGTTGATAGAGCATTGAATAGATATAGAGTGAAACATAATATTGCTACAGCATTTCATCCACAATCTAATTGTCAAGATGAGGTGTGTAACCGTGAAATCAAACAAATCCTTGAGAAAGTTATGAACCCTTCTCTAAAGGATTGGTCCCAATGCCTTGAAGAAACACTATAGGCTTATAGAATTTGCTTATAAGACTCCATTGGGAATATCTCCTTATCACATTGTTCATGTAAAATCTTGTCATCTACCGTTGGAGTTGGAGCATAAAGCTATGTGGGCATTAAAGAGGTTGGATTTTGATCTAGATGTTGTAGGGGAAAAACATATGCTGGAGCTTAATGATTCGAAAGAAATTCGAAATAATGCCTATGAGAGTTCATGTATTTATAAAGACAAGAGCAAAAAGTGGCATGATCAGAATATTTTTCTAAGGGAATTCATTGCTGGACAATGAGTGATGTTATTTAATTCAAGACTACTATTATTCCCTGGGAAATTGCGTTCTCATTGGTTTGGCCCATTCGAAGTTCTTAAATTTTTTCCTCATGGTGTAGTATTATTGAAGAATTTAGTTGATGGAAGCACACTTAAAGTTAATGGAAAACTTCTAAAGCATTATTGCCAACAACAAAGCCCTAGTATTGCTTCAATCATACTAAGCGATCCTTATTCTTTTTAATATTATGTTCTTTTAAATAAGTCAATTCTTTTGACATATATATATATATATATAGGTACTTACTTTCTTAATATTTTTTTATGTGTTTTTATTTGATCACTCTCAGTCTTCCCTTTCATATGACACAACTATTTGCGTTACATCATGCATTCATCGCTATATGGAAGCTGTAACAATTTAAGGACATCTAGCTAAGTTCTAACGGTAAAACTTAGTATGAGCTGTTACCCATTTATCTTAATTTCAATTTTCACCATCCATTTTACCCTATTGTTGTGTGTTGTGAGTAATATAAAATTGTATGCAATTGATGTGCAATTATACACAATCACAAAATTAATATAATGATGAGTTTCATCTTCAGGGATTGGTGGAGTTTATGAGTTTGGTCATAGTAATACACTAATTTATTTAAGTATAGTAAAGATATTTACACTGATGATGCCTAGGTAAAGGAATTGTGAACATAGGGTAGAATGATGATGAGAAAATATGGATGAGTTAACAAATATGATGTCATGGCAATGAATATGTTTATAGTCTAAATAGGTGAAAATGTCAAGGCAATACAGAATGGTAAAAACACAAAATAAATGAAATAACTCGATAATCCTCACATGAGAAGCTTATACGGGAATGAATGGTGGGATATCACTTAGGAAACTTAAAACTTATCTCTTAAGTTGATTTAGTCTTCTAGAGCCTTACTTGTTCAAAAGAGTTTACTAAAGATGTTTTATGCTATCTTTAGTCTAAGCACCTAACAAAATATGATGCCACGTCATCTTCTCTCGGCCTGAACAGTGACACACTAAACCATTGTTTACGATTTACCCCTCTTAGTCATTAAAATCCTAGCTTCTCGAATACTAAGGGATTAGGTTTTAGTAATTAACTACAACCCATTGTTTATGCTAATCTTACTTTAGTTTCTCTCGAATACTAAAGAATTAGTGGCTATATTTCTTTCAAACACATGGTCTTCAACTTAAGAAATGGACACTCTCATGCCTCCTACAATCTTAAGAAATTAAGAACTCATAAGCAAAACTAGTAATAAGCAAAATAAAACATTAATCAACCATTCAAAACAAATTTTAAAGCATCAATCAATGAACTCCACCAAATATAGTCTAGTTCATGGTGGGGTTTGAATAAACCATGGAAAATCCTAATTTGTTCATTATTTCCTTACAACCCAATTAAAGATCAATCATTGAATGGAGAAAAGGTTGGAAAATATTGCACTAGATGTGCACGATCGACACTTCCTTCAAACCATCACGAACGACCACAACACCTCTCCCCTCTCGGGTGCAAGCGCCACTCTCTCAAACTTCACCAATGGAGGGAAACCACTAAAAATGATTGGGAAAAAGAAAAAAGAGGAAGTTGAGCTCGTTAATGGAGGAAGAGAAAGGTAGAGAAGATGATGAATGATATATATCCAAAATCGTGTCATTTCCTTTATAAATCTAAGGAATGTTCTTAGGGAACTTTTTCTAAAATTTCCATCATACCCCATGTACACTCCAAATGCGTGAAGATTGATTCTATATGTGGAAGTGGGCCCCATTCAGGTGGTTACCAGCACAAAACACGTGCTAATAACAAATGTCATTTGTGAAAAATCTTTTTGTCCTTTTCTATGCCATAAATGCCAAGGCATTGCAATTCGCTTCAACAACTTGTAATGCCACAATATTCTTTCCTGCTCACCTTATGCTCCTTGTTTCCTGCACGTCACCAAATAGCCACACTTTTCCCATCATATATCACCTTCACAAAGTAAAATACAATGACAAAACACAACCACCAAAATACAACTATATAAAACTACATGCTCCTAAAATGACCTATATAAGCCTTTAGACAATCAATAACTTAAGTGAAAATGACCAAAAATGACCTATTACTTGTCCTCAAGCAATGAATAACAATTAACACAATCAAAATGTTATGGCAATTTTCAAAAATAAGACAATGAGATAAAATTGAATTTCAAACCTTAGAAAAAAGGCTTTAACATGATAAACATATCAAGAAATCTAGTACTTTTCCCTATGGTAACATTATTTATGGTTGTGTATGTGCGTGATTGTATATAATATATGCTTAACGAATCTAGACTATTTCTAATTAAGTTCCCTAGTTTTCCATGATATTTGTTCATTCATTAAGAACACTTTTACTCTCGTTTACTTAACACTTTAATTAAACCTTTTTTAAATATAAATGCTGCTACGAGGAAAGTCAGTTTGTCACAACTATCATCCCTCACTCTAGATGAATTGGAGCATACCTTCAATCCCTGAGCTAGTCAGGCAGAGTCACCCCGTGACTACTTTTACTCACTCATATGCCTAAGGTTGCCATTTATTAAAATGCAATATCCAGACAATGCAGGGTAAAGAGGAGTATCCCTCTATAACTATACCGAAACATTTATTCATGGTTAAACAAAATTCAACACAAGGGAGTTCTTTAAATAATAATTTATCATTTAAGCACAACATCAAATTTTTAATGCAAGGCAAACTAGAGTTCTTTCCTAAAAACTTCCTAAATTCCTTAAGCATAGAAGACATACAAACTGTGTTAGAATAATCCACAAAGCACCAAGTCCTACAGTTGGTTCTATCATTCTCAATACTCATTTACATTCAATTTCTAGCCTAAAGAATTCATCATCATCGGACATCATCAAATCATTTCACCAAAATGTCCTACCATTTATTGATGTCATGGCATAATGTTCTAGTAACACTATCATGCAAATGTCCTACAAATGACATTACCTCCAACAAACTTGAGAGAAGTATTTCCCTCAATGTTTAAAATCACTAAGTAACTACTTAAACTAAATGTTATGTCATGCAATGAAAAATTAGATAAGGTACATCATTGTCTATGGTGGTGGTGTTGAGGTAAAAGTGTCTGTCAATCCATGCCTGGTGCGCTTCCTCAGTGGGGTGGGGCTAGATTCCGAGTCAGATGTTGAGACAACATTTGTTGTGGTAGGAATGAAAGTGGTCTAGGAAGAGAGGGTGTCTATGCACCTAGAAGAGATTTTGAGTCGGCTTTTAAAACGACGCAAGAAACAATGTCTTGACATTGCGATTTAGTTGGGGGCTTTACTCGAAGACTCCTCTATAATAGCTTGGTTTTAGGGTTGAGTCACAGGGTTTTACTTAGGTATAACATTGATTGGATCAGTATATTCAGACTATAAGGTGTCTTCATGATGAGAGATATTCAGAAATGCTTCAGCATCATCAAATGCTGGTAGGAGATCATCAGGAAAACCCAGAAAGTTGTGGTTCATATGGGGGATCATCTCTTTGAAGATTGATTCTAGCACGTCATCCTTTTATTTCACATAAACAAAGAAATTCTTGATATCTCCCGTTAGAACTGCCAAATGAGTCTTTGTGTGTTGGACAGATTCCTTGATAGCAAGGATCTTTGCCTTGGTATTTTGGGGTTCAACACCCTCAAAATTCTCTTCGACGGATGCCTTGGACTTGGGTTTTACCAATCTCAACAGAGTTGACAGTCATGCTCTCGTAATACCCAACACTCTGGACAAAATCTTGTCAAATCCACTTTCAACAACCTTTTTTTGCTGCATAATGCCATGATAAGATTCAGGAACTCCAAAATACTAGATTTCTTTGCTAAACACACATTAACTTGCTCCACAATAACCGGCCAACATCAATCAAATGTGTAACCATAATAGAGTACAACAACATCATGCGAGGTAGAGTTATTGTTGTATTATGGGCTACCGACATTAACTTGTGCTTCAAGAAGTGATTTTACAACTATACGCGATGTTAAAGTCACTCTCGATTTATGAAAAATGACTTTTTTTTGTATTCATTCCATTTAGAGTTAGAGAAGCATAGATCCTCAAGAATATCATCATTAGTCTTACCACTGACCTCTTTCTCAAATTTCACATGTTGGTCAATTACATCCTACAAGTGAAAATATGGATATACCTCTAAGAAAAATTACATATTGGTTTGGCTTTGAGATGTTGATAACTCTATTAAAAAAACTTAATTTTTAGTTTTTTCAATTAAGTTATTGCTTGTCTAAACAAAGTATGCACAACATTTTCGTTGCATTTAGGTTATATTTGTGGTGGATAAGTTCTATTTCAGCAAAACTTATTTGGTTTGACTGATGTTGTTGATGAGAAAGGGTCTGTGTGGATTGTGTATGTACAGGAAATTTACTGAGGAAAAACATTTCAATCGCGACAACGTAATTTGTAAGGGCCAATGGAATAGAGAAGTTAAGGAACGTGAGGAGCAGATTTATCTCGCCGAGGCAAGGTTTATATGGAAAGTCTGAAGCGGATATGACAAAATCGCCTATGTCACATGCCAGCTGGACGACTTCCTTCACGTGCAAGCAAGTGCTCAAGATTTTGACAACCGCCAGCCACTTTTCTTTTTTAGCCTAGACAAGGCAATAGCAGGTATCTAGGGAATCTTCACTTATACGAAACCCTAGGAGATTTCCTTCTACAAATACCTAGCCATAGCCGCCAAGAAAAGGAGGCAATGAAGTTAGAAGAGCTTTACTTGAAGTGTGAGCGAGTAACTGCAGTGCTTCCCCACCGTCTACCAACCAACCTTCTTTGGTGTCCTCCATAGCAGACTGTAGCAGAGCGGTGGGCAAGTCTCGAGAGAGGCTGACTGCTAGGATAGGCGCAATGTTGATCAAAATTGTCAGGACAGAGCCCCCAGTTTTTGGGAGTCATTCTTCCTTTGTTCTTAATTTCCTTACGTATTTTGGGTTGTATAAAACGATGATACTTGGTTGACTTTCAATAACACCATGAACTGTCCTACTTGGTGTTAATCTTTGTTTTGCCTAAACAATTATTTTCTGCTTTATGAATGATGAATTATGATTATGCTCATAACTGCTTTGTTCATTGTTTGAATATTTCACCTTGACAGTGTAAGATCTTCGAGAGATTTCCTGGGGTCTTGGTGAAACATGTCTTGACAATGTAAGAGTGTCGAGAAATTACCCTTTGTCTAGATATTGATTCTTAGATTTGAGATAATTAAGATAGGTCCACGTGAACAACAGAATGGATCCGGGATAGTGATGTTCTAACTTGTCTACCTTAGAGATAAGGAGTGGGTTTCAATCGACTAAAAGGGATAGACGCTAAAGTAGGATAGACAATGACTATAGTTTACACTGACTGGTATTGCTACACAATAGTCTGACAAACCTAGGGTTGTAGTTAGCGCTGAGTAGTATTGCCATAGAAACCGTCTAAGAATACTTAGTAATCATGTTGGGCAACTCAAGTATGTCATAACAATTCATTCTGGACTTAGAATAATTGTTTATCAATACAAAAGATTAGCATGAGTGCTTTGTGATAAGTCTGAATATGTGAGGTTGTTTCGAATATATTTGCATCAACGCTTGTCTTTATTTTGTTTATTTTACTTCGATAGTTTACATATTTATTTTATCTCGAATAAACTTTTCTACAATCATACTTTATAATATTTTCTTCCTTTATTACTAATAGTTTTCTAGTTTGACAAGATAGTAGGAATTAAATTGAGACAACTAGTTCTAGTTGTTGTGAAGCTTTAAAACATTAGACCAATCCCTAAGGAGACGATAATTCACTTACCCTATATTACTTGATTCGATTGTGTATACTTGCACATAATTGCTTGCCTTAGTAAATATATTTACAAGCTATTAGATGTTAACGTAAAACGTTTTTACTAAAGATACATTGACGTTATCTGGATGGAACGTGAATTTCTGCCACTTGTGGGGCTCGACAATGTCTATGACATTCGACCCAAAACCTTCATCTTGTTCATCAGTAAAAATGAAACCCAACTCTAAAATAACCTTTTAGTTTTTCAACTTTTGGAATCTCTCCTTTGCTTCATCGTCCAAAAACTGCTAATGAATGGCAACTTCAGATCTCGAAGTTATCGTGTGCACAATGTGAGCTTGTGTGAAAGAATAATAAAGTAAAAAGTTGAGAGCTTTAACAATGGAGTCGGCTAATGAAAAGAGAGAATATGAGAAGTTGAAATAAATAAAATGAAAGAAAATGAAATAAAAAGGAAAAAAATAAGAGGTAGTGGGTAATTAAGATATAATATGAGTGGATATGGTAATTTGGGTAGGTGAAAAGGTGAAAAGTAAAAACAATTATAAAGTTAAATAAAAGCAATGTAAAAGAAATCTTCCCTCATTTATTTTTTCCATTTAACGCCCACCCTAAAAATTAGGGTTAATTATTTAATTTTGTCATTTTTCTTAATCAGAACCATCACCTTATTTATGCATGATCTTTGGTAGGCCCATATAGTACAAAATAACTGGTAAATAACATAATGAATAAAATTAAAAAAAATAAAATAAAAATGTATGCTTTATTTATGCACAAAGAGCAAATTCCAATGCCATGGTATTTAAGGCTGCTTCACGGGGGCACACTCAGACATCGTGCAAGTAAAACAAAGATTTGTTGCGCAAGGACAAGGCTCCATTATAAACTTTCAGGCGGTAAACATTAACTGTAAATATCTTTCCATCATCCATATTTTTATAACAATCACTCCATGGGGTATACATGATGCACCTCGAATGGTCCTGACCATCTAGATTTGAGTTTTCCAGGAAAGAGCATTCTCATATGTTTGTACCCTGAACTCTTCCATCTCATTAAGCTCAAGCAGTCTTTGCTCACAAGCTAATTGAGTATCAAAATTAAGCTTTTTAACGGCCCAATGTGCCTTAGATCAAAGGGAGATGGAAAGCCTTTCCATACACCAACTTAAAGGGCGACATTCCTAGAGAAGTATTAAATGTTATTCTAAATGCCCAAAGTGCTTCATCTAACTTTGGCGACCAATCCTTCCTCTTTGGATTCACTACTTTTTAAAATATTTGTTTTATCTCGCGGTTAGATACTTCAGCTTGGCCATTAGTTTGTGGATGATATGCAGTGGAAATTTTGTGACAGACTCCATATCTCTTCAATGACTTAGCAATCAATTTATTATCGAATTGGGTTCTTTCATCGCTAATGATAGCTCTAGGTACTCTAAACTGTGTAAAGATATTCTTATGCAAAAACTTAGGCATGGCATATGAAAATGGCATATGTACAAGTCTCCACAAAAAGATGAAAAATTTCCCATGAAATCAATGCCCCAAACATCAAATAACTCGATCCTCAAGATGTTTTGCAATGGCATTTCATATCGTCTGGAGATGTTACCAGTACATTGACATCGATCACATGACTTGTAAAATGCATGAGCATCTTTGAACATTGTTGGCTAATACAATCCTAATTGAAGAACATTGGCAGTGGTTCTTGCTCCTCCTAAATAGCCTTAACATGGGGTCATATGAAAATGGTGTAGAATATCTTGTTGCTCCTCTTCAGGTACACACCTTCTTATGATTTGATCTTCGCAATGCTTGAATAAATATGACTCATCCCAAAAGTAGAACCTTGCATTGTTCTTAAACTACTTTTTGTCATGGTTGTTTAATTCAAAAGGTAAAATACCACTAACAAGAAAATTAATAAGGTCAGCGTACCATGGAATTATCGTGGATTATAGGATTTTCTCATCAGGGAATTCTTCTTGAATGTCTAAAATATCATGTCATTCATAATTGGTTTCTAGCCTAAATAAGTGATCTTCCACTTGATTCTCAATACATTTTATATCTACATTCTCAAGATCAAATTCTTGCAATAGTAAGATCCACATAATAAGTCTAGGCTTGGCATCATTCTTGTTCACTAAATATTTTATAGCTGAGTGATTATTGTGAACAATAACCTTGGTGCCTATTAAGTATGACCTAAACTTATCAAATGCAAATACCACAGTAAGTAATTCATTCTTAGTGGTTGTGTAGTTCATTTGTGCCTCATTCAAGGTACGAGCAATACGAGATCATTTGAATCCAATTCTATATGAACCAACTACAATTTCAAGGAAACAAAATGGGAGATCAAGCAGATACTAATGCATCAATTAATCTTCAGAGAGAAGTTGCAAGACCACAAGAAATACTAGATCATTTGAATCCAATTCTTAATGATCTCACTCCAGGCATCGTGGCACCTGAAATACAAGCAACCCATTTTGAGCTTAAACCGGTGTTGTTTAACATGCTAAATTCTATCAGTCAATTTGGTAGTCCACCTAATGAGGATTGTAGACATCATATCCGTACCTTCCTTGAAGTATGTGATTCATTCTGACAACAAGGAGTGCATGAAGATGTGCTTAAACTAAAACTTTTCCCTTATTCCCTACATGATAAAGCGAGAGCTTGGCTTAGTGGAGTCCCTTCAGGCTCAATGGAATCTTGGGCGGATCTATGAAAAAGCTTTCGACTTCGATATAATCCACCCAATATGAATGCACAGCTTCACAATAATATTGCAAGTTTTCGCAAAGGAGATGATGAATCAATGTACGAATGCTGGGATAGGTATAAAAGCTTACTTCATAAATCTTTCAACCATGGATTTCATGATTGGACTCAAGTAGTGATGTTTTACAATAGAGTTAATGCACCAACTCGAATGATGTTAGATGCCTCATCAAATGGCACCTTACTTGACAAATCACCCGATGAAGCCTTTTATATCCTTGACAGGATAACAAATAATGACTATCAATTCTCGAATACAAGATTAGGAACTGACAGAAAACATCAGGAGCATATGAATTAGAGGGTAAGGATTCAGTAGCTGCTCAACTTTCTGCCATAACTCATATGTTGAAAATTTTGCAGCGTCCTAATGAGGTGAGAAAGGTCAAGGCAACTAGTAATGCATGAATATTCTTTCATGGCAACCATCATGAGAGTGAATGTCCAAAAAACCATGAATCTACCAATTTTATGGGAAACTATAACTGAAGCAACAATAACCCCTATTCAAATACATACAATCCTGGCTGGAGAAAACATCCAAATTTTTTATGGAGTAATCAAGGGAACAATAGAAATCAAGCAGCAAACTACAATAGGCCACAACAGAGTAGCTCAGATCATCAACATTTTCAGAATTAGCATCATTAGCTGCCTTGGCAAAACACTAAAGGTACAACTTCTTCCTCTAATACCCATTCCAATTATAACTCATTGAAAGTTTTATTGCAGGAATTTATGGCCTCGAAAAAAGATTTCATGGCTTCAATAAAGACCCTGATGCACGAGCACTCATCAGTGATAAAAAACCAAGGAAATTTGTTGCAAAGCCAAGCTGCACTTTTGCAAAGCCATAGTTCATCTCTAAGAGTATTCGAGAACCAAGTGGGTCAAATTTCCACGGCATTGTATTCCCTCCCACAAGGAAATCTCTCTAGTGACACTGAAATCACTAAACATCATCGAAATGAGCAGTGCAATGTACTTACACTAAGGAGTGGAACACAAATCAACCACAACGACAAGTTTTTGGGAGAATAGCTGAACAATTCTCGCCCAGGCACTACACAACTAGAAGATCAAGCCAAAGATATAGAGAAGGATGAATCGCTCGAAGAGTCGGAAAAGGATGATGGCTTAGAAAAACATAAACTAAATAATGGGAATTTTATGGCCAAGGCCAAAGATTCCTCAACACCAATATATATATCAATAGCAGATAATGTGAGACCTCCACCACCGTTCCCTCAGTGATTAAAGAAACATAATGACGATATCCAGTTCAAGAAATTTATTAATGTTCTGGACCAGATATATATCAAAGTGCCCTTACTTGAAGCCATCAAGCAGATGCCTTCATATGCTAAGTTTCAAAAAGACATCGTTACAAAGAAAAGGAATGTAGAACATGTTGCCATAACAATAGAAATCTACTCTGCAGTAAGCAAACTCCCACCAAAACAAAAAGACCCAGGCAGTTTTGTAATACCATGTTCAGTTGGTGACAACTTTGTAGGATGAGCTCTCATTGATTTAGGGTCAAGCGTAAATTTGATACCAAAGTCCATATTTTTTAAAACTAGAAAGTTATCAAGCTTGTCCGACTACGGCTATCCTACAGTTAGCTGATCGGTCTTATGTGTAGCATGAGGGCAGAGTAGAAGACGTCATAGTGAAAGTGGATAAATTTGTATTTCCATTTGATTTTATCATCTTGGACTGCGAAGCCGATAAAAACGCACCTGTTATCCTGGGACGACCCTTTTTAGCCACTGAAAGAATCTTAATAGATTGCGAAAAGGAAGAATTTATAATGCGGGTAGGAGAGAAAAGCGCCACAATCAATGTATTGAACTCCATGAAATATGTGGACGATTCAGAAGAATGCCAATGCATTAGAGACATGGACTCAATAGAAGAGGAAGAAAAGGCAATTCTTACCCACGATGAATTTTTAAAGCTAGATGAATACAATGCTTTGTGCCACGACTCAATAGTAATGACACATAAACATGAAAAGCATGGCCTCGACAAATTATTTTTAGAAGAAAATTCTGAGAACTATGGCCATGACAACAACAGTCTGAATAAAGCACTAAATGGGTTCCCTGCTAATGACACCAAGGCAGATTATGAAGGAGAGTCAGAGGAACAATCTAGTCTCCTTCATGCTAGACCATAGATGAACATCTGAGTGCAAGCTGGTGCTTCAGGCGAATGCAGAAAATCAGAAGTGTTGCTAAATCAGTTCCGATCTCAGTATCAAAAAGTACAAAAGAAATTTGGGAAGAGTTCATTCCTAAAGACACTAAAGTCCCTTGGCATAAATTGATCTGGTACCCTCTCCATGTCCCAAAGTACAACATAATTTCCTAGATGGTTATTTTGGATCGTCTCCCCACTAGGGACAGACTGCAAAGATTTGGGCTTGTTACCAGCGATCTTTGTATTTTCTGCTCGGATGCAAAGGAAACTAGAAATAATCTTTTTGCTGAATGTGTGAAGACTACATCCATTTGGCGATCAATCCTTCAAATGTCTGGTTTGAACAAACATTTCTCGACATGGAACAATCTGCTGGAGTGGGCGACCGCATCATGGAAAGGTAAATCACTGATTTCTTGTATTCTGAAGCTCTCATGGTGCGCTTTTAACTACACCATTTGGGAGGAAAGGAATCGTAGGACCTTTAGAGGAAGTTGCAGAACAAAACCAGAAATTGTCTATGCTATTAAGGATATAGTTAAATCTCTTCTAAGTAATAGAGATATTAACAGAATAGATAGCACAACTTTAGACTTTTGTACTCATTGGGTATAGTCTAGCTTTGTTGTAAGTAGTACCCCGCCATTATTTCTTTGATTGTTTTGTATTGTAGCAGTTTACTGCTAATTTGGGTAATAATATCTTATTTATCCAAAAAAAATAAATTGGAAATTAAACCTTGCCATCTCATTTGAAATATACCTACCTAGGTAGTAATGAAACTTTACCAGTGATAATTTCTGCCAATCTAACCTTCGAGCAGGATAATAGTTTGTTAAATGTTTTGTCACAACACAAAAAGGCTCTCGGATGGACAATGGTAGACTTGAAGGGAATCAACCCTACCATATGCATGCACAAGATCAATTTAGAAGAGAATCATAGTAATTCGGTGGAACCACAAAGAAAACTCAATCGGATCATAAAGAAGGTAGTCATGAAGGAAATTATAAAATGACTGAATGCGGGAGTAATTTATCCTATATCTGATAGTTCATGGGTCAGCCCGGTGCAGTGTGTGCCAAAGAAGGGTGGAGTGACCTTGGTTAAAAGCGAATATGACGAGCTCCTCACTACTAGTACAGTCACGGGCTGGCACATATGTATGGATTAAAGGAAGCTTAATAAAGCCACAAAGAAAGACCATAAGCCCTTCCCTTTTATTGACCAAATGCTCGATAGGCTAGGGGAAAATCATTTTATTGCTTCTTTGATGGATATTCAGGATATAATCAAATAGCCATAGCACCGGAGGACCAAGAGAAGACTACATTCACATGTCCATATGGTACCTATGTAATTAGACGAATGGCGTTTGGTTGTGTAACGCTCCAGCTACCTTTCAAACATGCACGATGACCATTTTTCAGATATTGTGGAAGAGTTCATGGAAATATTATGGATGATTTCTCCGTCTCAGGTGACGATTTCAATCGATGTCTTGGCAATTTATTCAAAATACAAAAATGATGTGAAGAAGGCAACTTAGTACTAAATTGGGAGAAACGTCATTTTATGATAACCAAGAGAATAGTGTTGGGTCACAAAATTTCTTGTCAAGGCATTGAAGTTGATAAAGCCAAGGTGGAAATAATCGCAAACCTACCTCCACCCACCAACGTGAGAGGTGTACACAGTTTCCTTGGATATGCATGCTTCTACAGGCGGTTCATAAAAGATTTTTCTCAAATCTCAAAACCCTTGTGTCTTTTACTTCAACAAAATCAACCATTTGTGTTTATTAATGATTGTTTAAATTCTTTTATAGATTTGAAGAATAAATTCTCGGAAGCACCAATCGTTATTCCACCTGATTGGAATAAACCTTTCGAGCTCATGTGGGATGCTAGTGATTATGCAGTTGGGGCAGTGCTAGGGAAACGAAAAAGTAAAATCTTTCATGTTATCTACTATGCTAGCTGTACTCTTAATGATGCACAAGTAAACTATACCACCACTGAAAAAGAACTTTTAGTAGTAATATTTGCATTCGATAAGTTTAGGCCATATCTCATAGGCACTAAAGTCATTGTGCATACTGATCCCTCTGCCATTAAATATTTGATCAATAAAAAAGATGCAAAGCCTAGGCTAATCAGATGGATATTATTACTACAAGAGTTTGATTTAGAGGTTAATGATAGAAATGGTACGAAAAATCAAGTAGCATATCCTTTTTCTAGATTAGATGAAAAAATTAATTGTCATGACATAACAAAATTCAAGATGAATTCCCTGATGAGAAAATTTTATTTGTCACGGCTGTGTCGTTGTATGTTGACATAGTTAACTTTCTTGTTAGTGGTATTGTGCCTCCTGATTTATCTAGCCAAGGCCGAAAAAAGTTTTGACATGATGCACGACACTACTACTGGGATGAACCGTTCCTATTCAAGCAATGTGGAGACCAAATAATCCGAAGATGTGTCCCAGAACAAGAGCACAAAGAAATTCTGCTTTATTGTCACTCGTCACCGTATGGAGGAAATTTTGGCGACATGATAACAGCGGTGAAAGTTCTTCAATCCAGATTCTATTGGCCAACCTTGTTCAAAGATGCACATGAATTCTACAAGACATGTGATAGATGCCAACGAACAGGGAACATATAAAAAAATGAGATGCCATGGCAAAACATTTTGGAGGTTGAACTTTTCAACGTATAGGGAATAGATTTCATAGGACTGTTTCCCACATCTTTTAGAGATCTGTACATCCTCTTGGTAGTATATTATGTATCTAAGTGGGTTGAAGCCATTGTAACACATAAAAATGATTCCAAGACAGTACTTAAGTTTTTGCACAATAACATATTCACATGTTTTGGAACACCACGAGCTATCATTAGTGATGAAGGCACACATTTTGACAACAAATTAATTGCAAAGGCACTGAAATGATATGGAGTGCGACATCGGATAGCTATGGTATATCACCCTCAGACTAATGGATAAGACGAAGTCTCTAATAGGGAAATAAAACAGATTCTGGAAAAAGTGGTCAACCCAAGTCAAAAGGACTGGTTGCCAAAGCTGGATGATGCAATATGGGCCTATCGCACAATATTTATGACACCGCTGGGAATGTCCCCATTCAAACTTATCTACGGTAAGGAATGCCATTTGCCTGTGAACTTGAACATAAAGCTTATTGGGCCATCAAGAAACTAAACATAGATGCTCAGCTTGTTGGAGAAAGAAGACTATTGGAACTGAACGAAATAGATGAATTCAGAGCCCACGCCTACAAAAATGCCCGCCTATACAAAGGAAAAACAAAACGATTGCATGACAGAAAAATATTGTCTAGGCAATTTTATTTTGGACAAAAAGTACTGCTCTATAATTCAAGACTCAAATTATTCCCATGCAAGCTAAAGTCATGATGGTCAGGACTGTTCATCGTACATAAATAATGACGCAATAGAAATCAAGAACCGAGATGATGAATCCATTTTCAAGGTGAACGGGTAGAGACTAAATGAATACAAATGAGCACTAGTAATGAACGACAAACCGGCATCAACAGCTCATGATGCCCAACAGTTTGTCTTACATACCTGAACAAAATTCGTTGCCTAGGCAATGAAAATCTGAATTTTATACATAAATAAATTGTTATTTTATGCACCAAATATTTGTTTTACTTTATTTTAGTTTTCTTTATTTATTGTAAGCATGCAAAGTACACGTGGCAGCATGGGGGAGAGTTCACGCATAAAATAAAGAGAAACCCTAAGGCAAAGAAAAATTAAGTGGCAATTTTAAAAAGGGAAAATATCTTTTTCCTCCACTTTACGTCCAATCAGATATCAAGCAATCAATGCAAAATATTTTCCCCTCTTGTTTTAACCGAATTACCCTAAAGAAACCACCCATTAACTTTTCATAAAACCAACCTCAACTCTATCTTCATTATCGTGCATCACTCTCTCTACTTCAAAATTTTTCCTTCAAAAATTTTCCCCATCGTCGCCGCTAAACTCACTGTACCAACCAAGTATCATGGCCATATCGAAGAAAAACCCAACCCTAACACCGAGCTTTGAGCGTTTCCAGACAGCCGAAGTCGAGGCCCGATTCAAGAACCTCCAAAAATGACAACTATATTTGGAGGACGGTTTCGTCTTCCCATTAGAGAACGAAGAGCCATTCGGACCGGAGGTCATGGATGTTATTCAAAAGCATTAATAGGAGAAGTTTACTCGCCACCCTAAAGTCGTAGCACAGGCAATGGTCAGAGAGTTTTATGGTCATATAGAAGACCCCACCTATCCCAACACACGGTGTACGTCAGACGGAAACTCCTACGATTTTCCCCTTCTATACTTAACAAATATTTCAAGTTGGGGAAAGTGGAGGATCAACATAAGAAATTAGTGGCTCAGGCAAACCAGGAGACTTACAATGTAGTACTCGAAGATCTTTATTTCGGGTGGGATAAGTTTGAAGAAAACGTGCCAACAAGGAAAATAGTCGATATCTGAGCCCCTAAGCCGGTAGTAAAGTTGTGGAATTATTTTCTAAAGGGAAAACTTATGCCAACCTCTCATAACACGATCGTGCTCATGAAAAGATTGATGCTTTTACACTCAATAATATATGGGAGAAAAATAAATGTTGGAGAACTCATCTTCGAGCAAATCCAGGAATGCGCCAAAAGAAACCGAAGAAATCTCTTATTCCCTAACTTGATAACTGCCCTATGTAGGAAAAAGAAAGTTCACGAGGAACCATTTGAAGATTTCATCAAAATCCAATGAAGGAATCACAAAAAAAAGTATCAGAATTGATGAGTTTTGATGACAATACCCCGCATGAAGGTTTCGAGAGAGGATTAAAATATGTTACCACGACCAAAATAGCAGCAGTGGTCATGTACACGAGAGAGATGTGTGAGAAGATCGAGCACTTAGAGAATCACATGGATATCTTCTTTGGGTACGTCAAGTCATGGGACACACAACTTAATGCCTTTTTCAAGGAGTTGCTCCCGATCACAAATGAGAATCTGCCGCCTTTCCTCGAGGTCATCCTGAAACACACCGCTGGCAGCAGTACCTTCCATTCCTCAATAAAGAATATTCCCCCATAGGTACCCACAAACGTTCTCCCACTGGTCACTCATGTCTCGCCTATACCAGAGGAAGGCCAAGACGACACAGATGAATTCCTCAGCTCCTCCTCCTTCTCTACTTCAGAAAGCACTCAAGAAATTCCACCCAACTTCTTCACCGTAGAAGATTTTACTCCTGTCCTGACTCAAACCGAGTAAGCTCCAGTACAGTCCCCCATCTGTCAAGCAACACAGTCCCTAAAACAGCTCAAAACCAAACTCCAGTTCCTGCACAACCCACTCCAATCTAGGAACAACCTACACCAGTACGAGCCATGTGCACCAAGAGATGCATCAAGCAAAGGGTAGGTCGTGTTCTTCAGGCATCACCCTCGATGATAACAGCAGTAGATTCGGGATCAGAGAGTCCCGCTCCTCCTAAATGACGTCAAACAAGGGAGTCCAATCAAGCCACACCACCACAGTAAGATCACATTTTAATTTTTTTCTTTTCTTTTAGCATTTGCATATAGATACATGTAGTTTAGTTTTTCATGCATTGAGGATAATGCATCCATCAAGTTTGGGGGAGTATTGTAACATACTATGTTAAAAAGAAATAGATCATATTTGGTTAAAAAATTTGGTTGTCATGATATAAGCATGTTAAGATTATTGTTTGGAATGGATTAAGGATGCCCAATGATGAATGCATAATTGGATTGCCTAGGCTAGAATTAGTGTAAAGTCTGTCTAAAGAAGAGAACCAACCCTAGGCCTGATTTCTTGAATATTTACAAACATGATTGTAGGTTGTCTCTGCTTAAGGTAATCAGTAAAATTTGTAGGAAATAACTTTCTGTTTGCCGAGACATCGAAAAATTTTAAGGTTAAGGTTAAACTCCTTAGTATTTAAAACTTGAAGGATGAAAGGAACACTCCTCTATGTAAGGGCCTAATCAGAAAACTCCATGAAAAACTAAGAGTTATCGAGGCATTTGAGTGAATGAAAGTAGTCACAGGATGACTCTATCCGACAAGCTTGGGGGGTGGAAGGTATGCTCCCTTTCACCTAGAGTGTGGGAAGGTAGGTGTGATAAGCTGACTCCAAAAAAAAGTTGATAAATAACTAGGAGTAGAAACTAAGCCTGAAAAATAATTTGATGCCTTGACAAACCAGAAACACTTACTAAAAGTTTTCTTATTAATTTAATGCATAGACTGATTACAATCATGCACACACAATAGCAATGGATCTTGACTAGGGAAAGTACTTTACTGATATGACAATCAAACATGTTGAGGCCAACTTTTTACTGAGGGCTGAAATTTCAAACCACATAATTTTCTTAACACTGCTCTGCCATGACAATTTTAATTGTTTTTATAGCTATTGTACATTGCTTGAGGATAAGCAATAACCTAAGTTTGGGGGTGTGATAACTCCATAAAAGACTCAATTTTTAGTCTTTTCACTTAAGTTATTGTTGTCTAAACAAAGTATGCACAACATTTTAGTTGCATTTAATTGTATTTAGGTTATATATGTGGTGGATAAGTTCTGTTTTGGCAAAACTTATTTTGTTTGACTGATGTTACTGAAGAGAAAGGGTCTGTGTGGATTGTGTATGTGTAGGAAATTTACTGAGGAAAAACATTTCAGTTGCGACAACGTATCCTTTGATTATTAGATAAGGAATGAGTTTCTTCCTGTTTTTTAGGTGAGGAAAAAGCGTTTTCTTCAATTTTACTGGAAAAGCTTTCTTTAACTTTTAGATGAGGAAATTCTGAGGTTTTATTTATTAGTGCTTACACATTGTTTGCTTTCTTTGTCCTCAAGCTCTCCACATTATAGATAGCAAACAATGGAAGGAAGAAACTACACACTTTGAATTTGTTTCAATCCTGGTGGGATCCTTTGTTGTGTGAAATCTAAATGTAAACTCAATCTATTTCTTCTTTAAAAAGTTTTCAACTTTGTGTTTTATTAATATTTTGTAGTTTCAGAATCAGTAGAGGATTTTAGTCTCCTGTTTGACTCCATTGCCCTCCTTGGGGTCTTAGTCTCCATAGTGTTTTGAGATACAAAAAATATATATATTTCATTTATTTTATCATTTTATTCACAGTTCTTTTCACTAAGCCCAGATTTAAGAGCATTTGACGATAAACCCAGATTTCTTGTAGTATTTTTTTAGAGTAAAATAAATATAAAATTATTATTTAATGACTTGCTTGGTGTTTTAGCAATAGTTTAGGGCTAAAACTAAATATTAACCTTTTTTCAATGTTATCACATCATCAATTTGTTACGAATTGAAAGTGCTAGTGATAGATTTTTTTTTAAACATTAGTGGAAAAATAAAGATTACTCAAATATTAGTTACTATTGATGTCATTTATCCAAGTATTAGCAAGGGTAAACTACTTGAATGACCATCTAACCATGTGGTTGGTGTCAAAATGACTATCATTTTCAAAATTGCGTCAATATGGTCATTGAACTATTTAATTGGGTTTAATATAGTTATTTGACGTTAGTATTTAATAGAAGTGTTTACGTGACAGTTAACAAATTAGTATAATTACATATTTTATCTTCAATACTTGTATATTCAATCAATTTAGACCTAATTTTAATTTTATTTAATTAATTAACAATCCAATCAGGAGGTGACACATGTCACCATTAAATCAAATGATGTTTTATTTAATTTAAATTTAATTATTTAGCTTACAACGAGATGGTGACTTGGTTAAAGGAAAATTAAATTGCAAAGAAAGGCACCATAATAGTTTTGGGTGATTTAAACTTGGAACCAAGGGAAACAAGAGTCCATACATTGCCACATAGCCAACATAATATATATATATATATATATATATATATATATATATATATATATATATATAGTAGCTAATACTAGAAGAAAAAAGAAATAAAATACTTATGAAGGTGTTTGAACCTAGGCTATGAAAAACTTGAGAGTATCAAACCACTAAACCAAACAATACATTTATATAATATTTTGGTAGATTTTATGTATAAACTTAACATTGATTTATACACCGTTAAAAAATTAAATTTAATATATATATATATATATATATATATATATATATTTAAAATAAAATTTCATATTTTTCACATTTATAATTTAATGATTATATATAATCTTAAATTGAGTATTTTTAATTTAATTAATTATTTTATTTTTATTAAGAAATAAAATGCGTAATTTAAGTTATAAAAATTAATTACTTTAAATTACACATTTTAAACTACACAATCTAGCACAATCTAACATTAACCCAAACGACTTTCGTAAAATAATTGTCGTTATTCCTTAAACTCTTGAGCAAACCGATAATGAGCGCCGCGGAAGGTTCGCTCGACTGGCAATCAAAGTGAATCTCAAGCAACCTCTAATCTCGAAACTCTTAATTAACGGCCGGCTGCAATTAGTTGAGTATGAATCTTTCCTTGCAATTTGTTTCAAGTGCGGATTCTACGGCCATGTGATGGATCAATGTCCATTGAATAAGCCTGTCGAACCTGTTTCCACCGATGATCCCCCGTCATTCCCCGGCGTCGGTTGAAAAGACTCTCGCGGAACCGTATGGCCCTTGGATGCTAGTTGATACCCACAGAAAGAGGAATTCGAGAGTCTCGACTTCATCGGAGGCAAAAAACTCTGAAGCAATCACCAGTAAATCCCGCTTAATCCAATCTTTGAGGAACTCCCTGCTGATTCACCTGCTATTACCAACCCAGTTCAAGAGCAAGTCTCGGTTGTTCCAACCACTCAAGATAACCCACAGCCTCACATCTAGGCAACTCAATTGTTCCCTAAAGGAATTGAGAATGCTGATCCAGAAGAAGCTTATTCTCGGTCTAAAGGTAAGGCTCTTTGGCCTCTCGAAAAATATCCCTGATCGTCCTTGCTCCAAGGAACACTAATATTATGGTTAAGAAGGACTCCACCAACTCCTCTTCTACCAGTCGAAATCTTAAGAACCGTAGCTAGACCTCGTTTAACCCTTTAAAGCATTTGGCAATCGAGTTGTCATCTTCAACATCACCGATTTTTCCCACTCGGAAACCCCATGCAGATTCACGTCCCATCCATGCAGATCCGCGTCCCAACCATGGTACCGCTGATGTGCATGGGGTTAGCCCTTCTAAGCATGGTCCTCCTTCATCCTCAAGCTCTCATGCTATTACTGATGGATCAACGCTGGTAAGAAATCGCGACCCCCATGGCCACTCGACCATGGTTGAATGACTCTTGAGCCTCTCAGCTTCCCCTTTGTTCAGCTTGTATTTATGTCCATAAAACTTTTTGTGTGGAATGCTCAAGGTTGTGGAAGTCATAATTTTGTCCGAGTGACGAAACAATATATTAGAGACAACCGTCCGGGTGTTTCTGTATTTGTTGAAACTCGTATCAGTGGCAGTGTTTCAAATCACGATCTGAAAACGTGATAACTCTCGTGAAATATCTGTAGCGCCGCCATCCGAATTACCCACTATACCCGCAATAGTACCCACGGCCACAATCACGATAAACACGAAATGACTTAAAACGCAATCGCGACCGCGATTTAAAACCCTGATGAGTGGTTCTAACGCTAATCAAGTGATTGGTTCTGAGTTTTCCAAATTCTTATAGAGTCGAGGCTATCTGGTTTACTGGCGGTATATGGCTCTGTTGGTTTGATAACATTCATATTTCCATCTTAGCTTGCCATTTTCAATTTATTCACTGCTGCATTTTCTCGGAGTCCTCGTCTGATACGTTTCTGGGACCTTTTATTTAAGCCAATCCTTCCATCAGCCAGCGTAAAAACCTTTGGGATCATCTTCATGATCGGTAAGGATGTGTTTCTAATTCCCCCGAATCTTCTCTTCAGGACTTGGTTTTTAGTTGTGGTCTGTATGACCATGGATATGTTGGCCCGCGTTTACTTGGTATCGTGGTAACTGTACAGTGAGGCTTGATCGTTGCTTCGGTAACTCTGTTTGGTTTAAAAGGCTTCCGAACTCTGCTCTCCATCATCTCCTTAGAATGAAATCGGATCACAGACCACTTCTTTTATCTTCAGCTGTTAGTTCTTGCTCTAATCGAACTCCAAAATTCAGGTACTTCTCGGGATGAAATGAAATCGGATCACAGACCACTTCTTTTGTCTTTCAGCTGTTAGTTCTTGCTCTCATCGAACTCCAAAATTCAGGTACCTCTCGGGATGATTTCTTCACCGAGACTTCAAACGCTTAGTTAAGGATAATTGATGCTCGACCCTCTCAATATCCGAAACTATCAAGAACTTTACCTCAGTCACGGTTACTTGGAATAAGGAAGTATTCAGTGAAATTGGTCGTAATAAAAAATTCATCATGGCTCGGCTCCGGGGAGTTAAAAGATGCCTTGATAAAAAAACGTTCGAGCAATATGGTGAAGCTCGAAGCGAAGCATCTCAAGGACTTAGAGGTCATTCTTGATCAGGAAGAATAGATTTGGAAACAGAAAGTGCATATGGATTAGATCAAATTTGGAGATCGTAATACTCACTTTTTCCACTCTAACGCAATGATTCAAAGGCTTTAAAAATAACGGGGATTGGTGCGATGATTCTTCTAAATTAAAATAGGCGACAACCTCTTATTTTCCGAATCTTTTCGCCGTTGACAGTAGGCCGCATCCCTTCTTCCCTTATTCGAGCATGTTCCCTCCTTTTCAAGCTGGTCATCTCGACTCATTGGCTGCTACCCCGAATGTGTCCGAAGTCAGAGAAGCCCTTTTCTCTATGGCCCCTCTCAAGGCCCCCGGTATCGATGGGCTACACGCTAATTTTTTCCAGCGTAATTGGGAGTTAGTGGGTTTCTTAGTTTGTCGCATGGTACAATCAGTTTTAATGGAGCTGATATTGATCACCTTCTCACTCAAACTTGTGCAGTGTCCTTTACAAGCCGATTACGAAAGTAATCGTTCGGCGATTGCAACCCATTATGTTGTATCTTATTGGACCTTATCAAACCAACTTCATCAAAGGCCGCAGTATAACAGAAAATGTGATCGTCAATCAAGAAATTATTCACACGATGAACTCTAAGAAAAGAACAGTGGGGTGGATGGCAATAAAAGTTGACCTTCAGAAAGCTTTTGATTGTGTAAGATGGGTATTCATTGAAGACAAGTTGAATGAAGCTGGTTTCCCCATTCCTCTTATCTTTTTGATCATGAAGTGCATCACTTCTTCAACAATACTGATTCAATGGAATGGAGATCTTAGTGTCGAATTCAGGCCGAACAGAGGTATTAGGCAAAGAGACCCCTTATCTCCTTACCTTTTCAACCTAACGATGGAGAGATTAAGCCACGCTATCTCCTACAAAGTCTCCATCGGGGAGTGGTCAGCTTTCAAACTCAATCGTAATGGCTCTCCCATTTCACATCTTTTCTTCACCGATGACTTGGTTCTTTATGCTAAAGCTAATATGGATAATGCTTCCATCATTGACTCCATACTTGATCTTTTCGTTAGTTATTCTGGTCACATGGTTAACAGGAGTAAGACCAAAATCTTCTTCTCCAACAATACAATTAGAGTGATGCGGACCTCTATATGCTCTACTCTTGGCTTTCAGGAAATTAATTATATGGTGCTTTATCTTGGTATTCCGGTTCGGCATTTGGGGGCGAATAGAAACATTTACAATTTCCTCGTCGATAAAGTTAAAAGCAAACTTGATGGTTGGTCGACTCGTTTCTTATCCTTTGCTGGTCGCGCTACTCTTGCAAAAATAGCTCTCTTCACTATCCCTTCGTATGTCATGCAAGCTAGCAAGCTCCCATCCAGCGTCTGCCAGAAGATTGAGGCCATTATCCGGTGTTTTATTTGGAGTTCCAACTCTACCTCCTCTCACGTCTCCCTTGTCAACTGGGAGTTAGTTTGTCAGCCTTTAATTCATGGAAGATTGGGATTCCGTCATATCGATAATGTTAATGATGCTTTCTTATTGAAGATTTGTCATTCTATTGTTGTTAACAGATCATCCTATCGTGTTTCTCTTATCCGTAACAAATATAATCTGCAAATCACTTGACCAGATTCTATTACCCGAGTGAACTGCTCATATTTGTGGCGCGCGTTGTCTTATCTTTGGCCGACTTTTATTAAATCCATGGCCTAGTCTGTGGGCAATAGACTCTTGATCCGATTTTGGATTGACAATTGGATTCCAAAGCTAGGTCTTCTATCTTGCTGGAGGAACCCAAATATCTACATTGACCCTTCTTTGATGGTTACTGATTTAACCCTCCCTGGTGGCTCTTGGAACATGTTTGTTATCTATCAACTCCTTCACCCTCATTCTTTGGATCTTTTCCAACACATCATGCCTCTGCAAGATTTGATTGGGAGTGATTGTTGCTATTGGAAGGAAGAGAAAATTCATAATAAAAGTGCCCACACCCTTATCGCCAAGCATTCTTGAATACCCCTGATCCCCGGTAGAAACTTGGCTGGAAACTTAGAGTTCCAGAACAATTACGCTGCTTCATTTGGCTTGCTCTCAAGGATAAACTCCTCACTAACCATTTTCGTTGCCGACAAGGTTTCTCTCAAGATCTATCTTGTCCTTCTTGTTCCTATCATGATAAGACACTTCCCCATATCCTTTGAGACTACACGATGGTCCGAGAAGCCTGGGTTGCCATTACATGTTATCGATCTTCCGATAAATTCTTCCTTGCTCCCCTCTTGGACTGGCTGGTTATGAACCTTTCTTGTTGTGACATTGTATTTGCATATTGTCCTTGGAACATTTTGTTTGCTCCATTAATTTGGCAGGCTTGGAAATGGCGCAACAATCTCATCTTTCAAGGCAAAGCTATTGATGCCATGTCTCTCATAACTTTTAGCACTTCATGGGCAAATCACTACTACAAAGCTGCCGCGATGCCGACCTCCCCCAGCGCTCACAACATTGAATTTTCCATTGAAATCGCCCCAAAGAAGGTTGGTTCAGCTTAAATTCTGATGTCGTTGTTTCTTCGGCTTATAGCATTGGCTTGATGTGGGGTGTAATACGTGATAATATGGGACGCTTTCTCCTGGCTTATTATGGATGTTTGGGGCCATCTTCGGTTCTCCATGCAGAGCTCTCGACAATACAAGAAGGTCTCCATCTGGCATGGTCGAAGGGCCTTAACCGTATTATTGTCCAAACAGATAGCTCCGATGCCTACGAGCTTTTCTCCCCACCAACAGTTAATAGGCTATTCTCTCATGTGAGAAGCATAACCTTGCTCTGTTCTAGGAATTGGTTGGTTGATTTCACATTAATCCGATGCGAAGCTAATTACGCCGCTGGCCATCTAGCCAAGCTCGCATTGAAGAATGAGCGCCTTCTCAGAGTTATTGAAGCTGCCCCAGACTCCCTTACTGCTATTCTGCACCGAGACTTATATGCCCCCTTCACGTTCGCATGAACGCTTAGAACCCGGCTTTGGCCTCCTTTTTATTCGAGAAAAAAATATCTCATCCACTTTATTTTTCAGTTAAAATGAAATCATTAATTAAATTAAAAAGAATTAATTAAGATTATATAAAATCATTAAATTATAAATGTGAAAAAATATTAAATTTATTTTAAAAATATATCAATTTTAAATTTAATTTTATAAATTAGTGTTAAATGTGTATATATAATCTATCAAATTATTATTTAAATGCAAGATTTGATTTAGTGGTTTATTGCTTTCAAGTTTTTTATGTGGTTTAGGTTCAAATTCCTTTACAGACATTTTTATTTTTTTCTAGCATTAACTACTTTATAAAAATATATATAGTATTATGTAAAATACAACATGAATATGAAGGCTGGGGCTATGCGCATGTGCTTTATACCCCAATTCCCAAATTCAAATCATTCCAACATTATTGTTGTGCCTTTTTTTGGGAGTTTAATTTTCTTTTAATCAGATGGTGACACGTGTCATAAATAATTAAATTAAATAAATTTAAATTAGAGAAAATACCATTTAATCTAGTGGTGACATGTGTCACCTCCTAATTGGATGGTTAATTTATTAAATAAAATTAAATAATAACCAAATTGATCGAATGCACAAAAATTGAGGATCAAATATGTAATTATATCAATTTGTTAACTTCCACATAAGCAGTTTCGTTAAATAATGACTAGTATGTATATTGAATCTAATTAAGTAGTTCAATGATTATATTGACGTAATTTTAAAAATGGTAGTCATTTTGATACCAACTCTATAATTGAATGATCATTCAAATAGTTTACCCTATTAACAATAATGGAAACTTCTAGAAATCTTGTACAAAAATTCTAGAAGTTTGTTGATCAATGACAGAGAAAATGAAAAGCGAGAAGTCAAAGCAAGCTGGGGAGATAGAGTTTCGGCATAGATGAAGAAACATATATTTAAAAATAGAGAAAATAATCTCAGTGACAAAAAATGTCTTATAATATACGAATTTAACCAACTTTTTTTGGATTTTCCAAAATGACCAACAAATTCGCAACGCGATCTCTAATTTCGCAACCCAGTTTATAAATTCGCAACGCGAATCTGTAAATCGCAACACAGAAGTCAAATTCGCAACGCGATAGTCAAATTCACAACACATAGTCAAATTCGCAACACGAATTTCAAATTCGCAACGCGAATTTAATTTCGCAACATGTTTTAGTTTCGCAACATAAATATTTTTGGTATATAACAACGCAGCAGCAACAACTCATAACCTAAATCGCAACTCATTCCATCTTCATCTATCACTCTCTCCGGCGACATCCGTTCCTATATCCAACGACATCCTTCCCCATCTCTAATTTTTTTTACATAATTTTATTTCTATATATTTTTTTATTGATTTCTCTCCCAAATTATCAACTATCAACTTAATAAAGGTATGTTTTTCTCTAAGTTAGTGATGATATCTAGTTTATAGCTCATTTGTTTAGTAAATTAATTTATAATTTGTAGAATTAAATCATCTAATGTTGATCATGTTTGGATAGATTTGTGTTTTGGAGGGGCATGAGAGAATGTTCATGGTGTTTTACAATATGTGTCTTTACCCGTGAATCTTCAACTAAAACTGTCATTAAAAAAGTTAACTTATGAAACTCTAATGTTACGTGTTGCAAAGAAATTGAATTTAGAGTATCTAAGAGTCTGAAGTGGATATGATGAAATCGCCTATGTCACATGCGAGCTGGATGACTTCCTTCACGTGAAAAAAAGTGCTCAAGATTTTGACAACCGCCAGCCATATTTCCTTTTTAGCCTAGACAAGACAATAGCAGGTATCTAGGGAATCTTCACTTATACGAAACCCTAGGAGATTTCCTTCTACAAATACCTAGCCATAGTCGCCAAGAAAAGGAGGCAATGAAGTTAGAAGAGCTTTACTTGAAGTGTGAACGAGTAACTGCAGTGCTTCCCCACCGTCTACCAACCAACCTTCCTTGGTGTCCTCCATAGTAGACTGTAGCAGAGCGGTGGACAAGTCTCGAGAGAGGCTGACTGCCAGGACAGGCGCAGTGTTGATCAAAATTGTCACGATAGAGCCCCCGGTTTTTGGGAGTCATTCGTCCTTTGTTCTTAATTTCCTTATGTATTTTGGGTTGTATAAAACGATGATACTTGGTTGACTTTCGATAACACCATGAACTGTCCTAGTTGGTGTTAATCTTTGTTTTGCCTAAACAATTATTTTCTACTTTATGAATGATGAATTATGATTCTTCTTACAATTGTTTTGTTCATTGTTTGAATATTTTGCCTTGACACTATAAGAGCTTCGAGAGATTGCTTGGGGTCTTGGTGAAAAATGTCTTGGCAATGTAAGAGCATCGAGAGATTACCCTTTGTCTAGATATTGATTCTTAGATTCGAGAGAATTAAGATAGACCCACATGAACAACAGAATGGATCTGGGATTATGATGTTCTAACTTGTCTACCTTAGAGATAAGGAGCATGTTTCAAGTGACTAAAAGGGATAGACGCTAAAGTAGGATAGACAACAACTATAGTTTACGCTGAGAGGTATTGCTACAACAACAGTCTGACAAACCTAGGGTTATAGTTAATACTAAGTAGTATTGCCATAGCAACCGTCTAAGAATACTTAGTAATCCTATCGGGCAGCTCAAGCATGTCATAACAATTCATTCTGGACTTAGAATAATTGCTTATCAATACAAAAGATTAGCATGAGTGCTCTGTGATAAGTCTGAATATGTGAGGTTGTTTTGAATATATTTGCATCAACGCTTGTCTTTATTTTGTTTATTTTACTTCGATAGTTTACATATTTATTTTGTCTCGACTAACTTTTCTGCAATCATACTTTATAATATTTCTTGCTTTATTACTAATAGTTTTCTAGTTTGACAGATAGAAATTAGATTGTGACAACTAGTTCTAGTTGTGGTGAAACTTAAAACATTCGACCAATCCCTGAGGAGACGATAACTCACTTATCCTATATTACTTGATTCGATTGTGTATACTTGCACATAATTTCTTGCCTTAGCAAATACATTACAAGCGATCAGATGTTAAATATAACGTTTTACCAAGGATGCATTGACGTTATCCGGATGGCACGCGAATTTCTACCACTTGTGGGGCTCGACGATGTCTATGACATCCGACCTAAAACCTTCATCTTGTTGTTAGTGAAAATGAAGCCCAACTCAAAATTACCTTTCGATTTTCAACTTTGGAATCTCTCCTTTGGTTCATCGTCCACAAACTGCTAATGAAAGGCAGCTTAAAATCTTGAAGTTATCGTGTGCACCATGGGAGTTTGTGTGAAAGAATAATAAAGTAAAATGATGAGATCTTTAATAATGGAGTCGGCTAAAAAGAGAGAATATGAGAAGTTGAAAATAAAATGAAAGAAAAGGAAATAAAAAGGAAAAAAAAAAAGGTAGTGGGTAATTAAAATAGAATATTAGCGGATAGGGTAATTTGGGTAGGTGAAAAGGTGAAAAGTAAAAACAATTGTAAAGTTCAATAATTCAAAGTAAAAGAATTCTTCCCTCTTTTATTATTTTCCATTACTACCCACCCTAAAAATTAGGGTTAATTCTTCCATTTTTGTCATTTCTCTTAATCATAACTGTCACCTCCTTTGTGCATGATCTTATGTGGGACCATATAATACCAATAATTGGTAAATAATAATTAAAATAATAAAAATAAAAATGTATGCTTTATTTATGCACAAATAGAAAATTCCAATGTCATGGTATTTAAGGTTGTTTTAGGACACTCATACATCGTGCAAGTAAGTAAAGATTTGTCGCGCAAGGGCGGGGCTCCATTATAAACTTTCAGGCGCTAAACATTAACTTTAAATATATTCCCATCATACATTTTCTATAACAATCACTCTATGGAGGCACATGCACCTCGAATGGTCCTAACCATCTAGATTTGAGCTTTCTAGGAAAGAGCATTCCCATATGTTTGTGCCCTGAACTCTTCCATCTCATTAAG
Organism: Hibiscus syriacus; assembly: GCF_006381635.1. Taxonomy (NCBI): domain Eukaryota; kingdom Viridiplantae; phylum Streptophyta; class Magnoliopsida; order Malvales; family Malvaceae; genus Hibiscus; species Hibiscus syriacus. The sequence continues at coordinate 2,531,778 of NW_024062608.1, forward strand.
CTCAAGCAGTCTTACTCACCACTAATTGAGTATCAAAATTAAGCTTTTAATGGCCTATATGCCTTATCTTTCAGCTCAAAGGGAGATGGAAAGTCTTTCCATACACCACTTAAAGGGTGACATGCCTAGAGAAGTCTTAAATGTTGTTCTAAATGCCCAAAGTGCTTCATCTAACTTTGGCGACCATCCTCTTTGGATTCACTACTTTTATAATATTTGTTTTATCTTGCAGTAGATACTTCAGCTTGGCCATTATTTGTGGTATATACCGTGGAAATTTTGTGACAGCCTCTATATATCTTCATAACTTAGCAATCAATTTATTATCGAATTGGGTTTTTCATCGCTAATGATAGCTCTAGGTACTCTAAACCGTGTAAAGATATTCTTGTGCAAAAACTTAACCATGGTTTTAGAGTTATTCTTTGATGTTGCAATCGTCTCCACCCACTTAGATACATAATCTAGAGCAAGCATAATGTACAAGTCTCCACAAGAAGATGAAATTTTACCATGAAATCAATGCCCCAAACATCAAATAACTCGATCCTCAAGATGTTTTGCAATGGCATTTCATATCTTCTAGAGATGTTACCAGTACATTGGCATTGATCACATGACTTGTAAAATGTATGACCATCTTTGAACATTATTGGCCAATAAAAGTATGATTAAATAACATTGGCAGTGGTTCTTGCTCCTCCAAAATAGCCTTCACATGGGGTCGTATGAAAATGGGTAGAATATCCTGTTGCTCCTCTTTGGGTACACACCTTCTTATGATTTGGTCTTTGCAACTTCTTGAATGTCTAAAATATCATAGCATTCAGAATTGCTTTCTAGCCTAAATAAGTGATATTCTACTTGATTCTTAATACATTTTCTATATACAACCTCAAGATCAAATTCTTGCAATAGTAAGATCCACCTAATAAGTATAGGCTTGGCATCATTCTTATTTACTAAATATTTTTATAGATGAGTGATTATTGTGAACAATAACCTTGGTGCCTATTAAGTATGTCCTAAACTTATCAAATGCAAATACCACAGTAAGTAATTCATTCACATTGGTTGTGTAGTTCATTTATGCCTCTTTCAAGGTACGACTAGCATAATATATGACATGGAAAATTTTACCTTGGCATTGCCCTATAACAACTCCAACGACATAATCACTTGTATCACACATCAAGTCGAATGGTGATGTCTAGTGGGGAGGAACTATAATGGGCGATGAGATCAATCTTTGCTTTAGCTCGATAAATGTACGAAGACAAAACTCATCGAACACAAAGGGTTGGTTTTGTTGAAGCAAGGTGCATAAGGGCTTAGACATTTTGGAGAATCCCTTGATGAATCTTTTATAAAAGCCATCATATCTAAAGAAACTCCTAATTCTCTTAGCAGAAGTAGGTCGTGGTAATTTTTCAATCACTTCAATCTTATCCTTATCCACCTCAATGCCCTTGTGGGATATTTTTTGCCCTAATACAATGGCTTCAATCACCATGAAATGACATTTCTTCAAATTCAAAACTAGATCAGCTTCCTCATATAGCTTCAGAACTTTTGCCAAATTGCCTAGGCATCTCTCAAAGTCATCTCCAGAAATAGAAAAATCATCCATAAATATCTCAAGGAAGTCCTCAATCATATCAGAAAAGATAGCTTGCATGCAACGTTGAAAATTTTTCGGGGCATTACATACTCAAAAGACATAATCCTAAAGTAAAAGTGCCATAGGGACATATGAATGTGGCCTTCTCTTAGTCCTCTAGTGCAATGACAATTTGATTTACCCAGAATACCCATCTATAAAGCAATATAATACTTTACCCGCCAATTGATCACGCATTTGATCGATAAAGGGTACAAGAAATGGTCATTCTTTGTAGCTTTATTGAGCTTACAATAGTCCATGCATATCCTCTATCATGTTACGATGCACATGGGTAATAGCTCATTATCTTCATTAGTCACCATAATTGTGCTACCCTTTTTGGGGACACATTGGATAGGGCTCACCCAAAAGATATTAGATATGGGGTAACTTACTCCAGCATTAAGCCATTTAATTATTTCTTTCATCACCACTTTCTTCATGAATGGGTTGAGTATTTGTTGTGGCTCTATAGAGTTGCCATGGCATTCTTCCAGCATAATCTTATAAATGTAAATAGTGGGACTTATCCCCTTCAAAACAGTCATCGTCTATCTTAGCGTTTTCTTATGATGTTACAAAACAATTAACAAACTTTGCTCTTAGTCAGAAGTGAGGCTAGAGGAAATTATCATAGCTAACGTATTATCACTACCCAAAAAAGCATATTTAAGATACCGTGCAAAAGCTTTAGGTCTAGGGTAGGTGCATGCTATAATAATGGCTTAGGAGGAACAAATTCATCAAAATCAAGGGGTTTAAAGTGCATATCTGATATAACTAGTAGTAAATCACATTACTCCTCTCTATATGGCAATTCATCATGCTCCTCTATGCTTTCCTCAATAATAAGTCGCTTATATTCTACTAGCTGAGTGAAATTACTTTGGCAAAATTGTTCGGCTTCCTCTTCAATTAATGAATTTACTTCAAAAATGAATTGGCATTCTTTTGAGTCATCAACATACTTGAGAGTATGAAAAATATTGACTGTCACACACTAGTTAGCCACTCTCATGGTGAGTTCACTCTTTTCGCAATCAATTAAAATACGACCAGTAACTAAGAAAGGCCTACCCAAGATAATAGGTGAATTGTCATCAACTTCACAATCAAGAATAAGAAAGTCGATTGGGAACAAAAATTTGTCAACCCTCACTATGGCATCGTCAACTCTCCTTTTAGGATAAACATATGATCGGTCTGCAAGTTATAGAATCATAGAGGTAGGTCTGGCATTTTCCATACCAAGCTTCTAGAATATTGATTTTGGTATTAAGTTCACACTTGAACCAAGGTCGCATAGTGGTTTTCCAACAAAATTAGTTCCTATAGAACATGGAATAATGAAACTGCCCAGATCTTTTTGCTTTAGCGGTAGCTTGCTCAATACGGAGAAATATTCTTTTATTCTGGCAACTGTCTCAAACTTATCTAGTTTTCTCTTCTTGGTACAAATTTCCTTAAGAAACTTAGCATAAGTAGGCATTTGGTCGATGGCTTCCAAAAGAGGTACATTAATATAAAGTTGATCAAAAATGTCAATAAGCTTTTTAAATTGGACTTCATCATTGTGCTTTTTAAATCTTTACGGGAAGGGCGGTGGGGGTATAACTTCCTCAATTGAGGGAGTAGAAACCACTTTTGCTTTTGCATAGGTATTTGCTACCTCGGCAAGTTTACTAGTAGAACCCTCATCCTTGTCCTTCTCGACAATGATTTCATCTTGTAATTCAATTTCAGCTTGCTCATAGGTAGGAGTAGAATTATCCTGTTGTTTTCCCCCAAACTTGACTTGTTGGTAAATCTGAGTACCACTCCTAAAAGTTAATACATTGCATCGTTCTTTTCCACGAGATTTAGTGACTTCAGTGTCACTTAGTAAACGTACTTATTGATATTCTCGTAATGCCACGATAATCTGACCAACTTGACTTTCCAAAACTCTCAGAGACGAGCTATGGATTTGAAGTAAGGCGCCTTAACTATGAAGTAAAGCTCCTTGTTTTTTTTATTGATGTAATATGGTCTTGTAGCATTATCTTAGTGTTAGCTATGAAGTCTTGAATAGTGGCCTCCAAAGAACTTGTATTATATGAAGATAAGGCTCCCTTGTTAGTATTATACCATGGCATAGGATTTTGATAGCCATGAGGTTCAGTGAATTTTTACTAGCGAGTAGGTTGACTATCATTAGGGACTCATTGATTTTCCCATGAAAAGTTAGGGTGTTGACGCCACTCTGGATTGTAGATGTTGGAGTAGTGATTATTATTGCCTCAGTTGTAATTGCATATATAGTTGATGGACTCATGATTACTAGGGAATTCACTCTCGTAGTGATTACCTTGGCATAACAGACATACCAAAAGAGATGCCTTCACTTTTTTCACCTCAGTTGATCGTTGTAGATTCTTCAACATATTCGTGATAGCTGAGAGTTGAACGAATACGAAGTCCTTGGCATCTAAATCGAATACCCCAAGTACTTTTCTCCCAGTTCTAAGCCTTGAGGAAGGAAATTGATAACCGTTTTTGGCAATCCTATCAAGAATAGAAAATGCCTCAGTAGGTGATTTGTCAAGCAATGTCCCATATTTCCGAGGCATCAAGCATCATCCTCATGGATGCATTGACTCCATTATAAAACATTAATACTTGGGTCCAGTCTTGAAAACCATGATTAGAACATTTTTGAAGCAAACTCTTGTAACAATTCTAACATTCATACATGAACTCGTCATTAGCATGATAAAAGGAAGTTATGTCATTTCTTAGCTGAGTGTTCATGTTTGGCGGGTTATAGCGCAACAAAAAGCTTTTACAAAGATCAACACATGACTCAATCTAGCCAGATAGAGCACCACTCAACCAAGCCCTTGGTCAGTCACGCAAAGAGTATGGAAATAGCTTTAACTTCAACACATCCTCATGCACTCCTAGTTGGTGGAAAAAATTACATACCTCCAAGAAATTGCAAATATGATACCTGACTTATTTATTTGGCATGCCCCAAATTAACCTATAGAATTTAGCATATTGAACATAACTAATTTGAGATCAAATGTGCTACCTAATTTCAAGTGCCACAATCCCAGTGTTTAGATCATCCAAAATAGTATTGAAGTGATCACGAATAACACAAGGCCTAACAGCAAGCCCAACATTGGGAATTGCCTCGGTATTCTGATCTTCATATTGATCAATGCCTTAATTTCTAAGTTGATACATATTTTCTTGAGCACATTGATCATGTCTTCTTTGTCTAAAGATTCTCTCAATATCAGGTTCAATTGGTATCAAAGGCTCGTCAAAGTGGCTTCTGATCATACACAAAATAAGCTTGAAAAAAAAAGAAAGTAAAATATCAAGTAAACAATACTAAAAAATAAAGAAGCAAAATAAAATGCTATGGAAAAATGATTAACTACATGTTATCAATCCTCGACAATGGCACCAAAAACTTGTTGCATGTTGTGAGTATTATAAAATTATACATAATTGATGTGCAAGTATAAAAAGTTGCAAAAGTAATATAATGATGAGTATATCCTCAAGGATTGGTGGAGTTTATAAGTTTGGTCATAACAATACACTAATTTATTGAAGTATAGTCATGAAATTTACACTGATGATGCCTAGGCAAAGGATTTATGAATGTGGGGTAGAATGAAGGTGAGAAAATATAGATGAGTGAACAAATATGATGTTGTGGCAATATAGATGTTTATAGTCTGAATATGTGAAAATGTCAAGGCAATGTAGAATGGAAAAAACACAAAATAAATGAAATAACTTGATAATTCTCACACGAGAAGCTTCTACAAGAAGGAAAAATGGGAAATCACTTAGGAAACTTAAAACTTATATTTTAAGCTGATTTAGTCTTCTAGTACCTTACTTGTTCGACGGATTTTACTGAAGATATTCTATGCTATCTCTAGTCTAAAACCTAACAGAATAGGATGCCTTGGCATATCCTCTCGGCCTGAGTAGTGACACACTAAACCATTGATAACATTTTACTCCTCTTAGTAATTAACTACAACTCATTGCTTATACTAATGTTACTTTAGTTTCTCTCGAATACTAAGGAATTAATGACTATGTTTCTCTCGAAACCTAGTCTTCTACTTAAGAAATGGACACTCTCATGCCTCTATCATAAGAAATTAAGAACTCATAAGAAAAATAAGAAATAAGCAAAAGAAATATTAAGCAACCATTCAAAAAAAGTTTAAAGCATCTATCAATAAGCTCCACCAAATACAATATAATTCATGGAGGGATTCGAATAAACCATGGAAAATTTTAATTTGTTCATCATTCCCTACAACCCAATCAAATATCAATCATAAAATAGAGAAAGGTTGGAGAAGAAAGCACTATTTTTCACGACCGACACTTTCTTTGAACCACCAGGAACGACCATAGCATCTCGCCCCTCCCTGGTGCAAGTCACTCCCTCGAACTTCAACAATGGAGGAACACCACTAAAAACGATGTGAAAAAAAAAATTTGGAAGTTAAGCTCATCAATGGAGGAAGAGAGAGTTGGAGAAGAGATGAATGAGATATGTCCAAAATCGTGTCATTTTCTTTATAAATCTAAGGAATGTTCTTAAGGAATTTTTTCCAAAATTCCCATCATACCCCCAAATACACTCAAAATATGTGAAGATTGATTTCATAGGTGGTAGTGTGTCCCATTTGGGTGGAGTGTGTCCCTTTGGTGGTTACTAGCACAAAAAATTTGCTAATAAGAGCTATCATTTGTGAAAATCTTTTTGTCCATTTCTGCCAGAAATGTCACGCATTGCAGTCTTATTTAGCAACTTGTGATGTCACGACATCCTTTTTACTCGCCTTATGTTCTTTGTTTCTTGCATATCACCAAATGCCACACCTTTCCCATCATATACCACATTTACAAAGTAAATGCAATGAAAAAACACAACCACAAAATGCAACTATATAAAACTACATGCACCTAAAATGACCTATATGAGCCTTTAGACAATCAATATTAAGTAAAAATATCTTAAAATAGTATTTTTATGGAGATATCACCTATCATAACTGCCCATTTAATTTTTCTTTATATTTCCATCATCAACCTTTTAAAAAAATCAAAATAATCTTTATCTCTTCTTCCACGCAACCTAATTTCCCCTATTTATTCCACTTATCTTCGCACACCTAAAACCCTGGTACTTCTCTTTCACTTTTCTTCATCGATCATCAATTGTTATGGCACCTAAAAAGAAATCGAGTTAAAAAAATCAGGCCGAACACAGCTCTACCTCCTGCTTAGTACGCCGCTGACAATGTCCCCGACAGAGGAAGTCACGCGATTCATGAATAAGAGCACAAATGTCATGTAATGAGGAATTTGAGTGTCAGGATTTATGTTATGAGCAAGGCTTTGATTTGTCAACATATGAGGCCCCAAATCTTCGATTATATCTCTTAGTTGCTTACCCAATGAGGTTGGGAAATTCTATGAACACCCCGGTGAGATAACCAGTACATCGTTTGGGAATTTTAAAACAATCTCGTCGACCATACTAAGTTCTAGTCTTTGTTCAAGATAATATGGTTCATTGATGGGCCAAACATAAACCAATTGCTGGTTATCACCGAAGAGCCTTGCGAGCATACAACATTTGTCAAAAATTTAACCAATGAGGACTTGGACCAAATAGGTGAGATGTTTGCTTACCTGGTCATTCATATATGGGATCATCTACGGGAGTTTGAATGAGACGCTTAGATCGCTATTGAGATGCACGGGTATAGTTATTTTCCTTATAATTCGATTAATGCCAACTATGCATTCTTTAACTATCATTAAGGATCAAATCTTGTTACTTCATTCCATTTCATTTGGAAGAAAAATTGATGTTGGTAAAATAGTTTTGCTGAAATATTTTTTTGTGGTCAGAAGACTTTGGGTATTTTATTTCCATCACTAATTACTGCATTGTGCTATCAAGAACAAGTAGTTTAGTCTTCTGATAATCTTATAGAGAACTGAAGCCTAATTACCCGGATGCTATAAGAAAACTTGTTAAGGAAGAGCTAGGCCTTAATGAAGCCCCTGGGGAACCATCTATTTTCATGGCTACAACAAAACTCTCGCCTATTGATGACCGAACCTTAGAGGCCTTAAAAAGGATTAGCATCGATTGGTGTTGAGTTGAATCAGACTATGGAATTACTGCCACTCTATTTAAAATTAGTCCTATATGCACAACGCACAGGTTAAGTATTGGGAGTATGCACAAAAGCAGGATCAAGCAACCAAGACTATGTTTACCAAACTATTTATAGATGCTACAACCTTTTCCCAAATTTTCCAGCGAAGATTCTAGAAGACTTGATGAAGCAGCATGCCTGATGCTGGCCATAGTTTGGCTAGTACCAAGACTCATAATGCCACACAATAAATGGAGGATGAAGAAACTATGGCTACCGATACCAAGTCAATAGAGGGTGAAGAGAAGATCGACGATGAAGACGAATATGTGGGTACTAGTGAAAAGGAAGAGAATCTGAGAAAGATACTGAAGTTGTACATTTGGATGAGGAAATTACAAGTGAAACAGAACAAGTGAGCAGTGTATAGTAGCAAGCAAAGGCTACGAATGAAGTTGGTGCCTCGGCAAAATTAGTGGCGGATCAGTTGCTGAATTTAAAAGCCACCTCAGCTAAGGGAGAAACTATTGTTGTTAATAAGCCAAGTTAGATACAGTGACAGTGTTACGCAATGTACTCGCCGTTGAAGAAATCAGTTGTTGCAAGTCAGCCGAAGAGCACTCCATCGCACATGATACTGTAGCTACGAGACCTGCAGCAGAACCACAACAAAGATGGATGTCACAAATCCACAAATTCAGTCTCTGGGGCTGTTATGACGAAGGCCTCAATAACGTCGGCCAGTCAAAAGCGAGAAGCTCAACTTAGGGAGTGTGCTTCTCTTTCTCCTATTTAGTTTGTTTTATTTATTTATTTGTTTTTGTTGCCTGCATTAGGGACAATGCATCCCTTAGGTTTGGGAGTCTGTTGTTGGATTTATGTTGCATTTAGGAAAGTAGTTACATATAAATTGAATTGGTAATGCCTTGATAATTTGAAAAAATTAATGAAGTAGTTTAGGGAAATTAATGATGCCCGATGATGAATTAATTGAAATGAAATGCTATAGGAAATGTTGTACAAACCCTTCGAATTAAGGATCCTTATATTTTTTTACTCATAGGTTTATGTTTTCAATAATTAGAGAATTTAGAAAGTTTCAAGCTATAACCTCTTATCTTTAATAGATGTTATAACAATTATTTCGTAATTAAAATAATAGACTTATGAAATAAGTAGGTAATACTAGTAATAGCTCCAACATAGAATTAGGAAAGTTGGGTAATGTTAGTAATAACTCCAACAATAAGTTGGAATTCCAACATTGTTGAGGAAATATTGTTGTAGCATGGAATACTTTTAATAGAGTAGTGAATTTTATATCTGAGCTAAGTATTGATTGGATACACCTTTTTCACACACTGCATATTGAGAATTCTGATTTGAGGGATGATATGGTATTTTCTTATTTGAGATTACATATATGCTTTACAACATTCTCTAAGGGTTGAAAAAGAACTTTTTCTACTTGGTAATTATTCTTGGTTATTATGGCACTGCTAATAGCTTAGGTTTTCATGCATGTTTGCTTGAATACAAGCAAACGCTTAGGTTTGGGGTATGATAACTCTCCAAAAGAGTTATCTTTTATAACCTTGATTAATTAAGTTTAGTTTGAACTTAAGCATATTAGGAGCATTTACGATTAAATTTACTTAATTTGCACATTTGCATATTAGGAGCATAGTGGGTTGCTAACGGCTAAACTTGATTTTGTTGCTGCAAATTGTTGCATTGATGTCGTAACACTGTAAGAAATGTTGATTGATGTTGTAGCGGTATCTAAGCTCCAAACAGTTGAAAGAATCATTGGAATTGGACAACTGGTGATGGTACCTGTCATGTGGCTAGATAACACTGAAAGTGGATTCATCCTACTGGGTGATAATTTCTTCAATCTATAAAAGGAGATTACTGGGTGCAAAAGTGGGAGGATGTGAGATCCAAAGTACCAATTCCACGTTATTCTTTCAAGCCATGGACACCTAAATCTTTGCTATGGATTGCTGGAGCACGAAGGAAGCTTGCTGGGGAGCTTCAACGGTCAAATCACGTTCAACAGCTTCTATTGAGAGAAAAGGGGCTTGAACAATTAACTTTTGTTGGATGTTTATTATGACTTCAATTTTATGTTTATTGGGTATTTAGTTTATGAGTTTTAAACTTATGATTGAGTAGAAATATTATAATTAAATGTATATATTTTTATTTAATTTAGAAATACCTTCATTCGAGTTGCTATGTACATTTGCAAGCTATGGTGTTACTGAGTAGCATAGGTACACTGAAAGTGTACAACCATAGATTAGTCTTATTAATGGTTTGATCCTTTAATTAATAAAAATTATTAAAGTATTTCAAATGGATTTAATCAATGCTAATCACATAGATTAAGTATTTCATGTCTGCATAAAATTTGGAAGCCAATATCATATCTTTTTTACCAATTGCTTGGAATGCTGCAGAACTGGTGCTCTTTGTATTAATTTCATTACTTTCTCTATATCCTCTCATTTCTTTGATGTTTTTTAATGTTACCAATCTAATGAAAACAAGCTGCTATCTGTGGATTCGACACTATAGTTTCTGCTTTATTACTTGATCTGCGAATCATGCACTTACGTGATTGCTATAGCATTTTTGTAGCATTAGTTAGCCCAAAACTTTTAACCCGATTTTTGAGGCGTTACACACAGTGTTGATCTGGTGGTACATACTAATATGGAGGTCCAAAGTGGCTGATGATGTGGCGGATGACATAAGATATGGACTAAATGGATTTTTTTATTATGTTTGAGTGCCAAATTGGTTTTTTTTTAGTTCAAGGGCTTATTTAAAAAATAAAAAATATTTTAAATTACAAATATAAAAATATTCAAAAATTGATAAAATTAAATACAAAATATACTAAGAATAAAAATTAAATTACTAAAAAATGGATATACATATTAAAAGTATTATAATTGTTTTTTTAAAAATTGAATATATATATATATATAACAAGTTATAAAATAACTACTTATAAATTATGAAAAATATTAAAAAAATATAAATTTTTAAAAAACATATTATACATACCATATACATGTACATATAGGCATGACATCAACACTTATATAAAGTATTTTTACTGGATTAATTGAGAATTATACAATTTAAATTCGTCGGGACTTATAATTTTTGGATTAGTCAAAACTTATTTTTCATTTTTAATTATTTTTTGTAAGTCTCGACTAATTTAAAAGATAATTATATAATAAGTTTTGTCATAAAAAATAATTAGAAAATATTGTAAGTTTTGACTAATTTAAATTGTAATTCTCGACAAATTTAAACTTTGTAAGTCTCTATTAATCTAGTAAGAATATTTGTATGAGTGTTAATGACAGGTCTATATTGCATGTATATATTATGTGTACTATATCTTTTTATAAATGTTTTTTTAATTTTTAAAATTTAGTTATCATTTTATAACTATGATGTATATTTAAAATTTGATTTTTTATAATAGTTTTAATATTTTTAAGATTTATATTCAATTTTTTAGTAATTTAATTTTTATTTTTAGAATTTTTTATATTTAATTTTTTTGAATATTTGAATTATTTTATATTGAAAATTTTTAAAAAAATAACTTTTAAAAAATTAAAGGCGCTGAACTTAAAAAGTTCAAGTTGGCCATTGAACAAAACCAAAAAAATCAATTTAACAATATGCCTTCCATCCATCAAATCATCATCCACCGTAAATTGTCACTTCAGCACACTAGATTGCTATCTCAGTACTGTAACGATCAATGACAAAAAACGTTGATTAAATGATCAAATTAGATTTATTTTTTAAGTTTGAAGGTCACATTAAAAAAAATAATACAATACCACATTAATTTATTTAAAAGTATTTGGGCTTCTGATGCCTTTAACCTTTAAAGTTTAAACTTTAAGTAGTAGTTTAGAATGATGGTCTTGTTTAGGAGACCAATATAGATATTTAAGTTTAGAAACGAATTAAGATAAGTCATAAATTGGGATATCCAATACAATTAACTCCTAATTTTAACATGAAAAAAAATTAATTTGAGGTTCCTTCTTTCCGTTATTATTTATAGATTGGAAGGAAATGTATAAAATCATGGCAAAATTAGCCCAATATTGATGGCGGATAATTATTTGGGCTTATAAGGTGCTTCAAAATTAATTGGAAATATACTATAATTGTACAGTATAGCAAAATGTATTATGTTCTCTTGACGATTTTTCATCAAAATTATTTTATTGGTCCACAGCATAATGGACTCATAGACCAAATATTTAAAAATTTTAATTTAATTTATTGAAACTTGTCAAGTTCTTAAAAGTTTAATATTTTACAGGGTGGTTTTTATAATTTTAAAAAAGCAAAGAAAAACTCATTAGTAATATAATAATTAATACATCAGATTCCGATTAACTCGAGCATTAATGACCACACGCATGCCAACCATGGTAAATGTTTTAATAATTGAATTAAAATTTTGAAATCTGCATGTAATTACCTAATATGCAATGATCTACTGCATTGATTATTGTATTAATGAAGCATTAATGCAGGATTTCATTGATTGTACTAATGAACCATTAATCAGGAGAAGTTGGAAATCTGCAACTTGCGAGATAATTAAAATATGTTGCTTTGATTATTATATTAAAAAATTAAAAATATCTCTACCGGTAAAAATCTTCTTTTTGAATTTATCCTGCTTACACAATCTAATAATTAATTAAATCTTTTGAAACGTCAGATTCATATGACGAGTTTATAAAATAAATTCGTTAAACTCATTATGTAGATATGACGAGTATTATCTTAATTATAAAATATTTTAATCCCTTTTTCCCTGAAGAAATATTCTAAATCCCTAAATCTTTTATGTCCTATTTTCTAAATGTTTTAGCGGGAACATTATTCCTAAAAATCCCTAAAATCATTAAACTTGCGGCCTATTAATAAAATAGCCTATTAGTTTAGGCCCAAACTGAGCTACTGTGTATCTTGTTTCAGTTCAATCTTTTCAAAAATTTGACGTGCTTTTATCTTTACACAGTTCAGTTCTTTATTGGCTAGGCCAAATTTGACCAAATTTACTCAATTTTTTAAAATAGAAGTTTAGTTTTTTGTTTAAATTCGTTTATTTATATAAAATTAATTTTTATTTTAAATTGTTCACATTTTTTTTATTTTTATAAAATATAGTTTAAATTTTATTTAGTAATAAAATAAGTGAACTTGTTATGCTTCATAAATAAGCTGATTTTTTTTTAATTTTACACATTTTTAGGATTGTTGTAGTGAGAGAAATCAAATATTGATATTAATTTTTTTCTTAGTGAGTATCTTCTCAATTTTTACTGTTAATATCAGTTTTTAATTTTTTTCATATAATGGTCATAAAAAAATGTGAAACTAAAAGAGTTTTATATAGTGTAATTGGATCTTTGGTTGAGATTATTATTATTTTTTAGTGAATCTTATTTCATTTCTAGACAAAAAAGATGCAAGAAACTGTTATCCATAAGATTTCAAATAACTGAATTTTTCATTTCATGAAAAAGTAAAACAAGTATATGAATATATCAAATTCATGTATAATATATATAAATTTTGTTTCAGTATTTTAATTTAGGGTAAATTAGACTATTTTCGATTGAATTTTACTTTCTCTCCTATATTTTACTTATTGTACTTTTAATTTTTTAATTGACTGACTGAACTTTTGAATTGCTTATGTTTTGATCACTCTGAATTATTTTATTATTATTTTTGTACGATGTGGCATTTTTATTATTATTTAATATAAAAATAATTTAAAATATAAAAAATAGAAGGTGGCCGTCCGTTGTTGTCGATGTTAGAAGCCATCACCTGTCACTGTCGTTCGTCGTAGATGGTAGCCATTTGGTCCCAAGTTTCATGGGTCGGTTCACCTCGACCCCTGACTCAAATCTAATGGTTGTTTCACCGGAAAATGTCTCAAAACTCGTGAATCTCGATTGAAACATTTTGGCTTCCTTATTTTCGATCTCTAATTCATGGACTTCGGAGCAAGCTTCGATAAATGGAGGTCAGATTCGGACTCAGAGTGTCGAGGAGAAATGACCCATGAAAATTGGGACCGAACGACCACCATCTACGGTGGTCCGGTGAACAATGGTCAACCACCTTATGTTTTTATTTTATTTTAAATTATTTTTATTTAAATAATAAAAAAAGACATGTCATATGAAAATAATAATAAAATAATTCAGAATGATCAAAATATGAATAATTCGAAAGTTCAGTGAGTAAATAAAAAAATGAAAGTACAATGAATAAATAGGAGATAGAGTAAAATTCAGTGAGAAATGGTGTAATTACTCTTTAGTTTAATCAAATTTAATAATTGTAATTTTTAAATTTTCAAAATTCAGTCATAATACAATGAATAACTGATAGGTTTACTAAGCTAAATTATGCCAATTTCAAAACCTTACATGACAAGCATATAATCAAATGTGTAATGTTAAATCATCTTATCATTTTCACATAATATTAAAACAATATGCATTATTTTAGTTAATGGATTTACTTGTCAGTACTAATATCTTATTTTATTATTGTAATTATCCAACATTTAGAAGTATCTTCACCAGGTTTTTCATATAAGTTTATCAGAGTTTACATAAATATATGTATCCGTTTTTGGACTTTGAAACTGGCAAATATAAAAAGTACAATAATTGCAATAAAGATAAGAGAACGTCAAGAACTACAGATTATGAAGATGTTGCAGAGAAAGTAGCTGAAAATAATAATGTGAAATCACCATGGATAAAGTATACAAATGATCTCTTATTATAGTATAGGATGATATTTTATTGAACCTTTTGATTATTAAAAATTACAAAATGATTCATCATCATAGGGTGTTGTTTGTTAAGTCCTCCGACTATTAAAAGTTACAAAGTAGTCACCCAATTATTCATATGTTTCAACTCGTCATTTTTCGTTAAAAATTTGAAGGATATCTCAGCTGAACGTTAATCTATTGATTGTGATATGATAAAATTATATTTAATGATGTCTATAGGCACTGTCGTTGCTTTCAAGCACTGACTCGATGACATAAGATAAATAGATAGTCAATATAGAAAATACGACTCAAATGGTTATATGATTATATTTTATTATATATTAGTCAACAAGTTAACGTCCAACTCAAACGGTTGTCGACTTTTTAATGAAAAAAAGACGAGTTTGAAATATATGAATAGTGGGATGATTATTTTGTAACTTTTAATAGTCAGATAACTCAACAAAGCATCACACTATCGTTGATGAACCATTTTATAACTTTTAATAGTTAAGAGATTAAACGAAATAACACCTTAGAATCGGTGACTATTTGTATACTTTACCATGTGATTATTTAGATACCAAGCAAATAGTAAGAACTAGTAATCATTGGTTTTCTAAATATTCCAGGACCGGCCCTTGGCCCTACTCTATTTGGATCAACCCCATACGAAGTTTCATGCACAGCTCTCCCAACGGCCCCTCTTGGATCCTCTTATGCCACCACTTACACATATTTATACACATCCGAAAGATACGTTTTTTTTTTCACAGCGTAAAATCTCATAAACTATTACTTGGAAAGAGAAGCTTTCTATTGATTCACCACCACAACAAAATTTCCAATGGCGGTGTCCCTAAACCATCAAACCCTTCCCAATTTGTACTGCGATGAAGCAGCAAATGATGTTGTCTCCTGGGAAGCCGATGAAGTTAATGAAAGCGATAAAATTCTTACTATTTCATCTTTAGATTCAAACCATTGCTTCGTCGACTATGTCAATGATTCTTTAAGTAATTTGTTTGATTCCGAGGTCGGAATGCTGGAATCCAAGGCTCTTTCGTCAAGCTTCCATGATCTTCCTAATGATATTGTTAGAGCTCGTCAAGAAGCAATCCAATGGATGTTAAAGGTACCGCGTACTACACCCTGTTTTTTTCTCTTTTTTCACTTTGTTTGTGTTATTACTGTCATGATGCATATGTTTGAAAAAAATTTCAGGTTCACTGTTTCTACAGGTTTAGGCCTGAAACTGCGTATCTTTCCATCAACTACATGGATAGATTCCTTTCGGCTCGAGCTTTGCCGGTAATTTTGTTTGCTCGAATTTAGTTTAAAAAGAGTTGGAGAAGTTATTTTTAATCCAGTGCTTATTTGGATGTGTTTTTCTGTGTATTGATGTTTAGCAAGGGAAAGGTTGGCCAATGCAGCTTTTATCGGTATCATGCTTTTCTCTAGCAGCAAAGATGGAGGAAACAAGTGTTCCCTTTCTGCTAGACTTGCAATATAAAACCCAGATTCTTGTTTAAGCCCAAAACAGTCCAAAGAATGGAGCTTGTAGTCATGAAAACTCTGAAATGGCGATTGCGAACCATCACTCCTTTCGATTTTGTACACTATTTCATCGCAAAGGTTTCAAAGACCCAACGACAAAACAGCCTTTGTAACCTATATTCTTCCGCCTCTGATCTCATTATCAATTCATGTAAAGGTGAATTCCATGTCAGCTGCCTGAAGGATTTTCCCCCCTGTTTTCTTCCCTTTCCTTTCTCTGAGCATAGTTTGGCTTATGTTTTTCAGCCATTGATTCCTTGAATTATCCTCCATCAGCAATTGCTGCAGCTGTAGCACTATGGCTCACTAATCACAGTGTTGATGATCAGACTTTGGGGAGCTTACATAATAGACTGAACCAAATAAATTACACTGTAAGACCCAATTCAAATATATTTGAAGTTTTAATCAGTCATGGGGAAGTTCTATTAACAATGAATGCAGGCAATGGTGAAGAAGATTTACAAGGTGATTGAAGGAAAAGGTGTTGTTTGGAGGTAATGCCAGCAAGTCCCACTGGTGTGCTTGAGGCTGCTCTCCAAGGAACTACTGAGCACTGCAGAATATTAGATTGGGAATAAAGAAGATGATTTATATGTTTGATAGAGCTGGAATTTAATGTTTGATTTATTGATAAAGGATAAAACCCTAACAGAAGTCGTGGTTTGGTTTGTAATTCTTATTGCAGTCTTAACTGGTTTCTTTTGGTTTGGATGTGTGTTATTTGTTATGCGAGACTGATTTTGGTTGGTGTGGATTTTTTTTTTGTACTCTTGGTTTTAAAGTTTTGTTTTAATTAATTCGAATTGATGCGTCGCATATTTAGTTTTAGTGGGTGAGACTTCTAGCAAAGATATTTTGCATGTACAATAACTTAAATTCGAGATTTAACTTAAGCAATATCAAACTGCTTACCACTTGAACTAACTTCTATTGATGTTAGAAACTTTCTGAGTGTGAAGTTTTATTTCATATATGATACTTATTATATTTTTTAAAAGGTAGATGCTAATTTGAAATATATATATATATAATTTAAGAGTGTATAAACACTCAAATAAAAAAAATTAATTAATTTTGGAATTGAAAATTGAATATTAAATCTCATTATTTTTTTTGGGAGACATGAATGTCTACAATTCTATCCTATTAAAATTTTAAATTAATTCTAAAATATTTATGAAAAATATTATATTTCTAGAAGCGTCATTTGAAAATATGACTTGTGACACTGACTAATTTTAAAAAGTTATTAGAATTAACAATCAACCCTAATTAAAACGTGAATTGATAAAATTTTGAAATATAAAAGTCCATTTAGGAGAAAATTTTCAAAAATTTAATTAATTCTTTTTTTTTTGGAAAATTTGAATACTTCTAATTTTTTAAACAGATAATATATATTTTCCTAAAAAACCAACTTTCATTGATCAGTAAAATTCTTATAAGAGCAAGGAATCACAATAATCTCAAAATACGGATCCGTAGAATGTTTATATTGATTTATTTGATTCGAATAAAAAATATAATAAAGTATACAGATGGTCTACAACTATAAGATACTATTTATTAAGTCTCTTGATTATTAAAAGTTATAAAATGATCCATCATCATATAGTTGTTTTGTTTCGTCCATTGACTATTAAAAGTTATAAAATGGTAACTTGACTATTCATTATGTTTCAAAAACATCCTTTTTCGTTAAAAAGTTAATAATCATCTGAGTTGGACGTTAATATATAACTATGATGTAGTTTGAGATTATGACATCATATTTTATCATACAACAATCAGTAAGTTAATGTACATCTTAGACCACCATCAATTTTTTAACAGAAAAAGACGGATTTGAAAATAATGAATAGCCGATGATCATTTTGTAAATTCTAATAGCCAAGAGACTCAACAAACAATTCCGTATAGTCGAGAATTATTTTAATTTCTAATATCCAAGGGACTTAATAAAAATATCTATAATCAGGGGACCATTTATATATTTATCCTAAGAAATAATATAATGTAAATAAATTCACTCAGTTGGAAGTCTCCAGGTATAAACTAAAAAAAGTTTATTTTTTATAATTTAAAATCAATGATTTGTTAAATTTTTAATAAGATGATGGTATCTAATTTTATGTGCGGTCAATGAACTAAATAATAAGACATGTTAATAATTTATCATTATTTAATTTACTAGCCATGAAAAGATTTACGAGTGTATAAATAATAGTTTATATGTGAATTCTTTTTAAATTCAAACTCTTTCCCTATTAAATTTTACCTAATAAAAATGAGTGTTGGGATAATTAAATTGAAATCATGAAACTTACAAAATTTTTATTAGTAAATTACGATTTCTTTAATTGAAGGAAAAAGAAATATATCAGTTCTTCCCGTGAGATTAAATAACGAAATCTTGTAGGGACGGGGACATAAAGAAACGGTGGCAAAAGACGTTAGGAAGGATCATAGGTACACAAAAGTAAAGCAAAGCTCTTTACATTTCAATGGTTTGGGTGTTCTATGTGTGAGGCCCACAGCTCCTATTTTATGAGCAGATGGGTTGTGATCAAGGAAGCTTCTCTTCTCTTAGGTGATGTTTGTTTTTACTGTGTAAGGTCTGTAAAGTTCTTATTTCTATATCGCGCAGACCACGCAAAAACATTAGGCTTCGCAGACCGTTTGTTTTTAGAAGACAGAAGCTCTTCTAACGTCTGCGCGTGGTCTGCGCGGCGCAGACGTGATCTTTTGTCTGTAGACGTCTTTTAACCTCTTTAAAGAGGTTTTATATTTAATTTTATATTATATTTGATTTTGATTTAATGTTAATTTTTTAAATAAATTAAATATTAATTTTAATATTATATTATATATTAATTTTAATATTAAATTTTTAAATAAATTAAATATTACTTTTTTAATATTATATATAGATATTTAATTTATATCATATAAATTATTTATATATTATTAAAATTTTATATTTATTTTAATTATTTTGATTTAAGTTTAAATATAATATTTTTTGGATTTGTTATTTTTAAATTATATTTAAACTTTTTTATACAATGTAAGTATTTAAACCACATTGCTTAATAAAAAATTTCATTGTTTGATAATTAAGATTTTAAAATATAAAAAAATATAAATTATGTTAAAATTATAAAATATAATCACAATTAAATAAAAAAATAATCATAAAATTTTTCTAAAAATATCATAATTATAAAAATAAATTATGAATATATTTAAAAAATTAAAAGTATTACATAATTGCATATTTAAAAAACATATAATTAATGATCATTTATAAATTTTATTCTATAAAACTAATAATATATGTGATTATGTGAGACTTATAATAGAATTAATAAGGTGGTGTTTGTTTTTCTAAAAAAAATTATTATTGTAGTTGTATGAATGATTTAAATTTCAGTATTGTAAAACTAAAATTATTTAAATCTCAATATTGTAAAACTCTTTTAAGTTTAAAAAATCAGTTTATTTATTGTCGTAACCGTCTTTCAGTTAGGCCCGGAATTGGGTTTCGACTTGAAAAATGTGGATTGGGAGTCGCCACCGATCATTTATTTAAAACAATAGGTTATCGGATACCCTATTTCTTACATGATCTGCGTCTTTCCAAAGATGTCGGGTTCGGGAGTCGGTTACGGTCAAGGAAGGATTAGCACCCTTGAACCGCCCTTTCGGTACTACGTAATTTCCAGTTGTCTTTGATTAAGAAAATTGCAAGTTAAATTAAAGGTAAAATTTGATCCGAATTACTTACCCTTAATGAGTTTACGGAAATACCCTTAAAATTAAAAAGATGTTAAAAGAAAAATAATAATAAAAGAAAGTAACAAAACTAAAGTGTAAACCAAGGAAATAAATGAAACCAATAAGAATAAAAAAATAATTAGATGAAACAAATATAAAAAAAAATGAAATTGAATAAAATAAAATAAATGAAGAAAAAATATAAATACAAAAAAAATAAAAAAGGTAAAGTGTTTTTTAAAAAAAGAAAATAATAATAAGAGCAAAGAAACTAAAAAAATAATGAAAATAAAATAGTATAAATAATAAAATAAAATATATATAATATAAAAATGTATGTTTATATAATAAATACTAAATAGTAAGAATAATAAATAAATGAAAATAAATATACATAATATTAAATAAAAAATAGTAATCATAGAATATAAAATAAATGAAGTATATATATATATATAACGTTAGGAAAATATAGTAAAAAAACATAGTAAATAAGTAAAATAGATAAAAAATATAATAAATATATATATATAATAATAAAATAATATATATAACGCAAAGAAAAATGAAAAAAAATTATAAATAATAAATAAATAAAATATAATTAAATATATATATACATATAAATAATAAGGGTTAAATTAAAATAAATGAATTAGTGGCAAAATTAAAAGCCAATCGAAGAAAAAAATGACAAAACACGCGGATCCACACGACCCGTTTATAAAAATCTGAATAGTTTTTCAAAAACACAAGCCTCGGAGACTAGATCTACAAAAATAGATCTCGAAAACTCCCCCGTTCATCGGCTAAAAACACTTCTCTCAGTTTTCTTTCGAATCAAAACACAACAAGGGTAAGGAAAAATAACATGCGAAGGTATGAACTTTACCTTTCAAAATATAAATGTTTCGAAAAACGGCTACAAGTTGCTTGTAATTTTTTGCTTGGTATTTCGTATATCCTCTTCCGAATGTGTTACAATAGTGAGTTACAATGACTATTTATAATGCTTGTGGATCCTATCTTTAGGAGTTTAAATAATAGTAGAACTCTATCCTATTTTTAGGAGTTTGAATCCTAGCAAAATTCTATCCTATTTTTAGGAGTTTGAATCCTAGTAGGACGGAAATGTGTGTTGACAGCTGTCATTCTTTGCCCATAGTCGTGTAACGGGGATAGGGCAAAGATTAAAAGACACACTTTTCGTTCAGTGGAGTTGAAAATTGACTCTGATGTTTCAATAACTCCCTGTCGAATTGAGTTACGGATGACTCCTCCATCGTGAAGTCGAGTTCATCTTGAAATGATATGAAATTGAAGCCGTAGTTCGGAATTTGAATCAGCACGTGGCTTCTCGTTGCCCTTCGGTCTTCTTCTCGGTTTAAAGACCTTGGATCGGAATCGAACTCAAAAATCTTCATTAACAGATAGTTTTTTCTTGACTTAAGCTATGCTGTTTGAAAATGGTTGCTTGTCACTCAGGCACGGCTAACCCAGGTCCTCTTCTCGACTTGAAAACCTCGACTGCAATCGGAAAGTAGTGCGATTGATGTGTCATCGAGCTGAATGGAATCGAACTCGACAATTTTGATGGCAGATAACCCTTCTAGCGTTGAGTTATGTTGTAATGATATGCCTTGGAGCTGAGCGTAGTCAAATTCGAAGATCTTTGTTGACAGATCCTTCTTTGAGTTGGATATCCCTCGTCATGAAGTTGAATCCAATCTAAAGATGGATGATGCTTGTGTGCACGATTCCCTTCGTCATGAAGTTGAAATCCAAGTAAGTAGCATTGTTCCAAGTCCAATATCCTCCGTCGTGAATTTGAAATTGACTCTGGAATCGGGAAATTGTTGACCAGACCTTCGTTGTGAAGTTGAACTTGTATTGTATCGAGTCCAATATCCTTTGTTGTGAAGTTGAAATTGGCTCCGAAATGGGAAATTGTTTATTGACAACCAGCGGTCCCCATCGTGAAGTTGAACTTGCGTTGTCTCGAGTCCAATATCCTTCGCTGTGAAGTTGAAATTGGCTCTGAAATTGGGAAGTTGTTTGTTGACAACCAGCGGTCCCTTTGTCGCAAAGTTAAACTTGCATTGTCTGGAGTCCAATATCCTTCGTTGTGAAGTTGAAATTGGCTCTGAAAATGAGAAGTTGTTTGTTGACAACCAGCGGTCCCTTCGTCGTGAAGTTGAACTTGCATTGTCTGGAGTCCAATATCCTTCGCTGTGAAGTTGAAATTGGCTCCAAAATTGGGAAATTATTTGTTGCAACCAGCGGTCCTTCGTCGTGAAGTTGAACTTGCGTCTGGAGTCCAATATCTTTCGCTGTGAAGTTGAAATTGGCTCCGAAATTGGGAAATTTTTTGTTAACAACCAGCGGTCCCTTCGTCGTGAAGTTGAACTTGCGTTGTCTCGAGTCCAATATCCTTCGCTGTAAAGTTGAAATTGGCTCTGAAATTGGGAAGTTGTTTGTTGACAACCAGCGGTCCCTTCGTCATGAAGTTGAACTTGCGTTGTCTGGAGTCCAATATCCTTCGTTGTGAAGTTGAAATTGGCTCTGAAATTGAGAAGTTGTTTATTGACAACCAGCGGGGTCTTCGTCATGAAGTTGAACTTGCGTTGTCTTGAGTCCAATACCCTTCGCTGTGAAGTTGAAATTGGCTCTGAAATTGGGAAATTGTTTATTGACAACCAGATGTCCCTTCGTCGTGAAGTTGAACTTGCGTTGTCTGGAGTCCAATATCCTTCGTTGTGAAGTTGAAATTGGCTCTGAAATTGAGAAGTTGTTTGTTGACAACCAGCGGTCCCTTCGTCGTGAAGTTGAACTTGTGTTGTCTGGAGTCCAATATCCTTCGCTGTGAAGTTGAAATTGGCTCGAATTTGGGAAGTTGTTTGTTGACAACCAGGCGTCCTTCGTGTGAAGTTGAACTTGTTTGTCTCGAGTGGCACGATATCCTCCGCGTGGAGAAATCGCGGATAGCCACTTCGTTGTGAAGTTGAGCCTTGACTTGAATATCTTTCGTAGTGAAGTTGAAATCCAAGTATTGTATGTTGCGGGTGGACACAATTCCCTTCGCCGTGAAGTTGAAACCGTGGAGACCCCTTTATTGTGAAGTTTGGCTTCGAGCTAGATATCCTTCATCGTGAAGTTGAAATCCACTCTCGAGCAAATTGTGTTGTTTCGAGAGAAACTTTCAATCTGTCGAGTTGGTCGAAGTGTAGCTTCTTGCTGCTGATTTAAGCAACCAACATGAATCTTTAAAGGTGATTTTGAATCGAATATCCTTCGTCTTGAAATTGAAACTTGACTCTAAAAGCTGCAAAAAATTATGTATGTGGAAAATGATAAATATGATGCTCTAAAATGTATGCATAAGATGCATGTAACATGAATTGGTTTATTTTATCTCCTGAAAAGGTCTGATAATTTGCATTAGTATGTTGAATCCCCAAATGATGCCCCAATATCCAAAAATGCCCAATTTGATGTTGAATCTCCAAGATGCCCCAAATATTCCTCATTTCTTGCTTCAACATTGTTTCTGAGCATGAGTTTTGTCTAAGAGTCACATGTCATTTACCAATCCACTCTAGAGACTGTCTTGTTTGAAAAAAATGTTTTTCTTTTCTTTTAATATCATTAAAAGAGTTTTGAAAAATGTTTGATCCAAGTTTTGAAAATATTATCACTTTCACGGTTTTACAATTGAGACGAATCATAAAACTAGTTCATCGGATATCAAAGAATTAATTATACTGTTAATCCTTCAATGAATTATAGCTATTTGATAAGTGCCAAGATCAAAGCATTTTTGGAAGTGGTTAAGTAAGGAAAGGATAAAAAATCTCAGGTTATTGTGTTTGGTCAAAGGTTTGGCATTTGATGTTCAAAGGTTGGCATTTGATGCTCAAGGTTTGATGGGTAGCTTGCATGTTTCTCTGCTGGAAGTGTTCTCTGACTCCCAACCTTCGTTGTCACACTCGGATTGTGCGATGCCTTATCAAGGAATTTGTGTGATCACCTCAGTTGCATAATTTTTATATTCGAGCCACCTTTTCAGGTTTTCAACTCGAATCCTCCTTTGGTTTCAAGATGTTATTCAGGATTTACGTCTTGAACCCCCCTTTGTTATTTTTCTCTACCATGCATTAATTACATTGTGTTTACAAACAAAGATAATCCTGATGGGCGGGATGAAATCTGAAGATAGTTCTTCTGTTTAGAAATCCATGTATGATTAGAAGGGACTTTTAAGGCACGTAATGTAGGTCAGGGTTCATGGTTATGAAGAAAAGGATAAATAGGCCCAAACAAGTGTTTCAGGGTGTTGAACCAAGGATCAATTCATTCTGATGCCTTCAATCATGTCTTGCTCAAAAGTCTCTTTCTTGATGCTCTATGATCTTCGAGTGAAGTGATTCAGTGATTCAGGAATGTTTGTGTTTGATCAATCTCATAGTTTGAAGCTTGATATGCCATTTGTCTTTAGGGAATCTTTGCATGTGCTTTTTGTCCCTTTCTTTTTGATTTTTGTTCTTTTTTTTTGTTTTCTTCTTTTGCTTCTTTTCTTTTTTTTTTGCCCTTTTTATTCTGATTGAATCTTCACACTTGGCATTTGGTTCACCTTTTGGTATCTCATCTGAATCAATGTCTTCGCTCATGTGAGCATATTTTCCACCTTACTCCCCAGTGTGGAGGGTGATCCTTGGTAGGGTTGAATCAGAAGAAAATACTACAGGCTTAAAAGGGGACACAAGGGATATATTTTTCTGTTGTGAAGGGATAAAGAAAGAAAGCCGTTCAACATTTCATACATGTAAATCTTCACAGAAGAGGTATCCCAGGGGATAGATTTCAAGATTAATATTCACATGAAAACAGTGTAATTAATGCATGATAGATTATTAGAATTTTTCTTCTTTTTTCCCATAGTCTCAATGTTCAGGCTCCCCGCGAGATGCCCCAAGTTGGTTCTTTAGAAGAATGCTCATGTTAAAATGTACAACTCAATGCCTTGGGTTTTAATGGTAAGAAAATTATTTTTGAGTCTAAAAAAGACAGTGGTGTGATCTTATTGACTCAAAGAAAGGTATGAGTATCAAAAAGATAAAGGCAATGTTCAAGAATTTCAAAAGGAGGTAATGTCAAAATTTTGTCTTTTGGTAATGACCACGAGTTGTTTTGGGCAAAGAATCAAGGTATTTTATTCTGGGGTTTGAGACAGAGTAAGAAAGGTCTAATCTTTCCATATGTCAAAAATCTAAATTCTTGAAGAATTAAAAGAATCATTAATTCATTTAATATTCGAAGAACTAAAGATAAAATTTGTTCAATTGCTCCACCTTAGAAAATAGCATAAATTCAATCATTTAAAAGATTAAGCAAACATGAAGATCAAAGACGTGTTCAAACAAAACAATCCTCTAAGTGCAATGGTATATGCCATGCCCCTTCTTCGGCAAGCGCCTTACAGTTTTCAGAGGAATGTTTGGGGCTTCTTATGTGGTAACAGCTAACAACTTTAACATCGTAGCTCTTAGGATATGGGGATTCTTTTCTTAGATCATCCTGGCAGGCTTTGTCCTATAATCAGCTAATCAGGCTCCCACTGTATTGTTTTCATTTTTTTTATGTTACAATCTTGCTTCCATGTGGTGTCATGTGGTTAAAACCACTTCATCGAATCCTCCATGAAGAAATTTCATGTTATGAAAATGCTTAAAAATGAAATGTAGATGCACAACGCAAAATGAAAAAAATGCATGAAATGTTCGAGGCATTGATCCAGAAAATGTCCATTATTATAAATAATTATTTTGACAAAAATGTTTTATCTTGTAAGAGACATAAAAACAATCAAAGGTACATTCGGACTAAATCCTCTAGACCCCGAACAGCTTCCAGCAGGTTGACAAGTCTTCTGTTTTTATCTGTCACTGGTTGTATACCTTGTCGAACCACTCCAGCTTCCCTTGTCAGGCCATGTAGATGGCGAGCTGCCTTCTGTACTTGATCCAGGAAGTCTCGGATGCTGCGTCTCTGGCCTTCACCCTTTATTGTGCTTGCTCCCAACGGAAACACCACTGCAAACGCTTGTCGAAGGGCATCTCGCTCGCTTGCTTTTTGAATCCATCTACAATATTCTAACTCAGCTATTGTTTTAATCTCTCATGTTGTTTCTCCAGATCAGCCATTGGATTCTCAGACGTTGATTTTGATGCTGACTGTCTGCTAAGCGCCTCTGGGCATCTTCATTTGTTCCTTCCAAGTTCTCTCATCAGGCCCTTCGAATTTTCTTTTCAGGCTATGGGCTTCATCTTTCTAATACTCAGAGAACACTTTCGACTTGGAGTTATCCTTGACAGCATCTTGATACCCCTTTCTCAAATCTTCGAGCTCAAAACGGACTCTTTTCTGCTCTCTTTCCAGTTTATCTGCTCGATCTTTCTAAGAGTCGGCATCTAGCTTTCACTGATAGCGCTCGCTTCAAGTTCTCTGACTTTCTGCTTTAACTCATTTTTCACAGCTTCAAACTCTGCCTTAGCTATCTCAAGTTCAGAAGGGACATGCCTAAGATGCTCTTCCATGGTCCGTGTGTCCTCACAGTCTGGCACCGGGATGTTATCATTCTTTCTCAATCTTCGCCATTCCACATAATCCGGAGTGAGCATATTTCTAGCAGCCACAACATCCATTCGGGATCTTTCTTCCATGACTCGGCTATCTCTTTGATCTTCTTCTTATAACTGTCACCGTGATACACAAGCTCTGATATAGATAATCCGTATGTTGTTGGGACAAACTAACGTGCCCCATACTGTCTAAGTGTCAACAACGGAGATACCAACTGCACCCCAAAGTCCAAGTAAGGTCATAGTATTAGAATCCCCAAATCAAAAAAGAACGTCACTGAGAAACAACCAGGGGACTCTCCAAGTAATATCTCGGTCCTAAAGATGTGTGAAGACCTTCATCCATTTTTCCTTCGAAGCGCCTTCAAGCCATTTCATGGTGATGAACTCTCTCAAAGGTGAATACGTAGTGCTAAATCGGCGGTAGACAACCCCATTAGTCTTCCAGAAGTGGCTGTGAATCCAGACTTGAAGGAGCTGAACACATCCAATGAATCTACCTCCGCCAGCTCTTCGGCAATGGTTAAGAGACCGAAAGGTCTCGGCTAAGATAGTTGGTGCTGGGTTGACTCGTTTCGGAAGTTGCTCAATCAGTTCCACCACGGTTGCGTCAATGCATCCCGAAATCTTCGGAAAGATGATCAAGCCATACAGACCTAGTGCAAAAAAGGTCTATAGTCTTCCATTCATCAGGGTGGTCATTCATTAGTTTCCTTATAGGATCCACTCAATTCCTTACCCGTTACCTGTTTCGGAGTCGGTCAGTCACCCACTTTTCATCAACCCCTGCAATCTTGGCCAGTCTGTTCTTGAAAGGCTGACTCTTGATGTGTTTGATGTAGGCTCGCTCCAGTTTAATACTTTCACAGTGCAATAGTGTAGTATACTCCTTGATGGTAGGTACCATGTCCTCTTGGTTAAAAGTGAAGCAATTGTATCACGGGTTCCAGAATTGAACCAAGGCTCTGATTAAGGGCTCATCGGTTAACATGAAGCAAAAGTGCAATGTCACCATACCGCTGACTGAACTTCTATTTTCGATCTTCTTCCAACTGTCCCAGATGTCTCGAAGTTCTTGCACATTGTTCTATTTTAGGCTGATAGAGGCATAGCTAACAAGCTCTGACACATAACTTCCTTGAAGACTGTCTTCCTTTTCTTTCTGAGTTCTCGGACCATAGTCGTACTCGGGTTTTTAATCTCCTGTGTACAACACCTTTGTCCATTAATGCAGATTATTTATGGTTAACGAACACGTTTTTTGGTGGATCAAAACCTCTTTTGAATGATGCAGATGATGGAAATAAAATAAAAGAGGAAAAAAATGAAAATAGTTAGTAAGGTAAAGATAATCAAAGCAATCATGAAAATAAAAGTCCTACCCCACATGATATCTACCCCACATGCTTATTATTCCTACCCTGACATGATCTCTATCCGCAAGTTGATTTTTGAACAAGTCCTAACTGCATAAATTCTAGTTCACATGTTTTGAACAGAAAGTAAAGCAGAAAATAATTTCAGCATCCTAGGGTTTAAAACGAGGTTTTGGGGTGGGCTCTATTCTCCATAGCTTCCCGGTTTAGGTTCTAAAAAATGGTACCTAGTTCTCCTGCCGGTGCCCCCGTGGGCTTGCCAGACCCTTAGTCTTAAACCTATCACAGGCTTGTGTGGACTAAGTTAAACTCGAGAGGACACATTCCCTTATGCCCATACGGAGAATAAATTCACACGAAGACATAAGGTATATGAATCCCGAAGGCTACTTGCTAGGCCCATACGGTGAATAAATTCACACGAAGGCGTCGCTTTTACCCCCACTTAAAATGGGTTTGGAGCTCGGGTTTAGAGCCTTAAGTGAAAAAACTTTGAAGGCTGAAATCATGAGAAAACGATTAGTACAACTATTTACTCGAAATATAATCAAAAGTAAGTAAAAATGATCGAAATATTACCTCAATTTAAACTTACCCTTTTCGTTAAAAAGAACTAGGAATTACTTAGCCTGACTCACTTACCTGTTCCCCAGCAGAGTCGCCAAGCTGTCATAATCGTCTTTCGATTGGGCCCCAGAATTGGGTTTCGACTTGAAAAATGTGGATTGGGAGTCGCCACCGATCATTTATTTAAACAATGGGTTGATCGGATACCCTATTTCTTACCTGATCTGTGTCTTTCCAAAGATGTGTCCGGTTCGGGAGTCAGTTACGGTCAAGGAAGGATTAGCACCCTTGAACCCCTTTCGGTACTACGTAATTTCCAGTTGTCTTTGATTAAGAAAATTACAAGTTAAATTAAAAGGTAAAATTTGATCCGAATTACTACCCTTAATGAGTTTACAGAAATACCCTTAAAAAATTAAAATAAGATGTTAAAGAAAATAATAATAATAAAAGAAGTAACAAAACTAAAGAGTAAACCAAGGAAATAATGAAACCAATAATAATAAACATAAAATAATTGGATGAAACAAATATAAAAAAGAAATGAATAAATAAAATAAATGAAGAAAAAAATATACAAAAAGAATAAAAAGTAAATTTTTTAAAAAAAAAAAATAATAAGAGCAAAGAAACTAAAACATAATGAAAATAAATAATAGATAAATAAAATAAAAAAAAAATATATAAAATATAAAAATGTATGTATAATATAATAAAATACTAAATAGTACAATAATAATAAATAAATGAAAAATATATACATATAATATTAACTAAAAAAATAATCATAGAAATATAAAAAAATGAAGTAAGAATATATATATATACGTTAGGAAAATATAGTAAAAAATAATAAATAAGTAAATAATAAAAAAATATATATATATATATATATATATATATATATAATAGGAAAATAATATAATATAAAGAAAAAAAATGAAAAAAAAAATAAAAAAAATAATTAAATATATATATATATATATATAAAATAAGGGTTAAATTAAAAAAAAATGAATTAGGGGTCAAAATTAAAAGTCAATCGAAGAAAAAAAACGACAAAACACGCGGATCCACGACCTTTTATAAAAATCCGAATAGTTTTTCAAAAACACAAGCCTCGAGGACTAGATCTACAAAAATAGACCACGAAAACGCCCCCGTTCATCGGCCAAAAACACTTCTCTCAGTTTTTTTTCGAATCAAAACACAGCAGGGTAAGGAAAAAAACATGCGAAGGTATGAACTTTACCTTTCAAAATAAATGCTTCGAAAAATGGCTGCGAGTTGCTTGTAATTTTTTGCTTGGTATTTCGTATATCCTCTTCCGAATGTGTTACAATAGTGAGTTACAATGACTATTTATAATGCTTGTGGATCCTATATTATGAGTTTAAATAATAGTAGAATTCTATCCTATTTTTAGGAGTTTGAATCCTAGTAGGACGAAAAGGTGTGTTGACATTTATATTTCAGTTATTTTAACAGTCTGCAGACGTTAAAAAACAAACAGTTTTCTTCTTGCATACTGCAGACTTTGTCCCCCTTCTGCTGTAGATGCCTGCAGATGTGGTCCGCAGACTGCAGACATTTACCTCTGCAAAAACAAACACCACCTTGTTTGAATTTTGATAATAACCCACCTAGTGTGTTGTATTCATGTATTAGATTCTGGGACAGACACACAATATGTAAAAAAAAATCAAACTTTATAATATACTATATCTCAAGTCATGGACAATTGTGAAATTATTGAAATTATTTTTATCTTTTATAAATGTTTTTATTTATTTATTTATTCAATTTACTATTTTTTTGATTTAATTATCTTTAAAGATCTTTAAATTTAGAATTAGTTAAATTAAATCCGGATATTTTATTTTTATAATTTTTTTTAAATCGTATTCGTCCAAAACTAAACAATATATCCCTTTACAGATTCTAACTCTATATCTTATTAGATTGTGATCTAAATGTTGTTCTTAATGCTCAACATAAATCGCCTTTTAAAGCTTTTAGGCTCAACGATGTTAGTTTTGATTTTTTTTTTTTTGTAAATATCATGTTCAATTAAATTTCATCCTTCAATATATATATATATATAATCACCTAACTTTCATTGTATTATAAATTTGATATCACTTATGTTTTAAGTCTACTAAATTAATGATTATTATATATTGGCTAAATTATCATCTGAGACTAAAGAGAACCTCATAATCTTAGAATTTTACAATAATATTGAAAATTTCGTCATGATATGTCTTAATAGCGTCATGGAGGATGCATCACCTCGATAAGTTTGATGGAAGAGGGTACAAGGGGGTGCATGGAGGATGCCTCTTGGGTGGGTGCTAAGCATTAGGAGATGCGCAAGCTAGATACTAAGGGGTGCAAAGGGTAATCGTATCATATGGAAATTAATGATCATTATATTTGATGTTTTGAGATCTTTCGTTAATATGATGTCGATTATCCGCTTTTCAAACACTTCACTCAAGTTTAAAAAAAAAAAACCGATGCAAGACATTAACTAGGAGAGGCTACATTATAGTATTATCAACTAAAGGAGACAAACGTTAACGCAAAATGTTAAGTTAAAATAAACGCTTCCACTTCTTAAAGCATTAGTCAAATAAGTTGATCTTTCGAAGCATAACTATTTATTGAATCGACAAAGCAAGAATTCTCAGAGAATTTTCAAAGCTCTTAGAAATGCTTAAAACCAAAGTAATATGAGAGCTATGTGGCACAACTTCCCATCCAAATCAAGAAGGGAATCGTCCATCATCATAGAATTCCATCATGATCAACACAAAAGATGTAAAGAATCATTTTATAACCTTTACTCAATTAAGAGAGACAAGTGCTATACCCTTAATAATTTAATAATAATATCAAAGGGGTTCACAGCAGAAGAGAGTTTCTCTTCTCTCTTCGAGAGGTTTTCCTTTTTTTAGAGCGGTATTTGTTAGAAAATGTTACTCCGAGAATTAAAATAATATTATTATAAATTGAACGAAACAAAATAAATAAAGAATTAAAATAGAGAAACAAATTCTTTACTCATATAGACGTATATTGAATCAGCGGAGTCAAAACATAGAAGATGGATTTGTTGGGTTGTATGAACATTTTTCTTAAGACATGTTTGTCTTTTCCTTGGTGCTTTGAGTAACGTTGGACTTCAATCTCTCAGGATAAAACAAAAAAAAAAGATTACAATAGCAAGCAAAACCGTAATATCAATCGAATACAATCTTGTCTTTCTCTATCATTGAAAATAACAAATTTGGAATGAATTTTCTAAGTATTTTTCTTATTCCAAAGTTCTAAGTTATAAGATTTGTGCCTTAACTACCTATATAAAGGGATAAATGATTGAAAGGTTACTACCTTGACGAAGAGTTAAGACATTTTGATGAAGATTTTTGAAAAATTAAGAGGCATATTGAATGGATACTATCACAACCAGAGATCGAATCTCAACTTAAAGTGAATTTTACCTTTTAGGAGTCACCACCAACCTTTTTGATTTGGTAAGGTTAGATACCTAAATTTTACCTTTTACCAATACATCTTACAAGAGGTTCACTTGTAAGGGTTTGATAGTCGATTACTATAGGGAAAGATGAGAACTCTCGCATCGTCCATTCGATATCAACATGGTTATGAGTTGTCTTAATAGATAAAATTGAAGTTAGAGTCAAATTTAAATAGAATATTCAGATTATTTACCTTTGGGTTTTATTACCGTAAAATAAAATATATTAAGAATTTTAAAAAGAAAAGATCGAATCTAATCTTTAAAAAACATTGCTCTTTTATTGCTCTTAATCTCCATATTAAATGCCTTTAGTGACTTTTTTTCTCTCTCCTTGTAATACCCAAATCTGATCCGACCTGAAATCCACGGATTTGAATATTACACATAACTACTGAAGTCGCTAACAAGCAATATTTCTTTTAAAACAAAATTTAAATCATCATCAAATCAATCATAAAAATAACATAGGAATTAATTATACATTTTAATGTTACAAAATATGAGCTCACATAGTATACTTCAAAATACATAAATTTATTAAAATAAAGTTTACGACTCGAATACAATAAGGTCACTGTAAAGTACATGCCCATTTAAATATTCAAGACATACTCTAATCACTAGATCCTCGCTGGAAATATGAACTAACGATAGCTAGTCTTTCATCCTCCTAAGAACCTCATATGAAAACATATTATGAATGTTGAGTCATAAGCTTAGTGCCCTACAAATAACTCTACTATATTGCATGCATTAATTATGAGTGTACGAACAAGTAGAGTCATGAACATACACGTAAATTAACAAAACAACATGGGTAGGCATCATGGTGCAATCGAGGGTCCTTAGCATCTCGGGACTCACACCTCTATCTTCGCAAGGTACCTTAGATAAGACTTGGGTCACTTAGTATCAGAATCTTCATCTAGAAAGGCCCTCATTGTCTAGTACCTAATATGCCTCCGAGGCACATAGCATGAGAGCTTATGTTTTGCTAGTCTACCCCTTGGAGTACTTAGACGCCTCTAAGGTCACAATAACATCAAAGCCTCATCTAACTAGCTTTTAAATTCCTCGACATTTACTTATACATATCCATATATTTTTAATAACAAGTGATCATCAAAGTCATATAAGTAACTCGAGTGTCCTTGTTGTTTCCCGAGTGTCACACAAACACTAGCATTATGACATCTTTCCTTATAAATTTTTGAGTTTTGTTATATTCATTGTTTTTCTCACTTGTAGAGTCATAAGAGAAGTGTTCATGATCCTAAACCCCTTCCCAAACCTTAACCCAAAGTTAGATTTTTGTCAAAACATCAATGTAATGGTATTGATATTGACCCTTTTTGTATCACTACTGATTCTCGGTATCAGTACCCACCCTTGGTGCCATACTAAATTTGGTTACTAGAATTAATAAAGCTTTGTTGTACCGGTACTCCTATGTGGAGTATCCATATATCTTTATTATGGTACTAATAATATCTTAGGTATTGATAACCATATTAGGATTTGATGTTTGGAAAAAAATAATTTAGTATCAATAATCACTACTGATATCTCGGTATCAGTACCCACCCTTGGTGCCAATACTAAATTTGGTTACTAGAATTTAATAAAGCTTTGTTGTACCGGTACTCCTATGTGGAGTATCCATATATCTTTATTATGGTACTAATAATATCTTAGGTATTGATACCATATTAGGATTTGATGTTTGGAAAAATAATTTAGTATCAATAATCTTGGATATGGTAGCGATACGTCTTCTTTAATCAATATTGATATTCCCCGAGTACTGATACTAATCTAGTTACTAGAATTTGTAAAATGATGATAATATCGATACCATATCTATCAGTATCAATACATGAAGATCTGTATCGATATTACTCAATTAAAAACCTTTCGTTTTAACTAATTGATAAATAGTATCAATACTGTTCATTTAGTACCAATACCTAATCCTAGAAATAATTTGTTTTTACGCGAATTTGTCACTTAATTCAACTCATAAGTCCATCTAAGGCCATTAAGCGTTATGAAACTTATATAAGTTAAAAGGGGTCATAAGTTTTTACCAACCATTAAAATGTTTATTATTCAAACACATCTTCAAACCAAAATGTTCTTATATGTTTGTACACTCATTCAAGTCCAACAAGCACATAAAATGATCTAAAATTATATAGACAAGTTACAAGTGTGTTACCTTATCCTAAGATGTAAAAGAATCACTCCAAGCACACCCAAAAACAAGTTTCTCTTTTTCTTACTTTTGGAGCTCTCTCACACTTCTTTCACTAATTACAAGCAAGAAAACGAGTTACTAACTCACTTAGAAACTTTAGAAGAGTAGAAATGTGATTCCTAAGCTCTAAAATGAATTAAAACTTCTTTAATCTTAAAACCATCCTAAACCCTCAACTAAGGTTTTTATAGCCAAAACTTAAAAGAATGAGCTTGAATGAAAGCTTAGGAGAAACAACCTTTCTTATCTTCACAAATTAGAACATTTGATTCTGGCCAACAAAGTTATCACATTTGATAACAAAAAACTTTAATAAAAGAGAAAGATGAAGAGGAGAAGACAAAACTTGGGAGGGAAAATGAGGGAGGGAAAATGAGGGAATGAAAATGGCTTATTCCCCTACACGTTGGCATCATTCCCTTAATTGAAAATTAGTTTTTATGACAATAAAAAGGTTAATAGCTCTCCTATTCATTCTTCTTTTATCCTCAAATTAAAAAAAATTATGGCTAAATGGGCTCCAACCCAAACTAAAACAAACGTAACTTAACCTAAAAATTCCAAATAAACACCTAGGTTACCTAACTCACTCGGGCTTACCCAAAAAACTGCTAACCCAGAAAGGGGGGGTTACAATTTTCCTTAAAAAGAAATTTTTTCCTCGAAACTTACTTAAATGGAATAAATGTGGATATTAAAATTGCATAACCTCTTCGGTTTCTCAAGTTGCCTCTTTGGTACTATAGTTTCTCCATATGGTCTTCTCTAAATCGATCATCTTATTCCTCATCTCTTTAACCTCACGTGCCAAATCCTCAAGGGTTCTTCCACTTAGGACAAGTCTTGACTCACCTCGAGTTGATTTAACGAAATGATATGAGAAGGTCAGAATGATATTGCCTAAGCATCAATATGTGAAACATGTTTTGAATGCTCTCTATCTCAGGTGGAAAAGTTAACCGGTAAGTCATGGGACTAACTCTCTTGAGTACCTCATAAGGTTAAATGAAAAGTGGGGTCAACTTTCCCTTACGCCCAAAATGAAATACCTTTCTCCAAGGAGATACCTTAAGGAAAACTTTATCTCCCACAGCGGAATCGATCATTTTTTGCTTTAAATGTACATACAACCTCTATCTATCAAAGGCTTTCTTAAATCGACCTTAAATTAACATGAATTTTTTTACTTCTAATTAAGTATGGACCAACTATCTTTTTGTCACTAATTTATGTCCAACAAAGGGGTCCTACACTTCCTCTCGTATAAAGACTCATAAGGAGCCATCTGAATGCTTGACCAATAGCTATTGTTGTATGTGAACTTCACTGATGATAGATGGTCTTCTCAACTACCCTTAAAGTTTATGATACAAAATCTGAGCATATCCTCAAGAATTTGTATTACCCTTTCAGAGTAACCATCAATTTACAGGTGGAATACACTGCTTAAATACAATTGGGTACCTAAGGCTTCATGAAGTACTTTCCAAAATCTCGAAGTGAAGAACATATATTGATTAAAAATGATCAAGTTGGTACTCCATTAAATCTTACTATCTCTCAAACATACAATTGAGCCAACTTCTTTGATGAAATCCATTCGCAACGGAAAACGTGTCATCTTAGTTAACATATCTACTATGACCTAAATGGCATCATGTTTTAATCATATCCTGTCACAAAATCCATGGTCACCCTATCCCATTTCCACTGCAAAATTTGGATAAGTTAAAGCAGACCCAAATGAACCTAATATTCCTCTTTTACTTGTTGGAAAGTCAAACACTTAGAGATGAATTTGGAAACCTCTTTCTTTATTCCTGACCACTAATACAATTGTCGAAGCTCTTAGTACATTTTATTACTCTCGGTGTGAATAGAAAGTGAACTGCAATACGCCTCATGTAGGATCTTACCACGTAATTGCTTATCGTCCAGAACATATAATCGACCCCTAAAGTATAACATACCCTCTTCTCACATTTCAAAAATAGGTATTAAACCTTGATGGGCTTGTTTCATTCGGATTCTCAACTTGTCATCAGAGCCTTGTAATTTTTTCACTTCACCTACTAGCTCGGGCTCGACTTGTAACTCTTTTAGTGAACCCCAATCTTTGGTCAAACTTAAACGCATTAACAAGGCCCCTAACTCAGTCATCGATTTTCTACTTAGGGAATCTGTGACTATATTTACTTTTCCAGGGAGGTAGTTGATAACACAATCATAATCCTTCAAAAGTTCAACCCACCTACGCTACCTCATTTTCAACTCCTTTTGAGTGAACATGTTTTTAAGACTCTTGTGGTTGGTGAATGTGTAGTACTTTTCTCCAAACAGGTAGTGTCTCTAAATTTACAAAGTGAATACTACCACAGCTGGATCTAAATCATAGGTGGGGTAATTACGTTCGCGGCTTGAGCTGATGAGATGCATAGGCTAAACATTTTCTTCTTATTATGACCCCCAACCCATTCAAAGATGCCTCATTGAACATAGTGAGGTCCTTACTTGACATTGACTAAGTTAAAAACATGTTCTTCAGTTAGGATAGATTTAGTTGTTCGAAGGTTTCTAATGCATATCGTCCCACACAAAAATGACTCATTTCTGAAGTAGTTTGGTCATAGAAACAACTATCATGGAGAATCTCTTGACGAAACAACGATAATACCCTACAAGACTTAAAAAGCTATACACTTCAAATACATTATTGGG
Source organism: Hibiscus syriacus (assembly GCF_006381635.1). Taxonomy (NCBI): domain Eukaryota; kingdom Viridiplantae; phylum Streptophyta; class Magnoliopsida; order Malvales; family Malvaceae; genus Hibiscus; species Hibiscus syriacus. Next base: position 2,568,946 of record NW_024062608.1, read on the forward strand.
TAGTTCCCACTTGACTATTGTCTGAATCTTCTAATGTCATCTTTAATGTCATCCGCTACCATGACGTGTCATAGAAAAAAACCTCTAGAAACCATAATTCACACTTATTAAACTTGGCGTATAATGGAATTCCCTAAGTATCTACAACACGACACGGAGGTGGTGGTCATATCCCCTTCTGACTGTGAATACAAAGAATGTCGCTAATGAACACCAACCGAAATTCATCGAGATATGAGTGAAAAAATTGATTCAATGTCCATGAATGTTATCGGGGCGTTAGTGAGTCCAAACATAATCACTAGGAATTCATAGTGGTCGTAACAAGTTCTGAATGTTATCTTCATAGTGTTGGCTTCCTTAAGCCTTAGCTGGTAGTACCTAAACCTCAAATAAATCTTAGATAACATACATAGTTCTGATCTGGTCAAGAGGTCGTTAATTCTCGAGATGGGATATTGATTCTTTACAGCCAACTTGTTTAACTATCAATAATCAATATACAAATTAACCTATTTTTCATCCTCTTAAACAACACCAATGCTCCCTAAAGGGATATTCTCTACTGGATGAAGCCCCTATCCAATAACTCTTAAATTTGGGTATAAGTTTTTTTATCTCTGTAGGTGCCATATGGTATGAGCAATAAACACCGGGGTTGATCCTGGTAAAACTTCTATCCCAAATTCCAACTCTCGATCTGACAGTAATCCTGGCAATTCTTTTAGAAATATTCTGAGAATTTTGGAATGGTACGAATATCTTCTAACATTGGGTTTGTAATTATTGCATCGATCACATATGCCAAAAAAGTTTCACAAACTTGGTTGATTAACATCTGGGTTGCCAATGAAGAAATTATTCGAGAAGTACACAATTCCTTTACTAGAAATCACTACCTTAGATACTTCATTTTTTCTGAACTTGAGTTATCTCGCACTACACCTCAGACTTACATCATGATCAGTTAGCCAATTAATTCCAAAATCACATTAGATTCTCTAAAGGCGGCTTCATCATATCAGCTAAGAAGGTTTTACCTTGAACCTATATGGGCATCAATGATGAATTTAGTCTATTAGGAAGCCTAAAGGGCTCGAGACTCGAACTCCTACCTCTAAATCCTTAGCAAGATACCCCTCTTAAGAAAGATCACTACATATATATGAATGAGTAGATCTTAGATCGACTAATACAATAATTGAGAAAGAAAATACTGTAAAGACACTTAAAATCACATAGATGGTGGCGCACTCCTCTTGAGCCCTCATATTGTACTACCTTAAAGCCACTCTTGGCGTGGGTCTGATTACAAATCTAGTAGTACCTCAATTATGCTGAGCGAAAGTAGAATCACCACTTCTAGGGGGCCCTCAAATCTTTGAACAAATGACATTAACCCCTATATCGTAATGGTTTCCGCTTTGAGTTACAAAGATAATCTCGAATGAAGTGATCACGAGAGTCACACCTGAAATAAGATTTTGACACTCAATAACATTATTCGTGATGTTTGTTCTATAATTATTGTATCTGGGGTGAACCACACCTCTTGTCGGTCCACTAGCACTCGCCACTGATGCTGAAGTCAACCTTCTGCGGAACTCAGACCTACTTATTCGATTTAAACTTTGACTTGTTCTTTAAGACTGTACAACCGGGAACCTCAATGATCCCTAAGAGTCTCTGACCATCTTGTTTTAAGTTTAATGGGTTATCACCAACTCTTAGGTCCTCTAACTATGCTCAGAAGAACTGCTCATCAAAAGCCCTTCATTTTGATTGTTTGACGAATAATATCAGTATTGTTCATCCAATATTGATACTCGAACCCATAAATACCATGTTTTTATGTGAATTTATCACCCAACTTAACCTATAAGTCCTTCTAAGACCATTAAATTATGTGAAGGTATATAAGTTAAAAAGGGCATAATCGGTCTTACCAAACATCGAAAATGTTTATTTTATCCAAATTTGTTTTCAAGCCAAAGATGTTCATATATAGTATATACACTCATACAAGTCCAACAAACACATGAATGCTCTAAAAAATATAGAAGAGTTATAAGTGTACCTCACTCCTAAGTTGTAAGAAACTCCTCCAACTTCACTCAAGAACAAGTTTCTCATTGCCTTTGCTTTTGGAGATCTCTTCGACTTTTTCCCTAATTACAAGCAAGAAAATGGTTACTAACTCGCCCACAACTTAATATGAGTAAAAACATGATTCCTAAGCTCTAAAAAAAATTGGGACCTCTTTGAACCATAACCCAAGACCCATCCTAAATCCCAACAACTAAGGTTTCTATGGCTAAAATTTAGAACATTTGATGTTGCAAACAAAGTTATCACTTTTTATAACAAAAACCTTTTAAAAAAGAGAGAAAGGGGAGAATAAAATAAACTTGGAAGGGAAAATGAGGGAGTTAAAATGACTTTTTTCCTTGCATATAGACATTATTCCCTTAATTGAAAAGTAGTATTTATGATAATAAAAGTGTTAATTCCTCTAATAGTCATTCTTCTTTCAAACCAAAAAAAAAAATGACATTTTATGGCTAAATGGGCTCCAACCCAAACTAAAACAAGCCCAACTCATCCCTAAAGCTTCCAATAAACACTTAAGTTACCTAAACTCACTCAAGTTTACCCGAAACTACTAACCCAAAAATCGGGGCATTACACTCTCTTTTTCATTATATAAGATGAGTGCCTATTTATAGGCCTTCAAAAAATCCTAAAACAAAACTCTAGTATATGTTCATTAAATTATATACACAAATTAAAAGAAAATAAATCCTAACATAATAAAAAAGATCTTAAATCATCCTAAATAAATAAACAAAAGTCCAAGGTTGAATGTAGTACAAATAATCAATTAAAATTAAAAATATGTTAAATTAAAAACCTCTTATTAGACCCTTATTCAATTTTCTACACATGTTGTCTTTGTTAAAACAAGCATATATTGAGTTCATGATTTCTAGTTGAGGCATTTCAAAACGTATTAGAAAGCTAATTGAAAGTTGGTTTTGTTTAATAAGACATCATGTCTTAGAATATGAGAATCCTGTCCAAAATTTATTACATATCAGTTGATGTATCGAGCTTTAAAATCTGCTTCAATAAAAATGTTTGAGTCTTATAAATGGTAAGATGGAAAAATTGAATATTACAAATACAACTTTAAACCAAAATATTAGTGTATTCACCAAGTAACATGACTATTATAATAAGTCTATTCACCAAGAAATATGACTTATTATAAAGAGAATCAATTTATTAAATTAATTTACTATTTCTAACAATTACTCACATTAATGAAATTGATAACTTCAAACACTAACTCGATGTGGTGATAGATTCCATGTTTGATATTTTCATAGGATAGGTAGGCACCACCCTTTGGTCTTTCTCTTGTTAAAATATGTTTACCTTACTAGTTTTCCAGTTGACGTGATGTCCTTCAATTATTCTGTCATTTGTGTTAGCGATGACATACCTTACGCAAATATATCTCTGAAAAGAATTTGGTTCTCATGATTATGTCCATATATTCGTAGGCATATATTGGTTCTACAAAAGTTTGTTGAAACTACGCCCCCATAGTCTCTTTGGAGTTGTTCTATTTACTTTCACATAGGTGATTTATGTTGTTCGATTTATCAAAACATATATTAGTCATTAAAAGTATTGCTTGACATTTTCACATTTAGCCATTGTTTCATTATAGGAATGGATTGGGGATAAGAACTCTTATTGTGACCTCACAAGGTCTATGCAGTAGGTTGTCCCATTAAACTTGGATCTTGGGATCCAGTCAAATAGGTTGGTTTCCATCACATAGCTCCTTAAATATTCATGAGCTTTTAGTTATGTTTATTTCAATGTTTTATCAATATGATCTCATTTCGACCCTTTAGTTGATTTTATAAAATCAATATAGATAACTCTAGTTGAGTTCAATTGTCTAATGATATGTGTCGATAACACATGTGTGTCTATCAGTATATATTACGTTTCGTGCACTACCAAATTTGCTTGGTTATCACATTGTTTTCCTATTTTGGGCGTATACTTTGGCCATTCAAAATATTTATAGAAATTACCTTTGCAAGACACCCCTACACTTTCAAGTGTTTGTAGGAAAGTTTTTCTACATTTTCATAATTCATATGGCGTTGTCTCTAATAGAACAACTTTCCCCACAATTTTTATTTCTTTTAAGTTCTAATTCTTCTATTTTGTATTTATGGAACAATGTCATCCGTAATTCTTTAATCGTTTTATAGATATTACACTTCATGCATTGTATCTAACAATCTATTCAGGATGTAATTCGATATAGATAGTCGGAATGCTAAAAATACTAAACACGATAATAACATACCTATATTCTCTAATAATAGGAGAATAAAAAATAATTTGTTGTCATATCTTAAAATTATGTCACATAAATCCGTAGGCTTCTTATTATGGCTTATGACACCAACATTTTTAAATTTTGATTCGAAGCCTAAGTAGGAACCAATGGTCTATATAACAAGTTTAGTAAATTTGTCGGGTTACTCAATGTTTCGTTTAAGACACGAAAACTAGAACTAATAATAATTTCAGTAATAAATCAAAATAATATTGGTTATTTTATCCTTTGATTTTGTTAAACGATAGAATTTAATTATAAATTAAATTCTAAAATAAAAAATTGTAACATTGTTGTTACTTACAAATAATTTTATTAATATTAAATCTAGTAACATCTGTTGGATGACAAAATTCAAATCCTAAAATAGAATTATTCAAAGATATCGAATAAATTAGTTAAAAGAAATTATTAAATTCAGAAATAGAAATATAGGCCCTATTTCTATTTACAAATATGTCACACAATTTCATTTTGATACCCTTTTATTGTAACAAGTTTTAGTCAAAAACTAAAATCAACAATTGAGTAATTTCTATAAACAAAAAGAATTAGTAAAACTAAAATTCGAAACAGAAGTTCACAATCAACACTTTTTATTGAATTTGTTAAATTTATGGTTTTAGTTAAAACTAAAACCAAACATAATAATCCTCTATCAAACAATGGAAATTTAGTTCAATGAATGAATTCACGCTAAAGAATATTCCAAATGAATTCACGCTACGATATCAATGAATTCAATGGTTCGTCGTTCTTCCATTGTCTATTCGCGGATATAACTCTCTAAAAGATTTATTTAGAGCCTTTATACTTACGTTAAGATTTTATTTTAGCATTTTTAGAATCACATTTAGATTTATTTTAACATTTTTACACCATTTACATATTGGAGTGAATTGATGATACTGGGCTGATTTTAATGTTTTGTTGCAAATTGATATACTGATTTGTAACATTGTTAATGATGTATTCATTGTTGTATGTTGATGTTGGATGGATTGTCAAGCTGAATTCACAACAATTCTAAGTCACCAAGCTATTAGAAAAATTTTAGGAATTTATAAAGCTATGGGAAAAAAGATTGAAATTTGAATTTAAAAAGAGATTTTCAGGAAAAAATTATTTCCCTACTAGTGAAAAGTTTGAATTTTATTGACTATAATAATTATTTTGACACATTTTATTCATCTTTGAAAACCCTGTTTTCTTAGTCGTCTTCTATTTTCCTCACCTACCGTCGTTATGGCAACCTAAAAACCTTTGGAAAACAACACTTAGACTTGAAGCATATTGCAACTGTGAGAGTGGTGGTCGATGATCAATTGGGCAACATCTTAGCAATTTAGCTTGAACTTTAAAAGGGTGATTTTTGTTACGATGATTTATTTTATTTTATGTTAAGATGTTAAACTTAGATTTTTTTTTTTGAATATATTATGAATTTCATGTTTATTCACTTTACCTTAGTATTATTGATTTATGTTGCTTGAGTTTAATTTTCAGCTTGTTTGTAGAGATATAAATTGCCCAGTAATGCTATAAGAGTTGGCTACATCATGAATAATATCACGTATGTGAGAACAACATTTAACATAAAAAATATTCTTAATGATTGTTTTATCTTAGCATTCTTTGTATTTTATCTGAATTATTATAGACATATAGTCATTCTGTAAATTGTTGGTGAATATTTATAGAGAAGAATAACCTACTAGATCAATGCTAGACACATCAGTCGTAATGATACAACATTGTTAATTGCATGTTTTTGTTTGACATCCCACAATAATTTGCCTAAATCGATCATTGCTCCATTTACTTGTGTTGTAATGCTATTTATTCTATATTAGTTTCTATTACATTGTTGTAACAGTTCTCCCTACATCAATACACAATTTACGTTTGTTGCAAAACAATTCTTTGAGTTATACTAGTATATGTGGATATGATACTAGGTGCACTAATTTGCATCCACTTTATTACTTGATATGATAGTGTATGCTTGTACTTTTGTTGTTACATTATTCAAAACATTAAGTTTTTAGTGACATTTTTCGGAGAAGGGCGACATCACTATTGTTTCTAATAGAAGAATGAGATAGTCCATACTCGCACCAAGACTAGTTGGCGCGTTTGTATGGACTATAGGAAGTGAACAATGCCAAAAGGAATTATCATTTTCCATTATCGTTCATTGACCAGATGTGGATAGACTTGTTGGTAAAGCATTCTATTGCTTCCTCGATGGTTAAAATGCTACAATCAGATAGCGATTACACCAGAAGACCAAGAGAATACTACTTTTACTGTCTATATGGAACATTCGTTGTTTGGAAGATGTCTTTTAGTTTGTGCAATGCTTCAGAAACGTTGTAGCGTTGTATGACGGCCATATTTTCTGAAATGGTTTAAGACGAGATATTCATGGACAATTTTTCTACTTTGGCCAAAGAGTACTAGGGTATCGAATTTCACATTGTAGCATTGAGGTAGATAAAGCCAAAGTTGAAGTAAATGAAAAGTTACCACCTCCCACCAATGTCAAGGCAATAAGAAGTTTTTAGGCCATGGTGGTTTCTATCGAAGTTCATAAGGATTTCTCATAGATTGCAAGACCATTTTGATCATTGTTGAAGCAAAGAAAAAATTATCTTTGATGAAACATTTGTTGCCATTGAATATATTAAGTTAAAATTGATGAATGCTTCCATTGTTATTGCACCTGATTGGACTTTCATTTTTAGTTGATGGTGACGCAAGTGATCATATGTTGGTGCAATGCTAAGACAAAGAAAGCATCATATATTCCATACTATTCACTATGCCAACAAAACATTCAATAATGCACAAATAAAACTATACAACAACTGAAAAACATATTGTTGTAGTCTTGCTTTTTATAAATTTAGATCTTATATTGTGGGAACAAAAGTGATTTTATATAGATCATTCAACATTGAACACTTACTAGAAAGAAAGATACCACATCGAGATTAATGTGATGAATGTTACTGCTGTAAGAGTTTGACATTGAAATTAAAGAAAACGGCTCCGAAAATTAAGTGGGTTGATCACTTGTCTCATTTAGAATTTGAAAGTGATGATAGAAGTAAATTGTCGATTCCTATCATTTTTTGGATTAATGACTTCTTGTTGTCGAAGTTTTGCCTTGGTATGTAGACATTGTGAATTACTTGATGAGTGGGTTGCTGTCACCATACCTAATCACCAAGGAATGAAGGAATTCTTGAGGATGTGAAGTTTTATCACTGAGATGAGCCTTATTTTTCAAATAATGCAATGATCCAAATTGTGAGGCGATATGTTTCAGATAGTGAGACACATAACATTCTACGTTACTATCATAATGCACCCTATGGTGGTTACTTTGGAGGGATACGCATGCGGTCAAAGTCCTTCAATGTGGCTTCTTTCTGGCCAACTCTATTTAAAGATATAAATGCTTTATCAAGCATTTTGGTTGTTGTCAGCGTATTTGGCAGTATTTCTCGCCACAACGAAAGTCAATGCAACCAATATTAGAAATTGAGATTTTGAAATTTAGTCAATGCAACCAATATTAGAAATTGAGATGTTTGAAATTTAGGTACTAGACTTCATAAAGCCTTACCCATCATCATTTTTTAATCTATATATTCTTGTTATTGTGGACTATGTCTCCAAATAGATTGAAGGTGTAGCATTACCTACAATGATGTTAAATTAGTTTTGAAGTTCCTTTACAAGAACATCTTTACCTACTTTAGAACATCGAAAGCTTTTGTTAGTGATGAGGGATCTCATTTTAAATGTAAACAGATTAATAATGCCTTACTATAGTATAGGGTAAAACATCACATTACTATAGCATATTATCCTCATTCCAACCATAAATCGGGTTTTCAAACTAGGAAATCAAACTTTAGAAAAAAGTTGTGAACCCATCTAGTAAGGACCAATCTTTTTTATTGGATAAAACATTGTGGCATATCATATAACATTCTAAACCTTATTAGGTATATCTTCATTCCGTTTAGTTTATGGGAAATCATGTTATTTATCGGTCGAGTTAGAGCACAAAGCAATGTGGGCACAAAGCAATATGGGCACTTAAGAAACTAAATTTTGATCTTGATGTTGTGACAAAGAATATTGCTTGAGTTGAATGAGTTGGAAGAAATTTGTAACAATGCCTATGAGAATACGATGATCTGCAAAGACAAAAGCAAGTGATGACATGATAAACACATAATGCCACAACATTTCCAAGCTGGACAACAAAATTTCTATTCAATTCAAGATTGAAGCTATTCCCAGGGAAGTTGAAATCTAGGTGGTCTGGACCGTTTGAAGTAGCTGAAACATTTCCTCATAGTGTGGTGCTTATCAAGAACTTAAAGGATGAAAGCATGTTCAAAGTTAATGGCTAATGTTTGAAGAATTATTATGGTGAACTACCTCAGAACATTGCTTTCATTTCGCTAAACAAAATTTCTTTCACCTAGTCTTTTTATTGTTTTCAATAGTCATTTTGGACATTAAATTAGTTTTTACATTTTATTTTCTCTTTATTCATTTTACGTTTTGTAAATAGTGTTCACATCGATCTTTGCACCATAAGTTATCAAATGCTCATTTACTTCAAAGCATCAGATGGAGTTACAAACAATCATTATTAGCCAACATCTTTTTGAATTTCATACTATCATTGTTGGAGCGTTTGTAATACATTCACACAGTTATTGCTACACAACATCTTCAACAACATTAAGGGAGTATTGTTATCCCTTCTCCCATGTTTTATTATTTATTTTATATATGCATTGAGGCAATACACATATCAGGTTTGGGGGCGTCGTTCGTTTGTGTTGTTTATTGTTATGTTCATTTCATGCTTATGCTTTGTGTTGCTCATTTGAGTTTTTCATGTTGTTTAGCTGCCACGTCATTTAAATAAGCAAACGATTGCTGAGACTTTACATTTACCTATGATGAGATAATTATCGGTAGCAATCTAATGCCTAGAACCTTATGATTTAGAGGCATGTGAGATTGCCTTAATGATTTTATGATGCAATAATTATTTACCGAATCTAGTGCTTGATTGACTTGTGGGTATTTGGGAGAATATTTAGGTATCTTGCATGTTTAAAAAAAAAAATCTAAGTTCCGTGTGAATTGTTAGAGGTGCACAACTAGCTCTAGCCGAATAAATTGTTCACAATAAACTTTAGATCTATGACACTCCGCTGCTAAGGCAAGTCTGGTACGCTTAGTGAATACTAAGTAGGAAATATAGTCTCATAACATGAGTGAATGAAAGCTTTTACGGGATGACTCTACTTAAAATGCTAAGAGGATCGTTGTTCACAACTTACTACTCAAGTACTGGCTAGTAGTTGTGATTAGCTAAAAGTATAGTTAAGCTAAATAGTAATTGTTGTAACATTTCTTTTGTTTTATTAATTACTTTGATAATTTTGATATTCTTTACAAATACACATGGTGGAGAACTGTCACGACTAAAAGCGCACATGCACGAGTATTAAAAGTTGTTTTGAGTTGATTTCTTATTATCTTGAGATTCAAAGGTGATTGACAGAAAATTAGATTTATACGTAAAAACAATAAATACTAGTGAATTAAATTCTCAAATACTTTCAACCATATATATATTGATTAAATATCTATATATTTAAATAAGATTATATGTTGATTATTATTTTTGGGTAAGTATCTGTTGTTATTGTTATTAGTGAGGAAACTTAACATTTACCTATTATATACTTTATCAAGGGTATTGCATCAATTTTTAATTAATTATTTATTTATTATAGATGAGTTTTTCCATAATTAGTTAATTATTTGTTGTTAAAATTAATAGCCGATACTACTATTGCTCAGTGTAGTTTACTAATTTCTTTTTCATCATTATTATAATTAAGAACAATTAAATAATCTTTTAAATAAACTGACATTTCATAAACTAAATAATAAAAATTATATCTCAATCAAATAAAAAAATAGAATTACCAGTCGAAAAAATATCGGATAAAAATGGCTTCCAAAGTTGTTGGAAATTATTGCAAAACCTAGAAATAGTAGAAGGATCCCCACCAGATATAAAATCTTTTTTAAACAATTCCACCAATTATTTTCTGTTTGACAGTTTAGTCCTCCTCCCACAAAACAACCTTCGCTATTCCGCATTGCCTCAACCAACCAGATTATTGTTTTGTTTATTAAATTCCGTTCTTTAATTCTAAAAAAATAGCTGACTCTTATTCTTATATGTAATGCGGTAAGGGGAGGTAGGCTGCTCCGAACGTCAGATTGAGAGTAGTTTCCGTGAGAGACCTTCAAATTATAAAATGTATTCAATAGAACTCGATCCCACGACCTCAAAATTAAGAACCTTACGCTTTACCATCTGAGTTGGATGGTCATTTCTCCATTATTTAATTCTCATTTCCACAAATTATTCTCTCCTTTTTTTTTCTTTGAACTTGAAAGACTTCGCCTTGCTTCAGGTATTAGCGGTCAGGTTTTCTCCTACTTTCCTTCCCTTTCATTGCTTAAGTTAAAAATACTTTCTGGTGTTTGTCTTCCTCTCTCTCTTTCTTTCTATATATATATATGTAGACTCTTTATTTCAATAGATTTCGCCTTCTAATCCGTATATAAAGAAGGATCCCCGCCTGGGTCTCCATTCTCAGCTGGTGATTCTTCAATTTCCTTCTTCTTCTTTTTTCTTTTTTCAGGTGCCATTTTTTATCTCCATATTTCATATGTTTACTTCGTGGGGTTTTCTGGGTTTTTGTTTTTTTTTTTTTATTAACCTGACATTTGGTTGAAAGCAGAGAAACATGGAATATATGTAAAAGGTTTGTGAAGGTAAATTTGAGTGGTGAAACAATGGAGAAATGCGTAGAAAGTTCTTCAAAGCAAGGGAAAGGGAAGAGATTATGGAAGAAGATGAAGTATCAGCTGGTGGAATACCACTCATTGCTGCATATTTGAGGGACAATGAGTATTATCGGCCATTATAGATCAGAATGGCCGATGAAGCAGCTTTTACTCAGTGCCTTCTCGATCCACAACGAGACTTTGAACGTTTGGGCGTAAGTTTATAACCCATTTTACGTTTGTACCATTATAATGTTAAAGAGTATGACAATTAACTTGTAGGCATTTGATTGGGTTCTTCTCTTCCTTTCCCTTACCATATACACTGCAATCAAGATTCCGAAGGTTGATATTCATGATATTAAGAAGGGCTGATTTGCAAAAATTGCATTCCGAAACTTAACATGCCTACCTTCGTTACCGAATATCTCCAGTTTACACTAACTCAGTGACGAGCTGAATACTCTTCCGTCACTCTGCAATATCGGCGAACTTTTATAATTGTTTGCCTGACCGTTTCTCCACTACGAATCAATCCAGTGTATGTGTTTTTTTTCTTTTATCGTTTTTCATTACTTGATCATGAATTTGAGGTTTTGGTCATGCTGTCGCATTAACTTATATTAAGATAATTGCAGAGGAGTATGGAGGAGGATGCGGAAAGCAAAAACGCCGTTGATGGTGAGACCGTAACTCGATGGCCGTTTTTCGCCTTCTTGGGTGGTGCGATGTTTTGCCTATTAGCTAGCGGCGCGTGTCACCTCTTGTCGTGCCACTCCAAGCGCATATCATATATCGTTCACAGGCTAGACTATGCCGGCATTGCTGCGCTATTTCGACTTCCTTCTTCCCACCTGTGTATTACTCCTTCATATGTGAACCATTCTTTGTAAACCTATACTTGGGATTCATAACCATCCTCGGAGTTGCGACGATCTCGTTTTCCTTCTCACCAGGGTTCCATCGACCCGAATTACGAACACTTTGTGCATCCTCTTCTTCGGGATGGGGACGTCGGGTGTAGCACCGATAGTTCAGAAGCTTACCTTGTTCTGGCACCAACCCGAAGCATTTCATACCTCCTGGTACGAGGTTGTGATGGGGATATTGTATAGTACTGGAGGTTTGGTGTATGCAACAAGGATACCGGAGCGATGGCCGGGGAAATTCGACATTGCGGGGCAGAGCCATCAGCTATTTCACGTCTTGGTTGTTGCTGGGGCATACACTCATTATCGTGCGGGCCTGGTATACCTCAAATGGAGGGATGTACACGGATGTTAAACAACTTAAATTGTTGGAATAATAATTTTGACTATTGATGATTCCTCTCTTTGAAAGTATTTTTTTTCTTCTTCTTATGTTCAATTCAACACAACGTATATGATTCTTCGAAAACAATCTCAAAGTGGAACGTTAATATTATTCTATGACACAGTAAGTTGCTTGCGGAGCTTTCTTATTGATGAGCAGGCGACATGAACAAAAATTTATTGCTATTGCTTTCACATTGAGAGTTGAAATCAAGACCTCCCTCTTACTAAAGCGTGGTCTAACCAACCGAGCTATGAATGCCACCATGTAACAAAAGTGGTGCTCACATCTCAAGTACCTTGTATTACTCAACTTGGCCAGTCTTCCGATAGCAGTTACTATACACTGTCAACCTTAGTTTTGATATTGTATAATATTAAATACACAAAATTAAAAAATAATTTTCTCAATTTATTATATATTTTTTAATTTTATTAGAAAATTAATAATTTTTTCATAAATAATTATTTAATACAACTACTAAAAATTATATTAAAAAATTAACAAGCTGCTTGCGAATTTATTGAGTCGAGTTGGACTTCGCTAAACTCAACTCGTTAAGGTCTCGAGTTCAACTCGTTAAGGTTGAGGTAAGATTTTTAAAATTTGGGATTTGAGATTGGGACACAAGAGATGTTGCTTTACTGTAAGTTAAAAGATATTTATTTATGGTCTACAAATTTTAAATAAATCTAAGTCATTTATTTATTGGGATTGGAATAAAAATTTCTTTAATTCACGATAAAATAATATTTTTACCCCAAATATTTAAATCTCAAACCCCAAACCTAAACCCTAGATCTCAAATACCAAAATATTAAACTTAAACTTTGTACCCTAAGCTCAAAACTATAAACTCAAAATCCTAATTTTATGTCATAAAATTTAAATCTTAAACTCTAACTAAAAAGAGAAAAATATTATTTTATTATGATTTAAAAATATTATTTATGGATTATAAATTTTAATTAAGTATATGTTATTTATTTATTTAAATCTAATGACTATAACAATAGTCTAAAACTGTTAATTTTACAGTGTAGTGGATTATAACTCATATATAAACTCATATTTTTGGAAATTGATTATAATCTAGAATATGAATTTATTAAGGAAGGAATACATACCATGTAAATTTGTCAAAACAAAATCTATGCATCTAAAATATTTTTACAGAACTAAATTATATCAGTGGTTATAGAATAGTTAATATTATTAGAGGTTTTAGGTTTGAGCACTATAGATAACAAGAATATTAAGTTTTCATTGTCAAATTAAGGATCTTTAGAAATAAATATACCTTATAATTGCTATATTATAAAAAAGAATATTTTATTATATTAATGTAAAAAAATTATTAATAAAAATAGTATTTATGTTATAATGTCCTAAATTTTCTACATCTTAAACAAATCCCACCAAATTAGATTATTTTCTTAGAAAAATGGCATAGTGATGGATACACAGCAGTGCCGCAAGAGGATGAACGGTGCCGTTTACCCTAATGCATCCACCTCTACCTATTATCCACCCTGTGAAAAAGTATTCCCAACTATACAAGTTATGATTACAATACAAATTCAGGGAGAAACCATAAAAATGTCGTGGTTAGCTAGATCGATTGCTAACTCGCTCAAGCTTGACTAAGACGAAGAGGATCAAACCAATGCAGCCTGAATCAGAATTCCGAATCCGATCAAATCCCAACCACGCCTCATCGGATCCCAACACTCCACGTGGCGTCAAAGACGACCTCTCCGAGTTCACCAAAAGCCTAACTAGTCAATTCTGGGGCGTTGTTTCCTTCCTCGCTCCGCCTCCTCCCGATTCAACGGAACGAAAGCACGAGCATCCGGTTGAGAAGGCAAATCCCTCGGTCGCCGTCTGATGATCCGGATGAGTTGTCCGATGAGGATTGATAGGTGGAATCTGTAATAATTTATCAGAGATCGGTGGAAATTCAAGAGTGGAATCTCGCATCTGTAGTAAAATAAACGTCTCGGAGTTCACTAAGTTCGCTTCGAATTTCCTTCAGTTGCGTCCGAGGAAGATGGTCTTGAAAAATACGCGATTGGACGCAGTCGGTGTGACCTAAGAAGTGATTGCTTTCGCCAGGATATGGCGATGCATCCAGAAACTTGGCTCGATTTCCCGATTCCGATGATGGTGATTTTGATGGTATTACTTAATTTGAACATTTAAAACAAGCTGAATTCTTGTTACTTAATTTCTACCTTCTGTTTTTTTATGTGCAATTTCTTTTTCTTTTTGTTCTTTTGCAAATTTTGAATTTTATTTGATTAACTCTGTTGAAAAAATGTCGTGGTTAGCTAGATTGATTGCTAACTCGCTCAAGCTTGACTAAGACGAAGAGGATCAAACCAATGCAGCCCTGAATCAGAATTCCGAATCCGATCAAATCCCAACCACGCCTCATCGGATCCCAACACTCCACGTGGCGTCAAAGACGACCTCTCCGAGTTCACCAAAAGCCTAACGCGTCAATTCTGGGGCGTTGTTTCCTTCCTCGCTCCGCCTCCTCCCGATTCAACGGAACAAAAGCACGAGCATCCGATTGAGAAGGCAAAATCCCTCGGGTCGCCGTCTGATGATCCGGATGAGTTGTCCGATGAGGAATTGATAGGTGGAATCCGTAATAATTTATCAGAGATTGGTGGAAAATTCAAGAGTGGAATCTCGCATCTGTCTAGTAATATAAACGTCTCGGAGTTCACTAAGTTCGCTTCGAATTTCCTTCAGTTTGCGTCCGAGGAAGATGGTCTTGAAAAATACGCGATTGGATACGCAGTTGGTGTGACCTAAGAAGTGATTGCTTTCGCCAGGGATATGGGGCTATTTGACATGACATCAATTTTTTTTAATATTCTCTTTCTTTCTGACATCGTTTTACCAATATTTTTCGAAGTAACACTTTTTTTGTTGAGTTGGCAAAGGTACGTCCCCGGGGACGCGCTTTACTCGTGTTTTCGCTGAGTTGGATGCCACGTGTGGAATGCGCATCCCCAGGGACGCGCCTTCACTGACTCGACTGCCACGTGTGGAAAACGCATCTCCGGGGACGCGCCTTCCATTAAATGCCATAAATACCCCCATCCGTTTTTCCTAACTACCTCTCCTCCTCCCCTATATAAACCCCCTCAACCCTTCCTCATTCTTCACACCAAAATCATATTCTCCTCTTTTATATAACTCAAATTCTCCAACTATTTGAGTTTTAAATTTGTTATTAGTGGTAAGAAATTTATTTTTATGTTAGTATTTTTTTAAATAGTTATTATTTTTTATATTAATATATTTATGTAAATATTATTTTTTTTAAAATAATATTTATATAATTATTATTTATTTAGAATTATTAATTTTTTTTGCTAATTATATTGTTTTATCTACAGTTATAATGGAAAACGAAATGCTGTTGCGATTGGATATTGATCATATCTCCAGACATTTTAGCGATGGTAATATTTTTTATAATTAATGTTAATATTTAAATTTATTTTTATTTTAAAGTTATTATGAATTTATATTAATTTTTATTTTTTATAATGTATATTATTTAGGATACTGATCGTATTTTAGAGACTTTTATTAAAAATCCACGTATACCGACACCGGAACGTATTTTGCCATATTTGGCTTCTGCCGGGTTCGGGTATATTGCAACAATTATAGGCGGTTGCAAACTCGAACATGTCCTAATTTCTGCACTGATTGAGAGGTGGAGGCCCGAGACACACACTTTTCACCTTCCATGTGGAGAGGCCACAATTACATTGGAGGATGTCTCTATGCATCTGGGGCTTCCCGTCGACGGAAATATGATGTGTGGTATGGCGGATGGTGATTGGCAATCAATGTGCATTGATTATCTTGGAGCTGCTCCGCCAGAGTTTAATGGAGGTAGAATAGCTTTATCTTGGTTGAAAGCTAATTTTGAGGTTTTAAATGAAAATGCTTCAGAGGATCAAGCAAAGGCATGTGCTCGGGCATATATTCTACGAATAATTGGAGGAATATTGATGCCCGACAAATCTCGCAACCAGGTGCATTGTATGTGGTTGCGGCATCTGATCGATTTTGATGAAGCTGGAAGATATAGTTGGGGCGCTGCAGTTTTGGCATTTCTCTTTAGAGAAATGTGTCGGGCGACGAATTATAAGAAAACTGCTATCGGTAGATGTCTTCTGCTTCTACAATCATGGGTGTGGTTCCGCATGCCTTTCTTATGCCCGATCGTGAATGAACCATACGTATTCCCCTTATTGTTTAGGTAATTTTCAAACTAAATTTTGATTTAAATATTTTCAATTAAATAGGGTGATATTTAGTTTATATTATATTTCATAGGTGGTCAATGAAAAGAAAGTACCATAAAAGTATACCTACTGGGTTAGAGGAAATTCGTTTACTTATTGATACGAAAGCTGGGTCTGAGGTATGTTTTTAAATTTGTTTAATTATTAATATTTTAATTTAAAATGCTAGATATAATTAGAATATTTTATTTATTTGAATTGTATATTTATATTTCAGTTTCAGTGGATACCTTATGCGAGCGATGAAGTGAAAGCTTGCATCCCACCCCACCTTAGTGGGTCATTAGAGGTATGGATATCGGTTATACCTCTTATATGTTATGCTATTATTGAGTGGCATCCAGTTGATCGCGTGCTCCGTCAGTATGGTTGTACGTAATATATTCCTGGAGCACCTAGGAATTTAGACGACATGCATAACATAGATAGACGAGGAAAGAAAGATGTTAACTGGGTGGTGAGACACAGAGATTGGATTGCGCTTTGGGAGAACTGATATACACTGTTGGCCCCTCGACAATATTACGCTGAAACTGGTCATATGGTTACGGATAACTATATGGACTGGTTTAATGAAAATGGGAAGCCGTTTCTACTTTCGGCGGAAGCACGAGGGGTTAACATTCTTAGGCGCCGAGAAAGACGTCAACCGTCTCAATATCATCGTCCCCCGACGCGTGGACGGAGAGAAGGCGCTACCGGTTCTGCATCAGTCCCACCACAACATCCTTATTCGTCGATGCCGCAGGGGTACATGCCCAGCCCTCCACTTCATATGCCAAGCCCACCAGTTTATATGCCATCTCCGCAGGGTTACATTCCGAGCCCGCAGGGTTACATTCCGAGCCTGCAGGGTTACATTCCTAGCCCGCCAGGTTACATGCCTAGCCCGCAGGGTTTTATACCATATGGAGGTGCATATACGACTATGTTTAATGATCCAGCATATGGTTCATATGCATCTTATTTGGCTGGTGGTGCTTCTCCGCAGACACCTCAATCTCCATTTTATACAGGCCCTTCAGCCCCTTCAGCGTTCATCTCACCAAATGAAGAAAATGCTGCTGATGATGATAGTGAAGATGAGGAGACTGAAGAACAAGTTCCACGAAGAAATCCTCCGAAATAGACACCACCGCCATGTGGAACTCATTCGAGAATACGACATCGGTGATCCAGTTGTATTTAATGTTATTTAAATAATTATATTTCAGAATTTATGTAATTTGGTTATGTTATTTAAATTTCATGGTTGTTACATACATATTTTTAATGTTATTTTTTATTCACATTTAACATTAATGTTTGATCAATGTTTTTAAAATACAAATTATATTATTCAAAATTTAAAATAAAAATAAAATATATTATTCGAAATTTAAATTTAAAATATAAATTATAGTATTCGAAATTTAACATTAAATTTCAACTTAATATTCCAATTGTATTCGAAATTAAAAGTTATATCCAATTATAGTTCACAATACTTAAATTGAAATTAAATTTATCCATACATATGATTTTATCATTACATATATATTAAAACGTATACATTAAAATCAACTTTTGTTGAGTTAATCGATCGACGAAATCGGCCAAGAGGGGGGTGAATTGGCAATTTATTCAAGTCACATTTCAATGCTATTCCATACAATTTCAATGTCACAATCAACTTATCACTTCACATTTATTCATTTATCCAAACATTTTATCTAATTTATTCAAACTTCACATAACGTTTTAATTTAAGTTTTCTTAACTTGCTGAACTTTCAAAAGAAGTTAAATTTTGGTTATAATTTACCTATTTACTGATATCTAGTGTCCCCGAGGACATGAGTGACATAATAGGGCAATGATAACATATTCTATGACAAAATAATGGAAGGCGCGCCCCGGGAACACGCCTTCAAGTCCCTGAAATAATAGGTACTGATATGATAATGTCCCGAGGGACATGAGTGACATAATAGGGCAATGATAAATATTCTCTGACAAAATAATGGAAGGCACGCCCCCGGGAACGCCCCTTCATGTGAATAGTGAAATAATAGGTACTGATATATCTAGTGTCCCCGAGGGACATGAGTGACATAATAGGGCAATGATAACATATTCTCTGACAAAATAATGGAAGGCGCGCCCCCGGGAACACGCCTTCATGTGAATAGTGAAATAATAGGTACTGATATATCTAGTGTCCCCGAGGGACATGAATGACATAATAGGCCAATGATAACATATTCTCTGACAAAATAATGGAAGGTGCGTGTTGAGTTAATCGAATGACGAAATTGGCCAAGAGGGGGGTGAATTGGCAATAAAAAATTTGTGGAAGCTTTTGCAGAAAATTGAAAGTAATTGCACAGCGATTTACAGTGGTTCGACTTTCTCAAACAAAGTCTACGTCCACTACCTTAGCTATCCACACTAAGGATTTTCCAACAAATTCACTAATTTGTTCTTTCTTTTGAGGCCAAAGAGATAACCTTACAATTCCCTCAAGAGTATACCCCAACTCTTGAGAACACTCTTTTCTCAAAGAGAAGATTACAAATTTGCAAACTTACAAGAAAACCTCACAAGGTAAGATGTTTGCACAATTCTAGAACAAAGAAAAGAACACTCAAAGATGAATACAATTGAGCACAAAAAGTGTTCTTGAAAGCAAAATGAATATTGAATGAAAATAGGCTTGAAATGCTCAAACTTGAGGTTTGATGCTTTCTCTTTGATTCTCTCTTGATTCTAGTTGCTTGATGTTTCTTGTTCCTGATCAATGGCTTCTAAGCTTGCTTAAATACACCTTGGATCACTTCTGAACGTTGGGGATGATTAGAGAAGATATTATAGCCGTTTTAGTGTGAAAACATTTAATAAAACAGCTTGGAGCGTGGGGGGAATCGGTTCCCCCTCATAGGGAATCGGTTCCCTAAGTGTAAAATTCAAAATATTTCGACCGTTGAATAGGGGGAATCGGTACCCCCTTGGGGGGGATCGGTTCCCTCCGAGCATACTGGAATTCTCGGAACAAAAATGTTTAGGGGGGAATCGGTTCCTCCTATGGGGGAATCAGTTCCCTCCGAGCATTCTGGAAATCTCGGAGCCAAACCATTCAGAGGGGAATCGGTTCCTCCTATGGGGGGAAATCGGTTCCCTCTGAGCAATCTGTAATTTTTGGCTTTGAATTGGTTCGAAATACTTTGTAAAATTATTTTAAAATTGTTTTATGATTAAAACTTAATTTTACACTTCAGTAAGGATTAAAAATGATTTTTGAAATATTTGGAGTAATGTTTTGATATTCGAATAGTTATATCGAATATACTTAGAAATCATTTGGAAAATCTTAAATCCATTTAACTTAATTTGTTATATCGAAATATTAAAATGTTTCAACAATCTCCCCCTTTTTGATATAACAAAACATTTTAGTAATTTTAAGATTTTTGAAATCAAGTTTTGAAATTACTCCCCCTTACTTTAACACATATTCTTCTCCCCCTTTTTGTTAAATCAAAAAGACATTGTAAAACAAGGTTTTGAAATTATTTAGCCAATTGATTTATTAATTATAAGCTTAAGCTGCTAAGATCACAATCAAAAGAGAGGTTAGCCATTAGTTTAATAAATCAATATTCATAAATAATGTGATATGGCAAAATTGGTCATATTGCTAATGATGATGTAAATGATGCAAAAACGAATAAAACACACCAAACATAAGTTCACACTATCCATAAATCCAAAATCCAACAATCCACAAAATCAAACAATTCAAAATGTTGAAACAATATTCATTTTGTTCAAAGTTTTTAAAGCTAAACATAAAATCAAGCATCCGGATCGGTAGGAGGAAAACGGGCTCGCATAGCAGCCATTTCATGAGTTAGTTCATTGATACGAGCGTTGGTTGATTCATTGTTTGCACGCATCTCCCGAAGAATCTCTAATTGTTGAGCTCCCATTGTGGATAAATGAGACTCTATAGAGGAAAAGCGCGAGTCCATGGTAGCGTATCGGAAATCGAATGTCTCCATAAAGGATTGAAAATATGGAGGCATTTGATGCGTTTGTTGTGCTTGCTCCTCGGGCTGCTCTTCAGGCTGATCAGGCTCATCTTCGGCTTCATCGATATCTTGCATTAATTGCTCAAGCTCGGGATCTTCGTCAGCTTCGGGTGGAGCTTGTGAAGAACTAGCTCCCGGAGTAGAAGATCGAACCCATTCACCGTTTCTTTGTTCTTTACCCATCCCGCTCTCGTTAATGAAAGATTTATTTGTTTTTCTTAAGAGGAAAAACGGCATCTAGACCGACTCTAAGCCCAGCTTTGGAAAACATATTACTCAAAAAGCAACCGTAAACTAGAGATGAACAAAGTTTCTTGTTAGGAACAAGATTTACGGTTTCAACAATTTCAGCAAAAATAATCTGAGGTAGGTTAATTTTAATACGGTTTTCGAAACAATGTAACCACCAAAGATCCAAAGCTCTAAGAGTATAATAACGACCTCCGGATGGTCGAAACCACCAAGAAATCATTAGATGAAGAAAACGCTCATGTAGGTCTAAGACACTCGCACTATCTCTTCTTTTATAACGAGAACCTAAAATTTGTTTTTCATTCGAAATACCATCATTATCTAATCCAAATGTATTGGCTATATATGCCGGGTCAATATATAAGAATTGTCCTAGGAGGTAGGAACGAATTCCTATGGTTTCGGTTTCATCTTGATTTTTAATACAAACGGCATTAGAGTAGAATATACGAACAAGTTGATGGTAAACGATGGGTTCAAGATCAAATAGTTTATCAAATTTCCATTCTTGTAAAATGGGAAGATATTTAAAATTGATAGCTATCATAGCTTGATGAGAAGGAATACGTTCTTCCCGGATTTTGTAAGAATCGAAATATTGATAATACCAATATCGGTGATTTCTAGACCCAGGATGATTAAAACACGAAATTTGAATAGTCAAGTTAGGATCAATGGGATTGGGATTAGGAATAGGATTTTGAGGAATAGGAGGAGGATTTGGTTGACGACTAGAACGACTAGATGAATACCTAGGACGTTTAGGATTTGACATGGTGAAGGAAATCAGAATAGATAGAATAACCTGCAATTTTAAAACAGATGTATGCAATTCAATTAATCCCAAAACTCAAATGAGTCCTCAATATTTCAAGATTCTCTAAATCAATCCTAATGGGCAAAGTTTTTGAAAAACTTTTGAAAAATATGGTTTTGAGAAACAATATATGTATAGTTTTTCATAACAACAACATAATTTAATCAAAACACAATAATTTGAAAAATAACAATTTTTTTTTTATTTCGAAAATTTAAAATTTTTTGAAAAATTCTTGTGTTTTTGATGAAATTAGTTGTAACATCTAGTTTCTAATCCCTAAATAAGCAATGCCCGATCACTATTTCAACCTAGAACTAATTACAACTAATCCTATGTTCAAAATAATGAAATAGAGAGTTTAGAAAAATTACCTTGAAAGATGAAGATTGAGGGGATTTAGATGTTGTTTGCACGACTTAATGATTTCAACAGGTTTAGAAGATGATATTTGAAGTAAATTCCGATTAATATCGTCGATTTGAGACAAAAATGGAGATTTGAGGGTGTAGGAGGTGAAAAACGGCGGAAGAGAGGGAGAGAAGAGGGTTTTGGGATTTTGGGGTGTTCTGCCCGATTTTAACAGAACCCCAGGGGGGTATCGATTCCCCTGTGGGGGGAATCGGTTCCCCTTCAAAGGGGAATCGGTTCCCTCAGGGGGGGATCGATTCCCTCTGCACCAAAATGCTAAAATCCGATTTTTTAAGCACAAAATGCTAAATTAATCTTTTCTAGTGGTATTGGCAACTCATATATCAAACATTAATTATGTTCAAACAATAAATTAATCTTTAATTGATTTTTGAACATAAATTAATTTTCACTAAGAATCACAACTCCCCCTAACTAATAGCAAGAATGCAATCAAAAATTATTATTATAAGCATTTTTCAAGATTTATTAAAAGTGCTAAAATTATTTTAAACACTAAGTGAAGATAGGTTGGTCAAATCTAATTCTCTCCTAAGTGTCCAAAATCTTTCCTTGTCTAAGGGTTTTGTAAAGATATCCGCTAATTGGTGCAAAGTATCAACAAATTCTAGAACTACATCTTCCTTAGTGACATGGTCTCTAATGAAGTGATGTCTTATTCAATGTGTTTAGTTCTAGAGTGTTGGATGGGATTTTTAGTGAGACAAATAGCACTAGTATTGTCACACTTGATAGGAATGGTACTTACTTCAATTCCATAATCAAAAAGTTTGTTGTTTCATCCATAAAACTTGTGCACAACAACTACCAGCTGAAATGTATTCGGCTTCAGTGGTAGATAATGCAACACAATTTTGTTCTTTGAAAACCAAGAAATCAGCATATTTCCAAGGAATTGGTAAGTACCCGGAGGTGCTTTTCCTATCTAATTTGCATCCTCCATAATCCGCATCAGAAAAGCATGCAAGCTAAAGCTAGAGTCTCTAGGATACCAAAGTCCTAAACTAGGAGTGTCCTTAAGGTATCTAAAGATTCTCTTAACAGCTAGTAAATGTGATTCCTTAGGACATGATTGAAATCTAGCACATAAGCAAACACTAAACATAATGTCCGTCTACTTGCAGTTAGATAAGCAAAGAGCCAATCATTGACCTATATAATTTAACATCTACACATTTACCTCCTTCATCTAAGTTAAGCTTTGTTGAAGAGCTCATTGGAGTGTTATGAGGTTTCCCATTTTCCAGTCCAAACTTCTTGAGCATATCTTTGACGTACTTAGCTTGATTGATGAAGATACCATCTTTTCTTTGCTTGATTTGGAGCCCCAAGAAATATGAGAGATCCCCCATCATGCTCATCTCAAACTCACTTTGCATTAGCTTAGAAAATTCTTGACAAAGAACATCATTAGTAGAACCAAATATTCATCAACATAAATTTGAACTACTAATAAATCTTTACCTTTCTCTTTAAAAACAATGTAGTGTCAACCTTTCCTTTTAAACCCTTTTTCAATTAAAAAATTTGACAATCTTTCATACCAAGCTCTAGGAGTTTGTTTTAAACCATAAAGAGCTTTTGTCAATTTTAAAACATGATCCGGAAAATTTGAATCTTCAAAACCTGGAGGTTGTTCCACGTACACTTCTTCTTTTATAAAACCATTTAAAAATGCACTTTTAACATCCTTTGATATAATTTAAATTCATTGAAACATGCAAATGCCATAACATTCTAATTGCTTCCATCCTAGCTACGGGAGCGTATGTTTCATCGTAGTCTATGCCCTCTTCTTGAGTATACCCTTGAGCAACAAGTCTAGCCTTGTTTCTCACTATATTACCACTTTCTTCAAGTTTATTTCTAAAAACCCATCTAGTACCTACAGTAGATTTATTACTAGGCCTTTCAACTAATGTCCATACTTTACTTCTCTCAAATTGATTTAATTCTTCTTGCATAGCCATAATCCAATGTTCATCTTTAATGCTTCTTTGATGTTCTTAGGCTCTATGCATGAAATAAATGCAACATAATTACAGATATTTCTAAGAGAAGATCGAGTAGTTACCCCTTTTGATGGATCACCTATAATTTCACCATCCTTGACATAGTTTACTCTCTTGGAAAAGATACTTCCCTTTCTTCAATGGTTGGATTCTCGGGGGATCATGAGTTTCCTCATCTTTTGTTTCTTCCTTTGATGATGATTTTCCAACGTCATTTCTAACGTCATTTGCTTGTACAATACCTACATCATCATTAACAGAAGAATCATTCCTCGGAAGGGGATTATCATCGAAAACAACATGTATAGACTCTTCTACAACTAAAGTTCTTTTATTAAATACACGATAAGCTTTAGAATTTAAGGAATAACCCAGAAAAATTCCTTCATCACTTTTAGCATCAAATTTACCAAGATTTTCTTTATCGTTGTTTAAAACAAAAATTTACATCCAAAAGGATGAAAATAGCTAAGTTAGGCTTTTATTTTTTGAGAATTTCATATGGAGTTTTCTTTAAAATTGGCCTAATCATTACTCGATCACAACATAACAAGCGGTATTTGTGGCTTCCGCCCAAAAATATTTTGGCAAATTATTTTCACAAAGCATGGTTCTAGCCATTTCTTCTAAAGTTCGATTTTTCCTCTCAACAACTCCATATTTTTGAGGGGTTCTAGGTGCTGAAAAATTGTGGCTAATACCATTAGAATTACAAAACTCAATAAATCCAAGATTTTCAAATTCAGTTCCATGATCACTTCTAACACTAGTGATAGAGTAACCTTTTTCATTTTGGATTATTTTTGAAAATGTGATGAAATTTTCTAATGCTTCATCTTTAGTACTTAAGAATAGAACCCAAGTGTATTTAGAATAGTCATCTACCAAGACAAATGCATATGTTTTCCTCCCAAGCTAGTAGTTCTAGTTGGCCCAAAAGATCTAAATGGATCAATTGTAATACTCTACTAGTTGATACATCATTAATAGATTTAAAAGAAACTCGTTTTTGTTTTCCTTTAGCACAAGCATCACAGATTTTATCATTATCAAATTTAAGCTTAGGCAACCCTCTTACTAAGTTTCCTTGAATTAGCCGTTGCAAAACACTCATACTAGCATGACCTAGTCTCCTATGCCATAACCAACTATCATGCTCATCCTTAGCAACTAGGCATAAATTAGTCATACCAATAGAATCTAAATGCACCATGTAAATGTTTCCTATTCTATGACCAATAAGCATAATCCGATTAGATGCAATGTCAATAACTTTACAACCATTAATTTCAAATAAGACATTGAATCATTTATCGCATAATTGACTAATACTCAATAGATTATGCTTTAATCCATTCACATATAAAACATTTTTAATTTGTATGGAAGATGTATTACCTATTGTACCAATACCTTCAATGTGACCTTTTGAATTATCACCAAAAGTCACTTCTCCTCCATTTTTGACGTTAAGCTCTATGAACCGGCTTTTGTCTCCGGTCATGTGTCTTGAGCATCCACTATCAAGGTACCATGAATTTGAATTTGTTTCCCGTGCCTTGTAGCAATGCTCCTTTCCCTACAAACATAGATT
Organism: Hibiscus syriacus; assembly: GCF_006381635.1. Classification (NCBI taxonomy): domain Eukaryota; kingdom Viridiplantae; phylum Streptophyta; class Magnoliopsida; order Malvales; family Malvaceae; genus Hibiscus; species Hibiscus syriacus. The sequence continues at coordinate 2,595,108 of NW_024062608.1, forward strand.
AATTTTTGATTTTTGGTACCCAAATTCTTTTGGGTCCATATTCATTAGTTTCCAAAATCCTAGTTCCCTTAGGTATCCATTTGTGTAGGATATCTTTATCTTTAGTAGTAATGAGTCCTTTAGGAACCCATATACTTCTAAAGATTTTACCATTTAAGGTTCGTTAAGGATATCTATGATTGTAGTTTCTAAAATCTTTTCTAACAAAGTTGGATTTTGAATTTTCTCCTTTTTCAAAACGTTTAGTTCCAACTTTATCAAAAGAAGTTTTAAGATCATCAATTTTCTTTTGATGATCATCATCGACCTTTGAAAGTAAATTTTGCAAATCTAAATTTTTCTTTTCAAACTCTTCTAGTTTGATTTGCAAATCTTTGATTTTACTTTCAAGATCATTGTTGGTTTTGGATATGAGTTTATTTTCATTTTTCAACTTTGAAACATCATTTTTATATTTTAAAAATAATTTCTCATAATCCGAAGCCAACCCATTATATTCCTCTAATAGATCATCATAAGATAAATCATCAAAATCAGATGAGTTAGAGGTTACCTTAGAATCTTCCCCAAATGCCATTAAGCACAAGTTTGCTACTTCTTGTTCTTCTTCATCGGAACCTTCTTCATCGCTCCATGTAGCCACATGAGCCTTGTGCTTATTCTTTGATTGACCCTTCTTCTTCAATTGTGGGCAATCATATTTGACATGCCCTGGCTTTTTGCATTCATAGCAAATGATCGGTCCTTCTCTTTTGGTTCATCTTTGAGCCTTCATTTCGTTTGAATTTTCTTCCTCGGTAAGGTCTCATCATTTTTCTGAACCGTTGGCAAATAATGCCATTTCCTCGTCATCATCATCATCATTAGAATCACTCTCATATTTTGTGGATTTGAGAGCAACTCCAATGTTTTTTCTTCTTCTCCTTCTCCTTTGGTGTCTCTTCAACTTTATCAAGGTCCACCTCATCTTCAAGCATCATCTCATGAGGAGTGAACCGATAAGTTCTTCAAGAGTTAAGGACGATAGGTCCTTAGACTCGATGATTGCCGTCTTCTTTGATTGCCATGATTTTGGGAGGGAGTAACTAACTTCCTCACAAGCTTTTCATTGAGATGATCTCTCCATATGATTTGAGACCATTGACAATCGTTGAAAATCTATCCGTCATAGCTTTGATGTCTTCATTTGGTTTCATCCTGAAATTTTCATAGCTATGCGTTAGAATACTAATTTTTGATTTCTTTACCTCATCGGTACCTTCATGTGTGACTTGAAGCTTGTCCCATATTTCTTTGGCGGTTGTACACGATGAAACTCTTCTGTATTCATCTGGTCCAAGAGCACAAAAGATAATAGGATGGCTTTAGAGTTGAGCTGGAACATTTTTGTATCTCCTTCACTCCACAACCTTGGATGAGTGATAGGCTTAATGTATCCTTCTTCTACGGCATTCCATGCTCCCATGTCACTTGCTTGAATGAAGTACATCATTCTATTCTTCCAATAGGCGTAGTTAGCTCCATTGAAGAAAGGAGGCTTGTTGACGGGCATCGAATCGAGACCGGAGTCGAAGTTTGAAGCGGAGGCCATTGATGACTTTAATAATCGATATAACTCTTCCCGAATCGACTCAAGAGGCGATAAAACCTCAAATGAGTTAGGCTCTAATGCCAATTGTTGAGTTAATCGAATGACGAAATTGGCCAAGAGGGGGGTGAATTGGCAATAAAAATTTGTGGAAGCTTTTGCAGAAAATTGAAAGTAATTGCACAGCGATTTACAGTGGTTCGACTTTCTCAAACAAAGTCTACGTCCACTACCTTAGCTATCCACACTAAGGATTTTCTAACAAATTCACTAATTTGTTCTTTCTTTTGAGGCCAAAGAGATAACCTTACAATTCCCTCAAGAGTATACCCCAACTCTTGAGAACACTCTTTTCTCAAAGAGAAGATTACAAATTTGCAAACTTACAAGAAAACCTCACAAGGTAAGATGTTTGCACAATTCTAGAACAAGAAAAGAACACTCAAAGATGAATACAATTGAGCACAAAAAGTGTTCTTGAAAGCAAAATGAATATGAATGAAAATAGGCTTGAAATGCTCAAACTTGAGGTTTGATGCTTTCTCTTTGATTCTCTCTTGATTCTAGTTGCTTGATGTTCTTGTTCCTGATCAATGGCTTCTAAGCTTGCTTAAATACACCTTGGATCACTTCTGAACGTTGGGGATGATTAGAGAAGATATTATAGCCGTTTTAGTGTGAAAACATTTAATAAAACAGCTTGGAGCGTGGGGGGAATCGGTTCCCCTCATAGGGAATCGGTTCCCTAAGTGTAAAATTCAAATATTTCGACCGTTGAATAGGGGGGAATCGGTACCCCCTTGGGGGGGGATCGGTTCCCTCCGAGCATACTGGAATTCTCAGAACAAAAATGTTTAGGGGGGAATCGGTTCCTCCCTATGGGGGAATCGGTTCCCTCCGAGCATTCTGGAAATCTCGGAGCCAAACCATTCAGGGGGGAATCGGTTCCTCCTATGGGGGGGAATCGGTTCCCTCTGAGCAATATGTAATTTTTGGCTTTGAATTGGTTCGAAATACTTTATAAAATTATTTTAAAATTGTTTTATGATTAAAACTTAATTTTACACTTCAGTAAGGATTAAAAATGATTTTTGAAATATTTGGAGTAATGTTTTGATATTCGAATAGTTATATCGAATATACTTAGAAAATCATTTTGGAAAATCTTAAAATCCATTTAACTTAATTTGTTATATCGAAATATTAAAATGTTTCAACAGTGCGCCCCCGGGAACGCGCCTTCATGTGAATAGTACTCCGATTATAGACACTATTATATGTAACATATTATAAACTTTCAAAACAAACTTCAGTTCACAAGCTTTCAAATTCTCAAATTCCCAAACTCTAAATTCTCAAATTCTCTGAAAATGAGTCATCTTTCTGCTGTTGTTTTGTATGATGGACTAATTAAGGAAGCTGAAGAGGGGGTTATTTTTGAGTCAAATCATTATATCCCCTTAACCTTGAAGAGAAACATCACAATTGAGGAGTTAATCACAAAAATTTCGTTAAAGATTCGTGTAGCAGGCCAGAGAAGACTATCTTCACTTCAATACAGATTTCCTACTGAACTTTTTCCGCTCACGTATACATCATTTCAACTTTCAAACAATGATGATGTTTCTATGATGGTTGATGCTCATATGGGGAGTTCACAATCTCTTATTGAAATGTATGCCACTTTTATTGAGGTTCATGTAACTCGTGGTCTATCATATTCCTCTCACTTTGGCATTGCATATCAAACTGATCAAGTTAATAGCCCGACACAACTGATCTGTAATGATTTCACATCATTAATGGAGGATCCAACGCCAGATACCATGCCATCAAGTTCAATAGGAAGGCATTCATCTGCAACTGCTTATGATCTAAACCCACGTGGCTTCACCAATAATCCATATGGCAACATCTCTTCTACTTCAAGGGGCAGACATTCATCTGCCAATGTTTTCGACTTACATATGGAAATGCCAACGAGACGATAGTCTATTCACATCCCACATGATACAATGGCCTCAAGTTCAAGGAGAGGACACGCAAGCGGGAACTTATTTGACCTCAACATTAGATTATCGGAGGAACCCTCATCTCTACCAGAAGAACCTCTTCGGGAGCCAGGTGCAGATGGTGTTGAAACGGGATTATTCGTTGAACCTGACTCACCACAGTTTAACGTACATTCTGATGATGACGAGGATGACGTTCCGATAAATACAACTCCAGCCGAACTTCCTGCACATATGTATGAGGCTGATTATGATGCAATGTATGAGCCTGAATTTCCAGATCTTCCTGATGTTGGCAACTATGGACTTCAATCATCAGTCAATGACGGTAATTTACATATTGAAATGGAGTTCGCATCGAAGGAGGAAGCAATGATGGCAATAAAGAGTTACAATATTCGTAACTCAGTTCAGTCCCGATTTGATCGATCTAAAACGGAGAAATATGTCTGCTACTGTGTCCAACGTGACAACGGATGTCAATGGATGGTCCGTGTATCAAAGAGGAAGAGGAAGAACAACTTATGGGAACTAACCAGATACAACGATCCTCATACATGTTGTGCAACAGGTATAAACCAGGATCATCCCAACTTGGACTCCAACATTATTTGTCAAGCAATCATGCCCATTGTGAAGCAAAGCTCTCATATAGCTGTTGCAGTGTTGATTTCTGCTATACAGTCACAATATGGGTATATTGTCTCATATAAAAAAGCGTGGTTGGCAAAACAGAATGCCATTTGCAAACTTCATGGCGAATGGGATTCCTCTTACAACGAGCTGCCCAGTTGGTTTCATGTTGTGCAAAGACTTAATCCCGGGACAATTGTTGAGTTTGAAACTCAACATCATTACGTGAATGATCGAATGGTTCGCGATCGCTGCCAATTTTACCGTGTCTTTTGGACTTACCCTCAGTGTATTAATGCAGTCAAGTACTGTAAACCAGTTGTCCAAATTGATGGTACTTTCTTGTATGGGAAATACAAGCAAGTTTTATTATTGGCTGTGGTCCAAGATGGAAACCGCAATATTCTTCCTGTTGCGTTGCCCTCGTTCAAGGAGAAGACACTGAGTCTTGGGCTTTTTTCTTTAAAAATTTACGTTTTCATGTTGTCACCAGGGAACAAGTATGCATTATTTCAGACCGAGGAGCCGGGATAAAAGCAACAATGGACTCTTTGGGTACAATTTATAGACCTCCACATGTTCAACATCGTTATTGTGTCCATCATATTGCTGCAAACTATTACGGAAAATACAAGAATAACGATGAACGTCAGTTAGTCGTGCGGATGGGTATGTTACTTTTTCCCAATTTTTCTATCAATTTCTTATTACTTATTTATACTTCATATTAACTATTACATATTCTTAATGGCTTAGGTTACGAACTCTTACCTCAAAGGTTTGAGTCGATGCTACAAGAGCTGTTTGGCAAAAATAAGAAGGGGTGCGAGTACATTATGGACATCAGCAAAGAAATGTGGACAAATGCATATGACGGGGGGTATCGCTATGGTCATATGACAACAAACTTGGTTGAAGCAATAAATTCAACCTTAAAGGGGGTGCGTCATTTACCAGTCACGGCGTTGGTTAAAACGACTTATTTTCGTTTGGGTCAACTCTTTGCAAAGCTCGGTGGACAAGCTCTTACTTGGATGCAAAACTGACATATTTACCACCCAAGACTAGTAGTTGATTTACAGAAAAAAGTGGCTGCATCAAATGGGATGTTAGTTACAAATTTTTCTCGCACCCGTGAATTGTTTCGTGTAACCGAAATGCCACGTCCGCTGTAAGGGATTGAAGCTAACTCTTTCAGAGTTAATCTGCAAGAGAGGTGGTGTGATTGTGGTTTCTTTCAAGCACTCAAATATCCATGCTCTCATGTCATTGCTGCTTGCTCACATTCGCATTTGGACTACAAAAATTATGTTGATCTCGTATACCAACTTTCACAAGTATTCAAGGTATATGAATTTGAGTTTCCGCCCATAAGAAACGAAAGAGACCCAAATGAGATTCAAACTTGGCTTACAATTGTACCAGATCCATTGCTATTGAGGGACTCAGGTCGTCCAAAATCTACTAGAATATATTGTGATATGGATATTCGGGAGAAGTCAACAGAACAAAAACGATGTGGGCATTGCAGAAACATCGGGCACAATAGAAAAAAATGTCCAGCTCTGTTATCATCATATAACCGTTAACTCTTATGTAATTAATATTGTATTTAAATGAATGTTTTTGTTTCTAATAATTTAATGTTATTGCATTTATATAATTTGTCAATGTATGTACACCTAATAATTTTTTTAACTTTTAAATACATAAATATTTTTAATATATTTAATATAATAATTAATATTATTAGTTATAATTTTTTTAAAATATAATAATAATTCCACCTTCTAAGTAGAGAAAAATATTAAATTAAACAAATTAAAAGTTATTAAAAAATTTATGTATACGATGACACATTTCATGTTCTGATTGGAGGATTAAATTTATTAAATTAAATTTTCAATAAGACTAATTTCATAAAATATGTAAGTCTTGAAGATTAAATATGTAATTATACTAATTTATTAACTTATGCATCAATATTTTCGTTAAATATTGATATGAGATGACTATATTGATAACATTTAAATAATTAACTGATAAAATTAATAGATCGATAATCAAAATCAAAAATAATAATATAACCATATGTGTAATATTATAATTTCATACATTTTTCCTATAACTACAATAAAATCAAAACTGGTTTTCATATATTGTTATATCATATTAATGTAGATAATTCACTCTACCTTTAACACACATTAACAAAATACATTTGATAATTCTTACATTATAATCGAAACATTTTACATAATATATTATTAATTTATAATAATAATAAAAATAAAATATTTATTATTAAACAAAATACGTGGCAGTCGAGCTGGCGAAAAGCGCGTCCCCGGGGATGCGCCTTCCACACGTGGCATCCAACTCAGCGAAAACACGGGTAAAGCGTGTCCCCGGTGACGCGCCTTTCGCCAGCTCAGCAGAAAGGGTGCTACTTCGGGAAATATTGGTCAAACGGTGTCAGAAAGGGAATATTAAAGAAAATTGGTGTCAGTTATGTCAAATAGCCGGGATATGGCGATGCATCCAGAATCTTGGCTCGATTTCCCGATTCCCGATGTTGGTGATTTTGATGGTAATTTACTTAATTTCTAATTTTTTTTATTATTGGGCTAATTAAATTAGAATAATGAACATTTAAAACAAGCTGAATTCTTGTTACTTAATTTCTACCTTCTGTTTTTTTTATGTGCAATTTCTTTTTCTTTTTGTTCTTTTGCAAATTTTGAATTTTATTTGATTAACTCTGTTGCTAGATTTTGTAATGCGTAGCTGATATTGATAACTGATCATTGATTATAGAATGGTGTAATTTTTTTTTAAATCAGTGGATAATAAAATGAAGTAACTTATATTTTGATCCTTTATGGTTGCTATAAAGGATCTATCAATTTCTTTTTGCATTGTGGTTTCCAAATCCGTTGAAGTTTGATATCTCTGAGACTTGGATAACGAACCCTGTATAGGTAAGTTTGTTTGCTTTGACACAGGCATGGGAAATGCTCCCTTTCTGCCTCATGAGTACGTTAAGAGTTGATGGCTAATTGTTTGGCTGTAAAGCAACTCTCAGAACTGCTCATGAGTCTTATTTTAGACCTTTATGTGTATATTTATATAATGTATATAAGTTTGATCATGGTTTGAGAATCTCTGTCATTCAGTGCAATAAACATACAGGTGTGAAGTAGAAAATTTAGTCATAAAAGCTGGTACTTATTCCTGGTATATTTTGTTATAATGTGCTAAGCTTCTTTTTAATGCTCTTGAAGTTTTTAGTTATGCAAGTCTTGGTTGAATCACATTTTTTTTCCTTCCATTTAGATGACATACATGGCAAAAAATGCATATCGTGAATGTAGACAACCGTTTTTGTCCGAGTCTTTTTTTTATTATTTATTTAATTTAATTTTAATATATTATTATTATATTACTTGTTATTACTATTATTGTTGTTATTATTATTTTTTTTATTAATATTACATTTACATTTTGTTTGCAGGCCAACCCATTGCACTAACTCAAGCCCATTACAAGTTGGCCCAGCAGATTACATCAATACAACCCAAAGCCAACAGCCCAGCAACCTAGTAGCAAACCCGGGACCCTAACTGACCTGAACTAGGCCCAAATTTAACCCGATCCAGTGTAATTAGGGTTTTAAAACCCTAAAATATCAAGCCGCACCTAGTGACATTTCACCATCCCAGCCACGCGTGCACTGCACTGCCCCTCTCCCCGTACGCCTAAGCCGACCGCCGCCGAGTGTTCTCGCCCAAGGTTATCATCCACAGTGACCCCCAACAGTGACAACAAATCCATGTCAGCAAAAAACAGTGAAAATCAAAAAAGAAAATAATAAAAATCTCAACAAAATCCCAATGTAATCTTACCGTGTCAAATAAAATATAGGGTAATCAAACCCTATATTCTCGATGACCACAAATCCTTCAACAATCAACAATCACAAGAGGAACATAAAAATAGAAGGAAGAGAAGAACCAAGATCATTCGGGATTCTGGGAGAAAATTAAAAAATAGAGGGAGAGAGAGGGAGCTTAGAAGAGAGATTTGAAGAGAAAAATACAAAAAAAGAGAGTGAGAAGGGGCTTACCTTGGTCGATCTCTGATGAAAGCTCTGGGTTATCGGAGCCGTAGATCTATGGCGTTTGAGCCATTTTTTTTGCCAAACTAGGCTCAGACCCACATCCACGGCGAGAAGACGCTTAAATTGACGTCTTCCTCTCTTTTCTCCGACGCCGATGGATGGTGGTCGTCGTCGGTCGACGGAGGCCGACACAACAGAGTTGCCGGAAGCTGGGAGCTCTCTCTCTCTCTCTCTCTCTCTCTCTCTTTCTCTCTCATTTAGAAAAAAAGGGAGAAGCAAATGAGACTGATGAGATTTTGGGGCGTGTTTTCAAGCTTTAATAGGGGACACCAAACGACGACGTTTTCTAGGGGGACCAGTAGCATTTTCGCGCATGCGTTATTCATTGTAAAGGTCCTCCAGATCTTGTAATCCTCTATTTTAGTCATTAATAGAATGTTAGTTTCTTTTTAATTCGAGCTCTCGTTTTGTATATGTTGCAATTTGGTCCTATTATTATATATTATGCTACAACTGTTATTTTCTGAATTTGGTCACCATGTTTTATATTGTTGCTTTTTAGTCACTAATTTCGTGCTTTGTGTATTTTCGTTGATGTTTGAATTTGGCCACAAGATTTGTAAATTTATTATGTTAGTCACTGTTTTAGCATTTTGGTTTAATTACTTTTTGATCCTTAATGTTTATGTGAAATTTCATTTTAGTCCTAAATTTTATTTATGGATTATTTTATTTTTAGTACTTGTATTATTTAATATTTGCAATCTAGGCTCTGTTTTATTTGTAATTGTTGTTTTTACCCTTAAAGTTTATGCTATTACTATTTTAGTCCTTAAGTTTCTATTTTGGCTATTTTAGTCCTTTAGATTTCTATTTTTACTATTTTGGTCCCTTAACTTTCTATTTTTTCATTTATAGTGCTTTAAGTTTTGGTTTATTTTTAGTCCTTTAAGTGTCTATAATTACTGTTTCAGGCCTTTAAATTTTTTTGTTTAGCTATTTTAGCCCTTTGAGTTTGGTTAAATTATTATTTTGGTCTCGAAAATTATACCATGTGCTTATTTTGTTTGTATTTTGGGTTGAAATGTTTACTTATTTTTATTTTAGTCATTTAATGTATGAATATTTTATATCGTGTATGTATTATTTTTAAGTAAATATTATCAATGATTATTGTATGGAAATGTATATTGTTATTTTGTTGTTTAATATTTATTTCCTTCATGTTTTTATCTATCGTATAATATTCAATTATTTTCAAGAACATCGATTTTGTAGAACGAGCGTGGAAAGTTTCACTTGGCCGAAGTAATAGGATCCGATATAGCATTTTAACAAAATGTGAACTTGAAATAAATTAACTTTATTTTGTTAATTAATTCATCTCATATTTTAAATCAAACAACGCGATGCATGTTTCTCTAGATAACAAGTTATTTTATTTAATGCAAATGTCGATTTTCAATTTTTATTCGATTCGCGTCTTTTAGTCAATGAAGAGAAAATATTCTTTTACTGATAAGAAATATACGATATAGCTTTTTTGACAGAAGATTGCTCATTTCGAAGTTTCTTTTCGACTTAAAGAATTTTCCCTAACAATATAAATAATTCGAAGCAACTCAATAAATGAATCATACTTTAATTTTATATTTGATTCACGATTTTCACAATTTACGACAAAATATAAACGACACAGTATCAATTTAAGTGATGTGGAGTACTAACCTTTCCCTACATGTAACCAACTCCCGAATCCATTAAATCGAATCTTTGTAAACGCAAATCATTTTTGTCTTAAAATATTTTTTCTCAAAATTGTTTTTAAAATTTTTTTTAGGTATTCGTCCTACCTAACTTCAAAGGTCGATGGCGATTCCTTTTCAATTTAACCAAATCAATTAAAAACCGCTATTTTTCAAATTAAAGTCATAATTATTTTTTAAAATAATATTTATTTTTTTTCGAAAAAAAAATTATGACAGCAAATTCAAGGCTTTTGAAAATCTGTCTGAATATTTTGGTGTATTGTCTGAAGCTGCATTTAATGGAATATTTCCGTATCGCTGCTTTGCCATTTGGTTTTCCCTATGGGCTGCTCCACCCTTAATTCAATGATGTTGTTGTGCATATATGCACGGTATGAATGTGGCTAATTTCTATAATCCTTTTTATTGTTTTAAAATATCAGATTTTGATATGTCTGATGAGCAACATGAACATGCCTTAGCTGTTGAACGTCTTGCACCAAGATTGGCTGCTCACGCCTCTGTTCCGCTTACCTCTCTGCTTTTCTAACCGTTAAATGTAGACACCAGATTTTGTCTGGTTATAAATATTATATTATAATTATTACTATTATATTATTATTATTATTATTATATTATTATTATAACAATTATATTATAATAATTATTAATATTATTATTAATATCATTTATGTTCTTGTAGGTTGTACAACAAAACCATGCTTCCCACGCGCTGCTGTCACCTACCGAACAAGACCCATGCTTTAGCCAATAATGTCATATTCAGCCTTTCACGGGAAACCTACAGCAAAGTCATCCCACATTAAACCAAATCAAGAAAAAAAGTCAATCAATTATCCACCAAAATTGAGCAAAAAACAACCGAATCCATAAAAAATTAGAGAATTAGAGATTTCTACCTAAACATGTCATTATACTACCAAATGCAGAAAAAATTAACATGCAATATGACAAGAAGAATTCGGTGGAAAATATAGAAAAAGGGGGCTCGTCAACACAGAAAAGTGGGGGAGGCGATTGAAAAAATCGGGATCTTATTCTAAACACTGGTAACAAAAAGAGGGGGGTTTATTTTTCTTGAAGAAAACAACTGTAAACAAGGGAAATATTCCATCTCTCTATTCGAAAGCAATAAAAGCATTTTTGAGGTAATCCTAGTTTCGTTTTCATTTTCTAGTATATGTTGCTTTATTTGGTTTTTTATTTCGAACCCAAACCAGTAGTAGAACAATCTGTTCTTTATGTTTGTAACCATTTTCATATTCCAGTAACTAACCCAAAGAAATCAACACATGTTCGATCATAAGCAAAATAAGTAGTTCAAATATAATAATAATAATAAAACAAAGAGGATTTGGGGTTTATTTACCAGAGACGTTCGGGTTCCCTCACGGGAACTTACCACGCTTTGGTGAGGTTATTTGTCGCCGATGAACGGCAGTTTTCATGCTGGTTTAACTGCTGGAATTCAAGGCATGAAAGGGTTGGTTTCCATTAATTATTATTCGCAGGCTTAAGAGATAAAAAAACAGAAAAAAAATCATCAAATAAAAACGAAAAGAGAATACAAAAGATTTTAGTTCCAATACATTTTTTTAAGTAACACCAACATGGAAGCAGGTTATTTTCGTAACAACCAAACATAGAAAACTCAGATATTAGATAAACCAAGCAATCGAGATACAGAGAAAGCAAATAGTAAATAAAGGGGTTAATTCTTTCGTTCTTTTTGTAAAGCAGTACCAGTATAAATTCTTAGTTTTTAGTTTATTTTCCAGCAACCTTTTTCTTGTTTCTTCTCTCTTGATTCGAAATGAAAAGCATAGAGAGGGAGACAATAGTAGTTTACCTTAGCCTTGAGAGGTGGTCATCAGGGTTGTCGGAAGTCGGGGTCTCATGAGGTCACCGGAAAGCGTGAAGGTGAAGAGTTAGGCGAGTTTGGAAGCTCGGTTTTGGGTTTGGTCTTTGGGGCCTTGGTCGAGTAGAAAAGGGGTTGAGATGGAAAGACATTTTAGTACGATCGGGTGGTTGTTTTGGTTTGTTTTAGGTCGGGATAGGCGATTTTCGGGGTGAAGGTGGACACCAAGGCATGGTGGCCAGCCGGCGGCGTTGAATGGTGAGGAAGAAGGTCTCGGTCTAACCAGAGGAAGAGGAAAGGAGAGAGTAGAAGAAACGGCGCAGCAATGGGTTGTTTACAAGTGAGCCTAGGGTAATTTTAACCTAAAATAACATATATATTAACTCTCTAAAAACGGCAGTGTTTAGTCTAGGGGAGTTTGACTATTCACTTATGGGTTATTCATTTTATGGGCCATCCAAATTTTCAGTTTCATGCGTTTTGATCCTTAAATCATTGTTTTCGTTTTCCGATTGTGTCTCCATATTTTACCCATATTCAATTTCAGTCCCGTGTATCATTATATTTAAGTATGGTTATTTTAAACATTTAACTTTTAAGTTTCTGCATGTTTCTTTTTAGTCCAACGCATATTTAAGTTTATTTGATGTTAGTCCCTTAGAACGGTATTTGTTTGTTTAAGTTCCATTATTATTTATAATATATTTATTTTTTTAATTATTTTTTTTACATTCAAGATAGTAAAGTTGTATTTAGTCCTATTTTAATAAGTATATTATTTTCTAAGATTTGTAATTTCAGATGTTATGTTTTATTTGGTATGTTTAAGTCACATTTATAATTACATATTAATATCTAGATTATAATTATAGTACAATTAAATATGTGTATATTTGTGTATTAAAATGTCACATTATATGATAATTTTTATCTAAATACTTGTTTAATTAATTTTGGCATGACATCCCTTTTGCACAATGTGTATGTTACTCTCACGTGCATAACTCGACATTATTACATAATTGGATTAAGGGTAATATCCTTTTAATTTAAAATTATTTTAAGTGGGTTATCTTAACTGATTAGATATATGCTTTTGACAATTTTAAACTAGAAGTATATCCCATTAGTGACACCTAAAAATTGATTATCACTTTAAAATTTGGGAACGAAAGAAAAGAAATATTTGATTATTTAAATGTTTCAAGAAAGGTAGTTAGAACTATCTAAGATATTGTCTCGATATTGTCTGATTTATTTTCGGGTTTCGAAGCTCAGCTAAGTGGTTGGCTTCTTGATCTTCTTTTTTTGGGATTTTTTTGCTTTTCTTCTTAAATTGTAGTGGCATACAGTGCTTTAATATGGGTTTCCTGACAAAAGCAACATTGATTAAAGGATTAGTATTTCACCGAGGCCCTCTTCAACCCTTGCGTATCTGTTCAAGATCTTGGGGAATTTCAATTCGATTCCATCAAAATTCTCTCAAGGCTCTTTGGGTATTTGTATCTCTTTCTTCTGATCTATATATTATATTCTCTACAGCTTCATCACAGTTTCTCACAAATACCAAATCTGTTCTAGTTCATCATATGTTTCAGGGGATCCGATCATCTAAAGAGCCAGTTATCGAAAATGCCCTGAGGGATTGGGTATAATGTGATATCGGAAGAAAAAATCAAAGATTGAAGGGTTATGGGAATCTATCTTGCACCACCAGACTTTGTGCTAAACAATTGGACTGCAGAAGAATTACATGTAGTTTACAAAACTGTTTCAGAGTAATGCAAAAAAACTTTCCCTATTGTCTAAACCCCGAAACAATAGGTGATCTTTTTTTAAGGGTTAATCTATTTGTTTTCTATTTTTAATGAATGATGCATTCCTATTAATTCACGAAATGGCAAACATCATCCTTGTATTTTTTTTATTTCTTTATTTCTTTATTATATATATTATTTCATTTTATTTGATATGGGATAGATACTCATGTATTTGTATGTATATATATCCTCTCGTTTGTTATTCTTTCAAGACCTCCGGTATCAATAGTATAAATGCTGATGACTCTGACCCGAAGATAGATTTCGAGCTGCCCATTGTTTAGGGGAAGTTGGATGTTATGATAATGATGAGGGAAGTGACTTACCTTCTGAACTACTAAAAATGGTAGAGAGAGAAGATAAACAAATTCTACCTCATGAAGAGACCATTGAAATCTTGAATCTGGGATCAGAGGAAGACAAAAAGGAGATAAAAAGTGGCACCATCATATTGGCTAAGGGACGACAAAGTCTGATTGAGCTGCTACGAGAGTACAAAGATGTGTTTGCTTGGTCGTATGAGGACATGTCAGGTTTAGACACTGAGTTAGTGTACATAAATTACCAAAAAGCCCAAATGTAAACCGGTACAACAAAAGCTCAGAAGGATACCCTAAATGCTGATTAAATTGAAGAAGAAGTAAAGAAGCAATTTGATGCTGGGTTCCTAAAAGTGGCTAAATATCCAGAATGGGTAGAGAATGGTGTTCCAGTACCAAAGAAAGATGGAAAAGTTCGTATGTGCGTCGACTATAGAGATCTTAATCGGGCCAATCCGAAGGATAATTTCCCTTTGCCACACATAGACACCCTGGTGGACAATACAGATGGAACTTCCTATTTTCGTTTAATGGATGGATTTCAAGTTACAATCAAATAAGATGCATCTAGATGATATGGAAAAAACTACGTTTGTCTCCATGTGGGGCACGATCTATTACAAGGTGATGTCGTTTGGGCTAAAGAATGCAGGGATAACCTATCAAAGGGCCATGGTAACACTATTTCATGAAATGATGCATAAGGAAATAAAGGTCTATGTCGATGATATGATTGTTAAAGCTAGAACGGAGGAAGAACACATCAAGAATCTGAGGAAACTCTTCCAAAGATTAAATAAATGCCAGTTAAAACTCAATCCAAGCAAGTGTACCGTCGGGGTAACATCGCGAAAACTCTTGGGGTCTGTAGTAAGCAAAAAAGGGATTGAAGTGGATCCTGACAAGGTCAAAGCTATTCAGGAGTTATCACCCCCACAAACACAAAAAGAAGTTCGAGGATTCCTGGGAAAATTAAACTATATCGCCTGATTTATTTTGCAATTAACCGAGAAGTGCGATCCTATTTTTCGCCTCCTCTGTAAAAATAACCCAGGGGTATGGAATGATGATTGCCAAGGAGCTTTTGAAGCGATAAAAGGATATTTGTCAAATGCCTTAGTCTTAATGCCACCAATATCAGGCAAACCATTAATCCTCTACTTGTAAATCTTTGAGAATTTAATGGGATGTGTATTAGAGCAACAAGACTAAACCGAGAAAACAGAAAGAGCAATCTACTACCTCAGCAAAAAGTTCACTGATTGTGAGGAAAGGTACTCACCAATAGAGAAGTTGTGTTGTGCTTTAGTTTGGACTACCCGAAGGCTCAGACAGTATATGTTGTATCACACTACTTGGCTAATATCTAAACTTGACCCTCTGAAATATCTAATGGGTGTACCTGCTTTATCTGGAAGATTGGCTCTTTGGAAAATCTTATTGTCTGAATTTGACATCGAATATGTAAGCCAAAAAGCAGTTAAAGGAAGTGTTGTGGCCGATTTCATTACAAGTAGGGCTTCCGAAGAGTATGAACCACTGAACTTCGATTTTCCAGATGAAGATTTAATGGTTGTTTCAACAGAGGATGCAGTTTCCTCTACTAATGAATAGTGGAAGATGAATTTCGATGGTGCCTCGAATGCCTTGGGGTACGGGATTGGGGCAATTCTCGTCTCACCTGATGGAAAGCACTATCCTTTCACCAGCCAATTGAACTTTGATTGCACAAATAATATGGCCGAGTATGAAGCATGTATTCTGGGTCTTAGAGTTGCCATTGAACGTAAAGTGAAAATACTCAAAGTATACGGGGATTCAGCCTTGGTAATTTATCAACTCAGAGGTTAATGGGAAACAAATGATACAAAGTTGGTGGAATACCGTAAGTTGGTCCTAGAGCTTATTAAAGAATTCGAGAGGGTGACGTTCCATTACCTCCCCAGAGAAGAGAATCAAATGGTGGATGCTCTGGCCACCTTGGCAGCAACCTTTAAAGTCAATAAATATTCAAGCATGATGCCTATTACGATGCAAGCTTACAAGTATCCAGCCCATTGATATAGTACAGAAGAGGATGGAAATTCCTGGTATTATGACATCCTGCAATACATTAAATATCAAATCTACCCTGAGCATGCCACTGAGAATGACAAAAGAACTATTCGAAAAATAGTGGCAGGATATGTGCTTGATGGTGATATCTTGTACAATAAGAGTCATGATCATGTCTTGTTGCAATGTGTGGATACCAAAGAAGCCAGAACGATCATTGAAGAAGTGCATGAAGGAGTATGCGGTACCCATGCTAATGGACATGCAATGGCTAAACAAATAATGAGATTTGGATATTATTGGTCAACCCTGGAAACTGATTGTATCAATTTTTCCAGAAAATATCACAAATGCCAGATTTATGGAGATAAGCTCTACACCCCTCCTCATCCGTTGCACATAATGATTGCTCCATGGCTATTCTCTATGTGGGGCATGTATGTCATTGGGAAAATTTCACCCAAATCTTCTAATAGCAATCGTTTCATATTTGTGGCAATAAACTACTTCACTAAATAGGTAAAAGCGGCCTCATATGCAAATGTCACTCAGTCAACAGTTTGTAAGTTCTTGAAAAGAGAAATTATCTGTCGGTATGGGCTACCAGAAGGGATCATCACCGACAATGCCTTGAATTTAAACAATAAGATGATGGAGTTAGCATGTAAACAGTTCCAGATTAAACATCATAATTCCACCACTTATCTCTCAAAGATGAATGGAGCGGTAGAGGCAGCTAATAAGAACATCAAGAGGCTCATACAGAAAATGACTGAGACTTATAGAGACTGGCATGAAAAGCTACTATTTGCTCTATTTGCCTATTGAACTTCAGTGAGGACGTCCACTAGGGCAACTCTATTTTCTTTAGCTTATTGGATAGAGGCTGTATTACCCATCGAGGTTGAGATTCCATCGCTACGGGTGCTGTCAGAGGTTAAGCTAGATGAAACAGAATGGGTGCAAGCTAGGTATGACCAGTTGAATATGATTGAGGAGAAAAGATTAAAAACTATCTTCCATGGACAAATGTACCAGAAACGTATGATAAGGGCACATAACAAAAAGGTTCACCCACGAGAGTTTTAGGAGGGAGATCTGGTGCTGAGAAAGATTTTGCCAATTCAAAAATACTTCCGAGGAAAATGGATGCCAAATTGGGAAGGAACCTATGTGGTATAGAAGGCCTTTTCTGGAGGAGCTTTGATACTCACTGAGATGGATGGACCAGAATTACCTAACCCCGTGAATGCTGAGGCTGTCAAGAAATACTTTATCTAAAAAAAGATGGTTTAAAATGAAAACCCGTAAAGGGCGTCTTGAAACTAGAGAAGGTCTCAGGTTGAAAACCCGTAAAAGGCAGCTTGAGAATTGCGTGAATTCAGAATTCGTGCATGACGGAGGTTCTGAATTAGTTTTGAAGACTTGAAATGGTAGTCATGGGTTAGGGTTGGATATCGAAAAGCTTGGGTAACCAGAAAGTAAATGAGATTCAAACACTGGCTTATGGCATCTAACAGTCGGGAATTTGGCAGTACATGGGGAACTTCACACCCTTACGCATTACCATAATCCTCAAGATCCCCTTGACAGAAGCTACACTCAGGTCCTCTTACGGCGTGTCAGTTCAAAAGCATTCGTACTATTGATATATGATGATGCCTACTGTATTTTCTTTTGATTATTCCAGTTAAAAGTTTTCCATGTATTCACCCAAAAACTCTATTTATAAATAAAAAATGTTTTTAACCATGTTGCAAGTATCCTGATTAAAAATAAATACATGTAGATTAGCTCGGGAAACATGAGATCATCGTGCCTTATTATACAAAAAGTTTTGGAAAATACATATATTCTGAAGCCGAAAATGGTTTTAGCATAAGGCTTACGCAATGTCAGGCCACAAGAAGTTAAAGTCTTGGGATACACGCGATTGCTCAACAATGTGGGATAACCCAAGAGGTTTTGTCACTGATTAAATAGTGGGTCATGAGAAGCACAGGGGTTCAAAGAGTAAAGAGAATCAGAGTCAGGCTCAACCAAAGAGTGTCTAACCAGGGTTGTTGATCGAGATGAAATTATGTTGATTTTTCATTCCCAAATCAGTGTGAAGTACAAGGTCATTAACAAAAGAAAATTTTCGTTTGAAAAGAAAATACCCTCAAAATAATTACATCATTGCAAACAATTTAGGTATAAACAGGATCATGACATAAAATGCATAATAATGAGTGCTTGCAAGTTCTCTTAAAAGAAATGACAGAGATGTAAAGACCCAACATAGAAATAACCAATTCGAATTTCCATGTTTGGTCGTTACAAGACAAGCTTCCGCAAGAGAAATCTCTTTCAAAAATTATCATCCCGAGACTTTCAGATATGATCTTTCCTTTAGAGTAAGCGGAATAGGTCTTTCTTTTCCAAGATTTGATATTCCCTTCAGAGTAAGTGAAACAAGTCTGCCTCGATTCAATGAATAAGCTCCCCTAGATCTGATCTTACCTTCAGAGTAAGCGGAACATGTCTCTCTTTTCTAAGATTTGATATTCCCTTCAGAGTAAGTGGAACAAATCTGCCTCGATTCAATGAATCAACTCTCCCAGATCTGATATTCCCTTCAGAGTAAGCGGAACAAGTCTCTCTTTTCCAAGATTTGATATTCCCTTCAGAGTAAGTGAAACAAGTCTCTCTTTTCCAAGATTTGATATTCCCTTCAGAGTAAGTGGAACAAGTCTGCCTCGATTTATTGAATCAACTTTCCCATATCTGATATTCCCTTCAGAGTAAGCGGAACAGGTCTCTCTTTTCCAAGATTTGATATTCCATGAGTGACAGCGGAATAAGTCTACCCCGATTCAATCTTCCCTGAAGAACAGTGGAGTGGATCAATATCCCCAGATCTGATATTCCCTGAGTGATAGCGGAACATATCTCTTATCAAATTTAAAAGCACAACAATGGAACTGGACAAAAACGCAATGTCTCTTTTATCTTTGCCCTATTCTTATTAACACAAGAATGGGCAAAGAGGGATAGATGTAGACATGAGTTTTTGTCTTGGTTATAAATATTATATTATAATTATTACTATTATATTATTATATTATAACAATTATTATAACAATTATTAGTATTATTATATCATTTATGTTCTTGCAGGTTGTACAACAAGCCCATGCTTCCCACGTACTGCTGTCACCTACCGAACAAGACCCATGCTTTAGCCAATAATGCCATCTTCAACCTTTCATCGGAAACTTACAGCAAAGTCATCCCACATTGACCCAAATCAAGAAAAAAAGTCAATCAATCATCCACCAAAATTGAGCAAAAGGTAACCTAATCCATAAAAAATTAGATATTGCTACCTAAACATGTCATTATACTACCAAATGCAGAGAAAATTAACATGCAAAATTACAAAAAGAATTTGGTGGAAAAATATAGAAAAAATGGGCTCGTCAACACAGAAAAGGGGGGAAGCGATTGAAAAAATCGGGATCTTATTCGAAACACTGGTAACAAAAAGAGGGGGTTTATTTTTCTTGAAGAAAACAACTGTAAACAAGGGAAATATTCCATCTCTCTATTCGAAAGCAATAAAAGCATTTTTGAGGTAATCCTAGTTTCGTTTTCAATTTCTAGTATATTGTTTTATTTGTTTTTTTTATTTCGAACCCAAATCAGCAGTAGAACAATCTGTTCTTTGTATTTGTAACCATTTTCATATTCCAGTAACTAACCCAAAGAAATCAACACATGTTCGATCATAAGCAAAATAAGTAGTTCAAATATAATAATAATAAAACAAAGAGGATTTGGGGTTTATTTACCAGAGATGTTCGGGTTCCCTCACGGGAACTTACCACGCTTTGGTGAGGTTATTGTCACCGATGAACGACAGTTTTCATGCTGGTTTAATTGCTGGAATTCAAGGCATGAAAGGGTCAGTTTCCATTAACCATTATTCGCAGGCTTAAGAGATAAAAAAACAGTAAATAAAATCATCAAATAAAAAATGAACAGAGAATACAAAACAAGATTTTAGTTCCAATACATTTTTTTAAGTAACACCAACATGGAAGCATGTTATTTTCGTAACAACCAAACATAGAAAACTCATATGTTAGATCAACCAAGCAATCGAGATATAGAGAAAGCAAATAGTAAATAAAGGGGTTAATTCTTTCGTTCTTTTTGTAAAGTAATACCAGTGTAAATTCTTAGTTTTTAGTTTATTTTCCAGCAACCTTTTTCTTGTTTCTTCTCTCTTGATTCGAAATGAAAAGCATAGAGAGGGAGAGAATAGTAGTTTACCTTAGCCTTGAGAGGTGGTCATTAGGGTTGTCGGAAGTCGGGGTCTCATGAGGTCACTGGAAAGCGTGAAGGTGAAGAGTTAGGCGAGTTTGAAAGCTCGGTTTTGGGTTTGGTATTTGGGGCCTTGGTCGAGTAAAAAAGGGGTTGAGATGGAAATATATTTTAGTACGAACGAGGTGGTTGTTTTAGTTTGTTTTTAGGTCGGGCTAGGCGGTTGTCAGGGTGAAGGTGGCCACCAAGGCATGGTGGCTAGCTGGCAGTATTGAATGGTGAGGAAGAAGGTCTCAGTCGGACCATAAGAAGAGGAAAGGAGAGAGTAGAAGAAACGACGCAGCAATGAGTTGTTTACAAGTGAGCCTAGGGTTAATTTTAACCTAAAATAACATATATATTAACTCTCTAAAACGGCAGTGTTTAGTCTAGTGGAGTTTGACTATTCGCGTATGGGTTATTCATTTTATGGGCCATCCAAATTTTTAGTTTCATGCGTTTTGATCCTTAAATCATTGTTTTCGTGTTCCGATTGTGTCTCCATATTTTATCCGTATTCAATTTCAGTCTTTTGTATCATTATATTTAATTATGGTTATTTTAAACATTTAACTTTTAAGTTTCTGCACGTTTCATTTTAGTCCTACACATATTTAAGGTTTATTTTGATGTTAGTCCCTTAGAATGGTATTTTGTTTTGTTTAAGTTCCATTATTTTATAATATATTTATATTTTTTAATTATTTTTTTACATTCAAGATAGTAAAGTTGTATTTAGTCCTTATTTAATAAGTACAATTATTTTCTAAGATTTGTAATTTGAGATGTTATGTTTTTATTTGGTATGTTTAAGTCACATTTATACATTACATATTAATATTCTAGTTTATAATTTATAGTACAATTAAAATATGTATAATTTGTGTATTAAAATGTCACATTATATGATAATTTTTAATCTAAATACTTGTTTAATTAATTTTGGCATGACATCCCTTTTGCACAATGTGTATGGTACCCTCACGTGCATAACTCGACATTATTACATAATTGAATTAAGGGTAATATCCTTTTAATTTAAAATTGTTTTAAGTGGATTGTCTTAACTGATTAGATATCCGCTTTTGACAATTTTAAACTAGAAGTATATCCCATTAGTGACACCTAAAATTGATTTATCACTTTAAAATTTGGGAACGAAAAAGGAAATATTTGATTATTTAAATGTTTCGAGAAAAGGTAGTTAGAACTTATCTAAGATCTTGTCTCGATATTTTTAAATAACCGAATATTCTTTATCTTTCTAATGGCTTGGTAATTCTAATTTAATCAGTTTGGTGCTTCTGAATATATAAAATTCACATGTTTATTGTTTTGGGATCATAAATCAGTTAAAATCGAATTTGTAAATTTCATTGTAAAGATGTTAATTAATCAACTAGGTAATGATTTAGGGTGTTGTGGGGGTGCTAATCCTTCCCCATGCGTAATCGACTCCCGAACTCATTTTCTGGAAAAGCATACCTAAATTTGTCATTTTAATTAAAATTAATTTTTTATTTAAAATGGCAAAACGTTTTTGGGTGCCCAATCACACCCTAATCAAATATTGGTGGCGACTCCTCGAACCATATGTTTTTATAGTAAGGAATCCCAAATTTTTCGAAACGGGAGGTTTTCTAAATCGCATTACTTTTTAATTAAATTCAACCATAAAAGATAATTAAAAATGGTGTGCTTTTTAAAACCACGTTTCTTGAGAAAAAGACCATTTCGACATTAACTGTTGTGCTTGCTAGGGGTGTAAACGAGCCGAGTCGAGCTCGGGTATTGCTGAGCTCGACTCGACTCAAAAACTCAGAAATGGAGCTTGACTCGATTCGAAAACTTGCGAGTTTAAAATTTTCAAACTCGACTGGAAATCCTAAACTGAAGCTCGTGAGCAGCTCGAAATGAAAAAAAAATCTTAAACTTAACTCGATTGAAGCCTCAAACTCAAACTCGAACATGAATCTTAAATACATGAAAATCTTACTGTATTTAAAAAAAATCAATACATAATTATTAATAATTTATTTTTAAAAAAATAATATCTTAATATATTATATTTTCGAGTTTTTTACGAGCTTTTCGAGTCGAATATCGTGTAGCTCGTTTCGGCTCGTTAAGAACTCGAGTCGAGTCCATTTGATCCGAGTATTTATCGAGCCTTGATCGAGTCGATCTCGAGTAGCTCGTGATCTGTCTCGTCTCGTTTACAGCCCTAGTGCTTGCAGATAGCTAAAGCAAGAGCAGTGTTAATGCAAGGGATGCAGCACCCAACAAAGGCTAAGACTGCAGGAAGATCATTCTGAAAGTGGCACTTCAATTATAGAGGTTGATTTACCACATGAAGAGTCTCTTTCTGTTCCTTATTCAGCTCACTCAAAGTCAGTGCCATTCAAGGAATCTGAAACTGAGGTGGCCACTACTTCTGTGGCTGTTGAAATTCCAATAGAAAAGCACCCAGTTCAGAGTACTGAGGTTCAGGTCATTGACAAGTATGTCATTGAGGAAGAGCCAATAAAAGAAGCCAAACATCAACATTCGACATCCGGTTCTTCTGTAGTTTCTATTGAGAAATATGAAGATGATGCTGATGACTGGTTAAAAGAGGAAACTTCAGAGGCAGTTCGAACAAGTGCTACAACAGTCCCTTTTGATAATGATGAAGATGTTTCATTCAGTGATCTTGAGGATGAGGATGATGTGCCAATAAGTTACAAAAAAGTGTCATCTGGTTCTGATTCGTAAATGAAAGTCTCAAGAGATTGGATTCAGCTGGGCAGGAGCTCTACGGACTCGGTTAAAGATGTAAACTGTGTTGGTAACGAACATTCTGGGTTTGAGCAGGTACGTACTCGAAACCCTGAAACCAAGGAATCTAACTAACTTGGTATCGAAGAAATCATGTGAACCAATAAGCTTCGCGATATCTGTGTTCTGGTTTCGTCTTCCTTAATCTTGTTAATTCATTGCGTATGATTTCTTCAGTTTGAGCTCTGGTAACTGTATTTTGTACATAAAACTTTATCGAAATTGGATAATTACGCGTTAATGCAATAATATTCATGTAATTTTATGTCCAGTAATTGTTAAAAGTCAAATAATTTAGGCACCAAATTAGGCACCAAATAGTGCTTTGTCAAAGTCAAAAATTAGGCACCTAATTTTTGTTAAAATTGGGGTAATGGGATAATTAATTTTAGTCATTGTAATTTAGGGTATTTATAAGATTAATCTTTAAGTTTCAACTATAAATACCCTAGCTCATTTAGCTTCAAAATCATCCAAAAGCATTCTAGCTTTCTTCCAATACTAGAGAGATTTTAGAGAGTTTCTTGAGAGTTGTTTTCTCATTTTTATCTAGAGAGAATTATCATTGTTTTCTCCTTGGTAGATCGAGAGAGGTTGTAATTCCTATTTTCTCATAGTGAAATTCTTCTACCGTTGCCCGTGGTTTTTACCCTAAATTTTTAGGGGTTTTCTACGTAAATTTTGTGTCTCTTTTATCTTCATTTTTATTTTCTCAAATTATCAGTTGCGATTTTGCTCTATCCGATAGCCGTCTTCCGCAACAATTGGTATCAGAGCCAGATTTGAGTGTGTAATATATGTTATTGTCTTTGTAGCTGCCACCAAAAGGTGGATCCTCCAACATAAGAAAATAAGAAGGTATTACCAATTCTTTGAGGTTCTAGAGAACTATTCACGATAGTGAAATAGTGGGAGCTATCGATAATAGAAGCTATGGCAACGAAATTTGATATTGAAAAATTCAATGGGAGAAATTTCTCATTGTGGAAATTGAAGATGAAGGTCATCCCGAGGAAAGACGGTTGTCTAGCAACTATCAGTGAAAGGCCAGTGGATTTCACAGATGACAACAAATGGATCGAAATGGACGGGAATGCTATGGCAAACTTTCATCTAGCATTAGCAGATGAAGTATTGTCAAGCATCGAGGAGAATAAGACAGCTAAGGAGATATGGACCATCTCACCAATTGTACGAGGCCACATCGCTGCACAATAAAATTTTCCTTAAGAGAAAATTGTACACTCTCCGTATGCCAGAATCTACTTCAGTGACGGAGCACTTAAATACACTGAATACTTTATTTTCTCAGCTTACATCCTTAAGCTGTAAAATAAGAGAACAAGAACGTGTTGAACTTCTACTTCAAAGTCTACCTGATTCGTATGATCAACTCATCATCAACTTCACAAACAGTAATGTCACTAGTCTAGTCTTTGATGATGTTGCAACTGCTGTTCTACAAGAATAAAATCGGCGCAAGAACAAGGAAGACAAACAAGTAATTTTGCAACAAGCAGAAGCGTTGACAACGATGATAGGGAGATCAACAGAACGTGGCCAAAGCAGCAGTCACAAACATGGTAGATCGAAGTCGAGGAGCAAGAAGAATTTAAATTGTTACAACTGTGGAAAGAAGGGTCATTTGAAGAAGGATTGTTGGAGTCTAAATAAAAACTCCAATCCACAAGGCAATACTGCAAACACTTCAGATGATGGAGATGCTCTATGCTGTGAAGCGTCAACCACCGTGGAAAGAAGAAAACGATTTACAGATATATGGCTCATTGATTCGGGAGCAACATATCACATGACCTCAAGAAGAGAATGGTCTCATCATTATGAACCTGTCTCAAGAGGATCTGTTTATAGTTACAATGATCATGCCTTAGAGATCGTTGGCGTGGGAACCATCAAATTGAAGATGTATGACAGAACAATTAAAGTTATTCGAGATATGCGGTACGTGAAAGGCCTGAAGAAAAATTTATTATCATACGGATTGTTGGATAATAATGCAAGCAAGATTGAAACACGGAAAGGAATCATAAAGGTGTTCCGTGGAGCGCTTGTGGTGCTGAAAGGCAAAAAAATAGCTGCAAATTTGTACATGCTGAAGGGAGAGACTTTGGTAGAAGCAGAAGCCTCTTTTGCCTCATGTAGTTTAGATTCGACAATGCTATGGCATCAGAAACTTGGACATATGTCAGAACAAGGAATGAAAGTCCTTGTGGAGCAAAAGCTACTTTCAGGCTTAACAAAGGTATCACTTCCTTTGTGTGAACATTGCATAACAAGTAAGCAGCACCGGTTGAAATTCAACACATCAAATTCTAGAGGCAAAAGTGTTCTAGAATTGGTTCACTCTGACGTATGGCAAGCACCAGTAACGTCCCTAGGTGGAGCAAAATACTTTGTCTCATTTATTGATGACTACTCCAGTAGATGTTGGGTGCACCCTATTAAGAAGAAGTCAGACGTGTTTTCAACTTTCAAAAACTTCAAAGCGCGGGTGGAACTTGATTCTAGAAATAAGATCAAGTGTTTCAGAACAGATAATGGAGGAGAATACACAAGCGAAGAATTTAATGACTTTTGCAGGAAAGAAGGCATCAAAAGACAGTTCACAGTGGCGAACACTCCTCAAAAAAATGGAGTGGCAGAGCGGATGAACAAAACCTTGTTAGAAAGAACAAGAGCAATGTTGAGGATGCAGGCCTAGAAAAATCTTCTGGGCAGAAGTAGTCAATACGCCTGTTATTTGGTGAATCGAGCTCCATCAACTGAATAGAGCTGAAGACACCAATGGAGATGTGGACTGGAAAACCAGCTGATTATTCAAACCTCCATATATTTGGAAGTATAGTGTACGTGATGTACAACTCCCAAGAAATTTCAAAGTTGGATCCAAAATCCAGGAAATACAAATTCTTGGGGTATGCTGATGGAGTAAAGGGGTATCGCTTGTGGGATCCCACTGCCCGCAAAGTGATCATTAGTAGAGATGTTTATCTTTGTAGAAGATAAACTACAAAGAAAAGAAGACGATGATAGCGCTGAAAAGTCAGACTACTCAGATACATGTGGAAAAAGAGTTTGAAGAAGGAGATTCTTCTGAAGCAGAACCAGCACATGATGAACAAGAACCAGAGAGTTCTGAAGCTCCAACAACTCATCAATCAGATCGTGTGAGAAGAAATCCCAATTGGCACTCAAATTATATTATATAAGGTAATATTTCATATTGCCTTTTAACAGAGGACGGTGAGCCATCAACATACCAGGAGGTAATAAACAGCTCAGATGCTTCACTGTGGATGATGGCGATGCAAGAAGAAATCGAAGCCCTTCATAAAAATAATACATGGGACCTTGTGCCACTACCACAAGGAAGGAAGCCAATTGGTAACAAATGGGTCTTCAAAATCAAGCGAAATGGTGACGATCAAGTTGAGAGGTATCGTGCAAGACTGGTGGTCAAAGGATATGCTCAAAAAGAAGGTATTGATTTCAATGAAATATTTTCTCCTGTGGTTCGACAAACAACAGTTCGAGTAGTTTTGGCAATGTGTGCTACATTGAACTTACATCTAGAGCAGCCAGATGTTAAAACAGCTTTTCTTCATGGAAATCTTGAAGAAGAGTTTTACATGTTCCAGCCTGAAGGTTTTGAAGAAAAAGAAAAGAAGAACTTGGTTTGCAGGTTGAACAAATCTCTGTACGGTCTAAAGCAGGCGTCGAGGTATTGGTATAAGAGATTTGATCCCTTCATTATGTGTCTTGGATACAACAGCCTTAATGCAAACCCTTGTGCTTATTTTAAGAGGTCTGGTGATAACGATTTTATATATTGCTGTTGTATGTGAATGACATGTTGGTTGCCAGACCCAACAAAGATTATACTAAAGAATTAAAGGCACAACTGGCTAGGGAATTTGAAATGAAGGACTTGGGATCAGCAAACAAGATTCTAGGGATGCAAATTCACCGAGACAGAAGTAATAGGAAGTTTTGGCTTTCACAAAAGAATTACTTGAAGAAGATTTTGTCACGATTCAACATACAAGATTATAAGCCAATTTCTACCCCTCTTCCTATTAACTTCAAATTATCCTCCAGTATGAGTCCTAGCAGTGAAGAAGAGAGGATGGAAATGTCTCGAGTACCGTATGCATCAGTAGTGGGAAGTTTAATGTTCGCTATGATATGCACAAGACTAGACATTGCACAAGCAGTGGGGGTGGTTAGTCGGTACATGGCGAATCCAGGCAAAAAGCATTGGAATATTGTAAAGAGGATCCTCAGATACATCAAAGGGACCTCAAATGTTGCATTATGTTACGGAGGATCAAACTTACTAATCAATGGTTATGTAGATTATGACTATGCAGGGGATTTGGATAAAAGCAAATCTACTACAAGATATGTGTTCAAAATTGCTGGTGGAGCTGTAAGCTGGGTTTCAAAATTGCATTCAGTTGTGGCTACGTCCACAACAGAGGCAAAATATGTAGCAGCTACATAAGCCAGTAAAGAAGCAATTTGGTTGAAGATGCTATTGGAGGAGCTTGGGCACAATCAAGAGTATGTCTCTCTGTTTTGTGACAATCAAAGCGCCTTGCATCTAGCAAGGAATCCAGCATTTCATTCAAGGATAAAGCACATACGAGTTCAGTACCATTTCATTCGTGAAAAGGTGGAAGAAGGAACGGTAGATATGCAGAAGATCCATACCAAAGACAACATAGCAGATTTCATGACGAAGGCAATCAATGCTGATAAATTTACCTGGTGTCGATCCTCCTGTGGCCTGTCAGAAACGTAAACAACATGAAGTTACAAGGTAGAAAGAATGGTGTGAAGATATGATTATTCCAATCAAATCTTCAAGTGGGAGATTGTTAAAAGTCAAATAATTTAGGCACCAAATGGTGCTTTGTCAAAGTCAAAAATTAGGCACCTATTTTTGTTGAAATTGGGTAATGGATAATTAATTTAGTCATTCTAATTAGGGTATTTATAAGATTAGTCCTTAAGTTTAAACTATAAATACCCTAGCTCATTTAGCTTCAAAATCATCCCAAAGCATTCTAGCTTTCTTCCAATACTAGAGAGATTTTAGAGAATTTCTTGAGAGTTGTTTTCTCCTTTTTATCTAGAGAATTATCATTGTTTTCTCCTTGGTAGATCGAGAGAGGATGTAATTCCTATTTTCTCATAGTGAAATTCTTCTACCGTTGCCCGTGGTTTTTACCCTAAATTTTTAGGGGTTTTCACGTAAATTTTGTGTCTCTTTTATCTTCATTTTTATTTTCTCAAATTATCAGTTGCGATTTTGATCCGATAGCCGTCTTCCGCAACAGTAAATTCATAATCTATCTTATCATTAGTGTTGTTCAGGAAAGGGATTTAGTGGTATAACATAAAGAGCAATGTTTTGTTTTTTCTGACTGGACAGTTGCAGAAAATCTTAATAAGTGCTTCAAACAATGCATTAGCAAGGAAAAGAAAAATAATTTAATTAAAAGTTAAAGAATGGAACGTAATATTTCATAAATGATGATTTAGTACACGATTAGGATCTGTTCATGATTTATTGAAACCGAGATTTTCCGAAAATCTCTCAAGCTGAGACCACAAGTTTCCTAATGAAAACTTAGCCCTTTCTTCTTCACTTCACCACTGCTGGTTCTGCTAATACTTGATGAAGATGCCCTAGAAGTGCCATTGGGAGATTTGTATACCATCAAAGAAGACCCCCCAATCTCTTGCCTCGTCAATTCCACTGTTCTCAGATTTGCTTCATCCCCCGAAGCATCCGTAACGTAGAAAGATCCGGTCGCTCTCTCCCTTGTGTCCCGATTTCAGCTCGGGTTATCGTTAGCCCGTTTTCACGAAACACCCTCGTCACATCTGAAAAAAGCCCATCTTGTTTTAGTGTACACAATTCTAGCCTCAAAACCCTTCACCAAAGTAGCATGAAAAAGATTATTAAAACATAGAATTTCAAGAACCAAAAGCAGAAAGCAAAAGTTTGCTTGTTTTATGACACTGACATCGGAGACTCTTCTTTCGGTTGCTGCAATCAAGCATCGTGCAAGTTCCTCCCTTTCACTTTGTGTATCAAACTGCATCCATCTTGTCCCTTATGAAATATTCCTGAATGCAGATCATTGTTAATTTAAAACCACAACAATGAAAGCATCTTTGAGTTGCTTATAAGAAATTGTTTTCAAAGTACTGATCAGCCATGGCCCTTTGAGCTAATGGCAGCATGAACACTACGTATTGCATGTCGTTAAGGCACAAACTGTGTCAAACAAGAGCTTGGTTCTGTCTCTACACCTCAAATTCACTACTAAGTACCCTTTTTCTCTGCAAGCCTCTATCGTCACATGAGTCTGGTACACCCATTCCACCGTCTGCAGCTTCCATCGCAGCCTTGACACCGCTCGTAGTCTCTATCAGCATACATCAACTGGTGAGCCGCCGTTCCGTATGTGTCCTACCGGCTGCCTGGGGCTGTTAACCGGACACTCCTACGCTCGCCACTTTCATGATGAGCATCAACTACACTCTCTACTTTTCGTGTACTTGAGCCAGTAGTTTCGGAGCCATGATCGGCCCTCCCTTGAGGCCATCTTCGATATGGATTATGCATGCTACTCGGAATTATGAGTCCATGCAACGGCAGCAAGTAACATGGCATCTCAATTCGTATAAAGCTGCGGAGATCTCTGAGAGGAGTCCAGGTCCATCCCTGCCGCTAATCTCTATGGCAGTATATTCCGTGGAGACATAGCAAGGCTTCACCTCTTGTTTGAGGCACGCTTGTAATTCCTTCGAAATCCCCCTCCTCTCCTCCTAGTATCAGAGAGTGCCTATCGATTATCAAACTCTTATTAGAAAGCAATTCAAAAACTAATTGTTTTTTTACAGTAAATATAAAATCAAGAGACCTGTTGGATGTAAACAATAAGGTTCTCGTCAGTAACTTTGTTCCTGCTGGTCTGTCACATGGAACACTGCACGCGTTGCAACATTGAATTAGGCATCATATTATATGTATGTATGTATGACGTGAATACATAGTGATATGGTGGAAATATAGACTGACCATCCATAAGCCATCCACCGTCCGATGAAATGTATGACTTGGAAATGACGAGGTCAAGATCTGTCAAACTTGAACCATCTCCAGCAAATCCGTGCTTGTTTGCACTATCCACTGCGATAAAGCCTTGTTAGTGAACAACTGCCTTCACAGGAACTATATCTTATTCTTTATATGTTTTATTTATAGCTAATGATTAAATTAATTATTGATATTATAAAAGAAAGAGAATCGAAATATACAAAATTAAATTTAAACTTTAACATAATAGAAAATTGACACCATAAATTTGTCCATATTAAAAAAATGAACATAATATCAAAAATTATATGAACATAATAACTTAGTATATAAAGAAGTCTTAAAAATTGTATATGAAATTAAATACTGATTATGGGAACATATTAAGTAATGTTGGCTTCATTCGTGATGAGTCAGTATGTTGGTTTCAACTTTCAACTATATATTAATTTCGACATAAACTAATGGGGAAATTGAGTTAATGCGCTTTAACGAAGATTATAACAAATTAATATAAGTGGCTAACTAACATCGATTAATTAAATCGTTGATCCTGTTTCACACACCTCTATGGATGGAACCTTCAAACTTCTAGCTTTTACTTTGTGTCCAACCCACTATACAAAACCATTGAAACAACACTTATTTTCTTAAGTCTAGGGATCTTCCGATTGAAATTTTAACAATTAAAAATTATTATATTTTAAGATATTTTTATTTTAAGATTCTCTCTAATCTTAATTTTTTTTATTAAGCTAAAGTGATTACAAAGTAGTATCTATCGTAAGAATAATAATAATTTCTATAACCCGGTTTATTCATCAACCTTAAATATCTTAAAATGTGTTAGAGAGAGTATTATCCTTGGATTATTTAGCTTACCTTAATTCTTCTTTTACGTGGAATTGAATTATTTGTGGAGTCGTTTAAAATCATAGCGAATTAATGTCAAAATTATCGTTGGTGTCGTTGGCTGACAAAACCTTAATAAGCCTTTGACATTAATTATGCGTTCCAAAGACTCGACATATCTCATCACACCAAGTTAAACGTGATTAAAAATCCATCTTCTTCTTATTTGAGGTTTTTTTTATAGCTTTCTTATAAATCAAAAGATAAAATCTATATATGATCAAACGACAATAGATACACATAGAATAATAAAATTCTGGTTATTGATTGCTCCAACAGACAGACAAAAGAATTCGTAAAAAAACAGTTAAATTAAACTTAAAAATAAAAGTGATTAGATCAAACCTTTACAAGCGTGCAGTCTTGGCATGAGTCGTTGTCGATGCAAACCCTGTAATCATAAAACCGCCGTATTGTAAAGCCATTTGGTTTCATTTATTAAACAACCGCAACTTCAAAATTAATAAAGAAAAAAAAACAATTTCTTTTTCATTTTGGTAAAAGTAAAATACCTTGGAGGATGAATTCTTTCGATGAGGGATTGAAACTCGGGATCAGTATAAAATGGTTGGTATACAATCTCCATTTTCTTCTTCTTCTTCTTCTTCTTCTTCTTCTTCTTCTTCTTCTTCTTCTTCTTCTGTCTTTGATGTTGGAATATAGCTTTCAAGTTTGCTTCATTAGAGAGTAAAACAATTAGCAAATATCAAACATCAAACATATGCAACCAAATAAATCGACGGAATTTATATTTATGTATGCTAGGCGCCGTTTTAAGAATCTTCAAATCTGGGAAACGCTTGAAAATCATGAAAACAGCTGGACATAAACAATGCATTAAAATGGAAGAAATTAGAAGCAAGAGGCGGTGTCTATCTTGGTTTTAAAGATAATAACGAATTTTCCTGCAATTTGGGCATGTTTCTTCGTTAAAAAGGACACAAAAATTAAGGAAAAAACGATTGAAAAAACAAAATCTAGTTGAATCCAACTCGGAATTTGGGTCATTCGTAGAACCGAAATGATTGGTAAGACTGCCAATTATGGTTAGAAAAAAATATTTGTTCATATTGTTGAAACATGAATATGAATGCAGGAAAACAAGGAAAGCAAATCTTTGAATTTTCTACAAGCAGAAGAGTAATTTATAAGAAACGAAATAATAATTAAAAAAAACTTGTGTTTTTCAAACACGAATGTGAAGGAAGAAACGTAGGAGAAACAAATCAAGATGAATCACCATACCTTATTTAAGAAGAAAGACAAAAACTGAGCTTCAAGTTTGAACTGCAGAAATCCAAACACGCAGTGTCGAAAGCCGAAACAAAAACAACTCAGTTCGTAATATCCATGTAAGAAAGTTACTTAAACGGAAAGTCAATACAGACAAAAGAACAATCGTGTCAAAGCTTGGAAAACAGTGATTGGTTAATTTCTTGAAATTGAAACCGGATGAAAATTTCCAATTTATATAGGAAATGGGTTCTTTTTCACATATTTTTTTACTGGATTACGTAAAAGGAGGAGGAGGAGGGTATGAAGACTAGGGCTATCGAGGATGAATAGCCACGTACGAGGTTGTAATACGCGTGTCATTACAAGAGTGCGGCGCCTCCATCTTCACCACGTAACAGTTGTGGCTGGGAATTTCTCATGGGATTCCATGCCCTTGGGTTTAGAAGGGGATTTAGGTTTTAGCCATTACTTTTGTAAAATGAATAAAACAAGCTTCTGCACTGCCAAAAATGTAGGACATTATTTACCCAGCCATCTATGTATTCCTGTTTTTTCTTTTTAAACACATTTTTTCATGCTTCTTTTTTCAATTTTGTTCATGACTTTTGGTTATATTACTCCTTTCGTTACCCCACCCCTATTTTTGGTTGATTGATGAGTAAGCAAATGAAAATGCATGGTGTTTGTGAGTTTGAGCTGCTTTCAAGTCATCTGCTGGCTTTTTAGTTAAGATTATTATTCACATATTTTGCTACAATTCCTCCACATAATTCCAACTTAATCACTTAATTTGGTGAAAAGTTTAACTTTTTTAGGGATAGGTTTAATGGTTCGTCACATTTCCTTCTAGTTTCTAGCGGGAATCTAGGATTATTAACGAATAGGAATCGAAATGATTTTTTTTATTCGTTCGCTTAACCACTTAGATAATTTTTTTTAGATTATTGATATTTAAAATATCAATCAAATAATTTAAACCATATATTACAAAGTATTATAAGAAACTCTTTTAATCTAACTTTTTTATTATATTTCTAGAATTGAAACCATACACTTTACTCAAATGATCTAATGTAATATCATTTATTATACCAATATATGTTAATCAATTATATACTATATCGAGAATAAATGGATTCTAGGCTAATTTATTGACATATAATAGAGTACCCTTGAACTAATTTATGCAGAGATAGGAAATCATCTGCATTGCATAACCCAATTCATGTTTGAACTGGATGAGTGTGTTTATTTCTTGGGGACATCACCTTCCTCATCTTTATAAGTGTCGGAACCGTCTTTCGGTTGGATCCCGAATTGGGCTTCGACTTAGGAAAATGGATTGGGAGTCACCACCGATCGTTTATTTTATTCAAAATGGGTTGATTGGGTACCCTATTTCTTACATGATCTGCGTTTTACCAGTGATGTATCGGATTCGGGAGTCGGTTACAGTCAAGGAAGGGATAGCACCCTTGAACTGCCCTTTCGGTACTGTGTAATTTCCAGTTGTCTTTAACTAAGAAAATTGTAGTTTAATTAAAAGGTAAAAATAACGATCCAAAATTACTTACCTTGATTGTTTTAAAGGTGTATCCTCACAAAGTCGAAAAACGTGTTAGAGGGGACAAAACGAAAGTAAATAAAATAGAGAAAGAATAAGGAATTCAACATGATGATAATAAAGATAAAAAAGAATAGAAATACAAGTAAAACATAAAATAAAAATAGTAATAAACTATATACAATCAATAAATAAAGAGAAATAAAATGAACATCAAGGAAATAAAAAAATAAATAAAAGAAAAAAGTGAAAAATCATGTAAAAGAGAAAATCAAAGGAAAATAATATATATATAAAAATAAAATACGCATATACAATATAATGTAAGAAAAATTATCAAATAAGAAATAACCAAGATGTATAATAATAAACGCATGAAAATATTAAAAGTATATATTTACAACACGATAAAATATTGTAGAGATATAACGCATAGATTAAAATAAAAAAAAAATAATAAAGGAATAATAATAAATAAATATAGATAAATAAAAAAATACACCATTTATTAAAAAAGAAATAAAAAAAATAGTAATGAAACGTGAAAGGACCGAATTGAATGGAAACAAAATGGGGATCAATTTTAGGAGAAATTAAGAATGATAATGGAACAATTAAAGCAATGGGGGGCCATATTGGAAGAAAACCAAAGAGGAAGTCGAATTTAAAAGATAATTGAGTTTAAAAATCAGATTTGGGGTTACAATTGAAGTTTTCAAAACAGTAGGGTCAAAAAGCGTAGTTACCCTTTACAAGAAAAACGCGCGGATCCCATGCTCTTTGGTCGGGTCTATGGACTGGATCGGTTCAGTATATAAACCAATTTCCTCTTTAATTTTTCATTTCTCTCTTCAAAAAAAAAAACGAAGCCCCCTGCCTCTCTCAATTTGCTCTGCCTTGTTCAGAATTGAAGAACATGCGCTGGGTTCTTGAAGAAACCAGATTCCGACCGTTTGCGCGCCGCCTTGCCACCGCTGATGTGCCGTCGTTGGTCATGGCAAACCGTAAAAAATTTGTATTTTCTGAAAGCCCTCGACCCACTGATTTAAAAAATGGGTTTTGTTTTGTAAAATGGCCTCAGGGGAGGCTAGATCTGAGATCAAAGTTTCGGTCCCTCCCCTAAAAGTTCATCGACCAAAACATTTTTTCTTTGGGGTTTTCAAGCACAAATAACGACAAAATAACATATGCAAGCCAAGATCGAGCCACAAAGAGGTAAAAAACAATGCTACCTTCTCTTTATTTCCTTTTCAAAAGTTTTACAAAAGCTTGGATTTGCTTCGGTTTCCTTGAGTATTTTGCGCGTGTAATCTTCGGTAAAATCTTGTGTATCCCTCCCTCCCCGTAGTGTTACAAATGGATCTATTTATACTAAAAAAAAACTAACTATTTTTTAGACTCCTATTTAAAATAGAACTCTAATGCGTTGTTGTTTGTTGATGATGGTGTTGGCCTCATGTGCTTTTTGCGCCGGAGAACTTGGACTGTTGGAGGTGAGGGTCATACGACCGTGAGATTCGGGCATGGGACGAGGCGCTGCTTGGGAGGCTAGGGTTCTGGAAACCCTAGCTTGCTGGAATGGTTTGCATACAGCCGGTCTTGGGCTGTTTCATTTTCGTGTAATGGGCCTGTATATGTAACCCCATGATAAACAAACAAATATTATATTATAATATAGTTTGAAATAATAAAAAATATATTATAAAAACTATATCAATGGATGAAATTCGATGTCTTCAGTTGCCCCTCTTTGCTCATTATCATATAACGAAAATGGAGCAAAGATTAAAAGACATGAATTTCGGTCATATCGAATATCCTCTGTCACAGAGTTGAAATCCGTTATTGAATCTGGTTTGTCAAATTGAACTAAAATATGAAAGACTCCCTCTTCGGGAGGTCAAGTTTAACTGGTAGCTTCTGAGCACGATATCCTTCGTCGTGAAGTTGAAATCGAACTTAGAACTTTTGGCAAGTGGCCTCTGAATCGTCTTCTGGCTCAAGATACTTCGTCGTGAAGGTGAAACTTATCCTGAAGACTTTGGTGCTACTACGCTACAGGTGACTCCTTCTTCGTGAAGTTGGTCAACCTGTTTGTGAAATTGGAATCGTACCCCTTCGTCGTGAAGTTGAGCTTGGGAATTGGATATCCTTCGTCGTGAAGTTAAACCCAATGTAAGTTGCGTTGTTTCGAGGCTAATATCCTCCGCCGCGAAGTTGAAATTGACTTGAAACTGGAAAGTTTACTGACAACCTCCTTCCTTGAGTTGGATATCCTTCGTTGTGAAGTTGAAATCCAATCTAGAGATAGATACTGCTTATGTGTACGATTCCCTTCGTCGTGAAGTTGAAACCGCGAGTGGCCCATTCGTCGTGAAGTTGAGCCTGAGAATTGGATACCTTCGTGAAGTTGAAATCCAAGTAAGTTGTATTGCTCCGAGTCCAATATCCTCCGTCGTGACGTTGAAATTGGTTATGAAACTGGGAAATTTGTTGACAGTCAGCCGCCCCTTCGTTGTGAAGTTGAGCTTGTGCTGTCTTGAGTCTAATATCCTTCATCGTGAAGTTGAAATTGACTCTGAATGAATTTGACAATCAGCCGTCCCTTCGTCGTAAAGTTGAGCTTGTGTTGTCTAGGGTCCAATATCCTTCGTTGAAGTTAAATTGGCTCTGAAATTGGGAAGTTGTTTGTTGACAGTCAGCCGCCCCTTCGCCGTGAAGTTGAGCTGTGCTGTCTTGAGTCCAATATCCTTCGCTGTGAAGTTGAGATTGGCTCTGAAGTTGGGAAATTATTTGTTGACAGTCAGCCGCCCCTTCGCCGTGAAGTTGAGCTTGTGCTATCTTGAGTTCAATATCCTTCGCTGTGAAGTTGAAATTGGCTCTAAGTTGGGAAGCCCCTTCGTCGTGAAGTTGAGCCTCAATGGCACGATATCCTCCGTGTGGAGTTGAAATCGTGGATGTGGGTACAATATCCTCTCGTGGAGTTGGAATCGCAGGTGACCCCTTCATCGTGAAGTTGAGCCTTGACTTGAATATCCTCCGTCGCGAAGTCAAAATCTAAGTATCGTATGCTGCGGGCAGACACGATTCCCTTCGCCGTGAAATTGAAATCGTGGATGACCCCTTTATTGTTAAGTTTAGCTTCGAGCTAGATATCTTTCGTCGTGAAGTTGAAATATACTCTCGAGCAAATGATGTCGCTTCGAGTTCAATATCCTTCGCTGCGAAGTTGAAATTGACTCTAGCTAAACCCTGAAAAAGTTATGCATATATGTGATGCAATGAATGCAATGCTCTTAGGTGTGCTTAAAATGCATATGCAACATATGTTTTTGGGCTCTAGAGAGTAATCTCGATCTCCGGTGGCCTGTCGTTGTTGACTCTTGATTTAGTTTTTGACCCTGATTCTGATGTGCATATTCTATTTGCTTTGATTTGGAAATGCTTCTCGACCCCCTCAAGTGTGCATGAGCCTTGATCGGCTTCGGGTACCTGTACTTTTCAATGAATCTTTGTACAATAATATGCGATTATCTCTTGCAACAATAAATAAATCATTGAGTTTAAATTCGATTCAAGATGCTAAAAAAGAATTGATTTAGAGAAAAAATTATCTTTTATTCATGAGAAAAAGATGACAAATATTCTGGAAAATGAATACATGATGAGGTGTAAATGAATGTCTTAGATCACGATAATGTGGGCACTTCTAAGTTGAAAGGCCGTCATTTGAACTTTGAACACAGCCTTTGCCAATGGATCTTTGAAAATACGACAACGTTCTAGAGAGTGCAACCTTTCTTCGACTTGTTGGTTTGTAGGAGATTCATGTCGGGATATTTCCACTGTTTGGATTTCTTGAACTGATATCCAAATCGCCCTTCGGGTTTTCAATTTGGACCCATCCTTGGTTGCAAGATGCCCTTTGCGGGTTTTCATCTTGAACCCACTTATTTTTCTTTTCTTTTTCTTTTGTTCTTTTTTCTCTTTTCCTTTTCTTTTTTCAATTTAGGGCGTCCTTTCGGGTTTTCACCCTAAATTTTTTTTCTTTTTCTTTTTTCAACTTAGGACTCCCTTTCGGGTTTTCATCCTAAACGAAGTATTTTTGACTCCATCTGAGTTGATGGGATGGCAGTTCAGGTCCGTCCATTTCAGCCAGGACAAGGGCTCCTCCAGAGAAGGCCTTTTTCACGATGTAAGGTCCTTCCCAATTTGGTCCATTTTCCTCGAAAATCTTTCTGGACTGGCCAAATTCTTTTTAGCACCAGATCTCCCTCGCGAAATATTCTCGGGCGCACCTTTTTGTCATGTGCTCGATCATCGTTTCTGATAGATTTGACCATGATGAATGACTTTCAGTCTCTTTCTATCAGATTAAGCTGATCATATCTGGATTGTACCCACTCTGCATCATCCAGTTTGACTTCTGTCAAGACCCGGAGTGACGGAATCTCTACTTCAATGGGTAGCACTGCCTCCATTCCATAAGCTAGTGAAAAGGCCCAATCGAGGTTTGTATCGAGGTTCGATAGACGAACAAAGCGAAAGGCACTTCTCATGCCAGTCTTTGTAAGTTCAGTCGTTTTTCCACTATCTTCTTATGTTTTTGTTTGCTGCTTTTACTGCTCCGTTCATATTTAGTCTATAAGCAGTGGAATTGTGATGTTTTATGTTGAACTGTTCACAAGCACCATTCATCATTTTGTTGTTCAAGTTTGTAGCATTATCGGTAATGATCTTTTTAGGTAGACCATACCGACATATAATCTCTTTCTTCAAAAACTTGAATAGTGGACTGAGTGAAACTGGCATATGATGCAACCTCTACCCATTTCGTGAAATAGTCAATCACTACGAGAATAAAATGATGACCATTCGAAGCCTTCAGATGAATTTTTCCAATAACGTCCATGCCCCATACAGAGAAAGGCTATGGTGATGTCATTACATGAAGTGGATAAGGTGGAACATTGATTTTATCTCCGTAAATCTGACATTTATGACTCTTCTAGCATAGTTGATGCAATCACTTTCGAGTGGACCAAAAGTACGCATCTCATTATTTGTTGACATCATGTGTCCATTACATGTGTCCACAAACTCCATTATGTACTTCTTCTACTATCTTTGCCTCTTCAGCATCGACGCACCTTAACAGGACTTGATTATGGTTTTTCTTGATAAAACCTCTCCGTCAAGGATGTATCCAGCTGCCATCCTTCTAGGGTTCTCTTATCGGTACCCACATCTCATTATTTGTCTTGACATCATGTGTCCATTTACATGTGCTCCACAAACTCCATTATGTACTTCTTCTACTATCATCTTTGCCTCTTCAGCATCGACGCACCTTAACAGGACTTGATTATGGTTTTTCTTGTATAAAACCTCTCCGTCAAGGATGTATCCAGCTGCCATCCTTCTAAGGGTTCTCTTATCGGTTTCGGTGGCTTCTTCTGGATAACTCGATGCTTGATATACTATAAAATGTCATAGTACCAATGCTTAGTGTCTTTCACTTCTTCGATTTGGTAACAATGAGCTGGGTACTCATACAACTACCTGTCGATTGACATCATTTCAGCCTCCCCGCCAGCCTTGAATATGGCTGCCAAGGTAGCTAAAGCGTCAGCCATTTGATTTTCTTCTTTGGCACATAGTAGAAGGTGACTTCGTCGAACTCTTTGAGCAGATTCAATACTAGTTTTTGGTACTCTAACAGCTTTACATCCTTGGTTTCCCACTCTCCACGGAGCTGATAGATTACTAATGCTGAATCTCCATATATCCGCAAGGTCTTTATGCTTTGCCCCAGTGCAGGATTCCCAAGACGCATGCTTCATACTCTGCCATGATAATGGTGCAATCGAAGTTGAGTCTGCTAGTAAATGGTCAGTGACTCCCTTCTGGAGAAATTAGGATACCCCGATGCCATGTCCCAATGCATTTGACGCACCATCGAAATGCATTCTCCAAGAACTGTCCGTTGAAGTCCCTTCTTCTTCTAAGGAGATAGCCATCAAGTCTTCGGTATGGGAAGTCAAAGTCCAAAGGCTCGTAATTCTCATGGTTCTACTGGCCAAGAACTCCGATATGACACTTCCTTTGATTGCTTTCTGGCTCACGTACTCAATGTGAAATTCCGACAAGAGCATCTGCCATCGGGCTAACCTTCAGATAAAGTAGGTACACCCATAATGTATTTCAGGGGATCTAACTTGGAAATCAGCCAAGTAGTGTGGTACAACATGTATTGTCGGAGTCTTTTTGTAGCCCAGACTAAACCACAACAGACCTTTTCGATAGGAGGATATCTGACCTCGCAATCGGTGAACTTCTTGCTTAAAAAGTAGATGGCTCTTTCCTTCTTCCCGGATTCATCATATTGTCCTAGGACACACCTCATGGAGTTCTCGAATATGGAGAGATACAAGAATAGAGGTTTGCCCGAATAGGGGATATCAGGATAGGAGAGTGAGACAAATACTCTTTTACTTTCTCGAATGCAATATGACATTTTTCATCCCATGCTCCTGGATTGTTCTTTCGGAGAAGACGGAAGATTGGGTCACACTTATCGGTTAACTGAGATATGAACCGAGCTATGTAATTCAATCTACCTAGAAAACCTCGGACCTCTTTTTATGTTCGAGGTGGAGGTAGGTTCTGGATAGCCTTAACTTTGTCAAGATCAACCTCAATGGCTTTTCTGCTGACCATAAAGCCTAACAGTTTCCCGGATATCACCCCAAAGGTACACTTACAAGGGTTCAGTCGTAGTTGGAACTTCTTCATCCTCTGGAAGAGCTTCCTCAGATTCTCGACATGTTCATTCTAGGTTTGTGCCTTGACAATCATGTCGTCGACATAAACTTCTATCTCTTTGTGCATCATGTCATGGAACCAGGTCACCATAGCTCTTTGATATGTTGCCCCAGCATTCTTTAGTCCGAAGGGCATCACCTTGTAGCAGAAGGTTTCCCACATCGTGACGAACGTGGTTTTCTCCATGTCTTCAGGATGCATGTTGATCTGGTTATATCCTGAAAATCTATCCATGAATGAAAAGAAAGCGTTCATGGCTGTATTGTCTACCAACGTGTCAATTTAAGGTAGAGGAAAGTTGTCTTTAGGGCTCGTCTTGTTAAGATCACGGTAATCGACGCACATGCAAACATTCCCGTCCTTTTTCAGAAATGGCACTATGTTGGCTACCCACTCCGGATACTTGGCCACTTGAAGAAAATCGGCATCAAATTTCTTCTTGACTTCTTCTTTGATCTTAAGGAGCATTTCTTGTCACATCCTTCTTAGTTTATGTTGCACGAGTTTGCATTCTGGCTTAATTGGCAGTTTAGGAACTACCATATCTGTGCCTAGTCCTGGCATGTCCTGATATGACCAGGCGAACACATATCTATACTCTTGAAGTAAGACTATTAGGTTTTGTCTTGCTTCAGCCGAGAGAGTTATGCCGATTTTAACCTTTTTTCTGTCATCTTCAGTGCCCAAATTCAAGATTTCTATCGCTCCCTTATGTGGTAGAATTTGCTTCTCTTCTCTTTCTACCATCCTCAACAATTCGGTAGGCAAGTTACACTCCTCTTCAGTGTCGCATTCATCAAATTCCCCGGAGCAAATGGCTGACTCAAAATCCACTTTCGGATCAAGATCATCAGTGCCTATATTATCGTTATTTGGGGTCCTGAAGGAACAAAGAAGGTATGGGTGTGTGAGAGGAAATATCCCACACGAAACGATCAAAGAATTAAATTTGACAGAGAAATGGAAATGAAGTACTGAAATAAAGAAAATAGATGATGAATTTAAAAAGAAATAAAGAAAATTTGTTTGCCATAGACATAGGAAAAAATGCATCTTTTATTGAATTTAGACAAAATGTTTATTCACCCTTACAAAAAAATCTCCTATTGCCCCGGGTATAGGCAAATAGGGATAGTTCAAATATTACTCTAAAAGGTTCTTGTAAACCACAGGTAGTTCTTCCACCGACAAACTGCTAGGTACGAACCCAGGTGGCAGGGGGCATATCCCAGATCTGTCTTCGTTGTCAACATCTTCTGTGGTCACGGCATTAATTTTCAAATCTTTCAGAGGCGCTTCTAAATCGGATGAGGTGGTCTCGAACACATAACCACCTGACTTGAATGTGTGGTAAAGAGACGGGAATGCCATGGGTTCCCGTTGAAGTTCACCTCCAATTAACCTGCTAGTCTTCTTTCTCGATTCTTCTAGACTTACTTCCTCTTTCGTGGTAATTAGGTTGACCGAGCCCAAACTGATCTAACTTCAAAACAGGAAGGAATGATTGATCATTCCTTGTAGAAATTTCCCAAACCCTTTTCCGGTCTTGGCGCCTCGTCCCAAGGTTTGCTTGATTTCTATCTTGGTGTACTGGGAGAGTCGGGTTTAGGAATCTTCTTTCCCTCTGCGACGAATGTGGCATTCACAAATTCCAAAGAGTGGAATGAGCACTCCATCGCTTCCTCATCTACTTCGATGTATGGGGCCTCTGTGGTCACACTTGCCACGATATCTTCTTCAGCGTTGATAATTACCAAGGCCCAATTGATAACAAATTTAACTTTTTGATGCAGCGTGGAGGGTACTACACTTGCTTGATGAATCCATGGCCTTCCTAAAAGATAACTATAGGACGGCATGATATCCATCACAAGGAATTCAACATCATATGTGGCAGGTTCGATGGTCAACGTACCTCGATCTTGCCAATAACCTCTCTCTTGGTCCCATCAAATGCTCAGACCACGTTCTGACAGACTCTCATATGAGAGGTATCTATTGGCAGCCTCTTCAATGCACCAAAGGCATTACGTTCGGGGCCGAGCCGTTGTCGATCAACACACTCGGTAAGGCGTGCCCCTTGCAGTAGGTAGTGATGTGTAATGCCTTAGTTCGGCCTCTTCCTCCGGATGGAATCTCATCATCTGAAAATGAGATGAGATTATCGGTTTGAATATTGTTCAACAATCGATCCATCTTGCTGACTGGTATGTCTTGTGGCACGAATGTTTGATTAAGGACATTCAACAATGCTTCTCGGTGTGCTTCTGAGTTTAAAAACAGTGCTAGCATTGAAGTATGCGTAGGTAAGCTGTGGAGTTGTTCTACAATGTTGTACTCGCTGTGCTTCAAGATTTTGAGGAACTCTTTGGCTTCTTCCTCCTTTATAGGTTCATTAACAGCTAGTATCTTCTTTGAATGGCTCAAGTGGTCTTTGTCCCACTTTTCCATCACATCCTTTAGGAGTACTCACTTGGCATTCGTACTTCCATGGCACTTGTCGATTGTCCTTGTATTGAAAAGGCCGAGGTGCTGTGATCACCACCCTGGCTTGTATTGTTGTTGTCGTCTTCGCTTTAGAGGTAATTATCAA
Organism: Hibiscus syriacus; assembly: GCF_006381635.1. Classification (NCBI taxonomy): domain Eukaryota; kingdom Viridiplantae; phylum Streptophyta; class Magnoliopsida; order Malvales; family Malvaceae; genus Hibiscus; species Hibiscus syriacus. Next base: position 2,638,712 of record NW_024062608.1, read on the forward strand.
AGGATTACCCCAACCAAACCTTCTGTCTGATGATTCTCGGTAGCAAACCTCGCTTCCAAAAATCTTGAATTCCTCATAAAACTCCAGTTCTTTCCGGTCCATCATGAGCTGGACTATCGATCTAAATTCTGGGCACTCTTGTACATTATGCCCCTATTCGTTATGGTAACAATAATGGTTACCATCTTCAATCCTTGTTTCATATGAATGGGGTGTAAGAAGCTTTGCTTTTACCACTTAGCTCCATATCCAAGCCAAAGGAGCTTTAATTTCCGAAACACAGGTTTTAATTCTCCTGCCATTCTCGATGGTAATTACGTTGATTCCTGTCTCCTGATGATTAGGCAAGGGATTCTGGGTGACGTTCGGTGCTCCAGAGTTGAAATGAATCCAATTTTTGTTCCGCATTCATTGTACCAGTCTCTTAAATGTGAGACAATTTTCAATTGAATGCCCATGCACACCTCCATGATATTCACAATGGGCGTTCTCGTCAAACCATTTCGGATATGGGGGCTTTATCGGATCCATTGGGTAGGGTGATACTGCGTGAGTGTCGAAGAGTTGTTGATATAACTCTTTATATGTCATGGGAATGGGATCGAACTGCTCCCTTTCCTTTCCCTCGTTGGTTCTCTCTGAGATTAGTTAGAAGTACCAGATGGTACAGCTGCAGTTATTTTTGAACTTGAGATAGTAACACCTTTGCTAGTGTTGTATGTGTTGACATTGTTGATCTCGCGGTCCTTGTTCTTCACGGGAGGCTTTCTACTAGAGTCACCTCCTTCAATCTTTCCTTGTTTTATGGCCAGTTCAACCATCTCACTAGCCATGACTAAATCTGAGAAACTTCCCGATGTGATTGCTACCAAATACCCGAAGTAAGGTGCATTCAGGGTTTGTACAAACAACTTTCTAGTTTTCTTTTCATCATAGGGTGTATAAACTTGCACAGATAAATCCCTCCATCTCTGTGCGTACTGTCGGAAACTTTCATTATGCTTTTTTTCCAACCTCTGCAGCATAACTCGGTTTGGTCTCATATCATTGATATGTTTGTACTGCTCTAAGAAATACTTGGCTAAGTCTTTCCACGTCTTGACATGAGTTCAGCTGAGCTGGTTGTACCACCAGATAGCTGAACCGGACAGGCTCTCCTGAAAGTAGTGGATTAAGAGTTGGTCATTTCCCCCGTACCCTGTCATCTCCCGACAGAAATAGTGATATGGGCTGAATCTAAGAAATACTTGGCTAAGTCTTTCCACGTCTTGACATGAGTTCGGCTGAGCTGGTTGTACCACCGGATAGCTGAACCGGACAGGCTCTCCTGAAAGTAGTGGATTAAGAGTTGGTCATTTCCCCCGTACCCTGTCATCTTCCGACATAACATAGTGATATGGGCTGAAGGGCAGCTGTTCTCGTCGAACTTCTCAAACTCAAGAACCTTAAATTTTGGTGGAAGCACCAAATCGGGAACCAAACTTAGTTCCATTGCATCTACACCATAATAATCATGGTCTTTTTAGACCATCTTCATTTGGTCTTCTAATATTCTGATCTTTTCTTCCATCTTCCTTGCCTTATCCTCCTCATCAAAATTCGGGATAGGGCAGTCGTTCGGATGACTGTCAGGTTTTGCGCAGAAGTCTGTAAATTCGCCACTTATGCAGCTTTCCCTTTGGCGACAGATGAATCACCTTGCAATCCGAGTATGGTCCCGGATGAGACAACCACTTGTGAGGTCGGTGGTATGGTTATCCCCTCAGATGCACCTTCTCCGGATGCACTTGTCTGTTGTTGTAAACCAGATAACTTAGCCACGATCTGGTCGACTAAGGACTCCGTGCTTTTCTTAATGGACTCCATGGTACGTTGACTGTTCTAAGCCATTTTGTCCTCCAATTCTTTCTGCAATCTTGCCATGTTCTTCTCAATCTTCTCGATTCTGGCATCCATTTGTTTCTTTTTTACACGAGTGTTGTGAGGGTGATACGTATCTAATGCTTGCGGTGGTACACTTGGTGTCTGAGATATGTTCTGTTAGTTAATACGAATGTAAAAACATGGAAAATATAAAATAAAAACAAACATAAAATATAAAATGCAAGAAATGCAATGCAATTTGGAGGCATTGATCCAGAAAAGTGTTTATTATTATAAATAATCCTTATTCAGACAAAAATGTTTTATCTTTTAAGAGACATAAAAACAAATTAAAGGTACATTCGGACTAAATCCTCTAGACCCCTAACAGCTTCTAGTAGGTTGACAAGTCTTATGCCTTCATCTGTCATTGGTTGAATGCCTTGTCGAACCACTCATGCTTCCCTTGTCAGGCCGTGAAGATGACGAGCCACCTTCTGTACTTGTTCCAGGAAATCTCGGATGGTTGCATCTCTGGCCCTTACCCTTCGTTGTGCTTGCTCCCAACGGAAACGCCACTGTAAACCTCCATCAAAGGGCACTATCTGAAGCTCGTTCGTTTGCCTCTTGAACCCATCTACAACAACTTCTAACTCAGCTATTTTATTGCCATCCTTTTCATGTTGTTTCTCTAAGTCCGCCACCCAGATTCTCAAGCGTTGGTTCTGATATTGACTTTCTGCCAAGCAGCAGTCTTCAGTTGTTCCTTCCAAGCTCTTTCATCAGGCCCCTCGAACTTCCTTTTCAGACTGTGAGCTTCGTCTTTCCAGTATTCAGTGGTTACTTTCAACTTGAAGTTATCCTTGATTTTATCTTGATAACCTTTTATTAAGTCTTCAAGCTCAAGACGGACTATTTTCTGTTCCCTTTCCAATTTGCCTGCTTTATCTTTCAGTGAGTCGGTATAAAGCTTCCATTGATAAGGTTCTTCTAGTTCCTTAATCCTCTGCTTCAGCTCGTTATTCACAGCTTCAAACTCTGCCCTGGCTATCTCAAGTCCTGAAGGACAGGCCTGAGATGTTCTTCCATAGTCCGAGTGTCTTCACAGTCTGGCATCGGGACGTTATCATTCTTTCTCAATCTTCGCCACTCCATAATCCAGAGTAAACATGTCTCTGGCAGCAACGACATCCATTCGAAATACTTTCTTTCATGACTCAGATGCTTCCTTGATCATCTTCTTATAATTGTCACTGCTATACACAAACTCTGATTTAATTAGTCCGTATGTTGCGGGGACAAACTGACGTACCCCATACTGTCTCAGTGCCAATAAAGGAGCATACCCAACTGCACCCCAAAGTCCAAGTAAAGTTTTAGTATCAGAATCCCCACACCGGAAAAGAACGTCACCGAGGAACAACCAGGGGGATCTCCAGGTAATATCCGATCCTGAAGATGTGTAAAAACTTTCATCCACTTTTTCTTTGAAGCACCTTCATGCCATTTCATTGTGATGAACTCTCGTAAAGGTGAATATGTGGTTCTAAATCGGCGGTAGGCAACCCCGTTAGTCTTCTAGAAGTGGCTGTGAATCCAGACTTGAAGGAGCTGAACACACCCAATGAACCTTCCTCCACCAGATCTTCGACAATGATTAAGAGACCGAAAGGTCTCGGCTAAGATGGTCGGTGATGGGTTGACTCGTCTCGGAAGTTGTTCAAACAATTCTACCACGGCTGCGTCAATACAACCCAATGCCTTCGGAAAGATTATCAACCCTTACAGACCTAGTGCAAAAAGGTCTATAGTCTTCCACTCATCAGGGTGGTTCTTCATTAATTGCCTTATGTGAATCCATTCAATTCATTCCTCACTGCCTCTGCGCTGAGTCCGGTCAATTACCCATTTTTCGTCTACTCCCGCAACTCTGGCCAGTGTATTCTTAAAAGGCTGAATTTTAATGTGTTTAATGTAGGCTCGCTCTAGTATGATATTTTCACAATGCAACAGTGTAGTGTATTCTTCAATGGTGGGCACAATGTTCTCCCGGTTAAAAGTGAAACAACTATATCCCGTGTTCCAGAACTGAACCAGGGCTCTGATTAAGGGCTCATCAGTCTTAACCTGGAGTAAAAGTGTAATGTCACCGTACTGTTGGCTGAACTTATGCTTTCGATCATTCTTCCAACTGTCCCAGATATCTCGAAGCTCTTGAACATTATTCTGTTTTATGCTGATATAGGCATAATTAACCAGCTCCGACACATAGCTTCCTTGAAGACTGTCTCCCTTTTCTTCTGGGTCTTCTCGGACCATAGTCATACCTCAGGGTTTTTAATCTCTTGCATTACAACACCTTTGTCCATTAATTCGAATTATTTTGTGTATAACAAATGTTTTTTAGGGATCAATAGCCTCTTGTAATGATGCAAATGCTAGAAAACAAACACAAAGGTAAAAATGTTAGTAAAATGAAAACATATAAATAAATATGAAATGACGAAAGAAAAATAAGAAGAGTAAGAAGGAACAAAAACATGGTTAGGGTAAAAATGTCCTAGGGTTTGAAATGTGGTTTTGGGGTAGGCTCTATTTCTCCATAGCTTCCTGGTTTAGGTTCCAAAAACGGTACCCGAGTTCTCCTTGTCGGTGCCCCCTTGGGCTTACCAGACCCTTAGTCCTAAACCCATCACATGCTTGTGTGGACTAAGTTAAACTTGAGAGGACACATTCCCTTATGCCCATACGGAGAATAAATTCACACGAAGGCATAAGGTATATGAATCTCGAAGGCTACTTGCTAGGCCCATGCGGTGAATAAATTCACACGAAGGCGTCGCTTTCACCCGCACTTAAAACGGGTTTGAAGCTCGGGTTTAGAGCCTTAAGTGAAAAAAACTTTGAAGGCTGAAATCATGAGAAAACGATTAGTACAACTATTTACTCGAAAATATAATCAAAAGTAAGTAAAAATGATCGAAATATTACCTAAAAATTTAAACTTACCCTTTTCGTTAAAAAGACAACTAGAAATTACCTTAGCCTGACTCACTTAACTGTGTCCCCAGTGGAGTCGCCAAGCTGTCGGAACGTCTTTCGGTTGGGCCCCAAAATTGGGCTTCGACTTAGGAAAAGATTGGGAGTCGCCACCGATCGTTTATTCTATTCAAAATGGGTTGATCGGGTACCCTAATTCTTACATGATCTGCATTTTACCAGTGATGTGTCGGATTCGGGAGTCGGTTACAGTCAAGGAAGGGATAGCACCCTTGAACTGCCCTTTCGGTACTGTGTAATTTCCAGTTGTCTTTAACTAAGAAAATTGTAGTTTAAATTAAAAGGTAAAAATAACGATCCAAATTACTTACCTTTGATTGTTTTAAAGGTGTATCCTCACAAAAGTTGAAAACGTGTTAGAGGGGACAAAACGAAAGTAAATAAAATAGAGAAAGAATAAGGAATTCAACATGATGATAATAAAGATAAAAAAAGAATAGAAATACAAGTAAAACATAAAATAAAAATAGTAATAAACTATATACAATCAATAAATAAAAGAGAAATAAAATGAACATCAAGGAAATAAAAAAAACAAATAAAAGAAAAAAGCGAAAAAATCATGTAAAAGAGAAAATCAAAGGAAAAGAATATATATATAAAAATAAAATAAAATACGCGCATATACAATATAATGTAAAAAAAATTATCAAATAAGAAATAACCAAGATGTATATAATAATAAACGCATGAAAATATTAAAAGTATATATTTACAACACGATAAAATATTGTAGAGATATAACTGCATAGATTAAAATAATATAATAATAATAATAATAAAGGAATAATAATAAAAAATATAGATAAATAAAAAAATACACCATTTTAATATAAAAAATAGTAATGAAACGTGAGAGGACCGAATTGAATGGAAAACCAAAGTGGGGATCAATTTTAGGAGAAATTAAGAATGATAATGGAACAATTAAAGCAATGGGGGACCATATTGGAAGAAAACCAAAAGAGGAGGCCGAATTTAAAAGATAATTGAGTTTAAAAATTGGATTTGGGGGTTACAATTGAAGTTTTCAAAACAATAGGGTCAAAAAGCGTAGTTTACCCTTTATACAAGCAAAAACGCGTGGATCCCATGCTCTTTGGGTCGGATCTATGGACTGGATCGGTTCAGTATATAACCCAATTTCCTCTTTTAATTTTTCATTTCTCTCTTCAAAAAAACGAAACCCCCTGCCCCTCTCTCAATTTGCTCTGCCTTGTTCTTCAAGGCGCTGGGTTCTTGAAGAAACCAGATTCCGACCGTCGCGTCGCCTCGCCGCCGCCGTTGATCGCGTCGGTCGCTGGTCATCGGCGGCAAACCGTAAAAAAAATTGTATTTTCCGAAAGCCCTCGACCCACTGATTTAAAAAATGGGTTTTGTTTCTGTAAAATGGCCTCAGGGAAGGCTAGATCTGAGATCAAAGTCTCGGTCCCTCCCCTAAAGTTCATCAAAACGTTTTTTCTTTGGGGTTTTCAAGCACAATTAAACGACGAAATAACACATGCAAGCCAAGATCGAGCCACAAAGAGGTAAAAAAATGCTACCTTTTCTTTATTTCCTTTTCGAAAGTTTTACAAAATCTTGATTTTCGGTTTCCTTGTTTGTGGTGTAATCTTCGGTAAAATCTTGTATCCCTCCCTCCCGTAGTGTTACAAATGGATCTATTTATACTAAAAAAACTAACTTTTTAGACTCCTATTTAAAATCTAATGCTGTTGTTGTTGTTGATGATGGTGTTAGCCTCGTGTGCTTTCCTTGCGTCGGAGAACTTGGACTGTTGGAGGTGAGAGTCATACGACCGTGAGATTCAGGCATGGGACGAGGCGTCGCTTGGGAGGCTAGGGTTCTGGAAACCCTAGCTTGCTGGAATGGTTTGCATGCAATCGGTCTTGGGCTGTTTCATTTTCGTGTAATGGGCCTGTAATATGTAACCCTGAATAAACAAACAAATATTATATTCTATAATATAGTTTGAAATAATAATAAAAACTATATCAATGGATGAAATTCAATGTCTTCAATAAGCACGACTGTCAAATTTGGAAATAATAAAAAAACATCGTGATAAACAAATATAAATACGGTTAACGCAACACATTCAAGAATATTGAATCAATTAGGCATTTTTAGGGTGTGGCAAAGCATGGGCAATCCATTGTTTCTTTTCTCATCGTTGAGTTACGTATTTCTGGATGCATGCACTTGTGTAGATTAGATGAGTATGGCGGCAAATACATCACCTGTTTTGGACTTGCTTCATGACATCTAATAGTTGAAGTATTCCTTGGGCACAGAAACAACTCCAGATATCAAAATTCAGTATTTTACACAAAATCGGATTAAGCCTACAACTATCAAGCAAACTCTATGGTAAAATGAGTGTTGCTCTCCTTAAAAATTTTAAGTTTGAGTAGTTATCTTTATAGGATGTGTGTAAATTATCAATAATTAAATTTCTTAAAATAAATATCAACTTATAATCACTTCCTCAAGTATTAAAAAGAATTGGATTAGACCTAATGTCAACAAAAAGAAAGGAAAAGTGCAAAATCCTGGGATTTTATTTATCCTATTACGGCACCCAATTTTTTATTTTGGAGAATACGACAAATGCTACAGTGGAGCTAGAACTTGTCCAAAAAAAATATTAATTTAGGTGACGAGTTCTAATAAAATATAATTTTTTATTAAATTTTATCACATCGAGATAAAAAAATTTAAATAAAAATATTTTTTTATTGAAACTCGTCATCTGAACGTGACGAGTTCATGCACTATAAAAATGTTGCAGATCCCAAAATAAGAGTGTCTATGCCCTATTTTGTATTTTTTTGGGCTGCCCTATTGAGCCTAAAAAACCAAATCCTGGAGACCAAATAACTAAAAGACCCAAAAGCCTTAAACCACTTCCTTTTGATGTGGTAAAATCTAAGCCCATTTGGTTTAATTATTTAATATTAGATAACTGTTGCAACAGTGTCTACTTTAGTTTAGAATGAATTTTCATTATTTGAAAACCTAATCATCATCACCTACGCCATGTCATGACCCAGTGAACAAACAAATTAATTATATAATCAGCAAATACCATTTCTTTCCAACTTCGTAATAGCTAAGGTTTACCAAATTTAAAAAATGGAAAGATGATTATATTAATATACTAATGAAAAAGGAATCTCAGTTACAGCCTGCACGCACCAATTTGCCATTTTTTGCTACATTATTTTCTTAGAAAGGGTATATATATCATATTGAATTGGTCATTAAAATAGAATTTTAAAACATTTGACTAATACATAGAATTGTTAGGCAAATGGCTGTTCGCATGCATTTTCCCTAACCCACCCGTACAATCTTAAAATAACATCAAACTGGTCTGTATGAGGATAAAGATAGAGCTGGGTATACATGCTAAGGCCTGCGGGACCCGTTTAACCCGCGATGTACGGGCCGGTCTCAAACGACATTTAATTGCGGGGTATAAACCCGCGGGTTTAATGGGTATAACCGCGGGCTACCCGCGAAACCCGTTAAAACCCGCTTAATTTAAAATTCATAAAATTTTGGATAAAATAAACTTAAAAAATTTTATAGAAAAAATATAAATTACCTATAAATATGATGTTACTTATAACTATTGTAGTTCTTAAATTTATTAGGGCGTTAGTCATAATTTTACTGATGCTTAATATTTTTTCATTTAAATATATCATTATCATTTGGTATTTAAAGATTTATTTTATTTAATTTTAACCTTTATTTTTTTTTCATGAAGTATGTTATCTATTTTGTTCTTTAATTATAAAAAGTCACGTGATATTCTAATAATATATCACATGACACGTAATATTTGGGTTAAAAATAAGAAAGAAAAGTAAAAGAAAAAATTGAAACATACTTTTTAACTTTTAAAGACTTTTACAAAATAAAATATATTTTAACAAATTAATGACTTATATTTTATCAATTTTAGTAACTGTATCTTTCAAATTTACTCTTATACTGTAAGTATTTAATATTTTCATATTATTTTCTTTCTCTAAAGTATCCTAAAATACAATTATTAGGACTACTTGACAAATTTCTTGTTAGATTTGTATAATGTTTGACTTTGTTGAATTTTTATATTTAAATTTATGCTTTCAGAATTCATACACTTCTGTGTCTTCATATTATAGCCTTGAATAATCGTGTTTTATAAAGTGTAATGTGGTTATTGTTTTATTGTTTTTCAATTTGGTGATATAAGTGAATATTTTTTTAATTTGAGTTTAAGTAATTATATCATTATATATATATATGTATTAAACTATTAATGATTAAAAATTTTAAAAAATATTATTTTATAATCATTTCCGGCTATTTAAAATATTTAAAATAAAAATTAAATATTATTTATTATTTTGACGGTGTAACTGAAAAGTAGATGAGACTTTCGGTTATTTTGGCCTTTCGATTATTTTGTGATTTAAAATATAATGTAATCAGTTTTTTAAAATAAAGTAGAAACAATTTTTTTTTCAAACTTTCTTTTTTCTCTATTAAAGATTCTAATATTGATTCTTATAATTTAAGTAATTGATAATTGTTGTTGTTGTACACACGGTGATGATTAGTGTAGTATTGAATATGTAATTATCGGGTGTATATCCATCCGTCCCATACCGTGAAAAATATAAGTTTGAGTGGTGTTATGTGTAACTGAAAAGTAGATGAGACTTTCGGTTATTTTGGCCTTTCGATTATTTTGTGATTTAAAAAATATAATGTAATCAGTTTTTTAAAATCTAACGTAGCAAACAATTTTTTTCTCAAGACTCTTTCTTTTCTCTATTAAAAGAAAACAATAACACTATCTATTTTAGGATTCTGATTCTTTGATCAACAATAAAATAAGTCTTGATATCATCACAATGCGAATTGATGATTATACATTATTGGGATTGGATAACATTTATTATTTATTGCTTTTGGGATATTCAACTATTATAATAGAATCGTCAAGTAAGAGTTCATTTCTTTTATTGTAATTCTTAATAATTATGTCATGAGTTTGATTTGGTTGATTTACTTACCCTATCAAGATCCTTATGTGTTAATTGCTTCCGCATGCAAGATTAATTGATTTTTAACATTTAGTATCATAGCCAAATTTGATTGGAATTAAATAACCAGTTTAGGTTTCATAAGAAATTTGAGTATTTTTCTTATTAAAGGTTTTATAAGAAATTTGTGAATTTTCTTATTGAAGTTGCAAATTGAAAATTGATTATGATATTGATGTTAGATTGGTTGTTAATTGATAATGAAAAATGATATGATCTTGGTTTGATGGTAAATGACGTTGTTGTGGCAAGTAAAGTTAATAACATTGTCGTGGTTAGTGAGGTTGTCGAGGGAAGTAGAGTTAATTACATTGCCGTGGCAAGTGTAGGATCACATCAAACAATTTTGGATCATGATTTAAATCTTTAATGTTTTAATGAGTGTGTTAGTCACCAAAGGAGCCCACTCGAAATTCATTAAATGATTTATATTATGTTTATACATGTTTATTTGATGTAGCATCATAAATGACAATTAAGAATAATAAACATTTATAGTTATTAACATGTAGTTATACGATTACTAAAGGTAGATCTTACTCATGGTTAATAACAATTGAAGTAGGTTATGAACTTTATTTAATTAATATATAAGTTACATCCAAAGATGACTTGTATGTTAAAGTAAACTTAATGATTGAACTTATATATGTTATAAGAATTATGAATGTTTGATGATTGTTGGTTATGTTTAGATTTAGCTCAAAGGTGAATTTAAATGCAATATTTTGGTATATGTTATATTCTGAATTATGGTTTAAATTCAAAGCAATTAATATGTAATATGTAAATGTTTGTAGTGGTCTCTACTATGCTAAATATGACTGCCAATGGTATCAAGTTTAATGGGCAGAACTGTGATGACTGCATCAAATATGTCAAGCTAAATGATGACATTTTGGGACTCAATTTAGCTCTAGTTATGGATGAGCCTACTAAACCGACTGATACTTGTCTGAAGGAAGACAAGAAACTGTGGGAGAACTGGGAGAGATTGAATAAGCTTATGATAAGTTTTCTTAAGCTTAGCATATCGCCTAATATTAAGCCTTCCCAGCATAAGACTGAGAATGTGAGGAAATTTGTGACTTAAATTAAGAAGTGTATTATGACAAACATTGTGGATAAGTATGTTGTTGCTACTCTTATTGATGATTTATCTAATAGATAGTGCACAATAGCTCAGTCAATGGAAGAACACATTACTCACATGGTGAATACCTATAACCAACTTAAAAATTTGGATATGGATCTTGATGAGAGGGTATTAGTTGAGTTCATGCTGAAATCATGTAAGGGTGATGATTTCAAGCAATTTCAGAGAACATACAACCAACTTAAGAAAAAATATTCTCTTTCATGTACTAAGGTCATGCTCTTGCAAGAGGAGGCAAGGAAAAGGGAAGACCTTAAGGTTAAACTTCCCCAAGCCAACTTTGTCTATTGTGGTAATTCAAACGATAGTTCTAGTGGTGGCAAAGCTCCAAGTAAGAAATGGAACAACTCGGGAAAATAACCATTTAAGGTGCAACCTGGTAAAGGGCAATGAGGGGTTGAAAAGATATTGAAATTGTTTCTTTTACAATAAACCTGAGCACAAGAATGCTGATTTCCCAAATAGGAAAACATGGTTTAAAAAGAGAGGTTTACATTTTGTTTCTGTACGCTTTGAATCAAATCTGATTGAGGTACCTTCTAATACTTGGTGGCTTTATACTGGTGAAACCACTCATGTTTCTAATGTTATGCAAGGTTACCTAAATATCCACAGAATGCTAGAAAGTGAAAGCTTTCTATTTATGGGAAACATGATGAAGGCTAGAATTGAAAGTGTAGGGACATATAGAATTGCGCTACATATAGGCTATTGCCTTGATCTAGAGAAGTGTCTATATGTTCCAAATTGCTCTAGAAATCTTATTTCTGTTTCTAAGTTGAATGTTTTAGGATTAGACATGGTTGTTTTTCATTGTATCGTGGAACAAACCTTTGTGGTACTGGTTTATTATCGGATACTTTGTATTGTTTCAATATAAAGTCTACTTTTGTTAATTCCATGTTTAATATTGATGTTGAATGTGATGTTGGTATGAAAGGAATGCACTAAATGAATCTTGCTGACTTGTGGCATAAAAGACCGGTCATATATCCAAAGAAATAATTTGAGGCTAATTAAGTGGAGTTTTGTTTCAATTGGATTTACCGTTTGGAATGATACTTGTGTAGATGCATTAGGTAAGCAACAAAAAATGTATCAAAACAGGCTGCCACAAGGAGTAGTGGATTACTTGATTTAATACACACATATTTTGTGGTCCTTTCATGTAGCATATTGTTTCAATATAAAGTCTACTTTTGTTAATTCCATGTTTAATATTGATGTTGAATGTGATGTTGGTATGAAAAGGAATGCACTAAATGAATCTTCTGCTGACTTGTGGCATAAAAGACCGGTCATATATCCAAAGAAATAATTTTGAGGCTAATTAAAAGTGGAGTTTTGTTTCAATTGGATTTTACCGTTTGGAATGATACTTGTGTAGATTGCATTAAGGGTAAGCAAACAAAAAATGTATCAAAACAGGCTGCCACAAGGAGTAGTGGATTACTTGATTTAATACACACATATATTTGTGGTCCTTTCAATGTAGCATATTGGGGCGGTGAGAGGTATTTTATCACATTCATTGATGATTACTCTATGTACTGTTACCTATACTTACTGTATGAAAGAACTCAATCAGTTGATATCCTTGAGACTTCATTACGGAGGTTGAGAGGTAATTAAATAGAAATGTTAAGGTAATACATTCTGATAGAGGTGGTGAATATTATCGAAAGACATCGAAACTTGGACAAATTAAAGTCCATTTAAGAAGCTCTTTGAGCCTAAGGGCGTTTGTGCAGTATACAATGCCCAGATCGCCACATCAAAATGGTGTAGTGGAAAGGCGTAATCGTACATTGATGGAAATGGTGAGAAACATGATGAATGATAGTTATATCCTTGTTTCATTGTGGATATATGCATTGAAGACTGTTGCATACATATTGAATAGGGTGTATAGTAAACCAATTCCTAAGACACCTTATGAATTGTGGACATCTAGGAAGCCTAGTTTAAGACATCTTCACGTGTGGGGCTACCTAGTCGAAGTGAGGATATATAATTCACATGAAAATGAGTTGGATTCCAGAACCATTAGTGGTTATTTCATTGGATATCTGGAGACATCAAAAGGGTATAGTTTTTATCATCATAACCATGGTACAAGAATTGTAGAGTCTAGGAATGCTCACTTCATTGAAAATGACAAAGTCCATTAGAGTATGAGAGCACATAATGTAGAGATAAGAAAGTTATTGATGGATCAAAACCCATCAAGTGATCCATCTCAAGTTGATGTTCCTATTATTGTAGCATGACCACAAGGTATAAATATGGAACAACAACAAATGGATGCTCCAAATCCAATTATAGATGCCATTGTTCAAGAAGATGAGGAAAATACTCAAGTTAATGATCAAGCGCAACCTCAAGAAGAAATAACATTAAGGAGGTTTACTAGAGAGAAAAGATCGGATATTGCAAATGAGTATATAGTTTATGCACTTGAGCATGAAATGACTTGAGCATTGATAATGACCCAGTCTCTTTTGATCAAACCATGAACGGTGAAAATTCTAACAAGTAGTTGATGACCATGAAGGAAGAGTTAAAATCTATGGATGATAACAATGTTTGGGAAATGATAGAATTGCCAAGGATTCTAAAAGAGTCAACTGTAAGTGGGTCTTTAAGGCCAAACGAGACTCTAAGGGAAATGTCGAGAGGTACAAAGCCGGACTTGTTGCCAAATGTTACATTGAGAAAGATGGCATTGACTATAAATATATTTTCTCTTCAATTTCTAGAAATGGCTCTTTAAGGATTGTAATAGCTTTGGTGGCTCATATTGATCTTGAACTTTATCAAATGGATGTTAAAACAACCTTTCTCAATGGAGATTTGGAAGAAGAGGTATATATGGATCAACATCAAGGTTTTGATATCACAAGTGAAATAAATATGGTATATACGTTGAAAAAATCAATATATATGGATTAAAACAAGCTTCCCGACAATGGTACTTGATGTTTAATGATATTGTATTATCATATGGCTTTGTAGAAATAATTGTTGATCTATGTATCTATGTGAAGGTTGTGGGAAGCAAGTTTATAATCCTTGTGTTGTATGTAGATGATATTCTTCTTGCCGCTAGTGATCGTGGGTTATTGCATGATGTTAAGGGCTACCTTTATAGAAACTTTGAGATGAATGATATGGGTGAAGCTTCCTATGTGATCGGAATATAAATATTTCAGGATAGATTACAAGGAATTTTGGGATTATCTCAAAAGACTTACATTAACAAAGTTCTAGAAAGATTTAAGATGGAATCATGTACACCTAGTCCAGTTCCCATTCAGAAAGGAGACAATTTCAGTATGTCCCAATGTCCCAAGAATAACATGGAGCACAAAGAAATGGATAATATCCCTTATTCTTATTTAGTAGGGAGTTTGATGTATGCTCAGACCTATACTAGGCTATATATAAACTTTGTGATCGTTGTGTTGGGTTGTTATCAATCAAATTCTGGACTAGTTCATTGAAGAGTTGCAAAGAAAGTTTTAAGGTACTTGCAAGGAACTAAGGATCACATGCTCACATATAGAAGAACTAGTAACCTTGAGGTTGTTGGTTACTCAGACTCGGACTATGTCGTATGTTCGGATACCCTAAAGTCCACATTCGACTATGTGTTCCTTCTATCTAGTGGAGCTATCTCATGGAAGAGTGGTAAGCAATATGACATTGTTACTTGCACTATGGAGGTTGAATTTGTAGCATGCTTTAAACCTACAGTTCAATCGTTATGGTTGCATAATTTTGTTGATGGTTTAGGCATCATTGGTACTATTGTTAAAACCAATGAGGATTTATTGTGATAATGCGACAACTATATTCTTCTCTAAGAACGATAGATACTCAAGAGTGCCAAACATATGGATTTAACGTATCTATTTGTCAAAGAAGAAGTGTAAAATCAAAGAGTTCAAATAGTGCACATTGACACCAATAATTTGAATGCAAATCCGTTGACTAAAGGACTAGTTCCTAAGACATTTATTGGCCATGTTAGTGAAATGGGAGTATCGAAGTCCTTGTATAGCGGATGATTAGTCATACATGTATGAATATATGTCTTGCACATTTATGTTTGTTTGATACTCTAGATATCGATGTTTGATTGGATTTTGCTTATCTATGAATCATATTTTAGTTATGCATATTTTGTTATGATTATAGATGTTGGATCTTATTTTAAGACATTGTCGAATAAGATATTTTCGGGTGTCTATCTTATTAAATTGTGTTTGTTTGAATTGGATTAACCTATAATACATTGATGGAATCAAATTGAAGATTATACAATATTGTGATTGAATAACATTTATTATTTCTTGTTTTTGGGATATTTAACTATCATAATGGAATCATCAAATAAGTTTTTATTTCTTTTACTGTAATTCTTAATAATTATGCCATGAGCTTGATTTGATTGATTTAATTACCTTATCAAGATTATTATATGTTAATTGCTTCCGCATGCAATATTAATTAATTTTAACAACCATAACCAGAAAGACTTACATTCAATGACCAAGAAAAAGTGCATGGTTTACAATTGAGAAGCAAGTTGGCAAGGCAATCCTAGATGCCATACCATTTTTCAAGCTTCTCATTAATGTTCTATTCCAGTACATCCAATCAAATTCAACTCTCAGCTATATTTTCAATTGAATCGCATTAATTATTCAGTATAAAAGGGGGTCATGCCCCGCCAACCTCTACTTCTACAATACCTTTTTATAAGTTTATTTTTCTTTATTAGATTCAGTCATTTTTATTCAAACCAGAAAAGTGTGACCAATTTGGATTTTATCCAAAATTAGGCCTCGTGGATAAAGAGAGAGAGAGAGAGCAACAACTATAGACTGGTTATTGAGCAGTTCTTTAAAGATGATGGTGAATTTATGGCACTACTTCCTTCGACGGTTGCAAATAAACAATTTTCAATACACTTATTATATGCTAACTTCGTCATCGCATCTCTTATCCTATTACCTTCTCCATACTTGTGGTTGATGCAATGCAAGTAAACAAATTAGGGTTGATACTTTAATACGATAACATGGATAAATACAGCAACAATTTAGTGAATACGCCATAAAATATTTAACCACAATTCTATAATTAATACAACTCGTTTTAAATATTATTACATCATTAATATGACATAGTATTTAATAGATCGTACACTAGTTTTCTCGTACAATGCATGTAATAATTGTACGTATAATTTTTTTTATATAAAAGTTACTAGTTTTATTGAAAATAGAAAAAATAAAAACACATGTAATTGTATTAATAGATGAACTATAAAAAGATATCAAATTATTAAAGCACTAGTGACAAATCACAAATCAGAATCTAACGACATTAGAAAATTATTCACAAACGCAAATTGAGTATCCAAATCTAATTTGAGGGTCTAAACCATGGATGATTTGTAACACCCCAACCCATATCCGACCCGGATACAAATCTGAAATAGAACATTTGAACTCTTTTTAAGAAAATATGATAATATATTGTTGAATCATGTTTGTTATAACCAATTTAAGAAAATATACGTTTTTATGAAGATTAAAATATGGTATAAACAGTGAACAATACCGTGAACAGTGAAAATTTTTGAATATCAATTGTGTATCGATGCACTGCTACAATAATGCTACAGTAACTTCGGCAAAATACATATAAATTCATAAAAAATCCGAGTTTTCATTCGTATAAAAATTCCATTTACATATACACATTTAAAACATTGCAAAACTCTATCATATGATTTTACAAACCGATTAGAATATATCGGATTTAAACGTACTTACATGCCAACACTATCCTTATTACAAATACACACTATCATTCTTTTCTGATCTGATCTTTGGAAAGGAGATCTGACCTGTCTTGCATAACTTTTATCAATCTTCCTATTCTCAGAACTTATGTGTAAAACAATCACACGTTAAGTCGTTGACTTAATGAGGCATGAAAACATATGATTACTCTACTCATATTAATGCATAAACAATTAATACTATCATATATAAAAGCATATATCATTTACAACTTATCAGTACTCATATTATTATCACTAATTCCTTTATATCATGTAAGCATATATTGAACCTTTCTATACTCACCATCGGGTATCCATATCATTTTACAACAGAACACACATAGTATCATATCAAGTTATTTATTATCTTTAAGGTATGTGAGTACATTGAGGTTGTGAACCACTATGATGTCATCACATCTCGTATAAGTGTCCCGAAAGACCTATCCAGAGGTCATAAAGAACCTCGGCAACTGTCCTAGGTCTCGAAGAACCTAGGTAAACTGTCCATATGTTCCTTAGAACATAGGTATATTGTCCATATGTCACGAAAGACATAGGTAATTATGTCCATATGTTCCTTAGAACATATGTATACTGTCCATATGTCCCGAAAGACATAGGTAATTCTGTCCATATGTTCCGTAGAACATAGGTATACTATTCATATGTCCCGAAAGACATAGATAATTCTGTCCATATGTTCCGTAAAACATAGGTATACTGTCCATATGTCCCGAAAGACATAGGTAATTCTGTCCATATGTTCCGTAGAACATATGTATACTGTACATATGTCCCGAAAGACATAGGTAATTCTGTCCATATGTTCCGTAGAACATAGGTATGCTGTCCATATGTCTCGAAAGACATAGGTAATTCTGTCCATATGTTCCGTAGAACATAGGTATACTATCCATATGTCCCGAAAGACATAGGTAATTTTGTCCATATGTTCCGTAGAACATAGGTATACTGTCCATATATCCTAAAAGACATAGGTAATTCTGTCCATATGTTCCGTAGAACATAGGTATACTATCCATATATCCTAAAAGACATAGGTAATTCAGTCCATATGTTCCGTAGAACATAGGTAATTCTTTGACTCTTGGCATGCCAACTATACCACTAGCTCTCATATTACATAACATGGGCATTATCATTTATAACATTTCAGATCACTTGTTATTTATCTTCTGACACTTACCACATGTATGTGTAAGCATATATTTCATATTACATGTAATCACATAAATTATTTCATATGGCTTATATCATTTCTCATTTGTTCATGTACATATGTCATTTCTTATTCACATATGTTCATATATATACATCACATAGCACGTACAATGACATCTAAACTTATACATGTACTCATATATATACTTTCATATAGTCCATATATCATTGCCATATAACTTCTCTCACAATTTTACATAATCACTTATATAACATTAAATATATATTATTTTCATGTATTTACTTTCACATAACTCATCACATAGGCATGTATTCTCATATTTTATTCTCATATATTCACATATGCATATCATTTCATTATTTTTATTATTATTCTTATCACATAGCTTATTTTATTTCTAATGTTCTCATGTAAGCACATTTATCATGTCTTATTTACTTATATTCACATATTCACATAACTTATTCATATCATCTCTCTTTTAATCCCATATTTCTTCTTTTCTGTCACATATCATATGTGCATATAATCACGTAGTTTACTTTCATGTAATTCATGTCACTTATGTTCACATAGCTTGTATCACTTTGCTTGGTTTCACATAAACATATATATAAATCACATAGCACCTATAAGCTCATATATTTCATACTTCTTTCACGTAGCTCACTATCATATTTTCATATCATATATCTTATAATATATTCTTATATCATCTCTTGTTTCCTTTCTACCTATTCACAATCACACTATCATATACTCATAAAAATCATATCACACCTACAATAACATAAGTACAATTTAAATTGCACTCACCTTAGCCTTGCTTTGATTTAATTCTAATTCTTTGATTGTTCCGGAACTTGTTTAGGCTCAAAATCTACATAAACATAATTTCCGAGACAATTATCAAAAGCCTAAACCTTATAACTTGGTATTAATAATTTAGGCTAATTTAATGAACCAAATTCCATTTTTCCTTTAGGCACAAAATAGCTTCAAAATTTCCATGCATCGATGCCTACTTGTGTGCATCGATACACACTGAATAATTTCTAGAAATTTACCCTTGATGCATCGGTACATGTTGAATGTGTACCGATGCACACTAGTCCATAATTCCCATTTATGCATGTAAATTACTTCCATCTAATTTAATTGTGCCATATTTTAACCCCTTTCATATCCTTAACTCACATACACATGCTTAAACTCATTTATATCCATTTATCTCATCTTTAATCTCAAAATTTCATCTTTCCCATGAAAATCAATAATCATACCAAATTTTCAAGATACTCTAAATCCAATTCTATCACTTCATATCTCTTAATTAAGTTGATGACAAGTCAAATTTAGTTTCAAATTCAACTTATCAACTCTTTTCCAAGAATTCACTTAAAACCACATTTTCTTTAATATTTCATAACTTCTTCATCTTTTGATTTTAAGACAACTTAAGCTTTCCTTAAGATTAGTTATCATCTAATGATCAAAACCCAACCATAAAATCAACAAATAATTAACTAACAAAGGAACTCACATTTGCCTTGGAGCCTCACGTTGGAGAAAAGAAGAAGATGAAGAAGATAAGTTTAGAAACTTATCTCTTCAAACATTGCATCACATGGTATTATAATACCCACTCATTATTATTTAATTATTTTTCTTGTTAAATGACTCATTTGCCCTTTGACTCATTTAATATTTACTAACAATATTCAGGAAATATCTCTACATAAATCATTGAATTATTCAACTATTATACTTTTATCCCCAATTTCTGAAATTTTACAATTTAGTCACTAACCCGTAGTTTGGGATGTTACATGATTAGCATGATAATAAATAATTAAATATCATCTTAATTAGTCATGGAGATGTTAAATCCAACCATGAGAAAAATGTTAAACGGAAATAATAGTCAAACGATAAAAAACGTGTCATAAAAGTAAAGTTATTAAAAATTTAATATAAAAAAGATAATACATAGTAAAATAAAGAAAAACAATGCATGTCGACGGTTGACAACTAACACTAAAGTTGATATCACCGTCGATAAAAGAAAGAAGAAAAATTAATAACGAGGGTAAGAGAGAGAGAGAGAAAGAGAGAGAAAATTAGGGCCGAAACCCTTATGATTGTATATGTATACTTAAAAACATAATTTTTACATAAGAAATGAAAGGAAAAAACTAACATAAAAGTGAAGTGACAATTAATATTGGATAATGGAAATTATTGGAGTAATGCCTTTTATTAATATTAACATATAAAACATTATAATGACAAACATTTGATCTAACAAATATAATACAAAGCTTAACAGCTGTGCCCAGTCCTGTATTAGCAATAGTTTTGCCATCATGAATGGCACATCTTAAGATAAAGGAATGATCACATCTAATTGAATATAATAAAATATAGTTTACAAATAAAGGATTAATTTCAATTTTGATTGATATCGTCGTATGTATATTATATAAAAAAATATAAAATTAAATATATTTAATTGTTCAATACCTTTTATATAATTAATTACAAACCAAACAAATACTATATATGTGTGTTTTAAGATTATATAATTTTCAGGGAAAATATCAAATATATGACATTCAAATCATCACAAAACTTGATCAGGAATGGAAGAAACAATAGTTCTGACGACAAATCTCGGAACTAATCAGAGAAGAAACAAACAGAAACCAAAGTAGAAAATCTGTGATTAATTATGTTACAGTAATCAAGCATACAAGAAATTGAAGCTCATGGGTTGTGCTTCTGGGTATAGATATAGTCGACATGAGCCGCAAGAGTTCTTCTCATCAAACACTCGTCTTCTGCGATTCCTTCACAGCTATCTCCAACTTCAACAGCTTCCTCCGTTTCAACAGTAACCTATCAAAATCAAAAGCATCAAATATAACTTGAAGAGATGATAACTCGATGAAGAGAAATGAAAGTAATTACTTGAGGTTGTGCTTTTGCAGGGGAGAAAGCTGGGCCACTGCGAGCTGCAAAGGATACAGTGGAGACGAGGAGGAGGGTTAGGACAAAAAGGGTGGAAAGTTTAGCCATCTCTGCATACACTAGTTTTTAACAAAGCAAAGCAAAAAGAAGCTAATGTGATGAAGGGATTTTACGAAGAAGACAGCGTTGGTGGTGGCTCAATATATAGACAAAAGGCTCAAAGAGAGAGCGTGTGAATTGTAAGGAATCCAAGACTATGAAATAAAGAATGCAAAGACGGGGAGATGTTTCTTTTTTTCTAATTAAAGTGGAAGGTGGAATTTTAGGGGCAAAACAGGAAAACCAACAGGCAAATTAAAATATGTTTTCAAATGTTTATGTAGAACTTGCCTATGTTGAAGGGAAGATGTGCAATAAAGACCTCCACAACTAAGATCCGGTATTGTAAGAACAAAAATATCCATTTTAATATTGGGTAAATTATGCCGATAGTCCCTTTTGTTATGAGTCTGACCGACTTTGGTCATCGAAAAAAAATTAAGGAAAAATGTTACCTTAAATTATTAGTTCATTCGGTTTAAGTCCCTATGCTATTAAGTTTGTTTAACCCCATTTTATTTTAAGTCCCTTTTGTTGAAGTCACTAACATAGTTAAGGGACTAAAACCGAACGAACCGATAATGTTAGGGACTGAAATCGGATGGATCGATAACGTCAGGGACTTAAATCGGACGGACCGATAGTGTTAGTGACCATTTCCCCTTACTTTTTCGGTGACCAAAGTTGGTCAGACCGAAAACATAGGGACTATCGGCATAATTTACCCTTTATGGTGATATCTATCATATTTTTAATATAATGCTTTTTTATTTTCTTTTAGTTTTGTATGTTTATTTAATGTTTCCTTCATTTTCATCCTTATATGTGTTTGTATATTTATGATTTGGTCATTTTATTTCAGTTTATTTATGTTTAGGTAGTGTAGATTTCTTATTTATACATTTTAGTACTTCATTTCTATTTTAGGTTGTTCAATGTTTTGTTTTCACTTTAGATTTAGGATTTGCCTCTTGTTTGATTTTAGTCCATGTTCCAGGTTTACTTTTAATGTTTTATTACGCTATTAGCGTTTATTGTTTTTGTTTCGGTTTGGTTTGGTCCTGGGACAATGTTTAGTAATTTTTTACCTTTAACCTGTGTACTTTCATTTATTCATTATAATCCTATTACATATATATATATATATATATATTATATATATATATATATATATATGGATAGGATCCTCTTACACAATGTAAAAATCTTTTAGTTTTGCATAGATTTAAGACAGTTGGATGAGTGAAAATAATTGTTGAAATTAAAAGTAAGAAATGTAAAGATATTTACTAAAAAAACAAGGAGTGAATCCCATCTATCTATTTTCACTCATATAACGGTCCTAAATCTATGTAAAACTAAAGAGTTTTACATTGTGTAAGTGAGTCCTAACCCATATATATATTGTTTAGCTATTTTTTTAAGGCATTATTTTTTTTGGCAGATTAATCTATGGAATGCCTCCAAATAACGGGAGTGTCAATTCGAGGATTATTCAAGTGAGATTTTTCTCTTTCCATATTTTTTAGTAAAAAAATTATTTTCATAAAAATCAAGTTATATCTATTTTCTGGGGGAATATCTCGAACAAAGATGGACCTATGACGAAACCTCTAAAATATCTAGATTTGATTCTTTAAGATATACGATTGAAGGAACATCCCAATCAATTTCAACTTAGTTAATGTAAATAACTTTGTTTATAGTTGTCTAATTAAATTTGTATATTATTTTCATTTCATTCATTATTTTATTGCATTCATTACTCATTCTATTATTTTTCTCATTTTACAAAATCAAAGGCAATGTTGTTTTATATAAAGAGTTAATGGAATTTTATCCAACATCACTTGATGACAACTTTCGTTAATTTTTTTTTTTTGAAATAAAGGGACATCATTTTTTAAATAAAATCAAGAGAATTAAATGGTTTCTTGTCACACCTCAATTTTCAATATTAATTTATTGTATTTAATTAAAGGACTAGAATGAGACTTTCTGAAAATTCCTTGGATAATTTTGGAAGTTTGGGGACTAGCCCATTAATTTACTCATAACCCACCTGACACCAAAAAAATAAAATAATGGGTGGCTGGGCAGTTTTGAACCCCTGACCCCAAGAATGGTTAACCATGCCCTACCAATCGGGCTAAGTCACTATTTCTAATGGGAATTGATAAAATATGATTTTATTAATTTATTTTTGGATGTTAACCCATTTCAAACCCCCAACGTAAACCAAACCCCAAAAATTAAACTTATAGCCTACCCGATTTTAAGGCATTTCCGTCATCCATCTCCTCAGCCTCCTCCGATCGATGGTGGAGTACACCGCCGTTGCCATCTTGACCGTCGTTCATCCTGGTCAAAAGCCCTATATCGATTTCTCAAAATCCACCGCCAATCACCGTGAAAAATCCCTGGGAAGCTTCATCGAAACCCAAAAACCCTAGACTGTCCCCTCTCCGATTCCGGCTGCTACAGCGACCATAAGTCACATCATCGCCACCAATCGACTCATCGTCCCACAAGGAGCAAAACCCATCGTCATCGTTCCGCTTGGGCCCGCTATTAGTCGTAGAGGTCAACTCAAAGATTTTTCGGAAAGCTTCAACTAGCGCCTATATTTTTCATATTTTCGCGTCGATTCTGGTGTTAGTTCGCCTCACTGCCACCATAGTTGAGATCCTCGTGCCCTTCCGATCAAGACCCAATCGGTGGATTACTCCCTCATCATTGTTTTGTCGTCTGACGTAGGGTAAGCATTTTTTAATCTTATTCATTTATTTTAATTGAGTTTGGCTTGATTGTGGTTTGCTTTTTGAGCTGATTTGGGTTTGTTTTGGCGTGATAATGTTTTAGGAGTGTTCATCTATCCGTCACGACGCCTATCACCACCGCACGCATCGTCGCACTGACAATACGCGTAGGGCCCTTCCACGTTCCAGGAAACCTTCCAGAACTAGTCCAGTCGGTCTGGACCGACCCGAACCAGTCAACCCAATCTGAACTGGGTCTGTTTGACTCTACCGTTGACTTTGACCTGACCCATTGACTTTGACGAGTTTACCATTGATCGTTGACTTTGACTTTGACCAAAAAGTTAAATTTTTTAAAAAGACATATTTTATATTTTTCGACGTCCTGAGTCTGAATATGAAGTATGTTCTCTAAATTCGTACTCGGTAAACCTTTTTTCAGTGTTTTACTTCATATTCAATTTGGTTTTTCGATTGAGTTCAGTTTCTGACGTAAATTCGTTTGCTATGTATTGAGACATTATGGGATGTGGAATTAAAGTTCGGGAGCGATCGAATGAAGTTTAAATGGTTGATCGATATGGCTCATAAATCGAGGTAATATTCTACTACCTTTTGTATGCTTTATGGCACACATTGATAATTGGTAAATGCATGGATGAGTTCGATTAATCTTATGGATACCGTTAATTGAGGTAAACCCGATATGATTACGATAAGAGGGTAGTAAACTGTATAAGAATCGAATGACTCAGGCAAGGAATTAGAAGTTATATAATAAATAAATTCAAGTTCAATGATTAATCAGTAAATCAACTGAATTCAAGATCCTTAAACTTTGATTATTTTCGTTAAAGGTTAAATGTCATATATACATGTATAAGAAATTACGATAATACCCTCAAAGTGTAAAAAGAACCATGGATGACTATGATAATGGAGGCAACTGGGAACTCATATTTTGATCCACTTGAACCTTGGAATCACCGATTAAATTCTGGATCTATTTCAAATGCCCCTGAAGTATAAAATGACCCAAAGTACATCCAAGCCCTGAATGACTAAATACCCTCAAGCTCCTAAATGAATAAATCAACCTCAAATACCAAATGACCTAGAATTTGTATTTCCTAAGCAAATATATGGAGACTAAATTACCTAAGGTACTTTACACGTTTGAATTTTTCGAAATGATTATATTATATGACCAATTTGAACTGAATGGAAGTACTGTATGTATCCGAATTGTGGAAACGACCGAATTACTTTGGAACTCCGAAGTGATCGAGATAGACTTAACTACTAAATGGCCTAAGTATCCTCAAAGACCTAGAATTAAGTGAAGGACTTAGATAAGTCTAGAAACGTTGATGAACTTATATGTTGTACCGTCCATAAGGGTTTTGAACCATAAATCAAGCACATCAACTTTTCTTGATATTATTGCAATACAAAAATAAAATAAATACCATTGGAATGTTTGTTCGCATTCCTAATATCCATTCAATGATGATTCTGATGATGATCAATTCAACAAGGTTTGTCAGTATTAAAGTGATGAATACCTTTGAAGTGCATCGATTTGACCAGTTGAAATGTATCACAGTGCTGGGATTTGTTCCGTTTTAGTTAACATGATATCCTGATAAATTAACACGAATCTTAAATACCATTGAATCATCGTTTCACCCTCATTAGATCAAGTTACTAATAATTCTCCAAGAACCAAATGTCCAAAATGCCCTTGATTTTTTAATAATGGAATCATTCTCGTCATATTTGAAATTTTAAGTAACTCTGATACAAAAGATTCTGACTACCTTCTTGATTGCTTAGTGCCTCCGAAAAATATATAAATACTATATGATCTTGATGAATCACTTCCTGAATGATTGATGACTTTGTTAGCTATTAAACCCTTTTTTATAGGGATATTTATTCTAAAATCCTATTAAATTATAGAAGTTTCATGGTCCCCACTTGATAATTGCTAAGTACCTCCGGAAAATAACTAAATCCTCTAGTGTGTTCTCTATGTACTACATGACTGTTTTATTTGTTTTGAAATGTGTTTCACTGAAATTATGATTTACTGATTTACTGGATAATGAACCATGGCTACATGGTATGTGTTCTCTGATTACCGTTTTCACTGGAAAATATAATCATTCCTGATTCATGGATCATGGGATCTACTGGTTACTACTTGAACTGTTTTATTGGTACATTATCTGGGTAGGTTGAGTATGGAGGTTCAGCTCTGATCAAGTTGGTATTTTCTTACGGACTTAAGGTGATCCTTGGGTGGGCTCCGAGGCCCCGAGAAACTTTCTTGGATAGGCTCTTAGGCCCCAAGTCACTCCCTTAGGTAAATCATGGGACTACATATGGTGTATGAGTGGAATGCAGTTATGTGGTTTATTTCCTGTCACTCTTACAAGATTTTACTAAATCACAATCATGATACTATTATTTACTGTTAAATATGATTTCTACTGGATACTGTATGGGTAGGATTCTGGAGTATGGAGGTTCAACTCTAATCAAGTTCGTAATTCCTTATGGACCTAAGGAGACCGTTGGGTAGGCCCATAGGCCCCAAGGTATTCCCTTATGGTGGCTCCTTTGTTGTGTGCTTAGGGTAAGTCCTTATGGATGCAGTTCTGAAGAACTGTATATTGGTGTTCGACTAGAGGGTTTTATTATGGTTTTAAAAATATGTTTTAAATTGTTACTGTTTTAAGAAGATATGTACCTTTTCACTAATATTAGTTAAAACACACTAGACAACATATTCTGATCTCATGAACTTGGTCATCTGAATGTTTCTTCCGAAATGAAATCTTCATGTCTTTTATTAGAAGAGATATCAGTGGAACCACAACTCATGCTGAAAACATGTAGACGTCGAAATTTATAAGGAAATATTTATGCTTTTCCTATTATCTGCATGTCCTTCAGCATCACTTGGTAGTTCTCTATTATTGAGCTTCCCAAAGCTCACTCTTTTACTCACCATTTTTGGTTAAAAGAATCAAACCAGTGCAACTATCGACATCAGTAAAGAAGTTCCATCAACGTTGCTTGTGGAGTACGGTGCATGTGATTAGGGGGCATGTCGGTCACATTTGAATTGTATACTGAGTCTGAAACTTGTATTTTAATTTTAAATTGTTTTATGATTTTACACGTTTTAACAAAAAATTTAAATTTTCTGGATTTTTATTGTGGGTTGCTACAGTGGCCATAATATGACACCTCTATCAGATCAGGTCATCCGCATCGGTCTAAAGTGTTACGTTTCTAGAGTTAAAATATTTTACAAAAAAATCATTTTTTTTCAAATTTATTCACATAAATTAAAGGATCGTAACTTAAATTTAGACTTTGAATATGTAAAGTTTCACTGTCTAGAAAATGTATAATATAGAGGTACCAATTTTGGACGTTGTAAGGGTGCTTACCCTTTCACATGCATAATTGACTCCTAAATACTTAAAAATAAATTTATGATAATACACAAAACAATTTACGACTTGTAAATGATTTTTCAAAAATTTGTTAAAGAGATGTTTATAGGTATTCAACGTACCTAAACCAAAGACCGAATATGACTCCAAAAATTATTTTCAAAATAAAATCTCGATTTTTCCAAAATATTGACTCGTTCCAAGTTTTTGAAACGTTATGAAAATAATATTTATAAAAATATATAAATAATTTTAATAATAGAAAATAGAAAAATATACAATAAAATTAACTAAAATTATATTTTAGAATTTAATTTTTTAAAGAGACCTGTTTAAAATTTCAGTGGTAAAATTGATACACCTAATAGTTTAGTGTGTAATACGACATCATCTTAAGTATCAGAACAGCCACACTGTGGTATGCCACATCAGCAATCGTCAGTCATGTCATTGTCCCATTAGTGACTTAACGACGGAGTGGTACAATTGAATGTAAACTTAAAGTTCAGTGCTATTATTGTTAAAATTAAATGTTTAACGGTATAAACGAGTCAATGGACAACGTTCAGTGATATGTGACATAGTTTACCCTATCTTAAAATATTGAAATATAATAACACCTAAAAATCTACTTTACAATATTTAAAAAAAATGAATTCTCTATTAAATTTCAAATTAAAATTTACTTAGTCTTATTATAAAATAATTTTTACCACCACACTTTCCAACCACCACCTACAGCCAAGCACGACATTCATCGGCCATATGTCGTGACAAATCGGTACCAAAACATCCGTATTTTACTTCTTTTTCTTCTCATAGGATTCGTTTTCTATGAAACCCACTCAAAATCAACGAAAATCCATTTAAATGTTCAACACATTAATATTTCGATCTCTTTCAGTGACCGACCGACTAGGTTAATTTTGAGGTATATTGTTCTTCTTTCAAAATAATGTTTTTTATTGTTTTGATTTTTAAACAAACATTTAAAATCCCGTAAATCTAATAAAATATCAAAATATCTAAAAATGATAGATTTTTATGTTTAATTTCGTCGATTTTGAGTGGGTTTCATGAAAAACTAATCATATGAGAAGAATGAGGAGTCAAATGTAAATATTTGGTACTAATTTTGTTGCAAAATATGATCGGTGACGAGCAACGATTGGTTGCTGGTGGCGGTCAAAAAAATGCAGTGGTAAAAAGGAAAACTATTTAAAAATTCAATAACATAATCGATACACCCCTAAAGTTTAGTGTCTAAAATGATAACCTTTTAGGCATCAGAACAACGCACCAAAACAACGTCGTTTTGGTGTGGCATGCCATGTCAACAACTGTTAGCAATGTCATCGTCCCATTAGTGACTTAATGACATAATAGCATAATTGAATGTATAACTAAAGTTCAATGTTATAATTGACAAAATTGAAAGTTCAATGATATAAAGTAGTCAACAGATAAAGTTTAATGGTATCTGGTGTAGTTTACCATTTAAAATATTGTATAAATAGATTATTTTTACCAGTATTTTAAAGGCTTAAATTAAAAATTAACTTAAATTATGATATTTTTGCTTTAGGTATCTAAACTATTTTTTAGTCAAATTAGGTACTTAAACTATTATATATAATCACTTTAGGTAGCTCAACTATTTTTTTGTCAAAATAAGTCCCTAAACTATACCTTTTTTGCTTTAAGCTCCTAAAATATTTTTTTTGGTCATAACAAATACCTAATTTTATATGACGTGTCAACATCTTATTGGTCAAAAAATAATTTTCTAACTGAAAAATATTAGGACTTAAAATAATTAAATATAATAACTTAATTATTGTTTTTTAGTATAACCTGTGGTATCCGATCTATTGATCGACTAATCCGGATTGGGTATTACAAAGGCAAGGGCGACCCTCCAACCTAGTTTACTCCATGGGCAATTGCCAGAATTCAAACCCCTAGCATTACTTAAGAGATCTAGCGTCTCATCCCACTAGACCAATTAGTTGTTGGTAATAACTTGAGTATATAGTTTAACTAAGAAATAGTTTAAATACCTATAACAAAAAAGAAATATAATTTTAAGTATTTATTTTTACTTTAAGCCTATTTTAAATATATTGCCAAAAGACTAAAGAGTATGTGACCATGACATGTTACTTGTCCATTTATAAATCTAAAATTTTAACATGAGGTATTAATGAGATCATTTTTAATTAATGATTAAATAATCAATCAAAAGTCTATGTTATTCAAGTATATTAAAGTATTAAACTATCACATTATATATAAATTTTTTGATATATATATATATATATATATATATATATATATCCACACAATTAAACTAAGATCATCAATGACTATCAACTACTTTAGTCGTTACTGCAACAGTCGGAATAATTCTCTAAATAATTTCTCATAAACATTGATTTCCTATTTTCTATTTTCATTATTTTCCTGATTTTATCTAATATTTAGGAGGAGCTAATTTATCCAACAAATAATAATAATTAACAAGTGTTCATTCTTTCTAGATGGAAAAGTACCATTTGTAAGACTGGTGATTAATTCTAGCTGCTAAGATATCTACCAAAGGTTCTTTGCATTGGAAGACAACTGACTTATTTTCATTTATAATTTTACGTCACAACATAAATAAACATCTATTATTCTTTTAAGATTTATGAAATAATTAAATTAAGCTTTATAATTTTAATTTAGAATTTTACTTAACAAATAAATAACCATCTATTATTCTTTTAAGGTTTGTGAAATAATTAAATTATTTTTTATAATTTCTAAAAATTAATTTAGTGTCACCTAAGAAAGTATACGTAAGAAAATTTTAAATATTAAGTAAACTGGAAATACTTCTCTGAAGGAATTCTTGCTTCTACCGAACGTTTTAAGCAATACAATTAGAAATATATTTAGATTTGATGTAAATATAATCTTTTTCTTGAGATAATCTTAATCAAGTGCGGTTTTTCAATTGCTTAATTCATCTCATTTTATCTATAATTTGTAGATCGAAATTTATATAAAAAGTTATCGTTTTAATTTATTTAAGTTTAGAAATTTATTCCGTCTTTCTCTCTAAAGTATGAACGGTGCATGATGCTTTAAAACATGCATGAGTTTTGGAATCTAAGAAGATCGAGATGGATTCAAATTGTATTGAAGTCTTCGGTTCGTGAACTGTTTGCTCTACAATGTAATGTCATTGGGGACACAATCAAATTTATGTTGAACCAAGCTTGGGAGGTGAAGATCTGCCATATTTGGCGCAAACTTAACAACGTATTTGGTCGTTTTAAGTCTGGATAAAACTAGTTGGAGAAACTCTCTCTGACTCGCCCCCTAGGAATATCATTTTTATGCTGGAATGTTAATCCTTCAATTAAATTGAATAATTTGATGCTATGTATTAGCCAAAAAAAAATATTAGTCTAGAATGATTATAAGATAATATATGCTCAAAATCTTTCTTAACCATATATACTCTATAGTTGTAACTCTTTAAATTCAAAATCTAAAATAACATTCTCTTTTCTTACTAAAATCATGATTTAAAATTTCAACTCTTAAGAAACTAAGCAAAACAACAATAATAATAGTTGACATTGAGCTGATATATTACTATTTTAATAGCAACTGTTACAGTTGTCCGCACGAACAGGCATGAAAATCTCAAAGCCCGTCCGCATGATAACTGCTGACTTTGAAAGCTTAACCATAAATGATTCTTTTAATATTCTATTTCTTTCTTTAGTTTTGTGATGGAATGTTCTTCCGATTTACTAAAGTGGATTTACTTTCATCAAAATCATTAATTTGACTTCATCCAATATCTAGAATACAATAGAAAATCAACCCAACCGAAAAATTCCTCCAGATATTTGGTATAATGATAACATTGAATGAATACGGTTGAGCACCATTAACAATGAGTATCGTTGAGTACTATTAATTTAATTTATAATAATTTGAAATTCTAAAAGACTCAAAGTATAATTATAAATTATTTAAAAATTTAAAGACAAATTATTTAAAATAAAATATTAATTACATTATTTTCCATAATTATTTTTTGACAACAAAAAAATTATAATTTATCTTTAAAAAATTGTTAAAAATATTATGGAAAATAATGTAATTAATATATTATTTTAAATAATTTACCTTTACATTTTTAACTAATTTATAATTATACGTTAAATCCTTTACAATTTTAATTTTTTATACATTAAATTAATCATACTCAACAGTGCTCGTCGAGCGACAAACTCATCCAATCAGACTGCATGCAATATCTAGAATACCATAGAAAATCAACCCAACCTAAAAATTCTTCCAATATTTAGTATAATAATAATAACTTATCCTAATTTGTTTTATATACAAGTTCATCCATTAATAGGTGGTTGGTAATTTTTTTAAACTAATTATAAATACTGCATGAAATTAGTGGCTTCTATGGTAAATGAATTGTTTGTTATTCCTAATGATCTGGGTTCGAGCACCATATATGCTAGGGCTGTGAGCGATTAATGTCAAAAGATTGAGAGTTTATCTTTGAACAAACAATGACTTCCTTATACTTACCGTAGATGTGATATATTTATGAATTAAGACAAAATATTGAAGGAAGGCTAGTCAAAGACGTAAGACTGGTTATTATTATTATTTTTCAAACTTATTTTTTGTGTGGCCAACAGAATGTTGCATAAAATTAAGGTACCTAATCTCAATGTTAAAACTGTTTTGTGACTAACGGCTAAGTGTTTAGTAAGTACAAGTTGGTAGATTATTAAAAGATTACAACAAAAATTCGAATATTAAACTAGGAAAGGCATTTCTATGAGTAATCTTAAAGATGAATAGAAGGAAATTCTATTGATTGACACTCTAACTTAAATATTCTTATATTCTCCATCACACAATGATCAATCACAGCTATATATATATATATGTATATTCTCTTTGTTTTCTTATTTGTCTATACTATGAACAATTTTAATTAAATTTATAGAAAATTAACGGAAGTCACTTCTCTGCAATAAGTACTAATGTTTGAGATAAGACTGATAATAAAAACAATACATAAACGATGTCGTTAAAACCATGTCTTGCTACAGAGATCTCAGCTGGGTTTTAATAATCAAACAAAATGTTGTTTTCTCTGTCTTCAATTATCATAGAGATCGGATGGTAGCAGCGCTATAAGACTGCTAGCAGTGCTCCATACAGAGAAGAGACCAACCAAATACAATCGATTCTTATCCTTTTAAGGTTTAGCAGTAGATGAATTGACGAGTTGGCCTTTTCTCCCATTACATGTCCCTTTGTTGCATATATATCTACTCGCATATATATCTTTCCTGCTGCAAATGTGGCTTTCAAACGTGGAATCGTAGGGCATTACCCATGAGCCATACGGCAGCTGCGGCAACCTATGAAATATCCACATCTTCCACGTGTTGTCATCAAAGATTTAATAAAATTGTGAATTGGGATGATTCGGTATATCGCTATTACTCCTTTAATGAAAAAGTGATGTGAAGACGACAAATGAATGATAGCAACAAAACATATAGTCTAACACAAATCTATGTGGGGGTTGATTTTTGACATGAAATTCACGTTATTTGAGTCCCACCAACAATTATTACAAGTCTTTGTAGAATATTAAACTCCTCAAATGTCTTACCCTCCTACGTTTGACAAATGAAAAAAAATGATCTACAAATATTTGAACTCAAATCCATACATAACTTACGGAGTATATATTCGTTAAAGAGATGAACCTAAGGATGATGTGATATGAAAACAATTTTTTATTTCGAAATCACTGGTAATACTGAATTACTAACTTAAAATAATCTTCAAAATCCAAATTGAAGAGTGCGATTCTGCAATCTTATGTTACCCATGGGAAGTAAAAATGTTGCTACTCAAGCACATGCAAATTAAGTTAAACTAGAAGAAGTTTTAGTGACTAAACTAGTGCTGAGAAAAAGATATTTACTGGAATTATAAATTTCATGTGTCTTTTTTGATTTCTTAAACTCTTTGTTAAAAAAAAGAACATCATCATATCCATAGCCATAAAGGAAAGAAATCATTGAAAAAGAAGAAGGCAAGCACAGATACATTAACCAGAAGCAAAGAAGAAAAAAGCAAAGAAGAGAAGAAATTGCCAAAAAAAAACGACGCTACATTTTGGGTTAAGTAAGGAGAAAATGTTGGCTAAAAGATTATCCTAGCCTAAGCAATAAAGCCCTTTTTTATAACCCACAATATTGCCTAGCAGATCAACACTAAGTTTGATCCAACAAAGGCAAATGGGGAAAAAAACTGGATTACAAATTCAGTTAACCCAAGAACAAACTTGATCCAGCTGGTACAACAGCCCAAAGCAATGCTAACATTTCAACATTCATTCCACTTCTCAAAGTCTTCAGCCAAAAAAAAAAAAACTAGCAGACACCACTAGAACTGCAAACTTGTTGTAGAGAAGCAACATTCAAACCCTATCGCAACTCATGAAACCAAGCAGGGATAGAGGTTTAGTAAACACATTCGCAACTTGATACTTAGCGGGAACATAATTGACTCGCAAGAACTTATCAGCAACTTTCTCATGCACAAAATGTACATCTAGTTCTACATGCTTAATTTTTGTATGTAGAACCGGATTAGCTTTCATGGCAACTATGCTTGTGTTATCACACCAAATAATGGGCAGCTGAGAATTAATTTTCATGTCTTGAAGCAGTGCTTTAACCCAAATTATCTCAAAAGTAGCATTTGTCAAACTTCTATAATCAACCTCTACTGTGGATCGAGACACCGATCGCTGCTTCTTCGAGCTTCAAGTCAGTAAATGACATCCCAAATACACACAATGCCAGATATTGAACGACGATCATTAGGGTCACTACCCCAATCAGCATCAAAGAATCTAGGCTCCTCCCTTTGTGAAGAAATCCACAACCCGTGATCCATTGTCCCTCTTAAGTAACAAAAAATCCTTTTTACAACCACCCAGTGAGCTTCACGAAGATCCTGCATATATTGAGCAACTTTTGAACGACAAATGAAATATCAGGCCAGGTATGGAAGACATATAATAAAGCACCAACTGCAATCCTATATAGTTTGGCATCAACAGGCTCACCACTGTTGTCTTTACAAAACTTAAGAGAAAAAGGTATAGGAGTATCCACGGATCTGGATGTCATCATGCTGAACCAATCTAGCAACTCACCAACATACTTCCTTTGGCATAAAAATAAGCCAGAGGACATATGCACAGCTTCAATTCCAAAAAAAAAATATAGAAGCCCAAGATCCTTCAGAGAAAATTCTCCATGAAGATTTTTGATAACCTGTTCAACATGATTCTTAAATAAACTTGTAATTAATATATCATCCACATATACAACCATATATGTAATAATAGCATCATAATAAAAAATGAAAAGAGAGTTTTCAGCCTGAGACAAGCTAAACCCCAATGAATATAAAAAGTTACGTAATTTATGAAAACAGTTACGCGGAGCCTGAAGAAGTACATACAAAGATTTTTTAGTTTGCAAACCAAGACTTCACCATTAGGTCCAACATGCTTAAAACCCTAGACTACTTCATGTACACATCTTCGTGCAATACCCCTTTCAAAAATGCAATATTAACGTCAACCTGATGAACCTGCCATCAACGATTAACAACAACATATAACTACACATTATCCGTAAAAAATCTAATAACTGGACTAAACGTATCAATGAAGTCACAACCCGGTACTTGTGAAAATCCCCTAGCAACTAGCCAGGCTTTATAACGTTCAACAGAACCATCAAAGTTATACTTGATTCGGAAAAGCCATTTTGTTGAACCATGTTTTGTAATATTTTGATATAACAAATTAAGGTAAAATATTTTTGGACTTGATTGAATTTTTTCAAAGTTTTCAAAAATAATTTAAAGTTCATTAATATAGAATTTAAGCACAAAACTACTTTTCTAGGTACGTAGTATCGATACTGTTCAAGTGGTATCGTTACCAAAGGTAAGAGAAGTATTGGTACTCTCTAGGTAGTATCGATACTACCAGTTGTTTTCCAAATTGCTCAAATTCCACAATTCAAAATAGGTATCGATACTCAAAGGGTATCGATACTACTTTACACATTGGTCAAGCCAAATGGTCTTTAGCGGCTAGTTCATTTAAATATTACAAAGGTAGTATCAATACTCATTAAAGAAGTACCGATACTCCCTATCCTGACAATTTTATTTTTAAAGAAAATTAATCCCCAATGGCTAGAAACGACCAAAAACTCATTCCAACATATAAAAATAAGTTGATGACACTTGAAGAAGGTTACAACACTTATCCAAGCAATTGAGATCAAGAGAAAAACTCTTTCAATCTTATTTTTCCTTTTCTCTTGTACTTAAGTGTTTTTGAGCTCATTGTAAATCTTTCTATTGTTTTCTTGTGAGCTTAAATCTTTGTAAACACCTTTCTTAGAGAGTTTTTTTTTCTTCTTGTTTACATGTTTTATTCCTTTTGTAAAGGGGATTGGTTCAAGCTTAGTCTGTGAAAAGTTAGGGAGTTGTAAAGGTTATCTCTTGATTCTGTAAAAAGAAAGAAAAAATTAGTGATTTTGTTAGAAAATCCTAAGTGAGGAGCTTAAGTAGTAGATGTAGACTTGGTTGAAAAGTTGAACCATTATAAATCCTTGTACAAATTGTCTATCTCTTTTTACTCTTTACTCCCTAAACTCAAAAAGTCAATTTACCCCCTCTTGGCAAATTATTCGGTTGTTCATTTGAGCTCTTCAATCCCAATAATTGGTATTAGAGGTTAACTCATTAGAAGGTTTAACAACCTTGAGAAGATCCTTGAAGAAGCTATATCCATTTCCGACACAACCGAAAAGATGGCTTCCATCTCCGGCTTGTTCCACATGGAAAACTCCCAACCTATCGACAAGCCTCCATACTTCAATGGAGCTAACTACCATCATTGGAAAAAATTAATGAAACTATCCATTCAATCCAATAATCTTGATGCATGGGAGATGATCGAGAACGGTTACTCTTCTCCAAAGAAGAAGACGAAGGATTGGAGTGCCCAAGAAAAGAAGAAAGCTCAACAAAATGCTAAGGTCATGCACATGTAATTTTATGCATTTGGTCTCAATGTTCATGAAGGAGTTTTTTTTTTGTTCAAATGCCAAGGAGCTTTGGAATAAGCTCGAAAAGATCCATGG
Source organism: Hibiscus syriacus (assembly GCF_006381635.1). Taxonomy (NCBI): domain Eukaryota; kingdom Viridiplantae; phylum Streptophyta; class Magnoliopsida; order Malvales; family Malvaceae; genus Hibiscus; species Hibiscus syriacus. Next base: position 2,675,548 of record NW_024062608.1, read on the forward strand.
AAACAATAAAGAATAACCAACAAAGGTGGTATGCTTAATGGCTCTTAAAGAGCCCGAGGTATCTTCTAGCTTTAGTGAATCTAATTCATATTCCTTTAATGAGTTACAAGATGCATACGATGAATTGTTTTTAGATTTTAAGACCATGAATTTCAAAATTTAAAGTTTAAAACGATTTTCTTTTGAAAGAAAAATTTGATTTTGAAAATCAAAATGAAATTTTGAAAAAGGATTTAGAGCTTTTAAAGTAAAAAATTGAGAATTTTGAAAAAGAATGCTTTGATTTAAAGGTTAAGCTTGAATGCTTAACAAAAGAAAAGAAATTCATTTTAAAAAATTCATATAATTTCATAATGACAAAATGCTCACATTGTCGTTATCATAGTCACAAGGAACATACTTGTCCTTTAAAGAAAGGAAAACGTTATAAAATTAAACAAGTATAGATTCTTAAAGGAACAAGGGGCATTGAAACTAATGTTCAATGATCCAAAGAAATTTGGATACCAAAATTCAAATAAATGTCTCTTGTAGGTGTGTGGGAGAAATGGTGATGAAACTGAAGATATTCAAATGCTCTAGGCACACTTGAAAAGGAATAGGTAACCTCTAAGCTTAATGTTTTTATTTTAATTAATCGGTTGCCTATTTTTTTGTATGCATGCATGAGTTTTGATTTTAAATGATTTTATGTTTTCTATCTCATGTTTGTTGAAAAGTGTATTATGATGGACATTTTAAAGTTTTAATGATTTTTCATAATTTTTAGTTCATCATAATTAATTTTGGTCAAAATTGGTTTTAATGCTTTGTTTTTACAAATTTTAATTTTTGACCTTAATTTAATTGTTTATGCATGTGATTTATTGCAAATTATATCTCTCTAACAATTGATATCAATTTTTTTCAAATGCATAACATTTTTGGATAGCTTGATGCACATGCACTTAAATACAAAAATTGATATTGCATAAAGTATTTTAGACTTGGATATATTGAATTTCATATGATACTAACATGTTTGTTCATCTTTGTTTAAATTCAATGTCTTTTAAGTGTCAAGCTTTTAAAGTCACTTTTTTGTTTGAAATGCTTTTATTGAGGGGAACTTTGATTTTTCAAATGATTTTATGCTAAAATTTACCATTTACTCTCCATTGTTACTTTTGAACTTTAAAGTTAAATTATTTTTTATATAACAAAAAGGGGGAGAAGTATGAGTTTTAAAAAATCAATTTCAAGAATGAAATAGGGGGAGCTTTAATATTTTTCCAAATATTTCTCTTTTTCATGAAATGTTTTATTAAGGGGAAGTTTTTGCAAAAACCAAAATTTTCAAATGTTTTGTTATATCAAAAAGGGGGAGATTGTTGAACCATGTTTTATAATATTTTGATATACCAAATTAAGGTAAAATGTTTTTGGACTTGATTGAATTTGTTCAAAGTTTTTAAAAATAATTCAAAGTCCATTAAACTAGAATTTGAGCATAAAACTGCTTTTCTGGGTACGTAGTATCGATACTGTTCTTACAATATCGATATTGCATGAACAATATCGATATTGTTCACGTGGTATTGATAACAAAGGTAAGAGAAGTATCGATACTCTTTAGGTAGTATCTATACTACCAGATGTTTTCCAAATTGCTCAAATTCTAGAATGCAAAATAGGTATTGATACTCAAAAGGGTACTAATACTACTTTACAGAGTAGTATCAATACCATGTAGCATAGTATCGATACTGTTCAAGCCCAATGATCTTTAACGGCTAGTTCATTTAAATATTACAAAAGTGGTACCGATAGTCATTACAGGAGTAACGATACTCCCTGTACTGGACAGTTTTATTTTACAGAAAATTAATCTCCAACGGCTAGAAATGACCACAAACTCATTCCAACATATAAAAGCAAGTTGAGGACACTTGAAGAATGTTGCAACACCTATCCAAGCAATTGAGATCAAGATAAAAGCCCTTTTCACTCTTATTTTTCCTTTTCTCTTGTACATAAGTGTTTTTGAGCTCATTGTAAATCTTTCTGTTGTTTTCTTGTGAGCTTAAATCTTTGTAAACAGCTTCCTTAGAGAGATTTTTCTTGTTTACATCTTTTATTCCTTTTGTAAAGGGGATTGGTTCTAGCTTAGCCCGTGAAAAGGTATGGAGTTGTAAAGGTTATCTCTTGATCCTGTAAAAAGAAAGAACAAATTAGTGAATTTGTTAGAAAATCCTAAGCGAGGAGCTTAGGTAGTGGATGTAGATTTGGTTGAGAAGTTGAACAACTATAAATCCTTGTGCAAATTGTCTATCTTTTTTAACTCCTTACTCTTAACTCAAAAAACCAATTCACCCCCTCTTGGAAAATTATTCAGTTGTTCATTTGAGCTTCTTCAATCCCAACACATTTACAACCAATCGGCTTGTGATATAGAGGAAGCGAGACTAGCTCCCAGGTGTTATTTACTATGAGAGCATTAAATTCACTTTCAATTGAAACTCTCCATTGTCAATCCTCTAAAGCAGCCTGCACAGTCAGGGGAATATCATTAACAGTAGCTTGATACACCTTGGGTTTGAATATCCCTGCCCTACTACGTATAACCATGTGACGGTTATTACTAGCTTGCTCATGTAAAGGAGCAGCAGCAGGTTGTAAAGGAACAACAGTAGGGCCACACCCTTCACCAATGGAGTCAACTTGAACCCCCTGCCCTTGTGTGGAGCCATTAGAAGAATTATGAGACACATGTTGTTTAGTAGCACCTACAACAATAGAAAAAACAAGATTATTCTTACTTGTTTGTAAAGAAATGTTCCCGCTAACATCAAGACTAGCACTGGAAACAGGTTGAGTAACATCAGGTTGAACACCACCAAGATCAACATTATTTCTAATATCTTGATTCAAAGGCAAAAGGGGGAATGGCAAAGCCCAGCTCAACTGAGAATCCTTCTACACTGAGGATCCTTGTCCATACGTGGCACTTTATAAAAAGGAAATACACATTCATTAAACCTCACAATGCGAGACACATAAACACATTCGGAATCATCAAGACACTGATAACCATGATGTTGAGGGGAATACCCGAGAAACACAAATGGCTTTCTATACTCAAATTTATGCTTATTGAATGCTCGAAGATAAGGATAACACTGGCTGCCAAAAACCTTGAAAAACTGATAGTCAGGAGCTTTCCCACACAACTTCTGAAATGAAAACACACCTTCATTGACATCCGTTGGCAACTTATTTATTAAAAAAAAGCTGTAAGAACAGCATATGACCAATACTTGAAGGGCACTTGTGACTGAGCAAGAAGTGTCAAAGCAGTGTCAATGATATAACGATGCTTGTGCTCAACAACCTCGTTCTGTTGCGAGGTATGAGGGCTGGAGAAACGATGTTGAATACCAGCAGAAGCAAGATAACCATTCAGGGCCAGAAAGTCACCACCACTGTCAGTTTACAAAGCAATTACATCAGAACGAAACTAATTTTTGACAAGAGAATGAAACAAAGTAAATGCACATAAAACCTCAGCTTTATTTTTTTGACAAGTAGGCTCAACAATTCTTGCTATACATATCAACAAATGACACATAATATTGCCATCCATTTGATTTAATAGGTGCAGGACCCCAAACATCTATCTCAACAAGTTCAAACGGGTGAGTGTAAACAGTAGTAGATGCATGAAAAGGTAACCTATGGCTTTTTCCTATTTGACAAGCATTACAAATGTCAGATGTCCTATGAGCAGAAAACTTATTAAACAATGTACGCTAAACAGACGAGGGATGCCCCAAATGCCTATGCCACAGCTGGTAATCAGATGAAGAATTATCACATGATATAAGATCATATGATTCAGATGATGAAGCAGTAGTGTAATGCAGAGTACCATGTGATGAGGAATCTAAGGCAAAATAGTACAAACCCCCTTCCAATTTACCTTCAAGCAAGATTGAACCCGTCTCTTCACCATTCACAAAACACTTATCACAGTGAAATTCAATATCAACGTTGATATCACGTGTAAAACGAGACATAGACAAAAAATTCCTAGTGATCTAAGGAGCACATAGCACATGATTAAGAGTTAAATCAAAGGATTTAGTAGCCAGAACAACATTGCAATATGTGAAATTCCTAGAGTTGAGCCATCACCAATATACACTTTACCTGAACCAGTACACGATGAAGCAATGGATGTCATAGGTTTTTCATATGTGACATGATGTGTTGCCCTCAAGTCAAGGTATCAGCGATCAGACATGAAAGAACTCCCTTGGCAAGTAAGTAATTCACATGAACACTGTTTTCAGTGGCACTCTCATCAGAAATATTTTTCCCTGTAGGGGAGCTCACAAAAGGGTTATATCGAATATCGGCAGTCTCATATTTACAAACCTTAGCTTGAACATCTTTGATTGAATGATCACGTTGAGATTTAACCCTCTTATAGTTCTGATCAAACCGGTGCCAACACCTATCCACGAGATGGCCCAAGTTTGCCACATAGTTGACACTGATGCCTGGGACGATCTTTAGAACGAGCAGATTGGTTTTTAGCACGACCATCATCAAACCTCGAATTGTTGTTGACATTTCCATCACGATTGTGTTGGACCATATTAATGCTAACATGTGTTCTCGTGTGATCCCTTATGCATGACTCTGCATCAATAAGTACTGAGGTCACAATGTCAAATGTAAAAGATTCACGACTCGCAATGATAGCAATAACAAATGGTTCAAACTCCATCGGTAAGCCATTGAGGGTGTGTTTGGTTCACGGAATGTAAGATTATCAGTGGGAATGTAAGATTACCAGAGAATAAGATTACTGGGAATGTTGTATTTTGTGTTTGGTTGGCTTAGCAGGAATGTAAGATTACCATGTTTGGTTAAAGGAATAAAAGATTATTGGAATATATATTTGACCAAATTGCCCTTATTATATATTTGTTTTTTTAACAAGTTGGAAAATATTTATATATTTTCTTTAAAAAAATTAAATTCATAAAATTTATATAATTTTTTTACAAAATTTAAAATATAAAAATGTTTAATGAAAGGGTAAAATTTTTATTTTAACCCTTGAACTTCATATAAAATTTTAATTAGACTTTTTTGTAAATCTAAAATAGTTTAAGGATAAATTTATAATTTAACATTCGTATAATTTTTATTATTCAACGACAGAAGAAAGATATTTTTGAAAAAAAAATTAAGGGCATTTTAGTCCAAAACGTCGGTAATCCAACAATACGGAAAGGGAGGTAATTACATTCCCGGTAATATACCTAAAAAATCCACTATTGGTACATTACCGCAAATGGGATTCCCGAGCTAACCAAACGGGAGAATGTGGATTTCATTCCCATGGGAATCCCACATTCCCCTATCCAAACACTATGAGAAGAGTAATGATATGCTCCATTTCAGAAATAGGGCTTCCACTGGTGGTAAGAAGATTACAGATCTCTTTAATCTGAGTGGAATAGATTGCTCTCCTTTCTTGAGGGTCATAATTTTCTATGGAGACTTAAAATTTTTATGGTAGTTAGTTCAGAGAACATTTTCATCATACCATTCCAAATAGCAGCAGATGTTTCCGATCCAACGAACTGTGGTAGAATAGAGGGACTAATAGTAGATAAAAGCCAAGAGGCAATAAAATTATCATGTTTCTTGTGAACACGATAGGCAGGATTGACGATGAGCTCTCTTTGCTCATTAATCATCGTTTTAGGATGAATTAGAGTGGATCCATTCAGGAGATGCTCAAGATCATGCCCCCGAATCATGAGAATGACCTACTGCTTCCAAAGGAGAAAGTTATTGTCATCTAACCGAACATTCACATATTTGTTGGAAAAAGTAGTTTTCATCAGTGGATTACTGCTCATTGACCCTCTAGTACTACCGATCTAATAATCTATAGCACCCGCTGAATTGGTTATCTTGAAAAAAAAAAACGCCCACAGTCACTAGATCGATTAGCTCCTGATACCATGTTAAAAAACAACATCATCAGATCCATGGCCATAAAGGAAAGAAATCATTGAAAAAGAAGAAGACAAGCATATATAAATTAACCATAAGCAAAGAAGAAGAAATAAAAGAGGAGGAAAAATTGCCAAGAAATGACACTACATTTAGGGTTAAGAAAGGGGAAATGTTGGCTAAAAAGAATATCCTAGCCATAAGCAATAAAGCCCATTTTTATATCCAACAATATTGCTTGGCAGATCAACACTAGGAGTTTAATCCAACAATGGTAAACGGGGCAAAACAATTAACTGAATAACAAATTCAATTAACCTAAGAACAAACTTCATCCAGCTGGCACAACGGCCCAAAGCAATGCTAACATTTTAACACTCTTATTGTTATCGATCTTCATTTTTTGTTTAAAAATGGGTAAACTATATGAGAAATTAACAGCTGCTATGAACCATGTGTAACATCTTTCACTACAGCAAAACAGAGTTTTAGCGGTGCTTTTTTAGTCTTATAGCGGCGTTTTTAAACGCCGCTAAAAGTATTTACGGCGATAGGAAAAACGCTGCAAGAAGCGCCGCTAAAGTTAGCGGCGTTTGAGAACAAAAAACGCCGCAATAGGTCAATATCTATTACGGCATTTTTTGAACAAACGCCGCAAAAAGTCGATATCTATAGCGGCGTTTCTGGAATAAACGCCGCAAAAAGTTATGATATATAGCGGCGTTTCTAGAAAAAACGCCGCAAAATGTCAGATCTATAGCGACGTTTTTGGATACAAACGCCGCAAAAGATAAGACCTATACTGGCATTTTTAGAACAAACGCCGCAAAAGGTCAGACCTATAGTGGCGTTTTTGGACACAAACGCCGCAAAATGTCAGACCTATAGCGGCGTTTTTGGACACAAACGCCGCAAAAGGTCAGATATATAGCGGCATTTTTTGATACAAACGCCGCAAAAGGTCAGATCTATAGCGGCGTTTTTGGACACAAACGTCGCAAAAGGTCGGATATATAGCGGCGTTTTTTGATACAAACGCCGCTAATTACCATTCTTTAGCTAAGATTAATTGATATTTTGCATATTTCATTTTTGTTATACATCACCTAAATTCAATATCATGTAATTTTATATAAATTTTAACAACAAAATAAATTAAAATTTATAAACATTAAAATTAAATGTAATATAGCTTTGATGTTCATTACATCGAAAATATTGAGTTCAAGTCCACATATGGAAAGAAAAATAAATTAGTATGCATATAATATAAGCTACAAATGCCATTTGGCTGGATTCCTGGCCTAAGCTATTCCAAATTTTCTTGGAGATTCAACTTCTGCAACTCCTCCCATTTTTCTTTGTCTGCAACCATTTTCAAGGCCATTTTCCGCACTGTTCCTGTGACAAGAAATGCTGCTTTAAGATTGGCACAGCCTTCATAGCAAGCTCTACTTTACAAGAAAGGAAACCATCTATATCAATATCATTTATAAGAATTAGATCAATATTCAAATACAGTATAAGATGAAACAAATAACTTGTCTCCATAATTGTTCATTTTAAACAGCATCAACCAGAACACCTTCACCAAAAGTAATATGTGGAAGTTAATAAAATTTTTAAACTAACATAAAAAGGGAATATATGGTTGTACCAAGCAGAAACAAAAACGTGGAAGCCAAGGACCTGCTAGTCTAGTACCACAATAGTGTTACTCCAACTCATTATACGACAAAATTACACCCAAAATCTCCATACTACTGCATTCACACTTTTGCAGAGAAAGAATTTAAAACAACCTCCGGGTTAAGATTATTTTCTTATTTTGACATACTGCCTTACCTAGTACCTCTTGGTAAGCCGGCCCTATTGCTAACTGCTAAATGAGCTTGATAGTACTTAGTTGCCAATGGTCTAATCCAGATAAGTTGCTCATCAAATGAACAATTAGAATATACAGGAACTAAATTCTAACAAAACCCCAAATGCCACACCCATGTTTTAATAATAGTAACCAGTTTAAACAAGGAAAAAACGCTAATAGGCATTTGGTAAAATTAATATCATAGAGGACGTTGATCAATATCATACCATCGCCAGAAGAGAAAGCCTTGCATGACTTTTGCATGATAGTCTCCGACTGAATGCTAGAGATGACATCCCTGCACATAAGAAAAGCTGTCAGGGGAAAGAAGTGCCAAGGAGCGGTAAACTGATCTAAAGAACAAAAAAAGCACGGGCATTGGAATTTCCTTTCTAATTTCCCTGCCTAATATAGTTTCTGGATAAACAAAAATGAGGTGGACTAATTAACACTGAAATGGACCTTCTGGTAATGATAGATATGCTAATCACCCTACATAAATCATATCACTCCTGCAGTTCACTCATATCCTCACCGTGATAAGAAATGACAAACAAGTGACAGTACAATTCCAAAAATTGATGTGGGTTACAAAAGTTCACTACCAACTAACCTTGTCTTTGTCAAGCCAGCAGAAGAGCCTGAAATAATGAAGAAATAATTTCAATTAATAACAACGACAATCAACAGAATTTTACCAAAATGAGAACAAAACAAAGCCAAAGATTTACCTGGTAGAACAAGATGAGAGAAGTTGCGGACATGGACAATTCCCCTCGGTTGAAGAAACATAATCTGTTCAAACACTTAAATTTAATTCTCGTGAGAATGGTTACCAATGTATGATAAAAATCCAAACATCTTCTACATAAATTAAAGGTTTAATAGCAACAAATAACAACATCAATAAAAATTCAAGAGAAACCGAACCACTAGCATGGTTATCGAATCATATTCAATTTCAACTGAACTATTTACCTCTTTTCCAACATTTGAAGACACTCTAGATGCTGAAACGCTCGGCCGAATCACCTGCAAGGACTTCCCTAATACCTGTAAAAGAAATGGAAAAAACAATTCAATAAAATCCAAGTGCTTTATCCTTTAGCTGAATAAACCACAATTAAAATAAAAAGAGGTTAACAGTTCTAACCGAAGCTGATGAACCTCCGGTCGCAACTTTTCTCCTTAAAGCGCCCAACATCACCGCTGTCCAGAAGCTAAACGCAAAACTCAATAATCTAAAGGAGAAATCAAATAATAATTTATAACATAATAGATAGTCAGATATAACTGCGTGGATCTGAATCTAAACATTGAATACAAATGAAAAGGGCAATAATGAGAGGCGAAGAAAAAATTATATATGGAAGAGAGGTTTAACTTAAACCTGATTTCTGCAGACAAATATGAGAGTCCTCGAATACACTGTGATTTGCTAAAGAAAAAAGAAAATATCTAACAAGTTTTTTTTTTTGGTTTCTTTCTTCGACAGTGAGGGAGAGAAACAGTGAATATCATGCCAAATACCTCGCGATTAACAACAAAAATGGGCAATGTTTTTCGATAACGTCATGCCAAACAGTTCTAGACTGAAGACAACTTTGCATTTGCAACCTTTTTTGTAGTGAGAATTTGTTTGAACGAAGTGTTGAGAAGAAGAGCCCCCCATTGGAGAAGAAGCAGCAGATGGGTTTGAGTAAACGGCGGGAATGAAAAAATAGGTGAAGGGAAAAAAATGAAAAAGGGTTAAAGGGGTCTTAAAACTGTAAATTTGCGGTACAAACGCCACTAAAGTACAAGTCTTTTGCGGCGTTTGTATAAAAACGCCACTAGCGTATGAGTCTTTTGCGGCGTTTGTATAAAAACGCCACTAGCGTACGAGTCTTTTGCGGCATTTTTATAAAAACGCCACTAAAGTACAAGTCTATAGCGACGTTTGTAAACAAAAACGCCACTAAAGTACGAGTCTATAGCGGCGTTTGTAAACAAAAACGCCACTAAAGTATGAGTTATAGCAGTGTTTTTATAAAAACGCCAGTAAAGTATGAGTTATAGCATCGCTTTTATAAAAACGCCACTAAAGTACGAGTCTTTAGCGACATTTGTATAAAAACGCCCCTAAAGAACGATTTTATACCGGCGTTTGTGTAAAAATGCCACTACAATACTAATCTTTAGCAGCGTTTGTATACAAACGCCACTAAAGTAAGATCTTTTGCGGCGTTTTATACAAACGCCTCTAAAGTTAGGTTTTTTGCGGCGTTTGTTCAAAAAACGCCGCTAAAATTGCAACCCAATTTGCTGTAGTGTTTGTGTTTTAATTTCTTATTGCAGGAACTTTTTTGAGGTTTTTTTTCTTTTGATTTAGTTTGAGGTTGTTCTATGCAATTACCGCAGCAGCGTGACGAGTTGACAAGGATCAATTCGTTTTTTCCTCGAACAAACGGGTTCCATTTCTCACTTACTATCGACGAGATCCAACTAAAGAGTGGCAAGACTTTCACGTCCATGAACATGGATGAATTCCTTGCCAACTTGTGGGAATGTGGAGGAAAATCAAGCCCCACCACAAGTTGACCAAAACGAACCTTGCAATGACAAAGGCAAAAATGACCAACCAACATTAGCTAGCACGATACGGTGGAATGATACGGTGCTGGATGTCTTCAAACATGAAGGAATGAGCAAGTTAAATGATAATGTGGGACCACTGGTTGTTATCGATTGCAACGTGTCCCCAGAGGAAGCCTTTGACTCTTCTATCTTATTTGATTTCTAAAATGAACGAGTAACTTTACCAACCCTGCTTATGACATCCTCGTGTTTGTGAACTACAGTTTTTTACTCACTGTTTTATGTATATATTGCTTGAGTTTCTACATTTGCTCAATTTTTTGTTTAAGTTTTCGTAACAACTATTATCTCTGAGTTCGTGGCTGCTCAATTGTCCATTATTCTCTTTTACATGTTTATAAAGAAAGAACACACGTGGATTATTTTTTATTATTTAATTATGAACTCAGTTTTGTTAATGAGCTAACGAGGGTTAATGACCGATACCGTAGACACTCAATTTCTCCCGGGATTTATGTTGCATTTTCTTATTATTATAGAAATATATATTTTTATAGTTTTTCATATATATATATATTGTTTTTAAAAATATATATATTATATTTTTAAAAAATATATATAGTTTTGGAAAATATTTACAGTTTTTCAATAATATATATTATTATATATTTTTCAATACATATATAGTTTTGAAATATATATTATATTTTAAAATATATATGTTTTATTGAAAATATATATTATATGTTTTGAATAATATGTTATTATTATTTTTTATTTTTTTATTTTTCTTTTTATTTTAATTTTCAGGTCCAAGTCTGAAAATCATTGTCCAAGTTCACAATTCAATTTGAGCTCCAAGTCATAAAATGTCCAGGGATCCAAGAAGAGTCCAAAAATGAAGAGAAAAACCCAATTGAGCATGCAGGCCTGACCTAGCCCACATACACATTAGGGTTTCAAATTTAAGCATTGGCGTCGCATGAGGAACACAATCGGATCAAGCTGTCTATCAACGGTCAAGATTGGAGGCGAGGGCTAGGGTTTTACAACCCTAAATCATATCATTAACGCAACCGACTGAAATCCGTTGGATCAAGCTCCTTTGATCCAACGACCGATGATTCATCAAGAATATCGAAAGTCACCGAACAGTCGTTTAATGGCACGTGAGAACCACGTGCCGATGAGAACAATTCCATGCATCGGTCAGATTCGAAAAATTCCATGCTAACCCACAAGGAAATCCTATAATCAAATATGGCAACAAAGATAGAATCAAATCAGCAAATAAGTCAAAATGTGAGAATCAAAACGAGAAGAGAAATTAATCAAATCTCGTCGATTTAGGGACGATAATATCGTCGGGCAAGAGGGAAAAGTGCCCCCACCATGCTATAAAAACCTGCGAAGTAGACAAAGAGGGGGATCAGTTTTCAAAAACCCCAAAAAATCAAAAAGAGGTGGAAGGCAAAAAATTAGCTTGGAAGTCATTCGTTGATGTGGAAAAAAAAAACAGTGTAAAGGAACGCTGATGTACGACGTCTATAAAGGTAAAAAAACGTAGAGTTTTCGTTGTAGATCTATGCCGATCAGAGTCCCTTTTCGATAATTGGTGGCCAAATTTGATATCAGGGTGAAGTATACTTTCAAAATGGGTAGTTTTAGGATTTTAGGCCACCATCACGGTGATGGTGGCCAGAACAACGAGCAAGACGACACGGAAGCGGTGGAGGTCTCGTTGGAAGGTGGCCAAGTCTTGGGTCTGCACGATAGAGTTTGAGAGAAGGGAAGAGTTGTGTTTTGGTGAGAAAGGCACAAATGAAAGGGAATCTGGGTTTTAGGGGATTTATATATGAGGGACCCCTATGTAATTTCAAGTTTCTTAAATTATTTCCTCACCCCTGGTATTTTGAAGTGTAGTTTAATTCAGTCACTACTCGTGATTTCACCCTTAAATTTCCTTTTCGTTTTAATTTAATCATTTTTTATTTTATTTATTATTTTATAAATTGGTACCCTGATTCATTTTTATTATTTTGTAGCCTTTATTTACTTTCTTTTATTTATTTATTTACTTTATTATTTGTTTTTATTATTTGTTTTACTACTAATTTTTTCTTTAACATTAATTTTATTTTTTAGGGACCTAATTAAAGCTCATTAAAGGTAAATAAATTTGGGATCGAATTTAAATTTTTATTTAAACTTATAATTTTCGCAATGAAGACAATATGATAATCATATGGTACTAAAAGGGTAATTCGGGGGTGCTTCCCCTTCCCCGATTGTAATCAACTCCCAACCTGACAATTCTCTGGTAAGATATAGATCTGGTAAATGGGAAAAATAGGGTGTTCGATCTACCTCATTCAAAATGATATGTCGCGACTCCTTCACGATTCCAAGTCAAAGCGTGCACCTGGTACCACCCGAAGGACCGTTGCGACAGCTTGGCGACTTCACTGGAGACTTTGCTGTCTTTTTTAACGAAATTTGTAAGTTTAAATTTTTAATTTATTTTAGATCTATTTTTATTTATCTTTGATTAATTTTCAAATAAATAGTTGTACTGACGTGTGCTTCCATTGTTTTTAGATTTTCAAAAAATTCATTTCAAGCTCTATACTCGAGCTCTAAACCTTTACATGTAGGGGTAAAAGCGACGATTTTATAGGAATTTATTTCTCGTATGGGCCTAGCAATTAGCCTCTGGGGTTCATATACTCTATGTCTTCGTATGAATTTATTATTCGCATGAACATAGAGGAATGTACCCCCTCAACTTTAACTCGATCCACAGAAGCCCGTGATGAGTTTATGATTGAGGGTCTGGCAGGCCTAAGGGTGCACCAATAACGAGAACTCGGGTCCCTACTTTAGAACGCAAACTATGTTGTTGTGGAAGATTAGAGCCTACCCCTAAACCTCATGCAAACCCTATGATGATGTTGTTTTATTTCATGCCTTTTTATTTTTCAAAAGCATACGAACTAGAAATATATATGGTTAGGATTATATTTCCAACGAAGAGCATGGAAGATTAGAAACCATATCCGGGTAGGAACAAAAGCATGTTCGGGTAGATATCATGAGGGATAGGAACTGTTATGATTTTTGTTGTGATTATTAATTCATCGTACTAATTTATTTTCTTCCGTTTTATTGTCATCTGCATTATTTCATAAGAGGTGTTGATCCCTAAAGTGTTCTTCAAACTCTGAATAGCTTTCATTAATGGACAAATGAGTTATGATGCAAGAGGTCAAAAGCACGGGAGCACGACTGTAATATAAGAAAGAGACGAAGTGCAAGGTTACCACTTTAGATTATTACACTTCGAATTGGCATAATGACATCCAGGGAACATGTGGGGTAATCAAAAGTGCGAGGAGAAGTACAAGTTCAATCAATGGTTGACTACACATGAATATGAGAGGTTCTAACCCGAACATTAATGCAGTTCTAAAATATGTATTACAAGACATGATCAAGATCAAATGCATGACTTTTCTGCACTACAATCCGAACAGGTCATATCTATTTCAAACTCGACAAATATTGTGGGAGTAGAACGAGTTATCCAAAAGATGACAAGAGTAAAGAAACCCTTTCAGATGCAAAGAAAAGGAAAACATCAAACATTGAGTCCTGAAAAAAGAATAACGAATAAATTGAGCAAGATTCAAATAGTTTCCTACTATAAGGGCATCAAAGATGTTTTCAATGGGAACAAAACTAACAAAAGAGATGCAGTTACCCGGGAGCTCCTGGGCACAGGTTCACGAAACAATTCACCATTGAAATATTTGATGAGAAACGCTAAGTAAATGGAACAAGGCATTCAACCCATGATAGGTGGAGTATGAAGACACGTCAGTCTACTAGAAGTTGTATAGAGTTCAAAGAATTTAGCAAGGGTACCCTTAAATGTTTTTGGCCTCGTAATAACACTTTTGTCCCAATGAAAGTTATTCATTATGGTAGGCACCTTTTGGGATCAACACCTCGTCTTTTGCATCTTGCATATTTGCATTTTAATTTATTAATCACATTAATTATTTTACATGCATTTATCATAAAGATATTATGATTAATGCTTAGGAGATCTCATGGATCCAATTAACGGGATTTGTAACATCCTAAAAGTCGGGACAATGACCAAAATAGAATTTTTGAAAATTTAGTGACCAATCTCAGAAAAGATTGAAATTTTAGGGACTTAAATGAAAATTTTTGATGATGGATTTAATAACAAAGTTTGAAAGTAATAAGGGTATTATGGTCATTTTTCAATGAAGATTTTTATTTCCCTTTTTTAAGGGTAATAAGCATGTGGGAAAGGAGATAATTTCTCCAGAGTCTTCTTCAGTTTCTTTTTCCTCTCAACATGAGCTCTTCATGGCTAAGGTGAGTTTGATTTTCAGTTGGGTTTCTTGTAATTAAAAGAATGGCTTTAATTGATGGAGCATTCGGAAAGATTATGAGAACTTAAAAGGAGATAGAAAACTAAAGATAAGGAAGTTATGAAAGATTTAATATAAGGGGTGATCAAGTGAAAATTTGAATAAGGGGGTTTAAATGAATTTGGAGGTTGAATTTGACTTGTCATCTATGAGAATAAGAAGTTATAAGAGTTAGAATTAAGTTTGGATAACATGGAAAATGTGGTAAGATTCTTAGTTTTAAGAATTTGGATGAACTAGGGGAGATTATAAGGTGTTGGAATGCTAGAAATTAGTTACGGTGGTTATAGATGAGTTTGATAGCATAATAAGGGTTTTATACATGAAAATTTGGGTGAAGTATTGATGAATTTCGGGTGAAAATAGCCTATTCTGGGCAGGTGCATCGGTACACTATGAATAGGTACCGATGCACTCAGACCAAATTTTGAAGAACATCTTTAAGGTGCATCGATACATTCAGAGGTGCACCGATACCTGTGTATCGATGCACACATGCATGAATCGATACATGGAATATTTCGAACCTAATTTGGGTACCGATGCACCCTTAGTGCATCGATACCCCCTAAAGGAAAAATTGAATATTGGTCCATTAAATTCGTTTAAGTTATTAGTATCAAATTACAAGGTGTAGATATCTGATAATTACCTTAAAATGTATATTTATGTAGATTTTGAGCCTAAAGAAATTCCGGAACATTTGACAAGTAAGATCGATCAAGGAAAAGATAAGAGATCGGTATTGACTAGTGAGGCCAGATGAGTGCATACTATTAGAATATACGTATTGTGTATGGAAATTAGACTTGCGACAAGTCTGTTTCCAATATGTTGAATATATGATTATATGAGTAGAAACATGATAATGTTTGGTATTATGGGAATATGCTTTGTTCGTATTACATGTTATAAGGTATGAATTTATTTGATATGTTTTATATGGAAACGATGTATGTGATTATAGGAAAATGTTATATGAGCTATATGAACATGTGATATAAGTTATAGGGTCACGAACTATGGAGCCATATGAAAAGATTATATTACATAGGAGAATATGATGAAAGTAAATTCATGAGAAATGATATAAACTAGATAAACATGTGGAAAAGTTATATGAATAATAGAAACATGAGTTGGACAAGTACATAGTGGTATGATTAATTATGAGAATTAGTATAAGAGAGTTATATGATTTAATATGAAATTAAAGAAACTAAATAAGATTGAGTTATAGAATGAAATGAGAATAGTATATCAATTAGGAAACTTGAATATAAAGTGATGATACGAACATATAAGATAAGTTATATGCAAGAGATCTATAGAGCTATATGAGAATACATGTTTATATGATTCATGTTAAGTGTCCATGATATATATGTGAATACATTATAATATGATATAAGTTAAGTTATGTGATACTAAACTATAAATTATATGATATGACATTATGAATAAATGAGTAAGGATAAAAGAGATAGTGTGTTATGTGGTATATGTGATTTATGGAAACATGTGTGAACAAGAAATGGCAGTGACATACATGTCATATAAACACATGAGAAGTGTTATAAGCTAAGTGACATATGCTTATGAAATCATATGAAAAATGACATGTACATGTGAATATGTGAAATGATATAAATAATCATGCCCGTGTTATGTGTCATGAGGGCTAGAGGTATAGTTGGCATACCAAGAGACGAGGGTTATCTATGTCATTCGGGACATATAGACAGGTTACCTATGTTCTTCGGAACATATGGATAATGGCCCTTCGCGACATACATAGGTCCTTCGGGACATACATAGGTCATTCGGGACAATTTCACATGTCACTCAGTGGATCTTTATATGAGCTGTGGTGACAGCATATGTGTGCACAACCTCAAAGTACTCCTATATCTTTAGTTCTCATATGTATACATGGGCTAATACAGAGATAACAACAAACACCTTATATATGTGATGTATATGATTAGGTGATAAGAGATGAATTATAGAAACCTTATGATGATATGTTTGATTCTTTGTGAATTGCTCTAAGTGATATATGATGTACACATTTAGTGAATAAAGTTCAAATGCTATAAAGGATTGACAATAGTGCTAAGTGTGAAGATAATGATATATATGTGTATGTGTGTATTTGTTATATGAAATATTATATGTTGTGTATAATATAAGCATATTAAGTGTTCATGAATTGTTATGAGTTAGAGTTTCCATTATATGTTTATATGCCTCACTAAGTCATCGACTTAGCGTGTGAATGTTTCACACGTAGGTTTGGGAGCGAGAAGAGAAATTAAGAGGAGCAAGATAGGTTAGCATCTCCCTTAAGAAATTTAGATTAGAAAAGTAATGGTTAATAGGTATTTTGTTCTTTTGAATATAGTTGGCATGTACTAATAGAATAGAATTGAATACGCTCTGATATGTTTTATAAAATCAATTATTTTTAATTAATGTAAAGAATCATTTTCTTGAATTATGAATTCAAATATATTTTGTCATTTGTAAAGAAAAATGTTTGAAAAGTCAATGTGACACCTCGGACTCGTATTCGGGTCGGAAACGAGTTGGGGGTGTTACAATAATAGCGTGCATTAATAAAATAGAAAGGCTTCAAGAATATCTAGCCAGAATGCAATGATAAATTAGCGATTAATTGAAGAGGTTTCAAGACGATTCGGTGGAGAAAATCTCCAAACTAATGAGTACAAAGGTTGTATAGGTCAAAAGGAATAACTCAATAAATGGGGAAAAAGATCTAGGATTAAGTCAGAATCCCAACTTGATAGTTAATGAGGTTCCACTAATTGCTCAAGAATTCATTGAAGAACAAATCATCTTGGGATATAACTCATCATCAGCCCTAGAAGAATGTAGTGGGAATAATGGGAGACATTTATATCACTCAAAAAGGCATGAAAGAAGTCAAGACGCCAGCCAAGAGGTCTAAGAGAAAGAAGAAGAAAACACAAATTATCCAAGTCACAGGCTCATATTTTGACTTATTGCCCCATCTTATTTGGAATCGCCTTCTAACACTAATCCCGCCAAGGCCCAATAGTTACCCACGACCAGATTGGCATGGTATCAAAATTCCTGTAGAAGTTATTACGTTGATTTCATTCACACTACAGAGAGTTACAAAATCATAAGGCAAATAGTTCAAAATCTTATTGCAAAGGGATTTATATGCTTCGAGGAAACCTATGTTCCCCAAAAGCTCAACATTGGTCGAGAAACCCAAGCATGTAGAAAATGAAGAGGATCAGACTCTCACAAACTAGTCCCTTGAAGTCGATCGGGATTTATCATTGCAAAATTAGTCCTCAAAGCCTCACTCGCCACAAGATAATGTGTTGTTAGATTCACATAAGGTCGCTGATTACAACATGGAAAAGTTGGATCTAAGGATCCCCGATTTGATCTTGTTCATATCTTATGCCAGGAAGTATATTCTAAGTTGCTCGAAGCACAACTGATCGTGCCAAAACATATCAAACCACCATCTTCCCGAATCCAAAGTGGTAAGATGAAAATTCTCATTGTGAATATCATGTTGGATTTCAAGGACACTCCGTTCAAGAATGTGTCAACTTTAAGCATCGAGTTCAGAACCTCTTAGATCATGGAGATATAAAGTTTGAGGCCAAAGATCAGCCCTTCATGACTCATGTGTTGAAGATCTATCGCGTGGAAGGTAACACATTAAAAAGCATGGGAGAAATCAAAACAGAAGAAAAATGACTCATTGTTAGTATCCACCATGGAAGAGGTATTGGGCCAACACAACTCTCAGATATATGTGACTATCACATTGGGCATCCAGTAACACAACTAGAAAATGCATATCACTCGGAGGAAATTGAGAAGCTTGTTGCTAATAAAGTGATAACTCAGGAATCAATCGAGAAATGGGGTGCAAATCAAATGGGGAATCCTTGTGAAGAAACAAGAAAATATCACAGAGCATAATATGTCTTGTTTGAATTTGTCTTTCATATATGTCTGAACATTTTTTTACCATTAAAAAATGAAATTTCTTTGAGCTATGAAGCATTTTCTTAAATTCAGGGAATATTAAATATAATGAAATGTACATTTGAATCGAGATTATAGCCTTTTTACCATATGACAAGACAAAATTCCTATGACATAAGATCCATACCTTGAAAAAAAACATGTAACAAAAACTCTTCCCACACATTGAAGCCATCTAATACTCATGTAAATAGGCAAGCAAACATAATAGGGAATCTTTGAGGCATGACGATGGAAGGTCGATTAGTATGAATATTTGTTGAGGACATTCTGTTACGATATACAATCTTCACAAATGGAATGATGGAAAATAGACGAATTTGGCTTAGATCATTTGCTTGGAAATTGAGCTCTAACAATGAAATTTCCTGACTTTTACTGACACTCAGACTATAATAGATTCTTCTTTATAATCTTAGAAAATCTTAAAATCAAAGACTCAAGGAATAATGTGGTACTAATGAAAATTAATTTTAACATTATTGGGGGCACTCCGCTGAAATTAGTAAGTTGTTAATCTTCGGAGGTAATGTCTGAAGAAGCTATAAAGGTAATGTCCGAGCTTTATGAAGTAAGTTTCATTCGAGATGTCAAGTCAAAGACTTTTTGACACTCGAATCCTTTAATTAAGGGTATTCTAATAAAATAAAGGGTCATGTCAATAGCATTAACTTTATGGATATGGTTACATTCATATCATGACACTAGTCTCTATATGTCGAGATAAATCTCCCAACAAAATCAAAAGCGAGGACACTGAATTTAACAAATTATAATTTAAGGAAAGGCAGTAAGGCCTGAATAAATGTGAATTAAGAATGAGTTATGATGATAGTTGGACTAAGGAAGTCAGGAAACATCTGTTATAATCGACTACACAAAAGCACGCATATATTTTGTTTTTAGATCGATATTTATGCACTATCTCTGGTTAAGGAGTCTATGAAACTTTAACAAATGGAAGATTCCTGAGAATTGAAACAGAAATGTTGTAATACCTCAAAAATCGGACTAGTGACTGAAATGAAAGTTTTTAAAATTTAGTGACCAATTTAAAAAAATTAAATAGTAAATATGAAAGGAGTGAAGGGTATTATGGTCTTTTCAGCTTAAAGGATATTTTGTTTCCTTTATTAAGAATAAACACGTTGGTTTTGGGAGAGATTTCCAGAAGCCTTTTCCTCTTGCTTTCTTCTTTTTCCCGTAAGCTTCAGCTCAAAGGTGAGTTTTTTAATAGATGTTTAATTCCTGGATTTTTTAGTTGGGTTTTATTCTTTGGGTGTTATATTAGCTTGAGGGAAGCTTATATAAGCTTAAAACACCAAGAAGAGAGAATTAGAAAGGAAATTGTAACAAGGGTGTAGAAATAAATTGTTTGTATGAAGAGGCTTTTGAAATTCTATTACTGAATTTGACTTGTCATTAGAAGGATTAAGGAGTTTAAAGCATTATAAATGAATTTAGAAAACATGAAAAGTTTAGTAAAATTCTTAAATTCAAGAGTTATGGGAGTTATGAAAGATGATGAGGTATTATAGTGATATATAATGGTTTAAGTATGTATAGCTGAGATTAAAAGCATGAAGAGAGCCAAATAAGGTGAGTTTGGGTTAAGGTGTTGGAATTTTTGGGTATAAGGAATGGATTCTGGGTTGGTAGTATCGGTAATGGTTGAGTAAGTACCGATACTACAAGGCAATTTGTGGGAAAATCATGTGTAGGGTATCGATACTGCATGAACAATATCGATACCATAAGGAAAAAGAGTGTTAGATATTCATGAAGTATCAGTACTGAAGTGATAGTATCGATACTGGGGGTATCGATACCCATGGAGAGGTATTGGTACCATAGTATAGTAGTATCGATACCATGTTAAGGGTATCGATACCAGGCAACATCGAAGCTAATTTTGGTATCGATACCGGGGTGGGGTATCGGTACCCTAGCATAGAAGTATCGATACTATGTTGGTAGTACCGATACTACTTAAGTGGAAAAGTGGAAATTAGTGTTTTATTTAGTTTGTTTTGGTTTGAATATTATCGAGTAATCCAAATTATGATATTTATTGGATTGTGTATTTATGTAGATATTGATCGAAAGAAAAGTTCGGATAGGCCGTCAGAGTAAGAGTCTCGAGAGAGAACAAGAGCTTGGTATTGTCAATTAAGACCAAGGTGAGTACATGATATTAAGATTAAGTTATGTAAGGGAATTAAAACTTGCGATGAGTCTAATTTCGATATTAGGTTATATGGATACTGGAACATAAGCATGTCGTGATATGATGCTATATGTATAGGCTTAAATGCATATGTCTATATGTTAAGTGCATATCCATATGTAATCTATGTGAATGCATGTATGTGTTATAAATGATGTGAATATGATCCATGGGTGATAATAAATTATGTGATCATAAAAGATAAGAGATATGATGAAAGATATGTGGAAATGATATATGTGATTACATGTTTATATGAATGTCAGAAAATGTGACTCTACGAGAATGTTACATGATATATGTGATATGAAAATATGACTATGTGATATGAATATGTATAGGTGACAACATAAAAGATAATGCCCATGTTATTTGTTATGAGAGCTAGAGGTATAGTTGGCATGCCAAGAGTCGAGGGTACTACGTGGTCCTTCGGGACATATATATAATCCTTTGGAACATCAATGCGGTACTTCGGTACACTTATTTGGTCCATTGGAATATGTATACGGTTCTTAAGGAGTGGTCTTTCGGGATATATATGTTATATGTGGTCATTCAGAACATATGTGTTATATGTGGTCCTTCGGGACAAATCCTACGTGCCCCTAGTGGGAATTATACGAGCTGTGGTGACAACATATGTATACAACCTCTATGTACTCAGATACCTTAAGTTCTTAGAAGTATACATGGGTTATTTAAGAGAAATATAAACAAGTGTATGATATATGAGATATATGCTTTGTGATGTGAATGGTATTATAGTAATTATTTGATGGAATGTGTATTGTTAAATATAAGACATAATTATATTCATAAATGAAAGTCATGTTAATAGTGATAATAATGGAATGTATACATCTAAGCATTATGTAGTATGAAATGTACATGCATTTATTAGGTAGTTATAGTTTCCATTATTTATTTACATGTCTCACTAAGTCTATGACTTAGCGTGTGAGTGTTTCACACGTAGGATCCAAGAAGTTCCAAAGCGAAGATAGGTAGAGGGAGACAACATAGCGTCATCGAAGATCAGATCAGAAGAAAATTATCAGTATGTTATTTGTTGTATTGTGTAATGTTGGCATGTATTTAAAGAGTTAAACGATAGAAAATCTGAACAGATTTTCTTAAACTTTTTGAGTAATATATGTAAATTATTTTGTATGTTTAAATTAAATACGAATTTTCCTCTATTTTTATATAAGAAATGGTTTGAAAGGGTGATGTGACATCTCGAACTCGTATTCGGGTCAGATACGGGTTGGGGTGTTACAAATGTTCTCTAAGAAGTTTTACATTGAAATATACCAGTTGCATAATTTTTTTCGCTTCCTATTCCAAAAACATTCACAAAAACTATATATTTCTCATAGTAAAAACCAAATAAATACGATTAAACCAGATCACATTGCTTTCCCATATCACCCATGGATCTTGACACTTTTCAAAGGGATATAATTTTTGAAATCAGCATGTGTGATTTATTTGTTTGGTATTCAGTGAACCGATATTCTGCTTCAATTTCTTCAAGGCATTTTTCAAACAAGAAATATTTTCTCAAAAAATCGATTGAAGAACTACAAATAGAGTGGGGTATCTCCAAAAGCCCTATCTCTTCTGTTATCGTGTCTTCCGACATGAAATCTTAGCTTATCAAAATAAAAAAGATTTTATTCCCATCAATGAAGTATGGTGAGTGCCTCGGGATATGAAGAAAAAAGTTTACATGCTCGACCAAGAGTAAAAAACTTTCAAGTTGAGAACAGTGATCAATTTATTTTCAGAAACCAATGTCATCTGATGACTTCTTCAACATTGAGGCAAGATCGACACCAATAAATATGAGAGAATATCAAGATTGACAGAAGAATATCAAGACTTCTCTTTGAAAACAGGAACGCAAAAAAACGATATTTGCATTTTAGATAAACTTTAGGACATTACATTCATGATATCATATACATATATAATTTTGCATATTGTTTGAGTCAATTTCAACTTCACGACGAAGGATATTCCACTCGAAGCACCCATGATCTACTTAACTCGTGATGAAGGAATCCTCCAAAACATAGCACAACTCAATGATAATGGGTTATTTTTCGACATATGTCTTCAAGTCTAGAAGGAGACTCAAAGTTAATTACGATTTAGCTTAACTCAATAATAAGGAGATAATTCTTAGCCCAAATTTCGAGCAAGATTTTAACTTTACGATGAAAGATTTCAAGCTTTACCTCTTATTTGACTTAGAACCGTGTAGGGGAGTCATCTAAAGAACCCAACTTAGACCGCGAAGAGGAGTCAACTGAAGTATCAAGACCGACTTGAACCGTGAAGGGGAGTCGTCTCACTTGACTTAGACCCACGAAGGGGAGTCAACTGAAGTATCAAGAATGACTTAAACCATGAAGGGTGTCAACCAAAGTATTAATACTGACTTAAATCGTGAAGGGGAGTCAATCAAAGAATCAAGACTGGCTTAAACCACGAAGGGAAGTCATATTGTTTAGCTTAGACTCGCGAAGAATAGCCATCCAAATAATCCTTCACTAAGAGGAATCATCCACATCAAACTTTAAGTCGAGAAAAAATATTTGTTTGAGAGCGCATTGACCACATAATAGCATCGAGGAACTAAATTTTGGTTAAAATTCCAAATGAGGTCTTCAAGCCTATAAGGAAACTTAAATCGGCTGGGACTTAGCAAAAAGGAACTATTTCCCAACCTAAATTTCAATGTAGCTTAAGTCAAGAAGAGTTATTTGTTGACCAAAGCTTTCAATTTTGATTCCACTCAACTCAAGAGTGCATTGACCGCATAATAGCAATGAAAAACTACCTTCGGTCAAAATTCCAATTGAGGCTTCAAGTCTAAAAGAATGCCAAAATTAGTTGTGATTTAGCAACGAGGAACTACTTTCCAACCCAAATTTCGACATAGCTTAAGTCGAGAAGAGCTATTTGTTGACCAAAGCTTTCAAGTTTGATTCCACTCAACTCAAGAGTGCATTGACTGCATGGTAGCAATTAGGAACTACCTTCTGGCTAAAATTTAAATTGAGGTCTTCAAGTCTAGAAGAATACCCAAATCGGATGTGATTTAGCAAAATGAAACTACTTCCCAGCCCGAATTTTTACATAGCTTAAGTTGAGCTTTCAAGTTCGATTCCACTTAACTCAAGAGCACATTGACCACATGGTGGAAATGAGGAACCACCTTCTAGTCAAAATTTGAACCAAGACCTTTAAGTCCAAAAGAATGCCTAAGATTGTTTGTAAAGTAGTAATAAGGAACTACTTCACAATATAAGACCAACCTGCGATAGAGAGGTCGCTCACAACAAAGCTTAAGTCAAGAATGGCTATCTGTTAACCAAAGTGTTCAAGTTCAGATTGTATTGATCGCATGATAGCAGTAAGGAACTATCGTCCAGCCACAATTCTAGAAGACAATTTTAACTCTGTGGTAGAGGATATCGAGTTCGAGGACCAAATCAATTGCACTCTAGTAACGAGGAAATAGCCTTCAGTCACATATTCCCGAAGTCATAAGATATACGACTTAAAGAATGATCATTCGATTCTTGAAGAAAAGAAAATGTCTCAACACCATTAGAGCAAGCTCACCTTTAGAATCCATTTTAATTTGTGAATAGAATGAAAATTCGTGTCTTTTTTATATGTCCTATTATCGTTTCACGAAAATAGACAAAGAAGGACAATTATAGACACCCATTTTTCTCGAGATTTATGTTGGATTTTCCTTTTATTATATAAATATATATTATTATGGTTTTTAATATATATGGTTTTGAAAACATATAGTTTTGAAATATATATTTTAAAAAATATATATAGTTTTTAAAACTATATATTATATGTTTTATTGAAAATATATATTATATATTTTCAATAATATGTTATTATTATTTTGTTTTACTTATTAATTTTTTTCATTTTATTTTAATTTTCAAGTCCAAGTCTGAAAATCAATGTTCAAGTTCACGATCCAATTTGAGGTCCAAGTTAAAAAATGTCCAGGGATCCAAGAAGATTCCAAAATGAAGAGGAAAACCCAATTGTGCATGTAGGCCTGACCTAGCCAACATACACATTAGGGTTCTAGATTTTTGCATTGGCGCCGTATAGGGAAGACCATATCATCAACGCAGCCGCTTGAAAGTCGTTGGATCAGGCTCTTTGATCCAACGACCCATGATTCATCAGGAAGATCAAAAGCCACTGAACAGTGGTTTTATGGCACGTGAGAACTACGCGTCGGCAAGAATAATTCCACGTGCCAATCAGAGTCGAAAAATTCCTTAATGACCCACAAGGAAATCCTAGAGTCAAATATGGCGGCAAAGACAAAATCAAATCAGTAAATGAGTCAAAATTCGTAAAAATCAATCTAAGGTAAGAACCACCAAATCAAATAAAAAAAAAGGAATAAATCCCTCTGGCAATTACATCATATTTGAACCAAAACAACATGCAATAACAAAAATGATGAGAATAAAAATAAGATGAGAAAGTTATCAAATATCGTCAATTTAGGGACAGTAATATCTTCAGGAAAGAGACAAAGAGGAAGAGAGAAAGAACACCAAAAACCTACTAATGAGACAAAGAGGGGGATCAATTTTCAAAAACCCGAAAAAAACCAAAAATAAGAGGAAGAGAGAAAGAACTTAGCTTGGAAGTTGTCTGTTATTGTGGAAAAAAATGAGCACCTTCAAGGATCACGAACGGACGCCTTGTTACCGAAGGGATGCCATCTACCAAGGTAAAAAAATGTAGAGTTTTATTTGTAGATCTATGCCAATCGGAATCCCTTTTTTTTGGCGATTAGTGGTCAAATTTTGTATTGAGGTTGTAGACACCAATTTTCGTCCATTTTTTTTATATATATTATATAGTTTGAAATCATTTTGAAAATTATATAATATATGGTTTTTATAAAATATTTTGAAAATATATAATATATAGTTTTTGAATTTTTTCTAAATATATATCATATATAGCTTTTAAAAACATTTTTGAAAATCATATATATTATATAATTTTGAAAATTAGTTTCTAAATATATATTATATAGTTTTGAAAATTAGTTTTTAAAATATATATATTATATAGTTTTGAAAATTAGTTTTTAAAATATATATATTATATAGTTTGAAATCATTTTGAAAATTATATAATATATGGTTTTTATAAAATATTTTGAAAATATATATGATATATAGTTTTTAAAACATTTTCGAAAACATGTATATATTATAGTTTTTGAAAAATATATATATATAAGTTTTTAAAACAATTTTTGAAAATATATATATATAATTTTGAAAATTATTTTTTAACATATATATTATATAATTTTAAAAAAAATATTTTTTTATTATATTAATTATTATTATTATTTATTTTATTTTATTATTTATTACTTATTTTTATTTTTTCTTTTCTCATTTTGTCCCAGGTCCAGTCCAATAGTCCAGATAACGGGCCTGAACCAGCCCAAACAGATTAGGGTTTCCTGCTTAAGGGAACCACACAGTCAGCGCCGCAAAGAGGGAATCAAAGGGTCTGGTGCAAAACGGCCGGCGGAAATCCTGGGACTGACCCATCCCGGGATAGCCGGTATCACAAACGACATGCACGAGGAAACCGGAACGACCCCCTCATTTCGGGGCCAACAACCACCCCACCGGGGCTATAAAAGCCCCCGGTGAGACATGAACAGGGGAGGCCGGCTACGAACAAGTCAAACACAAACCATCAAACCAGTCCATCAAAGCAAGATAACAGTACCCACGGTAAACACATAAATCACCAACACCACAGTACCAACGACTAGAACAGGAAACCACACAGGAACGATATATCACACAAACCATCATAGAGACAACCATCAACGGTGATACCAAACAGACAGCCAACAACAAATATCGAGAGCCACAAAAATACCACAGTACCAACAGAGTAACAAAACAGAAACATAGAACCCGCAACTACATCATCAACAAAAGAGATTCGAAGCAACAGAAAGACCAAAGCAAGAACATTCCAAACAGCAAGGAACAAAACCCAAAAAATTCAGTTTTGGGACTATTCGGAAGGAAGCACGGTCGTGGGGCACCCAAAGGTCGCCGAAAATCGCAAAGCCTTGTCGGAAAGAAGGTAAAACTCGAGGGGTTTTTTTTAGATCTACTCCGATCGGTGAAGTTATTGGGGGTATAGGCTTCGGGTTAGTGTTCGCGGCGTGGAGGGGATCATTTTGGTAGGCTCGGATTTATTTCGGCCACCGCTAGCGGTGGCCGGCGTGGTGGCCGGCGCAGCGGAGGTGGCAGTCGGAAATCGCCTGGTAGAGAGAGGCGAGAGAGTTGGTTCTCTCATTTCCAGAGAGAGAATGCAAGAGGAGAAAATGAGGGGGGACGTGAGGGATTAAGCCTTGTTTTGGGCTTAAATACTGATATCAAAACGGCGTCGTTTTACCGAGGGTCTCCTGCGTATTTTCTCAGCCGGTTAAACTATTCCACTGGTGCTTGTGATTTGTAAATTTTACGGTTTGATCACTGGGATAAAATTTTGGTACTTTCGATTTGGAGTTCTAATTTCATTATGCCTACATTTTAGTCATTAGCATATATTTTTTTCCTTTTCTAATTTCATTATTTTATTATTTTTATTATTATTATTTTTTTTTCACTAACCTTTACTTGTTTATTCTATATTATTATTGTTACATTAATATTTTTTTCTTTTCCTTTAATATTTTTCCCTTCATATTATTATTATTTTTTATATATATTATATTTATTTATTTATTTTCACTTTTGTTTTTTATTATCTTCATGCATTTTCCATTTTAATTCGATCTTGCATTTCACGACAAATCTAACAGTTCTATCTTTTTAAGGGTCAATTTCAAACTAATCAAAGGTAAGTAGTTTGAGTCGAATTTTTAAATTTTAATTTAATTTCTTAATTTTCGCAACTAAGACAACCGACAAATTAATTGGTACCGAAAGGGCGGTTCAAGGGTGCTAATCCTTCCTTGACCGTAACCGACTCCCGAGCCCGACACGTTTCTGGTACAACGCAGATCAGGTAAGATGGTGTCCGACCCACCTAAATTTGTTTTAAAGTGGTCGGTGGCGACTCCTAACCCAATTAATCTAAGTCGAAGCCCAATTCCGAGCCCAACCGAAAGGCGGTTCCGACAGAGGTAAAGGGGGCTTTCAAAAGGGGTAGTTTTAGGATTTTTGGCTACCGTGGATGGTGGTCGGACTGTTGAGCAAGACGGCAGGGAAGTGTTGGAGGTCTCGTCGGAAGGTGGCCAGGTCTTGGGTCTGCAGATAGAGTTTGAGAGAATAAGAGAGTTGTGTTTTGGTGAGAAAGGCACAAATAAAAAGGAAATTGGGGTTTAGAGGATTTATGTATAAGGGACCCCTATGTAATTTCACGTTTTTTAAATTATTTCAGCGCCCCTGGTATTTTGAAGTGTAGTTCAATTTAATCACTAATCGTAATTTCTCCCTTAAATTTCCTTTTCATTTCAATTTAATCCTTTTTTATTTTATTTATTATTTTATAAATTGCTATCCTGATTCATTTTTCTTGTTTTGCAGCATTTTATTTACTTTCTTTTATTTATTTACTTTATTATTAATTTTTATTATTTATTTTACTACTAGTTTTTTTCTTTAAGATTAATTTTATTTTTTTAATGGATCTAATTAAAGCTCATTATAGGTAAATAAATTTGGGATCGAATTTAAATTTATAATTTTTGCAATGAAGACAACCCGGTAATCTTTTGGTACCGAAAGGGCAATTCAGTGGGAGCTTATCCTTCCTCGATTGTAATCAACTCTCGAACCCGATAATTCTCTGGTAAGATGCAAATCTGGTAAATGGGCAAAATAGGGTGTTCGATCTACCTCATTCAAAATGATCGGTGGCGACTCCTTCACTATTCCAAGTCGAAGCGCGAACCCGGGACCATATGAAGGACCATAGCGATAGGACCAAAACCATTTTTTTAACCGGTGACCAAAATCAATTAGATTTAAAATGTAAATGACAATCCATATAGTTTACCTAATAAATTTTATTAAAATATATATTTATATTTTTGATATCCTTATTTTTAAAAGAATATTAATAATAAATTTAATATTATAATTTTTTTAAAATTATATTAATTATAAAGTTATTATTATAATATATTTTTAAAGGAATTTTAAGAGTTTGAGTTCATATTTGTGAAATTTGAAACGTTTTTCGATGAAAAATACATCAAATTTAAATTTATGAGGCCAAAAAAGAGTGGGCTGAAAATTTAGAATCCACCAATTATCAGTGATTGTAGCCAATGGTGACTAAAGATAGTGGTGACTGGTGGCCAATGATAGGAGACTTAGATTGAATTCATGGTTAGTTTGATATTTTATTTAAGTTTAAGGGTTAAATTAATATTTTATCTTAAATTCAATGGTTAAATTAGTATTTTTTTATGAAATTTATGGGTAAAATTAAAAATGAACCCTTTTAAGTAATGTGTCACATCATTAAAGTGATGAGAGTTAACAATGCAGTGACTAAAATAAGACAAAATGAAAGCAAAAATGAATAGGACATAATTTTTTTTAAAAAAATCAGTGATCAAAATAAGATAAACCAGAAATAAAAATAATCACTCATGTAGTTTATCTGCAAAAAATAAGTATGGTTAGTATCAAAAAAAGGTAAATTATATTTTTAGTACCTAAATTATCAATTTTAGTCCGTTTTAGTATCTAAACTTTTAATTTTTTTAAAATCATACCTAAAGTTTAGTTTTTTTTCCATTTTAGTACCCATGTTCAAAATTTAAGTTAAGTTTTAAAAAAAGATTGAAAGTTTAGGTACTAAAACGGACCAAAACTGATAGTATATATACTAAACGTGTTAAGTTTTTAACAGTAGGTACTAATATGAAACAAAAACTAAACGTTAGGTATGACTTTGACAAATTAAAAGTTTAGGTACTAAAATGGACCAAAACTGATAGTTTAGACACTAAATGCATAGTTTACCCTAAAAAAATCTTGTGCCATAATGTATAGAATTGTCCTTTGGTCATTCTTTTAAGTTTTATCCAAGTATCTCAGTTAACCAAAATATGGCATTAGTAAGCATCACAATTAGGATATCTTCGTCTCAAAGTAGTTAATTTGTGCCCTTTTAATTATTGATGCTCTTGTGAAAAAAAAAAGTTATACAGATGGAAAAGATTTTTTTTATATAAACCATTGGGTTCCTGCTAATATTCCACCACAAACCCTTTTGTTTATCTAATTTTCAATATCAAATTAAATGGATGGCGGTGAATTTCCCAGGCCAAGGAGTTGTACGGACTGGTGTTATTGCAAAGAGGATAAACCGGCAATCGAGCCAGAGATCCAGGTCCCTTCGAACCATGGCTCGTGTGCGTTGGAGCCAGCAAACTGCAGGAAACTGGATGGAGTGGTTGCATGGTTCATGAATGTGATAGCTGCTGCCTTCTTCATATCTCTTCAACGATGCTCTTGCATTCTAATTAACACCAATGATGATGATGATGATCTTGAAAACGAATTGCTCAACCCCGATTTCCAGAAAGATTCGCAGATTCATAGTTCTCGAAGACAAGAAGATAAGCAAACACTTCTTGAACACTCTTTTATTTAATATATACACCCTTTTAATTATATAAAAACATACATACATATATATATATATATATATATATATATATGTATTTGTTGTAATCAGGGCCGGTTCAATGAGTTTTAATGTCCTATGCGAGATAATAATTTTATGCCCCTAAGGGTGTTCATTCGGTTAAAATCGTGGCCGACCGAACCGAAATACCCTTAACCGAATTAATTGAACTTTTTTTTCTTTAACCGTTAACCGAACTGAATTTTTTTTAAAGTATTAACCGAACCGAACCGAATAAATTTCGGTTAATTCGATTAATTTTTGAATTAACCGAAATAATTTTAGAATTTTATATTTTTTAATTAAAAAAATAATTTACAATTAATTTAAATAATATCTAATTATAAATAATATCTAATTAATTTTGCCCATGCAAACGGTGAAGAAACAAAAGAGTGAAAAGACTAACATCATGCTTCCCAACCCCTCAAAAGCGTAGCCCCATGCTGCTGCCTCACCCATGCTCTACCTGCCCATCTCGTGCCTATACATTACACAAATTAAGGCAGAAAAGAATTGATAATCGAGGAGCACATAAAGGAAGTGGGGGCAGCATATTATGGGGGTGAAAAAAATATTAAAAAATATTTAAGATTTAATTTGGTTAATTAATCAATTTCGAACCGAATTAATCGTTAACCGAATTCTAAAAAAATTCTTAATCATTCCCCGACCTAACTAATTCGGTGGCCGACCAAATTAACCGAACTAATTCGGTTTGGTCGGTTAATTCGGTTAAAACCGAATTTTGAACACCTTTATATGCCCATATACTTGTATCGTATAATAAACAAAACATAAATATTTTTTTAAAACAAAAATGTAATAGAAATTATAGTCAAACAATATCAATACTAATACAAACCAAAACCTACAAGGCTACAAATATCACCTAGAACAATGCATTCGTGCATTTTTTGAAGCAAAAACCACTATTATTTGACGATAATCGAGTCTTTGTAAAAATTGTCTTTCGATGCTTATAATTGCTAATCCGTTCAATCTATCTTGAGTCATCGTGTTTTGAAGATAGGATTTAAAAGGCTCCAATTTTAAAAAATTTCTTTCCGCGGAAGCAACCGTAACGGGATTTATAATGTTACTATAGTAATTCAATATTTTTAGTAATAAATAATTACTTTTAACAAATTTAAATCGATAAAGCTGATTATGAGCCAATTTGATTTGAAACTAGAAAAATATTTAAGTCTAATTTGATTTGATATTAAAAGCCAGAAAAGATCATTACGAATTAATTACGAATAATGATAAACTAAGTGCGTTTATATTATAAATTGATGCCCATGCCCCAACATGCTGCCCTTAAAAGTCCATGTTTTTCCCCCTCAAAATAATACTAATGAGTTTTAATGTCACTGTCTAATTTAATTCGAAACTATAGTAAAAAAAATTGATGCCCATGCCCCTACATGCTGCCTTGGGCCGTCGCCCATCTGACACATGTATTGGGCCGGCCTGGTTGTAATAGTCAATTATTATAAGTGTTACATTGGAAATACCTTGTTAAGCCTTTTGTTCTTGGGATATTTATTGATGGATGATGAGTATAGTTAGCAATTGTGTACCACTCGAGCAAAATTAATTTTAAGTTATAGCACAACTTGCTCATTTATTTATCTGGAAATTTTGACTTATTTTATCGTTTGTAATCATGATTGATAAAAAATAATTACCTTTGAAATTGATGAAAGGCCTAACCCACCATGTCTCGTCCACATATTTAAATCTCCATCGGAGGATCTTTAAATCTCAGACATGTAAATGAATCTAAAAAGTCTATATAGTAGTCTATTTATATTTATTAAATTATTTTATTGTAATTTTAGTGTTTTATAATATTAGAGCAATTAAGATCTTGAAATCCTTTTCTTTTAAAAAATCTTGAAATGTGAATTAATTTTTTTTATAGAAAATGTGAATTAAATTAATCTTATGAGTCTTTATTTAATTCTATTTGCGGATATTTTTGACAAAAAAATATTTTTCTTATTAAAATTTTATACTAAGGATTGAAAATTACTCTAACTTGTCTCTAAACACTTGTTTTAAGGCTCTAGTTAATTTCTAAAACTTATGAGGATCATTATCCTACCGTTGAATTTTACCGCCATAACCGTTGAGCCCCTCGTGCAATTTTGGTGAAAAGACACCCTGTTTAGTTTCGTCATCGTTATCCTACCATCGTCGTGGAAGAAATCGGAGCAGGGAGGTGTTGGTCATTTGTAAAAGTCCTTCACCGTTCTCCATCGTAAAATAACTCTTGCACAAGATTCTAGAGCCACCATTTTACAATTCTAGAGTTTTTGGTAACTGTCCGATGATCGAAGCTATTGTATGCGCCCCACGTATCACCCCCTGCGTGTGGGCATCGTCATCTGCTTAGGAGATTCTAGAAACCAATATGAACCAGTCTAGACCACTCGAACAGGTCCATACTGCTTGAACCAATCTAAACTACATGTATTGAACTGGTCTAGTTCAAGCTGAGCTGTTGATCGACCCGTTAATCGAGCCATTGACCGAGCTGTGATCCTAGTCGTGAGTCAATCTGTGAGGTGAGTTGAGTCGCGCGTAGTCGTATCCGAGTGAGCCGTTAACCGTTCACCATCAGTTGATTGACGTTAACTGTTGACCGAAATTGACTTTTTTAAAAAAGGTATATTTTGGGTTTTTTGATGTCCTGAGTTTATTTTTGGGGTCTGTTTTTTTAATTCAAACTAAAAAGCTATTTTTTAGTGTTTTATATTTCGATTCGATTTTCTCGTTTAAGTTCAGTGTCTAATGTAATTTGTTTTGCTACGTGTGTAAGATGTTATGGGACGTCGAATTCAAGTTCGAGAATGATCAAATGGAGTTTAAATGGTCAATCGAAATAGCTCAAAAATCAAGGTAATACTTTACTACCTTATTCATGTTTTATGGTACATGTTGGTACTGGTTAATGCGTGATTGAAATGATTGGTCATGTAAATTTTAATGATTATTCTTAAACTTGTATTGAATATGATAATAGGATAGTAAATTGATTGAGACTCAATTGAATCGTATAAGAAATTAGAAGATCATTACAAAATAATTCCAAGGTTAGTGATTAATCGATAAAGGAATTAACATCGAAATCCGTAAATTCTTATTATTATTGATAAAAGTATTAAAAAACTTGAATAAAATTTATGAAAATGCCCTTAATATGTAAAAAGTTACCTAAATTTACTCTCATAGTGGAATGAGCTTGAGAACTCGCATTTCGACCTAGTAAACTTACTAATTCACTTGTTAAATCTCTGACATGTTTACAAAAATTGTAGTAATCAGTTTCAAACCTCCAAGAGGGTAAAAGACTTCGAATTTATAATTTCTTGAACAAGCAGTCGAAGACTGAATTACTAGAAATAAAGCATACTACTAAATTGAAGAAAATTAATGAAAACCCTTGAGCTCTGAAATGACTAGAATAACCTTAAGTACTAAAATGACCTAAATAACCTCATGGTATGTATTAAGAGAATGCATGTGGATAAGTTTTGAAAAATACCACTGAAGCTTTAAATGTTGTAATTCCCCTAAGGGTTTTGGAGTACAACCTAAGTATATTGACCATCAATGTTAATATTACAATACTAGAAAGGAATATCACCTGAATACCTTTTTCCTCTCCAATATAAGTATGTGTACTCTCTAGGTGACTCTTGCGTCGGCTCTCTGGCCCCAAGGTACTCCCTTAGGTTGGCTCCCATACCCAATGGGTATAGGATAAGTCCTTATGGATGTAGTTCTGGAGGACTGCATTTTGGCATACGGGTTGAAGGTAGTTATATGATTTAAATAAACACCACTACCACTTTTACGATATTTTATTGGCTCACAATTTTTGATATTATTGTACACTATTTAATCTGATTTATATTAGGGTACTATTTGGGATCCATTATGGAGTCTTTGCAAGTTCAGCTCCAATCAAGCTGATAATTTCTTATGGACTTGAGGTATCCCCTCTTGTTGGCACCTTCGCCCAATGGGCCTAGGGTAAGTCCTTATGGATGCAGTTCTAGAGAACTATATATAAATGTTCGATTAGAGGGTATTATTTGGATTTTAAAATCTGTATTCCTAAAATAAACTACTACTGTTTTCAAACTATATGTACATTTATTTCTGATTTTGTTGGAACACATTAGACATCCCAATTCAATCTCTTGGATTTGTCTCTCTGAATGTTTCCTCTAAACTATAGGTTTCCTAATTCTTACATGAAGAATTAATTAATAAAACCCTAACTCATCACTAGAACTTATATATGCCTGGATTACTAAGAATGTTTCATGTTTTACTATATATATGTTTGGCCTTTAGCATCTTTTGGTAGTTTTCTATTATCGAGTTTTTCCAAAACTCATTCTATTACTTACCATTTCAGGTTAAAGGATTTGAGCATGTTCTATTATCGACATTAGATAGGGGAGTTTATTCGATGTTGCTTGCAGAGTACGGTACATATGTAATTGGGGCATGTAGGTCACATTTTGTATGTATATTAGAGTTTATGACCTATTTTGATATTGGATATTATTAAATTATGGTTTATTATGTGAATGATTTTTTGAACTTGTATTTTTATTTTTAAATTATTTTATAGTATAAAATGGTTTAACAAAATCAAGCACAAATGTTGACTCAAAAATTCAGACCGTTACAAGTACTCTCATGTAAATTAATTAAATTAATAAAGATTATCATTAGGTTTATTCAGGGATGTAACACCCTAATTCAATCTGACCTGAAATCCAAAGGATTATAATATTACATGAAACCACCTAAGTGGCTAACCATTTTTTTAATTCAATAATCACAATCATAATTTAAAAATCGATAGATCAAAATAGTAATAAAATACTTTTACAAAACGGAGCTCAATGACATAGGTAAAATCAATTAATACAACTTAAAGTTTATAACTTGTAATGCATAAGTAAAGTTCATATGAATACACATGCCCATTA
Source organism: Hibiscus syriacus (assembly GCF_006381635.1). Lineage (NCBI taxonomy): Eukaryota > Viridiplantae > Streptophyta > Magnoliopsida > Malvales > Malvaceae > Hibiscus > Hibiscus syriacus. The sequence continues at coordinate 2,711,542 of NW_024062608.1, forward strand.
CAAGTAACCAACCAGTACTCTATGCGGAAACACTGGAAATCCTGTGGCGATGGTGCTCATTGAATAGCTCAATATACTAACATGCAAACGAAAATATCCGAACGCTGTGCTTATAAAGTCCAGTAGTATAATCGCTCATCTAGAGCAGTATATGAATCTCATAAACATAAGCATGCTAGAATATATGGTAATAAGCAATAAGTATATGTATGATCCTAATCAAGTGCAACCTACTTAAGATTTAATAATTTTAGCTCTTTAGTCTCTGCTAAGAGACTCACCATGAGTAACATATACTAGGTCTTCAGCCTCAGTGTCTTTCTACAATGCATCATCATGCAATACATAATGATGGTACCCGGTACCACAAAGATGGCAGGTATAATCACACAACAACAAGTAAGCATCATGGTGTAGTTCGGGTCACTTTAGCATTATAAAACTCACACCCCTATTTGTTTACTAGAGGTACCTTAGGTAATATCTTGGTCACATAGCATCACCATCTCATAAGTACCCTATGTGTGGTCTAGGTCATATAGCACCGACACTTCGCAAGCATCTTAGGCTAGGTTCAGGTCATATAGCATTGGCCCTTATAAGGCTAGTCTACTCCTCTAAAGTAATCAGAACTTGTTTGGGTCACATAGCATTAGTACAGTGTCCAACTAACGTCTGAATTTCCCTCACACTGATTTGAATATATCTGGATATTCTATGAATGAAAGACTATCGTCATACTACTAAAGTAACTCGGGTGTCCTCATTGTTTCCCGGGCGACAACAAAGGCATAAGTCTTATGGAATCTTACCTCATAAGGCTCTTATGGTTATCACACAATTAACGTTCTTAGCTTATTATTATTATCAAGCTCTCTTCTAGGGATAACGTCTCAACACACAAGTCAACAAAGGTCACACAAGTGCAAACGAAATAGTTCAGTTACTCATTATCAAACTTATCAAAGTCGGGTGAGATCATCCCCCTCACTCGATATTGTATCACTCGTTCTCTCATCTAAAACGTTATGAAAAGGCTCATTAGTCTTTTAGCATTTAATACCCTTGAGGAAGATGGTGTTCATCTCTACGTACTTGTTATATTATTACTAGCCTAACACCCGACTCGTTTGGCTAATAGATATTGACTATCTAGTCACTCTCATCATATTTCCCATCGGTTCACCCTAGAACAGTAGGGTAATTACCTCACCTTTGAATATAGGTGTTCATGAGGAACTCAATTTCATCCATCCCACTCATCAGGTCACCCATTGTCTTACTCGCTGCCCTGTCTATCGAAATGATTCCTCGCTTGCGATTACTTGTTACGTGTCTAATTGAAGATACTAGATATATTTCATATAATATGGTTACTTTGGTTATATCCCACTTCTAAGAGTGTTTTTAGGAACCATTTTGCTATTTAAGTTGCTCATGTACTAAGTTTTACCATTACGGATCACCTTTGACTTTTACGGGCCTTAACAAGGTCAAATCTAACCATCCAAAGTTAGTAGTATCGATACTCTACTTGTAGTATTGATACCCTAGAGTCAAGTATCGATACTCTACTTGTAGTATTAATAACTTTTTGATACTCCAATGAGTATCTATACCAAAACTGGCTTCTGTTACTGAAAATGTAGACCAATATCGATATTGTTGCCCTGACTATCGATACTCTAGGGGCAGTATCGATACTCTCCCCAACAATATTGATACTCCTAGTTGAAATCCCCAAACTTTATCTCATATCATCCAATATCGATACTCGGATCTAGAAAACCTAGAAATAGGCTTGAGAAACACTAAAAAAATCCTCCAACATGCCCTAATTAGGTCTCAAAACATGTTCTAAAGTTTAGGAGAGTTATTTAGGGTCTTTTAGTACTATAAAAACACTATTTTTACACCAAAACATCATCTAACAAGAATCAAGCAACCCCCTCAAAATATGCTTAAATACCCAAATCCTCAATAAAGCATTACGTTTAGAGCGTTCATAACACAACAAAGGATTAGAAATACACTACCTTTGTTAAAAATTCCCGAAATGAAACTCTTTTAGCTAGCTATCACTCTTATCCAAGACTTGGGTGGTAAACCCCCCCCCCCACTTTTTCTTGCAACCAAAACTTTGAATCATTAAAACAAGTTTGTTGGAGGGATTGAGGATGAAATTGAAGGTTTAAAAGAAGTGAAAAAGGTTCTCAAGAACTTAGCATTTAGGTAAGTACTTAGAGAGGAAAATGGGATATAAGGAAGGATGAAGAAGAATGCAAATAAAGAGAAGAAGATGGAGGAGAATATAAAACCCTCATCTTTTCTTAAATGGAAGAAACACACTTTTGGTCCTTCTTATTTTGTCTTATATCCAAAAATCCCATTTTATGGCTAACTAGGCCCATTTCTAACCCAATTAACCCCAACTTGGCCTAACAACTTAAATCACAAAATCATCGGGGCCCACATACCTCTCGGGTAAACCTGAAACTACTAGCCCATAATTTAGGGTGTTATAAGGGATGTACGAGGGGGCAACCACCTTGAATTTTTCAAATTATTATATATTATAGGTGTTCTCTTTTTTATTTTATATTGATAACATATTTTCATTTCCTTAGAATTTTATAAGTTTGTCATCTAATATAAAATTTTACCTTTAGCCTTAGGTATATTTAGAGCCGTTTCAGACATTTTCGAGGTCCTGAACGAAAACAATAAAAATTGGCCATGTATAATAAATGTATACTATATTATTTAAAATAATTAATTTAATATTATATTAATAAATCATAGGAAAATGATTCAATTATGGGTACTAAGTTATAAAGGTAGAAAGTAGGAATTATTTTATTAAATTGAAAAAAATAGGCCCTTAGTTATAAACCCTGAGCAAAAACTCAAAAATAGGCCTTATAGAAAAAATATATTATATTATTTTTAATAATTAATTTAATATTATGTTAACAAACTATATAAAAATGATTAGATTAAGGTTTTCCATTATAAAAATAGAAATTAAGGATTATTTTATAAAATTAAAAATAGAAAGTAAGGATTATTTTATAAAATTGAAAATTAAGAATCCTTAGCTATAAAAATAGAAAGTAAGATTATTTTATAAAATTCAAAAATTAAGAATCCTTAACTATAAAAATAAAAAGTGGAGCCTATAAAATTGCTCAAAATGCTTTCCTTATAGCCGACTCTCGGAATATTGGTATCGGAATTTTTTTTATAAGCGATATTAAAATAATAATAAATGTCATATCTTTTCTAATAGGGTTAACTATATAGATGATCACTTATGTTTGTATTTTATCCATTTTTGTCACTGATTTCAAAATACATAAGTTATGGTCACCTTTGTTTTTATTTAATTAAGATATGATCACTTTTGTTTTTATTTATTGAAGATGTGGTCACCACGGGTTAACTGTTGTTAACAATTAATAGATTAATTGACGTTATATTTCAGTTTAATCACACATTTAATCTCTATTATTTACGTATTTTCTCAATTTAGTCATACTTTTAATAAATTAAAAAAATTTAATCATCCATTCGAATGATGTCACGAGTCATTGGTGCCATATGTCGTGCCACGTGTTACCATTCGGTTGGAGGACTAACTTTATTTTAATTTAATATATTCATTTCCACCATTTTTATTTGCTTTGTTAAATTAAAATAAAGTTAGTCTTTCAACCGAATGGTGACACACGACACGACACGTAATACTAATGACAGTGAAATCATTCGATTTGATGATTAAATTTATTTTAATTTATTAAAATATGACTAAATTAAGAGAATATGTAAATAACATATACCAAATATGTGATTATAACAAAATATTTAAGGGTGACCACATCTTAATTAAATAAGAACAAAAGTGACCATATCTTATGTATTTTAAAATCAGTGATCAAAAGTGGACAAAACACAAACATAAATGATCATCCTTGTAGTTAACCCTTTATATTATCATTATTTTGCTGCTTTTATGAAAGAAAGAAAAAAAACTCAGCAGACATTACATCAAATAATTGTTTGTTAATTAGTAGATTAACAAAATAATATCAATCTTTAGTTGAAAAGGAAATGTTTAAATAACCATTTTGATGTCAATTTTGGGGGGACGTTTAAACAATTGATAGATATAATTTGTTTTTTTAGGAAAAAAAAAGAAAGAAAGATAATTTTTTATACAGTTCTTTTTTCTTCCTTTAATTTTAACCACTAGCCAATGTTTAAAAAGGGCGTATTTTTGTTTGACTTAATAAAAATAAATATTTTTATTTTCTTTCTAAAGGAAAAAAAGGGGAAATTGTGACTGAGAAATACATTTGTTTTCTTGTTAAACTGATTTCTGATACGATGTTATGAAATATATGTTGGAGTAGTGGACATCTAAATCATAATTTCCACATGTGGATAAAAGGGCGTATTTTGTTTGACTTAATAAAAATAAATATTTTTATTTTCTTTCTAAAGGAAAAAAAGGGGAAATTGTGACTGAGAAATACATTTGTTTTCTTGTTAAACTGATTTTCTGATACGATGTTATGAAATATATGTTGGAGTAGTGGACATCTAAATCATAATTTCCACATGTGGATAATACAATAAAACCTTGGATACAACGAAAAAAAATATAAGTTGAGAAATATAAGATAAATATATAACGAAGAAACATTTTATCAGTGTTCTCTTTTATTTATAAAATTTATACTTAAAATTTTATTTAAAATTATCATTTTTTTATCATTCTATTCATTGAATATTTATAGTAATTTTTTACATGTTATTTTTATTTAATTAAATACTTTTAAGTTTTACAGGTTGGCCACCTCTATCGAGTAACAGTTATGCGATGATAGCCACATGATTCTTTTTATTGAAAAGTCACATAAAGTTGAAACAAAACATAAAGATCAAATTTTATAATTTTTTAACATGTAGCCATCTAGTGTATATGTTTTTTTAAAAATTTATGTCACGTCATGTTGAAAAATAAATTACATAAAATATTTTAAAGAAATTCGTAAAAAAAATCTCACAACTGCAAATGAATCGTAAATGGCTCTTTAATGGTATAATTATAATTGTAGTCCCTCTTAAAATTTATTCATTCAGTTTACTCATTTTATCTCTAAGAGAAAATTTTCATTTCTGAGTCCTTGAAAAATAAATAATTCAATCTAAACTATTTTAACATAAGAGTAAACTACACCCAAGGTGAAATAGTTTATAAATTAAATTTAGTCTTATATGTTATTGATATCTCTCTTAAAAATTAATGATTCAAATTTCTCCAATTAGTTATAAGAGTAATTTCTCCAATTTTTGAATCCTTAAAAAACAAATAATTCAATGTAAACTATTCAAACGTAAACAGTTTAATTTTAACTAAAATTCTTGGATTCTCCCCCTTGTACATGAACCATTTGACCAATAAAGTCCGTCAATGTGATGGATATGGTCGAGACCTGTCTTCTTCTTCCATCAGCCACCGCCATTAAAGACCTAAAAAAAATTAAAAGTTACCCTTGAAATCACTTTAAAGCCAACTACTTTAAACTGTTTTCCATATGGTCCCTTCCTTTTTATTTTCATCAATTGGCAGCAATGTTATTGAATCTTGCTTTTGCAAATATATCTCAATTATACAATGCACTGCGACTCCCATGCCCAATTTAGGAAATACTTGAATCTTGTAGTACCAAACATTTAGGTCTACGACAGCAGCTTTTGTCAATTTTTGGGAATCTTTGTCATAAAATATACAAATTAAATAAATGGATCATCTTTATTAAGGTATCTTTTTTTTTTACATCACTGCCTAACTCTTTGTGTGCGAACTGTTTTTTTTCCAACGTCCAATGGAAGTTAACCACTTTGCAGCTTTTCTGTAAGAAAACTAACAACCCATAGAATATTCTAAACTGGATTTATTGTCGTAACAGTGAATTCTGGCATGCATGGAGAATATGAGAAAATGCTACGTGTTGGCCCTTTAAGTTAATTAATTTCTCAATGATCGAAAATACCTTATAATATACGATTTTAATCAATTTTTTTTTGATTTACCAAAATGACCAAAAAATCGCAACGCGAACTCTAATTTTTCAACTCAATTTCCAAATTCGCAACACGATTATAAGATTCACAACGCGATTTTGAAAAATGTGTTGCGATAGTTAAAATGTGTTGCAAGAGTTTGAAAAACGTGTTGTTGCGATAGTGAAAAAGTGTTGCGATAGTGAAAAATCCAAAATAAGTTTACATTTTAACTATTCTAAATTCACCTGGAGTTTGAAACAATAAAGAATGTGTTGCGATAGTGTAAAAGATTCTCAAGCCATTTGTAAGATCTTAGTTTAAAACAATAAAGAATGTGTTGCGATAGTGTAAAAGATTCTCAAGTGTTTGCAATGCTCAATCCCACATAGTATTGGAAACACTATTGGGAATGTGTATTTAAGGCTTAAATTTCCCACTTTCTTGTTGAGTGGAAGAGAACAAAGGGGACTCTCGCGCACCACCGCCACCGCCGTCCAGTCTCGTCTCGGGCCGTGGTCGGGGCCGTGGTCGTGGTCGGGGCCGTGGTTGGTGTGTAATACGTGTCTTTGACACGTCCGCGCGGATACTATTTTTTTAGAGAAAATTCTTAAGAAATCGTAATGTGAACTTAGACTATCGCAACGAATTTGACTAACGTAAATTTGAAAAATCGTGATTAATTAGAGCAAAAGCTTTGTCGGCCTCATGCTAACCATTTTCAATGAGTTCCTTTTTCATTTTTTTAGTTTTCTTTTCTTTTCCCGCTTCACTCATGATTCTACTAAGCTATGGATTCCCTATAGGTGGAATTAATATACTTTAATTCAATTTGTATTATATAATAATCACGGTGATTAATGACGAAAGAAAACTTGGAAAATACCAGTAACAATTGCTAACTGAAGACCAGAATTATTAACTTTTATACTCCTATATTTTTGTTATGTTTAAATAATTTTTTATTTAAACAAATTTTTGTAATCCTTTATCTAAATTCTTTCACTCTGTTGTAGCTGCTAAAACTAAAAAGTCTACCGTTAGAATTTTTGGGGATGAGAATGGTAGCAGTTTGGAGACTTCTGATGCTATAGCTAATGAGGTGATGAGTTATTCCACTAGGCAGATTAGCCCTGTTGATCCTTGTGTTCTAGGCTGTGATGTGGGTTTATTGAAGGAGCTTCTCACCTACTCCTTACCTTGTGATGTTGGTAGTTCTCTGATTAATGAGGTGTCTGATATGAGATAAAGGAAGCGATTTTCAGTCACGATAATGATAAAGCTCCGAGACTTGATGGCTACATTGTCCGTTTTTACAAGAAAGCTTGGTCAAATGTGGGTGAAGATTTTACTGCTACTTCTTATTTACTGCCAAGGTTCAATGGCACTTCAATTGCACTTGTTCCAAAAGTCCTTAATTCGAGTATGGTAAGGGAGCTTAGACCTATATCTTCTTGTTCCATTGTTTATAAAACCATTACTATGATTCTTGTGTGAAGGCTTACGCATATTATTCCTAGCATGGTCACCTTGAATCAGACTGTTTTTGTGAAAGGTAGAAGCATTGTTGATCAGGGATGGAGCCAGGTAGGGATGGCAAAAAAACCGAATCCGACGGGGAAAATCGAAAACCGAATTAAACGTGGACGGGAAAAAACCGTTTATGCTAAACGGGGACGGGAAAAACCGTTTATGCTAAACGGGGTCGGGTTTGGTAATCCCCGCCCCGATTACCCGATTACCCTGCCCGATACCCGGCCGGATACCCATCCCGATAAATATTAAAAATAATTATTTTATATATATAATATTAATAAATTAAATTAAATTAAAATATATATATAATATTTATATATTTAATTTAAATATATATATATATACCCGGCCCGATACCAGGCTCGATATCCGTTTAAATAATCATTTATGCTAAACGGGGATACCCGTTTCCCCGCGGTTTTCCCCGATTACCCGATAGGGATTCCCGTTTAAATCCCCGCGATTTTTTAAGCGGAGACGGGTATGGGTTTTTAAACGGGGACGGGGACGGGGGAACCAATACCTGCCCGAACTCGGCCCGTTGCCATCCCTAGAGCCAGGACAAGATATAGATAGAGGCCAAAATAATAAATTTTTTAAGAAAAATACAATGACTTACTAGGTATTTAAACTTATAATTCAGAAAACAATGTTTAATTTGTCTAATAATTAATTTTATAAAGACAAAAATTGTTATTAAACCAAAAAAATGATGACATTGAATTATCATTCCTTTTTTTGGTATAACCACCGGTTTCCAATCTATTGGTCGACTAATTCAAATCAGGTACTGCAGAGGCGAGGGCGACCCTCCCAACCCAGTTTGCTCTATTCAAAATCGCCAAGATTCGAACCCCTGACCTTGCTTAAATGATCTAGTTCCTCATCCCACTAGATCAACCGATTGTTGATATTGGATTATCATTCTTTAGTTTGCCCCCTACTTGATTAAATATCTAATAAATTCTTATATTTCTTAATTTAAATACTTAGTTTTACATTAATCGAAATACTATTAGATCAAAATCTATCGAGCATAAAATAATTTTACAGAGGTCGAGGATCCTTTGGGCCCTAAGGGAGCTGATAGGGAAGCGGTGGCGGATTGATGAACGTTGCTCTTGTTGAAGAATCAAACCTAGAAAGCTCTAGACTCGATGAAGAACAAAGGTGATGAATATGAGAAGGTGGCAGCAGTCGCTAGGATTGTTTAGGGTTTCTTTTATGTGTTGGAATCAAGACAACACGATTAGAATAAAATAAACAAAAGATAAATAAATGAAAGATGAAATAAGATAATAAAGAAATCAAAAGGTCTCCCTTATGAAGGTGAACGGTAAAGATGATTGATGGTGCGGATGGATTTGTGGAAAAATAGATGGATAAGTGTCCTATCGAGCCCTCCTAGTCGCAATGAAAAGGCAAACACGATAAATGGCTCTAACCAACCCTCCTAGTCACGATGAAAAGGCAAATTGGAGTGTGAAGATTAATCTCCCTCACAAGAACTTGAAAGAACTCCAGGAGAAGAAGCTTCGAAGGCACAAGGCAATCAGCACTTGCAAAAACAAACTCTTGTTGTATTATTGATCAAAGAAATCTTATTTACAAATTTGAATGAAGCCTCCTTTATATAGGGGCTGAATTCTAAAGGTCCTAAATAACTAAAGAATAAAATATTAATAAACTAAACATGTTTTAACTTTAATTCCTAATAAAATAATAATAACTAAAAATATTGTTTTAACCCAACCTTAATTCCTAATAAAATAATAAATCTGATCCTAAAAGATAATTAATCATCCTATATTAAATTATATTACAAATAATCAATATAATATTGAAAATTCGTAATATTTACAAAATAACGTATTAATCCCGTATAGGATTTCCTGCATGCACCGTCTTCAGTAAAATGACCATATATTGAGTTCCCGATATCGGATTGATGCGATTCAAGAACCGTTGGAAAGATAAGAGACAGAAGGTTGTATCTACAGAAGACATGTCGACCAAATAAGATCAGGATCCCATTCAAAAAGTCGTCGCAAGTCTGCTGCTGTTCTGATCTTCTTTTCCAAAGCTTGGACGAGTGGATCATTTAGAAGAGTTATTACTTCTTCCTTTGATGTGAACCTTGTGATGCATGTATCATCCTCCCTTTCTTCAAAAAGATTCGACCTCGAATCTGAAACATTAAAGGGAGCAACATTAGAATAGTTTAATAATTCATTCACATTATGCTTACCGAATATATATGCTTTGAATCTTCGAGACTTTGTTCTTCTAATAGGTTAGAGTAGAAACATTAGTCCAAAGAAGCATGTATTATGGACTCTGGTGCATGTATCATTCCCCCACTCCTCAAAAGGATTCGACCTCGAATCTGAAAATCCAAAACAAAGAGAATTATATATGTTAAAAGGAAAACTTGTGAAACATTTACCAGGATCAATGTGATGTGTCTTTATGCGTTTTAGTCGAGGTTTCTTCTTTGTAGGAACTGATTTCTTGTAGTCTTGAAATCCTCTTTTGCATACAAGTCTTGTAATCTGATGTTTTGGTTGAAATTCAAGATGGCGCCGACCACTGTTGGCTTTCTGTATGATTGCTTCAGATAATTTCTCCATGGTTTTATTCGTGTGTGGCGAGAATGAGTGTTTAAAAACCATGTCAACTGGTTTGTTAAAGTAATCCCTTAAGTCTCCTAAGTGTGGTTCATTAATTAAGAATTCTCGGTAGGAGATTTGTGGACTGTATAACCTATTTAGTTGACAAGGAAACTCATATACAAGATAAAGCTCATTAAAAGCACTTTTAAAAGCATGGGTAGAAATATCAGAAATATCCGAGTTATTGTGATATACATCTTTGATATGTTCAATTCTCGGAATAGTAGTATGCGTTTTATAGGTAAGAGTATACCTTCGTGGTAGTGCATCGTCTACTGTGTTTTGCTTACCTCGGTCTGTTATGCACTTAAAGGAGTTGTGCTTAGTGTGGATGACAACTTCACGAGCCTTACCTTGTAAAAAGGAGAAGAAGTACGTTACAATATCATTAAAATGAGTAATAAAATACTTACCTCTGGACTCTAGTAACTGGTGGCTCTTCATTGATATGGCATAGTGATTAGGGCTTTCAGGTGGTAACCCATCAGGAGGGTCACCTAGCACTATTCGACAACTCTTAGCGATGGAAAATGGTGTGGGCCAGTCTCGTGTTGTTTTTACTTTCTCATCATTTACATGGATTCCCGGTGCACGAACTATAAAGCCTTTGGAGTTGTTCGAATCTTGTTTCGTCATTAAGATGACATCACAACTAAGGCTTTCCTGGATGTAGCCTTTTCGTAACAAATCTAACTCTTTGGTTTCTTCAATATTGTATGTTTGACGAGGTATGATGGAACCTTGAATTAGATTGGTTTGGTGTTGTTTTCCTCTTTCCTGTGGTAATTCGTTAGGTGGATCACCTAACACTTCTTGAAAATCCTGTAACAAAGATGAAAACACACTAGGCAAATCCTTGTTAATGTTAGAGATCGAAACAATTGATTCCCTAAAGTGAACAAGGATGGAAGGCTGTTTGTAAATAAGGTTCTCTCTCAATTCTTTTGTGCTCACATATTGATTTTGAGTCACTCTTTTCTTCTCACAATTAGGTTCACTCACCTCTCATGGGTCATTATGCTTTTGGCTTTTGTAACTAGTGACCTCTTTTTCTTTTGCCTTTTTCTCAACTTTTTCTTTTTTTGATTTCCCTACCTCCTCACAAATTTGATCTTTAGGGGCTGGAAGTGTGTCATTCTTTGCTGGTCGTTCTTTCTCATTGTCAGGTTTGTCATCTCTTGGCTTTTTCAGAGAAGATGGAGCAGAAGATGAGGAAGGATTTGAATGATTACCTTGGTAAGAGGATGAAGTACCTTGGTAATGTTCTCTAAATCTCCTCTGGATTTGTGCTTCGATTGTCATTGCTTTCTTTAGTGTATCTTCAAGGTTTTCGTACCCATGGAGGTCAAGAAGATCAGTGATGTTTGAGTTCAAGCCGACGACGAATCTTGACACGATGACCTCTTCTTTTTCGGTTATGTTAGCCCTATTGAGTAAGGACTGCATCTCCTTGTAGTAGTCTTCAACTGAACTTCTACCTTGTCGAAGTCGGTGTAGTCGTAGTTTAACTTCTCGTGTATATAATGTGTCGGTAGAAATCGCTTTCTCATGGTTTGTTTGAGGTCGTTCCAAGAAGTGATTGTTGGAATTTGGAAGTTCTGGATCTTTTTCCTTGTTTGCATCCACCAAGTTCGAGCATATCCTTCGAATTGCATGGTGATGAGGGAAACTTGTTTAGCTTGGGGGTAGTCATGGTATGCGAAGATGAGATCAACTTTTTCTTCCCAATCGATGTACCTTTCCGAATCATTGTCTCCTTTGAAAGAAGGGATCATGAACTTTGGTTTTGCTAAGAGTTCGGGTGATTAGAAACGTGGTTGTTCTCGCCTGGGTACCAAAAGTTCAATATTGTTTGGTCTTGGATTCTGGTTTGGTAGATCCAGTTGTGGTTCTTGTCGTTCTCTCACGATTTCATCAAATCTTTCAACTTGAGTCGTGAGTCGGGCAAGTGTGGCTAAGATAGCCGTAAGTGTCTTGGTGTTAGTGTCGCCCATTCTGAAATCATAACACTCAAAAGAAAATTTTAAAGTAAAATAAAAAATAAAAGAAAGAAAATTCAACAAAGCAAGAAACCTCACAAGTCACTCCAAGAAAGTAACACAACGAGAGGCAAGTAAGCCAATCTTGTACTCTTTAAAACTCACTTTACCAAGTAGTCTTTCACAGTTCGTATCGGAGTTTGATTACTAGCAAAGGCGATAAGAAAAACCTAAAAGCTCTAAGAGGCCAAACAAAGGTTAGACTCCAAGAGAACGAGAATGCAAAGAAGGAAGAAGTATGCAAACTCTTTAGTCCTACTAACACAAAGAAGATAATGTATTAGATAATGCAAAAGAACAATAACAAGGAAAAACAAAAGAACCTAAAGCACTAAGAGTTAAAGAAAAAGGGACCAAACTATAAACCTAGAAAACGCTGGATCAACTTGAGCAACGTTTTTGAGGGGGTTACCGGTGTCCAAAAATTCTGAAAATTTCTTGAATGTCTTTCGATGCGTCAAGAAACCACCTGTAAAATTTCAGAACCAAATACCTTCAGTAGTATCCAGTATACTCTGTTGAACGGTGAGTCCTCAAACAATCTGTTTTTCTTGATCACTTTTTTCGAAGTTGTTCTTGATCTCCAAAAATTCTGATATTTTGTATGAATGATCTCCAATATATGAAGTTTCAATCTGAAACGCTGAATCGTTTGTGAACTAGCTCCGTTGGGGTACCTTGACGGTTTTGTGTGCAAGAACAAGCAAGATTGCTTGTTTCTCTCCAAGAATCGGCCCAAATCTGATACCAATTGATAGGGAAGCGGTGGCGGATTGATGAACATTGCTCTTGTTGAAGAATCAAACCTAGAAAGCTCTAGACTCGATGAAGAACAAAGGTGATGAATATGAGAAGGTGGCGGCAGTCGCTAGGATTGTTTAGGGTTTCTTTTACGTGCTGGAATCAAGACAACACGATTAGAATAAAATAAACAAAAGATGAATAAATGAAAGATGAAATAAGATAATAAAGAAATCAAAAGGTCTCCCTTATGAAGGTGAACGGTAAAGATGATTGAAGGTGTGGATGGATTTGTGGAAAAATAGATGGATAAGTGTCCTATCGAGCCCTCCTAGTCGCAATGAAAAGGCAAACATGATAAATGGCTCTAACCAACCCTCCTAGTCGCGATGAAAAGGCAAATTGGAGTGTGAAGATTAATCTCCCTCACAAAACTTGAAAGAACTCCAGGAGAAGAAGCTTCGAAGGCACAAGGCAATCAGCACTTGCAAAAACAAACTCTTGTTGTATTATTGATCAAAGAAATCTTATTTACAAAGTTGAATGAAGCCTCCTTTATATAGGGGCTGAATTCTAAAGGTCCTAAATAACTAAAGAATAAAATATTAATAAACTAAACATGTTTTAACTTTAATTCCTAATAAAATAATAATAACTAAAAATATTGTTTTAAGCCAACCTTAATTCCTAATAAAATAATAAATCTGATCCTAAAAGATAATTAATCATCCTATATTAAATTATATTACAAATAATCAATATAAATATTGAAAATTCGTAATATTTACAAAATAACGTATTAATCCCGTATAGGATTTCCTGCATGCACCGTCTTCAGTAAAATGACCATATCTTGAGTTCCCGATATCGGATTGATGCGATTCAAGAACCGTTGGAAAGATAAGAGACAGACGGTTGTATCCCAGTAGACATGTCGACCAAATAAGATCAGGATCCCATTCAAAAAGTCGTCGCAAGTATGCTGCTGTTCTGATCTTCTTTTCCAAAGCTTGGACGAGTGGATCATTTGGAAGAGTTATTACTTCTTCCTTTGATGTGAACCTTGTGATGTATGTATCAGGAGCTCCGCCCCTGTTTTTTAATACATTGCTTGCTCAGGACTTGTCAAAGGCTATACAAGGTCCTCTTTTTCCCCTAGGGGTGATCTCAAGATACACCTTCAGAAAACTTTCAACTCATTCAGTTGGGATTTTGTCCTTAGTGTCATAGAGGCTTTGGGTTTGCATTGTAGAATCCTAGGTTGGATTTGTGCTTGTTTCATGACAGTGAGGTACTCTGTTTCTTTTAATGGGAGCTTGATGGATTTTTTTAGGGGTGATAGGAGTATTAGACTAGGGGATTTCTTTTTTCCCTTTCTTTTTGTTTTGTCTATGAATGTTATTTCTTATTTGTTGAATATGATTGTTACAGGGAAGATTTTTGCTTACCATCTGAGATGCAAGAAATTTGGTCTTATCCATTCATCTTTTGCTAATGATCTACTTATTTTCTATGGTGTATTGTTGATTCTATTGTTTGGAATTAAATGTGTTTTGGAAAGTTTTTATATTATGTCTATCCTTAAACTTGATACAGCGAAGTGTCAGATTTATACTTCAGGTGTTTCAAATGAGCAAAGGGAGACTATGCACTGGTTTTCAGTTCACTTGCTTGCCTGTGCGCTACCAAAGAGTTCCATTGGTCATAAGGAAGCTCAGTGAGAAGGACTGTGTGGGCCTAATTAAAAAAATTAAGTCAAGACTGGTCCAATAGGCATCCTAGCTATGCTGGTCAATTACAACTTATTAAAGTTATTTTTATTTAGTGTGGCTTACTATTGGTGCAGACAGCTCATCCTTCCCTAGACGGTTGTTAAGAGGGTGGAGTAGTTGTATTTTCGTTTTTTCTGTAATAGGTCAATGCTTATGTCCTGAATGGTGTAAGCTTCTGGAAAGCTGAAGTGGGAGTGAATGCTAGCTACAGTCTTAGGAGAATGACGAAAATGAGGCAATGAGCTTATGTTGTTCTTGCTAATGTGGATACTAGTTTTGCTTTGAAAGTTGCATGGTTCTTGGAAATGATTAGGATCAAGGGTCCTAAAGTTTCTTGGCAGAAATTGGTATAATTTCCTCTACACATCCAAACATGGTGTCCTTTCTTGGATGGTCTTATTGTAACACCCCAGACCGATGCGGTAACCCGATCCGATCTGAAGTGTCAAATTAGGGCCACCAGAGCGACCCATAATAAAAATCCGGGAAAAATTAAATTTTTTATTAAAACATGTCAAATCATAAAACAATTTATAAATACATACAAGTTCCAGACTCAGTATAAAATAAGTCAAATGTGACTACATTCCCCTAATTACATATTGTATCGTACTCTGCAAGCAAAGTCAAATGGAACTCCCAATACTAAAGTTGATAGATATATTGGATCGATTCTTTTAACCTGAAATAGAGAGTAAAAAAGTGAGCTTTGGGAAGATCAGTAATACAGAACTACCAAGTGATGCTGAATGATATCTAGATAAATGGAAAAACATAAATTTTCCTTATTGATTCAGACGTCTACAGGTTTTCAGGATGAGTTGTGGTTCCACTAATATTTCTTCAAGTCAAAGACATGAATATTTCAGTTCAGAGGAAACATTCAATGACCAGGTTCAGGAGATCAGAATAGGGTGTCTAGTGTGTTCCCACAAAACCAATGATAAGGTACTTATCTTTTTAAAACAATAATAGTTTAAAACATATTTTTAAAACCATAATAAAACCCTTCAACCGAACACCAATATGCAGTTCTAGAACTGCATATATAAGGACTTACCCTAAGTACACAACAAATGAGCCACCCTAAGGGAATACCTTGGGGTCTATTGGCCTACCTTAGGTCCATAAGGAATTACCAGCTTGATCAGAGCTGAACCTCCAAAGTCCACAATCCTACCCATACAGTATCTAGTAGAAATCATATTTAACAGTAAATATAATATCAGGATCATGATCCAGTAAAATCTCGTAAGAGTGACAATTGAATAAACCATATAACTACCCTCCACCCGTACCCTATATGCAGTCTCATGATTTAACCAAAGGAGTGCCTTGGGGCATGAGAGCCTACCCAAAAAAGTTTCTCGGGGCTTCGGAGCCTACCCAAGGGTCACCTTAGGCCCGTAAGAAATTACCAGCTTGATCAGAGCTAAACCTCCATACTCCAGCCTACCCAGATAATGTCCCAATAAAATAGTTCAAGTAGTAACCAGTAGATCCTATGATCCATAATTCAGGAATATTTATATTTTCCAGTGAAAACAGTTAATCAGATAACACATATCATGTAACCATAGTTCATTTAACATTGAATCAAAACATCAATAAATCCGTAATTTCAAAAATCACATTTTAAAATAGGTAAAACATTTACATGTCACATAAGGAACACACTAGAGGATCCAGATATTCTTCAGAGGTACTTAGTATTTATTAGGTAGGAGACCATGAAACTTTTGTAATTTAACAGGATTTCAGAATCAAGATCCCTATAAAAAGGGGATTTGATAGCTAATTGATTCATCATTCATTCGGGAATTGATTTATCAAGAGCATATAGTATTTAAATTCTTTTACATCAGAGTTATTGAAGATCTAGATATAACATAAGTGTTCTCATTATTCAGGCAAATAAGAGTATTACGGACATTTTAATTTCTGATAGATTCTTAGTAACTTAATCCGATAAGGGTAAAAATTGTAGTTTGCATTATTTCGAATTTATACCGAATTATCATGATTTTGAGTCAAATCGTACTAACTGATCTCCGCCTTGTAAAACTTGTCAATATTCCAAACTGATATTCTTCACGAATAATCACTTTTTAATATTGATTACACTTGTTGAACTGGTCACTTTCAGAATCACCACTGAATGGAAATAGAGGAGACAATCATGTATTTGATAGTATTATACATTTCTGGGATGTATCAGTATCAAGAATACTCAGCACACTTGAGTTATGCTCTATAACCTTTAGGGATGATACAACATAAGTTTATTAGCGTTTCTAGAATTTATTCAAAGATATTCACTTATTTCAAGTTGTTAGGATATTTGGGTCACTTCCACACTCGAGGTTACTTCGGTCATCTTAGAGTTAAAAGTATTATAATCCTTTTTGGGGTTTATGGGTATTTCAGTCATTTGAATATCAAAGTTATTCTAATATTTCACAACTCGATGACATTTCGGTAAATTCTTTTTCAATCCAAACATATGTACATTTTCTGGTAATTTGGTCAGATATATCTGTTCAGAGTTATTTGAGATTTTAGGTATGACAAGAGTGATTCAATTATTCAGGAAATCAGGGGCATTTTAGACAAATGGTTCTTAGAGAATTAATAGTAATTTAATCTAATAAGAGTATAACAATGATTTGTGGTATTCAAGATTATATATTGAATTATCAGGATTTTGAGTCCAAATTAACTACAGACCTCAACACTGTGATACTTGTCAATCATTTGTACCATGATACTTCTCTATTATTAACTTCTTAACACTGACTACACTAGTTGAACTGATTAATATCAGGATCATCGTTGACTGGATCTTAGGGAGACGAACAAGTATTCCAATGATATTTATTTCATTTTTGCGTTGCAAATGGTATCACGAAATGTCGACGTGATGGATTGTATTTCAAAACCGTTATGGATGGTATAACACATAAGTTCATCAGCGTTTCCAGACTTATCCAAGTCATTTGCTTAATTCTATGTCATTGAGGGTATTTAGGTCATTTAGTAGTCAAGTTTATCCCGATCACTTCAGAGTTTTCAGAGTAATTCAGTCGTTTTCACAATTCAAATACATACAATACTTCCATTTAATTCAACTTGGTCATATAATATAGTCATTTTACACTTAAAGGGTATTTTGGTTATTTTACTTCAGGGGTAATTCTGTAATTTCATAATCAGGTAGTTTTAGTATTAAAGTTTTTAACGAGGATAAATAAAATTTAGAGATTTTGAGGTTATTTGCTTTTTCAGATAATCACTGAACTTGAAATCATTTTTATCAGTCTTCTTATGTCTATGCAGGTAGTCTGAACCTTATTCAGTTTAATTTATTTTATTTCAAAACCGGATCGAGTTTAGAAATTTTAACTATACACATGTAACAACCATGTATTTACCAATACCAACATGTTCTATTCAACATGCATAAGGTAATAATGTATTACCTCGATTTACGAGCCATATCAATCAACCATTTAAACTCCATTCGATTGCCCTCAAACTTTAATTCCACATCCCATAATGTCTTTGATACATAGCAAACGAATTTACGTTAGAAACTAAACTTAATCAAAAAACCAAATTGAATCCGAAGATAAAATACTGAAAAATAGCTTATCGAGTGTGAATTTGGTGAAATGGACTTCAGATTCGGATTCATGACATCGAAAAACATAAAATATAACTTTTTAGAAATTTTGACTTTTTGGGTCAAAGTCAACGGTGAACTGTCAAAGTCAACGGTCAACTCTGGTCAAAGATAACGGGTCGGGTCAAAGTCAACGTGTCAGGTCAAAGTCAACAGGTCGGGTTGGGTTGAGTCGGTTCAGGTCAAACAGACCTAGTTCAGACCGGGTTGGTCGGTTCAGACCGGTATAGACTGATTGAACCGGTTCTAGAAGGTTTCTAGAGCAGGCAGAAAATCCCCACGCGCATGCAGTGACACATGGTGACGGGTGGCCGCGGTGACGGGTCGGGGGACGACTGCCGAATACTCCTACAACTTCAATTAATCAATTTGAGAATAAACCAAATATCAGCCAAAAATATCTGAAATATCACCGGAGCTTACCAAAGACGGTGATCGGCGACAAGACAATTTTCGGCCAACAAACCCGATCAGGTTTTGGTCAGAACAGAACGAGAATCTTTGTGGCAGAGGCGGTGAGGCATTATGATGACAATATCGGTAGGAAAATACAGAAACAACAGTAAATATTAGAGGTCTCCGACGAAACTTCAAACTATTATCGCCAGCGAACGACTGGGCCAACCGATGTAAGATGGGTCGAGTTTTTTTTTAGGCTAGGACGATGAGTCGTTTAGCGACAGTGACGCGACCCATAGTCGCTCGTGGTGGTCGGAATCGAAAAGAGACAGAAACAGGGGTTTGGGATTTTTGCTCAAATATTCCCGAAGCTTTTCACGACGATCGACGGTGGCTTACGGTGAATTGACAGAGGGCTTTTGGACATAACGGCTCGGCGCTCTGATTGGATGTGGCGATGACCTACATCGCTGGCCGGAGGAAGGTGAATCGATAGAGTGAGGGCATATGCTAGGGATTGGGAAAGAATTTGGGGTTTTCTAATTTAGGGATTTTAGGGGGTTAACTAGGTTTTAACTTACCAAGAAAAATTAGGAAAATTCAGGGCTAAGTTTCTGAACTTCCTACAGGTTCCAAAATCAAGCTGCAAACTTTTAAAAATTTATAATATGGTCCTCAATTTTCTTTTAATTAAATTTTAGGGTGTTACACTTATTGGGGAGGTTTCCTACTGGTGATAGATTGTTGCGTTTTGGTCTGTTGGTTGATGGCAGATATTGTGTTTGTAGTGATGAAATGGAATTTATAGATCATTTGTTCTTTGAGTTCTCTTTTGCAAAGGGCAACCGGAAGGTTATCTTGAGACTGTATGGCTTGACTAGGCAAATCAGGTGTTGGAGGGGTGAGGTTGAGTGTGTCGTTGCTAACCTTAAGGGCAAGTATTTGCTCACCACCATTCTCAAACTTACTTGGAACGCTTATATCTATATCATTTGAGAGGGAAGAAACTGCATGCTGTTTAAAGGGAAGATTAGGGGTGTTGTTGCTATCCTTTCAGCTATTAAGGAGGCACCGAGGATCAAATTGCAAGGTAGAAACATTGCTATGGTTGATAATGTTAACTGTGGTCTTTTTAGTAATTGGGTATCTCTTGTTGAGATTTATGTTGCTGCTTGTTGTGTGTAAGCTTTAACAAGTCTTCTTCTTTTGTTTGTTGCGTGTATCTATAGCAGCTTTGACGCTTCTTTAGGTAATATAAACCACTTATTTAAAAGAATGTAAAGGAAAATTTATTTGATCCAATGATTTTATTTATTTATTTTATTGAAATAAATAAAAGCTATGAAAATTATAATGTTATTATATAATTTGAAATGGTTTGGTTTAAATTGTTTGCTTTTTTTTTTATGTGAGAAACTATTTCTTGACTTATAATAATGGGATTTCCTTTTTACTGGATGAGGAAAAAATAGATAATATAAAAGGATTACTTTCCCCGTTGAGTTGATACTGCTTACGTCACCCAAAGCTTTGTCGCTAACAAAATTTACCCTCCTTATACTTTTATTTTACACTATAATAATAATTGTAATTTTAATTTTTTAGAAAAAACTAAAGCAAAACGTCATTGATATGGATATTCAACTTTTAAACCAGTTCTATTAAAAGAAGAGTTGAGGTTTATTTTTCAATTAACAAGAGACCGGTTTAATTTTAATGCGGATGAAGAATATAAATTTATAATACAAAGTTTTTGATATATTAATCATTTATAGTTTAGAAAAAATGATTTTTTATATTACCTTTTTAATTTGAATTTAAAAAGGAGTTGAGTCGAGAACAGATAAAAAGATCATTATTGAAAAAATAATTAAATTCTAAAACAAAACAGATAAAAAGAGTCAACCCAAAACCCAAAACCCCTAAAACAAAACAGAATAAATAAAACCTGAATCAACTAAGCATATAACCTAACAATTAAACAAATCTAGTGTCTGTTTAGAATTATTATTAATTTTTATCATCCGGGAGTCCCAACTATACGCACGTTCCCACGGTAGCTTCCTATTAGACCCTATCAGATTCAGACAGTGTCCCCATGACCCCACGCTATTCAGTTTCTTCATGACTAAGGAAAATTAAAATAACAAAATCACATTTTTAACCAAAATAAAAAGAAAATCACTTTTCAAGGGACCCAATTGAGCTCATATCATATGTCACCCCCATTGTTTTTTTTTTTTTGGCTTTCTCAATGATATTACTGAAAACCCCACCGTAGTGCCACATGACTCAAAAGTTATAAAAAATACATATATACGGTCCATATACGTATTTATAAAAGTAAAACGCATATGATATTCAATTATTCATGCAATCACGTGGACCCACAACACTCCTCAGCTTCGCCCATAAATATCACCCCCCTAAACTGCATTTCTTCCCTTTTCTCCCTTCCTACCTTCCCCAGCATATTTTCTAAACCTTTTGCTTTTTTTTTGTACTTTCTTTTATTATTATTAAAGCCATGTTGTCCACTATTCCGGCCGATTTCTCATCCGGTTCATTGGTCGACTACGATCCATTCCTGGATTTCGAAAGTGGCTTCACGCTGCCGTGGGATTGCTCGGAACTTTTTAACACAACCCAATCAATAGAACCAGCGGGATCGGGCTCCGGTTCAGACGAAACAAACCAAAACCGAACCAACTCGAACTCTAGTTTAGATGAACCGAACCAGGCGCTTTCCGTCATTGAGGAACGAAAGAGGAGGCGTATGATATCCAACAGGGAATCGGCGAGGAGGTCACGGATGCGTAAACAGAAGCATTTAGAAAACCTAAGGAACCAGGTGAACTGGCTTAGAGTCGAGAATCGACAACTGAACAACCGTCTGAGGTTGGTTCTGTACCACTGTCACACAGTAAGGACGGACAATGATCGGCTCCGATCCGAATACAGTATGCTCCGACAAAAACTTCGTACATACGTCAAATTTTGCTATTCAAGCAACTGCAGCAATTTTCACCTGCATGGCCATGCTATAACGTTACCGCCATATCCGAACAGAACTCATCATTAGTCACTTAATATATATTGAACCTACAATAATGGCATCATAATTCGAGAAACCGGATTTAGCCATAGCTCTCTTTTCCCTTAAAGTAACAGGTGTGAGAGAAATATATATATACATATGTATGTATATATCAAATGATGGGTGTTGTTGCTAAAAACATCATGATGATGATGAAGAAGAAGAACTGGTTTTGTTTTGTAAAAAGAGGTGGTTTTATCAAGGTTATTTTTGTTGTTTTCTTCTTGTTTGATAGCATTTAATAGTGGTCTATGTTTCAAGCTCCTACTCTTTACATTTTGCTTTATCTAATTTCTGGGCACGTACATCGAACTATAATTTACTTTTTGGTAAACTAGACGCTCCAATGATGACTCCATTGAATTCGAAGAGCCATAATGAAATGTCTAAGTTGCACATTAAATCAGTTTCAACACTGATAATGATACCATAACTAAAGACTAGTGGAGGGCAATAATTGTCATTTGCCACTGCTGATTTAATTGATTGGGAGAGACCCAAATTGTCAGTCAAGGAATGGTCTTATTCTTAAATAGAGTTTCGGGTTCCACTTTGTTCACGTTCCTCTAGGAAATGATAACAAAGGACCCCATTCCTTTAGGGATAGAATATCTTCTTTCTTTGTACAACATCTGTTTTGAAAACTGAACCGGATCGGTCGGTTCAATCGAGAATTGTTATTTAATTTGGTTTAATTTAAATCGGTTAAATCGTTATTAGTGAACCGATCAGAACCGTTGAAACGGACCGGCTAAAAACCAGGAAAAAACGGGATTTTTGTTTTTTTTTTAAATATTAAACCAAACAACGTCGTTTGTTAAACGAGCCAAGTTGAACTCGAGTATTGCTGAGCTCGACTCGAACTTGAAAACTTTAAAAGTAAGCTCAACTCAACTCAAACTCACAAGCTAAAAATTATCAAGTTCAACTCAAACTCGAAATATAATATTGAAACTTGAACTCAAAAAGGCTTGAACTCAAAAAAAAGTTAGAAGCTCGATTGAAGCCTAAAATTCGAGCTTGATTGAAGTGAAAGAATAGTTATATAATTATAGTTATATAATTTTATTATGATTTTTTTAACCCCAAATTTATTTTTAATTATAGTTATATAATTATATTTATTATTTAATATGTTTTACCTTAAATATTATGTTGTAGTTAATTTGAATCATTTTGTTTCACTTGATTTTATGGTTTTTAACTTATATATGTTATGACTTGATTTGAATATGACTTGTGATATAAAAATTATTTTTTATTAAATATTTTTGGTATATTTATTTATTTTTTTAAATAATTATGACGTCGTCCGGTTCTTCCGACCGGTCAGACCAGTTTGATCGGTTGAACCAGTGAACTGATAGCATAACCGGTTCGCTAACCGATCCGATTATGAAAACCATGGGTACAACAAGACTTAAACCAGCTCTCTACATGTTTTTCCTTATATGTATTTATCTTTTTTTTCTTAAATTTTTTCAATTTTAAATAAGAATTCAGTTCTTATGACACATTTTCCTCTACACTTGTAACAATTTTTCTCTACTCTTGTGGCACGTTCCTTATGGTTTTCGGTAAGTTTTTCGCATATGTATATGGTCGTGTTGGTGCTTCCAAAAAGATCCTCAAGACATTTGTTTATTGATTGACTTTTCAGTGGTCACGTATTATCAGATCCACTCTTTTGTAAATGTTCGGTTGTCGATATAATCATAATTGTGTAGCGAAGCAGTTGTCAAATTATTTGGTTCACTCATCACTCTTTCATCACATCATAAAGCGTCTCGTTCAACATAAACAATTAGTTTTATGAAGGTTACTGAATTGTTTTAATGTTTGAAGGTTTCATTCTCTTCATATCTTTGGGTTTAATATTTTTATTTTATATATAATTTTTTAGTTATTATTTCTAATTTTCTCTTTAAATGTGTTATAATTTTTATTCTTCCATTTTTATTAATAAAATTCAGCTTCCTTTGTTAAAAAAACAGCTCTCTACATGTTTTTCTTTTCTTCGATTTGTTTTGGATAAAGTTCAAACAAAGGGGGAACTTTATATATAAAAATATTACAATTAATACAATTTCTTTTAATAAGTTCAAAACTTCTTTTTTATTATTATAAGATAATATATGAATGATTAGAATGTAGGAGTTAATCATAAGATATTATTTATTTAGATTTTTTTAATTTATTGATAATACACATTGTACAAACGTAGTTACTCGAATTCATGACCTTTAGGAAGAACAATATTTCCATTTATTATTGAGACCACTTATTGAGTTTGAGGGCCTTAAGTAGCACTAAATATATTTTTTATTTTAATGACATTTTTATATATTCTTCCTTACAATAATATTTTTTGTGTATTTTTTAAATTTAATTGATGTCCAATATATATTAACATTATATTCTTATTATACTCTAAAATAATTTATGTGTTATAAAATTTCTTATCAACTTTATTGATTTATATTTGCATAACCAACATGTTCAGTTTATGTAATAAATTTTTAATAATTATATTTTAATTTAATTATTTAATAACAATTTGTTCTACTCCATCTTAAAAAATAGATATCAAATATATTTTCACTACTTTTATTTATAAATTCTAGTTTTCATTTATATTAGCTAGACATATTTTTTTGAAAATTTTTAAAAAATTGAAAATTATTTTATAAAAAAAAGAACAAAAAATATTTTATAGAACAAAACATTTCTTTTTTTAGAATTCTCATTTTCAATTGACATATTTAGGGTTCGTTTGGTTATAGAAAATATAAGTTGTTTTTATTTTCTTAGAAAATAGAAAACGTTGCAGAAAACATATTTTTTGTAAAATTCGAAAATGATTTTTGAAAAATGAAAACAAAAAAGAGTGAAAATATGAAGAAAAAAATGTTTTCAGTATTTTCTTTAAATTTGTTTTTAAAATTTGAATCTAGACTTTTAACTTTACTTACATAAATTAAATTCTTCTAAAAATAATTTTTTGACTTAATGGTATATGAAGCCCTCAAACTTTTGGCCAAAAAATTGAACTTTTTTCTAATGATTTGATTTTATAGTATTTTTATATTTAATATATTTAATATCTTAATGATTGTTTATATTTTATATTTAAAATTAAAATAATTTCTTAATTTTTTAAAAAAATAAATAAGTCCTCAAATTTTTTTAAAAATCAATTAGGCCCTCAAACTTAGTAAAAAGATCAATTAAGTCTATCTATCACATTATCGTCTATCGTGTACTATCACAATAGCATTGTGAGCTATCACATCATCATTCTAGAATTTCATACAAGTTTTGTGAATTGTCATGTAAACATTGTGATGATCAAAGTTCAATTTTGTTGGTCAAAGGTTTAGATTGATTTTTTTCCAGTTCAAGGGTCACATTTACTGCAAAAAAATTATGACGTTGCACTAGTTTTTTTCTCCAAAAAATTGAGGCCCTAAATACTACAAAACATATTTTTAATTTTAATGAACCTTTTGTGTGCTATTGCTTACAACAATATGTTTATGTATATATTTTTAATTTACTTTATTGTTTTATATTAACAATACTCACGTGTTAAATTTATGTAATATATTTCTTTAATAATTTCACTTTTATTTAATTATTTAATAACTATTTGTTCATCTCTATTTTAAGAAATTACATATCAAATATGTTTTTTATTAAGCTAAGGTGATTATACAAAGTAATATATGTTCAAAATGGTCTCAGCAATTTGACAATGCATGCTCAATCACTAAGTCAACAATTTGACAATGAACGCTTAATCATCCTACTGCAGTTGTTGCTGCTCGAACCCATAACCTCTAGGAACAATAACTATTCCTTTAACTACTGAGGTAAGTTGGTTCATACTAAAATATATTTTTATTATTTCTATTTTTGAATTCAAATTTTCATTTATATTGCTTTCTAATTTTCAAAAAACTGAAAATAAAAACTATTTTATGAAAATAAAAAGAGAAAATATTTTCTAAAACCAAACATACCCTTAATTTTTTAGTTTTCTCATTTCCAATTGGCATATTTAATTATAGCTCTAGTATAAGAATAGATTTTATTAACCAAACTATATCTAATTAAATAATTCTCTCTTAAGCTTTTGCGCAACACTAATTTTTAATGGCCAACTATATCTACACCAAGGCATTATTATGCAACACGGTGCTGTGGATATTACCCCGGATATTATTTTAATAAAGTATTTTAGGGTAAACTATACTCTAGGTCACTTAATTATTGGTCTAGTAACAAATATGTCATTTTTCTTTCTGAAGTTACAAACATGTAATTGGCCGTTAAAAATTAGACGGGAACAGAAACATGGCCAGTATAATAACAATTCTATTCCTCAAAAGTTGTACAATCTCTTAATTTGGTACTAATTTAAAATAATTCAATAAATTTGATCTTTTATATTTTAAAAATGATCATTTTAGTCTTTGTTCTTCTTCTAAATTATTGTTATTCTCCCATAAATTTTATATTGCTTTAATGATATAATAACAATTTAACTGTAACTTGTTCTTTTTTATAGCATAATACAGTTATCCAACTATTTTTTTTACCCGACATGCTTGCTTGCTTTGACAGTGTCGTAGAAAAGATCAAATTGATAAAAAAAAAATAAAAAATATGAAATGTTAACTTTATTAAATTATTTCAAATTAGGATAAAATTAATAGAATGTATAAGTTTTGAAGACTACAAATATTAGTATATCAGACCACATTGGACATTGATTTCAATTTTAATGATAGAGTGACTTATTTGTAATAATATTTTAATTAAGTTGCCTATTTATAACTTTTACAAGAAAAGTGACTTGATTATTATCCAACCCATAGTTAAGTGAGCTTGGATGTAGTTTACCCAGTATTTTATTTCGACTTTTAAAAATTAAATATGCACAAACACGATATACAATAATTCCCAATAACTTATTGGACTCTTCCAAAGGACATTAAAAGAAGTTTAAATTAAATCTTTTGGGTCGTTAATTATACATGTTCTTTAAGTTAGATCATCAAATTAAGTTGCAAGTTGAACTTATTTGCCTATTGGTTCTAAAGTTCCATAACTATTTTCTTAATTTGGATGAAAATTTGACATAATTTCAAAGTTTTAATTTAACAGAATATTCACTACAACTAAATAGATTTTTCGCGGCGTTTTAAGAGAAAATGCCACTAAATTTGAACACAGTGCGACGTTAATGGGTAGAATGCCATAAAATAAAATCATTAGCGGCGTTTACGGAATAGAGGCACAATAAGTATGTACCTTAGTGGCGTTTTTAACTAAAAATGTCGCTACTGAATAATATAAGGCGATATTTTTTGGTAAACGCCATGATCAACCTTTACTTTGGGGGTGTTTGTAAATAAAACGTCGCAATAGTCATATAACGTAATGGAATTTATTTTGAAAACGTCGTGTTTGCATCGAACTTTGGTGGCTTTTTCATTAAAAACGCCGCAACTGTACACTACTTTAACCGACCGGGTTCTAAATATCTAATTTTTGCTGTTGTTTGCATAGAAACCCATTTCGTTTGCTGTTGTTTGCATAGAAACCCATTTCGTTTGCTGTTGTTTGCAGACAACAACAAAAGTTTACTCACACAACTAGATCGAAAAGCTTAGCCTGTGTAGCTCACGAGGAGATATTTTTTTTCAATTATAATTTTTCACATAATAATGAACAGTTTTCCTATTATTTATTAATTTTTTAAGTACTAATTTATGTTCTATATTTTAGGAGACTACGTCCGACAATCGAGTTGGACGAATAAACCTCTTCAAGTTGACACATACAAAAAACCATGGCTCTCCTATGACTCTTGAAGCTGTAGAAATCATGTTACTTTTATTGGACATAAAATTTGAATTATGTCATATTTATAGTATAACATTTTTATTTTAAATAACTTTTATATTTATTCTAAATTCTTAATTGATTATTAGGAAAAATTGAGTGATAAAAAGATGGAGTATGAAGCTACAACTTCATTGCATGGTTCCATTAACGTGGACGAGATCGAAAATCAAGTTCTCGTTAAAGTTTTTGGTCCCGAAAGATATGGTCAAGTTCGCCGTCAGGGATCATTTATTACCTCATCCAAATATTTTGGATCCAGTTTGTCTCAGCATATACCATCACAGGGCCAATCTTCTCAATCAGAAGTTTTCGATTAAAAATGCAGTTGACTGAAGTGAATGAAAAATTTGCTCAAATGATAGCCGAAGTTGAAGCAAGAGAAGCAAAAAGAAAAGCAAGAGAAGCATAGAGGGAAGCATCATATCAGACAAAATATGATGAACTTCAAAAACAACTTGAAGTTATGAACAAGATGATGGAGCAAATATCAAGCGCGAAATTCACCACCCTAGGTGCTTTTGTAGGTTCATTCTCTGTTTATTCTAGTGTTTAAACTATATTACATTTCACTTGAATGTTGAACTATATTATATTTCACAATGTTGAACTACATTTCTTTAATATTAGTAAACTTCATTTATTTATGTTGTTAAGTACTTTTTACTTAATTCAAGTCGTATCAATGTTGTTATTGGATATTGTTACAAGATATGTTAAGTTTGGACAATAAAGAGTACAAATTAACATTTGTAAATCAGTCTCGAGTATCGACATTTATATGAAGAACGTCACTAAAGGACTACACATTGCGGCATTTGAAAAAGAAATGTCGCTAAATGTCCTAACATATTGCGGTGTTTGTATAAGAAACGCTGCTAAATGTCCGAACTTGTTGCGATGTTTGTAAAAAAAACGCCGCTAAATGTCCTAACCTATTGCAACGTTTTTTATTTACAAATGCCGCTAATATTTGTGGCGCTTGTTATAGCAGTGTTTCTTGTTGCACTTTTTTTTTTGTGTAGGGAAGCTTTTCTGCGACTCTTAAAAACCTCGCTATAGGACTAAAAAACGTTGCTATTGAATAATTTTGTTGCAGTGATTGTTCAATTATCTCTACATGATTCATGACGAATTAAGTAAATTGCTAAAAAAAATAGTCTTATTTAAAATAACCAAAATATGCATATAATTCTGTTATATTATAATGTAAAAACATAAGTTTACAAGCAATAAAAAAAGTAATAAAAAATCGTACTAAATATTATGATGATCTATTTATTTTTTACATACAATGCAAATATTAATAAATAATTAAATTAAATGTATTCATTTAATTGACTGAAAATGTGAATATTTTATATGAAAATGGAAAAGCAAGAAGCACGGGTCGTTTCTAGTCAAAAGGCTGGTTGGTTGGGTTAACCATCAATGGGATTAGGTACCTACCTAATTGACATGAATCATATAATCATATAATTATATCTATGTGTAGGGCATGTTGTTTCTTCTTCATTTTTTTTTGGTTACATGGCATGTTGTTTCTTCACAATCAAGTTATTAAGAGCCAAAACTTGGTTAAACCAAGTTTTAAAATGGGTGATGGTATAAGGTAAGGTATTATTAGGTAATAAGTAAAATTTTAAACAAAATGAGGCTGCAATTTAATGGATAAATGTATTACAAAGATTCTTATGGAAGCTCTTAGGCAAGACCAGATTGTCAGTAAACAGCAGAGAAGCATGTAAACCAAATGGTTAAACAAAGAGTCTTAAAGAAATTATACCTAGCTTTCACCAGTACTCTTCTCTTCTACTGGTTAAACAAACTCCTGTCTAGCTCCAATTCTACTTTTAGGAGGTGTGGGGAGATTTGATAGCCTCATCAAATTATTCTCTCTAACATCACAAGAATTCTTGCATGAAAACCTAATCTTCTTAATTCTTACAGATAATTTGGAGCCACCGGTTTTCCCCCCACTTTTGGTGCACTCTTTATAAGCAGCAAGAAAAGGGTCATCCGGCCACCACCTCAAGCCTTTCAGGGAAGTGCTCCTCTTCGAGTAAGGAGGCGGCGAAGGAACTTTGTTGGTTGATGAGTCGCCGAGGTTGGAAGCCAAAGGTGTTCGGTTAAGGGCATACAATCCTCCATCAATAGGGCAGCTGTACTGATAGTAATGGGTGACATTGACGACTTGGAGACCCCTGGCTTGTACTCCCATGAAAAGGGTATACTGCCTTGTGAGTGAACCTTTCTATGACTCATTTTTTTTCTGATATTAAAAATCAAGCTAATTGTGCTTTGCTGGTTTAATAAATTTGTTTGTCACACAATCTACACTGTCCAACGGCAGATATACATGCAGTTTCTAAAGAAGTGAATAAAACGTGAATGTTAAGCAGATCATTTTTTGCTTTCGAATGAATTAAAGGGAAGAGATGATGAGAATAGAGAAAATGAAAAAGAAAACAAATGGTGAGGTTGAAATTTGCTGCTTCAATTAACTAAGAGCCTGTTTGTTATATTAGCAGCCTTAGATTCACAAAGTCTTGATTAGTTTAATCAACAAGTGAAATTCTGGTTAAGAGCAGAATTGTATATTGAAGGAATAAGCATTAGAAGTATAAATATAATGTGATTAAAATGGTGGGTTTGGTTGTAAGGATGAAAGCAAATTTATGGATTGAAGTTCAAGGAAAATATATGATTGGCAATAAGGTGTAAAAAGCAGTCAAGGAAATAGGCATTTTATATCATATGATTACTTGTCATGTCATTTTATTCCAATAAAGTATCTATGCAAATGTTATGTTCTGATTGGTGTTTTTTTTTATTATTCTCTTTTGAATGTGTTAATATATGATTTGAAGCTCAAAAACAAATTAGAGCCCCAAAAAAGTGCAAGAAGAAGGTGGACGATTGGGTTTTGTTTTAGTGGTGTTTCGAGAGTTTGATCTTAGTGAATGTAATTGAAGTTAAACCTTAAACTTGAAATTGTGATACTAGTTGAAATGATGCTAGTTTTTATTATAATCCTTGGGAAGCATATAAATTAGACTGAACATGATTATATGATTGTTTGAATTGTTGAATTCATACTATCGATGTGTAATATTTAAAATTTAAATTCATTTGAAATCGAACAACTGAAAAATCATGTTTGATTATTTATTAATTAAACCCCATTAACATGAGAGGTTTGTATCGAGTTAGGGATTTCTAATTTGGAGGCCAAGTTTGGTTGATTGGTGTTCCCTTAAAGGACAAATTATGAGCACACTACAAGACGATAATTTTATAACTGCAAGGACCACTTGTGCTCCTGCCAGACATTTAGGATGGCATGTGGGTATAATTTTGTGTATTTTGTACCGTACTAGTTTCAACTGGAGCGGAGATGGGTATAAGTTTAATGGGTGGTGAGTGAGTGTGGATGTAAAAAGTCATGTTCGCCGTGGGTAGTGAATAGGTGATGGGTTTGAGACTTTACCCGCCCCGTATCCGCCTGCCCACTAATTATCAACAGTATAAATTTTAGACCGTTATGAATTGGGTTAATTACCCCATTCATATATGAAGTATACCGAATTCTTAGTTTCATACATAATGTTTTAAAATTCTTAATTTCATACATGATGTTTTCTGCCATTAACAAGTTCACTAACTTCTGTCAAGGAAAGTGACGTGGAATCCTATGATCACTGACAAATGACACGTTGCACTTTGTAATTTTTTTTTAATTTTCGGTGTAAGTATGTGTTGAGTGCTACTTATTTTATTTACGCCGATGTAATTATGTGTTATATGTTTTTGTCAAAATAAGGGCAAATGAGTTTTATTTTTTAAAAAAATAAAAAAGTATTTTTAGAAAGTGCTATGTGTCATTTTGTCAGTGATCACAATTTTCTACTTGGGCGGATGTGAATTTGAGAATATACTCGCGTGGCCAGTGTTGATTTAAAATATTTACCCATTGCAGATGGTGGATAAGTGGTAGATACAAAAATATTAGGTGAATATAGAGATGGAAGAAAGGATATCCCGCCTCACTCATTGTCATCCCTACGTAGGCTTTGTCCCTTATGTTAAGATATCCCAAGTTTGGGTTTTAGCCCAACAATCTCGGACTGATTTAGAGATATTCATGAGTTGAACTAAACTGGACCAAGGTCCAATTAAAAAATACAATTTTCTAGTAATATATTATTGTTTTAGAATTAATTTATTTAAAATAAGAATTTTAAATAATTTATTTCTAATCCCAGCAGACTAGGCCAAACCTAAGTTGTTCCGTGGACTAAAATCCTAATCCTAATCCTAAACCCAAACTGGAATAAACTGTATCAGAAACGAAATCAACCGAAACTTAATTATATATGAATATAGAAACCGACTTCAGAGAATAAGCAAATCAGTGGACAACATAGCAACATCAAACCAAATGCTTTGGCCTCAGAAGTGGAGTTGGGTGGGTCTTTATTTTCAATGTACATATTAAACATACATCCAATCCAAACATAAGGATTGAGTGTAACCTTCAGGTAGTTGAAAGCCCGAGTCGAACAGAATTGATATAATCAGTAGGGGAATGAGCGGCCACGCCGGGCAATGCCAATCCCAGAACCCTAAATAGAATTGAGAACCATCCTTCCTTGTACTCCGGTCCATATATGTAACCCCCCGCCAAACCTCTTATTAA
This sequence comes from Hibiscus syriacus, assembly GCF_006381635.1. NCBI lineage: Eukaryota > Viridiplantae > Streptophyta > Magnoliopsida > Malvales > Malvaceae > Hibiscus > Hibiscus syriacus. The sequence goes on from NW_024062608.1 coordinate 2,744,158, forward strand.
CTCCCAAAACGCATTCACATATTCAGGGATCAGTTCGCTTATCTCCAAGTAGTTTTTATTTGGCTCCTCATCCACCGTCTTTAAACAAAAAAGCAAGTAAACCGTCACAATAATGATAAGAACAGAACATTTTATACTATACATTTGGCTTGGTATACTATGGATTTTCGTGTTAAATTCAGTGGTTATAGTTTCAAACTCATTGATTACACAAAATTAGAGCAATGTAAAAGTAGATACCTGTTCAATGTAAAAACTGTTGTAGTAAAGGCAGGTCCCAAAATGCTTATACAAAAAGGTTTTATCATCGTAAGGCAACCTAGGCACCACATCGTTGCAGTAAACCACTCTAAAGTACTTGGGGACCGGTTGATCCAAATGAGGTTCCATGAACTTCTTGAGCTTTCGGTCCCCAACCCTCGGCTGTCCGAATGTATACACTCTCAACAACTTCTCTAGTAGCACCATCTCCCCATGTATTGCAAGCACAATCGGGAACATTATAGCCAAAGCCCCTCCTAAACTATGTCCAGTGACTACAAACTTTGCATTCTCGTGCTCTACAAGCAAGCTCCTCAGCTTTTCTCTCACCAGATAGTATGCACTCATATCTGCCATTTCTGACAATCGGATGCCGGTTTTCCCAATGCTAGAGGACTGTTCTGCGGCTTCGGAATAGGTGTGATATGTGACCTGTGTCTGAAGATGATAATAAAAGGTTGAAATATCTTCTCTGTTGCCTAATCCTAATGCCTCAAGAAATCCCATATGAATTTTCCCTACGTTTTGACAATCGTACCAAGAGTAATCGACATCGGTGCTCCAATTGTCGGCATCGAAAGGTTCGGTGCCCCGAAAGCTGATCAATATTAAAGATGCGTCCTTAGGCTTGTCACATGTAAGAAAAACTTGAGTAGATTTCTCCTTTTGGTAATCTATGAAATGGTTGGCAACCATAGAAGGAATCAATTGACATAATTAAAAGAAAAAAGGACATTGAAAGCGAGGGATATATGCATTCTTAAGTGATGCAAGAACTAAAAGAATTTATGGTATTTGAGAATTGGCAAAATCTACATTGAGAATGGAGCTGATCTTACCGTTCCAGCAGTTATAGAAGCCGATAAAGTGCATCTGCAAACATATGCCAGATTACAAGAATAATCCAAACATGCCAGATTCCGGCAAATGAAGAGATAAAAGGGAATGAGAGAACGAGTAAAGCTTGCCTTCCAATGACGAACGACGACGTTTTCAACAACTTGAGCATTTTCATATGCCAGTTTTGATGCCATCATGCATAGATCCATTGTTTCTCGAACACTGGATTCAAGTTTTGCAATTCCTGCAGTAGATGAACCAGCTTTATGCAAATCATCAACTAGCTTCTTGGCTTTATAGAGATCCACTCGCGAATCTAGTTGTCCAACACTGCTAATAAAAGTATCAGTTCCCCTCTTTGGTATTACTGCTTTTCCTGCACAAACACACCGATATTATATATTATTAGATAGATAGATAGATATCGTTATGGTTGTATTTGAAGTTGAGCAAGTTAAATTTACCATGGAGAATGTTTGAGAGTAAGCCACATAGAGATCCATTTTGGGATATAAGGTTGAGAAAGAATTCGACCACATAACCAGTGAACTCCATAGGCTTCCGGAACAAACGGAGGAGTTCCATTACAACGATAGACACCAATATGACAAACCGGTGATCGGTCTCCGCACCATGGTTTGAGCCCCACCGCGAGTACTTCAACAGGTTCCAAAGCCCTCCTGTACCTGGTTTCACATTTAGGTACCGGAAGCCATCATTAATGTTGCTGTCAACCATTGTGTTTGTGTCTCTGCTTCAGATTCTGGGGATCTTTCGATAGTATAACGTTTTATTTTTATTTTTTTTTGTATTAACGGATGCGTTTATTCTTGTATGAAAATCGGCTGCTTTTTATAACCTGCAAGGAGAGTGGTGTTAACTGTAAAGTTTGGAGATTATCTGTTATTTTAACGGAATTCGGACAGGCTTCAAGATAAGGTTTACACGCAGTGACGGAACATCATGGGGCCAAGATATTAAATTATATTTAAATAATATTTAAAATACATGACAATAAGATATATAAAGTTAAAAATGATTTTTAAATTATATTTATGTTGACTTGGCATCTTAACATCCGATCAATCTGTCAATAAGATATTAACCCATTAAAATAATAAAAAATATATACAATGTATTACAGTATGATTAATTATTGCAATACTACATCAATATGTATTGATTTTAAAAGAATTAAAATATAGATATAAAATTATTTTTTATTAATTAAAAATAAAAGATAAAAGTATAAATTATTATGATAAATCTTTTATATATCATATATGGTTCACTGACATGCTTGTGATCGTTTGCCCATAACTAATAATAACAATAATGAAAAGCTTCTGGTTGTGGATGATGCATTGGAAGGAAGCTGGATACTTGAAGGATCTAAAAATAGTAAGTTCAGAGAAAATACAAACGGAGTTTGTTGAAGCTAATGCTGCTTTTAAATTTTCAGTATTTTATTTCTATTTTGAGAATAAGACCTACTAACATAGTGAATATATATGTGATTGATGGATAAGTCGTATGTCATTTTTTCTAAAAAAGAAAAAAGAAAAAAAGAAACGTATTCAATTTGTTGGCTTTCTTTTTTCTGTCTTGTCCATTTTCCCCCTTTCAGTGGAATGCAGCCTCCGTCGTAATAGCCGCCGTTAATATTTTCTTTTTATTTTATATATTAAATTTTTAGAATAATTATATCTTTATAATATAAATTTATCAGCTTTCATAATATTTTTTCTGTTTTTTGACATATTTTTTTTTATTTTTTTAGAATTAGATTTAACATCGTCACTACTGATTAAGATAACACTCATTTGTTATCTCATTGATATTCCCTGTTTTGGATCCTCAAATTGGATTTGGATATGCAACCTGCGATCGCAAATAATTATCTCATGATGCTTGGTTCTGATTTGCGATTTGTTGGTGATCTTTAAGTAGTTTTAACCTCATACTGTAGTTTATTTGAGGTAGCAATTAGATATATTCGTATCCACCCATGCTAGAGGCGAATACTATTAATATTAATAAATGAATATCCTTTCCAACTTTGCATTTGTAATGATTTTTTTAAAATTAAATAAATTTTGAACTCAAAATTTTCAATTCTAAATATAGAGTAATCAACTAGGTACTAATTTTTGGGCATTTGTTCGGGTGCTAATCCTTCCCCACGTGTAACCAACTCCCGAACTTGATTTCTGGATTTTCGTATATCCCAAAACTTGGTATTTTGATAAAAAAATGTTTTATTAAAATCACTCGGTTTTTATGTTTGTCGCAACCGTCTTTCGGTTGGGCCCCGGAATTGGGCTTCGACTTGAAAAATGTGGATTGGAGTCGCCACCGATCATTTATTTAAAAATAAATGGGTTGATCGGATACCATATTTCTTACCTGATCTGCGTCTTACCAGAAATATGTCGGGTTCGGGAGTCGGTTACGGTCAAGGAAGGATTAGCACCCTTGAACCGCCCTTTCGGTACTACGTAATTTCCAGTTGTCTTAATTAAGAAAAATAACAAGTTAAATTAAAAGGTAAAGTTTCGATCCTAATTACTTACCCTTGATTGATTTGAAAAAAAAATCGAGAAATGTGTTAGATAAACAAGGTAAAGAAAACAAATAAGATACAAGGGAAAAATAAAATAAATAAAATAAGTAAGTAAGATAAGAAAAAAATAGTAAAGTAATAATTATATATAGTAATATTTGAAAAAAGGAAAAAATATAAATATATATATCAAAGTATTAATAAAATAAATAAGCTATATATGTACACCAAATACTTAAAAATAGAAAAGCTACTCTCCCAATTCACCGAAAATGGGGGGCTCTAGTAAGAAATAAGACAAAAAAATGGGCCCTCTAGGTTAGTAGTATATAATATAATGTTTAATAATAATAATGATAAAGACACAAGGTTTTTAAAAAAAATAATAATATAATAATAATGAATAAAAAAAACAAAAATAATAATAAAATAATATAAATATATAAAGTTATAAGATATATTACATAAATAAAGAAATAATCAAATAAAAATAATTAAGAATATATATTTAATAATATGTATATAAATAAACTATTAAAAGTATAAAAAATATATACGACTAGATAAAGATAATTTAATATATATATATATAGTAATATTAGACTTATAAGTAAAATATTAAAGAAATATATATATAATAATAATAATAAAATATAGTAAAAAATCAAATGAAAATAATTTAATATATATATATACATATAATAATAATAACATGAATAATAAAAATAAATGAATAAAATATCCATATAATAAATAAAGGGACTAATATAGATTTTTAAAATGATCTTTCCCTCCTTTAACCGAAAATCAAACCGGTTTTTAAAAATAAGCCTCGGGGTAGATCTAGGTTCGAAACTTCGAAACCCCACCCATTTTGGTCATCGGCGCAACCCACGTTTTGGGTTATTCGAACCAAATCTCAAGAAAAATAACGTGCACATGCAAAAGAAAGAAAAAAGAAAATGCTACCTTTTATTTCCTTTTCGAATCCTTTACAATAGCTTTGCCTTTGTATCTTCCCGTGCTTTTCTCTATGTTTTGTGTATAAATCGTCTGTTACAATGGTGAGTTACAATGGCTATTTATAGTGCTTGTGGATCCTATCTTTAGGAATTTAAATCTAGTAGAACTCTATCCTATTTTTTGAATCCTAGCAAAATTCTATCCTATCTTTAGGAGTTTGAATTCTAGTAGGACGAAAAGGTGTGTTGACAGCTGCCCCTCTTTGCCCATAGTCGTGTAACGGGGATAGGGCAAAGATTAAAAGACACACATTTCGTTCGGTGGAGTTGAAAATTGACTCTGATGTTTCAATAACTCCCTGTCGAATTGAGTTACGGATGACTCCTCCGTCGTGAAGTCGAGTTCATCTTGGAATGATATGAAATTGAAGCTGTAGTTCGGAATTTGAATCAGAACGTGGCTTCTCGTTGCCCTTCGGTCTTCTTCTCGGTTTAAAGACCTTGGATCGGAATCGAACTCAGAAATCTTCATTGACATATAGCTTTTGTTTGAAAATGGTTGCTTGTCACTAAGGCACGGTTAACCCGGGTCCTCTTCTCGACTTGAAAACATCGACTGCAACCAGAAAGTAGTGCGATTGATGTGTCATCGAGCTGAATGGAATCGAACTCGACAATTTTGATGGCAGATAACCCTTCTAGCATTGAGTTATGCTGTAAATGATGTGCCTTGGAGCTGAGCGTAGTCGAACTCGAAGGTCTTTGTTGACATATACTCCCTTTTTGAGTTGGATATCCTTCGCCGTGAAGTTGAAATCCAATCTAAAGATGGATGATGCTTGTGTGCAAGATTCCCTTCGTCGTGATGTTGAGCCTGAAATTGGATATCCTTCGTCGTGAAGTTGAAATCCAAGTAAGTAGCATTGTTCAGAGTCCAATATCCTCCTTCGTGAAGTTGAAATTGAATCTGAATGAAATTTTGTTGACAAGCAGCGGTCCCTTCGTCGTGAAGTTGAACTTGCGTTGTCTGGAGTCCAATATCCTTCGTTGTGAAGTTGAAATTGGCTCTGAGATTGGGAAGTTGTTGTTGACAAGCAGCGGTCCCTTCGTCGTGAAGTTGAACTTGCATTGTCTGGAGTCCAATATCCTTCGTTGTGAAGTTGAAATTGGCTCTGCGATTGGGAAGTTGTTGTTGACAAGCAGCGGTCCCTTTGTCGTGAAGTTGAACTTGCGTTGTCTGAAGTCCAATATCCTTCGTTGTGAAGTTGAAATTGGCTCTGAAATTGAGAAGTTGTTGTTGACAAGCAGCGGTCCCTTCGTCGTGAAGTTGAACTTGCGTTGTCTCGAGTGCCACGATATCCTCCGTCGTGGAGTTGAAATCGCGGATGGCCCCTTCGTTGTGAAGTTGAGCCTTGACTTGAATATCCTTCGTCGTGAAGTTGAAATCCAAGTATTGTATGTTGTGGGTGGACACAATTTTCTTCGCCGTGAAGTTGAAACCGTGGAGACCCCTTTATTGTGAAGTTTGGCTTCGAGCTAGATATCCTTCGTCGTGAAGTTGAAATCCACTCTCGAGCAAATTGTGTCGCTTTGAGTTCAATATCCTTCGCCGCGAAGTTGAAATTGACTCTAGCTAAAACCTGAAAAAGTTATGCATATATGTGATGCTATGGATGCAATGCTCTTAGGTGTGCCTAAAATGCATATGCAACATATGTTATCTTGGGGCTCTGGAGAGAAATCTCGATCTCCAGTTGCCTGTCTGGAAACTTGATTCTTGAATCTTCAAATTTTGATCCCTGATCTTGAATTCTTCAAATGTTCAAATCTGATGTGCACATTATATTTTTGATTTGAGAAATGCTTCTCGACCATCTCAAGTATGTGCCTGAGCTGAGTGTAACGGTTCCGATGATGCTTTAAGAGAAGTTGTCTTGAAAGAGATAGAATTCGTTTCAAGGGAAATGATCTCAAAGATATATGTTGTTTCATGAGAAACGGTCTCAAGGGAAACAAAATTATGTTTTAAGGGAAATAAATTTGAAGATTTTGTGTTTCAAGAGTAACTGTCTCAAGGGAGACAAAATTTGTTTTAGGGGAAATAAATTCAAAGATTTTGTTTCAAGGGAAACTGTCTCAAGATAGACGAAATTTGTTTCAAGAGAAACTGTCTCAAGAGAGACAAAACTTAGTTCCAAAAGAAACTGTCTCAAGGGAGACAAAATTTGTTTCAAAGAAAACATATTCAAATATTTTGTTTCAAGGGAAACTGTCTCAAGAGAGACAAAATTTATTTCAAGAGAAACTGTCTCAAGAGAGACAAAATTTTGTTTCAAGGGAAACTATCTCAAGAGAGACGAAATTTATTTCAAGGGAAATGTTTTCAATGTTTATGTTTCAAGAGAAACTATCTCAAGAGAGACAAATCTTGTTTTAAGAAAAACAATCATGAGTGAAATAAATCTTCTTTCGATTAAAACAGTCCCAAGTGAGACAAAGTCTGTTTTAAAAAAGCAATCTCAAATGAGATAATCATCTGCATTAAATGACACTGTCTCAAGCGAGACAGAATTTATATTGGAAATGTCGAATCTGAAAATGAATGTCGATCTTTCTATCTGTCGAGTTGGTTGAAGTGTAGCTTCTTGCTGCTGAGCTAAACAACCGACATCAATCTGTAAAGGTGCTTTTGAATCGAGTATCCTTCGTCTTGAAGTCGAACTTGACTTTAAAGCTGTAAAAATTATGTACGTGGAAAGAAAATGATAGATATGATGCTCTAAAATGTATGCATAAGATGCATGTAACATGAATTGGTTATATTTTATCTACTGAAAAAGGTCTGATAATTTGCATCAGGATGTTGAATCCCCAAATATGCCCCAATATCAAAAAATGCCCCAATATTTGATGTTGAATCTTCAAAGATGCCCCAAATGTTCCTCATTTCTTGCTTCATCATTGATTCTGAGCACGAGCTTTATGTCTAAGAGTCACATGTCATTTACCAAGATCCACTCTAGAGAGACTGTCTTGTTTGAAAAAAAATGTTTTTCTTTCTCTTTTATTTTCAAAGTTCTGAAAATATCAATTAAAAGAGTTTTGAAAGATGTTTGATCCAAAGTTTTGAAAATATTGTCACTTTCACGGTTTTACAATTGAGACAAATCATAAAACTAGAGTTCATCGGTTATCAAAGAATTAATTACAAGGTTAATCCTTCAATAAATTATAGCTATTTGACATGTGCCAAGATCAAAGCTATTTTTGGGAAATGGTCAAGCAAAGAAAGGATAAAAAGTCTCAGGTTATTGTGTTTGGTCAAAGGTTTGGCATTTTTTGTTCATTTGATGCTAAATGGTTTGACATTTGATGCTCAAAGGTTTGATGGGGTAGCTTGCATGCTCATCTACTAGAAGTGTTCTCCGACTCCCAGCTTTTATGGTCACACTCGGATTGTGTGATGCCTTATCGAGGAATTTGTGTGATCGCCTCAGTTGCACAATTTTTATATTCGAGCCGCCTTTTCAGGTTTTCAACTCGAACACTCCTTTGGTTTCAAGACGTTATTCAGGATTTACGTCTTGAACCCCCCTTTGTTATTTTTCTCTATCATACATTAATTACATTATTTTTTGCAAACAAAGATTAATCCTGATGGGCGGGATGAAATCTGAAGATAGTCTCTCCTGTTTAGAAATCCATGTATGATTAGAAAGGACTTTTAAGGCACGTAATGTAGGCCAGGGTTCATGGTTATGAAAGAAAAGGATAAATATGCCCAAACAAGTGTTTCAGGGTGTTGAACCAAGGATCAATTCATTCTGATGCCTTTAATCTTGTCTTGCTCAAAATGTCTCTTTCTCTTGATGCTCTATGATCTTCGAGTGAAGTGATTCGGGAATGATTGTGCTTGATCAATCTCGTAGTTTGAAGCTTGATGTGCCATTTGTCTTTAGGGAATCTTTGCATGTGTTTTTTGTCCCTTTTTCTTTTTTTTTTTGTTCTTTTTTTTGCTTTTTTTTGCCCTTTTTATTCTGATTAAATATTTGCACTTGGCATCTGGTTCACCTTTTGGTAACTCCTTTGGATTGATGTCTTCACTCATGTGAGCAGATTTCTTCCACATTTCCCCCCAGCGTGGAGGGTGATCCTTGGTTAGGGTTGAATCAGAAGAAAAATACTATAGGCTCAAAAGGGGACACAAGGGATATATATTTTCTCCTGTTGTGAAGGGATAAAGAAAGAAAGCCGTTCATCATTTCATACATGGAAGTCCTCACAGAAAAGGTATCCCCAGGGGGATAGATTTTCAGGATTAATTCTATTCACATGAAAACAGTGTAATTAACGCGTGATAGAATTATTTCGGATGAATTCTTCTTTTTTCCCCAGATGTCTCAATGTTCAAGCTCCCCGCAAGATGCCCCAAGTTGTGTCTTTAGAATAAAGCTCATGTTCAGATGAACAACTCAATGCCTTGGGTTAAAATGTCAATTTTGAGTCTAAAAAGGCAGTGGTGTGATCTTATTGACTCAAAGAAAAGTATGGGTGTATCAAAAAGATAAAGGCAATGTTCAAGAATTTCAAAGGGAGGTAATGTCAAAATTTGGTCTTTTTGGTAATGACCATGAGTTATTTTGGGCAAAGAATCAAGGTATTTTATTCTGGGGTTTGAGACAGGATAAGAAATGTCTAATCTTGTCATATGTCAAAAATCTATAATTCTTGAAGAATTAAAAGAATCCTTAATTCATTTAATATTCGAAGAACTAAAGATTAAAACTCGTTCAATTGCTCCACCTTAGAAAGTAGCATAAATTCAATCGTTTAACAGATTAAGCAAACATGAAAGATCAGAGACGTGTTCAAACAAAACAATCCTCTAAGTGCAAATGGTATATGTCATGTCCCCTTCTTCGGCTTTTTATGCCCCTGAATCCATCAGGTTTTGGATCTTGCGCTTCAATGCCTTATAGTTCTCAGAGGAATGTTTGGGGCTTCTTATGTGGTAACAGCTAACAGCTTCAACATCGTAGTCCTTAGGATACGAGGATTCTTTTCTTAGATCATCATGGCCGGCTTTGTCCTATCATCAGCTAATTAAAGCTCTTTAATGTTACAATCTTGCTTCCATGTGGTTAAATTCGCTTCATCGAGTCCTTCTTGACTTAATTTCATGTTTGTGAAAATGCTTAAAATTGTAGATGAAAATGCAAAAAGGCAAAAATGCAAAATGCAAGAATGCATGAAATGTTCGAGGAATTGATCCAGAAAAGTGTCCATTATTATAAATAATCCTTATTCAGACAAAAATGTTTTATCTTGTAAGAGATATAAAAACAATAAAAGGTATGTTCGGACTAAATCTTCTAGACATCCATCCGAGATACTTTCTTCCATGACTCGACTGCTTCTTTGATCATCTTCTTATAACTGTCACTGTGATACATAAACTCTGATATAGATAATCCATATGTTGCTGGGAAAAAACTGATGTGCCCCATACTGTCTAAGTGCCAATAACGGAGCATACCCAACTGCACCTCAAAGTCCAAATAGGGTCATAGTGTCAGAATTCCCACACTTGAAAAGAACATCACTGAGGAACAACCAGGGGGCTCTCCAGGTAATATCCCGGTCCTGAAGATGAGTGAAGACTTTCATCCATTTCTATTTTAAAGCGCCTTCATATCATGTCATGGTGATGAACTCTCTCAAAGGTGAATACGTAGTGCTAAATCTACAGTAGGCAACCCCATTAGTCTTCCAGAAGTGGATGTGAATCCAGACTTGAAGGAACTGAACACATCCAATGAATCTACCTCCGCCAGCTCTTCGGTAATGGTTGAGAGACCAAAAGGTCTCGGCTGAGATGGTCGGTGCTGGGTTGACTCGTTTCGGAAGTTGCTCAAACAGTTCCACCACGGCTGCGTCAATGCATCCCAAAACCTTTGGAAAGATGATCAAGCTATCCAGACCTAGTGCAAAAAGGTCTATAGTCTTCCATTCATCAGGGTGGTCCTTCATTAGTTCCCTTATGTGGATCCACTCAATTCCTTGCCCGTTACCTTTGTTTCGGAGTCGGTCAGTCACCTATTTTTCATCAACTCCTGCAATCTTAGCCAGCCCGTTCTTGAAAGGCTCACTCTTGATGTGTTTGATGTAGGCTCGCTCCAGTTTAATGCTTTCACAGTGCAATAGTGTAGTATACTCCTTGATGGTAGGTACCATGTCCTCCTGGTTAAAAGTGAAGCAACTGTATCCCAGGTTCCAAAATTGAACCAAGACTTTGATTAAGGGCTCATCGGTCTTAACATGAAGCAAAAATACAATGTCACCATACCGCTGACTGAACTTCTGTTTCCGATCATTCTTCCAACTTTCTCAGATGTCTCGAAGTTCTTTGCACATTATTCTGTTTTAGGCTGATATAGGCGTAGCTAACCAGCTCTGACACATAGCTTCCTTGAAGACTGTCTCCCTTTTTCTTCTGAGTCTTCTCAGACCATAGTCGTACCTCGGGGTTTTTAATCTCTTGTATTACAACACCTTTTTCCATGGATTCAGATTATTCGAATTTTAACAAACACGTTTTAGTGGATCAATGACCTCTTTTATGATGCAAGTGATGAAAATAAAATAAAATAAAAGAAAGATGAAAAGAGTTAGTGAGGTGAAAAAAATAATAAAAAACGATCATAAAAATGAAAGTCCTACCCCACATGATATCTACCCCACATGCTTATTATTCCTACCCGGACATGATCTCTATCCCGCATGCTACTTTCAAACAAATCCTAACCGCATATTTGTCTAGTTCGCATGCTTTGAACAGAAACTAAAGCATGAAACAAAACAGCCTAGGGTTTGGAATGAGGTTTTGGGGTGGGCTCTAATTCTCTATGGTCTCCCGGTTTAGGTGCTAAAAAATGGTACCCGAGTTCTCCTTGCTGTTGCCCCCTTGGGCTTGCCAGACCCTTAGTCCTAAACCCATCACAGGCTTGTGTGGACTAAGTTAAACTCGAGAGGAAACATTCCCTTATGCCCATACGGAGAATAAATTCACACGAAGGCATAAGGTATATGAATCCCGAAGGTTACTTGCTAGGCCCATACGGAGAATAAATTCACACGAAGGCGTCGCTTTCACCCCCACTTAAATAGGGTTCAGAGCTCGGGTATAGAGCCTTTAGATAAAAAATCTTTAAGGGCTGAAATCATTAAAAAACTGTCAGTACAACTATTTACTTCGAAAATATAATCAAAAGTAAGCAATAAGGATCGAAATGTTACCTTAAAATTTAAACTTACCCTTTTCATTAAAAAAAACAACTGGAAATTACCTTAGCCTGACTCACTTACGGTCCCCAGTGGAGTCGCCAAGCTGTCGCAACCGTCTTTCGGTTGGGCCCCGGAATTGGGCTTCGACTTGAAAAATGTGGATTGGAGTCGCCACCGATCATTTATTTAAAAATAAATGGGTTGATCGGATACCCTATTTCTTACCTGATTTGCGTCTTACCAGAAATATGTCGGGTTCAGGAGTCGGTTACGGTCAAGGAAGGATTAGCACCCTTGAACCGCCCTTTCGGTACTACGTAATTTCCAGTTGTCTTAATTAAGAAAAATAACAAGTTAAATTAAAAGGTAAAGTTTCGATCCTAATTACTTACCCTTGATTGATTTGAAAAAAAATCGAGAAATGTGTTAGATAAACAAGGTAAAGAAAACAAATAAGATACAAGGGAAAAATAAAATAAATAAAATAAGTAAGTAAGATAAGATAAGAAAAAAATAGTAAAGTAATAATTATATATAGTAATATTTGAAAAAAGGAAAAAATATAAATATATATATATATATCAAAGTATTAATAAAATAAATAAGCTATATATGTACACCAAATACTTAAAAATAGAAAAGCTACCCTCCCAATTCACTGAAAATGGGGGGCTCTAGTAAGAAATAAGACAAAAAAATGGGCCCTCTAGGTTAGTAGTATATAATATAATGTTTAATAATGATAATGATAAAGACTCAAGGTTTAAAAAAAAATATATAATAATAATGAATAAAAAAAAACGAAAATAATAAAAAATAATATAAATATATGAAGTTATAAGATATATTACATAAATAAAGAAATAATCAAATAAAAATAATTAAGAATATATATATTTAATAATATGTATATAAATAAACTATTAAAAGTATAAAAAATATATACGACTAGATAAAGATAATTTAATATATATATATATTAATATTAGACTTATAAGTAAAATATTAAAGAAATATATATATAATAATAATAATAAAATATAGTAAAAAATCAAATGAAAATAATTTAATATATATATATATACATATAATAATAATAACATGAATAATAAAAATAAATGAATAAAATATCCATATAATAAATAAAGGGACTAATATAGATTTTTAAAATGCTCTTTCCCTCCTTTAACCGAAAATCAAACCGGTTTTTAAAAATAAGCCTCGGGGTAGATCTAGGTTCGAAACTTCGAAACCCCACCCATTTTGGTCATCGGCGCAACCCACGTTTTGGGTTATTCGAACCAAATCTCAAGAAAAATAACGTGCACATGCAAAAGAAAGAAAAAAGAAAATGCTACCTTTTATTTCCTTTTCGAATCCTTTACAATAGCTTTGCCTTTGTATCTTCCCGTGCTTTTCTCTATGTTTTGTGTATAAATCGTCTGTTACAATGGTGAGTTACAATGGCTATTTATAGTGCTTGTGGATCCTATCTTTAGGAATTTAAATCTAGTAGAACTCTATCCTATTTTTTGAATCCTAGCAAAATTCTATCCTATCTTTAGGAGTTTGAATTCTAGTAGGACGAAAAGGTGTGTTGACAATGTTGTCCCAATCACACCTTAAATGATTGGCGGTGACTCCTCACATTTTTAAACATTTTCAAAGAAAACCCCTAAGTCGGTACTGATCTTTTCCACCCGGGCGAAAAATGGTGTCGACACACATCTTAGCAAGATTGTCCGCTTCAATATTCGGATACCTAGGAATGTGACGGATCAATTGCCATGCATTTGAAACGTAGTCTGCAATTTGCATCCGGTTATGAAATCCAATCAACAACCACCTCTGAGTCACTTTCGATGATAAGCTTGCATTGCCCAAACCGCCCTTAGTTCATGAAGATACCTAAGCCATACTTAACGGCAAGAAATTCAATAAAAGTAACAGAGCTAGTGTCAACACAATGGGAGAAAGAAAACAAGGATTTGTCGCCTCCATCCCTACAAAGACCACCAATCACAACTTCTGACTTGACAACATTCCAGGCCCCATCGACATTTAGTTTTAGCCATCCCGATGGGGGAGGGCGTCATGAAACCGGAGAGGCTTTACGACACTGATTTAATAGAGCACACTCCACTCTTAAAAGATCCACGAAACAATCATCCATCGAGACAAGCGAATTTGCAAATTTGGCTCTAACCCAACAAGCCACTCTATACCGGATCAAGAAGAGCAGTTGGTGAAAATCCAACGACTTATTTCTTAATATGATTTCATTTCTAAACAATCAAATAGACCAAATAATAGCAAAAAGCAACATTTTCCAAATTGGACTCTTCATAGCTATTAACCGAGTCCGGAACTATGACATAAACAATATTTTGGGGTCTGAATGCAGTACAAAATGGATTTCCACAATTTTAGGAATAATGCCCATACTAGTGATAAAATCGAACAGGTGAAGAAGATATGACTTACTAATTTCGGCTCTCTCAAACAAAAGGGGCAAAGGGCGTTAGACACAGACAGGGCTCCCCTTTTTACAAGTTCGACCTTCATCGGATCCCGTCAATGCAAAACTAACCAAACAAAAGATTCTACTCTCGGAGGAGACATACCAGCCACACCAATTTATTCCACTCAAAGCTAGAGGATTTTGTAGACCACACAAGCTCCCTAATAGATTTAGACGAGAATAAACCATTATAAGAGTCATTACAATACACCCAATCGGAATATAGACTTGAACCCATAAAACCAACAATGTAATCAGAAAAAGTAGACAACTGGGAAGCCTCCCAATGAGAAAAAAAACTTCTCAAATGAATGTGTCATTCCCAAGTTAAGTCCCTCACAAAACTGAAATCTCTTCTTCTCAAATGAATGTGTCATTCCCAAGTTGAGTCCCTAAAAAATCAAAATCAGCTATGACCCCCTCCAATAACAATAGTTAGTACCATTAAAATATGGAGGCTTTGAAATGGACTGAGACTCACCAAAAATTCCGGAAGTAGATGGAGTGGCCATTGATGATGAAATGATTGACTTTATCCAAGAATCTTCTCAAGAGAATGTTAAGCCTTCCAATGATATTAGCTCTGATATCAATTGTTGAGTCAATCATGAGGATGAAATAGCCAAGAGGGGTGAATTGACAATTAAAATTTTGGTGGAAGCTTGAAAGAAATATAGGAAATTGAACACAATAATTTTAGAGTGGTTTGACTTTCTAAACCAAAGTCTACATCCACTACCATAGCTATCCACACTAAGGATTTTCACAAATTTACTAATTTGTACCAACCTTTGAGAACAATGTGTAACCTTACAACTCCCTCAACAATTATATCCCAAATTCTTGAGAACAGTCTCTCAAATAGAAAATTACAAATTTGTAAACATTTAAAAACCTCACATATTATGTAATTGAAGCAATTAAAAGTAAAAGATTAAATCTAAAGCTTAGTGAGACTTATATTTTGACTTATAAATAAGGTATCAAAGTGAGTGCAGTTTATTTAGTTATTTATTATTGTTGAGGAAAACTTGTGATAAGACAATCTCATATTATTATTTTAAAGAATGAATTTTCAAATATAATTTTAAGAATAATCTATTATTTTAGAAAAAGAATATTTCTTTCGATTTTTCAGAAATGTTATTTGAATTTATTTTAGAGCATAAATTGCCCACAAGTACTTTACATGGTATCTATGTTCTAATTATGAATGATTTCAGTATGAACAACCCAAATTGTGATTTTTATGATCATAAGTTGAAATCGATTCTGATATGGGAGTATGGATTATTAAATGAATATGGTATGATATGAAAGTCCATTGTATGTTAGATTGAGAGTCGTAGGTACACTTGACACGCTAGGAAGTTGAGTCAAGTTCAAGGTAACTTATGGTACATTCATGTACATTACATATGGCACCGTTAGTGCGCATGATATGATTTGCCTTGAAGTGCATCTTATGATACAGTTATGATGATTGACATCGTGATGTGCCTAGTGTGCACCTTATGTTATACTCATGTACCTTGTATTCTCTTACATATATATTTGGCTAAGAAGGTAAATATGAAAGTTATGAAAAGTACATGAAAAAAAATATAGAAATGGAATGGAGTTTATAAAATATGTATGAATGAAAAGAATATGGAATGTTTGTTATATCTGATGTTGATTTACATTATTTTTGATAAAATCATGAGATAATGATTTTCAGGTTTTCAAGAGGAAAATTTGAATAGTCGGTTTGAAAGTTGTAATGTTTTTTTTAAATTAAAGATTTATGTTTATAATACTTTATGAAATTTATGTTTTATCTCTCTTTAGTTATGTTACTGCCTCACTAAGTTTTTGTTTAGCGCATGATGATTTTCATGCATAGGTTCGGATAGAGAAAGGAACGTGAAGTGAGGAGCCTCCTAAGCATCTTTCTAGAAAATCATACCTAATATCAGTATGAGTAAGACATCTTATTTTTAACCTACTAGTGGCATGTATATTATATATGTATGTTACTTTATCGGATTTGTTTTTAAATGGCCAATAATTAGGACCATTTTTTTTGTTAGTCTAGTTATATATATATATATATATATATATCTTTTAAATGATTTCCTAATTAAACAATATTTAGGTAATTTTAAATAGTTAATGAAACAACACTAAACTACCTAATTGTTACCTAAATCTGGATTTGTTTTGAACGTTTAATATTATTTTATGATTTTTCACGATTAATGAAATAGTGTAAAAGTTGGAACATGAAGGTTTTTGGAATGAAACAAAATTTTAAGCATTTATGATCAAGGGCATCATTTTGAATGAACTAGTGGTTGATTTATTTGATATTGAATGAACTCTTGTTTTGTAATTTGTTTCAATTGCGAGCCTGAAGCAAGGGCACCATTTTTTTATCAAATTCTATCATTCTTTTGAGTTCTAAAATAGAAGAAATGAAAAAGACATTTTCAAACAAGACAATTGCTCGAGAACGAAGGAGATCCTTGAAGATGATGAGGTTTTTCCTTGCCTGAAGTGTTAGCCAAGGCAAGAAAAACAAAACGATGCAGAAGCAATGAAGACATTTCTCAATTTCAAAAGATCAATAGGCTCGAGGAAGAAATATCTCACACTTCTTTGTAAAGTTATCAACATTAGCAATCCATCAGGAAGCAGACGATTGTCCTAGTAAGATGAGGCATGATTTATTTTGAGGTTTTCTCATATCTCAGATCATAGCAAAGATTCAAGACATTTCTGTTATAGGAATTGATCATTTCTTGAGTGTTCATCTGATTGAGACGTTATAAAAAGAAAGCCTTAAGCTATTTTCATGGGCAAAAAGGGCATAAAGACCGTACACTTGACATATGAGTGTGCATAAATGCATAATTTTTACATTTATATGACAAAAGGGGAAGAATACAAAGGCATTCAATTGCATTCGTATTTTCATGCATAAATGCATAATTTTTATAGATTTATAAGACAATGGACATTGCAACACTAGAATGACATATGAATGCATATTTAGGCATTTGGAAAATATAAGCATGCACATTCATTTCATTAATTTAAATGTTCGACAGGAATTCAAGAAGTAAATAAAGATTTCATTTCATGATTTAGTACATAACAAGAGGATTTTAGCGAAGAACCAACTCACATTTTCACCGTTGAAAGAATCAGATCTCAGTAAAGAATTGAGGACAACCGAGTCAATACCTTTAGGTACCTTAAGCACATATCACTGACATATAATATTTTTTGCAGGTTTCAAACTCTTCAAAGAGAGGATAAACCAATCAACATTTCCAATGAAGGGTTCATAATTTCAATGAGGGAGAAGGAATTCATAATAAGAAGAACTTGTTCAACGTTAGCTCATCCATCACATAAAGAGTTGGATTAGCATTTTCAATGGAATGATTCGTAATGAGAAGAACTCGTCCGATGAGAGAGAAGAAGCTCCTAATGAGAATAACTTGTTTGACCTTAGCTAATCCATCACATAAGGAGTTATATCAGCATTTCTAGTGAAAGGGTTCATAATGAGAAGAACTCGTCCGATGAAGGAGAAGAAGTTCCTAATGAAAAGAATTTGTTTGACCTTAGCTCATCCATCACATAAGGAGTTGGATCAGCATTTCCAATGGAAGGGTTCGTAATAAGAAGAACTCATTCGATGAGGGAGAAGATGTTCCTAATGAGAAGAACTTGTTCAAACCTTGGCTCATCCATCACATAATGAGAAGGATCAACATTAAATTTTTGTTCAATTTCATCACATAAGGAGTTAGATCATCATCAACATTTCGCTTTATTCCATCACATAAGGAGTTGGATCAACATCACCATTTTGCTCGATTCCATCACATAAGGAGTTGGATCATCATAACTATTTCGCTCTATTCCATCATATAAGGAGTTGGATTAGCATCAATATTTCCCTTGATTCCATCACATAAGGACTTGGATCAACATCACCATTTTTCTCGTTTCCATCACATAAGGAGTTGGAACAACATCAATATCATTTTTTAGTTGATAGAAGACAAATGAAATGGAAAAACTAAAAAAATTCAAAAATAGAGAAAATTAGAAAAAAGAGAAAAAGTGGAAAAAATAATAAATCCTCCGACGTACAAATAAATATCCATTTTACCTTTTGCAGATCCACTAGTTATGAGATAAAGGCAAATCAAAAGAGAAATAGATCGATCAGTTGAAAATACCAACATGTGAGATTAGGGCAAATCAAGTGGGAGGATTTTCAGATATAGAGAAGCAGATCAATTGATTGAAAGGAACAACATGTGATATTGGGCAAACCAAGTGGGAAAATTTTCAAATATGTTGGGGCAGATCATTTGATTGAAAGATGGAGAAGTGATGAATTGACGAAACATCAAAGAAGAACATTGATTATCAGATTCGGGTTGCGACTGAACCCGAAAAAATTAGGCTATATTTTATCTTTGCTTAATTTTTTTACACATCAACGAGCAAAGAGTGGTAGTTGTAATACCTAATTTTTCTTGGTATTTGAAAAGGAATTTCAAGGCAATAAAAAATCGATTCGAGTGGCCTTGGTGTAATGGATGAAAAATAGTCCAAAGGGTTTTGAGAAATATTAATTAAGATTAGTGACCATTTATGTTGATTTGGTAAATTTATGACCCAAATTAAAACCATTATTGTGGAATACCCAAATAAATGAACAAATTTACAAGTCCAATACAATATTAACACTAAACCCAAATTTGCCTACCCATTTACAATATTTTTTCCATTCTTTCTTTTTCTTTGTTTCTGTTTTGTGTGTGTACATGTCATTTTAAATAATAAAAAAAAGATAAATAAAGAGAGAGGTTTGGGTTTATCTTTGAGAGTAGTCATCGTCGCCTTAGGTCGCTGAAGTCGAGAAATCGAAGTGTCTATCTAGGTCAAGGGGGTTTAGGGCTTAGTTTGGTTGTTTTGGCCTTGTGTTTAGGTTATAGGTTGTAGATCGGGGTGATTGGGTTCATTTGAGGTAGGTTTTGAGTTTATAGACCACCGTAGACGATGGTCGAATGTTCGGGAAGGCCACCAATTAGTAGTGGTCGGCGGCGTTTATGGGAGTTTGGGCTTCTAGCCAAGAGATAATAAAAGGGGGAGAGTTTTTTTCAGTTTGGATTAAAAATGAATCAAAAAAATGTCTTTTATAGCCAAACTTTTGGGTAAAATTGCATTTAAGTCCACTATCTCTACTGTGTTTTTTATGAATTGGTCATCTGTTTGTCTCTTATTTTATTTTATTTCGAAATGCACGTCCTTATAACGTGGTTTACATTTTTTTTGTGTTTCCTTAATTATTATGAATTAAATTTATAGGTTATTTATGTTTAGATCCCTAAAATTTACGTGTTTTCATAGCTTGGTCACCAAATCCTCTATTTTTTATTTATTGCAATTTTGGCTCATTTGTTTCCATTTATTTCTATTTGGTTACTGTTGTTAATTTGTTTTATTTTTTAATTAACCATTGTTTGTTTATTTTTTATGCAATCTAACCCCTGTAGTGAGCTGCTTTGGGCTAAGATCATCATTATTTTTTGTCCAAATAAAATTCTAAAATAACACTAACTTCTATTTCACTAACCATTAGCTTTTACCTTTTATTCGATTTATATTTCCTTTATTTATATTTACGCACTTTATTTTTATGTTATTTACATTTATGCTCTTTTTTATTTTATTTTATTTATGTTCTTTCATTTTTTTGTTTATATTTAAGTATTCTATTTTTCTATTGTTTATATTTTTGTCCTTTAAATTTATGTACTTTAATTTATGTCCTTTAAATTTCTAGCATTTATATTTGAGTCCTTTTTATGTTTCAACATTTATTTCTTCTGTTTGCTTGAGTTGTGTATTTTATTATATCTTAGCTTTAGACTCTCATGTTTTTTAGCTTTGTTTCATTTTTAGTGCATGTAATTTATTCAGTATACATTCAATATAAATGGAGGCAATGCATTTTTGTATATGGATTCTATGGAAAAGTCTCCCAGGTACAAGGGGAGTGCGTTTCCAAGGATTGTTCATACAAAAAGTTTCTTTTATATGGGTAATCTATGGAACAATATGTTGATATAAGGGAAGTGTATTTTCGAGGATTGTTAGTATAAAAGAATTCCTTTTTAAATGGATCATATTTTAAATATCATTCAAATTTACATTTTTCAAATATAAAGATGATTTATAATCAAATAGGGATCGATTTTGGGCTTTGTGGGGGTGCTCGTCCATCCACACATGTAAGTTTAGAAACCATATTTAATTTAAGTATGAAAAATTTTATATGGACAAATGAATAATGTTTTTGAAATGTTTTATTTTATACTACTTATTGCCTCACTAAGTCAAAGACTTAGCATGTGGATTGTTTCACACGTAAGTTCAAAGAGACCAGAAGAGTAAAGATTGGAAGAGGATAACATAAGCAGTGAAAATTAGATTAGAACCATTTAAAATCATAGGTTTATAAGTTTTGTACATTTTGTTGGCATTATCCCTGGTTAAAATGAAATGCTCTGATAAGTTTTTTTGTAAATGTAAATTTTAATGGTGTTTATGTAAATGATGAATTATATGTTTTTCATTTGAATTAGAGAGTTGTACTCTTTATCTTTTATAAAAATGTTCTACTGTTCAAAAGAAAATTTTTGTATTGTCAACTATTTGTTAAAGGTCAAAGATTTGAAAAGGTAATGTGGCGCCTCGAATTCGTATTCGGGTAGGATACGGGTTGGGTGTTACATTTATTAGTATGAGAGCTATGGTTTAATTGATTGTATGTTTGAAATGAAGAAGTTTTGTTTTAAACAGTGTATATGCCAAGGAAAAGATAAATTTTTATGATATGATAAGGTCATTATTATGTTGTCCTCATTGATAGAATAGTAATTCCCTCTTAATAGATGTTGGATTTTTTAGGGCTCCCGAAGTGAAGCGGGAGAAGGTCATGAAGGAAGTAGTAATTCGCTTGCCCCAGTTAGGCAAGGTGAAGAACATGTGTCTCAAGGGGTGCCTATGCAAGATCATGGAATATTTTTCAGAACGTTGGACGCTATCCTGACATGTTTCCAACCTTCTGCTTCTTCAACTCCTAAGATGAACGTAGCCAAAGAATTGAAAGGATTAGGAGCATCGGAGTTCAAAGTGAAGCTGAAGAAGGTCTTGTGGCTACAGACCTTTGGCTGAATGATATAAAGATTGTGTTTGAGGGTCTTACTGTTCTGAAGTGGAGAAATTAGATGGAGTTGTACCGTTGCTAAGAGGACAAGCTCAGATATGGTGGACAAATATGTCGATGAGAGCTACAAGGGATCAGTTGACATGGTCGTTTTTCCTGGTGGAGTTCAAGAATAAGTATATTAGGGATCAATTTATTCACCAGATGAAATAAGAGTTCATGAGCTTGAAACAAGGGAATCGTATGGTATATGAGTACGAGTGTGAATCTAATAAGCTAAGTCGATTTGCATCGGAGTTGGTTCCAATAGAAACAGATTCTTGTGACTGGTTTATGAAGGGTTACACCCTAGATTGAAAGAATTAATGTTAGCATTGAATCTTTCAACGTTTCAAGAAGTGGTGAATAGAGCTAAAACTTTAGAGCGAGCTCAGAATGAAAGATTTGAGGAACAAAGGAGCCAGTGGAATAAGAGAGTTAGTGCCTCGTCAAGGGTATCGCAATCAAAGAAAAGTTAAGGTTCAGGTTTTCGACCCCAATCAAGATCTGAGTCAGCTGCATCCTCAGGTAGAGGATCCAATCCGGGAAGAGCTGGGCCAAATCAATCAGTAGAATCTGGAGCAGGAAAAGCAAATCAATGTCAACATTTTGGTAAGCAACATAGTGGCATTTGTAGAATGGCCTCTGGAGCATGTTTTCGGTGTGGAGACACCAGACATTTATTCGGGATTGCCTATTAATGACTAGAGGAGCAGTACAATCTGAAAGATCTGCTGTTGTACCTTAGAGGGGTAAAGGATGAGGCAGGGAGATGAATCAATCTGAGTCGACTAGTAAACCTGAAATCCGTTCAACTGCTCAGGTCTACAACCTCAAGACTAGTGAAGATCACGATGACCAAGAGATCATTGCAGGTACTTTTCAGTTATGTGAGAAACCTGTTTTGGTTTTGATTAACCCATGATCAACCTATTCTTATATATGTAGTAACTTGGTGAAAGAATTGAAAAATCCATTAGAAGCTATAAACAATGATGTGATAGTGTCTAACCCATTGGGGCATAGTGCTCGAATAAATCAGTGGTGTCAAGGGTGTCCATAAAGATTCAGGGAATTGAATTCCCTGATAATCTGATGGAATTACCCTTTGATGAGTTTGAGATTATTTTGGGAATGGACTGGTTATATCGGTATCATGCCAATGTTGATTATCGATTGAAGCGAGTAATTTTATAAGTCCTGAGGGATCTGAAGTGAGGGTGATTAGTGAAAGATTCAATCCATTAACAATTGTAATATATGTAATGTCAGCCAAGAAATTGATACTGCAAGGATACCCAGCTTTTATTGCAAATGTAATTGATGTTCGAGTTAAGGATTGAAAAATTGGAAGATATTCCCATTGTTCGAGAATTACCAGAAGTATTTCCAGAGGAATTACCAGGGTTACCTCCAGATAGGGAGGTTGAATTTCAAATTGAAGTTATGATGAGAACATCACCTATTTCAATGACCCCTTATAGGATGGCTTCGAAGGAACTAAAAGAGTTAAAAGTTCAATTACAAGAGCTTCTGAATAAAGGATTTATCAGACCTAGTGTATCACCGTGGGGTGCGCCATTATTATTTGTAAAAAAGAATGATGGGTCGATGCCCCTCTGTATTGATTACCGACAACTCAACAAGGTGACCATTAAGAATAAATATCATCTCCCTAGAATCGATGATTTATTTGATCAACTTAAGGGAGCTGCGATGTTTTCTAAAATCGATCTATGCTCGGGTTATCATCAATTGAAGATACAAGAGAATGATATTCCAAAAATGGTATTTAGGACTCGATATGGACATTATGAATTTGTAGTTATGCCATTTGGATTGACGAATGCCCTTGCAACGTTTATGGATCTGATGAATAGAGTTTTTCAACCATATCATGATCAGTTTGTTGTTGTTTTTATTGATGACATTTTAGTATATTCAAAGACAACTGAGGACCATAAGGCTCATCTTCGTGTGATTCTTCAAATACTGCTTGACAATAAGCTTTATACTAAGAATTCTAAGTGTGAGTTTTGGCTATCGGAAGTGGCTTTCCTAGGACATGTGATTTATGTAAATGGGATTCAGGTAGATCCCTTGAAAATAAAAGCTATCTTAGACTAGGAAGTTCCAAGAAATGTTTCTGAAGTGTGAAGTTTCTTGGGATTGGCAGACTATTATCGAAAGTTCGTAACATACTTTTCGATGATTTCCTCCCATTTAACCAAGTTGTTAAGGAAAGATGTGATTTTCTCATGGACAAGTAGATGTCAAGAGAGTTTCGAAATTTTAAAGAAGATTCTTATGGAGGATTCAGTGCTAGTGTAACCAGAAGCAGGCAAAGAATTTTCCATTTTTAGTGACACTTCCCTAAATGGTTTAGGATGTGTTTTAATGAAAGATGGAAAGGTAATTGCTTATGCTTCCAGACAGCTTAAGCCTCATGAAAAGAAATATCTGACGCATGATTTGGAGTTAACAACATTAGTCTTTGCACTGAAGATTTGGCGCCACTCTTTATATGAGGAACGATGTTTTATTTTCACTGATCACAAAACTTTGAAGTATTTGTTAACTCAAAAAGAGCTTAACTTAAGGAAAAGAAGATGGATAGAGCTACTTAAAGATTATGATGCGATCATATATTATTTTCCTGGGAAAGCTAATGTAGTAGCAGATGCTCTGAGTCGGAAGAATTTTGTTGCTTTACGCGCCTTAAGTGCTCGATTTATGTTGAAAAGTAATGGTGCTCTGATGGTCGAATTAAAGATAGTCCTTTATTATTGGATTGGATACAAAATTTGCATAAGTAGGATGATAAGTGATTAGTTTGGTTCAAGCAAATTCAGAAGGGTGAAATCACGGACTTTGAAGTTAAGTCAAATGAATGTTTATATTTCAGAGATCGAGTTTGTATTCCCAATGATGAGGATTTAAAACATGATATACTTTCTAAAGCACATTGTAGTCCACTAACTATGCATCTAGGGGAAACAAAATGTACCAAGATCTGAAATAGCATTTTTGGTGGCCAGACATGAAAAGAGCTGTGACGGAGTTTGTGTCAAAGTGTCTTACTTGTCAACAAGTGAAAGCTGAACATCAGGTGTCTTTGGGACTTTTGCAACCAATTTTTATTCCTCAATGGAAGTGGGAAAGAGTTATGATGGACTTTGTAACTGGATTACCTTTAACACCTAGCAAGAAGGATTCAATATAGATTGTTGTGGCTAGATTGACTAAGACCGATCATTTCTTTCCGGTTCGAACAGATTATTTGATGGATGCGACTTTATACCTTAAAGAGATAGTTAGATTGCATGGAGTGCCAGTTTCAATAGTATCCGATAGAGATCCAAAATTTACTTCAAGATTTTGAAAATCTTGACATGGAGCTTTGGGTACTCGATTGAACTTTAGTACTAATTTTTACCCTCAAATTGATGGTCAACCAGAATGAACCATTAAAGTGCTAGAAGATATGTTAAGAGCATGTGTGATTAATTTTCATGGATCATGGGAAAAGTATTTATCGCTTGTGGAATTTGCATATAATAATAGTTATCAAGCAAGTATTAAAATGACACTGTATGAAGTGTTATATGGAAGGAAGTGTAGAACACCTCTTAATTGGTATGAATTGAAGAATAGAGAGGTTCATGGTCCTGATTTGATAAAATAAGTGGAAGAAAAGATTCAGGTAATCCAGCATAACCTTAAAGTGGCATCAGACAGAAAAAAAGTCATATGCAGATTTGAAGAGAAAGGAAATCAAATTTAAAGAAGGCAACAAAGTTTTCCTCAAAGTATCACCTTGGAAGAAAGTACTTCGTTTTGGACGTAAAGGAAAGCTCAGTCCTAGATTTATTAGACCTTATAAAGTCTTAAAATGGGTTAGACCTGTGGCATATCAGTTAGTGTTGAAATATGTTTTGATATAATAAATTTTAAGGCAAAATGTTTTTGGACTTGAATTGAATTTATTCAAAGTTTTCAAAAGGTTTCAAAAATAATTCAATGTCCATTAAATTCGAATTTGAGCAAAAATGTTAAGAGGTACCGATACCCCCAAGGGTATCCATACCCCCTTGAAGGTAAAAATTCCAGAATGCAAAGAGGGTACTGATACCCCGCCAGGGGTATCATACCCCCTTAGCTGCAATGGCTAGTAACATATAGTTTAATTTGAATTTAATGAAGAAGTACTGATACCCTATGTAGGGGTACCGATACCCCCCATTATGGGCAACATATTTTAGTAGAAAGATCACCACCAAACGGCTCCAAAACATCCTCAATGGCTATATACGACTTCAAACACATTCCAATCTATAAATACAAGCTAAGGACACTTGAAGAAAGAGAGAACAACTATCCAAGAAATCAAACACAAGAAAAAAGTTCTTCAATCTTATTTCATCTTTCTCTTGTAAATATTTTGTTCTTATGAGCTTAATTCTTGTAAACACCTACCTTATAGAGGTTTTCTTGTTTACATTTCTTATCCTTTTGTAAAGGGGAAAGGTTCTAGCTTATCCCGTGTAAAAGCTAGAGAAAGGTTCTAGTTTAGCCCGAAAAAACTAGGAGTTGTAAGATTATCTCTTTGTCCTCAAAAGAAAGAACAAATTAGTGAATTTGTTGGAAAATCCTTGGTGAGAAGCTAAGGTAGTGGATCTAGACTTGGTTGATAAGTCGAACCACTATAAATTGCTATGCAATTCTTATTTTTCAATCTCCTTACTCCCTAAACACAAAAACCGTTCTGACCCCTCTTTACAAATCGTTCGGTTGTTGATTCGAGCTTCCGAAAATCCCAACAATTGGCATCAGAGCCTAACTCGTTAAGAAGGTTTAGCCACCTTGAGACGATCTTCGAAGAAGCTCTATCGATTCCTGATGCAACCGACAAAGAAATGGCTTCAACCTCCGGTGCTTATTACCTTGACGATATACCTATTATGGAATCACAACCGCTCAACAAGCCACCCTTTTTTTATGGATAAAATTATGCTCATTGGAAGAATAAGATAATGTACTTTATTCAAGCCTAAGATATAAGAGCTTGGAACTCAATCATGAACGGCTATTCCTCTCCACCCGTCAAGTACAACGATTGGAGCAAAGAAGAGTAGAAAAAGTTCCAGCTTAATTCTAAGGCTATATATATTCTCTTTTGTTCTTTAGGCCCAAATGAATATGGAAGAATCTCATCTTGTTCCAATGCCAAAGAGATTTGAGACAAGCTCCAAATCACTCATGAAGGAACCAACGAAGTGAGGGAATCAAAGAAAAGTTTTCTCAATATAGTTACGAGAACTTCAAGATGAAACCCGATGAAGACATCAAAGCTATGACGGATAGATTTTCCGTGATTATCAACGGTCTCAAGGAATATGAAGAAGTAATCCATAATGAGAAGCTTGTAAGGAATATGATCTACTCTCTTCCAAATGAGTGTCAATCGAAGAAGACGACCATTATCGAAGCAAGAAACCTAAAGTTTCTCACTCTCGATGAGCTAATTGGTTCCCTTCTCACTCATGAGATGATGGTGAAGGAAGATGAAGAAAGGGAAGATAAGAAAAATAATAAGAAGAATGAGGTAGACATTGCCTTCAAATCCACAAATGAAAGCTATCGAGATTCAAGTAATGAGGTGGATGAAGACGATGATGAATAAGAAGAATAGATGATCAATCTCTTGAAGGAACTCAAGAGATTCATGATTTCCAAGGAAGTGAAACATGAATCAACAAAGAATAAGAGTCTCCCGGTGTGCTTCAATTGTCAAAGAAAAGGGGCATGTCAAGTATTAATGTCCTCTTCTAAAGAAAAAGGGGAAGAAGGCATTTGTTGCATCTTGGAGCGATGAAGATGATTCCAATGATGAAGATGAAGTAGTAAACTTATACCTCATGACCACTCAAGAAGAATCCGAGGTATCTTCTGACTCAAATGAATTTAATTCATATACGTTTGATGAGTTACAAGATGCTTTTAATATGTTATATTTGGAGTTTGAGACCATGAACTCCAAATATAAGAAAATAATTTCAAAATTTAAAATCGAAAACGATTTTATTTTGAAAACAAAAATAGATTTTGAAAGCCAAAATGGAATTTTGAAAAAGGATTTAGAGCTTTCAAAAATAAAAATCGAAAGTTTTGAAAAATAAAATTTTGATTTAAAAGTTAAGCTTGAATGCTTAACAAAAGAAAAAGAAATCATTTTAAATAATTCATTTAGTTCAATAATGACAATATGCTCACATTGTCATTATCATGGTCATAAGGAACATACTTTTCCTTTGAAGAAAGAAAACCATTTTAAAATTAGACAAGTATAGATTTCAAAAGGAACAAGGGGCATTGAAACTAACGTTCAAGGATCCAAAGCAATTTGGATACCAAAATCTACTTAAATGTCTCTTGTACGTGTGTGGGAGCAATGGTGATAAAAGTGAAGATATTCAAATGCTCTAGCCACACATGAAAAATGAATGGGTAACCTCTAAGCTTAATGCTTTTAATTTTGGTTATTTGGTTGCTCATTTGATTTTAAGCATGCATGAGTTTTGGTTTTAAATGATTATGCATCATTGTTTTAATCTCATGTATGTTGAAAATATGACTATGATGAACATTTTAAAGTTATATTAATTTTTAAGAATTTTTAGTTCATCATAATAAAATTTTGGTCAAAATTGGTTTTAATGCAAATGATATCTCTCTAACAATTGATATCAAAATTTTTGAAATGCATAACATTTTTGGAAAACTTTATCCATATGATCTTAAATTCAACAATTGATATTGCATAAAGTATTTTAGACTTGGATACATTGAATTTCATGTACTACTAACATGTTTGTTATTCTTTGTTGAAATTCAATTTTGTTTAAGTGTCTTTGTTTTAAAGTTATATTTTGTTTGGAATGCATTTATTGAGGGGGATCTTTGATTTTCAAATGATTTTTAAATGTCAAATTTATCACTTACTCTCCAAAGTTATTTTATAACTTTAAAGATTGAATTATTTTTTATATAACAAAAAGGGGAAGAAGTTTGGTTTGAAAAATTCAATTTCTTAATGGAAAAGGGGGAGCTTAACATTTTCATATATTGTCCAACAATTGGTAACAATTGGTATGTTTTTAATAATTGATATCATTTTGTTAACAATTGGTATCTTTTTCATAAACTTTTTATTAAGGGGGAGTTTTGCCAAAAACAATTTTCAAATGTTTTGTTATATCAAAAAGGGGGAGATTGTTGAAATATGTTTCGATATAACAAATTTTAAGGCAAAATGTTTTTGGACTTGAATTGAATTTATTCAAAGTTTTCAAAAGGTTTCAAAAATAATTCAAAGTCCATTAAATTCGGATTTGAGCAAAAATGTTTTTGGCTATTAACAACTAGTTTAATTTGAATTTAATGAAGGAGTACCGATACCCTATGTGGGTATCGATACCCCCCATTATGGTAGCATATTTTAGTAGAAAAATCATCCCCAAACGGCTCCAAAACATCCCCAACGGCTATATACGACTTCAAACACATTCCAAGCTATAAATACAAGCTAAGGACACTTGAAGAAAGAGAGAACAACTATCCAAGCAATCAAACACAAGAGAAAAGTTTTTCAATCTTATTTCATATTTCTCTTGTAAATATTTTGTTCTTATGAGCTTAATTCTTGTAAACACCTACCTTAGAGAGGTTTTCTTATTTACATTTCTTATCCTTTTGTAAAGGGGAAAGGTTCTAGTTTATCCTGTGTAAAAGCTAGAGAAAGGTTCTAGTTTATCCTGTGTAAAAGCTAGAGAAAGGTTCTAGTTTATCCCAAAAAAACTAGGGAGTTGTAAGGTTATCTCTTTGTCCTCAAAAGAAAGAACAAATTAGTGAATTTGTTGAAAAATCCTTGGTGAGGAGCTAAGGTAGTGGATGTAGACTTGGTTGATAAGTCGAACCACTATAAATCGCTGTGAAATTCTTTATCTTTCAATCTCCTTACTCCCTAAACAAAAAAACCATTCCGACCCCTCTTTGTAAATAATTCCGGTTATCGATTCGAGCTTCCGAAAATCCCAACAGTTAGTTTTGCCTCCAAATTAGAGAAGATCCATAATTTCTTTCATGTATCTATGCTCAGGAGATATAGATCAGATCATTCGCATATCTTAGCGTACGATAAAATAGAAGTTCAAGATGACCTTACTTATGAGGAAGAACCAGTACAAATTTTGGCACATGAAGTCAAGGAGCTGAGGAATAAGAGGATTCTATTGGTTAAAGTGCTATGGAGAAATCATAAAGTAGAAGAGGAGACATGGGAATATGAAGAGGACATGAAACGACAGTTTCTCATCTCTTTGTTCAGTGAAAATTCGAGGACGAATTTTCTTTATGGGGAGATTTGTAATACCCCAAATATCAGGTCAGTGATCAAAATGTAAGAAATTTAAAATTTAGTAGTGTAATTGAAATAAGAGATAAGTTCAATGACTAATGGTTGGATATTTTGTATTAGGAGTTAATTGTAAAGAAGGAAGAGAAGAAGGGCAAGATGGTCTTTTTCAGCATATGAATTTTTTTATCTATTTTATATTAAGATATATTAAGTGGATAAGTAAGAGAATTATTTGGATACTTAGTTTGTTTACTTCTTCTTCTCTTCGTTCGTGCCTTCTTGGTTTAAGGTGAGTTTTTTAAAGTTGTTGATTTTCTTCATTTATGGGTTGGTATTAAAGGTTTAAGAGATAGAGAAGATTAATGAAGCTTGAAAATAAAGAAAAACTAAGTTAATAAGGAGTTATTAGGGAATGATTAAGATGGGTTTTGAAGTGAAAATTTGTAAATTAGTTGATAAATGGATTTTAAAGGGAGAATTGACTTGTCAAATTCCTAGATAAAAGATTTGAAGTGTTAGAAATAACTTATAACATGTTTGATTAAATGATATGATTCTTAGTATTAATTATATTATTGAGAAATTCGGATGTTATAAGAGGATTAGGGAAAATAAGTTATTAGTATGAGTATTAGTGAGTTTGAGGAAATGATTACAGTTAAAATTAAAGGATTTAGATGATTTTGGGTTAAAATTCGAAGTGGATGAAATGAAATATGGGAAAGAGTATCGGTACTATAAGAACATTACCGATACTTCAAGGCTAAATCAATTAAAAATCAAGGATTAATATCGATACTGATATTGGGTATCGATACTGAGAAGGGAGTATCGATACCAAGAGTAAGGTATCGATACCATTTTGAAGCTGAAATTCCAGTATGTCGAAATGGTATCGGTACCAAAGGGGGTATGTATCAATACCAACAATGGGAAGTATCGATACTGTAGGGGGAGTACCGATATTACTAAGTATGAAAAAAGAAATTTAATATTTCTTGCTGATTAAGTTATTATGATTGAGGATAAGTGATTCGAATTCTGATATTTATTTTTTATTGTTTTTTGTGGGGTCAACTCGATACTATAAGTTTCAAACAAGAGAGTAAAGGACTTCAGTGAGGCAAATGTGAGTGCAACTAAATCGTTTATATTGGATTTAAAGACGACTTGCGACAAGCCAACTTCAAAGTTTTTGATCGAAAACTATTTTTCTTTCAATTACTTTATGCAATATATTATGATATTTTATTCAAGTATATTTCAAGTAAGTTCTATTGTTAATTGTATTGGAATGTGAACATGTGATATATGTGAATATGAAATGCCCTACGTGTAAATGCCCTACATGAGAATGATCTACGAGAATGTTCTATATGCAAATAAGATACATTTTAAATAATGGAACTTAACATAATTATAAGTTAAAGCCCTAGGTGTATATGTGAGAATTAGGGGTATAATTGGCATGCCAAGAGTCGAGGGTTTATGCGGTCCTTCGGGACAATCTATGTAAACATTCAGGATATTTCTATGTGGTCATTCGGGACAATCTATGTGATCCTTCGAGATATTTCTACGTGGTCCTTCGGGATAAATTCTACGTGACACTTCAGTGCAAATTATATGAGTTGTGGTGACATCAATTGTGCACAACCTCAGTGTACTCAGATATCTTAAATTCTCAATGTTATACGTTGGGCTAAAAGAATAAGGATGTCAGTTAAATAAAGAGTGATTTAATGTAAGTTTAAAAACCATATTTAATTCAAGTATAAAAACTTTATATGGATAAATAAATAATGTTTTTGAAATGTTTTATTTTATACTACTTATTGCCTCACTAAGTCAAAGACTTAGCGTGCGGATTGTTTCACACGTAGGTTCAAAGAGACCAGAAGAGTGAAGATTAAAATATGAAAGCATAAGCAGTGCAGATTAGATCAGAACCATTTGAAATCGTAGGTTTATAAGTTTTGTACATTTTGTTGGCATGTATCCCTAGTTTAAATGGAAATGCTCTGATTAGTTTTTTTGTAAATGTAAATTTTAATGGCGTTTATGTAAATGATGAATTATATGTTTTTCAGTTGAATTAGAAAGTTGTACTCTTTATCTTTTATAAAAATGTTCTAATGTTCAAAAGAATTTTTTTTTGTATTTTCAACTATTTGTTAAAGGTCAAAGATTGGAAAAGTCAATGTGGCGCCTCGAATTCATATTCGGGTGGAATACGGGTTGAGGTGTTAAACTTACAACCTTCTAAGGTTAATAAGGACTTCGATTCTGGCCCATTACATACTTGTAAATCGAATTTAGTCTAGGGGATCACACCACTAAATGTGTGCATCATAATTGATATTCAGACAAACACTTAGGATGATTTCCATATGTAATTTGTCAGACCCACACGAAAAACCACAATGCTCCCGTGAGGTGTGATGTTTCCCCTACTTAGGTAAAAAGGGATGAAGCTCAGGTATAGAGCTATGATATGCAATAATCTTAAATATATTCATAGAAGTGTAAACATTAACCAGAGAGAAAATCTTTTTCAATTTTTAAAAGAACATAATGAAATGTAAATTAAATAAATTTGAACTCAAATTTTCCAAATTCCAAATATAGGGTAATCAACTAGTGCCTCGACTCTCAATTTGTTTTAGAAAACAAAATATCATCAGCAGAATCACCAAGCTATCGCAAGCGACCCCTTTGGGGAAAAGCTGACTAGTTGCAACGATGGTGTTTTTTCGTTTAAAAATATTTTCAAATGTAGGGAGTCGTCGCCAATCATTTTAAGATACGATTGAAACACCATAAAAATTGGGTAATTTTAATAAAACATTTTATTTTTATCAAAATACCAAGTTTGGGGTCTACAAAAACCAAAAAATAGGTTCGGGAGTCGGTTAGCGTGGGGAAGGGTTAGCACCTCCACAGTGCCTAGAAATTGGTACCTAGTTTATTATGCTATATTTAAAATAAAAAATTTTGAGTTTGAAGTTTTATTTAATTTAGAAATCGCTATGGATGCAAAGTTTGAAGAATGTGTTCATTTATTAAAGCAAATAATATTCACCCCCAAGCATGAATGTGGGAGATCAATTATTGTGCCCAATAATTGGATATTGTCTCGAAATTTAAAAAAATAAAGATTTTGAAAAGGATGTTCATCTACATCAGGAATTACCAGCGGTCACCCATTAAGCATAATGCGGAGGATACACCATTAACTCCTTGGTAAATCAACATTGCCTTGTTATTTTAAATCCAAATGCAAGCAAACAACTTTTTATTATACTTTATTAGGCTAGATGAGCTTGTTAAGGCTTTCCCTAACCTAAAGTGACAAATTATCTAATTTAAAGAACTTAAAGATCTAAACCTAGAAATGGAGGCTACACTATTAATCCTATTTGATTTTAACTAGTTATTGAATCGAATAATCGAGATGGTCCCTTGGGCATTTAGGCGAGGATAAACTCAGATTACTCCCTAAGTTAAAGGACTAGATTGAAATCTGACCTAATCTGAAGGCTTTAATGAAATACCTAATTTAATTATGTTAAAGTAAAATATAATTAAAGTCTAAGGACTAGAATGTGTAAAGTCTAAAGCTAAAGGACTAAATCTAAGGTTAAGGTTCAAATTGTCAATCAAATTAATTATTTAAATCGGAAAGTCAATTTGAATCCTTGGGCATGAAGGCAATGGCCAAATTGAAATTCCTCTATTTTAAAGCCTAGGGACTAATATGTAAATAATCTAAATCTAAAGGGCTAAAGCTGAAATCTAATTATTAACATGCTAAGATTAGAAATAAATAAATTTAATCTAAATTAACAAGAAAATATACCTTAATGAGCGTACTAAATTAAGAAAAGAAAACAAAATAAATATGATATCAGATACTCTGATTCGAATAGCCTAAAAAATGATAAGTTAGTAAAATAATTTAAAAATAGGGACTAAATTGAAGCTAAATAAAAAACTAGGATTGAATTATAATTAAATAAATCAATTTCAGATTTAGGGACTAAATTATAAAAATAGGCAAGTCTAGGGACTCAATTAGAACTAAGTATGCAAATTAGTATAATGACTAAATTAAAACAAACGTAAAATTAAGCAAACAATTTTGTAATTTAATTAGTGACCTAATTGTAAAAACAATGCAAAAGTAGGGTGACATGTAAGAAAATAAACTAATAGTTAATATTAAAACATAAAAATGATAAATAGTAAAATAAGGAGAATTAATTTGAAATGATAAGGAAATAATAGAAAACAGGTGACCAAATTGAAAAAATTCGAAACATATGATGACTGCAGAGAGGGTTAGAGACTGAGTCTTAATCACATGAACATGGGGAAATACGCTGCCGCTGTCGCCGGTGGTTGTCGAAGCCCAAAACACACCTTCCGACTTGTCTTGACTCCATGATTACAAATCGGGGCTCAATTATGTGTGATTCGGAGCCTAGCTCCACGAAAATGATCAAGAACGTATTTACGTATGTTTCTCCTGGGGACACACCACGCCTTCTCATCGGTTGGATTAGTCGACAGAGGCTTCAGTCGCTGGTGAAGATTTGGTCGAAAGGCATCTCCCTTTTTCTTTTCTTTTTTTGGTTTCGAACGAATATAAAAAGGCTATTGTGGATTCAAATGGTACTGAAAAGTACCTAGAAATGTTTATGTTTTTTTTCTTGTTTATTTCGGAAAAAATGGTAAACTTATTCCTATTGCTTGCTTTATTTTGGAAACGGAGAAAACAATGTCGTATTGCTTTTGAAAATGGAGGAAATGGTCTGTTTTCCATTGCTAAAAAAAAAGTGGGAAGACCCCTGTGATATTGCTTTCGAAAGAACCAAGGGAGAGATCCCTTTACAATGGCTTTTGAATGGAGAAGTTTTGTTCAATAGGGAGAGTGTCCCTTACAAATTGTTTTTGTGTGGGTTTTATAGAACCCGGTTACACAAAAAATAAAAATTACAGAAATTTTCTTGTTTCTTGCATGTGATCTTTGATGTGTTTTGGGTACTCGATTGCTGCCATAGAATGCTCGGGGACCACTTTTGTGCACGGCTGGTCTGTTGGTGATGAAGCATTTGTGAGCTTGGGACCACTAATGTGCTTGGTGAGAGAAGACCAGCGAGGAGTAGGGGACCGACTGGGTTGTTGCACGAAGAAACTGATTGTTGCTTACATGGGGACCACAGCTGGAATACTTAAGAAGTGGGAGGTGAGAGGATAAAATAAAACTGGAATTGATTTGAAAAATTGATTTTTTATATTTAATTTGATTCTAATTGACTTCAAGTTACAATGTCATAAATTCGACTCGAAAAAATTTTAAGTTCAAATCAAGTTGTAAAATATAACTTGAAATTTTTAGTAATTAGTAGATTTATTTTCAAATCAAGTTCTTAACCTTGAGGTCATGAGATCGAGTCCCATGGAGGGCGTTTCATAATTTGGAGGTCTCCTACGGAAGTTGCACTCAATCTAGTCTTGTGGGCAGCCTACTATCTTACCTCCCCTTACCCCATTACATATGGGAACAAGGGACAACCAACCATATGAAAAAAATATGAAGAAATATATTTCTATTGTATATATGGTTATAGAAAGTTATTTAAATTAGAATCAAATAATATTATACTATTAAAAATATTTACAATTAAAATTAAATAGAAACTTGAAAAATCGGCTCGACTCGAATTTTATAAATTCGACTCGGCTCAAAAAATTCAAGTAAACTTTGAGTTGTAAAATAGGATTTGTGAACTAAAATAATTTAAAATTTTTTAACTCAACTCGATCGAACACTCACCTCTTACCTCAAGGCGGCTACCTGAAGGAGGATGAGAATTAGGGACCATCAAAATCCTAGCATCTCCACTGTCCAAATCTGAGCCAGATTCAACGGTTGGTGTATAAGGCTCTAGAAGTTTCTGTTCCTTAGGCTTGATATAATGGATTACAATTTGATCTTTGTAATATGATCTGTAAAATAAAATAGAAATGTTAAAATAGTTAATTAATAGTTATATAATTATTAATGAAACTTATAAATATGTACTTTAATAACTAGAACAAATTAAACTCGTATATTTAATTACAATGATATTAAAGAACATAAAATAATAAGTATAATAATAATAATATAATAATAATAAACATCTGAGAAAAATTTCGTATAAAAATGAGTATCAAAATCTATCATCATAAAATTTATGAAATTTTAAAACTTTTCACGTGGTGGTGTGTTTGAAAAAAAATTGTAAAATGTTAAAGTTAACTAATACCGAATATTAATAATTATTAAACGTTTATTGATAATTATGTTAGAGTCAACAAAATTTAATAATCGTCGTAACGGTTAACCGGCCACTTAAGTTAAATGGTAATTGCCCTTTTTTATTTACCAAAGCAGGGTAATTGCTATTAGAATATAATTAGTCATTTGTCAGTTGGGCTCATATTGAACTGGCCCGTAACTGAATTTAGTTGAAGTTGTCATAATATTGAAGATTCTAGAATAATAGATTCTTGGGCTATATATAACCAAGTTTTATAATAAGTTAAAAACTTGAATTTTGTGTGTAACACTAAAAAAATAGATGTAATGTAAACAATTAATGAAATGTTCTAGGAAAGTAAGATTGAGAGATTCTTGTTTAGATACCAATTCATTAGCTAATAGTAAAAATGCTTGAATTTCAACTAACAATTCCAACTCATTGACGCAAATCAACTTATCTCAGTGGTTACGTTATTGTTTCTAGAGGTCATGGGTTCGAGCACAAGCGACAACAGTACGATAATTGAGCGTTCACTATTAAATAATTAAGAATGTTTAGAACATATATTACTTTGTAATTACCTTTACTTAATAAAAATACAATTCCATCTCACTAGAAAAGATTAAGAAAATTGAAAGAAAATAAAGAAAAGTAAATATTATAATATAGTCGAGTATTTGTCAGTTGATCTCATATTGAACATCTCCATTGATGAATTTAGTTAAAGTTTTTTAAATTAATTTAGGATGATTACATACGATAGTATTTATTTATTTTCTAATTTTAATTAAAAATTCATATTTTTTTTCCTTTTCTATAATTTTTTCATGAGCGTGCGCAAATAGAACCCATTTATTGGTTTGATTAATAAATTATGATAAAAATAAATGTTTCCCACCTCTCCTACTCAAAGTAAATGTCTATCTAATTTGGTCCAAAATTAATGGCCAGCAATCTGATTGCTTTTGATATTCAGCCACCGGCTGACTTTGGTTTTCTCCCCTTTCCTTTAATTAAATCATTTTCGAATTATTATTGGCTTATTATTTTAATCAATGATTACATATCGAAATGAAAACTCAGTTTTAATTTATTGATGTTATAATTGTTGTAATGATATAAAAATTAGAAATGTAAATGCATTTAAATATATAATATATTATATATTAAATCATACGATACTAGAATAATATGGAAAATATATTCGAAATTAATAAATGAAATCGAATCCATCATTCGACACTAATTAAAGCACGTTTATACGTTGATGATGCTTATGCCATGAATGAACGCTAAAATGAGCATGTACATCTTTTTTGAAAATAACAAATAGAGAAAATAACCTCAGTGACCAAAAATACCTTATAATATACGATTTTATTCAACTTTTTTTGTATTTGCCAAAATGACCAACTAAATCGCAATGCGATCGATAATTCGCAACGCGATCTCCGGTATCGCAAATCAGTTTCCAGATTCGCAACGCGATTCTGACTATCGCATTGCGATAGTCCAAAATCGCAATGCGATAGCACTGTTCACCGTTGCGATAGCACTGTTCACCGTTGCGATAGCACTGTTCACCGTTTGCGATAGCACTGTTCACCGTTGCGATAGCACTGTTCACTGTTGCGATAGCACTGTTCACCATTGCGATAGTGATCAAAATAAGAAGAAAACTAATCAATAATGATCTTGAAGGTAGTTTACCTGAAAATAAATATAGTTGAAGGATCAAATCGTGAATGAAGCTGATTGTTATCTATGAGCATTGTTTATCATTCTATCTTAAAGATTTTTAATTATTGAGTAATGTTTTGTTTGTGATGATTATGATGATAGTGAGCATTGTTTATAATGAAGCTGAAAACTGTACAGGGAGACCAACACATGGTTGGCCATATGAATTTTCTATGAACCAATTTGCTGCTGGGTTTGAAGCTAAAACATTCCATGGTTTAGTATTTGTCTGGTCTTGATTGATGAGCTATCATTGTCTCTCTGAAATAATGCATCAGTTTTGGTTCTAGAGATGTTTCACTGACATACTGGAAAAAAATTTACTGTATGAAAAAAAAAAGATTAAATGAGTCTTAAATGCATCAACATCTGTTAATTAAGAACTAGACCTATTAGAATAATATTAGAAAAAGAAAATGCACTTGGATCCAGATCTTGTGAACAGTACTATCGCAACAAAAAAATCCATTCTTAAACAAAATTAAACTTAAATAAATCCATACACCATTAAAGAGAATTCAAACAAAAAAAATCCCAAGTTTGAAGCTTTTTTGCATCCTTCTGGACAGAAAACAATAGTAATATCGCAAATTCTCAATGTGAACAGTGCTATCGCAACGGTGAACAGTGCTATTGCAACGGTGAACAGTGCTATCGCAACGGTAAACAGTGCTATCGCAATGCGATTTTGGACTATCGCATTGCGAATTCGAAAAATCGCAACGCGAATTCGGAAAATCGCAACACGAATTCGGAAAATCGCAATGTGATAGTTAGAATCGCGTTGCGAATCTGGAAACTGATTTGCGATACATGAGATCGCGTTGCGAATTATCGATCGCATTGCGATTTAGTTGGTCATTTTGGCAAATCCAAAAAAAAGTTAGTTAAAATCGAATATTATAAGGCATTTTTGGTCACTGATGTTATTTTCTCTAACAAATAATGCCGTCATTTTGAAGTCCAAATATTCCTTTTATTTTAGGGTAAACTACATCTTTACCCCTAATTATCATTTTTGTTCTGTTCTAGTCACTTAACTTTTTTTAGAATCATACCTAATGTTTAGTTTGATATCATTTTGGTCACATGTTGTTAAAAAAGTCAAAGGTAATGTTGAAATCTCACCATAAGATAATGTCACGTCCTTATTAAAAAAAAGTCGGGTAAACTACACGGGAGACCACCAAACTATGGTCATTAATCAATCTTGCTACCGAACTATTTTTTGTCTGAATTCGACCACTAAACTTTTTAATTGATTCAATCAGACCACCGCACCGTTAATTTCAACAGACTTGGTGACGTGTCCGTAAATAAAACTGGTATAATTACATATTTGGTCCTTAATATTTACATATTCTATCAATTTAGTCACTATTTTAATTCAATTAAATAAATTTAACTATCCAATTAGAATATGACATGTGTCAATACATGATTGGAAGATTTTATTTATGAATTTTAAATTATTTAATTAAATAATTTTTAACCAATTAGGTGGTGACACGTGTCACCACCCAATTAAAATGGAAAATAAAAAAACAAAGATGCAATTAGGGAGACTCGAACCTGCATCCAAGGGGGAGAAGAGTAACCAAGTGCCTAAACCACTAGGCTAATGGTCTCCAATGATTTTAACTTACAACAATTTACATTTGACTTGTACGGTTAAAAAAATTATTTGCTTAAATAAATTTCAGTTCGATCAATGGTTACAAAAACAATTCGGTTAATTCGATTCGGTTAATAATTTTCAAATAAAAGTTGGTTCGATTAATGGTTAAGGAAAAAATAATTTATTTGAAAATTATTAATCGAATCAAATTAACCGATTTTTTTAACCATTAATCGAACCGAAACTTATTTGGAAATTATTAACCGAACCTAATTAACCGATTTTTTTCTTTTACATTAATCGAATTGAAATTATTTGACCGTTAATCTAACCGAAATTTATTTGAAAATTATTAACCGAACCAAATTAACCGATTTTTTTCTTTAACATTAATCGAATCAAAATTATTTGACCGTTAATTCGAACCGAAATTTATTTGAAAATTATTAACCGAATTTGTTTCTTTAACTATTAATTGAACCGAAATTATTTGATCGTTAATCGAACCCAAATTTATTTGAAAATTAATAACCGAATAAAATAAATTATTTTTCTTTAACCGTTAATCGAACCAAAATATATGAAAATTATTAATCGAACCAAATCAACCTATTTTTTTCTTTAACCATTAATCGAAATTTATTTGAAATTTATTAACCAAATTAACCTAATAAAATAAATTATTTTTCCTTAACCGTTAATCGAACCGAAATTTATTTGAAAATTATTAACCGAATCGAATTAACCAAATTTTTTATGTAACCATTAATCGAACTGAAATTTATTTAACCAAATAATTTGTTTAGCTGTACAAGTCGAATGTAAATTGATGTAAGTTAAAACCATTGGGGACCTTTGGCTCAGTGGTTTAGGCACTTGGTTGCTATTCTCCCCTTTGGACGCAAGTTTGATTCTCCCCAACTAAATATTTGTTCTTTAATTTTTCATTTCAATTTGGGGTAGTGACACATGTCACCACCTGATTGGTAAAAATCATTTAATTAAATAATTTAAAATTTATAAATAAAACCTTCCAATTATGTTCTAATTAGATAGTTAAATTTATTTAATTGAATTAAAATAGTGACTAAATTGATATAATATGTAAATATTAAGGACCAAATATATAATTATGCCAGTTTTATTAACAGACACGTCACCAAGTCTGTTAAAATTAACGGTGCGGTGGTCTGATTGAATAATTAAAAAGTTTGGTGGTCGAATTGAGATAAAAAATAGTTTGGTGGTCTCCCGTGTAGTTTACCCAAAAACGCCTAGGGTTACTTTTGCTCCTGTAGGAGGCCTAATTTATCAGTTTCACCCCTATCGTATTTTTGCATCAATTTAGCCATCGAAGTTGTTTACTTGCATTATATTATATCGTTGATCGTCTTGACTAACAGAACCATTAGTTTTTACTTATATGGACGCTAGTTGTTTCCACGTCATTCAATATTATTGATGTGGCATTTATATAAAATAAATAATTTTTTAATATTAACTAACCTATTTTGGGTGACAAAAATCCTAAAATTATAACATAATCTCTTAATCACACCTCTACCCAAAATCCAAAATTAGACCTCTACTCAGAAATCTCGATTCAATAATTTCCCAAAATCTCTAAAAATCTCCAACTTAAAATTAATCGCCTCAAAATTTTCTCTTCTTTCTTGATCGTCATCCCCTTCTTTCAATGTCATCCCCCTTCTTTCATTGTCATCCCCAAGTAGGTAATGGACTTTCAATTGCTTTTTATTATCATTTTATTTTGTTTTTGAAATTGAAAACCCTTTCATATTTCTCTTGATTTTCACCCATTTCATTTATTTGCAAATCATAAATCCTAAATTTCATTCCTTTACCTTTATTTTTGTTTGTTGAAGAGGTTATAAAAGTTCTTTGCTTTTAATATGGCATCAACATTTGGTTCATCGTCTGGAGGTCGTTGGAGTAAAGTGTGTTCGAAAACAATTTGGGGAAACGATCATGAAGATATTTTGTCAATGTGGTGTGAAATGTTCGATGTCGATTACAAGGAAGAATACCCAAAATTTAGGAAGAAGGTTTTTGAGCTATTTAAATTTTAGGACAAACGATTATGGGTTTTTTCGATGTTGTGGTGAACCACTCTCAGAGAGCTAGGTTTGTTATTTATGAGTTGAAAAAGGAGAATGATACATTGAAGAGTAGGTTAAATGGAAAAATATGAAGATGATTCAGTTGAAGCAAGTTTAACCGAAGGAAAAAAATACATAAGCAAATTAATAAGGCAAATGAGAAAGTGTATTGTTATTGGATAAAAAAGGATATGTACTTTAAAGGGATGATGATATCTTGGGTAATATGTGTGATGTTGGTAATTTGTATCATCTTTCACTAAAATTTAATGATAATGAAACTTTCTGCATGTTTTTTGTGTTTTTATATAATTTGAAAAAAATAAGACATAATATATCATATAATTATATAAAGCTTAAACAATAATAAATAGTATTATCTATTGAACAAAATGTCAACCTTAAACAAAATAATTCCATTGTTTCAATCAATAATCAGTACATATAGCTCAATTGGGAATTAGACATCCAATAATCAATATATATGACTCAATTGAGAATTATACAACCAATATTAAAGTTTACCAATAACAAAATGATCATATACATCCAATAACAAAATGTCAAGTTTACTCAAAACAAAATAATTTCTTTCCATCACATACATGTCCCTTTCAAATTCATCCCAAATACAATTAAAGCTTCATCCCTAATGAAGTTTTGTTGTTTCTATTTGCATTTGTTTCTTTTGTCTAAGTTCATCAAATTATTGTTGTTTAAGTTACCTTGTAGTCACTGCATGTTTCCCTTTCCATTTCAAGCCAGTCCCTTTCCAAGCATGTTGGTATTGAAAAGTTGATGCCCTAATATTCCTTATTAATGTATCTCTAAGTACCCTTTCATTTGGTAAACTAGACTATAAAAAGAAATGTTAAAAATCATATAGTTCAATATCTGTAAATGTGAAACATAATGAATAAAATAACTCACATTTAAAATTTCATCTTCACTTATTATGTTTGTGTATAGGTACATACCAACCAGTTTTCTTCTTTTTTGTATGCAACAGATCGTTTATCTTTGTCCATCAAATTTCTTTTCTTGCTTCTAGTTATTGGACCATTGTGTTAGTCTAACATGAAATATAATCAATCTTAGATGACAATATTGATATAAAAATACAATAAGTGGTCAAATTTATATACAATAAAGAAATATGAAAAGTTGTTGTACCTGACAGTTTACTAGAAGAGGATATGACTTGAAACTGGTCTAATTCTGGTCTCAATGTTTGTTGATCCATCATTGATAATGGTATCCGCAATTTTTAAAAAAAATAGGTGATATTGTTTATTGTAACTAATTAAGATTTGCTTGTACTTAAAGGTTTGCAGGAAGAGGCTATGAAAGTTCACATGGTCTCATCACAATTCTAGTGTAAGTTGATCCCTTGTTGACAGTTGTATCATAAATTTGAAAAATAAAACGTTAGAGTTGTTAAGGATTATTATAAAAAAATCAAGTCTATATCATTTGCAATGTAGTGAATGTTTATTATAAATAAATAAAATATTGTTTTCCTATCCAACAGTTTGTTTAGGTACATTTTTCAAGACAACTACTTCTTATGACCCATTTGCATGCAAATGCTACATGTCATTTTGCAATCCAAGTATATCCACTTGCCAAATTTGTTCTTAACAAACTCATCCTTTTATTTTTTGGTATTCCTAGCATAGGTTTCAACTTAGGAGGTTGAATTAGATCGTCCAATCTTTTTTGTCATAATTTTTTCTCCTAACTAGTTGTAGGGCTGGAATGTAGCTTTTTGTATATTGTTTCCTACTATAAGTTGAAAAAACCTTTGATTTTGATAAAAACATGAATTTTTAAGTGTTCTAATATGTTAAAATTTAAATTCTACGATTCTATAAATAATTTGTTTGAAACTATTTTCAAGTGTTTTTATTGTGAAAAATAATCATAAGTGTTCTTGAGTGATTACATATTTTAAAATATTGTTTTAAAGCTCAAAACACTTTATTTTAGCCAAAAACCCCTTTTAGTCTCGAGAGCAACATGCCAGTCTCGATACCAACTTTTCATTAGGCTTTTTTGGTACCGATCTTGATAGGTGAGTAGCGATACTCAAATGAACAATATTGATACCGAGGGTTCAATGACTATAATTTTGATAGTTAGGATGCTTGGTTTTGATACCCACTACCTGGTATCGATACCAAAGGTACAAATGAGCATTAAATGCTCAAAATTAATAAATCTAACGGCTTTAATCAACCACCTATGGCTCCAAACAGCTATAAGGGTATTAGAATACATAAAATGGACCAAGATTCAAAATGGAGAACAAAAATAAAGATTATTGCAAGATCAAACCAATATCAAAAGAGTTTTAGAGCTAAAATTACCATATTCTTTGTAGCACAATTGTGAGCTTCTTTGTTTATTTTACTCATGTGTGATTTGACTGAGAGCTAAATTATTACGAAAACATATTTGCCTTGTAAGGTTTTCTTTTTTTCCCTTTATTTGTAATTCCTCTTGTGGAAAGAATGTAAACAAGGTTTTGGGGTATAAACCTTGCGAGTTATTGTAAGGTTACACCTTGTCCTTAAAGGTTAGAAAATCTATTGGATTTGAGAAATCCTTAATGTGGATGCTACGATAGTGATGTAGACTTGGTTTAGAACTCGAACCACTCTAATTTACTTGAATAAAATTTCTATTTTTTTGGTTGCTTTCACCACAAATTTTTAAAGGTCAATTCACCACTTCTTGGCATATTTCGATTGATCAATAAAGTTAACAATTGGTATCAGAGCAGGTCTCTATCGATTGTTTAACAACCTTAAG
The DNA here is from genome assembly GCF_006381635.1 of Hibiscus syriacus. Taxonomy (NCBI): domain Eukaryota; kingdom Viridiplantae; phylum Streptophyta; class Magnoliopsida; order Malvales; family Malvaceae; genus Hibiscus; species Hibiscus syriacus. Next base: position 2,788,887 of record NW_024062608.1, read on the forward strand.
AAGGTCCTTAGAGAGCTCTATCAACTTCTATAATCAATCGATAAAAATGGCTTTAGCCTCTGGCTCCTACTACATTTAGGATTCTCAACCGGTCAACAAATCACCATATTTCAATGGAGCAAATTATGCCTATTGGAAGAATATGAGATGAACTTTATTTAATCAAATAATTTTGGAGCCCGAAACTCTATCATGAAGGGCCACTTTACTCCAACCAATGAGATGGAAGATCAGAGTGAAGAAAAATTTCCAACAAAATGCCAAGGTCATGCACATTCTATTTTGTACATTAGATCCAGATAAATATAGAAGAGTCTCCTATTGATCAAATTCCAAGGAGATTTGTGACAAACTCCAAGTCATTAATGAAGGAACCGATGAAGTGAGGGAAACAAAAATAGGTCTTCTCAACCATATCTATGAGAATTTTAAGATAAAACATTATGAATACATCAAAACTATGAGAAATAGATTTTCTGTGATTATCAACGATCTCAAGGGATATAGAGAAATCATCCTAATGAAAAGTTTGTAAGGAAGATTATTTAATCTCTTTCAAAGTCTTGGCAATCGAAGAAGACAATGATCATCGAAACAAATAACCTAAAATCTCTCACTATTGATGAGATTATTGGTTCCTTGCTCACTCATGAGTTTATGGTAAAAAAAGATGAGCAAGAATAAGAGAAGAAAGAAAATAAAAAGCAAGTTTGTTTTGCTTTAAGATCATCTACACTAAAAGAATGCAATTCCGACAAAGATGACGATGAAGAAGATGGAGAGATGGCCAAGCTCTTCAAGAGATACAAACGACTCATGCCATCCAAAGATAAAGAGACGAAGCATTAGTCGAATAAGGAGAAATATCTCTTCATATGCTATAATTGCCAAAAAAGGGATATGTGAAGTATGATAGTCTTCAATTGAAGAAAAATGGATCAAGTAAACAAAAGAAAAAAACACTTTTGTGGTTGTATGGAGTAATGAGGATATCACTGATAATGAAGATGATGAAGTAGCCAACTTTACCTCATGTCCATTCAAGAAGATTCAAAGGTGTCTTCTAACTCATCAAATTCAAATTCATATACATTTGATGAGTTACAAGATGCTTATGATAAATTAGTGTTAGAATATGAAGTCATGATTTTAAAACACAAAAAGATTCATTCAAAATTGAAAATGATTCACATTTTAAGGCTGATAGTGAACTTGAAAGCAAAGTCAATGATTTGTAAGAAAAATTAAATAATTTTGGAAAAAAGAATATATAATTAAAAAAATTTCTTTCCAAAGTTTATTAGGATCATCAAAAGAAAATTGATGATCTTAAGAAAGAAAAAGCTAATTTTAACAAAATTATCAAAAATAAATTTGAAAAAGAATATTGATCCAAATCAAATTTTGTCAGAAATGGCTTTTACAATAAACATATTCATTCTCCTAGATTTTATAAAGGAAAAATGAATAAGAGTATATGGGTTCCTAAAGGGATCATTGCTACCAAAAAAATATGGATATCCTATCTCCATAGATACCCAATGGAACTAAATTGTTTGAAACTAACACCAATGGACCCAAAATGATTTGGGTACTAAAAACTCTATAATTATCTATTGAAGATGTGTTGGAGCTATTGTGAGCAAAGCAAGCTATTTTGGAGCTCTAAAACACACTAAGAATGACACTTGAAGAAAGGGAGACATAAGAAATCAAACTTAATTCAAGTTCCAACAAGTCTTAATTTCATGTAACTTTATGTCTTTATATGATTTTATATGTCTTTATGCTTGACTGTGTCTCCCCACCTAGTGCTCAATTGTAATTAGTTAGGGGGAGTTAATATTGCATGAATTGTATCTTTGTGGCCTTATATGTTTATTTTGATATATTTTGGCCCTAAGTTGCTTTGTGGTATGTTTTGGATCTTGTTTGATCTAGCAAGTCATCACTTCAAAAAGTCCATAATATACAATATAGTAAAGTACCTAGAAAATACTCTAAATTAGTATCAAATAATAATTTTTAATTCATAAATAAGTTTCTAGTGTAATCCATAGTCTTAAAATTATTAGATGCTTATCTGGAAGTTTTATAGGGTTAAAAATGTCAAATTTGACATTTTCAAGCATTTGATATCGATACCACTAGCTTGGTATCGAAACTAAATCTCTAGTAGCTATTTTTGATATCGATACCTGATAGAGAGTCTTAAGACTGCTTCTCTCGGTATCGAGATGGGCTTTTGTACGCATTACAAATTGTTATTTTTTCTCAAAATTCTCATTTTTATCATCTTCCTTAAAACCTTGATCGACTTCCCTCTCAGATCCACTTATTTTAAATTCGTTCTTACTCAAATGTTCACTCAAATTCTTCATCCATTCATCGTATCAAGTGGATTTGTATCAAGGCTCTCATAAAAATACTATTGTCGTCAAAATTTTGAGGTAATTTCGTTTGAACCCAAATTTTTTATTTTTAAAATTTATACTAAAAATTGTTTTAATCATGTATTTAATTTATTTTTTTCTCAATAAAATCTTTTATATTCCTTTTGAACACTTTTACTTTGCCCATATATCATGACTATCACAAAATCAAAAATGGTTTAAATAGGGTTTTAAATTTTCTTTAATTTATACAGTATACAAATAATTTTGTTAATTTTATTGGTTTATTGAGATATATTATGCCTGTTTTTATTACAAGAGGATAACACATTCACCATTTTTTCTTAAAACTCTTACTTTTAGGTTTGTCCACCAAGTGTTCGACAAAATTCCCAAATGAAATTTTTGCGAAAATTTTGCCTTTCTAGCCACTGTTTTTGTTTCACAATGCCTCCTAATATGAACCTCAAGCGACTTAGGACTAGTGGCACAACTCATCTGGGTCAAACCTATAGCTCCGCAAGCTTTGAGAATGCTTCATTTATGGATTCTAATGGCTTTAATCTTTTCAATTGATTTTTTAAGATTAAATCCCTTCGAACCGAGAATATCATTGATCCAAACTTTCTTATGTCGTGGTTTTATCAATTCAATATTTGTAAAACTTTTGTTTCGTAAGGTTGGTTGTACTTAGTTAGCATTCATTCTAAGGTGAATCCAAACCTTATTTGTGTCTTCTTTTGCAATGATATCTCTGTCCATGAAGAAAATGGTGTAAACAAGGTCATTGGGATTAAGTCATACCTTATGCGAAAAACGTTTAGTCTTAGCCCCTCTTCCATTGCTACCTATCTAAATATTAACGATAATGGCTCCTTCAAGGACAATTCATATGTTCAAATAGAAATATTTCCAAATGATAGCCCTACTTTAATAGTGTTTTCCGATCATTTTCTTTTACTCCTCATTACTTGGTTACAATTATTGGTGGTTTTATCATGCCAATAACAATATTCGTCCCAACTTTTCCATCATCATATTCTTAGAGCTTGTTAGTGTTGTCTCAAAAGGAGTAAATTATACCAAAACTATTCCCTATGGTTGTATCCTTAGTTTTATCTTTAGGGAAAAACTTTAAGTGTCCACCTCCTTTGACCCTCCCATTCCTCTTATTAGTGTCATTGATCCCAAATCGGTCACCAAGGCCAATTGGGATTTCGATAAAATTTTTAGTGAGTGAGATTCTTATAGAAGATAACACTTAGATGACTTTGAGGAAAAAGAAACAAAATGGAAGTGCCTTTCTTGTCACTATCTGAAGAGGAGATTTCTATGAAGATCATGTATGACTACATGGTTCAAAACTTTGGGAACTTGAATGCTCATAAAGCCACTATTGATCATTTCTTGGAACATATTGAGAATGATGTTCGCTTGATGTGTCATCTTTTGATGCCTCCCTCTCCTTCGTCACCGCCTCCAGAAGAATATGCATTTTTATATTGTTTTTTAGGACATTTGCATTATGACTAGTTTTATGCACTTTATGGAATTTTTTTATATATTTATTATGTTGGAACTATTTATTTTGGTACTTTTGTTTTAATTACTCTTGTTGGTAATTTTATGCTCGTAAATTTCATTATTAATGTTAAGCATAATTTGATCTTCTCTTACAGTGTTGAATATTTAAGTTCTCTATTACACTAACATAGTTTTCTTTTTAAGCTTAATTTAATTTTTTATAACAAAAAAGGGAGAAATATGTGTAAGTGAAAATTTTGCTAGCCAAAAATATTTTTACAAAGAGGGAGATTTTATTTTTCACAAAATTAATATAACAAATCATTTTTAAAGAAAATTTTCACAAAGGGTTTTGTTATATCAAAAAGGAGGAGATTGTTGAATCAATCTTTGATTTTGATATAACATGAATTTTTAAATTTTCTAATTTGTTAAACTTTGAATTTTAAGATTCTATAAATAATTTTTTATAAACTATTTTCAAGCGTTTTTAATTGTGAAAAATAATCGTAAGTGTTCTTGAGTAATTACATATTCTATAAATATTTTTAAAGCTCAAAACACTTAATTTTAGCCAAAAACCTTTCAGTCTTGAGACCAACATACCAGTCTCGATACCAACTTTCTAGTAGGCTTTTTTGGTATCGCTACCAAGGTTTGGTATCGATATTGATAGGTAGAATCGATACTCACATGAATAATATCGTTACTGAGGGTTTAATGGCTATAATTTTGACCGTTAGGATGATTGGTTTTAATACCCACTACCTAGTATCGATAGCAAAGATGTAGGTGAGAATTAAATGTTTAAATTTAATGAATCTAATGGGCCTAATCAACCACCAACAGCTCCAAATGGCTAGAAGGGTTTTAGAAGACATAAAAGGGAAAAAGATTCGAATGGAGAACAACAAGAAAGATTATTGCAATATCAAACCAACATAAAAAAAGTGTTAGAGCTAAAATTGTCATATTCTTTGTAACACACTTGTGAGCTTATTTGTTTATTTTACTCAATTGTGATTGGCTATGTAACATCTCAATACCGGGTTAGTGACCAAATTGTAAAATTTTAGAATTTGGTGATTAAAGTATAATAGTTCAATAGTTCAATGATTTATTTGGAAATATTTCCTGAAAGTTATTCGTAATTATCAAAGAAATTAAAGGGAAAAATGGTCATTTGTCTGGAAAGATATTTTTCCCCTTGATAAGAATGAATCACGTTGGGGGAGAGTTATCTGGAAACTCTCTTATTCTTCTTCTCCTCTCTTCTTCCCGTGTGCCAAGCTAGAGCAAAGGTGAGTTTTCTGTTTTGTTGATTATTTGTTGATTTTAAGAGTGGATTTTGATCATTAGATGATAACTATACTTAAGGAAAGCTTAAGTTATCTTAAAATCAAAAGATGAAGAAGTTATGAGAGATTAAAGGAAGGAATTTCTAAATGAATTTCTAGAAAAAGAGTTGATAAGTTGAATTCTAAGTTAAATTTGACTTGTCATCAACCTAATTAAGGAATATGGAGTGTTAGAATTGGATTTAAAACATGTTGAAAATTTGGTATGATTCTTGAATTTCATAAAGATGAGATAATATTAAGGTATAGATGAGATAAATGAGTATAAATGAGTTTAAGCATGTATATGTGAGTTAGGAATATGAAAGGGAATGGAACATGAAGTATTGAAGCTATAATAGTGAATTTTCGTGCTTGAATAGTGATTTCTGGGTAAAATTTATAGATTTTAAAAGGGGTATCGATACCCTAGGCAGGGTACCGATACCTAAAATAGGGGTGTACCGATACCCTATAGAGGGTACGATATACCTACTTTAAACAAGAAATAAAATTAGTTTTTCTTTTAGTTTAAGAAATGGAATATTAGAATATACCAATTAGAATACTGATATGTATAAATGTATTACTATGTAGATATAAAACTTAATCCTGTTCCGGAACAATCGAAGAATTAGGATTGAATCAACGCAAGCAAGGCCAAGGTGAGTGCATAATATAAGGATAATATAATGGAAATAAGACTTGCGATGAGTCTATTTCCTAGGTTAATTTCATAGTATAATGGTTATGAACATGCATACATTATAGTTTTTATTAAATATGCATAAGTCATATATATTTACATATGATTTGATACATGTTATATGAATCATGTTATATGATATAAGATGGATGGTTATATGCACATATGAATGTGATTGAAGAAAAGACATATGTGATCCAAAGGAAATGACAAGAGTACATGTTTATATGAAAAATAATATTAATGCCCATGTTATGTAATATGAGAGCTCTAGGTATAGTTGGCATGCCAAGAGTCGAGGGTTTCATAGGTCCTTCGGGATAAAATTTCATATGCCACTTAGTGGGACTTATACGAGCTGTGGTGACAGCAGATGTGCACAACCTCTATGTACTCGAATACCTTATGTTCTCAGTATATACATGGGCCTATAAATCATATGAAAAATGTGTATGTCCTTATATGTTATAGTATTAGTATTGTATATATATTGAATCATAGGAAATGATATGGAATTCTGATTACTATGTTGCATGTTCATATTCATAAGAAATGCTTTATCATTATAAGTTTATGCCTCACTAAGTCTATGACTTAGCGTGTAAGTGATTTACACGTAGGTACAGAAAAGCAAGAAGATCGATCTTAAGAGCAGTAACACAGTATATCATCATTTGAAGATCAGATCAGAAGAACCATACACAGTATGTCTGTTTATGTAATATATGTGTTGACATGTAAATCGAATCATTTAATATGTATGCTCTGATAAACTTTTATAATGTTTTAAACGTATATATGTAAATGGTAAATGTATAGTTATGAAAGTTTAAATTTTATGAGTTTTATATAAGTGGACCGAAATTACTGTAGCAAGGGTATTTGGACACTGTAACAGGGTATCGATACCCATGTAGCATTTTGGAAAATTTTTAGAATCGATACTGTTCACGTACTGTTCATTACTATTTACAGTACTGTTCATTACTGTTAACGGTATTGTTCATACCGTATAGTACTATTCATAAAACGTTTCTTTCCTTAAATTTGTTATAACGAACATAATTCAACGGTATATTATCATATTTTCTTAATATAAGTCCAAACATTTTGTATTTTGTAAGAATATTGTTTTAAAAAGTCAATGTGACATCTCGGACTCGTATCCGGGTCAGGTACGGGTTGGAGGTGTTATAGGGTAAGAGCTAAATTATTGCAAACACATTTATCTTGTGAGGTTTTCTCTTTGTTTCCTTTATTTGTAATTCCTCTTGAGGAAAGAATGTAAACAAGGTTTTAGGGCATAAACCTTATGAGTTAGACATTGTCCTCAAAGTTTAGCAAATCTAACTGATTTGAGAAATCCTTAATGTGGATGCTAAGGTAGTGGATGTAGACTTAGTTTAAAAGTCGAATCACTCTAAATTCCTTGTGTAAAATTTATATTTTTAAGTTGCATCTACCATAATTTTTTAAAAGCCAATTCACCCCCTCTTGGAATATTTCTGTAGATCGATAAAACTTACATTGTACCATTCAAAAATGTAGGTGTGATGGTCCTTTTACTTATGGTACATTTCCTAGATAGCATGGCAACATGGAATTCCAGTTAGCTCTCATTCCTTGCAGGTACATATTTGGTTTCTGAAATCCACTATGTGTTCATCTTCACCGTGAGTCACCTTGAATTCTCCATCACCATTCCAAACCATACTAAACTCGTTGGATTTGCTCATAGGCCTCTCAAATTATGTTTGGTTTCTAAAATCAACTGTATGTTCATACACTTGAAATATTTGTTGCTTGTTTCTTCAAGCTTTTTCAATTGGCCCAAATGATTGATAAGTATCACAGTGTTGGGTTTTGTTTAGTTCAATTTGACTCAAAGTATTAAGAATTTAATATAAATTCAGAATATAACAAATTATCATTTTACCTTTATTGGGTTTATTTATTAAGAATTCTTCCGGAATCAAAATACCTAAAATGCGCCTATGAGCATGAATAATGGAATCACTCCCAATATATCTAAATATTAAATTATTCTAAAGTAAATGTTCCTAAATATATTCCTGATGCACTCGAATCCTAAATGGTCCTCAAGTATCAATTTCTAAATATTTGACTAAATATGTTAGTAATCGAACCCTTTCAATAATGGACCTCGATTTTGAAATACAATCAATATATAGAAGTTCCATATTTTCACTCCCTGATAAATATCAAGTGCCTCTGAAAAATAAATAAATCTTCTAGTGTGTTTCTTGTGTACTAAATAACTATTTATCTATTCTGAAATATGATTTGTTATATGATTCGATTTATGAATATTTTATCTGATCGATGTTTCAATTTCCTGATTTACCATTTATGAACTATGTTACCCGATATATTCTTCCTGGTTACTATTATATTGAGAAATCCTAATAATATTAGTTGCTATATGAAACTATTTTACAGAGAAAATGTATGGGTAAGATTATGGAATTATGGAGGATCAACTCTGATCAAACTGGTAATTCATTATGGACCTAATGTGACCCTTGGGTAGGCTCTTAGGCCCCAATATATTCCTTAAGTTGACTCCTATACCCAATGAATATAGGGTAAGTCCTTATGGATACAGTTCTGAGGGACTATATTTTAGTGTTCGGGTGTAGGATAATTATGTAATTTAAATAAACTTTATTGTCACTTTTACAATATTCTACTAGATCACGATTCTGATATTATAGTTTACTGCTCAATTTGATTTTTATTGGGTACTATTTAGGTGGGATTCTAAAGCTCTGAAGTTTAACTGTAATTAAGCTGGTAATTCGTTATTAACCTAAGGTGACCATTAGGTAGGTCCATAGGCCCCAAGGTACTCCCTTAGGTTGGCTCTTACGTCCAATGGGCCTAGGGTAAGTCCTTATGTATATAGTTCTATAGAGCTGTATATTGGTGTTCGGGTGGAGGGATTACAATGATTTTAAAAATATTTTTTCTTGAAATAAACTACTACTGCTATTTTTAAACTATATGTATACTTATTTATGGCTTTATGGGAATACCCTAGACAACAGTTTTCAATCTCCTAAATCTATCTATCTGAATGCTTCCTCTAAACTATACTGTTACCTGAAGATTTAATTAATGAACCTCAACTCTCCACTAGAACATGTATAAGCTTGGATCATTAAGAAAGTTTTATGTTTTTCCATATGTTACTTGTCCTTTAGTATCATCTGGTAGTTATGTATTACTAAGCTTTTCTAAAGCTCACTTTTTACTCACCATTTCATGTTAAAGGAATTGATCATGTGCAGTATTGACATCAGTAATGGGAGTTCCTTCAGCATTGCTTGTAGAGTATGGTACACGTGTAATTAGGAGGCATGTAGGTCATATTTTGTATATATATTGGCGTCTGTAACTTGTTTTGATATTGTGTATGATTGGATTCTGTTTTTAATATATAAATATTTTCTAAACTTGTATAATTTATTTATAAATTTTTTTACGATGTGAAATGGTTTAACAAAAAAATATTTTTTCTGGATTTTTGTGGGTCGCTCTGGTGGTCCTAATGTGACACCTCGAATTAGATCGGGTTACCTGTATTAATCTGAGGGATTGTGCTTCCAAGATTTTTACGAATTAATTCAATAACATACCCTCACATATTATCATATTCATCAGTGTAAGAATCCCTTTTATTTTGAAGCACTCATTTTTTTAGCTCTTTGACACTAGTTATAACTACATATGCACCTAACTCATGCTTGCACTTTTTTCTCAAAGTATCAACTTTCGTATTTAGGCTAGATAAAATCCTATCCCTAAATTTCTTCTCAATAAACTTAGAATTTATCATTTTGTTCTTATTTGTATTAAAACACTGATGGACATGAGTGTATGTTTTCACAATAAGGCAGTCAAACTTACGAACAAACCTTGCAATAATAATCAAGGACAACCATCCTGGCACGTCACCTTTACTTTCTTTGTTCACTTTTGATAAACCTTAAAGAAACACACTTTTTCTCTCTTGATACTTCACTTTCAACAAGATACTTTCTCTCTCATTTGGTTTTCGATTTTTTTTAGCAAAGGTTTGATTTTGGGAATGTCTTGAATCAAGAATTTTTGGTAGAGTTTTGATTTTGGGAATAATATGAATCATGATTTTTGGGTAGAGATATGATTTTGAGATTTTGGGTAGAGGTATGATTAAAGGATTAAGTTATACTTTTAGAGATTTTTGCCACCCAAAATAGGTTAGTTAGTATTAAAAAATTATTTATTTTTTAAATAAATGTCACATCATCATCTAGACATGTTAGTAATATTGGCTGACATTGAAACAGTTGGTGTCCACATAAGTAGAAACTAGCTATTTTGTTAGTCAAGAAGGTCAACGGTATAATATGATGCAATTAAACAACTTCGAAGGCTAAATTGCATCGGTATTGAATGTACCAATGGTACCTTATAGTACAACCATGAATTAGAGGTATAGCCTAAATCCTTCATATTCCTAATTATATCTCAATAACATGGAATATCTGGATAAACTTGTAACTTTTTAACTTTTCCATCTATATACTCAAATTTACGCAAACATGCAAATTTACCTCCATGGTGATATTATAACATAAAAATTTCTGGTTCAATACCCATCCTGTAACACAACAACCATGATGTTAATTAACGCATTAATAATTTAATAATAGCAAAAACTTCCATTCATCCAAATTAAATTAGTAAACAACATGAAAACAAAGAATCTTTGAAATTTTCAATGAAAAACAACTTGTAAGGAATATATTTAAAAAAAAAAAATAGGGAATTTAAATTATTTTTCAGTCAAAATCATGGGGACCATGTCAAGAAAAAATAAGCAAAAAGATAACAAGGTCATGTAAAACTGTGTCAAAGTGTATATCAACCAAAACAAGAAAAAAATTATGGGTGTTCAGTTAAAAAATTAAAACATATAAAACCAGTCAGAGCAAGAAATGAATAACCCTAAAGAATAGTACAACTTTGTTGAAAACATTTTGATGTTTCGATATAACAAATAAGTACAATTGAATTTTAAGATTTTATTCGATTTAAAATCATATATTCGAGTAAATTATTTGAATATAAAAAATATTACTCCAAGTTTTCAAATGTCAATTTTAATCCTTACTTAAGTGTAAAATTGTGTATGGGTCTTAAAATATTTTTGAAACAATTTTTACAAAGTATTTCGAACCATAATTAGGCCAAAAATATTTTTTATTAAGGGATGTACCGAGACACTCTTGGATGTGTTGATACATACCAAACATCGAATTCACTTTGTGTATCGATACACAACTAATGCATCAATACACTCCTGGCTCCGAGAAACATCAAATGTAATTAGTGTACTGATACACCCCAAGTGTACTGATACACTAGGTCAACCAATGGTCGAAATAATTAAATTTTACACTAAGTGTACCGATACGCCTTGAGAGCGTACCGATACACCTATGCTCCCAACTAAATTTTTAAATGGTATTCATACCACAACGGCTCTATTGACTTCACCAATGATCCCCAACGTTCAGAAGTGATCCAAGGTGTATTTAAACAAGCTCAGGAGCCATTGATCAACAACAAGAAACAAGCATTGAGAGAGAATCAAAGAGAAAGCATCAAGCCTCATTGTTTGAGCATTTCAAGCCTATTTTCATTCAATATTCATTTTCCTTTCAAGAACACCATTTGTGCTCAATTGTATTATTCTTAAGTGTTCTTTCTTTATTTTAGAATTGTGCAAACATCTTGCCTAGTGAGGGTTTTCTGTAAGTTTGCGAAATTTGTATTATTCTCTTTGGGAGAGAGTGTTCTCAATAATTTGGGGTATAATTCTTGAGGGAGTCGTAAGGTTATTCTTTGTCCTCAAAAGAAAGAACAAATTAGTGAATTTGTTGGAAAATCCTTAATGTTGATAGCTAAAGGTAGTGGACGTAGACTTTGGTTGAGAAAGTCGAACCACTCTAAATCACTGTGCAAATATTTTCTATTTTCTGCAAAATCTTCCACCAAAATTTTAATTCCCAATTCCCCCTCTTGTCCGATTCGTCGATCGATTAACTCAATAATTGGTATCATAGCTACACTCATTTAAAGGTTTAACAAACTCTTGATTTGATTCGGGAAAAGTTATATCGATATTTAAATCATCAATGGACTCCACTTCAAACTTCGACTTCATTCTTGATCCAATGCTCGTCAACAAGCCTCATTTCTTCAATGGAGCTAATTATGCTTATTGGAAGAATAGAATGAGATACTTCATTCAAGAAAGTGACATGGGAGAATAAAATATCGTGGAAGATGGATAAATCATACCTTTCACTCATTCAAGATTGTGGAGTGAAGAAGAAACGAAGATGTTCCAGCTCAACTCAAAGGCTATCCATATTATATTTTGTGCTCTTGGACCAGATGAATACGGGAGAGTTTCATCTTGTACAACCACCAAGGATATATGAGATAAACTACAAGTTACTCATGAAGGCACAAACGAGGTAAAAGAATCTAAAATTAGTCTTCTAACTCATAGCTATGAAAATTTCAGGATGAAACCGGATGAAGACATCAAAGCTATGACGGATAGATTTTCCGTGATTGTCAATGGTCTCAAATCATATGGAGAGATCATTCCAAATGAGAAGCTTGTGAGAAAGTTAATTTACTCTCTTCTAAAGGCTTAACAATCAAAGAAGACGACAATTATCAAGGTTAAAAATTTAAAATCTTTAACCCTCGATGGGCTAATTGGTTCTCTCCTCACTCATAAAATGATGCTTTAAGATGAGGAAGACCTCGAGAAAAAGGACGAGACAAAGAAAGAGACGGAGAAAAAGAAAAACGTTGGAGTTGCTCTCAAATCTACAAAAGATGAAAGTGATTCGGATGAAGATTACGATGACGAGGAAATGACATTATTTGCCAAACGATTTAGAAAACTAATGAAGCCCAACAGAGGAAGAAAATTCAAAAGAAATGAAGGCTTCAAAACTGAATAAAAGGAGAATGACCCTATCATTTACTACGAATGCAAAATGTCAGGGCATGTCAAATACGATTGCCCACAATTGAATAAGGGTCAATCCAAGAAGAAGCACAAGGTATATGTGGCTACACAGAGTGATAATGAACAATCCGATGAAGAGGAACAAGTAGTAGCAAACTTGTGTTTAATGGCCATCGGGGAGAATTCTCAGGTAACTCCTAACTCATCTGATTTTGAAGATTGTTCTTTTGATGAGTTAGTAGAGGAATACACTGGGTTGGCTTCGGATTATGAGAAATTATTTTCAAAATACAATAAAGATATTTCAAAATTTTAAAACAAAATAATCTCATATCCAAGACCAACAATGATCTTGAAAGTAAAATTAATGAATTGCAAATCAAACTAAATGAGTTTAAAAAGAAAATTTTGATTTGCATAATTTACTTTCAAAGGTAAACAATGATCATCAAAAAGAAATTGATGATCTTAAAGCTTCTTTTGATAAAGTTGGAATAAAACGTTTTGAAAATAGAGAAAGTTCAAAATCCAACTTTGTTAGGAAAAGTTTTAAAAACTACAATAATAGAGGTCCCCAAATAACCTCAAATAGAAAAATCGTTAGAAGTATATGGGTTCCTAAAGAACTCATTACTACTAAAGATAAGGATATCCTACACAAATGGATACCCAAGGGGACTAGGATTTTAGAAACTAATGAATATGGACCCAAAAGAAATTGGTTACCAAAAATAAAAAATTAATCTATGTTTGTAGGAAAAGGAGCATTGCTACAAGATGCAAAATACAAGTTCAAATTCATGGATCATTGATAGTGGATGCTCAAGACACATGACCGGAGACAAGAGCCGGTTTATAGAGCTTAACGACAAAAATGGAGGATTGGTGACCTTTGGTGACAATTTAAAATGTTACATTGAAGGTATAGGTACTATAGGTAATACCTCTTTCATACAAATAGAAAAAAATATTATATGTGAATGGGTTAAAGCATAATCTATTGAGTATTAGTCAATTATGCGATAAAGGATACAATGTCTTATTTGAAACAAATGGTTTTAAAATTGTTGACATTACATCTAATCAGATTATGCTTATTGGTCATAGAATATGAAACATATACATGGTGCATTTAGATTCTATTAATATGACTAACTTGTTCCTAGTTTCTAAAGATGAACATGATAGTTGGTTATGACATAGGAGACTAGGACACACTAGTATGAGTGTTTTACAAAGACTAATTCAAGGAGATTTAGTAAGAGGGTTGCCAAAACTAAAATTTGATAATGATAAAATCTATGATGCATGTGCTAAAGGAAAACATAAAAGATCTTCCTTTAAATTAATTAATGATGTATCAACTAGTAGAGTATTACAATTGATCCATATAGATCTTTTTGGGCCAATTAGGACCACTAGCTTGGGTGGAAAACAATATTGTTTTGTATTGTTAGATAACTATTCTAGATATACTTGGGTTTTATTCTTAAGTACTAAAGATGAAGCATTAGAAAAATTCATCACATTTTTAAAAGTAATCCAAAATGAAAAAGGTTACTCTATAACTAGTGTTAGGAGTGATCATGGTACTGAATTTGAAAATCTTGGATTTACTGATTTTTGCAATTTTAATGGTATTAACCATAATTTTTCAGCACTTATAACCCCTCAATGAAATGGAGTTGTTGAGAGTAAAAATCAAACTTTAAAAGAAATGGTTAGAACCATGCTTTGTGAAAACAATTTGCCAAAATATTTTTGGGCGGAAGCCACAAATACCGCTTGTTATGTTATAAACCGAGTATTAAGCCAATTTTAAAGAAAACTCCATATGAACTTTTCAAAAATAAAAAGCCTAACATTAGTTATTTTCATCCTTTTGGATGTAAACGTTTTGTTTTAAATAACGGTAAAGATAATCTTGGCAAATTTGATGCTAAAAGTGATGAAGAAATTTTTCTGGGTTATTCCTTAAATTCTAAAGCTTATCAAGTATTTAATAAAAGAACTTTAGTGGTAGAAGAGTCCATACATGTTGTTTTTAATGATAATCCCCTTCCGAGGAAGGATTCTTGTGTTGATGATGACGTAGGTATTGTAAATACAAATGACGTTAGACATGACATTGGAGAACCATCATCAAAGAAGAAATAAAAGATGAGGAAACTCACGATGTTCTCGAGAATCCAACCATTGGAGAAAAGGAAGTCTCTTACCCAAGAGAATACAACTATGTAAAGGATGGTGAGATAATAGGTGATCCATCCAAAGGGGTAACAACTCGATCTTCTCTTAGAAATATTTGTAATTATGTTGCATTTATTTCATGCATAGAGCCTAAGAATATCAAAGAAGCATTAGATGATGAAAATTGGATTATGGCTATGCAAGAAGAATTAAATAAATTTGAGAGAAGTAAAGTATGGACATTAGTTGAAAGGCCTAGTAATAAATCTACTGCAGGTACTAGAT
Source organism: Hibiscus syriacus (assembly GCF_006381635.1). NCBI lineage: Eukaryota > Viridiplantae > Streptophyta > Magnoliopsida > Malvales > Malvaceae > Hibiscus > Hibiscus syriacus. Next base: position 2,804,382 of record NW_024062608.1, read on the forward strand.
GGGTATTTAGGAATAAGCTTTATGAAAGTGGTAATATATGAGGAACAAGGCTAGACTTGTTGCTCAAGGCTATACTCAAGAAGAGGGCATAGACTATGATGAAACATACGCTCTCGTAGCTAGGATGGAAGCAATAAGAATGTTATTAGCATTTGCATGTTTCAATGAATTTAAATTATATCAAATGGATGTTAAAAGTGCATTTTAAATGGTTTTATAAAAGAAGAAGTACATGTGGAACAACCTCTTAGTTTTGAAGATTCAAAATGTCCATATAATGTTTTTAAATTGTCAAAAGCATTATATGGTTTAAAACAAGCTCCTAGAGCTTGGTATGAAAGATTGTCAAATTTTTTAATTGAAAAAGGTTTTTTGAAAGGGAAGGTTGACACTACATTATTTTTAAAGAAAAAAGGTAAAGATTTATTAGTAGTTCAAATTTATGTTGATGATATAATATTTGGTTCTACTAATGATGCTCTTTGCCAAGAATTTTCTAAGCTAATGCAAAGTGAATTCGATATGAACATGATGGGGGAGCTCTCATTTTTCTTGGGACTCCAAATCAAGCCAAGAAAAGATGGCATCTTCATCAATCAAGCAAAATACGTCAAGGATACGTCAAGGAGGTAAATGTGTAGATGCTAAATTATATAGGTCTATGATTAGCTCTTTGCTTTATCTAACCGCAAGTAGACCAGACATTATGTTTAGTGTTTGTTTATGTGCTAGATTTCAATCATGTCCTAAAGAATCACATCTAAAAGCCATTAAGAGAATCTTTAGATACCTTAAGGACACTCCTAGTTTAGGACTTTGGTATCCTAGAGACTCTAACTTTAGCTTGCATGCCTTCTCTGATGCGGATTATGGATGATGGAAAATAGATAGGAAAAGCACCTCCGGTACTTATCAATTCCTAGGAAATATGTTGATTTCATGGTTTTCAAAGAAACAAAATTGTGTTGCATTATCTACCACTGAAGCGGAATACATTTCAGCTGGTAGTTGTTGTGCACAAGTTTTATGGATGAAACAACAACTTTTAGATTATGGAATTGAAGTAGGTACCATACCTATCAAGTGTGACAATACTAGAACTAAGCACATTGAAATTAGACATCATTTCATTAGAGATCATGTCATAAAAGGAGATATAGTTTTAGAATATGTTGATACTTTGCATCAATTAACATATATTTTTACAAAACCTTTAGATAAAGAGAGATTTTGGACACTTAGGAGAGAATTAGTTTAACTATCCTATCTTGACTTAGTGTTTAAAATGATTTTAGCACTTTTAATTAGAATTGGAAAATGCTTATAAAAATAACATTTTTTTACTACATTCTTTGCTAATAATTAAGGGGGAGTTTATGATATTTAGTGAAAATTAATTATATGTTCAAACAAAATTTAAGGATAGATTAGATTGATTGAACATTGTTAATTTTCAATATATGAGTTGCCAATACCACTAGAGCTAATTAATTTAGCATTTTGAGTGTTTAAATACAGATTTTAACATTTTTGTACACAATATATCGATCACCCTCACTATGAATCGATACACTATGATAGTATATCGATGTATTCCTTGAATGTGTATCGATACACTCAAGAGTGTATCGATACACCCGTCAGGGTTTAGGCTTAAAATCTCAAAAATTATCATTTTTTCCTAAAACCTAAAAACTCTCTCTTGCGCCGTTCCCTCTCAAAATCGCCCTAAATCTCCACTTTTGATCAAAACCTTCTATTCAAGTCGTTACTTCAACTCCTAAACATGCTACAATCAAAAATGCGTGCAAACAACACTACATTCCACTCAATCCCAATTTTTCAAGGTATTTTTTCTAAAACCCATATTTTAATGATTTTGAATTTAGGACTAGTTTTGATTAGTTCTAGATTGAATTATATATCAGGCATTTGTTAGATTGTAGTTTAGAACTATAATATACAACTAATTTCATCAAAAACACACAATTTTGTAAAAAAAAATAATTTCGAAATAATAAAAAAAATATTATGACTTTAAAATTGTTGTTTTTGATTTAATTATGTTGTTTTCATGAAAACTATACATAATATGATTTTTCAAACATTGTTTTCAAAAATTGTCCATTAGGATTTATTTAAAGAACCTTGAATATTGCGGACTCATATTGAGTTTTGGGATTGATTGTATTACATACATGTGTTTTCAAATTACATGTAACCCTATCCATTCTGATTCTAATCATGTCTAAATGCCCTAGGTCATCCTCTACTCGGTCTTTAAACCAACCTCCTATTCCTCCTCCCAATCCAAATCCAAACTCGAACGAACTGGAAATGACAATTCTAAATTCATGTTTTAATCAACCTAGTCGTAGACAAGATCTCTACCATAGGTATGTTAATTTATTCCAGTCATATAAAATCTGGGAAGAGCGTATTCCCTATATCCAAGCTATGGTCGATATGAAATTTGAATATCTTCCTACCCTTAAATCTTGGAAATTTTATAAACTGTTTCAGCTCCAGCCCATCGTTTATCACCAACTAGTCCGTATTTTCTATTCCAATGCGGTGTATGTCTAAAACGAGTCTCGTACTGAAACCAAAGGTATTCAGTCTTATCTCTTAGGCCAATTTGTTTATATTGACTCAGACACAATCGCTTCCACATTTGGGTTAGATAACGTGGGATTAGATAATAAAAGAGAAATTGTGGCTACACCTTACAAAGCTAAGGTTAGTGCAAGTACCTTACAGACTTATCACGAGCGTTTCCTTCACTTGATCATCTCTTGGTGGTTTAAACCATCCAGAAGTAGATATTCTATGCTTATAGTACTAGACCTTTGGTGGATACATTTTATCCAAAAGAAAAAGAAAATAAATCTACCACAAATCATCTTTAGTGAGCTAGTCGAAACCGTGAACAATGTCCTGTCCAAATATGTTGAAATCTTAGTTTACAGTTGTCTTCTTAGCAACTTGTTTATCAAATCCAACCTTAGGGTCTCGCTTGATGTATTCATCCCTTTTAAGAACACAATAAATTTCACAACCTTGAAGAAATCGAAATGGTCTGGGGATAAGGATCATTGGGTTCGATCCACCGAGAAAACACCAGCTAGCTATTCACAAGCTCCACCGGCACCAGCAGTGGACGATGATCCAAAGTTTGAACAGCTTATGCGTGACATTGATGATCACATACCCGATGACGAGCCGACACAGCAAGAAAGTCAGATGCCTCCATACTTTCGATCGTTTATGGAGAATCTTGACATGAGGGTTGCATCCATCGAGTCTCATTTAACTTCTAATAACGAAGCGATGAATCATCGTTTCAATGTTATGGACGAAAGGGGTGACGTGCTTACATGTGATGTGGCCAATATATGGGCACATTTATCACCTCCTGCTTCATCGATGGACGATTAAACTTTTTCTTGCTTTGTTTTCTTAGGTTGAATTGAACTTAATTGTTAAAACATTTGGATGTTTTGGATTGATATGTTTTAGATGTTATGGATGTTTGAACTTGAATGTTTATTTATATTTATTTGGTTTTGATTGCTTGAATTTGGTTTGAACTTAATGTTTATATTGGTTTATTAATTTTGCTTCATATACATTTTAGTTGAATATGACCAATTTACCATTTCACATTGATTATTAATATTTTTTATGAACTAATGGCTAACCTTTCTCTTGATTGTGATCTTAGCATCTTAAGCTATATCTATCAAAATATCAATTGGATTATACACTTGTTTAAAAACGTTTTATAGAGTCTTTTTGATTTAGAAAAAAGGGGGAGAATTAAGTAAGATGGGTAATTTTCAAAATTGATTCCAAAAATGATTTTCAAAGAAAATCTTAAAATTACTTAAATATTTTGTTATATCAAAAAGGGGAGATTGTTGAAAACATTTTGATGTTTCGATATAATAAATAAGTACAATTGAATTTTAAGATTTTATTCGATTTAAAATCATATATTCGAGTAAATTATTCGAATATCAAAAATATTACTCCAAGTTTTTCAAATGTCAATTTTAATCCTTACTTAAGTGTAAACTTGTGTATGGGTCTTAAAATATTTTTGAAACAATTTTTACAAAATATTTCGAACCATAATCGGGCCAAAAATAATTTTTATTAAGGGATATACCGATACACTCTTGGATGTATCGATACATACCAAACATCGAATTCATTTTGTGCATCGATACACAACTAATGCATCGATACACTCCTGGCTCCGAGAAACATCGAATGTAATTAGTGTACCGATACACCCCAAGTGTAGCGATACACTAGGTCAACCAATGGTCAAAATATTTGAATTTTACACTGTGTACCAATACACATTGAGAGTGTATCGATACACCTACGCTCTCAACTAAATTTTTAAATGGTATTCACACCACAATGGATCGATTGACTTCACCAATGATCCCCAACGTTCAGAAGTGATCTAATGTGTATTTAAACAAGCTCATGAGCCATTGATCAACAACAAGAAACAAGAATTGAGAGATAACCAAAGAGAAATCATCAAACCTCATTGTTTGAGCATTTCAAGCCTATTTTCATTCAATATTCATTTTTCTTTCAAAAACACCATTTGTGCTTAATTGTATTATTCATAAGTGTTCTTTCTTTGATCTAGAACTGTGCAAACATCTTGCCTAGTGAGGTTTTTCTGTAAGTTTGCAAAATTTGTATTCTTCTCTTTGGGAGAGAATGTTCTCAAGAATTTGGGGTACAATTATTGAGGGAGTTGTAAGGTTACTCTTTGTCCTTAAAAGAAAGAACAAATTAGTGAATTTGTTGGAAAATCCTTAGTGTGGATAGTTAAGGTAGTGGACATAGACTTTGGTTGAGAAAGTCGAACCACTCTAAATCACTATGCAAATATTTTCTAGTTTATGCAAAATCTTTCACCAAAATTTTAAATGCCAATTCACCCCTCTTGGTTGATCCGTCGATCGATTAACTCAACAAACTTAAAACTCTAAAACTTATCGATTAATGTTTGCTCTCTCAACGAGTTAGAACTTTTTCTCTCTTTATACTTCACTTTCAACAAGATGCTTTCTCTTTCGCTTGGTTTTCGATTTTTGTTTTGGAAAAGGTTTGATTTTTGCAATGTCTTGAATCAATATTTTTTTGTAGAGGTTTGATTTTAGGAATGGTATGAATCGTGATTTTTGGGTAGAGATCTAATTTTGAGATTTTGGGTAGAGGTCTGATTAAGGGATTAAGTTATAATTCTAGAGATTTTTCCACCCAAAATAGGTTAGTTAATATTAAAAATTATTTATTTTTTAAATAAATGTCACATCATCATCTTGACATGTTAGCAATATTGGCTGATGTTGAAACAGTTGGTGTCCACATAAGCAGAAACTAGTTGTTTTGTTAGTCAAGACGGTCAATGGTATAATATGATGCAATTAAACAACTTTGAGAGCTAAATTGATGTGAAAATATGATAGGGGCATAATTGATAAATTAGGGAATACTATAGGGACAAAAGTGACCCTAATGCATCAGTATTGAATGTACCAATGGTACCTTATAATACAACCATGAATTAGAAGTATACCATATATCCTTCATATTCCTAATTATATCTCAATAAAATAGTATATCTGGATAAACTTGTCAACTTTTCCATCTACATACTCAAATTTACGCGAATGCACAAATTTACCTCTATGATGATATTATAACACAAAAATTTCTGGTTCAATATATATCCTGTAACACAACAACCATGATGTTAATTAACGCATTAATAATTTAATAATAGCAAAAACTTCCATTCATCCAAATTAAATTAGTAAACAACAAACAACAAAGAATCTTTACAATTTTCAATGAAAAAACAACTTGTAAGGAATATATTTAAAAAAATAAAAAATAGAGAATTTAAATTCTTTTTCAGTCAAAATCATGGGGACTATGGAAAGAAAAAGAATAAGCAAAAAGATAATAAGGTCATGGAAAACTATGTGTCAAAGTTTAAATCAACCAAAACAAGACAAAAAATTATGGGTGTTCGGTTAAAAAATTAAAACATATAAAACCAGTCAGAGCAAGAAATGGAGAACCCTAAAGAATAGTACAATTTAAATCTCTAAAACTTATCGATTGATGTTTTATCTCTCAACGAGATATAACTTTTTTCTCTCTTGATACTTCATTTTCGACAACATGCTTTCTCTCTCGCTTGGTTTTCAATTTTTTTTGCAGAGGTCTGATTTTGGTAATGTCTTGAATCAAGATTTTTGGGTAAAGGTTTGATTTTGGGAATGGTATGAATCGTGGTTTTTGGGTAGAGATATGATTTTGAGTTTTTGGGATTTTGGGTAAAGGTCTGATTAAGGGATTAAGTTATAAATTTAGAGATTTTTGCCACCCAAAATAGATTAGTTAATATCAAAAAATTATTTATTTTAAAATAAATGTCACATCATCATTTAGATATGTTAGCAATATTGGATGACGTTGAAACAGTTGGTGTCCACATAAGCATAAATTAGTTGTTTTGTTAGTCAAGACGGTCAACAGTATAATATGATGCAATTAAACAACTTCGAGGGCTAAATTGATGTGAAAATATGATATGAATGAAAGTTATAAATTGGGGTCTATTACAGGGACAAAAGTGACCCTTGTAATCACCATTTTTACCTTAATCCAGCTAGTTCCTCGCTCCAATTAGCACCCGCCAGCAGCTCCACGTTCCAGCAGCTTCCACCAACGACAGTTGATTCTCTACTCTACACAGTAGCTGCCAACACCCCAACCATGTTGTGGATTCCCCTGCTCCAAGTTTCAATAGCTTCAACAACAGTTGTCCCTCCTCCTGTGACTTCCAACAGCTTCTAGTAGGAGCCAGCTGCCCTCTTCATTCTAGCTCAACTGCCATGCCCATGGACTCAAATGTTCCACGTCGCCGGCAGCTCCACCCGTGGTCATTAATGCCCCACGTCAATGTTCAGCCCATCATTACAAAACCAAAGATAATGTATTTTTTTTACATGTAAACTGGGGTTATAAAACCCCCAGAATAGTATGTAACTTTTTACAGAGAGCTAGCAAAAAATACACAAAGAAAGTCATAAATAAAAAGCACTACAAAGGTTATTTTACATTTGATTTTTATTTTCAGTTTTACATTTTATTTTATTTTTTTCGAAACAGCAAGATACATAAAAAAAGTAAATAAGAGTAGTTTTGCCTTGTTGGTTCTTCGCCGGAGTATAGGTCATCGGCGAAGCGTAAGTTGAAGCGTCGGGGAAGAAAGGCTTGAGTTTTTCAAGTCTTGTGCTTGGTAGTTTACTCCCAAATCGGGACTTAGAGTTTTTTTAGGAAAGTTTTAAGTTCGGGTTTTGTTTGGGGTGGTCAGAATAGTGGATGGCCATCGATTTACGATGGTCGACGACGAGATGTGGGGTTTTTATGGCTCTTGGTCGTATATGAAAGAAGAATAAGGGAGAGGCTTTTCTCTCTATTGAGAGAAAATATGAAGAAGATAGTAGCTAAGTTAGTCAAATAGGGGAATATATATATATATCTTAGGTTTTGGGTTATTTACCTTTAAGTCACTCCATTTTATTGTGTTTTACACTTCGGTCACTGAATTTAAGGTTAAACTATGTTTCAATCCACATATATTAGATGTGTTTTGCATTTTGGTCGCTGAAGGGTTCATTTAATTTTCAGAGTAAATCATGCTAAAGTCCATGTACTTTAAGCATGGTTTTTCATTTAAGTCGCTAGTTAGTTTGTTAATCATCCATAAGCCATTCTAGTTTAGGTGTGTTTTTTATTTTGATCATCGATATTCTTTCTTTATTTTATTTCAATTTTTGCATGTTAATTTCTATTTTATTTTATTTTAGTCATTAATTAATTTTGTTATTATTTTATTTATCAATATGATACTATAGTTTTATTATTTTTATTTTGGTCATTGTTTAATTGCAATTTTTTATTTTTTTATTATTGCCTTTTATGTTTCAATACTTTAAATATAGTCCTTTAATTATTTCTTTTTATTTTTTATTCATTTCATTTTAGTCACATGAATATATATATATATATATATATATATATATATATATATATATATATATATATATATATATATATATATATATATGAAAGTTTCATAAGTATTACTTGACTGATTTCATAATTTGATTAAAGGATAATATTTATTTATTTTTAAATATTAAGAAAGGATTGTCTTAAAGTAACTAGATGTACTATTTTGATATTTTAAAATAAATAAATACCCTACTTATAAAAACCTAAAAAAAAATAGAATATGCATACTTTAGTTATATTCATTTTGGTTATATCAAATTATTTTAATATTGAGTTCTTGGAAAGAATTATCATATTCTTATTATTTCATATGGAAAGAGAAATATCCGTCCTAAAGTATTTTAGGGATTATTTTCTCTTCGATTGGAAATATTAGAATATTTTCTATTTTTCTTTAGAATTTTCTACGATTGAATTTGGAATAATAGGATCGTAACTTAAATTTTTATTTGAATTCTTAGATTTTCACTACTAGAGACAATTTATAATCAATGGGTACCAATTTTGGGCATTGTGGGGGTGCTAATCTTTCCCCATGCGTAATCGACCACGAATCCCTTTTTATTACTAAAAAATAATGATTTTCTGGTTATATGTAGACTAGTTTATCTTTTAAATGATGTTTTCTTAAAAACTTTTTTAAAAAGTAATTTTTAGGTATTCGACCTACCTAACCCAAAAAGGGTCGATGATGACTCCAAAACATTTCATTGAAAACCATTTATTCACTTGCTTTTCTTCAAAAAAAACGTCGTACCGGGCGAAAATCGGTTATGACAACCCTTAAGCTAAACAAAAAATATCATATCAGCAGTTCTATTAATTTTTTTAATGGTGAGTGATAAAAATGAAATTAAAATGTAATGTTATATGTGATTTTGAAAATAGTTGGATGACTACAACATAACAAAAGTGATAGTTATGGTACTAAATGTGTAGTTTACCTTTTATTTAGTTTTTGCTTTTCATTCATTGAATAAGAAAACGCATCTTTTAATTGTTATTTTTCTAGAACCTATTTCATGCCGAAAATATACTCCTTTTCAAACTGCCTTTCACATATTAAACAAGTTCAGTTTATTCAGATGATGGAATTCGGACAATATTCTAATAGAATATATTTTCTATTTCAATAACTGATTTAATTTGTTGGCCTAATATTATTTTAATTTAAAATTAATAAAAGGGTAAATATTTTAAGATATTTAACAATTGATAAAATAATCTTTAATTATATTTTTAAAGTATTTTAATTTTCAATATTTTATTTTTAATTAAAATATCCATTTTATAAAAATATTAATTAATTATTCACATTTATTGTTAATGTAATATTTTTATAAGTATTTAATTATAGTATTAAAAATTAAAAAAATTGAAAAAAAAATTAAAGTAAAATTCATGATGTTTTAAAGGTGACTTATTGAAGATATGATTGTACTCACCGGTCGTACACTCATACACTCACGCGCCAACCAAATTCAACAGAAACCGAATTGAAAGAAAAAAAAGTAGTACACAAACCCCCTAATCACACACCGGAATTCCTTTCCAAATTTCAACTATCAACTTTCTTTTACTCTTGTTTGGGTCACTCAATTTTAATATCATACCTATTTTGATCACTCAAGCCTAAAATTAGTAACAAAAAAGTGATGTGACGAATTTTAGGATTTCTTGGTCGCCTTCAACGATGACCAATGGTGGTCAGCACAACAAACGATGGTCGAAATCTGGATAGAGAGAGTAAGAAAAAGAACAAGAGAATGAAATTGTTTTATTGTAAATTTATTTTTTCGAAAATATATTGTTTTAGTATCATTTGACATGACAGAACATTGATAACTATTTAACGGTAGATTGCTCATAACAAGATCAACATATATAAATATTAGGGTAAATTACGCTTTTAGTATCTAAATTATTAGTTTTGGTTTGTTTTAGTGTCTAAATTTTTTCAAAATCATACTTAAAGTTTAGTTTTTATTTCATTTTAGTATCTCTATTCAAAATTTAACATTAAGTTTCGAAAAAATTGAAAGTTTATGTAATAAAACGAGCCAAAATTGATAGTTTAGGTGTTAAATGCGTTAAGTTTTTAATAGTGTTGTATTAAAATGAAACAAAAAACTAAATATTAGGTATGATTTTGAACAGGTTAAAAGTTTAAATATTAAAGCAGATCAAAACTAATAGTTTAGATACTAAATGCATAATTTTATTAATCCAACTTTAACCAACTCGGTCATACAAAAATTAGGGTTGTTTGGTTCGGGGAATGTAGAATTCTCATAGGAATGGAATTCACATCCCCTTGTTTGGTTGATCGGAAATCTCATTCCCGGTAATGTTTTATTACCAATAGTGGATTTTTTTGGGTATATTAACGGGAATGTCATTATCTTCATTCCCTTAGGTGCTGTTGGATTACCGGCGTTTTGAACTAAAATGCCCTTAATTTTTTTTCAAAAATATCCTTCGTCTTTCATTGAATAATAAAAATTCTACGAAGGTTAAATTACAAATTTATCCTTAAACTATTTTAGATTTACAAAAAAATCTATAATTGAAATTTTATATAAAGTTAAGGGGTTAAAATAAAATTTTACCTTTTAATGAAACCTTTTTATATTTTCAATTTTGTAAAAAAATTATATAAATTTTATGAATTTAATTTTTTTAAAGAAAATATATAAATATTTTTCAACTTGTTAAAGAAACAAATATATAATAAGGACAATTTAATCAAATATATATTCCAATAATATTTTATTCTTTTAACCAAACACAGTAATCTTACATTCCTGCTAATTAAACTAACCAAACACAAAATACAACATTCTCAGTAATCCTATTCTCTAGAATCTTTTATTTTCACTGATAATTTTACATTCCGTGAACCTAATTCACCCGAATAATTAAATCGTCGGGAAGGGAAATAATTAACAAGGCATAGATATAACAAGCCCATCATATTTCGTGGAAACAATGGCACCACATCTTTTCAGATAAAATGGTTGGTCCATCTTATCAAAAGAAATTTCCAATCATTTTGTATGACTTGTTTTGTTTATATATATATATATATATATATATTAGTTTTTAGGGTTTCGTTGCTATTCATTTAAAATGTGTCATTTTGTGGTTGAACACATATTGGGCTATTAAGATTCACCCAATGATGCATTTGACTTTTCTTATGTTTTTGTAAATCTTACATTAAAATAATTGATCGAATCACAAAAAACTTTTAATATTTTTCTAATTTCCTTTTTGTTAAAGAGAGCTTTATTGGTTTCACTACGGTTATTTAGGAAATTAACAAGTGTCCAAGTACTGAAGAATCATTCTCTTGATGTGATCCCCTTGGCTAATAGTTTAATATTATTAGAGATGATCATAGTTGTAGGTTTTCCCATGGTCAACCTTTGTATATATAGGGGGAGAGAGAGATAACAAGGAGAAGGATAGTTCAGACTTGAGAAATTTCAAATTTGCCTATATTCGTTTCTCTGTTTCCCCTTCTCTTCCATTGCTGAAACAGAAATTCTAAGCTTGGATGGGTATTCATGATGATGGTGCATGTAAAACTGCTCTCGTTCTCCGTTTAGGACTCTCATCGACCGTGGAGTCGCCGTCGAAGCCCGATAACAAACAAACTCCCAACAGGAATCCATCGTTTCTAAAGTTCGAAGCAACGAGCTTTGATGATGAACCCTCGCTGACGTTGGGGCTCTCTGGTGGCGGTGAGGTTGATGTGAAACCTGCGGGTGATTTGTATCGTCAAGCTTCGACTGTTAGTGCTGTTTCTTCGTTTTCAAGCGGTAAGGTGAAGAGGGAGAGAGAGGTTAGCAGTGAGGAATTAATGGAGGTTGAGAATAATAATAATAATTCCTCTAGACTCAGTGATGAAGATGAAGAAGGCGTTAATGGAAGAAAGAAGCTCCGGCTCTCCAAACAACAATCTGCTCTTCTCGAGGAAAGCTTCAAACAACACAGCACTCTCAATCCCGTAAGCTTTCAACAATTCTTTTGATTCTATATAAATATTGGATTGATTAATCTTTTGATTCTATATTTTATGCTTAACAGAAACAGAAGCAAGCTTTAGCAAGGCAGTTGAACTTGAAGCCTAGACAAGTTGAAGTATGGTTTCAGAACAGAAGAGCAAGGTAGATTAAACAGCAAACATAATCTGGGATTCCATCATATCTACCAAATCATTGAAATAAACTTGTTTTCTTGGGCAGGACAAAGCTGAAGCAAACTGAGGTGGACTGTGAGTTGTTGAAAAAGTGTTGCGAGACACTGACGGATGAAAACAGGAGACTGCAGAAGGAGATTCAAGAACTCAAGGCACTGAAACTGACTCAACCCTTTTACATGCAAATGCAAGCGGCCACCCTCACCATGTGCCCATCTTGTGAGATAACAACCGCCGTTGCCGACGCCAATGCCAATTCCAACACCCCGTTTTCGATGGCTTCGAAGCCTCACCATTTCCATAATAGTAATCCCTTAAGCAGTCCTTCTGCAGCTTGTTGATTAAGTTTTTCGGAAACTTATTCGTATCAAAAGAAAGAAAACACCACCCAACAAGCCATCAAACCCTTTATTATTTGGTTGAGGGCTTCTAGTGAATTAAAACTAGTTTAATTATTTAATTAATTAATTTGTAGAAATCACTCATCTTCCCCCCCCCCCATACATGTATGTAAATGTTGAATAGAAAATATATATAGCATCTATGAAAGTATTACTGTTTTTGTGTTTATAATTGATTCTTTTGTTCCGTGTGTAATTGTGTATTTCTTGTTTCGATCAAAATTTCCCTTCAAGTTTATATTATTAGCTTTAATTAATTATATGGCCATGGATGAAACAATGAATATAAAAAGAGATGATTTGACGCTGGCATTGCTTTCATTTTCCTTTTTAATTGTAGAAATAAAATTGCACTTAATTATATTTAAATATGAAAGAAAAATAACTACATTGACTATCATTTCAAAATGAAAAGTAAGGACTTTTTCCCCCAAGAAAACTTGCTTTGAAACTTCTTACACACTTGTCAAAAAGAATTCATGTTCAAAGAATTTAATAATATATTATTATTTTTACATAAATTTAGCAATATAAAATATTATGTGGAAAAAATGGTACAAAGGTTCATCCCATATTGATGGGTGGAATAGTGTCCACCTTTTTAGGTGTCTAAGAAGAAATATGATTAAGTGAGAAAGGAAAAGGTTGTGGGGAAGGAGGTTTTCTCTCTAATTTCATTTGTTTTATATGCACGAAAGTATAATCTACAGTTTTGAAATATAAATACATAAGTACATTAAAATTTATAGGTCAAATTATGGGTTTGGTCCCTCTACTTTGATGGAATTTAAGATTTATTCTAAACTTCAATCTTACATGGTCTAATACTCTATCTTTATAATGTCCTCAATATTTTTGTTTATCATAACATTTTTTGGTATAACCATCGATATTCAATCTATTAATCTGAATTATGTAGTGTAGAGGATCAATATTGGGGTGACTTTCCCAATCTAATTGATCTATTAATAAATGTCAGTATCAAACTTCTAACTTTACTTAAAAGATATGGTGTCTCATCCCACTAGGCTAACTTATCATCCTATCTATAACTACCCTAGTTAAAATAATCGTGTATATTTTTCTTAAAAGCAAGCTTCCTATTTATCATGCTGATATTTTTTTTCTTCCCTTGGAATGTGAATATTGAAAAAAAAACGTGTTAGTATTTCTAGTAAATGGACCAAATCATGTCAAATTGAAACACAGAATAAATAATAAATTTGAACATAATATAGAGGGCCGAAAACACAATTTAACAAGAAAAATATATAAATATAGGAGAAAAGTAGGAAAAACGAAGCAGGAGACTGAGTCAAGAAAAATAATTTTAAAAGGAAAAAGGGGTGAGAAGCGTGTAGAAAAAGAAAGGGACGGATGATTCAGTTGAAAAACCCAGAAGGAAGAAAACGAAAGTTGAAAAGGAAAAAGAAAAAAACAGGGTGTGGTGAGATGCTCGGTGTTTAAGGGAACTGGTGTGGTGGGTCATGCATCATCCACCCACGTGATGTCCCAATGGGCAATGGCTTTTTTTTCACCATCACGAGCCTTGGTTCCATGCCCTCAAATCCCCACACTTTCTGAATAAAAATCCCAAAAAAAAGCTACATATTCTACACTTTTACGATAGAAGGAATCTAATTGTCTCTCTTAGGTTTCATCACTAGATCAAGTTGAGGGTATCATGGTGGTGGTGTTCCTTATTCGCAAGTTAAATGCATGTATTCGTTACAGGCACGCTATCATCATTGCTGTCCAATCTCCACACTCGACAGTAACATGAATTATTACAAACTTTTCCTTATCAAATACTACTACTACTACTTATGCCCACCGCACTTTCCTGGAAAATCAGGGTAACTTTCCAGTAATCTCTCTCATTCTTCAGTTTCTCTTTATCATTATATCAAAGTTATCAAATCTTTATCATTATGAATCATTATGTACGTGAGTGCCGACGTAATTCATACATAAAGAAAGTAACAGCAAAAGACAGGTGTCTTGAGTTGGATAATTTGTCGGTCAATGAAGCATATTTTTTTGTTGGATATGGCATTTTCGGACAGATCTTTTGCATTAGGTGTTTTTATTTATTTTTCTTCAATTAAGGTTTGATGGAGTAGCAATTAAGCTGGTTTTTTTTTATAAAAAAAAAAACAAGAACAACAACAACAAGATCCGGTTAAAACAAAACAATAAGGCATTTACGTGTTGTTTTGTATGCACTGTCGCCCTCCAATTATGGGTACCTTGAGTGCAACTCTTTTGCTCTTCACCATAATCAATTATGCTCTCATCTTTCATTTTCAAATAAATAAAGAAGAAAGGTAAAAACATTGTCAATATCAAATTATTTATAGTACTTGGCTTTTTGGACTAGGGTTAAAACATTTCAATAATGGTTCCGGTGAGTGAAAAACTAATTTTACTATTTTTAATTCAAATCTTTTATAGTCACATTAAATAATGATTAAATATAGCATCAAAATAGATCAAATCGTTAATGGATACTTTCCCAATTCTATTTTCTTCATTAAATAGATTTGAATTAAAAATTTCATTTAAATACATCGAACTCATTTCACTTAACTACGTAATATTTTTCATAAGTATTACTTCAATAGGTATTACCTTTAATAAAACACGATGTAAACTATTTTAATAGGTTTTAAGAACCTATTGAAATGTCTTAATAGTAAAAAAAATAGTATTGTTCTTTTTAAAATTTATTAATTTAAACAGTTACGTCTACAAGATGTATGTGTATTATCAATGACTAAAAATATATTAATATAGATGAGAAAAATAATGTAAAATTAAAAAAATAAAATTCAGGGAGTAGAAGTTATTTATAACTTTTTAAGACACTGAACTTTAACCGTAAACGGATTTGGTAGTTGGTTGTGGTTATGCGTTTGGTAATGAGACGGCTGAGCCTGAGTCGTCCGTGACTAAGAAGTGGTAATTTCCAATTGGGGGGAGGAGCCGACCTAGGAGAATAGTTGGTGTGTAAGATTAAAGCAACCGTAATTAAAGGGTTACGCCCAAACTTTTTCAAAACCCCATTAATGATCTTGCACCACAAAGTCAAAATGAAATCCATGATTTAATGTAAAAAAACATGATTTCGTAATCAGCCTTGTTGACAAGATTGCAAACATATTGTAGACTATTTTGAGTTTTCAAATCAATTTTCTTTCCCCATGTGAATGAAATTTCCATGTTCAACCTAGCTTGTGAAAGAGGTAAACAGGTCAAACAAACCTAACCCAAATTTTATTGAACTAAAAATTGAAGATATGGACCCATCCATACCATGTCAATAACAAGGGATGGCCACCGCATGACACCCAAGAGACTGATGGTGAATTGTGGCATTGCCGTGTTTCATATACAATTGCCATACACCACCCACTGACAAATTAAATCATATCTGACTATCGTTCGGATATGGCGCCCCAAACACTCGCCATGCCACGACAGGAACAGACACGTTATGAAAAATATACGTACATATTATTATTGACAATTACACGAGATGATAATTTGATAAATCCTATCAATTACACGAGATGATAATTTGTACAATTCTATTAGCATCCCTTAATCTCTATCATAATATTCGGATAATTCATTTGTGCTTGAATGATATATTTTTAATATATATTTATTTAATTTAAATTTTTATTGACTTATATAAATTTTTGTAAAACAACTTTATTAGATTTTAAATATTTATGTTGATATTTATTTAATTACTATATAAATAAAACTTCAAAACTTAAATTACTAATTTTTTAAAAGAAATAAAAAAACGTGTTTAGTCCATCATGTTTTTTTTAACTGATTACGTTTTTGCCCTAAACTACATGCTCATTGTTCAACCAACGAAGGAGTATTATTTTTTTACTATGTAAGTAATTATCCATGTGCATAATTTATTGAATAGTTTAGGGAATGATTCAACTAAGAAAAAAATCGTTGAGTAACTATAGTTGGTGATTGATTAAGTTGCTCATTTTTATTCTTTTATTCATGTTTAGATTCACTAAAAACACTCTTATTCCTCTAAATAAGATTTAAATTAAATTTAGGATATATCGATGCTTAATCAAAATCCTTTTGTGGTTATGTAGTCTTAATAGACTTTTTTTACTCAATAAGATAGAGTAGATTTCATGGTTAATTTATAAATCTTGAATAAAAAATTATAAATATTAAAATTCCAACATACATCTTTTAAAACCACGAGTTCAACAAAGGAGTTCCTCTGTTCGGGAGCAGTTCAAATAATTTCAGGATTTGACTGCCCATGGTGCTAGTCAGGTATTGAAAATGTGGATCACCTTTTTGTTAATTGCAAGTTTATTAGTAATTTCTGGAGTGATTTCTGTGCTTAGTGGTCGGTTGATAGTGGTTCATGTAGTGGATCGATTGATGATCTGTTTAATTAGTGTTCCAACGTGAATTGGGTGGGTAATGCTAAATCAGTATGGTTGGTTTCGGTAGCAGCAGGTCTATGGAGTATTTGGTTGGCTACGAACGAGAAAAAATTTAAGGATAAGGCGATTAGTGTAAAAGAATTGGTCTTTAGTTCCAAAATGAGAGCGTTTTTCTGGTTAAAATCAGGAAATATATCCGATTTTTTACAGAGGCTGATTGGTGGCAGCAACCAATGGATCGTGTTGTTAAAAACCGAGCTAGCAAAATTGTTTCTGAATGGTGCCCACCAGTAGAAGGTTATTAGCAGCATAAGCAATGCAAGTCATGCCACGCTGGCAATGACTGTTGAGAGATAGTTAGAAGTTTGTTAAAATGTTAGCGTTGGTTACTCTGTTAGAGTTGTTGAGAAGCTGCTTGTATTGTGTATAAAACTAACTCATGCATTGTAATAAAAAATACGATATTCCAGTGATCAATTTTGTATTTTTGCCCTCTTTCTAATATGGTGTCGTTCGCCATTGATCTTGGGGCTTTATGTTTGGCTTCCGTTGCTTGAGCAATTCTTGATGGATTTCACCACAAGTTCTAAATCGTTTACCCACAAGAAGGTAAATGTTGACCTTGACGAAATGAATTTTCTTCCTTAGAAGCAGCAAATTATACTCACCATAAGAAGTCATCGGTCAGAACGGTTGCTTACAGGAGCTGCAGTGACTCCGTCGGAGGCAGTGGTTAATGATGATGGCACTGTTCGTGTCAATGATGAAGAAGGTTTTGTGGCTCAAGATAGTGCTCTTGCCTCCTGGTTGTTGTCTACGATCAGTCAACATCTCATTCCTCAATTTGTTGGGGCTAAAACGGCAGCAGCTGTCTGGAATACAGTTCTTCATTTCTTTGCCAACAGTTCAACGATAGCTATTATGAGTCTTCACTACAAGCTTCAGTCCTTAAAAAAAGGAGGTGATAGTATGCGAGCTTACCTTACTCGTGTGAAGGAAGTTTGTGATGCTTTAGCCTCCTGTGGCAGTACTGTTCCTCAAGTTGAGCAAATTGCGAGCATTCTGAAAGGGCTTACACGAGAATATCAACTCTTCATGGCGATCATCACATCTATGAAGGAAACTATGTTTATCCTTAGATAGCATCTCTACTATGTTAATTGATGTTGAAACTCAACTTTCTAGTTTTGATGATCAACTCGAAACTTTGCCTATGAGTGCAAATGTTGCATAGGGTGAGGTAAGAAACACTTCAATGGTGAATAAAAGTTCTTATCAGAGATCTGGTTACTCTTACAATTCTCGAGCTGGTGGTAGAGGACGTGGCAGATTTAGGGTTCAGTGCCAACTTTGTGGAAAGATTGGATACCTCGTTGATCGATGTTGGCATAGATATGATCAAGACTTCTCGTGTGTTACTTCTGCTAATCGAGGGCAATATCAGTCCAAATACAAGACTACCTCTTCTCCTGGTAATTTTACAGTCTCATCCACTAATGATGGTTGTGAGTGTTGTGTTAAGTGAAGAACCAGGTCAGCTGTGGGTGATCAACCACAAGCCCCTGCAACTATTATGCAATCTGAGCGTTGGGTGGTTAATACAGGAGCTACACACCATGTTACAGCAGTTGCTAATAAGGTGTTGAATTCTTCTGAGTATCGTGGTCCATTTAAGCCTCTTGATGTTGCTTTGGTTGGAAATGCTCATATGAATGCTTCTTCACGTGTGCTTTTACTGAATGATTTGTTGCATGTGCCACAAATAACCAAGAGTTTGCTTTCGGTTTCTAAGCTTGCTAGGGATAATGATGTTTTCATTGAGTTTCATGCCAATCGATGTTGTGTTCGGGATAAGGCTACTGGAAGGTTGCTGCTTCAAGGTGAAGAAAGTGATGGTTTATATTCCTTTGCTATGAATAGAAACTCTTTAGAAGTTCATGTTGCACAAGCCAATGCAAGCTTAGTATCAACTTCATTAGATGAACTATGGCACTGGCGTCTTGGTTACCCAGCTGCTGAGACTCTAACAAAATTAGCTAGTGAACTAGGAATTAAAGGTCATTCCAATGTAAATAAAGAGTGTATTGCATGTCATTTGGGCAAAAGCCATAAATTGCCCTTTAATGAATCAAATACAATGGTAGCTTCTTCATTTGAACTTGTATACTCAGATTTATGGGAACACCACATGTATCTTCAAATGGATTTCATTTTTACATTTCTTTTGTGGATTCATTTACTCGTCATACTTGGATCTATCTTTTGAAACACGAGGATGAGGCGTTCTTAGCGTTTCAACTATTTCAGAAACTTGTAGCTAATCAATTTGGGAGTACTATCAAAGTATTACAAAAGAATGAGGTGGTGAATTTCACAGCATTTCACCATTGTTGGCTCGAGATGGGATTGTGCACAAACTAACATGTCCTCATACCTCTGAAAAGAATGGTGTGGTAGAGAGAAAGCACTGTCATATTGTTGAACTTGCACTAGTTCTGTTAGCTCAGGTATCTTTACCAATCAAGTATTGGTCATATGTAGTTATCTCTGCAGTGTATATAATCAACCGTCTGCCTACTAAAGTTCTACAAGAAATGTCACCATTTGGAAAACTATTTGGAAAAAAACATGAATATTCTACGATGAAGGATTTTGGTTGCCAATGATTTCCTCACTTAAGAGTGTTCCAAAAGCATAAGTTGTCTTTTAGATCTCAAGTTTGTACTTATCTTGGAGTTAGTCCTCAGCACAAAGGGTTTCAATGTTTGACACCTGATGGATGAGTATATGTTTCTCGACATGTTGTGTTTAATGAATCTGTTTTTTTCCATTTGCAGGGAAAGAAACCTATAACTCGTTGAGTTCTACAGCCAACACCAGTTCGAATTCTGAGTCACTTCGAGTTGTTACAGATGTCAGACTCTTGTTTTTAGTCTCCACATAACTTACCTAATACAACTACTGTGTATGAGGTGGTTGATGACGTCGTAATTCCTAATGTCGTTGAGGTGGTCAATGATGGTTCTCAACATATTTCTGATGTTATTATACATCACACCTCTAATGCTACTATTTCAGAAGAGGTTGTACCTAGTGAAACTGTTGATACAGGTGCAGAAACTAGTAGTGTGCCTGATGATGTTGATAGTATACGAATAATATTCCTGCTACTTCTAAGCCTGATGTTAGTATTCCTCAAACTCGTGTTCATCATATGATGACACACAGTCGATGTGAGATTTTCAAGCCTAAGGTGTTTTCAAGTGTTTTGGATGATGATGTTACTACTACAATAGATGTTGCTCTTCAGTCCTCTCACTGGTCTGCAGCAGTTCATGATGAGTATAATGCCTTAATAAATAATGGAACATAGACACTGGTTATAATCCTTGAAGATAGAATGGTTGTTGGTTGTAAATGGATCTTTCGGGTTAAGCATAACCCTGATGGATCAGTAAGTAGGTATAAAGCCCGCTTGGTTGCCAAGGCTTTTCTCAAATTCCAGGCTATGATTTCAAGGATACTTTCAATCCCGTGGTACTATTTTCAACATTTAATACAATGCTAGCTATAGCAGTTTCTAATGGATGGGAGATTCGACATGTTGATATCAATAATGCTTTCCTCAATGGAGATTTAAGTGAGGATGTATACATGCAACAACCTCCTGGGTTTGAGCAAACTGATGAACTTGGCCAACCTCTTGTGTGTAAGCTTCAAAAAGCTCTTTATGGTCTTCGACATACACCTCGCAATTGGCATGTTAAACTTAAGGATAATCTGTTGCAAATGGGATTTGTAGTGTCTCGAGCAGATTATTCTTTATTTATTAAGCGTGTTGATGATGGCTATATCTATGTCCTTGTGTATGTAGATGATATTCATTACATGATAATCTTCTACCGCTATATAGGAGATTGTTTCAATGTTACATGATCGTTTTACACTAAAGGATCTCGGGGAGTTAAGCTTCTTCTTAGGGATTGAGGTCAAACATGTTAATAAATCGATTGTGTTGAGTCAAAGACAATATATCCTGAAAATCTTAGAGAAGATTGGAATGTCAAATGTAGCAAGTTGTGCCACGCCAATGGTAGTATCTCCAAAACTCTCACATGAAGAAGTTGAACTCGTTCTGAATGCCAGTGAATACAGAAGTATCGTTGGTTCTCTTTTGTATGTTTTCCATACACGACCTGGCATTTCATTTAGTGTGGGATAAATTGCTCAACACATGCATGTACCACGAGAAGCTCATTTTGTTGCAGTAAAAAGAATAATGCGTTACCTATCATCCACTTTTAACTTTGGACTTCTGTTTTCACTTGCTGCAAGTGGATTGAACATTGTTACCTTTGGTAATACAGATTGGGATGCTAGCATTGATGACAGACGTTCTATCACTGGATACGAGGTATTCCTTGGAAAATGTATTGTTACTTGGTGATAAAAAAACAACGAACAGTCTCTCGATCCACAATGGAGGTCGAATACAAGAGTGTAGCATATACATCTGCTGATATTACATGGGTTCAAGCACTTTTTTCTGACCTTGGCATTCAGCAGGTTCGTGAGCCAGTTGTTTGGTGTGACAACACTAGTGTTGTGGCCATGAGCGCGAATCCAATCTACCATCCTCATTCTAAGCATGTTGACCTCGATGTCCATTTTGTGCGTTAGAAAGTTGCAACTGGTCAACTATGCGTCAGTTACGTTCCATCTATGCATCAAATAGCTGATGGATTCACTAAGCCATTGGCCAGAACTGCATTTGAGGAGTTTTAATCTAAAATATGTGTTCATCAAGTCTAATTCAGAAGACGAGAAGAAGTAGGGAGAATATTAGCAGTATGAGCAATGCAAGTCATGCTACGCTGGATGTGCCATGCTGGCAATAACTGTTAAGAGATAGTTAGAAGTTTGTTAAACTGTTAGGGTTGGTTACTTTGTTAGAGTTGTTGAGAAGCTGCTTGTATTGTGTATAAAACTAACTCATGCATTGTAATCAAAAACACGATATTCCAGTGATCATTTCTGCATTCTTGCCCTCTTTTTAATACAGGTTTGGTTAATTTTAATGTAGATGGGGCTCCAGGCTTCGGTTCGGCGGGGTGCTCAGAATTGATTCGGGTGAAATCAGGATGTTGTTTTCAGGTCCAGTTGAGAGTCTTGGTTCAGAGTGGGCCGAATTAATAGCCATCAAAACTGTGTTGTTAGTTTTCGTAGAAGCGGGTTGGATCGATAAGTCATTTATAGTGGTGGAATCGAATTGTCAAGTTGTGTTGAATTGGATTGCCTGTCCACTTATGCAGTCGTGGAAATGGTGGAATATTTTCGATGAGGTGGATAGTTTGTCTAGAACGATTTTTCATATCCAATTTTCTTATATTCCGAGAGCTCAAAATGGCATGGCGGATTTCTTGGCGAAAGAAGGTATGTCGAGGGTTGAATTATTCAAAGCATGGCGGTGAGGGGTTTCTTTTCGAGTTTGTTTTGTTATAATTCTGATTTTGGGTAGCTGTTGGTTGTATTTGTTTCGGGATGGTTGAGTTTTTCTGCATTGTAATTAGTCGTTGTATTCGGTTTGGTTCTGTTTTGTTTCGTTCTTTTGTCTCTTCCGAGTTGTTGAGTACTTTTTTCTTCCAATTAGTTATAGGGAGGTTTTTAACAAGACACAACTTCGATTTTTTTAATAAGAATGAATTGCTGTGCGTGCAAAAATTTTTTTTAAAACCAGTTAGATACTTATTTGCATGATTAAATCAGTAGACACGGGTGAGAAATTAAATTAGACGGCCATCCAAAGCATCAAAGTGTGATGCAACTTTCTCATCATTATATTGATAATTTATTTAGGATGCCTGAATTGACTGATTCTCATTAATTTATAAATTTTCGAACTTTTTGACGCACATGCTAGAAGAAAACTGTGTCTTCAAGATTAATAATAATAATAACACATTTGAAAAAGTATGTTTAACGATAACTAGATTCGGGGAGATCGCTGCCATGATTCTTGGTCAAAAACATCAAGCATAAAATTTTACCAGAAAAATCCAATCATCATTAAGCTGATAAAATCTTTTTTTCCAAATTATATTGAAAATGAAATCTAAAACATAAAATTAATGATTTTTTTCGTGTACCAAATATAATCATATTTAATATTAAATTCATATTTGAAAACATATACTAATAAACTTTAGTGGGTTGGGTTTGGGGCATAGTACGAAAGCGCAAGGTCCGGCAGCCCAAATTTAAGTTTTTATTTTTTAATTTCAAACGTAGTAGTCATCCAGTATTTTCCCGCCGAAACCAACCAGAAAACGGTGGCAAAAGAGGCAAAGCAGAAACGCTTGAAACCGCCGCTACAAGCGCCACTCAAGCGGCAGTCACCATACCTAAATACCAAAGCAACATTTTTCATTCTTTCTTCTTCTCAGAGAACAGAAGCCGATGGTAATTTCATTTTCTGTCAGCGCTTTCCCATCTCCACTTTTGTCGCTCGGTCTTCACACTGTCTGACCAATTGTTTGTGAAAATGTCTGAAAGAATTTAGGGTCTTAGGGTTTGTGGTATTTATATTTTATTATTTAATTGTTACAATATAGAAATAAAATAACCTAAACCTATTGGTTAGCTTGAAATAACATTTCTTTTAAAAAAATGCTATGAACCCTTTTTTTCTTACAGGAAGTTAATCAACAGGCCAGATGTAGAGAGTTGGCTATGTCGTCCTCATTTTACAGCGCAGTTTACTCTGAGGTTATTTAAACATTTTTTTAATTTATTCTTATGTCAAAAGCATTTTATGGTTTTGGTTTGATTTGTCGTGTTATTTTATTTTTACAGATAGAAGAGGTTGGATGGGAGCATTTGGTGAGGGTGGGAGGAGATCTAAATTTCCTTATTTTTCGTGTTTTGTAAGTTCCCTTTTGGTTGCATTGGCAATTCATCTAATATCAGTTTCCTAAAGGAACGGAACACCTTTTGGCATTTCTGAACATAGTTACCAGAAATCATATCTCCCTAGCGTTTTTCAATTTGGTACAAGTCCCAAATTCAGGAAGACTAGCGATTCAATTCAGTAGAACTAGCAATCTTATTAATATATTTTATTATAATATTATTGAGTAAAACAAACCATTACTAAACATTAGAATTTATTTATTTAGAATTATATGTATATGTAAGAATATATATAGGGATAAGTTCCAAAACATGTTTTATACTCTTGTATTTCACTCATCCTATATTAACTGGACAACCCTACTATCAAATTATGTTCCATAGAAGTAGCAAATTGCATTCCGATTTTCGTTCCCCGAACTAGACAATTTGCAATTCTAGCTTAACATAGTTTCTGGATATGATCTGTGTCATCATATCTGGAACAAATCTTGTCAAACACGAGATGGATTAATTACTAGCATTGACGTTAAAGTGGTTTTATAAGGTTTAAGTGGGTAGTTTAACAAAAAAGTGGTCCGTTCATTTCACTTTTGCTGAATCTGAAATCAGATGATTACTGAGTGATTAAGCATAGATTTTTTTAGGCAAGTCCTACTGCAACTACCAGGGTCAGTCTTATAAATAATGTTATCCTTTGGTTTTTCCAAAGAATCAGTGAAATATATATATTTTCTTTGGATGGAAATGATGATCCAGTATTATGTAGCATACCTGCGATGTCCAGTTCTTTCTTAAAAATTGATAAAAAAAATTCATATTGGTGTTAGAAAATCCTCATTGCACATTTCTGTTTATATCAATTATTTATTCCTTGTTGCTTATCAAAATATCCTTCTTGTGCATTTCGGTGCTAGAGATACAAAGGGAAGAGTGCATGTTCTGGAAATTGAATTGGATAAAGCTTATCCTAAAGTTCCTCCAATGGTTTCAGCGGTTTGTCTCTTGTCCTTTTGGTCTAATTCTTCCAATGGAAGCTTAGATGTCTTTTAAACTTCTTTTCTGTACTCAGGATGTTCCCTATATCTTCAATTTAGAATGGACAATGAACTCAAGACTGAAAAACTTGGTACAACAGTTTGAGGAGGTATAATGTTCAACATTTTTTAACCTAATATAGTTCTTTTTTCCTTCAAATTATGTTTTGGTGTCATGGCATTTTACTATTGTTAGAACTTAGGAGTTCTCCTTCCTATCCAGCATCTGGAGAAGCTTCAAGGATTTTGGTATACTTTGGACGAGATTGACAGATCTCTTCAGATTGTTGATTCAAAGCAGGCATCTCGTGCGATTGTGAGTCGCCAAATTCAATTAGGTGAGTAATTAATTCATTCCATCTTATGCATGTTTGTTCTTGCCCCCCTCTGTTGTACTGAACACAGGGTTCAACTATTTGCTACTCAGGAAACGATTGCTTCATGATATTGTCTATCAGTATCAATGATCCTAGATCATTACCAGAGTAAGAATTCATATAAAATTTTATTGAAAGCTTCTATCATTCTTTTAGAATGAATAATGAATATTTAGGTCTTTGTAGGTGTCGTTTTATGGGTTCAGGTATTGTTGTGAACTCCTTGAGAAAGACATGGAAAAGAAATGTTGATAAATGGTATGCCCTTGAGTCTCGGATTTTAAATTTTGCACTAGTGAAGTGAGTGTGTGGGTGGAGAAAAATAAATTAAAGAGTTGTGTTAATTCCTTCTCTAGAGACAGAGTATGGCTCGATTAGAATCTTGAAGTCTTCTATCTACTTTAATAGTAATGAAGCTTACAACATCATGTTGTGTAAGGGATAGGTTTCATTCGAATGTGGGGACTTTTATTATTGTGTTTCATTTATATATTTATTATATTTATATAGTCTGATTAATTGTGTAGGGTGAGGGACAATGCCTTCTTAGAAAATCTTGAGTGTCTTCTGAACACCCAATTGCCAAGGCTCGCTGATGAAGAGAAGAATAATCATCTAGATGAATGTGGAATCTGTTATGCTCAGTATCTCCCCATAGGTAATGCTTTGCATGCTTTAGATGTCTTTTAACAATTGTTTGCAGACTTAACTCTCAAATGTCATGAAGGTGATGAGCATACATCCAATAGTGGCATTGCAACTGATTACATTTGTGAGAATAACAGTTGCAGTAAGGCTTTCCACAGCATGTGCCTAGTGGACTGGATGCGTTCAATCACAACTACAAGGCAGTATGTGGAACTCTAGCACTTGTATATCTTAATCTAGTTCATGTAGGAACATAATTTTATTTCCCATTAACCATGTGTTATCAGTTGAAATGTAATTACTGCTGTAGTTTCTGGTTCTGCCATTGGGCTACCTGTCTGCCCAAATGATTCAAACCTGCAAACAAGTAGGGTAACTTGATTCGCGTTTATGTCCTTATTAGTCTAGTACACCTAGTGCAGTTGCATAGAGGTAGGATCAACCATTAATGGCCTCACATTCTTCAGTTTCAACTAGGTACGGGAACACAACTTCTGAAGTCTGATCAAAAGGGACCTATCAAAGGGGCAATCTAGATTGCATGTAATTTGAATGTCTTCTAAGATTTAGATGCAGCATTTACCAAGCTAAAGGAATAAATACATTATCCAAAACGTTGTCCAATAATTGTCAGAGCTGTTTTCATCCATGGTTTGCTAAGTTGATGATTCAGGATACCAGTCTTTCCATGCATGGTAAACCGATTTGGCTTTGATTGTGCATACTCCCGTTCTAATTAACTGATTATCTATTAAGCCGAGCATATATGCTATTATATGTTTTCCCCCTTCCTAACACTCCAATGAGTTTCCCAAGAAACAGTCCAAATCTATCTTCACATTTTGATGTGTAGATTATTTGCAAACAGTATGAAAAAGATATTTGCATGAACCAATCTTCAATGTCCTTGAAGGGCTAAACTAGCACTAGGGATCCTTTTCATCTTATATCATACAATGCTTACCATGTGCTTCTCTTTCTTTTTTTCCTTTGGCAACTTGGTTTATGGTTGTGAGTGCTCGTGTTGCAGGTCATTCAATGTTTTGTTCGGAAATTGTCCTTACTGCTCAGAGCCAAATGCAGTGAAAATCAACTCTACAAAGAATTAGAGATCTTACAAGTCTTAATCTATTATCCCGAGCTGATTCATCCTGTCCCAGAGAAACTTTCATGAGTAAAAGAGGCGGGCCTATTTCCTAGAGGCCAAAGCAGCAAAACATCTGAGGTCTCAGTATAAATTCCGAACATTGAAGCTTCTCTTGTCAATTCAGCTATTGAAAATCAATTCCATTTTGCAGAAATAAGACGAATTAAAAATGAGAGTAACTCATTATATAATGTAGGTTTGTGCCCACTTGTAGTCTGCTATTACTTGTGACCAACAACAATGATATGTGGCTTTCCCTTCATTTATGTTGTCTTGATTTATCTCAGGCTCCTATTTACTTGTACCAACAACAATGACGGGTTTTAACCTAAAATGTTATATTGTCCAACCTAAAAGGTTATATAATTTGTAATAATTTCAATTACAATCGAAAATGTTATATTGTGGTAGATTTTAACCTAAAATGTTACTTGTTTATTCTAAAAAGTTACATATATAATAATAATCTCAGTTACAACCGAAAATGTTTTGACGGTAACTTGTTAGGTTGTAATTGGAATAATTATGTAATTTACATGATTTGATATGAAGAATGTAATATTTTCGGTTTTAATCTAAAATATTACTTAACCTAAAATGTTACCTAGTCCAATCTAAAAGCTTATGCTCTTGATAAGTTTTCCGGTTACAACCAATTTATGTCATTTCTTAGCCTTTTATTAACAGGTTGTATTTTAGACTCATGCATATTTCCTATAATGTAGATTCTTTGTTCCTGTACATTTCATTATTGCTATTACATGGGTGTTTTAGCTGGAACTCAAACGTTTCACACATTTTTCCAGGCATATAGATTGCATGGTCGAGCACTCGGTTCAAACTTGGATACCCACAGCCAAATGTGCAAATTACTAAGTAATACACTTGAAATTCTTTAATGGGAATCTATTTTCCATCTCTGGACTTGTTTTTTCGATTTTTTAAGGCATTCTAAATGTGAATGGAGTTATAGAAGATACTGCTGCGTCAGAGGATGGCCCCTTGTCTCTCTAGCTTTAATGGTTTGTTCGTTAGAGGATTTATGTCTGTTGGGGCCATAGTAAATACACCTCACGTACCAAACATGGTCGGCTCCGGTAAGCTGGTCACTTCCTTGCTGTGTTCAATGGCCAAAAGGGAGGGTATCTAAATTTTATTTTCCCCTCTTCTTTACCAGCTATAAAGCATTAAATTAACTAATCAAAAGATTATGCCAATAACACTAGAATTCCCCCCCACTCCCCTTCTTGACCCTGAGTCATTAATGCAAAACTTTATTCTTGTCAGCATCATCATCTTTTTCCCCTATGATATAATAGAATCCATAATCTCCATTATAAAATAAATGATCGTTAATCTGAAATTTTACCTTTCGAAATGATTTTATTGACTAAATCGAAATTAAAATAATTGTTACTGAAAAATTAAATTTTGATAATTTTTATCGTTCACTTATGGTTCAGCTCAAGAATAGCTAATGATGGTTGGTGAATTGAAGAAGATGATGGAGAGAGTATGAGACAGTATTAAAGTGTATTAGAGAGTTTCTTTCTCCAACCTTGCATAGTGATTTACATACAAATTTTCATTGCTAGTCAAACCTAAGATGATGATGACTAATTTATATGTTGGCAAGATTAATAGATCTGATTATCATATAATATGTTCTGTTAATATATTACATAAGTCTACTAATGATCACATCAAGAAATTATAAATTGATGTAGGATATGAAATTCCGAAAACTTCTAATAACTTTGAAAACTTAAAAGATTCTATAGACTAAGAAATAAAAAAGGAAGTGTAACTTACAAAAATATAAAGGTAAATAAAATTATATTTTGTTGACATCATAACTTATATAGTTCAGGTCTTATATCCCATTCATTCTCTTTTTTTTTTTTTTAAAAAAAGTAATAATACAAAACTGTGTTGTATTTGGCCAGCTATTTCGAAGTACGAAATCTCCCTCTTTGAAGGGAATAAAAGGCCAAAACCTGGACCTCACAAAGAAACGAAGTTCCTTCCAAAGGACAAATATGGATGAGAAATGGAGGGACCATCGTCCTGATTTGATTCATGCGTGGGACGACCAATGTGAATCAAATTCTGGCCAACATTCAATTTCAAAACAATAATACCAAAGATGGGACCATTCATAGATCGATCAATCGGAACCAAATATTTCGAACACTCCCACTGAATTTCTGGCAATAGTTTTGTCTTTGGGGCTGAAAACTGAGATTTGGATGCTATAATAATGAAAAAAAAAGTATTGTAAATAATTATACATTTGACTAGTGCTTTTTATTGGGAACAAAATAGTATGCACCAAATACAGACAGGTACAAAATAGGAACTGACTGACACAAATGATATGCATGCTCCTCTTATGGCACTATTACGGTACAAAGGGAGGGGCATATACGTCAAGTAGGGTAAAAACAAATATTGTGGAGTGTTGAGTTGGATACTAGTATTTCATATGCCGGCCATGCACTCTGGTGGGGTAACCGGGTAGCGGGACTTGTCGGTGCAGTAATCGTAGATGACATGGTTCATACGGACCCACCTGTATCTCCTAGCCTCCATGGCATTGAGAGCTTGATAAGCAGTGCCCTCCCACCAGTTCCCAGCGTTGGCGGCACAGTTTGCTGGCCCTGGAATCGGACATCCTTCAATGTCAAAGTCCTTGTAGTAAGCCAAGAATGGAGCTTTGCTCCAATCTATTTTCTCTAGGCCTCCCCTTGTCGCCCAATCATCGGCTTCCCACAGCGTTGAATACACCCCCATTGCCTGCATTTTTGGGTACGGGATATTCCTTGCTTCATTGTTCTTGTAAACTCTGATCGGCACTTCATCTACATAAAACCTGTAAAACCACAAACCCGAATTTCGATTTAACACCGTTAATGCTTACAATTCTACAGTGTCTTGTTAAAACTTACACAATATGATGATGGTTCCACATGATTGTGTAAGTATGGAAATCTGCAGACGGATCGAACCAAAGGTTAACCCTTTGTTCCCTGTCACCTTTTCCATGAGCATAGATGTTGGTTTGGACAGTATAAGGCTGCCCGGTTCGGTTTCCTAAGAACTCAAAATCTAACTCATCTCTTACGGTGTCTGTATCAGAATTCATCTGCAATCCAGATTATAATGAAAACCAATCCTTTTTCAGTGTTTCAAAATGTAATCAAAGATCATATCGATAGCTTTACATACATAAAAGGCGGTGACCGTGCCGGCAGAGTCGCCGGGGATGAGCTTGATCTTCATACTGACACGTCCAAATAGATACTTGTTTTTGGAAGCAAATCCACAGCCTAAAAGAAGAACGAATAACAACAGACGATTAAGAGTAACATAACATATGGTTTAAATTTATAGCAAATTTGTACTTAATAGTAGTTTAACCTGAATTTTGGTCTAGAACAAGTTGGATGGCCCTGCCCCCATCGAGTTGCCTGATGTGATTCGGACCAAGTGACTTTAAAATCTTGAAGGAAAGTCGCTGGTCGCCCCGAGACGGAGATCGAAATGGAAAGAAAACAAGAGAGAATTAGAACAAAAGTATTGCTTAAAGACACGATTGACACCATGTTTAAGGGCAGATAAAATAGAAATTTATGGAGTTTGATATGGAGATGAAATTGAAGTGTACGTATATAAATAGGCGGGAGAGATTAGAGAGGTTGATGTAGACGGCTGCATTGAAATGAAAAGAGGCGTCATCAGCTTAGCTTTCGATCCAGCTAATGGCAAGCCGTCTTTAGGGCCTACACCTTGTTCTTATCTCTGCCTTTTGGAACCTAATCTTTTTCATCATCTTCTAACCTAATGCTTCCACTCCTTTTCATCTTTCTCTTCCTTTTTTTGTTTTTTTATTCCCAAACCCCAAATTAACATTTCTTTCTTTTGGAAACTGCAACAGAAGTGATTGATCAGATTAATGGTTGGACATTTCAATATGGAAATTGATTTGGTGTGTGTATATCAAATGTAGAAAAGGACGGGAAGCCATATATCAATGAGGAGTGCCTAAAAATATTGGTCAACTGGGGTTTGGACTTAAATTCCAATGCCAATCACCCTTCTCTTCTCTGTGGACAGCTTTGAGATTGCGATTGATATTGAACGGCCAGTTTGGCCGGTTCCGCCGAGTCCATGCCCCCACCGCCAAGTTTTTCGCCTCTCATCTTACCGTCCAGGTACGGGCTGCACTTATTTTCCTGTTAAAGGCTACCTCTTTACAAAATATATATATATATATATATATATATATATATTATACTATAGGACTATTATAAAATAATAAATATTTTTATTAATTGTTGACAATGCACACATACTACACCAACTCATATTCTTTAGAAAAATATAAACTTACTTTTATCACTAAAATCATTTAATGGATTAAAAAAATCTAAATCATAAAAGGAAACTTGTTTATATAATAAAATCTTGACCTAGATGCCATGAATTAATCGAACTTAATTTAATTCATGAAATTATAAAAAAAATTAAAATTTAAATAAAATCATATTTATATTGATTTAGTCGTCAACTAAATTAGAAGCTATAGGTATGTTATATTGTATTTTCAATAAAAAAAATTATTTAAGTTTTAAAGACTATATTATTAAAATAGATAACCATAGATCATTAGACATAAACATTACAAAAGATATGAAAAAAAATAATCATCAATTGAATTTTGTGTTACGAATTTTTCTTGGGGTTGTGAAAAGAAGCTAACAACTAGGTAGTACTTAAACTACTCTTGGCCTGCCATTTCCTTATTCACTCTATCGAGAGCTACTCCTGGAGGTTCGATGAAGTGTAGATAACCAGAATGGACTACCCATGCATATTTGGCCATAATATCAGCTACCTGATTTACTTCTCTTGGAATGTAGTTCAATGATACGTCCCACTCTTTGGCCAAGAATGAGTCTCTGTGTTGCAGTATGGTGAAGCATCGTTCTTCATTTGGGCTTTCTCTTAGCAACTCCACTGCCTTGGAGTTGTCTGCTTCCAGTATCACCTTCTCGTAACCTTCATTCCAGGCTGAACGAAGTCCTTCGAGTATGCCCCATAGTTCGGCTTCCAACGTAGAACATAGTCCAATTCTCTTAGTGTAACCCCGTAGTTCGGCTTCGAGTATGGTTGTGTTACGATTTAATGAAGCAATAATTCATGAAATTGTCAAAAATCCAAACCTTAAAATAAAAATATATGATTATGATGATTAAAACAAAAGACAGCTGTGTTCTTTCATAACCACACTCGTATGATTAAACCAATGGCAACAGATTTTTTCTTTCCCATATAAAATCATTTGTATTGAATTTAAATCGCTATGACATCGAATCACCAACTTGGATTTATCACAGTTTCTAGAGAAGAAAAGAAAAGAAAAGAAAGATTCCACGTAGGAAAAAGGCACTGTCATCGTTTAAAATCTCTAACATTCGACACGTGGCGAATTAAATACCAATTAATTACAGCCAGAATATTTTGTAGTTCGAAGACAAAACTATATAGTAAGCATCACATAGGAGGGATACACCTCAGAAAGTGAAAGACTGAGAAAACTAAAACATCATTCTCACTATTTGCATAATTGAGAGTGGAAGATTCTTGGGATTCACCAAGCAATAGCTGCCACGTGGTGATGACTTCAATTATTTTACAACTTTTTCCTCACACCAATAAAATGGCTAGTACCCCTAGATATTAATTATATGAATAGACATACTCCTTAATTCACATTGGTTTAAAAATGTGATAAGGAAGTAATTTGAAGTTTTTTTTAATTATTTAATTTAAAATTTAAGTGTACGAGATTATTGTTAAAATTATTTTTAAATAATTAAAATATTTGTTCCAGAAATTTAAAAAAACTATGATATACATGCATGGGCGAAGCTCCCTTAGGACCCAAGGGAGCCCTGGTCCCTATTAAAATTTATATATTCTATATAATTTTGATTTAATAGTATTTTGGTTTATGTAAAAATAAATATTTAAATTTAAAAAATATAAAAAATTATTAAATATTTAATCAAGTAGGGTTGAACTAAAGAATGATAAGTTTGTGTTATCAAATTTTTGGTCTAATTACAATTTAAGTCATTGTAAGTTTAAATATTCGACAAATTAGAAGTTGGCTTTTGAGTTTTGAGGATTTTTTTTTAATTTAGGGTGAATATAAGGTAATATTTGTACAAAGATTTTCAACTATTTGACAATGAACGCTTATAACCCTACATATATGCTTGAACGCGGGACCTCAAGGATAACAACAATCCTTTAATCACTAAGGTCGCTTGGTTCATGTTGAATTTCGAGTTTAAATACCTAATAAGTCTTTAGATTTTTCTTAAATAATTTAATATTTCGGCTCTTGCCAATATTTAATTCTGGCTCCATCCCTATATACATGAGAATAAATGAATAATTTATTCAAAAATACTTTGAAAAAACTACGAGCTAAAATTGTCATTTTTGAAAATCAATTTTCAACTTAAAATTCACTTTTAACCCGACAAGTTATATGTTTTTCATTGTTTTTGGTGAGCTAAAAATATTTTTGAAAAGCATTACAATACATGATCTAGATATAAAATAATATACAAAGCAAATAAAATAAAATACCATAAATTTATTTTTAAAAGTGTAGAACGTTATTCATAATAAAAAATATAGTACAACAATCAAAATTTCAAAGATTATTACTCCCAAGTCAATAGGTTTCTCCAATACACTAAACCTAAGTCATTGTAAAAAATCGATATTCTCTAATCCATTATCATTATTAATAACAGCAAAAAATTGATAAATAATAATTTTTCAGTTAAAATATTTTGCTTAAGATATGACTGCTCTATCAAGGAAGTGAGCCACCTTATTATTATTATTATTATTATTATTATTATTAATTTTTTAAGGAAAAAAGGAAATACTTATTAATTAAAATAAAATAAAATCTTAGATATATAAAATAAATACAAAAGAGAAGCTATGGGTGTTGATCATATGGGTATGGATACTGGATGAATGTGAGAAAAGAAATGTAATAATGGGCCAAACAAAGGGAAAATATGAGGGGTGGTGGAAGAAAGAAAATTATAGAAAACATAAGGGGTTAAAAATAAAGAGTTTATTGAAACTAGGGGGTTAACCTTATGACTGTTGGCTAAAGTAGTAAGAGAGAAAGAAAAATTATATTATATTATAATTTTAATCATTTTTGTTTTTACATATTTTTTCATTTCCTAGATATGTATCTTTTACTCCCACAAAAAAGTACACAACTAGTTATTTAAATGATATAAAAAATAAAATAAATGTGATCATTTCTATATATACCCTCACTTTGCTTTGAAATAATATATTAAAATTAAATTATTATCAGGTGTACTCAGAGAAATTAAAATGGTGACAAGTCTCTATTTTTTTTATTCTTGAATTTACTACAAATACCCTTATTATAATATTATTATTGTTTGTAGAAAACTTTTTTCCACCCATAGTGCATCAAATAATTAATTCATTAATTTTTTTAATATGATATTTGTAATAATAATATAAATATTTTAAGCGATTAAAATAAAATTAGAATACTATGAAAAAATATACATAGTATGTAAATAACTTAAGATATCATACAAAACATGTAAAATAATTAAAATATGTAGTGCCACGAAAACATATATGTACAGCATAAATATTTGACTGTTAAAATTTACATAAAACAAATCATTAACATATAAAAAAATATCACGACATTTACTTTTTTAATTGATTTGTCGGTGGTCACGAGGACTAAAAAAGTATACTTCTCCGGGAGATTGGAAAGGATATTTGCTAAACTCAACACTAACAAGTTGCCACCGCACTTCAATTCTCATGATAATGGATTACTAAACTTTTTTGTTTGTAATAGAGTTCAAAGATTTGAAAATAATAAAACCACGATACGATAGATTAGTGAAAATAAATTTTAGATATTTGGGATTTAACCAATATAAATGAATATTGATTTAAAGGATTGAAATCGCAGTATGACACCTTGATGAAAATAGTTTTCAATTTTTTAGAAATTTCGTGTGACAACTGTTATCCGAGACAAAATGAACTGAGAAAAAGTAAAAGAAAGAATCAAAATCTTTTAAAAACAAAAGAGAATTAAAGAAATAAAATACTTTGTATTTTGATCATGAGATCTGAATATTAAACAGATATACACTCTTTTTATTATTCAAATTAAACAAATATTATTTTAATTTAAAATAAACAAAAGTATATAATTATTTTTAATATTCAAAGTTAAAAAGGTAACACATACAATTTTAAATTGACTATTAAAAGAGTAATTATCTACTAATATTCAAATTAAATCATATCTTTTAATTTATAATTTCTAAAAGGACTCTGAATTTAATATAAATATTAAAGCTATCAATGTAATTCACAATTTTTTAACAATCCCCACATGAATGAAATTGATGATTTAATCAAAAACATTTTGACATGGTGTGGTGATAGCCTCTACGATCGATGTTGCATAAGATAGGTAGGTGTCATCCTTTGAACATTCCCTTGTGATAGTATATTTACTTTACTAGTTAAACAGTAAACACGATGTCCTTGAACTGTTCTGTCGTTTGTGTAAACGATGACATACTTCACCGACTACCCCTCTGACAAGAATTTAGTTCTCATGTGTATGTCCTTAGGGTATGTTTGGTTCACGGAATGTAAGATTACTAGGGAATAAGATTACTGAGAATGTTAAATTTTTTGTTTGGTTGGCTTAGCAGGAATGTAAGATTACCGTGTTTGGTTAAAGGAATAAAAGATTATTGGAATGTATATTTGACCAAATTGTCCTTATTATATATTTGTTTTTTTAACAAGTTGGAAAATATTTATATATTTTCTTTAAAAAAATTAAATTCATAAAATTTATATAATTTTTTTACAAAATTGAAAATATAAAAAGGTTTAATGAAAGGATAAAATTTTATTTTAACCCCTGAATTTCATATAAATTTTTAATTATAGACTTTTTTTGTAAATCTAAAATAGTTTAAGGATAAATTTATAATTTAACCTTCGTAGAATTTTTATTATTCAATGACAGAAGAATGATATTTTTGAAAAAAAATTAAGGGCATTTTAGTCCAAAACGTCGGTAATCCA
Source organism: Hibiscus syriacus (assembly GCF_006381635.1). Classification (NCBI taxonomy): domain Eukaryota; kingdom Viridiplantae; phylum Streptophyta; class Magnoliopsida; order Malvales; family Malvaceae; genus Hibiscus; species Hibiscus syriacus. The sequence goes on from NW_024062608.1 coordinate 2,840,884, forward strand.
ACAATACCTAAGGAAAAAGAGGTAATGACATTCATGGTAATATACCCAAAAAAATCCACTATTGGTAATCTTACATTATCGGGAATAGGATTCCCGGGCTAACCAAACGGGGGAATGTGGATTCCATTCCCATGGGAATCCCACATTCCCCCATCCAAACGCCCCCTTAAAGCCATGGACATCGCCTGGTTCTATAAGGGTTTGATAGAACTATGCCCCAATAGTCTCCTTGAAACGGTCTCACTTCACTCTAACATAGGTGACTTATGTTGCTCGGCTTACCGCAGGACACAATGGTCATTAAAAGCCTAGCTTAACCTATACCACTTTGATCATTGTGTACATCATAGGAACAAACTTGGGATAAGAAACCCCCACAGTGACCGTACACAGGTTATGCAATTAGGTTGTCCTTTGAACCTAGATCTTGAGATCTTTAGTCAACAAGGTAGGGTTTCCCTTCATATAACGCCTTTAAATTTCATGGGCTTTAGTCTCATTCTTTTATATGTTTTCTCAACTTGATCTCGATTTAACCCTTTGGTTAGTGGATCCGCGATGTTATCTTTTGATTTTACAAAATCAATATAGATAAATCCATTTGAGACCAGTTGTCTAATGGTATTGTGTCGATGAAGTATATGTCTCGATTTACCATTATACAAGAAATTTTGTGCTCTAACAATTTTTGTTTGGTTGTCACAATATATACATACAATGGGCACAAGTTTCAGCCATTCTAGAATATCCTTAAGAAAGTTCCAAAGCCATTCTGCTTCTTCTCCAGATTTGTCTAGAGCTACAAACTCAGATTCCATTGTGGATCTAGTTATTATCATTTGTCTTAAGGATTTCGTAGCTCCTCCTCCTAAAGTGAATATGTATCCACTGTCAGATATCCAACTAGCATCTGAGTATCCTTCTAAGACAACATGATCTCTGGAATAATGCAAATCGTAATCACGAGTATATCTAAGGTATCTCAATATCCTTGTTATTTTTTTCCAGTGATTTTCACTTGGATTACTCGTGAATATGCTTAAATTGCTCACAATAAAAGTGATGTCTAGTCTCATACAGCTCATGAGATACATTAGCCTGCCTATGCCCCTTCATGTTCTACCTGGTGAACACTTTCGCCTGGATTTTTAGACAAATGTGAACAAAAGTCTAGTGGACTTATAGCTATACCATTATTACCCTTGTTAAAAAATTTCGAATCTTGTCACATAGTGTGACTGTGTTAATATAATGCCTTTAGATGACCTTTTAATTTGGATGCCAAGAATCGTATTGGCCAATCATGTATCTTTCATGTCAAATCTTGAATTTAACATATCTTTGGTACGTTTTGATTGTGTTACTTCCAACAACGAGTATGCCATCCATATATAAGCATAGAACATATCATATGCTTGTTTTTTTGCATACACACACTTGTCACACTCATTTATCTTGAAGTTGGTTGTCATCATGACACTATCAAACTTCTCATGTCATTATTTTGGTGCTTGTTTAAGTCCATACAAAGGCTTTACCAACCTACAGACTTTCCTTTCTTAACCTAGAACTACATGACCCTCAGGTTGTTCCATGTAAATTTCTTCGTCAAGATCTCCATTTAGGAAAGTTGTTTTAACATCCATTTGATGTACTTCTAGATTTCGCAAAGAGAAAATGCTAGTACCATTCTTATGGATGTTATTCTTGATACATGAGAGTATGTATCAAAATAGTCTAGGTCTTCCTTTTTCGGGTATTCTTTTATTATCAATCTGGTCTTATACTTATCAATTGTTCCATCTACTTTCATTTTTCATTTGAAAATCCATTCAGAACTTAATGGTTTAATCCCCGAAGGAAGATCCACTAATTTCCACGTATGGTTCTGCATGATATAATCTATGGCTTTCTTCCATAAGGTGTCTTCAGAGGATCATATTGCTTCAATATACTTTTAAGGTCCAGCCTCCAACATAAAGGTTAAGAAGTTTGGCCCAAATGATTTTCAACCCTTACCCATTTACTCCCTTTTGGCTCTATCTCAATTTCAGCCTCTTGTTGATTATCTGAACTATCCTCATTATTAGTCTTTAAGGTTCGTTTTATTAAAATCTGATCAACCTCCTTAGATTTATAAGGGAAAATATTTTCATAGAATGATGCATTATTTGATTTCATTATCGTATTCTTGTGAATCTCAAGGCTTTTAGATTCATACACAAGAAATAGATATGTATTGCTATGTTCTGTATAGCCAATGAAAATACAATCCACATTTTTAGGACCATTTTCATTTGCTTTGGTAATGTGGTCATTACCTTGGTAGGACAACCCCACATTTTCAAATGTTTGTAGGAAGATTTCTGACCTTTCCATAATTCGTATGGCGTCTTGTCTTTTTCCTTTTAGGATACCTTATTTAAAAGGTAATTAGCTTAAAGGACAACTTCTCCCCACATGTTATATGATAACCCAAAACTGCCTAACAAGGCATTCATCATTTCTTTTAGAGTCTGAGTTTTCCGCTCAACTACTCCATTTGGTTGAGGAGAATAAGGTGTGTTACTTCGTGAATAATATCATGTTGTGGGTTCAACATCTTCACACCACGCTTAAAGGACAACTTCTCCCCACATGTTATATGATAACCCAAAACTGCCTAACAAGGCATTCATCATTTCTTTTAGAGTCTGAGTTTTCCGCTCAACTACTCTATTTGGTTGAGGAGAATAAGGTGGTGTTACTTCGTGAATAATATCATGTTGTGGGTTCAACATCTTCACCACCATGATCACTTCTTACCATCTTAATATTTTTATTAAGTTGGTTTTGACTTCCTACTTCTAGAGTATAAATTTTTTTTAGCTCCATCTTTGCTCTTAAGCATATATACATAGCAATACTTTGTGCTATCGTCAATGAAGGTAATAAAATATTTATTCACTCATCTCGTTTGGATAATTTTCAAGTCACAAACGTCACTGTGAATTAAATCAAGTGGTCGGTATTTCTTTCAACAGTTTGAAAAGATGACCTTGTGAATTTTACCTCAACACATGTTTCACATTTATTATTATAATTTATATGAAATGAAGGAATGTGTTTCAAGTTAATTAATCTCCACAGAGCATCATAATTAACATGTCCAAGCCTACCATGCCATAAATTAAATAACTTAAGCATATAAACAGAGGAAGAAATTTTATTCTTATTCATGCTTTTAGCTTTTATATAGATAACATTGAGTCTCTACATGTCATCAATACATATCATCTACCCAAATTCTCCCTTTGGACAAAATCAACTTTTGGGATCAAACACTCGTGTAGAGCTTCTCCCCATTGTGTATGGTGTCAGTTCAGAGAAAAATTCCTTGTTGCAAAAAAATATGGTGTGTGGCTCCAGTATTGAGCCACCATTCTCTTGGATTAGAGTCAACCAGATTGACTTAAGAGATCACAACACACAAATCTATATCCTCCACATCCTTAGTCATTCATTCCACAGCATTAGCCTCACGAGCTTTGGCTTTCTTTGGATGTCTACACTCAGAGGATTTGTGCCCCATCTTTCCACATTTAAAGAACTTCCCTTGGTATTTTTCCTTCTTGGAAATTCCTCCTTTAGGTCCCAGTTTTAACCTATTCTTGGGTTGTTTTCCCTTCTTAGAGTCTTTGACTTCTATCACGTTTGCCTCAGCCTCTTCTTTGTTGAGCTTTTTGGCAGTAATTTTGTTGTCTTCTTCTGACAAACAGTTCTTCCATGGTCATTTATTTCCTCTTGTGCTTTAGATAATTCTTGAAGTCACTCCATCCATGAGGTAATTTCTTAATAGTGGCGGCTACCTGAAAGGATTCACCTATGACCATTCTCTCGGCAAGGATTCCATTTATCAATAGTTGGAATTCCTCCGCTTGTTTTACTACTGGTTTAGAGTCAACCATAGTAAAATTCAAGAACTTGGTAACTAAAAACTTTTTAGTTCCAGCATCTTCAGCTTTGTACTTGTGGTCCAATGTGTCCCTCAATTTCTTTGATGTTTCATAACCAACATATATCGGATATAATGAATCTTGAAGACAATTTAGTATTATATTCTGACATATATAATCTGAATTCTTCCAAGCTTCAACAATGTCTTCTCCATCTTCAAGAACATGAGGATCTTTCAAGAACCTTGAAAGGTTCCTTGTGGTCAAATAGAAAACTATCTTCTGTTGCCACATCTTGAAATTATTTCTGCATAATTTCACCAGCTTTTCGTTATGGTTAATTGCCACTGTTGATTGACTCACATTCAGATTTGGATTCTGAACCAGTACCACCATCTTAACAATCATGTCGGGTGAACTAGTAGAGTCTACTATCTCCTTTTTTTCTATAAAAGAAACGAAACCAAAATTAGAAATAATTCCAATAAATAGAATATTAATTCTCATTTATTTTTGATTTTTTTATCGGTCAGAATCAATATTCTAAAATAAAATCAATAACTTTAGTTACTTTCACGACAATTTCTGTTATACATATTTGTCCACTTTGAGATTCTAGTAAACCCACTAAGACGGTAGGATAAATCACGAAACAAATTGTTTACTATGTCATTTTCGTTTTCCCCACAATTCCGAATTATCTTGGATCAAGAAAGGTAGAAGAAGAGAATATGTCTTCATATTGTTACCCGAGAGTAGCAATCCGAGACCAAAGTGGAGTCTAAGGAAAAGTAAAGAAAGAATCAAAATTCTTTAAAAAAATAAAAGAGAATTAAAGGAAATAAAATACTATATTTTGATCCTGATATTGGAATCAGTTGAGGCCTGTCACTACACAGTTTCCTCAAGACAAATTTTCGGCCACTCCTTGGTGCTAGAGATCCTTTTGTCGACACTCATTTTTCATCCCATTCGATATTATTATTAATTAATATTATTTTTTTATTTTCAGATCCAAGTAAAGCAACCCAAAATTGGGCCCAATTACATAACCCAAAATTAGGAGGCCCAAAACTGTTAGGGTTTTTTCATGTTCCAGCAGTCGCCAACAGCTCCCAGATCCAACAGCCCAGATGTAAACCAGATTAGGGTTTTAACTCCAGCAATCATCGCCTCTCATCTCAGCCCTATGATCTGGACCCATCCAATGATCCAGATCGAGCTTCAGCAACCGACGCCGCTCTCCAATCCAAGGCCACCTCCTTACTGTGTTAACCACCAGCCAACAAACGCTGCAGCTAATCAGAGCCTTACAATGTCAAAAACGCATATCACACAAAAAACCACAAAGACTAATAAAACACGTAATAATCACCTTTTTTTTAATTTTTTTTGTAATCATTTTCATCAGAAACAAGCAAAAAATAATAGAAAAAGATAATAGAAAATATAAAGTTCCCTCGGTTTTTTAATAAAGAAAAAGGTATATTCTTTTTTTATTTACTTGCAGTTTTCGAAAGCATTAAAAGCAAAAGCTTTGAGGGTATTTTCTTTTTTCGTTCTAGTGTTTTTACATTTCAAGCAAAAAACATAAAACCCTTGCATGTAAAAAGAAAACTGAGTCTAAGGAGAAAGATTACTTGAGTCGCGAGGAGTCCTTGCGGTGGCCGAGCACGTTTTTCGGCTCGTTTTTGGGGTGTTTTGGGTAGTTTCAGGTCTAGATTTAGTGCTAGGGTGTTAGATCGAGGTAAATGTTTTTTGGGTGAGTTTGGGGGTCCGACCATCGTATGTGGCGGTCGCAACGGCGGTTGAACGACGACCGGTGGCGGTTCGGGACGGCCGACAGTAGGCCGACCGAAGCCTTTGAGAGATAAAAAGAAGAAAGTTTTTTTAAAAATAATCGGTTGGAATTAAAAATAAATAAAATCTAAGTAGTATATATAGCGGTAAGTTAGGGCATATTGCATGTTAGTCACCTGTAGGACGTCTCTATGTAATTTACCCATTTATGGTGTGTTTATTTTTAGGGGTATTTGTTGTTAGCCCTTGCATGTTTACGCGTGTTTTGCATTTTAGTCTTGTAGTGATTGTTTAATTTTTCTTTGAATATTTAGGGACTTAGTTTGTAATTTTACCTTCATTTATTTGAATATGTAAAAAATGGAATATTTATGAAATGGTCCCTGTATTTTTGTATGTTTGTATTTTGAACCCGAGTATGTTATTTTTATTTATTTTAATTCGGCCATAGAATTTAGTTCATTTTCACTTGAATCGTTATTGAATTTAAGATGAAATAGTAATATTTTTTATTTCAATTGGAGTAATAAATGATTGTTTTAAGCATGAAAGAACATTTATTTTCGATGGAAGTAATTAGATTATCATTTTTCACTCTTAAGATCATTTGTGGTGTTGTTATTTTGAATTGATAAGGAACTTAGAATGAAATTAATATTTCTTTTTCGATTGGAGTAAGAATCGATTGCTTCAAGGTATGAGAGATCGATTCTTCTCGATAGGAAATAATTAAATATTATCATGTTTCATCCGAAAATTCAAAGAATATTACTCAGGGGATCTTAAATTAAATTAGACTCGAACTTGTAAATTTTATTGCAAAGACAATTAATTAATCGACTAGTACTGATTTAGGGCGTTATGGGGGTGTTAATCCTTCCCTACACGTAACCGACTCCCGAACTCAAATTTTGGTAACACAGACCGCAAGTTTGTCGTTTTAATTAAAATTATATTTTATTAAAATGCAAATACATTTTTGGGTGCCAATCACACCCTAATCAAAGATTGGTGGCGAATCCTCGAACCACGTTTTATCACTAACCATCGTTCCAAAAATAATTATTTTTGAAACAGGACCCCCTTTTCCCTCCGGAAAAAACCGTTTCGACAGCTTTGATTGTCTGTCTCCCAAGATACAACAACTAGATGATTAGCTACAGTAGCAATAGTAGAGATCATGAACTTCCTTGCCTTCGACTATCATGGAAAAACTAAGGGGAAAAAGAATATTTCTAAGAATGAGAGAAAATATTTTTAATAGAAGAAGCTTCTTGAATTCTGAGTTGTGAGAAACGAGAGATGCTTATATTTATAGGGAAATTTCGAGAGAGTTTTTCTCGACTAAATCTCTTTAATATCTAAATTTAAACAGCTAATAATATCTTTTAAATTTAAAATATTAAATCTGAGAGATTTAATCAGATATCTTTAATATCTAAATTTAAATAGATAATAATATATTTAAGTTTAAAAAATTAAACAGATGTACTCCTTTTATTATTCAAATTAAACAAATATTATTTAAATTGAAATATACAAAAGTATATAATTATATTTTAATATCAAAGTTAAAAAGATAACACATACATTTTAAATTGACATATTAAAAAGAGTAATTATCCTACTAATATTCAAATTAAATCATAGCTTTTAATTTGCAATATCTAAAAGGACTCTCAAGTAAAATAAATATTAAATCATCAAATAATTCACCCTTTTTCAACAACACCACCAATTAATTGAAACCAAGACGATGGTTTAGAGTTTAACTTTATATGATTTGTTTAGAAAGAGTTTGTGTACCATTACCAATTAGATTAGATGCTTAGTGAAAATGTCCTTACTGGATGTGGATTTCTTTAAAGCAACTTACTAACCAAAATGATTGTAGATTTGTATGCCAAAGACAATCAAGTCATTATCATATATGGTTTGACTGTCAAACTCAAAATTAAGGTCCGTCTTATTAGGTATTAATGGGAATTGTATCAAATAATTTCAAAGCCAGTTCTTGCTCATAATGCGATGGATATAACACACATTATGTGGTATTTGAGGATGTTAGGATTTAATCCAAACTCAATTATTTATAACATAAATAGAAGATTAGATAGACAAAAATGTTTAACGTACTTGTTTTTGCCGGTAATTGAACGCTGGAATTGACAAAGCAACAATAATATAGGATGCATCTTTAATTAGAGGCAGGCGATTGGCTCTTCAATTCCCCCCCCCCGTTTTCACATAATTAATTTGTGTTATTTATTTTAATTTTGATAATGATTAAACATAAATGCTTTAATGTCATGTTGAGAAAATTGGAGTAAACGCCATCCCATATTATATTTCATATACATAAAATTAGGCTACGAACGAGAGAAGAATTGCACGAGTTGACGACATTTTACCAATCTACGTGTAATATATATTTGAAGGGTGTGATGTCTGCATCGGACATGTGGCCCTGGAACGTGGTTGTGTATTTATTATTTTCCATGGATTATTTAGTTTTTTATTTTTTTATCATTTACGTTAATTTTACTTTTAATATTCAGAATCTAAAATTATCATCTTTATGGTTTAAAATTAAATTCTCACCTTATAATCATAATGCATTTCAACTTTACGTCCACTACTTATCGATAATGTACTTTGTAATAATACTTCCACATATATAATAGAATTTGTATTTTTACTGAAATTTATAATAAAAAAAATAAAAGTCGAGTTTTGAACAAAACAATTATTGATCAGTAAGTTAATTGCATCGATTATAGGCAGTTTATCCCAATAATAACCTGCAATTTCTAATCTCACCATCTATAATACTATGCTTTACTAAATTTTTTTTTTTTTAAAGAAACACATACTTAATTAAGTTCAAATCACTTAAAGTTACTTATTCAAGTTTATTTGGATTCAGACTAAATTAAATTGTTAATTTTGATCATCAAAGGGTTGCGTTAAGTTGAAGTTAAACCGATAGGCTTTTTGGGTTCGAGTGATAACTAACAAATCTAATACAAATACGAACCTTAAATAACTTGAACCCATAATTAACCTAAACTTTGATAATAAAAAGATTAACCTAAACTAAAATATGCCAAAAATTAAAATATTAGGAATAACTAACTAAATTCAAATTAACTTGAACCAAATCGACTGACTTGTCCAAATGATATTCCTATTTAGGCTTACTTAAAAACAAGTGTTCAGTTTTTTTTTCATTTTTTATGTTTTAAATATTTTTCGCTTAATGAGAGTGTCCAATATTTTTTGCTACTCTTTTAAAGGTCTACACTATAATGACAATTAAAAATAATTGTCAATGACTCAAAATGTAAAGCATGCCACGTTTATATAATTTCAAATTTCATTTAAAAATAATTATTTTTTAAAAAACTCAAATCTAAACAAAAATTCTAATGTATAATTTCAAACCCCTTTACCATTATTGACCGTTGACGATGTGCTCTGGTCATCGTCCTTTGTCGTCAGCTATTTTATTTACTCGAATTTCATTGTACCCTCAACGCAAAACAGGAGAAATTGTCGTATAAGATGTTAGTCGTACTTAGGGATGGCAATTTAACCCGAAATTGATTTTGACCTAATTTGATAGTGTCATATTTTTTATAAAAAAATTCCGATTCGGGTCAAGTTGTTTAGATTTTATATAGGGGTGAGATCGGGATGGGTGAAGGGCGAAAAACCTTCAACCTGACTCAACACGTGGGGTAATAGTGTAATTTTTTCATATAAATTTATAAATAATTGTTATAATATTTTTCTCTAAATAATATTTTTCTCTAAATAATATTTTTTTAATTAAATTCTTATTTTATATTAGGTCAAGTCGGGTCATAACTATACTCTAAAATTTTAGGTCATATCATGTTTGGGTGGAGAGTATATATTTTTTAGTCAGGTCGGGTTAGGATGGAGGATATATTTTTTTGGGTCGAGTTACCCAAAAACCTGACCTAACCCAACTCTTTGCCTAGAGGTGTAAATGAACCAAGCTTGAACGAAAAAGGTTATGTTCGTGTTTGTTTGTTTATTTTTATAGGTGTTCATGTTCAGTTTGTGTTCGTTTAAATTTCTAGTATCTTGTTCTATTTGTTTAATTACTTTTGAATGTGCTTGTGTTCGTTTATATGTTCACGAACATATTCATTAGCGTTCATGAATGTGTTCGTTTATTGCTCGTTTATATGTTCAAATTTTTGTTTTACCCTTTCATTTGCAAGCTAAAAACGGTAAAATATGCCACCAATGCTTAAACTCTTTATTAAATTTCAACTTTTACCATGTGTTCATTTTAGTCCATACCTTCACAAACATTTAAAATGTAAAAAAAAAATAAAAGGAAAAAGAGAACTGGGTAAATGAGTTTGTTCATGAACATAAGTGAACGAGTTGATAAACGAGCTAATAAACGAGCTCATAAATGAACTCATAAACGAGCTAATAAACGAGCTCATAAATGAACTCATAAACGAGCTCATAAATGAACTCATAAACGAGCTTCTTCGTGAACATAAATGAACCAAATACACCTATGTTCGAATTCGTTCGTTATTAAATATACATAAAATTTGTTCATACTCAAACGAACATAAATGAACGTTATACGAACAATTCATTAAATGATCTGTTCATTTACACCCCCAATATCTAGTTGCATGCTTTACGGCTTGCGGGAGAAATCGTCACAAAAACAGCAGGGTTGACCGCTTAAGTAAGGGATTTCGATAATTGGGTGTTTGATTGGTCTCGTGATTTTGAGATTTAGATCAATTAGCGGTGTTGGTGATGGCCGACATTGGTAAGGCTATTGAAATTTAGATTTTTTAAGAACTTTTGGTTTTTTATTTTTTTAAAAAATGGGGTTTAAAAATTAAAAATTTAAAAATAATTTTCAAAAATATAATATGGCATACGTCATATAATGGGTTTTTAATAGTCGTTATAACATAAACACTTAAATAATAATGTCGAAAATGTTAGATACCTACATTGAGCAAAAAATAAGTGAGGAAACGGTATAATTTTAGCACTTATTTTTTTCATTAAGCCTCTTATTTTTTGGGTAAATTATGTACTTAGTCACCCAATATTCTTATGTGTTATTTTGGTCAATCAATTTTTTTGTCAAATTCATACCTAAATGACATTTAGTCATCTGCCATGAAAATTAAAGCTGATGTTGAAGTGTCACTGTAAGATTATATCACATCATAATCATAAAAATTATTACGTCAGTTCTATTAGTTTTTTCACTACAGGTGACCCAAAACGTAACTTGAAGTATAATCTTTTTTTTAAAAAAAATTAGTTGAATAACCAAACAAAACCACAAAAATAGTTGGGTGACTAAGTACATTGTTATCTTATTTTTATGACCAATGGCGAATCCAAAGGAGCAGACATGAATTTTTGCCATTGGGTTAAATGGAGTTAATTTTAATCCATTTCTAAGATTAATAATTTAATCTAAACCCTTTTAAGCCTAAGATTGACAATAGCATCTGAAGACACTAGTTTTTTTACATTTGGTTTTTTTATTATTATTTTTTTATTATTATTATATATTATTAGTATTATTATATATTATTATATTATTATTATTTATTACAGATACAAATTCTGGTGGCCCAACAAAATCAACCACCCAAATACAAACAATCAGGCCCAACAGAGTCGGCCTAAAATAAACCCTAAAACCCAATTAGGGTTTTATCATCTTCATCCCAGCCGCCGCAGATCCTCAGCCGTTGGATCTAATATGATCCAACGGCCCTGATACAGTCCAGCAAAAAAACCCTAGGGTTATGATACCCTAGGGACCACGCGGCACCGCCTCTGCCTCCAGCCGCCCCACGTCGACATCTCAGTCAACTGCCACGCCTCCACGAAGCCACCTTCAACTGAAGCCTCCAGAAGCACCTCGTTTCTGCCCCATGTTAAAACCCTATGGTGAGTCACCACCATAGTCCTGATCACCTAGGGTCACCATTTGAGACCGGTCCGAAGAGGACATCGACGATGGCTATAAAAGCCATCAAACATCTGCAAAGAAAACCATAGACAACAAACGGAACAAAGAGAAGACAACAAGCCAAACGACACCAACAAACAACCATTTTGAGAAGAAAAATAACAGAGAGAAGAGTGAAAAGACTTACCAAAGCGGCGTCAGAAACCAAACGTCGTCAAACCGCCGTTTAATCAATGGTAAAAACCCTCGGTTTATTTTATCTAGGTTATCAGAAGGTTATTAGGAGAAACGTTTGAATCTAGGATAGGGGAAATCGGCTTCGATTTGGGTAGATTTTGAATTTCCGACCACCGTGAACGGTGGCCGGCGGCAATCGGCCGGAACACGGCTGTCGGTAGGAACCGAATCCATCCGGTGAAGAGAAGCGAGAGAGAAACGCTCTCGTTTTTTAAGAGATTGAGGGAAAGAAGAGAATGAAGATGCTGGCCCTACGGGCCAGCCATTGGTTTTTTATATACCCCACCATACGGCCGTTAGGGGGAGGGGTACTTGTGTAATTTCTATTAAGGTCAAACCCTTTCCGCATACGAGTTTTAATTATTCATTTAGTCACTGAAACTAACTTCTGAACGTGTAATTCAGTCTTCGAATTTTATTATTATTTTAGTTACCAGAATTTTATATATATTAGAGAAATACCCATTTAGTCCTCATTTATTAATATTATTTTAATCCCGTTATATTATTAAGGCTAAATTACACTGTAGGCCTTGGATTTTATGATATTTTGAAGTAGAATACTAAGTTTAAATATTCTACATTTTAACACTATATTTTTAATTTATTTTATTTTAATCATTATTTATTTACAATATTATTACTTTATTTTCAATTATTGCTTTAATTATTATTTTATTATTATCTTAGTCATATAAATATATATAAAAATGATATTTATTTATTTATTTGTTTTCTATAAAATAAAAATCCATTATGAACTAGATATGTTTAATTTTAGTTATTATTTTTATTTTTTTAAAAATATTGAAGGAAAGAGTTCTTAAAACAACTAGAAGCCCTTTTCAAATATTTTTAAATAATAAATATCTTACTATATTAAAATAAATTATCTTAAGAAATGTTTTAGTCATTTATTAATATCGAAGAAAAGAGATGTCTTAAGGCACCTAGAAGTCTTTTTCTGATATTTCTAAATAAATAAATATTTTTATAAATATATTTAAATTAATATATTTTCTTAAAAATTATAGTAAAATTTGAAATAACATAATTATAATTAAATATTTGAATTTTTAAAAATTTATTAGAAATTATAATTAAAGAGTACTAATTTTGGGCTTGTAGGGGTGCTAATCCTTCCCTAAACGTAACCGACCACAATCCCTTTTTTATAAAAAAAATTTTTGGTTAAAACGCATCAGTTTATCTTTTAACTGATGTCTTCTTAAAAACTCTTTAAAAGATAATTTTTTAGGTATTCGACCTACCTGACCCAAAAGGCCGATGGCGACTCCCAAATTACTTATTATGCACATTATTTTCCCACCAAGCATAAAAATCGTGCCCGGACAAAAACCGGTTACGACAGCTTGGCGACTCCGCTGGGGACTGGTCAAACTTTAAAATTAATTATAATTGTCTCTATTAATTAGAAATTAAAATTAATTATTTAATTTTAATTCTTTTCTTTCAAATTTTTATTACTTATGATTTCATAATATTTATTATATTTTATTTTTTTTTTACTTTATTTTCAGATATTAAATTTTATTATTTTTGTCTGTCAAAGGTTGAATATTCTCCTCACAACACTTGCATTGCATAACATAAGCTTTCTAATCAAGCTTGTCCCTTTTAAGTGGGAGTGAAAGCGACGTCTTCGTGAGAATTTATTCTCGTGTCAGACCTAGCAAGTAACTTTCGGGGTTTATATGCTCTATGTCTTGTGAGAATTTATTCTCCGTGTCAGGTATAGAGAAATGTATCCCCTCGAATTGAACTCGATCCTTAAGTCTGTAATGGACTAGGATTGAGGGTTTGACAGCCAAAGGGGGCATCAACAAGGATAATTCGAGTACCTACTCCTAGAACTGAAACTCTGCATATAATAAACCCTAGAAATTCACCTAATCTAAGACAGTACTGAACCTCTGTTCATAGGTGTACACAAAGGAGAAATAAGTTCTAGCTTTAATTTATTTAATTTATTATTATTTTTTTTTCTCTCTGAATAAATGCATATGAATTAGAAAGCATGCGGTTAGGTTAATTTTTCCAAACAAAGCATGGAACTAGAAAGCATGAGGTTAAGATTTATACCTTGATAGATATATTTTTTTCATTAGTTGGTACTAATTATTCTATTTTTTTTTTTTTTTCCATGCATTACATTGCTCTAATTGTTTATTCTTTTGTCTGCATTACATAATCATGGCATAACCAAAAGGTGTTGACTTGAAAGATTGTTCATCAAATTGGAAAGAAATCGTAAATGGACAAAAAGTTTTATGATCAAACAAAATATGATGCGACCAAAGAAAGATATCCTGAGGAAACCCTGAAGATAGAAACAAGCAATGCATACAGAGATCCTATTATATTAATACCAAAAGTACTGCACAAAGATTCTGCCAGATTGATACCAAAAGCAGTCTATGGTAAGAGCATCAGTCAGGACATCAGAGTGGAGGAGGTTTTATGAAGCTCAAGCATGTTATTTAAAGGACTTGAATGACCAAAACAAGAAATTGAGCACAGAAATGAAACTATGCATGAAGATTTCAAAAAATTAGTCAAGCCTTTCAAATATTGGCCTAGGAAGTACCCCAGAAGAGTGGATCACAGGGGTCACCAAGCTGAAAAAGAACTGCAACATATGAAGATCTTGTTCAAGAACTTCTTAGACAGAAAGCTCTTACAAGGGAAAATGAGAACTCCGAGAAATGACACAGAAGATGAAGAGAATGTCATAGAAGTTGCAGTTCAAACAAGCAATATGGTTCTTAATGATAGATTTAACTGATTTTACAAGGAGATGAAGCAGACTGAAGACTCAACTTTTGAGCATGAATGGAAACTAATTAGGCTTTGGAAAAGTTAGAAGTGAAAGATATCCCTATATGTAAAGTTTTGTTGATGTACCGAAACTTTTGCGTTCAATGAAATCTTTAAGATGATCACTTCTGAGTAACACCTTCATACATGCATTTGTATTTGATTTGTACATTTTTACGTTTGTATTTACATTTACATTTTTAAATTTACATCATGCATTAAAACATATTTAATTAAATAATAATGTTTATTTATTTTCAATATCAAAGAAAAGGGCAGTCTTAATATAACTAGATGTCCTATTCTGGTATTTTAAATAATTTACATTTTACATTTGCATATTTACATTTGGCATCTTTGCATTTGTATTTTTATGTTTGCTTTTGTATTCTTATTATTACATTCACATATTACATTTGCATTTGGATCTTTGCATTTTTATGTCATAATACATTAAAATTCATCATTAAAATAAGGATTCAAATGAAGTGATCTTGGTTTTTCCTTGAAGCAAGAACACTGAGCACGACACAAGAAAAATGTCTAAAGAAACTGAGGATAGCTAGCCAATTTGAGATAGAGCAGAAAGAAATACAAGAGGAATTAAGGAGCAATTGGATTGAAGCTAATATCACAAATTCTCATACGATCTACTGAACAATATGAAAGAAATGATTGAGAAGCACCAGACAGCTGGAAAGAGTCTTGTTGAAAACCCCACAAATTCTTTGGGTGTTACACCTGTTCATATTCCTGAGTTCATCTCTATACCCCAGGAAATTCAATCACCAATTTACTTTGCTGTTAAGAACTCACCATATCAAGCTGGAGCATCGTTCCCACTGATTGTCCTACTACTTCTGAGTTAAGCCTGATGAATTTTGTAATAAGGTCCTTGACCTAAACAAATCAGTTGAGAAGGAAAAATCACTCACGACTGGAAATATAAAGAGGTGATAAAATCTATAGAGACAATTAGTCATTTTATGGGTTGATGCCAAAGAACTAAGTTTGGTCCCTGGCCTGGTTATTCCACCAAAGTTCAAGGTTCCAGATTTTGAGAAGTATAATGGGACTACATGCCCTTCATATCATATCATGTATTGTCGTCGTATGACTGGCTATGTAGAGAATGAAAAGTGTTGATCCACTGTTTCCAAGACAGTTTATCTGGGCTTATCCAATGGTATAATCAGCTAAAACGTACTCAAATACGTTCTTGGAGGGATTTAGCTCAAGCTTTTTGGGTCAATACAAGCACATGACTGATATGGCCCCTGATCGAACAATGTTACAAAGCATGAATATGAAGTGCAATGAAAGCTTTCGACAATATTCACAACGATGGAAAGACGTTGCTTCTCAAGTACATCCACCATTGACTGAAAAAGTTCACTACTTTTTCATCAGCACATTAAAAATGTTAATCACATGATAAGGGTTGTCCCTAATAATTTCTCTGACATCATAAGTGGAGAAATCATCGAAATGCTATCAAGAATGGCAAGATAAGAGGCTCTGACAATACTAAAGTCAAGAAAGAAGCTGGGTTAATATAGTGAGGTCTTATTCAGTTAAACAGGGTGCCAAACCTTATAGAGTGATCAAGAAGAAAAGAATGCAGGGATTTCAATTTCCCCCTACTGTTCGAGTGAAAAGTTGCATCCAAAAATGCTCTCAGCCAGATCAATTACTCCACAACTTGACCAATCACAGTGGCCTCCAAATGAGAATTGGACCTATAAGGAAGTCCTTGGATAAATCAGACTGGAATTCCAAATGTTCAGCTAAGGTTCTTGGTAACCTTAAGGGAAATTTCCAAGACCCTTTAAAGCAATTCAAAAATACAAGATAAAAGAAGAGGTTAAGGTTCAATGTTCAAACCGTTGCAACGAAACTAATGTAACCAATCCTACAAGAATATCGGCACAAGAAAATGGGAAAGAAATCAAAAGGCTCCCATGGATGTAATTCGAGATTGGCCTATAGTCTAAGAAAGAATGAGGCAGATATAACCAGAAGACACCTCAGATACATGTATCAGATTTTCCGAAAACCGTAAGGCAAAGGAAACTTAAGAAATCTGGTTAATATTACCCAGTTATAGCTGAAATGAGCATTCAGAACCCCCTCGATAACATGAGAGCATTCATTCGTTCAGAACGATCAAAGAAAGTGATAGCCTTGCGAGCGAGAAAAACTCTGAAGGTATTTCAAGATCTATCTCAGACCTGTACCCTCATTTGGTTAAAGGTCAATACATTACAGATTGGTGAAGTGTCACCAAAGCCTTATGCCCATTGCTGTGATCAAAATAGCTTCTGTAATTTTCACTTGGAGTATCTGGACATTCAACAGGGAATTGTTGGTCACTGTTAAAGGAATAGAAGCGCTCATCGACAAGGGAGTCTTGACACAAGAAATGATCAAGAAATGGGGGGAAATAAGGATAAAAATCATGGGCCAAGTACACACCAACAATAGAGGAGTAAGATGCGTAAACAAGTGGAAGTTGATATCTACCACTATAGTACCTTTCTATTTTCATCATCTTGTTTGATATGTTTTTTTTTCTTTCTCGCCTTTTGTGCAATAAATAATGTGTTTTTTTATGGTTATGAGCAGGAGTCAAATTTAATCTTGAGATTATTGAGTATAAGTAGATTAAATATTCTTTAATTTTCAAGAGTTATAGATCTATTGCAAGTGGTAAAATTATATCTTCAATATCCCATCCAATGCCAATTACTCGACCCTTACCAAAACCAAATCCTGACACTACTTTATCTGAGATCTGAAGAAATGTCTCTACTTGTTTTTGAGACATCAACTCTAGATGTTACCTTCTCGGATAGAGTTGGTTGGTTTATGATATTACCCCTTCCACCATATACATGACTTAAGAGTCACACATTTATCATTCCAAACACAAACCATCATAAACCAAAAGACCTCAAAGAACCAAACTTTCAATTATCCGTGAATTTTACTGCAAGAAGAGACGAGATGAGGCATCATGTACCAACTCATTGATGATAATTCGAGTGATTAGGGCATACTCAAAGAAGAAGGGGAAAGTGATTGATTGAAATAATATATCATGCATTAATTACATTTTTCATGTAAGTAAATTAATCTTGAAAATTCATCCCCTGGGATACTCTTTTACAAAGGTTTCTGTGTATGAGATAACGAACGACATTGTTTCATTTATCCTTTAATATATTATATATCCTTTGTTGTCCCACTTGAGCATGAATGATTTTCTTCTGATTCAACCCTAACCAAGGATCACCCTCCACAGGGGCAAGGAGAGGATATTTGCTCACAAATAAGATTGTCAATACATTTTTATTACGAAGACAAGTTTCCATGAAGTCATGAAAGTTTTGAACTAAAGTATGTCAAATAGAGTGCTTGAAGATCAATCCAATCAAGAATAATGGAAAACCTCCAAATGTAAAAGGAAAAGGTGCTCAAAGCAATTGAAGTATACTCATCCAGCAAAGAAAGAAAAAAGAAAATCCAGCAAAGAAAGGAAAAAAAAAAAAGAGGAAAAAAAAAAAAAAAAAAAGGAAAATTGAATCAAGATAGGTATTATTGAGCCTCAAGTTACAAGGTTGATCAAGTACGAACAAGAAGAGCAAGAAATGCTGAAGATATGAGAAATTGGAAATGAATCCAAATTTTGGCATTTTAGAGGATCCAGATGATGGAAAAATCCCAACAAAGCAGATCCAAGTCAAGCAAAGCAAATGAAGGCATCCAATTAAGAGAGAATATCTTCAGAATTCATTCCGCCTCTCAATTGATTTTTATTTACAAAATTGGTTTTAAATCTTTAATGCATGATAAAAAAATGATAAAAGGGGGTTAAGATGTAAATTTTTATAACATCTTAGAACCAAAGGATTCGAGTTGAAAACCTGAAAAGGCGGATCGATATTGAATGGTGCAACAACGACATAAGAGACAATTTTAAGCTCTTAAAAGAAGCACCGCACATCCCAAAGACGTTCCTGAGATTTTGGAAACGAGAAGCATCTTTATAGATGAGTATAACAACTTTTCTTCAAGATGGAAGCCGAAGCGACATACTGAACCACTTAAAAGAACCTACTTTACCAGAATCCACCTACACCTCAAATCATCAATAATTTGACACTTGCCATAGACTATGATTTTGAATGATTTAAAAGTGTAGTTGATTTATTGATATCATTAAACTATTGTTTATGTTTGATTATATTGTGAACCTGAAGGGGTAATACTTGCAATTCTTTCATTCTTCAATAAAGAAAGGAGAAAAAACATTTTCAAACAGGACAGTCTCAAATGAGGAAGGTCCTTGAAGCAATTGTTGCTTATTCTACCTCTGTTGTAGAAAAGAATGAACGAGGCCAGATAATGAAGCACTTCACATTTTTGAAGGCAAGTGGTCCAAAGCCAAAAGTCTGGAGAATTGAACTTGTGACACTCTCCTATGACATTATTAGCAACTCATCAGAAAGAATTGTTTATCTCATGTGAGGGCGATAAGCATCACCAGACAATTATTTTCCCCAACCATCAATTCATGTTCTCTAGAAGATTACATAGAACCATGAACAAGTCACTACCTGCACTCGGTTATACCGCGATGCTGGCTCAAGTTGATACATCATTGCTACTTCTTCTATGCCGATCATTTTCTTTGTCAAGATGATCCATTATGTCATTCAGAGATTTGAATTTGAATTGAGGACTTATGGCACAGAATAGACATTGGAACAGAATCTATCCTTATAGGCCTTTTATATAGGATAACATTGGTTACAGGATTCCAAAAAGTTGAAGATGACCAGTTTTACTGTCAATTAAACCTTTCCATGATTCAAAAGAGTGTGTATTTTGGATCAGCAAGAAAATGCACCAACAAATCTTCTATTTCATCCTGATATGTTTATTTCTTCTAGTAAGGTTATACACTGGATGCCATCGAAAAAAAGGTCGAATTCGACAAAACTACTCATTAATTGCTCCAACCGATCATCATTCAGTTCTTGCACATCTGTTTTCAAAGTATGCCAAGACAGTAAAAGGCAAATTCTGCATTATTGATCCCAGAAAAAAGAGACAGGACATTGATACCACCATGGAACATGTCTCTATACAGTCCTTGTGTAGGTTTTAAAACCTAGAAGCATTTCCACCTCATCAGATTCAAGTGGAACAATTTTATTCTTTTCAACCCATACCAGATTCCATTTTCAGCACTCATCAAGAACATACTTCTGACACTCGAAGGTGGCTCATTGTCATAAGCTTCAAGAGCCTTACAAATCTTTGTCAATTTGGCACTTCCTGTACATTTATAAATAGTTCAACTTTTTGGATCCCAGGAAGGCCATCATTTTTTTGTCAATGGAAAAACATCAACACATGGATGAATCAGAATAAAAGAAATGTTCTCAATTGCAGAATTATGAATATAGCCTTTTCAGTGTAGAGCATAAATGCTTCGAATCACAAATTCTGGCTCTACATCAAATAAGTACTATGATATTCCAGTCCAAACATTAATTGGAGCAAGTGCCATTTGCTCATAGTAGAAATAAAGAGGCTCAATAGCTCTTTGGAAGTGTTCTTTGAGTTATCTGGTTTGGTATGAACCCCAGAACCAATCATTGTAATAGGAAGATGAATTGCATGATGTCTTCATTAAGAAGCTTCTTTTCAAGCTTCCTTGTTTCTTCCTTTTCAAAAAAAATCATAGCCAGAGTTTCGTCTTTTGTTATTAGGTCATTGCATAATTGCTTCCTATCTTCTACCGGAAGAAGTGTGTCAGCTTTAACCATTGATCAGCATATAAAATCTATCAATTCTGCAATTGATGAATCTGAACCACATCTCTTCATGGCTATTGAAACTCAGCCTCTGAGAACCCCATTTTTGTCAAGTATAACAGTTTATCTCCTCATCAGAATTAGAATTCAGGATTTCCTCGATATCAAGAACTATCAATATCTGTGAAATCATCCTGAAAGATCACTTCACAATCAGATGAGTTGTTATCAGAATCAACATGTTGCATGGGTGTGGATTTTTCAAGAGCCTGTACCACTGTATATGTAGTTGCTATTGCATCAGATTATTGTTTGCATAAATTGGTTTCTCTCCCACAGAAAGTATATTTCAGAGATGGCCTTCACTGAAAGATGATAAGCCACTGTGTCAGCCTGGAACGGATTACCAAGCTATTTTTACTACTCTGTCTGATTAAATCCCTCCAGATACAGAAAATGGTCACCTCATTCAGAAGAGGCACATATCTCAGACGTTTCTATAATGATTGATTGCTTCTTAAGTCTGTGACAACGAAGAGAATTCCTACAGTTACTTGACACACTGCTATTTAGTGACACCATAATGAGAGCATTCAAGATAAACAGATTTGGGGCACGAATAAATCCACATGTACCCCTAACAATGCATTGTCAAAATTGGACCTCATAGGGATCATGAGATTCAAGTTAAAAAGACATTGAAAATAAACCAGAATTAGATTATTGGGGGCATTTTGAAGGCCCAAGTCAGACAGATCCATGTGGGACATCTTGAGGGCATTTCAACCAAAATAGAATATTGGGGCATTTTGAAGGCTCACAACAATATGAATATTTGGGCATTCTGGAGGCTCATCTCAACAAGAAATATTTTGAGCACACTTTTAACATCTGTATCAGCAAATATTGGGGCATTTTAAAGGTTCTTTCAGATAGATCCATGGGGCATTTTGAAGGCTCAAATTAACAGAAGCGAATGTTGTGGCATGCTGAAAACCCCTTTCAATCAGAATCAAGAATATTGAAGTATATGAATATTTATATCAGCAAATGCTGGGGCATGCTGAAAGCCCCTTTCAATCAGAATCAGGACTGTTGATGCATTTTGAACACTTGTATTAGCCAATTGGGGCATGTTGAAGGCCCATATCATCCTGTGTCGAGATCATTGACTTGAAAAAATATTTCTAATAAGACATAAAGATATGAAGAATGAAATGGTGAAACATGACAGTCGCTGACTATACATAATTGCTTCATTCATTAGGCAGTTATCAGGTCTTGTTGTTTAACAAGTATTTACTCAACAAGTATGGTTTCAAATACCCAATCTTCTTAACCATGTGTCACATGACAGTGTGTTCTTTGTTAATCTACATCATGGTTGCATGAATAAAGATGGTCTCAGGCAAACCAGTCGATCCAGGTTCATTCCTCAAAATCTCATCTTGAATTTTGTTTTTGTGTGTCGGTGATGATTGAAAATATTTCTTTGAGATTCCTGGTAGTTAGTTTCAACCATAATGTTGAGGTTACGAAGCTATTTTTCACATCAGTTGTTGTTTGCTTGATGACATTGAATAAAGAGGCTCAGATTACATTACCCTTACTCATTGTTATTGGTGTTATCATTGCCAGCCAGGGTGAACGGAGTTTTCATCTATTTTGGTTTTATCATGGGCGTTTCATCCCTAGCGACAAGAATTTCATGGACATCGTTCTATACATGGCTCCTATAGCTGATGTGTTTTCATTTCTTACAACACTCATTACAAAAGAAAACGTGATCAGTATTACATTTGCCCTTGCCCGAGATGATATCAAGATTTGTTGGTATCTCCTATTCAATTCGACACCAGCACATTTTGTGAATTTGACCAACTTTTTGGTCATACCAACATCACACTTGAATCCCCATTGAGTTTTGTTCTCAAATGGTCTGGTAACATCATACAAAAACTTGAACACATGCAAAGAGATTCAATGATTGAGAAATCTTGGCATAAGCCACAAAAAAGGATAATGTGTTCAAATGCTTACGAACATCTGAGCAGAAGCCAGAAAAGGATGAAGGTATTGTCAAGTGTTTACATCTTGACAGAAACCACAGGAAAGATGAATGTATTGTCAAATGTTTTACGAACCAGTGATTATGGTGTTGAATCAATGTTGCAATATGGTTTCCATTATTGATCCAAGATGAAGTTGTATTCTTCAACTTCAAGATTAGAAGTGAGATACAAGATGAATTCTTTCCACAGAAGGAGAACTGAAATTTTAAACAAGAAACTATAGTACCAACTAAGGTTAAACGACATGTTGTTAAGCATCTCGATATGATATGGTCCAAGTTGCCTTATTCGAGATCTGATTATATGGAAATGAAAGGAATTGGAATAAATCTTCCTTGTGATGTGTTTCAAGAGTTAAAACAGAACAGACTCTACTCTCCCAATTAATTTGCTGAGTCAGGCATATCTACATCTTACCTCTTCAAAGATGATAGATTCTCTTTTCAAAGATGAAAGCTTTATGGGATTTCTTCACAACTGAAGAAATACTCAGTTCACCAATTTGAAATCAAATAAACTTAACATTCATGCATCATATTTAGACATTTGCAAAAATAGGTGCATTTTCATTCATTTTATTCATGTGACTTTGAAAGGAATTCAAAGATTTTAGCAAAGACTCAAATCCATCATTTGATGGATCAGCTTTTCCAGAAAAAAGTTCATGAGAAGAACTCATCTGAAGAAGGAAGAAGAAATTATAAAGAAGAATTTGTTAACCTTTTGCTCAAATCCATCATTTGATGGATCAGCTTTTCCAGAAAAAGTTCATAATGAGAAGAACTCATCTGAAGAATGAAGAAGAAATTCATAATGAGAAGAATTTGTTCAACCTTTTGCTCAAATCCATCATTTGATGGATCAGCTTTTCCAGAAAAAGTTCATAATGAGAAGAACTCATCTAAAGAAGGAAGAAGAAATTCATAATGAGAAGAATTTGTTCAATCTTTTGCTCAAATCCATCATTTGATGAATCAGCTTTTCCAGAAAAAGTTCATAATGAGAAGAACTCATCTGAAGAAGGAAGAAGAAATTCATAATGAGAAGAATTTGTTCAATCTTTTGCTCAAATTCATCACCCGGTGGATCAGCAGTGCCAGTTAGAGAAGAACTCATCTGAAGAAGAAAGAAGAAGTTCATAATGAGAAGAACTTGTTCAACTTTTTGTTGAATCATCATTTGATGGATCAGCATCCCCAGGAAAGAGTTCATAATGAGAAGAACTCATATGAAGAAGGAAGAGAAGTTCATAATGAGAAGAACTTGTTCAACTTTTCACTTGAATTCATCATTCGATGGATCAGCATTGCCAGGGCGAGTTCATAATGAGAAGAACTTGTTCAACTTTTTGCTCGAATTCATCACTCGATAGATCAACTTTTCCAGAAAGTTCATAATGAGAAGAACTTATCTGAAAAGGAAGAAGAAGTCATAATGAGAAGAGTTGTTCAACCTTTTGCATGACTCTATCACAGAAGGAGATAGATCAGCATCAACTTTTCAGAGAAAGTTCATAATGAGAAGAACTTATCTGAAGAGGAAAAGAAGTTCATAATGAGAGTTATTAACCTTTTGTTTAACTCTATCACAGAAGGAGATAGATCATCAACCTTTCCAGAGAAGTTCATGAAGAACTTATCGAAGAGGAAGAAGAAGTTCATAATGAGAAGCATTTGTTCAACCTTGCCTTAATTCATCATATGAAGTTGAATCAACGACACCTCTTTTGAAGATCAGCATTTCTAGAAGGAGTTCATAATGAGAAGAACTCATATAGAGGAAGAACTTATTCAACCTTTTGCTAGATTACATCATAGAAGGAGATAAATCATCATCCCCAGTAGAAAAGTTCATAATGAGAAGAACTAATCTCAAAGAAGAATTGTTAACATTGTCATAATCAAATGAAGTCAAATGAAAAAAAATTGTCTTTTCGTCTTTGCCCTATTCTTGTTAACACAAGAATGAGCAAAGGGGCAGCTGAAGACACTAGTTTTTTTTACATTTGGTTTTTTTTATTATATTTTTTTATTATACTATTATTATTATTATTATTATATTATTATATATTATTATTATTATTTATTATATTATTATTATTATTTTTACAGATACAAATTCTGGTGGCCCAACAAAAATCAACCCAAAGCCCAAATACAACAATCAGGCCCACAGAGTCGGCCTAAAAAACCCTAAAACCCGTTAGGGTTTATCATCTTCATCCCAACCACCGCAGATCCTCAGCCGTTGGATCTAATATGATCCAACGGCCCTGATGCAGTCCAGCAAAAAACCCTAGGGTTATGATACCCTAGGGACCACGCGGCGCCTCTGCCTCCAACCGCCCACGTCGACGTCTCAGTCAGCTGCCGCCTCCACGAAGCCACCTTCAACTGAAGCCTCCAGAAGCACCTCGTTTCTGCCCCACGTTGAAACCCTATGGTGAGTCACCACCATAGTCCGGTGACTCACCTAGGGTCACCATTTAGACCGGTCCGAAGAGGACATCGATGATGGCTATAAAAGCAATCAAACATCTGCAAAGAAAACCATCGACAGCAAACGGAACAAAGAGAAGACAGCAAGCCAAACGAAACCAACAAACAGCCATTTTGAGAAGAAAATAACCGAGATAGTGAAAAGACTTACCAAAGCGGCGTCAAAACCAAACGTCGTCAACTGCCGTTTAATCAAGGTAAAAAACCCTCGGTTTTTTAGATCTAGGGTTATCAGAAGGTATAGGAGAAACGGGGTTTGAATCTAGGATAAGGGAAAATCGGGCTTCGATTTGGGGTAGATTTTGTAATTTCCGGCCACCGTGAACGGTGGCCGGCGGCGGCAATAAGCCGGACATGGCTGTCGGCAGGAAATCGAAATCCATCCGGTGAAGAGAGAAGCGAGAGAGAAACGCTTCTCTCATTTTTTAGAGAGATAGAGGGAAAGAAGAGAATGAAGATGCTGGCCCTACGGGCCAGCCATTTGGTTTTTTATATACCCCCCATATGCGCCGTTAGGGGAGGGGTACTTGTGTAATTTCCATTAAGGTCAAACCCTTTCCGCAGCCATCCGAGTTTTGTAATTATTCATTTTAGTCACTGAAACTAACTCTGAACGTTGTAATTCAGTCTTCGAATTTATTTTATATGTTTTAGTCCTTACCAGAATTTTATATATATATTAGAGCAAATACCCATTTTAGTCCCTCATAGTTTAATTAATATTTATTTTAATCCCGTATATTATTAAGGCTAAATTACACTGTAGGCCTCAGGATTTTATGATATTTTGAAGTAGAATACTAAGTTTAAATATTCTACATTTTAACACTATATTTTTATTATTTTATTTTAATCATTATTTATTTACAATATTATTACTTTTATTTTTCAATTATGCTTTAATTATTTTTATTATATCTTAGTCATATAAATATATAATAAATGATATTTATTTATTATTTGTTTGTTTTCTATAAAATAAAATCCTATTATGAACTAGATATGTTTAATTTTTAGTTATTTTTATTTTTAAAAATATGAAGGAAAGAGCTGTCTTAAAACAACTAGAAGCCCTTTTCAATATTTTTAAATAAATAAATATCTTACTATATTAAAATAAATTATCTTAAGAAAATGTTTAGTCATTTATTATTAATATCGAAGAAAAGCTGTCTTAAGGCACCTAGAAGTTTTTTTTTGATATTTAAATAAATAAATTTTTATAAATATATTTAAATTATATATTTTCTTAAAAATTATAGTAATACAATTTAAAAAACATAATTATAATTTATATTTGAATTTTTAAAAATTCTTATTAGAGACAATTTATAATTAAAAAGTACCAATTTTGGGCGTTGTAGGGGTGTTATCCTTCCTAAACGTAACCGACCACGAATCCCTTTATTATAAAAAAGAACAATTTTTGGTTAAAACGCAGATCAATTTATTTTATGATGTCTTCTTAAAAACTCTTTTAAAAGATATTTTTAGGTATCGATCTACCTGACCCAAAAGGCCGATGGCGACTCCCAAATTACTTATTGCACATTATTTTTCCCACCAAGCATAAAAAAATCGTGCCGGACAAAAACCGGTTACGACAGCATCCAAACAAATAATAATTATATCTCGATTCTAACCTAAATCTACTGATTTCGTCTCTAATTTTATATTGCACTAAAACATTTGCCGACTTAATTTTAGAGCAAGTCATACTTCAATTTCCTTATTACTTTTTCAGGTCCTTTCCACAAGAAACAAAAAAATAAATTGTGGAAACGTTGTAGCGGGGGAGAGCTCTTGAGATGGGCATTATCCACACACACAAAAAGGTCAAAAGGCTATTTGTCATTTGCATTGTGCCCCCACATTTCTTTGTCCCATTGAAAAGTGGACATGGAAGATGGCACCCACTTGCTCCTAACTCATAACAAATATTCTCCCACCATTTATTTATTTATTTAGAGCCCGAGAATGTATTGTTGCCTATCATCTTGATGTGCATACTATAACCACCATCTCATTTAATTGCCAGGGCCTTCAACATTTAATATATGGTATAAATATCACAAATAGTCTCTAAATTTATTAAAATGATCATTTTGACTCCTACTTTTTAGAGTATTTTGACCCCTAACATTTTATTTGAGATAGAAAATGTCTCTTTATGATGAAAATTATTAGTTAACAAACGATTAACGTTTTTTTTGAAAAGGACTTTTGACCCTAAAATGAAACTTTGTAGGGCCAAAATGGTTCAGAATAAAAAAATAAGGGTTAAAGTGAATTTTAGTCAAATATTATGAACTTTTAAACCTAAAAAGAGACGTCGGGGGATCAAAGTGATCTAAAAAACAGGGTCAAAATGATTTTTGATAAGTGGGACTAATTTTTGACATTATACCAAATTTTATTATCTTATTGTGAAAATTTATTTTATTAAATAAATGATTCGATAAATCTTGACATAATTATTTTTTAAAATATTTAGAAAAAAATTTATTATATGTAAAATTATATAATTTTTTTATTTTTAAATTATAGATTAAATTGATATAGTTTATCAATTAATTATATAACACAACTTTCTAATGATTACTTTGATTGTAATTATTTTTTATAAATCCTACTCTTATTTATAAGAGAGAGAAAATGAGATTATAAGGGAATGAAGAGGAATATGAGGAAATAAAAATGATAGTTTATCCAACCAATAAAATGTATTTGAATGATAAAAGAACACTTATATTTGAATGATAAAAATATCTTATATTACGTTCCATGTTCAAATCTCAACATTATCTCAAATATAATTATTTTATTTATTTAAAAATTAAATGAATAACCGACACTACTATAACATTATGTGCTGCCATTTATTTTTAGGATTACTATACGAATGATCACTTATTTTTGTACTTATTCACTTTTGATCACTAATTTCAAAAAAAAAAAAGATATGATCACTTTTTTTTTAGTTAATTAAGATGTGGTTTACCCTAGTTAACTGACATATATATTTTAACTTGTTGAAAGAAAACAAAGGAAAGAAAAATTGGGACAAAAAAAATTCAAACCCTAGTCACTAGTGTAAAATACTTAAACTCATAATATATATATATTAACTTGAAAGTATAAAAAAAATTATATTAATTATTAAATATATTTATTATTAACTTAATCTAAAATATTCCATTTTTATTTTATTTAAAAATATTTCTATGTTAAATTTTATTTAAAAGTATGACTAAATTGAGAAAATATGTAATAACATGAATCAATGTGTGATTATACCAACTATCACCTCCCATATTCTATTAATTGTTACATTAGTTAACCGTGATGACCACATCTTAATTAAATAAAAACAAAAGTGATCATATATTAATTAAATAAAAATGAAAGTGGTCATATTTTATGTTTTTTGTAATATGACAAAAAAGGAGTAAATACAAACATAATGATTATCTGTGTAGTTAACTTTTTTAATATATGAAAGTTGAAACACAAGAACTCAACGCATATAGTGGCATAATGATATAAGTTATATATGTTACGACACCTAAACATTGAGAAATTGAATTAGACCGATCAAGATGATAATTTTCCATATAATAGTTTTTTTTTAAGAAAGTTCTTTTGGACATGTTAGCTGGATCACACAAACAAGGTACTCTTAATCATTGAATTTTGAAGAGAAAATCAAATCAGGACAACAAATAATTAACCTTTTTGTGTATAATATTAATATTGCTTTACGCATGTCATAAATGGATAGATTTCATCCTTAAATTTTAAAATAAAATGTTAGAAATTTATTTTTAAAAATAAAATATAAATAATTATTAAATAAAAAATGTTCCTTCTCTATTCTTACTTTTATCTTAATTTAATTATTTTAATGGATGACCGTACATTAATTCTGTTAAAAATTAAAAGTAACTATAAAACTATTAAGCATTTTTAAATAATAATAAATATTGGTTAACTACACAAATAATCATTATGTTTGTGTTTTGTCCACTTTTAGTCACTAATTTCAAAAATCATAAGATATTGTCACTTTCATTTTTATTTAATTAGATGTGGTCATCCCGAGTTAATTACGGTTTAATAAATATTATGGTTAACTACACAAATAATCATTTATGTTTGTGTTTTGTCCACTTTTAGTCACTAATTTCAAAAATCATAAGATATTGTCACTTTCATTTTATTTAATTAAGATGTGGTCATCCCGAGTTAATTACGGTTAATAACAATTAAATATTAATATAAAATAATTTGTTCACTGTATTTACATAAATAACATCAGTTAAATAATTAATGATGTTTTTACTTCTACATGATAGCATCAGCCACCTAGTTGTATTGGTTTAATGTTTCATGACAGTTGCACATGCAGGAATATATATTCACACGCCCTGAAAAAGACTGCTGAAAAATATCCCCTTTTATTTAATTTTTTTATTAATTTCGGATTAATATAAGATAATATATTTTAAAAATTAATTATTTAATAATGAATGTTCATATATTTTTATATGTAATGTTCGAATTCAAAACCTCAAAAAATAACGATAATTCCTAAATATTGATATCGCGTGTTTCATAATTTTTGAATTCTAATTACATACATTTTTTTCCTGAAATTATACCACAATCATTTAACAACTCTCTCCCGATTTTCCTAATGCGAAGCTACTTATTGGCATGCATGTATACACATATATATGTGTGCAGGGTTTTAACAGCTAGGGAAATAGAAGAAATATAATGTAACATCCTAATTTGATTCGAAGGTCACTGAACTAGAGTACTACACGACCATCGAAGTGGTTAACTCAATTTAAAAAAAAAAAAAGAAAAACACACATGGAAATCATCATTTTAAATACTATAAATTGAAATCGTAAAATTATAACATAAGTGCTCAAGTTTACAAAGGGGAGCTCTCAAAATATGTTCCAAAATAATACAATTCAAATATTTCAAAATAGAGTTACAACTCAAATACACGAAGGTCTATAAATAGTACTGTTGAGTTAATCGATCGATAAATTGGCCAAGAGGGGGGTGAATTGGCAATAAAAATTTTGGTAGAAGCTTTTGCAGAAAATTGAAAGATTTGCACAGCGATTTAGAGTGGTTCGACTTTCTCAACCAAAGTCTACGTCCACTACCTTAGCTATCCACACTAAGGATTTTCCAACAAATTCTAATTTGTTCTTTCTTTTAAGGAAAAAGAGTAACCTTACAACTCCCTCAAGAATTATACCCTAAATTCTCGAGCACACTTTTTCAAAGAGATACACAAATTTGTAAACTTACAAAGAAAACCTCACAAGGTAGATTGTTTGTACAATTCTAGAACAAGAAAGAACACTCAAGGATAATACAATAGAGCACAAATGGTGTTCTTGAAAGCACAATGAATATTGAATGAAAATAGACTTGAAGTGCTCAAACAATGAGTTTGATGCTTTCTCTTGATTATCTCTCAATTCTTGATAATTGTGTGTGTTATTGTTGATCAAGGCTTCTAAGCTTGTTTAAATACACATTCAATTGATTTTGAACGTTGGGATGATTAGTGGAGTCAATGGAGCCGTTTTAGTGTGAAATCAATTAATAAACAGCTTGGAGCGTGGGTGGAATCGATACCCCCTCATAGGGAATCAATTCCCTAAGTGTAAAATTCAAATATTTCGACCGTTAATAAGGGGGAATCGGTACCCTTGGGGGGGAATCGGTTCCCTCCGAACATTCTGTTTTTCTCAGAGCCAAACCATTCAGGGGAATCAGTACCCCCTTGGGGGAATCGGTTCCCCTGGACAATCTGGAATTTGAAATGGTTCGAAATACTTTGTAAATTTGTTTTGAAATTATTTTAAGATTAAAACTTAATTTTACACTTGAGTAAGGATTAAAAATGACATTTGAAAGATTTAGAGTATATTTTGATTTCGGATAATTATATCAAATATACTTAGAAAATCTTTTGGAAAATCTTAAAATTCATTTAACTTAATTTGTTATATCGAATATCAAATGTTTTTCAAACAATCTCCCCTTTTTGATATAACAAAACATTTTATTAATTTTAAGATTTTGAAATCAAGTTTGAAATTAGTTTGAAATTACTCCCCTTACTCTAACACTTCTCCCCTTTAAAACCTTTAACATTTCCCCCTTTTTGTTAAATCAAAAGACCTTTAAAATTTAAACAAGTTTTTGAAAAACATTTAGCCAATTGATTATAAAAAATATAGCGTAAGCTGCTAAGATCACATCATGAGAAACGTTAGCCATTAGTTCCATAATTCAATATTCATAAATAATGTGAAATGACAAAAAAATGGTCATAATGCAACTAATATGTAAATGATGCAAAAATAAACATTAAGCTCAAAATGAAAGTTAAAACCAAACCAATATATAAGCATGTAAGTTCAAATATCCAATTATCCAACAAATTCAAACATCCAAAATAAAATAATCCATGAACATCAAAATGTTTTACAATTCAAAGTTCTGAGTTCGGATGATAAATCCATTGACCTGTTTCCTTATCCTTTTTCCATCTTGCTTTCTTCAAGAATTAAGATTGATTTGGTTTTGAAGAGGGATAGGAATGCCAGAAGAGACCCTAAGACCGAGTTTGATAAACAAATTACTAAGGAGACAACCATAAACCAAGGTTTCTATATTCTTGGAAGGAATAATGTTTATAGAAACTCACTAAAGATGATCTGTGGCAGATTAATCTTCTTTTTATGTTGGATACAATATCCACCATATATCTATGTTCCTAAGGGATGAGTACCTACCTCCGGATGGTCTAAACCCAAGAGATCATATAATGAATGAACCTATCACGATAAGTTCTTAGGGTACTCTCACTATCCTTAGACTTATAGGGTGAATACATAGTCTCTTTTCATTAAAACTGAGTTATCTAGTCCAAATGGGTAGCGATGTGCCGGAGTCAATAAAAATGAATTGTCCTAAAAGATAGGATTGAATTCCTATAATTTCAGACCGGCGCTCGTTTTGGACACATCACATTGGAATAGAAAAATGCAGACTAATTGATGATAAACCAAAGGTTTGAGTTTAAAGAGTTTATTAAACTTCTATGATTAAGAGTAGGAAGATATTGAAAGTCCATATCTTCTATAGCTTGGATCGAAGGGATACATTCTTCCCGGATTTTGTATGACTCAAAACAGTATGGTACCTATGATATAGATCTTGTCTACGACCATGTACGTGAAACAAGAGTTCATAATGGTCATATTTGGGTTATTTGGATTGGGTGGAGGAATAAGAGGTCGGTTTTGACTTGAGTGACTAGACAATGTCCTAGGTCGTTTGTAACATCCCCAAAAGCCGGATCAATGACTAAAACGTAAATTTTGGAAACTGTGTGCTCAATTTTGAAATAAGTTAAAGTGTTGGGATTTAAGTAAAGAATTTGATGATGGATTGAATAGCATAGATGGATAATTAAAGGGGCAATTTGGTCTTTTCAGCTTAAAGGATATTTGTATTTCCTTTAAATACAGGTGATATACGTGGGTTTTGGGAGAGTTCTGGAAGCCTTCTTCTTGCTCTCTTCTTCTTCTTCTCGTAGCTCCAGCTTAAAGGTAAGTTTGATTTTTAAGTGTTAATTTCTGGAATTTATAAGTTGGTTTTGAATCTTTGGGGGTTATATAAGCTTAAGGAAAGCTTATATAAACTTAAAACATCAAGAAGGGAGAATTAGAAAGGAATTTCTATTAAAAGATTAGAAATGAAATTTGGATAGAAAGGTTTTTGAAATTCTAAGATGAATTTGACTTGTCATCAATCTAATAAGAAGTATGAAGTGTTAGAATTGGAATTAGAACACATTGAAAATTTGGTATGATTTTTGAATCTCATATGGAAGATAGGATTTTGAGGTTTAAGATGAAATAAATGAATATAGATTGGTTTAAGTATGTGTACTAGAGTTAAGAATGAAAAGGGGATGATATATGAAGTGTTTAAGTGGAAATGAAGTAATTTTCGGTTGAAAATATGATTTCTGGGCAAGGGGAATCGGTACCCATTCAAGGGGAACCGATACCCCTTCAAACGACAAAATTTCCAGAATGTCATGAGGGAATCGATACCCCCTTAGTAGGGAACCGATTCCCCCTAAAGGGAAATGTGCATATTGGTTTAATAAGTTCGTTTAAGTTGCTAGTATCCAATTACAAGGTGTAGGTATCTAATGATTGTCTTAAAATGTATCATTATGTAGATTCAGCCTAACCAAGTTCCGGAATCATTGACAAGTAAGATCGATCAAGGGGAAAGATAAGAGATTGGAATTGACTAGTGAGGCCAGGTGAGTGCATATTCAATAGTATATAATGTGCGATGGAAATAAGACTTACGATGAGTCTATTTCCTGAAGTGTTACACATGAATTCATGATTAAATGCATGAATTGAATATGCATGTATGTATGCTTGATTATATGAATTGATCTGTTCTTTTATGTGCTCTAAGTGATATGAATTATATGTATTTCTATTATAATGTTACATGATATGTTATATTTAAATGGATTATGTGATGGTATAAGAAATGATATGAAATATATGTGTGAAAACAAGTATATGTGTTATGAGATAAGATCTATGTGATTACATGCAACATATGATTATATATGTTTACACATACATGTGGTATGTGACAGAAAAGAAGGAACATGTGATTATGAGATCAATGATTACACGTACATGTGATACGTGACTGAAAAGAAAGATATGTGTTTATAAGAGAAAGCATATGAATAGTAATGTGAACTGTTATAAATGATAATGCCCATGTTATGTGATATGAGAGCTAGGGGTATAGTTGGCATGCCAAGGGTCGAGGGTTACCTATGTTCTTCGGGACATATGGACTGTTTACCTAGTTCTTCGGGACATATGGACTGTTTACCTATGTCCTTCGGGACATATGGACTGATTACCTAGGTTCTTCGAATCTATGGACTGGTCCTTCGGGACATTGATCGAGCTGTGGTGACAGCATATGTGTGCACAACCTCAATGTACTCATACCTTAAGTTCTCACTAGTGTACATGGGCTAATAAAGTGATTAAACAAGCATACTGAATGTGATATGTATACGATGGGTTTATAAGTGGTTTGAAATGTGTTACGTGAACCATATAATGTTGTGTGTGTACAGTGCTTGATTGAAAGGTTAACAATAAAAGTGTGATTACATGATAAACTGTTAATGATGAATTATGTGTGTATGTGTATTTACTGTAATTAATCTGATATGATTTTATATAATACGAAGAATGCATGAATTGGTATAACATGATAGAACAGAACATGCATGTATTGATATATGTTATGAAGTGTATTATAAGTCGTTATGCCTCACTAAGTCTTCGACTTAGCGTGTGATTGTTTCACACGTAGGTTTCGAGAAGAGTAAGTAATGCGGAGCAAGACAGGTCAGTTTTCCTTACCAAATGTCAGATCAGAAATATATGTACTGTATATAGAGAGTTTGGCATGTAGTCTAAAGACATAATTGTATGAACTCTGATATATATTTTGTAAACGTTTTGAATAAGTTAAATGTTATCAAAGTTTTTAAATTACTCACTATTTTATACGAATAAATGTTTGAAAAGTCAATGTGACACTTCGGACTCGTATCCGGATCGGATACGGGTTGGGGGTGTTACATTTAATGGTATCAGAGCTACGGTTTAGCCGATTCTCGGCATAAACTAAAGTCCAAAGTGTCATAAAATGTGTACATGCCAACACAGAGTGAAAATTTCTGATCTGATAGGGTAAGGAGTATGTTGTCTTGCCAATAGAACAAGATTTGTATAATATAGTAGAAATTGATTATAGAAATTGTCGAAGTGAATTGATAGCTGACAAAATCTGATGGTGATAGCAATTCACTTGCTCTCTGGCCAGGCAGGATGAAGAGCGGACACCTCAGGAAATGCCTAGTAAGATCAAAAGTTGATTTCAGAAAGCTGAAATCATATCTGAATAATGATAGAAAGTTTTCATCGTTTGGAATCGGAAACACGATATAGAGTAGTTTTGTTATTATGTGGATAAGATAGAATATGGTGAACAGGTGTCACAATAAGAATGTTAAAAAGATCTAATGACGTGATGAGTACGTATAGAAGAACTCAAGGATAAGTGCATCAGTGACAAGTGTATAAGATGTATAAAGTCAGAGCTTATGAGTTTGAAACGAAGTGATAGTATTGCGCATGAACAAGATTATGTTTATGATAAGGGTTTGCAGTTAAGATGGAAAGAGTTAGCATTGGCTAACTAGAGTATGTGATGATAAAAATGTACTGGAATTATAAGATTTTAAGATATTGTCAGGAT
Organism: Hibiscus syriacus; assembly: GCF_006381635.1. Lineage (NCBI taxonomy): Eukaryota > Viridiplantae > Streptophyta > Magnoliopsida > Malvales > Malvaceae > Hibiscus > Hibiscus syriacus. Next base: position 2,876,521 of record NW_024062608.1, read on the forward strand.
ATGATAACCAAATCCGCAATGGATCTGGATACAGTTGCATATTTGGATCATAGTAATGTGGTATAGTAAAGGAAAAAGAAGTAAGAATTTGTATATTTAAATAAAGCTGAGGATTGATAAGAAGAGTTTGAGAATATGTATATCGATGATCAGATTATAAGACACAGGAAGTCAGAATGTTGAGTTTGAGCAAAAGAAATTTCAGGATATAGGAGAATAGAGGTGAAATTGATAAGTTGAGTAAGTGAATTTTTAAGATAATTTCGATTTGAAAGGAGTATGTTTGGTTGATTAGGGTTTGTACCCTAGATTGATATATTATTGACTAGCTGTCAGAGTAAAAGTGATAGAGTTATAAGATTGAAGGAAAAGAAAGTTGAGTTAATTGATTATGATGTGAATTTGAATATGGTTGTATATTCTGAGCAGATAGCTATGATGTAGAAACAGAGATAAGTATTTGCATGAACCTTCAGGAAGGAAAATACAAGTATAAGAATGATAAAGAATGAAGTTATATAGAAATGGGTTATCAGAATATGAGGATGCAATGAAGATTGGTACATAAAGATGAGTATAAGTAATAAGATAAGAGTATGTGAACATGAAAGGAAATATATGATTTATGTATAAGGAATAAGAATAAAGAAATGAAAGGGATTGATTTAAAGGATCAGATACGATAATATGGAAGTACAGAGGACAATTTTGATATAGAAATAAGACAAGTGTGCAAGGTGATGTGAAAATATTGTTTGACTCCTTAAAGTATATGTTTAATCACATTGAAGAAGATTAAAGTTGTGTTTTGGTCAAATGATGACGAAATACAAGTTTGGTATGGTTATAAGGTAATTAAAGATTGATAAAGAATTTGATTGATTAAGGATTTTGAGTGATAAGAACTGATGCTATTGGTTATATATAACATGATAAGGATGTATAAGGAAAAGATAGTTGGAAACTTAAGGATTGAAAGTAAGTTTCTTATGATGACAAGAAGAATAAGTCAGGAAGCAACATAAGAACATTAGAAGATATGTTCTTACTAAGATGTTCAGTGAAAATTCGAGGGCGAATTTTCTTATAAGGAGGGGATTTGTAACATCCCCAAAAGTCGGATCAGTGACTAAAATGTAAATTTGGAAACTGTGTGCTCAATTTTGAAATAAGTTAAAGTGTTGGGATTTAAGTAAAGAATTTTGATGATGGATTGAATAGCATAGATGGATAATTAAAGGGGCAATTTGGTCTTTTCAGCTTAAAGGATATTTTTGTATTTCCTTTAAATACAGGTGATATACGTGGGTTTTGGGGAGTTCTGGAAGCCTTCTTCTTGCTCTCTTCTTCTTCTTCTCGTAGCTCCAGCTTAAAGGTAAGTTTGATTTTTAACTGTTATTTCTGGAATTTATAAGTTGGTTTTGAATCTTTGGGGGTTATATAAGCTTAAGGAAAGCTTATATAAACTTAAAACATCAAGAAGGGGGAATTAGAAAGGAATTTCTATTAAAAGATTAGAAAGAAATTTGGATAAGAAAGGTTTTTGAAATTCTAAGGATGAATTTGACTTGTCATCATCTAATTAAGAAGTATGAAGTGTTAGAATTGGAATTAGAACACATTGAAATTGGTATGATTTTTGAATCTCATATGGAAGATAGGATTTTGAGGTTTAAGATGAAATAAATGAATATAGATTGTTTAAGTATGTGTACTAGATTTAAGAATGAAAAGGGGATGATATGAAGTGTTTAAGTGGAAAGTAATTTTCGGTTGAAAATATGATTTCTGGCAAGGGGAATCGGTACCCATTCAAGGGGAACCGATACCCCTTCAAATGACAAAATTTCCAGAATATCATGAGGGAATCGATACCCCCTTAGTAGGGAACCGATTCCCCCTAAAGGGAATGTGCATATTGGTTTAATAAGTTCGTTTAAGTTGCTAGTATCCAATTACAAGGTGTAGGTATCTAATGATTGTCTTAAAATGTATCATTATGTAGATTCAGAGCCTAACCAAGTTCCGGAATCATTGACAAGTAGATCGATCAAGGGGAAAGATAAGAGATTGGAATTGACTAGTGAGGCCAGTGAGTGCATATTCAATAGTATATAATGTGCGATGGAAATAAGACTTGCGATGAGTCTATTTCCTGAAGTGTTACATGAATTCATGATTAAAGCATGAATTGAATATGCATGTATGTATGCTTGATTATATGAATTGATCTGTTTTTATGTGCTCTAAGTGATATGAATTATATGTATTTCTATTATAATGTTACATGATATGTTATGTATGTTAAATGGATTATGTGATGGTATAGAAATGATATGAATATATGTGTGAAAACAAGTATATGTGTTATGAGATAAGATCTATGATTACATGCAACATATGATATTAGATATATGTTTACACATACATGTGGTATGTGACAGAAAAGAAGGAACATGTGATTGTGAGATCAATGATTACACGTACATGTGATACGTGACTGAAAAGAAAAGATATGTGTTTATAAGAGAAAAGCATATGAATAAGTAATGTGAACTGTTATAAATAATGCCCATGTTATGTGATATGAGAGCTAGGGGTATAGTTGGCATGCCAAGGTCGAGGGTTACCTATGTTCTTCGGGACATATGGACTGTTTACCTATGTTCTTCGGGACATATGGACTGTTTACCTATGCCCTTCGGGACATATGGACTGATTACCTAGGTTTTCGGAATCTATGGACTGGTCCTTCGGGACATTGATCGAGCTGTGTGACAGCATATGTGTGCACACCTCAATGTACTCACATACCTTAAGTTCTCACTAGTGTACATGGGCTAATAAAGTGATTAAACAAGCATACTGAATGTGATATGTATACGATGGGTTTATAAGTGGTTTGAAATGTGTTACGTGAACCTATAATGTTGTGTGTACAGTGCTTGATTGAAAAGGTTAACAATAAAAGTATGTGATTACATGATAAACTGTTAATGATGAATTATGTGTATGTGTATTTATGTAATTAATCTGATATGATTTTATATAATACGAAGAATGCATGGAATTGGTATACATGATAGAACAACATGCATGTATTGATATATGTTATGAAGTGTATTATAAGTCGTTATGCCTCACTAAGTCTCGACTAGCGTGTGATTGTTTCACACGTAGGTTTCGAGAAGAGTAAAGAGTAATGCGGAGCAAGACAGGTCAGTTTTCCTTACCAAATGTCAGATCAGAAATATATGTACGTATATAGAGTGTAGTTTGGCATGTAGTCTAAGACATAAATTGTATGAACTCTGATATATATTTTGTAAACGTTTGAATAAGTTAAATGTTATCAAAGTTTTTAAATTACTCACTATTTTACGAATAAATGTTTGAAAAGTCAATGTGACACTTCGGACTCGTATCCGGATAGGATACGGGTTGGGGGTGTTACATCGTTTAGGATTTGACATGGTTTAAGAATCGAATAGAATTAACCTGCAAATTTAAACACATGTATGCAATATAATCAAACCCAAACCCAAATGAGTCCTTAATATTTCAAGGTTCTTTAAACCGAATCCTAAAGGGCAATGTTTTGAAAAACTATTTGGAAAATAATGTTTGAAAATCATAATACGTATAGTTTTTATGAAAACAACATAATTGAATCAAAAACATTAATTAAAACAACAATTCTCGATTTTTTTATTTCGAAATTAAGAGATAATTTTGAAAAATTGAGTGTTTTTGACGAAATCAATGAAATAGAGGATTTTGTAATATTACCTTGAAAATTTGGATTTTATGAGAATATGATGTTGTTTGCAAGGATTAGAAGTTGAAGAAATATCTAATTCCACTTGTATTTGATGATTTTGGCAAAAATGGAGATTTAGAGAGAAAGAGAGGATGATGACGTTTAAGAAGAAGAGAAGGTTTTAAGAGAAAGGTTTTTCTGGGCGTTTAATAACCAGAACTCGTGGGGGTATCAATCCCCAAAGGAGGGATCGATTCCCATTCAAGGGGAATCGTTTCCCTTTAAGGGGGAATCGGTTTCCCTTTAAGGGGGTATCGATTCCCTCTGCACTAAAGCTGCTAAAATTTGATTTTAAACACTCAAAATGCTAAATTAATTTTCTCTAGTGGTATTAGCAACTCATATTACCAAAAATTAACTATGTTCAATCAATCAAATTTATCATTAAAATTTATTGAACATATAATCAATTTTTCACAAAGAATCATAAACTCCCCCTAATTAATAGCAAAAATGCAATCAAAATTTATTATAAGCATTTTTCATTTATTCTTAAAAGTGCTAAAATTATTTTAAACACTAAGTGAAGATAGGTCAGTTAAACCTAATTCTCCTAAATGTCCAAATCTTTCCTTGTCTAAAGGCTTTGTAAAGATATCCGCTAATAGGTGCAAAGTATCAACAAATTCTAGAACTACATCTTCCTTAGCGACATGGTCTCTAATAAAGTGAAGTCTTATTTCAATGTGCTTAGTTCTAGAGTGTTGGATGAGATTTTTAGTGAACAATAGCACTAGTATTGTCACACTTGATAGAATGATACCTACTTCAATTTCATAATCAAAAGTTGTTGTTTCATCCATAAAACTTGTGTACAACAACACCAGCTGAAATGTATTCTGCTTCAGTGGTAGATAATGAAACACAATTTTGTTTCTTTGAAAACCAAGAAATCAACATATTTCCAAGGAATTGGCAAGTACCGGAGGTGTTTTTCCTATCTAATTTTGCATCCTCCATAATCCGCATCAGAGAAGGCATGCAAGCTAAAGCTAGAGTCTCTAGGATACCAAAGTCATAATCTAGGAGTGTTCTTAAGGTATCTAAAGATTCTCTTAACAGCTAGTAATGTGATTCCTTAGGCATGATTGAAATCTAGCATATAAGCAAACACTAAACATAATGTCCGGTCTACTTGCATTAGATAGAGCAAAGAGCCAATCATTGACCTATATAATTTAACATCCACACATTTACCTCCTTCATCTATGTCAAGCTTTATTGATGAGCTTATTGGAGTGTCATGAGGTTCCCATTTTCCAGTCCAAACTTCTTGAGCATATCTTTGACTATTTAGCTTGATTGATGAAGATGCCATATTTTCTTTTGCTTGATTTGGAGTCCTAAGAAAAATGAGAGCTCCCCCATCATGCTTATCTTGAATTCACTTTGCATTAGCTTAGAAATTCTTGGCAAAGAACATCATTAGTAGAACCAAATATTATATCATCAACATAAATTTGAACTACTAATAAATCTTACCTTTATGCTTTAAAAACAATGTAGTGTTAACCTTCCCTTTTGAAAAACTTTTTTTTAATTAAAAAGTTTGACAATCTTTCATACCAAGCTCTAGAAGCTTGTTTTAAACCATAAAGCGCTTGTCAATTTAAGACATGATTTGGAAATTTTAAATCTTCAAAACCTGGAGGTTGTTCCACATACACTTCTTCTTTTATAAAATCATTTAAGAATGCACTTTTAACCATCCATTGATATAATTTAAATTCATGAAAACAAGAAAATGCTAATAACATTCTAATTGCTTCCATCCTAGCTACGAGAGCGTATGTTTCATCATAGTCTATGCCCTTTTTTGAGTATACCCTTGAGCAACAAGTCTATCCTTGTTTCTCACTATATTACCACTTTCATCAAGCTTATTCCTAAATACCCATCTAGTACCTACAGTAGATTTATTACTAGGCCTTTCAACTAATGTCCAAACTTTACTCCTCTCAATTAATTTAACTCTTCTTGCATAGCCATAATCTAATGTTCATCATTTAATGTTTCTTTAATATTCTTAGGCTCTATACATGAGATAAATGCAACATAATTACAAAAATTTCTAAGAGAGGATCAAGTTATTACCCCTTTGGATGGATCACCTATTATTTCACCATCCTTGCATAGTTGTATTCCCTTGGGTAAGAGACTTCCCTTTCTTTAATGGTTGGATTCTCGAGAGGATCTTGAGTTTCCTCATCTTTCATTTCTTCCTTTAATGATGGTTCTCCAACGTCATTTATATTATAATGCCTACATAATCATTCACACAAGAATCCTTCCTCGGAAGGGGATTATCATCGAAACAACATGTATTACTCTTCTACAACGAAAGTTCTTTTATTAAATACTCGCTAAGCTTTAGAATTCAAGGAATAACCCAGAAAAATTCCTTCATCACTTTTAGCATCAAATTTACCAAGATTGTCTTTACTGTTGTTTAAAACAAACATTTATATCCCAAAGGATGAAAATAGCTAATATTAGGCTTTTTATTTTAAAAAGGTCATATGAGTTTCTTCAAAATAGCCTAATCATTACTCGATTAATAACATAACAAGCGGTATTTGTGGCTTCCGCCCAAAAATATTTTGGCAAATTGTTTTCACAAAGCATGGTTCTAGCCATTTCTTCTAAAGTTCGATTTTCCTCTCAACACTCCATTTGTTGAGGGGTTCTAGGTGTCTGAAAAATTATGGCTAATACCGTTAGAATTACAAAATTCAGTAAATCCAAGATTTTTCAAATTCAGTTCCATGATCACTCCTACACTAGTTATAGAGTAACCATTTTCGTTTTGGATTACTTTTAAAAATGTGATGAATTTTTCTAATGCTTAATCTTTAGCACTTAAGCATAAAACCCAGTATATCTAGAATAGTCATCTACCAAGACAAATGTATTGTTTTCCACCCAAGCTAGTAGTCCTAGATGGCCCAAAAGATATATATCGATCAATTGTAATACTCTACTAGTTGATACATCATTAATGGACTTAAAGGAAGCTTTTATATGTTTTCGTTTAGCACAAGCATCACAGATTTTATCCTTATCAAATTTTAGCTTTATCACCCTCTAACTAAATCTCCTTGAATCAATCGTTGCAAAACAATCATACGAGCATGTCCTAGTCTCCTATGCCATAACTAACTATCATGCTCATCCTTAGCAACTAGGCATAAATTAGTCATATTGATAGAATCTAATGCACCATGTAAATGTTTCCTATTCTATGACCAACAAGCATAATCAAGTAGATGCAATGTCAATCAATTTTGCACACTTAATTTAAAATAGACATTGTATCTTTTGTCAAATTCATCTAATCAGATTATGCTTAAATCCATTCACATACAAAACATTATGCAATGTTGATTATCGAGATTAAAAGTACATGCATAAAGTTTTTGAAAATGTTAAGCATTAAAACTAAAAAATGCATAAACATTAAGAAAAATTTAATGTCAAAATTTTGCAAAAACCAAAGTTCTTGAAAAAGAAATCGATATCAATTGTTAAGATATATCAAAAACAATTTGAACAAAATTAATATGATGAACTAGAGCTTATAAAATACCAAAAATTACTATGTTCATCATACAATATTTTCAACATACATGAGATAAAACATAATCATTTAGAATTATTCACCATTTAAAAACCTCAGCATTCATAAACTAAATGAGCAACCAAATAAAATAAAAACATTAAGTTTAGAGGTTACCCATTCCTTTTTCATGTGTGGCTAGAGCATATTGAATATCATCATCTTTATCACCATTTCTCCCACACACCTACAAGAGACATTTAAGTAGATTTTGTATCCAAATTGCTTTGGATCCTTGAACATTAGTTTCAATGCCTCTTGTTCCTTTTGGAACTCATACTGTCTAATTTTAAATCGTTTTCCTTTCTTTAAAGGACAAGTATGTTCCTTATGACCATGATGAATTATTTAAAATGATATCTTTTCTTTTGTTAAACTTCAAGCTTAACTTTCAAATATTAATTTCTTTTTCAATACTTTCAAATTTCATTTTGAAAGTTCTTAATCCTTCTTCAAGATTTCATTTTGATTTTCAAATCCATTTTCGTTTCTAGAAAAAGTTTGTTTAATTTGAAAATTTCTTTTTCAAGTTTTCAGATTTTATTTTGAAAGCTAACTCCTTTCTCGACATTTCATTTTGATTTTCCAAGTCTGTTTTAGCTTTCAAAAGAAGATAATTTTTAGCAATAATTTATAAATCAATTTATTGTATTTGGAGTTCATGGTCTCAAACTCCGAAATAATTCATCATAAGCATCTTGTAACTCATTAAAAGATTTTGAATTTAATCCATTTGAGTTAGAATATCTTTGGCTCTGTGAGACTAATAGAGACATCATTTATTGGTTCTTCTTCTTCCTTGTCTCTATAGATCTCCTCAAGCTTATCCCACATCTCCTTGGCATTTGAACAAGAAGAAACTCCTTTATATACATTAGGATCAATGCAACACAACATGCGCATAACTTTTGTATTTTGTTGAGCTTTCTTTCGTTCTTGATCACTCCACTTCTTTGCCTTCTTTGTAGGAGAAGAATATCCTTTCTCGATCATCATCCAAGCTCCATATCAAATGCTTGGATAAATATCATCGTAAGCTTCTTCCAACGACGATAATTTGTTCCATTGAAGTGTGGAGGCACGTCAATTGGTCTGGATTCTTCCATGGAGAATGAACCGAAGTGGACACCATCTTTATCGATTTAATCTTCTCGGATCTACTCAAGAGGCGATTAAACCTTCAAATGAGTCAAGCTCTGATGCCAATTGTTGAGTTAATCAATCGATGGAATTGGCCAAGGGGGGTGAATTGGCAATAAAAAATATTGGTGGAAGCTTTTGCAGAAAATTGAAAAGATTTCACAGCGATTTAGAGTGGTTCGACTTTCTCAACCAAAGTCTACGTCCACTACCTTAGCTATCCACACTAAGGATTTTCCAACAAATTTAATAATTTGTTCTTTCTTTTGAGGAAAAAGAGTAACCTTACAACTCCCTCAAGAATTATACCCCAAATTCTTGAGCACACTCTTTTTCAAAGACAAATAAACAAATTTGCAAACTTACAAGGAAAACCTCACAAGGTAGATTGTTTGCACAATTCTAGAACAAAAGAAAGAACACTAAAGGATAAATACATAGAGAAAAAATGGTGTTCTTGACAGCACAATGAATATTGAATGAAAAAATAGGCTTGAAGTGCTCAAAACATTGAGTTTGATGCTTTCTCTTGATTCTCTCTCAATTCTTGATAATTGTTGTTTGTTATTGTTGATCAATGGCTTCTAAGCTTGTTTAAATACTCCTTCAATTGATTTTGAACATTGGGGATGATTAGTAGAGTCAATGTAGCCGTTTTAGTGTGAAATCAATTAATAAAACAGCTTGGAGCGTGGGAGGAATCGATACCCCCTCATAGGGAATCGGTTCCATAAGTGTAAAATTCGAAATATTTCGACCATTAATCAGGGGGGAATCGGTTCCCTTCGAGCATTCTGTTTTCTCGGAGCCAAACCATTCAGGGGGAATCGGTTCCCTCTGGACAATATGGAATTTTTGGCTTTGAAATTGTTTGAAATACTTTGTAAAACTGTTTTGAATTATTTTAAGATTAAAACTTAATTTTACACTTGAGTAAGGATTAAAAATGACATTTGAAAGATTTGGAGTAATATTTTGATATTCGAATAATTATATCGAATATACTTAGAAAATATTTTGGAAAATCTTAAAATTCATTTAACTTAATTTGTTATATCGAAATATCAATGTTTTCAACAAGTGCATTCCCTCTAAATAATGACTCAAGACCTACTCTACTACTGCTCTGAAAGTATGGAATGTCAACTGTGAGATAAGCTCCTCGACACTCTTATGAACCTACGCACGTAAACAAATTTCAAAAGCTGAGCTCTTAAGCTTGGTGCCACTAATAACTAAATTATATTACATGCGTCCACTCATGGTCATGCTAACAGCAAACATAAGCATATAAGTATGCTAAAGACACATGCTGAGGTAGGCATCATGGTGTGATCGGAGGGTTCACTGCATCTCGATACTCACTCCTTCTAGTCTATAATGTGAGATCCGAAATTTCTGCATCGGAAACGTACACCTGATCGACCTACTCCTTATGAGTATATGAGGCATCTGCGCCCAGCCAACGGGTGAAATGCCTTGGCACTGACTGAGATATGTCCAGACATTCTATCATATAAGAGATCTTAATATTACTAAAGTAATATGGTGTCCTGATTGTTTCCTGAGCGTAACATAATGGCTAGTTTTATGTCTCTTAATCCATATTGTTTCTAGCTGCAGCTACCTTCATTAATTGTTCTCACTTATAGTTTTATTAGTGAAGAACTAATGTTATTTGACCTACTTTCCAACTCCTAGACCAAATTGAGTTTCTTACCCAACCCACAACGAGGGTACCGATACTAAGCCTTTTAGTATTGATACTGACCCTTGAGTATCAGTACTCACCCTTAGTACCGATATTAAACAGCTACTAGAATCTGAGAAGTTCTGACAGTATCGATACCCTTATTTAGAGTATCCATACTTCTACACCAGGTATTGATACCAAAATCTAATTCGATGTTTTGAAATTTAATTCAGTATCGATACCATACTTTTCCTTTGGTCTTGGATCTTTCTCTAACATTTTTCACTAATTATAAACATGAAAATGAGTTTACCAACATGTAGGAACTTAGAATAAAACTAAGGACACTTCCTAGGGCTTGAATCTATAAAAAAATGAGCTGGAAACCTATAGTTTTGTAAACCCCCACTGAAACCTCTCATATGGCTTCCATAGCCAAACCTTGAGTTTGAGAGCTTGAAAGAAAGATTGGGATGAGGAGATTATGATTCTTACCTTGGAATTTTTGTGCTGCACTTTGAAGACCACAAAGTTACCACATTTACTAGTTTGGACTTGAAGAAAAGAGTGGAAAGAAGAGTGAAAGTTTTGAGATAAGAGAATGACAAAGGGGCGGGGAAGGGGAAGAGGGGTTCGACCATGACCTCACCAAAATTAAAGGGAGATCAGCCTTTTAAAAATGTAAATGGATAAATTACTCCCTTGGTCCCTTTAGTTTTAGTTTCATTTCAAAATACCCCTTCTCATCTCTAATTGGGCCAAAATCAAGCCCAATCCAAACCAAACTTGGGCTAAGGCTTTCAAAAGGCTATTGGGTTTATCCAATTTTCTCGGATTATCCCATATTATTAACCCGAGATTCGGAGCGTTGCATCTAGGAATGTTATAGAATAATCTAACTTAACCTAAATTTCCAAACACCATTTCTTCTTGTAGTTTTCTCCTATTGAACAAATATGTTTGAAGGATCATGATTTTGGGAAGTAATAAAAAAGCTGCAACCTGAAACATAAAGGCTATAGGTGGGGAAATTGATTGATTGGAAGTTAGGTTCACTGAATGCTATAGAGTTGAATTTTATGGTATTCACCATATCAATTCTAATTATATTGATTCCTACCTTTCACGTTTGGTCGGAATTGTTTTGAATCAAGAGAAAATGGTTTGGTCGGAATTGTTTTGAATCAAGAGAAAATGTAGTCCCGTCGTTGCTGTTGGTTTTTCATATCAAAAAGCAAGTTGACCCCTTTTTATGAGATGAAAAAACAGTGGATAATATCCTCTTCCATCCATGTTTTTTTCTCCTTGGATTTTACATTTACTTAATAAGAAAAACTCTAACACATCATCTTTCTCTGAAATTACATATGTAGATATACTTCATGAACTCATTACCACACAATGAACTATGATTCAAATTCATGTCTGAAATCTTAGGTTTATCTTGTTATCTTTTCATACTTTGTAAGGTCAAAATTAGTTTGGCCATTTCATAATTAATTGATTCACTTTCGTTTATCAGTAAACCAACGGGTCAATCGACTTAATCAATCTAAACAAATGCATGCCTAAAATCTTAGGTTATGTTGTTAATCTTTATTCTTCTTGGCAATCAAATTTTCAACTAGAACTTGGGCGTATAGATCCGTAAAGAAAATTGGTGTAGGTCCATAACCGTTTCATGCAATTCTCATATTCTCTTATGGGCTGCGCCTGCAATGAGCCGAACCTGATTCATAGAAAAATTCCTCCACCTTTCCTATTATAAATTTAACAATTTAGGGTAACATACCAAAAAAATCATTAAATTTTGTCTTTGTACTTAGGAATGGGCATGGGATCCGAAACGGACGGGTTAGAACCCGTCGGGTCGGGTTTTTAAAAAAAATTGAGTTGGGTCCGGTTTAAGTTTATGGTGAAAATATTCGACCCAACGAAAAAATATAATTTTACCTTATATATTTAGGGATAATTATAATAATAATAATATATATATATATATATATCAATTAAATCCCTACTTTAATTGAATAAAAATATTATTTAATAAATATATTATTTCGGGTCGAGTCTGGTCAGATGCGGATTTTATCTCAAAAATTCAAGTCGGGTTCGAGTATGGTGGATGATGTAAAATTTTTTTATTAGATCGGGTTGACCGAAACCAAACCCAAACCCGACGTGCCCATCCCTAATTGTACTATTATATTAAAGTGGTTATTAATGTTTATATTGTATTTTTAAAATATTTTAAATCTAATATTATCAAAAATATATATGATTAATTAGTTATATATAGGGGTTATATAACTTTGTGGTACATATTTATTTTAGGGTAAATTATGCAGATAATCACCAACTTATTATTTCTTTTAATTTTTCTCATCAAATTAGTTGTTTTACAAAATCATCACTGATACTTTTTTCAGATCATTGATCGTTTTCATCACTCATATTTTTTCTTATATTTTGGTCATCAATAATTTGATTGTATGCGAATTCAATAATAGTCGATGCAAATTCGGTAAAAAATTAAAATTAAAATCGAGTTTTATTTCGATATTTTTAAATTTATTTTAATAAAACCAAACAGATTAAAAAGACACTGAAGGAAAGAGGAATTATTCAATGTTGCTATTCGTCGAGAAAATATAGAAAATAATAGTAACTATGACGAGAGATGATAACTTTTAGAGGAAGATAGAAATTTTATTTTAAGAAACCTAAATGCTGAAAAACGAAAATAAATTATTCAAGGAAAGAAATGCATCGAAATTTAATTTCTAAAATTTTAAATATCTTTTTAATTTTTATGATTATTTGAATATTTTAATTTTATTAAATTACTTCAATTGTAAAAGAAAGCATTATTCTTCGTATAGGTTTTAAGTTCGAACATTTACGTTTATAAGGTGTATGTGCATTGTACATAGACTAAAAAATTCTATGAATAAATAATATCTTGTAATCATCTAGACAATTAAAAAAAAATCAACGTTGGATAACTACAAAGATGTTATGCCACATCATCAAATCAATTGAGTATAAACTATAAAATAGATTATTTGAAAGTTTTAGAACATTAAGGATTTTCAGAAAAAAATATAAGGGCCAAATTAAAAAATTGTATAAAGTTGAGAGCTATTTAACAATATGCCAAAAACAAATAATCTTAACTTTTAGAGTAAACTACTCAGTTGACCACTTAACTATATATCCCTTTTACTTTTGCCACCAATCTTTTAATTTATCAATCACACCACTTAACTATTTAATTTATTCAATCAGACCACCGACCGTCAATATTTGACAGAAATGTTGATGTGGCAGTTAAAGAATTGATATATTTTTATATTTAGTATTTAATATTTATATATTATCTCAATTTGATCATAATTAAATTAAATTTAATAATTAACCATTCAAATCAAGATCTAACATATGTCAGTAGAGGAGCATGACACATATTTTAGTGACATATGTCTATACGTGATATAGATGATTGGGGGATATTTTATTAATTTAAATTTATTTAATTAAATAATTTTTTATTCAATCAAGAGGTGACACGTGTCACCAACGATCGGATAGAAAATAAGAGGGTGAAATTACCCTTGGGTGGAATTGAACTTCGGACCATAAGGATGGGTAGACACACTCAAACCACTAGGACGAACCCCACTCTAGTTACCAAATTTACATGATTTTGTATATAGTTATTACTATTATGAACTTTTTTTTTCTACCAAACATTGTTCGCTTTATTTTCTAAAATTTAAAAGAAAATTTTTAAATAAAAAATCATAATTTTAATTCTATTAATTTTTATTTTTAATTAAAATATAAATTTTTACATTCTCAATATAGTATATTTTATTAAAAATTTTTTACGTTCCCAATATATATTTTTAACAGCTTTTAAATTTATTTTATTTTTAATAATTTTGATATAAGTATTTAAAAATATTTTTATAATCAACGATAATTAATTTTATTAATAAATTAACTTGAATCAATTATTAAAAAATTAATTCTAATTTATTTTTATTTTCTTTACCATTATCAAGCTTTAAATGGATAATTACAATTTGTTGTAAGCAATAAATCTATTGAGTATGTTTGGTGAAGTGGCTAGGCAGTTGTTTTCCATCCATTTGATCCCAAGTTCAATTCCACCGAAGAGCATTTTCAACCCTTTATTTTCTATCCAATCGGTTGGTGACATGTGTCACCTCTTGATTGGATAGAAAAATTATTTAATTAAATAAATTTAAATTAATAAAAAAGGTATCCATTCATGTATTGACACGTAGATATTGATTGAATGATTAATTTATTAAATTAAATTTATGACCAAATTGAGAGAATATATAAATATTAAGGACTAAATGTAAAATATATCAATTATTTTAACTACCACATCAACATTTCCGTCAAATATTAACGGCTAATGATTAATTTATTAAATTAAATTAAATTTATGACCAAATTGAGAGAATATATAATATTAAGGACTAAATGTAAAAATATACCAATTATTTTAATTACCACGTCAACATTCTATCATATTAACGGCTAGTGGTTTGATTGAACATTAATAGTTAAGTGGTATGATTGATAAATTAAAAGATCGGTGTCAAAAGTAAAAGAGATAAATAATTAAGTGGTCAATTGAGTAGCTTACCCTAACTTTTATAATAGGGTAAATTACACCATTTTAGTGTAAATACACTATTTCTCATTGAACATTATCTCTCTCTTATTTTACTTATTGTACTTTAGTTTTTTTAAGTTATTTATTAAACTTTCGAATTGTTCCATATTTGATCACTTCAACATTATTTTATTATTATTTCATATGTTGTTACATTTATTATTATCATTTAATATAAAATAATTTTATTATTATTTTGAAGGTTAACGGTGGTCGACATGGTGGTGATTATTTTAAGTTTTTTTAAATTTAATAATAAATAAATATTATTTTATTATTTAATTTAAATTATTTATATTAAATAATAATAAAATATGTCACATCATACAAAAATATAATAAATAATCTATAGTGATCTATAGTGATCAAAACTGAATAATTCGAAAAGTTAAAAGTATAGTGAGTAAAATAAGAATTAGAGTAAAGTTGAGAGATGAATGTTGTAATTTACCCTCTATAAAATTGGAAAATCAAAGAAGAGCGAGAACCCAATTCCCAAAGCTGTGATTTCATATGCCATTTGTGTGAAGTGGTTGGCCGTTATGGTTGTTTTGTTGCTGTCCTGTATTGGGCTCCTAGTTCTCTCTTCAAATGCTGTCTCTCTATCTTTATTTTACTACTGACTTTCTTTATCTTGTATTATACTCCGTAGCTGGGTCTGCTGTACGGAGTCTAAGAAACGGCGTGACCTGTTAAATAAGTGATTGATTAAAATTTAGTTATATATCATTTAACCGAAAATATTATCAAGTACAATAAATATTTAGTAGCACTTATATAATGTAATAGGTAACTCTTATATTGACATATTTTCTAATTAAACATGTATATTTAAACCGATAACATTACAAATTTATATTACATTATAATTATCGGTTTTTGATGTTTTTGGGATTGATACAATTTTAAATGTATCGACACTTTATGCGTGCACCTCGTTGTGCTTTTATTTTGAGAAAAAAGTATCGACACATATTTAAAGAGTGCCAATACAATATAAACTATTTGCTAATTAACCAGTATATTTTTACCGGTTACATTGTAAATTTACATGTTACATAATAATTATCGATTTCGATATTTTTTGAATCGATACTTTTCATAAATGCATCGACACTTATGCGTGCACCAGTTTAAGTTCTTCACTCAACAGTTTCAATGACACAAAATCCTAACAAAAAAATAAAACTAAAACTGACCTAACTTTATCCCATGGAGATAATAAGAGTATATATAAGTTTGCGTTGAGAGATGTCTTTCTGGGTTTTTGTTCTTTGAGAAACTGTAACATGGTGGGTTTCCCAATGTTATTCTTTGTTAATGCAAAGTTTTTGTTCTTTTATTACTGGGTTTTTCTTAAAATATCTAACTTTGTATTAAAAAATGAAAGTTCTGAAATAAAAATGACCACACAAGAACATTTTTTACTTCTGTTTTGTCATTTCGAGACCGATTTTGTCATATTTTTACATATTAGATTGTTATGGATCGATAAATTTTTATAAAGTATCGACACTTTATTGGCGCTATAACTTCTTTTCTTTTAAATTCTAAAAGTGTCGATACTTATAATAAAGTATAGAAACTTTCAACATATCGGTAACTCTTTACCGGTTTTGTCATATTTTTACCTGTTATTTGTTTATAGATCAATACATTTTATAAAGTATCGACACTTTATTAGTGCTATAATCTTCTCTTTTAAATTCCAAAAGTGTCGATACTTATAATAAAGTATCGACACTATTAACATCCGGTAGCGCTTTACCTGTTTTGTCATTTATAGACCGGTTTTGCCATTTTTTACCTGTTATATTGTTATGGATCGATACATTTTTATAAAGTATCAACACTTTCAATATATCTGGTAGTGCTTTACATGTTTTGTCATTTATAGACCGATTTTGTTATTTTTTTACCTGTTATATTGTTATGGATCAATATATTTTTATAAAGTATCGACACTTTCAATATATCCGGTAGCGCTTTACCTGTTTTGTCATTTATAGACCGGTTTGCCATTTATAAATCGGTTTTGTCATTTTTACCTGTTATATTATTATGGATCAATATATTTTTATAAAGTATCGACACAAACTGACAAACTAAGTTTGTCGGTTGCCAAAATTTTTAATATTTCTTCATGATTTCCAGCTATTACATTATTATTACTCTATATTTTCTATAACGCTAAAACGAATTTATTAAATATCTTTAAATGTATCTAATAAAATCGTATATTAACCATTTCTGAGACAATCCCTCCGTAGCTTGTCTCTGTTTCCCAAAATCTTTGTTGGTCTCTGTAGCTTAAACAGGTGGGGAAACAGGCTCATCAAACGAGGTTTCCATTTCTGCATTTAACTTGTTTGTCCTGGGATCGTTCCATCATTTCAACGGAGAGTGATATCGCTTCTATTACTTTCTGTTGCAGATACCAATCTCTTGCTCCCTTATAAAACTATCCAAATTTGCTTATTTCCTGCCTTGTTTACTTCTTCTTAATGCTCTTTTTTGCCTTCTGGCTTCTCTTTATCAAAATGGTTTGCAGTAGCCATAGTTTCATTTTGCTTTAGACCATGCTACTTTTTCCTTCTTTTCCTCTTGATTTTAAGCATGTCTCGACCTACAAACAAAGCCCAAGGTAACTAATCACCACCGTTTCATCAGAATCCATAAACTTTTCAAAGTTTTCAAGTTCTGGGTTTTAAGTCAATTTCCTTCCTTCCTTTTTTTTTATGCCGGTAGACCAAAAAATCTGATAGCTTTTCAGAGGTGAGCTTATTGTCATTCTTTTATAACTTAAAACCCAGAATATACATTTCTTTATCTGATCAGCAATGAATTCTGAGAAAGTTTTGATGGTTTTTTTTAATTTGGATAGACAGTGAATGAGGAAAAGACGAGACTGAGAGCACAGATAGGTTCGAGGCCGCCCAGGTGTGAAAGAAGGTGCAGCTCATTCAAGCTCTGTGAAGCCATTCAAGTTCCTACAGATCCCCAATCCCGCAATGGGAGCAACACTTCTTCTTCAACGTTAATCTCTATCTCTAATGCTGTCTATGCAAGAGGAGATGGAAACTCCAACTACAAGCCCATGAGTTGGAAATGCAAATGTGGAAACTTCATCTTCAACCCTTAAAAAACATAGTTCCCACTTCATGAACACATATGTTAGTTCAATACCCATTTTTGAACCATGCAAATCACCGTTAAGAAACATTCTAAGTTGTTGATTATAGAAACCTTGTTGGTATTTTGGACAATGTATTTGTACGCGCATATTACGTAAAGTATACGATTTCTTGGGCAAATCTTTAATTATGAGTATGACATCTGAGTATGGCAAATTCCCGTATATTTTTTGTATTTGCATTACTTTCTTGGCGTGTAAGGAAATACATAATAACAAATCCTTTCGGCCTTTGGAACTTAACTTCTCACAAAGGATAAGTCTCTGATTCTCATTGGTTCGATCAGTGAATGCTGAAAGATGAGAGTAAAATTGCAGAATCCATTATAAGTAATATTATGAGCACAAATCAAGTAAAAGGAGGAGTGGTTTGAGAAGCAGGAAAAAGTTGTTTGATCCATTTATAGAAGTAAAACGCACAAGAAATGTACTGGAAATAATAGATAACTGTCATGATGTAAGAGGAAATGAAAAGATAGAAGAGAGGAAAAGGAAAGGGAATCGATGAATCATGCGATTGAAAATATGAAAGTTGATGGGATATTTCATTAGCGCATAAATGCCTACATATCTGCTTGTATCTTCGTTTCCAACTTCATTTGCTATACTACAAATGCATGCATAGGTATTTCACGTAGAC
This sequence comes from Hibiscus syriacus, assembly GCF_006381635.1. NCBI lineage: Eukaryota > Viridiplantae > Streptophyta > Magnoliopsida > Malvales > Malvaceae > Hibiscus > Hibiscus syriacus. Next base: position 2,895,337 of record NW_024062608.1, read on the forward strand.
ATTACAAACAAGGAGCTCACACAAAATAATCTTTGAGTAGGGTATGTCGAATTTTATTTTGTTTTCTAGGAGGATGATACAAAATCAATTTTTTGACGAATTTGCGATAATGATGTTTTCTTCGTACTAACAAAAATATTTGTTGCCTAGTTAGTAGTTTAAATATATTATTATTTTTATATATGTTAGATTTATAGAAATTATGTTAGTTGTTTGTTATATTATTGTTAATTACAAATAAGATTACATACATACATATATTTGTTGGATGGCATTTTATATATACGTTAACGTTACAATACTGATGTGACGATCCATAATATTGACGTGGTATTCCACGATACTAAAGTATTAGTCTAATATGGACCATGATGGGTAGAAATGCTAATTAGTTTTTTTTGTCAAATTTAAAAAAAGTTTAAGGGTTTATTATTTATTAAAATAATTTTTAGTCAAATTTAGAAAGTTTGAGAGTTTATTTAGTTTTTGTTTAAAATAAAAATATTTTATATTTAAAATATTTGAGTATAAAAAAAATAAATATTAAAAATAAAAATAAAAATTAAATAATGAAAAATACTAAAAATCAATTAAAAATTAAAAAAATATCACAAAATACAAAATACATTATTAATTATTCAAATAAATATTTAAAATATGTTTATAATATATACATATATTTACACTTTTATATATAATAATAATAATTACACTTTTATATAATTATTATATCAAAATTAATATATTATATTAAAATTTTAAAGTTTTATTAGATATTGGTTTAAATGTTAAGTAGGTTGATATTTAAGTAGGCATCGAATTTAATTTTTGTGTATACAATAAATTCTTACTACGAGATTCTTCTATAAAACTTAGGTGTACAATATAAATCGATCCGGATTAAAAAAATAAACACTAAAATCGGGAGGAAGAAAAAAAATAAAGCTTTTACTATTTTGGTGGAACCTAAGTAACTATAACCGAACCATAAAGTTACCTATCTCCGACCTTAAGATGCGGGTGTCTACATGTGATTTGAAAAATATGCCAATAATTTAAAAGTAAATTACATCAAAGGTCATTGCACTATAAGTAATTTTACTTGGGATCATCATTTGAAAAGATTATAATCAAATTTATTTATTCATTGATTGTAATAGAAACAAAATTGTTCTTTGAAATCAGAAAAGGATCTTGATCTTAAAGACATATAATTGAAATAACACAAATCAATTAACATCAATGGTAAATGAATTGTTGTTATTCTTTGTTGTTTCAGGTTCGAACTTTAGGAATGCTAGGGTGTGAGCATTCAATGTCATATGGTTGAGAGTATCTTTGAACAAATGCTCTCTTATACTTACCTGAGATTAATCAAAAAATATTGTTGAAATAAAACTTATATTTTTTTAACTAAAGACAACTTGCAACATATGTGAATTGAAGTTAATATTCATTGCATAATATGTGATGTATTTAAAACTCAAAATAATATTTTGTTTGAAATGTTCATTTCAAGGAAATGTTTGGAAAACTATTTGAAGGTGTCGCAACTGTCTTTCGAGTGGGTCCGGAATTGGGCTTCGACTTAGGAAAATGGATTGGAGTCGTCACGATCATTTATTTAAAGCAAATGGGTTGATCGAATACTATTTCTTACCTGATCTACGTCTTACCAAAGATGTGTCGGATTCGGGAGTCGGTTCAGTCAAGGAAGGGTTAGCACCATTGAACTGCCCTTTCGATACTACGTAGTTTCCAGTTGTCTTTAATTAAGAAAATTGTAAATTTAAATTAAAAGGTAAAATGACGATCCAAATTACTTACCTAACGGTTTCAAAAAACGCACCCTTAAAGAATCAAGAAACGTGACAAAATAAGGTAAAAATAACTAAAATATGGAAAACAAAATAAGGGCAAGAAATGAAATAAATAATAAAAAAGGTAAAAAAAAAAGGTAATTAAGATAAGCAAAAATAATAAAAATAAAAAGAAATAAAAAATAAAATACAAATACAAATACAATACAAAAATTATAGTAACGTACATATAATAAATAAATAAATATAAAAAAATCAATATCTAGGAACAAGATAAATATAAAGGAAAAAATAAAAGAAAGATAAAAGAAATATACAAAGATAAAAAATAAAGAAAATAATTAAAATAAGGAATGCAATAATAAATAAAATAATAATGATGTGCAAACCCAAAAGTAAAAAAAAAAATAAAAAAATAAAAATAAAAATATATAAAATGAAATATGCAAATAAAAAATTAAAATAAAATAATATTATATTATAATATCGTATATAAAAAACAATAAAAAAGAAATGAAAATAAAAATAAAAGATAATAAAATACAAGGATTAAATTAAAAAGGGAACAAATTAAAGGGTCAATTGAAGAAGAAATATAGATTTTGAATTGAATTCGAGGTTAAATTGCAATGATTAAAACTCAAAGGGATTGAAAAGGGGATTAACCCCTTTCTCTTTAAAAACAATCGAGTCTACGTGGGCGTGGGCGTGGGTCGGGTTGTGCAGGTCCGAAGGGCTTAGTATTTAAGTCACTTTGTTTTTTAATTTCTCATTTCTCTTCCTCTCAAACGAATGCCCCTCTTTGTTCATATTTTTCTCTCATTTGTTCATTAGCAGGATGAACAAGGGCCATGGTTTCCAGAAACCGGCCATCTCGGGCCGCCTCCGGCCTCCATTGAACCCGAAATTTTATTATTTTTTTTCAAAATATTTGAAAGCTTCTTTCACCCCCTCTTTCTAAAAATAAAAAAATAAAAAAAAATAACAAGTCTCGGGTTAGATCTAGGTTCGAAACTTCGAAACCTCCCTTTGTCATCAGCCTTTAAATCGAAACAAAAAAATATAAGAATGCAAGCCACACCACCGAATTGAAGGTAAAAAAATATACCTTGTTTTTTATTTCTTATTTCGAACAGTACACATGCTCTTAGCTTTGATCGATTTATGCTTGTATTTTGTGTGTAATCTCTATGATATTGTGTGTTACATGTTGATTTTACAAACTTATTTATAATGGGAAATGGATCCTATTTTTAGGAGTTTGAATCCTAGTAAAAGACTAATGCTTGTGTTTGTTTTCTTGTTAAATTGTCTGAGGAAAACGGCGTGGAGCTGGGTTGTTGGAGGGCTGGAACGTGCGGCTGTGGGGAGTCCTCGTGAGCAGTTGTGGCGCTGGGGAGCACAAGGCACACTAGGGTTTCTGGAAGTCCCTAGAGCTTGGGTCGGTTGGGTTACTCGGAGCGGGTTCGGGTGCTCTAGAAAGGGTCACGTGTTGGGCTGCCTGTGCGTTGGGTAGCTTATTGACTTCTACTGGGCCACTTGGGTCACTGTTGGGCCATATGTAAATGTATGTAAATGGTCTTTTATTGGAATTGTACCCAAATAAATAAATAAATAATTATATATATATATATTATAACATAACATTGGTGGAAGAATTTGAGTGTCTTCAACTGCCCCTCTTTGCTCATTATCGTGTAACGATAATAGAGCAAATATTAAAAGACACAAATTTCGTCCATATTGAATGTCCTCTGTCGTAGAGTTGAAATCCGATATTGAAACTGGTTTGTCAATTTAAATCACGAAATGACTCCCTCGTCGTGAGGTTGAGTCGAAACTCAAAAAAAATCTGAGCACGAAATCCTTCGTTGTGAAGTTGAAATCGCTCTCAGAGTATTAGGAAGTAGCTCTTGGATTGTCTTCTAGCCCAAGATACTTCTTCGTGAAGCTGAAACTTGACTTGAAGACTTCAGTGTGTTGTATAGATGACTCGTTCGTCGTGAAGTTGGGTCAATCTTTAGGGTACGATATCCTTCGTTGTGAAGTTGAAATCGTAGATGGCTCATTCGTTGTAAAGTTGATCCTCGAATTGGATATCCTTATTCGTGAAGTTGAAATCCAATATTGTGTAAGTTACGTTGTTTCGAGTCCAACATCCTTTGCCGTGAAGTTGAAATTGGCTCTGAATGAAACTGGGAAATTTGTTAATAGACACTCCTTCTTTGAGTTGGATATCCTTCATCGTGAAGTTGAAATCCAATCGAGAGATGGATGCTGCTTGTGCGTACAATATTCTTCGTCGTGAAGTTGAAATCGTGGATGGCCCATTCGTTGTGAAGTTGAGCCTTGATTTGGATATCCTTCGTCGTGAAGTTAAAATCCAAGAATTATATGTTGCTAGTAGACACGATATCCTTCGTTGTGAAGTTGAAATCATGGATGGCCCCTTCGTCGTGAATTTGAGCATGATTGGATATCCTTCGTCGTGAAGTTGAAATCCAATCTTTTCGAATCCAATACCTTCGCTGTGAAGTTGAAATTAACTCTAAATGAAACTGGAAAGTTGTTTGTTGAGTCCAATATTCTTCGTCATGAAGTTTAAATTTGACTCTAAAAGCTACAAAAAATTATGTATGCTAAAAATGATCAATGTGATGTTCTTAAGTATGTCTAAGATGCATACAATGAATTAATTTTTTATCTCTTAGATGGAGTCTCATTTTTGTTTGCTGTATTGTCCTTGGAATCAACCATGCCCCATTTTCTTGACGATGTCACGAGTTCTATTGGTCTCTTGAACTGATTGTTTTCAAGAGCATATTCGTTCTTTCTTCAATAGAGGCAAAATGAGCCTCAATAGCTTCTAAGACTTTTCACCTTTGAGATTGTCCTATTTGAAAATGTTTTTTTTTTCTCCTTTCTCTTTTCTTAGGAGGGAAGAAAAAAGATATAAAATGTAAGAATTCTGTAAAACATTGCCCTTAAATCAGACTTGTAATCGAATCAAATTGCAAACATGAGCTCAAAGTATATCAAAGAATCAATAGCTCTTTTAATGCTTTCAGAGTTATAGCTCTTTGACAAATATCTGAATTGAGAGTTGGCTCTAGGTTGGCTTCCTAATTTGTAAGGTTTGGCCACCAAAATGTTGTTTCTTTTTCAATCCTTTGAACATCGCAACATGCCCCCATTTCTTGGCTTGGCATTTTAATCGGATGTGGACAAAATGACGCAACTAGCATAATCAGTAGACCCTCTATTTCAGTTCTCTAAAATCTTCAATTTGTTCAAGCTTTGTAGACTCCTCTAACAAAGGTAGTACGAATATCGGTCTAAAAATGAAATTCTTGAGTGCTCGTGTGAAATTGACTATAACAGGTGTTCCTTAACTCCCTTAGTCCATCATTACCGAAAATTTCTTGTTTAGATAAATTTGATTTAATTTGCCGTTATCTGGCTAGCCGAATCCATAAAGCCAGGGTTTAACCAATTACTTTAGAGGGACAACTTAACATTATAATCACTTTTATCATGTTAACTGAAGGGTTCATCTCATTACAAAGTCTTTGGCCTGACAATAGCAGTGGAGCAAACACCGAGTTGCCAAGTGTCCAAGCAATTTCTGGTTTGAACGCAATATTCATAAAGCCACGGCTTTCGAGTTTCCTATAACCAATTGCCTTAGTGGAATAGCTCAGCTTTACATTTAATTTCTTAAGATTTTCAAGAACCTGCTATAGTCTAGTTGTTTGTTGAAAGTCAAAAATTTCATCTTAGAGTTCAATTTCCAAGCAACTGACCTAAACTAGATAACTACGACTATTCCATCTGCAAAGATCATGACCGTCATTGAACGTCTTAACAAAGAGTATAGTAAAGTTATATGCAAAAGATGCCCCATGTTGTCCGCACCTGTGTACACCTAAATACCAAGCCTCTTTTTTTCCCTCATGAGAGTAGAAGGCTATATTGGTTATTTGCAAGAGAAGGGTAATGTTTAGCGTACTTCATGAGGTAGGTCAAAATCCTTGTTTTATTAAACAAAGAGTATAGTAAAGTTATATGCAAAAGATGCCCCATGTTGTCCGCACCTGTGTACACCTAAATACCAAGCCTCTTTTTTTCCCTCATGAGAGTAGAAGGCTATATTGGTTTTGCAAGAGAAGGGTACAATGTTTTAGCGTATCTTCATGAGGTAGGTCAAAATCCTTGTTTTACCGATTTTAAATCATGTTACTTTGTCAAAGATCTATAACTCTGAACCATTTATAGAGTTTTTAATTCATTCGATATTCAAAGAATCACACGTTGCAAATTTGATTTATTGCTCGCCATCTTTAAAGTGATATAAATTTATTGAAATGTCCTTACAAAAACTTGAGAAATGATGAAAAAAAAATTCAAGCAAAGTGCTGCAAATGATAAAATGATCTTCATCCTCACTTGGATGCCCCCGAGTTGTTGAAATCGATCTGATTCTTGCCACACATCTTCTGTACGATTCTCCTGAATACGTAACAGTTCTCAATAGTGTACCCTGGGACACCGCTGTGATATTCACAATGAGCATTCTCATCATACCACTTAGGGTATAGGGGCTTCATCGATTCCACCAGATATGGTGACACTACGTAAGTGTCAAAAAGTTATTGGTAAAGCTCTTTGTAGGTCATGGGAATAGGGTTGAAATATTCTCTTTGCTTCCTGGGTTCTCTGGAATCTTGTTTAGAAGTACCGGATGGTACAGCTGCAGTGGTATTTGAACTTGAGATCGTAACACCTTTGTTGGCGTTGTAGGTGTTGATATTGTTGATCTCTCGCTCTTTATTTTTCAAAGGAGGCTTCTTACTGGAGTCCCCTCCCTCAATTTTTTCTTGTTTTATGGCCAACTTGATCATCTCACTAGCCATAACTAGATCTGAGAAACTTCCCGATGTGATTGCCACCAAGTGCCTGAAGTAAGGTGCCTTCAGGGTCTGTACAAACACTTTTCTAGCTTTCTAGTTTCTAGATGGTTGTCAGGATTGGTTTTAGAAGTTTTTGCCTGTGTAGCAAATGAGGCTTTTCCTTTCGTCGCAGATAAGTCCCCTTGCAGCCCGGGTAAGATCCCGGGTGAGACAACCATTTGCGGGGTCAGTGGTATAGCTACCCTCTCAAACGTACCTACCCCTGGTGTACTGGCCTGCTGTAAACCCGACAACTTGGCCACGATTTGATCGACCAATGACTCCTGGCTTCTCGTGATGGAATCCAGGGTACTTTGACTGTTCTGGGCTATTTGTCTTCCAATTCTTTCTGCAATTTGCTATGTTCTCCTCGATCTTTTATATTCTGGCCTCCATTTGTCTCTTCTTTGTTTGAGTATTGTGTGGATGGTGCGTGTCTTGAGCTTGGGGGTAAGCTTGGTGTTTTCTCTTTCTGAGACATGTTTTTGTTAGTTAATACGAATGTAAAAACATGGAAAATATAAAAAAAAATAAACATGAAATATAAAATGCAAATGTATGCAATTTAGAGGCATTAATTCGGAAAAGTGTATGCTATTATAAATAACCTTTATTTAAACAAATTTATTTTATCTTTTAAGAGACATAAAAACAATCTTAAAGGTACATCCAGACTAAATCCTCCACACCCTGAACATCTTCTAGTAGGTTGAATGCCTTGGGAGCACAAGGCACGCTAGGGTTTCTGGAAGTCCCTAGAGCTTGGGCCGGTTCGAGTTTCTCGAAGCGAGTTCAGGTGCTCCAGAAGGGGTCACGTGTTGGGCTGCCTCTACGTTGCTGGGTAGCTGATTGACTTCTGCTGGGCCACTTGGGTCACTGTTGGGCCATATGTAAATGTTTGTAAATGGTCTTTTATTGGACATGTACCCAAATAAATAAATAAAAATATATATATAACATGACATAACATTGGTGGACAAATTTGAGTGTCTTCAGAAGGATAAATACTTAATCACCTTTATCATTGAACTGACATGTAGTGTTTTTATTTATTCATTTGGGGCAGAGAAATATGAAATCGATTAGGATCTTTTAAAGATTGAAGAATATTATAGAGATGGTTAGAATTAAATTTCTAACAACTAGATAGGCTTGGTTTTTGTAAATCTTCTTTGTACAATTTGGGACATTCTTATTTATAGTATTGCTATTAATTAAGGATGTTTTTGTGCTGTTGTGTCAGATTTCTCTTTCCTTTGGATAGTAACAGATACAATAAAACTTTTTGAAATATTATAACCTAATTATAAATTTACTCACAATACATAGACTTATGATGTAATTTATCCATAGTTTATTCACTTTGATGTCCCAATAAAATTTGCCACCTCCCGATGTTGAGTTCTGCTGCAAATTCACAGCAACCGATGCCCAAAAAAACGACACATATTTAAAAAAAAATGTCATTTCACGCGCTTTTAAGAAGATGAATTCAAATAGAAAGAGTGAAATTTGCAGAGACAATTCGTAAGATTCAAGTTAAAAAGGGGCTCTTAGTTTTGAAGTATCTAAAACAATCTTTTTAAGAGGCACTCTGTTTCTCCTTTCCCAGATCCGATCTCATCTTCAAACCCACTCGCAAAGTTCTAGTCCTTCAAGTCAAAGCTTTCTCATTTCCATTTTCTTTTTGTGAAAATTCCCGGAAACTCGACCGTTCTCGGAATTCCCCTAGAGAGAATAAAGTGCTGTTGGGATCATCCCGATTCTGGGTAAGTCTCCATCAAAGCTTTCCCCATTTAATTTTCAGGTTTTCAAAATGGGTTTGCTTTGAAATGCAAGTTATTGATCTGTTCCAGATTACAATTGCACTTTTGATCCTGCATTATATTTCTTTTCCACTACTATTGCTTCAACAAAGTGACTTTTCCCCCCCTTAGGCGATGGATTTTTCGGGTTGCAATTTCTTTATCTTTATCACTTCATAGCAAGTATTTTGGAGTTGTTTTGGGTATTTTTTGACCTTGATAAATAGAAAAGAATTGAATTTTTCGTCTTGATTAAAGCTCTTAAATAAGCACTGGATTACAGTGTCGTTAATACAGTGATCTCTGTTTTTTTTTTGTTAGTTCTAAGTTCTGATCTCTGCTTGTCTTGAGACTTTCTTTTCTTTTAATTTTCTCTTTGGATTGGCTTAGTGTAATGCAATTGTTATTATACGAATATTGTGGTATTACTAAGTTGAATTATACCGATTGTTATAACCATTTTTTTTACAATTAAGTTTAAAAAACAATTATGACTAATTTGAAATTTTTTTGAATTAATTTAAAAATTTTGAATTGGAATCGTCATCGATATTTGGACTAGGTAGATCGAATACTTAAAATCATCTTTTAAAACAATTTTAAGAAAAATTATTTTTAAGATAAAATTTAGTCTGCGCTATTAAAGATTTATTTTTTTAAATTCAGAAGTCTATTACGTGTAGAGAAGGGTAAGCACCACACAATACCAAAAAATTAGTACTTAATCGCTTATATATTATCGCGGTAGTGGAAATTATAAATCAAATATAAAGTTAGAAAATGATCTATTTCTAAAAGTTTTATTAATTTAATTCGAATTATTTATTAGTGAAAATCTTTTAATTCGAAAAGAAATATCGAGATTTGCTTATACTCCGATAGGAAAATCATCTCTTATATTTATTGCCTAAAAAGAATATTTTTTTATCAAAAAACGTAAATCAAATGTAAGTTGAATTTCAAAAATTGATTTATTTTAAATTCATATTTTGTTCGAATGCCGTATCAAATCACATTACTTTGATTAAATTCACGCTCATTCTAAATATAAGTATTCTTGAAAATATATTCAGAGTATGACAGGCGTTAAAAATTAGCAAATAAAATGAGCTTTTTGTAGTGTTTGAAAAAAATCGAATCTAAAGCAACGAAACATATACGTGCATATATATAGGGGTTATAAAACATTGAATATATATATACATATACTAATATTGTAACCTTAATATCTACGGTTTACAAAAAACATGAAAATAATTATACAAGATGCAAAGCATTTGTACATAAAAATACATAAACAAATAATTAATAATACACATACATATATATATATATAATATATATAATATATATATATATATATAGCACCAATGAAAATAAAACACAATACATATCATATAACCATTTCAAGGATTAAAAAAACTAAAAACAAAAAAGCGAGGATTAAATGGGCAATAAGCCCAAGCATTAAGCACTAATATAGTGACTAAAATGAACATGATGCTACATTTGAAACCTAAAACTTAAAGTACATAATAATCTTTTAGGCAGATAAAAAATGACTACATAAACTAAATCACAAATCAAGAGTTGAAACAAAGTAATTATCCCAAAACACATTAATGAACAAATAATGATCCAAATGAAATGTAAACAATATTGAATCCAAAATGAAACATACATAAACCATAAATGATGACCAAAATGAACACTACGCAAAATCAACAGCTAAAAATCTATTTAAACATATATAACAGTAAACATATAGGGTTAAAATGAAACACAATACAGATAAGGAGCTCGAAATGGAAGTATGAACTTTCATTAGATGACCAAAGGGTAAGTATTACAAACACAGAGACCCTTCATGCGTGATAACCCATACTAAACGCATGAAACCCTGGCACCCAAAACGACGCCGTTTGAAAGCCGATATAACACGTTTTAAGGGTTATTTTGAAACCCTAATTTCATTACACACCCCCTTTCTCAGGCTCTCTCTTTTTATATTCTATTTTCTTCTTTTTCCTCTGTCGAAGAGAGAAACCCAAACCCTAATTATCACATGTGGCATTGTATAATGACCCGATTGGGTCCCCAAACTCTCGATCACTCTTCTCTTACACAAACAAGCCTAACAACACTCTCTAGTACCTAAACGACCCTTTTTCTCCCTAAAAAATCACTACAACTTATCACTTCGAAAAACCTCCTTTTCCGTTCCGATTCAAGAAATGACTACCGATCTTGGATAAAAGGTGGGTTTTTAATCTCTTTTTCGCTTATTTCTTGTTCGAATATATTTTCTGGTTTTTTCTTTGGTTCAAATCTATGTCTCCTTTTTTTCTTCGGTTCTTCTCTTTTTCTGGTTGCATGTCTCATTTAAGCCACATTTTCAGTGAGAATGATGAGATCTATTCCGTAGGAATGATTTTCCTAGGCATGGGTAAGTACAAAATCCGTATATTTAGGGATTTAGGATTTTTTTAATGGGTTTTGGATTTGGTGATTTGTGATTGATTTGGTTGATGGATAGTTGAAATCATAATGTCAGAGTGATGACAACGGCGATAGGGAGCTCCGGTGGCGTCTCACACGACGGAAGGCTGGCGCGTGCATCAAACATGCGCCATCGAACAATCTGGATCTGTCAGTGGAGACGATAGTTGGAATCTGTTAGGGTAAAACCCCTAGATTCTAGGTGATCTGGACCGTTGATCTTCACCCTGATCGGACGACTGATACTAGGCGACAGTGTTGGGCTAAAGTGTTTAACCCTAACTGGGTTTGGGCTTCCAAACGAGTTTCAATTCGGTTAGGTCGGATTGGTGGGTTTGGTTGTATATGTTGTGGGCTTATCATTGTGGGTACGGGTCTTGTATTTTTGGGCTCTATTTTGGCCTACAAAAATGTAAAAATATAATAATAATAATAATATAATTAAAACCCAAACAAAAATGGGGTCTACACGAATATGCCTGATTATACATATGTTGAAGAACTCTGATATTCCCTGGTGTTTCTCCGGCAGGTTAATTTGAGAGAAAGTTCATCATGTTCCGTGTTTCGCCTAGTAGTAACCAAAGATCGAAGGGAGTGAAGGTAAAAACGTGCTCTTCAAATATGTGTTATTCGGTATCTGCATCTGGTTGCTTTACCAAGTTAAGCACTCTGATGAGAAGAAAAAAGGTGTATGAGGCATCGGAGAATGAGCTTGTTAAGTTAGGGAGAAAGGACTTTCCTCGATCGGAAGGAATAACAGGCGCTTGGCACAAGGAGGAAGAAAGCAAGAATGGAGAAGAAGATAACAAGCCCGAGGTAATTGAAGATGAAACAAAAGGGAACGGGGATGTTGACACAATGAATGGGCATAATAATGAGAAACCCGGAGAGCGCAGAGAAGATTCATTAGATGGAGGAAAGGAAGAGAAGGAGAGTGAAGAGAGAAAAGGAAATGAAAAGGATGGGAACCAAGAGGACACCAAAAAAAAGGGAATGAGGAGACGGAGAAGAGTGAAGGTGAGATAGAGAATTCAGATGCCTTGGACAACCGAGTTCAAGATGGAGTTGACCAGAACAATGAAAAAGTGAGAGAAGAACACTACAAGGCGGATGATGCTTCCAGAGAAGTAGTCCATGATGCCTAAAATGTTGCAGTTGAGAATGAGACTAGTGGTTCGGAAAATTCCAATGTGTCGGAGCAGTTGGAAAACAATCAGGAGGACAAAAAATAGCATGTTGAATCAAAATAGAGTAAAAACTCTAATTGATCGAGAAGAAGAAAACTCTTTGAATAATCTCACAAAATTGCAAAAGGGAAGAACTCTTAAGAAAGCTTTCAAATGCTTATAATTAAGCTTTGATTGTTGGATGATAAACTCAAATACAAGTAGGTATTTATAGGTTACAAGAAACAATCTAAAACTTAAAATAAGCACTAAATAATCTAAACCATTGAAATTAAAACATGAGAAAAATACTTAATTTTCACCTAACTAAATTGATGTAAGCAATGCATCAAAACTAAATTGATGTAAGCAATGACATCAAATTAATTTAGATGTGAACTTATTTAGGCTAATATTGAATTTTCAACATAGCAGTGATGCAACTAATGTTCATCATGATGAGTCAAATGTGCAAGAAAATGAAACAACTGAGAACAATCAAGAAAGCAGTAATGGAGAGAGGATGAGTCAAAAGAAGATTCACAACCTGATACAGCTACAGCGTCAAAGAGGATCCGACAGATACAACACATGGTACAACTGAGAATGAAAATGATGAAGTTCTACAATCTGAGAAATCAGATTCAAGTGGCAGTAGTAGCAATCAAACTTAAATGCAACTCCAACTTCAACCAAGAATTGGGATGGAACTAATGGAGGTTCCACAAGGTCTGCAAGTAACTCTTAATGTTGAATCAAATGGACAGACTGAAAACACCAATGCATGGACCGGTTCAGACAGTAATTCAAATGTTGCTCAGAGTGAAGAATCAACAATAATTCTGGAGAGGGTACGCAAGAAAAGATCTGTCGCTAAATGGGAATGAGAATTCAAATGATAGCAAGAACAATGAGATTCTTCTGATTCTTCAATTTCCAAAGACGGTGAAATATCCTCAAACATAATGATAATGCTCGTGCAGGTCAGAGTGGGAATGATAGCAGCAATACCAACAGTGATGGGAATGCAAATGGGAACAACAGCAGCCCCGACAATCAAAGCAGCGCCACGGACAATGCAACTGTGGATGTTGCTCAAAAGGACAACAATTCGAATGAAAATGTAAATGACACTCAGAGCAACACCAAAAACAATGAACTGAAGGTCAGAACGAGAACAATGCCGATCAGCAAGCACCGAAAACAATGAAAGTGCAGGTCAGAACAAGAACATGCGCTCAGAGAAACACTGAAACCAATGAAAGTGCTGGGCAGAACGAGAACAATTCCACTCAGAGCAGCATTGACAACAATTCCACTGAAACTAATGAAAGTGCTGAGCTGTCAGATTGCACCTTGATGACGTTGAGATACCATGAATTGGCAGATCAGCGCAAAGGCGGGAATTGATTGTGACATGTTCCTCATTGGGGTCGTTTTGAGTATGTTTCAGTCTTTTGGCCATAACTTTGGCTACAGGTGTCAGAATCGCGCATAAGACTTCAATCCGAAAAGCTCTTTTCGACGCGCACGCTCTCCACATGAGCTAAGCTCCATGTGTCTTTTTTTCAACCTAAAATTCTGCCGTTTTCCCCTCCGAATCACTAGATCTAGATATTTTGTACTATTTTGGTATATTTCGATTGTCAATTAGGAAGTCAATTTAAATCCGATTTAGGCCGGATTTTGGAGATTGCTTATTTTATTCGAATTTCAATGTAGAGTGATTTTCGGGATTTTCTATTTTTGGCAAAATTCGATAAAGACGATTTTTGGCTGTAACAGTCCGGCTTGTGGACTGATTTTGGTTATTGTTTGATTTTATAATATTTTATTAAACCTAGAGTTTTTTTTCTGGTTTTTTTGCGAATTTTCTCTTGTGAATCATCTGTTGAAGCGCTTGTAGGATAATCACTATTCTGTCTGGCGTCACGTTTTTTGAAACCCTAATCAGGACATGTATGTCCTTTGGCTGCATGTTGTGCTTTATTGTGATATTAGTGCTGAAAATATGATTTTGTACTTGTAGATTCTAGTTATAATAATTGACGTTCCAAGTTTTCATAAGTCACATATATTGCTTTTAAATTGTGTTGTATCTGGCAGATATGGAAGTCGTAGTTAATTCAAGTTTTTTTGCAAATGCATTTAAGTTGGTGTTTAAACTTTAAACAATTATGCTAAAATAGAACTGCCAGTTCTTTTGCCGACTGGTGGGGTTGGTTAAGACTGAAGATGGATCTCAAACACCTAAAATTATCTGAAAAACCACCCCTCTTACTCATCTCTTATTCGAAATCCTCGACGACAATTAATCATTGTTTCCATATACAACCAATGTTTCGAAATGATTTCACGTTAAAACGTTATTTTAGAAAAGAAGCTGCATCCGGTATGATCTCATATCATGCAAAAGAGGTTTTTTTCTTTGGCATGTAAATACATGGAACACCATACTGAGAAGAGATTATGTTATTCGATCAAAGTCTTGATTAAGCATTTAAACAAATGGGTGGGTAGATTGTCCCAGAATTAATTATAAATTATTGAATAAAAGAGTTACTATATAGATGCCAGGCCAAAGGCAGCAAGGTCCGAGTGAGTGCCAAGGCACTGGTTTTGGCCTCCAAAGAAAAAAGTCGTGCACTCATCAACAAGCTCCCTCGTAGTCAAGCTCTTCTATGTTCGGCCTAGACGTGGTTGATTTCCATCAATAAACCCAAGAAATCCTTCTGAGGGGATCCGTCCCAAGTTTTCTTGCGATCGTTGATCAATGGCAGATGCACGTTTATGTGATATCTCTGACTTGTGTTCAGTGATGGATACTGGAAGGGGAGTTACATGAGCACAATTAATAAATAAATCATTAATAGAAGAAGTTTGAATTCATGGTGGGCACATCCCATCTCACATAAACGTGCATCTGCATTGATCACGATCAATGGCAGATGCACGTTTATGTGAGATGGGATGTCCCACCATGAAATTCAAACTTCTTTCTATATGATTTATTATTAATTGTGCTCATGTAACTCCCCTTCCAGATCCATCACTGAACACAAGTCAGAATTCACAAAATTACGAAACTTTCCTTATTGAAATCGGTAATAATTTGTTTCTTTAAAACTTTATTACCAAAGTAAACTAGTTTATAACTGATTACAACCTATCTTTGCTCTTTACTTACACATGAAAATCATTACACACTAAGTATCACTAGTGAGACATGATAATAACAAAGTAAATATATCAATGACAAATAATCATAATGAAAATACGAAACATCTCATATGATATATATGAATATATAATGTGAACTTACACAAAGTCATTTCCAATTCAAGATCTTGAAATCATCAAGTCAGATAAAACATTTTAGGCTAAATCACTTATAATAAACATGCACTTTTCAAATTTCTTTATGTCATAGCTCAAGGTATATAAATGAGAATTCAAGGTAGCGAGTCACTAATAATGCACTTTTAGTGTTAAATCACATATGTACAAAGATACCATCAACACATACGTATCAATGTACCGAAGGTAAGGAATACTATAGCACCATCAACACATATGTGTTATATAATGTATCCTAAGAGTATAATAGCACCATCAACATATATGTATTACATACCTGGTGTAGCTGCTATTATTCTATGGCATGCCAACTATACCAAAACTCTTTTTTTTTGAAGAACTATACCAAGACCTATCATTGTATATACAATTGAAATTTCCATTAATTATCACATATCAATTAATTATCAAAGATAACAATATATCGAACATTTCATAAAATAGCATAACGGGTAGTTCATACCCTAATTATTGCATTTCCACATAACATAAATATATCATGAAAATATCATTAGTCACTTTTTTTAGGCTCGAAACAATCAACCGAAAATCGTCAAGAGGGGGTGAATTAGCCTTTAAAAATCTTTGATGTAAGCAATAAAAGATAGAAAATTTGGCACAATGATTTATAGTGGTTTGACTTCTCAATCAAGCCTACATTCACTACCTTAGCTCCACACTAAGGATTTTCTAACAAATTCACTAGTTTGTGAAGGATTTTCTAACAAATTCACTAGTTTGTTCTTACCTTTCAAGGTCAAGGTGTAACCTTTACAACTCTTTAGTTTTTCTAAGGCTAAACTAGAACCACTCCCCTTTTACAAGGTTTAATTTGGATAAACAAGATACCTCACTAGGTAGGTGTTTACAAATATTAAGCTCACAAGAATGAATACAAAGATATTCAATAAGGCTCAATACACTTATATAAGATAAAATGAAAAAATAAGAATGAAAGAATCTTTTCTCTTGTTTTTTAAGCTTTGATAGGTGTAGCTACCTCCTTCAAGTGTCTAATTGTTGTTTTTACCAGTTGAAATGTGTTTCTAACTATTTATGACCATTGGGTATGAGTTATAATCGTTGGAAGCTTTAAAAATGTGCAATTAAGATCACCTGCAAATGAAGTTTCGAAACTTTTAAATGTTCAGAACTCTTACTTAAGAATGTGACCGTTGAAGAAAATTAGACCGTTAAAACAGTTTCAGGGGGCAGAGTTTTGAAACTCTTACAAAAGTTTCAAAACTATGAACAGTACTCGTACATGAACAATGTCATGAACAATGCCAAATAATGATTGAATAATGTTTTTCATACTTTAAAAGCTTTAAACACATTTTAAACAACTTTTAACCAACTAAAAAACATTCATATATACATATATATATATATATATATATATATAACAATTTATAAAACATATTTTTCAAGTTGTTTTGGACTTTGAATTATTTTAAAAATATTTGATTAAGTCTAAAATCAACTTTATAAATATTTGTTACATCAAAATATAATTTCAACAACTTTCCTTGTTGACATATAAACATTATATCCATCATATGCTAAATATCATAATTATCCTAATATAATAGAGTGGTTTGTCTCAAGCCTTTACAATGGCATATAATAAAGGTAACATAAAATGTATGATTTACCACTTATTTCCCTATTCTTTCAGCTTGCACTACCCTTAAATAATTATTTTTCTGTAATAATTTACACACTGAAATTCTATTCCATTTATTTTAATAGAAGCTATATTTGAATATAAATCTAATCATATAAAAACCCTTTCTATTTCAACTTGTAAAATTTATAGTGAATTTTCTAATCCAACTTACAGAGTCTGTTTGAGCATAATTTGCTGCTCTGTTTTCATACCTATCATTGATCAAAATTTCATATCTTCTAGTATACACTTTGTTGAAGAATCGGGTAAAGAAAAAAGAAACAACATAAGAATTTTAACGAGGTTCAACAATGTGCTTACGAGTGCCTAGACGATGCTAAAAGTTTTATTCAATGCCACATATGTTTAGATTACATCTCTATTTATAATAAATAAACCCTGATACATATTTACAAATATAACCCTATACCGTATATCCTACCCCTTAGGAAACATTCAATGTGGGTTGGGTTACCATACTTCTTTAACAACTCGAAACATTCAACAAGTCCAAGCAATGCTTGAACTTGTCTGTCGTAATTGGCTTGGTGAACATATCATCAACATTCTCATCAGTATATACGTTCTGAACAAATCTCTCCAGATGCAACCAACTCTCTGATCTTGTGAAACCTTACATCAATATGCTTAGTTCTAGCACGATATACCTAATTCTTAGCCAAGTGAATAATGCTTTGATTGTCGCAAAGCAACTGAACTCCACCTTGCTGAACACCCAACTTTTTCACTAAACCAATAAGTCATAAAGCTTATTTTGCAGCTTCAGTCACTTCCATGTATTCAAATTTAGTTGTAGATAGTTCCACAACAGATTGAACAATAGACTTCCAACAAATAGGCCCTCCAGCAAGAGTAAAGACATACATGTCGTAGACCTTTTATTATCCAAGTCACTTGCGTAGTCTGAATCCACATATCCTACAACCAAAGGATTATCCCGCTAACTACCAAAAACAATTACATGTCCCACAATACCCTTTAAGTACTGAAAAATCCACTTGATTTCTTCCTAAAGTTGCTTACCAGGTTTAGACATGTACTTACAAACTTGACTAACAACATAAGCTAAATCAGGACGAGTACATACCATTGCATACATCAAGCAGCCAACAACATTAGAATACATAACTTTTGCCATATCTTCAGCTTTCTTATCTGTCTTAGGGCACTGTTCTGATGAGAGCTTAAAGTGATTCACCAATGGAGTGCTAACTGGTTTTTCTCTGCTCATCGCAAACCTTTCTAGCATTTTCTCAACATAACCCCGTTGAGATAGCCACAGTTTCCTTGAGTCTCTGTCCATGCAAATTTCCATTCCAAGAATTTTCTTTGCAACACCTAAATCTTTCATAACAAATTCCTGACTCAATAAAGTTTTCAATCCGATAACATCATCCATGTTCTTCGGAACAATTAACTTATCATCAGCATACAGTAACAAAAAAGTAAAAGAACCATCATCAAGGATCTTAACATAGACACAACAATCATACTCACATCGCTTGTAGCCAATCTTGATAATATATGAGTCAAACCGTTTGTACCATTTTCTTGGAGACTGCTTTAACCCATACAAAGATTTCTTCAATCTGCAAACTAAATGCTTGTTTCCAGGTTGAGTGAAACCTTCAGGATGCCACATGTAGATATGCTCCTCTAAATCAACATGCAAAAAAGAAGTTTTTCACATTCATCTGCTCTAAATGAAAATCCAAACTAGCCACTAATGCAAGTACTGCTCGGTTGAAGTGTGTCTGACCACATGAGAAAAAATTTCATCATAATCAACTCTTTTCTGCTGTGAAAAACTCTTTGCTACCAAACGAGCCTTGAACTTCTCCCCCTCTTTTTTTGTTACTTTTGGTTTCTTCTTATACACACATTTGCAACCAATCGACTTCTTACCCTCAGGAAGTCAAACTAACTCCCATTTATGATTGTGATTCAAAGACTCTATCTCCCCAACCATGGAAGCCATCCACTTGTCGTTTTCCTGACTAGTAATTGCATCATGAAAAGTAATCGGATCATCATTGCTAACAGTAAGTGCAAAAGAGACCAAGTCTTCAAAACCCAATCTGTTCGGAGGCTTTATATTCGTCCGTCTCACTCTGTCTCTGGCGAGACTATAATCCTGCAAACCATCCATGGCGGAACCACCAGAAGTCGGTTGAGAAGTTTCTATTTTCTCAACTGGAAAATGCTCGAAATCCACCACTGTCGTGTCTTTCTTCTGCTGCAACATGGGATGTTCATAAAAAACAACATCTCTACTGATCACAATTTTCTTCACAACTGGATCCCAGAACTTGAATCATTTGGCACATTTCTTGTAACCTAGAAAAATACACTCATTCGATTTTGCATCAAGTTTGAATCTCTCATCAGCAGGTACATGTACATAAGCAGGACAACCAAAAATCCATAAGTGATCAAAAGTAACATCATGACCAATCCATACCTCTTCTGCAACTTTCCCAGCCAATGATGCCCTTGGCGATCTATTGATAAGATAATACGCCATGTTAACAACCTCAACCCAGAAGTGTTTGGGAAGCCCCACATTCAACCACAAAACATCTGACTCTTTCATTCAACGACCTATTCATCCATTCTACAACACCATTCTGTTGTGGTGTCTTACGCACTGTAAAATGTCTCTTAATCCCATGCTCCATACAGAAGTGTAGAAACAATGAATCTATGTATTCTGTACCATTGTCAGACCGCAAACACTTAATTTTTTATCCTGTTTGGTTTTCTACCTCAGCTTTCCATATCTTGAACTTCTCAAAAACGTCAGACTTCTATTTCAAAAAATACACCCAAACTTTCCGTGAAAAACCATCAATAAAAGTAACATAATACCTAGATCCACCCAAAGACGATGTCGTGGAAGGCCCTCATACATCAGAATGCACATAATCAAGAATCCCTTCAGTTGTGTGCTTCGTAGTCTTGAAACGAACTTTAGTCTGTTTACGAAGAACACAATACTTGCAAAAATCGAGCTTACAACTTTTAACACCATACAACAGATTTCTTTTATGTAATTTAGCCATACCAATTTCACTAAGATGAGAAATACGCATATGTTACAGTTTGATAGTATCATCACAAGAGTCAATAGAATGAACTCTACCTACAATGATACTCCCTAACAATCTGTAAATATTCTCTGCAGTCATCTTTCCTTTCATCACAGTCAAAGCTCCTTTAACAATCTGAATGGTTTCCCTATCCTCATCATCCTTAGGGATAAAACCATTCTTGTGCAAAGTGCCCAAAGAAATCAAATTATTCTTCAAATCTAGGATATGTTGAACACCACTCAACGTCCGAACAGAGCCATCATACATCTTAATTCTGACCTCACCAATACCAATAATATTGCAACATTGATCATCACCTAAATAAACAGAACCAGAATTAACCGACCTGTATGTCGAAAATCATTCCCTATTTGGCGTGATGTGATAAGAACATCCAGAATCAAGAATTCAAACATCTGTCAATTGAGTCGTTGAAATAGAGAGCATATCACCCTCACTGCAACAATGAATTGTCTTCTTATCCCTAGATTTGGATCTGAAATTATTCTTCCCAGACCCTACCTTCTCTGACTTCCATCCACGGTCTTGATTACCCATGACATATAAGCTATCAGCTTGAGAGCTTTCCCCTACATTCTGTTTCCACTGGTTGTGAGCCAACAAGGCTGTAATAATCTCCTCAACTTTGATAGTCTCTTTCCCATATGTAAGAGTAGTCACCATGTGTTCGTAAGAGGGAGGCAACGAACACAACAAAATCATCGTTTTGTCTTCATCCTCAATTTTCACATCAAACCGAGCCAAATTAGAAACGATTTGATTGAATACATTCACGTGTTGCACCAAATCATGATCGTCCTGCATCTTCAGTCCATACAGTTGCTGTTTTAGATACAGTTTAATCTTTAAGGATTTAGACATAAACTGACTTTCCAACTTCCTCCAAATTTCATCTAGAGACGATAGATGCATGACGTGATACATGACCTCATTCACCAAGCATAATCGTATGGTTCCTGCCGCTTACTGTTGCAATTCTTCCCAATCTTCCTCCTCCATCGACGCCAGCTTTGTAGGACGCAAAGCCTTTAGGATCCCTTGCTGCGCTAACAGATCATTCACCCTTTTTGCCATAACCCAAAGTTACCCTGACCATCAAATTTCTCAACTTCAAATTTTGCTCCTGACATCTGATACAAATTGTTGAAGAATCGGGTAAAGAAAAACGAAAGAACAAAAGAATTTTGCTCCATCCCATGTCCTCTTTACTGGTATATTTATGAGCCATACCTAACACACTTCGAAATTAGTATTCGTTTATTTTATACATAATTAGATTGACATATGAATACAACGGTATAAAAATCACATTCTAATCATTTTTATAGTATTTATAGTGATTTTCTAGATCTAGTGTTAAGATCATAAAATCTAGACATATTTCATTATTTTGCATCTTTAGCTTATTTACTAATTCTATTGATCTTCGAAAAACAAGTTTAACCTAAATGCGTAAATCACAAAGCACATAATATTCAAGAGTCACTTTTTGCCACAGTAACTCAGCCACTGACTCGTCGTAAGCTAATTTTTACATCTAACATAAACACTCCATAAACATGCACTCACCTCGACACTTAAAACATCAACCATAATGTAATCTTCCCGAAAGCTTTATAAGAGCTCTCATCATTTCCTTTGTTAACCACTTCACCTCGTTTGAACTTGGATAGTTCACACATATCAATTACCAAGCGAATAAAATTAAAGATATATGTTAGATTACATTCTAACTATGGGTACAAATATAAAGAATTTATGAAAACTCTTTCGATGCCCAATCAAACTAATTACACTTAATACACTTCAAATTAACCTTGAATACCAAAATTTCACTAAAACCTTATCTTCTTTATCTTAGGGTTTCAAGGACCAAATTAGGGGGTTTCACATTTCAATTCCAAATTCAACAATTTTACCATCAAAATGAAGCTTAGATGATGACAACCAACATGAATACTTCAATTTCACAAAAACTCCAAAACCCTAATAGCCAAATATACCGTGGTGCGTTCACACTTGAATTTTTACTTCAGACAACATTCTAAGCTTATATAACCATTAATCCTTCATGAGAAACATCAAAACAAACTTGAATAATTTTCCTTAATTTTCTTCTTCTTGGCCTAATCTTGTATATCAACTTAGCCATGAATTCATCTTGATTCAAGCATGAAAAGCTATATAAACGATTAAATCTTCAAGTCCAAGCCTTAATCCAATTTAATCCATAAATCTTTATATTTCTTTCTTCAAATTCCATAGCTTATACCAACCAAAACCATAAATTAATGGTACCAAATTGAAGAGAATTCAAAGAAGAACAAAATTGTATTTCATGGCTTCACCTTAAATCTTTAACCAAAATGCTTGAGAAATCTATTGAAAGATATTTCTTTCTTACCTTAGCAATTCCATGGCAATGAAGATAAGAGATGAAGTCTTGAAATTTCTAAAATAATTAATAAAGTCATTTGTCATCTTTTAAATGAGATGAATTTAAAATTCATTTTATTACAAAATGACCACTTTACCCTTAAAATCCAATGCTCACAAATGTACCACATGTCAAAATCTTCATCTAGAGGCTAAGATTAATCCATGGAGTTAGTAGTTACAAACTTTGCCCTTGTAAAATTCCATATTATAATATTGTTATTTTTATCCAACGATTTTGATTTAACATGGAAACTCAAGTCCAAGGGTCCCTATTAAATCTTATCCTTTAAAGTGTAGAAATGACATTATTACCCTTGTTCTATCTTCAAGCAAAATATCTCATATTTTTTATTCAATCCGATTATCCAAAATTTTCACAAACTTTAACACTTTATAGTCTTTAATACAAATTTCGTACCAAAAATTTGAGTAATACAAAAAGTAATTCTTGGGGGCAAACTATTCATTCAATGGATAAAATAACTATTTTGGAAAAAAATACCATTTTGATCCTTTAATTGTTTTCAAATTTATACTTGATCACCAAACTTTCAATTTATTCATTTTGGTCACTAACCAAAATTTTGAAGTATTACAACTCACCCTAAACTTTATATATATATATATATATTAATCTTAAAAAATATTTATGGATTTATCACTGTCGTCGATGTTGGATAAAAAAGTTCAAAATAATTTGAAAGGAGCTTGCAATCAAACAAGACACAATTTTCCTATCCAACATATTTCCTTTTTATTTTATTTATAATTTTTTATTCATTCTTTTGTATTGTTATCTTTGTATAAATTTTTACATCCATATCCCATCCAACTGGTATCAGAGCACAATTCTATTTCTTTGTCTAATATTTTGGTTTCTAGGTCTTGCTTGAGATAAACTCATCTAGTGAAAGAAATATACACGTAGTAGTTGAACTTGAAAAGGATTATTTGCATGGCTCGTAATTTTTCATACACTTCATTTTCAATTGGCTTAATATAAAAATAAGTACTTAAACCATGTCTCGAAAAAGAATTTAGTATCTAAAAAGTTTTTCGCTAAAATTAGGTGTTTAACATTTTTATTGAAGCGCTTTTAGGTGCCTGGACCGTAAAGATTGTTAAATTTGATCGTTATATGACATGTGTCACACATATAAAATTTTTATTTTTTGATTTATTTTGATTTTAAAAAATAAATATATTAGTTAAAAACCTTGTTTTAAAAAAACTCAACATGTCTCCCACTTTCCCTTTCTCCTTCGTCCTTCCATAGTTTCTGACCATGTGTGACCATCTGACTATAATGGAAAATTAAAAAGTTACTGGATTTCGGACAGGGTTTGTCCTTTAATTAATTACACACAGAGCCCTCCCCAAAACGACGTCATTCGGGGAGGGGTATATAAGCCCCAAACCAGACGGCCTTTCGGCCAAAAATCAGTTTCTCCTCTCTCTCCTTCTCTCTCTTTCTGAGAGAGTTTTTTTAACTCTCTCATCCCTCTCTAACTTCCCTCATCGGAGGGAAATCGGTCACCGGCCGGCATCCTTGTGCCGCCGATAAACTCACCGCCGGCCACCGCTTCCGTTGGCCGGAAAAGCAAAAACCTCCCGAACGATAGATCCGAGTGATCTACGTTCAACTTTGTCTTTAGTTTTCCTTAAAACGTCCCGTATTTGCCTAGATCTAAGAAAAATACCTTCGGTATTTTGTTTCTACGGTGGCCTATGAACTCCGGCGACGTCACAGCTTCTTCGGTAAGGCTTCTCTTAATTTTTGCTTCGATCTTTTGATGGTTTTGGTTGCTGTGTTCTCTCTGTCTCTCTTTTTTTTTCAGGTTCGGTTGATGGCTTTATAGCCATCACCGGCGCTTGTCTCGGACCGGGTAAAAGAGTAGAGTTTGGTGAGTCACCAAACTTCCAGTGGTGACTCACCGTTGGGGTGACATGTGTGCGGCTGGAGTGGCTCTTCTAGAAACTTTCGATGAGGCGTGGCACTGACGGCGGCGTGGCAACAGCTGAAGCGTCAACGTGGAGGCGGTGGCTGAGCAGAGGCGGCGGCTGGCCTTCTGGAAGATTGAGGCGACTGGGAGCTAGGGTTGATATAAACCCTAAACATTTAGGGTTACTATTAGGCTACCGAATATGGGCCTCTATATTTGGGTTGGGTCTGTAATAGTAAATAAATAAAATTATTTAATAATAATAATATAATAATTATAATTATAAAATATAAATAATATTCGAATGAAAAAAAACGAGTATCTTCAGCTGCCCCTCTTTGCTTATTCTTGTATTAACAAGAATAGAGAAAAGACGAAAAGATAATAAGTTTTTTTTTTCATTTGACTTCACTTGATTATGATGGAAATGTTGAACTAATTCGTCTTTGGGATTAGTTCTTCTCATTATGAACTTCTTCTTCTTCAGATAAGTTCTTCTCATTATGAACTCCTTCTGGAAATGCTGATGATGATATCTCTTTCTGTGATAGAGTTATGCAAAAGGTTGAACAAGTTCTTTTCATTATGAAATTCCTCTTCCTTCTTCAGATGAGTTCTTCTCATTATGAACACTTCTGGCAATGCTGATCCATCAAATGATGAATTCAAACAAAAGGTTGAACAAATTCTTCTTATCATGAACTTCTTATTCCTTCTTCAGATGAGTTCTTCTCATTATGAACTTTCTCTGGAAAAGCTGATCCATCAAATGATGGATTTGAGCAAAAGGTTGAACAAGCTCTTCTCATTATGAACTTCTTCTTCCTTCTTCAGATGAGTTCTTCTCATTATGAACTTTCTCTGGAAAATATGATCCATCAAGTGATGGATTTGAGGAAAAGGTTGAACAAGCTCTACTCATTATGAACTTCTTCTTCCTTCTTCAGATGAGTTCTTCTCATTATGAACTTTCTCTAGAAAAGCTGATCCATCAAATGATGAATTCAAACAAAAGGTTGAACAAATTCTTCTCATTATGAACTTCTTCTTCCTTCTTCAGATGAGTTCTTCTCATTATGAACTTTCTCTGGAAAAGCTGATCCATCAAATGATGAATTCAAACAAAAGGTTGAACAAATTCTTCTCATTATGAACTTCTTCTTCCTTCTTCAGATGAGTTCTTCTTATTATGAACTTTCTCTGGAAAAGTTGATCCATTGAGTGATGGATTTGAATCTTTGCTAAAATCTTTGAAATTCATGTTAACATTTAACATGTATAAAATGAATGAAAATGCACATATTTTTGCAAATGCCTAAATATGATGCATGAATATTAAGTTCATTTTTATTTGATTTCAAATTGTGTAGAAATCCAATAAATCTTTCCTCTTCGAATGGAGAATCTATTATCTTTGAAGAGTGTAGATGTAGATATGCCTGAATTTTTTGCATGATGTCACAAAACTACTTGAGAATAAAACTCAATAGTATAAGCTCTTGAAAAGCTCGCACTCATGCAACATGTTGATTCTGATAACTACTTATTTGATCATGAAGTGATCTTTCAAGATGATTTCACATATATTGATAGTTCTTCTAATGCCAAGGAAATCCTGAATTCTGATTCTGATGAGGAGAGTAAACTGTTATACTTAACGAAAATGGGATACTCAAATGCTAAGTCTTCAATAGTCATAGAAATGTGATCCGGATTCATCAATTGCAGAGTTGACAGATTTTATATGTGCTGCTCAAATGGCTAAGGCTGCTGACACACTTCTTCCGATAAAAGCTAAGGAGCCATTATGCAATGATCCTAATTACAAGAAAAGTTGAAACTTGGGCTATGATTTTCTTAAAAAAGAATAAGCATAGGTAGCTTGGAAAGAAGCTTCTTGATGAAGACAATCATGCAGTTCATCTTCCTAATCCAATTATTGGTTTTGGAGTTCTTACCGAACCAGATCAGATAACTCAAAGAACACTTCCAGAAGATGCTATTAAGTCTCCTTATTTATACTATGATAACGTGGTGGTTGCTTCAGTTGGTGTTTGGACCAAAACATCACAGTACTTATATGATGTAGAGCCAGAATTTGTAGATTCGAAGCATTTTTGTACTGCTGTATGGAAAAAGGCTATATTCATAATATGCCAATTGAGAATAGATTTCTTCTTGTTCCGCTTCCAAATAACTTTATGATGGTAATAATTTGTTTGCTTTTTAACAATGATTGCAAACGTTGATAAGACTTACTTTGTATTCCATGCCCTTCAAAGTATTAACATAAAGTGATATTCAGAAATCTTTAACTTATTTCAAAATTATGTTAATCCATTTACAAAATAAAAGAATAAGTTGAATTTTCGAAAATAAATTGAATCTCAAATAAATTGAATTTAGAGAAAATAAACTTAGAATTTATTAATAAATAGATAGAATTGTATTCAAAGTTATGGCAAGCATAGGAATGATAAAAATTCAAATGACTCAACAAGTTATTAGCATAAGTATTTCTAAATTAATCAAATTGATATAATTTAGAGTACTGATGTAAGCTTTTGTCTGAAAGATCTCAAACGTTGTCAGAATGCTTGCAGATGTGAAGTTCCTCCCAAACTATCAAAATCTTAAGAGGGTTCAATTTCCAGATGCCTAATATCAACATGCATTTGAGTCGCCCTTTCAGGTTTTCAACTCAAATCCTTCCTTTGGTTGCAAGATGCCCTTTGCGGGTTTTCATCTTGACCCCCTCTTTTTTTTCTTTTTTTTTCTCCTTCTCCTTCTTTTTTTTTTCATTTTTTCATTTTTTTCTTCTTCTTTTTTTTTTCATTTTTTCTTCAAGCATAATATTTCTTGACAGAATCTGAGTTTATTAGGTTTCTCAGAATTTTTCCATCCATTTCTGCTAAGATCAACGCTCCTCCGGAAAAGGCATTTTTTACAACGTATGGCCCTTCCCAATTAGGCATCCATTTCCCACGGAAATCTTTATGTATAGGCAAGATCTTTTTTAGTACTAGATCACCCTCTTGGAATTCTCTTGGATGTACTTTCTTGTCATGAGACTTCATCATCCGTTTCTGATACATCTGTCCATGGCAAATAGCTTTCAATCTTTTCTCCTCAATAAGGTTCAATTGATCAAATCTAGCTTGGATCCATTCAGATTCATCCAATTTTGTTTCTCTCAAAATTCGAAGCGATAGAATCTCAACTTCAATTGGTAAGACTGCTTCCATCCCATAGACTAAAGAAAAAGGTGTTGCCCCAGTAGATGTTCGAACAGTAGTTCGGTATGTATATAAAGCAAAAGGTAACTTCTCGTGTCAATCTTTGTAAGTTTCAGTGGTCTTTGTAATGATTCTCTTGATGTTCTTATTTGCTGCTTCAACTGCCCCATTCATCTTTGGATGATATGCCACTAAGTTTTCATGTTTGATCTTAAACTGTGCACAAAGTTCGGTCATCATCTTGTTATTCAGGTTCAGAGCATTATCTGTAATGATCCTTTCTGGTAGGCCATACCGGCAAATTATTTCTTTCTTTATGAATTTGCAGATTGTGGACCTCTTAATATTGGCATATGAAGAAGCTTCAACCCACTTGGTAAAATAATCAATTGCCACAAGGATGAAATAATGTCCATTCGATGCTTTTGGTGTGATTGCCCCAATGACGTCTATTCCCCACATAGAAAATGGCCAAGGTACTGTCATTACATGTAAAGGAGATGGGGGTACATGAATCTTATCTGCATATATATGGCATTTATGGCATTTCCTTGCATAATCAATGCAATCTGTGTGCATGGTAGCCCAATAATATCCATATCTCATTATTTTTCTAGCCATGGAAAGACCATTTGCATGTGTTCCACATATTCCACTGTGTACTTCCTTAATGATGCTTCTGGCTTCGCTGGTATTTAAACATCTCAATAGCATTTGATCATTGCTTCTTCTATACATAGTCTCGCCATCAAGAAAATATCCAGCATCCATTCTTCTCAAGGTTCTTTTATCAATTTCAGATGCATTTTGTGTATAACTTTGATTTTTGATATATTGCAGGATATCATAATACCATGGTTTACCATCTACCTCTTCTTCCACACTATAACAATGTGCATGAATTTCATATACTTGCATTTTGATTGGCATCATATCAACTTTCTTAGTTGCCTGAAACATAGCAGCTAATGTAGCCAAAGTATCTGCCATTTGATTTTCTTCTCGAGGGAGATAATTGAAGGTGACTCTCTCAAATTCTTTCACTAATTCGAGGGTAAAATTTTGGTATTCCAACAATTTGGGATCTTTTGTTTCCCATTCACCTCGTAATTGATATACCACTAACGATGAATCTCCATATAACTTGAGACATTTAATTTTTCTTTCTATGGCTGCTTTCAATCCCATGACACAAGCTTCATATTCCGCCATGTTATTGGTGCAAAAGAACTCCAGTCTACTTGTAAAGGGATAATAAATATTTTCTGGAGAAATTAATACTACCCCGATTCCTCGTCCCAAGGCGTTGGATGCTCCATCAAAGTAAAGCTTCCAATATTCATCATTTGTTATGAATTCTTCATTCATGGATATGCATAACACATCTTCATCTGGAAAATTAAAACTCAAAGGCTGATAATCATCTAATACACGACTGGCCAGAAAATCAGCTATGACACTTCCTTTTATCACTTTTTGGTTGACATATACAATATCAAACTCGGATAATAACATCTGCCATCTAGCCATTCTGCCTGTCAAAGCTGGTGATTCCATTAAGAATTTCAAAGGATCAAGTTTGGAAATCAACCAAGTAGTATGATATAACATGTATTGTCTGAGTCTTCGAGTAGCCCATACCAAGGCACAACATAATTTTTGTATTGGTGGATATCGAATTTCACAATCAGTAAATTTCTTACTCAGATAATAAATGGCTTTTTCTTTTAATCCAGATTCATCATGTTGTCTCAGTACACATCCCATCGAATTTTCAAAGACTGTCAAGTAGAGAATTAACGGTCTATCAGGCATTGGTGATACTAAAATGGGGGAATTGGATAAATATTTCTTAATAATATCCAAAGTTTCTTGACATTCATCATTCCAGACTTCAGGATTGTTCTTTCGAAGTAATTTGAACACTGGATCACATTTGTCAGTTAATTGAGAAATGAACCGAGATATATAATTTAATCTTCCCAAAAAGCCTCGAACTTCTTTTTTTGTATTGGGTGGTGGAAGATCTTGAATTGCTTTAACTTTATCTTGATCAATCTCGATTCCTTTTTTGCTGACCATAAATCCCAAAAGCTTCCCGGAAGTTACCCCAAAAGTGCATTTAGAGGGGTTGAGCTTTAATTGATACTTCCTCAATCTCTGGAAAAGCTTTCTCAAATTTTTAATATGTTCTTCTTCAGTTCGGGATTTGGCAATCATGTCATCTACATATACTTCAATCTCTTTGTGCATCATGTCATGAAACAAAGTTACGATGGCTCTTTGATACGTTGCCCCTGCATTTTTCAATCCAAATGGCATTACTTTATAGCAGAATGTGCCCCACATGGTTACAAATGTTGTTTTTTCCATGTCTTCAGGGTTTATTTTTATATGATTATATCCTGAAAAGCCATCCATGAATGAAAACCATGCATGTCATGCAGTATTATCCACCAAGGTGTCTATGTGGGGTAATGGAAAGCTATCTTTCGGACTAGCTTTGTTGAGATCTCTGTAATCCACACACATTCAAACTTTCCCACTTTTCTTTGGTACTGGAACAATGTTGGCTACCCATTCTGGGTATTTGGCTGCCTGTAGGAAACCTGCATTAATCTGCTTCATCACTTCCTCTTTGATCTGCAACAACATTTCTGGCCTCATTCGCCTGAGCTTTTGTTGGACCGGTTTATATTCTAGACTGATTGGAAGTTTGTGCATCACTATATCTGTACTCAAACCATGCATATCTTGATAAGACCAGGCGAAGATATCTTTGAACTCTTGAAGGAGATTTATCAATTCTTGTTTTATCTGGATTGTCAGAGTAGTACCAATTTTCACCTCTTTCATTTCTTCATCTGTTCCCAGATTTACAGTCTCAATCTCTTCTTTGTGAGGTAAAATTTGTTTATCTTCTTTTTCTACCAGTCTTAATAATTCAGTAGGAACATCACATTCCAGTTCATCCTCCCACTCATTGATTTCCTCCAGACATATGGGTTGCTCTAAATTTATCTCTCGATTAAATTTAGGAATAAACATGCTATTAACATTGTGACACCTGCAAATTTAAGTCGGACATATTTCCGAAAGAATATAGTAAATTTATGAAAGAAATGAATGTAAAAATGTAAAAAATGTAAAGAATGATTGCCATTTGAAAATTTTAAAGAAAATTTCTTATATTTAATATTTGGTGAACTTAACATAATTTCCTTTACAAGATAACAAAAAGTTTTCATACTCTTGGGCTAAACATAAAGATTAGTTCTGAATATTACTCTGTGTTAATATTAAAAACTACAGGAAGGTCTTCAGCGGTCTAATTGTTGAGTGTTTCTCCAGAAAACAAGGGCGAATCCTAGCCAAGTATTTGCCAGTCTTATTGTCATTCATGATCATGTTGATAAATAATCCTTTCATAGCTTCTTCAACTATACTTTGATCTTTCGTCAACTTTTCTTCTTTAAATGCCTCAACAAGCTGTTGTTCTACATTAATTGTTCCCCTGATCTGAATGTGGTCTTCAACTGTAGGAAAAACATGTGTTCCCAAAGGATTTCTTCTCCTTTCAACCTTGCCTTTCTATCTTCACATCTTCTTTTTCATATCTTTGTTCTTTTGCTGAAAATTGGGCTTAAATCCAAGCCCAAAATGATCTTTCTTCATCTTCATACTTATAGGAATTGAACTCCCTTGAAGATTCTTTCCTAAACCTTTCCCAGTTTTAGCTCCGATGCCTAAAGTCTGTCGTACAGTCATCTTGGTGCAATCAGACAATCTGGGATGTGGAATTTTGCTTCCCTCTGCAATAAAGGTTGCATTGACAAATTCAAGAGCTCGGAAAGAGCATTCGAGAGCATCATCATTGGTTTCAATATACGGAACATCACTTGTTATAGATGCAATGATTTCTTCTTCATCTCCTACGCATATTAGTTGTCCATCAACAACGAATTTCAATTTCTGATGTAATGAAGAAGGAACAGCTCCTGCAGAATGAATCCATGACCTCCCCTAATAAACAATTATATGTAGTGTGGATGTCCATCACCACAAAGTCAATATTGTACACGACTGGTCCGATTAACAACGGTATTTCCGTTTTCCCAAGCACCTCTTTTTGAGTGCCATTAAAAGCTCGCACTACATTCTGATAACTTTTCATGTGTGATTTATCCACAGGCATTCTTTGAAGTGTGACTAGAGGCATCAAGTTAAGAGCGGATCCATTGTCAATCAATACTTCTGGAAAAACATGACCATGACAATGTGTGGTAATATTCAAAGCCTTTACTGACCCCACTCTGCCTTCAGGTATTTCATCATCCGTGAACGTTATGTAATTGTCAGCGGCTATATGTCCCACAATTCTGTCAAGTTTATTGAGGGATATATCTTCAGGGATAAAGGTTTGATTAAGCATTCTCATCAAAGTATTTCTGTGTGCTTCTGAATTCATCAATAGATCATTAATAGAAATTCGCGCTTGTTGTTTATGTAGTTGTTCAACCACACTATATTCACTATGTTTCAGGAATTTCAAAAATTCTTGTGCTTGTTTTTCTGTTACAGGCTCATTGAATGCTGCAGGGGATTCATCATCAAATACCTTTTGGGGTATTACCATGGCTTTTCCTTTTGCTTTCACCTGTTCTGATGCATTGGATGTTTCGGGAGAGTAACATCTCCCACTTCTTGTAAAGAATCCGACTTCACTCACTGCTTCAGACGTCGAATCCAGACTCTGTATTTTCTCTTCTGTTTTTTCCAGAGAAACAGATCCTCCTACCATTGAAACATTGGTAGTATAATTCCAAGGTACCCTGCGGGTATCCTTGTATGGAATGGTAAAGAGTTGTGATAACTACTTTCGGCTTTGTTGGTGCAGGAATCACTGTAGATGATTTCACATTAATAATCACGGGATCACTTGTTCTCTGATTAGGTTTAGAATCTTCTGATGAGCAAACATCATCTTCTTTTTTCCCTGGTTCTTCTTCAAAGAATTCTATCTCTCTGTTATTCATCAATTTTTGCACCAAATCCCTAAATTCAGGACATAATTGAATTTCATGCCCTTTCTCTTGATGATATTTACAATAATTCTTGCCTTCATTATGCTTTGTCCTGAATTCTTGTGGAATTATACCGGATAAGGAGAGTTGTTGAATATCCAAACAAAAGGAGATTTAATTTCAGAAACGTCAGTTTTTACTTTCTTTCTGTTCTCTTCCTGA
Source organism: Hibiscus syriacus (assembly GCF_006381635.1). NCBI lineage: Eukaryota > Viridiplantae > Streptophyta > Magnoliopsida > Malvales > Malvaceae > Hibiscus > Hibiscus syriacus. The sequence goes on from NW_024062608.1 coordinate 2,928,603, forward strand.
ATTGCATTCACGTTTTTATCTCCATGATTTAGCAGCGGATGATTTGATGTAGATGGTGAATTGAATTCCAACTTTCCAGTGTTGATCAAATTTTGAACCACCCTTTTGAATGCCAAACAGTTTTCAATAGAATGACTCGTAATTCCTTCATGGTAAACACAGTGTGCCTTTACATCATACCATGGAGGGAATGGTGGTTGCATGGGAACCAAAGGATAGGGCCGTATGACATATGCTTTTAACAACGAATCATAGATCTCAACATAGGGTACTGGTAAAGGTGTAAAAGACAACCTTTCATTTTCCTTTCGAGATCCTCTGGACTCTACTCGATTAGTGTTTGTTTCTTCTTTCTTAACCCTTGGCTGGGTTATTGTAACACTTTTCGATGAATCCTTGTTGTAAGAGTTTGCATTGTTGACTTCATTCTCCTTTTTTGATACATAGGTCTTTTGGAACTATACCCCTCATTTGATTCAATTTTGCCACTTTTCAAGACATTTTCAATGAGTTCTCCAGAAATGACCAAATCTACAAAATTTCTGGTTGCATTTCCCATTAGATGACTTAAATAAGGAGCTTTTAATGTATGGACAAACATTACTGTGGCCTCTTTTTCTGATAGAGGTGGTTGAACTTGGGCTGTTGTGTCACGCCATCTCTGAGCATATTGTCTGAATGTTTCGTTATTTCTTTTCTCTAAATTTTGGAGAGTCCGTCTATCAGGGACCATGTCTGTTACGTGGCGGTATTGTTCTAGGAATGCCTTAGCCAGATCTTTCCAGGATCTAATGTTGGCTTTGGTCAATTGAGTATACCATTTTAAGGCTGGTCCTGTCAAACTATCTTGAAAGCAGTGAATTAACAATTTCTCGTCTTTCACATATCCTGCCATTCTGCGACAAAACATAGTAATGTGGGATGAAGGGCATGTGGTACCGTCATATCTATCAAATTTGGGAACTTTGAACTTGATGGGGGGGATTAGGTCTGGAACCAAACTCAACTCACTAGCGTCAAACCCATAGAATGATTCAGTTATTTCCACAGATTTCATTCGTTCTTCTAAGCTCCTGATCTGTTTGGTCAATTCTTCATTTACTTTTTCTTTCTCATTCAGCTCATTCAAATCTGGGATTAGATGCTCAGTATTAAAATCCCCTATTTTCACATCTGATATAAGTGGATTTTTGCTTGAAGATGCAGGATCCACTTGTCGATTTTCATGTGGTTTGGCTTCTTGAAATGCTGATGTGCGGGCATTGATTTGTATAGGTGTAGTACCAGAGTGATAAATTGGTTCTGGTGGGAAACCTAGAGGATACATAGGTTCTTGGTCGAAAGATACAGGATTTTCATGCATTTTTCCAATTATAGCCTGCTTTTTAAACATGTCTTCTATTTTCTGCATCATGCTGTCTTGTGAGTTTGCAATACTGGCTTCAATTTTCTCTAGCTTCATTCTCATCTCTGCTTGTTCTTTATTATGCTGTTCCTCAATACGTTGTATTTTATCCTCCATAATTTTCTTAGTAGCTTGTCTAGTACCGTAGTGATGTTGTATTTCTCGTTTGGCCAGAATAACTGCGATTGAAATTTTTTTTTTAAATTTTAATTAATGAATGTTATCTTAATAATAAAAATTATACATAAAGAAAATAATGCAATGAATAATGAATGTATGCAAAATGCATGTATGCAAAAGGTATTGATCCCAAAAAGTTAACTGTCATAGAACAACTTTCATCGGCATACAAAAGTTTCTTTATAATAGTTCTTAACTACAGATAAGGCGTAGCTTTCCTATTAAGCTCTATAATTTCTTTCATTAGCCATGACATCTTCTTTCCGAACTTAGAAACTAGATCAACGTGATGCTCAATTATTTTTGCTTCAACAGCTAGTTCCCCAACATATCTAGCAACTTCGCTCATTTGTACCATGGCCTCGAATACCATATTGCTTCTTTCTTCACTTCTTTCTGCATAGAAATCAGTTGATTTTTTCCATTGTTCATTAGTTCCTTCAAGAGTTTGCTCTAACTCAGTGATTCTGACTTGACAATTGTGCAGAGTTTTTTCAAGATCTCTAATATGTCTTCGTAGTGAAGCACTTTCCTTATTACTTTCTTTAAGATCACTAGGTCCTAGACGAACCTTTTCTTGAAATAATGACTCTTCAAGTTGCAAAATGTAAGCATTAAACTCTGAGTTTTTGTTTCTAGACTGATCCAGATCTTCTTCAAGTTTTGTTTGTGCTTCTTGCGTCCTTTGATTAAGCTTCTGGATTTGAACATTCTTGTTTCTGCATCTTTGCATCCAATTGCTAGCCACTTCTTGCTCTACCTCAATTTTGGTGTTGAAATTCTTTCTTTCCAGCTCCCATTTTTCTTTTTCAACATTGAACTCTTCAATCCTTTGGCCCCTGACTTCAAGTTCGGCAATCAGATGGTTCATTTCAGATTAAAATCCCTTGAACATGATATTTTTCTCACCTTCAAACTTATCAAGGATGTCATTCTTCATCTCTTCTAAATATTTGGCTCGATCCCTTTCTCTTTGCATTTCATTCATGATCTCGCGGTGTTCAGCTTTGTGTTTTATAATTCGCTCTCTTCTGTCAACCTCAAAATCTTCCATTTTCTGCTTTCCTTTCTCAAGGCTTTTGAGTAGACGGCTATTCTTTCCTTTCAGATCTTCAACTCGACTTTCCTCAAAAATCTTCCATTTTTCTTTAATGTTCTGAATTCACCATCAACTTTTTTTTGTTTTCTCTCAACATTGCACATTGTGATGAATGAAAGTCAATGTCAACACCCAACATAGCTTTATCTCGTCTCATTTGCTCTAATTCTCTCGACCAACCTTCTCTTTCTGCTTCAAACTCAGCTCTCAGGATTTCAATCTCTGATGGAACCACCTTAATGTGATCTTCCATAGAGATATCCTCAATTTGGTCTGGTAGAGGGATATTTTCATTTTTCCTGACAGATCTCCATTCCTCATAATCAGGAGTTAACATTTCTTTTGCTGCTTTAGCTCGGATACAAAAAGTTGTTTTCCAAGCTGTAAAGGCCTCCATGATATTTCTTTTATAGTTTTTGCTGTGGAATGTGTACTCAGAAAAAATGTAATCCAGCAGTGACAGGTACAAATTGACGACCTTCATACTGTCTTATGACCAGAAGTGGTGCATATCCAATTCCTCCCCACAATCCGAGCAGCATTACCCAGTTGTAATCACCACATTTGTAAAAGAATTCCCTTTGGATTTGCCACGGGGCTCGCCAAACAATGTCATCGCTTTGCAGATTTCGAAAGGCATTAATCCATATCTTTCGCAATTTCTTTTGGCCATTCTTGCTCCAGAAATTCTTTCAATGGTGAGTAGTCCATATTAAAACGCCGGTATGAAACCTTTTCTGTCATCCAGAAATGGCTGCGAATCCAGACATATAACAATTGGATACACCCTGAGAATCGTCCACCTTCTAGCTTTCTACAAGCGTTTAACGATCTGGAAGTCTCTGCTAGAATTGCAGAGGCAGGATTAATCCTTTTTGGTAGTTGCTCAAACAAATCTACTACTGCAGCTTCAATATATCCCAATACTTTTGGGAAGATGACCATACCATACATACCCAGAGCAAAGAGATCGAATCGTACTTTAGTGTCTGGATGACTCTGAATAAGTTCTTTAATGTTAGTCCAAGCAATGCCTTCGTTTTCTCCCTTTTGTTTTGTACGGGATACCACCCATTCCTCTCGTACTCCGGAAATCTTTGCTAATTTAACTCGAAAAGGTTGAGTTTTAATTGACCTTGAATAAATTCGATTCTCCAAAACCCCTTCTGTATGTAGCAAAGTTGTGTACTCTTCAATAGTAGGAACCAAGTCCTCCTTATTGAGAGTGAAGCAATTGTACCCTGGATTCCAGAATTGAATTAGGGCTCGAAGAAAGTCATCATCAACTTCGACATAGAGCAAATATGGGATGTCTCCGTAAGTCTGATAAAACTGTAACTTTTTGTTTGAGTCCCAACTCTCCCAAATGCTTCGCAAATCTTGCATATCATTTCTTTTTAGCGAAACTGGAGCATAACTGGCTAACTCAGATACATAGTCATCCTGCAGACTATCTCCCCCTTGTCTTTGTAAATCCTCAGCCCACTGTCTTACTTCTGAGTTTAGAACTATTTGATTTGAACACTTTTTATCCATGGATGAAGGTTTTCCAATGAGACAATTAACACGAGGATCAATGCCTTTTATCCTGTATGATGCTATGCAAACAGAAGAAATATAAAGAACACAAAAAAATGAATTAGTTTACATAATAAAGGAAAAAAATAATTTAATAATAATGTCTACCTAAATATTTATATTTAAACATGCTTTCTTCATACTTTAAATAATTTAAATTCACATGCAATTTATTCAGTAAGAAAATAAATGAAAAAAAATTAAAAGGAAAAGTTAGAATTCATTTCTCCTGTGTGTACACCTATTTTGGACAAAATTTCGGCATGGCTTCAGATCGGAAGAGTTTCTAGGGTTTATTATATGCAGGGTTTTTTTAGTTCTAGGAGTAAAGGTACTCGAACTGTCCTTGTTGATGCCCCTTGGGCTATCAATCCTCAATCCTAGTCCATTACAGACTTAAACAGATCGAGTTCAATTCGAGGGGACACATTTCTCTATGCCTGACACGGAGAATAAATTCTCACGAAGATATAGAGCATATGAACCCCGAAAGTTACTTGCTAAGTCTGACACGGAGAATAAATTCTCACTAAGACGTCGCTTTCACTCCCACTTAAAAGGGACAAACTCAATTATAGAGCTTTATGTTATGCAATGTAAGTGTTGTGTGTGAGGAGAAATGTTCAAACCTCTGACAGAAAAATAAATAATGAAATAAAATACTTGTAAATAAAATGAAATATTAATAAAATAATATATATAAATACTATGAAAATAATAAGTATATATAAAAATTTTGAAAAGAAAGAATTATAAATTAAATATATGAATTTTTAATTTATAATTAATAGAGACAATTTATAATTGATTTTAAAAGCTTGACCACATTCCCAGTGGAGTCGCCAAGCTGTCGTAACCGGTTTTCGCCCAGGCACGAATTTTTTTATTTGGCGGAAAAAGTAATGTGAATAAATGGTTTTTAAAATAATTTGGGAGTCGCCATCGGCCTTTTGGGTCAGGTAGGTCGAATACCTAAAAATCATCATTTAAAAGAGTTTTTAAGAAAACATCGATTAAAAGATAAATTGATCTGCGTTTTAACCAAAAACTCGTTAAAAAGGGATTCGTGGTCGGTTACGTTTAGAGAATGATTAGCACCCCTACAACGCCCAAATTTGGTACTTATTAATTATAAATTGTCTCTAATAATAGAATTTTAAGAATTCAAATATATTTAATTTATAATTCTATTATTTCAAAATTATAATTATGAAAAATATATTAATTTATATATAAATAAAATATTTATTTATTTAGAAATATCAGAAAAGGACTTCTAGGTGCCTTAAGACAGCTCTTTTCTTCAATATTAAAAAATAAATAAATAATTAAAACAATTAATATATAATTTATAAAATAGGATATTTATTTAAAAATATCAGAAAATGGACATCCAGTTGTTTTAAGATTGCCCTTTCTTAATATAAATATTAAAATAGGATTAAAATAAGTTAAAAGTAATTAAATAAGATTTTAATAAATAAAATAAATATTATTTATTATATAAATATTTATGGCTAAATAATAATTAAAAGTAAACATATAAAATTAACATATAACTAAACAATGAACAAAATTAAAACTATATATTTAAAATAAATAAAACTTGTAAACAAATAAAAATTGAAATTAGTGACTAAATTATAACCTAATAGAATTAAATACCTAATTCATAATTAATTATTTAAAATTTCAATGGCTAAATATGTTATTCTACCCTTTATAATTTAGTGACTAGATTAAAAAAATATTAAATTCATATATCAAATTAAAAGAAATTAAAACATGTTATTCGGGGTTTAAAATATTAACTAATAAAGTTACAAGGACTAAATCGGTTATTTTAATTAAAACATATATTTTATGTTAATGACTAAATTATAAGTTAAATAAAATTAAGAGATCAAATTAAAACGATCATAAACTGATTTCAGTGACTATAATGGAAAATTACAAAGTTACTGGATTTCAGACAGGGTTTGTCCTTTAATTAATTACACACAGACCCCTCCCCAAAACGGCGTCGTTCAGGGAGGGGTATATAAGCCCCAAACCAGACGGCCTTTCGGCCAAAAATCAGTTTCTCCTCTCTCTCATTCTCTCTCTTTCTGAGAGAGTTTTTTTAACTCTCTCATCCCTCTCTAACTTCCCTCATCGGAGGGAAGCCGGTCACCGGCCGGCATCCTTGTGCCGCCGATAAACTCACCGCCGGCCACCGCTTCCGGTGGCCGGAAAAGCAAAAACCTCCCGAACGATAGATCCGATTGATCTACGTTCAACTTTGTCCTTAGTTTTCCTTAAAACGTCCCGTATTTGCCTAGATCTAAGAAAAATACCTTCGGTATTTTGTTTCTACGGCGGCCTATGAACTCCGGCGACGTCGCAGCTTCTTCGGTAAGGCTTCTCTTAATTTTTGCTTCGATCTTTTGATGGTTTTGGTTGTTGTGTTCTCTCTGTCTCTCCTTTTTTTTTTAGGTTCGGTTGATGGCTTTATAGCCATCACCGGCACTTGTCTCGGACCGGGTAAAAGAGTATAGTTTGGTGAGTCACCAAACTTCCAGTGGTGACTTACCGTTGGGGCGACATGTGTGCGGCTGGAGTGGCTCTTCTGGAAACTTTCGATGAGGCGTGGCACTGACGGCGGCGTGGCAACAGCTGAAGCGTCAACGTGGAGGCGATGGCTAAGCAGAGGCGGCGGCTGGCCTTCTGGAAGATTGAGGCGGCTGGGAGCTAGGGTTGATACAAACCCTAAACATTTAGGGTTATTGTTGGGTTACCGAATATGGGCCTCTGTATTTGGGTTGGGTCTGTAATAGTAAATAAATAAAATTATTTAATAATAATAATAATATAATAATTATAATTATAATTATAATAATAAAATATAAATAATATTCGAATGAAAAAAAAACGAGTATCTTCAGCATAGACCATCCAGTTAATTATGGATTTTAGAAGCCAATGTAACTGCTCTTGTTCCAACTGTTGATACACGGAACCAAGCTTATTTTTATTCCGTTGACCGTGTGGATCTAATCTTCTGTACCAAACGAGCTTGAATGCTCCAAGCATCCATTATTCATTTTTGGCAGTAAGAGTGCAAAGTCCACATTAATTCAAACCTAGTTTACAGTCCGTGAAGAAAAAAGGGCATAGGGCATCATTATCCCAGGTCATCCGAGTGTTGCTCCCGGAAGGCCTGAGATACATAAAGCAAACTTATCTTTTTTGTACCCAAATTTGGTTAAAATAACCAACATATCACCCGCTTCGGGGCTTTGAATTGTGTTTCTTATTCGTGAACTTTTGGAGGGCTTTAAATACAAGATAATTAAAAGGTTCATACACAACGATGTCTAAAAAGTGAGGTGAAAACTGAAAAGGAAATGATCCACAAACAGTTCATTAATCTTATTAATCAGAAATAGAGTAATGTTGGGCACACCCATATAGAAAACCTGATGAACTTGTTAAAAATTACATGAAAAGATCCACAGTTATTTGATTGATTTCTCAGAAAAAATCATAAAAAATGTTATAAGCTTGGGAAAATATACGTCAACCGGACCATCTCTTGTCCTAGTGATGCTCCTTCACCTCAAAAAGGCCATCAGGTCCTGAATACCATGATAAATAAAACGATAAATAGATTGAATCAACCAATATACACAAAAAACGAGCACAATAAACTTATCGCAACCACTTCCAATATTTATAATACTAAATTTCATACCAAACAATGCTTACTTGGTCAAGGATGACCAAGCCTACAAGGTTACAACAGCAACTAATGAGGTCGAGAAGGCTAAGAAACTCTCCAAATTACCAAAAGAAATAGCAATGTGCTTGGTATATTACTTGATGAATAATAATTATGGCGTTTTTTACAGTTCATAAGCAATATGATTGCTCAAATCTCCAACCATCAAGTGACTGTGACGGTAATTAAAATCTCTATCATCTTTTAAAAAAGAAAAATAAAACAATTTATATATTAGTTTTCATTAAGAACACAATAAAAAACACCAATATCTTGATTATAAGATCCTTAGGTTGGTTGACAAGATAAAATTAGAGACCTGCTAAACTTAATGTGATAACCATAAAATGGTTGAATGAAAGAGAGTTTATACCATGTCTTCATTGAATCTAAGTCTTAGCAAGGCATACAGAGACATGACGAATGAATGTAAGATAGGATGACAAGGACTTTCACTTAAATTTTGGTATACATCAAAAGCTAGTGTTATAGTTTGTATAGTATAAACTAACATAAACAAGGGGGTAAATATTCAACATATAACACCATCTCCAAGGCATATTGGCATTCGGCATATATCAACAAAGAGTAAGTGAGTGAGAAAGCAATCAGAAGAAGAAAAGAAGCCATTTTCAATGGGTAGAACATGGAAAACTAGTAATTACCAATAACCAAACAAAGTAAAAACAAAGGCTAACCACGATTGGTCTGCGGATAGCAGGTATTCCCATGTAAATTACCTTATATAGTGCTTTGGATGCTTTAAAAAAGCAATTGTTTTGAACAAAATGAACAGGATTTACTACAAATAACCAAAGCAAATATAAGCCTATTTGTTATGCTTCTGAACAGACCCTAAATTAACTAAAATTGTCTAGAATTCCTTACATTCCTCAATTTTTAATCAATTGGGAGAGAAGGAAAAGAAACCCCAGAAAGGATATCAACTATAATGTCCATGGAATGACCCAATAGAGCCTGAATAGAAAAATCTAAATACAAAAAACAATATTCAAGTTGAACCAAAGAAATTGAAACCGGTAACAATAACTCAATAAGAACATACCCCAAGGGAACTCCTTGTTGCGAATGTGCAAATATGGGTACGCCTGCAAAGATTCACACATCATGACGCGTCCAAGAATCATAACTAATGACAAAAATATTCTCATTGTTACCTAATTCGTGATTCGCTTTAGTTCACGGAACTGGTACGGGATCACAATTCGTTAATTTTACCGTTTGCGATTTGTTGGGGTAGACTTCTTTAAAATGATCACAATTCGTGATGGTATTTTTTTGGTTCACTAATAATTTTTACCAAATTACCTATCAAAAAAATATGTCGACTCTACCACCGACGACCGACAAGATCGGCCCATCCACCGTCTTCGTTACCGCCCCTTCTCCTACTAAATTCTTACCCCTATATTTGTTTCTTTGTTTTTGTTGTGATGGCTTTTGTTTCCTTTGCTTCTTCTGTGGGGGTTTTTGTTTTCTTTGTTTTTGTTGTGGTGGGTTTCTGTTTTCTTTGGTTTGCTTTCATGGGGTTTATGCTTCCATTATTTTTGCTATGGGTTTTTGGTACACTAATTTCACCGATCCGGTACGTGAATGAACCGCGAATTAGGTAACACTGAATATTTCTTAAAAATACATATAAATAAATTAAACTGATTGAAAAAAAAAACTTACAGGAGGCTCTTCATGGTGGGGATGGCCTTTTGATAGATTATAAATGCCTAAAATAGTGCATGTAGCGATACCCAAATATGTTATCTTCTCCCATTTTGCCGTTTCATCTGAAAATAACAGGATAAATTCATATTACAAATAATTATATCTGAGATCTCTAAGCTGTTTGGATTTTTAACTTGAATTTTTAGGTTCAAGAATTCAACGTTAATCTGGATTGATTTTACTTATTCTATTTGTAACAGAGATTCGATTAAAATCAAAAGGTTAGACTAAACAAAAACCCCTAAAATATAAAAATGGAACAAATCAAATTTAAGAAATCGATAGACTAACAAATATAAATGATACCAATCAGATAAAAAAAGGAATTCTGAAGAGAAAAAAAAAGGAAATAGATAAAGAAAAGCTTTCATACAAGCATCGTCGTGCTGAGAAGAGGAAGAGAAGCCCCGCTTGGGAGAAGCAGTAGGGCGAGAGCAGCCGCGAAGGGCTGCTCGAACGAGACCAGATTTCACGCTCGCCATCGCCATTTTTATCTATTGTTCTCTGTTAAAATGTGACTTGAAAACCCTTGGTTTATGCTCTTAATTTATCTCGTCAGCGAGATTATATTATATCACAGGAGACGGGTTTCGCACGTGCGAAGTAAGAGCCTCGTGCCCCAACTTCTTTTAAGGGATGTTTGGACGGTGGAAAAGATGATCACCAAAAACAAATTTTTTTCCTCTCAAAATTTAATACCAATAGGGAGTAATAAAATATTTCTAACGGTAGAATTTTAAGATTTTTTAAGGGAAATATCAATCCCACCTATTGTTTAGATATTTGTTATTTTCTATCAATTTGGATTAAAATATCTTTAAAATAAAAGATTTATTTTAAAAATATCTTTCACTTTATTTCAGACTTTACGATATATTTACTTCCAAATTTTTTAAGATTTATTTTTTGAGACCACAGTTTTTTTTTAATCTTTTTTTGCTATCCAAACCAACTATATATTTTATTTATTCATTATCATCATTTTTAATCTACCCATTTATCTTTTAATTTTTATAAAAAAATATTATATAAAATTTATAAATTTGAATTTAATGAAAAATAAATAAATTGAAAGTAATACAAATGATATATTTTCTATGAATTTTTATATAAATATTTTCATACGAATATTCAGAATCCAACTTGTTAGAAAAATATCACAAGGACAATTTGCTAAAATATACATTTCAGTAATATTTTATTCTTTTAATCAAACAATGTAACATTACATTCTTGTCAAATAAACCAAACACAATAATGTAACATTCATAGTAATGTGTCAGGTAATATTACATTATGATAATCTTATTTCAGAAATAATGTTACATTCCATAAACCAAACGTCCCCTTAAAGTAAACTACATCAGTGTGTCATTGACTCATTAAAATATTATTTTTCTATTTTAATCATTAAACTTATTTTTTATAAAAATTTCATTAATATTAGGGTAAAGTATAATAATGGTCACTGAACTTTTCTGAAGCTTGCATTTAGGTCCCCAACTTTTAAAACTTACAATACAGTCCTCCAACATTTAGTCCGTTTGCAATATAGTCCCCGACGTAATCGGCCGTTTGACGCCGTTACACTGCTGTTAGAAAAAGATGAAGTGGTAGTCCTCCAACATTTAGTTTGTTTGCAATATGGTCATTAAACTTTTCATGCTCTTGCATTTAGGTCCCCCAACTTTTAAAACTTGCAACATAATCCTCAATTTCATTCTAAACCTTAAATTCCAAAATAATTCAATTATATTTTAAACCCTAAATTCTAACTACTTTAGTTTAGGGTTTAGAATGTAATTGAAGTATTTTGGAATTTGGGGTTTATAATGTAATTGAAGTGTTTTGGAATTTTGAATATGAATTTTCTATTTGACAGTGTTTACTTTAATAGAAATTTGAGGTTTGTTGCATACACATCCAACGGCTGCATCACATTTATTGCATGAACCGTTGAAGTAAAAGTAACAAGGTCAATTTGTCTTGTTCGTAGATGTCATACTTTGGTATGCCAATCCAATAGGTTTGGATGGAACTTGAGCATGGACATCCAACGGCTGTGAAAATAATAAAGAGTTTTAGTTCATAGGACTACAACATACAACCAAGTAATAACTAAAATAAAATAAAAATATCAATTAATAACTCATTCAAAAGGAGGACTTAATATTAAGGGAAAGAGGTTTGGTTATAGTCACTCTAAAAGCTAAGCGCCAATGGGTTGTTTAAGATATACATTAGATTCCAAATACAACATTATCAGTTGCAAATGCATTAATGGCCTACCTTTTTAACATATAATTGCTTATAATGCTCCATGTTTAATGTTCCTCAATAGCCAAACATGATGAGAATCTAAAGCAGATAGCAGAACTAAAATCATAGGACCCCATAATTCTTGTAAATTCATGGCATGTCAGTAATAAAAGACATTGTAAAACATAGAGGACACAACAACAAACATATATATGCCAGAAATGAAGGTGCAAATATGCAATGAACGGACAACATATCAAGTAGTTGCTCCAAATATACTACCCTGTCATGATGTCTTTCGAGTAGCGTGCATGCAGAATTGTCCTCTAAAGCTATAATTCAATACAGATTCAACTGTAAAATTTCCAAAACATGTAAAAATCCAATTCGTTCACGATATATCAGTCCCATAATCAACATGAACTTATTAAAAAGAATACAAGCTCACAGGACGTCGAAAACCTTAGGTCGGATCAATACAATTCCCAGTAAACTAGTACCAGTAGTCTCTCAGATTGAGCCTAGCGTTTTCACTATGTCGATACTTACAACCAATTCCCTGATTTAAAGAAAAACCAAACAAGATAAAAAAAATTTAGATTAGAATTTTTGCCTTCCCAAGGCCTAAATGAGAAGAGAGAAGCGAAAAAGGAAATTCGAGATCGAAAAGGAATTTGGGGTTTAGAATAAAATTGAGGACTTTGTTGTAAGTTTTAAAAGTTGGGGACCTAAATACAAGCGCCTGAAAAGTTCAGTAACCATATTGCAAATGTACTAAAGGCAATGTAACGGCGTCAGACGGCCGGTTACGTCGGGGACCATATTGCAAACGGAATAAATGTTGGTGGATTGTCTTGCAAGTTTTAAAAGTTGGGGGACCTAAATGCAAGTGTCATAAAAGTTCAGTGACCATTACTATACTTTACCCTTAATATTATTATTATCTTTTATTTTGATTACCTAGTGTTAAATATTTAAAAATAATATTAATTTATTTTAATATTATTTTCTCTCATTTAATTATTATCGGCATATTAATTTTATTCAAAAAATTAAATAATAACATATATTAGCACATGATCTAAAATAAATCCAAAGAAAATAAAATAACGTTTGGAGTGAATAGAATCAAACTAAAACCCCCTTGAATGGAGTTTACTTGTCTAGCATCCAAACTGAGTTTGAAAATTGAAACTGGTTATAATTTCACTAAATATTTTAGTTTGAATAGGATTTTTGAATCTACGTTAAAAATGATTTTTATTTAAATAAATATTTACACCCATTTTAAAATTTATAGTTTCACACCTTTTAATTCAATGAGGGGAATTCTCTGAAATCCTCCTCCTTTGGAATCTCTTCCTTACACCGGCCCATGTTTCTACGCTTGGGGAAGGGATTTCTATGGTCATCAAATCCACTCTCGTGGAGATAGGATGCAAGGAATGTGCAAAAGGGATACAAACGACGGATATCGAGATTTGGTATTTTCAATGGAATGATTTGAGTTCACAATTGGTCACCCATTTCTTTGCGCCGATCCTGGATTTCTGGTTATTTGTGCAATACACGGTGATGGGTTTCATTTACATTTCGATTTGTTATTTTATATTTTATTCATGAACATCGAATCTCCGATCAAAATGGGCGACCTATTTCACTAAAACGAAGCTGGAAGCATGGTTCTTGTTTCAATATTTAGTGATGAATTCCTATTTTTTTCACATATGGATGTCGACTACTGCCGATTTACATCCATTGGTCGCTATGTTTGGGTCCAAAGAATTTAATCACTCTGGGTTTTTCTTCTAATTCAAACAGGGCATACTTTAAAATTATTGAGGATCAATTTACGCTGATGGAGGTACATTCGAATGTCGATTGGAGTTGAAGCCAGACGATCAAAGTTCTTTGCTAGAGCTCTCAGCGATTGCATTAATCACAACTGCTTGGGTTTTAGTGATGGAGGACCGTCAGCGATTGAACATGGGTTTAAAGGTAAGACGTCTTCCGTGTTAATAAAGACTCTGCGTATTCATATATATGACCTTGCGTGCAATTCTTTGTACGCCTAGTATTCTACTGGGGGATTTGGATTGTTAGTTCCCAAACGTATTGCTTTGCATATACTGTTGATTAATCTTGGAACCCTTGTTCGATTCCACTATGACCGGATTATCCATATGAAATGCGTTTATTTTTTTTGGGTAATTCACAAACATTCAACATTTCTTTATTGCATGGCAAAAATCCCAAGATCTGGTCCCTGTTAATTGAATGGTTACATGTTAGAATACGCCAATGGAAAGAATGGTTGCTCAGATTAGTCTCTGCATTATTGGCAAAAGGGTAGGTTGGCAAGATAAATAGATTTTCAATGTATTGCTCATTACGTTCATTGGGCCATCTGGTACCCCAGCATGGATAGGGTACGATCAGTGTGTTCAGCACAAGGATAAAGATGATTCGGACTCTCATAGTTTTCTAATGAATGACTTGCTACCAGGTATGTGCAATTGTCGAAATTGTCACCTGAACATCTGAGTTCATGATCGAAATTATCACCCTTAATGAGGTGTATAGTACAGATCGTACGGATGTAAACCTAGAGTTTGTCCATTGAAATATGAACGCTTACCAATTTTTTGTTTTAGATGTGGAATAATAGGGCATGTAACTGTGACATGTACCAAACAAATTGATGGCCCGAAAGACAAACTGAACTAAAGGGATTGGTTGAAAGTGGTGACACAACAACCAAGAATTCAACCTAGAACGAGACAATTTATTTTGTGGACTCCAATGGCTCACAGCTAATGCTACTATATGGGAATCCATGAAAACTGAAAATGCCGTGGGTACTCCCCTAAGGACCCTCTACTAGGAACTACTAGTAAGAAGGAGACGGTAGTCATGTTTACTCTTTGAATCATGTGGATGTTATTTTGACCTTTGCAAATGACCGTTTCCATCTTATCGGTGTCTATGGTCACCATAATGCAAAATAAAAACATATACTTTTGGCGGTTAATTGATTCATCAAACAATCGTCAAATCTACCATGGTTATTAGGTGGGGACTTCAACGAAATAATATCAGATTCTGAAAAAGTAGGGGGTCGACGTAAAACGAAGATTCAACTTTTGAATTCCGAGCAGTCCTTTATCGAAATGAGTTATCCAACTGTCGATCATCTCGAGGATGGTTTACATGGTTTAAGAGTATTAATCAGGTTTCAATGATAGTTGTACGCTTGGATAGATACATAGCATCGGCAGATTGGCTTGTACAATTCCCTCACTTCCGAGCATATTCTGAATATGCAGCGTACTCGGACCATTTTTTTAAGGTAATGAACAAAAAACATGAAGTAAGTAACAGTGGCAAGGACGCGGTAAATATTCATTTTGATTTGAAGAGTGTTGATCTAATGATAGTTCATGTATTGCACAGGTGGAAGCGACTTGGAATTATACGTCTGGGTCCACGTTGGGGAAATTAGAGGCAGTCGGTGATGCTTTGCATCATTGGAAGAATGATAAGTTTGCTAGGACTAGGAAGAGAATTATGAAACTTAAAAAGACAATCATGGTGGGTTAAGTCGGAGCACCCAATGCATGAGTGCTACGAAGTTGGTCACGACAAATAAGGATCTTCACGATTTATTAGACAAGGAGGAACGGTATTGGGCCCAACGATCACGGGTTAATTGGTTAAAACATATGGATCGTAAAACCGATTTTTTTATTGCTCGATCGACTCAACGACAAAAAAAGAATTCTTTGTGGGCTATTTGATGCCAATGAGAATTGGATCGAATCAAGCAGTGGAATATCTAAGGTAGTTGTGGACTACTCATGACTTGTTTGTTACGGAGAGCATTGCCCAAGTGATAGTATCATTAATGCAATTGATAAGGTAATTACAAATGAGATAAATTTAGAATTGACTGAGGAGTTCACAACGACTGAAGTCATCCATGCTTTGCAAGGCATCAACCTTAGTAAAGCGCCTGATATTGATGGATTACCGGAAAGCTTCTTTAGGCATCATTGGTCTTTCATTGGTGAGGATGTGGTACAACTCTGTTAGATCTTCTAAATGGGCGCCAGAATATGTCCATGGTTAACAAAACTATTCTAGTTCTTATACCAAAAGTGGAGGAAGTCAAATATATGAGGCATATTCGACTGATAAGCCTATGCACAGTCATTTATAAAAAAGTGTCCAAAGTGTTTGTGAATAGGTTGAAGCCAGTCGTGGCATCTTGTATAAGCGATAATCAAGCGGCATTTTACCGGGACATCGGATAACATACTAGTGGCACACGAACTGGTCCACTACTTGAATTCTTCAAAAAATGGTATTAATGAGGAAGCAACCCTTAAGTTGGATATTGAAAGGCATATGACAGAGTGAAATGATCCTTTTTTAAGAGTGTCATGTTGAAACTAGGTTTCCAACAAAATTGTGGAACTAATATGCCATGTGTTACTACTGTGTCTTTTGCAACCCGGGTAAACGGATCTTTAACTAAGAAATTCACACCAAGTAGAGCACTTCGACAAGTAGACCCTCTATCCTCCTTATCCTCTTTGTAGCACAGGGTTTATCAACTTTATTTCATCAAGCTCAGAGGTCTGGTCTTATAAAAGGTATACAAGCTTCACAGAATGGACCGTGGGTATCTCATCTGTTGTTTTGCGGATGATAGTCTTGTCTTCCTTAAAAATTCGACTTCAAAGGCACAACATATCAAAGATATCTTGAATTTGTATGCTATGCCATATGGCCAACGGATTAATTTACCGAAATCAGTCGTTTTTTCAGTCCGTAAACACTGGTGGAGCATCGTGCTTTAATTAGGAACATATTTGGAATACATGAAGTAGATGTTGGGACGTGGCGCACCCAATGGCGCAGCCGAAACAAAGCTCTACGGTCTCACCAGCAATCCAAGTACGAAAAACTGAAATCGGGAGGAAGTGATGTGAATACTTATAGCGGGTTCTTTGAAAAACAACAAGGACAACATTGAATACTAGTGGTGTAGATCGGTTCGAATCGTAAGCCTCCACGAAATCATGTCGACCTCTACTCAGTTCACCCTATTGAGAGCAATATTTTTCTTCCCCAAAACAATTTTGAGAGAAAAACGGCTGAAGGTTTGTGTGTGTTCTTAAAACGGCTGCTAGACTAACACACCCTTTTATAGCCAAGTTACCCTAATCATATTAGGGTTTTATTATTTCAAATTAATTAAATCTATATTTAATTAATTAGAATTTAATAATCCTTTTATATCCAAGTTACCCTAATCATATTAGGGATTTTATTATTTCAAATTAATTAAATCTATATTTAATTAATTGAAATTAAATATTCATGATTATTAAAACATATATTTAATTAACTCTAGATATATTTTTAACGTACAACAAATTGTACATCTTTGCTCGTTTCAATCATAGGGTGTGACCTTGTAGGTTCTTGTAACGTTAGTAGTAATTATTAGAACAAATCTAATATTACATACAATGAGTGACATCTAGCAATATATCATTGTCACCTAAGTTATAAGAAAATATGATTCGACATATCATCTTGGTGATTAACTCTTTTATGTATTACATCCTTATGTTCTTTATATCTAGAATATGCACAAGTTTTGGAATAGTCACATTGTATAGCTCATCTATTGTTTCTTGATATCTAGAGTAGACTGTAATTAACAAATAGTTTATGAAATCTCATATCAACTTATTCGAGCATGACTATGCGTTTCTAGTCTTACTCAATCAAGTGGCCTGTGATATATTTCCTATTATATAGGAAGGACAAATCCTAGCTTAATCATACACACCCACTACATATATTGAGATATATTCAATAACAGTCTTTATAGAGCAACCAGTTACGAAACTTATTTAGCCGCATCAAAACATACAACAATATATGTTGGGATAGTATTGATCTCAAGTCTGAGGATCATACATATAGTCATCACCATGAGCAATGTTATGACTGTCACATAATAATCCAAGACATATGCTCATAATCGGTCAATCCAATACATTGTTATATAACAATATAATCATGTATCAATTCTGACATCTCTATGTCAATGACAACTCGTTTTCATCAATTAATAACATGTTAATCTTAAGCTTATATATTGTACATGCCCATAATAATACTTGACTAGGGATCTTTTAATAATAACAATTATGTCATTAAATGATTTTTTATCTTCCAGTTTATGTTAAACACATATATAAATGAAAATAATAGCGGCATGCTTTTATTCAATAAAATCAATAAATAAAAGTATTATTACAATCATCATACGATTGGTTTTTTTAGACATTATCTAACAGTAGATACTTAGACTTACCGTTACATATAGGGAAGAATAAAACCCGTACATTCAGATACCTACAGGATAAAGTTCTGACAAGGGTAACGGATGGACACAGAGACTTTTATCTATAGAGGTCGCGAGGTTTTTCTTAAGGTTATAACCCAAGCTTTGCCGCAGTATGCCATGTCTGTTATTTACTTCCGGAATATCTTTTGAAAGAAATTACTAATATTATGAGGCATTATTGGTGGACTGGAACACCATATAAAAGGGGATGGTCTCTTCTAGCTTGGACAATAATTGTAAACCTAAGCGAATATGTGGTTTAGGTTTTCGGGACCTCAGGTCTTTTAATCTAGCAATGCTAAGGAACAATTGTGGCGGCTAATTAAAGAACCAGATTCTTTGTTTGCTCGGGTGTACCAGGCTAAATACTACCCAGATGGTGATATTCTACATGTTAAATTAAGAGATAAGAGCTCCTATGCGTGGAAAATGATACATGAGACTTTCAGGAATCACCACAGCGTTATTTTAGTGAGGTACGAAACGAATGCCTACAGGTACCTTCAACATTCCACAATTAGGGAATGTGGGCTGTGGGGAGCTCATGCACAGGGACCAACAGTGGTGGGACCATGTCAAGGTACATGATATTTGACAGGTTCTGATGTGGATACAATGCTGCAACCCCGATAGCGCCTTTCCTGGGTAATAGTAGTCTGGGGAACCATGATTCTAGTGTTTATTCACTTCGATTGGCTTATTGGTGGCTTCAGAAGCTAACTCACACAACAGATGCAATCTTTCCTCTGTGGAAGATTATTGCGAAGCTGCAGGTCCTCCCTAAAATACGCATTTTTCTATGGAGACTGACCAATGAAACTTGCTGGTTGGTAGTAAAGTGCTAGCAACCGGGTTGGGTGATGTAATTTTTCCACTATGCAAGGTTGAAATTGAGACACGATGCATGCGTTTCGGGATTGCTCCTTTGTTAGAACGTTATACGAGAGGCCAAATATCAGCTGCATTTCTTACTTCAATTTATACTAAGACAACAATTCCCCAACAAGCATGGTGTTGAAGATCCGACCCGATGGAGGTCGCCGGATCAACAGGTTGTTAAACTCAATGCCGATGGTGCTTATAACCCAAATGTTAAAATGGTTGACGTAGGTGTTGTTACTCGTGATACATTTGGTTCAGTACTCTATGGGTTCGCTACCTTATCAGGGGGTATTTATGAATCGGTGTTGTTTGAGCTGCATAGTCTTGCTGCGGCTGTTAACCTTGCAACTGAGAAGAACCGGCGGAACATTGTTATTGAGTTGGATTCTACCACAATAGTAAATCAATACAATGATGTAACTATAGATGAATCTACAATTGGTACTCACATGAAGGGCATAAGAGCGAAATGTATTGTGTTTGATAGTTGTATTGTAACTTATGTCTGTAGGGAAGTAAATAGGATAGCTCATAGGCTAGCTCAGAGGGCCCTTGCTGGTAATGCTTTCTACTGTTTTGAGTCGCATGTTCCGAAGTTTATTGTAAGACAAGATTTGTTTATTGGTTGATTAATGGATTTGGCACGTTTTTCCTCTTATAGGAATCTAATTTGAGTTGGGACGAGGTTTTAATGAGATTCATTTCTTTCAAAAAATGTTTACACCTTTTAGGATTGTTGGATGAAGGAAAATCAAAGGCTTAGTAAATTTCCTATTGTTAATCTCAATCATTGATTTTTCCTAATTCAACAAACCTAAAAAGATGTAAAACTTTTTAGTTTTATAATATATAATTGGATCCTAGCCATTTATACACAAAATAACCTACTAATCATAATTAATTATCTCTTGATAATAAATAAACAAGGGCGAAACTTCGCAGGGCCAACAATAACTTGAGCTCATGCCAATTATTTTTTAATTTATTAATACTAATATATATACTTTTAAGGAAATAAATAAAATAAGTTTATTAGGTCTCCATTAATTGAAAAGATTAGATATTATTATGTGATAATTGAAAAGTAGATATTATTAGGCTCCCTCAATTTTTTATCACAGTTTTGATAATTTCTAATTCTACCTCTGATTATAAATTTAAAAGTTATAAAATAATTATACTATAAAATAACAAAAAATGTTAAAACTATAATTTGAATATTATTATGTGATCATAGAAGGCCAACAGATCATCAAAACTATCTTCTGCTCACGCACTACAAGCTTATCAACATTTGAAAATATCATGTTTTTTTTGTTGATAAATTAAAAAGGAACCATTAACCATATTATTAATGTATATTCTATATGTATAAATAAATAAATAAATAAATTTAGGGATGATCAAAATACCCGAACTTGATGGGTTTTAATCTGACCTAACCCTATAGGGATGGTTTTTTTTAATTTCAGGCTCGGGACACGGCGAGTTATGTAGCATATGGATCATTGGATTTAAAATTGATTTTTTATGTTAAACCGGAATCATTGGATAAAAAATGGAAAGATTGTGATTTTGGAAAAGTGTAAGGGCAAAGTTGACAACTACTAATTTGTTGGTTTATTTTTTAAAAATGGTACCACATTAAATCCTACCATTTAAAGGCATGAAAATAACATTACTAACATTGTCTTATCATCCTTCAAAATATCTCAAAAATATGATTCAATCTGATTATTTGAATTTTTCTAAAACTTTATTGTGTTATAGCTTTTAATACAAACTCCGTATGAAAATTCTGAGCGACATGAAAATGTCATTCTTGGGGTAAACTATTCATTTACAGGATAAAATATTTTTTAGAAAAATTACCATTTTGGTCTCTAAATTTTTCCTAAGTTTACACTGTGGTCACTAAACCTTCAATTTATTCATTTTGGTCACCAACCAAAATTTTGAGTTATTACAACCTAGCCCTAAAAAACTTAAGGAGAATTGTTCCGACACATCGGTCTAAATCCTCTATTGCATGTTTGTTACATTTCTTGACACTTTATCTTGATCTTAGTAACCTTGCTATAAGGTTGTCACCACTTTATTCCAACTTATAGCTTTTTATATTTGACTTGACAATTGTAGTTGTAACATGTGCTCTCTATGGGATTTGACATTCGACATGATAAATCATGTCTACTTATTTGAGTGGTACGTATGTATTGGATTTGCGAAAGCTCGAATCGACAACCGAAATGGTTCGCCAGAGGGGTCGAGTAAGTTCTTGTATTTAGGGAGTAAGGAGATTGAAATATAGAAAATTTACATAGTGATTATAGTGGTTCGACTTCTCAACCAAGTCTACATCCACTACCTTAGCTCCTCACCAAGGATTTCTTTTACAGGACAAAGAGATAACCTTTACAAACTCCTTAGCTTTTCAGGCTAAACTAGAATATATCCCTAGCTTTTAGCATGCTAAGCTAGAACCAAAACCCCTTTACAATGAAAGGAAATGTAAACAAGAAAACCTCTAAGGTAGGTGTTTACAATAATTAAGCTCACAAGAACAAAATATTTACAAAGATGGAAAACTAAGAATGAAAAACTCTTCTCTTGTGTTTGATTGTTTGGATAGTGTTCTCTATATTCTTCAAGTGTCCTCAGCTTGTTTTTATAGCTTGAAATGAGTTTGAAGTCGTATCTAGCGTTGGGGATGTTTGGAGCCGTTGGGGATTATTTTTCTACAAAAGTAGGATGTCCAAAACAGGGGGTATCGTACTCCTCTATGGGGTATCGATACTACCTTTGTTAAATTCAAATTTAACTAGCGTTGGAGCCTTACAGTATCGATATTGCCTAAGGGTATCGGTACTACTTTGCACTATGGTATTGATACCCTTGCATGTATCGATACTCATTTTGCATTCGATGTTTGAGCCTTCATAGGGGTATCAGTACTACCCTGATGGTATCGATACTACACTTGCCTAGGGTATTGATATACACAATGGGTATCGATACCCATTCATGTGGTATCTACATGAAGCAGTATCAGTACTTCTTGCATTTTTGCTCAATCCGAATTTCATGGACTTTGAATTATTTTGAAACCTTTTGAAAATTTGAAAAATTCAATTCAAGTCCAAAAACATTTTTCCTTAATTTGTTATATAGAAACATAGTTCTACAATCTCCCCCTTTTTGATATAACAAAACATTTGAAAATTTGTTTTTGGCAAAACTCCCCTTAATAAAATGTTTAATGAAAAAGATATCAATTGTACCAATTGTTGGAAAAATATATGAAAATGTTAAGCTCCCCTTTTTCATTAAGAAATGTGAATTTTTCAAATACTCTCTCCTTTTTGTTATATAAAATAATTCAATCTTTAAAGTTCTAAAATAACATTGGAGAGTAAGTGGTAAATTTGACATTTAAAAATCATTTGAAAATCAAAGCTCCCCCTCAATAAGTGCATTCCAAACAAAATTAGCTTTAAAATCTTGATACTTAAACAAAATTGAATTTCAACAAAGAATAACAAACATGTTAGTAGCACATGAAATTCAATATATCCAAGTCTAAAATACTTTATGCAATCAATTGTTGAAATTAAGTGCATATGCATAAAGTTTTCCAAAAATGTTATGCATTTGAAAATTTTGATACCATTTGTAGAGAGATGCCTATTACATTTAAACACTGCTAAACATTTAAATTTAGGTCAAAATTTTAAAATTTGTAAAATCAAAGTATTGATAAGTTGATATCAATTGTTAGAGAGATATCATTTGCATTGAAACCAATTTTGACCAAAATTATGAAAAATCATAAAATTTTAAATGTTCATCATAATATTTTTCAACATACATGAGATTAAAAAAATGCATAATAATTTAAAATCAGAACTCATGCATGCTTAAACTCAATGAGCAACAAATAACCAAAATTAAAAGCTTTAAGCTTAGAGGTTACTCATTCCTTTCAACATGTGGCTAGAGCATTTGAATATCTTCACTTTTCACCATTGCTTCCACATCTACAAGAGACATTTATTTCGATTTTGGTATCCAAATTGCTTTGGATCATTGGACGTTAGTTCAATGCCCTGTTCCCTTGGGAACCCATACTTGTCTAATTTTAAAATATTTTCTTTCTTTATGGGACAAGTTGTTCGAAATGACCATGAAAATGGCAATGTGAGCATTTTGCCATTTTAAAATAAAAGATCGTTTTTAGAAATTAATTCTTTTTCTTTTGTTAAGCTTTCAAGCTTAACTTTTAAATCAAAATTTTCTTTTCTAAATCATTTATTTGATTTTGGAAAGCTCTAAATCATTTTCAATTTCATTTTGATTTCAAAATCAAAGATCGATTATCTTTAATTTGAGTTTTGAAATTAATTTTGTATGTTTGAAATTCATGGTCTCAAATCCCAAATACAACCTATTATAAACATCTTGTAACTCATCAAAAGTAAATTAATTAAAATCATTTGAGTTAGAAGATACCTCAAATTCTTCTTGGTGGCCATGAGGAGTAGTTGACTACTTCATCTTCATCATTGGAGTCATCTTCATCACTCCAAGATGCAACAAATGTCTTCTTTTGCTTGGCCCCTTTTTCTTTAGAAAAGACATTCATATTTGACATGTCCCTTTACAATTGAAGCACATCGGGGACTTCTTCTTGGTTAATTCATGCTTCACTTCCTTGGAAATCATGAATCTATGAGTTCCTTCAAGAGCTTGGCCATCTCTCTTGTTCATCATTGTCTTCATCCACTTCATCACTTAAATCTTGATAGCTTTTATTGGTGGATTTGCAGGCAATGCCTACCTCCTTTTTCTTCTTGTTTTTCTCTTCACCTTCTTTCTTCCTTCACACATCTCATGAGTGAGAAGAGAACCAATTAGCTTGTCGAGAGTGAGAGACTTTAGGTCTAGCTTTGATAATAGACGTCTTCTTCGATTGCCACAACTTTGGAAGAGAGTATATCATCTTCCTTACAAGGTTATCATTAGGGATTACTTCTCCAAATCCCTTGAGACCATTGACAATCATGAGAAATCTATCCGTCATAGCTTTGATGTCTTCATCAAGTTTCATCATGAAATTTTTGTAGTTATGGTTGAGAAGACTTATCTTTATTTCCCTCACTTCGTCGGTTCATTCATGAGTAACTTGGAGCTTATCCCAAATCTCTTTGGCACTGGAACAAGATGAGATTTTTCCATATTCATATGGGCCTAAAGCATAAAAGATGATGTGCATAGCCTTGACATTATGTTGGAACTTTTTCTTCTCTTTATTACTCCAATCATCCCAATCATCTACCTCACCGGTAAAGTGGAGTAACCCTTCATGATTGAGTTCCAAGATCCTAAATCGTAGGCTCAAATAAAGAACATCATCTTATTCTTCCAATGGGCATAATTTACTCCATTGAAGAAGAGTGGCTTGTTTACCGGTTGTGAATTGTGATTCTTCAATATAATATGCACCGGAGGTTGAAGCCATTTCTTTATCGGTTGCATCGGGAATTGGTAGAGCTTTTTAGAGGATCGTCTCAAGGATGTTAAGCCTTCTAACGAGTCAAGCTCTGATACCAATTGTTATAATTTGAGAAAGCTCGAATCGATAACCGAAAGGGTTCGCCAAGAGATGTCAAGTCGGTTATTGTATTTAGGGAGTAAGGAGATTGAAAAATAGAAAATTTGCACAGTGATTTATAGTGGTTCAACTTCTCAACTAAGTCTACATCCACTACCTTAGCTACTCACCAAGGATTTTCTAACAAATTCACTAATTTGTTCTTTGTTTATACAGGACAAAGAGAAACCTTTACAAACTCCCTAGTTTTTCACGAGCTAAACTAGAACATATCCCTAGCTTTTAGTAGGCTAAGCTAGAACCAAAACCCATTTACAATGAAAGGAAATGTAAACAAGAAAATCTCTCTAAGGTAAGTGTTTACAATAATTAAGCTCACAAGAGAAAAATATTTACAAGAGAATGGAAAACTAAGAATGAAAAACTCTTCTCTTGTGTTTGATTGTTTAGATAGTTGTTCTCTATATTCTTCAAGTGTCCTCAGCTTGTTTTTATAGCTTGAAATGAGTTTGAAGTTGTATCTAGCCGTTTGGAGATTATTTTTCTACAAAAGTAGTTTATCCAGAACAGAGAGTATTGATACTCCTCTATGGGGTATCGATACTACCTTTGTTAAATTCAAATTTAACTAGTCGTTGCTAGCCGTTAGAGCCTTGTAGTATCGATACTTCCTAAGGGGTATCGATACTACTTTGCACTATGGTATTGATACCCTTGCATAGTATCGGTACTCATTTTCATTCGATGTTTGAGCCTTCATAGAGGTATCGGTACTACCCTGATGGTATCGATACTACACTTGCCTAGGGTATCGATACTACACAATGGGTATCGGTACCCATTCATGTGGTATCGATACTACATGAAGCATCGTACTTCTTTGCATTTTTGCTCAAATCTAAATTTAATGGTCTTTGAACTATTTTTGAAACCTTTTGAAAACTTTGAATAAATTTAATTATAGTCCAAAACTATTTTACCTTTTGAGCGGTACGTATGCTTGCATTTAATGTCGTAATATTAGAAGCATCAAGTTCCTAAATCATTTAATTGGTATTGATACTAAATTTTAGGTATCGATAATGATGAGACAATATCAATGTTTAATTTCAGTATTAATATAAAAAAAATAATATATTTTGATTTGAATTTGGCTTATGGTATCGATACTCTCATAGATGATATCAATACATTCTACCGATTTAGTATCGATATCATTTATATAGTATTGATACCAAATGATCAAAATCTTCTTTTTGAACTTATCTTAAATCCATCAAAACAATTATAAATCATCATATATCATCCAATTGCACTACTCCACATCAAACATGATTCAAATAAGAAGATAACATATGAATATATAGATCATTATGTATACTTATCAGAATATCAAGAACTTTTTCATCAAATTTCATCACGAACTATACATGATTAGATGTGCCTGGTTGTTATAATTGTTTGTGTTTGTTGGGTAGTTACTTATATATAGGTTTTTTTTGACCCAATAGGGTAAATAGTTTAATTAATTAGTCTAATAGGGTATATAGAAGTTTATTTAGGGATCTACAACATTTACTATAGTGACTTAGAACTCGTCACCTTGACGTGACGAATTTTAAAAATATTTTTTTATTCAAACTTTTTACCCGATGTGATAAAATTTAATAAAAGTTATATTTTATTAGAACTCATCACCTCGACGTGACGAGTTTGAATAAAAAAATATTATTTGTGTAAACTCGTCACCTCGACGTGAGAATTTTCTTGAACATTGTAGCAAATATCGTAGATCTCAAAATAAACTTATATGCTCTCTTGACTAATTAATAAAACAGTTTGCCCTATTATCCCAAAAAACCTATAAATAAGCTCAATTGGGCCATAGATGGGTCATGAATATTGGGTTTGTAGTTTGTTAAGCCCTCTGACTTTTGTTTTCTTTGTTTTGAGATTTTATTCTTTGTTTTGGCATAATGAAAGACGAACGAACCATAGTTGCCGAATTTCCCTTTCATTTAGTCTGTTCAATGACTTGTGTTTCAATCTTCTTTGTCAAAGTTCATCGAAGTTATTTCAACACGAGGAAGCTAATTTTTTATGCTTTGTTAATAACTGGGCCTTGAGCTTAAAAATAAGAATGTGTACATATATTTAGCAGACAATGCTTTTTTATTTTAGTAATCTTGAGTGTAGTATATGTTCTAAAGATTCTTAATCACTTGACAATAAATGCTCAAATATCATGCAGTCTCTGATGTTTGAACCTAATGCTTCTAGAAATAACAATCATTCCTTAAAATACTGAAATACTTAGTTCATCATTTAGCAGATAATTCTAAAATTTTGTCTAAAATTATTACTTTGATAATATGAATAGATGTATATTAGCAAGTAAAGATCATAAAGCCAACTTACATATCTTGGCTTTACTGCTCCTCTATAATTAAATATGTTGCAGCACCTTTTGACTTGAGATCCAACATTTTTGAATTTTCTCGATAGATAGAAAACTATTGACATACTAACTTGGTTTTGGGGAAAGATATTATTAAGTAGTTCAAAGTTTCACATGCCAATAGATTCCTTCTGGGGTAAGTCATACAATGTAACACCATGTCCATGGAAATATGGGCAACATCCAATGCAAGCATGCACAAAATTTTGGACGTCTCCTCCCCTTTGTTGGAAATTGTAGTGTTAGAAAATTAATTTTACGTATCTGATTTATCTATGACATCTTTTAATATATATAGAAAGTATAATGTTAATTAAAATTCAACTCTACAATATATATATATATATATATATAGGACTCGAGTAAACTTTAAATAAAATTCAAGTTATAAAATAATGTTCTTATAATTTTTAATAATTAGTGAATTGATTTTGAAGTTTGAGTTCTTTAACTTTACATGATATATATGTATATATATATATGAACAAAATATGAAGAAATACATATGTGTATAATATTAGATATGATTATAGAAAACCACTTAAATTATAATAAATTAGTATCAATGTATCATAACATTATAAATATTTAAAATTAAACTTGAAAGAAAACTCAACTCAATTTTTATAAATTCGGCTCGACGTAAAAAAATTTCAAATAAAATTTAAGTTATAAAATAGGACTCGTCCATTCGGCTAGCTTGAAATTTTTTAATAGACTCAACTCGATCGAATGTTTATCCCTAATTTAAGTTACCGGAAAAGATTAAAGAAAACTTCGAAAGTATACATCAAATGTCAACGAAAACTGCAGTGTAGCAACTTCAAAAGTTGCCTTTTGGTCAGAAGGGGAACAAATAACTTGTAAAGTAGAAAATAATAAGTAATAACAATACTTGCTTTTCCTTGTTGCCATAAACAACATTTTCCTGTTTGTCACACGACAGGAGATTCAGATAATGCAAATTACAATATCTACTCTTTAATTTTTCCTCCGTCTTTGATCTTAAAAATATTAGTCTAAGAAACAATTAAACTTAAACCTCATGTTTTGATCTACAAGAAATTAAAATTGAAAAACTCTGCAATCTGAAGGTCAAAACAACTGGGTTCTACTTCAATGTGCATAAATGATTGGCTAGCTTCAAAAGACCTTATCGTTGCCCATTTTCTTCTTTTTTTCTTGGAAAGTTAATAAAAATTTACATTACAAAAGGATTGATATGGGAATAATAATGTTAAAAAGTAAGCAAAAAACAAATAAAAATCCCACAATCATACAATTGCATGCCTGGCTCCCTCTAGTCTGCCATTTATTTTGTCTATCAACACATATTGTTGTCGTGCTGACATAGATAGAGAAAGAAAGAAGAGAGTTTACATTTGCAGTCTTGAAGCTAATACTTGCATTTCCTAGTAACGACCTTTGTGTTTTGGAATGGAAGGCAGCTTGGTGTCGTCGGTTCTTGATAGAGAGAAAGATGGATGAGAAAGGCGATAAGTCTTGGTCCTCGTTGGCCATTTTCATCTTACCCTTACAATTCTCTTGTCTTCTGATTTGATTATTTCACTCACCCATCAATAGTTATCGCCACACAAATGGGGTTATAAAGGGGGAGCATGATGCTTCGAGGAAGAAGGATTTTAAGCATGCGGGGAAATATATATTTTTTAAAATTGATTGAGGGCCAAAGCAATTGGTTTTAGGTTTGCGTTTTAATTGGCCTGTTGTTAAACTTCTGGTAAGACATATCTTTCACTGTCTCATTCAAACAGATAATTATTCTATGGGGTCACACCATACTCACCCACAAGGGCACCCAAACTTCATTACACCAAGTTTGTATGACTCCCAAATCCGAACGTTTTCTGTTTTGGTACGTACGTACGTATGACTCCCAAATCAGAAATATTACATTAAATATCAATCATGTCTAGTGTAATATTTCCATGTAAAATTTATCATTCATCATTATTATTGTTATCCCGATAACTGACATCTAATTATTTAAAAGAATAAAGTATCTTTCCTCACTAATCTTTTACGGGTAGGATTATTCAATTATAAGCAAGTGTTCAAATTTAATTGATTTGTTATTTTTTCTTTTATTTATGCGTTGTTTGATTGTTTAGTCAATTCTTTACTTCAGATTTGAGATGCTTCAACTTTATTTTGAATGTTTATTGTTGTTTTAGATAAAATAAATCTTTATGCTTAATTACTTATATATTTTTATTTGACCTCTAATATGAATTTATGTTTTATGACTTAGGGTCAATTTGATATAGCTTTTGAAAATTGATTTTTAAAAGTGTTAGTAGAAACAAACTTTTAAAAGTGTTTGTACAAAAGTACGATTTAAAATTTAATTATTTGGGATTGATGTTAAACAGTGGGTTTGAAAAAAATAAAATGTCATTATGACATTATGTTATAAATTAAAAATATAGCTCTTAAATTATATTTACACTTATATCGATCATATCAATTTAAACTATAATAAATTCAAAAAAAGTTATTATTATATATGAATTATATAAATTTAAATTATAATAAAAATATAATTATAATAAAAATATATTTTATATAACTCACAATTAATATTTTAATATATAAATCATGAATTTTAATTATTTTTAAAAATTAAAATAAATTATTAAAAATAATAAATTATTTTTTAAGGAGCTTAGTATTAAATTATTAAAATAAAATGTAAATACATAATTGAGTGGAGTCCATGCATTAATAGGGTAAAATTATAATTTGTTTTAAAACACAATGTTGAAAATGAAAAAGCTAGAAATCCTAGTTTTCGCGGTTGGATTGAAGTCACTGTTTTCACCGCAATTTTTTCCATTTTCACCCATTTCACATTGATTTTACAGTTAAACGGACTTTTTAACTAAAAGTGGTTTTAGAAATCGCTACCAAACGGAACGGACAATATAGTGTTTAATTCAACATAAGTATGTTGGTGTGAAGGAAGATTCAGTCGAGAGATATTTGGATTGGTCAAATCAATTCCCATTATTTCTGATATTTGCTTCTTGGGTATACTAATTTGACTAATAATCAGTTTGTTGATCATACATTCAACCACGGGTGCTTAAGATACCCTTTATAGTGTAACTAATCCTTGATAATTACTTATTATATTTATGATTTTCTCTCTTATTGGTGATATTATTTTTCTGATGCATTATTGGTGGTAATATTAAGTGTTCAAATCTTTATGAGGTTTATTTTAGTCACTTACTAATATATTGATACAACAATCATATTAGGTTTTTTTTAAAATTTTAAAATTTTAATAATTTAATGATCAAATGTGAGACTTATTAATACTGAAATTGAGGTCACGGAATCGGATTCAGATTCGAATCAAACTGAGCATAGTTAATGGTATGGTTAATGGCTAATGGGCTGGTTAGACTGGTTTTTGGACCTAAATTGAAAAGGCTACCGATCATGGATTATGCAGGTAAATGGGCTTTATGTTTGATAGTTTGTGGGTAGAAGCTTGGTAATTGGTTTTTGGGATTTGGACTTGGTAATTGGTTTTTGGGATTTGGACCAATTTTTGGAACATGTTCTGGCCCATAAAAACATATTAAAGGCATGCAATAAGAATCTCTTTTAGTTCTACATGTAGATTAAGTTTACAAGTACATGTTCGACACTCTTTTTATGTTTTTAAATAATAAAAAAAGGCTTAGAAAGATTTGAAATTTACAAGCTTAGCCGAACATAAATGATTAACTCTTTAGCAATTTTTAGTGTAGAAGTCCCTTTTTTTCCCTTCATTTCTTTATCAAAGGAAAGAGGATAAAGTGAGGGTCACATCACATGTGTACCTGAAATTGCTCTGCCTTTCCTGGTAGGTGCCATGATATGATATCAATTCGAATTCAGTGCTACCTATCCTTATGTATGTATTAGAATTATTTGGTATCCAAAATTATCAGATATAATTGCTTCATATTAATAAGATAGTCTTTCAAGCGTTGAAGGAATGAAATCACTGATTGAAATTCGCTGTCAAAAGCTAATATTTTTACGACCCCACAAGTTCTTTTCATGAAATGTAGCTTATATGAACAGATCATGTGCTTTTTTGTGTTTCCTTTTTCTCATCAAGTAGAAAGGGGGCGGGCTTGAAATTCTATAATAATTTAAGCAGTGCAGTGAACTTAGCTTTAAATGTTTTTTAATGGAACATCATCTTTATAAGATTCATGTTGTAACTCAAATGTATTGACCCCGCAACCTTTGTATTTATAATTTCAATAAAGTATATCTCCTTTCTTACAATTTTTAAATTAATTTTCTAAATAAAACAAATTAGCTGACCCTATTCTTATATGTAATAGGGTAAGGGGAGGTAGGGTAGTAGGATGCCCCCAACGCAAGGTTGAGAGCAGCTTCCGTGAAAGACCTCTGTTATGAATTGCCCTCAGTGAGACTCGATCCCACGACCACGAGGTTAAAAGCCTTTCTTACAATCTTTAAATTAATTTTCTAAATATATCTTGAAAATATTTCACTTTACTAGTATTATTTGTAAAATTTAATAATCCCACCAACAATATATGAACTATTTCCTATATAGTTCTTATTGCAAATATTTCAAACTTAATTTTCAAGAAATGAGCTAAAATCCACTTTGAGCAAGTCTTTTTCCTTTTTCATTTTCATTTAACTAGCATTCCACTTTCTCTTGTTGAATTTTCAAAAGTTATGGACATGAAAGGTATTGTCAAGTCTATCCTTTTGTTTTTATGTTTATTTTTCATATACATTTTAAATGATTTTTAGTCTAACTTATTACGTGGACGAGTAAGCCAAAGTGTGTTGACACAAGTGATTGAGATTTATGAATTTGAGCATGTAAGACCAAGTTTATATCCTATCACAACCACTCTTGGTAAGTAATATGTAAATTCCTATATAAATCCCAATTGGGTCTTATGTATGCTTGGCCCTGAACTGAGGAAGCCACCCTTACCTAAACCCAAAACAATTATGTGCACAAGAAATAATATGTATAGGCATAAAAAAGCGTTATTACCCCCATTAATTATTTTTAAGAACAACCCCTAACAGATTTGTTAGAAAAATACCCCTTAAAGTGCACCCGTAAGACTAACTCGCATCCTACCCAGCGCGTGAACAGGTCTCGCTTTCTACAGAATGTGAGGTACTATGCACTTTAAGATTACCCAATTTAATAGTCACCGAAAAATTGAATTGTCCTGAGAAATTTATCCCGATGATATTCAAGGTACCTCACGTTTTCCAATGAGCAAGGTACGTGTTTTCCAGCACAAATCACATGTGCTGATATGCATGTCCGGGGGACATGTTCAGGTATTTAATCTCAAAGTTTTGGTAATTTATAATATTAGAGGCGTATTACTTGAAATTTTCTTTCAGTTGAAGCCATTATGGAGACATACGAGATATCACAAGTGGGTTAAAATTCAAGTTGAAAATGGTTCCAACGCTTGTTTTGTGCATGAAGGAAATGCTAAAAAAACTACAAAGCTTTGGTTGTCCGGTTCTTTCTCGATGGACGACCAAATCTTCGTCACAGTGAATCCTCATTGAGCATGGACGAGACCTCTTTTTGGCGTTGTAGTACGAAATTTTGACGTATTGTAGGATCATCATCAACTACATCTGGATCCCTTTAGTTTCCAATCGGAGGAAACTCATACCGATACACATTGAATACGGTTTCCAATAAGTACACGTGATCAATGAATTGCACGTAGTTAATTCGTACTGAAGAACAAACGACAATGACATGCGGACATGGATATTTGAATGTTTGGAATACTTCATAGTCGCATTTTCTTTCACGTAGATTGACAATGTATGCGTTGTGATGTATGCCTTCGAATAGCCTAATATTCCGAAACACGAATTGATTTTGTTTGCGAAAGACGCATGCATACTCGCTTTGAGTGCTGTAGAAAGGTTTGTAATTTTTTATAGAGGTCTAGGTTGATTCTGTGACCATCTGCAATCCTCTCAGTTGTTTACCTTCCAAGGTTGCAAACATAGTTGACAAACGATAATATGTCGCTTTGACAACGGAAGTGATAGGCAAATGTCGCACTCCCTTCAGTGATGAATTGATTGTCTCAGTCAAGTTCGTTGTCATGTGATGATATCGTATGCCCTCATCAAATGACCGAAACCATTTCTCCCTCGGGATTTTAGCAAGGTAGTTGTAGCCTTCCTGATTCTTGTGTCTCAGTTCTTCAAACAGCTCGTTAACCTCACGTGTGGAATGCGAGTGGGTTACCCATTGAAAGAACAACAGTTAATTATAAATAATAAATGAAAAGATATTTGAATCCAAATAAATTGAAAGACATGTCCATTCAAAGCACCATTATGCGTTCATCTTCGTTCCTAAATTTTTGCAAATAATTTGCGATAATATGGCGTAAACAGTACCGGTGATAAATATGGGGAGACTTACAAGACGGTCTCATACGTTCAATTATGTATTTGATCCTTGTGCGTCTGTAAGAAATAAGACATATATCAGTGGGACACTCTTGTAAAACATGTGATAGAACATATATGTAAGTACTTAAAGAAGAATTCCCAAGAATCTATATATTTCTTTTCTACTATTGCGAATACGATGGGAATTATTTTCCTATTGTCGTCCTATGCCACTTCCAACAACAATATTTGTGTGTATCTGTCGTACAACCAAGTGCCATAGATTTGAACCATAGGTTTACAGTACTGAAATACATTAACACGCTGCGAAAATATCCAAAATAGCCTGTGAAATTGGCATGCACCTTGTACGACACGATCATTTTCCTACTACAACACAATTTCCAGTTTGACGATCATGTCCGATATGTATTTCTTCATCAGTTTCAGCCATGACATCAACTCTTTGTACGATTTTTTCCCATTGGTCATACATTTTTTGTTGAACATGATACCTAGCGTATCATACTTTATGGTAACTAACAGTGTAGTCGTACTGAGATGTGATTGCAACAATACAACTGAAAATCGTAATACGTGCATTTTCTTTAGCCAATGGTATGAAGACATCACAAAGCATGTGAACATCTAAGTTTGGATGATCCTGAGTGAGCCTGCTTGCGGTACATGTATGAGGTTGTTCTTATTTGTTAGCCTACATAGGTTGCTCAACCCTTTTCAAGTGTGATACATGAACCCTTCGATTATATTGAACATGTGGACACATTATGCCATGTACTTATCCGCGTTTGTTTTTTCACAGTCGACGTAACCGAGTGACGTATATTATAGTTCTTAATTACAACCACAATGAGTTCTTTTATTCTGAATATTATCCCAACATAGAGCTAACTATCACTATATTCGTTGTATTGATTAAGCTACTGGAATTTTGAAAATTCGAGAGCGTTTCAAGGTTCCATTTCAATTGTTGTGAAGTAGGATAGTGGCTTGTAATAAGGAACATGAGCCGCGATATGTAAACTATCATGATCATTTGCTCCCTCTGGCATGTCAAGTTCCTCTGGTTCTTCATTGAAGGGGCCTATATCGTTACCATCTGGGTCAATCTCGCTTAACGATTCTTCGTCGGAAGTATCCCTATCAAACCATAATAGTTTAACATTTTCTACTACGGGGGCAGATGGAGTAACACTTGTATTTCAATCACGAGAATGCTCACGAACCGTAATACGAAGATTACAGTCGATAGCACCAGCACAAGAATATCTCCCCATAGATATTGGCAAATCTTCGAACGGGTTAAACGCTTCATCTTCTTGTAACCTCGTTTCCTATTGAGAAGATGATGTACCCACGCCACTGCTGTATGGATTGTACATTCTAGGTTGCAGATTCAAGTTTTCCAATTTGAGACAGTAGTAGCATCATTATCATATGAAAATTTTGCATACAACTTAAGTGGCCCTCCTAATGAATATTGCATATGGAAATTTATCATCATGTCTGCATCACCATCATCCTGAACGGTGCATATTGAGTACGTTAGTGGTTCTAACGACGTCGGTAGTTGATACTTCAACGTGCTCAATTATTTACCATGACCATGTAGAACAATATTATTGACTTCTTTCATCAATTTCTTATGAATTAATTTCTTCAATAAGGGTAGAGTCCCAGTACACCACAACAAGTTTGATTATTTGTGGCATTTGAAATATTGTCACTGAAACAAACATTTATGTCACTATTTGTATTTTGTGACATAAAAACTGACGTCACGGTGAACGTCACCCTAGGTGTGTTACTAAATGTCAAATGTGACGATGTATAAGATTTCTTCACGTATTATTAAACATATAATGACGTTAATGGATAATGTCACATTATAATTTGCATTCAATGACAATTAATTATGTCACCAAATAATGTACATTTTCGTCATTGGTAAACCATATCGTCACCAACTCAATAATTTTTTATACGTGATGAAAGATAAATTTATCAAATAGTGACGCAATACATGATCACCTATTAGCAATATATATGACGTTTATACATAATGTCACTTTATAATTGATTCTCAATGACAACTAGTTACGTCATTAAATTATATAAAATTTTGTTATTAATAATTCACATCATCACGAATAATACATTAAAATCAATCTATATGTGACGAAAGATATATTATCACATTTTCAGTGACATAATATAACGTTACCTAATAGTATATAACTTATATTGCATAACAATTAGTTACATCACTAAATTATATAATATTTTTATTATTTTTATATAGTCACAGATACTACAATAAAATCAACCTATATGTTACGAAAGAGAGATTGTCAAATTTTGAGTGATATAATATAATGTTATGTAATAGTATTTTGAATGATGATTATGCATAGCGTCACCTTATACAATTTTCTCTAATATAGTGACAAAATAAAGATTGTCACCATAATATGACAATATATATTAAAATGAAAATACTTATATTAATCTAAAGAAAAAATAACATAGTTTACTTATTGTAAAATAATAAAATTTATACGAATATTTCACTTGAAAACATAATAATGCCATTTTTATAAATATAAAAACACTTAAATGTTCAAAGAAAATAAAAATAATATGACTATAATATGACTTGTGGAATAACTTTTTGTGAGAATCTCGATCTAAATCTTGTGTCGACTGCGAATATGTTGATGATGAGTTTGTGGTATCATTTGAAGCTGCAAAAATAATTAGCACATTAATTGTAATAGTTAAAATTATATAATTATTTTATTTATTTAAAATATTGTTTACCTGAAAATTGAAGTGATGGCACGAGAATTCCGACATTCTAACAAAGCAGATTTCATAATCTCCATTTGAGTTTAACGAAACCATCTCAACTATATAAAATATTCAATTATATAAAAATGCAACTACTTTGGGTAAGAACAAAAAGACCCTAAAACTAAAACCATAGCAAATACAACTATGTAAAAATGCTAAAGATTAAAATAAAAATGACGAAACCATCTAAACTATACAAAAAAAAATTCAATTATATTTAACATTAAAATAAAATATTAAAAAAAATATACCAATTAACTGGATATTGAAATTGATGAACCGCTTCTATTACTATAATCTGGTGCAAAATAAAAAAAAAATTGCAAAATAATATAACTCTAAAACAAGATAACATGGACCTAAGAGATCAAGGGCCGACGGAGGCATTATAACTGAAACAACAATGAAAAGTGTACATATTAGGAACTTGTACAGAAAAAGGAACATAGTGCATTAACCATAGGTCTAAAAACATACTTTTATCGCCACTTTCAATTTGTGGCTGCAGGGAAACAAGGAAAAATAATATATAGTCACAATCACGATGAAGGAAAAAAAAAATAAAAATGATGCGGATAGTTGAACTTATAAATAACAATCCAATATATGACAAATAAAACAAGATATCAAGATTGAAACATCTAATATAACAATCCACTGTTTCAAACCTTTTCAATAAAAGAGGCAGGGTAACAACGGTAACTCTGCTCAAATGATGTCCCATGATAATCATATCCATCGAAAATCTACAAAACCAAACAACATGGAGAATTAAAAATTACTAGTATGTACACTCATCATCCATCCATTGTAACCCAAATTTCTAAATTACAGATTGAGTCATACAAAAAATCAAATGACACCCAAAGAAAACCTACAAATCACTCCATATCCATCGAAAACCAGCTAAATTAAGCAAAAAAAAAAAATAGCTGACCCTATTCCCTCATGTAATGGGGTGAGGGGAGGTAAGGTTGTTCCCAACGCCAGATTGAGAGCAGCTTCTATGGAAGACCTCCGGCAGTCATAATTATGAATTGCCCACTCGATCCCACGACCACAAGATTAAGAGCCTTGCGCTCTACCAACTAAGTTGGACGGGAAAAGCTACAAAATACAAATCACCCCAAAAACACTCGTCGAAACTAGAGCCAAAATAGCGGGGGAAAGAGAGTAAAACATACGATCTTGTGTTGTTTATGAACGGTGAAACCAGTAACTTATTGCTCAAGTTCCCTACAAGAAAAGATAAGACGGGTCCAAATATAAGAATATAGCCTAATTCAATGAAATTAATAACGAACTTGAAACGAAAATTACTAATTTGCACAATCCCCACATTTCTTTCTCATTAGAATCAAAAGCGCAACAAAGAAAATCAACAAAAATTCAAACTTGGAATGGGAATGAACGTATTTTGGAATAAAATTCAAACTTTTTCCTCCTTCAGTTACTAATCAGTTAAATTCCGTCCTTTACCACCGAAAAGAGAAAGAACGATTTGAATTTAGGGTTTTAGAAGGTAAACAATAGGGGAAATTGAACAGATCTAAAGAATATGAATTAAATCATATAAATATAGAATTGAAAGAAATTAAAATTATAATAATAATTAACAGAGGAAAAAAAGAACCTGAGAGAGACGGATATGTGTGCATGTATATTTGATCGGTGAAGCAAAGATATGAGAGAGCGAAGAAGATGAAGGAAATAACCCAAAAATGTACTCTTTTCATTGTTGTTTCAGTTATAATGCCTCCGTCGGCCCTTGATCGCTTAGGTTTGTTGTTTTAGTTGCGACGTTAACTTGTGTGATTATATTTTGCAAATTTTTATTTCATTTACTTGATAATCTTATTAACTCAAAATCAAATCGAATATACAAATTATTTATGTAATGGCAAGTCTTAACTAAGGAAATAAATAATTTATTATGAAAAAGTAGAATTTCTTGCTATGAATAAGGAATGTGGAATTTGCCTGGAGGGAATTTTTATGGGGAGGTAAAAATTTAATTCCAATTTTAAACATAGGTATACCACTATAATATTTTAATAAAAATAAAATTGTAAAAAACAAAAAAAATATTAAAAATTAATAAATTTAAAATAATAAAAAATTGTTTTTAATTATTAAAAATAATTTGACATAAATATTGACTTTTTCTATACGAACATAAATACGACTTGTGTTCATGAAAAACTTCATTGATCTTGTCATGATCAAGCTACTTTTAAGTGTTGCAATATGTTACAATATTTTTTATGACCTAGTTAATATTTTGTATAAGATTGTTGGAAAGTCGATACAACGATAAACATACTTTGAATGGTCAATTTTGATTAATGTTTTTAAGAATCATTGTAGAATATTTTATCTATTTTAGTGTATAAAATGTATTTTGAGCTTATTATAATTTATTAAATTATTTAATAAAATATGTAGAATACGAAATATTGTGTTCATTGTGCCATTACGAGTAAGCTTATAAGTAACACACAATTTTTTCTTTGTTTTATTTTTATTACAAGAGTAATATTTTATATTTTAAGATTGTTGATGTTATATGTATCTAAATATATTGGAGCTTTATGGGTATTTCTATTATCAAATCTAAATATCAATTTTTTCCTTAACACTTTGATGTAACATCATGGAAATCATAGAAATATAATAATATATTAAAAAGAATAATCTAGTCATTTCTTTTTTACGATTTATTATTTTAAGTTTTTATCTAAAGAAATATTTTAATGTGCGATAATCTAATACAAAATAATGTCAATAAATTAAAAACACAAAAATCTCTGTAAATTGCATTGTTTAATAATGTTTTTAGATTATCTTATTTTTTTAACATTAAGTGACGTAATTTCATGATGTCTTTTAAAATCGTCATATAAAAAAAAGATAGCAATAAGAAACAAATATTGATTTCGTCATGCTAAAACTATTTTTTGTGACAAAAATAAAGCGTCATTTTAATGTCTTATAGAATATGACGAATTAAATTGTCACGAATAAAACTTATTTGTGAGAAATGTGCAACGTCACTAATTGAAATCGAATCGTCAATGACGAATTATCATTATAATAAATTGTCACTAATACCTTTTTTTCATTGGAGACGATTTTACAATGTAATTATTTTATCTAAATGTCATTAAAAGGTTTCCCACTAAAAATATTGGTGGGAAGATTTTGGCGCCAAGCATATAGTGACGGAAATCAATGACCATTTTTGAAATTGTCATAAAAAATATATCATTAATCAATAAATACGATGAAAAGAAAAAAAAACGTCACATTATAGTATATTTTGTGACGTTATATGCAATGTCATATAGAAATTTCGTCATAAATTGACAAATTTGTTGTAGTGATATGTACGGAATCAAAGACGATGCCAAGATGATGCCGTCGACAAAGCTCAACCCAACCTCCCATCCCCTTTCCGACCAAAAACCTTATAAAATTATGATCGATCGATGGCCTATCGACGACGAAGCAACATTTTAAACCTCCGAACCCTAGTATTAAAATCCGGATCCCACGTAATTCCAACGGCCAATCGATGGAAATTACGACGATGTATGAGTAGAAGGATGGCAAGGACAACGTCGGTGGAGGTGGTCGTGGCCGAAAAGGCCGACGACGATAGATTAAGGTTTGGGTTTGGGATTTTGGGGTTGTTTTATAATATTAGAAAAGTTATTTTTTATAAATGCCATAATATTTTTAACATTTTATTTTAAAAAATAAATTTCAAAATCATCATATTTTGACACGTGTCACTTAACAGCAAAAATTAATTTCGTTAATGGCCCGAGAATCTAAATGGGAATTTTTGTAGCGTTAGACACCTGGATGAGACGAAAATTAGTTTAGGCTCATATTTGGGAAAAGTTGTATAGTTTGGACACTTATTTTGGTATTAAGCCATTTTCTAAGGCTTCTACTAATCAACCATGATCCTTTAAATATTCCCTCCATTTCTCTTTTCTTCCTCCTTTAGATGATAATATTAAGAACTTCTATATCAAAGACAAATGTTAAAACATACATAATAAAAATTTTTTAAAAAAATGTTAATATTCTGAAATATATTTTGCATATAACATTTGAAACAGCTATTATACTTAATTTGAGATGAATAATCAAAATTTAATTTGACTCGGAAGATTTAAAAATATTATAAGTTAATCAATTTTTGAATCAACTAGAATAAATAGTTTGATTTTTCAGGTTTAAGTTGGGTTGATTTGTTATAGTTCTGTTAATAGTCTTCTAATTTTTTTTAAAAAAATCATACATTTATAAATTAATTAAAATTTTCCATGAATTATAAATAAATTATAAAATTATTGGAAACTCTAAAATATTAAAAAATAAATTAAGTTGCATAATAATTAATTCACAATTTAGTTGAAATTTTATCATGTTCAATCAGTAAACAAATAGATTATCAAATTTAATTTATGATAATAATCCTTATTTTTCTTTACATAAGTTTTTTATACATGCTATCCAATTTTTGTACTTTACTTCAAATTTAATCAGACTATCAATAATTTTATTTTTTTTTAAAAAATTAATTTAGACAAATATGTGATTCAATTTAACAAGAATTTTATAAATTGAACTCAATTTTTAAGTTTAAATAATAAAATATGACTCATCTCTTCAACTAATTTGAATATTTCAACTCCATTACAAGCTCACCCTAACAAAATTAGATACATATTAATAAAACCTTTATTCATATAATTCAATTATTTTGAAAGAAAAGATAAGAAGAATGAAAATCAAAAGGTGAAATAATGTTTGTTGTAAGTGACATAATGAGTAGGTGGGATTAGGTTTTGAATACTGATGAATAAGTTGCCAACTGATCTAGTGATTAACCCTACATCCAATGTGCCAAATTCAGCCCCAACCGACAGTATAAGACGCCTGAAAGACCAAATAAAACCTAGTTTTGCAGCCTTTAATTTAGTTTATGGAAGAGCCAAGCAATTATATAATCCCACCAACTCTGCCGCAAATGGTGAAAGCGTTATTAATTGTGTGGGTTATGTTAAAAAAAAAAAGTCATTGTGTGGGTCTCCAATGCTACAAAAAGAGGCTCATCTCTTTGTATTGTTAAGAAACATTTACTACTTTGCTAACAATTAATGTAGGACACACTCCTCGGATCATTTCATTAATGTAGGCCTGTTCTGGAAATTCAAGAATCATGAATCCAACACAAACGACAATCTGGCTAACTAGGTTACAAGCTGAAATATATAACTAGGTTACAAGCTGAAATATATATAGCTAGCATTTGTGTTACATGTGATTTGAAGTTGCATGGCATGTGCCAGGTGGGGGTATCCTCATATGGGGTCCAACTACATTGCCAACCATTTTCCTTCGCCCCAAAACTAGAGAATATACACTCGTTTAGTGTCACTATTCTCTAACAGAAGTATTTTAGAACTTCATTTCTACTAAACAAATCTTGTTCTAACAACACATTAACACTGACACAGCATAAACATACAAAAATACATGCATGGCTATGACTCATGAAACTAATCCAATGGTCAGGATTGAATAAAAGTCAATAAGTTGTTAGCCTATCCATTCTATTATAAGCCATGAACAAAGCTTTTGTCCAATCGGGTCTCTTTCAAAATTTCACTCTGATTTCCAGAAGAAGAAAAAGGGTAAATTACATGGTTCCTACTTTACTCTCTCTACTATTTTGCTCATCAAACTTTCAATTTTTCTAATTTGCTCACTTAACTTTACATATTGAATCATTTTGCTCACTCTGCCGTTAGGCCTGTAAATGAACTGAACGTTCAGCGAACCGTTCATGAACCGTGCGGCGGGAAGTTCGTTTATGTGCGTTTATTTATTAAATGAACGAACATGAACAAGATTTTTTGTTCGTTTAATTAAATGAACGAACATGAACATAGGTCTCGTTCGTTCATTTACGTTCGTGAACGTTCGGTTATGTTCGTTCGGTTATGTTCGTTTATGTTCGTTCGATTATGTTCGTTTATGTTCATTCATTTATGTTTAACCCAATCTTCTTAAATCAATTTTGGTGACCAATTTGTAAGTATCTTAAAAATATTAATTAATATGATATTCTGATGACCAACTCCATAATTAATCCAATTTTATTTGGAGATTAAATCCAATATGTTAACCTGTGAGGCACCTCGCACCTATATTCATTTCCCCTTTTTTTTCCCAAACCCTAGTGTTCACTAGAGAGTGGAGACGATCGCTGAAAGCTTCAAAACAAGTTATATTATAGTGCAATATGAAGTTTTACATGTTTGTTTTCATCTCTTTCTCTGTTTTTTGGCTTAATAGTTGATATGTAAAGTTATTGCAGGTATCTTCACATCTAAAACTCAAGAAACATCATACTTCTTTCTAGAAATAGATGGGAATATAAGGTAACAATCGGAAGTATACGAGCATCAGTAAAGAGAAAAATATATAGAATTTGCCAGAAACAAAACAAAGGTTTCTATGCAATTTCTGAAAAAGAGTGTAATAGGAGAAAATGATTGTTCATATGTAATCATGGACCACTAAGATAAATGTTATAGCGTTAAATTAAAGTTGTGTGAATCATTTAATATCTTTAAAAGATCGATCGAAATATTTGATATCTTCAAACATTTCATCACTGCTAATCAACTCTTACGCTATTTATCACTGTAGATTTGGTTGATTTTGCATTGTCGACTATTTTTCATGAAAGAACAATGGAAGGTAGGGTCTCCAACGTTTATGTTCGTTTATGTTCGTGTTCATTTATGTTCGTGTTCGTTTATGTTCGTTTATTTATTAAATGAACAAACATGAACAAATTATATTCCTTAATAAACGAACATGAACAAAAAAAAAATTGTTCGTTTATGTTCGTGTTCGTTTATGTTCGTCTATTTATTAAATGAACGAACATGAACATACCTCCGTTCGTGTGCGTTCGGTTCGTTTACAGGCCTATTTGCCGTTAACTTTTTAAAGGCGTTATGACATGGCACGTGAATCAAAACGATGCCGTTTTGAAACACTCAAATATACTCTAAAACGACGTCGTTTTGGTGAGTAAAATATGAGATAGAGTAAAGTTTAATGACTCATGGTGTAATTTATCATTTTTCCTTCTCTTCTCCATTTTCTCTCTGCCGACCACCAATGGCCGTTCGGTCCCAAAATGGGATGGGTCGGTTCATCTCAACTTCCTAAGTCCGAATCTGGTGATTGTTTAACTAGAAAATGTCCCAAAACCTATAAATTTGGACTGAAGCGTTTCGATTTCCTCACTTTTAATCTCAAATTCGTTTACTTCAGAGTAACTTCCGACGAAATGGAGGTCGTATTCGAACTCACGATGTCAAGGCAAAGCGACTCATCCCATTTTGGGATAAAACGACCACCATATATGATGATTAACAGTAGTTGACGGTGGCATCCGACCACTTTCTATTTTTATTTTATTTTTAAATTGTTTATATTAAAAAAAATCAGCCATTAGAGAAAAAACTGAGGATGAAGCAAAATGATTCAATTTGTAAAATTTAATAAGCGGTGTAATTTACCCAAAGAAATTCATTGATGTTTACAGTAAAGAGAGCTTAACAGTTAAAAACAGCTGTTTATAAACAGCAAGTAAAAAGCAGCGGCATTTATATAACATATTAAAAGTTCATGGTAAAACAGCTATTTTACACGCATGGCCACTACAGCATGACGAAGACAAGCTTTTTATAACAATTACTCATCAATCCTACTGTACAAGAAACATCCAATAAAAGAAAACTTCAAACGTTTGAATATCATAAAGTTAGAGCACACCTCCAATATAAAAAGAACAGTAAACTACCACAATTCACGGAATTTAGAGCATCCAAACATTAACATCTTAGATGCTAAAAATCAGGAGCTGGAGGATGCTGCTCTTCTTTTGGGTCCTTCGTGATTGATGTTGTTGCACTAGGAGACTCCAGTGTTGTGCCCAGTGATGGTGCGGACTCGGTGAC
The DNA here is from genome assembly GCF_006381635.1 of Hibiscus syriacus. Classification (NCBI taxonomy): domain Eukaryota; kingdom Viridiplantae; phylum Streptophyta; class Magnoliopsida; order Malvales; family Malvaceae; genus Hibiscus; species Hibiscus syriacus. Next base: position 2,973,392 of record NW_024062608.1, read on the forward strand.
TACAGAATCTCCCTTCTTTGAATTTGGTGGTTTCGGGAGTTCGGTTAGAATTTGAACCACTTCCCTCATTGTTGGTCTCTCCACAGCCGGTCTTCGACGCAGAGCATTGCCACGTAGAATACGTGCATCACTTCGTGGAGAGGAACCGAAGAGAGTCTTGGATCAATGATTTTGAGAACCCCTTCCTTCTTCGAATCTGTCATTTTCCGAACCCATTGAACAATGTCCACACCATCGCCAAATTCACCCACTGGTTTTCTACCACAAACAAGTTCTAAGAGAACTACACCGAAGCTATACACGTCGCTCTTCTCATCCACCTTCAGCGTGTAGGCATATTCTGAAAAAGCACCAGGGGTATGAAATGAAATTTCAGTCAAACTACTATTACATCATTTGGAACATGCAGTTGGAACTGCCAAATTTTAGTTTTTTGGCAGGAAGTTTGGTTGGTCAAACTTAACTAGATTGATGTACTTTGAAAGCTGCTTATATTGATTGCAATGAAGAAAACATAAACTTCCCTAAGGACGATTTGGGAGCACAAATCATGCCAAACCCAACGTCAAACCTAAGTACAAGGAATTATTGGTAGGTATTAATGCATGATCCAAACCAAAATGATCAAAATAAACATCAAGTTCTTTAAACCTTTTTCCAAAGAATAGTATAAAATAAATAGGCATGCAATTAGAGATTAGTTATACCCGGGGCGATGTATCCATATGAACCAGCTATGGCGGACATGCATTCAGATGTGCCGGACTCTTGCAGAAACTTGGCAAGGCCAAAATCAGCAACATGGGCTTCTAAATCAGAGTCGAGAAGGATATTGTTCGATTTCACATCTCGGTGAACAATCAGAGGGGAACAATCATGATGAAGGTAGCATAGTCCCTTGGCAGCCTCAACAGCGATCTTATACCTCGTATCCCAGTGTAAATGACCCCCTTTCTTGCCATGAAGAACCTCACCTAAACTCCCGTTAGGCATATACTCATAGACCAAAAGATTTGTTTCATGATTTGAGCAAAAACCCAACAGTCTCACGATGTGCCTGTGCCTAATCCTTCCCAGTGTCTGTATCTCAGCATTGAATCCATGATCATGAGAAGACCCACGGCTCATTGCTGGTAACCGTTTAACGGCGACCTGGTCACCGCTAGGCATAGATCCCTTGTACACAATCCCAGCACCTCCTTTTCCAATTATGTTATCCTCCTTTAAACAATCCAAGACATCATCGCAAGTGAAATCCAAGCGCTGGAAAGCAGTTAACTTCCATGCCCGAGAATCGCTTGCCTTTTTCAACGATCTTGCTTTGATTATGGCTGCCACTGCAAACAAGATGGAGAAGACAAGCAAGCCTATAACGAGTAAAAGCTTCATAGAAGCAGAGAGTCCTTTAACATGAGTTCCATAAGTTCCTTTAGCAACCCCATCTTTACAAGGCCCCAAATAATACCACAAAGTTCAGGGTTCCCCAAAAATGAGTGTAGTTAAAGTAACTAAACTGACCGCTGCCCGGAACCAAACCAGAAAGATTGTTATATGAAAAATCAACCGCTGTTAAACTTTGCATAGTGGATATTGATGAAGGAATAATACCCATGAGATGATTTCTTGACAGATTCAAGTAGTTAATATCCTCATACCTGTGATCTCAGTGGGAATTTGACCCGAAAGCTCATTTCGACTAAGATCAACAAGCGTTAACAGCTTGCATTTGCAAATTTCTGGAGGCATCGGTCCTGAAAACTTGTTATGACTAAAATCAATCTTCGAAAGTTGTTGCAACTTCCCAATCTCAGCTGGGATTTGACCCGAAAACTTGTTCCCATCGAGAAGAAGCTTCTGAACACCTGAAAGTTACCGACACTTGCTGGTAAACCCCCCGAAAGCTGATTGTTTGACAAGCTAATTTGCCCAAGATTCGGAGAAACGGAAGAATCGGTAACCGGGAAATCCCCAGTTAAATAGTTATCCTGCAGTTCAACTTGTGTGAGCTGAGGCAGACTGAAAAGGCCTTTGGAATGGATCCGTTGAGATAATTTTCACCCATACGAATCCGACTGAGGGACTCACATTTTCCCAACGATTCTGGAATTGGACCAAACAAGAAATTTCCCAAAGTAATCAACGTTTCCAACGTGTTACCGGAACACATATCTGGCGGCAAGGTCCCCGTTAACTTGTTCGAGAAAGATCTAGGACCTGAAGCTTTTTGTTACTGCCCAACTTCTGAGGAATGCTCCCCGTGAAGTTATTTTCCCATAACTGCAATACCTCCAACTCGGGCAACTCGCCAATAAACTCAGGAATCTGTCCGTGAAGCTTGTTTCTGAAAAGATTGAGCAGAGTCAAGTTTTTAAGCTCAGCGAAACTCTCCGGAATCTCACCTGTAAACATATTGTTCGATAAATCCATGGATTTCAAGCCTTTCAAGGTTCCTAGCTCAGGAGTTAATGAGCCAGACAGCGCATTGACCTGAAGAAACAACGTGTCCAGCTTCTGCAACTTGCCTATCTCCAGTGGTATTACGCCGGATAACATGCAGTTGGCGGCGTCGAAACGAACGAGTTCGGACAAGTTCCCGATCTCCGCTGGCAAACCACCTTCAAAGGTATTGAAGTAACCAATGTATAACTGCTGCAACTTGGTTAAGTTACCGATTTCAGGTGGGATTACACCGTCGAGTTCGTTACCCGAAACGGCTAAATATTCGAGATGCTCCCACCGACCGTAACTTGACGGGATCTGACCGCTGAAATAGTTTCCTCCTAAATGCAAGTGCCGCAGATTGGGAAGCTCCGTGACGGAAACCGGTAACTCTCCCGTCATGTTATTGTTGTATAAATCAAGGACATGAAGGGTTTTCAGCTGGGAGAGTTGGGTAGGAAAGGAACCGTTGAAAACATTGTTGGAAAGGTTGAGATAACGAAGACTGGAGAGGGCGGCGAGTTCCGTGGGATTGGACCGGCGAGCTGGTTGGCAGCGACGGAAAAGTTCTGGAGGAACGGAGATGGGCAAGCGAGGGGGAAAGTTCCGGTCAGGGTGAAGTTGGTTAGGTCTATGGATGTCACGTGACGACGAGTGTAATCGCACGTGATTCCAGTGAATGAGCAAAGCGGGGTATTTGCATTCCAGTTGGAGAGGTAAGATTGAGGGTCGCCGGTGATGGAGGATTTAACGGCGATAAGCGCGCGAAGCTCCGAGATGGCTCTTGCGGCGGTGGAATGGGAAATGTGGAGAGAAGAAAGAAGTAGGAGGAGCAACTTCATTTTTTTTTCCTTCTTTCGTTATTGTTTATCAGATTTCCGTTCTTTTCGTTCCCTGGAATGGAATTGGGAGTGAAGATTGAGTGGGGTGAGATTAGGATAGTGAAGCAGGTAAGAACAAGTGTGATTTTATTAATATTATTTTTATATTTTAATTCGAACAATACCGGAGAATTTCCGTATCTGCATAAAGGTTTAATTGATAAATTTCTTCTTTTTTTTTTTACCTCACTTGTCTTTTATTTTAGGGCTGATTCATCTTGATATGATTTAAATTAATATAATGATTGATGAAATTTCTAATGTTTAATTAATAAATTCATTATGTTTAATATTTAGATTGATAGTTAAATTGGTTAAAAATTTATTTTAGAATTCAGTAATGTTTAAAAACTTTTTTGAGAAAAATATAAAAAAAGTTGACAGATTAAATGTTAAGAGTTCAGAAGTTAAAAATGCAAGGACAATTTTTTTATTAAGTTAAGATCATTATAAAGTAATATATGTTCTAAATACTTTTAATAATTTGATAATAAACATCCAATCATTATGTTACAATTGTTGATACTTAAACTCGTAACCTACTATTCTTTTAACTATTGAGTAAATTAATTAATGTAAGATGAGATTTTTTGTTTGAGGGAAGTGGAACTAAAATTAACGGATCAATCAACCTACTAAATCCAAGGAAGCTGTGATTTTTTCCTCATACTTGTTGAAAATATTCCCATTATTTGACTTTAAAGAGAAACAATAAAGGGTATGTTTGTTTCACGTAAAACGTTTTCTCGAAAATATTTTTCTCATTTTTCAGTGTTTGGTTGGAGGAAAGTTGGTTAATCAACGTAAAACATTTTTCTGGTCAACAGAATTTCCATTGTGTTTTCTAGAAAATGACTTACGGTCTGATTTTCGGTAAGTCATTTTCTGAATTTTATTTCAAATAATAAATACTCAAAATAATTTATTTTATAATTTAATATTAATAAAAATATTTAATATCATTTTAATCAAAATTAATTAAAATATTTAAATATTTTAATATTTCTAATAATATATATATATTTTTAATATTATAATGATATTATAATAATATAAGATATTATATTTTTATTTTAATAATATATAATACATATTAATAAAATTTATTATTAAATCATAGAATAATATTATTAATTAGAATAATAATAATTTATATATTTAATTAATTAAAATCTAATAATATTTTAATAAAGATATTTAAAATATCCTAATTAATATTTTTAAAATAAAACACTATTAATTTAATAAATAATTAATATGATTAATATTTTTATTTCGATAAAATATACCAATATTAATTTTTTATTAATAAAATTATAAAAATAAAATTATAATAATAAATAAATTATTTCAATATTTAAAAAAAATATTATGTTTATATAATAATATTATTTATTGTATTTAATATTGTAATAAATACATTTGAAAATTTATTAACTAGTGGAAAAAGAGTTTTAAACAACATCTTCCAAACATTGTAAAACGTTTTTTTAAAAACTATTTTTCAAAAAATGTAATTAATTTACGAAAAATATTAATTATACTGTTTTAGTTTGTCGGGAGCTAATAAAGTTAAGTTTAAGGAATAATTTTTTCTTTAATAAATTTGAATTAATAATGATGTTAAACATTTAATTATATTGATTCAATTCTTAAATTTATTTAATTGTATTAAATTATTTCTTAACAAATTGTGATCGATTATTATGATATCTGTGACAATTAATTGTGATGATATTATATCCAAGATATTAACTGATAGTTAATGTCTAAAAATGATTTGGTAAAAGGATTTCAATTTTTTTTATTAAATTTGAGGACATAATTGACTTTTGAATAGAAAGTTAGGAAATTTCTTAATCGTTAAGTAAAATAATATATATAAACACTATTGTAATTTTAAAAATTAAAAAATATTATTAAAAAATTGAAAAATAAATAAAAATTTAAAAATCCACTAGTAGTTAAATATTGGGACAGAGCCAAGATTAAATATTGGAAGAGGTAAGGTATCTAAGTACAAAATAAAAGGACTTATTGTGTATTTAACCTAAAATAGAGGGCAAAATTCTATTTTACTTAAATTTAAATTGACTCGTCCCTAGTTGCAACCACTATGCTTGAACCCGAGACTTCTAAAATTAATAATTATTTCTTTAACCATTGAAATAAATTGATTGTGTTATGAACATTAACTTAGCACAGAGAATTGAAGGATGATTTATATTTTATTGTTGCTCTAATATAATGTTAATTTCACTGAAAATAAGTTCAAGTAAGCTAGTATAATCAGCTGACGAGAGAGGGTGAAATATTTTTTTCCATAAAAGTGTTTAATTTTTAATATTTTATAGATATTTTTAATTTATTTTTTAATATATTTAAATATATTTTTTACAATATATATAATATTTTTATTTTATTTTTAAATTTTAAAGTAATTTATTTTAATATTTTTTAAAAAAATTTTAGTATATTTGAAATTATTAATTGTTTTACTTACAATTAAATAAGGTTATTTCTATAAATTCAATTATGTTGGAGCTCAATAAAAAAATCAATTTTCATATAAGTGGACTATCATGTCCGTACTTTGGATCGACACATCAACATAATTAATGCCAATAATCAACACTATTTCATCAATCAAAATAAGATTGATGCAATGGAAGAGCTCGATTATTAAATTGATATAATTAAATATAAAACATTATAATTTAGATTTATTAAAAAAATACATCATAAGCTTAAATATTAGGAGAATGAGGTTGTAGAAAAGTATGAGCTCTAGTTTGAAGAAAAAGGTTCTGTTTGTACGATCTATTTACAAATAAAAAAATCTAAGATGGTGAACAAAACTAGAGGAAAATGAAGAGGGGTGGGATTGTATAAAGGTTCCAGGGGGGGGGGATTTGTTCGGTGATCCATTTATTACTATTTTTGGATGCGGTTGAATTGTTTTAGTGACATAATTAATGGCAGCTTGGGCAGGTCAATGAACTCTCTATCCGTTAAGGTCCTTCAGTGGGACCCTAAAGCAAACAAAATCAATCATACCTTTGTTGAAAAAGAGGATTGGAAGTATGATTTACTTGATTATTAAACATTAATAATTTTGCCGGACAGACTGTTGCTAAATTAAAAGATTGGTCAATTTTGTCGTCAGACACAAATTGGGACAGGAACAAGTATCTTCCGAGAGTTGAGAAAAACGTTTTCACAATTACACTATAGTCCCTCACTTACTTTGCCTTTGGTTGATCAGAGACTAATAATGATGGTTAAGGCTGGGGAACCCACACCCTATGAACAACAAATGAATCCAAAGTTGGTGGAGACTGTTTCTAGTGAGCTGCAAACCACTGCAGCCTTGCCCTTTGGGGCGTGATAATAATCCTGTCAAGTTTTAAATAGTTCGTAAATCTTATGTGCTTTCTTTTCACGCTGTACAAACAAAACTTTGGGCAAGAACACTTCCAACCCAGAAAACACGTCGCCTTTATACCTAAATCCAATGGATCACTGTTTTTATGCGTTGGGGGTCGTTCCATTTGTCTCTTTCTATGAAAACAAAATACAAAAAGCCTTCTCCACTAGAAATATTGTTGGAAAATGTAGTGTTTGACCATTATTTTAAGGTTTAAATAATTTATTATGATGTTTTTAATTTTTTATTATATTTTATAAAATTTATTCATTTTTAGATAATTTTACATTTTTTTAACAAATTATTTATTTTAAATTCTCAAATACCTGTAATTTTTTAAAACTTTTTTCTACTCGAATTATTTGACCGACGAAGGCCCTCTCTGCTCTCTCTCTTTGTTTTTAACCACTGATGAAGGCTCCTCTTATTTTTATTATTTTATAAAATTTATTCATTTTTAAGATTAATTTTACATTTATTTTAACAAATATTTATATTTTAAATTCTCAAATACCTGTAATTTTTTAAAACTTTTTTCTACTCGAATTATTTGACCGACGAAGGCCCTTCTCTGCTCTCATCTCTTTGTTTTAACCACTGATGAAGGCTCCTCTTTAATCACCCTGTAATTCGTTTAATTAATATTTGTATTTGTATTTATTTTCATATTGGATAATCCAGCTCAAATTCGGCGGATCTACACCTAGAATTAGTACCCTAAAATAGTACAAATAACCTCGTTCTTGCTTTATCCTTGACAACAAACCCTAATTTAACCTTTTATTCTCTATTATCGGGTTTGTTGGGATGTGAGTAGTGTATACAGAATTACATGGACATAGGATAGTGTATACTAAAATATAAAAAAAATATGGTTTTAATTATACATTTTTCTCCCTAAATAAACCCAAATTAACAATTTTCTTCATAGTTTTTAATTATTTCAATTATGTCCTTAAAGTGATCCAATTTTATCAATTCTTCTCTTTGACTGTTAGTGACTAACGAGCTGTTATTTTTTTTACATATGTAGTCGTCACACATCTGTTATCGTCCCTTGTCATGTCAGGTGAACTCTGATATATGATTTTCGTTGATGTGGTGGTATTTTTGACTCTCCATTTTAAAGATAAAAATTACTTAGGATTTTTATATTTTAAGGATTAATTTGTTGATTTAAATCTACTTTAGGGATAAACTTATTGATTTGAATTTATTCTAAGAGTGAAATATACCATTAAATCTATATATAAAATTGGTCAGATTTTAAATTTCATCCCTCTAATTTACAAAATTTGAAGTATTAATCCCTTTAAAATAATTAAAGAGATAATGAGGAGCGAAGACAAAGACCATGGACTACGAATAGGTGAAATATTAAACTTAACCCCTTTAAAAATTGAAGTTATAAGGAATGTTGCCTTTTGGATGTGTGCAGTCGATGGACTTGAACATATTTGATGCTCAAAAGTTAGAGAGGGCCTTTGATGCGTTTGAAGAAGTAAATCTCTATTCTAGGAATGAACACACAAAAAAAAGTGTTAAGGTAGAATTTAAAAGGTATACGGTTCAAAGCAGTAGGGAAGAAAACAAGTCTAAATTGGATAGGCACTACCTGTGTGTCATGATCAAAAACAGGAAATCCTTGAAATTAGCTGGATGAGAGAAAATCCAAAGTCTAGGATTTCAAGCCCAAATGAATGCATCTGAGAAGCCCTAAAGCGACTTATGTTGATCTCCAAAACATACTAATAATTATGCGCACCTTTGTGGCCGAAGATCTTACCCTCTCCAACATTAGCTCCTTTTTTTCCCGATTTATTTTGATTAATCCGGACCGATTGGATAACACACCTGGTTTTGGTAGGTGAGTCATCCACTGAAGATTTTATACATATAGAAAGACTTAAACTTGAGACATACTTAAACAATATTAAGCTACTCACCACTTGAAACAACTCGTTAATAACATTAGTTCATTTTAATATCGGATGTTGGTGTCTTTTTTCTCCCAAGGAAGTTATATGATGTGAATAACTCTTTTGGAAATAAATCAAAAGTTTGATAGTGTGACATATAAAGTGTGTTTTTTTTAATATTATTAAATTACACAAGTATATAAGGCTTGATATAAAAATAAGTTTCTAGATTATTCAAAGTTATTTTTTGGTGCCTAAAGAAATTTTTGTGAAAAATAGGTGTTTAATTTTTATGCGTTACACTTTTAAGTGCCGTTTGTTAAAAAAAACACTTAGTGACGTGTCACATTTAAATTTTTTAAAAAATATTTTATTTTAAAAAAAATTCAAAAAAATATAAACATGTCACTTAACATTTTTTAACGATAGACACTTATTTTTTTAAAAACAAAATTGGCACCAAAAAAATTAACTTTGAATATAGTTTGATCACCTATTTACATTAAGCCATATATAATTGCATGTTGTATTATATTTAATTTGGTTTTGCCGACATTATACAATACTTATTTTGTTTCAAAGCTTCCCTTTCTATTAAAAAAACTTTTATAACAGTAATATATTATTCTGGTAGCCATATTTTTTATGCAGATTCCAAATAAAAAAACATAATTATAATCAAATGGATCTTTATAAGACATAACAAGTATTAGATTATTTTACTAAATAAACAACAAACTTTTGATTAAGGATAAAGTTTTTGAATTGTACATGTTAACTTACACGGTAGTGACATTTCATTTTAAAATTATATTAATTAATCACTAGTTTTATTTATTTATTTTTGACTCAATTATTTAAAATTGAATGCTCATACCCTGATATTCATAATGCTTGAATTCGGGACACTAAGAAATAACGATAATTCATTTATCATCGAGATCGCTTGATTCGTGCATTAATTTTATTTTTTAAAAAAAGTAACATTAATTTTATTAATATATTAACGAATGTTTAATAGCATTCTGAAGTAACATTAATAGCTGCTTCAAAAATGTTTATTATTTTCATTATAGGTACGATAAAATTTGAATAATTTAAACCGTAAAATATACGAGATACTTGGTGTTCATATAAATCTATTTAGTACCAGCTCATATTAGGATTTAGATCAATGAAAACGGGAGAGAGGAGTGACAGATCACCAATTAATTTCTTTATTTATAAACTATATGAAAGAGAGGGAGCAAAGAATGAGCCAAAAGTCAAAATGAAGAAACGATGGACAGATTACAATCTTTTGTGGAGACTAATTGGATACTTCACTCTCATTTTTATTTTGAAATGAAAATAACTACATATCTAATATATAGTTATTATTATATTTTAACAATTAACACAGAAATAGAAAAAAAGAAAACCTAATACATACATAAAATATAACTTCTACCGTTGGTACTCGTTCAAGTGGTAAGCAGCTTGATGTCGTTTAAACAGGTTTTGAGTTCGAATCATTGTGTATGGAAAAAATCCTGAAGCTCATCCACCAAACCCATATGTGCGTCCCAAGTCGGTTCGAATCAATCAAGACGAAACCTTGAGATGACAAAAAAAAAAAAAAAACTTCTAGATAACCCCTGCAGTTGATAAAATATGGTCCCATATGCACCTATTCCCTTAATTCAACTGTTACAATCATCGTATCTCACCAATTCATCCATAATATATATTTCCTCCTGTTCATATGTTCAATTCAGTTCATATATAGTTAAAAAAGTAATGACATTATTTTTCTGAAAGAATATATATTGACAATGAAGTTTGTTATTCAACCCATCAAGCAAAAGGTGAAATATTACATAACAATCAAAAGATTAAAGGTTCCTAGAAAATTTAATCAAACCTAAGAAAGAAAATCTGCCTGTAAATCTCCAACTTTTAATGGGTAAAAAAAAACAAGGGGGAAGAGGGGTCAGTTACATAATTTTAGGTCAAAACCCCTAAAAATCTCTTGAAGCTTTCATAGATATGGAGAATCCTAATACAGCCAAGCAGGGAAAAATTAAACGTGGTCAACAAGTTATCACCACGAAAAAATAATAACTAAACACATGGAAACCCTACTTTCTCCCAAATCTGGATCCTCCAAGCTATGTTGATAATGGCAGGTCGCAGGCTACTGTTTCTCTCTTTAAGGTTTGAGGAAAAAAAACCCAACAAAAGATTAACTATAGAAAATCATCACTGATCCAAAAAAAAAAAAAAGAGAGAGAGAGAGAGTGGTAAAAAGGGATCTGGTGGAAATCTTGTTTTCTCAATGTGAGCATGGTTTTTGCAGTTGCTGATCACATGAACTTTAGCAAAGCCAATCGTAGGGTTTTCACGAGATCCTTCACTGTCATTGAAAACTCAGCTTCCATCTGATAACCATGGAATATTCAAGGTTTTAGTCGAGGGTTTTTCTTGGAAATTGCATATTGAAAGCTACTTTGGAAAAGGCAAAGCAAAAGCAATACCTGAGCAACAATGGTTATGTCAAGAGTGGCTTGTCCGAAGGGCAAGACTTTGGTATTGAGCTCAGAGAGATGAAGCTTTTCGACTTGGTTTATGATGTTGGAGATGAACCCTTTTCTGTTCTCGCAGTGGATTCTAATCAGCACATCTTTGTCTGAAACTCTTGCTTCGATCTCAGGGAATGGCTTGTTAAATTGGCTCTTAAAATTCTCATCGGAGGAAGATGTCTCATCGTCTACACAAATCTGGGTTTTCTTCACGAAGATCACTGATTCCACCGTTTTCTTAGCAGCTTGCTCCTCCAGTATTGTCACTTTCTCTTTAAGCTGTTTCAGGTACTTGATAGCATCTCCAAGAACCGATGCCTTATCCGTCTGCAAAACACATTAGACAGCCATAAGCCAATGTCTAATTTCGACCTAAACTATATATCTGTGCTGACTTTGTACCTTTTTGAGGCCAGGAATGAGTGCCGAAAGTGAAACGAACCTCTGGCTGAGCTTTTCACGGCGTTTCCTTTCAGCAATCACATGATCTTGAGCATTTAGTGGAGTCCTAGTCAATGAACGCATCACCCTCTTTGAAACCTGTTCGAATTTAGATAAACAATATTGGTCCTCTTTGAAATCAAAGATGGAAAACATACAAATATTTGCAACTCAAAAACCCACCTCATTATTGTTTGGTTTGACGTCGCAGTCAAGGCCGTGTTGTTGTTGAGACACAGCCGGAGGCGAATTGGAGTTGTTGAAGGAGATTATATGGGAAGATGAAGAAGAAGCCTTTGGTGGGATGAAACTCCAGTTATCGGTTTTGAGTTGTTTCATTGGCCTTGTGAACTCGTCGTCCACTTGACGGTAAGCTTCAATTTCCTGCAAATCAAAAAACTTTCATAAAAAAAATGTTTTTTTTTCTTCAACAGGAGCAGGAAGAAAAGTGTTTTACCAGTTCAGATATCCATTTGCATGAAAGGATTTCCATTAGAAAAGCTGTTCTTTTCTCTCTTTCCCCTGATTTCCTGGGATTATCAACAAATCAACAAAGCTCAGATAATCCAACAAATACCCAGAAAGATTTTCTTAAAAAATGAACATGGAAACATACAAGATAACACTGGAGCTCCAGAAATCTTCAAAGGCCAGGAATTTGAAGAAAATGAAGAGCTAACCTTAAAGCTGGGAGTGTAAACACTATTTCCCTCTCGATTAGGCAGTGGAATGAACGGACCAATCCACTTGCAAGGTTATATACAGGTTCTACCAAACCTACACGCTTCCAATATTAAATTGCGTTCTCGCACGTGTGAAAATTTCTTCCATTTTTTGTTCTAGTATTCACTGTTTACTTGAAGGCGCTGCTTCTGGACCTCCTTTTCTTTATATCAACATCCGATGTATAATTCTTTGTCTCCCTACTCGGTGAAAAAAAACTTAAATCTATTCTATTTACTTTCATAATCCAATTTAAACTTCCGTACGTTTAATTTATATTTTTCAATTTTTTGTATGACTTTTAACACTTATATTTTATCACATTTATATATTTTAATTAATTTTTGTCTTAACATTTTTATCTTTACTCATATTAAATCCATGAGTGGATGTTAGATGTACTCATTTCTTTAGGCAATATTCAAAAATAATTTTTAATGATAATAAATATTTTATATTAAAATTAACAAATTTATATATCATATGTATATTTCATTACTTCACTATAATAAATTTAATTATTTGTTTTTTACCTAAAATGTTTATCAATAATATATAAAACATGAATTTAACAAACTTTTGAATCAGCTAAAATATCTTTTATGAACCATTATCTCATTAAATTGACATAAAAATACCATTTTAGTATATCATTAGACTGATCATCAATATTTAATCTATTAATTGATTAATCTGGATCGAATACTGTATAAATCTATTATAATACTCTCAATTCAGTTTATTTCATTTACAAAATCAAAATTCGTATCTTAATCTTACTTAAATATTAAAATAAATAACTTGTGTTGATATTAAATTAAAAATTGAAATGAAATTGTATTATAAAATAATTAAATATGTAAATATATAGGCATGAGACTAAATAACTAATTTTATCAATCTGTATTTATAATACATAAAATAATTAAATATGTAAATATACATATAAGTATGTGACGCTGACGAAATAACCAATTTACTAATAGCGTAAGTATTAGAAAATCTAATTTAAAAAAATAGTTACTTTATTAAGAGTACATACCCACAAGTTGAAACATTTTTAGGATAACATGCAGCTTCCAAGAATATGGGTTCTTATCTCAAGTCTGAACATATGAAGAAAACCTTTTTTTATGAGATAAAATAAGTAGAATTTATATTTGAAAAATAAATATACTTTTGATGAATCAAAGTCTTCTAGAAAATTAAAAATATAAAAAAAAATTATTTAATTGATTGAGATATTTCATTTGAGTCTTTAAATGCCTTTTATTTTCAGGTTTATAATATTTTATTATTCATTAATTATCTTAGATCATAAATAAATACGATTTTATTGTTGAATCTCGAGAAATACATTTATCTACAAATTATAAATTTTATTTAAAGAGTGTTTTTTTTCTATCATACGACTTAATAAACATTAATAATTAAAATTAAAATTATACAAACAAGTTAATAAAAAAAGAGAAGGAACCAAAAAAGATTTAAAGAGATTTAAAGCATTTTCATACGCTTCTTAATCTCAGTCTTAAACCGTACAAAACGTGGAGCAAGCCAAGAGTCAAAAATCACATGCAAAAATTAGAACCCGAAACGAAGGTTCCACGACTCTGGCAAACACAAAAAGAGAAGGGGAAAAAAAGACACAGAACTGGTCAAAACCTTGCTCTTCTCTCCATATACCCAACACCCTTATATTCCTTCCATTTCTTTTCGAATAAATTATTCTATCGATTATTAAATTATTATTATCATTTTATTCTAATTATTATTTTTATAACAATAATTAATATTATATTTTTATTGTGATTATCAATCATTAAAAATTAACATAATATTAACTTAAATTTTTATTTATTTTCATAAGTTTTTTTTTTCATGTGACTAGCCTACATTTACTTTTTAATAAATTGGTAACCTCTAATAAAAAAATGATACATTCCACCATCTATTGGTGATGCAAAATTAAGTTAAATATTCACTTAAAAGAATTTGGATATGGGATTTTTTTCGAGATCTTTTTAATAGAATTTCAACATTTAACCATTACATTAAGATTATATTTATATATGATTCATAAAAAATAATATTAAATTTGAACTGTGATTAAAATTAATGACATTTATATTATAAAACAAATTAATTAAAATATTTTATAAAAATATATTATATGATACTATTTTTTCGCTATAATCTTCCATCATGTAAACATTTCAGAATAATGATTTTGCGTTTCTTAACATGTCGATAAAACATAAAAACAATGATGTTTATCGCGGACCATGGTTTATTGACATGATCATAATGAGTCTATTATAATGAAACCTTTCTTTAGGGATATGTTGATAGGAGGAATGATGAGGGGAGCAATAAATCTCTCGTTCAAGAACTGAACGTGGATACCCGACAGGAGGGTTTAACGATTGTTAGGAACGGTGTGCTACCAGAAATTCAATTTTCAACAACCTTCTACAAAGAGGTAAGTTACTATAAGACAGTCTAATTTAAGATTAAGGAACGATGGAGAATAAACACAATTGAAAATATGATAAAAAGTATAATATTTTCGGTTGATCGTAACATAAAATGTTATGCTAATATTTATAACATTTAGTTCGCTTTTTATAACATTTTCGGTGTGTCCATTCTCTGTCATTCCTTAACCTTAAATTAGGCTGATGTCCCTTAAACTTACCCTCCACAAAGCTATTGATGATAAATTGGCCAAATAGATTTTCGTAATGCTCTTCGAAAGTCGATAGGATACAAAGCACTCTTGGAAAGAATTACTTCCCATACATTTCTCTTTAGGAGTGTACTGTAACACCCCAAACCGATACATATGACTCGATCAGATCTGAGGTGTCACATTAGGGCCACCAGAGCCATCCACACTAAGAATACAAGAAAAATAAAATTTATCAAAAAAAAAAAAAATTAAAATCTTAAAACAATTTCAACATAAATATAAAAATTCAGAAATCGTTCGGATGTTAAACAGAATTCAATAATACATAAATATCAAAACAAGTTACAAACACTAATATACATACAAAATGTGACATACATGACCCTTAATTACATCTGTATCAAACTCTACAAGTGACACTAAAGGAACTCCCATTACCGATGTCGATAACTACATAGGATCGATTCTTTTACCCTGAAATGGTAAATAATAGAGTGAGCTCTAGGAAAGCTCAATAATATAAACTATCAAATGATGCTAAAGGAAAAACATATATATGGTAACACATAAAATTTTATTTGTGATCGAGGCATATATATGTTTTAGTAATGAGTTGAAATTTCACTAAGCGAGTCTTTAGGTAACAATCGGAAAGTTTACAATCTAGACGAAACATAAAGAGAGAATGATTCAAGAGGTTGAGTTGTGGAGTCTAGTGTGTTCCAACAAAATCAAGAAAAGTGTACAAATAGTTTAAAACAGTAGTAATTTATTTTTTTAAAAAGATTTTAAAAATCACATTAATAACCTCCAATCGAACATTGATATACATTTCCTCAAAACTGCATCCATAAGGACTTATCCTAGCCTCACTGGGCGAAAGAGAGAACCTAAGGGAGCACCTTGAGTTGTAAGAACTTACCCTAGTTAAAGCGTAGGAGTCCACTTGAGGGGGTGCCTCAGGTCCATAAGGACTTACCCTTTGCGTAAAGAAGATGAGCAATCCTAAGGGAATATCTTAGGATCCATAAGGTCTAACCTTAGGCCTATCGAGCCTAAGAGCCTACCAATGAGTCACATCAAGTCCATAAAGAATTACCAACTTGATTAAAGTTGAACCTGCAAAGACTCCATAAAATATCCAAGTTAGTACCTCAATATAAATCAAATTAAACAGTGAAACAATAATATCATATTCATGAGCCAGGTGTATATTTTGTATTAGAAACATAAATTAGAGATCATGTTTTTATTTCAGATAACAGAGTCGTACGTTTAATATCAGAGAAAATATCCATGTGCATAGGAACAATGATAGCGTGTAAATATATAGTGTTGTGGCACGTAAATATGTACAAGTATACACAATTGACGGAAGAAATATAGTGATAAGCAAGTATCGTCTCCACAAGATTAGAAGTATTTTAAAAGCAAGCTATAACAAATAAAAGTTGTCATGAACTAAAGTTAAAACTAACTAAATCTAAGTATATTTACAATGGTATAAACAGATGAAAGTATAGTTGTGGCAGATGGTATATATAAATGGTGATGGAATGCTGTGGCAAGAACAGATGAAGTGGAATAATTTTGTTTGTGGTGAAAGTTGATGAAATTGTAAAAGTGTGCTGAGGCAAGAGTTTAAGCAAAGTGCAAAAGTCTGCTAAAGCAGTAAAATAAATTGAACTTTGGGAAATGAGATTAGACTTGATAACCTCACACAATCAAGCTTCTATAGAGGTAAATGAAATGGATTTGCTATGGAAAAAATATTTTGTGCTATGGATGATCTCTGCTCTTATGAGTTTATTGCTTGACAAGATTTGCTGAAAATGCTCCTAAACTCTCTCAAGCAAGGAACCCGATAAAACTAATGTTACTATAATACCTCTCAGCGTGAATTGTAACATTAGCCTATCGAGTAAGTCTATTCCTTTAGTCATATGAAACCCTCTCCTTATCTCTAAGACGAGTTAGAACCTACCCATCCCGGTTTGGTTCCCTTACTCACGTAGATCTAACCTAACTCTATCGATTATAGGTATCCATACTTAGAAAATGGAAATCTCTCAAAAGCTCTTACAATACTAAGCATATTACGCTACAGTAAATGACAATCTCTAAAAACTCTTACATTGCTATATATCATAAAAGTAAAAACAATGAGCAAAACAACATTTAAAACATAAAAACATCCATTCATCTATTAACACAAAATAAAATCATCCAACACCAAATAAGTAACTTCATGGTGTGGCTAAGTTCATCCAAGAATATGCAAATTTAGTACAAGCCCAAATAAGATATAAAAATAAAGCACAAGGAGAAGAAGACTCCCAAAAGAGCTGTTGTCGTGACTTAGCTCCACCACCATGCATTGCTTTAGCAAGCTAGCCCCTCTTGAGGTCTAACTGCTACCTCCCTTGAAGCTCGGCTATGAAGGACACCATGAAAAAAGGATGAAAAAGGAAGAAGAAGATGAAAATGAACAACCACATTTCTTTAGGTCACTTCCCAAAGCTTTCCAAAAGTCTCTCTAAAATGTAGGGCACCTTAGGTATTTATAGAGGGAATATTTCTAGGGTTTTGGGCCCAAAATTCCCTTTGTACCCTAGGTGGCATCATTCACACATAAAGGGGCCGGTTATTGTGGCAGGTGGTCCCAAAATTTGCAGTTGGGGTGGTGAATCACGCGTGGCTGGACAGCTAAGCAAAGTTTTTATTACTATTTTTTCTTTTATACTCTAGGTCTGCTAGCCATCTTTCGATGCAGTAAGTATTTCAACGTTCCATCTACAGAATTCTACAGCATGACAACTTCCATATCTTCTCTTTAAGATTTCATTGTCTGCACAATACCACAAAAATAAGACTTTTCCCTCGACAACACTAGTTTTCAATAAATTTATGCTGCAACAAGACTTTACCACCAAATGAAACTATATGACCTAAATGCAATCTAAATGCTATGACATGGGCTTTAACACAAACAATAATCCAAGTAAAAAGGCACAAAAATACAACCTTTTTATAGGGTTATCACATCTCTAAACTTAAACTATTGCTTGTCGTCAAGTAATGGATAATAATTAGCAGAAAATAATGTAATGACAAAAGTTTAGTTAAGGCAACGATGTTGAGATAAAATTTCAACCCTTAGAAATAAATGGCTTCAACATGCTAGACAAGTCAGAATATCAAGAACTTTTCCCTAAAGCAAGACCCTTTGCATTGTGTGTGCGGGATTGTATCCAGTCCATGCTTAACGAAGTTAGAAAATTCTAATCAAGTTCCCTATTGTGCTTTAGTATTTCTTTACCAATTAAGCACACATTTACTCCCATTAAAATTAACTTAACATAAATTTAACTTCACTTTTTTACACTACTACGAGGAGAGTCAGCTTATCAAAACTACCATCCCACACTATAGATAAATGAGAGCATACCTTCCATCCCCAAGCTAGTCAGGTAGAGTCATCCCGTGACTACTTTCATTCACTCGTATGCTATTGCTGCCATTTATTGAAACGTAGTATCCTGGCACTATTATAGCAAAGAGGAGTTCCCCTCTATAGTTACACCAAAGCATTTATTCGCAATTTAAAAACATTTAAGCACAATTGAGTTTAATCAAGCGTTTATCAATTAAACACATTATTCATAAATTAATGTTGCAACATGCAAAGGTTCTTTCAAAAAATTTCTATGTTCCTTAAGCATGGAAAGCATACAATCGTGTATCAAGGTTCACAAAGTCTCAAGCTCTAAAGTTGGTCCTATCAATCCTAACAGTCATGTAAATTCCATTCATAGCCATGACAAAAATTTCTCATCATTGGGCATCCTTAACTTATTTTAACAAAAACTGATTCAACCCAACTAAATGGCATAACATAATTCTACTAATATTATAAATGCAATGCTTAACTATGGACAATACCTCCTCCAAGCTTGAAGGTTGCATTGTCCTCAATGCATGAAGACTAAATTAACTAAGCTACACTACATTAATGCAAAAGCTACGAGAGGTACCTCACTATGGTGGTGTCTTGTCCCCGGTACACCTGGTGCGTCTCTTCTTTGGGGTGGAATCTTCTGGCTTGTTATGTTGGGTGGTCTTGGTTGTAACCTTAGATACTACAGAAGAAGTTTCTACTGCATGTCTGACTGATTGTGTCAAGTGATGTCTAGTCAGGTGTGGTTCTGTAGGTTGTGGCTGCATAGGTGAGGGTAGGATCTCTTCAGTGTCAGCAGCAGAGTTGAACACTACTTCATTGGTCTTCTCAACATCATCATGCTAGGTGGGACTTTGTTGCCTTGGTGAAACAATCACTTCATCTTTAGGATCGGACGAGGGGCAGGTGTCAAGCATATCAATATCATAGGGCTCCATGGGCTCGGTAGCATTGGAGTGATTCTCCTCATTAGATTGCTTCGCTTCAGTAGGTGGGGCAGTCAGTTATTTGGTCTGGCAGTTTGCGTCTTGCGGGGCATGTATAGGAAATGTTGCAACATTATTTTTCTCCTCCAAAATGTCTTTAGGGAAATGAAGGAAACTGTCGGTGCTCAAGTGTAGTATCTCCTTGAAAAAAGAGGACATAACCACATCCCTTTGCCTCACATAGCTGAAGAAAGTGTGCATCTTGTTCTCCAGCTTCTCCACTCGCTCTTTAGTTTCTCGTGAGAAGGTCAATATGGCCGTCATTCTTACCGAGGTAACCATTTTAGCACCTCTTTTGAGGGTTTCCTTAGGGACATCCTCATCAAAACCCATCAGCTCGGGAATCAACTTCATTGTAATACCAGTCTTCGTTGGGAAGTTCTCTTCAAACATCTCTTCGAACATCTCATCGACCACTTTCTTCTTTTTTCACATGGTAGTGATCAAATTCGGGAAGATCAACATCCCCTTTTTTCATTTGAGGCTTTTATAAATTTGTTGAACGATGACTTCATCGATATTATTGGGCGCCCAAAAATAATGGAATACAACAGAAGCATCCGCTGCAGCGAGATAGTTGTATGGTGCGATATAGTCATTAGTCGAGTTTTAATAAAGTGAATACATACCTTGGCTGACAATGCCTCTCTATTCTCCCCTTGCTTGGGTTTCCGCATTGCCATGTTGTCCCTTGGAAGCACAAATCTTCCAAGATTCCCACGTAAGTTTCAGGATTCGTCGTAGGAATAAATTTTGCATGATGGATGGTCACATTCTCCAGCTTGAAGAAACAATTTATGGCTTTCAGCGTGAATCTAACTCTCCTTCCTCACACCCAGATTCCATGTTTTGTAAGCTTAATAAGAACATGGAATTCCCTCACGATAGATGGGGCGACATCACCCGAATATTGAATGAAAACCTCCCAGTGTTGTTTTGTTATGACACACGTTACCTCAGGGAAAAGGCTCTTCACCTTCTACTAGCAGAATAAAACCCTGCACCAAATACACCGATCGACCTTTTATATGTTGAAATATTTCCTCTGTTGCATCATTTTTAAATTTTTGAATGAGGGTTTATGACAATGGTTGAGAGGAAGAACTCCCACTGAAAACATTCTTGCATTGTGCCATCTCAGCCGTGATAGATGAAAACATAAAAAGAAAACTATGTTGTGGTAGAAGTAGGGGTTTCACGGTGGAAAGAAAAAATAAAAGAAAACACAGGTGGTGACTATGGCAGAAATCAGGTAGAGAAGAAGAAGTTTGAGAGAAAACTTAAAAATAAAACAAAGTGAAGAAGAAAGAGAAGAGAAATGGGCAGTTTTAAAGAAAAAGTTGGTGGTTTTGGGCGAGTTAATGCAAAAGTAGGAAAGAGAAAAAGAATGTAATAATTACCTAGAATGTGATTGGTTAGTTTGAAAAGTTAAAAATAAATAAAATAATAAAAGAAATTTGTTTCCCCCTTTTTCCCGCCTTAGCCAAAAAATCTACTAGGGTTTCTTTTTATCCTCTTTTAAATTTTCTCCCCATGATGCCACATGTCCTTGGATGAATTAGAAAACATAATTATATATTTGAAATTATCCCCTCCACAAACCATTATTGGATATGACTTGAAGAGATAAACATGTATTCAAACGATATTTCTTTACAATATTGTAATAGTAATAAGGATGGCCAATATACCTAGGTTGTACTTCAAAACCCTTAGGGTGTGTTTGGTTCACGAAATGTAAGATTATCTTTGAGAATAAGATTACTGGAATGTAATATTACTCTGAGAATGTTGTATTATCGTGCTTGGATTGTTTACCATGTATGTAAGATTACAATGTTTGGTTGGAGGAATATGAGATCACTTGAATGCATATTTTATCAAATTATCATTGTGATATATATTTTTTAACAAGTAAATATTTAATATTAAATTATAAATATTTGAATGAAAATTTATAAAAAAATATTTTAATTGTTGCACTATCTAAGTTTAAAGGTAAAAATACATTTAACATATAATTAATATAATTACTATATCAAACTTATATTTTTAAATAATTTTCATAAGTATGATATTTATTTATATAAAATATAGTATAATATGAAAAATAATAATTTTATCACGGGTGGATAAATATATATTTTTAATGTATAAGATCTATTTTTTAATATCTCAAAATTAAATATTATGTTAATTAATTAAATTTTTACAATAATAATATTTTCACCTCATAAAATTTATAAAATGATTAATATATTAAATATTGAAAATAAAAAATAATTTTAACTACTCAAATTTATTAATATTTTACTAAATTAAACTCTTTATATATTACTAAGTTTATAATTTTGAGTAAAGCATGAAGAATAAAAATTGAGAATGATCCATATGAAAAAAAAAATTATTTCAGGAGTATTTGTGTCCAAAGTGGTGGGAAATGTTTATTACCTAAGCATTTGGAGGTAATGACATTCCCACTATTTTAACTCAAAAATGTTGGTAATAAGTTATTACATGGTAATGATCTTTTCCACGAACCAAACACGAGAATACAATTTTGGAAAAGATCATTCCCCTTGGTAATGATTTTTCCGCGAACCAAAGTCCCCATGGGGGTGTTACAACATTTAAAGCTTCACTACGACTTTTAAAAACTTGTCCACATGCATTCCCTTAGTCAATGTCATGGGGATATTTAAGTTATTTTAGTAATTGAGGTTATTTTAGTCATTTCAGAGGGTATTTTTGTTATTTTGTTTGATCAAATCGTATGCATTATTTCTAGTAATTTAGACTTTGAGTGTTCGCTCCAAAAAAAATCTAAATCTTTACCCTCTCGAAGGTTAGAAATCAATTACTACAATTTTTGGAAATAGGCCATATATTTAACATGGAAATCAATACGTTTATCAAGTCGAATATGAGTTCTTAGATTGTTGAGTTAATCGATTGACGGAATCGGCCAAAAGGGGGGTGAATTGGCAATTAAAAAGTTGGTGGAAGCTTTTGCAGAAAATTGAAAGAAGTTACACAGTGATTTAGAGTGGTTCGACTTTCTCAACCAAAGTCTACATCCACTACCTTAGCTATCCACACTAAGGATTTTCCAACAAATTCACTAATTTGTTCTTTCTTTTGAGGCCAAAGAGATAACCTTACAACTCCCTCAAGAATATACCCCAATTCTTGAGAACACTCTTTCTCAAAGAGAAATACACAAATTTGCAAACTTACAAGGAAAAACCTCACAAGGTAGATTGTTTGCACAATTCTAGAACAAAGAAAAGAACACTCAAGAATGAATACAATTGAGTACAAGTAGTGTTCTTGAAAGCAAACTGAATATTGAATGAAAAATAGGCTTGAAGTGCTCAAACAATGATTTTGATGCTTTCTCTTTGATTCTCACTTGATTCTTGTTTCTTGTTATTTATTGTTGTTGATCAATGGCTTCTAAGCTTGTTTAAATACTCCTTCAATTGATTCTGAATGTTGAGGATGATTAGTGGAGTCAATAGAGCCGTTTAAGTGTGAAAACAATTAATAAAATCAGTTGGGAGTGTCAGTGCATCAATGCATACCCAAGGTGTATCGGTGTATCAAGTGTAAAATTCAAATATTTTGACCGTTGGACCCTTAGTGCATCGGTGCACTAAGAGTGAATCGATGCATAAAATGCATTCTATGTTTTGAAAAAGCATGAGTGCATTGATGCATGGTATATGCATCGATGAATCAAATGCATTCGATGTTTTCATTAAAACCCAAGTGCATCAATGCATGGAGAGTGCATCGATGCATGAACTGCATTCGATGTTCAATTAATTCATTGGTTCATCGATGCATGGATTGGTGCATCGGTGCATCCCTTTGAAAAATTGAGTTTAGGTTCGTTTTTGGTTCAAAATACTTTGTGAAAATTGTTTCAAAAATAGTTTAAGTATAAAACACAATTTTACACATTTAGTAAGGATTAAAAAATGATCTTGAAAGACTTGGAGTAATATTTGGATATTCGAGTAATTAAATTGAATATTCTCAGAAAATCTTTTGTAAAATCTTAAAATTCATTTATACTTAATTTGTTATATCGAAACATCAAAATGTTTTCAACAATCTCCCCCTTTTTGATATAAGAAAACATTTGTGTAATTTTAAGATTTGTTTAAGAAAATTATTTTTGAAATCCATTTTGAAAAATTACTCCCCCTTACTATAACACTTTTCTCCCCCTTTTTGTTAAATCAAAAAGACTCTAAAATGTTATTAAACAAGGTTTAAAAAATATACGCCAATTGAGTTATTATTTTAACGTTTAAGCTGCTAAGATCACAATCAAAAGAGAGATTATCCATTAGTTTTCATAAACAATATTCATAAACATGTAAAGGATAATTGGTCATATATGTCTAATGATGCAAAAATTAATAAACATTAAGAACGTTAAAACAAAACCAAATATAGATAATAAGCTTAAATATCCAAACATATAAATCATAAATGCAAACAAACGTCAAACTAAAGAAAACAATCCCAAAGCATTCAAAATGTTTTAACAATTAAAGTTCTAAGTTGTTCCAAAACAAAACAAAGTCTACTCGTCCATAGAAGGATCGGGAGGAGGAGTAGGAAATCGTACTTGCATCTCAAGAGTAAGAGCATCCATACGTACAAGCATCTTCCTTTGAAACTCCATCTGTCGAGCTTCCAAAGTGTCTAAGCGATGATTTATCGCTTTGTGAGTAGCAGTCAAGTGGGATTCGATGGAAGCATACCGTAGATCAAATGTCTCCAAAAACAAACTAAAATATAGAGGCACTTGATCCTCTTGTGGAGTTGGTTCCGGTGCAGGCTCATTATCTGGTACGTGATTGTCGATATCTTGCATAAGCTGTTGAAGTTCGAGATCATCGTCAGCAGCCGGAGAAGGAGCACAAGAGGAGTTAGGAACAACTCTTGAAGAACTCGCTCCCAGAGTTTGCTTACCTGGTCGAAAGACCCAAAGACCGGTTTCCTCATCTTGTTTCCAATCCGCTTTCTCCAACGAGGTGAATTGATTTGATTTTGGAGAGGGATGGGATTGTCGAGAGAGACGTTTAGACCGAGTTTGATAAAAAGGTTACTAAGAAGACATCCATAAACTAATGTTTCGACATGTTTTGAAGGAACAATGTTTATGATATCCACTAGTTGACTAAATATAATGTGAGGCAGATTTATTTTGTTCTTATTCTTGATACAGTGCATCCACCATAAATCCCTAGTACGAAGAGTGGAGTACCTACCTCCGGATGGTCTAAACCACCAAGAGATCATCAAATGAAGAAAACGATCGTGATGAGATCGTATAGTACTAACACTAGAGTTTGGAACATAGGGATATTCCACAGTTTCATTCTCATTATATAACCCATCATCATCTAGCCCAAAACGGAAAGCTATAGTCTCGGGGTCAATATTAATATATTGGCCTAAAAGATATGATCTAATTGCTATAGTCCCATATTTAGTTTGGTTTTGAATGCATACCACATTGGAGTAGAAAATGCAGACTAACTGGTGATAGACGATAGGTTTGAGGTGAAACATTTTATCAAACTTCCAAGTTTTAAGAATCAGAAGGTATTCGAAGTCAATATATATCATGACTTGAAGAGAAGGAATACGCTCTTCCCAGATTCTATAGGATTGGAAAGAATTTATGTACCTTGAGTACAATTCTTCTCTAAGACATTCAGGCATATTAAAACATGATCCTATAAGACTATTAGGTAGAGGAGGAACAAGATTAAGAGGTCAGGTTGAACGACTCGATGAAGTCCTAGGACGTTTTGGGTTGGACATGGTTTAAGGAATCTGAATAAGGAAAGAAACCTACAATCTGAAACACATGTATGCACAATAATCAATCCCAAAACTCAATTGAGTCCTCAATAATTCAAGGTTCTCTAAATCGAATCCTAATGGGCATGATTTTGAAAAATATTGAAAATATTATAATATATGTATAGTTTTCATGCAAACAATACAATTAAGTCAAAAACATCAATAAAATTTTGAAAATAACATTTTTTTTAAATTTCAAAAAATCATGAAAAATTGTTTGTTTTTGATGAAATTGATTATAAAATCTAGTTTAGAATCATAATATAATCAAATCCCTATATAATGTTCATCCTAGAACTAATTAAAACTAGTCCTAAGATCAAAAATCAATAAAAGATAAGTTTTTAGAAAAAAAAATACCTTGAAAATTTGGGATTGAGAGGAATATAGTGATATTTTGCACGATTTTATGATAAAAGCAGGATATGGAGATGAAATATGAATGAATTCCGATAAAAAATGAAGGTTATGGAGCAATTTTAAGAGAGAGGAGAGGAAGAGGAACGTCGACAGTTTGAGAGAGTTTAAGAGAGTATGAGAAAATAAAGATAAAATAGGGTTTTTAACCAAAAACCTGACGGATGCATCGATGCATGTCCTTGTGCATCGATGCACATTCAAGGAGTGCATCGGTGCACCTTTATGGTGTATCGATGCACATTCAATGATGCATTAATGCACTGTTAAGTGTATCGATGCATTAAGCACAAAAATGTCAAAAATCCGTTTTAAACACTTAAAATGCTAAATTAATTGGCTCTAGTGGTATTGGCAACTCATATAATGAAAATTAATCATGTTCAATCAATCAAATTAATCCTTAAACTACATTTGAACATAAAGTTAATTTTCACCAAAGAACATAAACTCCCCCTAACTATTAGCAAAGAATGCAATCAAAAATTATTATTATAAGCATTTTTCATTTATTCTTAAAAATGCTAAAATTATTTTAAACACTAAGTGAAGATATGTCAGTTAAACCTAATTCTCTCCTAAGTGTCCAAAATCTTTCTTTGTCTAAAGGTTTTGTAAAGATATCCGCTAATTGATGCAAAATATCAACAAATTCTAGAACTACATCTTCCTTAGCGACATGGTCTCTAATGAAGTGATGTCTAATTTCAATATGCTTAGTTCTAGAGTGTTGGATGGGATTTTTAGTGAGACAAATAGCACTAGTATTGTCACACTTGATAGGAATGGTACCTATTTCAATTTCATAGTCAAAAGGTTGTTGTTCATCCATAAAACTTGTGCACAACAACTACCAGCTGAAATGTATTCCGCTTCAGTGGTTGATAATGCTACACAATTTTGTTTCTTTGAAAACCAAGAAATTAGCATATTTCCAAGGAATTGGAAAGTACTGGAGGTGATTTTCCTATCTAATTTGAAACCTCCATAATCCGCATCATAGAAGGCATGCAAGCTAAAGGTAGAGTCTCTAGGATACCAAAGTCCTAAACTAGAAGTGTCCTTAAGGTATCTAAAGATTCTCTTAACAGCTAGTAAATGTGATTCCTTAGGGCATGATTGAAATCTAGCACATAAGCAAACACTAAACATAATGTCCGGTCTACTTGCAGTTAGATAAAACAAAGAACCAATCATTGACCTATATAATTTAACATCCACACATTTACCTCCTTCATCTATGTCAAGCTTTGTTGATGAGCTCATTGGAGTGTCATGAGGTTTCCCATTTTCCTGTCCAAACTTCTTGAGCATGTCTTTGACGTACTTAGCTTGATTGATGAAGATACCATCTTTTATTTTCTTGATTTGGAGTCCCAAGAAAAATGAGAGCTCCCCATCATGCTCATCTCGAATTCACTTTGCATTAGTTTAGTAAAAGAACCTCATTAGTAGAACCAAATATTATATCATCAACATAAATTTGAAATACTAATAAATCTTTACCTTTATGCTTTAAAAACAATGTAGTGTCAACCTTCCCTTTGGAAAAACCTTTTTCAATTAAAAAGTTTGACAATCTTTCATACCAAGCTCTAGGAGCTTGTTTTAAGCCATAAAGCGCTTTTGTCAATTTAAGAACATGATTTGGAAATTTTAAATCTTCAAAACCAGGAGGTTGTTCCACATACACTTCTTCCTTTATAGAACCATTTAAAAATACACTTTTAACATCCATTTGATATAATTTAAATTCATGAAAACATGAAAATGCTAATAACATTCTAATTGCTTCCATCCTAGCTACGGGAGCGTATGTTTCATCATAGTCTATGTCTTCTTCTTGAGTATACCCTTAAGCAACAAGTCTAGCCTTGTTTCTCAGTATATTACCACTCTCATCAAGCTTATTCCTAAATACCCATCTAGTACCTACAATAGATTTATTACTAGGCCTTTCAACTAATGTCCATACTTTACTTCTCTCAAATTGATTTAACTCTTCTTGCATAGCCATTATCCAATGTTCATCATTTAATGCTTATTTAATATTCTTAGGCTCTATGCATGAGATAAATGCAACATAATTACAAATATTTCTAAGAGAAGATCGAGTTGTTACCCCTTTGGATGGATCACCTATAATCTCACCATCCTTGACATAGTTGTACTCTCTTGGGTAAGATACTTCCCATTCTTCAATGGTTGGATTCTCGAGAGGATCTTGAGTTTCCTCATCTTTCGTTTCTTTCTTTGATGATGGTTCTCCAACGTCATGTTCAACGTCATTTATATTTATAATACCTACATCATCATTCAAACAAGAATCCTTCCTCGGAAGGGGATTATCATCGAAAACAACATGTATAGACTCTTCTACAACTAAAGTTATTTTATTAAATAAATCGATAAGCTTTAGAATTTAAGGAATAACATAGAAAATTCCTTCATCACTTTTAGCATCAAATTTTCCAAGATTGTCTTTACCGTTGTTTAAAACAAAACATTTACATCCAAAAGGATGAAAATAGATAATGTTAGGCTTTTTATTTTTAAAAAGTTTATATGGAGTTTTCTTCAAAATAGGCCTAATCATTACTGGATTAATAACATAAAAAGTGGTATTTGTGGCTTCCGCCCAAAAATATTTTGGCAAATTGTTTTCACAAAGCATGGTTCTAACCATTTCTTTTAAAGTTCATTTTTTCCTCTCAACAACTCCATTTTGTTGAGGGGTTCTAGGTGCTGAAAAATTATGGCTAACACCATTTGAATTACAAAAATCAGTAAATCCAAGATTTTCAAATTCAGTTCTATGATCACTCCTAACACTAGTTATAGAGTAACCTTTTTCGTTTTGCATTACTTTTGAAAACGTGATGAATTTTTCTAATGCTTCATCTTTAGTACTTAAGAATAGAACCCAAGTATATCTAGAATAGTCATCTACCAAAATAAATGCATATTGTTTTCCACCCAAGCTAGTAGTTCTAGATGGCCTAAAAAGATCTAAGTGGATCAATTGTAATACTCTACTAGTTGATACATCATTAATGGATTTAAAAGAAACTCGCTTTTGTTTTCCTTTAGCACAAGCATCACAAATTTTATCATTATCAAATTTTAGTTTAGGCAACCCTCGAACTAAATCTCCTTGAATTAGCCGTTGTAAAACACTCATACTAGCATGTCCTAGTCTCCTATGCCATAACCAACTATCATGCTCATCCTTAGCAACTAGGCACAAATTAGTCATATCAATAGAGTCTAAATGCCCCATGTAAATGTTTCATATTCTATGAGCAACAAGCATAATCCAATTAGATGCAATGTCAATAACTTTACAACCATTAGTTTCAAACATGACATTGAATCCCTTATCGCATAATTGACTAATACTCAAAAGATTATGCTTTAATTCATTCACATATAATTTTTTTTTAATTTGTATGGAAGAGGTATTACCTATTGTACCTATACCTTCAATGTGACCTTTTGAAATATCACCAAAAGTCACTTTTCCTCCATTTTTGGCGTTAAGCTCTATGAACCGACTTTTGTCCCCAGTCATGTGTCTTGAGCATCCACTATCAAGGTACCATGAGTTTGAATTTATTTCCCGTTCCTTGTAGCAATGCTCCTTTTCCTACAAACATAGATTAATTTCTAATTTTTGGTACCCAAATTCTTTTGGGTCCATATTCATTAGTTTCCAAAACCTAGTCCCCTTAGGTATCCATTTATGTAAGATATCCTTATCTTTAGTAGTAACGAGTCCTTTAGGAACCCATATACTTCTAACGATTTTTCCATTAGAGGTTCTTCAGGGACCTCTATGATATTAGTTTTTAACACTTTTTCTAACAAAGTTTTGTTCCAACTTTATCAAAAGAATCTTTAAGACCATCAATTTTCTTTTGATGATCATCATTGACCTTTGAAAGTAAATTTTGCAAATCTGAAATTTTCTTTTCAAACTCTTCTAGTTTGATTTGCAAATCTTTGATTTTACTTTCAAGATCGTTGTTGGTTTTGGATATGAGTTTATTTTCATTTTTCAATTTTGAAATATCATTTTTATATTTTAAAAACAATTTCTCATAATCCAAAGCCAACCCATTATATTTCTCTAATAACTCATCATAAGATAAATCATCTAAATCAAATGAGTTAGAGGTTACCTTAGAATCTTCCCCGAATGCCATCAAGCACAAGTTTGCTACTTCTTGTTCCTCTTCATCGGAACCTTCTTCATCGCTCCATGTAGCTACGTGAGCCTTGTGTTTATTCTTTCATTGACCCTTTCTCTTCAATTATGGGCAATCATATTTGACATGCCCCAGTTTTTTTGCATTCATAGCAAATGATCGGGTCCTTATCTTTTGTTTCATTTTTGAAGCCTTATTTTGTTTGAATTTTCTTCCTCGGTTAGGCCTCATCATTTTTCTGAATTGTTAAGCAAACAATGCCATTTCCTCGTCATCGTCATCTTCTTCCGAATCACTCTCATCTTTTGTTGATTTGAGAGCAACTCCCACGTTCTTTTCTTCTCTATCTCGTTCTTTGGCTCGTCTCTTCTCTCAAGGTCTTCCTCTTCTTTAAGCATCATTTCATGCGTGAGGAGAGAGCCAATAAGTTCATCGAGGGTTAAGGATTTCAAATTCTTAGCCTCAATGATCACCGTTTTCTTTGATTGCCAAGCTTTTAGAAGATAGTAAACTAACTTTCTTACAAGCTTGTCATTTGGAATGATTTCTCCATATGATTTGAGGATATTGATAATCGTGGAGAATCTATCTGTCATAGCTTTGACATCTTCATCCGGTTTCATCCTGAAATTTTAATAGCTATGAGTTAGAAGACTAATTTTAGATTCTTTTACCTCGTTTGTGCCTTCATGAGTGACTTGTAGTTTGTCCCATATCTCCTTGGCGGTTGTGCAATATGAAACTCTCCCGTATTCATCCAGTCCAAGAGCACAAAAGATGATATGGATAGCTTTGGAGTTGAGCTGGAATAATCTTGTCTCTCCTTCACTCCATAACCTCGGGTGAGTAGAGGGTTTGATGTATCCATCTTCTATGATGTTTCATGCTCCCATGTCACTTGCTTTAATGAAATACATTATCCTATTCTTCCAATAAGCATAATTAGCTCCATTGAAGAAAAGAGGCTTGTTAACGGGCAATGAATGAGACTGAAGTTGGAGTTTGAAGTGCCGACCATTGATGACTTTGAAAATCGATATAACTCTTCCCGAATCGACTCAAGAGGTGATTAAACCTTCAAATGAGTGAGGCTCTGATACTAATTGTTGAGTTAATCGATTGACGGAATCGACCAAGAGGGGGTGAATTGGCAATTAAAAAGTTGGTGGAAGCTTTTGCAGAAAATTGAAAAAAGTTGCACAGCGATTTAGAGTGGTTCGACTTTCTCAACCAAAGTCTACGTCCACTACCTTAGCTATCCACACTAAGGATTTTCCAACAAATTCACTAATTTATTCTTTCTTTTGAGGCCAAAGAGATAACCTTACAACTCCCTCAAGAATATACCTCAATTCTTGAGAACACTCTTTCTCAAAGAGAAATACACAAATTTGCAAACTTACAAGGAAAAACCTCACAAGGTAGATTGTTTGCACAATTCTAGAACAAAGAAAAGAACACTCAAGAATGAATACAATTGAGTACAAGTAGTGTTCTTGAAAGCAAAATGAATATTGAATGAAAAACAGGCTTGAAGTGCTCAAACAATAAGTTTGATGCTTTCTCTTTGATTCTCACTTGATTCTTGTTTCTTGTTGTTTATTGTTGTTGATCAATGGCTTATAAGCTTGTTTAAATACTCCTTCAATTGATTTTGAACGTTGGGGATGATTAGTGGAGTCAATAGAGCCGTTTAAGTGTGAAAATAATTAATAAAATCAGTTGGGAGCGTCAGATCGATGCATACCCAAGGTGCATCGATGCATCAAGTGTAAAATTCAAATATTTTGACCGTTGGACCCTTAGTGCATCGGTGCATAAAATGCATTCGATGTTTTGAAAAAGCCTGAGTGCATTGATGCATGGTATGTGCATCGATGCATCAAACGCATTCGATGTTTTCATTAAAACCCAAGTGCATCGATGCATGGAAAGTGCATCGATGCATGGAAAGTGCATCGATGCATGGAGAGTGCATCGATGCATGAACTGCATTCGATGTTCAATTAATTCATTGGTACATCGATGCATGGATTGGTCCATCGGTGCATCCCTTTGAAAAATTGATTTTAGGCTCGTTTTTGGTTCA
Source organism: Hibiscus syriacus (assembly GCF_006381635.1). NCBI lineage: Eukaryota > Viridiplantae > Streptophyta > Magnoliopsida > Malvales > Malvaceae > Hibiscus > Hibiscus syriacus. The sequence goes on from NW_024062608.1 coordinate 3,005,521, forward strand.
AAATACTTTGTGAAAGATGTTTCAAAAATAGTTTAAGTATAAAACACAATTTTACACATTTAGTAAGGATTAAAAATTGATCTTGAAAGACTTGGAGTAATATTTGGATATTCGAGTAATTAAATCGAATATTCTTAGAAAATCTTTTGTAAAATCTTAATATTCATTTATACTTAATTTGTTATATCGAAACATCAAAATGTTTTCAACATAAATCAATTTCAGTTTCAAGACAATTCATGACATTTTGACATCTTAAGGGTAATTTTAAATTTCTTATCCAAACATTTTCGACATTAAAATCTTCAATGAAAATAATCAGAATTTAAAGATCCTAAGGTTAATTTCTTTATGGGTTGATCATTGAACTAAAAATTATTTCTTATCAGTCTCTTAGTTTCTTACATGAGTCATCCAAGTCTTATTCATGGGGATATTTAAGTTATTTTAGTACTTGAGGTTATTTTAGTCATTTTAGAGCTCAAGGGTATTTTTTGTTATTTTATTTGATCCAATCGTATGCATTATTTCTAGTAATTTAGACTTTGAGTGTTCGTTCCAGAAATCAGAAATTCTAAATCTTTTACCCTCTCGAATGTTACAAATCAATTACTACAATTTTTGTAAATAGGCCATATATTTAACATGGAAATCAGTAAGTTTATCAGGTCAAATACGAGTTCTTAGATCAATTTCAGTATCAGGACAATTCATGACATTTTTACATATCAAGGGTAATTTTTAGTTTCTTTTCCAATCATTTTCGACATTAAAATCTTTAACGAAAATAATTAGAATTTAAGGATCCCGAGGTTAATTTCTTTTTGGGTTTACCACTGAACTAAAAATTATTTATTATCAGTCTTTTAGTTTCTTATACGAGTCATCTAAGTCTTATTCAATTTACTAACTTTTTATAGCATTTAGTTTGAGTTTTGAAATAATTAACTTTACACATGTGACCAATCGTAATCATTCATGCACCAACCAATACCAATATCTCAATGAAACATGCAAAAGGTAGTAATATATTACCTCAATTTTCGAGCTATATCAACCAACCATTTAAATTCCAATTGGCTGCTCTCAGACTTCAATTCGATGTATTATAACATCTGAGTTACATGGAAAAATGAATTGCATAGAAACAAAACTTAAACGTGAAAATCAAATCGAATCATAAGATAAACTGCTGAACAATAGCTCACTAAGTACGAATTTGGTGAAATAAACCCTAAAAATAGACTTAACACATAAAAAATAGGATAGGTGGTCTTAAAAAAAATTAACAATGGTGATTGGGTCGGTTCAGATCGAGTCAGCTCGGCTAAATGGCTCAGCTCAGTTCGATCCAGATGGCTTGGCTCAACATGGTCCAAATGGCCCGCTCAGCTTGGTTTAGATGGCTTGACTCACGGTTCAAGCAGCTCAGTCAAGACCGATTCAGACCACTTCTAGAAGCTCTTTGGTTGAGAACAATGCTCACGCTCAACTGGTAGTGTGTGGGGCGCGTGGGGCATCCCTAGTGTTCATAACGACACCAAAACTTCTAGAATTCATTGTCGGGGAATTAAGAGTCCCTTCTTGATGTCATTTTGTGACGAAGAACGATGGTGGATACGTTTTTGAAATGGCTGAACCTTATCCAATGATGATGACAAGGGACGACGATGACAAAGCAATAGTGATGAGACCAAACTTGTTGGATTTTGTTCAAAAGCTCTCAACGAATTCAATGGTGAAGCGGTGTGGTAAACGGAGTTAGAGGTAGTCGAAATAATGGAAAAACAATAGCAATGATCTAGTTTTTCGATGAATCTTCGACATGTTCTCCATGACGTTTGGAAATGATTCACGGGGTATGGTTTATCGATTTTTAGTCACAGATTAATGGCTGTCACAATGTTGGTGGCAATGTATGCCACGGCTAGTCGGACGACGATGATCAAAGCTTTAATCGTGAAGGTTTACGCTGAAAGTGAGTCTGAAATTTTTTATTTTTGTTATCTAATGGGGAGAATTGTTTGGGGTCTTATAATCTTATCTATATCAGATACAAAACATATTTTTAATATTTAAATTTCAATTAGGGTCTTAGCCTAGTGGTAAAGGCATGACTTTGGTTGTTTATAAGGCCATAGGTTCAAAGCCCTCAAACCACACCTTTTTCATTTTTTTATCAAGCCATAGAAAATAAAGGGTAAATTATGGTTAAAGCCACTGGTTTTCATAGAGTTTATCCTTTAATTAAACTTTATCCCAAAATCAAACAAGTACTTACTTTTCCATATTTTACTTTTTGTTTTGAATTCCAAAATTTACTATTTATCAATTAATTCATCAAATAACTGAAAAAATTTCTAGCTTAAAAAATCTAGGGTGTAACAACTCTCCATTCTTTAAATTTTTTTTATCATCATCGAAATTTACCTAAGTCAAAGAAAACCAGAAACTAAGCTTTCATCAATTCTCTTGTCTTACAAGTAGATTTTGTAGGATTACAATTCCTCTACTAAACCTTAACCATCATATATGTGCACTCAGTAAAATTCTCTCTTATCACAAATTCAAAATCTGAACAAACTTCTCTTTGTAGGCACATAAAGGATTCCCAAGATTCTGTCAGGTTTCAAAATCAACTTAAGTTGGTAAACAACTAATCTTATCATCTTATGCATCTAATATAGTTCAAGGAATCCACAACCCAGTTTACCCTTTTTGGCTCAATCTCAACACTTTCTTCCATGAAGATAGATAAAACTTAATCTTCAACACTGAACCTTGATGCCATAATCCTTCATAGTAGTATACTTGTTCGTTAGATGTCTCACTTATGCCATCACAGATAAAACTTAACCCTTTAGATAGAAAGGAATGATTTATTCTTTCACGCATAAGTATCTTTCTAGACAATGTCTTATACATATCAATTTACAAAATAGAGTTTTCATTCATGAGTATCAAGATAAATTTACATGATCTACATACTGAAATTCCTCATTATATTAATTTTTTTTACATCATATGTAACTAAAGCTTTGGGCAGATTACACTTGTTTCCCTCCAGTGCAACATACAGACCTAATTGTTTCTTTCAGACATAACAAAATAACCTTGAGATTTACACTTTTACTATGTACATGAATACTTTCCTTTAATCTTATACTAATCATATCACTAAGGTAGGAGGCTTAAAACTTATCAGGTTCCTATTTATGAAATTGGAATGATAACGATTTTAGAAATTTTCTAATTCGGTTCATTAATGTAAAATTTAAGGGGAATCACCTTGTTAGAGCTTGGACAAAGTATCTTACTCTTCCATCCGCTTGGTTAGCAATTTTTAATCTCGAAATTTTGATTATAAAATTGGCTACGAACTTATCATCACATAATATTTACAGTACCAAAACTCCAATTCATGTCGAGGGTCGATTTAGAATTCTCAAACAAGTAATTCAAAAGCTACTTGCGAGACAATTTGTAGAATCTGGATGAATTTTAACGATATTTTTTTTTGCATAGATTGAGCCATAATAGACATAACAGTTAGGTACGCTTATTTTAGAGAAAAGACTCGACATCAAAGTTCTGACTTAGAGGAGTACAACTATAACCTAAGGGCATGTACTGACCAAACATCCTATGATAATCGATCTACTAATCTACTCAAAAACACTTGACTCAACCTAAGTTCTGATACCACTAAATGTAACACTCTTAAACTGATACGAGTGACTCGATCCAATATGAGGTGTTACATTAAGGCCATCGAAGCGACTTACACTAAGAATCCAGGAAAAAATAAAATTTTATCAAATAAAATTTAAAATCGTAAAACAATGCAACATAAATATAAAAATTTAGAAATCGTTCAAAAGTTAAAATAGAATTCGATAATACATAAATATCAGAACAAGTTACAGATACTAATATGCATACAAAATGTGACCTACATGCCACATAATTATATTTTAACGTACTTTGCAAGTGACACTAAAGGAATTCCCATTATTGATGTCGATAACTGCATAGAATCGATTCTTTTACCTTGAAATAGTAAATAATAGAGTGAGCATTGGGAAAGCTCAACATAGAACTACCAGATAACGTTAAAGGACAAGAAGATACATGGTAACACATAAAATTTTCTTAGTGATTCAGACATATACACGTTCTAGTGATGAGTTAAAATTTCTCTAAGTGATTCTTCATGTAACAGTTGGAAAGCTTACAGTCTAGAAAAAAACATAAAGATATACATATTTAGAAGTTTGAGTTGGGGAGTCTAGTGTGTTCCGATAAAACCAAAGAAAAGTGTACAAATATTTTAAGAATAGTAGAAGTTTATTTAGTAAAATGGATTTTAGAAATCACATCAACACCCTCCAATCAAATATCGATATGTTGTTCCCTAACACTACATCCATGAAGACTTACCCGAGCCCCATTGGGCATTGGCCAACCTAAGGGAGCACCTTAAGCCATAAGGACTTACCCTAGCCGAAGTGTAAGAGCCCACCTGAGAGGGTGCCTCATGTTCATAAAGACATACGCTATGCACAAAGTAGAGGACCCATCCTAAGGGAGTACCTTGGATTCCATAAGGTCTTACCCTAGGCCTATTGGGCCTAAAAGCCTATCCACAAGTAGCCTTAAGTCCATAAAGAATTACTAGCTTGATCAAAGTTGAACCTGCATATACTCTATAATAGATCCAATATAGAACCCCAATATAAATCAAATTAAACAGTGAAACAATAATATCATAATCATGAGCCATATATATATTTTGTATCTAAAATAGAAATCATAGATCATATTTTTATTTCATATAACAGAGTCATACTTTTAAAATTAGAGAAAATATCCATGCGCATAGGGAACACACTAGAGGATTTAGTTTTTTTAGATACTTAGTAGTTATCAGGAAGAGAAATATTAAACTTCTGTAAATTGATTAGATTTCAGAAACAAGATCCATATTAAAAGTGTTTGATACCTAAATAATTTAATCAAACATCTAGAAATTGTTGTCTTATGAACATTTAGGATTCGAATGCATGGGGAGGTATTCAAGAACTTTTACATCAGAATTAATTAAGATTCAGATATAACGGTAGCGATTCTATTATTTAGGCCATCATGAGTATTTTATCTTTTTGCTACCAAGAGAAATTTTGGTAATTTGGTCTAATGAGGTTAAAATATTTATTTGTAATATTTATGTTTTCTAATGATTTATCAAGCTTTTAAGTCACATAGAACAAATAGAACTTTAATAACGCGATATTTACCGATTATTCGGACATAAACACTTCACGAAAATTATTTCTTACTACCGATTGCATTATATACTTGAACAGACCCCCTCCACAAACCATTATTGAACCTGAATCGAGGACACAAGCATGTATTCAGGTGGTATTCCATTATAATATTGTAATAATAATAGGGATAGCCGATATACTTAGATTGTTCTATAACCCTTTGGAGCATTACGACATTTTAAGCTTCACTAGTATTTCAGAACTTATCTGCATGCATTCCCTTAATCCAATTCATGAGGGTATTTAGGTTATTTTAGTACTTGAGGTTATTTTAGTCATTTCAACGCTCGAGGGTATTTCGATCAATTTATTCGATCAATCATATGAATTATTTCCAATAATTTAGTCTTGAGGCGATTGTTCCATAAATTAGAAATTCTAAATCTTTTACTCTCTCGAAGGTTAGAAATCATTAATATATTTTTTGTAATTAGATAAAAAATTTAACAAGGAAATCAATAAGTTTATAGGGTCAAATACAAATTCTTAGATCAATTTCACTATCAAGACAATTAATGGCATTTTTATATCTCAAGGATAATTTTGTAACTTCTTGTTGAAGCATTTTCGACATTGAAATCTTTAATAAAAATAATTAGGATTTTAGGATCCTAAGGTTAATTGCTTTACGATTAATCACTGAATTGAAAATTATTTCTTATCAGTCTTCTAGTTTCTTACACGAGTCATCTGAGTCTTATTCAATTTACTAACTTTCTAATGCATTTAGTTCGAGTTTTGAAATAATTAACTCTACACATGTGACCAATCATAGTCATTCATAAACCAACTAATACCAATATATTCCATAAAGCATGCAATATATAGTAATGTTTACCTCAATTTCTAAGCTATATTGATTGACCATTTAGAATTTATTTAGTCGCTTTCGAATTTGAATTCGACGTCCCATAACATCTCGTATACATGGAAAAATGAATTGCATCAGAAATAGAACTTAAACATAAAAAGCAGATTGAATTGAAAGATTAAATTCTGAAAAATAGCTTATTGGTTTTGTATTTTTTGAAATGAACTACATAAACAGACTCAGAACATCGAAAAACATTAGGATAAATGGTCTCGAAAGAAGTCAATGATCGATCAACGAAGTTTAACGGCTCAATTTAGATCGACTCAGCTCAATCCAAATGGTTCTAAACAGCTCGACTTGGCTCACGGTGCAAGAGGCTCAATCTAGGTTGATTCAGACTGGTTCACAGTCGTTCATATCACTTCTGGAAGCTCCATGGTTGAGAATAATACCTACACGCATAGGGCAGCGTGTGAGGTGCGTTTGGCAACCATGGTGGTCGAAGCGGCACCAAAACTTATAGAATTCAGTGCTGAAGAACTAAGAGTCCCTTCCCGATATTTTTGCGATGAAAAATGACGGTGGGTGGGGTTTTTAAATGGTTGTACCTTATCCAATGGCGATCACAGTTGACCGAGATGGCGCACGATAAGAAATGCTCTGGGTGCAAGTTAGCAGGTCTAATGGCTCCCGAATTTCTGTTGATTCTCCAACGGTCGTTCTTCGGTTTTCATTCCACAAGTTCTGTTGCTAGGCTTTTCGGTTCTCCATTTCGCTCTTCAAATGGATTGGAAAAAGCTTTTCAAAGTTTCTGAATCCCAAGACCTCCGCGATGGAAACCCGATTGTTTCCTCCTAGAAATGTCCACCTTTCTCTGGTGGGCCAGTTCATCTCCTTCTTTGCAAAGAGTGGTTGAAAACGTCTGGAGTAAAGCTCTGTAGGGCTCAAGAGTACATGTTAGTACTGCTGGCAATAATCTATTTATCTTCTCGTTTGATAGTGAAACTACTAGAGATTGGGTTCTCAATAATGATCCTTGGCACATTCATAACAAAACCCTTATTCTCCGTAAATGGGAACCAAACTTAAAGACCTTAAATTTCGACCTAACAAGAATTCCTGTCTGGGTTCACTTTTTAATGTTCCCCTAGAACTCTTTACTCGATTAGGTCTTAGTTACATTTCTAGTGCCATTGGAGTGCCACTCTCAATGGACACAATCACTGCTGTAAAGACTAGACTTGAGTTTGCGAAAGTCTGCATTGAAATAGGAATCAATGTCTTCATCCCAAAATTCATTGAAGTTGAACTTAAAAACGGCCATAAAACCTCGATCAAGGTTGAGGTTCCTTGGATTCCACCTTCATGTAAGAAATGCAAGGTGTTTGGTCATAACGACAAGGGTTGCCTGCACAATTCTTCTGTTATTCCTTCTATTTCCCAAGTCTGGAAAAAGAAGGAATCCTCTTCCAATTCGGCAGCAATCCATGTAGGTGGTATATAAGCTCTACAAGAACCTTTTAATAATACTGTTTTTATTGAAGTTGATGGTAATGTTCAAAAAGGGGCCTCACAAGTCATTCCTCCTAACTCTTTTGATCACTCAGTTCCTACTGCTTTTGAAGATTATGTGTCCCATAACGTTGATAAGGTTGTTAACTTACCAAGTTGCTCTGTTGCTGGTATTGAATATTCATCCCCTCAAACTGCTGTAATCCCCAGTTTACCTGCTGAAAATCCAATTTGTCAGACTGTGGCAGATCCTATTACCAATATCCCTTCTACAAATTCTCCAATTACTGCCCAGGTTACTTTGAACCGGTTGGTGAAAAGGCTTCTCATCCACTAACAACTAAGAGAGGTAGAAGAAGGCCTAAAATGGAAATGGCTCTTTCTCAAGCTCCATTAACAGGTTCGAAGTGTTTAATTCTGTTGAGGAATCTCCTACTATTAATGTTCCACAAAGGAAGCCTAGAGCTGCAACAAAGGGTGTTTCAATCTTGGTTAAGGAGTTAAAATCAAAAAAGAAAGATCATCTAGACAAATCTAAGTCAACCCCTATAGAAAGTCAAAAAGGTTCCTTGGGAGCCTCTTCTCAATGATAGTTAGTTTCTGGAACATTAGAGGATTTAATAATCATCTAAAACAAAATAAAGTGCTCCTTAAAGCCTTCCAAAATAAACTGGATGTACTTTATCTTTTGGAGACAAGAGTTAAACTGGAAAAATCAGAGGCTATTCTTAACTCTAAACTCTTCAACTGGAATGTTAGCACAAACTATGATCATGCCATCAACGGCAGAATTTGGATGCTATAGAGGAATGGTATTGATATTTCAATAATTTAGGTTTCTAACCAATGTATCACCGCTCAAGGTTCTGCTTTTGGCAATCTTGTCTTCATCACAGCTATATACGGTAGTAATGAGGGAATTTCTCGAAGACAAATGTGGCAATCTTTGAAGGATATTAGTATTACTGTTAACCAATCTCCATGGGTCTTAGGAGGAGACTTTAATATTTTTCTGCATTCCCATGAAAGTTCAGACCATGAGCTATTAGGCCCTTATTCTTCTCCTGACATGAATGAATTTCAAGAGTTTACTCATGAGCTTAACCTCTATGATCATCCTTTCTTTGGGCCTAAATACACTTGGAGAAATAAGCAATAGGAATTTTTTCTTGCAAGAAAACTTGATAGAATCTTGATAAATCCTTGTTGGGACTCTTTCTTCCATCACTCCTTTTGGAATCCCTTGCTCCAAGTGTCTCTGACCATAGTATGGCCATCATCTGGCTTTCAAAAGAGTCCCCTGCAACAAGACCAAAACCTTTCAAATTTTTTAATTTTTGGGCTTCTCATCCTCAGTTCCTTAATGTTGTTAGAAATTATTAGTCTCAAGATGCTCATGGCAATCCTATGATGATTTTATTCTCAAAACTTAGAAGACTCAAAGAATGCCTAAAGAATTTCAACAAAGATAACTTCAGCAAGATTTCGGATCGTGTGAAATTAAAGAGAATTGAGCTGGAAAATCAGTAACTTCTCACTCTCAAAGGAGAGGATTCCATTATAAAAGAGCTTGAAATTCAAGAACAATTAAAGAATCTTGAAGAAGTTGAATCAATGTTTCTTAAGCAAAAGGAAAAAGTCCAATGGGTTAAAGAAGGAGATACAAACTCTAAATTTTTCCATTCCATTATGGCCTCTAAGAACAAGAGGGATACTATAAGATTCCTTCTTGATGATAGAGGTAATAGGCTTGAAACTTTTGATGCCATGGCTAATGAAGTCACTTCTTTTTACAACAAGTTTCTTGGTATTGCTGACCCTTTGGTTAAGGATATGGATTCTTCCATTCTTCAAGAACTCCTTAACTTTTCTTTTCCCACTGAAGCTTCTCCCTCTCTTGTTAAGGAAGTCTCTGCTGAAGAAATTAAGAATGCTTTATTCAATCAAGGCAATGAAAAAGCCCATGGTCCGGATGGATTCTCTTCTTTTTTTCTTTAAGAATTATGGGTCAATAGTGGGAGAAGACATTATTAATGCAGTAAATTATTTTTTTAGCAATAATTATATTCACCCTGCTTTCAATTCCACTATTATTGCTCTTGTCCCCAAAGTTCCTAATCCTTGCAATATTAAAGAATTCAGGCCAATCTCCTGCTGTTCAGTCATCTACAAGATTATTTCTAAAATCATTGTCACTAAATTGACTGAATACCTGCCTGATATTATCTCTTTAAACCAGACTGCCTTTATCCGAGGTCGTGATATCATCGATAATTCTCTCCTTGCTCAAGAGATAGTGAAAGGATATGGTAGGAAATCCATCTCTCCAAGATGCTCAATGAAGATTGATCTTCATAAAGCTTTCGACTCATTGCATTGGAATTTCTTATTAGCAATCTTTAAAGGCCTCATCTTCCTCAAAAATTTATTGACTGGATACAAATCTATTTCTCTCAAGCCAAGTATTCTATTGCTTTTAATGGTACTTTAATAGGCAATTTCAAAGGGGCCAGATGTATAAGACAAGGGGATCCTCTTTCCCCTTATCTTTTCGTTCTAGCAATGAATGTCCTCTCCAAAATGCTAAATATTGATGCTTCCAAAGGAGTCTTTACTTTTCACCCAAAATGCAAGAAAATTGGGTTAACTCATATCTCTTTTGCAGACGATTTACTGATTTTCTGCAAAGGAAATAAGGATTCAGTAGCTGGAGTCTTGAGTGTCCTCCATCAATTTTACAAAGTTCCTGGACTTCATTTAAATCCCTCCAAATGTGAGATCTTCTCAGCGGGTATCTCTCCTAGGGAAATTGAGAACTTTAAAATCATATTTGGCTTTAAAACAGGTTGCCTGCCTGTTAGGTACCTAGGAATACCTCTTGTTACTCGAAAACTTTCTCTGAAAGACTGTGAACCTCTCCTTGATAAAATCAGGCAAAGGCTTCACCACTGGTCTACAAGAAACTTAAATTATTCTGGCAGAATCGAGCTAATTAGATCAGTTCTTTTTAGTGTCAGTAATTTCTGGTGTAGACAATTAATCATCCCAGCTACTGTCTTAAAATCAGTGGATCAATTATGCTCAAGGTTCTTCTGGAAAGGAGCGAACAAATCAGCTGCTGGAGCAAGAGTTGGTTGGGACCAAATCTGTCTGTTAAAATCTGAATGAGGCTTAGGTCTGAAACACACTACCACCTGGAACAAAGCTTGCATTATGAGCCTTATTAGAAAGATCCTTGCTGGAAATGGTTCGCTCTGGGTTGCTTGGCTAAATAGCTATGTATTCAAGGACCACAACTTCTGGCAGTTTGACATTGGGTCTAATATCAGCTGGAATGTTAAAAGAATTCTCAAAATGAGAAATTCTGTATTCCCTCTTTATTCTTCTGGTATTCAGCAGGCGAAGAAATTTGGGGGAAAATCAGATTGCAAGGTCAAAAAGTGTACTGACACCGTTTAGTATGGTACCCTATGCACCTTCCAAAGCATAGTTTGATTACTTGGATGGCCATCTTAAACAGGTTACCAACTTGTGATCGCTTGTAACACATGGGATTAGTCACTGTTGGTCTGTGCGTCAACTGTAGGGCTTTCAAAAAAAGCAGGGATCACTTGTTCTCTCAATGCCCCTTGGCTATTGAACTCTGGAAATCTATTATTTTTTAAATGGTATGAACTACACTGCAATGACTTGGGAAGAAATGGTCTCTCACGCAAGCTCTATATGGAAAGGGAAGTCTTTAATTACCACTATTCTGAAAATTTCTTGGAATGCTTATATATACTTTTTGTGGCAAGAACGTAATCGCAGACTTTTTCAAGGAAGATTTCGAACAGTTGACAACTTGCTCAAGGAAATCATCGAAATAGTTAGTATAAAACTTAGAGGAAAAACTATAAATAGACTTGATTGCATTAACTTCCATTTTTGTAATACTTGGAGCATAGTTTAAACATGTTCCTTTGTTTGTTTGTAATACTCCTTATTTTGATTGGTGATTGGTTGTAAATGTACTTTGTTCTTGGATAATAAAATTCTGATTTATCCACACACAAAAAATGGCGATCGCAAGGCACAACGACGATGGAGCAACAGTGATGGGACCAAATTGGTTGGGTTTTGTTCGAAACTGCTAGAGGAATTCAATGGCGGTGGTGGTGTGGTAAATGGACGACAAAGGTGGCTGAAATCGCAGAAAAATAGTGGCAACGATCTAGTTTTTTGGTGAAGCTTCGAACAGTTCTCCACGATATTTGGCAGCGATTCATGGAGTGTGGTCAGTCGATTTTTGGTCAGGGGTTAACGATGGTCACAGAGGTACACTCCATGGCTGGTCGAATACGATGATCGGAGCTTCAACGATGATAATTTATGCTTAAATTGATTATGTAAAAGTTTGGTTTTTGTTATCCATTGGGGAGAATTGTTTGGGGTCTTATAATATGATCTATATCAGATACAAAAGATATTTTTAATATTTAAATCTCAAATAGGAGCGTGGTAGAGACATGGCTTTGGTTGTTTATAGGGTCATGGTTTCAAAGCCCTCAAACCTCACCCTTTTTCACTTTTTTTTATCAAGCCATACAAAAATAAAGGATAAATTATGCTTAAAGCCACTAGTTTTTAAGAGTTTATCCTTTAGACTCTAAACTTTACCCTAAAATCAAACAAGTCTTAATTTTCCATATTTTCCTTTTTTCCTTTTAATTCCAAACTTTATTGTTTATCAATTAAATTACCAAATTAATGAAATAATTTCTAGCCTAAAAAATTTTGGGGTGTGACATGCACTCTTGGGGACCTAAGATGATTTATGAAAGTTATCTAACCATTCAACCTTGGAGTTGTAACTTCTCCATGATGGACGAATACGTTTCGATAATTGATGTTTAAATTCGTTTGTTGAGCTTCCCTATCATTATTTATACAAAAACACTTAATGTAAGAATAAGTGCCTAAACTATACCTAAAGTTAACTTTAGTTGCTTAAAGAATATTTTGTTAAAAATAGATGTCTAACGTTTTTAACATTACACTTTTGGGTTTCTGATGTTAAATTTAGCCGTTAAGTGACACACGTCAAACTTATAAAATTTTAAAAAATTTATTTTAAAATAAAAAACTTAAAATTATAATTTATTTATTTTTAAAAAACCCAAATTTCCTTAAAATCACAAAAAATCCCAAAAACCTAAAATCCTTGATTTCAAGCACATTTACCGCCGTCGCCAATCACCTCCAGCCACTATCTTCGTCGTCAAAAGGTAATCTATTTGTCGGTGCTCAACCATTGACCAATCATCATTCTTACCATTACCCTAACTCCTAAATCCATAAACCTTAAATTTCTATTTCTAACCCTAAATTTAAAGGGTATTTAAAGTTAGGGTTTACGGATTCAAATTTCCCCTTAAATATGAATCTACGCGTTGGAATTTAACATCCAAATTCAGCATGGAATGCAATTTACTTTCGGATTTTCCTATGTCCAAAACGTTAGGTAGATTACAACCTTGGTTATGCGACGTTGGTTACTTTCAACTGAAAGGGCAACGACGACAGTAAGGACAAGGGTTGAAGATGAAGTGGTCGATGGTAAGGGTGATAGTGGCTGTGGCGACGGTAAGGGTGACAACAAGGACGAAATGGCGAGGGGATTTTAGGGTTATTTTGGTGATTTCATAAAATGTTGGGTATTTTTTATAAAAATAAATTATAATTATAAATTTATTATTTTAAATAAAAAGTAAAATTTTATAAATATGACACGTATCATTTAATGGTCAAATTTATCAGTTGTTTCAGTCCATGCACTTAAAAGTACAACGTTGAAAATATTATACACCTATTTTTAATGAGAAATACTTTAGGCACCTAAAGTTAACTTTAAATATACTTCTGACACTTATTTTTGCATTAAGTATTAAGAAAAACATGTTTTGACTAATTACAAGTTTCACAAGAAACATCATTCGAATCGACTATAATATGACAAAGGGAAAGAGACGACGTTTCATTAAATTAACAGTGGTTATTGACTTGAACAAACCTCTTCCTGTAAGGATGGTTGTCGATGGCGTGCGACGCATGATGATGGAAGAGAAGAGGAAGAATAAACAGATGAACATGAATTGTATCCTATATCTTCTCCGTGATCAAAACAAGGGAAGAAAGATAAGCAATGTATTAAGCCTTTGCTTAATGAGATCACGATCCTTAATAATGCACCAAGCAAAAATTCAGGAGGTACAAGGTCATAGAGTTGCAATCACTTCAAGATTAAATTTACAAGCATTTATATAAGAATTCACATTCATTTCTTTGGACTTGGAGTTGAAAAAAGCAGATATTCGACGATGCAAATTTCTATAAATGGTCGAAAATTTTATGTCAAGGTGAGAAAAAAAGTTCGAGAAGCAGAAAGCATTGAGGTATCAGTACAATTACGATTATTTAAAGAAAACTTTAAAATTTTTCACTAATCATTATACTTGTTACCATTATTTAAGATTAATTTAGCCAGAACTTTATTGAAGGTCGCTAAGACAAGATCTATGCGCCCATGTGGTATGATTTATAGCTAAGCGGTGACGTCAAAATCGAAGAAATAGTATTTAGTAGGCCTTAACCCTGCAATTATTAGAAAATTCAGTCAGGCAAAGGGAGACGAGATTTCATAAAATAATGAGGTTGGAAATTAAGAAATATTAAAGTAGGTGAGTTGTCTCCTAAATGAAAACGATAGCTTTTTCACTTCCCTTTTAAAATATTATTTATTGTACAATATTTTTCTTTGTCCACCTCCTCATTAATCTGCCATAGCTTTCAAAATTTAGTGGGGATTATGAATATCTCCATTTCTTAATTATTAATAATGCGGTCTACTTTGACCACAAATTCTAGAGAAGAGGGCAAGAGATTTCGAATAAATAATAAAATAAAATAGCGTGCAATTAACGACAATGGGATATATGTGTATTTATTATTTCGTATATTGTTAATCATCGGTGCTGTCATGTCAATGAAAATAATTTTAAATAAAATGGTAAATATAATATTTTAGCAATTAGATTAAAGAATTGTTATTTACATTGGATTTATCTAAATTTAGCAAGTTTGCTTTTCTCCTAGGTCCATTTTAAGTTGTCTAATGTTTTTAATGTTGGGACTGATTTTTTTTCTTTCATGTTTCATCATAATGACCCCAAGCTACCAGTTTAAATAATTTTACAAAGTCTTAATTTTTATTACGTTATTGTACTCAAATAAAGTATAAAATTTAAATGCGTATTTTTAAATTAAGTTATTAGTTTTTAAATTCAAATGAATCTTTATATAAATATTTTTATTAAAATATAACTAAAATAAAATTTTACCACACAATGAAAACTTAAAACTTAAAAAAACAATTGATATTATTATAAATATTTTTGTTATCTTTTTTAATATGATCAATAAAAATTGTTATTTAAAAATAAAATAAAAATTGATATATTTATAAATAAATTTTTACTTCATCTCAAATTATTTATTGAATTAATTTAAATAAATTATTAAAAGCTTTCTAAATATTTTGGGCCTTTTCTATTTTGATTTTATCACCGGCGGCCGGCGAGAGTAGGAAGGAAGAAGGGGGCAGCGCAATCACATGATAAACGTGGTTTAGCTCTTTTCATGGAAAATAAATAGACACGTGATTCGCAGTTCCAAGTTTTACTTTATTTATTTTAACGGCTGTTTACTTAAACGGCAAGTTGAGTTAAAATTCAGTATCCGAAGTTAGTGCCATGTGATTTCACCGTATCGTCTCTATAATGTTGCTAAAATATTTATTTGTAATTTTTTAAGGAAAAATTTAAAATAATAATGTGAATAATTTAAAAAAATCTAAAAATCTTGAAAGATTAATAAATTTTAGAAACACTACGTGAAATTACCGTGATGATGCACGTGGTACTAAATGATATAAAAATTATTAGATTAAACAATTAATTTTAATCATTATGGTGAATTGATGAGATTTTAAAATATAATGACTTAATTAAACATAATTTTTTAAAAATTAATTATTTTCTAAAAATCAAATATCTTTTACCCTATAAGCGTAAATTAAAATATCAAGATATTATTATTTAGAACGAAGTAACACTACCATGATCTCTTAGAAACTGAAAAACGAAATTAGAGATATCAAATATGTACGAAGTTTTGTCATTCATTTACATACGTTTTTTCAAATACGTACGAAATTAGCGATGAACACTAATAACGATGAGCACTAATAAATTAAATTGTAAAACGTTAAAAGTATAAGGTACTCAACGTATAATTCTATTTTAGTTAAAAATGTAATCGTAATTTTAAATGAATCACAATTTTAATTTTATTATTTTTTAATATTCATTTTTTATAATTAGTTCAAATAGTAACCCAATTTAAAAACCCTATTTTTTAAAATAAGCTTTGATTCTCTCATCGCCATCGCCGTTGTCGCCGTCGGTTTCATCTTCCTCCTTTGATTGAATCGTTTTCATCACCAATGTTTGCGCAAACAACCCGTTAAGGTAAGCTAGATTACTTTTATTTTGATTCAAATTTTGTTTTTCATCCAAGCCGTCACCGGAGGGTGGTGGCTAACCATCACCGGTAGTGGCCGCGGTTGACGATGTGAGACTTCCCCTCTAATTCTTTTTCCCCAAACCCATATTTCCTAAACCCTAACCCTAATTGTAAAATTCTTCCAATTGTATAATCTGAATTCCTTAATTGATTTCCAAAATTCCCTTTCTAGACCCCCAATTTGAACAATTGATCCTTAATTTTCTCGTTGAAAATGGTTTATTTCAATCCAATTCTCGATTCCCAAATTGCAATTCATGTAGGGTGTACTGGTACACCCTAATTCTTTTTCCCCTCTAATTCTTTTTCCCCAAACCCATATTTCCTAAACCCTAACCCTAATTGTAAAATTCTTCCAATTGTATAATCTGAATTCCTTAATTGATTTCCAAAATTCCCTTTCTAGACCCCCAATTTGAACAATTGATCCTTAATTTTCTCGTTGAAAATGGTTTATTTCAATCCAATTCTTGATTCCCAAATTGCAATTCATGTAGGGTGTACTGGTACTCCGGCAATGTGTAGTGATACTTGGGCGACAGAGTATCGGTACCTTGTGTGTATCGATACATTAATTGCGAGTTGTTTTTCAAATTAAACATCGAGCACCAATACACTCAGGCGGTGTATCGATACGGTACACATGATTCACATGATTTGGCTCTGTAGAATGCATATTTGATATCATTAAACATTGTAATAATGTTGGTTTTGATTTTGTATGTGCATATATAGATTTTTTGAGATCATTGATAAAAAAAAATCAAATTAAAGAGTTGGACGATGTTTATCAGGATGAAGATGGCCATAATCAGGAGAAAGTTGGATGCAATAGTGAATCAGATTTTAAAACTCATAGTGAAGAATAAGAAACTGATAATCCAGTTGATGATGACAATTATGTAGATGATGGAAGACAATAGACAAATTCATTGATGAGCGCATATGAGATAAAATTGGAAATGAATTAAAAGATTATGATGAGAACAATATGAATTTGTTGAAGTGGAAGACTTTAGATGACTGCTTTGAATTTTATCATACCTATGCAAAGGTGAAAGGTTGTGGAGTTTGATTCGACCAGACAATGAAAAGTCGAAATGGTGGTCACATAATTGCAAAGAAAATGGCGTGTCGTAATGAGGGATATAAAGAGGATAGGTGAAATAACCTTCGTAAAAAAATGTGTCCAAAAATCGAACATCCAAGTTGGGTGTGAAGCATTTATTAGATTCAAATTGGATGAACGTTTTCAATATTAGAAAGTTGCAAAATTCTACGCTGAACATAACCATGAAATGGTTCGACCAACACATGTTGGTTACATCTAGTATGTAATTCATCCAAAAGCTAATTTGTTATATACTAACTGATATCTTATATATTTAATGTTCTTTAATGCCTTATTTTGTAGGTCATTCCAAAAAATTAGTGGGTTAGACCGAATTAAGATTAAGAACATGCCAAACTCTAGGATTGAAGTAAGAAAGATAATGCAAAATTTCGTGAATGAAGTTGGTTCAATTGATAATGTTGGATTTCTACCGAAGGATTTGTACAACTATTTACATAGAATCAAACGAGAGGAAGTGCAAGATGGTGACGCAGAAACAGTAATGGCCTATTTATATGGAAAGCAAGAAGTTTATCATTTCCTTTTTGTGAGGCACACGAGGGATGAATTCGGGAACTTAGAGAAGTTATTCTGGGCCAATAGTATATCACGCACAGGCTATAAAGAATTCAAGCATGTTCTTACATTTGATACAACTTACAAGTTCAACGCATACAACAAATCGTTTGTTGTTTTAGTTAGTGTTAACCATCATGGAATCATTGTGCCATTTGGATGTGCATTGCTTGTGGATGAGAAAGAGGACTCATATGTGTGGGTTTTACAATGGTTGATTGAAGCGGGATATGACCACAAACCTCTTATTATTATTATTAATAGAGATAAGGCCATGGAAAATACTATTTCTAAAGTATTACCCAGGGTAAAACATAGATTATGTTTATGGCATATCATGAGGAATGTGCAGTCTTATGCATATCATAGTTTTCTTGACGATTTTTTAAGATACGCTGACAAGTGTAGAACTAAATCTGATTTTAAAATGGCGTGGAAAAAATTAGTGGAAAAACACAACTTTGAAGGAAGGAAATGGGTTCGAGATTTGTATAAAGATAAAGAAAAAGAAAAAGAAAAAGAAAAAGAAAAAAGATGAAGATGAAGATGAAGATGAAGATGAAGATAAAGATGAAGATGAAAATGAAGATGAAGATGAAGGTGAAGGTGAAGGTGAAGGTGAAGGTGAAGGTGAAGATGAAGATGAAGATGAAGATGAAGATGAAGATGAAGATGAAGATGAAGATGAAGATGAAGATGAAGATGAAGATGAAGATAAAGATAAAGATAAAGATAAATTGGCAGAAGCATATTTACAAGAATTTTTATGAAGGTAAAAGCATATACATTTGATTTTTAGTTATTATTATATTTATTTTTTGCATTTAACTAATCTATGTTTTGGTATGGAGCAATGAGGACAACTCAACTATGTGAGTCAATGAATAGAATATTGAAAACTTGGTTGGACAAAAAGATGATGTTGTATCGACTTGTTGAGAATTATCATAAACAACTGCAATCTCTAAGATAAGAAGAAAGTAATCAAGACTACAAAACAAGTGATGAGCAACCGTGTTGTGACGGTGTCATGTCAACTTTAAAACGTAATGCAACCCAAGTATATACGAGAAATGCTTTTGCTACACTGTTCAAGGAAATGTCATACGAGTGTTATTATTTAGTTAAAAAATGAAAGTACAGAATTCGGGCATGTGTTATTGGTTAGAGCATGTTGAGAAGGAGAAGTTGTATCTTGTATTGAAAGATACCACACATGATACCATGTACTGTTGCTGTATGAAGTTGAAGTCCGTTGGCTTTCCATGTCATCATATGTTTGTTGTGTTGAAATATAAAAAGGAAAAAGAGATACCTCAAGGATGTATAATGAAACGATGAACTATTTTTGCGAAGAAAGATGTTGGATTAGAAAATAAGAATACAAATTTTGAGGATAATAATCCAACAACAATTCAAGCCAAGTATTTGATTCTAGCCTCTTATTGTATGATTTTATGTCAACATGAAAAATTTCAATGAGGTAAAAGATCAATTTGTAAAATTGAGTCTTAAATTGCAAACGGTAAAAGTGAGATGTAAAAAAAGAATCAGTACAAGCGGAGATATTATTGGGATTGGCGACCCTGTAGTTCTTGAAACATGAAGAGGAAAACCCAGGAGAGCAAAGCACCAAGCTTCATCGTCCAACCAAACACATGTTTCATATGATGAAGATGTCAAGTTCAACTTTCATAAAACCACTGAACCATCTCTAAACAAGCCTTCTGATTAGGATATGAGGCATATTGATGCACCTGAAAGATCAACATTAGTCGATACATGCTCGAAACATATAAAAAAGACGACATATCTATGTAATTAAATGTGAAATATAACAATGAATACTTTTTGTTGTTATGTATATTGATAATTTTTATTTTGCAGGCTGCATATACTAATGAATTGAGAATTATGGGAAAATATCCAACTATTTTGGATTGGCAACCTAATAAGGATTGGTAGTGTGGTTTATAACTAAGGTAATTACATATGAAATAATAATATAATAGTCTTTCTTGTTATGTATATTTGAAGTTAAGAATTAGTTTTATTAGTGGAGTTAATCATTTTCTTAAATAAATGTATTATTTTGTTGTGTTGTTGTGATTACTAATTTTATAATTTTGTACTCTTATAATAAACATGACTTGGTCTTATCTCATGACAGATGATGGTTGTGGTTGTCCATTTCTATGTCTGCCGAGAGATGAAGTTAATTTATGTTATTCTAGATATGCATACAGTGAAATTGCATAAATTTCTTTTAAGTTTTAATATTTCAGATTTTATGAAGTTGGTTTTAATATTTGAAATTACAATTTATGACGTTTTACAATAAACATAAGCATATTCAAGACTATTTACAATTGAATTTACGGTGTTTTATGTTTGTGTGTTTGTGTTTTTGATGTGATAATCAAGCTAGACATTCAATTTAAATTTTGTACAAGTACATTCGAAATCCAGTGTTTAATTATGGTATCGATACACATACAATATCGATACCCGTGGCAAGCCTTAAAAAACTAAGAAGTATAGTAAGTATCGATACCATTTTGGTATATGTACCATGTAATTCAATTCATATTCCAGTATGGAATAGTGGTATCGATACAACTATAGTATCCATACTCGTGGTAAGCCTAAAAAATCCAAGAAGCATTATATGTATCGATATCGTTGTGGTATCGGTACCATATAATTTAACTCATTGTCCAACATAGAATTGAGGTATCGATACAGTGTTAGTATCGATACGGTGGATCTATAACAAATTCCAGTGGTTTATACAGCACCGGTACACACGAGCATTTCACCTATAAATACCTTTTTATCCGATTTTTCCCAAAACATATCAAACCCTAACAACGTCATTTCCTCCAAAAAAATCCACCTATTTTTAATTCAAAAATCAAAATCCTTCACCATTTTTGCAAGGCTTTGAAGGGATTTCATCTCCAAACAGCGAATCGTGCATACCCATCACATCTTTATCGTTTTCCCAAGATATTATTTCCTTTTTTATTTAATTTTCTCCACTATGATATTTTTAATAGGTTTTTTTATTCTTGAGTTAATATTTTATATGTTTATATGGGTTAGGGTTTATGTTGAATATTTAGTTTAATTTTATTAAATATAATATTTGGATGTAAGTTTTTTACATCTAGACTTAAAATCTAAAATGGACTAAAAATTGATGATTATTTGTAAAATGTACATTGTTTTTGCAGGAATTTGATTTCAAAATGGCACCAAAATCGAAACTTACGACTAAACGCCGTTGTTCAGACAATCCGTTCTCTAGTCGGTCGGTAAACGAACCTCAAGCTCATCACTAATACTTTGATTTTAGTGTTAGTAAAGAACCTGAATACATAAACCAGAGAGCAAATTTTGACTTTTTTCAATAATTTTATTAATAGGATGAGCGTGGTGTTGATTATGAATTTTTGTCTTATCCCAATTTTAAATTCCCCTACCTAGGTCTTATGAGGCGTTGGAAATTTATAAACTTTCTTAAGCTTACTCCACAATATTACCCCACTTTAACTCGAATTATTTTTTCCAACGCTCTTTGTATTGTTGATGAATCTAGTAACACTATTATTGCCGTAGAGTCTTATCTTATGGGCAAGACCTTTATGCTAGACACCGAAATAATTACCAGCTATCTAGGTCTAGAAAGCATTGGTCTTAGTGATGTGAATCAAAGTATTCCTGGATCTCCACCCACTGTCTCTGTTACTTGCTTGAACGCCCATAACTGTTTTCTCCATTTACTTATCACTTAGTGGTTTCGACCATCCGGTGGTAAGTATTCTACCATTAAGACTGTCGATGCATGGTGGATTCAGTGATTCCGTACTAAGCAACACATCAATATTGCTTATATAATTTTTCCTGACCTACTTTATTTCTTCACCAACCGCCTCACCTCTATGGTCACCTCCTTTTACTATAGTTTAGTCCTAAGTCATATCTTCATTAAGGAGAACATAGATTGCTTGGTAGATATTCATTTTCCTCTAAGAAATAAGATTGATGAACCATGTCTTCAAAGGGCTCAGTTCCATATCGTCAACAATGAGTGGATCCCTCTCAGAAATATATAGATAGCTTTAGCACCTGCAACACCTCGAGCGGCTCATCTGCCAAATGCTCTAGTACTTCAAGGAGAAGTCTCTTTAGCATCGCTTTTAGAGATGATCACTCAGATGGAGGGCTGCATTATGCGTCGTTTCAATACAGTTGAGAAGCATCTTGACATCTTGGAGTATTCAGTTCAACTCCTTCAGGATGATGAGGAGGACGATATTGATGAGGAGGACGATGTACCAGAGGCTTAGATTTATTTTATAGATTGTTTTGGACTACTATGGATTATTTTTATTTTGTTGTGGCTATGCCACTTTGGAACTTTGGATTATTTTGGATTGGATCTGTTGGAATGTTTATTGTTTATACTTATGGTTCTTGAAATACTATTTTGAAAATTGTTCAACTTTATATGCATTCGGCTTGAATTTGATTTCTTTTTAATAAAATTTATTTTAATTAGATACAAATTTTCATGTGTTATTCGACTATAAAAGTGACCAAAAAAGAAAGAGGAACAATACAAGATCAATGCTTAGATACTAGTCATCATTCATCATTTTTATTTTTTATTACTTCATAAATGATGACAAATTAACCAAAGTTCAATTAAGATAGGATACACGCCAAGGCGCGTATGCATTTAGGGTATCGATACGCAGATGATATCGATATGGGTGTACAAACTTGAAAATCCAAGAATCATCTATGTAATTCAATAGTTTATCCAATATAGAAGTATAATATCAATACATTCAAGGTATTGATACCTTGGATGTAACCCATAATCCAATGTTATATGTCAATATCGATACCAGTGGTGTACCAATACATTTTAGCTTCTATTGGGTCTTATGAGGTTAGTTGTTAATCAAGTTTACGGAATCAACACATATTCTTATGAAGAATTTAATGCTTCACTTTTGGAATCAACAAAAAAATGATAAGAAGTATAATCATACTAAAATATGTGTCATGCTTTGAAAAATCTAATACACTACCATTATTCTCCATTATTCAGCATTGAATACTATATTGAAAATTGAAAATCCATAACTTCTTAATCATGTACATGCAGTTTATGCAAATAAAAAAGATCAACTTCATTGTGTTTGTTTGCGAAACGTTTTGCCAAAATTCTCAGTCGTTCAACTCCCATCTGTTGCGTCTACACAATAATTTATAATGTCATTCAATATCACACAATAGTTAAACAAAACTACATCATATACGTTATAGTGAAATTAATCCTCGACCAATCATCTTTGCTATTGGCTTCTATATACTTCAATATGTACATGCCACAGTTATCTCTTAATCCAAAGTGAAATAAAATAATTTATTACAAAGAAATACATAGTCAAAAAAAGTAACTTTAATTTTAAATGTAAATGGCGTACAAATTTGACTGCTTCGGTAATCCAAGAAAATGGATTAGAAATTTTGAAACATTTTCAAATATTCTACCCAAATGAGCATAATTCTCATAGATAGATGGAGCTTCACTCAACTGTTACAATAAGTCAAAATTTATAAATTTATATTTGAAAACTACACGAATTCTATTAGTTTGCATAAACAACTTACAATATTTTCTGCAATATTTTTACGGACTTCATTGATGGCCAAGAGAGTCCAAAACAAAAGTATATCCCTCCACAAGATCAACAACTAATAAAAACCAAAGACGGTTGGCTTCATCATATAAAGGCACATATACCTGCAAAATCATGTGAGGTAAAAATCACAATCAACCACATACAAGAAAATAACAAATTTTAAATATAAATATACATGTTCAACATGACTACTATCAACAGGCATAAAGTTCTCTATCCAGCATGTATGAAATTTGAAAAGGGCAATATTTCTTCTCATTTTATGAGCATGTGTGACATATTCGGTAAGGATACTCTGAGACAATCATTAAATATAAGTGTCAAGAAATCATAAACTTTAAATTATCTGATCTCTATACCATAAATTAATTTTTACCTGAAAGGACATATGCAAATATAACTTCTTTCACGTAGGCGTTTCTCTCAAGTGTAAATTGTACACATACATATCGATAAACTATTAAATATTTGAAAACAAAACAAACAATTGAATCAAAACAGACAAAATAATGAATATTGATTATGTATAATAATAATAAAAATTTTAAATTGTAATACCCAATCATATAACCATTTTTCTGGAAAAACAGCATGAGCATTGCCGACGTCCAAATGATTACTCTTGGCCATGTAAACAAAGTTGGATGTACAACATTCATACAAATTTTGTATTCTTCCGGCGTTAAAAACTCCAAATATTGCATGTACGCATCACTTATCGTCGCGGTTTTTTGGAATGTTTTGCTGACAAATCATATGGTTTATTTTATACTTCAAGAAAGACATAACTCTTAAAAACATTTTTACAACATTAAACTCAAACTTTAACACAAATATCCAAAAAAAAGAATGATTTATACATACCTTAGTATTCACTTTAAATGTTCTAGCTCTTTTTCAATGCCACATCTTTCAACTTCGGATCATCAGTAAAATATAACCGTGCGATCGAACACCGCAAACTTTTTCTCTGTTGAGACTGATTCATCTTTGATAAAGTCGTAGGACCGTTACACATTTTAAGACCAACTTTTTTAATGATTGGAGTTTCCTTCAACGTAACTAATTGACTAGGAAGTCGATTAGAACTAAATTGAAAGTTAAAAACCTCCACCGAAATTTTTGGAAAACCTTCACTATCAGTCTTGTTGTTGTATTCAGAATTATCATCAAGTTTCTTTTTTCCACTACGATCTAATGAGGGAGAATGATAATAACAATCACAATAACAATTAATAAAAGGAGACAAGCTCGGTTTTTTAAAATCACTCTCGGTTTGATCCTTCAATGGTGCGACATTTAATCCTTCTTCCATGACTGATTTATTTTTAAAACTCTCATATTTCAATGGAACGCTATGCAAACTCGTCACATCTGATCTATTATTTAAAGCATCATCCTTTAATAATTGACTACGCATACCTTCTCCTTTTACTGAATCACCATCCTATATTGAACTTTTAACATTACTCGATGTTAATATGCTCACTGATTTCCTAAATTGGCCATTTAATATTTCAAATCGTCCTTTTAAATTTTCAATTTGGTCATGCATTATAGCAAATTCCTTTTCAATTTTTTGCACCGAATAAATGAGTGTCTCGAACTAGTGATCACTCAGACAAGAAGTTCTAATATTTTCCTCATGAACAATTTCAGTTTTTTCCTATATGTATATAAAACACATAAAAAGAAAACAATAATCTTAAAAAAATACACCGACAAAACAAATGCATTAGTAATATTAAAAATTTAGTTACTTATAATGAATGTACCTCGTTCTTGGTCTTCTCCAAACTCATGTCGAGACGGCGCTTACACTCCATCATCTTAACTTGTTTTGAGGGCGTTAATTTTAGATCAATAATCTACGGTTACAAAATAAATTATAAGCCGAATCATGCAAATCATATGTACCTTACTGATACACCACCTGAGTGTATTGGTACACAACATTTAATTTAAAAAACAACTCGCTATGAAGGTATCAATACACACAAGGTACCGATACTCTATCGCCCGAGTACTGGTACACATTGTCGGTGTACCGGTATGCCCTACAAGAATTGCAAATTGGAAATCAAGAATTTGATTTAAATAAACCGGTTTCAATTAGAAAATTAAGGATAAATTGTTTAAATTGGGGTTCTAGAAAGGGAGTTTTGGAACTCAATTAAGGAATTCGAGTTATACAATTGGAGGAATTTTAAAATTGGGGTTAGGGTTTAGGAAATATGGGATTGGGGAAAAAGAATTAAAGGAGGAAGCCTTATGCCGCCAACCACGGACACTGCCGGTGAAGGTGCTAACAGCCGATCAGCCACCACCCTTCGATGACGACTTGGATGAAAAATAAAATTTGAATCAAAATAAAAGTAATATAGCTTACCTTAACGAGTTGTTTGCGCAAAAAAAGATGACGACAACGATTCAATCGGAGGAAGAAGAAATCGGCGACAACGACAGTAGCGTTGTGGACAACGGGGATGAGAGAATCAAAGCTTATTTTAAAAAATAGGGTTTTCTAAATTGGGGTTACTATTTGAACTAATTATAAAAAAAATATTAAAAAATAATTAAATTAAAATTGTGATTTATTTAAAATTACGATTACATTTTTAACTAAAATATAATTATACGTTGAGTACCTTATATTTCTAACGTTCTAAATTTTAATTTATTGGTGCTCGTCATTATTGGCGCTCGTCGCCGCTCGTCGAACGCACAATAATCATCCTAAATTTCAATGTTAAATCAATGCCCAAAAATATTTTTAACAAAAAAAAAAGTTACCTGAAGTATATATTAATGATATCTAGCTCATATTTAATGTATACATAAAGTCAAAAAAGAATTGAATTATTTTAATGGAACTAATAATATAGTTGAATTCGAAATTTAGCTGTTTGAAGATCGGATTTCGACTTATGCAACCTATTCCTTTTTCTTGAGACTAAAATATCCTTTATACATCATGTACTAAAACTAAAGAATAATGAAATAATATACACGGCAAGTGGTCATGAGTGTCATATATCATTGATTTGCCTAATTTAGAAAACTTGTAAATTGTTATTTCCGTTAATCAATTAATGGCGTAGGCATTGGTGTTGAAGATATTCATTGAACGAATTCAATTGAATCTAGCTTTTAGCTTAATTTGTTACCTTTATTAATAAACATTTTATAAAACAATTTCATATTAGAATTTTCACTAAGAAATGATTATTTATCATCTCAATTTATTATTTATTATCCATTATTTTTTTAATATTACTTTACCCAAATGCTTTGACTCTTACAATGTAACATTACCATCATTTTTTTAATGACAGTGTTATGCCAACTTAATTGATATTAATTTTGTCAATATAATGATTGTTTTAGATCTTTGGATGATAACGTGACAATAAATAAAGTTTAATAACGTATTATATTATGATTAGTTAAGCTAACATTGATGAGTTGGCATGGTTGAAGACTTGCTGCATGTGGTTTATCGAATGGGATTAATGAATTAGGCAAGTTGGTTAAGTGGCCGGTTCGGTTTTGGTTTAGAAAATTGCAAATGAAAATTGTAGTAAAATATATAAACCCTGTACCACCAATCCCGCTGTTAAACATTACATTCTTCTTATTTGGTGCACTCTCAATCAAAAAAATAATTTTAATATATATAGAGAGAGTAAATACAACATAGTATTTGTTCAAAAAAGACTCAATTATTTGACAATAAACGATTAATAATCTTATATATGTTGCTCAAAGAGAAATTTAATATATATTCTTAATAAAAAAAGAAACATTAACCTCAGTTTAACTCCACACTAACTCTAGGTGCTCCTCATACAATATATATCCTTCCAAAACTGGTTCCTTAAGTATTTCTTAATGAATACTTGGATCACAACACGTTTATGACAGCGAATTCATAGCTCTCACACACTACAATAATATTTCTAACAAAAAAAAAAAAAGTGAACAATTTCACTCAAGCCCAACTATTTTTTTTAACTTATAAATTTATAGGTTGGAAGAGTATGCTAAAAGAAAATAAAATCTTCTTTTATTACCTTTGATCATGTTCATAATTATCTTCACCAATAGTGAAAAGAAACTTTAACTTGTTCAGTAAATGGTTGATGATTTTATCCCATAAAAATCTCCAAGTTATCTATAGAAACTTTCGGCCACAGAAAGTTTCTTAGCTTTCAAGTTTTCAATGATTCTTCAATTAGTTTCATCATTTATATCTTCCAAAAAAAATTGTCATATATGGAGTAATTTTACAAGAAAATTGCACATTGAATTAAATAAAAAATTCAAAAAAAAATAACTTTAAAATGTTACGAGTACGGTAGACATTATCTCAATCCTCAGTGAAGAAAAATCTACATACATATATATATATATATATATATATATATATATATATAAAAGTTAAAAATATTTGGTAGGGTGGTATGAATGCAAGGTGGCCGAGGTGTTGACCGAAGCTAATCCCAATCCCGTTTTCGTGGTTGTTCGAGTAATAATGGAAGAAAGCTATGAAATACAAACAATTTTATGTCTCACATCACATATGCTTAATTTATGGTGAAATTTTAGTCATATTGCACTTTTCCATTACCAAGGACAAATAATCATATAACTTGTGCCAGCATTTTTGGTTGTGGATTGTAGTCAAAGACCAAGGCGACAAAGTTGCAATTTAACCTATTAATAATACCTGCTACTTGGGAGATCTAAATACCCCAAATAGTTGGTGTCACATTTTCTTTGGTCAGCATATTTTGTTTATAAATTTCTTTCGTTATAAAAAATAATGATAAAATTATGTTTTATTTTTAAAAATAAAGTTATAATTAAAAATTTTCTTATCTTTACTTCTAATGATGGTTGATTAGAAGCTTAGAGCATCAATTCTTTAATTTTATAGAATGAAAAAAGCATCTTTTGTCCTCATTTTGTCTTCTGATAATATAATGTGACATTCACACTTCATATTTGCTTGACTTGGTGTTAATATAATTCATTGATAGTTTAAATATGAAATAATGAGTGTGCATGATGTATGATGTTTATTATTTAAATACATTAACATACATAATTGTCATGTCATGTGAGAAGAATGAAGTTGGATTAAAGAAAATGAAATGGGAAAAATATAATATATATCATCTTCGTAGGTCCGTTTATGAGATTTTAGTGGCCCGAGGATAATATAAAAATTAGGTCTTCAATAATAAGTCAAAAAATTTAAGAGCAAGAAAAAATAAATAAATTTGTTTGTAAATTATTTTTTATTACGTTTAATAAACTATCTAACAAATACAGAGTTATCTTAGACATTTTCGAAGCCCTGAGCGAAACTAAAATATAGACCCTTATAAAACGAAAGTATATTCTAATATCTTGAATAATTAATTTAATATTACGTTAATAAATCGTATAAAAATGATTAAATTAGAGGCTTAAACTATAAAAGTAAAAAACATGATTGAAAAAATTAGGGATCTTAATTATAAAAGTAAAAAGAGAGACTAAAAAAATCAGGGCCTCAATTTTAAAGGTAAAAATTGAGATTAAAAGAAATAGGGCTCGAAATTATATAAGGAAAATATGAGATTGAAAAAATTAGAGACCACAATTATAAAGGTAAAAAGTGAGATTGAAAAAATCATAAGCTCAATTATAAATGTATAAAATGGGATTGAAAAACTTAGGATCGTCAATTATAAATGTAAAAAATGAGATTGAAAAAAAATTAAGGACCTATAAAAAATGTCAGGCCTGAACAATTGCTCACGGTGCACCCCTAATAGCAAAAAAAATAAGAAGTATAATTTTAATGAAAAGTAAAAAAAAACAAAACTTAAAAATACCATATCAATATCCTTGTTATTTTTTAATGATGGGTAACTAACAAAATTAAAATGCAATGTTGAATATAATTTTTAAAAATTTAATAAGTAAATAAAAAAACATAAAATAATAGATGTCTAACTAAATACATAATTTATTAATTTTAATTATATATAAATTCCACGATTTTGGTCGCCCGCAACATCTCAAATACTGGACTGCATCTTTGTTTTTAATTAAAAGATTGAAGTAGAAAAGGGCGTGATTCGCGAGTAAAAACTATCTTTCAATATTAATGGGAAAGTGAGTATTTATTTCAAGCAACTATCTAATAACTAAAATAATTTAACAACTTAGTATTAAATATTGGGTTTCTCTCTGTACTCAATTTGTCAACTAAATTAAGGGTTAAAAGAACCCTAAATTGAATGAGACACCGAGAGAAGAACTGAGACAAAGTGTGTACACAAACATTTGTGGAGTAGCTTTCATGCGAAGAGAATTTGCTCTGTTTCGTCTTTTTTTTAGGTTTAACTATATGATTGATTACTTATATTTATATTTTATTCATTTTTCTCACAAAGTTTAAGAAATATAATATATATGATCACTTTTGCTTTTATTTAATTAAGATGTGACAACTACGAGTTAAATGTCGTTAAATATTAAGGTATAATCGCACATTTAATCCTTATTATTTATATATTCTCTCAAATTTGTTTTAATTTTAATAAATTAAAATAATTATAGTCCTCCAATCGAATAATACCATATGTCACCGGTATCATATGTCGTGTTATATGTCATCATTTGTTTTGATAACTTACTTCATTTTAATTTATTTTAATTTAATATATTTATTTTATACCAATCAAAGAGTAATACATATCACCCTATGACTGAAAGAAAATAAAGCGAAGTAAATTGGTGGCAAAAGAATTCAAAGTTGGGTCCTGTGGGAAACCAAGCATGCACCCAATAATTGAGCCAATACCAGTCTTAGTCTAAAATAGATAGCATGATGTATATATTATGTATCTTAGCGTTTAAATATTTAAGTTAAATTTATAATATTTTATATATATTAACTTAAAAATATTTTTATATTAACTTATTAAATATATTTTATTATTAAATTTAAAAACATTTAATTCAAAGAATATGTAAATAAAATGGACCAAATGTGTGATTATACCAAAATATCACATTACATAATTTGTTAAGTGTTAACGTCAGTTAACCCGTGGTGATCACATTTTAATTAAATAAAAACGAAAGTGACGATATCTTAATTAAATAAAAACGAAAGTGACTATATATTATATTTTTAAAACCAGTAAGGAAAACAAGACAAAACACAAACATAAGTTCAAAACTTATTTTGGTCAATCAAAACTACATAGATTATATATTAATTAAACATATTATCACTCAATTTTCTTCTCACTTCTATTTTGGTAAATCAAGTTCAAAACTTTGCAATTTAATAATTGAACTTTCTATGTTAAACCTTTTTGGTGTCACGCCGTTGTTAAAAAACTAACAACGTTGTAACATGACCTAATAAAATGATTTCTTTTCATAAACTTTATTGTCTTATTTCCATTTTGGGGCATCACTTGAGGGGTATAAATGAGAAGATGAAAAAGGTTGGCATTGCAGAACAGACATGGCAGATTGAATGCAAGGTTTGAATGTTACTCTTATGATGAATTTCAAACTTCTTATTAACAATTTTGATTTCTCTACTCTTTACATCGGCAGTGATACTTCAGTTCAAGAGGACGCAAGTATGGAAAAGCAGAGGCTTATAGGTATAGTTGCTCTAAAGAGAAATCTGGATACTTAGAGAAGTACAAGCAACCTCTACTAGAACTTAACTTTCTAGACCTGTCAATTTGAACAGTATAAATATTTATGTTTTACAGAGTTATACTTTTGTTTCTTCACATGAGCACCTTTACAGTGCACCATGTGAACTAATTTTACGTTTGAAAGATTATTAAGAATCATTGAAAGATAACCTAAAAACCAACAAGCCTTATTAACAAAAACATAATTTATATCTAACTTATTGTATAACTTATTGAAGTCCGGTCTGAGGTAACAAATTCAGTTATTGTATAACAGAAACTTAGCAACTAGCTTTGACTTAACTCCTTCATCTAACTATAAGTCTAACGTACTTTATATCTTTCTTCTTTTTCATTCTCTTCTTCTCATTTTTAAACTTTTTCTGTTTGTTTGGTATAGAAAAATATTGTTGACACTCTGCAATCTTAACTCATCTGCTGAAAAAAGTTCGAGTTGCTATCTAATTCGAACAAAGCAGGTTGCTGATAAAGGCTTGGTTAGTACATCTGCTATCTGATCAACAGCAGGAGCATAGTTGATTTGAAACGATCCATCCATGACTTTCTCCTTCACAAAACATAAATCGAGCTACACGTGTTTCAGTTTTGCATGATGTACATGATTTGCTGAATGTGCAATGGCACTTGTATTCTCACACCAAATAATGTGTCATAGAAAGTTGTATGTCTAGTTCTGTCAAGAAGGATTTAATCCACATAATGAACCAACTCACCTTATTTACAGAAACATAGTGAACTTGTATACAAAACGTCTTGAAGGCTGTTATAAAGTAACAGATTCAGTTACTGTATAACAAAAAGTTAGCAACTAGCTTTAACTTAACTCGTTCATCCAACTATAACTCTAACAGTGTTCATTTTGTTAGAACCATATCATAATATGAAAACTAATCAGGATCTTATCATGCAAAATCATCAAAAATAAAATACTAGATGCAGAAGCGTATATATATTAATTGACAGACTGAAATTTTTTAGTCTTTACTTGGTTATGATCTCCAAGAAGATATATTTCTCTTGAATATAAACTATGTCATGGGATAAGAGAAAATACAATGTGATCTATTTCTTAGGGACTATAACTCCTTTATAAATATAACTTTAATAGTATCTAAACTTTTATTCCCATGATATTTTTAATATCTTATGACTTTATAACATAATTGGTCACTTAATTTATGTCATATTTTATGATAACAATATAAATTAAAAATATGTGCCTATAATTATGGATTTTAATCTAACAATCTCCTACTTGGGAAACATATGTTTCTTGCTAAATGTATAATCTTATGAGCTCAAAATTTGTTATCATGCAATAGGTATTCTATAACAATCTCGTTCATCGACTATATCCATATATGATCAAAGCGTCCTTTAATATTAATCATGACTATACCCATCAATAGCCACGTATACAAACACTGTCCAATGACATAGATCAATCATAGAGTGTAGCATAGAAATTACATGTAATGGGAACGACACATGTCTATTTTCAACTGGTTTTCTTTAAACATTAGTGAAAACACAGTCAAATGACATAGATCAATCATGGAGCATAGCATAGAAATCACATGTAATGTGAACCCCACATGCCTATTTTCAATTGGTCTTCTTTTAACATTAGTGAGATCAAATTTTACCAAAAAAACTTTATTTCTGTAGAAAATAACCTTAAAATAAATATTCTTAAATTGAAGTAATTGAAATTATCTCTATGACAAACGAGTATTAAAATTATAAACTCCACTAAATTGAATATCTTTAAGTGATATTACACCCACATGAGTACTGTGTTCATGAAAGACATTGTGTAAAAGTTCCTTAGAAAGCGCAGAATTATGAGTTTGTACCAATATGCTCTATAACCACACAACCACTCTGAATTTTTTTTAACAACCATAAACATAATATCAATGTGCTTAAACTTTAAGGTGTTTCTATTGTATATGGAATAAATGATTGCAACTTTGTTATCACAAAATAACTATAGTGTTCTTTCTTATCAATTCATAATTAGCAGTTCATATGATAAAATTTTGCATCTGTAATTCAATAAGTCGGAGTCCATAAACCCGTTGATCTCTTACTTAGTAGACCTCTAATGTGTGAGTATGTAATGTTTTGTTCTTAAATGTAGCATATGAATCAATTTAGCTACTATCTAATGATCCATACTGAAATTGTTTAAATATCTGCTTAATATCCTAAAATCATATCTTGTGTCTGAATGCATATAAACCTGAGTATACATTAAACTCTTTATTTATTTATGAATTGTAAGGAACTTTTTTCATTTCATTAGTTTCAAAAATCATTCTTAGAGCATTGATTAAAACTAAACTTGTTTTTGTTTTTTGGCAATAAGGGGTATCATTTGGTTTACTTCTACTAAACTTATAGTATATACAATTGTCAACTAAATTCATCTCAAAACCAAACGAGAAAAACTTATATCATTAAAGAGATATATGCTTAAACCTATAAATGTATTTCCTTAATTTGCATATTATCAATTATGTATCATCGGATACAATTTTTTAATTGCACCGTATTAAACATCTCATCAATATCACCACTAAGAAACACAATTTTAAAATCCAACTTATGTAACTCAAGATCAAATATGAGCAACAAGTATATGATTATCCTAAAAGAGCGTTTCAATCAAACCAAAGAGAAAGTCTCTACAAAGTTGATGCCTTCTTTCTGAGTATATTCTTCATATATATCTTATACTTGTCAAGATCACCATATGAACTCATCTTGGTTATAAATGGATATTTATAACCAATCAGCTTTGTACATTCATGTAATGAGATAAGTCCTCAAAGTTTATTATCTTGTATAGAACTTATTCTCTTCTTACATGACATTACTCTACTTTTGAGAGTCATGAGTTTTATAACACATGGAAAGTTGATTAGACCATATCCTATCATTCCACTGTCATCTCGTGGATCTTCTTAATGACACTTGTTCTTTGAGGTTGTTGAATTTGTTATTTGGTAACAATTTCTCATTTTAGATAGAGAGTTATTCATTCTTATTAGGATTCTAGATTCACTTCTTGAACGAAAAAATGTATGAGCACATGAATATCATCGAAAGTGATAATAGGAATTGAGTTATAATCTGATTCCTCCTCAAAATCAATTCCTCAAACCTTATTTCTCCTTCCAAACTCAACATCCTCAAAAATAATGTTATAGACCTCATCTTAAAAATATTCCTAATTACCATATTATAAAACTTGTAACCCCTAAATCACACAGAATAACAAAAGTAGTTGCTTATTATTTTATAATTTAATTTCTTCTCATATATATTAATTTATTATAAAAGAAAACAACCCTTTTATAACATATTATTGTCTCTTTTGAGTTGGACCCTTAACAACTACATTCTGATCTTATTTTTGCCCTTATCTTTAAATGCACTTTTCAAATGAGTACTTTCAAACTTATTATGTTTCAAACTTTTTTCCTCTTGTATACAATGAAAAATAAGAATAAGTAATTCTCCAGAAAAAAAAACTCGATCTTAAGTTTCTTAAGTCTTGAAGCAATATAAAGCATATCCATAATTAATCCCTCACATTTCCTTAACTCTTATATTTTATAGACATCAAAGAAGTCAAAAGGGATATCATCTAAACCTTATTTGTTTTGGAAAAAACATTTCTTAATTTCTTAAGGAAATCACTGAGCTAAGTAATCTTTTCAGATTATGTGCCTCTAAAGGCTTCTAAAATGTTATGCTTCATGACCACTAGACATGTGCAATTTGAACAAATTTCACCTTACAAAATCTCTTATATCAATTGAGGATGTTATCCAACATGAGAACTGGAAATTGTTCTTTCTTAGTGCAAAGTCTATGTTCATACAAACAAAACTTTATGCAAGTACATTTTTCCATTCCTTGAGATTCTTTTTCCTAAGCATAAGTATAAAATGTATATTAGCAAATATT
Organism: Hibiscus syriacus; assembly: GCF_006381635.1. Taxonomy (NCBI): domain Eukaryota; kingdom Viridiplantae; phylum Streptophyta; class Magnoliopsida; order Malvales; family Malvaceae; genus Hibiscus; species Hibiscus syriacus. Next base: position 3,040,926 of record NW_024062608.1, read on the forward strand.
GTGGTAGCAATAAATAAATGAATTAACTGAATATAGAACAAAACATAAATAAACACTACATCAATATCAAGTCTTTAGATAATAATAGTATTGTAACACCCTAATTTGCAGTTGTTTTTAATTTAAATTCAATTACCTAAATTCCGGGAACTGTTTTGTGAGGATTTGCAATTTTAAGGATAATTTTTGAAATCTTGAAAGTAAAAGGACTTGACCTAGAATTTTTCCCATCTCCATTCAGCCAAGAAAAAATAATAGAGGAAAATGAAGAAGTTAAAACCATCAAGGATTGAACTCGTGACCTAAGTCATGGGAGCTCATCCCCCTACCACTAGACTAGGTTACTATTATTGATAAGAAATTAATATTTATTTTATTTCACTGATATTTGTTAGATATTAAACACCCAAAACCATTCTTTTTCATCTAAAAACTAACCCGATAACTTCAAATATTCACAAAATAGCACAACCATACCCATCATTCACCGATGAATGTCAACCACCACCCTCCGACCAGTGGTGGCATATACCTCTGCCACCGAATCGCGACACTAATCCCATCAATCAGCCACCGAAACTTATAGTCGTTGTTCATAAAATATGAAAAGATTGTTCGAGAGCTCGTCTTCGATCTCAGTCATCGTTCGGCGGTGTCGTGCACCAGCATGCTCACTGGCACTTACGATCGAAACCTTGGTGACCATCAGTTGAGACTTGTCATTGTATACCGTGGAGATCCTATTAAAGGTTTGTTAGAAAACCCATGCTCTCCCTCAAGTTTCGTCGATTTTAAGCTGAAATAAGCTTTGTTGGCCACACCGCCCTTCTCATTGAATTCCTTGAGATTTCTCAATCAAAACCTAATCAACTTTTTCGCCCCACTATTGATCTTCCGTCAATCATTGTTAAGGGTAAGCATCCGTTCATTTATCTATATTATTTCTTGTTCTATTGGTTTCCTTTTGATCTTATTTGAGTTGAAATCAATAAATAAGGTGTTATGGAGTAATCGGTCGCCCGAATCGGACCCCGTCACTCTTGCACGTGTCGCCATGCTCCTTTCCTGCGTATGGGGCAGCTTCTTCAGTTGGATTATTCTAGAAACCGGTCTGAGTCAACTCAGATCGAACTGAGTCAACCCGAAACAACCTGAGCCTTTTGAATTTGACCCAGACCGTCGACCTTGACTTTGACTAGGGTTTACCGTTGACTTTGACCAAAAAGTCAATTTTTTTGAAAAGTAATATTTTATGTTTTTGATTTCTAAGTCCAGATCTGAAGTCTGTTTCGCTAAATTCAAATTGAGTAAGCTATTTCGATGTTTTATCTCCCGATTTGATATGCATTTTCACATTTGAGTTATGTTTCTTATGAAAATTGTTTTGCCATGTATCCGAGACAATATGAGACTTGGAATTAAAGTACGAGAGCGTTCGAATGAAGTTAAAATGATCAACCGATGTGACTCAAAAGTTGAGGTAATACTTTACTACCCATTGCATGCTATATGGTACAAGTTAGTAAATGGTTGATGCATAAATAAATATGAATAGGTTGGGAATAAATATAAATTATTCTGAACCCATATTGATCCCGATAAAATGAAGAAAATGCTATTAAGATACAAATATGACATGATTTACCTCTGATAGTGGAAATGACATGGAAAAATTTATTGGACCTAATATAACCCCTGAACCAACTATTTTAAGTTCCTGATCTTTTGAAAAAAGACTCGGATATCTCGTATAATGGACTAAAAGACTGATAAGGAATAATTCAAGTTCAGTGGTTATTTAATAAAGTAATTAACCCTATAATTCTTAGATTTCGATAATACCCGTTAAATAGTTTAAATGTCAAAAATACAATGTTAAGAAATTATAAAATTACCCTAAAGAGGTAAAAATGATCAGAATAACCTTGAGTACTAAAATGACCTAAATGTCATTGTGACTTGGAATAAGTGAATGACTTTGGATAAACCCTGGAAATACCTATAAACATAAGTATTAAATTATCTCTGAAGGTTTTAGACCACGACCCAAACTTGTCGGTCTCTCTGGATACAAATGCGTTACAGAAATAAATAATATCATTGGAATACATGTTTATCCCCTCAAGATCCGTTCTAATGGTGGTATGATGGTGATTAATTCAACTAGTACAATCAGTGTTGAGAAGTGAATTTTCCGAATGATATCAGTCCGAATAATTAGTGAATATCGCGATGTTGAGATCTATTCAACCTTTTTTGACCCAGAGTCTTGATAATTCGATAAAAACCCAGAATAATATCGCGATGTTGAGATCTATTCAACCTATTTTGACCCAGAGTCTTGATAATTCGATATAAACCCAGAATAATACAAAATATTATTTTATAATTATTGGGTTAAATATTTAAGAATTCTTGAGGAAAGAGAAATGTCAAAAATACCCCTGAAAGCCTAAATATTGAAATCACTCTTGTTATATCTGAATCTAAAATAATTCTGATGTAAGGTTCCTGAAATAGTTTTTTGATGCACCCAAAATCATAAATGGTTCCAAAGTATAAATTTCTACATGTCTGTTTGATTTGTTAATAGTGAACACTTTTGATAGGGATCTTGTTTCTGAAATTCAATTAATTTACAGAAGTTTCATGTTTCCCTTCATGATAATTTCCATTCGCCTTCAAAAAAAATACATGGATCCTCTAGTGTGTTCACTATGGTGAAAAATGTTTTCTTTGATTTATATAAAGTATGATTTATTATATCTGGTTTCTAATCTCTGATTTCTTATTTCTGATATTACTATTTGTTATATGATTTGTTTTTCTGGGAAACTAAATGGGTAGGTGTCTAGAGACTATAAGGTTCAGCTAGCTGGTAATTCCTGCTTGTTTTGATCATTCATATTAGACTCCTAGATCCTAGTGGTCTAGGGTAAGTCCTTATGGATACAAGTATCTTCCATATTGAATTCCTAGATCCTAGTGGTCTAAGGTAAATCCTTATGGATTCTTGTATCTTCCATATTATACTCCTACATCCTAAGGTGGCGTTTGGTTCACTGGAATCCCTTGGAATTGGGGGAATTGGAATCCAATTCCACCTCTTTCCTATGTTTGGTTCAAGTTTTCAAAGGGAGAATTGGAATCCAATTCCATCAAAGGAGGGAAAGTAAATTACATCCATAACATGATGTAATTGAAATCCTTTGGAGGAGGGAATGTGAAATTTGACCATACCACCCTCATCAATCTTTTAGTATTCAGGTCTGATTTTTAAAAAAAATTTGGGATCGGGTCGGATTTTTTTAAAAAAAAATTCGGGTTCGGGTTGGGTTGGGTCGGGTCGGGTTTTCTTAAGTTTGATATTCAAGTCGGGTTTTTTTAAGTGTGAGTCGAGTTCAGGTCGGGTTTTTTTAAGTTTGATATTTGGGTCGGGTTTTTTTAAGTGTGATATTCGGGTTGGGTTTTTTAAGTGTGATATTCAGGTCGGGTTCGACTTTAGGGTGAAAAATACCCGACCCGGCCCAAAAAAATATATAATTTTACCTTATATATTTAGGAATAATTACAATAATACCCCTCTATATATAATTTTTCAATTAAGTCACTGTTTTTATTGAATAAAAATAATTTTTTTATTATTTCGGGTCAGGTCAGGTTTTTAATTCATATATTCGGGTCGGGTCGGGTCTCGGTTGAAGGTTCCCTTGTTATCGGGTCGGGTCGGGTGGACCAAAAACCCGACTCAACCCAACCCATGGCCATCCCTAATTGGGATAATTTTAACTTATAATGTTTATTAGTATGTTTTTTATAATTTATTGAAATGAATAATCAATCAATAAAATGAAAATTTAATATTTTTTAAATTTTTATAATATATTGCTACATGTAAGTTATAAAACAAACTAAAATTAAGCAATAAAACAAGAAGGGCAATTCTATCATTTTACATTACTGAAATCAAATTCATCTGACATGCCTGCGAAACAAAAAGAATATGGAATTGGATTCCAATTCAATTTCCTGCCAACCAAACATGTTTCAGATTCAGATTCTAATTCCCTTAGACACGTTCCAACGAACCAAACACCACCTAAGGGTCTAGGGTAAGTCCTTATGGATGCCTTTTCTGGGGTATTTTATATGGTGTACGGGTGGATGGTATTACAGTGATTTTTAAAATTTGTTTCCTTAAATAAACTACTATTATTTTTTAAAACTATTTTTTGTTTTATAGGAACACACTAGATGTCTGTTTCAAACTCCTGAACCTGGTCCTCTGAACGTTTCCTCTTAACTATAAACCATATGTTTGTTACATGAAGAAATATTAGTGGAACCTCAGTTCGTCATAAAAACTTGTAGATACCTAAATCGATGAGAAAAGTTTATGCTTGTCATTTATCTGCATGCCCTTCAACATCATTTGGTAGTTCAGTATTATTGAGTTTCTCAAAGCTCGCTCTTTTACTTACCATTTCAGTTAATGATTAGATCATGTACAATTATTGGCATCAGCATTGGGAGTTCCTTCAGCGTTGTTGGCGAGTACAATACATGTATAATTAGAGGCATGTAGGTCACATTTTATTTTTATATTGAGTCTGGAACTTGTATGATTTTAATTATGTTTGTACTATATGAATGGTTTTCTGCACTTGTATTTTATTTATAGATTTTTTATGATGTACATGTTTTAAAAAAATTGAAATTTTTCCTAGATTTTTTTTATTGTGGGTCGCTCCGGTTTCCTTAATGTGACACCTAAGATCAGATAGAGTCACCCGCATCGGTGTTACATTTAGTAGTAAATGGTACTCTTGTTATAATAATCAATCATTGACAATAAGTTAAGTCGAACAATAAACTAATCTTTGAACTAATGTAATGCTCATATAAAATACCTTATAATTATCACATGTTATTACCACATGTGTCGCTTGAAATTTGGCCAATTATTAACTTTCCTTCGGGCCAAAGTAATAAATGCATGAATTACAAGAAACAAATAATCTTCTTGATGTTTAAAATAAATAAGTCTGCACAAAAGATGTCACTTTGACAATATTTTGATTTAACTAATCTATTAAAATAGTATACCTAGCAAAAATATGAATTAATTTATTTAAATTTATGTATTCTAATAACCAACAATCAAAACTGAAATTTTGATCAAACCATATTGAATATATACATATATTACATTAAGAATATAAATAAAACCATATAAATATTGTCAACCAATCAAATTTCTCTTAATTTTATCTTTCAATTAAACTGAAAGATAACCAAAATAATAATAAATTTGAATACACTTAAAGTTCATCTCAAGATATCGGATGTTCCATTAATATTTCATCTTGACCAACTATTCACCTTAAGTGATACCTGGTGCGGTAACCAAACACTGATAATAAGAACATGTCAAGAAAATGTTTTCCTTTGAGTCGATTTATTACTCACACATTAAACCAAATAATTATAACATGCTTATTACCAAATTTGTATATGTATGTAAAAATGATCGTACTAATGTCAAGACGGTGCACGTTAAGCTCTTCTCTCTCGGTGCATATTAGCTGGGCTAATAGCGATTAAAGACGGGACATCTTCTTCGATTCTTGCTTCTTTTTTCTGCAAAATCTGGGATCTTTCTTGGGGATTTTGTTGGGTCATAGCTGTTGAAGGTGTCTCTGATTGGAGAAATCTCTTCTCGACAGGGAATGAACAGGAATTGGATTTCTTTCCTCATTTGATGATTGAGGTTTTTTGCGTAGTGAAACCACCTCGCTACGTGTTTGAGGAGGGTATTTTGGAATGGAGGTACGCTCTAGTTGGTCAATCCATTGGTTCAGTGCCGAACTTTGCTTCTCTCCAGAAGATTATTGGTCTGTTGTGGGGAAAAGAATCTCTGGTGAATGTAAGTTTAGTTGGGCCGAATCTATTTGTTTTTTCATTTATTAATTCTTTGGTTAGGGACTGGGATTTAGAGAACGATCTGTGGCATGTTCAACATAAACCAATTTACCTTAGGAATGGGAACCTAACCTGAAGGAATTGAACTTTGACTTATATTGTATACATGTTTGGATCCAATTGTATAATGTACCATTGGAGTTGTTTTGAAGAAAGAGCTTAGTTACATAGCTAGTGCAATTGGTAAGCCACTCTGCATGGATTTGATTACGACTAATAGAGAAAGATTAGAATATGCACGAGTTTGTGTAGAGGTTTCGGCTGGGTCTCGATTCTGAACCATATTGATGCGGTATTATGCGATGAGTCAATGGCCAGGATCAAAGTCTCTGTGCCTTGGATTCCTAGCTCATGTGTTAACTGTGGTCGTTTTGGTCATTTGTTGAAGTATTGTCCTCAGGGATAGAAAGTCGAGCAAGTCTGGAGGGTCAAAGATTCTGCTCAGGGAGTTAAGTTATATGAACCTGCCTCTAAGAGTGGGGCTATGAATGCTTTGGGATCTGGAAGTTCTTTGGATGGGAGTTCGACTGCTTCTGCATGCTCGAATGTAGTTTCAACTTCTTTGGGATATAGCCCTACTAAAGGGCTATCTGATTTTTTTAGTGCTAAGGTGGATAACCAGACTGTTGGTACGGATAATAACTTGATTACTGCTGCAAATAGGACTTGTACTAGGATCTCGGTTGCTATTACAAGGTCAGATGGGGTTTTGTACTGGGGACCTAGTCGCTAATATAGCGCCAATTGGGGCTTGTACTGGAAACATAGTTGCTAGTGTTGTACCAAATGAGGTTTATATTGGGAGTGTTACGATGACTGATCAGGGATCTAAGCAACCTGATCATTCTGTACAGGCTATTGATCCACATACAAAGAGAACTAGAGACAGGCCAGCTAAAGTTGATAAAGCTGTGGGAGGATGGTCCAAAAATAAGTTTGACATTTTCAGTTCAATTGACCCTAACAGTTTGGTTGGAGTTCCTCTTATGGACTCTGGTAAGAAATAGAGGGGGTTGCTTTGGGTATAGCAAAGATTGTGCAATAGTTGAAATTAAAAAAAAAGAACATGTTGACAAGGTTAAAAAAGCTGAGGAAAGGGGTGGTGCCTCTTCTTCCTCAAATTTTTCATGCTAGTATGCTTCTAGAATGTTAGGGGATTTAACAATCCCCTGAAGCAAAGCATAATGCTAAAATGGGCTACTAGATATCACATCAATATTTTTTTCTTATGGAAACTAGAGTCTAGGAAAACAATTCTGGGGAGATTTCGTCTAAGAAGTTTGGGGGCTGGAGTTTTTGCTGTAATTACAGTCATGTTGAGAATGGTCGGATCTGGGTTTGATGGCAAAACAATTTGGACTACTCCATCTGTTTAATTTTTTATCAGAGTATTTCTATCAAGGGTAGTTTCGGTGATAAACCATTTTTCATTATTGTGGTGTATGGCTCTAATGATGGCATAACTCGCAGGCAGCTTCGGAATCAACTTAGCAGTATGGACAATATTGTGGGTAATGAAGCCTGGTTGATAGGAGGTGATTTCAACGTTATTTTAAAGATGGAGGAAAGCTCAAATCCTGTTAGTTCTAATACCAGCAGTGACATCTATGATTTTCATAAATGTGTAGAGGATCTGGGGGTATTTGATCATTAATTCATTGGACCACTGTTTACTTGGTCAAATAAACAGCAGGACACCTACCTGGCTCACAAACTGGACCGAGTTCTAATTAAGCATTGATGGGTTGAGACTTTTCCTTCCTCCGAGGTTGAATTTCAAGTGCCTGGAGAGTCAGATCATAGTCCAACTTTAGTTTAGTCTGACTGCACAAAGAAGCTCTCATTGCCAAGCCAAAGCCCTTCAAATTCTTTAACTTCTGGTTATGCATCCAGATTTTTACCATTGTTAGATATTTGTGATAGTCCCCAGTTACTGGGAATCCAGCCCAAGTTCTTTTTCTTAAAGCTAAAAATATTGAAAAGTTGCCTTAAGGATCTAAATAAAACTTACTTTCTTGATATTTCGGGGCATGTTCAGAAGAAGAGGGAAGAATTAAGATCTATCCAACTTGCTAATTTGGATGCTTCTACTGCTGGCAGCCTCATAATTGATAAACTGAAGACAGAGTAGGAATTAAAACCCTTGAGCAGATGGAGCTTCTCTTCTACAAACAAAAAGCAAAGGCATATTGGATTAGAGATGAAGATCAGGGTACCAACTTCTTTCACTCCATAGTGGCTAGCAAAAGGATGAGCAATACCATTAGGGTCCTTTATAATCATGATGTATTCAGACTTAGTACTTTTGATGACACGACTAAAGAGGCTATCAATTTCTTTAAAAAGCAATTAGGGGTGGTTGATCCTGAGGTTAAGTGATGTAGTGTCAACACTATCAAGGAGCTACTTGGCTATTCTATACCTGAGGGTGCAGCCGAGGCTTTAATCATAGAGGTCTCTGATGTTGAGATTAAAGATGCTATATGGGGGCAAGGGAATAACAAATCCCCTGGTCCAAATAGATATAACTCGTTCTTTTTCAAAAGAACCTGCATATAGTTGGGAATGATATTTTAGCAACTATCAGGTACTGTTTTACTAACACATTCATGCTTCATTCTTTCAATGTTACAACTGTTGTACTTGTTCCTAATGTACCTAACCCGAGTATGGTTAAGGAATTTAGTCCTATTTCTTGTTATTCTGTCATATACAAGATTGCTACTAGAATCCTAGTGAACCGATTGTCTATTGTCTTCCCTTGTATGATTTCAATGAATCAATCAGCTTTTGTGAAAGGGAGAAGAATTATTGATAATACCCTACTAGCCCAGGAACTTGTTAGAGGATATAATAGGAAGAAAGTTTATCCATGTGCTCTTAAAATTGACTTGCAAAAGGCTTTCGATTCCTTAAACTGGGAATTTGTGGGAATTGTTCTTTATGCATTAGGATTACCTGAGAAGTTCATTGGCTGGGTCTGGGCTTGTATTACTAATCCTAGTTTTTCAATTATGTTCAATGGTAGTCTAGTTGGCTACTTCAAGGGCGCTCAGGGTGTTAGGCATGGTGATCCCCTTTCACCATATATTTTCATTTTGGCCATGAACGTTTTATCTAGTCTTCTGAATATGGCTGCTATGAAGGGAGTGTTTAACTTCCATCCTAAGTGCAAAAAGATTGGGCTCACTCACCTTTGCTTCGTGGATGATTTACTTATATTCTACAAAGGTTCTCTGGACTCTGTAATTGGTGTGCAAGCTGTTTTAGACACTTTCTACTCTATGTCTGGTTTAAAACTAAATGCTAGTAAATGTGAAATGTACTATGCTGGGATTTCTGTTGAGCAATGTGCTGCCATTAAGGAGATAACCGGTTTCAATCTGACAAGCCTTTCATTACGTTATTTAGGAGTCCCACTAGTAACCAGGAAACTCACTGTGAAGGACTGCCACAGTTTAATTGATAAGATCAGGGCCAAGCTGAGTTTGTGGGCCAACAAACATCTTAGCTTTTCTAGGAGACTTCAACTAATCCAAGCTGTTTTATTTAGCATGGAAAGTTTCTGGTACATGCAGCTCATTCTACCTAAAGAGATTATTAATACTATCGAGCAGCTATGTTCTAGATTTTTCTGGAAGGGGTCTGACTTACCTGTAAAAGGTGCTCGTGCCAGCTGGAAAAAAATATGTTTAATGAAATCTGAAGGAGGTCTGGGCATTCAAGCTGTAGGCGAATGGAATAAAGCCTGCATTGTACCTAATCAGGAAATTATTGGCTAATGAGGGCTCTCTTTGGGTGGCCTGGATGCGTGCCTATGTGATCGAGAATGCTGATTTATGGAAAATGATTATTCCCACAAATGTAAGCTGGTGCTTCAAGTACATTTTGAAAATCAAGACTAATGTCTTTCACCTCTTTGCTAGCCCGATTCATAGCCTGAGTGTAAGAAGTATTCGGGAAGACATGCACATTAGTCCTCCCAAGGTCTCTTGGAAACATCTAGTCTGGTTCCCTGGCCGTATTCCTAAACACAACATCATAGTGTGGATGGCTATTCTTAACCGACTCCCTACTCCGGTTAGACTTCTAATAATGGGTTTAAATATTGAGAACGATAAATGTCTATTGTGTGGTATTGAGGCAGAGTGTAGAGACCATTTGTTCTTTGGCTGTAATTTTGCAAAAGGCTTATGGGGAGCTATTCTTGCTTTATGTGGTGTGTATCAGGGGGTTAGTAGCTAGGATGGTGAGTTGACTTGGGTGACCCACTGCCTTAAGGGTAAGTCCCTCATTGTGAGAGTGTTTCGGCTTGCCTGGGCAGGTCATGTTTATGGCATTTGGAAGGAAAGAAACAACAGACTTTATGGAGGTAGAGCTCGGCCAGTGCATGCGTTAATGCAGGATATCAAAGAAGTTCGGATCCGGATGGAGGGAAACACTATCAGTAGAGCCGACCCAAGAAATGCAACTCTTTGTGTTAGTTGGGGTATTACTTAAGTTGGGAGTTTCAGTACTACTGTTTCCTATATTGTGTTAGTCGTTTAGCTTAAGTTGTTTGATGGTTATGTTATCTGTTGTTTATTGTAGGCTGTAAAGTGTAGCAGGCTCCTGTTTTCTTGGGTAATGAAATGGAATTATCCAAAAATTTGTATATGTAATTATGTCAACTATTAATCTTCATTTGGGTCGATCAATGCTAACATATCATAAGTTACATGTGCATAACCTTTATATTTTATAAATTAAATATTTATCATAACTGTATCCACTTTAACGACTTATTGCTTTAATTAAATCATTTCAAAATAAATATTAATACTTAAATATCATATTTCTATAACAATCAAATGTCAAAACTGAAATTTCTAATTGCATTATAATATTTGAAATAACCCAAAATAACGTTACATAAATGGTGTTATAAAAAAATAGACCCTCAAGTCTTTGATTGTTTCTGAATAATTCCTTAAACATGCAATTAATTCATAATTTTATAAATTACCAAAGTTAAACTAAAGTAACAAAATAATCAATAAAAATGGTTGTCCCTTTTTCCCATATGTATGGGGTAAGGGAGAGGTAAGATAGTAGGTTACCCCCAACACCAAGTTGAGAGCAGCTTCCGTAAGAGACCTCCGAATTATGAAATGCCCTCCGTGGGACTCGATCCCACGACCTCAATATTTAACCAAAAGTTAAAATCAAAATAAATACCAATAAATTAAATCTTTAATCAAACCGAATTGAATCTATCAAAGCCAAATGTATATTCCATAATCTATATCAGTAAAAAAACAAAATTGAATTTTCTAATCACGTCATGGTTTCCAAAATAACTCATAATAAGGTTGTCTAAATGACATTATTAGAAACCTAAAAACTTAAATCTTTGACTATTCTTCAAGATTTTGTTAATTATGGATTCACCAAATCAAACCAAAATACATTATTAACCGTATAATGAATTCAAACTTAAATTTATTTCTAATATATTTAAAACAAACAGTAATAATTGTTTTGTTTGTTTCGGTAATAAAATCATACAAAATATCCTTTACAAAAAAAATCTTATGAATTCCAAGGCGAAAAAAATATAATAACCAAATCATATATATATATATAATACAAACACAACGAATGTCCTGTTTTATATGTTTTGGTAATAAAATCATACAAAAACTCCATTAAAAAACAATCATGTGAATTCTAATACAAACAAAAATATTAAATTAATCATATACTTTATAACTCAAATATAAAAGTGAATGGTGGAACTATCATCAATAAAATAAATTGAACGTGATAAACCTATTCGTGTCATCGTGTGATCAAACTAGTATAACAGTGAGGCTAATAAAAGCATCAAATACATATGGCAACAATAAGCCAAATAGAATTATAGGAGAGCATTATGTTAAATGAGGCTGATTTCAATCGATGAACAACAAAGAAAAAAAACAATTGAAGAATTGTTATTAGGGCACGCAATTAAAGATTAGGGAATGCAATTAGTTTCTCAATAATTACTATATAACACCCAATTGAATATAATAATTTATAAAAATCATACCAAATTTTAATACGAAATTTTAATCATTCAACCATAAACATTAAAATCAATTGATTCTCAATGATTCAACACGATTTGACCATTATGTCATTTGTTAGAACTAAATCATAATAAATATGAAAACAATCGGGATCTAATCCTGTTAAATCATCAAGAATAAAATATTAGATGCGGAAGCGTACCTAGATTAATTGATAGGTTGAAATCTTTATGTATTTATTTAGTTGTGATCACTACAACAAAATAGGTTTTTATAGTATTTCTAACGGCATTTTAAAAAACGCCACCAAATTTAAACATAACGTGGCATTTACAAGTAAAATGCCACAAAATAAAAACATTGGCGACAATTACGATAAAATGCCGCAATAGTCATACACCTTCCTTTAGTGGCATTTTTAATCAAAACGATGTGATTGACTAATATAAGGCGACATTTGTTGGTAAGCGCCATTACCGACACGTACTTTAATGGTATTTATGTGGTAAACACCAAAATAGTCATGTATCTTTAATGGCATTTATTTAAAACATGTCGTATTTACACAATACTGTAGACATCAATTTTTCCATTTTAAATTTAAATTTATTATTATTATTAAAATTATTATTATTATATAATTATTATTATTAATATTATTATATATTATTTATTAAATATTACAAAGCCCAAAATTGAGGCCCATATACAAATCCCGGAACCCAAATCAGAGCCCATTTACAATATCCAGGCCCAACCCGAATGGCCCAATAGATGACCCCAAACCCTTTTAGGGTTTATAACATTTTAGCTAGGGTTTTCTAACCCTAGCCCCGCGCGACGCCGCCTCAAGTTTCCAGAAGATCCCAGCTGCTGCCTCCAGATGCTTCCAGCCGCCCCACGTCCTGCTGCCGACCCTACCACTGCCACGATGCTTCGCCAAAGACTCCAGAAATAGCCCCACGTCGAAGTTATATGGTGAGTCACCGTATAACCATGGTGACTCACCGAAGCTTCCACTCTTTAACCAGTCCGAGAGGAGCGCCGTGGTGGCTATAAAAGCCACCGTTACCTGCAAAATAAAAGGACAGAGAGCAGAAAACAATGGAGAAAGAGACGAACACAGAGAACGAAGAGAATAAAAACGACGAGGAAACAGACAGTAACCAAGAGCAAGTACACCAACAGCCACGAAAAAAGAAAACAACCATACACAAAGCAACGAAAATTGACCGAGAGAAGAGGGAGAGACTTACCATCATCGGAGGACTTCGAAGCGTCGCCTGAACCATTGTAGAATCAAATATAAAACTTTGGTTTCGTTTAGATCTACAAAAATTGGTAAGACTTTATGCGAAAACAACCTTGGATTTAGGCTTAGACAAATCGGGGCTTTGGTTTAAGGGTATTTTGTATTTTTCAGCCACCGTGAGTGGTGGCCGACGGGAAGCGTCGGCGCCGGAACAAGGCAGTCGACCGGAGGCTTTAAGAAAGAAAAGAGAGAAAAATTTTCTCTCTCAGATCAGAGAGAGAAAGAAAAGAAGCAAATGAGAAATGACCCTTAGGGCCGGCTGGTTATAAGGTATCTATACCCAATATGAAACGACGCCGTTTCATGGGTATAAATGTGCATTTTGGGTAAAAGGATAAATCTATTCCGCGGTGTTCCATGTTTGTAATCTTTACAAAATAGTCACCACCAGTTATTTTTATTTATTTTAATTTGGCATTCGAATTTTAATGTATTATGTTTTAGTCATTAATCAGTAAATATTTATATATTTAGGATAAATTTCATATTTAGTCCCTCATATTTTTATATTTAATATTTCAATCCCGAATAACTAATATAGGTTAAATCACACTGTTAGCACTCAAATTTTATAATATTTCGAGTTAGAGCATTTAAGTTTTACAGCTTATAATTCAATCATTAATTATTTTTACCATAAGTTTTTATTTTATTATTTACACCTATAGTTTTAATTTTCTATATTCTAGTTACATATTATTATTATGTTTATATTATACTTTTAATACCCATATTTTATGTATTTCGAATTAGGATTTTAAGTTTTATATTTTTTTTCTTCATTTATATTTTTAATTTAACCATAAGTTTTAATATTTTCCAATTTAATATTATTGGTTTCAATTTATTTTATTTTTCATTATTGTTTTTTTACTTAATATTATACAATATCATATAGTATTAATTTTATTTTGATCCTATACTTTAAATATAGTATTTTATTTATTTATTTATTTATGTTTTATGCACTAATGTTTACATGAAATACAATATTATAATTTTATAATAATATTTATTTTTAATATCAAAGAAAAATGACAGTCTTAAAGCAACTAGATGTTCATTTTCTGATTTTTTTTATCAATTATATATTATATTAGTATAAATGTTTTATTATTATTTATTTATTTTTTAATATTAAGAAATGAGCTGTCTTAAAGCACCTAGAAGCCCTTTTCTGATATTTTTAAATAAATATCTTATTTATATATATATAAATGAATATATTTTCTTAAAATTACAAATTTGAAATAACAGGATTACAAATTAAATATATTTATGAATTTTTAAATTTCCAATAATAGAGACAATTTATAATTAATAAGTACCAATTTTGGGCGTTGTGGGGATGTTAATCCTTCTCCAAATGTAATCGACCACGAATCCCTTTTATTATTAAAAAGAACGATTTTTTGGTTAAAACGTAGACCAGTTTATCTTTTAACTGATGTTTTCTTAAAAACTCTTTTAAAAGATAATTTTTAGGTATTCGATCTACCTGACCCAAAAGGCCGATGGCATCTCCCAAAATATTTTAAAACCATTTATTCATATCATTTTCCCACCAAGCAAAATTTCGTGCCCGGGCGAAAACCGATTACGACAGCTTGGCGACTCCACTGGGGACTGGTAAAACTTTAAAACCAATTATTAATTGTCTCTATCAATTAGAAAATTAAAAATTCATATATTTAATTTTTAATTTTTTCTTTTCAAATTTTTGTATATATACTTATTATTTTCATAATATTTATATGTTATTAATGCTTTATTTTCAAATATTAAATTTTATTATTTATTTGTTAGAGGTTTGAACATTTCTCCTCACACACATCACTTGCATCACATAACATAAGCTTTATAATCAAGCTTGTCCCTCTTAAGTGGGAGTGAAAGTGACGTCTTCGTGAGAATTTATTCTCCGTGTAATATCTAACAAGTAGCTTTCGGGGTTCATATGCTCTATGTCTTCGTGAGAATTTATTCTCCGTGTCAGGCATAGAGAAGTGTATCCCTCTCAAATTGAACTCGATCCACTTTAGTCTGTGATGGACTAGGATAGAGGGTTAGCAGCCCAAGGGGACACTAACAAGGACAATTCATGTACCTTTACTCCTAGAACTGAAACCCTACATATAATAAACCCTAGCACTTCACCTGATCTAAGAAGTACTGAAACCCTGTCCATAGGTGTACACAAAGGAGAAATAAGCTCTAGCTTTTAATTTATTTAATTTATTATTTTTCTCTCTGAATAAATGTCTGCGAACTAGTAATCATGTTGTTAGGTTAATTTTTCCAAACAAAGCATGGAACTAGAAAGCATGAGGTTAAGATATATTATATACAATGATAGGTAGAATATTTTCTTTTCATTAATTGGTACTTACCAATTTATTTATTTCCTTTCTCATTTTTATTTTTCATATATTTTGTTTTGCTCTAACTTGTTTATATTGATTTTTTTTTCGTCTGCAATGCATGATC
Source organism: Hibiscus syriacus (assembly GCF_006381635.1). Classification (NCBI taxonomy): domain Eukaryota; kingdom Viridiplantae; phylum Streptophyta; class Magnoliopsida; order Malvales; family Malvaceae; genus Hibiscus; species Hibiscus syriacus. Next base: position 3,056,760 of record NW_024062608.1, read on the forward strand.
ATGGCATAACCAAAAGGTGTTGACTTGAAAGAATGTTCATCAAATTGGAAAGAAATCATAAATGGACAAAAAGTTTTATGATCGAACAAAATATGACGCGGTCAAGGAATGGCATCCCGAGGGAACTCTGAGGATAGAAGAGAGCTATGCACCCAAAGATCGTATGCCCATTGAAGAGCAAAAGGAGATACGAGAAATAAGAGAGAAGATATCCAAGATGATGGATAGAATATCTGTTTTGGCCAAAGGAGAAGAGATTCATGCACAGAAAGAAAGAAAGCTTAATGAAGATAATCCTGCAATTTTAGATATGCAAGAGACTTCTTATCCTAACCAATTTAAGAAATTGCAGACAATCATTATTTGTATTCACAAGTTGTCTGGAGATATTCAGGAAATTGTGACAACTGTAAAAGCTCCCAGAGATGAGAAAAAATCATATAATCTGAAATCGACGAAGTTTAGTCTCTACCCAATGTCTAAAACTCAGGTTCAATCCAAGACAAAAGTGGTTCTTATTTTGATGCTATCCATATATCATATAAAGAGTTGTATAAAAAACTACTTGAAGCACGAGAAGTGGCTCCATACTACATAAAACCATTCCAACCTCCGTATCCGAATTGGTATGACATCAACGTTTATTGTGAGTATTATGCCGGAGCTCAAGGACATACTATTGAGAATTGGCTTGCCTTCAAACGTCGAGTCCAAAGTTTTTTGGATCATGGAACCTTACAATTTATGATAAAGGATCGACCTAGTTTGGTAACCGAAGGTCCTGCTAGATTAATACCAAAAGTCTTCAAATGTAAGAGTATCAGTAGGGGCGCCCAGAAAGAAGAAGATTTGCTGAGGTTTGAGGCTCAAATACTTTATTTGAAGATGGAAAACAATAAATTGAGCACCAAAATGGAAACCATACAGGAAGATTTCCAGAAGATCAATCAAGCTTTTCAAAATACTGGAATAGGAAACACCCCAGAAGAGTGGATAACAGGGGTCACCAAACTGAAAAAGAATTGCAACATAAATGAAGGACGAGCCAAGAAGTTTTCTCATGATTTACGAGTTACAGAAGAAAGACTCAATACAACTGTCATTGAATCGAGAAAATATCAAGTCGACAATCAAAGGTTGAATAGTGCTATGACCAATATGGAAGCATCATATCAGATCCATCAACATGAGATTAATACTGAATTAAAAGCCAATATAGACAAGAACAAGACATTGAAGAAATGTTTAGATGATTATGGAGATCTTGTATGAGAACTTATTAAACATAAAGATTATCTCACAAGAAAAAATGAACAATATTGTTTACAACTTCGAGAGTTAATGCAAAAGATGAAGGAAAAAGACAATATCATAAAGGAAGTCGCTGTTCAAGTAAACAATGTGGCTCATAAGCTGATGGACTTAGCTGGTTTCACGAGAGAGTTAAGGCAGATTGATAACTCCACAACTGAATATGAGTGGAAGTTAAAATGGCTTTTAAGGGAAATAGAGAAATTAGGAGTAAAAGTCAACCCCTACATGTAAAAGTTTTGTTTAATGCACGGAAACTTTTGTGTTCAATGAAATCTGTTCTAAGACGATCACTCTTGAGTAACACCTTTTCATACATGCATTTTCATTTCACATCTTTTCATTTCCATTTTGTATTCATACTTTTATGTATGCTTTTACATTGCACAGTTTGCATTCTTATTTTTACATTTATACATTTTTGCATTTACATTACATTTATTATTTAAGTATTGTTATATACATTAATTATAAAAACATGTAAATAATTAATGAAAGGTTTTGTAACAGTAAAATCAGATAATTCATTCATTTTACTGTACCATCATCATAAAAACAATTAAGCAATCTTATGAGGGGCTACAAGATCAGTGACCAGAATAATTGACAGGGTTACTTCAGGATATAAGGAAAGAAGCATCAGATTCAGTACCAGATGGATCAAATCAATTTATTCAGAGGAAGGCATCTGATAAAGAAAAGATAACCGATAAAGAGAAGCCATGCTGTCAGATTGAAGGGTCAAAAATGATAACATACCCTGGGGTATCCCACTCGAACCCAAGAAATAGCCTCGTTAATTATTCACAGTATGAGGAGAGATTCAAGAGGATGCATAAAGCAATCAGAAGTATGAAAAGTCTTAATGCCTCCCACAAAGAATTAGAAGCAAGAGAGCTCAGCTTGGTTCCAGACTTGGTTATTCCCCATGAATTCAAAATGCCTGATTTTGAGAAGTATAATGGCACCAGTTGTCCCCTAATCCATCTAAGAATGTTTTACAGAAAAATGGAAGGATATTTAAGTTCTGATGATCTATTGATTCACTCCTTCCATGATAGCCTCATTGGACCAGCAGTAGTCTGGTATAATCAGTTGACCCAAAAGTAGATTAAGAGGTGGGTTGATCTAGCTAATGCATTTTTGGGACAATATCGGTATGTTAAAGGCTTAGCTCCAACACGTATAGATCTTCGAGGAGTAAAGAAGAAAGCTAATGAAAGGTTTCAAGAATATGCCTTAAGATGGAGAGGAGTGGTAGCACAAGTTCAACCTCCTATGTTAGAAAAAGAGATATCACGTATGTTTCGTGATTCCCTTCCCGCTCCTTTCTTTGAGTTAATGCAGGCAAATCCGACGAAGGAATTCGAGAATCTTGTGATAAATGGAGAATTAATTGAAAATGTAGTCAACGAAGGAAACTCAAAAGTCACATCCAAGAGCCTGACAGATCAAAAAGCAAAAGATGATAATGTGAAGGAGTGTTACATCCAGAGTCCCCGCAATTGCAAAAGAAAAAGTGCAAGTATTTGTTCAAATCGACCAAAGAAAGTCATGCGATCAAGAAAAACTTTGGAAGTGTTCCAAACTTCCATTTCAGACTTCTACCCTCATTTGGTTAAAGGTCGATACATTACACCAAAACCAATGAAAGTACCACCAAACCCTTTTTTCTATTGCTATGATCAAAATAGTTTCTGAATTTTTCACTTGGGGGTGAAAGGGCATTCAACAGAGAATTGTTGGCCACTGTTAAAAGAAATAGAGACGCTTGTTGACAAAGGAGTCTTGACACAAGAAATGATCAAGAAATGGGGGGCAAATGAGGATAATGACCCTGATCCTATTACACACCCAACATTAGAGGAGTAATGATGCATAAACAAGTGGAAGTATTATCTACCACTGTAGTATCTTTCTACTTTCAGCATCTTGTTTGAACATGTTTTTTGTTCCTTTTTCCGCCCTTTGTGCAATAAATAAATTTGTGTTGCTTTTATGGTTATGAGCAAGGAATTAAGTTTTAATCTTGAAATTCTTGAGTATCAAGTAGATTAAATATTCTTTTATTTTTCAAGAATTATATATCTTTGGCAAGTGGTAAAATTATATCTTCCATATCCCATCCAACGCCAATTACTTGATCCTTACAAAACCAAATCCTGACACTACAATTATCTGAGACTCTGAAGAAATGTCTCTACCTATTTTTGAGAGACTAACTCCAGACGTTTACTGGTTTATGATACTACCTTCCACCACATACACGACTTCATAAGTCACACTTTTGTCCTTCCAAATACAAAACCATAATGAACTAAAAGACCTCAAAAGAACCAAACTTTCAAATTATCCGTGAATCTTCCTGCAAGAAGAGACGAGATGAGGCCTTATGGACCAGCTTATCGAAGCTAATTTCGAGTGATTGGGGCTTACTCAAAAAAGAAAAAATGATTGATTTAAATAAATATATCATGCATTAATTACATTGTTTTCATGTAAATGAAAGTTAATCTTGAATATTCATCCCCCTGGAGATACATCTTTTAACAAAGACTTCTCTGTATGAAACGACTGAACTTTGTGCACAGTTTAATTATGCAAACTCATTGACATATCACCTAAAGATGAATGAGGCAGTTGAAGGAGCAAATAAGAACATTAAGAGGATCATTACAAAGATCAGTGAAACTTACAAGGATTAGCACGAGAAGCTACCTTTTACTTTATATGCATATCAAAATGATGTTTCGAACATCATTGGGCAACACCTTATTGTTCAGTCTTACCAATTTGAGATACCATCACTTTGTATCTTAAAGGAGGTAAAATTGGAGGAAGCTGAAGGGATCCAAGCTCGATTTGATCAATTAAACCTTATTAATGAGAAGATATTGAAAGCTATTTACTACGGGCAGATGCATCAGAAACAGATGATGAAATATCACAACAAGAAAGTACATCCGAGAGAATTCCAAGAGGGTGATCTAGTGCTGAAAAAGATCTTACCTATATATAAAGATTTCCGTGGGAAATGAATGCCTAATTGGGAAGGGTCAAATGTTGAAAAAAATGTGCCTTTTCTGGAGGAGCATTGATTTTGGCAGAAATGAATGGGAAAGTTCTTAGAAACCAAATAAACTCAGATTCTGTCAAGAAATATTATACTTGAAAAAAAGAAAAAAAAAAAAAAAAAGGAAAAAAAAAAAAAGAATTGAACCAAGATGAGTGACTCATGGAGCCTCAAGTTACAAGATTGATCAAGTACAATTAGTTCAAAGATTCATATTCAACAAGAAGCACAAAAAATACTGGATATGAATGAATCTTATGGAAAAATCCCCAGCAAAGCAGATCCAAGTCAAGTGAAGCAAGATTGAAGGCATCTAATTAGAAGAGAATATCTTCAGAATTCATTCCGCCTCTCAAGATTGATTTTTATTTGCAAAAATTAGTTTTTAAAATCTTTAATGCATGATATGAAAAATGATAAAAGGGGGGTCCAAGATGTAAATTGTTAAATAACATCTTGAAACCAAAGGAGGATTCGAGTCGAAAACTTGAAAAGGTGGCTCGAATATTAAATGGTGCAACAACGACATAAGAGACGATCTTAAGCTCTTAATGAAGCACCACACATCTCAAAGATGTTCCTGAGAGTCAGACACAAGAAATATCTCTACAAGATGAGCATAGCAACGAGAAGTATCTCTACAAGATGAGCATAATAATCATTTCTTCAAGTTAACCCAAAGAGACATATATGATGGACTAACCTGAGAGACCTTACTTTACCAGAATCCACCTACACCTTAAACCAGTCAATAGTTTTGACACTTGCATAGGACTATGATTTTTGAATGAGTTAAAAGAGTAGTTGATTTATTTGATATTTATTAATTTCATGTCTTATGATTTCATTATATTGTGAACCTGTAAAGGGCAATACTTTACAAAATTCTGTCATTCTTCAATAAAAAAAAAGGAGAAAAAAACATTTTCAAACAGGACAGCCTCAAATGAGGAAGGTCCTTGAAGCAAGTTGTTGCCTATTTTACCTCAATTAAAGAGAAAGAATAAGTCAGACCAAAATGATGAAGCACTCTTGAAATCAAGTGGTCTGAGAAGCCAGAAAGTTTGGAGAATTGAACTTATGATGCTCTCCTGTGACATTATCAGAAACTTATCAAGAATGATTACCTTGTTCTAAAGGGAGATACTGAAAGACAGTCACTTTAGCAGCCATTGCAAGAAAAGGTTGTTACATGGAATGCCACCGACAACAAGGTCGAATTCGACAAATCTACTCATTAACTGCTCTAACCGATCATCATTCAGTTCTTACACATCTGTTTTCAAAGGTATGCCAAGACAGTAAAAGGCAACCTCTGCATCACTGATCCCAGAAAAAATAGACAGGACATTGTTATCACCAGAGAACATGTCTCTAGTAGCTCCTCATGTATGGTTTTTAGGGAAACCTAGAAGTATTTCTACCTCATCATGTTTAAGTGGAACAACTTTATTTCTTCCAACCCATACCAGATTCCATTTTCGGCACTCATCAAGAACATACTTTTGGACACTCAAAGGTGGCTCATCGTCATAAGCTTCAAGAGCCTTACAGATCATCTCTGTCAATTTGGCACTTTCTGTACATGTTTGTAAACAGTTCAATTTTGTTCTTGGATCCCAAGAAGGCCACCATTTTCTTTGTCAATAGAAAAACATCATGTATGGTGCGTGAAGGAAATAGAATAAGAGAAAATCTGTTATCAATTAGCAGATTATGAATATAGCCTTTTTGCCGTACAACAATACAAAAATACTTCGAATCTACAAATTCTGGCTCTACATCGTATAAGTACCGTGACATTTTGGTCCAAACATCAACTGGAGCAAGTGTCACGTTCTCGTAGTAGAAATAAGGAGGCCCAATAGCATCTTCTGAAAGTGTTATTTGAGTTATCTGATCTGATTCAGTAAAAACCCCAAAATCAATCATTGGATTTGGAAGATGAAATGTAGGTTGTCTTCATTAAGGAGCTTCTTTTTAAGCTTTTTTGCTTCTTCCTTTTCAAAAATCATAGCCTGAGTTTTGCCTTTGCTTATAATTGGGGTCATTGCATAATGGTTTCCTATCTTCTACTGAAAGAAGTGTGTCAGCAACCATAGCCATTTGAGCAGCACATATAAAGTCTGTCAACTCTGCAATTGATGAATCCGGAACACATCTCTCCAGGGCTATTGAAGCTTCAGCCTCTAAGTACCCCATTTTTGTCAAGTATAACAATTTATTCTCCTCGTCAGAATCAGAATTCAGGATTTCCTCGGTATCAGAAGAACTATCAATATCTGTGAAATCATCGCGAAAGATCATTTCATAATCAGATGAGTAGTTATCAGAACCAACATGTTTGCATGGAAAAGCAAAACTCCAGACTAGCCTTCACTAAAAACAAGGTTCACTGTGTCAACCTGGAATGAATTACCAAGCGATTTATACCACTCTGTCTGACTAGATCCCTCCATATCCAAGAAATGGGCAATTCATTCAGAAGAAGCACATATCTCAGACATTTCTGTCAGAATGATTGAGTATTTCTTAAGTTTTTGATGACATGAAGAGAATTCCTCAAGTTACTTTACAACACTGTTGTTTAGTGACATCAGAATGAGAGTATTCAAGATAAATAGAATTGAGGCACGATAAAGCCACAGTACCCACCAGAGTGCATTACCAAAATTGAATTTGGGATCTTTTCAAGTCAAACAACAAAAAAAGCAAATGTTGGCATTTCGAAAGCCTTTCAACAGAATAATCCATGTGTGTATTTTGAAGGCCTACATCAGTATGATTATTTCAGATAGTTACATCAGGATCATATTGTTGAACAAATATCTACTCAGCAAGAATGGTTTCAAATACTCAATCTTCTTAACCATGTGTCACATAACAGTATGTTCTTTGTTAAGCTACATCACAGTTGCAGGAATAAGGATGGTCCCCAGGAAAACCATTCGATCCAGGGTTCAGTTCCTCAAGATCTCGGCTTTGAATTTGGTCTTTTGTGTGACAATAATGATTGAACATATTTCTTTGAGATTTTTGGCAGTTAGTTTCAAATGTGCTGTGAGATCACGAAGTTGTTTTTCACATCAGTTGTTTACTTGATGATATTGAATAAAGAGGCTCAACTTATGTTATTCTTATTCCCGTTGTTACCGGGGTTATCATTACCAGCCAGGGCGAATTGAGTTTTCATCTATTTGGTTTATCCTGTGCGTTTCATCCCCAATGACAAGAATTCCATAAACCTCCTTCTGTACATGGATCCTATAGCTGAAGTGTTTCTACTTTCTACAATGCTCATTTTGGAAGAAAACGTGATCGATATCACACTTGCCCTTGCTCAAGATGATATCAAGATCAGTTGGTATCTCTTATTCAACTCGGCACTAACATATATCGTGAATTTGACCAACTTTTTGGTCATACCAACATATCTCTTGTATCCCCACTGAGTTTTGTTCTCAAGTGGTCTTGTGACATCATACAAAAGCTTTGAACACTATACAAAGAGCTTCATTTGATTGAGAAATTTGAGCAGAAGCCACAGGAAATGACGAATGTATTGTTAAATGTTTACAAATAATTTGTGCAGAAATCACAAGAAATGATTAACGTGTTGTCAAATATTCAGGATACATCCTCCTTATAATGTGTTGCAAGAGTTAAATCAGAACAGACATTGCTCTCCTAATTAATCCCTGCTGAGTATGCCATATTTACATCTACACTTTTCAAAGATGATAAACTTTTTTTTTCAAAGATGATAGCCTATCTCTTTAAAGATAATAGATTCTTTTTTTCAAAGATGAAAGTTTTATTGGATTTCTACATAAGTCCAGACAAAGAAAGTCGATTTTATCCAGACAAAATGGGGCATCAAGATCATAGTTCTGATTACGGCAAGAGTTCTATAAATGAAACATTTCTTCTGAGACTTTAATGCAAAAGAAGAAGACACAAATATACAAGATTAATCAGATGGTTCTTCAGCTTTATGGCATAGGTTGCTACACTGATATCCGAAGGTAACCCTGGCAATAAATGATGAAGTGAAGAAAGACTGAGTTCACCACTTTGAAGTAAAATGAAGATTGCATAAACATTCATGCATTCATAAGAACATCATTTACACAATAGGCAATGCATTACATTGATACATCTGAATGCATTCAAACATGAAGTTTTACTGATCTTCGTATGAAAAAGAAGATTCATGATGAACAATACCTTACAAGAAGGTAGAATTCAAAACTTCAAATGCGGGAATCACGCAAACATCTGAAGAATAGATGGACTCAGTCTACAAAAGAAGTATTATTTTGGGGCATGTTATCGAATCAACAAATTATTTCAATGAGAAAAATACTTTCCAAAGTTTCTCATTTAATCTTTTCTAAAAATGAAATTGTTGAAAAGTAAGAAAAAGATTTCCATAGTTTTTTTACTTAGTAAACTATTTCCAACATCTGTAAGCCCTTCAGTGCATGATGTTTTCAAAAAACCTTCGGGTCATCAGTAAGTCCTTCAGTGCATGATGTTTTCAAAAACCTTCAGGTCATCTGTAAGTCCTTCAGTGCATGATGTTTTCAAAAACCTTCGGGTCATCTGTAAGTCCTTCAGTGCTTAATGTTTTCAAAGCCTTCGGGTCATCTGTAAGTCCTTCAGTGCATGATGTTTTCAAAAACCTTCGGGTCATCTGTAAGTCCTTCAGTGCATGATGTTTTCAAAACCTTCGGGTCATCTGTAAGCCCTTCAGTGCATGATGTTTTCAACATTTCCATCCTGCTCAAAAGAAGCCAAATGAAAAAATTATTCTCTTTTTCGTCTTTGCTCTATTCTTGTTAACACAAGGATGAGCAAAGAGGGGCAGCTGTAGACATCAATTTTTCCATTTTAAATTTAAATTTATTATTATTATTAAAATTATTATTATTATTATTATTATATATTATTTATTAAATATTACAAAGCCCAAAATTGAGGCCCATATACAAATCTCAAAACCCAAATCACAGCCCATTTACAATATCCAGGCCCAACCCGAATGGCCCAATAGATGACCCTAAACCCTTTTAGGGTTTGTAATATTTTAGCTAGGGTTTTCTAACCCTAGCCCCGCGCGCCGCCGCCTCAAGTTTCCAGAAGATCCCAGCTGCTGCCTCCAGATGCTTCCAGTCGCCCCACGTCCTGCTACCGACGCTACTACTGCCACGATGCTTCGCCAAAGACTCCAGAAATAGCCCCACGTTGAAGCTATATGGTGAGTCACGCATAGCCATGGTGACTCACCGAAGCTTCCACTCTTTAACCAGTCCGAGAGGAGCGCCGTGGTGGCTATAAAAGCCACCGTTACCTGTAAAATAAAAGGACAGAGAGCAGAAACAACGGATAAAAAGATGAACACAGAGAACGGAGAGAACAAAAATGAAGAGGAAACAGACAGTAACCAAGAGCAAGTACACCAACAGCCACGAAAAAAGAAAACAACCATACACAAAGCAACGGAAATCGACTGAGAGAAGAGGGAGAGACTTACCATCATCAGAGGACTTCGAAGCGTCGCCTGAACCATTGTAGAATCAAAGATAAAACTTTGGTTTCGTTTAGATCTACAAAAATTTGTAAGACTTTATGCGAAAACAACCTTGGATTTAGGCTTAGAAAAATCGGGGCTTTGGTTTAAGGGTATTTTGTATTTTTTGGCCACCGTGAGTGGTGGCCGGCGGGAAGCGTCGGCGCCGGAACAAGGTGGTCGGCCTGAGGCTTTAAGAAAGAAAAGAGAGAGAAAAATTTCTCTCTCAAATCAGAGAGAGAAAGAAAAGAAGCAAATGAGAAATGTCCCTTAGGGCCGGCTAGTTATAGGGTATTTATACCCAATATGAAACGACGCCGTTTCATGGGTATAACTGTGCGTTTTGGGTAAAAGGGTAAACCCATTCCACGGTGTTCCATGTTTGTAATCTTTACAAAATAGTCACCACCAGTTATTTTTATTTATTTTAATTTGGCTTTCAAATTTTAATGTATTATGTTTTAGTCATTAATCAGTAAATATTTATATATTTAGGATAAATATCATATTTAGTCCCTCATAATTTTATATTTAATATTTCAATCCCGAATAACTAATATAGGTTAAATCACACTGTTAGCACTCAAATTTTATAATATTTCGAGTTAGAGCATTTAAGTTTTACAGCTTATAATTCAATCATTAATTATTTTTACCATAAGTTTTTATTTTATTATTTACACCTATAGTTTTAATTTTCTATATTCTAGTTACATATTAATATTATGTTTATATTATACTTTTAATACCCATATTTTATGTATTTCGAATTAGGATTTTAAGTTTTATATTTTTTTTTCTTCATTTATATTTTTAATTTAACCATAAGTTTTAATATTTTGTAATTTAATATTATTGCTTTCAATTTATTTTATTTTGTCATTATTGTTTTTTTTACTTAATATTATACAATATCATATAGTATTAATTTTATTTTGATCTTATACTTTAAATATAGTATTTTATTTATTTATTTATGTTTTATGCACTAATGTTTACATGAAATACAATATTATAATCTTATAATAATATTTATTTTTAATATCAAAGAAAAAGGGCAGTCTTAAAGCAACTAGATGTCCATTTTCTGATTTTTTTTATCAATTATATATTATATTAGTAGAAATGTTTTATTAATATTTATTTATTTTTTAATATTAAGAAATGAGCTGTCTTAAAGCACCTATAAGCCCTTTTCTGATATTTCTAAATAAATATCTTATTTATATATAAATTAATATATTTTCTTAGAATTACAAATTTGAAATAACAGGATTACAAATTAAATATATTTTGAATTTTTAAATTTTCAATAATAGAGACAATTTATAATTAATAAGTACTAATTTTGGACATTGTGGAGATGTTAATCCTTCTTCAAATGTAATCGACCACGAATCCCTTTTATTATTAAAAAGAACGATTTTTTGGTTAAAACGCATACCAGATTATCTTTTAACTGATGTTTTCTTAAAAACTCTTTTAAAAGATAATTTTTAGGTATTCGACCTACCTGACCCAAAAGGCCGATGGCGACTCCCAAAATATTTTAAAACCATTTATTCATATCATTTTCCCACCAAGCAAAATTTCGTGCCCTGGCGAAAACCAGTTACGACAAGTACGTTAGTGGCGTTTGTATAAAAAGATTTTTCACGAAAACTACAGATTCCACACTTCTCTTCTTGGTATGCACCACTAACACTTTTAAATGTTCTTGAAGATGTTTCACGTACTTGATAGCTTCTCCAAGAACCGATGCTTTTTTCATATATTTAAAAAAAAATCATGGTGTTTTTTAATCGAAGAATAATCACCAAAAAAAGAAAGAAAAAAGTTGTTACGAAGAAAGATGTGAACCTTCTTCAAACCAAGAACGATTGTGGAAAGAGTTATAAAACGCTGGCTAAGCTTCTCTCTTCTTTTTCTTCCGGCCAATATATGATCATGAGCATGTGAAGGGCTTCTACTCATTAACTCCTTTCGATCGATTAGTTATTGTTTTTTGGAGCATAATTTGTGTTCTCAAATGGACCTTGTGTGATTATATGCGAAAAGTAGTTCATATTTTCTGAAGATACAGTCTCGCGTTTAGGCTTTAAAGCGTCGTAATTTACCTGTGGTAAAGCTGGTTTCTCGAATGAAATACTCTGAGAAGTGGAAGAGGAAGGTTTCTTTGGAATCGGAGCATGCTCAGCTGTGGTACTTGAGTTCCAACTGCTTCTGGTTTTGAACTGTTTTATCGGTCTGTATGAAGCGTCAATGGAGGATACGCTGTCGTTTTTAGCGTTAAAATTAGGGAAAGAAGAGTAGCTCTTGAAGGAAAATGATCGCTTCAAGTACCCACCGACAAGGACGGGCGCTGCCATATCTTCTCCGGCTTTAAAATTCAACTAAATAGTTCATATGGAATTGGTGGATGATATCGTACTCATCCATTCCCTGTAACATCAAAACCCTAAATTAGAAGACAAAAGTAAAATCTAAAACTATATATATACATAAACACATATAATTACATTGTTCGGGTCATATATGATTATAAATCGTACCATTTCAGATAACCATTTTGCTGATGATTGTTAGAAATAATAATGCTGTAAAACAATTCCATTAACATTGACTAACAAATAATCAATTAAATAATTAAGGAGATAGAACGATTTATTGTGTCGTGGTATGAAAGCCACTGTCTTAGCATCAATTTCTTCCGGATTGGTGTAATCCTGAAAGTAGAGGCATATCCCTTTTATAGGAGTGATAAAGGGATAAAATTGTCAATTACCCACACCAGCCACATCCTAAAAATAGATAACCAACTCCTTAAAAATATCCCTTAATACTTGTATTACTAGCAATCCCTCACTAATGCAAATAAGTAAATAATTTTAAATACGAGAAAAGAGCAACAATGAAATTAGTCGCTTAAGTACTAGTGAACGTATCTGGAACTAATGCATAGTGGAATGAACAATTCTTCTTTTAACAAGTAAATGAATATGAAACTTATTAAAATAGGAGTAAACTCATCACACAAGACTAACTTCTTCACCAAGTAAGTTTCGCGATAGATCAACAAATTTAGCCTATATACCTTGGGATGCTAGTAAGTGCTCTAGAAAGACCACCCAAAGTCTTTCATAGAAGATGGCTAATTCTTCACACTTACGTAGGTGATTTCATCATGTCTATCTCAATATAAACCACCAAAATCAAGGATCATTAAGAGCATTTTGAAAGTTCAACCTCTCAATTTTTAAGATTAGATTAATTCGTCAAGTCCTTATCATAAAGACCACCCAAATCCTAGGATATGAATTCATCAAAACCATTTAATAGTTCATCCTTTCAATTCAGTGAGTTCAACTATCTGTCTCACAAGAACCACCAAACCAAATCATGGGCTATGAATTCATTAAGATTGTAAAGCTCATCCTTTCTAGTCAGTGGATTCATCAAGTCCTTCTCACTATAACCACCCAAAACCTAAGCTATGAATCAGTAATTTGTCAACCAAATGGGCTTAAGACGTATTCCCCTCGACTCTTAAGTTAAGATATTAATATAATCCTCATTTATCTTCTCGTACTTCAACTTGAGTACTACCTCTTTATTTTACGAACTCATTTTTCTCTTATCATCGTAGACTTGGTTTAAACCATTCACATGATATATCATGAATCACATAAAAACAAAAAGTTTAAATAATTTTCTCTTTAAGGATTCTTAACAAGATAGATTCCTAAGGTATTCAACCTCTTGCTTGACTAAATCAAGACTTATCATCTCAGGTTTTACATTAGAGCTACTAAAATAATTTTCACAAGTTTTCACAAAAGTTGATCTACTTAGATATACATATACCTACTATAATTTCATATATATCATCTATAATTTTCATATTAAGAGATTTAAAATTCTCTTATATTCAAGCAATTTAAAGAGCCATTCTTATACAATTTATATGCTTCACAACACAAAAATATGAAATCATAGATTCGTTTTAGACACCCCCACATTCTATATCATTCATAGGGTAGAGAATTATTTCCAACTACCACCACATTCTCTAACCTTATGGTGTCTAAAATAACATATAAGACATTTAAATAATTTTTTTTTCAATTTTACTAATGTAATTTAGAGTAAATCATATTAAATTTTAAACATAAAATCATTATCACACGTATATGCGTTTCTCAAAATATAACAAATTAATTAGTATGAATACTTTCAAATTACAAAATTTCTTAATAATATTTTCAGTTGTGACTTTATCTCTTTAAAAAGAAATTATAATGTATTCCTAATTGTTGGGAAATTAATGAGTAATTTCCCTATAACCAGATTAGTAAGAATGCGAAATAAAAACGGAATAATAATACACACGAAATTGATAACGGAGTTCGGTCAATTATGTCTACGTCTCCAGACTGCTGCAAATCTTTTACTAAAGGGAGAAAATTTACAGTTGTTTACAAAAACACTCACAACTTACAACCCAATTACACCTTGAAAATTGATCTCAATTTTCTCTTACTAAAGCTTTTCTCTTTAAGCTTTTTTTTGTGTTTTTCACTTGGATTAATAAAGAACCTATTGGGGTGAGCTATTTATAGATGCAGAAGCCCCCCATTCTATTTTTACCAACTAATTCATTTAATTGGCTTTCCTTATTTTCAACAAATGATGCAACGTCAATTGGGTTGTTGGCTTGGCAATCAATTTTGCAACCAATTTCAACAAATGATGCACCGGCAAATTTGACCAACAAAATTTCAACAAAGGATGCACCTGCAAACCAACAATCTCCCACTTGAAGATTGATTTTAATCTGTCTTCACACCTCAATCAATGCAGCAGCATTTCTGGTCTTGTTACTCTAGCATGCCAACTGAAGCTGAACACAACTTCATTTTTTCTGTAGTCACCGTCTTTGTTAACATGTCTATCGGATTTTGAGCTCCACTAATCTTTTCAAGTTTCAAAATCCCATCTTCCAGAAGAGATCGGATAAAATGATATCGCAATTGTATGTGCTTCGTCCTGGAATTAAAAGATGGATTCTTCGCTAGATGGATGGCACTTTGACTATCACAATACAAGACATTGTTTTCTTGTTTCTTACCTAACTCTTCCAAGAAACTTTGGAGCCAAACCATCTCCTTGTTGGCTTCCGTAACAGCGACATATTCTATTGCGGTTGTGGAGAGAGCAACTATCATCTGTAATTGAGAAACCCAACTCACTGCGGTACCTCCTAGAGTATAGACATACCTTGTAGTGCTCCTTCTGATGTCAACATTTTCTGCTAAGTCAGCATCTACATAGCCTGTTAGTATCGTATCTCCGCCTTTAAAACAAAGTTCTTTGTTTATGGTACCCCACAGATATCTGAGGATCTATTTGGTTGTTTCCCAGTGTACCTTGCCCGAATTATTCATGTACTTGCTAACAACTCCCACTGCTTGAGCAATATCTTGTCTAGTACAAACCATGGCATACATCAGACTTCCAATTGATGAGGCATATGGCACATTCACCATGTGTGCATGTTCTTCCTTCGTCTTTGGTGATTGTTCTTTGGAGAGTCTAAAATGAACACCTAAAGGTGTACTTACTGGTTTAGCTTCTTACATGTTGAACCTGAAGAGTACTTTGTTGATGTACTAAACCTGTGATAACATCAAAGTCTCCGACTTTATGTCTCTCTTAATCCTCATCCCAAGAATCTGTTTTGTAGCACCTAGATCTTTCTTTGCAAACTACTTCGCCAATTTTTACTTAAAGTTTATAATCTCTTGTATGTCTGAGCCTGCAACGAGCATGTCATCAACGTACAACAATAAAATAATGAAGTTGTTGTCGAACTTCTTGATGTAGCAACAATGATCTGCTTGGCATCTAGTAAAACCACTACTGCCCATGAAGCTATGGAACTTCTTGTACCACTGTCTAGGAGCTTGTTTTAAACCATACAAGCTCTTCTTCAACCTGCATACCATGTTTTTCTTGTCTGCCTATATGAAGCCTTCTGGATGCCTCATATAGATTTCTTCCTCCAAATCACCATGAAGGAAAGCTGTTTTTACATCTAACTGCTCAAGATGTAGATTCTCTACAACTACAATTTTCAACACCAGTCTGATTGTAGACAGCTTCACGACTGGAGAGAAAATTTCATTGTAGTCAATACCTTCTTTTTGCTGAAAACCTTTCGACAACCAATCTTGTTTTGTAGCGTTTGCTCCCATCGTGCTCTTCTTTGATCCTGTAAACCCACTTGTTATGGAGTACTTTCTTGCATGGTGGTAATTTAGCTAATTCCCATGTCTGATTTGACATAAGCAGTTCATCTCTTCTTTCATGGAAGACTCCCACTTGACTGAATCCTCCATCTGCATTGCTTCATCATAGCACTCTAGTTCACCATTATCAATCATCAACAAGTAGTACAAAGAAGGCGAATAACGTTGGTGGTTTAGGAATTCTGGAGGAGCGTCTTAGTTCTGGTGTACTTGGTTCTTCTTGAAATGCTTCAGGACTGATCTGAACATCATTTCCAGAAATCTCCTCAAACTCAACAAATTCCTTTGTTTCAGCTTCAGTATTGGAGCTACTTGATTCTATGGTTGAACTGTCTTTGTACATCACATTCTCATTGAAAATGACATCTCTGCTTCTGATGATCTTTCGATTTTCATAGTCCCAAAACCGGTAACCAAACTTATCACCACCATAACCAACAAAGACATATTTTTTGGACTTAGTATCAAGTTTACTTCTTTCAGCAGAATTTATGTGTACATAAGAAATACAACCAAACACTCTTAAGTGTGAAAGGTTATTTTCTGCTCCAAACTTCCTCTGGTATTCCACCATCCAAGGGAACTGAGGGCCCACAGTTGATTATGTAAGCTGCAATGTTGATAGCTTCAGCCCATAGCAATTTGGACAAACCGGCATGTATCTTCATGCTTCTGGCATATTCATTCAGAGTTATGTTCATGCGCTCTGCTACTCCATTATGTTGCGGTGTCATGGGAACTGTCTCCATCTTGATCCCATTATTTGTGAAAAATTCTCTGAATCTACTATTTTTGTACTCTCATTCATTATCATACCTCAACCTCTTGACTTTCAAACCAATCTCATTTTCCCATGGCATCCTTTTTTCTGAAGGTATCAAAGACTTCTGATTTCTTCTTCATAAAAAAACCACACCTTCCTTGTAGAATCTCGAAAGTGGAACATATTAGTAAGTCTGCAAAGAGATAGAACTAGAGATGGTCCCATACATCAGTATGAATCAACTCTAACTTTTCAACCTTGGGTGTCTTGCCAATCTTTGTAAAAAACTTTCTTTTGTTTGCCAAAGATGTAATCCTCACATAGTCCGACATCTATACTCTTTAGACTCGACAGCTTTCCTTTTGACAAAAGTGACTTCATTCCTTTCTCACTCATATGGCCAAGCCTTTGGTGCCATAGGTTTGATTTTCCATCAGCATATGTTATTGTAATGATAATCTCTAAGTTTGAGGTTACATAGAGAGTACCAGTCCTCTTACCATGAGCAATGATGAGTGCTCCTTTGGTAATCTTTCATTCACAGCCTAAAAAGGTTGTACAATATCCTTCTCATCAAGCTGTCCTACAGAAATCAAATTTTTTTTAGGCCAGGAATATGTCTCACTCTTTTCATCTTCCAGGTGGTCTGGTTTGGTAACTTTAATCGGATGTCTCCTTTTTCGACGATCTTCAAGGTTTTATCATCAACTAGATGAACCTTTCAAAATTCACCACTAACATAATTCTCCACGATTTCTTGGTATGGGGTGGCGTGGAAAGATGCCCTTGAATCCAAGATCTATGATTCAATCGGACTGTTGACGCTTAGAATCATGGCATCACCTGTTTCCTTTGTCACGTTGGTAGATTCTGTGCGTCGGTATCTTTCTTTGGTGCTCGCCAATCTCTTTTAAAGTGACCCTTCTTGTCACAATTATAACAGTTAAAATCTTTCTTTCTCGTTCTTGATTTTCCCCTTCTAGATTTCGATCTGCCACAATTTGGATTTCTTTATGAAGTTTTCCCTCTATACTCCGTGTGTAAGGTTGAGGAGCTTGATGCTTCACCCGATTCACTCCGTCGAATTTCTTCACTTAATACCAGATCATGAACATCGTCGAATTTTAATTTACTGTTTCTCGACGAGTTGCTGACTGCTGTAACAGTAGCAGTCCAACTGTCTGGTAGAGATGATAAGAGAATTAAAGCTCGAACTTCATCATCGAATTCAATTTTCACGAACTCAACTGGGTTGTGATTGTGTTGAGTTCATTTAGATGTTGAGCCACTGATGCCCCTTCCTCCATCTACAAATTGAATAATCGCTTCATCAAGTGAACTTTGTTTAAGGCCGATGGCTTCTCATATATACTTGAGAGAGCCGCCATAAGACCCGTCGTGATCTTTTCCTTTGCTATGTTGAAAGCAACATTGCGGGATAACGTTAGTCAGATAACTCCAAGGGCTTGTCTGTCGAGAATAGCCCAGTCTTCATCCTCCATGCCCTCTGGTTGCTTTCATGAGAGAGGTTGATATAGCTTTTTCTAGTACAGAAAATCTTCAACCTGCATATTCCAAAAGCCAAAGTATGCACCATCGAACTTCTCAATTTTCACATTCTCTTCGTCTGCAGCCATCGCTCCCACTCGAATCTGGCTTTTTTGGATCGTTTCTGAGAATTCCTGCGAACCACCGTGTATTAGAACACTTCCGTCGACAAACTCGTATCGCCGACCAAATTTTACTATTCATGAAATTCACTATTCACATAAATAGTAACCTTACAGGAAAAACTGACAAAATTCACCACCAAAAGCTCTGATGCCAGTTGTTGGGAAATTAAACGAGTAATTTCCCTATAACCAGATTAGTGAGAATGCGAAATAAAAGCGGAATAATAACACACGAAATTGATAACGGAGTTCGGTCAATTATGCCTACGTCTCCATACTGTTGCAGATCTTTTACTAAAGGGAGAAAACTTACAGGTGTTTACAAAAAACACTCATAACTCACAACTCAATTACACCCTGAAAATTGCTCTCAATTTTTTCTTACTAAAGCTTTTCTCTTTAAGCTTTTCTTTTGTGTTTCTCACTTGGATTAATAAAGAACCGTTGGTGAGCTATTTATAGATGCAGAATCCCCCCATTCTATTTCACCCAACTAATTCATTTAATTGGCTTTCCTTATTTTCAACAAAGGATGCACCGTCAATTAGGTTGTTGGTTGGCACCAATTTTCCCGAAAATTGCTCTCAATTTTTCTTACTAAAGCTTTTCTCTTTTTCTTTTGTGTTTCTCACTTGGATTAATAAAGAACCTGTTGTGAGCTATTTATAGATGCAGAATCCCCCCATTCTATTTCACCCAACTAATTCATTTAATTGGCTTTCCTTATTTTCAACAAAGGATGCACCGTCAATTAGGTTGTTGGCTTGGCAACCAATTTTCCAACCAATTTCAACAAAGGATGCACCGGCAAGTTTGACCAAAAAATTTCAACAAAGGATGCAACTGCAAGTTTAACCTACACTAATTCATCAAAAGATGAATCAATAATTAGGAATATCACATATAGACAAACTCTTCTCCTTTTTAAATTCTTGGAGTATAATAATGAAATTTTATATCACTATAAATGTTTCTAGTAGCATTAATGTCTATCATTTATTCATACATATTAGACAAAGATTGAGTTTGAAGAGATCGTTGGCAGTTCAACTATTATGAGCAAAAGTCTTATCTTAATAAGACTATAAAATTTCACTTTTAACTTTTTCTCTAAGTTACGAAGTGTGAAAACTTGTCATGATATTTTATGAATTAAAATAGTGAGTATAGAAACGAACAATGCACCAAGTAGGTCTCTAGAAAAAAAAGTGGTGGTGCACTAGGCATGCTTAAATACCATGTTTTTCCCAGAACCAATCCTAGACATGCATTATCAATCTATCACACTACTTTTCAATCAAACATATATAAAGGTCTCATAACAATTTATGCTTAATATTTTTTATCCATACTTAAGCATTCAAAATTAGGCTTCAACAAATCATTTAATCTGATCTTAAAGGCTTGTTCAATAATCAACAAAATCATGTAATATAAAACATGAATTAACAAACAATAAGTCTAATTAATCTAACCTTAAAATATGATCTTAAATTTCACTCATGATGTAATTTTCTCTGATCTTGCCTCGGATTAATCACCTTGAAATCCTAGCTTTGAATTTGCTTATTAAGATTCCAAATCCCTTCTACAACCTTTTCCAACCCAATTTGGTTCCTCGAAAATCACAAAAATAAATGTAGACATCATAATCGATGAAATAGGGACTTGATCATAAAAATTAAAAGCTAACAAGATTAGTTTACATATACAAAAAAATATGAGATCTAATTGAATAAAATAAAAAATTGATAGAAATAAATTACCCATTTTCAATATAAAATATGCGGATCTCTTTATTAATCGCATGCAGGGTAATGAGTTAACCCTAAGAACACGTAATTGGTGATCTGTATGTGGACTAATAGAAATTGAGTCTAGAAGATAAACTAACATAATTTTGGGCCATCATAATTAATTGGTCCTAAAAAATCTCTTTGGTTAATCATAAAACCCATGATATGGAAATAAAACGTAAAAGCGGATACTACGTCTCATTCCAAGAACTGACCGAAAATAATGGGGAATTTTAGAAACTAAAAATCTCGTGAAATCACCCAAGTCCAGGTTTTTCACGTTACCCACCTTCCCATTATCCATTTACTAGGCGGTTTTAAGCTGCAAAGGGGAACCATTCAAAAGTCACACATTGGTGCATTAATGGGACCAGTAAACATGGACAAGACGTGTTCCCTTAAGAAGTGTTCCCTCCCAAAACAAACTTCATTTAAAGTCTTTTCTCCATCACCAACGAGGATCAAAGGTAGCAACACATTTGCCATTCTCCTAACATTTTGTCATTGGTAATAGCGTTTGTTACGGTATAATATTCTTACTTAGCTTACATATTATGTCACGTTTCAGCAGCAGTTAAATTGCTTCTAAATTGTTAGAAATAATAATGCTACAAAACGATTCCGTTAACATTGACTAACAAATAATAATCAAATAATGAATGAGATAGAACGATTTACTGTGTAATGGTATGGAAGTCACTGCCTTAAAAGTAATTTCGTGCTGATTGGTATAATTCCGAAAGTTGATATTGTCCTCTAAAGTTAACACAGTCTTTCAAACTTCGTACACCCGAAGTAAGAAAGTGGAACTCACTTGTACTGCTCTCTTCAACAAGAAAGTTTTAGGAAAGAAATACTGAAACCATTAATTGTGTATAAATTAGGGGAGGCATGTCCCTTTTTTTTTGGATAATTTGGAATTTATTACCCACGGCAACAATTACAAAATCAGTGTTCAAAGAAATCAGGACAAACTACTTTCAAAAGAATCAAAATTAAACTATGTCCCAATGGTTGCAAAGATGTGTATTAACACTATCAACACTATTTAGAAGTCTACCACTAAGCTGGGATCCAACAATGTCCTTGATGGCTTTAAAAAGATTAGGTGCATTTATGGATCTGTTTTGGAACAGACTCTCATTTCTTTCTTCCCAAAGAATATAAATTAAAGCATTAAGAGCAGTCTTCATAATGGCAGTAAGTAAAGATTTTCCTTTCCAGTTAGAGGAAGCCCACGTGATAAAGATTTCCCAAGAGCAAGCTCTAAATTGAAGGCCAGAAAGAAGGAAGATAGAATTCCATAAGAAACCAGCCATAGGACTGTGAAGGAATAAATGGTCTCTATTTTCCAATGGATCTTCACAAAACATGCAGTGGCTATCATTGATAAGCCCCATACGAAGTAGTCTAGCTTTAGTAGGAAGACGATCAATGAAAGTCATCCAAGTGATCAAACTATGTTTTGGAATATGAAAAGGAAACCAAATAAGTTTCTGCCAAGTAACCAGGGGATGTCTTACCCGAATAGAGGCCCAAATGCATCTCACTGATTTAGCTCCAGGGGACAGAATGGAGAACGCCTAGGCCTTAGTTTGAAGATTTTCTTTAAACTCCAGCTGACAGAAGGGCAGATTTCAGCATTCCAGAAATCGTTTTCTTTAAGAATATAGCTTTTTATCCAAGCCACCCAAAGAGAGCCTTCACCCACAAGAAATTTCTTGATAAGAGAGAGCATACAAGCTCTGTTCCAAGTTTTTAGGTCCTTAATACCGAGCCCTCCCTCCGATTTAAGGCAGCATATATTTTGCCAGCTTACGCGTGTTCCAGAAGCATATCTGTCTAATCCTTTCCAGAAAAAACATGAGCATAGTTGTTCGATCTTCTTAAGGACAGAGAGAGGCAAAAATAATTGCCTACACCAATAGTACATCCTAAAAGTACATAACCAATTCCCTAAATATATCCGTTAATATTTGCATTATTAACAATGAAGAGTCCATCGTTGTAGCCTGAAAAGATAAAAAGAAAGTGTTGCATATGAAACTAAAGCAAGAAAAATTTTGGAAAACGAGAGATGATTATTCATCTTTAAAAGATACTCCTATCTTTTTAGTGATACTAAAACTGCTGCAAAATTATGAGCTTTTCTTCTTGTCTTCCCATTTTATAGTAGGTTCGTGTTGCTCCATCAATTGTTGGATGTCTAACCCACGTTTGAGAAATTTTGTCCTCTTCTTGGGATTAATAATTCAAATCTTGAGAAAGAGATTGTGGGTACTGGAATTAATAAAATTAACTCAACTTGGTTCACATTGCCAACCAGAACCCTATAGAACTTGAATAATTATCGAAATAGTCATTGTAATCCCTGTCAAGATATGAATTATTTTGGGTTTATCAATGATTATTTTGTTTAAACAATTATTACAAGACAACAAAACAGGGTCTTCACAAACATTAATGCTTTACCTGTTGCTCATCCACTGCGTATGGTGACTATTTTTGGGGAGCTTCTTTCAATGATTTTTTTTTTTTGACACTTTCGCGTCATTGTATAATGTTTATATTATTTTGTTTCATGTTTTCGGTAGGTTTTTAATTATTCTTCTTGTTTTGCATTAGAAATTATTATGGGTCTAATACAAAGTAATAACAAAAATGAAGTTGATAGAGGAAAACTTTCACATTCCTCAAAAGTGGAAAGGATTGTATGGCTCTATAATTGGTGAATTATGAGGTCACTAGTTACAGCTGAGATAGGCAGGCAATCAACCTATAATACAAACAAGCTACCTCTAAACTAGGCGTGGCACTTGTGATTTAAAAGACTGGAAAACAAGTTTTCCATCCCATAATCCGATGCACTTAAAGATGATACGCATCCATCTTCATTGATATATGTAAGCAGGTACTTTTGACATCGTTGCTGCCTTCACAGACTTTTAATGGCGCTGTTTGCTGAGACATGGTTTCATAGCATGCTGAATCCCATGACAAGTCCTCCTCATGGCCTTTGGTATCTTTGTTTTCCATGTCGACGGTTGTTCCTCTGCAGAAAGGATTTATACAACAGAGTTTGATTAAAGGGGATGCAAATCCTTCATAAACAATTCATCTGAAACTGAAAAAGTAGGGAAAATTTTCAACTGCCGAACAGTACTCACAATTTCGTCAATGGCTTGGCCAAGGGACATAATTCCCAAGGTAGATCTCTAGAACTGCAAGAATCTACTCATCTCATGGTCACGATCTGCGTAGTACCTGCTAAGACATCAAGTAAAACAAATGCCGTGTCATTCTCCATTTCATTATTTATAAGAAGCATATAATTCTGTCAGAATCATTCAGGTCCTTTGCAAGATCCGATTTACCTGAAGTTGTTATCACCAGAGGCTTCTAAAACCAGAGCAGCTCCATATAGTAAAGCCTTGAGCTACATTTTAAGGCCCGAGGGGAGTAAAATATACGTACAAGGATGTAGGTAGGGGTGTTACTTAAGAAGCCAAATCGAGAGGTCAAGCGTAAGTATACACGCATAAAGGTCCATCACAGAATTTCAATAAAAACACATGTTAAGGTGATTGAAGCTTAGGATTGTTTGCAAAACAGATAAATGATCCTCAAAACCCTTTTATCACATTCAGTTTACCTAACATGCATCCTCGTTGGAGATTACAGTTTTCAGGCAGTAATAGTTCTTGCTTGAATATTTAGCATGTCTATCAAGACAATATAACCATGATTGTACGAAATTCCTTCCAAAATTATGTTAACAATTATCAGAAGTTAGTATGAGGTAGCTTGGAATATGATCACATAAAAAATATTGCTCCCACCCCCCCCCCAAAAAAACGATCGGTTGACAATGAGTATTTTAAATCTTTATTATCGGATATTTATTTAGTTTAACTTACAGGAACTTGAAGTAGAGGATCGTGAAGAGAATGACATAATATAATGTCAGATCCTGCAAAAACCAATCATGATAGCGGTTCACCGTAGTGGGTGAAGAATTTTAAGTTGGGACCCTGGGAGGGAGGAGACCATCAAAACAGATTAGCAGTAAAATAAAGAACGGAGGGTAAGGAATGGGAGAGTGAAAGAGATGAATAGAAAACTCCTCAATAAAAGTGACAAAGGACAAATTCCGTCACGTAAATTTGTTTCATCAACATAAAAGCTTAAGTTCCAAAAACATTTAAGTAGTTCGTAATCTTGAGAAAAAACTGTTTGGCGCCATTGTAATATAAGTAGAAATTTTCTCGAGGCATTAAGAGCTCCACTAGAGCTAGTTGCACTAGCATTTGGTATGCTTCTGAACTGCTTCACTCCGACTCTGCATTTTCTTGAAGTTTTTTCTATTCAACACATATATATGTTATGTCCAACACATATGTGTTGGAAATATGAACTGCAAAATCATACCCTTAGCACTGACAGGAAAAATAAATAGTAATTTAAAAGAAACAAATTCGTAAACCGTGTCGTGGTAAAATTACTGTCTTAGAAACAAATTCGCTCCGATGTGTGTAATCGCTGCAGTAGGCAAATCGTCCCCCAAGGTTAACAAGTCGTTCCAAATTTCGTACACCCGAAACCGGAGTGGATTGCTGGTGGTATTGCACTTCTGATCGGAAAGCACAAAGAGAACAACTTTAGAAAATACTTGAAGAGTGAATTCTGAATGTAAAGAGTGATTGAGAAGCTAAATCTAACACTCTATTTATACGCTAGAAATAGGGTTAAAATCGTCCATAAAAATAATGATTAAAACCCTTCATTGTAACAGCTGAAACGTCCAGATGAATCTGACTCAAACATAGTCTAGGTTCATTGCATTATTATTCAGCTGTTATAACTCCTGAAATTAAATCATGTAACTCTACTATTAACAGCTTGTCTCCTTTTTACAAAGATGAAATCAGTCCAGATACATCTTAACGTTTTGATTAATTTAGGAAAAAACTCTTTAAACTCATAAATCAATTGTTATCATTTGAATTTAAACAATCCTTAGAAGCCTATAAATATCAAGTGAAGTCTTTCACATTTTTTTCCATTTGTTTTTCAAAGAGAAAATCCACAAGAATTTTCTCTAAAAAGATAGTATTCGTGCGGACGTGTCAAAGACACATATTACCATGACCACAAGTCGAGCCGAGCCAAGTCGTGCCGTGTCGTGCCGAATCGAGACAGATGGACGGTGGCGGCAGCGGTGCACGAGAGTTCCCATTGTTCTCTTTCACTCAACAAATAAGTGGAGAATTCAAACCTCATATACCCATTCCCAATAGTGTTTTCAAAACTATGTAGGATTGAGCATTACCAATATTCCCCCACTAATGCGAAAGAATTCTTCTGAAACTTGAAAACAATCTTTCCAGAAAAGCAATAGCGAGATTAGTTGCTTAAGCACTAGTGAACGTATCTGGAACTAGTACATAGTGATGATGAGCAATCCTTTTCTTAGATACGTGAAACTAGTCTTGAACTTTCTAAGATAGGGTAAACTAATAACACACAACTAACTCCTTCATCCACCTGAGTCCTCGATGTGTAAGATATATATATATACAAAAGTGTATATTTGGCCATCTTACCTCAGGATTCTAGTAAGTGTGCTAGTAAAATAGCCCAACATTTTTCATAGAATGTGGCTAACCCTTCTCACTTACATAGATTATTGCATCAGGTTTATCTCGACATAACCACCCTTAATAGAGCTATGAAATAATTAAGAACTTTTATAATAGTTCAACCTCACAAAGGTATGGCGACTTTCTTCAAGTTCATTATTAATGAACCACCAAAACTCTGAGATAAGAAGTCATTAAGAATAAATATTCAACCTCATTAATCGGTAGATTCAATAAGTCTTTCTCACTAGAACCATCCAAATTCTTGATTTGAATTTATTAAGAGTTTAACAAACTCAACCTTTTTGTTAGTAAGTTTATTTTATCCTTCTCATATAGGACTACCCACTAACTTTGGGTTATAAACTTATTAAGAATAAATATTCAACCAAATTGGTAAATTCATCAAGTCTTTCTCACTAAGACCACCCAAAGCATGGGCTATGAATTTAGTAAGAGCAATTAACTCATCCTTGGCATGCACATTATTCACCATAGAGATAGGTAGATAGGAATGTACACTATGAGTCTTTCCATGGTTTCGTTTGACCACATTGAACTTAGATAACTAAGTTGGGTATCCACAATGAATTCCTCAACCAATGGGCATTAGACCCATCCCCCTCGACGAATCTAGGACTAGCTTCCTACTTAACCCTTTGGCAAGTGGATCTGCTAGGTTCCTTTTCAACTTCACATACTCTAAAGAGAGAACTTCATTCTTTATTAAGTGTCTAACTGATTCATGTCTTATGTGAATATGTCTTTTCTTACCATTGTAAGCTTGGTTCTTAGCCATACATATCGCAGCTTGTGAATCACACAACAAGGAAACTGGAGGAGTCGGTCTTCCCCACAATGAAACATCTGCTAACAAGCTTCTGAGTCACTCGACTTCTTGCCCAGCTAGGTCAAGAGCTATAAACTCTGACTCCATAGTAGAACTAGCAATACAAGTCTGCTTTGATGATTTCCACGAGATTGTTTCTCCACCTAAAGTAAAAACATACCCGCTCGTAGAGCTTACCTCATCATTATCAGAAACCCAGTTGGCATCACAATATCCTTCCAGTACCAGGAAAGCCAACAAACTCAAGTTTCCAATCCAAAGTACATTTAAGATACTTCAGTAAGCGTTTAAGAGCAATCCAGTGTTCACCACTCGGATTATAAGTATATCTACTCAGTCTACTCACAGCATAAGCAATATAAGGCCGAGTATAGTTCATTAAGAACATTAAGCTTCCTTTAATTTAGCATATTATGTTTGGGAAAACTAATTCCTTTATTTTTAAATAGATGTATGCTAGAGTCATAAGGAGTTCGAATAGTGACGACATTAAAACTTTCAAATTTCTTTAGTACTTTCTCTATATAATGTGCTTGACTTAAAGAAAATCCCTTTTCAGTTTTGGTAACTTTGACTTCTAAGATTACATCAACTTCTCCCAAATATGTCATCTCAAACTTTGTGGACAAGAAATTTTTAACTTTGTTAATGGACTCAATGTTAGAACTAAAAATCAACATGTCATCAATATGCAGGCTTATGATGACACATTCAGTGCCAAACATCTTCGAATACACAGAAGCATCCGAGCCATTCACAAAAAAACCAAAACCAGGAATAGTTTTATGGAATTTCCCATACCACGTTTTAGGAACCTTCTTAAGTTCATAGAGTGACTTTTTAAGTCTACAGACTTTGTCTTCCATACCAGGTGCTTCAAAACCTAGTGGTTTCTCTATGTAAATATCTTCATCTAGATCCTCATTCAAAAAGGCATTCTTAACATCCATTTGATATACCTGCAACTTATGAATAGAGGCTAGCGCAAATAATGCACGAATCGTTGAGATTTTCGTAACGGGAGAGTATGTATCAATGTAGTCTAAACCAAACCTTTGACTAAACCCTTTGACGACTAACCTTGCCTTGTACCACTAAATCGAACCATCTGGCCTCAGTTTCTTTCGAAAAACCCATTTGTTGCAGATTGGTTTGAATCCTCTAGAAAGTCAACTAATTTCCAAGTATGATTAGATATTATCGATTCTAGTTCATCATTAATA
The DNA here is from genome assembly GCF_006381635.1 of Hibiscus syriacus. Classification (NCBI taxonomy): domain Eukaryota; kingdom Viridiplantae; phylum Streptophyta; class Magnoliopsida; order Malvales; family Malvaceae; genus Hibiscus; species Hibiscus syriacus. The sequence goes on from NW_024062608.1 coordinate 3,084,968, forward strand.
GCGCTTTTCTAGAAACTAGCATCGATAGATCTTATAACTTCTTCAAAAGTTTTAGGACCCTCATCTAACAGAAAAATTTGAGCTATAGGATCCGAAATGGAGTCTAAATCATTTATCTCAGAAATAAAGAAACTAAAAGAGTTTGGTCCAAAAGTGGTTTCAACTATTTGCCTTTTACTTCTTCTAGGCTCAAAAATAATTTGTTCAGAAGACCTAGCATGATTACTAGAAGAAGTGGATGAAATATATTCTATTTGTGTTACGATATTTATTCTCGGTTCCTTTAAAGGAAAAGTATTTTCAAAGAAAATAGCATCCCTTGACTCACAAATAGAATAATCTTGTAAAAGCATGAATATGTATGCAACATTATTCGTAGTATACCCTATAAATATTGTATCAATAGCTTTAGGTCCGATGGTGGATTTCTTAAAGTTCGACAAACCCACTTTGGCCAGACATCCCCACACTTTCAGGTATTGTAAATTAGGAGCGTATCATTTCCACAATTCATATGGGGTAGAATATAATTTCTTATGAGGAACTCGGTTCAAGATATGATTTACCGATGAAATGGCTTCCCCGACATGTTATCAGATAACCCTGAACTTATTAGTAAAGAATTCATTATCTCTTTTAAAGTTATATTTTTCCTTTCGGCTATACCATTTTGTTGAGGAAAATAGGGGGTTGAAGTTTCATGAATTATGCCATTCTTTTCACAAATATCTTTTAAGAAATTAGATCCACATTCACCACCTCTATCAGAGCTAACCCGTTTGATTCTCCTAACTAACTGATTTTCAAATTCTGCCTTATAAATAACAAAGAAATTTTCAACTTCATCTTTAGTTCTTAGGAGATAAACTTTTGTATATCTTGAATAAACATCTACAAAGTTATGTAGTAGTTTTCTCCCTTTACTTTCAGTGTTTCTAAAATCTTCTAGATCAGTATGAATGAGTTCTACAACTCAGTCTTTCTGCTAGAAATAGTCTTAAAGTGAGGTTTAGTATGCTTAGCTTCTACATAAATTTCACATTTGTTAAAGCTAGTTATGTCTAGTTTAGGGAGAACATTCATATTCATCAATTTCTTTAAAGCGTGAATATTCACGTATCCTAATCTAGCATGTCACATATCAATGGATTTAACAATTTAAGCAGAAGTGGTAGCTTTATTTTCATTAAATTGAGTTTCTATGACAAATAAACCACTATTTAAAAAACCTTTTCCCAACATAATCACCATTTCGGGAAAGTAGAAGTTTATCTGTCTCAAAAACTAACTTAATACCTGCCTTATTCAGAAGCCCACCACTTATAAAATTTTTACGCAAGACAAGTATATAAAGAACATTATTTAAGGAAAGAGTTTTACCAAAAGTCAGCTTGAGTAAAACCTTGCCTTTGCCTAGCACTTCAGAGCTGCTAGAGTTCCCCATGTACACACGTTCACCTATATTTCATCCTTGAATTCGGTGAAAAACTCCTTCCTTTTACAAAAGTGCTTCGAAGCGCCAGTGTCAACTACCCATTCTGAACTATTTTCCACTAGATTAAATTCTAAGACCACCGCAACGATGATTTCATCATCTTTTTCTACAATTTGCATATGTGGCTTATTGTCATTCTAGCAGTCTGAGCGGTGTTGGCATTGGTAAGCTTTGTGGCCGGCTAAACCGCAGACATAGCACTTGAGCTTTTTTCCTTCAGGTTTGGCCTTTCCATACTTCTTGAAGTTGGTAGACTTCTAAGGTTTTGTCTTCTTGTCTTGATTCCCTCGTTTCATGATCTTCTTGAATCTAGCCTCAACCAAGTTAGCTCTAAAACATAAATTACTCAAAGAATTAGTAACCTTATCTTTTAAACGATCGGCTTCTTCAATCTTCATATGGCCCACCAGCTCTTCAAGCGAAATTTCTCTTTTCTTATTCTTAAGAGAATTGCGGTAGTCAGACCAGACTTGGGCAGCTTCTCAATGAGAACATTGGCTTGCACTACCTCACATATTTGCATCCCTTCGGCGATGATGTCAGTAACTAAGTTCTCATAGTTATGAACTTGATCAATTATCGGCTTGTCGTCTATCATATGGAATTTAAGCCATTCGCCGACAACATACTTTTTGATGCTTGCATCGTCCGCACCATACTTTTTCTCCCATATTGTCCCAAATTGCCTTGGCACTCCTTTCTCTAAGAAAAATATCAAATAATTTATTTGACATGTGACTGAGCAGATGTTCTCGCACTGTTTTGTTATCTTTCTCGTATTTCTCATAAGTAGCGAGAGTAGCGGTGGCAGCTGCTAAGGCATCATCATTCAGAATCGCATTCGTATCATTACTGGCAGCTGGGGTTGGCGACATGGGCTTGAGCAACACGTAATCAAGATCAAGCTGCTCGAAGAATATCAAGATTCGTTGGGACCACCTTCTATAATTCTTTCCATCAAGTTCATCGAGCTTGGAAAGATTGGGAATCAGTTTGCTCAAAGGTGATGTCATAATTGCAGTATACAGAATTCGTTTCTAAATTGTTGAAATATGGACTGCAAAATCACACTGTTAGCACTGACAGGAAAGGTAAATAGTAATTTAAAATAAACAAATTCGTAAACCATGTCGTGGTAAAACCACTGCCTTAAAAACGAATTTTCCCCGATGTGTGTAATCGATGCAGTAGGTGGATCGTACCCCGATGTTAAAACGATCGCTCCAAATTTTGTACACCCGAAATCGGAGTGGAATGCTGGTGGTATTGTACTTCTGATCGGAAAGCACAAAGAGAACAACTTTAGAAAACACTTGGAGAGTGAATTATGAATGTAGAGAGTGAGTTGAGAAGCTGAATCAAGCTCTCTATTTATAAGCTAGAAATAGGGTTCAAATCGTCCATAAAAAAACATGATTAAAACCCTTCATTGTAACAGCTGAAACGTCCAGATAAACCTGACTCAAAAATAGTCCATGTTCATTGCATCATTATTCAGCTGTTATAACTCCTGAAATTAAATCATGTACATCTTAACGTTTTGATTTAATTTAGGAAAAAACTATTGCGGACTTGTCGAAGACACAACCACAAGCCGGCCGGACGGACGGCGACGGCGGTGCACAAGAGTTCCCCTTGTTCTTTTTCACTCAACAAATCTAAACCTTAAATACCCATTCCCAATAGTGTTTCCAAAACTATATGGGATTGAGTATTACCAACAATATGGACATAAATATGAAGATATGACCTTCCAAAAACCCTCGAAATACAAGAAAAAAATTGAATATACATGTGTCGAACATATACCCGTATCAGACACTTACACCCGAGTCCAAGGGACAGCTTTTCTGTGCATTATTTAAACAATTAGAGTTTACAAATGTCAAGTTATATAGCAAGTATAAGGAAGAAAAGAATGTACCTCTAGTGCTTCCTGAAGATATCTGAGTGCTCTGTTTATAGTCGGCAATGCAGCATTCCCCAGGAAGAAAACTACAAAGGGTTGATGAACGATCAGGTCGAGAGAAATCATCAAGCAAGAAAGAAACAACCCCTATGGCCCTACCTACAGCCCCGATATTGCTATGAACTAAATAAACAGTATTGTTTGCACCAACTCCAAAAGTACAGAGGGGGACCTTATAAACATCAACTAATTAGACTTTTAAACACTAAAACCTTGCATTTCTTTTGTTTCTTTTTAATGAACTCAATTTCAGAGAGAAATATACACCTGTGCACCCCCACTAGTAGCATTCTGCACAGCTATTAGACTATCCCATTCCACTGCAGGAGATATCATCCACATTTATTTTGCAGGGGAGATCATCCACAATATGAGTCCTGAATTGGAACCTACCTTAGCCTTCCACCAATAAGAACAACTCATTCCACTCCTGCAGTGGAACCAGTGTTTCTTTTTAATGAACATCAACTAATTAGAATTTTTAACACTAAAACTTTGCATTTCTTTTTTTTCTTTTTAATGAACTCAATTCCAGATGAAAGAAAGAAATTGCTACCCCATTCCACTGCAGGAGTGGAATGAGTTGTTCCTACTGGTGGAAGGCTAAGGTAGGTTCCAATTCAGGACTCATATTGTGGATGATCTCTCCTGAAAAATAATCACTCTCTCTAACTTTAATTATTCCATTACATATATAGCAATGTTAGCACTGGTTGATCATAGGATGCAGCCATGAAGGCAACCTGATTGCCAGAAATGCTGATTTGGTCCTGATGTCAAGCCACATTCGAGAACCACACAGTTGTTAATGGGAAACTGGCTAGCTGCCATAGGCAATATATTATTTTTTTATTAAATATTCTTCAATCTAATTATAAAAGATACGTAAATGAACAGTATCTTAATTTGGCAAGATAAAACTTTCCAAGAACCTTCTCCATAGTCTGAATTTAGCTTCGAGAGTAGCCTTTTTCCTATCCATTGTTAGCATAGTTAAGAGTTAAATACTCTTTACATGATTTAACATACATATAGAGGTCACAAAATGTGAAAATACATGATATTATGTGAATATTAAATTAAGGTATCTATACTAAAACTCAGAGTATCTCAAATAGTTGTCTCAATATCTCTATAAAACTCATCTCTACAACATAAATCCTCAAACGTTACAGAGAGTATAAAAGGATTATACCGCTCTAAAACAATTCTCTCTTATAATTCTAAAAGTTAATACATACTATATATTTACAGAGTCAAATTTATTCCATAAGACTTCTTACCAAATATAAATATTTAGATATTGATTAAATATAATTACCAACTAATTTTAAATCACTAGAATTACAATAAAATTTATTTTAATTCACATTTAGAATTTATATTACCATGTAACAATCTCTCATTTATCACAAATTTCATATGTGATTGATATTCAAGTCTTTAACAACTTTAATTATTATGTAAATAAAAAAATTGTTAAGGCATCACCGCTAAAGTCTTCAATAACTTTAATTCTTACATAATATTTGTTGAAGCATCATGGGGTGGATTGTGAAATTTAAAAATTATTGTTGCAAAAAAAAATTACATGTCTTCAAAATCACTGGCAAATTGGCACCAACAAATTTCTTTAAAGTTTCATAACTCTAATATCATTTGTTAGGAATTCGTAAGGTAAAAATCAAAAAAGTCAACTTAAAATAAGACATGCGCAAGAGGTGAGATTTGACATGGTTTAGTCTTATCTACCTCTGTTGATGAAAGGAATAATAATTTACTATAAAGTAGATATCACAAATGGTACAAATACATTATATCTCATGTATCTTATAATCTTATAACTATACCAAAATTCAAAGTGTCCTAACCTTGCAAAATTCATGTATGTAACATAAACTTCTAAAGTTGTAAAAATTACAAAGTGATTGCATCTCTCTAAATTAAATTTTCTCTCATAACTCTTAAGGTCAAGACATGGTATTGACAAAATTAACCCCTCAACATTTACCAAAATGGTTATTTTTGCTCATACACTTTATTATGTATCATTTTGGCATCTAATATTTTATTTTAAGGCAAAAAAAGCCCTTAACATTTGATTGTATATAGACTTTGATTCTTATTAATTTTTATAGAGCATTTTGACTCTCAATGTTTCAATTTATGTTAAAAGTGTCCCAATTTTAGGGCGCTAATCGTTTGTTAAATAACGATTTCCATTAATAGAGGTGTATTTTATCCTAAAATGAAACAAGGGGCAAAATGATAAAAGAAAATTAATGACCAAAATGATTATAAAGTCAAACATTAGGAGTATTTTTTTGATATTATGTCATATATATTTATAAAGTCAAATATTTGATCACCACGAAACATTATTCCACTATACTCCTTACCAAATATAAATATTAATTATTAACTAAACCAAATAAACTATACCCATTAGTAATATGATAAAATTCATTTTAATTATCAATTATAATTTACACCAATATCTAACATAGATTTTAAAGAGTGTTATTGGGATACATTTGAGATAAAATGTACAGTTTTTGTTATTTAGATATGTTGAATTATGTATATTTATACTCTCTGTTATCTTAACATTTATAATAAATTATATTTTTTCTCATTTATAAAGAAAAAATAAGATCAAATCATATTAAATATCTCATTTAATCATATGTTATGTTATGGTTCATTTGTCGATGCAATCAAATTTATTCGTACTTGTCTTTTATTCAATTTTTTTAGATGAGTTTTAACATTTTCTTTGTATGATTCTTGTATGATCTCGAGTGATTAATGTATTGTGTTAACAATTATAAAAATATTCTAATTATATGATTAATTTACGTACTGCATCATAATTTTAAATATATTTCTCTTTTTAAATAAAATTAACTATTCTATTTGCATAAAAAATATCTCTTACACATGTATTATCTTATATTAATCTTAATTATATTTCTGCTGCTAAAATTTCACTTGCCCCTTAACTTAATATCCAAATTATATAGGCCTACTATTTTGAAACTATTGATCTATGCATAAATGAAACGGAATAATTTTTTTTATATCCCTCTCTCAAAAAAGGTTAAACACATAAATTATTGTTAATGTTTGAATAAGTTTTAATTTTCTTTACTAAAGTTTTAAAATAAAAAATTATTTAGTAATACTATTGATATGTAATAAATCAGGCACTATCGTTATTAATTATAACAAATTGATCACTTAACGTTAACCATTGTCAATACCATTGACCGTTTGCATTAGAGAATCTGTTCGACTTTCTGCACTTCAACTAATATTTAATATATAAAAAAGAACTTTGAGCCCAAAAAACCTTTTCTTCCATTCGTTTAAGAAAGGACCAGCTTGAGAGAAAGGGTTTTAGTTTTTGAGAGGAAACTTGTTTCCACCTCTTGATTCAGTATCATATTCTTGCTTAATTTTTTGTGGTATTATTTTATACACAATGGGATGAATAAAAATGTCGTGGGCACCTATGTTGAGCTTATATTTACTCTCATGGCTGGTGCTTCTTTTGCCGATGATGCACCTGATCTTTTGCCTTTTGGTTTGAGCCCTAAACCAGTGGAACAAGTTGAAGAAGATGATCAAACAAGTTCAATTTAATGTTAATACACCTCTAAATAAATATCTATTATATGTTTAACAAGGCAAAATAGTAAAATATCAAAATTTATTATATTATATTAAAAAAAATCTTATAAAATAAAAAAAATCCAAATATATGAAACTAAGATAATATTAAAAATCAACTCTACAACTGTAACATTTTGTTTAAAAAATGTCATCTTCCAAATGTTCTTAGTAATAAAACTATGATTTTTTTTAAAGTGTGAGGCCCTCATATTTTGGGGCCACGTGACGTATCACATGCCACACTTGTATAAAGACGGGTCTAATATTATCCGTTTATCCTTAACATTGTTTTAACTTTGAATGACACATTTTAATGGATAATTTAACAGATGATGAAATGTTTGAAGTGAGAAAAAGATTCAACAATTTCAACAAAAGAAAAAAACAGAAAAGGTGTCGATTTTAATTGGTTTTTTTTTTTGGGAAAAGTTTGTTGATTAATGGTGCTGTCGCTTTTATAGAGAGAAAGAAACAATTATAATAGAGTAGAAGACTGTTGATCAAAGTGTAACCTCGTTTTCATTAAATGTTCTTAGTGTTTCGTTTTTCCAATGGACTTCGTAAATCTTTGGTGTCTTGAATATTTTGCATTGTTGATAAAATGAATGGATAAACCACAATCTTTTACAAAGTTGAAATTATTCATTATAGAAATTGAATTTGCATTCCTTAATAAATGGATGCATAAAATGTTGAAAACTTGGCTTTGAAAAGTGTGGTTTCCTTAGTAACCAACAGCATATTTATTATTTGGTTACAAACGGCATAGGATCCAAGTAGCAAAACTTTTAAAGCTTTTTGACTCCATGGCATAATCAATTATACAGCTCTCAGTAACAACCACCAAATTTTGAATAACTAATGTTGATACTTTGTCTAACCAGATAGGGTTAACATTAATCAATTACTAATTTCAGACAAGGAAGACAAGTAGCAAGTGGACTTGGAATTTAGAATGAGCAGTTTGAAAATTTGTTTGTTACTTGAGTGACATTCCACCAAGGGCTGTTTCAGACGCATCAACTTGTTATATTATCCATTAAAGTGTGGCGTTTAAAGTTAAAACTACGTTAAGGATAAGTGGATAACATATACTAGTGAAAACATATACTAGATATTTGTCTAGAGGTGCATTAACATTAAATTAAGCTTGTCTGATCATTTTCTTCGACCTGTTTTATAGATTTAGGGCTCAAACCAGAAGGCAAAGGAGGTGCATCGTCAGCAAAAGAAGCACCAGCCGTGGGAGCAAATATAAGTTTAGCATAGGTGCTCACGACATTTCATCCATTCCACTCATAAAAATTAATCAAAAAGATGATTATGAACCAAGGGGTGGAAATAAGTTTTCTTCGAAACCCTCTCTCTCAAGCTGATTCTTTCTTAAACAAAAGGAAGAATAAAAGGGTTTCGATCTCAGTTTTTTTTTTCATATATTATAATATTAGTTTAAGCCCAGAAAGTGTAACAGGCTTTCTACCATGGCAATCAATGGTCCACGTAAACAGTTAACAGGCCAAATAAGCTTTACATCACCCACATTAACGGTTGTTAATACTGAATGACCGATTTGCTATAAATCGATAATTTAGTGACCAATTTATTACATATCGATAATGTTAGAAACTAATTTGTTGGTTTCAAAACGTTGGTGGAAGAAACAAAAACTTACTCAAACATTAATGACCACTTGTGTAATTTACCCAGAAAATATCATATCTGAGGGATAAGATAGATTTTATTTTAATGACTGAAACTTGTTTCGAAACAGAGCAGTTTGCTGTTATTTTAGCTTGGTTTTCAGGGAACTGCAAATGATGGTTGAGGTGAGATCACTGCAGGGTGGCAAAAGCTTGATAAATTGGCAAGCCAGTGCATTAGAAAATGGAACCATGTATTCTACCTTCTTTTTTACTCTTTGCGATAATTAATCGCAGTGTATTATTTTCGGTATAAATGCCTTGCTATCCAAAGAAAAGACTTAAGGAAATGCAGAAAAGGAGTTGGAAGAGACAAAGGCTACTTCATTTGTGAATTGAATATGGAGTAACATAAGAAACCATTTTCCATTTGGATTGGAAACCCAAAAAAAGAACTACATCTTTATAATAATACTAACGAACTCTTTATTTTTATCACGTCCATCGACTTTTATGCAAATCGGCTAAAGACAGATTCTTCCCTTTGAATTTAGAAGTTTGGACCAGCGGCCAGGATCTCCTCAGTCAGCTTGTTGTCTTTGCCAATCTTGTAATTGGTGAATGTCTCAAAGTTGTTCTTGAACAGTCCGGCCAATTTCAACAGCGTCTCCTTGTAAGCCTTCTTGTCAGCCCACTGTAATACAATAGTCAGATACATCAAACTTCCATGGTAAAATCATAGTAACATATCGTTTAAGGGACAACTTACGGTGTTCTCAGGATGCAAGATCTCGGAAGGCACTCCCTCAATCTCAGTGGGGATCTCTAGCCCAAACACCTCGGTTTTCTGGTAAGTTGCGTTCAAGAGGCTACCAGAGTGAATGGCATCAATGATTTTTCGAGTGTATGGTAACTTGATACGGTTCCCAGACCCATAGCTGCAGAAAAGCCAGTAGTGATTGATTAAACCATTCCTGGAAATATGTTGAATGATATAAACGCTTGCAATGCAGGTTGTTACCTTCCACCAGACCAGCCAGTGTTGACAAGCCACCCCGTTGCCCCATGCTTCTGCATTTTCTCAGCAAGCATGGCTGCATACTTGGTCGGATGCAGCATAATAAATGCTGCGCCAAAGCAAGCTGAGAACGTTGCTGTTGGCTCCTTAATACCATCTTCTGTGCCAGCCACCTATATGCATCATCGAACAAGTTCAGCACTCGCGAGAACCAGATGCCTCTAAAATACATAGTACAAGGACCGAGAAACATACCAAAGCTGTGTAGCCGCTGATGAAATGGTACATGGTTTGAGCCAGACTCAGCTTGCTCACAGGTGGAAGGACACCAAAGGCATCACATGCCAAAAGTATGACATTTTTGGGGTGTGGACCAACGCATGGTATCTTAGCATTGGGAATGTATTCAATGGGGTAGGCTGCACGAGTGTTCTCTGCAAGCAAAGAAAAATCAATATTAAAGATTACGCGTATTGTAAAGCAGAAATTCATATTATTCTATTATAACATGGCTGATATCAGGGAATTTGGCGTTCAAAGCTTATTTTATCATCTGCTTTCAATTATTCTAATCTTCCATTTGGCATTTTTTTTAACTAAAATTGAATTGAGAATGTCAACTATGTTCACTAGTATCTTCTTCAACAAAAGAACTCATTAGATTAATCAGAATACTAAACGTGCAGGAAAATTCTTAATGAACAACTAAAATAATCAACCCAAGTCAGTTACATCTCATGATGACTCAGACATGTTTCATCTCATCCATTGGCCACTTTATCAAGTCAAGCCACATGCTGATGTAAACAAAGATTACTAGATTTTGATCATATATGTACCTGTAACCGATTTGTCACTATAATCCACCTCTCTTGTATGTTCATCAAAAACTACATTTTCCAACACTGCAGAAACAAAGAATTCAAAAGATCAAACCCAGCATCACAATTGTTTTCATGTAGTTTGATCATAAACTGGAGAGGGGCATAGCATTTTACCAGTGCCAAATTTAATAGCATTCCAGATATCAGGTTCCTTCTCCCTTGAAAGATCGATGCACTTAGCATAACAACCACCTTCAATGTTTGACACGCCGTTGTCACTCCAGCAGTGCTCATCATCTCCAATCAGATACCTGTTGTGGTCGGTAGACAGAGTGGTCTTACCAGTACCTGTTTAAAAATCATCAAAGCAAACTCATTAGTAACGGAGCCGAGTGAAGATAATGGAAAGGACAAACATCCTCCTCTTTTCACAAGATAAAAGCTGGGAGAACACATATAGGCCGTGTATTAGAACCGCATTGTGACCTTGACCGATGATACTATACCTGACAATCCAAAGAAGAGGGCAACATCTCCATCTTTTCCCATATTGCAGCCAGAATGTAAGGAGAGGATTTGACGCTTAGGCATGAGATAATGCATGACACTGAAAAGACCCTTCTTCATTTCCCCGGCGTATTGGGTGCCGAGGATGACCATTTCCCTCCTAGCAAGATTAAGGTCTATGCTAGTGGAGGATGTCATGTAGTGTGTATAACGATTACACGGGAACTGTCCGGCATTGTATATATAGTGAAGAAATTCTCCAGCTCTTCAGGAGTGGGTCGGATACACCTGCCACCCACCCAATTATCCAATTGTACACTAAGCTTTTACCATTTTTATTTATCTTACTGCCTCGGGAATTCTATAGGGATGATAGAAACTCAACACATGATGCATGTATTATATGATTAACATTATGACATCGATAAAGAGACTTATCTGGGATAGGCTTAGACCTGTGAAACAAAACCAAAAAAAAAACAGAAGGATGAGGCACTCATTTTTTACTCACATGTTGTGCATGAACAATGAATGATAAGCTCTGGCAGAGACAATCCGGACTTTGATTCTGTTCTTTGGATCCCAGTTCAAGAATTGATCATTCACGAAAACCTGTGACCATTTTACATCGTATAGTCATAAATTAGATGGTATTCAAGTAAAGGACTGCACATGTTACATAGAGCAGAGGATATATTCTAAATTTCTAATTTCCCCCCTGCCTCAGAAGCAAAGGAAGCAGGGCATGACAGAACCAAGAGAAATGGCCCCACAAAGCCTTATCTCCAGTAAGCAACTCCCTAAGATAAGAACAATAAAAATTTACTCATGTCAAGACAAAGTTGCTTCTCCCAAAGGGAAAAGATATCCCTAGGAGAAGTTGAACTAAAAGACGAAAATGATACCATATGACAATATTAAAAAAAAAGATAAAACCACGCATGCGCATCATCTTCCAAATATAATTTACTATGATACCCTTTAAAGAGAGTTTAAACCAAAGATGCATGTAAAGATATATCACCTTGTCCAGAGAATTCAAGTAGTCAACAGCCCTTTCTCTGTTCACCATGAAGGTATTCTCATCCATTTCAATGTTGGGTGAGCCCCTGGAATCCCAAATCGTTTGTTTTTTAACGTGTATCGAATGACAAGCATTAAATGTATTTCCAAACGTCAAGAATACTTACTTTCCCCACCAAAGCTCCTCTTGGGTGGTATCGTCGATAACAACCCTCTTATCTCTAGGGGCTCGCCCGGTCTTGGCTCCTGATAGGGTGGCTAGGGCACCGGTTGCTGTAATGAAAGAGCCCTTCTCATACATTATAGCCTGCTCGTACAACTCTGCAGGAGAGAGGTTGTATAGGACATGAGTGAATTTCAAGGAACTGTCGCTGACGCTTATGGTTGGTGCCTCCACATGGTGGTGGTGGGACACGTGCGCCACCGGCTGAACCTTCCCTGCCGGATCTCCGCGCACCACTTTCGGCCCAGTCCCTCGAGTCAGTGAGGCCAAAGATGCACTGCTCAAAAAAAATCATGAATATTATAATCGCCAAGAAAGAAAATATTCGTAAAGTAATAAATCATCCATTATCTTTTCATGTGATTCTCGCGAACCAAGCAAGAGCGAAGAAACTCATCGGTTTCTCATGGGCCCCACAAAAAAATAATCAGTTTCAATCTTCCACGTCTTACAACACTAACAAAATTCGACTTTAACTTCAAAAATTAATTTTTTATTCAATTTAATTAAAAAAATCGACTCAAATTTAATAAACTCAATTCGTATCGAAATTTTTTTAAATTCAAATAGATTATAAAATAAACTCAAATATTTTAAAATTTTTAATAATTAATAATTAATTTTTAAGTGTAATTCTAAATTCGATATGAATTTATCGACTTTATATAATATATAAATTACATATGAAAAAATATAAAAGAATATATATGTATTGTAAATGATTATAAAAAATCATTTAAATTACAATTAAATAATTTTATAATATTATAAATATTTATAATTAAATTTAAATAAAGATTTAAAAATTTAATTGGACTCTACTCCAATTTTATAAAATAGATTCGATTTGAAAAAAAAATTAAAATTAAATCCGAGTTATAAAATAATTGAATATCTCAAAAAAAAATTAACTCAACTGAATTCAATCCAACATTCACCCCTAACCACACCCCACGTCTATCGGGTCCACTTCCACGGAAATATTTCATAAACTTAAATTTCATTAGTTATTAATTGATGCTTTTATTCAAGTTTTTTATGGGAGTTTTTTTCCCCTTTAATTGATGCTCTGCAGCCCGTTTACCTGATTGACTGAAGCTGCTGCCGCTGGCGGTCATCTTCAGACATGGTGGCAAAGGTACCCTTGGCGCCATCGAGGGGCGTTGTCGGTGCGGATCTCTTCCTCTGCAAAGAGTGAAGCTCGCCAATCGTCTGAGCCTTCACAGGCTTTCCACTATCATCGTGACAGATTCCGTTCTTATGCGTCAAAATCCTCGCGAGAGGACTCTTTGGCGCCGTCGACACTCCGTTTCCGTTTGCCGCCATATCTTCACCTGAAAAACAAATCGATAAGAAAAGATTTAGTTTTTTTTAGAATTATCTCCCTAGCGTAACATTGTTGTAACCAATGTTCGCTGTTACCCAAAACACAAGGCTCTGATGTTAAAAAAAACCAGAGCTTAACAGTTAAAACTTTTAGAACAAAGCTTAAGGCATAAACAAATAGATAATAAAAATACCAGAGATTCAGACAGCTGGCAAAGAAGAAATGAGAAATGATAGCGAAAATAAAAGAAGGCTAATGAAGTGGATCATTCAAGTTGAAGTTGGACACGGTAGAAGAGAAAACGTGATGGGATGATGGGAAAGGAGGGGGAGTCCAATTTAAAGGGTTGGAGGAAGGGGCTAACTGTTAAAAAAAACCAGAGCTTAACAGTTAAAACTTTTAGAACAAAGCTTAAGGCATAAACAAATAGATAATAAAAATACCAGAGATTCAGACAGCTGGCAAAGAAGAAATGAGAAATGATAGCGAAAATAAAAGAAGGCTAATGGGAAGTGAGGATCATTCAAAGTTGAAGTTGGACACGGTAGAAGAGAAAACGTGATGGGATGATGGGAAATGGAGGGGGGAGTCCAATTTAAAGGGTTGGAGGAAGGGGCTAACTAGAGGGTAGAGTTAAAAAGAGTTAACCATGGTTAAATCATCTCTCTCTCTCTCTCTCTCTCTCTCTGGGCTAACTAGAGGGTAGAGTTAAAAAGAGTTAACCATGGTTAAATCATCTCTCTCTCTCTCTCTCTCCCTCTCTCCCTCTCTCTCTCCCTCTCTCTCCCTCTCTCTCCCTCTCTCCCTCTCTCTCTCCCCCTCTCCCCCTCTCCCTCTCTCCCTCTCTCCCTCTCCCCCTCTCTCTCTCCCTCTCTCCCTCTCTTCCTCTCCCTCTCTCTCTCCCACTCTCTCCCCTTGATTAGAGAAGGGGCAGTTAAAATGGTGCATTCCAATCTTCTCAAGAACATAGATAGGGACTGCGAAATTCAACTGGGTCCCATATCAATATAAATTTGTGAATGAAATTAATTTATTTTATTTAAGTTTTAATTTAATAAATTATTAGATAGAATAAAAAATATAAAAATTAATTAATTGTATATTTATTTTTAAAAATTTTATTTAATTTATATAAAATTTAAAAAAAGATAAAAAATTGTTTAAAACAAGATTAAAAAAAAGATAAAAATATTTGATGTTATAAAATTGATTTGATCTAATTAATTAAGCGTTTATTTATATTTTAAGGAGAATTAAAGTGGATCTGCCTGTAATTTCAATTGGCCTCTCAAAAACAATGTAAAAATATCTTTTTTGTATAATTTTATTATAATTACCATTTTTTGGTGAATTTTGACTACCATTTCATTTTTATTTAAATATCAAAATATATGACTTTAAAAAAAATCAAAATATATGGTATGTTCTAAATGGTATCTTTTGTTTGCTTTATAATAATGACATGTAAAATTTATCATGTCTGCACAGAGACCCTTAACTGGGTTTGGTTTTGGCGTTTTTATATCGGTCCAAAAAATTCTACTACCACATTGTTGGTTCAAGTAGTAATTAAATTAATATTGTTTAAGTAATGTTTTAAGTTTGAGTCATTGTGTATGTAGAAAAACTTCATTGGGAGACTCACCTACCAAAGATAGGTGTGCGATCCGGGTCGATCCAGATTAACCATGATGAAGCCTTGAAACTAGAGGGCAACAAAAAATATTTTACTACACTGCAACACACTACTAAAGTTTCATACCAAAACACACTATTAATTAAATTATCCTTATTAAATAAATATTGATATGACAAATTATACATTTCGTATCTAAATTATTACTTTTATTTCATTTTAATATCTATATTTTAATATTTTAAAAATTATTAATGATAATATTTATGTGACATGATATGTCATTTTTTATTTTTTAATTACCACATCATTTTTTCTTTATTTTTTAATTAGTTTTACAATCACGTGTCACAACCTTTTCACTAGTATGAATTGAATTTTGATCTCATAAGTGAGAAACAAATCAATCCATCATTGAGATAAACTAATCATTTAGTTAAATATCACCACATTTTGTTTTTAACTTATATAATGGTATCACTATAAACTTAATATTTTTTATGATTATAAGATTCAAATATTAGACACTTTAAATTAATAGTCGAAAACTTAGTCACTCAACTATAGTGTGAATTATTTTTATTATATTAAACTTAATACTTACTTATTCATTATTAAATTAAAAGACTAATTTTTTATTTTATTTAAAAATAAAAAATAAATAAATAATTTATATACTTTTATAAAAAAATATGAAATAATTATAAAAATATATTTATAATATTATAAAAATATTTATTTAATTTTTAAAATCAAATTAATTATTTATTTAAAATAATATTATTTTTAAATTATCTATTTAATTTTAAATAAATTTAAATTTAAGTTAAATTATACGTTTAATATCTAACTATCACTTTGGTTTCGTCCAATATTATTTAAAATTAAATAGATAATTTAAAATAATAATATTTAAAGCAAATAATTAATATTATTAAAATATATATAAATAATATAATTTTAAAAATTAAATAAATATTTTAAAATAATTTCATAATATTATAAATATACTTTTTAAAATAATTTAATATAAATTTTATAAATATAGAAAAAAAATTATTTAATTATTTTTATTTTTAAATAAAGTGAGAAATTATTCTTTAATTTAATAATGATATAAGTAAGTATTAAGTCTTATTTAATAAAAAACGATTTGCATTATAGTTGAATGACTAAATTTTTTTTATCATTAATAGTGTCCCATATTTGAATTTAATAATTATCGAAAAATATTGATTTTGTGATGATAATGATTTTAAAATTAAATAAAAAATGTGGAGAAATTAATTTAAATTACTAGTTTAACTCAAAGGTTGAGTCCTATGCATTTCATGTAAGAGCCCTAGGTTCAATTTATGTTAAGAGCATGGATATTTTTTTATTTTATCCTCATAGTTGGTGATACGTGTCACCATTTAATTGTTAGATAAAATTAATTAAAAATATTGACGGATAAATAGAAAAGTGATATGAAAATTAAAAAATTAAAAAATTGGCATGTCATGCCACATCAGCATTTTCGTTAATGGTTTTGAAAAAAAAAATAAAGTTTATATACTAAAACGAAATAAAAATAATAATGCAAGCACTAAATGTATAATCTACCCTTTTAATATTTACGGACAATTTAATTAGTGATGTACATTTGTACGTCACTTTAGTAGTATGTTGTAATATGCAATGTATGTTGTAGACTCATCCATAAGTCAAAATCTTAATTTTTGTGTGTGACTCGAAGATAAGGTACTGTTTGGTAGGGAATCAATATATTTTCGATTTTGTTAACATAATTATTAACAATAATAATGAAATACACTAGTCGATAAAAGGTGTTTTTCATATAATTTTTTTTTAATTTCAATTTATAAATTTAAAAGTGTTCAATGCCATATAGGTGTTTTGGATATCAATTAGAGTTTATTTTTATTTATATTTGATTTTCTATTGAACTTGAACCAATTATATAGTGACTGTATTTTTCAAAAGTTATGTTAACTGGTATCATTAAACAATAATGAACCTTTTTATATCAAGCACAAGCTGATAATTCATGCTAATACCTTTTTTTTTTTAGAACGTTTAATTTATTTTTTAACAAATTTACTCCTCTTCTTTTTTTTTTTTTGGCAATAGAAAGTTGATAAAGATATGGCGAACTAAAACAAACACGGCACTGTTAAAGTTTTAGTATAGCTGATTTGACGAGAACACGGAAATTGGATGATCACGCCAACACCTGAAGTTTTCAATTTATTACCATTTCAGAGCAAAATACAATGGACGCGGAGGTGAAAAATAGGGGTACTATTTAATTTATATTTATCTGTCTACTTATGACGTAAGCAAAAGGCAGGCTTATCCTAACCGTCTATTTGTTTCAATCCAATTTAATTTCTTCTTCAATTCCGGATCCCAAAAGCTACATCGCTGTAAAAAGTTAACTTTTTACTGTTCAAAAAAAGGGCAGTCAGATTCAAATTATTGAAGCTTTCTGTTATTATTCGGTGTCCGGTCGCCACAAGCAGTGTTCTGCGAGGAGTGTTGGACCCACTGTATTGTTTCATAAAGGTTTAATGTACAATTTGACCCTTATAGTTTATATTTCTTCAATTTATCCCCTAAATATTTTGTACTATTTTAGTATTTAAAGTATGCACATGTTATAATTTTTTATTCAGAAACTAAAAGAATTCAGTCAATTACCACACGTCACATGGTTTTTTTTTTATAAAATTATATAGATTTTTTTAAAAAAAATGAAATTTAATTACATGAAAATAAATATCATATTTTAGGTACTAAAAATGAACCAAAAAAAACTAGTCTATTAAGCCTTTAATAAACCATTACTTTTTCTGTGTTGTCAATATTGATTTCCAGCCGTTCATTAGCTGTGTTGCTCTAGGCAATAGGTGTTAAGCATGAGCTGCAGTTACCATATTTTCGTAATTGTGATCCATCATTTTTTTATATATTTATCCTAACACAGTTTAGGGGGAAAAGTCAGTAAAAAGGTGCGAATTCATAAGGAAGAATCATACACATGGAACCATTATCACATATCCCATTAAAAAGAATCTCTTAAATCTAATCGAAAGAAAAAATAAAAGTGATAATACCTAAAATGAAACAGAAAGGATTAAACAAATAGCCTCATCCAACACAAACAAATCAAAGATACAAAACAAACGTTATCATACTATAATATCATCTTGCAAGAGCCAAGAATGAGACGATCCACTCAGGAGGAGTGGCAGAAATAGTTGGACCGAAACACTTAAAGTTGACATTCTTGGCAAGAGCATCTGCAACATTGTTCTCATCATGAAGAAACATGTTGCACCTTAGCGATCCAATGACGCTGCCGAAGCTCAAACAAATGCGAGCTCAAGGGACGAGAGTCATCAAGGATAGAGTTAGGATCAAATATTGGGAGGGGTACAAGAGACTTAATTTCAAAATAATAAGGATTTATTTTGTGTTTAATCTAAAAATTTGGGGGGAAAAGGCCTAATTTTACTTAAATTTAAATGGATAAGGACCTAAATATTATTAAACCAAAAAGTTTGGGAGGGACCGGAGCCCCTCCCACTTCCTATATATGTAACATCTAAAACCCCGTATAATTATACTTATACAGTTATAGATATCACCTGAAATTTCGGAAAAAAAATTCTTTCAAAGTGATTGAATTTTTTTTTTATTAAAATGGTAACTGATAATATAAAAATTTTGATACCCCTTCAAAAAAATTCAAATTTTATGACTGTTGGGTTGTGTGAACAGTGAGCTTATCGATACACTGTAGCAGAGTATCTATACCCCTGTAGCATTCTGGAAATTTTTAACATCGGTACTGTTCATTACTATTCACAAAAACATTTTTGCCATAAATTTTTATAATTAAAAATAGTTCAACATAACAAATAGGACATTAATAAATACATGCCACTAATAAAGTCAACATTACATCCTATGATGTCTTACTGATATTGAAATATACTCTTCGATGCTTGATGTCACTTTGAACTCTTTATTCCACTACTGGCTTTTTACTTACGCGTGAAAATCATCACACGCTAAGTATATAATTAGCGAGACAATTAAAAACAATAATAAGTGCAATACAACTCATGCATGAATTTCAATGTCAAAATCAAAATTTCATAAAATCAGTTTACCAGCATAACCAATATTTTACCATGATTAAAATAATAAAATTGAATATAAAATTCCTTACTAATATACTTTCCATTTATTCCATAAGCTCGTAAGCTTATTTGCATGCTTACCATTTATTAACCAATAAACCATAAACCGTAGACAATAGCCCAATATAAAACCCTGAGGACCCTGTGTATTCGAGTAATATTTGCACCGTAGTGCTACACATAAGGTCGTGCCACCATATACACCGAAGTGTATTACACATAAGGTCGTGCTCACCATATACACTGAAGTGTATTATAAACCTGCAGCTGCTATACTCTATGGCATGCCAACTATAGTTTGTCCCTCAATGATTTACTTTGGCATATAGTCTATTTTATTTGATCCATCCATGGTGAAGACATCAAATTTCGTCCATTGATATAGTTTTTTATAATATATTTTTTATTATTACAAACTATATTATAGAATATAATATTTATTTATTCATTGGGTTACATGTTACAGGCCCATTACACGAAAATGAAATAGCCCAAGACCAGCTGCATGCAAACCATTCCAGCGAGCTAGGGTTTCTAGAACCCTAGCGTTCCAAGCGGCGCCTCATCCCATGCCCGAATCTCACGGCCGTATGACTCTCACCTCCAATAGTCCGAGTTCTCCGGCGCAAGGAAAGCACACAAGGTCAACGCCATCATCAATAAACAACAACGCATTAGAGTTCTATTTTAAATATGAGTCTAAAAACAGTTAGTTTTTTCAGTATAAATAACATCCATTTGTAACACTATACACACGATATCATAGGAGATTACACACGAAATAGGCTACCAAAATACCCAAGTAATACTCGGAAAACGAAAAAACAGTGAACCCAAGCAGCTTGTAACCATTTCGAAGTGAAATAATAAAGTCTAACATCTTTAAACTCTTAAGGGAATTTTCACCAATTAGAGGTAAGTAATTTGGATCTTATTTTTACCTTTAAATTTAACTTGCAACTTTCTTAATTTAAAACAACTGGAAATTACATAGTACCGAAAGGGCAGTTCAAGGGTTCTAATCCTTCCTTGACTGTAACCGACTCCCGAATCCGACACATCACTGGTAAGACGCAGATCAGGTAAGAAATAAGGTACCCGATCAACCTATTTGCTTTTAAATAAATGATCGGTGGCGACTCCCAATCCATTTTCCTAAGTCGAAGCCTAATTCGGGGTCTATCCAAAAGACGGTTCCGACAGCTTGGCGACTCCGCTGGGGAAGGTAAGTGATTCAGGCTAAGGTAATTTCCAGTTGTCTTTTTAACGAAAAGGGTAAGTTTAAATTTTAAGGTAATATTTCGATCCTTTTTTACTTACTTTTGATTATATTTTCGAGTAAATAGTTGTACTAATCGTTTTCTCATGATTTCAGCCTTCAAAGCTTTTTTCACTTAAGACTATAAACCCGAGCTCTAAACCTGTTTTAAGTGGGGGTAAAAGCGACGCCTTCTTGTGAATTTATTCACGTATGAGCATAGCAAGTAGCCTTCGAGATTCATATACCTTATACCTTCGTGTGAATTTATTCTTCGTATGGGCATAAGGGAATGTGTCCTCTCGAGTTTAACTTGGCCCACACAAGCCTGTGATGGGTTTAGGACTAAGGGTCTGGCAAGCCCAATGGGGCACCGGCAAGGAGAACTCGGGTACCGTTTTTAGAACCTAAACCGGGAGACTATGGAGAAATAGAGTCTACCCCGAAACCACATGCCAAAACCTAGGATATTTT
The DNA here is from genome assembly GCF_006381635.1 of Hibiscus syriacus. Classification (NCBI taxonomy): domain Eukaryota; kingdom Viridiplantae; phylum Streptophyta; class Magnoliopsida; order Malvales; family Malvaceae; genus Hibiscus; species Hibiscus syriacus. Next base: position 3,106,248 of record NW_024062608.1, read on the forward strand.
TACCCTAACCACGCTTCTTTTTTTGTTTTTTTTTCTTCCTTTTGTCACTCTTTTTTTTCATTTTACTAACTTTTTTCCTTTGTGTTTGTTTTCTTAGTATTTGCATCATAACAAGAGGCCATTAATCCCTAAAAAGATGTTTGTTACACAAAAAAATAATCTGAACAAATGGTTAAAGGTGCTATAATGCAAGAGATTAAAAACCCCGAGGTACGACTATGGTCCGAGAAGACTCAGAAGGAAAAGGGAGAAAGTCTTCAAGGAAGCTATGTGTCAAAGCTGGTTAATTATGCCTCTATCAGCCTAAACAGAACAATGTTCAAGAGCTTCGAGACATCTGGGACAGTTGGAAGAATGATCGAAAACAGAAGTTCAGTCAACGGTACGGTGACATTGCACTTTTACTCTAGGTTAAGACTGATGAGCCCTTAATCAAAGCCTTGGTTCAGTTCTGGAACCCGGGATATAGTTGTTTCACTTTTAACCGGGAGGACATGGTACCCACCATTGAAGAATACACTACACTGTTGCATTGTGAAAACATCAAACTAGAGCGAGCCTACATTAAACACATTAAAAGTCAGCCTTTTAAGAATACACTAACCAGGGTTGCAGGAGTAGATGAGAAATGAGTAATTGATCGAACTCAGCGCAGAGGCAACGGGGAAGGAATTGAATGGTTCCACATAAAGCAATTAATGAAAAAACACCCTGATGAGTGGAAGACTATAGACTTGTTTGCACTGGGTCTGTACGGTTTGATTATCTTTTCGAAAGCTTTGGGGTGTATTGATGCAGCCGTGGTGGAGCTGTTTGAACAACTTCCGAAACGAGTCAACCCAGCACCGACCATCTTAGCTTAGACCTTTCGGTCTCTTAATCATTGTCGAAGATCTGGTGGAGGAAGGTTCGTTGGGTGTGTTCAGCTCCTTCAAGTCTGGATTCATAGCCACTTCTAGAAGACTAACGGGGTTGCCTACCGCCGATTTAGCACCACATATTAACCTTTGGGAGAGTTCATCACAATGAAATGGCATGAAGATGCTTCTAAGGAAAAGTGGATGAAAGTTTTTACACATCTTCAGGATCGGGATATTACTAGGAGAGCCCCTTGGTTGTTCCTCGGTGACGTTCTTTTCCGGTGTGGGGATTCTGATACTATGACTTTACTTGGACTTTGGGGTGTAGTTGGGTATGCTCTGTTGTTGGCACTGAGACAGTATGGGGCATGTCAGTTTGTCCCCGCAACATACAGACTAATTAAATCAGAGTTTGTGTATAGCGGTGATAATTATAAGAAGATGATCAAGGAAGCAGCCGATTCATGGAAGAAAGTATTCCGGATGGATGTTGTAGCTGCTAGAGACATGCTTACTCCAGATTATGTGGAGTGACGAAGATTGAGAAAGAATGATAATGTCCTAGTGCCAGACTGTGAAGACACTCAGACTATGGAGGAACACCTCAGGCTTGTTCCTTCTGGACTTGAGATAGCCAACGCAGAGTTTGAAGCTGTGAATAACGAGCTGAAGCAGAGGGTTAAGGAACTTAAAGTTGAACGTTATCAATGGAAGCTCGATGCTGACTCTCAGAAAGACAGAGCAGACAAACTGGAAAGAGAACAGAAAAGAGTTCGTTTTGAGCTCGAAGATTTGAGAAAGGGGTATCAAAATAAAGTCAAGGATAACTCCAAGTTGAAAGTAACCTCTGAATACTGGAAAGACGAAGCTCACAGTCTGAAAAGGAAGTTCGAGGGGCCTGATGAAAGAGCTTGGAAGGAACAGCTGAAGATTGCTCAAAGGCGCTTGGCAGACAGTCAACATCAGAACCAACGCTTGAGAATCTGGGTGGCTAACTTAGAGAAACAACATGAGAAAGATGGCAAGACAATAGCTGAGTTAGAAGCTATTGTAGACGGGTTTAAGAGGCAAGCAAATGAGCTTCAGATAGTGCCCTTCGACGGAGGATTACAGTGGCGTTTTCGTTGGGAGCAAGCATAACAAAAGGTGAGGGCCAGAGATACAACCATTAGAGATTTCCTGGAACAAGTACAGAAGGCAACTCGTCATCTTCACGGTCTGGCAAGGGAAGCAGGAGTGGTTCGACAAGGCATTCAACCAGTGACAGATGAAGGCAGAAGACTTGTCAACCTACTAGAAGCTGTCAGGGGTCTAGAGGATTTAGTCCGAATGTACCTTTAATTTGTTTTTATGTCTCTTAAAAGATAAAACATTTTTTTCTGAATAAGGATCATTTATAATAATGGACACTCTTCTGGATCAATGCCTCCAAATTGCATACATCATACATTGCATATTTTGCATTTTATATTTCATGTTTGTTTTTTATTTTATATTTTCCATGTTTTTACATTCGTATTAACTAACAGAACATGTCTCAGACACCAAACTTACCACCACAAGTATTAGATACGCATCACCCACACAATACTCGAGCAAAAAAGAGACAAATGGAGGCTAGAATGGAGAAGATCGAAGAAAACATGGCAAGACTGCAGAAGGAATTGGAGGACAAAATGACTCAGAACAGTCAAAGTACTACGGAGTCCATCAAGAAAAGCCAGGAATCATTAGTTGACCAAATCGTAGCTAAATTGTCTAGTTTACAACCACAAGCAAGTGCACTCGGAGTAGGTGCTTCTGAGGGGGTAACCATTTCTCCGACCCCACAAGTGGTTGTCTCATCCTGGGATCTTACCCGGACTGCAAGGTGACTCATCTGCCGCCAAAGGGAAAGCTGTATCGGTGGCAAATTTACAGACTTCTGCGGTAAATCCTGATAGTCATCCGGACGACTGCCCTATCTCGGATTTTGACGAGGAGGATAAGACAAAGAAGATGGAAGAGAATATCAGAATGCTCGAAGATCAGATGAAGATGGTCCAAGGAGACCATGATTATTTTGGAGTAGACGCAATGGAGCTGAGCCTAGTCCCAGATTTGGTGCTTCAACCAAAGTTTAAGATCCCGGAGTTCGAGAAGTTCAACGGGAACAGCTGCCCTTCAGCCCATATCACTATGTTCTGTCGAAAGATGACAGAATACGGGGGAAACGACCAACTCCTGATCCATTGCTTTTAGGAGAGCCTATCCGGTTCAGCTATCCGGTGGTAAAACCAGCTTAGCCGAACTCATATCAAGATGTGGAAAGACTTAGCCAAGTATTTCTTAGAGCAATATAAGCATATCAATGATATGAGACCAGACCGAGTTATGCTGCAGAGCCTGAAGAAGAAGCATAACGAGAGTTTCCGACAGTACGCACAAAGATGGAGGGATTTATCTGTGCAAGTTCATCCACCCTTGGATGAAAAGTAAACTAGAAAGCTGTTTATACAAACCCTGAAGGCACCTTACTTCGGGCACTTGGTAGCAATCACGTCGGGAAGTTTCTCAGATTTAGTCATGGCCGGTGAAATGATCGAATTGGCCATAAAGCAAGGAAAGATTGACGGAGGTGACTCTGGTAAAAAGCCTCCCATGAAGAACAAGGATCTCGAGATCAACAATGTCAACACCTACAATGCTAACAAAGGTGTTACGGTCTCGAGTTCAAAAACCACTGCAACTGTACCATCTGGTACTTCTAATCAAACCCAGAGAGAACCAAGGAGAGAAAGGGAAAGGGAGCAGTTTGAACCTATTCCCATGACGTATAAAGAGTTATATCAACAACTCTTCGACACTCACACGGTATCACCCTACCCAATGGATCCGATAAAGCCCCGTATCCGAAATGGTTTGATGAAAATGCCCACTGCGAATACCATGGAGGTGTACAGGGGCATTCAATTGAAAACTGTCTCGCATTCAAGAGGCTTGTACAATGAATGCGGAACAAGAATTGGATCCATTTTAACTTCGGAGTACCGAACGTCGCCTAGAATCCTTTGCCTAATTATCCAGAGACTGGAATCAACGCAATCACCACCGAGAATGGCAAGAAAGTCAAAACTTGTGTTTCGGAAGTTAAAGCTCCTTTGGCTTGGATATGGAACCAAATGGTAAAAGCGGGGCTTCTTGTACCCCAATCACGTACAACGAGGATTGAAGGTGGTAACCATTGTTGTTACCACAACGAAGAGGGGCATAAGGTGCAAGAGTGCCCAGAATTCATATCAATAATCCAGCTCATGATGGACCGGAAAAAGCTGGAATTTTACAAAGAAATTCAAGATTCTTTGGAAGCAGATGTTTGTGCCACCGGAGAATCATCAAACAGAAGATTTGGTAGGGTAGTCCTTTGATAATTACCCCTAAGGCAAATATGATAGTAACATCACCAGCCAAGGTGGTGATCACATCACCTCGACCTTTTCAATACAAGGACAATCGCCAAGTTCCATGGAAGTACGAATGCCAGGTGAGTACTTCCAAAGGATGTGATAGCAAAGTGGGACAAAGACCACTTGAGCCATTCAAAGAAGATGTGCTACTTGTCAATGAACCTATAAAGGAGGAAGAAGCTAAAGAGTTCCTCAAGATCTTGAAGCACAGCGAGTACAACATTGTAGAACAACTCCACAACTTACCTACGCGTACTTCAATGTTATCACTATTTTTAAACTCTGAGGTACATCGAGAAGCACTGTTGAAAGTCCTTAATCAAACGTTCGTGCCACAAGACATACCAGTCAGCAAGATGGATCGACTGGTGAACAATATTCAAGCTGATAATCTCATCTTGTTTTCAGATGATGAGATTTCATCCGAAGGAAGAGGCCGAACTAAGGCATTGCACATCACTACCTATTGTAAGGGACATGCCTTACCGAGTGTGTTGATCGATAACGGCTCGGCCCTGAACGTGATGCCTTTGGTGACATTGAAGAGGTTGCCAATAGATACCTATCGCATAAGAGCCTATCAAAACGTGGTCCGAGCATTTGACGGGACCAAAAGAGAGGTATTCGGTAAGATCAAGGTACCGTTGACCATCAGACCAACCACCTATGATATTGAGTTCCTTGTGATGGATATCATGCCGTCCTATAGCTGTCTTTTGGGAAAGCCATGGATTCATCAAGCAGGTGCAGTACCCTCCACGCTGCACTAAAAAGTTAAATTTGTTATTGACGGGACCTTAGTAATTATCAATGCTGAGGAAGATATCGTGGCAAGTGTGACCACGGAGGCCCCGTATATCGAAGTAGATGAGGAAGCGGTGGAATGGTCCTTCCGCTCCCTAGAGTTTGTGAATGCCACATTCGTGGCAGAAGGAAGAAGAATCTCTAAGCCCCGACTTTCCAAGTGCACCAAAATGGAGATCATGCAGACTTTGGGAAGATGCGCTAGGACCGGGAGAGGTTTTGGGAATTATTTGCAATGAAGGATTAGTACAATCCTTCCTATTTCAAAATTAGACCAGTTTGGTTTTCAGCCCAGTTATCATGAAAAGAGGAAGGAAGTCCAGAAGATCCGGGATAGAAGGATAGCCATGTTGGCTGGAAATGAAATTCAATGGAAGCCTATGACATTCCCGCCTATTTACCATACATTCAAGCCAGGTGGTTGTGTGTTCGAAACCACCTCATCCGATTTAGAAGCAACACTGAAAGATCTGAACATTAATGTTGTGGCCACAGAGGATGTTGACAACGAAGACAGATCCGAGATATGCCCTCTGTCACCCGGGTTCGTGCCTAGCAGTTGGTCGGTGGAAGAACTACCTGTGGTTTACAAGAATCTTTCATAGTAATATTCGAACTATCCCTATTTGCCTATACCCGGGGTAATAGGTGATCTTTTGTAAGGGTGAATAAATATTTTGTTTGAATTCAATAAAAGATGCATTTTTTTATTTCCATGGCAAACAAGTTTTCTTATTTTCATTTCTTTTTGAGTCCATTGTTTATTTTCTTCATTCCAGTACTCTATTCTATTCTCTTTCAAATTTAATTCTTTGACTGTTTCTTGTGGGATATTTCCTCTCACACACACATATCTTCTTTATTCCTTCAGGACCCCAGATAACGATAATGTAGGCACTGATGATCCTGGTCCGAAAGTGGATTTTGAATCGACCATTTGTCTCGGGGAATTTGATGAATGTGACACTGAAGATGAGTGTAACTTGCCTACCGAATTGGTGAGAATGGGGAATTTGATGAATGTGACACTGAAGATGAGTGTAACTTGCCTACCGAATTGGTGAGAATGGTAGAAAGAGAAGAAAAGCAAATACTACCACATGAGGAGGCGATCGAAATCTAGAATCTGGGCACTGAAGATGACAGAAAGGTGGTTAAAATCGACACAACTCTCTCGGCTGAAGCAAGACAAAACCTGATAGTCTTACTTCAGGAGTATAGAGATGTGTTCGCCTGGTCATACCAAGACATGCCGGGACTAGACACAGATATGGTAGTTCATAAACTACCAATTAAGCCAGAGTGCAAACTCGTGCAACAGAAACTGAGAATGATGCGACCTAAGATGCTTCTTAGAATTAAAGAAGAAGTCAAGAAGCAATTCGATGCCGGTTTCCTTCAAGTGGCCAAGTATCCAGAGTGGGTGGCCAACAAAGTACCAGTACCGAAGAAAGACGGGAAGGTTCGCATGTGCATCGATTACCGGGATCTTAATAAGGTGAGCCCTAAAGATAACTTTACTCTGCCTCACACAGACACGTTGATAGACAATACGGCCAGGAACACTTTCTTTTCATTCATGGATGGATTATCGGGATATAACCAAATTAAGATGTATCCTGAAGATATGGAGAAGACCACGTTCGTTACGATGTGGGGAAATTTTTGTTATAAAGTGATGTCTTTCGGTTTGAAGAATGCTGGGGCAACATATCAGAGAGCTATGGTGACCCTGTTCCATGATATGGTACACAAACAAATTGAGGTTTATATCGACGCCATGATTGTCAAGGCACAAACCGAAAATGAACATGTCAAGAATTTGAGAAAGCTCTTCCAGAGATTGAGAAAGTTCCAACTGAGATTGAACCCTAGCAAGTGCACCTTCGGGGTAACATCCAGAAAACTATTAGGCTTCATGGGCAGCAGAAAACACATCGAGGTCGATCTCGAAAAAGTTAAGGCTATTCAAAGTCTACCTCCACCACGAACACAAAAAGAGGTCAGAGGTTTTCTGGGCAGATTGAACTACATAGCGCGGTTCATATCTCAATTAACCGACAAATGTGACCCAATATTCCGTCTTCTCCGAAATAACAATCCAGGAGCATGGGATGAAAATTACCAGATTACATTCGAGAAAGGGAATGAGTATTTGTCTCACGCTCCTGTCCTGATGTCCCCTATCCCAGGAAAACCTCTGTTCTTGTATCTATCCATGTTCGAGAACTCTATGGGGTATATCCTAGGTCAACATGATGAATCTGGGAAAAAGGAAAGAGCCATCTACTATTTAAGCAAGAAGTTCACCGATTGCGAGGTCAGATATCCTCCTATCGAGAAAGTTTGTTGTTCTTTAGTCTGGGCCACAAAAAGACTCCGACAATACATATTGTACCACACTACTTGGCTAATTTCCAAGTTAGATCCCCTAAAGTACATGATGGGTGTACCTGCTTTATCTGGAAGGTTAGCCCGATGGCAGATGCTCTTGTCTGAATTTGACATCGAGTACATGAGCCAGAAAACAATCAAAGAAAGTGTCATATCGAAGTTCTTGGCAAGTAGAACCGATGAAGAGTATGAGTCTTTGGACTTTGACTTCCCAGACGAAGACTTGATGGCTATATTCTTAGAAAAAACAAACACTTCAATAGACATTTGCTGGAGAATACATTTCGATGGTGCATCAAATGCATTAGGACATGGCATCGGGGAAATCTTGATCTCTCCAGAAGGGAATCACTACCCATTTACCAGCAGACTGAACTTCGACTGCACCAATAACATGGCAGAATACGACGCTTGTGTCTTGGGAATTCGGGCTGTACTGGGGCAAAGCATAAAGACCTTGCGGATATACGGAGATTCATCATTAGTAATCTATCAGCTCCGTGGAGAATGGGAGACCAAGGATACAAAGCTAATGGAATACCGGAGACTAATACTGGATCTGCTCGAAGAATTCAATGAAGTCACCTTGCACTACGTGCCTAGATAAAAAAATCAAATGGCTGACGCTTTAGCTATCTTGGCAGTCGCATCAAGGCTGGCAGGGAGCCTAAAATGATGCCAATTGATATGCAGTCATATGAGTAGCCGGCTCATTGTTACCAAATTAAAAAAGTGAAAGATACTAAGCCTTGGTACTACGACATTCTGCAGTCTATCAAGCATCAGAGTTATCCAGAAGAAGCCACCGAAACCGATAAGAGAACCATTAGAAGGATGACAACTGGATACGTCCTTGACGGGGGAGGTGCGTCGATGCTGAAGAGGCAAAAATGATAGTGGAAGAAGTACATGATGGAGTTTGTGGAGCACATACAAATGGACATATGATGTCAAGACAAAATAATGAGATGCGAATATTTTTGGTCCACACTGGAAAGTGATTGCATCAACTATGCTAGAAGATGTCATAAATGTCAGATTTACGGAGATAAAATCAATGTTCCACCTCACCCACTTCATGTAATGACGTCGCCCTGGCCTTTCTCAGTGTAGGGCATGGACGTTATCGGGCAACTTCATCCGAAGGCTTCGAATGGTCACCATTTCATTCTCGTAGCGATTGACTATTTCAAGAAATGGGTAGAGGCTGCATCATATGCCAGTGTCACTCAGTCCACTATTTGTAAGTTCCTGAAAAAAGAAATCATATGTCGGTATGGTCTACTTGAAATGATCATCACCGATAACGCTACAAACTTGAACAACAAAATGATTAATGCTGCTTGTGAACTGTTCAATATAAAACATCACAATTCCACTGCTTACAGACCAAAGATGAAAGGAGCAGTAGAAGCAGCAAACAAAAATGTTAAGAAGATAGTGGAGAAAATGACTGAAACCTACAAAGACTGGCATGAGAAATTGTCTTTTGCTTTGTTCGCTTATCGAACCTCGGTACGAACCTCGACTGGGGCAACTCCATTTTCACTAGCTTATGGAATGGAAGCAGTGCTACCCATTGAAGTAGAGATTCCATCGCTCCGGGTCTTGACAGAGATCAAACTGGATGATGCAGAATGGGTACAATCCAGATATGATCAACTTAACCTGATAGATTAAAAAGAGACTGAAAGCCATTCATCATGGTCAAATCTATCAGAAACGAATGATCCGAGCACATGACAAAAAGGTGTGCCCGAGAATATTCCGCGAAGGAGATCTGGTACTAAAAAGAATTTGGCCAGTCCAGAAAGATTTTCAAGGAAAATGGATGTCAAAATTGGGAAGGACCTTATGTCGTGAAAAAGGCCTTCTCCGGAGGAGCCCTTGTCCTGGCTGAAATGGACGAACCTGAACTGTCACATCCCATCAACTCGGATGCAGTCAAAAAATACTTCGCTTAAAATGAAAACCCGAGAGGGCGTCCTAAGTTGAAAAAAGAAAAAAGAGAAAAAAAGGAAAAAACAAAAAAGAGAAAAACGTTTAGGGTGAAAACCCGAAATGATGCCCTAAATTGAAAAAGAAAAAGAAAAAGAGAAAAAGAATAAAAGAAAAAAGAAAAGAAAAATAAGGTAGGTTCAAGATGAAAACCCGCAAAGGGCGTCTTGCAATCAAGGATGGGTCCAAGTTGAAAACCCGAAAGGGCGATTTGGATATCAGTTCAAGAAATCCAGACAGTGGAAGCATCCCGACATCTGAATCTCCTATAAACTCAATAAGTCGGAGAAAGGTTGCACTCTCCAGAACGTTGTCGCATTTTCAAAGATCCCTTGGCAAAGGCTGTGTTCAAAGTCACCTGACGGCTTTTCAGCTCAGAAGTGCCCACATTATCGAGATCTCATACTTCATCATGTATTTATTTTCCAAAATGTTTGTCATGTATTATTTGTTCTTTTTCTCCCTTATGAATAAAGACAATCTTTCCTCTAAATCAATTCTTTTTGAGCATCTTGGATTGAACTTAAACTCAATGATTTATCTACTTATGAAAAAGATAATCGTATATTACTATACAAAGATTCATTGAAAAGTACAGGTACCCGAAAACCGATCAAGGTTTATGCACATACTTGAGATGGTCAAGAAGTATTTCCCAAATCAAGGATCAAAAAACAAAATATGCACATCAGATTTCAACATTTGAAGAAATCAAGACCAGGGATCAGAACTTCAAGATTCCAGACAGGCAACCGGAGATCGAGATTTCTCTCCAGAGCCCCAAGATAACATATGTTGCATATACATTTTAGGCACACCTAAGAGCATTGAATTCATAGCATCACATATATGCATAACTTTGCAGGTTTTAGCTAGAGCCAATTTCAACTTCGCAGTAAAGGATATTGGACTCGAAATGACACAATTTGCTCGAGAGTATATTTCAACTTCATGACGAAGGATATCTAGCTCGAAGCCAAACTTCACAATAAAGAGGTCATCCACGGTTTCAACTTCACGGCGAAGGGAATCGTGTCCACCCGTAACATACAATACTTGGATTTCAACTTCACAACGAATGATATTCAAGTCAAGGCTCAACTTCACGACGAAGGGGTCATCCGCGATTTCAACTCCACGACGGAGGATATCGTATCCACACATCCATGATTTCAACTCCATGATAGAGGATATCGTGCCATTCGGGGCTCAACTTCACGACGAAGGGGCTTCACAATTTCAGAGCCAATTTCAACTTCACGGTGAAGGATATTGGACCCAAGACAACACAAGCTCAACTTCACGATGAAGGGGTGGCTGATTGTCAAAAAAATTTCATTCAGAGTCAATTTCAACTTCACAACGAAGGATATTAGACTCGAGACAACACAAGCTCAACTTCACAGCGAAGGGGTGGCTGACTGTCAACAAACAATTTCCCAGTTCCAGAACCAATTTCAACTTCACGGCGGAGGATATTGGTCTCGGAGCTATACAACTTACTTGGATTTCAACTTCACGACGAAGGATATCCAATTCCTAGGCTCAACTTCACGACGAATGGGCCACCCACGATTTCAACTTCACGACAAAGGGAATTCAATTTCAACTTCATAGTGGAGGATATTGGCCTCGAAACAACGCAACTTACATTGGATTTTTAACTTCACGACGAATGATATCCAATTCTCAGGCTCAACTTCATGACGAAGAGGCCATATTCGATTCCAACTTCACAAACAAGTTGATCCAACTTCACGACGAAGGAGTCACCTGTAGCACAGCAGCACCAAAGTCTTCAAGATAAGTTTCACCTTCACGACGAAGTGTCTTGAACCAGAAGACGATTCAGAGGGCACTTGCCAAAAGTTCTAAGTTCGATTTCAACTTCGCAACGAAGGATATCGTTCTCAGAAGCTACCAGTTCAACTTGACCTCACGATGAGGGAGTCATTTCATATTTTAGTTCAATTTGACAACCAGTTTCAATAACGGATTTCAACTCTGTGACAGAGGATATTTGATATGACCGAAATTCATGTCTTTTAATCTTTGCTCCATTTTCGTTATACGATAATGAGCAAAGAGGGGCTGCTGAAGACATCGAATTTCGTCCATTGATATAGTTTTTTATAATATATTTTTTATTATTACAAACTATATTATAGAATATAATATTTATTTATTCATTGGGTTATATGTTACAGGCCCATTACACGAAAATGAAACAGCCCAAGACCAGTTGTATGCAAACCATTCCAGCGAGCTAGGGTTTCCAGAACCCTAGCGTTCCAAGCGACGCCTCATCCCATGCCCGAATCTCACGGCCATATGACTCTCACCTCCAACAGTCCGAGTTCTCCGACGCAAGGAAAACACACTAGGCCAACGCCATCATCAACAAACAACAACACATTAGAGTTCTATTTTAAATAGGAGTCTAAAAACAGTTAGTTTTTTCAGTATAAATAACATCCATTTGTAACACTACACACACGATATCATAGGAGATTACACACGAAATAGGCTACCAAAATATCCAAGTAATACTCGGAAAACGAAAAAACAGTGAACCCAAGCAGCTTGTAACCTTTTCGAAGTGAAATAATAAAGTCTAACATCTTTAAACTCTTAAGGGAATTTTCACCAATTAGAGGTAAGTAATTGAGATCTTATTTTTACATTTAAATTTAACTTGCAACTTTCTTAATTTAAGACAACTAGAAATTACATAGTACCGAAAGGGCAGTTCAAGGGTGCTAATCCTTCCTTGACTGTAACCGACTCCCAAATCCGACACATCACTAGTAAGACGCAGATCAGGTAAGAAATAAGGTACCTGGTCAACCTATTTGCTTTTAAATAAATGATCGGTGGCGACTCCCAATCCATTTTCCTAAGTTGAAGCCCAATTCGGGGTCCATCCGAAAGACAGTTCCGACACATGGCAAAGTATATTATCATAATTTAACATTAGGCAATTCATACTCGAAAACATTTATGGTAAAATATCACATTTTTCATGATCAATGCATTATAATTTCATACTGTGACATATCAATGTCATGTCAATTTATAAAAAAAAAATGACATAATATCATGCTGATATAAACATGGTCGACTTATCACAAGTCTTCCTGATGATGTATAAAACATCATGTATAATGTCATGCATGTATGCACTCACCTGACACTTTAATCTTTCAAAATATGTGTCTCACTATTGTCCACATAAACCCTTTTCTATTTAACTTGCTTCGATCACAAATCATTATTAATTCTTTAAATTTTGACACCAACTTTTCCAACTTATATAAAATGGTCCTTCACCATTTTACCACTTAAAATTTCAATACAAAAATTTCAGTATCGAAAGTATTATCAACCAAATACTCATATAAAGACATAATTACAATAAACACTCCCAAACAATTCGAAATTTGCATTAAAATCACCAAACTTTCTAAACTTCCCAAAATAATCAAATTTCACATTCTAACACTCATTTCAATTCCCAAACAACAATTTCCAACATAGTACATCAATTATATAACACTTGCACAACAACACATCAATTTTCCAAAATTGTCGAATTGATCTCCCAACTTTTCAAAAATTACAAAATGGTCCTCGAATTTTTCTAAGGTCTGTAAAATACTTCCTACATCAATTCCGGACCTTATATAATTTTCCATAATTTTTCTCACTCAACAATCCATGGCCGAAACTTAAAGAACAAGTTCTAGAAAGATTAAACATGTTCTAATCATCATACACGCTTGAATATGAATCTACTACCTCACAAACATCAAGATTCATCATCAATTTCATGATCCCTTGTATGAACACAAACTGTAGAATTTGAGATCTTTGAACACCAGCAAGATTATCATGCAATATTGGTGCCAAATGATATCGTTTTTCGCGTATAACAATTTTCTATTTTACGGCATACTCAAAATCCAAAGAAAATTGCTTAAAAATTGAATTGAAACTTTCTCTCACCTTTGGATAAACCCACGGCAGCTTGGAGAAGAAGATGAGCAAAGTTGGATGAAATGTTAGGTACATTTCATCTTAATTTACATTTAATTTCACTTTAAATGAATTAAATATTCATTTAATTGAGATAAAACCAAACCACCCTTAATGAATCTTCCTATTCACCATAAAACCAAGACACCACAACCTTATCATCTCCTAAAGTCAAAGATGAATTAATTTGACTTTGATTTATGAATTTCCCATGAAAAAAATGCGTTGGATAAATTTAGTACATCATCTTATTTACATTTAATTTCACTTTAAATATAAAATAATATTTCCAACCATTTTCTTCCTTCAATAAAACCAAGACACCACAACCTTATCATCTCCTAAAGTCAAAGATGAATTAATTTGACTTTGATTTATGAAATTTCCCATGAAATTTTCAAAAATTGCGTTTTAGTCACTAAATTCCATTGTTTCGATCAAATCTGAAAAATTGCACATTTCCAAACCAAATTTCTCTGATCTAAAATATTAAAATAATATTTCCAACCATTTTCTAACTTCCTTCAAATATTTGTAAAATTCCAATTCGATCTGAATTACCGATTCCTTACCGGACTTTAACCATTTCTAATTTTTCTTTACTAAAATTCCAAATCCAAAAATATTATTTCTATAAAACCCCACTCTCAAGAGTAAACTATCTATTTATAGAATAAATTTCTTTTTAAGAAATTTATCGCTTAATTCCTTAAATTTTTTCCTAATTTTCTACTTTGATCATCAAACTTTCAAAATTTGCATTTTGGTCATTTACTAAATTTTTTGGGTATTACAATTTAGCTCCGTCCCGGGAGCCATTACAGTCATTACGGAGAATCCACGGAGCCTCCAAACTGTCAATTTCAAGAACAATATGTTGAAATCGACCATCTCACGACTAAGAGACTGAAATAGGCACCAAAAACTTCAGCATCGACCATTGAGCAAACTCTTATAAATTTGTTAAACCCAAACTTCCAAGACCAGGTGTTATCCCGAACAACTCCACCACAAGAAGCACATCCATCCAACTCACGACGAACACTGTAAGTATTAATTTTCAACCAATGATCTGGTAGATGAGACCAAGTAACGGGACCACGATTGACAACAGGCACAAGCGACTTACCCATACAGCTTTCCTCTATGGTCCAAATGGTCATGTCCATAAGAAGCCGACTACGACCAATCACACTTTCACCACCCTTAATAGGGGACTAAAAAACCTTAGCATTTCTAGATAACCATTAATTCCAAATAATCGACCTAAAAAAAAGATCCTAATTATCAACAATAATATCAAAGTGAGATGGATCAGAAAGATTTATATTCAACCATTCAACCATATTCAAAGATAGAAAATTCAATAGTTTATCGGGCTATATCAACTCACTCCAAACATGGAAAGCGGGAGGGCAGAACCGAAAAACATGATTAATATCCTCTACAGTTGCACCACAAATGCTACAGCTACTATCTAAAGCAAAGTGTGTGTGAAAACGGTCATCATTTGTCATTACTTTATTCTAGTGCACAAGTCATATGAAGAACTTAATACATGGAAGACCCTTAAACTTATGGATTGTGTTCCAAATGATACTGGAAGGAGCAATCAACAACCTACTACGAAGGTTATAAACTGATTTAATAGTCAAGACCAAATCGCGAGTACTTTTCCACCCGATGAAATCATGCTCAAGCGAAGGGGCTAAAATTACCAAGCCAGGAATCCTTCCAGACATCTACATCCTTACCTGACCCAATTGTCCACACAATATTATTACAAACATCTTTCTACACGACACTCGAGCCTTTCCAAAGGAGGGAACAGTTAAAATTCTTTAAAGAAGAAGAAACACCTGAAGGACATTTGTACTTGGCTCAAATGAAATGAATCCACAAATCATTTTTACGGACCAGCAAGTTGAATGAAAGTTTCATCAGAACAACCTCATTTTGTGTGGCAATTTTACAGAACCCAAACCCTCATCAGAAATAGTGTTACAAATATCATCTCATCTAACAAGGTGAACACCACCTCTCATAGATGTGATTCCCCAAACAAAATAGCTAATTAGACGTTCTAACTCCAAGTAAGTATGCTTCAGAAAAACCGCAGTTTGCATGTTATAAGTAGGAATCGCAGCAAGCCCGACTTTGGCTGAAGTAATATGCCCCGCCAATAATAAGCAACGTGCTTTCCACCCATTAGCCATCCGTTGAACCATTTGCACCAAGTAATTGTAGGAATCCGACATAACCCAATGATGCAACAGAGGAACACCAATGTATTTACCAAGATATTAGTGTCTAAATTACTTTTCGGTCAAATGTTATTATTTTAAGTATTCTAACTGTGATAGTTGTTAAAAAATATCTGACATATGTTACATTACATTAATTTTAAAAATTGTACTTAAAAAAATGAAAAACAAATTATTATCTTAAAGGGTAAAGTACGAATTTAGTACCTAAACTTTCAATTTTTTAAAACCATATCTAACGTTTAGTTTTTGTTTCATTTTACTATCATGCCATTAAAAACTTAACGCGTTTAGTACATAAACTATCAATTTTGGTCCATTTAGTACCCAAAATTTTAATATTTTTCAAAATTTAACGTTAAATTTTGAATGAGTGTACTAAAATGAAACAAAAACTAAAATTTAGGTATAGTTTTGAATTTTTTTTAAAAAAAGTTTATGTATTAAAACAGATCAAAATTAATAGTTTTGGTAGTAAACTCATAATTTACCCTATATTAAATTAACGGCATACTTTTTTTTTTTAAAATAATATGGGGTAAGTAAATGGTAGTATCTGTTCAAAGATAATTCTCAAATTTTCAACATTGATCACTTACTACACTCTTGGCATCTATGGTGCTCAAACCTAAATCCTCAAAAAATAACAATAATTCTATACAAAGTTTTGGTTGGTAAATTAACGGCAGACTTTTGTTTGAAAGATCTGAATGTCTTGATCAACGCGTATAATAAGGAAAAAAAATGTGTAGGTCAAAGCAGCTCGCAGAAGTTTGTCCATTTGGAAAAGGAAATAACCGAACCACGAACAAACGATGACCACAAGTTGGCCAATGGCCATGACTTGATTGTGATATTATTAAAGAACTTAATTATTGACCCAATTTTAACAAATAAAGTTTAATTGAGTCTGTGATGTGATAATAAAAGGTAATATTAAAATTAATTATTGGTTAATATGATGTCCTTAATTCACAATAACTCTTTGCTTCTATTTTATATATAAAAAAAGGAATTAAAGTTTAACAGATAAATATGTCCACTAATAATTTTTTTAATCAACATAAAGAAATGTGTAGTTTATAAATTTCATAATTTTTTATATTTTAATTATATTAACTCTGAACTCTTATTTTAATCATTCTAACGATCTCATTTTTTATATTACGCTGTTAAAATTTTAGAGTATTACATCATTTAAACAATTAAAATTAAAAAATAGAAAATTTAACGAATAATATAAATATAAGGTTAAAATTAAATTAAAAAATAACTAAATTCAAGAATTAAAATGGTAAATATATATTTTAATATTTAAATTCGACTTTAAGATTTAATTTGGTATTTATCCTTTTTAATTAGACCTTGCCTCAATATTCATTTTAATACCTATTTTTTTTGTCTAATTAGATACTCTAATTTGATTTTTATTTAAATTAATATTTAAGCTTACCTTTGTGATTTAAATAAATTATTCAACTTAAGTGTTAATTCAAATAAAAAATTAAATTAATAAATTATATTTAAATATTTAATTTAAAAAATTAGATAATAAATTTACTCTACAACATTGTTTAAGTATCAAATTAAGGGTTTATTAGGTAGTGTTATCTAAATGTATTTTTGGTCTAAAGTAAGGTTTGAAAACAAAATCATTATCAAACAGGTAAAATTTAAAGGTAAAAGTGTGTTTAAAACAATATTTTCTAGTTTTTTAGTTCAAATTTTCCTTTAGAAACAAAGTTATGCTTTTTGCTTTTACAGTAATGTACCAGCTCCACTCTTTTTTTACCCATTGTTTTAAAATTCAATTATTTTTATAAATTATATATTAATTATATACTAATTACGTTTTATTCAGAATTTTTTTAATTAATTTGATGTATTTTATATATTAAAATACTTTTAAATTAATATATTTTCAGTTTACAATATAATGTCTAAAAAGAACATTTTATCTTACTAAAAAATACTTTTAGATAATAATATTAAACATTAAAATTTCACACTTAATTTTTCAAAACCACAAATTCTAATATCAATTGAATTCGCATTTTTCAAAAACAATATTAAACTGGAAAAAAATACTTAAATACCAAGTCAATCAAATTTAAATATAAAAATATATTTACCCAACTAAAATTGATTTTGTTCTATTCTTTTATATAAAGGCATCCACAACCTGCATCTCCTAGCTAAAACCCCTTAAAGAAAATAAGTACTGTATTTAATATTTTAAGATACCACAAATCAAGTGAATTTAGTAATTAACATATTATTGTTATTTTTTAAAATTTTAGGTTTAAACATTATATATATATATATATATATATATATGAAGGTTGATGTTAAATGATTAAAAGTTTTTAAACAAATATTACCGGAAATAGATCGAGAAGATAAGTAGTGATAGTTACCTTCTTAAAATTTTAAAATCATCATATATTATAGAATTTTTTTCTGTTTAATTTTTTAGTCAAAATTTTATTTTCGTATTCTAAAATTTTATAAGTTCAAACGTCTTATAATATTATAATTTAAATTTATCACCCTAAATATTATCTTATATAAAAAATTTCCTAAAGTCAGTTCACCGCAACCAGCAAAACCCGCAATCATATTATGATTGGACCGTTACATATATTAAATAAAGAAGCAGATTCTACATAATCATGCCCACGTCAGCCGTAATCCTTCGGACATTTATAAAAGGTGCGGCCGCTAAAGATAGTGCCACGTCATAATCTTTTCGTGGAAAACCATCCGAGGTTTAATCTCTTGCTCTAACGTCTTTTATTTGTTTAATTAAAGTAATTTTTGTCTTTGACTTTATTTTTTGGATTTTTTTTTTGTTTAAATTGATAAATTACACTAATACGTGTAATGCGAAGTCCATGCGGTGACTATTAATATTATTTAAAATTTTAAAAATATTCATATCATTTTTAAATATTAATTATATCTAAAAATATTTTAACATGAATATTATTATACAATTTAACATTAAATATATTCATATTCTCTTCGAATTTAATTATATTAAATAGCGAAAGGCAAGTAGCAAAAGCAAGAATTTGGAACCAATGGTTGGAGAACTTATTTGATTTCATATTCTTCTCTTTCTATCAAAAGTTATTCAGAAATAATTCATTTACATTCGTCAACATTAGATAATCAGTTCGTTTATATTCATTTATTTATATTAATTTATGTTCATCCGTTTATATTCAGTCTAATCCAAATTTGTTTACAATATTAAGACTTAATAATTTTTAACACTAAATTCATCAATATTTTAAAATCTAATTAATTTTAAAAGCAAATAAAAATATCCAAATCAATTAAAACAAATATAAACCCTGAAATTATTTGAAAAAAAAACTCTTCTTAAATATAAACTTAATTAATTTTATATTCATTTGTTTAGGTTTGTTTTTATTCATTCGTTTGTGTTTGTTCGTTTACGTTTGTTCATTTGTGTCAGTTTATCATTTTAACGAATGAATACGAACAAACTACATTCCTTAATAAACGAACACGAACAAGAAATTTTATTCATTTAGTTGTTCATGTTCATTAGTTTATTCGGTTAAAGTTAAACGAACGAACATGAATATATCATCGCTTGTGTTCGTTTAATTCGTTTGCACACTTGATGAGAATTTACAATTGACGTCCATTTTCATTTTGACCATGCATTACTTCGTAATGTTTGTAGAATACCTTTAATTAATAAAATTTTGTATTCCATATTATAATTTTATAAAAGTTTACTTATTATTTTAATAATTATATATATACTATTTACTTTTTAAATATATTTAATTAATAAAATACAATTTTTAAATATTTAATAATATAAATTATAAATATAAAGTTATATAAATTTAAATTTTAAAATAATATTAATTATAAATTTTAAAAATGAAATTAGACAAGTAATTATTATCAATAACCACCTCTTTTTAAAAATTTAAAAAAATTGAGATATTTAACTACATTAAATTCAACAAAAGCTATAAATTATAATAATTATCCACACATATAATAACAATATAATTGTATTTTGTTATATCTAAATACAATTATTACACGAAAAATTTTCAAACGCCTCTTTAGTTTATTTTATCTCAACTTTATCATGATTTTGTAGTGTCAAAATAAAAAAAAAGATAATGAAAAATAAAGTTTGAATAATAAAAATTAAATTGAAGGCACTAAGAAGAAAAATCAAGATTCGACGTATGCGTACACTGGCTCGGGGTAAAACGTTGAAGACATAGCAGACTAAATAGAAAAGTTCGTCGCACCTTCTTTACAATTCCGGTTGCACCAAAACAACGTGGCCACGAGGCTCCACGTCGCGTTTCCAATTATATCGGCTTGGATATATCTTGCAAATGAGGCAAAACAAATTAGAAAAAGCACGAATCGAGCGACATCGGTAGTAAATGAATTATTATCATTTCTTGAGGTTCTAGGTTCGAGTACTATGAATGCCAAAAGTGTGAGTCTTTAATGTCAAATAGTTGAAAGTTATCTTTGAACAAATATTGTCTTAGAACATATATTATCTTGTACTTATCACAGATTAATTAAAATAACGTTGACACTAAAGGCAAACGGCTAGCCACTTATGCTGCATAGTTTCATCTACCACATACTTTCTTTCTTTTGATAATAATTGTTAAGATGTTAAATTCAGTTTTGCTAGATAAGATCAAGACAATTTTATGTGATGAATCTAAATTGGAGTTGATGTTATAATTATTGCACGAACGTCTTTATCGCGGCACGTGGGGTCCATGAGAACTTAATTCACGATATGGAGAGAATCAATATATTTTTTCCCCGAGTGATCACGGTGAAAAGTGTTGCTTTACGACTGAAAATCCAATTCCAAGGCAGAAAATCTTGTTACACATGACAACCAAACAAAAGTGAAGGTTGAACCAGGGGAGGGATATGTGGATAAAAAAAGGAACAAATGGGGAAAAGGTCATATTGCAACGATTGATGTGAAAGAGGGATAACTTATATTAATGTGGAATTAATCAACTTTATATATCTCGATAAGTTTACTTGTTTTGTCATTGTCTCGATTATATTTTACAGTTTTTTCAAATAAACTATAAAAAATATAATGATAGAAATAAACGAATAAATTATGTAATCTAATGCTATTTATGTATATGGGGTGAGGATTTGTCTGGTATCGGGGAAGGTGGGATGTCCATCTCGGGGGAATAAATGCAATAAGAAGAGGGGCGGGGGGAGTTTCCAACTCGGAGGAGATAATTGAGTGACTGGTGCACTTTTTGGCTCCAAAACCAAAATTATATTCTTTTTCTGCCAAAACTTGGAAACTTACCCAACACCACCCGTAAAGCTCACAAAAGCTCACCGACTGATCTTACTGTATTTAGGCAATAAATTTCCACAATGGTGACTTAAAGCGGCTAAATTTTTATAGCCATCCAGGGCTCTATCTTGGATACCAGAGGACGGTTCCATATTCATGGTAAGTTTTGTGTCAAGCTTGCTCTATTTTTTTTTCTTTTTATATAAAGGGTTCTATTTTGGATGCCAAAGGATCGTTCTATTTTGGTTTTATAGTCTATATACAGGTGTCGTCTCAGTTATTTAAACAATATTAATGTGAAAAAAAATCCAAGTATTAATGTCAGAAAAATAAAAGAACTCAAATTAATGTCGTCTCAATTATTTAAGGATGACGATCAAGGTGGATCTAGAGAGAGCTTGTGATAGACTGGAATGGTCTTTTATTGAAGATACTCTTTTGGACATTGGACTTCCGAATGATCTGCGTAAATTAATCATGACTTGTGTCACGGCGCCAACCACCCAAGTGCTGTGGATGGAAGCAAGACGGATGTGTTTCGACCTTCTAGAGGCATCCATCAAGGAAACCCGTTGTCCTCGTATTTGTTTGTACTTTGTATGGAACTACTCTCCCAATCCATTCAAGGTAATGTTGACAGTGGTGAATGGAAACCAATCCGATTCTTAAGGAATGGCCTACATCTCTCGCATATTTTCTTTGCCGATGACCTGTTGTTGTTTGCGGTAACGTCTTTGGAGCAACTTGATTTTATCGAACGAATCTTTCAGGATTTGCTATAGCTCTTGCCACCAAATTAGTGTGGCCAAAACGCAGAATTGTTTCTCTAAAAATGTTCATGAACATGCTAGAGTTGATATTAGCGTTGGCTTTCAATACACTTGTGTTGAGGACTTGGGTAAGTATTTGGGTGTTCCGCCGTTACATAGCCGAGTAACCAAAGCTACGTATCAATACATTTTTCAGAAGGTGCATGATTAATTGATAGGATGGTAAGCTCGACACCTTTCCTGTATAACACCCTCAGATCGATAAGGGTGACCCGATCCGGTTTGAAGTTTCACATTAGGTCCACCAGAGCGACCCAGATTAAAAATCCTAGAAACTTTAAAATTTTGTTAAATGATTTGAGAGCGTAAAACAATTATAAATAAAAATACAACTTCAACATTCATTCATATCGTCAGAAACAGAATTCAACAATATCCAATAATAAACAATTTTCAGACTCGAATATAAAATCAAAATACAACCAACATGCCCCCTAATTACATGCACGATATTCCGCAAGTAACGTCGATGGAACTCCTTTACTAATGTCGGGAAGCACATAATCAAACTCTCTAACCTGAAATGGCAAGCAACGTAATGAGCTTTGGAAAGCTTAGTAATATAGAACTACCGGATGAATGCAATAAGTCATCGGTATATAGTAAAACATAGATCTCCTTAGTGGGACAGACATTATCAGATTCTATCAATGATTTCAGATTTCATTAGCTAAGTCTTCAGTTACAAACAGGGATTCACGGTTCGAATGAAGTATTCAAAGAGATATATTCAGAAGATTAAATTGGGGAGTTTAGTGTGTTACAACAAAATAGAGAAATGTATACAGATCCTTTAAAAGCATTAGTAGTTTAAAACATATTTTAAAATCACAGTAATACCCTCAAATCGAACACTGATATGCAATTCCCATAACTGCATCCATAAGGACTTAGCCTAAGCACACATCAAAGGAGTCACCCTAAGGGAGTACCTTGGGACCTGTAGGCCTACCCAAGGGTCTCCTTAGGTCCGTAAGGAATTACCAGCTTGATCAGAGCTAAACCTCCATACTCCAGAATCCTACCATTCAGTATCCAATAGAAATCAAAAGAAGCAATAACTTTAATATCAAAATCATGATACAATAGAATGTTGTAAAATGAAAATGTAACTATTTAAATCACATGAATGCCCTCCATCCGTACACCAAAATACAGTCCTCCTACTAAGGGAGTGCTTTGGGCTCTTAGAGCATACCCAAGGGATACCTTAGGCATGTAAGGAATTACCAGCTTGATCAAAGCTTAACCTCCATACTCCAGACTACCAGATAGTGTCCCAATAAAATAGTTAAAGTAATAACAAGTAGATTCCATGATCCATAAATCAGGAACGATTATATTTTCCAGTGAAAATAAGTAACCAGAGAGCACATATAGGTAGCCATAGTTCATAAAAAGTAAACCAATACATCATTAAATCATAATATTGAACAGTTAAAAGATTCGGTTGAACAGTTAAAAGATTCAGTAAAACAGTAACTTCAGTAAATCACATTTCATGACAGATAAAATAATCATATAGTACATAGGGAACACACTAGAGGATATATTTATTCTCTAGAGTTACTTGGTATTTATCAGGTTGATAAAATTTCATAAATGAGATCCATAAAAAGGGTTCTATAGTTAACGGAGTAATCAATAGTTCATAAAGCTATACATCAGGACCATTTAGTGTTTGGATATATCTGAAGGGTAATTACGAGCTGTTGTATCAGGATTACTTAAGATTCAAATATTCCAGGGGTGATTCCGTCAATCAGTTTCATACGAGCATTATGGTTATTTGATTTTTGAGAGTTTTGATAAATAAATTTAATAAGGGTAAGCATCGATTTATAGAATTTCAGATTTCAAACATAATAACATGTTTCCAATTCCAACCGCATTGTAAAAATCCCAGCAAAGGCAAAACATATCAAGTGTGTAGGTAGAGAAAACTTCACGAATGTTCATTTCTTAAAACTCATTGCTCTGTAAAATCAACCTGATCACATTTAGAACCATATTTGGACGGATCTTGATTATACAAACATATATTTAAACGATATTTAAATACTTCCCGTATTGTAATAGTATTAGGGTTGATCGACCTACTTAGGTCATACTCTATAAACCTTAAAGGCGTTACCACATTTAATGTTGCACCGATATCTTTAGAAGTTATCAAAGACATTTGTTCAATCCAAGTCATGAGGGTATTTAGGTCAATTTGTTGTTCGAGGTTAATTTATTCATTTCAGAGCTTGAGTGTATTTATTCATTCCAGGGCATGAAGATATTTTTAATCATTTTACACTTCAGGAGTATTTTAGTCATTTTGAGGTTTAAGGGTATTTTAGTCATTTCCTTCAGTCTGGTCTTTCCATTTAATTCAATTTTTCTAAAAATTCAAACAAAAATAATACTTCTGATGTTTTAGCCTTTAGGTATTTATTGATAAATCGATAATTATAGGTTCTTGAATGTAAGATCTGATTATCAGTGACTTTCCAAACAGATCAAGAATTTAACAAGTGAATCAAAAGTTTATCGAATTAAATACGAATTCTCAGGGTACTTTCAATGTCAGGGTCAGTTCAGACCATTTTCCTCATAGGGTAATTTCATAATTTCTTAACCAAGTGATTTCAGTATTAAACTTTTAATGAAAATAATCAGAATTTAAGGTTTATGCGGTTAATCGCTACACTGATTAATCATCGAACTTGGAATTATTCATTATTAGACTTCTAATTTATGATGGAGTCATCTGAGTCTTATTAATTGACATACTCTTTTATTGTATTCGGATCGAGTTTAGAGATGATCAACTACATACATGTGACCAATTATATTCATTCATGCAGTAACCAATACCAACATGTTACATAAAGCATGCAAAGGGTAGTAATGTATTACCTTGATTTTTTAGCCCTAATGGTTAACCAATTAAACTCCTTTTGATCTCCATTGAACTTTAATTCCATGACCCATAATTTCTCAGATACATGTCAAAACCAATTACATTATAAATGAAACTAAACGTGCAAAATCATATTGAATCGAGAGATAAAATGTCGAAAAATATCTTACTGGGATTGAATTTGGCAAAACGAACTTCGGATTCAGACTCAAGACGTCGAAAAACTTAAAATATGACTTTTTAAAATTTTTGACTTTTCAAATTTTTTGACTTTTTGGGTCAAAGTCAACGAGTTGACTCGGGCGGGTTGACTCGGGTGAATTGACTTATATGAGTTGACTCGGTTTAGACCAGTTTAGTTTGACTCAGTTTCAGTTTGAGTTGACTCAGACCGATTCAAATAGATTTGGGCCGATTCAATTTAGTTGAACCGGTTCTAGAAGGTTTTCTGGGGTACGGACGAGCCCCACGCGCACGCAGCGGCATGTGACGGCGTATGACCATGGCGATGAGGTTTGGTCAGTCGATCGATTACTCTACGGGCACCTAACATCAAAAACATCCACACAGTCAACCCAATACTCAACCAAATCCATTAAAATTAACCTAAAAATTAAATCGAACCTTACCCAAATTGATGATCAGGGACGGGATAATTTTAGATGATGAACCCGGTCGGGTTTTGAGCGCACGAAGAAGGGGAGTTCGGTGGTGCAGGCGGTGAGGTAAGTCGACGGCTAGATCGGCGACAATTGTCGAAATATAACAACGTGATTTTTCGGGTTTTTTGACGGGGCTTTAACGGCTTTTATACGACGATCGGATGAGAGGTTTTTTGTTACTGGACTACGGTGAGTCGAACGTGGGGTGCGATGTAGGCTACATCGGTCGGCGGTGATGTATTCACTGAGGCCAAAAGGGGTGGGTTTTGGCAAAGCTTCGATCAATGATTCGCGACGAATGGTAAGGATTTACGATGATTGACCGAATGGGTTCTGGTCGCGAGATCATGGCGGTCACGGTGGTACTAGCGGTGCACTACACAGAGGTCAGGGGAGGGTGACGACGAGCGGTGGATGGTGACGAGGGAATGAGTCAAGTGATTTGGGGATTTTGGGAAATTAACTGATTTTTAACCTTTTAAAAAATAATTTTTAATAAAAAAATATCATAACAGTACCTTAGCCTAAATGACTAAGGCATGGCCGACTGGGGAACATGGGTTTGAATCCCCGCAACCACCAACTCTATTTCTTTTTATTTTTTCTCTACCGGTAAAAAAGGGAAATTTGGTGTTAAGACCCTGAACTTCCTATAGCTTCTAAACCAAACTGCAAGTTTCAAAAACTTAAAATTTGATCCCTAATTTCATTAAATTTAGGGTGTTACAATTCTCCCCTCCTTAAAAGAAATTTTGTCCTCGAAATTTTACCCAAGTTAAAGAAATGTGAAAACTGAGTTTTCATCTATTTTTCAATCTCTCAGGTATCTTTGACAGAAATATGATTCATATACTAGACTTTAACTCGCTGAATAAGCGTTCTCGACAAAACTCTTCCTTATCAAAAATTCCAAAATCTGAACATAATTCTCCCCACAAAACTAAACATACCTTAAATATCAATCCTTAATCAGAATAATACTTGCTTAACTTCAATGCAACATGCAGACATAACTGTTTTCTTTCATATGTAACAGAATCGTCTCGAGATTTACACATTTATCAAGTATACAAACATTTTCCTTTAATCTCATACATGTCAAATCATTGGGGTAAAAAGCTCATCACTTATTGGGTTTCAAACTCGTAAAATTGGAAACAAAATGATTCCAAAAATTCTTCAATTCTATATATCAGTGCAGAACTTTAGGGGGAGAACATCTTATCACAACTTGGACCAAAATAATGTTCTTCAATCCACTTGGGCCACTTGGGTAGCATTTCTTAATATCGGAACATCACTTGAAAAGTTTGGCTACGAGTTTATCATCACAAAACGTTTGGGTGGTAACAACTCAAACTCAGGTCGATAGTCGGGTCAAAATTCTTGAACGAATGATCTCCCACGTTACTCGCGGGGTAAATTCAGAAATTGGGGTGAATACTGACATTATTTCTTCTTATTCTTATTCTTTTTCTTCTGCATAGATTGAGTCATAATAGATAAGATATTTTTGGTATACTTATTACATAATGATTACTTGACATCAGAGTTCCAGCTCAGAAGAGTACGAACATAATTTAGGGGAATGTATAGAACAAACATCCTATGACAGTTGATCGGCCAATCTACCAGAAAACTCGACTAAACCTGGCTCTGATACAACTAAATGTGTCACATTAAGGCCACTCGAGTGACCTAGACTGAAAATCCTAGAAACATTAAAAATTTTGTTAAATGATTTGAGAGCGTAAAACAATTATAAATAAAAATACAACTTCAACAATCATTCATATCGTTAGACATAGAATTCACCAATATCCAATAATAAATAATTTATAGACTCGAATATAAAATCAAAATACAACCTACATGCCTTCTAATTACATACACCATACTTCACAAGTAACGCCGATAGAACTCCTTTACTGATGTCGGTAAGCACAAAATCAAACTCTTTAACTTGAAATGGCAAGTAACAGAATGAGCTTTGGAAAGCTCAGTAATAAAGAACTATAAGATGAATGCAATAAGCCATCGATATATAGTAAATCATAGATTTCCTTAGTGGGACGAACATCATCAAATTCTATCGATGATTTCAGATTTCATTAGCTAAGTCTTCAGTTACAAACATGGATTCACGATCTGAATGAAGTATTCAGAGATACATATTTAGAAGATTAAATTGGGGGAGTCTAGTGTGTTCCAACAAAATAGAGAAATGTATACATATCCTTTAAAAACATTAGTAGCTTAAAACATATTTTAAAACCATAATAATACCCTCCAACCGAACATTGATATGCAGTTCCCCAAAATTGCATCCATAAGGACTTACCCTAAGCATACAGTAAAGGAGCCACCCTAAGGCAGTACCTTGGGGCCTGTGGGCATACCTAAGGGTCTCCTTAGGTTCGTAAGTAATTACGAGCTTGATCAGAGCTGAACTTCCATACTCCAGAATCCTACTCATACAATATCCAGTAGAAATCAGATTGGGATGTAACTTTAATATCAAAATCATGGTACAGTATAATGTTGTAAAATGACAATGTATCTATTTAAACCACATGAATGCCCTCCATCCGTACACCAAAATACAATCCCCCTACTAAGGGAGTGCCTTGGGGCCTTAGAGCCTACCCAAAGGATACCTTAGGTTCGTAAGTAATCGCCAGCTTGATTAGAGCTGAGCCTCCATACTCCAGACTACCTAGATAGTGTCCAAATAAAATAGTTCAAGTAATAACTTGTAGATTACATGATCCATAAATTAGGAACGATTATATTTTCCAGTGAAAACAAGTACCCAGAGAGTACATATTAGGTAGCCATAGTTCATAAACAGTAAACCAATACATCATTAAATCATAATATTGAACAGTTAAAAGATTCGGTAAAACAGTAACTTCAGTAAATCACATTTCAGGACAGATAAAATAATCATATAACACATAGGAAACAAACTAGAGGATCCAGTTATTCTCTAGAGGTGCTTGATATTTATCAAGTAGGGAACCATAAAACTTTTTTGATTTGATAAAATTCCATAAATGAGATCCTTAAAAAGGGTTCTATAGTTAACAGAGTAATCAATCGTTCATAAAGTGATAGATCTATACCATTTAGTGTTTGGATATATCTGAAGGGAAATTAAGAACTGTTGTATCAGGATTACTTAAGATTGAGATATTCTAGAGGTGATTCCGTCAATCAGTTTCATATGAGCATTATGGTAATTTGATTCATGAGAGATTTGATAAATCAGTTTAATAAGGGCAAACATCAATTTATAGAATTTCAAATTTTAAACATCTAAACATGTTTCCAATTCCAATTGCATTGTACAAATCCCAACAAAATTAATACTTATCAAGTGTGTAGGTAGAGAAAACTTCACGAATATTCATTTCTTAAAATTGATTACATTGTAGAATTGAACTGATCACCTTCAGAACCATCTTTGGATGGATATTAAAGATACAAACATGTATTTAGGCGGTATTTAAATATTTCCCATATTGTAATAGTATTAGGGCTGATCAACCTATATAGGTCGTACTCTATAAACCTCAAAGGCTTTACCGTATTTAACGCTGTACCGATATCTTTTGAAGTTATCCAAGACATTTGTTCAATCCAAGTCATGAGGTTATTTAGGTCAATTTGTTATATGAGGTTAATTTATTCATTTCAGAGTTTGATAGTATTTAGTTATTCCAGTGCATGAAGATATTTTGGATCATTTTACACTTCAGGGGTATTTTGGTCATTTTACGGTTTAAGGGTATTTCAATCCTTCCTTCAGTCCGGTTTTTCCATTTAATTCAATTTTTCTGAACAATTCAAACACAAATAATATTTTCGATGTTTTATCCTTTAAGTATTTACTGATAAATAGATACTTATATGTATTGTACATTCTCGGATGTAAGATCTGATGATCAGTGACTTTCTGAACATATAAAGAATTTACCATGTGAATCAATATTTTATTGGATTAAATACAAATTCTCAGGGTACTTTCACTGTCAGGGTCAGTTTACACCATTTTTCCTCATAGGGTAATTTCGTAATTTCTTAACCACATGATTTCAATATTAAACTTTTAATGAAAATAATTAGAATTTAAGGTTTATGGGGTTAGTCGTTGCACTGATTAATCACCGAACTTGGAATTATTAATTATCAGACTTCTAATTTCTAATAGAGTCATCAGAGTCTTATTAATTGACATACTTTTTTACTGTATTCGGATCGAGTTTAGAGATGATCAACTACATACATGTGACCAATTATATTCATCTATGCAGTAACCAATACCAACATGTTCCAAAAAGCATGCAAAGGGTAGTAGTATTACCTCGAGTTTTTTAGCACTAACGGTTAACTAATTAAACTCCATTTTATCACCCTCAAACTTTAATTCCACGACCCATAATGTCTCAAAGACATGTCAAAACCAATTACATTAGAAATGAAACTTAAACGTGAAAATTCGTATTGAATCAGGATATAAAATATCAAAAAATAGCTTAACAGGATTGAATTTGGAGAAACAGAATTCAGATTCGGAATCAGGACAACGAAAAACATAAAATATGATTTTTTTGAAAATTTTGACTTTTTAGGTCCAAGTCAAAATCAACTGGTTGACTCAGACGAGTTGACTTGAGCTAGTTGACTCAGTTCGGGTTGACTCAGTTCAGTCCGAGTTGACTCAGACTAGTTTAAACCGGTTTGGACCGGTTTAGTCGAGTTGAACCTATTCTAGAAGGTTTTCTGGGGGTAAAGATGAGCCTCATGTACACGAGGTGACACGTGATGGCACGTGACAGTGGCGACGAGATCCAGTCGGTCTGTCGATTACTCCATCGACACCCAACATCAAAAACAATCACACATCTAGCACAATACTCAACTTAATCCATTAACATTAACCCGGAAATTAAATCGAACCTTACCCAAATCAACAATTGGGGACGAGATGATTTCAGATGATAAACCTGGTTGGGTTTTGAGCATACAGAGGAGGGGAGTTCGATGGTGCAGGCGGTGAGGTAAGTCGAGGGCTAGATAGGTGGTAATCTTTGAAACACGACGGTTGATTTTGAGGTTTTTTGAAGAGGCTTCAACGGCTTTTATATGACGATCGATTGTACCTATCGAAAGGGGTAAGGGGAATTTTGGTCGTCAGACTACGGTGAGTCGAATTACGGTGTCGGCTATGGTGGTCGGTGATGATATATTCACTAAGGCCAGCAGGGGTGGGTTTTGACGAAGCTTCAATTGATGATTCACAGTGAATGACAATGATCTACGATGATCGGCCGACTGTGTTTTGGTCGCGAGATCATGGCGGTCACAGTGGTACTAGCGGTGTACTATACGATAGTCGGGGGAGGGTGGCGACGAGCAGTGAATGGTGATTAAGGAATGAGTTAAGTGATTTTGGGATTTTGGGAAATTAACCAATTTTTAATTAAAAAATATCATAACAATACATGTTGAGTTAATCGATTGACAGAATCGGCCAAGAGGGGGGTGAATTGGCAATTAAAAATTTGGTGGAAGCTTTTGAAGAAAATTGAAAGTAATTGCACAGCAATTTAGAGTGGTTCGACTTTCTCAACCAAAGTCTACGTCCACTACCTTAGCTATCCACAATAAGGATTTTCCACAAATTCACTAATTTGTCTTTCTTTTGAGGACAAAGAGTAACCTTACAAACCCTCAAGAATTATACCCCAAATTATTAAGAACACTCTCTCCCAAAGAGAACAATACAAATTTGCAAACTTATAAGGAAATCCTCACAAGGTAGATTGTTTGCACAATTCTAGAACAAAGAAAAGAACACTCAAGAATGAATACAAAGTAGTGTTCTTGAAAGCAAAATGAATATTGAATGAAAAAATAAGCTTGAAATGCTCAAACTTGAGGTTTGATGCTTTCTCTTTGATTCTCTCTTGATTCTAGTTGCTTGTTGTTTCTTGTTATTGATCAATAGCTTCTAAGCTTATTTAAATACACCTTGAATAACTTCTGAATGTGGGGGATCAATAATGAAGTTATTGGAGACGTTTAAGTGTGAAAACAATTAATATTTCTGCTTGGAGTGTGGGGGGAATCAGTACCGCCTCATAGGGAATCGGTTCCCTAAGTGTAAAATTCAAATATTTTGACTGTTAAACAGGGGGTATCGGTACCCCCTTGGGGGGAATAAGTTCCCTCCGAGCATTCTGTTTTTCTCGGAGCCAAACCATTCAGGGGGAATCGGTTCCCTCTGAGCGATCTGGAATTTTTGGCTTTGAAATGGTTCGAAATATTTTGTAAAATTGTTTTGAAATTATTTTAAGATTAAAACTTAATTTTACACTTGAGTAAGAATTAAAAATGACATTTGAAAGATTTGGAGTAATGTTTTGATATTCAAATAATTATATCGAATATACTTAGAAAATCTTTTTGGAAAATCTTAAAATCCATTTAACTTAATTTGTTATATCGAAATATCAAAATGTTTTCAACAATCTCCCCCTTTTTGATATAACAAAACATTTTAGTAATTTTAAGATTTTTTTTGAAATCAAGTTTGAAATTACTCCCCCTTACTCTAACACTTCTCCCCTTTAAAACACTTTTAACATTTCTCCCCCTTTTTGTTAAATCAAAAAGACTTTAAAATATTTTAAACAAGGTTTTGAAATCATTCAACCAACTGATTATATATAGATAAATAGCTTAAGCTGCTAAGATCACAATCAAGAGAAACGTTAGCCATTAGTTTCATAATCAATATTCATAAACATGTAATGGATAATTGGTCATATATGTCTAAAGATGCAAAATAAACATGAAATCCAAATCAAATGTATTAAACATAAGTTTGAACAACCAAAAATAAACAATCCAAAAGCATTCAAAATGTTTTAACAATTTTAAGTTTTAAATTCAAACCAAACACAACTAAAACAAAGCAATATCTATTCATCCATAGAAGGATCGGGAGGAGGAGGAGGATATCTAGCTCTCATCTCAAGAGAGAGTCCATCCAAACGATCGTTCATCTCCCGTTGTTGAGCCCCCAAGAAAGTGAGCTGGGACTCAATGAAATAAAAACGTGATTCCATGGATGCAGAATGTAAGTTAAATGTCTCCATAAAAGATAGTAAATAGGGAGGCATTTGATCCTCTTGTTGTGCTTGCTCCGCGGGCTGATCTGGTTCGTCTTCATTGTCAGAATCGTCATCAACTTCTGGTGGTGCTTGTGAAGAACTAGCTCCCAGAGTAAGTTCAGCAGATCGAACCCATACACTGGTTTCTTTATCCTTGGTCCATCCCGATCTCATTAAGGAAAGAAGATTGATTTATTTTTTAAGAGGAAATGAGACATCTAGACCAACTCTAAGCTCGGCTTTAGAAAAAAGATTACTCAGAATGCAACCATAAACTAGAGAAGAACAAAGTTTCTTATTTGGAACTAAGTTTACGGTTTCAACAATTTCAGCAAAAATAATCTCAGGAAGATTTATTTTAATATTGTTTTCAAAACAATGTAACCACCAAAGATCCAAAGCTCTAAGAGTAGAGTAACGACCTCCGGATGGTCGAAACCACCAAGTGATCATTAGATGAAGAAAACGCTCATGAGGATCTAAGACACTTGCACTATCCCTTCTTTTATATCGAGAACCTAATAACTATTTTTCATTAGATAAACCATCATTATCTAATCCTAATGCATTGGCTATGTAAGCCGGGTCAAGATAGAAGTATTGTCCTAGAAGGTAGAAATAGACTCCTATGGTTTCGGATTGATTTTGGTTTTTAATACAAACAATATTAGAATAAAAGATACGAACAAGCTGATGGTAAACCTTAGCTTCAAGATCACAGAGTTTATCAAATTTCCATTCTCTTAAGATAGGGAGATATTTAAAATTGATATCAATCATAGCTTTAAGAGATGGGATACATTCTTCTCTAATTTTATACGAGTCAAAATACTGATAATACCAAAAACGATGATTTCTAGGACCAGGTTGATTGAAGCACGAGTTTTGGATAGTTAAATTAGGATAAATGGGAATAGGAATAGGATTTGGTGGGATAGGAGGAGGATTTGGAGGAGGGTTTGATTGACGGTTTGAACGACTAGACCTAGCTCATTTTGACATGGTTTAAGAAATCGGAATAGAATGGATAACCTACAATTTATAAAACACATGTATGCAATTCAATCAATCCCAAAACTCAATTGAGTCCTCAATATTTCAAGGTTCTCTAAAACAAATCTAATGGGCAAAGTTTTGAAAAATATTGAAAATAATGTTTGAAAAACTATAGTATGTATAGTTAACATGTAAATAACACAATTAAATCAAAACACAATTTTTTTTAAATATTTCGAAAATTCAAAAATTATTTGAAAAGTTGTGAGATTTTGATGAAATTGGTTGTAAAATATAGTTTATAAACACTAAACAATCAATGCCCAATCATTATTTCAATCTAGAACTAAGTAAATCTAGTCCTATGTTCAAAAATTGACAAAATAGAAGTTTTAGAAAAATACCTTGAAGATTTTTGGATTTTGTGAGAATGTGATGATTTTTGCACTAGTTTGATGATTCCAACAGGTTTAGGAATTGAAAGAAGAAGAGATTCCGAATAAAAATTGATGTTTGAAGCAAAGTAGAGATTTTGAGTGATGGAGAGAGTAAGAGGCGGCAAAAAAGATAAAGAGAGATAAAAGAGGAAAAAGGGATTCTGGCCGAGTATATCCAGAACCCTTGGGGGGGTATCGATTCCCCTAAGGGGGGAATCGGTTCCCCTTCATGGGGGTATCGATTCCCTCTGCCCTATAATTCAAAAATCTGTATTTTAAACCTTCACAAATGCTAAATTAATTTGCTCTAGTGGTATTGACATCTCATATAGAGAAAAATTAATTATGTTCAATCAAACAATTTATCCTTAAACTACATTTGAACATAAAATTAATTTTAACTAAGAATCATAAACTCCCCCTAACTAATAGCAAAGAATGCAATCAAAAATTATTATTATTATAAGCATTTTCCATTTATTC
Organism: Hibiscus syriacus; assembly: GCF_006381635.1. NCBI lineage: Eukaryota > Viridiplantae > Streptophyta > Magnoliopsida > Malvales > Malvaceae > Hibiscus > Hibiscus syriacus. The sequence goes on from NW_024062608.1 coordinate 3,140,908, forward strand.
TAAAAGTTCTACAATTGATTTAAACACTAAGTGAAGATAGGTCAGTTAAACCTAATTCTCTCCTAAGTGTCCAAAATCTTTCTTTGTCTAAAGGTTTTGTAAAGATATCCACTAATTGGTGCAAAATATCAACAAATTCTAGAACTACATCTTCCTTAGTGACATGGTCTCTAATGAAGTGATATCTAATTTCAATGTGCTTAGTTCTAGAGTGTTGGATGGGATTTTTAGTGAGACAAATAACACTAGTATTGTCACACTTGATAGGAATAGTACTTACATCAATTCCATAATCAAAAAGTTGTTGTTTCATCCATAAAACTTGTGCACAACAACTACCGGCTGAAATGTATTTAGCTTCAGTGGTAGATAATGCAACACAATTTTGTTTCTTTGAAAACCAAGAAATCAACATATTTCCAAGGAATTGGCAAGTACCGGAGGTGCTTTTCCTATTTAATTTGCATCCTTCATAATTCGCATCAGAAAAGGCATGCAAGCTAAAGCTAGAGTCTCTAGGATACCAAAGTCCTAAACTAGGAGTGTCCTTAAGGTATCTAAATATTCTCTTAACAGCTAGTAAATGTGATTCCTTAGGGCATGATTGAAATCTAACACATAAGCAAACACTAAACATAATGTCCGGCCTACTTGTAGTTAGATAAAGTAAAGATCCATCATTGACCTATATAATTTAACATCTACACATTTACCTCCTTCATCTAAGTCAAGCTTTGTTGAAGAGCTCATTGGAGTGTCATGAGGCTTGCCATTTTTCAGTCCAAATTTCTTGAGCATATCTTTGGCGTACTTAGCTTGATTGATGAAGATGCCATCTTTTCTTTGCTTGATTTGAAGTCCCAAGAAAAATGAGAGCTCTCCCATCATGCTCATTTCGAATTCGCTTTGCATTAGCTTAGAAAATTCTTGGCAAAGAACATCATTAGTAGAACCAAATATTATATCATCAACATAAATTTGAACTACTAATAAATCTTTACATTTATGCTTTAAAAACAATGTAGTGTTAACCTTCCCTTTTGAAAACCCTTTTTCAATTAAAAAGTTTGACAATCTTTCATACCAAGCTCTAGGAGCTTGTTTTAAACCATAAAGTGCTTTTGTCAATTTAAGAACATGATCCGGAAATTTTGAATCTTCAAAACCTGAAGGTTGTTCCACATACACTTCTTCTTTTATAAAATAATTTAAAAATGCACTTTTAACATCCATTTGATATAATTTAAATTTATGAAAACATGCAAATGCTAATAACATTCTAATTGCTTCCATCCTAGCTACGGGTGCGTATGTTTCATCATAGTCTATGCTCTCTTCTTGAGTATACCCTTAAGCAACAAGTCTAGCCTTGTTTCTCACTATATTACCACTCTCATCAAGCTTATTCCTAAATACCCATCTAGTACCTACAGTAGATTTATTACTAGGTCTTTCAACTAATGTTCATGCTTTACTTCTCTCAAATTGATTTAACTCTTCTTGCATAGCTATAATCCAATGTTCATCATTTAATGCTTCTTTAATATTCTTAGGCTCTATGCATGAGATAAATGCAACATAATTACAAATATTTCTAAGAGAAGATTGAGTTGTTACCCCTTTGGATGGATCACCTATAATCTCACCATACTTGACATAGTTGTACTCTCTAGGATAAGATACTTCCATTTCTTCAATGGTTGGATTCTCGAGAGGATCATGAGTTTCCTCATCTTTCGTTTCTTCCTTAATCACTTTTAGCATCAAATTTGCCAAGATTGTCTTTACCGTTGTTTAAAACAAAACACTTACATCCAAAAGGATGAAAATAACTAATGTTAGGCTTTTTATTTTTGAAAAGTTCATATGGAGTTTTCTTTAAAATAGGCCTAATCATTACTCGATTAATAACATAACAAGCGGTATTTGTGGCTTCCGCCAAAAAATACTTTGGCAAATTGTTTTCACAAAGCATGGTTCTAGCCATTTCTTCTAAAGTTTGATTTTTCCTCTCAACAACTCCATTTTGTTGAGGGGTTCTAGGTGCTGAAAAATTATGGCTAATACCATTAGAATTAAAAAACTCAGTAAATCCAAGATTTTCAAACTCAGTTCCATGATCACTCCTAACACTAGTTATAGAGTAACCTTTTTCGTTTTGGATTACTTTTGAAAACGTGATGAATTTTTCTAATGCTTCAACTTTAGTACTTAAGAATAAAACCCAAGTATATCTAGAATAGTCATCTACCAAGACAAATGCATATTGTTTTCCACCCAAGCTAGTAGTTCTAGATGGCCCAAAAAGATCTAAGTGGATCAATTGTAATACTCTACTAGTTGACACATCATTAATGGATTTAAAAGAAACTCACTTTTGTTTTCCTTTAGCACAAGCATCACAGATTTTATCATTATCAAATTTTAGTTTAGGCAGCCCTAGAACCAATTCTCCTTGAACTAACCGTTGCAAAACACTCATGCTAGCATGTCCTAGTCTCCTATGCCATAACCAACTATCATGCTCATCTTTTGTAACTAGGCATAAATTAGTCACATTAATAGAATCTAAATGCACCATGTAAATGTTTCCTATTCTATGACCAATAAGCATAATCTGATTAGATGCAATGTCAATAACTTTACAACCATTAGTTTCAAACATGACATTGAATCCTTTATCACAAAATTGACTAATAACTCAAAAGATTATGCTTTAATCCATTCACATATAAAATATTTTTAATTTATATGGAAGAGGTATTACCTATTGTACATATACCTTCAATGTGACCTTTTGAATTATCACCAAAAGTCACTTCTCCTCCATTTTTGGCGTTAAGCTCTATGAACCGGTTTTTGTCCCCGGTCATGTGTCTCGAGCATCCACTATCAAGGTACCATGAATTTGAATTTGTTTCCCGTGCCTTGTAGCAATGCTCCTTTCCCTACAAACATAGATTAATTTTTGATTTTTGGTACCCAAATTCTTTTGGGTCCATATTCATTAGTTTCCAAAATCCTAGTCCCCTTAGGTATCCATTTGTGTAGGATATCTTTATCTTTAGTAGTAATGAGTTCTTTAGGAACACATATACTTCTAATGATTTTTTCATTAGAGGTTCTTTGGGGACCTCTATGATTGTAGTTTTTAAAATCTTTTCTAACAAAGTTGGATTTTGAATTTTCTCCTTTTTCAAAATGTTTTGTTCCAACTTTATCAAAAGAAGTTTTAAGATCATCAATTTTCTTTGATTTGTAAATCTTTGATTTTACTTTCAAGATCGTTGTTGGTTTTGGATATAGTTTGTTTTCATTTTTCAATTTTGAAACATCATTTTTATATTTTAAAAATAATTTATCATAATCCGAAGCCAACCCATTATATTCCTCTAATAGCTCATCATAGGATAAATCATCAAAATCAGATGAGTTAGAAGTTACCTTAGAATCTTCCCTGAATGCCATCAAGCACAAGTTTGCTACTTCTTATTCCTCTTCATCGGAACCTTCTTCATCGCTCCATGTAGCCACATGAGCCTTGTGCTTATTCTTTGATTAACCCTTTCTCTTCAATTGTGGGCAATCATATTTAACATGCCCTGGCTTTTTGCATTCATAACAAATGATCGGGTCCTTCTCTTTTGGTTCATTTTTTAGGCCTTCATTTTGTTTGAATTTTCTTCCTCGGTAAGGTCTCATCATTTTTCTGAACCGTTTAGCAAACAATGCCATTTCCTCGTCATCGTCATCTTCATTCAAATCACTCTCATCTTTTGTGGATTTGAGAGCAACTCCAATGTTTTTCTTCTTCTCCTTCTCCTTTGGTGTCTCGTCAATCTTATCGAGGTCTACCTCATCTTCAAGCATCATTTCATGAGTGAGGAGGGAACCAATTAGTTCTTCAAGAGTTAAGGACATTAGGTCCTTAGCCTCAATGATTGCCGTCTTCTTTGATTGCCATGATTTTGGAAGGGAGTAAACTAACTTCCTCACAAGTTTTTCATTTGAAATGATCTCTCCATATGATTTGTGATCATTGACAATCGTTGAGAATCTATCTGTCATAGCTTTGATATCTTCATTTGGTTTCATCCTGAAATTTTCATAGCTATGCGTTAGAATACTAATTTTAGATTTTTTTACCTCATCGGTACCTTTATGAGTGACTTGAAGCTTGTCCCATATTTCTTTGGTGGTTGTACAAGATGAAACTCTTCCGTATTCATCTGGTCCAAGAGCATAAAATATGATATGAATGACTTTAGAGTTGAGCTGGAACAATCTTGTCTCTCATTCACCCCCCATTCTTGGATGAGTAAGAGGCTTGATATATCCGTCTTCTATAACATTCCATGCTCCCATGTCACTTGCTTGAATGAAGTACATCATCTTATTTTTCCAATAGTCATAGTTAGCCCCATTGAAGAAAGGAGGCTTGTTGACGGGCATCGAATCGAGACCGGAGTCGAAGTTTGAAGTGGAGGCCATTGATGACTTTGATTATCGATGTAACTCTTCCCGAATCGACTTAAAAGGTGATTAAACCTTCAAATGAGTTAGGCTTTGATGCCAATTGTTGAGTTAATCGATTGACGAAATCGACCAAGAGGGGGTGAATTGGCAATTAAAAATTTGGTGGAAGCTTTTGCAGAAAATTGAAAGTAATTGCACAGCAATTTAGAGTGGTTCAACTTTCTCAACCAAAGTCTACGTCCACTACCTTAGCTATCCACACTAAGGATTTTCCACAAATTCACTAATTTGTCTTTCTTTTGAGGACAAAGAGTAACCTTACAAACCCTCAAGAATTATACCCCAAATTCTTGAGAACACTCTCCCCCAAAGAGAACAATACAAATTTGCAAACTTACAAGGAAATCCTCACAAGGTAGATTGTTTGCACAATTCTAGAACAAAGAAAAGAACACTCAAGAATGAATACAATTGAGTACAAGTAGTGTTCTTGAAAGCAAAATGAATATTGAAAAAAAGGCTTGAAATGCTCAAACTTGAGGTTTGATGTTTTCTCTTTGATTCTCTCTTGATTCTAGTTGCTTGTTGTTTCTTGTTATTGATCAATAGCTTCTAAGCTTGTTTAAATACACCTTGAATCACTTCTGAACATTGGGGATCATTAATGAAGTTATTGGAGCCGTTTAAGTGTGAAAACAATTAATATTTCTGCTTGGAGCGTAGGGGGAATCGATACCCCCTCATAGGGAATCAGTTCCCTAAGTGTAAAATTCAAATATTTCGACCGTTAAACAGGGGGAATCGGTACCCCCTTGGGGGGGAATCGGTTCCCTCCGAGCATTATATTTTTCTCGGAGCCAAACCATTCAGGGGGGAATCGGTACCCCCTTAGGGGGAATCGGTTCCCTCTGAGCAATCTGGAATATTTGGCTTTGAAATGGTTCAAAATATTCTGTAAAATTGTTTTGAAATTATTTTAAGATTAAAACTTAATTTTACACTTGAGTAAGGATTAAAAATGACATTTGAAAGATTTGGAGTAATATTTTGATATTCGAATAATTATATCGAATATACTTAGAAAATCTTTTTGGAAAATCTTAAAATTCATTTAACTTAATTTGTTATATCAAAATATCAAAATGTTTTCAACAGTACCCTAGCCTAAACGGTTAGAGCATGGGCGATAGTGGAATAAGTGTTCGAATCCACGCAGCCACCAACTCTAGTTTTTATTTTTTTTTCTTTATAGTCCCTGAACTTCCCACTGCTTCTAAATCGAACTGTAAGTTTCAAAAATTTGAAATTTGATCCCTTATTTTATTAAAACTGGGGTATTACATTTCCTTTACGAGAAGAATCACGCTAGCAAAATTTGTTCTTTTGGCATTACCCTTCTATGATATGCAGACCTGTTATTTATCAAATGGAGTTTGTCATAATCCCAAGAGACTTATATGTAGATTTATTTGGAGCAGTTCAAAGGATCATTGTCGAACCCATATTGTCCTTTGGGAGGAAGTTTGTTTGTCGACCTCCAGTGGGGGCTTGGGGATTAAGCATATGCAAACTTAAAATAAAGCCTTTCTCATGAAAATTGTATTTCGGCTCATCCATAATAAATCGTAGCTCTAGGTCCGTGTGTTTAGATCAAAATATAAAGTTATGGGTGTTGCATCTTCCTCTATTGAAAGTAGAGGTAGATCACGACTTTGGTCAGTCATTTGTTTAGCATGGAATAATGTTCACGTAGGTTTGTTATGGAGTCTTTGTAGTGGATCCTCTGTGGAATTTTGGAATGATGTTTGGATTGAGGATTTGGCTTCACTGTAATATCGAACTTTTGAACTAGTGACCAAAATATAAATTTTGAAAATTTAATGGCTAAAATATAAACTCTATAAAGGTAAAAGACCAAAGTATAATTTTTAATAGTTATATATTTTGGCCCCGTAAATAAATAGTTCACCCCCAAGAAAGATATTTTCGTGGGTTTCATATTTTTGATATGTAGCTTGTTTTAAATGCTATAAAGCGATAAAGTTTGGTAAAATATTTAGATAATTAGATCGAATTGGAATTTTAAGAAAATTTGCAGGATGATAGTATAAGTTAAAAATATTATTTCCATATTTTGGAATGGTGAAATTTAACATGGACCATTGGAATTAAGATCGATTTTCCATGTTAAAGCTAGATTGTTTAATTATGGTGACTAGTTTACAATTTTTTGAAATTTCAAGGATAAAGTGGAAATTATGAAAAGTTTGTTCATGTTTGAATTTGAAGATGATTTCATGGGAATGGAAAATTGGAAATTATCATAGAAATGGTAAAAAGGTAAATTTGAATTAAATGAATTTTAAATTCATTTAATTAATATTAAGACACATGTTAGGAGATTTTTTGTTAGAAAACTCAAGAATTTCTCATCATTTTCTTGCTCTTGTCATGAACCCTATAGAAAAGGTAAAGAAGCTTTCAATTTTATTTTTAAGTCATTTTAGTTGATTTTTGGACAAAAGTGTGAAATAGAAAAATTATCTACAACAAATTCTCCACAAGTTGGTGTAAATATTTCATGTTTTCATGCTTGGAGTGGTGATTTCATGAATATGGTGGATGAAGAACATGTTGAATTTTAATAATTTGAAGTTGTATTTTGATGTTAGTGATGTTAGGGAGTTATTTCCAAGCACGTCTGATGATAAAAACTAAGTAAAAATACATGTATAATATTTGACCACCCTAAGGATTATGGAGGAATTTTTTATTTTGGATTGCATTGATATGAAATTGATTTGAATTGCTTGGAAATGATGTTGAGAAGTTGAATTCATGCTTGAATCAACTTGGAAATCATTGAATCCCTACCCTATGATATTCGACCTTAATGAATAAATTAGGTAAAATAATACAAAAATTTCCTATGGGTAAGAATTTGGTATAAGAATGATTCTACATGCTTTGGAAAGTTGTTTGGACCAATTTGGAACTTGGTGAAAGTATAAGGACTATTTTGTATATTTTAAGAAATTTAGGGATTGAAGTAAAATTGTTCAATAGTTGAAGTACTATTGTGAAATTGAATATTAGAATGTTGAATTTAATGTTGGAATGTTGATTTGGATCAAATTTGCAAGTTTGTTAAAATTTGGGAACCAAATCACAAATTGTATAAATTGTGGTTTTAAGGGTGAAGTCAAGTAAGTTAAAGTGTAAATGAAGTGTAGGAAACATTGTAATTACAATGTTGCATTGGAATAAATTTTTATAAATTTTCCCTACATGTGCTTTTGATAATTGTGTTCTATGTTCGATGCATTTATAGACATCGATCAAAATCGAGATCAAACTAGCAACAAAGGAAAGGAAAAGGATCATGCTTAAAGCTTAGTTAGACTTATATTTTGACTTGTATAAAAAGTGTCAAGGTGAGTGCAATGTATACATAACATGATACATGGATGTTTTATACATCCTTAGGAAGACTTTCGACGAGTCTACTTTGTTTATATTAACATGATATTTATGTCATTTATCATATATTTGATATGTTCTAAATATGTCAAAAGTTATATAAAATGCATTGATCACTAGTTTATATATGATGTTATATCATGAATGTTATTTCGGGTATAAACTGCCTAATGTTAAATTATATTGATATACATTGCTATGGATAAAATAAATATAGACTATATGCCCAAGTATGTCATTGAGGGAAAATAGTATAGTTGGCATGCCATAGAGTATAACAGCAGGTTTTATATTTGATTTAGCACTATAGTGTATGTAAAGGACACTTAGTGCATATGGTAGGCAAGACCTTTTGTGTATTAGCATTTCGGTGCATATTTGACTCGTATACCCAGGGTCCTCATAGGTTTACATTTAGGCTAAGGTTTATTGGTTATTAAATGATAAACAGGTGAAAAAGCTTATGAGCTTTTGGAATGAATGACAAGTATATAAGTTAGAAATTTTCTGTGGTTTATTTCATGTTAATATATGATAACATGATTGAGATACATGTAAAGTGATCATAGTGCATTGAGTAATGTTACTTATTTATATTTATATGTTGTATTGCATTGATTATTACTATGATTGCCTCACTAAGTGTACATTTAGCGTGTGATGATTTTCACACGAAAGTAAAAGCAAGAATCAGAGTAAGGAATACTTGACATTCCACTTTTCGTGGAGTATGTTTACAATATCAATAAGACATCATTTGATGTTATTTTGCCTAGTTTAGTGACATGTATGTTATAAATGTTTTAGTTGCTATGATAGATTAGTTATAAACCAGTTTTGTAGTAGTAAATTAGTATTGTTTTAATATGGTTAGCATTAGATCTAATTATTAGTATGAATGAACATTATTTTATTAAATTATGTTTTAAATATTAATTAATTTGATTTTAAATTAGACAATTTTTAGACAGTTTTATTTATGATATGAAACAATATTGAATTACTTAGTTGCTGCCTGAAATCGGATTGAGTTGGAAGTCAAAATATTACATTTTGATTTTATGTGATTAATTAGTTTTGTAATAAATGTTAAATTTGGAATTTTTTAAAAGAAACAAATTTTTACCAATTTTTTATTAGAAAATGTTTTGAATGGTTAATGTGACATCTTTAACTAGTAATAGAGTACATATACGGGTTAAGGATGTTACATCTACTAAGGGATTGGTGTATCGATCAGTCTGCATACTATCACAACTCGACTTTGACGCGCGATTTGGTTGTTAATGGGTCATGGGACTGGAGTGTGCTTCGAGCTTTATTACCCCAGTTGGTTATTCATTACTGTCAAACCTCCTATAATGGAGAATGTGAAAGATGTTCCGAGTTGGAAATAGGACAAACGACGAATGTTTACGGTGAAGAGTGCGTTTTCCAGTCGCACCAGTAATCAGGACAGCTGTAGTATGAATTTGCAATGGAAAATGATTATAAATTATTGTGGCCTTCCCCAGATTAAAATGCTTCTTTGGCTACTCTATAAGGGTAAATTGCTCTCAAATGAAGAATCGGGGAGACGTCATACGTGTTGTAGAATTTGTGGTGCTCAAGTGGAGTCCCTTTCACACATTTTTAGAGAATGTATCGCAGCTAGAATGGAGTGGCGAAATGTCATTTAGCCGGATCGAATGTCGGATTTCCATTTTCTACCTACGCATCGTTGGATGGAAGCAAACATTCTTCAGCCAACTTATTTTTCGATAAACTCTGTTGATTGGGACTTAGTTTTTGGATCTGTTGTGTGGTTCTTGTGGTGCCGCTGAAATCGTATTCTATTTGACGATAATTATATGGTGGATGAGAGTATTCTCACGCAAAGCAATCGAATTTGTGTCGATACTGTAGTTACACAAGCTTCTCGTTTGGTTGATATACCAGTGCAAACCAGCATAGTGGCTTGCCGTATTCCCTGGAAATGCTCACCTCTAGATGGCTTCAAAGTTAATATTGACGGTACGCGGTGATAGAGCGATGGGTCTGCTGTTTGTGGTAGGGTTATACGGGATCATGGGGCGACGAATAGGGTTTTCTCGAGCTGTTGAAAAATGCTCAGTCATTGATGCGCAATTATGGGGATGTTGGAAGTCATTTCTCTTGCTTGGAACCTTGAATTATCGTGGGTGATTGTGGAATCCGATAGCAAACAGGCAGTAGATGCGATCCTTACTGATCCGAGGAGAAGAACTATTTCTTTTTTGGCTGCTCATATTATCGACTTTGTCAGATATGACTGGAATTTATAGGTTACTTTTGCTCCTAGGGAGAGTAATAAACTTGCCGATCATATGGCTCATTTAGCGTGGAATCAATCTGGTGAACTTTAGATATACCACTCTCCTCCTTTGATGGTTGTTGCAGTGATCCAAGAAGACAATGTGGGAATACTGGTGCAAATCTCGTCTTATGGTATGTTTGTTTCACGTAAAACATTTTTCGGAAAACGTTTTTCTCATTTTCTAATGTTTGATTGGAGGAAATTGATTGATCAACTTAAAACATTTTCCTAGTCAACAAAACTTCCTTTGTGTTTTATGGAAAATGACTTACAGTCTGATTTTCCGTAAATCATTTTTCGAACTTTTCACTTCAAAGAATAAATACTCAAAATAATTTTATTTTATGAATTTAATATTAATAAAATATTTTAAAATCATTTTACTCAAAATATTAATTATTAAAATATTTAAAAAATATTTATTAATATTTCTAATAATATAATATTATTTTTTAATATTATAATAAAATACTCAATTATATTATAATAATATAAGATATTATATTATATTTTAATAATATATAATAAATTATTAATAAAATTTATATTATTTTAGAAATAATATTATTAAATTATTAATAACGAATAATATTATTTATGTATTTAATATTAATATAATAAACTAATAATATTTTAATAATGATATTTAAAATATATTAATTAATATTTTAAAATATAATCTAATACTATTACTTTAATAAATAATTAATATAATTTATAATATTTTTATTTAAATAAAATGTATTAATATTAATATTTTAATTAATAAAATTATAGAAATAATATTTTAAAAATAATAATATTAAGTTTTATGATAAATAATATTATTTATTGTATTTAATATTTGTAATAAATAATTTTAAAAAAATTCATTAACTAGTGAAAAATGATTTACACAAACTCTTCCAAACACCATAAAATGTTTTTCAGAAAATGTTTTCTAGAAAATGTAATTAATTTGACGGAAAATATTTTCCAAAAAATATTTTTAGTGAAAGAAACGAACTCTTAGTTAGCTCTAGTTTTTATCTTTTTCAATAAAAAATATTGATAAAAATTATTTAGACACTACTATAAAAATAATTGATTACATTCGTTTTAAAATGATATTTATTCTTATAAGAGAATGATACTTTTCACCACTTAATTAAAAGTAAAAGAATAAATATTTATTTGATATCTAAATTTAATTTTAAAGTGTAATTTAGTATTTAATTTTTATCTAATTAAATATTTATATTTGATTTATTAGCTCAAATTGATACTTAAGTTTTACTTTTTGATCCAAATTATCTTATGATGAATAATTTATTTTAACTAATTTAAACCACGAAACAAAGTTTAGGTATAAATTTAAATCGAAAAGTTCAAATATCTAATTTAATTAAGAAAAACTTTAAGTATCTAATTAGACCAAAAATAGATACCTAATTGAACATTAAAATTAAATTTAAATACCCAACAAAATAAAAAATCAAATGCTTGAAACTAAACTCAAATATCAAAATATATATTTAATTAAAATAAAAACTTTTTTTTTTTGATAAAAAACACATGTTCTTTTTAAGTTTTAACCACTTTCAATGTTATTTCACTTATATAATTATTAATATCATTTATAATTATATATATATATATATATATATACATGTTCTTCTCATGTTATATCTAAGAGTTTACATTTTTACTACAACATAATGGTTCTATAACGGCGTTTTTTCGCGGCGTTTATAGTGTAAATACCAATAAGATTTCACATATATCGGCGTTTTTATAAAAAACGCCACTGAATGTCAAAATTGGTGGTGTTTATCAATAAAACGTCGTTAAAGATCCGTACCTTAGTGGCATTTGTTATAAAATCGCCGCAATAGAGGCGAACCTTAGTGGCGTTTATCACAAAAATGCCGCTATAGATCCATACCTTAGTGGCGTTTGTTATTAAAACGCCGCAATAGAGGCGAACCTTAGTGGCGTTTGGTATTAAAACACCGCAATATATTCGTACCTTAGTGGTGTTTGTTGTTGAAACACCACAGTAGAGGTGCACGTTAGTAGCGTTTGTTATTACAACGCGGCCTTGGGATGCATAAATCTCCTCCCCCTGAATTCTTAATGTGTTTCTTCCTAAACCTTTCTTCCTCCATCTTCAGCGAGCATCTTCATCAAATCGGCACGCTAGTCACCACCGTCGCGCCGCCAGTCACCACCTTCACACTGCCAGTCACTCCTCAAAGCTCAAAATCCAGGTACGCTTTTAATCTCTTCTCATGGAATCCATGTTAATAAAAATCCTAAGAAGACTAATAGGTCTAAAATCTCCAATTGATGAAGTATTATCAATCTTCCATATCAAAACAATAAAGGATGAGTTTAAGCCTCTCTCTACCTTGCCACTCGTGAAGAACTCTTCAAAAATTAACATTAGATCATATTTCACGATATCCCAGCATTTCTTAAAAAAGAACATATTGAATCTGTTCGGCCTAGTGCTTTTGAGTCATTTCAATCTCATTCTGCATCTTTAATCTCTTCAATTGTAAAATAATCCTCTAGTTTGGTTGCCTCTTCACCTGATAATTTTTTAAAATTAAGATCTAGGTGATTTTTTTACTCTCCAATTACGCTACCTACACTTGAAATGGTTCTTGAAGAAAATCAAAGGCTTCCTTTCTTATTTCTGATGGGTCTATGCACCTTGAGTTTTCAGATCGTACCCCCAGAAATAACTTCTTTTTCGCTTTAAACTTGACCGAACAAATGAGTACCACAAACTGCCAATAATTCGCATAACAACATTAATTATGAACCAGATCCTTAATACCTCCAAACAACCAACCTTATATTCTTCTATCTTAAGGAAAGTCGACTACACATTAATATTCATCATTAATTTGTTTATCAGCTATTTCCTTTCTTAGCGAATTTATCCAATAACAATTTCCTTTTAATTCCTTAAGCTACAGTTCTGACATACACTTATCCCTGCTTCTATCAGAATACAACTTGAACACAACATTTTGACATAAATAATGTTGAAAACAAAGACTTACAGCATTGGTGAATGCTGACAATACTTCAAGTCTTTGGTACCTGATAATGAAATTTTTAAAATTATTAGCAGTCATGCTGAACCATCGAAATAACATGCACAAGATAACTTTAAAGTAAAAAAATTCTGTCATTTCATAGGGATTTCAGAGGTTGAAGGATATGCAATTGAGATCTCCTTTGTAGAGAGGAGATTAATGGCTGCCAATTATACTAAGCCTTCGCCACAAAATAAATGAAAACTGGAAAATTATAGAAAACTGTAAACAACACATGAATCTGTTGGACCTGTGAATAATGGAGGTAACTGTGTAGAGTTAAGGTTTGTAGCGTGCTTGATAAAAGACACTGTCTTACTCAGTGGCATATCTTCATGTAAAAAGTATGTTTCAGAACATTTAAATCTAAATAGTACCAAGGAAATAAATACTTTCTGGAAAACTTTAATCAGCAGGTGAATATTTGTCTACTAAACATGTTAATCACAAAGAACAAATAAACTTTGATTCAATAGCTTGCGAAGTGCAGGTGAATGCTTTTTTTTAGTTGGTTGCTTCCATGAAGGTATCACCCTTGATTAATTTAAAAGATAATAAGAAAAGAATAGTTAACACTAGAATATAGAAAATCATAAGGACATATAGCAGAAAAGGAAGTAAACATTTGGAAAATTCATGAGTGATTGCAATATGTACCAGAAGTCGGTTGAATCCTTGTGTTTTAATTTCAAGAATTTTTATCTAATATGATCTATACTTGTCTTATATATGCTTGACTTGGTGTGTAAGTAGATTGGGTTTTATTAGGGAATGCACTTTTCATCAACATATATAATTTAGTGGGACATAACATTAATAATTTTAACTATTAAAACTACTCGATTTGTTTGAAAATAAAATAAACACAAGTTAATCTAAAGTAGTTGTGGTAACAGAAAAGCTAACAATTTCTAAATTTTTAACCATTTGATGATGTTTCTATGTTAGACTCGAAAAATGTATCTTTTAGTTGTTTACATTTGAAATGGATAAGAGTTGGATGGATTTGTCAAGGGTCACTGACGGCTATCAAAATGGAGTAGAGACTTTTCTAAATTTAGCTTTTGAAAATGCAAGTCAGGAGAATATGATTCTTTGCCCTTGTAAGAAGTGTGCTAACATTAATTGGCATATTCGTGAAGTTGTCTACGAGCATCTAATTGTTTTTGGCTTTGTTCGGGCAATAAAAAATGGATATTCCATGGAGAGTGTACACCTCGTAGATCTTACTCCGTGCTTAATTATGCTTATCCTTCTAATTCTCATCATCGATCTGCTAGAGAAGATGGCATGGAGGGTATGTTGCGAGATGCATTTAATATGCACAGTCATCACCAACCTGTTAGAGAAGATGATTGTGATCTTGGTTGTAATGATTTCACTGAGATTGGAAGAAATGGTTGTGATGAAGAGCCAAATGGAGAAGCGGGAAGGTTTTATAAGTTCCTTAATTAAATGAATGAGCAACTTTACGAGGGATCAAAATATTCAAAACTCTCCTTTTGCATTCGTATTTTCCACTTAAAATGCTTGGGAGGGTGAACCGGTAACTCTTTTACATTGTTATTAGGGTTTTTAAGAGACATATTTCCTTTTGCAAAAATCCCTCAATCATACAAAGATATGAAGATAATGATAAAGGATTTGGGTCTTGGGTATGAGAAAATTCATAGTTGTCTGAATGATTATATGTTGTATTAGGGTGATCGAAGGAATCAGGAGTCGTGTCATGTATGCGGAAAATCTCGGTGGATGAATGGGGACGTAGAAAATGTGAGTGCGAACGAAGTTGAAGCACAATCGAGAAAGAAGCCAGTAAATTTTTTGTGGTATTTTCCTCTAATACCTAGGCTTCAAAGACTGCAGAGTCTATGAGGTGGCACCATGATGGGCAAACTGATGATGGATTATTAAGGCATAATGCAGATTGTTTAGCTTGGAAGTCATTTGATCAAAAAATTCCAAGTTTTGCAAAAGATCCCCAAAATGTCAGGCTCGATCTTGCATCTGATGGGTTTAATCCTTTTAAAATTATGAGTACTTCGTATAATACTTGGTCTGTTTTGCTTGTTCCCTACAATTTTCCTTCGAGGATTTGCATGAAAACAATCATCCTTTATCTTATCAATGATAATCCCTGGTGAGAAAGGTCTCGGCAATGATATTGACATCTATTTGTAGCCTCTTATTGAAGAGTTGAAACAATTATGGGTGGGTGTCGAAACATATGATGTGTTGAAGGAGAACTTTAATTTACATGCAACTTTATTATGGACTATTAATGATTTCCTTGCTTATGCAAATCTATCTGGTTGGAGTACCAAAGGTTGTTATGCTTGTCTTTGTGCTGTGTAGACATGTTCAAAGTGGTTGTATAATGAAAAAAATTCTCTTACATGAAACATCGTCAGTGGTTAGGTGAAAATCACATATTCAGATATCAAAAATTTGTTTGATGGCATTGAAAAGTTTAGAAAAGCTCCTAAACAAACAATTCGGTCGAATATCTTGTCAATGTTGAAACATATCAATTTCACTTATGTAAAGATGAATCAGCCACTAAATACACGATCAAAGGAAAAGACAAAACAAGTATATCATTGTAATGTTGAACAACAAAGTGATGATGACTTTGATGAAAAAGATGATCCAAATGAGGTGGATTTGTGGAAAAAGAGAAGTATTTTCTTCGAGTTGCCTTATTGGAATGATCTCATTTTAAGACATAATCTTGATGTCATGTACATTGAGAAGAATGTTTGTGAGAATATTATCAGGACCATTCTCAATGTCGATAGTAAATCTAAAGATAATCTAAAGAGTCGACTTGACTTAGTTGACATCAAAATTCGGCGTGATCTTCATCCTCAATTACTTCCTATTGGAAAATCTTGGATACTGCCTTCTATTTTTACAATGTCAAAAAAGAAAAAGAAATATTCTGCACGATGTTGAAGGATATAAAAGTCCCAGATGTGTATGCATCAAATATATCTCGATGTGTCAGTGTTAAAGATCAAAGACATTATTCTCTAAAGTCACATGATTATCATATATTGATGCAAGATTTAGTGACAGTTGATTTACATGGTTGCATGTCGAATAAGGTGACGTCTTGTATAATTGAACTTTCCAATATAATAAAATCTATTTGTGGGAAAGTTCTCATGGTTGAAGAAGTTGAAAAACTGCAAGATCGAGTTGCCTTGACTTTATACAATCTGGAGAAGATATTTTCACCTTCATTCTTCACAATTATGGTGTATTTGCTAGTTCATCTCCCTCGTGAAACTAAAGTTGGTGGACCAGTTTTCTATCGGTGGATGTATCCTATAGAGAGGTATTGGTTGGGTTATATGTATTCAATATATATTGAACATATCTTTTAATGAAAACTATTAATATATAGTTGTGTTTGGTGTCTAGGTTTTTGTGCAAGTTGAAGTCTTACTATCATAATAAGCATTATCCAGAAGGATCAATTGTTGAAGGGTATTTGGCAGAGGAGTGTATGACTTTTTGCTCTAGATATTTGGAAGATGCTGAAACAAGATTGAATAGACCAAATAGAAATGAATTGTCCAATATGAATAACTTAGATGATACTTATTTTTTTGAAACTTATGATGAACCACTCGGTAAAGTTAAAATTACACAGTTAGATGAGAAGTATTGGGTACAAGCACACCAATATGTTCTTTTCCATCACGATTCATTAGATCCTGTTGGGATTTGCGGAAGCTCGAATCGACAACCGAAATGATTCACCAAGAGGGATTGAGTCGATTCTTGTGTTTAAGGAGTAAGAAGATTGAAAGATAGAAAATTTACATAGTGATTTATAGTGGTTCGACTTCTCAATCAAATCTATATCCACTACCTTAGCTCCTCACCAAGGATTTTCTAATAAATTCACTAATTTGTTATTTCTTATTCAAGGACAAAGAGATAACCTTTACAACTCCCTAGTTTTTCACGGGCTAAACTAGAACCTTTTCCCTAGCTTTTAGCAAGCTCAGCTAGAACCAAAACCCCTTTACAATGAAAGGAAATGTAAACAAGAAAACCTTTCTAAGGTAGGTGTTTACAAGAATTAAGCTCACAAGAACAAAAATATTTACAAGAGAAAGATGAAATAAGATTGAAAAACTCTTCTCTTGTGTTTGATTGCTTGGATAGTTGTTCTATATCTTCTTCAAGTGTCCTAGCTTGTTTTTATAGCTTGAAATGATTTTGAAGTCGTATCTAGCCGTTGGGGATTCATTTTCTGCAAAATAAAACTGCACAGAACAAGTAGTATCGGTACTCCTTCAATGAGTATCGGTACTACCTTTGTAATATTTGAATTTTTGACCGTTGGGCTTGATATTACTATAGCAGTATCAATACCCATTTTGCATTTGATGTTTTTTAGCATCGGTATTGTTCATTACTGTTCACACAGTATCGATACTATTCATACAATATCAATACTATTCATAAAAAAATATTCGTTCTCAATTCCAACTTAAATGGACTTTGAATTATTTTTGAAAACTTTAAATAAATTCAATTCAAGTTCAAAAACATTTTGCCATAAATTCTTATCAAAATATAGTTCAACAATCTCCCCCTTTTTGATATAACAAAACATTTGAAAAATTGTTTTTGGTAAAACTCTCCCTTAATAAAATGTTTAATGAAAAAGATACCAATTGTTGGAAAATATATAAAAATGTTCAGTTCCCCATTTTTCATTAAGAAATTGAATTTTTCAAACCATACTTCTCCCCCTTTTTGTTATATAAAAATTAATTTAATCTTTAAAGTTCTAAAATAACGTTGGAGAGTAAATGATAAATATGACATTTAAAAATCATTTGAAAAAAATCAAAGTTCCCCTCAATAAGTGCATTTCCAAACGAAATTTAGCTTTAAAAATCTTGACACTTAAACAAAATTGAATTTCATCAAAGAATAACAAACATGTTAGTAGTACATGAAATTCAGTATATCCAAGTCTAAAATACTTTATGGAATATCAATTGTTGAAATTAAGTGCATATGCATATAGTTATACAAAAATGTTATGCATTTGAAAATTATTTGATAACAATTGTTAGAAAGATATCTTTTTCATTTAAAACACATGCATAAACATTTAGGTCAAAAATTTAAAATATGGAAAATCAAAACATTTGAAAAATTGATATCAATTGTTAGAGAGATATCATTTGCATTTAAAACTAATTTTGACCAAAATTCATTATGATGAACTAAAAATTATGAAAAATCATTAAAACTTTAAAATGTTCATCATAACTTCTTTTTAGCATACATGAGCTAGAAATTTAACACAAAATCATTTAAGTTCAAAACTCATGCATGTATAAACCAAAATGAGCAACCAATTAATCAAAATCAAAAGCATTAAGCTTAGAGGTTACCCATTCCTTTTTCATGTGTGGCTAGAGTATTTGAATATCTTTACTTTCATCACCATTGCTTCTACACACCTACAAGAGGCAATTATTTGGATTTTGGTATCCAAATTGCTTTGGATCCTTGAACGTTATTTTCAATGCCCCTTGTTCCCTTGGGAACACATACGTGTCTAATTTTAAAATATTTTCCTTTCTTCAAAGGACAAGTATGTTCCATATGACCATGATAATGACAATGTGAGCATTTTGCCATTTTTAAACATAATAAGTTGTTTTTAGAAATTAATTCTTTTTCTTTTGTTAAGCTTTGAAGCTTAACTTTTAAATCAAAATTTTCTTTTTCTAAATCATTTATTTTGATTTTTGAAAGCTCTAAATCATTTTTCAAAATTTCATTTTGTTTTTCAAAATCAACTTTTGCTTTCAAAATCGATTTATTTTCAATTTTGAGTTTTGAAATTAATTTTGTATATTTGGAATTCATGGTCTCAAATCCCAAATACAACTTATTATAAGCATCTTGTAACTCATCAAAAGAATATGAATTAAATTCATTTGAGTTAGAAGATACCTTGGGCTCTTCACGATCTATTAGAGACACTACCTTTCTTGGTTCTTCTTTCTTGTTTCATGAAGCTTTTCGAGCTTATTCCAAAGCTCATTGGCACTTGAACAAGAAGAAAATCCTTCATATATATTTGGACCAAATGCACAAAACAACATGTGCATGGCCTTGACATTAAGTTGAGTTTTCTTCCGTTCTTGGTCACTCCACTTCTTTTTCTTCTTCTTTGGAGAAGAGTAGCTGTTCTCGATCATCTCCCATGCATCAAGATCATTGGATTGTATGAATAAATTCATTGATTTCTTCCAATGATGGTAGTTTGCTCCATTTAAGTATGGAGGCTTGTCGATCGGTTGGGAGTCTTCCATGTGAAACGAGCCGAAGGTGGAATCCATCTTCTCGGTTCTGTCGGGAATTGGTAGAGCATCTTCTAGGATCGTCTCAAGGATGTTAATCATTCTAACGAGTTAAGCTTTGATGCCAATTGTTGGGATTTACGGAAGCTCGAATCGACAACCAAAATGATTCACCAAGAGGGGTTGAGTCGGTTCTTGTGTTTAGGGAGTAAGGAGATTGAAAAATAGAAAATTTGCACAATGATTTATAGTGGTTCGACTTCTCAACCAAGTCTACATCCACTACCTTAGCTCCTCACCAAGGATTTTCTAACAAATTCACTAATTTCTTCTTTCTTTTTCAATGACAAAGAGATAACCTTTACGACTCCCTAGTTTTTCATGGGCTAAACTAGAACCTTTTCATTAGCTTTTAGCAAGCTCAGCTAGAACCAAAATCCCTGTACAATGAAAGGAAATATAAACAGTAAAACCTCTCTAAGGTAGGTGTTTACAAGAATTAAGCTCACAAGAACAAAAATATTTACAAGAGAAAGATGAAATAAGATTGAAAAACTCTTCTCTTGTGTTTGATTGCTTGGATAGTTGTTCTATATCTTCTTCAAGTGTCCTCAGCTTGTTTGTATAGCTTGAAATGAGTTTGAAGTCGTATCTAGCCATTGGGGATTCATTTTCTGCAAAATAAACTGCCCAGAACAAGTAGTATCGGTACTCCTTCAATGAGTATTGGTACTACCTTTGTAATATTTGAATTTTTGACCGTTGCGCTTGATATTACTGTAGCATTATCGGTACCCATTTTACATTCGATGTTTTTTAGCATCGGTACTGTTCATTACTGTTCACACAGTATCGGTACTATTCATACAATATCGGCACTATTCATAAAAAAATTTGCTCTCAATTCTAACTTAAATGGGCTTTGAATTATTTTTGAAAACTTTAAATAAATTCAATTCAAGTTCAAAAATATTTTGCCATAAATTGTTATATCAAAATATAGTTCAACAAATTCTTTACACATTAAGTTTTACAGTAAAAATTCTAATGTACTTTCTCGTGACCTTTCATATTTCTCTTTCTTTAACCACATAATATTCTTTATAGTGAGTTAATGAAGTCTTAAGATCTCAATCACGCTCTAGAAGAATACATCAGTGCCACATTCAAAAGTTATTCACAGAAACGTTTCATGAATGATTAAAGCATACGGTAAGCAAATAATGAAGTTCCACGACACGAAAATTATGTACAACTCTTATTATTTTAATATATTGATATAAATGCTAACCGATTTAATTCTCATGTGTAATAGGTTTGGACTGCGAGAGAAGTTAGTGAAAAGGTTAAATGGTTTTCTCAAGGTCCGAATAGAATTATTAAAAAATATAATACCATAATCACTAATGGGTTCAGGTTCCACACAAAATCTCGTGAAAGATTAAGAATGACACAAAATTTTGGAGTAGTTGTTACTTCTTGAACTACAAGTTATGCTAGTGCTAGAGACAACCATCATACGGAGGGAAATGTAGAATATTATGGAATCCTTACGGATATCATTAAGTTGAATTATTATGGTAAACGAAAGGTTGTGTTATTTCAGTGTGAATGGGCTGATGTAAATAGTACTCGATGAATTAAAATAGATCAATTAGGTTTTACAATGGTGAACTTTTCTCGATTAATTCACACTAGTCAACAATTGATGGATGAGCCATATGTATTTTATTCTCAAGTCAAACAAGTTTTTTACTGGCACAATCCAATGGATGAAGGTTGGTATGTTGTACTTCGTAACACCCATAGAGACGATAGACATCGGGGATGAAAGTAGAGATGACATAGAAACAAGATCAGAAACTTTTGCTTTTGTAGAACAAAATTTAGATGAACCTATTACTGGTACTAGTTCACAATTCCAATGGGTCCGGGATGACATGGATGAAGATATTTATGAAAATTGGTATGACATAACAATGTAGTTAGATCTTATATCTTAATTGAGTAATTTATAATGTTATCATTTATATACTTTTATGTCGTCGAATATATATATTACTAGTATTGTTGTCGATATCTACTATTATTGTTGTTTGTTTATTGTAGATATTATGCCTAGGAGAAAATTAAGCGATCTGCGGATTGTTCAAGATCCTACATAGGAGGAAGAAACAAATAATGAAGAGTCGATTGGTGTTGGATCTACAGAAGTTTCGAATACCATTGAAGAAACTGTAGAAATTGAAGGTAATGTTCGACTCCTTATTTAAATGGTGATTGATTTTCTTATTGACTTGATTTTGAAAAACTACACTAAATTATTTCTTATGTAGCTGAAAATGGTCAAAGGCGCAAGAGTAGAGGTCGTACGATAATGAAGGAATTGTACCAACTTCCTCTTGGGGACCGCGTTAGAGTTTCAAGTAACGATGTCGATCAACCTATTGGGACAGAAGCAATTGTTCTATCAGGTTATCTAGGCATAATTGCACGAAATGCAAGTATTCTACCGATCAATTATGAGACATGGCGTGCGATGTCGAATAGTAGAAAAGACCAGGCTATGGATTGCATTAAGGTAATAATTTCATTGAAAAAATTATACATTGTACTTCAATAGTAATTTATATTTACTTTCAACACTTGTATAAATTATAGGAGAAATTTTATTTAGAGGTCTCATATGAATATTTGAAGCAAACATTAGGAAAGAAATGGAGAGACCACAAGAGTTTCTTAAAAAAGAAATATTTTAAGAACAATCTTAGTCTTGAAGGAAAGCTGCAAAATGTCCCACCTGGTATGCTCAGATATCAATGGGAAGATACAATCAAGTTTTGGAGTTCAAAGAAATGAGAGGTATGACGCACTTTAAAAATAATATTATGTCACTAAATTACTGACTTTATAAGTCATGTGGAGTTTAAATTGTAGGACCGAGAGCACGTTGGTATTGCTAGTAGACAACAACAAAAGTTTACTCACACTATTGGATCGAAGAACTTTGCTCGTGTAGCTCATGAGCAGGTATTCACGTTTTAATTATGATTATACATATAGTCATTTTAAGTTGGTAGCATATAGTTTTTAACATTTTTTTCCTGTTATTTCTTACTTTTTTGTAAGTATTAATTTATATTCTACATTATAGTAAATAACGTCCGGCAGTAGAGTTGGTCGAATACAACTCTTGTAACCCTCCAGACCCAGTCTATAAGTTAGACCCAAATCCAAGTGGTCACATATCCCATTCAGAGTTTTTTTAAACAACTTTTAATACATTAGATATAATACAAAACAAAATATAAATAATACAAATATATTCAAAAAGATAGCAAATATATTTCACCAAACACAAACTGAGAAACATATAGAGATATACATTCGTACAAAATAAGTAGTTGATCTCCCTGATGCCAAACCTGCTAGCTTACGGTCTGCTGTTATCTGAAAAAGTTAAAAACTATAGAATGAGATAAAAAGCCCAGTGTGCTCCAAACAGTGCATAAAAACATACGAATAAAATATTCCAATAAAATCGGTTATCAAACATATTTTAAAATATGAACATTATTTCCATTCAATCATTCCGTTTCTATCTTTTATATATTTCCCCGAAACATACACCCACCTGCACAACAGTAAGGACTTACCCTAAGCACGAAGTTGAGGAGCCTGCAGTAATAACGTCTCCATCCAGTCGCTTCCATAACTACAATGTGTAGGTTCCCCAGTACCATACTCCCACCTGCACACCAGTAAGGACTTACCCTAAGCACACAACAAAAGAGCCTGCAGTAATAACTTCCCCATCCAGTCACTCCAATCACTATAATGTGTAGGTTCCCCAGAACCATACACCCACCTGCACACCAGTAAGGACTTACCCTGAGCACACAGTAAAGGAGCCTGAAATACTTCCCTCAATATTATCCCAGTGACAAAAATAAACATGTATGTATTTAGGTGAAATAAATATTAATCCATTAAAACATGAAAATGGTTCATGCTTAGAAATCATATGCAGAAATTACATAAACCATACGTCAGATCAGTAATATCCAGTAAATCAGGTGTCGGTAACTAGTATTCATAAAACATGTATCATATTGTAATAATATTCAACATCATCATAAATTTGAAACCATTTATATGATAGTTTAAAACAGTAAGATAACACCATTAGTAAACACACCTGTAACAGTCTGAGAAATCAGATAGGGAAACCTATTACTGGGTTTGTCGATCACGCTCTGCTGCAGCGCTAGATCGGGTAACTCTCGTAGTACGCGGTTCAGGCTGATCTAACGAATGTACAACACCGGACCTAACTGATCCTTGCTCAAGTGAAATACGAGTACAAAGATCGGTTCAAATTTTTGAACGGCGAAGAGCTCGATTTCATCAAATCAAAAACTTTAACCGCTTCACCTCCCCACGCGCCACCATCGACGGAGACCGAGGATGAAACCAGCAGACTCGGAACGGCACAAGGAACACTATGGTGTGGGAGGTGTCGTAAACGGAGCGACGATCGGCGATGAATTTAGGATTTTCTAGGCGGTTGTGCTAAAAAAACGTCGAGGCTTTGACTTGAAATTCACAATGTTTGGCAGCGTTTCACCTCAATTAATTTAAGGGAATTGTTCCTCACTCGATAATGAACACGATGGTGGTTTCAAAACGACGATCGAAATTCAGACGGCGTCGGGATCGTTGTCGGAAGTTGAGGTTGGGAAAGAGGATTTTGGGAAGTGGTTTTCTGTTTTCAAAACAAAAAACCACGTATATATAAACCAATATGACCAACTTTTCTTGGGTAAATTTAGGGCTTTGTCCCTAAATTTTCTTTAACTCTAAAATAATCTAAAAGTTTTAAAAACTTATAATTTAGTCCCCAAAATGTACCTATTTTCATAATTAAAACCTTAAATTTCAATTAAACATTATTTTGAAATTTTCGGGTTGTTACAATTCTCCCCCTCTACAAGAAATTTCATCCTCAAAATTTACCTTATGAAAACAGATGAGGAAATTGAACCTCCATTGACTCCAATGTCTCCCAAGTAGCTTCTGAGGGGCTACGATTACTCCACTGAACTTTGACCATTGGAATACGCCTATTCCGAAGAACTCGCTCATATCTCTCTAAAACCTGAACATGCTCCTCCTCAAATGACAAATCAGGTCTCAGCTCTGGCTCATCAACTTGAATGATGTGATCTGGATCTGGACGGTATCGCCTTAACATAAACACATGAAAAACATCATGAATACGACTGAGCTGGGGAGGCAACTCAAGTTGATAAGCAACAGGTCTGACTTTCTTCAGAATATGATACGGCCCAATAAATCTCGGACTCAGTTTACCTTTACGTCCAAATCTCAATACATTCTTCCATAGAAATACCTTAAGAAAAACCTTATCTTCAACCTTAAACTCGATATCCTTACGTCATTTATCTGCGTATGACTTTTGCCTATCAAATGCCTCTCTTAAGCGATCACGGATCAGTCTGACAGTATCTTCAGTCTCTCGAACCAAGTCTGGACCCAAAGTTTTTCTATCATGCAACTCTGTCCAACATATAGGAATACGAGTACTGAGGATGAAAAGATGTACTGAAATTCAAACGAGTACCCAAAGCCTCGTGCAAAGCCTTCCAGAACCTGGAAGTGAACCTCGGATCTCGATCAGATATGATAGACAATGGAATACCATGAAGTCTAGCGATCTCAGAAATGTACAACTTAGCCAGTTTGTCCAGAGAATAATTACTTCGGATAGGGATAAAGTGCGCTGATTTAGTGAGTCGATCAACAATCACCCAAATAGAATCTTTTTTAGAAGGAGTCAGAGGAAGACCAGTAACGAAGTCCATCGTAATGCGCTCCCATTTCCACTCAGGAATCTTAATTGACTGTAACAATCCAGATGGATGTTGGTGTTCTGCTTTAACCTGCTGACAAGTCAAACACCTCGCCACAAAATCTGAAATATTCTTTTTCATATCAGTCCAAAAGTAATGCTCCTTGAGATTATTGTACATTTTGTCCCCTCCAGGATGCATAGCATAAGGACTACTATGAGCCTCCTGAAGAATAACCCGTCTCAATTCATCATCTTTAGGTACGCAATAACGACCGTGAAAACACAAAATACCATCCTGATCCACAGTATACTCTGAACTCGATCCTTGTTTAATTTGCTCAATAATGGAAAGCAATGAGCTATCCTGAAGTTGTTTGGACTTAATCTCCTCGGCCAAAGTAGGTTTAACCTGTAACTCCGCTAACAGACTATTATCATCAAATAGACTCAAGTTGGCGAATAAGGCTCTGAGATCTGATATCGCCTTACGGATCAAGGCGTCTGCCACTACATTAGCCTTTCCTGGATGATATTCTATCTCCAAATCATAGTCCTTTAGAAGCTCCAACCAGCGACGCTTTCTCAAATTCAATTCTTTCTGAGTAAGCAGATATTTCAGACTTTTATGATCAGTATAAATATAACACTTTTCTCCGTATAGGTAGTGTCTCCAGATCTTTAAAGCAAAAACTACGGCAGCTAACTCCAGATCGTGAATAGGATATTTACGCTCATGCAACTTTAATTGACATGAAGCATAAGCGACAACCTTTCTATCTTGCATCAAAACACAGCCTAATCCAGAGTGAGAAGCATCACTGTAGACAGAAAAATCTTTCCCAGATTCAGGCTGAATCAGTACTGGGGCTTGAGTTAGAACAATCTTCAGTTTCTCAAAGCTAGCTTGTTGGTTCTCAGACCAGACAAATGGAACATCTTTCCTCAATAGTTTTGTCAGAGGAACTGCAATAAGGGAGAACCCTCAACGAAACGACGGTAGTAACCAGCTAAGCCCAAGAAACTACGAATCTCAGAGACATTCATGGGTTGCTTCCAGTTCAGAATAGCCTCCACTTTGCTTGGATCCACCCGAATACCATCAGCAGAAACGATATGTCCAAGAAAAATCACTTCGCTGAGCCAGAACTCACATTTGCTCAACTTAGCGTATAGCTTATTCTCCCTTAGAGTCTGTAGAACAATCTTTAAATGTTCCTCATGTTCTTCTGCACTTCTAGAATATACCAGTATGTCATCAATGAACACAACAACAAATTGGTCCAAATAAGGTCGAAACACCCTATGCATCAGATCCATAAAAGCAGCAGGAGCATTTGTTAACCCTAATGACATCACTAAAAACTCATAATGCCCATACCGAGTATGAAAAGCAGTCTTCGGAATATCTGAATCTTTCACATTGAGTTGATAATACCCAGACCTCAAGTCTATTTTTGAAAAGATAGAAGCCCCTCGAAATTGGTCAAATAGATCATCGATTCTGGGAAAAGGATATTTGTTTTTAACCGTGAGCTTGTTCAATTTCCTATAATCGATACAAAGTCTCAATGTCCCATCTTTCTTCTTAACAAATAGAACTGGGGCTCCTCATGGTGATACACTGGGTCGAATAAATCCCCTGTCCAACAACTCCTGGAGTTAGATTTTCAGTTCTTTAAGCTCCTTTGGGGCCATACGATAAAGAGCCATTGAAACTAGAGTGGAACCAGAATAGACTTCAATTTCAAACTCAACCTCTCTATCCGGAGGTAATCCAAGTAACTCCCCTGGAAAAACATCGGGAAATTCTTTGACAATCCGGATGCCTTCAATATCAGATTGAGAACTCCTAGTATCCAATATATAAGAAAGAAACGCCTCGGAACCTTTCCTGATCATCTTCTCAGCTACCAAGGAAGTTACAACATTCGTCAGAAATCCACGGCGTTCCTCGATCATTACAATCTTTCGATTATCTGGGGTCTTCAAAACATCTCTCTTGGTCTCAAAATCAATATTTACTTGATGTTTGTCCAACCAATCTACGCCGAGAATCAAATCAAATTCTTCTAAAGGTAACTCCATCGAGTCGGCCAGAAAAATCTCCCCATTGATCTCTATAGGACATTCTCTAAAAATACGATTCAACATTATGGACTTGCCTAAGGGACTTTGAATTATCACCGAATACTCAGTATTCTCCACAATGTGATACATAGGAATTGGTAGAACCACTATCAAACAATGCAAAGTAGGGAACTGAATGAATAGTAACAGTACCTGCAGTCACATTAGACCCATCGCGATCCTGTCGAAGTCTGGCAGTGTAAACCAATACAGGCTGTCCGGCCTCAGATCTGACTAGACCCCTACTCTGAGATGCTCGGCCTCTACTAGCAGATCCTGGTACTATGCTCTGATTACGACTTACTACTGGAGTCTGAACAGTACTTTGAGTACGTGCGGGAGTACGAGCTGGGGTCTGAACTGTAGTAACTGGCCCTGGACAATCCTTCATGAAATGGTCACAATAACCACATCTAAAACAGGTACCCAATTTCTTCCAGCATTCTCCAGGATGACGTCTCCCATAATAATCATATAGCTGCAAAGGTTTCCACCCAGAAGAATCACCATGTCTAGAAGAATGTACAACTGAAGAACCAGATGTCACAGGCCTGACACTCGCCATGCTTCTTTGTAAAGACGTACCCCTGCCTCTCTTGTTTGGGCGTGCTGAAGAATCAACAGAACCGGAAGGCCTTCTGAATTGGGTTTGAGCTTGATCACTATCCTTCTTGTGCTCCATACCTGATCGTTCTATTTCTTCAGCAGTCTTGGCTATCTCAACCAATGCATCAAAATTCCTCTCTCGGTGGGTAGCGACTCGACTCCTGATCTCATACCTGAGTCCATTCTCGAACCTCGAGCATCGATCTGTCTCAGTTTCAATAAGTCCAGGAGCATAGCGGCTCAAACGGATGAACTCAACCTCATAATCCATAACAGACATGTTACCCTGCTCTAGATTCTGAAACTCCTGACGTCGCTCCTGCAGGTATCTCTCTCCGATGTAGCGACTCTGGAAGCGCGTCTTGAAAAGATCCCATGTTAACTGGTTTCTCGGAATACTACCAGAAATTGATTGCCACCATCTGAAGCTCTCTTTATTCAACATAGTTAGGGCCTCCTTCAACTTCTGTTCAGATCTGAGATCCATCTCATCCATAATCCTCTCTGTATCCTCTAGCCAATACTCAGCGTCTGTCGGGGATCCACTAGTAATACCCTCAAATGGGACTACACCAACAGCAACCAAAGAGTTTGAAATCTCAACTGCAGTCATATTATTAGGGGCTCTTGCAGCTCTCTGAAACATGCGGAATATAGCTCTATTAAAGGCATCTTCATTTATGTCAGTATCATCATCTTCAGTGACGGGAGGATCTCTCATAGGAGTAAACTGATCATCATGAGAAAGGGTAGGATCGACTTGCGGAGCAGGAGGATCACGTGGAGACATCGGATCATCTATCGTAACAGAAGGTCGAGTGACTCGTCCTCGACCACGGCTACGTCCTGTTCTACGACCTCTAGCAGCACTCATTGTTGGATCTATAAGGCTCTACAGAAAGAATTCAAAACATATGTCAGATTAGCATCACGGATATCGGAAAATCTTTAAATCATAAAATAAGGTGGCACATTTTTTTCTTTAAAATTTCGTAAAAATCCAAAGCTTAGGACCCATATACAGTCTGAGTGTTTAAAACCGAAAGCTCTGATACCACCAAATGTAACCCTCCAGACCCAGTCTATAAGTTAGACCCAAATCCAAGTGGTCACATATCCCATTCAGAGTTTTTTTTTAAAACAACTTTTAATACATTAGATATAATACAGAACAAAATATAAATAATACAAATATATTCAAAACGATAGAAAATATATGTCACCAAACACAAACTGAGAAACATATAGAGATATACATTCGTACAAAATAAGTAGTTGATATCCCTGATGCCAAACTTGCTAGCTTACGGTCTGTTGTTATCTGAAAAAGTTAAAAACTATAGAATGAGCTAAAAAGCCCAGTGTGCTCCAAACAGTGCAAAAAAACATACGAATAAAATATTCCAATAAAATCGATTATTAAACATATTTTAAAATATGAACATTATTTCCATTCAATCATTCCGGTTTCTATCTTTTATATATTTCCCCGAAACATACACCCACCTGCACACCAGTAAGGACTTACCCTAAGCACGAAGCTGAGGAGCCTGCAGTAATAACGTCTCCATCCAGTCGCTTCCATAACTACAATATGTAGGTTCCCCAGTACCATACACCCACCTACACACCAATAAGGACTTACCCTAAGCACACAGCAAAAGAGCCTGCAGTAATAACTTCCCTATCCAGTCACTCCAATCACTATAATGTGTAGGTTCCCTAGAACCATACACCCACCTGCACACCAGTAAGGACTTACCCTGAGCACACAGCAAAGGAGCCTGAAATACTTCCCTCAATATTATCCCAGTGACAAAAATAAACATGTATGTATTTAGGTGAAATAAATATTAATCCATTAAAACATGAAAATGGTTCATGCTTAGAAATCATATGCAGAAATTACATAAACCATACGTCAGATCAGTAATATCCGGTAAATCAGGTGTCGGTAACCAGTATTCATGAAACATGTATCATGTTGTAATAATATTCAACATCATCATAAATTTGAAACCATTTATATAATAGTTTAAAACAGTAAGATAACACCGTTAGTAAACACACCTGTAACAGTCTGAGAAATCAGATAGGGAAGCCTATTACTGGGTTTGTCGATCACGCTCTGTTGCAGCGCTAGATCGGGTAACTCTCATAGTATGCGGTTCAGGCTGATCTAACGACCGTACAACACCAGACCTAACTGATCCTTGCTCAAGTGAAATACGAGTACAAAGATCGGTTCAAATTTTTTAACGGCGGAGAGCTCGATTTCATCAAATCGAAAACTTTGACCACTTCACCTCCCCACGCGCCTCCGTCGACGGAGACCGAGGATGACACCGGCGGACTCGGAACGGCACAAGGAACACTATGGTGCAGGAGGTGTCGTAAACGGAGCGACGATCAGCGATGAATTTAGGATTTTCTAGGCGGTTGTGCTAAAAAAAACGTCAAGGCTTTGACTTGAAATTCACAACGTTTGGCAGCGTTTCACCTCAATTAATTTAAGGGAATTGTTTCTCACTCGATAACGAACACGAAGGTGGTTTCAAAACGACGATCGGAATTCGGACGGCATCGGGATCGTTGTCGGAAGTTGAGGTTGGGAGAGAGGATTTTGGGAAGTGGTTTTCTGTTTTCAAAATAGAAAACCATGTATATATAAACCAATATGACCAACTTTTCTTGGGTAAATTCAGGGCTTGGTCCTTGAATTTTCTTTAACTCTAAAATAAGCTACAAGTTTTAAAAACTTATAATTTAGTCCCCAAAATTTACCTATTTTCATAATTAAAACCTCAAATTTCAATTAAACATTATTTTGAAATTTTTGGGTTATTACAACTCTTTGAAGTGACACATACAAAAACAGATGGCTCTCATATGGCTCCTGAAGCTGCAGAAATTATGGTATATTTATTGAACGTAAAATTTGCATTTTGTTATATTGATAGTATGAAATTGTGTATTTTAAATAATTCTTAAATTTGTTCTACATTCTTAACTGATTATCAGGAAAAATTGAGCGATAAAAGGGTAGAATATGATGCTACGGCTTCATCCCATGCTTTTATTAATGCGGAGGAGATTGGAAATCAAGTTATTGCTGAAGATTTTGGTCCTGAAAGATATGGTCGAGTTCGCTGTCAGGGATCATTCGTTATTCTAACCAAATTCTTTAGATCCAGCTCGTCTCAGTACATGTCATCACAGAGACAATCTTCTCAACAAGAAGTTATTCGATTAAAACAACAGCTAAGTCAAATTGATGAAAAAATTGCCCAAATGAAAGCCGAAGATGAAGCAAAAGAAGTAGCGAGAGAAGCAAAGAGAGTAGCGAGAGAAGTATCATTTCAGAGAAAATATGATGAACTTCAAAAACAAATTGAAGCTATGAGGTAGATGATGCAACATAATCAAACGAATAATTCATCATCCTAGGTGTTTTCTTAGCTTAATGCTTACTTTATGTTATTGAAAAATGTTGAACTACAATATATTTAACTTTGATGTTTGTAAACTTTGATTTATTTATGTTTTTATGTATTATTAGTTAATTCGAATCTTAATTAAATTTACTGCAAGTTATTAGATATTGTTAAATGTTAAATTTGGGTAATACAAAATACGAAAAAGATATGTTAAAATCAATTTCGATTAGCGACGTTTTAGGGGCAAAACACCACTAATGGAGTGCATATTTACGATTAAACGCTGCTAAATGACCAACTTATTACGGCATTTCTGCCAGACAGACCACTACATATCAAATCTATTGCGGCGTTTGTGACTACAAATGGCACTATATATCAAATTTATTGCGGTGTTTCTGACTACATACGCCGCTAAATATTTAATTATTACGGCGTTTGTGGTCACAAACGCCACTAAATATCGAACATGTTTATGTAAAACGCCTATAAATACCAAACCTATTGCGGTATTTGTATTCTAAAATGCCACAATATAACATGACCTTTAGCGGCGTTTGTATACTCAAACGCCGCTAAATAACCTGACTTTTAACGGCATTTATTAGTAGAAAATACCGCTAACAGTTGTGGCATTTGTAATAGCGGTATTTTTGCGGCATTTTTTTACGCCAGAAGCATTTTTAGCGGCGCTTTTAAAAGCTGACAAAAAAAGCCGCTATAGACCACTTCTGCTATAGTGTTTCTATTTAGTTTTTCCTTTGGCATACTTGAAAAGTTGTTTAGATTAAGGTTGTTCATTATTCAGTTTTAACTGAATTAACCGACTGAGTTTAGTTAATTCGATCGGCCATCGAATTAGTTCGATTGGGGAACGGTTAACTCTTTTTCCAATATTCGATTAACGATTAATTCAATTTGAATCAGTTGATTAACTGAATTAACCGAAATTATTAAATCTTTTATATATATTATAAACATATTTTAAGCTAAAACCTATTAAAAATTAATACTCATTATTTTTTTAGTCACGCTAGACTCAATAAATTCTCAAGGCCTAACTAATTTTTAATCAAATAAAATATATACATTTATTATATTTAAATTAATCGGATTATAAAAAATTATTAAAAATTTTGGTTAATTTGGTTAACCGACTGAAATAACCGAACTTTATTCGGTCCATTTAATATTTTCAAAAAAAGTTTAGTTTTTTTAACGGTTAAAGAAAAAAAAAGTTCGATTAATTGTAATTCGGTTCGGTCGGTAGCTGAATTAACGGTTTGAACACCCTTAGTTTATATAAGTGTGTTTTCTTTAAACAGAATTGGAAGTGAGGCCATTTCTCAATTAGTCCTTTTCCCTTGACATTGTAATTTTTAAAAGTCAAATACTTCAAAAAAAAAAGTTAAAAGACTCAAAACCGGCCATTGGAGTTTTGTAATGCAATTTGTCCTTTGATTCAAGACTTGAGACCATCCGTACGGCCATTTGCCCGTACTACTACTTAAAAATCTAAATGGAATTTGTAACATATTGAATCCTTCAAACCGAGTAGGCTTATCTTTCAAGATTTTGATGTAATATTTGTTGAGTCAAACATGATGAAGGAAGTTTGTTGAGTCAAGTAATGTTGTCTGTGCTTTAATTAATGTTGGAAGACTACGGGTATGAATGAAAACTTGATTAAAAAAAAGAAAGAAGTTTGGTTTAGCTAAAGTTTTTAGCAAGTGCAGTGGAACAAAACTTTGGTTTATTACTAATTATAGTTTCATCTGCCTTCTATTTTTATACTAAATTCATTTGGTTTATTACTAATAAGCCTGATGTAGGCTTCAAAACCCAATAATACTTATAGGCTTGAAGGGGCCTTTTCTGAGTTTAGAAGAGGTTAGGATTGAAGGCCTGACTTCTTAGTGAGCCCAATTCTTCCAAGTATTTGATAATATGTACAGTTGCAGGCGCCGTTTTTCGCCATTTAAAGTCGTTTCATAGCATTTTCCGTTTGTTTTGCGGTTCTCCTTGCGCAGTCAACTCGGGAGCAGCAATAATGGAGTACAGGAACAAGCTCGTTCTCGCTCCCATGGTTCGAGTCGTGAGTAATTTGAACTGCCAATACTAAATTCTCCCTTTCTTCCTTGTGTACTCTCTCTTCTCTTCTATTTGAAAACTTGATCTGTAATTGTACTTCTAATTTGAGTTGATCCAGGGAACGCTGCCATTTAGATTACTAGCTTCTGATTACGGTGCAGATATTACATACGCCGAGGAAATTATTGATCACAAGATTATCAAATGCGACCGCATTGTTAATGGTACGTCAACACATCTTTTGGTTCAGTTGTGTTTTTACTTTTCTGAACTCGTGCTTGATAACTCTGTTGGTGCAACAAATTTTAATAATTTATTTATTTTTCTTTATTTTTACGTTAACAATTTTGATTTAATTTCTTGTATGCGGACATGCTTTTAACTTTGAAAATAATTGGAACATCAGTTTCAAAATATGATAATGATAAAGTAAAAAAAACCTGGATGGAACATCAACTTCATACAGACTTTTGCTTAAGTTTCTTAAATTTCAAACAGAGTCAGTAAAATGAAAGTGAGAGGAGTGTTGAATATTGAAGAAAGTGAAATGGAAACGACAGAGAAAACTTTGGATTGCTATAATTTCTAGTGTTTCATCAAATAATTGATCGCCTTTGATTACATCTGCAATCATCTACATAAATGGAATATTACAGTTGGTGGCTGATGCCTCTAAGAAACTTCTTTAACAGAGAAACTGATTCTTTAACCGACTAATAACCGAATGAAACTATCTTCAACTGAGCTGAACACGAGACTGTCAGCTGCTGATGTTATCATACGCCATTGGTATTGTTAACACATAGAAATGGAAAGAGAAGAACATTGTGTTTTAATGTTCTCGCTTTTGTTTCTCTTGTGAAGCCGACGTAATAAAACTATATGTGATGTCTTTCTCATATAGTTGAAATTGAACTGATTTTGAGAGTCATGTCTGTTTCTGGTTCCACTCTTTTTTTTTTTTTTTGCAGAATATATCGGATCAACTGATTTTGTTGAGAAGGGAACTGATAATGTTGTCTTCAGAACCTGCGATCAAGAAAGGGATCGAGTTGTATTTCAAATGGGCACTTCTGATGCTGTGAGGGCTCTAAAGGCTGCTGAAATAGTGTAAATCTTATATGGCATTATTTTTCTCATTGTCATGAAGTTGCAATGATGCTCATAAACTTTTTTCCCGCATCACTACACTGTTTATTCATTTTTTTCTTCATTCAAGTCGAACAATATTAATTATGTAGGTGATAATCTGAAAAATGTCCCTACCTTTTGTTGTGTTAAATTCTCATGTGTTAGCATCAAATCACTTTCTTTTTTGTTTGGTATGCAAAATTCTAGTTGAAAATGCTCTTCAGAATACGAGGAAATGGCTTGTGTTGTAGGCTATCGGAATCCATAAAGGGTTATTATCTACAATAACTACATAGATAACGGTTGAATTCGGAATCCACCGTATTTGTAGCTCAATTGAATCTAAGAAAAACTAACCCAGTATCCATGTGCCTAAGGCTGGTTAATTTGATTTTTATACTTCAATTTGAATTGTGCACCTGAAAACTCTGGTTTATCATGACAACAGATGATTGATTTATTAAATGTATGGTTCATGTTGAAGTGCTTTATTTTTTACCAAAATTTTAAGTCATTATGATAATTTGATCATTGCTTCTTTCCAACTGCTTGTCTAAGAAATATACGCTTATTTTATGTATATTATATTCTATTTTTATGATATTGGCAATACATTTAATATAAAAAAGTCGTGATATTTTTTTTCCTTTGAAAGTCAAAACCCTTTAAATTTTGTATCTTTCTATAGGTGTAAAGATGTTGCTGTGGTAGATATCAATATGGGTTGTCCCAGGCCATTTTCTGTGAGTGGTGGCATGGGTGCTGCTTTGTTGTCAAAGCCTGATCTCATACATGATGTAGGTGCTGCATAGTATTGGATAAATCCTTTAATTTTATTACCTTTATCTTCTGTTAAACTTGATCCATCACATTATTATTTTGCTAATTCAGATTTTAACAACTTTAAGGAGGAACATAGACACTCCAGTAACATGCAAGATTCGACTTTTAAATTCATCCCATGATACAGTAGAACTTGCGAGGAGAATTGAGAAGACTGGTGTTTCTGCTCCTGCTGTCCATGGAAGGTAATTTTAGATCCAAACCAGCTTTGAAAGAAACCCTTTAGAGCCAAACTTTTGTTTGTTTGAGACAGTTATGACTTTTTGATGCGACTGCAATTTGTCAATCAATAAGATCAAGATTAATGCTTTTCATATTTCTTGATTATAATAGATAACAACTTCATCTGTTTAAAAGGGATAGGTCATATAAGGTAGCAAGGTACCATTTTTAGCCAAGAGTGTAATGTATTTGTTGGATTTGTAAATCATAAATGGAAAAGGAAGATTCTATCATATTCTCGATATAGCGATCAGAATTATGTTTCTTTGTTCTGAAATATGTATGCTAGTTCTTTTAATTTTCAGTAGTTAAACATAAACTTTGTTGTAACATCCCTGGAAATCGAAAATGGAAAAGGAAAATTCTATCATATTCTTGATATAGCTACCGGAATTGTGCTTCTTTCTTCTGAATGATTATGTAAGACAACCTTTTACCTGACGTTATTTTTTCAAAATATAATATTTGGCCATTATTTTATATCAAAATCTGTAACTTCAGTGGTTAGCTTAAAATTGTAGGGTGAGGGTATTAGGGGACAAAGTTGGTGAAATCAGGCTGGAACAGTGAGGCATACTTGATGGATAATAGATAGTAAGAATTCAAACTATCAAAGGCTGAGAACTGAAGTTATGTTCGGAAGGAAAAGGCTTGATTGTCAGGCCAATGAATAGATATTTGTTGTCTGTAAAGGCATAAAAGATTGTTATGATATCAACTATTAAACAAACTATGGACACCATATGGATCATTTTTCTGTGCTGCCATCGTTTATCTTTGAAGCTTTACTCGTTTAGCATTTGGTGCTCCTCCCTCTTAATGATGTGTGTTTTTCTTGTAAAAATTGCAGAAAAGTAGCAGATAGGCCAAGGGATCCAGCTGAGTGGAATGATATTGCTGATATTGTGTCATCATTGTCTATTCCAGTTATTGCAAATGGTGATGTTTTTGAATATGATCATATCGAGCGCATTAAAGTTGCAACAGGTAGCTAGAAGGTACTTTTGGTTTTCTAATGATATCTTTGTTATCTTTCTGTTCTAAGTTTCTAAGTTGGTACACGTTAAGTGACTAAAAGACATTCTTGCACCATTTGTGTTCATCCTCCTTGCCCCAAGCACTGCCAAATTGTGACTGTTTGCAAGATTTCCATATGAATGGTTCCTACGATTCTAGAATGTATTAAATTTCTATACAGTTACCCAATTTCAAAGTCTTTTATATTCTATATATGTGCTTTTATATTGTGTCTTGATATGTGTTATTATATATACATATATAAAGGTGCTTCATCTGTTATGGTTGCAAGAGGTGCTCTCTGGAATGCTTCAATTTTCTCTCCCAAAGTAAAAGAACATTGGGAAGATGTGAAAAAGGAGTATGTTAGGAAGGTAGGCCTCTCCATACTGCCCAATTTAAGTGCAACTTGAAAATTGAAATTGTTCTCTGCAATTTCCCTTTAAAGAATGGTAATACTATTTCTTGATCTCACTCTTGGGTAAAAGAATCATGATATGAAACAGAAATGAAATAAATTGTTGAAATAACCCAATGCTTGTTCAGAGTAATGATTTAAATAAAGCAATTTCTTCTGTCTAATGCTCCCAATTAAATTTCGTCATCACTGAAGATTTCTTCAAAATTTTGTAGTATGGTTTCTGCCATGCTGGTTATGTTTTCACATTCTGGCACTGGATTGGACTTGCATGAGTTTACAACTTTCTTGAACCTCTTATTTCAGAGCATATTATGGGTTGTGCATCTTGGTTATACAACTCCAAGATATGTATCTCAGCTATGTCACTGGAATGAATATGTATTCATCATCGGTATGTTTAATTTTTTGTAAATTCTTTTTCCATATATTTGGAGAAATATACACTCATATCTATGTTTAAATATGAGTCGGAAAATGAAAAGTTCGGGTAAAAGATCTTCAATAAGTTACCTTCTCTAAGTGGGGTTTTGTTAACAAGAGCCCTTGATATTAGTAATAAAATTGTAGTAAACTCAATACCTTATTCTTAATTTTCAAGTGTCGATGCATCAAACCAAGATATTAGTATATATAGTAACCTTAACTGTTAGCTTGAAGCATTAGGCCGAGTTCTTAGTATGAGGTCTCTTGTATCAATCTCATTCATTGATTGCACCAAGAAGAATTCCTCCACCATGTACGATCCTTGTTTTATTTTCACAGGAAAGTCTATGGGGAAGAAGAATATTACGAGTTGATTAGTGCGAACAGATTCACTCTCAATGGATATAGATGGCTGTGCACCAAGAACCTCCAGTAGGCTGAAGCCTAACAGTCGGTAAATGGATGGGATGAGCTCGTAAAAATGAGGTATCCCCCACAAACCAACCTAGGAATCTAAGGGTTCCTGCCGTTGTATCTTAGTGAAATATACATGTAAATAGCACTTATTTCTGCAATGTTTTGATCTTTTAAATTAAATTATGTCAAGAGTGGTGAAGCTGGCGTCCAGTGTTCTTATGCTTAGCCTGGTTGAGTTTTGTACACTAGCTTTTGCTTGGAGAATTGTTACACGGTTAAATGGTTCAAAATTTGAAGGGATAAGATATGAAATTCGTGATTTTATTCCAGCTTTTGGAGTCACGCACAGATATTATTTTTTCTTATTTAAAGCATAAAAGGTACGAGAATATATGTTAGCTGTTATTCTTTTTAGGGTAAACTACAATAATGGTCACTTAAATTTTTTATTTGTACTTTTTGGCTCATCAAATTTAAAAAAAAAAAAGTTAAGTTTTAGTCCTTGAGACATTGAGTACCGTTAGTTTAATGACACGGCACCTTAGCAAAAGGATTTAATCTTTATTTTAGCCCTTAAACTTGAGATGAAATACTAATTACGAGTCTTTTTGTAAACCCAAAATAATTTAAGAAAAAAATAGTTTAGATAAAATATTAAAGTGTTATTTAATTATGAGTCTCTGTCTGGCCGACATGGAACAAGCTGATCGGGATAAAAAAAAACTTCTGAGTTTACTAAAATGTTTCAGATGACAAATAATTTCTTCGTCCCATAATTATTGACAGAGAAGGAAATAGAAAGAATTATTCGAGGAATAAAAAGCATTCCATAATTTTATCGTTACAAAGCACATTCGAAAGGTAAAAGTTACCATTGACTCAGTTTTCTTGTTTTACTGTTTTATGCATGCTTTCTTTTGTCTTATCTTCTTTGTTTTATTGTTTGATGCTTTCTTTCTCTTGCCATGTCTTCTTTGCATTGAAACTCTTTTTGCTCTATAATTTTGCTATTCATTCACCGCTACTTTGATTTTGGATTGTTTAGCTTGCTTTAATAGTGACTATAATTTAACCAGAAAAAAAAAGAATAAGAAAATAAAGTTCGTCTAGACCACACTCGTGAAAGAAGTTGCTATGAGACCAGGAGAGTATACCTTATGATATTATAATTATTTTTATAATGATATAAATCTTATTATATTTGTGTATTAATTTTCATATTACATTAAGGTTTCTTCTTGTTTTGTCATTGCCTCGTTGGAGTAGTTGATACTTCGGCTTAAGATAGAGAGATTGAAGGTTTTGTTTGAAAATCAAGGGGATCTCATAATATTACATGTGTGGTCCATGCGCTTAATTTCAACCCCTATCATCAAATTTTCTACTTCTTAAAGATAGGACTTTAGAGAAAAGAGCTATTTTTATTAGTAAAGATTGAAATTTCTTCATTTTCCTATTTTTAATTTTTTTTCAGCTGTCAACATTAAGAAACATAGCTACCAAGTGCCATATATCCATAAATTAAGTTCAAAAATAAATTTCATTTCTGTCATGAATATTTTTTTTATATAAATGCAGAGTTTATCCAAAATTTTATATCCAAAAAGAACCGATGTTACTATACGAAAATCACTAAATAATCAGATAAAACAGAAACTAATCATTCAAACCTCTATTCTCTACAACACTCGCTACCAAGCTATCAGTGCCAACGCTTAACTTCCTTCAAGACCGCCACCCTTAGGCGCACCAAATTCTTTAAGCAATCAACAATCTTTGTCTCTAGTTTGCCCATCCCTTGAAAGAGACGTCGATTATTTCCCCTCCAAATCAGGGTGATGCAACCGTTCCAAGCCAGCTGAAATACAAAAGAGATTAACGACCTCCCTTTAGAATTACAACATGCCCAGCTAAGCTCATGACATTAATCCAAGCCCTCCCTCGACAAGCCATATGCATGTAAGACCCACCCCAATTGTGCCTAGAATAATCAAATTTAAAGAAGAGGTGATCAAAAGTCTCAAGCTCGTTTAAGCAAAAAAACACAGCTACCCTCAACATTTAAACCAAACGAGATAAGACGACCTTTCATGGAGAGTCCATCTAGAACCGCCATCTATACAATTGTTGAGTTCTTTGGAATGTGCCTCAAGTGCCACACTAACCTATCTCAAGGAATACACGCACCTCTCGTACGAATGACATTTAAAATCTCAGCCACCGAAGAAGAAGGATCCTCAAGGAGATTCAGAAATAAAGCAGCCTTATACCATATATGCAACAAGCTTGCCCACACCTAGCCAGCACAAGAAGAGCCCGAGACCTACCAGAATGAGGAGACTCGTAACACATACAAATGAATTATAACACCCCAAATTTCGATCTAGCAGTTCAGGTTTATCCGAGAGGTAAGTGGATCTCGTAAATTTCATGATTTAAGTTGTTGGGTTTAATTGTATTGTATTTGGGCCCAATTAACCAGAAAAAAAGACTTTTAAATACGAGGAAAATGCACAGGACTAAAAGTGTAATTAGACCATTAAAAGAAAGAAGATATATTTGGCTTATAAAGGGGTTTTGGACGTGGGTTTCACATTCTCAGCTTTTCTTCTTCATTTCTTCATCCTTCATCTTCTCTGAGTAACAATAGTTCCAAGTAAGGTCTTGAACATTTTTCTTATCTCATTTTCATCCTAAATAACCCCAACAACATCAATTTTGAAGATTCAAGCTTTGAGTTTTATTTTGTAAGAAAAAAGGGGTTTTCATCATCAAAGCCTTGAGGAGGGTGATTGCTAGCTAAAGAAGGTTCATTTCGTGTTTCTAAAATCAAGGTAGTGTATTTCTAATCCTTTGGAGTATTAAGCTTTCATAAATTACAAGTATTTGCAAAGATTTATATAGTTACGCGTATTAGGGTTTAAATTTGTTTTCAAGATTAAAAGATGTTTTAGGTGTTATTAATGTGTTTTATGATACCTAGGAACCCTAATTAACTCTCTAAAACTTTAGTGCATGATTTAGAATCAAACTATGGACTTTATTATGATTTTCAAGTGTTCCTCGAGCCTAAAATATCTATTTCTAGGTTCGAGTATCGATACTGGGTTGAATAGTATTGATACTGGTTAAATTAGGCCAAACTTTATGGATTTTGGGCTAGAGCACCGATACTGCCAAGGGTGCAGTACTGATACTCAAGGTGTCAGTATCGATACTGGGGCCCAATTTCACAACAAAATGTATTTTTGATATCGATACTTGACCCTAGGGTATCGATACTACTCACTTTGAAAGGTCATATTTGAATCGTTTAAGGTTCATAAGAGCTAAGGACGATCTGTAATATTAAGAATTAGTCCTTAAGGGACATAAACGACCAAGTATACTTAGAAACACATATTAAGCGTAATACACCAACGTATTTTCAAATGAGGACGAATACGAATAGTCAGGACCAAGGATCGTTCAGGAGGCGTTCGATAAGCGGTACGATGATTACGTCAGATTCAGTGGTCACAATGGTATGAGCTTCGATAATGTCAGTGAACCTAGGAAAATTAAGTCGTCCTTGTTAGTTTGAGAAGTTCTTAAGAAAGTTACAATACGACCGAATAGAGTACCACTACTCAGAAGCAAACCCGAGCCAGATATCGGGCTAGCCAGTTCCTCAGATAATAAGTAAGCCTTCGCCTAACATTCTAGATGAGAGAACAAGTGAGATAACAACTAGCGTGACGTTTACTTCACTTTAGTGAGTCTAACTATGTTAAGGTATACTCATATTACCTTAGCTGCCCTAGTAGGGCATTAACAATGCGCGAGGCACCTCAGGGGCTAACTAGGGTGTGACACTCGAACACTCGCGATGAGTGGGTTAGAAATGTTAGTATTATGTGGCCTATGGGCCTTAGATTTGCATGGTTAGTTATTTCAATTCAGTTGGGTAAGCTTCTGATGCACGTAAATTTTCGGTTCTTACTTCTAGGCTTTTTCGTATTCAAGGTAGGCTGAGGTGTTTCTCCGAGATGCACGTAAATTCCTCCGGTAACACCACCAGACCTATCCCATGTCTGTCTGTGTCAGTCATGCATGTATAGTCCCATCAGTTCAATATGTCAAACATGTTAAAGCTTGGCTTGAAGGCTATGTAAGACCAAACCAATGCTTCAGTTTGTGCGGGAATTATACCTATGCTATGTGACACTGGGTTCCCTTCAGTGATCTACCTGATGGCTATGTGAGGACTAGGAGATCATTCAGTATGTTTGTGGGAATTACGTCGATGCTATGTGATACTATGGTTCCCTCAGTAATTAATGTCTAAGAGCTATATGAGACCATATACTAGTTAGATTTGTATTCAGATAATGCATAGTATATCATGTTTGCATTCAGATAATGCATAGAAGTAATATTATCACATTTAGATATGCGTAGTATTTTTAGTCATTAGGGCTAGAGACCCTTTAGAGGTGTACTTATGGCGAGGCCCTTAGCAGAGGATTAAGGGAAGCATGAGACCCCTACTTCAGTGATAAAGCAGTAAAGCCTTAAGTAGGTAACGCTTGATCTAGGTCGTGCATGTACCTATTGCTTAGTGTCATGTCTTCAGCATGCTTATGTTTATGAAATTCTTATGCTTCTCTAGATTAGAAATTATATTATTGAGCTTTGTAAGCTCAGCCTTCGGATGTTTTTCGTTGGTAGGTTAGTAGCTTGGGCAGTTCGTGGAGCACTATCATAGCAGAACTTTCAGCATCTTTGACAGAGTACTTGTAACCCCCCTAGACTCGACCTAGATGGTAGGCCCGAATCTAGACGGTCACATATCGTATACTTGAAATCCATGTAACGGTAAAATTTTGAAATAACCAACAGAAAAGTCCATACGTTAAATATATAGAGATAACAACGTTGGAAACAAAATATCGATAATACAGATGCGTGAAGACAGTGGTAAAAACAAGTGTCACCTGTAACATCCCAAAAGTCGGATTAGTGACCAAAATGAAAGTTTTAAAACTTAGTGATCAATTTCAAAAAAGATTAAAAGTTTAAGGACTTAATTGCAAAATTATGTAAGGATGATTTATTAGTAAAGATTGAAAGATAGAAGGGTATAATGGTCATTTGTCAAGAAATAATTAAAAAATGATTGTGGTGATATATAATTACACGTATAGATAGAGAGAATGGAAAAATCAGAGAACTCTAGAATTTAGCTTATTCTTCTTCTTCCACCGTGAATGCTAGGTTAAAGGTAAGTTGGTTATTCCTTCCATTTTAAAGTTTCTTTTTATTCCTGCAGTGATAGGAAAGCTTAAAGGAAGCTTAAGATTGCTTAAAAATCAAAGATGAAAAAGTTATGTAAGATTGAAGGTAAAGAGTTTATAAGTGAAATCTTGAGAAAGAGTTAGTAAATAAGTTTTGAAGTGAAATTTGACTTGTCAGTGATCTAATTAATAAGTTATAAGTGTTAGAAATGAAATTGGAACATGTTGGAAATTGAGTAAGATTCTTGGTTTCAAGATTTATGTTAGGATATTGAAGATGATGAAGTGTTAAATGAATATAAGATGATTGGAATAATGGTAGTTGAGTTTAATGTCATGAAAGGAGTTAAAAATAGAACGTATATGTAAGGATGGGTGAACTTTCGAGCTAAAAATATGAATTATTGGCATAGGGTATCGGTACTGTTCATCCAGTATTGATACTTCAAAGAGAAAAAGGGTCAAAATATGAAAGAGGGTATCAATACTCCATGAATCAGTATCGATACCATAGGAAAAAATTTGACAAGTTATTCAAGGGGTATCGATACCTAAAGGGGTAGTATCGATACCAAGAGTACCGATACCATAAGGTCAGTATCGGTACCCATTTTTGAAACAAAGATTTTGAATGCAAAAAGGGTATCGATACCCAAGCTTGGTATCAATACCATAGCTAGGGAAGTATTAGTACCATGCATGGGGGTACCGATACTACTCAAAGTGGAAATAATATTAAGCATTTCTTCTAGATTAAGTTATTAAGGATCGAATTATAACAGTTAGAATTCTGATATGCATATCAAATGTATGATTGTGTAGATATTGATCGGAAGAGAGTATTTGATGAGTCAACGAGATAAGATCGAGCAAGGAAGAAGTAAGAGATTGGCATTGACTAGTGAGGCCAGGTGAG
This sequence comes from Hibiscus syriacus, assembly GCF_006381635.1. Taxonomy (NCBI): domain Eukaryota; kingdom Viridiplantae; phylum Streptophyta; class Magnoliopsida; order Malvales; family Malvaceae; genus Hibiscus; species Hibiscus syriacus. The sequence goes on from NW_024062608.1 coordinate 3,185,434, forward strand.
TGCATATTCATTAGTATAAGATGTTTAATGGAAATAAGACTTCCGACAAGTTTATTTCCTATATTAGAATGCATGAACTCATGAATGTAATCATATGTTTGATATGAATGTATGTATTATATGTTATCGCATGTGTCACATGATTGATATGAATATATGTTAGTGTGATAAACCATATGAACCGGTATAAAGGATTTATGTGATTATATAAGTTATATGATATGAACATAGGGAATGACATGAATATGTAATAGATGAACTATTTGAATACATGAATGTGTGATAAATCATATGACCATGAGCTATGTGTGATAATAAGATATGTGATATATGATTACATGTTTATATGAATACAAGAAAAGATGGCATGACATATAATGAGATATGAGACCCTACGAGAATGTGACATGAGATATGACCATGTGATATGAAACTATGAACTTATATGACTATGAGATATGAATGTGTATATGTGACAAACATAAAAGATAATGCCCATGTTATTTGTTATGAGAGCTAGGGGTATAGTTCGCATGCCAAGAGTCGAGGGTTATAAGTGGTCCTTCAGAACATAGTGGTCCTTCGGGACATAGTGGTCCTTCGGGACAAATTCTAAGTGCCCTTAGTGGGAATTATACGAGCTGTGGTGATAGCCTATGTGCACAACCTCAATGTACTCGCATATCTTTAGTTCTCAAAAGTGTACATGGGCTAATAAAAGAAATAACTTAAAGAAAACTTATGTGATATTATATACTTTGTTTATGTAAGGTATGTTATGAAATGCTACACAGATTAACTATCAAATTGTATGTTCTAAATGAATTAATGATAATCACAATGATGTGATTAGGATAATGAGAATATGTGTGCATGTATAAAGTTGCTTATATGAATTGTTATATGATTGTTATATTATATTATTATATGAAATGTGAATTGTTCATGCTTTTCTAAGTATATAGAGTTCTATTATACATGTTTTATACCTCACTAAGTCATAGACTTAGCGTGTGAGTGTTTCACACGTAGGTTCTGTGAGAAAGAAAATGAGCATGGATAGGGAATTCAGGTCAGCTTCTCCTTTCCAAAGATCAGATCAGAAAAGCATATTTTTGAATGATATGTGTTAGGTTATAGAGAATGTAGTTGGCATGTAATTAAATATTTGAATGGTATCCGCTCTGATAAGTTTTGTAAACTCTTTGGTCTAAATTGTATAAATTATGCATTTTGATTTAATAAAAGTTTGAAATTTCATTCTTTTGGAAAAAGTAAATGTTTTAAAAGTCAATGTGACGCCTCAGACTCGTAACCGGGTGGGTTCGGGTTGGGGGTGTTACATCACCAAAGTATAACAAAAAGGGGTATAGAGAAATATACAGTGATAGAAAATTAAGGAGAAATCGGTCCTCCTGATGCTAAGTCTGCTAGCCTATTGTCGGATAGTATCTGAAAAGTTAAAAAATAAAGAATGAGCTAAAAAGTCCAGTGTGCTCCTTGCGGTGTATAAAAATATACATATAAAATAGTTTAGTAAAAATTTATTTGTAAAACATGATTTTTAAAACATGAACACTACTCCGGTCCAAACACCAGAATGTGCAGGTTCCCCTGAACCATACACCCACCTATACTCCCGGTAAGGACCTTATACTGATAGCATAAGGGCATGCGGTAAGGTCTTAGCCAATGAACAAAGAAGAGGAGCCTGCGGTAAGGTCTTATAAGTCACAGACTAGGCCTGAGATACTTCCTCCAATCATATCCCCCAATGATAGTAAATATACATGAATTTGAGTGAAAACAATAATTTAATTTAATAAAACATTAAAACATGCCAAGTCCGCTAGCCTATTGTCGGATTGTATCTGAAAAGTTAAAAATTAAAGAATAAGCTAAAAAGCCTAGTGTGCTCCTTGTGGTGTATAAAAATGTACATATAAAATATTTCAGTAAAATTTTATTTATAAAACATCATTTTTAAAACATGAACACTACCCCCCATCCAAACAACATAATGTGTAGGTTCCCCTGAACCATACACCCACCTATATGCCCAGTAAGGACCTTATACTGATAACATAAGGGCCTGCGGTAAGGTCTTAGCCAATGCACAAAGCAGAGGAGCATGCAGTAAGGTCTTACAAGACATAGACTAGGCCTGAGATATTTCTTCCAATTATACCCCCATTGATAGTAAATATGCATGAATTTGAGTGAAAACAATAATTTAATAAAACATTAAAACATGCCATTTTTCATAACCAGATACAGAAATACGATAACCAGAGATCATGTTAGAAATATATGGTAACCAAATATCAGAAGTCAAATCATGCGGTAAAACAAAAATCACATAGTCAGAATATTTAAATTTCCAAAACAGTTTAGATAGATAGTTTAAAACAATATTGTAACACCAATAGGAACACACTTTTATCGATCTGAGAAGTCTGGGACGGTAGCCTACTCTCGTGTATGTCTATCACAATCAGAGGTAGTGCTAGACCCTATAAATCGAAAAAATTATCTCAAAATCCTAACATAAAATAAATAATAAACTTTAATTAACCAATTTACGAATACCTACAAGTAACTCTCGAAGAACGCAGACCGTACTAATCTACTAGACATAAAGCACAAGATTTGGTCGACCCTTGATCAGTGGAATCATGGATACGTTCATGAAAATATAATCCCAAATTAATTCCATAATCAAATCCCAAATAAATAAGCAGAAATGCTAAAAATAATAAGCATTTTCATATTAACGGGCTCGATTTGGAGCTTTCGGGATAGAATTTGATGAAACAAATCACAAAATCGAACTCAAGACGTCGAAAAACATTAAAAGGGAGGTTTTTGGAAAAAGTTAACGCCGATCAACAGTGACGGTTAACGGTGCGGCGTGGTGCAGTGCGGCGCATCTGGACCGGTTCGGGTTGGGCTGATCTAGGTTAAGGCCGGTTAGGCCATTCGGGTCATATTGGATGTGGTACAGGCACGGGTCGGGCAGGTGGATCGGATCAGCAAGTAGGGTCTGACCCGCTTCAAGAAACCCACCAAGAGGTGGACTTTTCCCATGCGCAATGACAGCGAGTGAGGGCTCATACAGAGGTTTTCGGTGATGGGAAAATTATAGAAAACTTCTTAAAAATATTTTAAAGTGTTCTAAGGCACTTACTAACCTCGATTCACAATGATGAATAACGGAGAGCTCAATTCGGTAATGTCGGGAATTTGTTTCACTTCACTCCTTCACATACCGGTGAATATGATGACAACGCGACCACCATTGGATTCAGGACGATACAAGGAACACCATGGTACAGATTGTGACGATGACGAAGCAATGGACACCAACAAAACGACGATCGAAGATTCTTTCTTATTTTTTGCTAAAAAGGGAAAGTGAGAGAGAAAGGGGTGTTGGAGTTTTCTAGAAATGGAAATTTTCCCGATTGTAAAAGCAAATATAATACGTGTCGTTCTTGTTACTGTCATTATGAAGGGATAGACTCTTCTTCAAATCAATATAAACAATGCGTCTCTGAATGGAAGATTATCCGAGGAAATTTATGTCTCAACCTCTAGGATTTGAGCAGAGAAGTGAGAATTGCGAAAAGCTTGAGTGTTGTCATAAGAAAGCTTTCTATGGTTTTAGACAGGCACCGAGGGCTTGGTTTGAGACGTTGTAGGCATTTTTAGTGGCAAAGCTTGGGTTTACTGTTTCTAAAGCATACATATATCTGTTTATCAAAAATTCAGTGGACTCACAAGTTCTTTTGATGGTTTACGTAGATGACATCGTAATTACTGGCACCAAGTTGCTTGAAGTGGATGTCATGGTTCAGAGTGTTAACATAAAGTTTTATCTCAAAGACTTGGGAGATCTTAAGTTTTTTTTCTGGGCATGCAAGTTCATTAATCTGCAAATATAATGATCCTTAATAAGAAAAATATATCCTAGATTTGCTTGAGAAATCATATATGAAAGGTTCAACTCCTACACCCACACCTATGGTTATATTTCCTAAGTTGAAAGTCAATGATGGACAATTGTTTAATGATTTTCATCTCTATCGTAGTGTTATGAGCGGCTTGCAATATATGTCTTATTAGACCGGATATTGCATATGTTGTAAACAAGGCTAGTTAGTGTATGAACAATCCTTGTGACACTCTTTTGCGGGCGGTCAAGCAGATTTTGAGATACCTCAGTGGCACGCTTGATCATGAATTATTTTTTGCCCTATAGGAAATTTCAGCCTGGTCTGCTATGCTGATGTCAATTGGGCAACCTCCTCGACTCTGTCGAGGACATACGCTCAACTTCAGGGTTTTGTATATACCTGAGATACAATCCAATTGCTTAGTGCTCGAAGAAACAATCTGTGGTGTTTCGTTCTACTTCAGAGGCAGAGTACAGTAGTCTTGCAAATTCTGTCTATGAATTAATATGGATAGAACAGTTGCTTAGTGAAATTGGCGTGGAACTTGTTGCAAAATCAATTGTTTGGTGTGATAACACCTCTACTGTTTCCATGCCAGCCAACCTTACTCATCACGCTCGTATCAAGCATCGTATCAAACATGTGGAAATCGATATCCATTTTGTTCGAGAAAGAGTGTTGGCTGAACAGCTAATAGTTAATTTTGTTCCTTCATCCGAACAAATAGAAAACATCCATACAAATAGGGCTGTAAAAAGTTGACTCGACCTGCAAAACTGACTGAAACCGACTCGAATCAAAACTATTTTTGACATGCACTGTGGCGATCCGAAACCGACTCGAGTCGGATCTGATGTTGACCTGAACCCAATTTGGACCTGGAAATTGTGGATCTGAACCCAACCTGTATCCGACCTGCGAACAACATGAACCCGAATTGAACCGAAAATATGATACTTGAACCCGAACTGCATCCGACTGATATGAACATGAACCCGAGGTTGACCTGGTAAATAACTGGTATTACCCGACCTGTTTTTAACCCGACCTGTTTTTAACCTGACCTGTAAATGATCCGACTTGTTAATGACCTAATTTGATATTTACCTGACTTATATATTGCAATGGATAAAATTATAAGATTTTAATAAAATTGTGAGTTTTTTAACTTATGTTGTAATTAAAAATAATAATATGATTACTTTTTAAATGTTATAATAAAATATTTATTATGATAATTAAATTAATAAATAGACTTATAATATAAAATTATTTAATAAAATTATTTAAATGTAAATTAGATAAAACATTATTAATAATTCAAAGGAAAATATAGTTTAATTTATATAAATTATATAGTTTAATTTATATAAAGAAAAAATAATATTAATAATGAAAGTATTTATTATGTGATATATATATTAATGGTTTACATTATTAATATAAATAATTTTGACAATAAAATGATAATTAATTTGATAATAAATGAATATTAGTATTGAACATGTTTAATTCTCTAAAATATATATATAAACTATATCGTTTAATTCTGGTACAAAAAATTATCTAACAATTATAACATAAATGAAAAATAATATAAAATATAAAATTAATTGATAATGAGAATTTAAATAACATTTAATATAAAATTTGAATAACATTTGAGTCAATTCAAGTTGAATACAATAAAATGAAGAAAAAAATTAAAAAAAATAAGCTCTCAGATCATATATCAAAAATGTTATAAGGCTAAAAACATAACTTTGCTACCAGAAATTTCTTCATCGAGCTTTTATATCGAAATAGCTGCCAACATTGTTAAATTACGGGCAACTTTTAAAGCTACCAACATAATTTAACATGAGTAGCTATTTCGAAAAAAATGACAGTTTCAACAATCTATTTAAGTCATACCAACAAAATAAAATACAAGGCAACAACAGGCAGGAAACAGCAGGCAACAACAACAACATCAGGCAGATTTTTTGCATTAAACAAACATTTAATTAGCGATAAAACCAAAGGGAATACGATGGCCAACAATGCCAAACATTTCTGACTTTACCAAACCCTTACATAATCAAACATTCAACATTGTTTATGAAAATAAAATTAATATCAAGCAAAATCAGAATGTGTTACTTTGGACAGAAGTATCCTACAAAAAAAATCATCAATTAAAATTTGTTTCAGATACTGCTAAACATAATAAAGATAATAAGTAATTAATAAGTAAAAGTTACCTATAAATGGAAGAAACAAGACTGAATCGTAAATTCCAATGGTTTCACTTAACGTTAACACCCTAAAAAATTAAAATTAAAATAATTAATAAACAACTTGAAATATTGAGATTAAAATAAAATAGAAAGCAATTATATCATACCTTTACATAGCAAACTCATTAACCACAGTAAGGTAGACTTTATCCTTATCCTTCGGCTCAAAACCATACAACCAATTACGGGTTGTAACAAAAATCTCAACATTTTTTGGTTAGAGTGAAGCTCTTAATTTGGTCAAAATTCTACCCCCATACTAAAGGACGATTTAGATGCAACTGAAGTAATTGGAATAGCCAATATATCTCTTGCCATGCAAGAAAGTACAGGATATGAAACACGTTGATTTTTTCGATACTCCAAAATATCGAAGTTCGATTCTCCAGTACGAGGGACAAGGGGAAAACTGATGTATGAGTCAACATCATATCGTCCACTCCTTGAAGAAGCTAAATTGGCATCAAAATTCTGAAAAACAAAAGACAAGAAATTAGTAAATAAAAACAGGAAATAAATAAGTTAAAATTCAACTAGAAATTATATTAACTAACCTGAAATAAATCTAATTTTCTAAATGTTCGAGGACGATTGGAACTTGAGCCATTTCTGTCCAAGGATGTGTTACTTTGGACAGAAGAATAATAATAAGAAGAAACACAAGGTGCATTTTTTGAATAAAATACATATAACTCAAGAAACTCATCATAAATGAGACTTACCCTCCATTGAATCTCATCCTCAACATAAAGAACATTGTACAACTCCTTAAGCAGTTGTAATTTATATCGAGGATCAAGTAAAACAACAAAAGATAGAATCATAGAGTGATCAGACCAATATTTCTCATAAAGTTCAAGCATGGGTCCTGCCATTGCAGAAATACCTTCACAAGGATCATTATGAGCATCACACAACAATTTCTCAATTGCAACAGCGTTAACCAAATACAAGTTAGAAGTGGGTTACTCAGAACCAGAGAACAGAGTAGTAATTTCATAAAAAGGCTCAAGAAAATCACAGATTGTTTGAATTGTTTCCCATTCATAATCAGTAATGATATCCAACTCATTTTCCCTATTAACAAACAAGTTAATCCCTAATCTTGCCTCAAGGGCCCTATGAATCATCAAGTAAGTCGAATTCCAATGAGTAAGAACATCCAATACTAACTTACCAGAGAAAGAAGAATCACAGTCTTTAATAGCTAATTCAAATGCAAAAAGTCGAGAGTCAGAAGAATCAATAAACTTAACAATATGACGTAATTTATTAACAGAAGAATCAATTACCTTCAAACCTTTTTAAACTATCAAGTTCAAAATGTGGGTAACACACCTTATATGGAAGTACTTACTATTGCAGGGAAGAGGAGAAATGACATTCAAATCATCTTTCAGTCTCTTAACCATTCTATCATTTGCAGAAGCATTATCAAGTGTAATGGTAAATGCTTTTTTTTCAAGACCCCATTCACATATCATCTTTTTCACAAACTTAAAGATAGACTCAGCATCACGAGGAGGAGGAAAACGATGAAAATTAAGTATTTTAGACTGAAGTTTCCAATTATTATCAACATAATGAGCAGTAAGGGAAAAATAAGAATGTGAAGTGCAGGCAGACCAAGCATCACATGTAAAACAAAAACGACTTGAGACATAATTCATTGAATCAAACATTAATTTTTTATGCTTTTCATGCTCCAATATGCAATACTTAGTAACAGTATACCTAGATATATCCTTAACAAAAGAATTAAGGTATTGATGTAAAACCCTAAGTTTTTCATGCTCAACTATACTATATGCATAACCATGACACAGAATAGCATCAACAAACAATTCACAGTATTTGTTTTGATAAAAAAAGCTACACTATCTGGATTTTCAGCAAGAAAATCCTTATATGCTTGGCATTTCTCAATATGTCTTTTAGGGTTAGATGTACCAATATAGGAATCACCTTTATACCTTTTCAATTTTCAATACTTACACTCGACATAAACAAAACCATCATCAGCTTTGGTGAATGTGTAGTGGTCCCAAACAGCAGAGGTTCTTCTCCCAAATTTGAATGAACCAGTGGACTTCCTCTTAGAGGATTTATTTAAATCAACTGCTTCGGACAGTACATCATTTATATCCCCTTGCAAACAAAAATTAGGCCTAGGAACCAACCTTATAAAAGCAATTTGAATGAATAACCAACAGTAGCTACAAATTAAACAGTTTATTTAAACTGTAAATAAAGACATCTAACAACCTTATAAAAGCAATCCGAATGAACAACCAACAACACAAACAAATCATCAGTAGCTACAAATTAAACAGTTTATTTAAACTTTAAATAAAGGCAACTAATAACCTTATAAAAACAATCCGAATGAACAACCAACAACACAAACAAATCAACAGTATAAACAAATCAACAGTAGCTACAAATTAAACAGTTTATTTACCTCTTTCAGAAAGCCCTTCACTGTGATTTGTTGGGTTTTCTCCTACAAAAGAAGTTAATAATATATTAATAAACAATATTAAAATCAAAAACAAAATAATACAATACTAAACAATAACATACCTGGATCATTCAACTCGTAAGAAAAGTTGTCCATGAAACCCTTGAAAAAAGGGATTTGAATATCAACAGAGACAGCAAGTAAAGATGCTCAGTTATGGTTTTTTAGGTTTGGGTTAAAATTTGGGTTAGGGGTTAGGTTAGGGTTTTGGATTTAGGTTCAGGTTCAGGTTTTGGATTCGGGTTCAGATTTGAGTTTGGGTTTGGGTTTAGGTTTGGGTTGGGTTTGGGTTTGGGTTTAATTAGGGTTTGGGTTTAGGTTAGGGTTTAGGTTTGGGTTTGGGTTTAGGTTCTAATTTAGGGTTTAGGTTCAAGTTAAGGTTAGGTGACAGAAGATGAACAGGTTTGGGTTTGATTGAAGAAAACAAAATGATCTAAGGGTTTAGGTGTTTGTAAGGATCAAAGAGAGGTTTGATCTAAAAAACATGAAGTGGTATTTGTTTTGGTGTTTGTGAAGATCAACGGAAGGTTTTTGTGAAGAACAAATATGAACTGGGATGAAAACGGATGAACAAGGGAGAAAAGTTTGGGTGTTTGATCGAAAAAAACAAGAAAACGTATGGGTTTTGGTGTTTATGAAGATCAAATGAGGGTTTTCGGATGAATAAGGATGAACAATGATGAAATTTCGAGTGTTTGATCCAAAAAACAAAAAAAAAATTGGATTTGGTGTTTTTGAAGATCAAAACAAGGTTTTTTCAAAGAAAAATGAAGAACACGGATGAACTTCTAGAGATAAGGCAGAGAATTTGAGAGAAATGGAGAGCTAAAGAGAGAGCAAAATGAGAGAAGTGAATAAGAAGTTGAAAATGAGGAAAAAAAACAAAATTCTGACATTATATAGCGATCCGTTCGGGTCGGGTATTTTGGATCCGTGTGTTTTTAATTTCTTTTGGCATTGTAGTGTTGTCCTCTATTTTTGATTTTATTCAATTTAGTCCAACATTAATGATTCAATTTAATCGTTATATTTTAAATTATTTCAATTTCATCCCTTTATAATTTTTATTAATTAACTATTTTAATTAATATTATAATAATTATATATTATAATTAATATTAATATTAATATAATTAATATTAATATTAACTTATATTAATATAATATAGTTTATAATTTATGATTAATATTAATATAACATATAGTCTATAACATTAATATTAATATAAACTATATGTTATAAATTATATAGTATAATTTATAAACTATAGTTAATATAATTAATATTAATATAATATAGTTTATAAACTATATACTATATTAATATAAATTATAGTTAATATAATTAACATTAATATAAACTCTATAGTACATTAATATAAACTATAGTTTATAAATTATATACTATAGGTTATAAAGTATAAACTATATATTACACTAATATAAACTATTGATTATAAACTATAGGTTACATATATAGTTTATATAACATATAAATAGATTGTATATATACATATACTATAGGTTATATATATACATAGTTTATATATACTATACATAGTTTATACATACATGATACATGTACTATAAGTTACATATATAGGCTATAGTTTACATGTATACATATACTATAGGTTAGATTACATATATTAACTATTGTTTATGTATAGTGTTTAGGGTTTAGGGATTATGATTTAGGGTTTAGGGTTTAGGGTTTAAGGTTTTTATAAACTATATACTTTATTAATTTATGTAGTTTATGCATATTGTTTCTATAAACTATATAAGTAATTTACTTTATATGGTTTATATATATATATATATATATATATATATATATATATATATACACACTATACATGGTTTATACATACATGTACTATAAGTTACATATATTAACTATTGTTTATAGACTATAGGTTAATGTTACATATATAATTTATATAAACTATTGTTTATATAAACTATATATGAATTATCAAATGTGTCTATACATATATATAGTTTATAAAGTTTAGGATTTAGGATTTATGTTTTAAGGTATAAGGTTTAGGGTTTTTATAAACTATATAATTTATTACTTTATATAGTTTATGCATAGTATTTCTTTAATATATATATATATATATATATATATATATATATATATATATATATATATATATAGTTATACATACATATATATACTATATAATATAAATTATAATATATAATATAAACTATATATTTTTTATAGTTTATACATATATAGTTTATATATATATATATATATATATATATATATATATATATATATATATATATATATATATATACTATATTAATATAAATAATATTTTATAAACTATATATTTTCTATAGTTTATACATATATAGTTTATACATATATAATTTATATATATAATTCACATAAACATAATTTATATATAGTTTATAATAATTATATAGTTCACATAAACATAATTTATATATAGTTTATAATAATTATATAGTTTATATATAAACTTATATTATATATATATATTATATTTTTTCAATTTTTTAAATGAATGTAATTTACTATATTTTTCATTATTTCTTCACATTTTGCATTTATTTTGATTTAATCCTTTTGTGTTTTTTTAATTTATTTCAATTTTAAGTCTTTCACTTTTATATGTATTCAATTTAGTCCTTAAATTTATATTTGCATCTTCCATTGTTAGTTGTTATTTATTTTTTTTTTGTAACTGGCCTATAATTTTTTAAATGTGTTTAATTTAATCCTTTTTTATATTAATTTAAACCTCATATTTTAAATTTATTTTTATTTAGTCCCTTACATATGTGTGTTGTTCAATTTATATTTAAAGATTTTATTTTTAATTTTATATTTCTTCAATTTTGTCATTAAATTTATATTTTTTACAAAATTGATCTATGAATATTTATTTTTCTCTTAAATTACTCGAAATCATATACAATTACAACTTGCAATTCAACAATCACGAAAGATGACAAAATATTTAATCCAAAAAATAAAAATGACCTGACCTGAACTCAATCCGTATATGATAAACATCCGACCTAAATTTTATCTGTCAATGATGTGATCCGATTTGAACGAGATCCGACTGAAGTCCACCCGAACCTGAATTAACTTGGTCTTTATTTGCTTCGGACCTGAACTGACATCGATCCAAACTGAAAATGACACGACCTGAACCCGATCTGGATCTGGTGTCAAATCAACCTGAAATTAACCCGAACCCATTTGACATGACCTGAACCCGATCTGGATCAGTGTCAAATCAACCTGAGTTGATCTGTATCCGATTTTACCCGACCCGCCAAGATCCGACTGAAACCTGTCCAATTACCTGATTTTACAGCCCTACATACAAAACCAATTCCTCCAACTGCGTTTAGTAGAATGCGTTATCGACTTGGAGTTAAGTCATGGGCAGAAACTCAGAAGGAAGCAGGTGAATGTTGTTAAAGTTGAGAAAACCAGCAGAATAATATACTCTATACTTGGTTGTACCTGATTGTGTCTTTAGCCTAGTTGGTTTGTTGAGTCAGACGGTTAGTCTGTTGTATCTGGGCCTTGTATAAATAATGGGCTTTCTTTGTAAGGTGACTGGAGTTTTCTCAATAATACATTTTATGTTTTCACGTTGCTTTTCCTTCGTTGACTTTATAGTCAAAATCCCTATCTCTCTTCTCAGTCTTCTTCTTCATTCGTTTTATGTTGAGTTTTCCTTTCATTCTTCTTTAGATTTGCTTCGTTTATGCTTTCCTAAAATCAGAAGAGGCAAAGGAGAAATGCAGAGTGGGAGAAGGTGGAATTGTTACTTCTTATATCCAATAACCCACTTGTTTGTTCCAAGTGCTGCTCATGTCCTCCCTTCTACAAAATCAAAACCTCCAATCATTAGAAACATGAAAACACCAAAGCTGTATGTACACATCACACAAAAACAAAGTTTTAAGAGATCCGAACATGAGTCATATTCATGCACTTCAATTACTCGTTGAAAAAGACCGCTAAGCAACTGAGCTCAAACTTTTATATACTCTTTTTCTTAGTGGAAAAAAAGGATACAAGCAGTTGTCATGGCTCAATTGGTCAAAACAAAGAAATAGTCAGGTTATACAAATGAATTTTTTGTTTGATCATTACATGACTCATTGACAAATCAACACCTTTATCAATTCATGTATTTTGTCAAATTCGTGCTCTATAATTTTATAAATTTTGGTACAATTGAAATTCAACAACAACAACAAAATCCAATTCTCATATGTATGGGGTAAGGGGAGGTAGGGTAGTAGGCTACCCCAACGTCAGGTTGAGAGTAGCTTCCGTGAAAGACCTTCGGCAGTCAGAAAATTAAAAATTTAGATAAAATGCAATGCATGTATAAATAAATACATAAATACATAGCTAAACAGTATTCATATGCAGTCATTAAAATCATATGTGCGTCTGTAACGGGAATTAATCCCTGCATAATAATCCCTGCGAAAGAATCTCTGCATATAGACAGAAACATAAGATCCGGCTAAATTTAAAAGAGGCAACATGAAGAGAATGATACACAGAAGTCAACGTTAGCAAGCCCAATTCTAATCCTTCATAAATACCAATAACAGAAACGTATTAAAAGTATAAGTCATGGAAAATACTACAAAGACATTAAAAGAAGACAGAGATGATACACCCTATAGATGTGACCCACACTACTCGACTACCTTAGTCTTTAGCCTCCATATTTTCCTATCAGAGGTCATGTCTTCGGTAAGGGCTAAATCTCTCAAATCAGATCTCAAGCAGTCTTCCCACTTTCGCCTTGGTCGTCCTTTCCTTCTGGCACCGTCGACTGTAATCGACTCTACCCTCCTTATTTTGAGACGGTATCAAGTTCATATTTTTGTTAGTTTTCGATATGGCGTAATCGTATAAATCATTGACATAAGAAGCATGAGGAAGATTTACGATCAAACACACATTTGACAAAAAACAGAGCATCTCAAACATCACAGGTTCCTACGAGAATTATGCATCTCCGATCACTAATTTTCACAGCACATTCAGCGATTATTATAAACTAGTGGTAAAGATAAATGCTGACTATTCTTGCCATTAAAACATAGATTAGATGGACTATGATATATGTCTTCATTAGGCACAAACACACCCTGCAAGCATCTGCTTTGGAATTTTTGCTTCACACAAGGATATTATCCATCATATCCGGACTCTTTCTTGTTGGTGGCCTTGGATTTCTCCACTGCTCTAGGAGCTGTACACACGGAAGATACAGTAACATTCAGTCTATGACTTTGGCCATCAACGGTTTATAGGGCATTTGAGTACAGAACATAATTATTTCCAGATAACAGATAATCTTTGCACATCATTTCGAGTTGTAAGACATGAGAGTACTTGGTCCAAGTAATACTCCACACCCCAATTTTTAGTTGTACCTTGAGATGAATGCATGAATATGATGATTGGTATAACTCCCATTCAAAAAACACCAGGAATTATTAAATTGTGTAGAAAACATGAATCTAGATGAGTACATTTCTAGTGCAAGACGTACAATAATTCAGATCTACACTCAAATATATGAACATAAAGATAGAGACAAACAAAAGCTGATAACATGTGCATGAGTCCTGGTTCCCTTGATGAAGTGATATATACCAAATATATAATAAATTTGATTTATTCCGGGAAGATCAGGAAACCAATTACTACTTACCTAATCCAATTGCATCAGAACTCTTCATGATTTTCAACCTCTTGCATGTTTCAATAAACATCCTGAGACAAAATTAAAGGCAGATGACGGTAACAAGAGGGAGGAAATCTCAATCTATCAGCAATGAGTGTTTCATCATAAATACATCCAACAAGACTCGAAGAGGAATTTTCGGAAGAAAGTAAATAGGGTAAAGAAAATATCAAAGCAACCAGTAAATTTGACTGAAGCTTACTCCCAAGGAACGTCCCGACTAGCATCCAGTCGCCATCTTTATCTTTGTATGTTAGCACATATTCTGATCCATGCAAAAGATCCTTCAACTTGCTCTGACTCAATATTTCCTTCCCAGCAGCACCATGAGACCCACATTGACCTGAAATCATAATGCACGTGTGGTTAACCAGACCTTTGCCAGACATTCTTGCATCAGAAGTGTTCAGTTTGATAGTGCCAAAGTGCCATGAAAGAATACAAAGCTTACCGAGGGTAAAACAGCTGAACATCTTCTCAAGAGCGTAAGACAGTTCCCTGTAAGTCGAATAAGTTCTCAAATCTACCTTCCTCAGATAAGGAGCACCGTCCATACTGACCTTGACAAAAAGAGCAGCAGGACCAGGCTTTCCATCAACTTCATCATTGTTCTTCGAAGAAGTGGCCAGGGTTTTAGCCCTAAATGATCTTACTGGTGGCCACCCAACAACCTGTGCCCTGTCAAGGATGGCATATCATAACAACAATAAAATAAAAAAGTTAAGAAATAATGCCCATTATATCATCCAAATGTTAAGAGTCATTTCTCCAGTAAATTATGCTTACTTGGCAGCAGGTGCACTGCTTTTGTTGTTAGAAATATCAGTCTGCTTGGGATTGATTCCGCTAGTGGAATAAGGTTGTTTTTGTAACACATCTGCAGGCTCATCTTTCTCTACAGATGCTTGAACTCCAGGAGACCTTACTGACAAAATCACATTAACTCCTGAAATACCAGGATATTTTACGTCCCACAGATTGTGGAGACTCAGAATCAGAACCAGCTTCATGAAACATCCAACTTTTTTCCATGTACACGTAGCCTTTCACCTCAGAGAACCCGTCCATGGTGTCAGAGAAACCCCGTTTGTTTCCAGTAACAACATTTTTCTGTGATGATGAGCAGATTCCATCTTTGGAAGGAAGTAGATGAAACAGCGGCTTCTCATCAAATTTTCCTGAATTCGGCAAGCAAAGCTCTGTTTCTGTCTCAGGGGATTGGTTTCCGGAAGACCAAGCCTAAACTCTGTAGCCTTCAGATTCAGATTATTCTTATTATTTTCTGGCAAACTCGAGACACCAGAGCTGTCAACTGAAGAACAATCAGATAATCCCAGATAATTATGCTCCTTTAACCCCAAGCCACAGTCAACAGAGGGAGAAGAAACATTACTCTGCACTTCCTCCTCCACGCCCAGCAGCGGTGGAGACATCAGAACCCAAAACTTCTCAAGGCAGCCTCTTATACTGTATAGATTAGAAACCCAAAAACAAGAAATCAAAAAATTTCTACTCACTTCAAGAATAACACTTTCTAAGCCAAATTATTTTGAAAAGCAAAACACAAGATTCAGTACCACTACAAAATACAATCAATGTCTAAGATGATCTAAATTTAACCACCAAATAGAGTTGTTCCATAATTATTGATGGTTCCTGGTGAAAGGCCCCCATGCATCATTAGTTTCAGAATCCAATAACATCCATTAAACCTAATTCAACATTTTTATTCTTAGGAAACTCGAGCTACCATGGTTTGTTAATTTGTGTCATATAAATGGCTTCCATTCAAGAGTCAAAAAGCTCAAATAATGGTGTAACGCCTAACTAATATGCATTTAACCAGTCTTACTTCACACACACACACACACACACAAAACACTAAATTACATGTCAATGAAAAAACCGAGTGTCAACTTTAACAAATTCTTATTATCGTGTGGAGAATGATTTCTACTCCCTGATTTTAACAAGAAAAAGAACTTACCAAAATCTGAGTCTAGTTTAAAAAAAGTCGGTACGAAAAATCAACTACCATTAGCATTATTTTACACTACTGAGAAACAATAGAATGTAAAATAAAAAACATAAGAGTACAAAAAAGAGAGAAAATAGAGTATAGTCTTATTGTCTTATGCACTAAATCCTTCTAGGATAGTTTAGTATTCCATATTGCCTGAATGATAAGCAGGATAAAAAGGAGGAAGATAAACCAAACAGAAAATAGCAAAAAAGGAAAGTACTATACATCCATTTTCTTTTTGTTTTCCGAGCAACCAAACAGAACAAGCAGGTAACAAATACAAAAGATTTAAAAAAAAATGGAGATCTTACAGTTGAAATGAAGCAGAACTGCAAACAGAAACCGGTAAAAGAGGGGATGGAGATCTTACAGTTGAAATGAAACAGAACTGCAAACAGAAACAAATTAAAAAAAAGGGAGACAGTAAATTAAAAACAAAATTTTCAAAAAAAAAAAAAAACCTTACCGGTGAAAGTTAGGTGAAGGAAGAAAGAGAAGAAGAACGATTACTTCTTTCAAAATTGCAGGCGAAAATGTACGAACTGCAGAACTCAAAAAATTAAAGCTTAAGGAGCTCTTCCATTAAGCAGAAAGCCACAAAAGCCGAGAAACTCGAGAAGTACAAGGACGGAGGGGCAAAAGCGAAAATAAACACAAAAGGAGTGGTGTAAACCATATAATCTCTTTGAAACACTGGGATCACGTCGTTTTTATACTGCGCCGATCTACAAGTTGGGACCGGGGGAATCCGATCTGACTGTAGAGATTGGTTTCACAATGGATGTTCTGGACCGTCCCATTTTTTTTTTAAGAAATTGGAAATTTATAGCTCATATTGTTGTTGTTATTATCATTATTATTATTAACATTATTTCATATAATATCAGAAGCTCTACAAGTGAAATGGAAAGGATGAAATGTAAAGTATAACAGACATGTGTTAGCATTACGTATCAAATACTAATCTCAAACATAATTTTACTTTGGCGAATAATTTTAAATGTAATCAGCATGCTATTAGTATATTATATAAGAAGATACATGAATGAGTATATGTTTATATGTGTAAATTTATAGGTGAAGAAACATTTAAGTATTAAAAATAATTTTATTTTAAACAAAATTTTATAATTTTAATCAAAGTTTATGTATATTATAATGAAAATATATATTATTTAATTATTTAGAATGCATTTGAAAAATAATTGTATATTTAGATTTTATTGTAACTATATAATATTAACATGTTTAAATAATTATAGTAATTTGTGAGTCCTATTGAATTGAATGTAATTGAAAATATTCAATTTCAATTTTTGATTTATGAAGAATGAGTGATAATTAGTGTAATTGTGCCCGTAATTATACTTTTTTTTTATAATTAAATTTAAGATTTTGTAATTATATAATTATAATTTATACAATCAAATATGTATAGAAAATTACAATATTTACAAGGTGGCTATATGCCATCAATCAAACATGTCTATAAAATTAGAATTCTCATAATTATATTTATATATAATTATTCAGATAATAGTTATATTTTTTTACATAATTATATCATTATGTCTAAATTTAATTTATTGAATCCTTCATAAAATAAAATAACAAGTTGATTGGCATAGTTTATAATTACTCATAATTACTCAAGTGTGATTTTAAATATGGAATGAAAGTCTTAGGGCTGATATTGTTTTAAAAAAATGTGACTTTTGAAAGTGGGTAGGAAAGAAATTTTAAAAGTGATTTTTCAAAAATGCAATTTAAAATTTAATTGTTTGAGATTGATGTTCAAAATAATTTTGAAAAGATAGAATATACATTTTAGACATTATGTTGTAAATTAAAAATATAACATTTAAATTATATTGACACCTATTATATATATTTTTTTGAGAAATAAGATTGGCCGATTTATTAATGCAAATAAGATTAATAAGACAATGATAAGAGTTTAGTTAAAAAATCCCTATACCTAATGGAGGAAAACAGTGGCCTTATCAATACCAATATAAATTATCTCTTACACATCATAACTGAGCTTACATCCCATCCATAATCAACGAAAGTAAACAACATCATCAGATTCCAACAATAGCACACAACCTACATTAAACTCGATAACACCCAAGGTTAGAAAGTTAAAATGCAAGATAGCTAGCTGACATACTTTCAGCATAAACAATCAGCACCTCAGCGAGGAGCCATTATCTCGTCCTCTACATCACCTAACGAATTAATGTTCGAGCCAAATCGTGAACCAAAGACAATGAAACTCAAACCGGTACCATTCTTGGTCAATCGACGACACATATATAACAGAACTAGAAGACACCATCACAAACAAGAACGCATCTGTTAGATTTCAGTTATTTAATTAGCTAGGTTGTTATTAATCTGTTAATATGTTAGTTAGATTAGTAACTGCTAGCGATTGTATATAAATACCTTAGCTTTGTAAATCATTATTATGATGAATGAGATAGATGAAGTACCTTTTCTGTAAATTTCCCTTTTAACATGGTATCATGAGTCATTTGATCTGCTTCCCGTGAATTCATTTTCTCGGTCAAACTTGATTTAGGGTTTTTTCTTCCCTCTTTGGTTACCATGGAAAATTCCGTCATTGATTTCAATCACCCGTTATTCTTTCATGCCTTTGATGCACCTGGTTTTCTTCTTGTATCGAATCAACTTCTTGGCATCGAAAATTATGGTGTATGGAGTAGATCTATGAAGATTGCTCTGCTTGCGAAGAACAAGTTAGGTTTTGTCACTGGTGACTATCGGAAAGAAGACTTTGACGAACTATTGCATTCACAATGGGAGCGATGCAATGCTCTTGTATTATCCTGGATCCTCAATACGGTGAATAAAGATCTTCGAC
Organism: Hibiscus syriacus; assembly: GCF_006381635.1. NCBI lineage: Eukaryota > Viridiplantae > Streptophyta > Magnoliopsida > Malvales > Malvaceae > Hibiscus > Hibiscus syriacus. The sequence goes on from NW_024062608.1 coordinate 3,204,886, forward strand.
TGGCATCGTTTTCGCGTCCAGTGCTGCTTTAGTTTGGCAAGACCTGAAGGAAAGATTTGATAAGGTTGATGGATCTCGGACATTTTTCCTTCATCATGAAATTGCTCTCCTAACTCAAGGTGATTCTACAATTTCAGCCTATTTTGCTAGTTTTAAATTACTTTGGGATGAGTAAGAAGCTTTGGTTCTGATTTCTTCATGCAGTTGTGTTCTTTCACAATGCACCTGTGCTCATCACACTCAATAGAAATTGTTTCAATTTCTCATGGGTCTCAATGAGACGTATGCTGCTGTGCAAAGTCAGATCCTGCTTATGCAGCCATTGTTGTCTGTAAATAATGCATACTTGATGCTTGTTCAAGAAGAATCGTAGAGGGTTTACTCTTCTATTCTTTCTCTGATTTCTGAAGTTTCTGTTATGTACTCTAATTCTACTGGGAATAGTGATATGAAGAAGTTTTCTGGTGTATATGATCACTGTAAGATTCGAGGGCATAAGCGTGAGAATTGTTATAGGCTAATCAGATTTCCTGCTGATTTCATATTCTCCAAGAAGAAAGGGAGTCAGGTGGCTTTGGCTTCTAGTCGACCTGCTATTGGTTCTCATAATCAGGCAAGTCTTAAGCCACAACAAGATGCTGCTTCTAATGCTCTTGTTTTCACACGCGCTCAGTACAATCAAATCCTTAACCTCTTGAAAAATGAACCTTCTGTGGATCTAACAGTAAATCTTGCAGGTATTTAATTGCAATGGCTAAACAACTTCCATCACACATATAGGACCTCTCCATAACCTCCTATTTGTTTCCAAATAGGATCATTCCCTTACAAATGTCTTGTTTGTTCCTAAATTCTCTCATAACCTCCTATTTGTTTCCAAATTAACCAAAAAACTTAATTGCAATGTTTCTTTTTACCTTGATTTTACATTTTACAGGATCTCTCCAATAGAAGGATGAAGGGGATTGGTAGATAGTCTCGAGGGTTGTATTTTTTTTATTCTTCTACTTTTGGTTCTGGTATTTCTTCTGTTTCTCATTATAATTCTCTTTTTTCATGTACTCCAGCCTCTGTTTTTTCAACTTGTATGAGTCTTTCAAGTGTTAATAATACTAAGCTTTGGCATGCTCGTTTAGAGCATTCTTCTTTATCCAATTTACATAAAATACCATACTTACAGTCTTACAAGTTTCATGCTAACTGTATACATAAGTTTTCTGTTTGTCCTCTTGCTAAACATTCTAGGTTACCCTTTCCACATAGTATTTCTGGGGCATCTAAACCATTTGATTTAATACACATTGACCTATGGAGGCCTTATAGGATTTCTACTCATAATGGATATATGTCTTTTCTAACCATTATTGATAATCATATAAGGATGTCCTGGATTTTCTTGTTGAGGCTTAAGAGTAATGCAATCCTTTCTTTAAAACAGTTATTTGCCTATATAAAAAAACCATTTTTCAGTCACAATTAAGTTCATTAGAAGTAACAATGGTTCTGAATTATTTGCCTCTGAATGTTCTTATTTTTTTATTCCTTGGGCATTGTTCATCAAAGTTCATGTGTTCATACTCCTAAGCAAAATGGTATTGCTGAAAGAAAACATAAATATTTGCTAGAAGTATCTAGAGCTCTAAAATTTCATTCGTAAGTCCCTATTAAATTTTGGGGAGAATGTGTCAACACAGTTTGTTACATAATCCACAGGTTGCCTTCTTCCTCTATAGATGAAAAAATTCCTTTTGAAATCCTTCATGGTAAACCACCTAATATTTCTCATATGAGGTTTTTTGGTGTTTATGCTATGCTACTCAACCAAACTACAAAGGCAAATTCTCTTCAAAAGCTATACCTTCCATATTCATGGGCTATTTTGCAACTCAAAAAGGATACCTCTTGTTCAATCTTGAAAAAAAAAACATTCTTTGTTAATAGAGATGTAAAGTTTCATGAAGACATTTTCCTTTTTCATTTTCCTATGTCTTTCTCTTCATTATTTTCCCCTATTCAAGATGTTTCTGATTTATATTTTCCCCTTTTCATTTTCCTATTTCTTCCTCTTCATTATTTTTCCCTGTTCAAGATGTTTTTGAATCAGATTTTCTGGTTATGTCTTTTCACTCTACTCAGCCCAATTCTTCCTTCAATCATTCTTCTTCTTCTTCTATACCTTCTGTTTCTTCAAAACAGTCTCCATCTTCTCAAGCTTCAACAAATGTTTCTGATCTATCTTAACCTCAACTTCATCCTATTATTTATGATGATTATTTGTCAAGTAACATTCATATTCCTCCTAGACAGTCTACTAGGGTCAAAAAACAGCCTGTTTGGTTACTTGATTATGTGCAGTTCTACCAATCTTCCTCTCTTCCAGGTACTTATCCTATTTCTAATTTTATTTCTTATTTTCATCTTCCTGTTAAAACTTAACTTTATCTTTCTTCTATTTCTCATTCGGTTGAGCCTAAGACTTATAAAGAAGTTATTCAAAATCCTACCTGGATTCAAGCCATGAATGAGGAGATTTTAGCTTTGGAATCAAATAATACCAGGTCATTGGTTTCCCTGCCTTCAGATAAGACTCCTATTGGAAGTAAGTGGGTGTACTGAATTAAATACAATTCGAATGGTGAAGAAAGGTTTAAAGCTCGTCTTGTTGCTAAAGGGTACACTAAAATAGAAGGTTGATTATGTTGAGACTTTCTTTCCTGTAGCAGAGTTGGTCACTGTTAGGACAATTCTTGCTTTTGCTTCCATTCATCATTGGCTTCCTTTTCAAATGGATGTTTATAATGCATTCCTCCAAGGTGATTTAGTTGAGGAGGTATATATGTCCTTTCCTGAAGGAGTTTGCAGTCAGGGGGAGACTAGGGTGTGTAGACTGCAAAAATCCTTGTATGGATTAAAGCAGGCTTCAAGACAATGGAACATGAAGCTGACAGAGGCACTACTACTGGCAGGTTATTCTCAAAGAAAGTTTGATTATTCATTGTTTACTAAATCACAAGGAAGCAAAATTGTCATAATGCTTATATATGTGGATGATCTTTTGATATCTGGAAATGACAATGGTTTTATTGAGGAACTCAAAGGAATTTTGAACAGAAATTTCAAGATGAAAGATCTTGGTCAACTAAGGTATTTTCTTGGTTTGGAAATATTGAGATCAGAAAAAAGAATAGTTATAAATCAAATGAAGTATGCATTGGAATTAATTGAAGAAACTGGACTAGGGGTGATAGGCCTACTACAACACTTTTGGAACAGAATAAAAGGTTGACTTTAGAAGATCCAATTGATAATTTAGAAGATGAATTGCTAAAAGACAAGACAAGCTATCAAAGGTTGATTGGGAAATTAATTTATCTTACTAATACAAGACCTGACATTGCTTATTCAGTGCAATTATTAAGTCAATTCATGCAGCAACCAAAGGAATCACATTTTAAAACAGCTTTAAGAGTGGTTAGATATATTAAAGGCAATCCAGGTCAAAGAGTGTTGTTAAGTGCAGCAAGTCAGTGTCAACTTCAAGCTTTTTGTGATTCGAATTGGGCAACTTGCCCAATGACTAGAAGATCAATGAAAGGTTTTTTTTATAAAACTAGGAGACTCTTTGCTATCTTGGAAATCCAAGAAACAAAACACAATTACAAGGTCATCTGCTGAGGTAGAATACCGTAGTATGGCAGTAACTGTTGCAGAAATAGTTTGGTTAACAGGTTTGTTAAGTGAACTTGGGTTCAAGAGCATAGGACCAACAAAGTTGACGTGTGACAACAAGTCAGCTCTTCAAATAGAAGTAAATCCAGTTTTTTATGAGAGAACAAAGCACGTTGAGATTGATTGTCATTTTGTTTGAGAGAAAATTCAAAATGGAATGATTGAAACTAAGCATGTGAAGACAACAGAACAACAACAGACATTTTAACTAAAGCCTTGGGAGTTCAACAACATGAGTACTTGATTTCCAAGTTGGGGTTAATTTACATCTTTAACCACCAACTTGAGGGGAAGTGTTAGATTTCAGTTATTTAGTTAGTTAGGTTGTTATTAATATATTAATATGTTAGTTAGATTAGTAACTGCTAGTGATTGTATATAATTACCTTAGCGTTGTAAATCATTATTATGATGAATAAGATAGATAAAGTACATTTTCTGTAAATTTCCCTTATAACAACATCACTAGACCTGGAAAATACGTGCAAAAATTAACCCTATCAAACATCTACTACACGAACCTCTCAACCCCATAGAGAGCTCGATCCCAATCTATTTACATAAGGCTTGATTCTCCTTATCCCCTCTTTAACTAGATCACGAGCATCAACATTTCTCTCTCCATGCACAAAATTAACGACCCAGGAATATCGTGCACATAAGGAATTACATTTACTACCTATATCAGCAAATGAGGGAGGAGATATTCTTGAGTTATTGGTCCAACTTACAGCTAACAGACTACATGACTCGTGTAGACACTAATTTTCGTCGGACATTATACGTTATTTTTACATTGCATAATACGTATATTACATTATTATATTACTGTTGTTATTTTTGTTAAACTAATATTTTTTCTATTTGTTTGTTAGGTACAATCTAATTGCAAACACACCCAATCGACCCAGTCGCTAACCCAAACCGGATCCAATGGAGCTGCCACCAAAGACTCCTCGCGTTCAACCACCCCACGCAGCCAATTTTCACGGCAACATCACCAAGTCAGCAAGTTTTAGTCTCAATAAGATTCCATCACTAACAAACCAAGCATTTTAGTTCGAATGAAACTCTCTAAAATTAGCAAAATCCTAGGCTATAAATGGATACGAAATAAAGAGGGGGATTTATGAGCAAAATACATGCGAAAGAATACAGAGTTTTTCAAAGTAAATATCGAGGAGATTCATTTCGAAACAAAAATGAGAGAGGGTACTAACCTCTCGGTCGGAGCCTTTTTCGGGAAACCAGGGTGTCCGTTTGCAAATTCGACCGTTGGGAAGAAAGCGGTGATGCCTGGGAGCAACATATCTCGAAATGGGAGCGATCCAATGGTGGACAATCACGGATCGAGAAAAGGAAGGCCGAACAATTTCCTATTATTTTCCGGTAATCGGAGCAATTTCCGATGAAATCGAATCCAGATTTGGACTCAGGGGATCACGGCGAGCCTCTCGGAATAATTTAAAATCCATCAATGACTTATGATGGCTTGCCGGTGGCGATCAAAATGACAAGCATCTAAACGGAAAACGGGTTATATATTTTTGGAGAAGACACTGCAAATGGATGAAAAGCTAATATCTTTTCACTTTTGTATCTATTTCACGTCCTAGGCTAAACCCAAAGTTAAAAAACCCATGTGTTTTTTTAACTTTGGAGGATAAATTCTCTCCATGGTCTTTCAAACATCATTGGTTCCTTTAAAACCCATAAATTTCTTCTTTCTTTTAATTTAGTCTCTTTTTATATTGTTTTAACTATTTCTCATTATTTAGTTTTACATATCCATATTTGTGTTTTATTTATTTCATTCTCGAATTATTTCATTTACTCATTTTAATCTCTAACTTATTTTTGTTTATGACTTGCAGGTTACATTTATTTTATTTTGGCCTTTTCCTTTATTTTTTTATTTTTAATTTATTTAATATTTTTTCCTTTCCTTTGATTCATTTTTATTTTTATTTTTACTCTATAGACTTATTTATTTATTTTTTATCTAACGTTTTGGACCCATTTTTAGAATAAATTTCAACCGATCAAAGGTAAGTATTTCGAATTGAATATTTTAAATTATAATTTTCGCAATTAAAGACAACCGACAAATTAATTGGTACCGAAAGGGCGGTTCAAGGGTGCTAATCCTTCCTTGACTGTAACCAACTCCTGAACCCGACATATTTCTGGTAAAATACAGATCAGGTAAGATAGTGTCCGATCAACCTAAATATTTTTTAAAATGATCGATGGCGACTCTAACCCATTATTCAAGTTGAAGCCCAATTCTGGGCCCAACCGAAAGACGACCGCGACAGCTTGGCGACTCCACTAGGGACATGTAAGTGAGTGAGGCCAGAATTAATTTTCGATTGTCTTTTTATGCGAAAATAGTAAATTTTAGTTTTAATTTATTTATTCGATTTCAATTATTTACCTTTGATTATTTTTCACATAAATAATTGTACTGATATTTTTTCAATTATTTCAGATTTTTGAAAAGTTTCTATCTCTAGCTCTATACCCGAGCTCCGAACCCTTTTAAGTGGGGGTGAAAGTGACGCTCTCGTGAGAATTTATTCTCCGTATGGGCCTAACAAGTAACCTTCGGGATTCATATACCTTATATCTTCGTGTGAATTTATTCTCCTTATGGGCATAAGGGAATGTATCCTCTCGAATTTAACTTATTTCACATAAGCTTGTAATGAGCTTAGGACTAAGGGTCTGGCAAGCCCAAGGGGGCACCGACAAGGAGAATTCGGGTACCTTTTTTAGAACCTAAACCGGGAGACTACAGGAGTTAGAGCCTACCCCAAAACTCCATTTCAAAACCTAAGATGCTTGAATTATTTCCTGCTTTATTTTCTATTCAAAGCATGTGAATTAGAAATTTATGCGGTTAAGGCTTGTCCAAAATAAACTTACAGGATAGAGATCATGTCCGGGTAGGAATAATAAGCATGTTGGGTAAATATCATGTGGGGTAAGACTTTTATTATCATTTTGATTATCATATTTATCTCACTAACTTTTTCCTTTCATTTTTGTCTTCTTCTATTTTATTTTTATCATTTACATCATCCAAAAGAGGTGTTGATCCACTAAAAACGTGTTCGTTAAATGTAAATAATTTGCGTTAATGGACAAAGGGGTTATAATACAAGAGATGAAAAGCTCAGAGGTCCGACTATGGTCAGAAAAGACTCATGTCAAGAAAATGTGATGCCCACGATCGAAGAGTACACCACTTTGTTGCATGGTGAAGGACTCGGAATGGACCGAGATTTACACTGTGCACACAAAAAGTCAACTTTTTGAGCTAGCAAAGGTTGCAGGGGAAAGACGAGAAAAAGGTTATTGACCTAGAGAGTCCCTTCAAATACAACAGACCATTTTTGACAAATCCAAGAAGCAAGCAAGTGAGTTTCAGATAGTTCCCTTCAATGGAGGCTTCCAAAGGCGCTTTTCGTTTATAGCAGACTCAGCAAAGAATAAAAACCAGAGATGCAACCATTCAAGATTTCTTGGGACAAGTACAAAAAGCAACTCAGAGAGGCCGGAATGGTTCAAAAGAGTATTCAATCGGTGACAGAAAAAGGCGGAAGATGAAGTGTCCTGTCAGAAGTTGTTCAGCGTCTAAAAGAATATACTTTTAAAATGTTTTTTTGACTCTTAAGAAATAACACTTTTGTCCCTAATAAGGATTATTTATAATAATAAACACATTTTTGGATCAATGCCTCGAACATTGCATGCATCGTGCATTCTTGCATATTTGGCATTATTTTTCTCTTTTTTTATTACATTCAAATGTCTCATAAAAAATGGGAACATTTCGATCCTATTCCCATGACTTACAAGGAACTTTACCGACAACATTTTGATACTCACATAGTGTCTCCATACCCGGTGGAACCCATGAAGCTCCATACTCCAAGTCGTATGATGAAAACGCTCATTGTGAATATCATGGCGGCGTCCCAGGGTACATTATTGTGAACTGTTACGCATTCAATAGAATCGACTTCAACAACTCGGGGGCATCCAAATAAGGAAGAATATCATTTCATTTTATTTCATCATTTACAACATCCTGTTTGAATTCGTTTTTAAACTTTCTCATATTTTGGTGTAACTTGTTTTTGAACTTTCTTTTTTTGAACATTTAAATAAATTTATGTTACTTTAAAGATGGCAAGCAATGAATCAAATTGCAAACTTGCAATTCTTTGAATATCAACTGAATTAAAAAAACTCTGTAAATGATTCAAAGTTATAGATCTTTGACAAAGTAACATGATTTAAAAGTGGTAAAACAAGGACTTTGACCTTACCCAAGAAGATACGCTAAATCACTATACCCTTCTCTTACAAATAACCAATATAACCTTCTCCTCTCATAAGGGAATGAAAAAGGGGATTGGTATTTAGATGTGCATAGGTGCAGACAACATGGGGCATCTTTTGCATATGACATTACTATACTTTTTGTTTAAGACGTTCAGTGATGATAATGATCTTCACAGATGGAATAGTCGAGTAGGTGAACCTATTTTAGGTCAGTTTCTTAGAAATTGAATTGTAAAGATGAGATTCCTTGACTTTTAACAACACCTAGACTATAACAGGTTCTTCTTGACAAACTTAAGAAGTTGAATCCGTATACCCAAATTATAATTATATATATATATATATATATACAATAAAGCTTGAGCTGTCCCTCTAGAGAAATTGGTTAAACGCCCCGATTTTATGGATAAAATTTAGCTAGCCTGATAAAGACGATTATAATATACAATAAAGCTTGAGTTTTCCCTCTAGAGCAATTGGTTAAACGCCCCGGCTTTATGGATCCAGCTAGCCAGACAATAGCAAATTAAATAAGGAGTTTCGATAAAGATGGACTAAGAGAGTTAAGGAACACCTGTTATAGTCAATTTCACACGAGCACTCAAGAATTACATTTTTAGACCGATATTTCTGCACTACCTTTGTTAGAGGAGCCTATGAAGCTTGAACAAATGAAAGGTTTCAGAGAACTGAAATAGAAGGTCTAATAATTGGTCATGCTAGTTGCATTATTTTGTTCGCATCCAATTAAAATACCAAGCCAATAAAAAGGCATGTTGCAATAACTAAGGAAAATGACATTTTTTCTTAAACTTTAGAAATTAGGAAGCCAACCTGGAGCCAACTCATCAATTCAGATATTTGTCAAAGAATTATGACTCTGAAAGTATTAAAAGAGCTATTGATTTTTTTTTCTTTGAACTTATGTTTATGATTTGATTCGATTGCAAGCCTGAATTAAGGAGCAATGTTTTACAGAATTCTTATATCCTTTTTTTCCCTCCAAAAATAAGAGAAAGAAGAAAAATATTTTTGAACATGACAATCTCAATTGTGAAAGGCTGAAACCCGAGAAGAAAATGGGGCATTGTCGATTCCAACAAGGACCATATCGGCAGAAAAAACACGAGGCTCTATCCAGGAGATAACAAAACTAATTCATGTTGTATGCATCTTAGACATACTTAAGATCATCACATTCACCATTTTTAGCATACATAATTTTTTACAGCTCTTTGAGTCAAGTTCCAACTCCAAGAAGAAAGATACTGGATTCAAAAGCACTTTTAGAATTGGTTGCTTAACTCAGCAGCGAGGAGCTATACCTAAACCAATTTGACCTATTGGAATACCTTCGAGTTCGATTACACTCAGCTCAAAGGCACATCATTTGCAGCATAGCTCAAGGCGAGAAGGGCTATCTACCAACAAAATACCTTCGAGTTCGATTACACTCAGCTCAAAGACACATCCAATTTACAACATAATTCAAGGCGAGAAGGGTTATCTGTCAACCAAGACATTTGAGTTTGATTGCACTCAGCTCAAAGGCACATCATTTGTAGCATAGCTCAAGGCGAGAAGGGCTATCTGCCAACAAAATACCTTCAAGTTCGATTACATTCAGCTCAAATGCACATCATTTGCAGCATAGCTCAAGGCAAGAAGGGCTATCTTCCAACAAAAAACCTTCGAGTTTGATTACACTCAGCTCAAAGGCATATCATTTACAATATAACTCAAGGAAAGAAGGGTTATCTATCAACCAAGACCTTCGAGTTCGATTACACTTAGCTCAAAGGCGCATCATTTACAGCATAGCTCAAGGGAAGAAGGGCTATCTTCCAATAAAAGACCTTCGAGTTCGATTACACTCAACTCAAAGACACATCATTTGTAGCATAGCTCAAGGCAAGAAAGGTTATCTGCCAATAAAAGACCTTCGGGTTCGATTACACTCAGCTCAAAGGCGCATCATTTGCAGCATAGCTCAAGGCAAGAAGGGATATCTACCAATAAAAGACCTTCGAGTTCGATTACATTTAGCTCAAAGGCATATCAAATTTACAGCATAACTCAAGGCGAGAAGGGTTATCTGTCATCAAAGACCTTCGAGTTCGATTATATTCAACTCAGAGGCAAATCAAATTTACAGCATAGCTCAAGGTAAGAAGGGTTATCTGTCAACAAAAATTTCGAGTTCGATTCCATTTAGCTCGATGACACATCAACCGCATTGTAGTATCAAGAAACTACTTTCTGGTTGAAGCCAATGTCTTTAAGTAAAAAAGAAGATCTGGGGGCAATCTATCAGCTTAGCACATCATAACTCAAGGCAATAAGGGTTATCGGTCAATGAAAACTTTCGAGTTCGATTCCATTCAGCTCGATGATGTATCGACTAATTTCTGGCTAAAGTTTAAACCGAGGTCTTTAAGTTGAGAAAAAGACCTGGGTTAGCCGTGCCTTAGTGACAAGAAACCATTTTCCAGCAACATAGCTTATGTCGAGAAAAGATATCTGTCAATGAAGATTTCTAAGTTCGATTTCGAGAGACTATCAACCACATGGTGGAGTCAAGAAACTATTTTCCAGTCAAATTTTTAAACCAAGGTCTTTAAACCAAGAAAAAGACCGAGGTTAACTACAATTTGGCAACAAGAAGCCGTATCCCGATTCAAATTCCAAACTACGACTTCAATTCCATATCATTTTAAGATGGACTCGACTTCGCGATGGAGGAGCCATCTGCAACTCAATTCGACAGGGAGTTATTCTTAATTGAAATATCAGAGTCAAATTTTAACTCCACCGAACAAAAAATTGTGTCTATCTTTGTCCAATTTTTTGTTCCACGAAAAAGGACAAAGAGGGGCAGCCGTAGACACTAATTTTCGTCTGACATTATACGTTATTTTTACATTGCGTAATATGTATGTTACATTATTATATTACTGTTGTTATTTTTGTTAAACTAATATTTTTCCATTTATTTTTTAGGTACAATCCAATTGCAAACATACCCAATCGACCCAGTCACTAACCCAAACCGGATCCAGTGGAGCTGCCCCCGAAGACTCCTCACGTTCAACCACCCCACGCATCCGATTTTCACGGCAACATCACCAAGTCATCAAGTTTTAGTCTCAATAGGACTCCATCATTAACAAACCAAACATTTTAGTTCGAATGAAACTCTCTAAAATTAGCAAAATCCTAGGCTATAAATGGATACGAAATAAGGAGGGGGATTTATGAGCAAAATACACGCGAAAGAATACAGAGTTTGTCAAAGAAAATACCGAGGAGATTCTTTTCGAAACAAAATGGAGAGATGGTACTAGCCTCTCAACCAGAGCCTTTTTCCAGTAACCAGGGGGGTTCGTTCGCAAATTCGACCGTTGGGAAGAAAGAGGTGATGTCGGGGAGCAACATATCTCGAAATGGGAGCGATCCAATGGTAGACGTTCGCGGATCATGAAAAGGAAGGCCGGGTCGGTTTCCTGTTATTTTACGGTGACAAGAGCACTTCCCGATGAAATCAACTCCAGATTTGGACTCAGAGGATCATGGCGAGCCTCCCGGAATAATTTAAAATCCATCAATGACTTATGATGGTTGGCCGGTAGTGATCCAAATGGCAACGATGAACGGGTTATATATTTTTGGAGAAGACACTGCAAATGGATGAAAAGCCAATATCTTTTCACTTTTGTATCTATTTCACGTCCCAGGCTAAATCCAAAGTTAAAAAACCCATGTGTTTTTTAACTTTGGAGGATAAATTTTCTCCATGGTTCTTCAAATATCATTGGTTCCTTTAAAACCCATAAATTTCTTCTTTCTTTTAATTTAGTCTCTTTTTATATTGTTTTAACTATTTCTCATTATTTAGTTTTATATATCCATATTTGTGTTTTATTCATTTCATTCTTGAATTATTTCATTTACTCATTATAATCTCTAACTTATTTTTTTTATAACTTGCATGTTACATTTATTTTATTTTGGCCTTTTCCTTTATTTTTTTTCTTAATTTTTTTAATTTTTTCCTTTCCTTTCCTTTGATTTGTTTTTATTTTTACTATATAGACTTATTTATTTGTTTTTTATATAACGTTTTTGACCCATTTTTAGAATAAATTCCAATCGATCAAAGGTAAGTAAGTCGAATCGAATGTTTTAAATTTCAATTTCAATTATAATTTTCACAATTAAAGACAACCGACAAATTAATTGGTACCGAAAGAGCGGTTCAAGGGTGTTAATCCTTCCTTGACCGGAACTGACTCCCGAACCCGACATATTTCTTGTAAAACGCATATCAGGTAAGATGGTGCTCGATCAGCCTAAATATTTTTTTTAAAATGATCGGTGGAGACTCTAGCCCATTATTCAAGTCGAAGCCCAATTCTGGGCCCAACCGAAAGACGGCCGCGACAACTCGATCAACAGCTTGTTTTTACAATCCTTCGCTAAAGATAGTAACATCTTACATGATTACATAATTGCAGCAAGTTCTGGGATTGTCTCAGGAAAAGCGGGCTAATATACGGCGTTACCGGATACATTAAAAGATATTTAACAAATTCGGTTTAGCGCTACCAGAAATGTTGAGTAATAATAATGTAGTAGGTCTAAATCATGGAGAAATATTAAAAAATTTGGCAACCGACAAACTTAGCTTGTCGGTTTATGTCGATACTTTATAAAAATGTATCGATCCACATCAATATAACAGGTAAAAATATGACAAAACCGGTCTCGAAAAGACAAAACCGGTAAAGCGTTATCGGATATATTGAAAGTGTCGATACTTTAAAATAAGTATCGACACTTTGTGAATTTAAAAGAGAAACAGTTTTAGCGCCTATAAAGTGTCGATACTTTATAACAATGTATCAATCCATACCGATATAATAGGTAAAAATATGACAAAACTGGTCTCTAAAGGACAAAACCAGTATAGAGCGACCAGATATATTAAAAGTGTCGATACTTTAATATAAGTATCGAAACTTTGTGAATTTAAAAGAGAAGCAGTTTTAGCGCCTATAAAGTATCGATACTTTATAACAATGTATCGATCCACAACGATATAACAGGTAAAAATATGATAAAAACGATCTCTAAAGGAAAAAACCGGTATAGAGCGACCGGATATATTGAAAGTGTCGATACTTTAATATAAGTATCGACACTTTGTGAATTTAAAAGAGAAGCAGTTTTAGTGCCTATAAAGTGTTGATACTTTATAAAAATGTATCGATCCATAATGATATAACAGGTAAAAATATGACAAAACCAGTCAAAACCGGTAAAGTGCTACCGGATATATTGAAAGTGTCGATACTTTAATAAGTACGCATAATAAATTATCGATACTTTCAAATAAATATGTAATTATACTATCGAAATTATCGACACCTGACATAAAAGTATTGACACTTTGGTAGTTGTATCGATTAAATATAAATAACATATCTGGTGAAAATATAAAGGGCATAGTTAAATATCCTCTGAAAAATAGATAGAACGGACGGGTTTTTGAAATCGAAGCGTAATTGTTGCTGCATTTCAGAAGGCATTTCTAAAGCGAAGTTTGTTTGTTTGTTGTTGTAGTCGAATCAAAAAGTACGTTGTCGAAACCCTAGTTTTTTATTATTACAGTAATCAAAAAATTGGGTTTTTATATGTTATTTGGGGTTTTGGAGTAAAGAAGCATTTAGGACCGATTACTGGTAGAAAGTGATATTCAAGGTAAAATATAAATATTGATACTTTTATTAAATATTATAGGTTGTATAATGTGTCGATACTTGAAGTATTGAGTGTTCACATTCTTTTGAAGGAAATAGGGATTAGGGTTTTTGGGTTTAGTTTAGGGATTTCGAATCGAAGCCGCCAAGAAGGATCTGGGACTGATTATATAATATTATAGGTAGAAAATAAATATGGATACCTTTTTATAATATTATAGGTAGAAAATGATATTGTAGGTTGTATAAATGTGCCGACACTTGTTGTGGTGGCCATTCAAATTCTTTTGAAGGAAATCGTTTTACTACAAGAGTAGTTATCGATATTTTTATATTGAATAAAGTGTATGTAACTAGTATTTGATTTGATTTGTGTAAACTGATATATGAAGGAAAAATGAAGTCAAAGGATATTGGAATTATTGGTGGTGAAGATGACGTTGAAATTGAGGCCGAGATTCAAAAGCAACCAAAAGGTGGTTATGTGTACTTCTAGTAAGTATCAATGTCTTTTTATTATTATTGTTGAAATGGTAATTGGATTAAAGTATTTAAGAACTTTAAATTGATTACAAATTTTAAATATTGACAGTATGACCGAATGCCAAAGGATAAAGGAAGGTGGCGAACACATCGGTTCGGTATGTAAATTGAAATTGACATTGAGTATTATTTAGCATTAATGTACTGATTAAGAAACGTTTATGCTTAATATTAGGTGAGAAATGATGTGTTGGAGAAATTGAATTCGATGAGTGATGCTGATAAGGAACCTTACATTGCACAGTCAAAGATGGATAGTGAATAATACAAAGAATGGAGGAAAGCACATGAAAAGAAGGTATTCATTAAACTTGTAAATACGTTGATACAAAATATATAAGAACTATAACATTATATATTATTAAAAAATGTAGGAAGTGTCGACAAGGTGCAACATTAAAATGGTGAATTCATTAATTAAACACCTTAATGAGAAGAGTCAGTTGAATGTGCTGAGAGAAATGGGGTTTGGATCGTTGGTAGGAGTAAGGGATCGACCTATTCGGAGGGAATTATGTCGATCCTTGATGGAGCAATTTGATGTCGAACAATGTATTGCTAAATATGGTGATTTTTCATTTCCTCTGGGGATCCCATGTGCACCAGCCGTCTTGGGGGTAAGAAATGAAGGCAAAAGTGTTGTAGAAGTCTCTAAGAGTAAGAACTGGAAAGCACTTGCCTCCAAATATGGTTTGAAGCAGAAGGTGACATATGTTGAACTTGAAGAGGAAATCAAAAGTGGATCTTACGGGGGGGATGAGCTGAAGGCCCGAGTTCTATTATAACTTGTCGGGATCTTTCTTTGTCTAACGGGTGATACGTCAACGAACAAGGACTATATGAAGCTCATTTGCGATGAAGGCTTGAAGGGTGAATTCAATTGGGCTGAATATGTCCATTCGAGATTGATTGAATCAATAATCACCTTTAAAAAGGGCAGCCAGAGATACCTCAAAGGGTGCATAGCAATCTTAGAGGTAAATGAGTTGAAGAACGTTTTTGTTTTTTATATAAAATGATAGTATAATTATTATATAAAATTATAAATTTTATTATAAAAACAGGTTGCACTGTTCGATTTTTGGTCGGGCTGTGAGGCAGTTCCGGCTTATGAAAGAACCGGAGTGGCACGCATCCGTGCATGGGGGAAGAAAGAGGTGGTTAGAGTGATGGTGAAGTTGAAGTTGGATAGACCGAGGAAGAAAGAAAGGGTAATAAATATAATTAAATAATATTAAGAATATAATCAATGTCTTAATACTGTAATTTAATTTTAAAGGTTATTGGCAAGGAGGTAGAGGAGGTAGTAGAGGCAGAGAAGAAGGAAGAAGAGATGGTTGTATTGGGGGATGACGGTGAGGGAAACCAGAGTAAATTCAACATTTTGATGTTTGAATTGGCTGATACCAAAAAATTCCAATTTGATATCATGCAAAGACAATCAAAAGTCGAAGAGAAATTTGAGAGAGTCGAAGAGACACTTGAGAGGCATAAGGGGAAGTTGAAGGAAAAATACATGGAGTAGTGAAAGAAGTTGAGGTGTTGAGGGGTGAACTTAAGATGGTGACGGGTGAAAAAATTGATGGAGTGGTGAAGGAGGTTGTGGAATTGAGGAGTGAACTTACGAGGGTGAAGGGGGTGGTTGATGAATACTTATATTAAGGGGAAAATTAAAGGGTGAAATAAAAGAGATGAAGAGCTATGTAGAGCAAAAATACGATGAACTGAAAAAATATGAAGAAGAAAAGATGGAGGAAGAAGAAAAGATAGAGGAAGAAGAAAAGATGAAGGAAATGAGGAGGAAGGATGTCGATGTGATCTATACACCGAAGAGTGTTATAGATGCAGATTTGGATTCGGAATGTCCTGCACCCCAGAAGAAGAAGCAGAAGGTAAGTTGAATAAAAGAAAACTTAATTTGATCTTTATCATGTTGTTGTGAAAAAAAATTTGTATGCAAAATTGTAGGTTGAAAAAACGGATATTCCAAGCGAAATTGATGACCTCGAAGCTGCAATTTGTGATTATTTATGGAATAGTGGGTTAGAATCAGGGTAAGTGAAATATATTTCTTTGTGAGTGATATTTAAATATTCATGACAAAGATATTAATCCTAATGATTCATACAGATATTCTGTAATCTCAATATGAAATCAATTCGCTAGTGTATCCGACGTTGCAACGTTGAAGCCTACGGAATAGGTTGACGGTGTGGTAAGTAGAAAGTACAAAAATGTTAAAACCTATTGAATATGTTCTGATTGTGTAATTAATTTTGTTAGGTTATTGATTTGCTCGCCTGGACAGTATGCTACGATTCGAAAAAGTCACTCCAGAGGATTGGCTACCTTCCATATCACTTAGCGGTGAGTTAAATTAATAAATGTTAAAAAGTAATGTTATAGACTGTAAATTAATAATGATTGTTGCCTAATTGCAGCAATAGGCGTTGGATGCCAACAGCAAAGTAAGGGTTGAGGATATTGCTACCTTTTGGGGTCCCATATTGGGTAACTATGTGAAATTCACCGACTGTGAGAAGGTAAGACACCATACGAATTGCAAATGATGTTTTCGGATATAGAATGTTGAATTTTGTCAAATTGGGTGAAATTTGTTGCAGATCATGATTACATAAACTGCCATAATTCACATTAGTATCTGTTGGTGTTGGATATGGTAGATTGTGTTGCAACAATATATGATTGTTTGTTTACATCTGAAGCAACTAAACAGAGAGTGAATGATGCTAAGAGATTGGTATGTATAAAAGGAAATTATGTAAATTATAATGCATAATTTATTTGGATCATAACTTCATAGTTTTTAATGCAGATGAAAATATTAGATAGTTATAATAAGAAACGTAATTGGGTAGAAGCATGTGGATCTATAGGAAAGTTCCCCTTGAAAAATTTCAAATTTGTAGAGCATAAGATGAATGAGCAAGTGAATGGGCATGAGATGTTATCATAAATAGAAAGCTTAATTTATGCAGGTTTCATAATTGACATATGTGGTATTCAAATTTTGTAACAGATATGATTGCGGCATATATGTAATGATGTGGATGAAATCGATCAGTTCTACAGGGGCAACTGGTGATTTTGTAAGTGGAATTAAAAAATCGTTTGCGGTTAAATTGTTAAAAGTCGTAGAATGAATGTTGTGGTTTACAATACTTAACATACTGACAATTTGAATATAGGTTGTTGGAAAGTGGGATCGATCGCGAATATTAAACAATCTCGTAAGCCACAATCAAAATCAACTAAGAGACGAGATAACAAAAGCTGCCATGAGACACAAGAATAACAAAAGGAAGCGATGATATATATGTAGGGTTAATTTTGTATAAGATTTATAATTTTATCTACGATTTATAATTTTATATATGAATGTAATTATGTGTGAGATGAGAAAATTTAGCAGTAGGTTGTTGTACATGTTTCTTATACACAGCAAGAGTCATGTTGATACTTACGATATATGGAGATCGTTGTCTGCATTATTCCAAATATCATCATAATTGTCATCATGTGCGGCACTGAATGGCCATTCCATATTGTGGGTATGTAAAATAACTACAAAATTCAATAACTTTAAAGTAAAAGGTAAATTTACAATGTAGGTGGTAAAAATAGACTTTTTTAATGAAAAATTAATAAACACAAAATTAATATACCGATTTTATGAGCAAATAGGTCAACATAAAGTATCGACACCTTTTAAATTTGTGTTGATACTTTTTGTCTGAGCCTTTGCTCAACGAGCTTCACGTATAAAAGTGTCGACACATTTAAAATTGTATCGATCCAAAAAATATCGAAACCGAAAATTATAATGTAATAGGTAAATATACAATGTAACCGGTATAAATATATCGGTTTTATGAGAAAATATGTATACATAATGTATCGACACTGTTTAAATTTATGTCGATACATTTTGTCCATAATGAATACCAAAAGGGGTGCACGCATAAAGTGTCGATACATTTTTAAAAAGTATCGATCTCAAAAATATCGAAACCGATAATTATAATGTAATAGGTAAATTTACAATGTAACCAGTATAAGTATACCGATTTTATGAGAAAATAGGTTAACATAATGTATCGACACTTTTTAGATTTGTGTCAATACATTTTGTCCAGAATGAATACAAAATGGGGTGCACGCATAAAGTGTCGATACATTTATAAAAAAGTATCGATCCAAAAAACATTGAAACTAAAAATTATAATGTAATAGGTAAATGTATAATATAACCGGTATAAATATACCGGTTTTATGAGATAATAGGTTAACATAGTGTATCAACACTTTTAAATTTATGTCGATACGTTTTTAAATTACGCGTTTTTCCCTTTATTATTTATATGTAACGCTATACAAACCCCAAATCAATAAACCCTAAAGCTTCTCTTCTCTTTCACTCCAACGAATACCAGCGTTCATAACAGTTACGATCAGTTATTCATGTAAATTTATCGAATCCTAGGGTATTGATTTCCAGATTGGACACTTTTTTTCCCTTCACATGTTCGATAGGTATGTTGTCGAAACCCTAATTTTTTAGAATGTTAGTCTTCAAAAAGAGGGGTTAGGTTTTAAAGTTTGCTGTTTTTGAATGGTTATAGGTTGAAAGTTCAATCTTTGTTCGTGAAGATGATGACCTTCAAATGGAGCCCCAGCGTATCAATATTGAAGAAAATCGAAAGCGACCAGTAAGAATTGTTTTTAATTTTATATAAGGATAGTTGTTATGATATACGTTCCTGTTTCGGGACCAATTAGTTAGATGCATGCAGTAGCCTATATCCTCGAGGCAGAACACAAGAAATCTGGCACTTAAAGATTTACCAAGAGTGGTAGCTTTTGCTCTGCATGAAGAATCAACTTTGCAATCATGCCTATCATGCTGAAGAGAACCTGCTGAATAATAGGATTTGCATAACCCTGCAAGTATTTTAAACCCTAAACCCAACTACTCACATGGAAAATTACGCAACAGACATGTCAATTATTTTATGGGAAATCCTGACATCTCTGTTACATAATTTTCCATGTGAGGAGTTGGGTTTAGCGTTTAAAATGCTTGCAGTTGCAAATCATATTATTCAGCAGGTTCTCTTCAGCATGATAGGCATAATTGTAAAGTTGATTCTAGGTTCAGTCTTCATGCAGAGCAAAAGCTACCGCTCTTGGTAAATCTTTAAGTGCCAGATTTCTTGTGCTCTGCCTCGAGGATATAGGTTATTGCATGTATCTAACTAATTGGTCCCAAAACATGAACGTATATCATAACAACTATTCTTATATAAAATTAAGAACAATTCTTCAACAACTGAATACAACAATTCTTCAATAATTATATGTAATTATGTATGAGATGAGAAAAGTTAGCAATAGGTTGTTGTACATGTTTCTTATACACAGTAGGAGTCATGTTGATACTTACGATATATGGAGATCGTTGTCATCATGTGTGGGACTGAATGGCCATTCCATTTCATCTTCGAAAAAATCAGTTGATGTAGGTTGTGTGCTTGTATTCAAACTGAGCTTGACTTGAGGACATGTTAGTTTGTTATGTCCCTCACCGTTGCAGTACCCACATCGCCTAATTTTCTTCTCGACCTTGTTTTTCGGTACTTCTTTTTGCTTGCTTTGTTTTTGTTGAGGGTCGCGAACGTTGTTTACTACACTACTCTAGTTGACTGAATCATTCAAACCAAACGAGTTTTCAAATTCTTCTGTTAGTCTTTTCATCTCATCTCTTGCAGTTTTGAAATACGCGTCTGTCTTTGATGCAATGTAGCAAAACCTACTTGACGTTGAACGTAGAGCAACGAACCTTGCCATTTGCATCACTTCTGGAGGCACATTCAAGTCAACAAAACTGGGTGCAGAAACCTTCGCATCCTTAGTCCACCTATTTTGAATCAAAGTCTCGGGCAAATATGTGTAATCCAAGTGCTTCAAAATGTGAAGTTAATGGCAACACAGAAGTCCAACTGTCTCAAATTTTTTGCATGAGCAATTTAAGGTTTTCGTACGAGAATCAAAATTAATTTCAAATGTCTTTTTTTTCTTTGTACTTTGTCAAAATATAATGTTGACATTCATCTGATAAGGACTGAATCTCTTCCTGAATCCGGTACAATGTCTCCCATTGAAGTTCGTCTTAGAACGCACGAAAAGATTCGCGGGTAAAAATCTCAACAGCATGGCTTTCAAGGTCGACCAGTTTTTTGATCTGGAAAGGCTTCGTCTAGGAACTTAAGTAATTCGCTTTCAACTCGTTCATACGCATTCTACTTATCCTATCTTCAATTGCACGAACAACATCTAAATATGTCTTCTTGTGTTTCAGTGCAATCGCGAGTGAAGCATTCATAGACTCGTACCTTTGTGTTGAGCGAATATTGAAAAATAAATGACCTGTTAGATATGTTTGTGCCTATAAGTGTCGAGTATTTCCCTTCTCAATCACCCATGGATGCTTTTCGACGTTGAATTCTGAAACAACCGAACGCCATTGAATATCAAATTCCTCGGTTGTCGACCAGGAAGCCATGCATTTTGAGAATGCTGATGTAAATTTTGGGTCACCAATGTTAGCTTGTGCATTGCGAGAAAGATGCCAAGAACATAATATGTTCTTAGCATAAGTGATAACAGATTTGATAGCCCTCTGCATTGCCCTATCCTCATCGGTGACAACTGAAATAGGAGATTTATTCATCATGGCTTCTAAAAAAATTTGTAGCACCCCCTCGAAAGATTGGGACGTCTCGTCAGCAATTATTGCAGTGGAAAACACAATTGTGTTATGGCGATGATTGACACCGACAATAGGCATAATTGGTCGGCCATACAAATTATCTCTGTACGTTGTGTCGAACGCAATTACATCACCGAAGCATGTGTAATATGATCACGATATAGAATCCGACCAAATAAGATTATGCAATGCCCCTGATTCGTCTACCGAGTATGTTATAAAAAACCCGGGATCATTATGTTTCTTATAATCAAAGTAAGCAATAAGTGCATTCACATCCCCATCCCCATCGACGATTTCCTTTGCTTTACCTATTTGAAGTGCATTGTTCATTACTTGTGACGTTCCAACACCGACCTCTTTCAATGTTGTTGTCTCATCGATATCATCCTTACTTAAAACTCTATTAAAATGCATAAATTGTGTCATAGCAGGTGTGCACAATGCATGATTATGTTTCTGATAAGACTTACTTATAACCCACTGATGGTTTGTATTTGTTCTTGTAACTACGACTCTAGCCTTGCATCCTATTCTTGTGACTGGCCTATGAGCACGTTGACGATCAACAGTATTGACTTTTGATACTCGAAACCCTTCTTTGGAACAACAAAATTCTTGTATCTTCACATTCCCTTCCACGTCAAGCTGTGTTGTTCCCTTACGTGCACTAAACCCATGTTCCCGTGCAAATCCCTTGTAAAAGTACCAAGCTTGATCACGTGAAGAGAAGAGTTGACCAACCAATCTGTCAGATTCATCAACATTATGTACTTCATGGTATTCCTTGGTTGGCTTAATATTGTCTGCATCAGTATGATCCATGGCAAAAATTTTGTTGTGCAAGTTCAGTGGTCCCGGAGTTGATGAAGATGTAAGTAAAGGTTCATTGAACATGTTTTAGTCATGCTTTCAATAGGATGTGGTATTGGTAGTGGTAGTTGAAGGGTGAGTACAACATTAAATTCATAGGACATATTTAGGTATGTACAATAACTAGCTAAATAGGTGTCGATACATTTTCTAAAAGTATCAACCCAAAAACATTGAAACCAATAATTATAATGTAATAGGTAAATTAACAATGTAACTGGTATAATATACCGATTAATTAGAAAACATATCAACATAATATATCGACACTTTTTGAATTTGTGTCAATACTTATTATCTAGAATATAAAGTGTCGATACATTTATTAAAAGTATTGATCCCAATAACATCGAAACCGATAATTATAATGTAATAGGTAAATTTACAATGTAAATGATATAAATATACCAGTTTTATAAGAAAATAGGTCAGCATAAAGTATCGACATTATTTAAATTTGTGTCGATACTTTTTGTCCATAATGAATGTCAAACGGGGTGCACGCATAAAGTGTCGATACATTTATTAAAAGTATCGATCCCACAAACATCGAAACCGATAATTACAATGTGATAGGTAAATTTACAATGTACCCGATAGAAATATATTGGTTTTATGAGAAAATAGGTCTAAATAATGTATCGACACTTCTTAAGTTTGTGTCGATACTTTTTTCTAGAATGAATGTCTAACGAGGTGCATGCATAAAGTGTCGATACATTTAAAATTGTATCGATCCAAAAAACATCGAAACCGATAATTATAATGTAATAGGTAAATTTGCAATGTTACCGATATAAATATACCGGTTTACTTAGAAAATATGTCAATATAAGCGCTACATATTACATTATAGAAGCCCTACCTAATATGTTATTGTACTTAGATAATATTTCCGGTTAAATGTCTATTTTATTATATAAGTGTTACCTATTACATTATATAAGAGCTACATATTACATTATATAAGCGATACCTATTACATTATATAAGCGATACCTATTACATTATATAAGCGCTACCTAATATGTTATTGTACTTGATAATATTTCCGGTTAAATGATATAACATAACCGGTCTAAATTTTAACCGGTCACACTATTTTTTAGCCGTTTTTTAGGCACCGCACCGCAGAAGCTCCCGTAAGTTCTACGTTATTAGGATCCGACAATCCTATATGGATCTTGAAAATTGAAGAAGACTTGCATCAGTGTGATCGTGAAGAATTCTGCCAACACCTGCTATTCCGAAAACTATAATAAAAAATATTTTAAAATAATTCATTAATAATATTTTTATATATAAAATATTTTATTAAGAAAAATATATGTTGAATATTTATTAATATTTAGATTTTAAAATAATATTTTAATTATTCTGATTTAATTACAAATACTCATTTAAAATTTTAAATAATATATTCATCCATTTAATCATTCAAAAATAAAAAATTAAAAGATATATATTATAAAAAAATTAAAAAATATTACTATATATTGAAATATAACAATTTAAACTATAATAAATATATACAAATACAAATACAAAATATAATTATAATAAAAATATATTTTATAATAAATTAATACTAATATTTTAATATATAAATTATAAATTGTATTTATTTTTAAGTAATTAAAACAAATTATTAAACAATAAATCATTTTTTAAGGATGTTAGTATTAAATTATTGAAATAAAATGTAAATACATAATTAATAAAAGAAATGGAATTTCAAAAAAATTTCAAGTCAAATGAGTGGAGTACATTCATTGATAAGAGTAAAAATATAAATTTACTTCTAAACACAATTTAAAAAAGAAAAAACTAAAAATCTCAATTTTTACCGTGAGTTTGAAACTATTATTTTTATATTCTTCTTCTTTTCAAATTTTAACTATTTGATATTGATTTTGCAATCAGAACAACTTTTTTTTAATTAAAAATGCTTTTAGACAGTATTATCATATGGGACCTTAATTAAACGGGCATGATACTTGGCTTGGTTATTGTTACCGTTTGATGAAAATTTTATATCATTTTCAAATATCATTTGTCAAGATATTCTTGAAATAAAGACCATAACAGTGTATTTATTTATTTATTTATTTAAATAAAGGAACGTGATTTGAAGATATTTTAAGTAAATTTGGTTCCATATAGTTTTGATTTTATATGGAAATGATAATTATTGTCTAAACCCAATCAATTTATGTCTACCCAAATATGTCAAAATTCAACCACTCCACTCATTGCTATAAAAAAATAAAGATAAAATTAGAAAAACGTTTTAATTATTTTTATATAAATTGTAGAAAAATAATTATAAAAGTATACAACTACAACTTTATAAATAAATTTAGGACATTATCTAGGTCCTTTTTATATGGATACATAATCAGATAGTAAATTTATTAGTAAAATAAATTCTAATTCCTCGAATTTTAATTATATAATA
Source organism: Hibiscus syriacus (assembly GCF_006381635.1). Taxonomy (NCBI): domain Eukaryota; kingdom Viridiplantae; phylum Streptophyta; class Magnoliopsida; order Malvales; family Malvaceae; genus Hibiscus; species Hibiscus syriacus. The sequence continues at coordinate 3,229,391 of NW_024062608.1, forward strand.
AAATTAATGTTAATTTTTTAAAAAAAAATTAAAGTGATTATAAGATAATCTTTATTTAACTTTTTTAACTTATTAATAATATATATATATATATTACAAATAAAAATGTTCAAACTCAAATCTACTAATAAAAAAATAATATTCATTTTATCACTAAAATTATTCAATAAATTTAACGTTAAAACATTTAGAAAATGTAGGTCTAAACATACAATATATTTTCATCTATATATATATATATATATATATATATATATATATATATATATATATGAGTCAATGATATATTTTATTAAATGAGTTATACGCTATTAATAATTCATACCATTAATGTATAAAATATGATGCATACGATATCAAAATGAAAATGTGATTGGGGGACAAGAAAGCGACATTTTGACATCTAACATCTCCATCCAAACTTTACTTTTTCATCATTATCCTTTTTTATGTATTTAACCCATTAATAATATGTAAATTTATATATTATCACGAATCAATTTTTATAGATACATTATAGATGATTTATATTATGATATATTATCAATAAAATAATATTTTTATATTATTAAAAAAAATATTATTATATTTCAGATCGCTGATATTTTATATGAAATTTATATTATCAATATAATAAAAATAATATATTAAATGGAAACATTTTCTGAAAATTTAAAAAAATGTTTGCATAAAGTTGAAATAACAAAACCATGAAAAGAAAATGGTAGTGGGAAATATTATTTTCTCATATAATGTATTCATCATATTATTTCTTGAATTAGGTCTTCTTATTGGTTTGAATACGTCGTACACTCTTGAGGTCTTTTCTATTTGTCTGAAGAATTCATGCAGTCGTGAAGTCTTCTTCATTTTTCTGAAAAAGTCATGCAGTCGTGGAGTCTTCATATTTAACTTGAAGACACGTGAAATACCTAAAGTCTTTAGATTAATACTGTTCAATTTACTTTAGATGAAGAAATAATCTCCGAAATAAATTAATTTAAAAATTAAAAAATCACAGTTACATTATCTCAGCCATTTTTCCGTGTGTTGGGTGGTGGAAAAAAAGGGTTTCCTTTATTCTATGAAATTTATCGTATCATTAGAAACGGCCTTTGGGTTGGACAAGCAGCAGGGCTCAAAGCCGTTCACGTCCCACAGATCCCTTCGTCACCCTCGCATCACCTCACGTCATTCTGTCTTTCATATACCTATTTCCATCGAGGCTTAATTCATAACTTACCAAGTAATTTTAGTTACTTAAAGAATTGTTATTTTTCCTTATAAGTTTTGAATTTGAATAGTTATGATATGGAGTGTGTATACGTTGTTAATGATTAAAGAAAATTCTGAATAAATATTATCTTATAATCACTGCAAACTATTTAAAAAAACAAGATCTAAATTATATCTCTTGTATTTAATATTTATTAACGTATTCTTTTTCCTTGCCAGATTTAATACTTATTGAACCTATGAGTAACCTTAGCGGTAGAAATTAGTGTTATTTTCTCTTGAGATGTGAAATTCGAATAATTATATTTGTAATGTGTATAACACCCCGAATATTGGTTTAGTAGTTTCTTGCTAACATAAGAATTTATTTAATAAATTTATATTATCATGGAGGTCCATCAGTTCAAATTTAGGTTTAATCTGGTATGAAATTAGCATTGTAGAAGATAAAAAGGAATTTTTAAGTTTAGAAAATAATATAGGAGGACTTAGAGTTTAACTTCCCTATTTAGGAAAATCATGGTTGATTTGTGGAGATTTTTTTCCTATTAGACGCGGGATTTTAGGAAAGCGAAAAAGGCTTTTTTTCTTTCTTCCTCTTCTATTATTCTTTCTTCTTTTCTTTGTCTCCATTTAAGCAAGAATAAGAGAAAATTTTCAACTTATCTCCATCTTCTTCCTTAATCTGAAAATTAGAGGTAAGATTTATAATCTTCAGATATTTTGCTTCATGGACAGCTCACCATCTTCTTCAATGGCGTTCTTGAGCACCCATGGGTTTTTAGGAGGGTTTGAGCTCCAAGGGGTTTCTCGTATGATTTTATCATGTTTTCCCTAAGATTAGTTGTTTTTGAGCAATTGGTGATCATTATTTTGTTCAAATGAGCATTATGGAGGCATATGAGTGGTGGCAGAATGATGCAAAGATCCCCAAAGAGCTAGGTCAAGCAAATGTTGGTTCTTGGGTAATCTAGAGATGTTTTTCGATTGATAGGACCTAAGGTAACACACTATAACTCTTTTTTACTACTTGTAGTGCATAATATTTAGAATAACTTGCTTATATAAGATGGAAGAGCATATGGGGGGCTTGGTTGCTTGAAAATGGTTGTTCATGTTTTAGGTTTTTTTTTGTGTAAAAATGATGTATGATGACCCCTAATAACTTTCATAAGCCTTAATAATTAGCTTAAATATGAGTTTAGGGTTATTTCCCATGATAAATAGGGTATTTATGGGTTGTATTATCGATAATGTATGAAGAATATTGATATTATTCATATTCTGGAAGAAACTAGGCTATTTTATAAGGGGAGTACCGATACTGTAGAGGAGAGTACCAATACTTAATAAAATATTAATACTACCTGAAAGAGTATCGATACTACATGTATGGTGTCAATTCTAAGAGTATTATGGGGGTATCGAAGCTATTTTTGGTACGGATACTCAAGGAGAGTATCGATTCCCTAAAGTTGGTATTTGTACCTATATAAAGGTATCGATATCATCTTTGATGATTGGTGAATAGACTTCAAGATTCTAACTAAACTCAACAACAACGAGTTTAATAATGGTTGAGATCGAGTATATAGCTTGAGAATGTGAGAAATTACTAAAATGCCATTGAAGGGTTGAAATTACTAAATTAACCCTATTTGTAAATAATGCCTTATAAGGATCTAAAAATACCCTTGAAAGCATAAGACTCTAACAAATGATACAAGACATTAGTGTTTGCTTGTTAAACTTGAGTGGAAGCTTAAAATACCCTCGAATGAGTAAAATAACCAAAATACCCTTGTTCATATTAAGTGATACTAAAAGCCTCAGAGTGCACATAAAAAAGTGTTAAAACTCTGATAATTAATTAAGTACTATTTCCATAAGCCTTAAACATTTAATATACTTGTAAGTGAACTACTATAATACCCTTAAAGGATTGAAATTACTAAATTGCCCTTATGAGCATAAATAAATAAATTAATCTATACGAATAAGAGTTTGAGTTGCATATTTCTTGAATAACGATATGAGACGTTTATCTTTATAAAAAGGGAGTGTTCATGATGACTTAGTAAGAATAACATTATAGCTTTTGGCTAGCTAGTATCGATACTCTATATAAAGAGTACTGATACTATTTATCAGAAATCAATACCAAAGGGTGAGTTATAAATATCATCATTGAGTCATAAATTCTAGTAGTCAGATTTGGTATCAGTACCCAGAATAGTATTGATACCCTAATAAGGAAGTATCAATACTCTAAGTAGGGGTATCGATACTATAAAGCCTTATCAAATTACATAATTCAGATTTGGTATCGGTACCAATGGTTGGTATCAATACTGACCCTTCAGTATCGATACTAAAGAGCTTAGTATTGGTACCATCAGATTGATTTAGGCAAGAAACTTTATTTTAGTTTAAGGAGTCAGGAAAGGTTCTAGAACTGCTAAAACCTCTTAATAAAGCTTACAAGCAAAAACATTAAATAAATTGTGTGACATTGATTGATGTGATTGGCCTATAGGAATCCTTATATGTTTATATGTATACAACAATCGTCTTGTTTGTTAGGAATATTCAGATATATCTAAGTCAGTGCTAAGGAACTTAAAATGTTAGTCGGGCATAGGCTCCGATTCTAAGTGACCTCAGAGTCATCCTAAGTACTCACGAAGAATATACTAGAAAGACGTAGGCTCCGATGCTATGTGACTCCGAAGGCATCCTATGTATTTGTTAATGAGGGCCTTTCTAGATGAAGATTCAGTTTCTAAGTGACTTGGGTCTTATATAGGGTACCTTGGGTAAGTTAAAGAGGTGTGAGTCTAAATATGCTAAGTGACCCTCTGACTACACCATGCTACTTACCCTTGTTTGTGCGTTTAATGATTGTGTATTGCATATGATGATGCATAGTTGTATGATATTGTGGTTAGAGACTCAATATATGTGTACTCATGGCGAGACTCTTAGCAATAAACTAAGAGAAGCATGAGACATAGACCATTATTACAGTGGATGTACATTGAATAGATGGTTTAGTAGTATTGATGATATAGTAGTATTACTTTTGTGATTATACTTGTTTAAATGCTTATTTTATAAATGCATGTAGTGTAATAGAGGTATTATGTGGTACAGGGCTTGCGAGCTCAACATTCAAAATTTGTATTCACTCATAGGGTTCAAGTTTCATGGAGTGGGATTGGACAATGATGTCATCGAAGGAGTCTCAGCGGAGTACCGAAGTATAGTGGTGACATTTTAGTGGTCACGAGGAAGTCATGATTTAAAATGAATCAACTTATAATATTTTAATTATTTATTTTATTTATTGAGATTCTAACTTGGGGCTCTACTTTTGAAAATGATCACGGTTTCATACTTTGTGTAAATGTTTTAATGTGAGTATGATTTAAAAAAAAAATGGTTAGTCACTGCGATGGTTTCGTGTGATACTTGAATCCTCAGGATTTGGGTGTTACATTTAGTGTTATTAGAGATAGTTTAGTCGATTATAGGTTAACCTGGTTGAGTCCTACATGCCCTCAAAAGTTACAAAGTATACTCATAGATCGAGATTCCGACGCCATTCGTCCATCGTTGATTGGTAAGTTAATGTGTTAACCTTGACTAATAATTGTGTAACAAAAATAAATTTACAAGAAATTTTTAAGAGACTAAATTATGAATGCGAACTTTAGTGAGTTTGTCATATCATGTGCTAAAATATGCCAAGAAAGGTTCAAGTGAGGAACCTAATCTCTCATTGTGGATAAAGCTAAAAAAGTATTTTTTGAATATATATATGAAAAGTACTAATAGTATAGAAAGCGTTATAGTGAGATTAGAAAGAGAAGTTTTGTGCCTTAGTGATAAATATGTGTGGAATGGGTGATCTCATCAGGGTGATAAGTGATTTATTTGAATAAGAGTCAATTAGACTGTCTTCTTTTAATCAAGTTTGTAGACGTAAGTCAGATTAAGTTTTCTCCCTCAGACTTGTCTTGAATGTCAGAGTGCATAGTTAAGTTTTCTCCCTCAGACTTATCATGAATGTCAGAGTGCATAGCTGTAGACACTCATTTTCGTCTAAAACTTGAAGATATTTTTTACTGTATTTATAGTATATAGAATAATATATAATGTAGTTTTGTTTGAAAATAATATATAGTTTTTGAAAGTATACAATATAGTTTTTGAAAACATATAATATGGTTTTTAAAAACATATTATATAGTTTTAAAAACATATAATATATAATTTTTGAAAACATGGTTTTTGAAAACATATTATATAGTTTTTGAAAACATATTATATAGGTTTAAAAACATATAATATATAGATTTTAAAAATATATAATATAATTTTTAAAAACATATTATATAGTTTTAAAAACATATAACATATATATAGTTTTTGAAAACATATGTAACATATATAATTTTTGAAAATATAATATATATTATATAATTTTTTAAAAAAATAGTAGACTTATTATTATTATTATTAACTTATTATTTTTATTTTCAAGTTGATTTAATTAAAAACAAATGGAAGTCATGTCCAAGTTCAATGGTCCAAATCCAAGTCCAGCAAGGGAATGAAGCCCAATAAAGCAAGTCTGTCTGGCCCAGTAAACTGCCCCACCAAGCCCGAAAAAGGATCTAAGGCACCCTAGGATTTCATGTTTAACCCTCAGCGCCTCCTAATTGCATCCGTTCGATCAGATGATAAATTAACGGTTTAGATCGCTTAACAACTAGGATTACGAAACCCTTAAAATCTTATCACCCAACGCCTCACTCATCATAGCCGTTGAATCTGACCCAATCCAACGGTCAGATGTGATCCCAAGAATATTCCAAAGGGTCAAACCATCACGAGCAAGCTAACATGTAGAGCGTAAAGACCACACACTGAGCAAATTTGGAAAGATCTTTGCTGAACCACAAAGAAATCCCACGAAAAAGGAAAATCGAATCAACCTCACAAAAAGGAGGATATCGTTTAAATCAAGCTAGAACAAATAAAACGTAAACAAGGGAAACAAATCCCTGTGCATGCAAATTCAAGACGAACCAAGGAAAGAAATTTCCTTTCGGTTCAAGACAAATCTGAAATAAGGGAAGACAATCCCTTTTATTTTGGGACAAAAAGAGGAAACAAACCCTCCGAAATACCTATAAAAGCCCCTGCAAGAGAAGAGAAAATCATCAGCAAACAGGCAAAAAAAAACATAAAAAAAAATAGAGTGCTTAACTGCGAGGGGGTATCCAGGTGTACGAAGAGTCGCTCGGGAAGACGAAGTATCGCTGCCGGAGAAGGTAAAAGCCGAAGCTTTTAGCGTAGATCTACGCTGTTGGGCTACGTGCATGGTTGTGTGATTACCAGATTGGGGTTCAGGATAATAGAGAGAGCATTCTGGTCGGTTTTAGGGGTCTTCGAACACCGTGGTCGGTGGCCAGAGTGGTGGTCGGCGGGAGAGTTACACCAAAGAGAAGGGTTCGGTTTCTAGTATGGGACGAGAGAGAGAGGACATAGTTTAGGGATACGTTTTTTTTAGGTAAAAGGTATATACGTTTGCCTTTGAATTTCAATTTAATTCGATTTAGTATTTTTTATGTTTTCATTTTCATTTTTATAAATTGGTGCCCTAATTTACTTTTTTTGCAGCCTTTTTTTTATTTTTTATTTATTATTTCTAATTTTTATTTTTTAAGTAGATTCAATTAATATTAAAAAACGTCAAAGGTAAATAATCTCGAATCATATCTAAATTTTTTTATTTAAATTTCAATATTCACAATTAAGATAATCGAGTAATTAATTGGTATCAAAAGGGTGATTTGGGGGTGTTCATCCTTCTCATATCTTAAACGACTCCCGAATCTGATACGTCTTTGATAAAATGTAGACTCAGTAAATGGTAAGTAGGTGTCCAATCTACCTAACTCGAAAGTGATCGGTGGCGACTCAATCACGATTCCAAGTCAAAGCACGAACTCAGGATCACCCAAACGACCGTTGAGACAGTAGAGAAAGCGGAAATACCCCTGTCATTGTTACTTTTAGAAGTCAAAATTTTCTTAATATTTCATTTATGTGAATCATAGTAAACTGACTAAGCCATTATGGGAGAAATATACATATTATTCCTATAAGTTAATGACATATGATGAGTAAATTCCACAAAACTTGTGTGTCTTTAAGAGTGATTTTTTTGCGTGATTCTTATAGATCGTTGGTCCCCAATTGTATCTCAGAGGATAATATTTTTTATAGATGTCTCTATAAGTTTTGTGAATCCGATTCATTATTATGGTCTTTTCATTTTGTTAGTTAATCCCATCAATGGCGTTCTTATGCATTCAATCTAAATCTAGAACCATCGAATCAATCGATTTGTTAATCCAATAGGTGGAAGTCTCATCAGTTTTAAAGATTTTCTACATTTGCTCTTCAATTAGTGTTCATATGCAATCTAATAGATCTTTTCCTTGCCTTAATAAATGAATGTCTTTCTAGCCTTATTAAATGAACACTATGATATTCCTAATAATAATCCTCAATTGAATGTCCTATGAACGCAAATGGTCACGTTATTTCTATAAAAATCGCACTAGGCCCTAATAAGATTCATTATTATGGTAACTTGTATGTTAGCTATTAAGGGACGCGTTATGTAATGCCCCAGATCCTGGGTTAAGAGTTTTGGGCTAACCCAAGATAGGCCTTAGATTAAATCTCTATCTTGTAAGAAGCTTTGACCCAAATTTGAAGTGGATTGGGCTTGAGTTAAGCCTAACAGAGAAGTAAAAAGGGTATTTTTAATTTGTAGCTAAAATCAGGAGGACCTGGAGGGTAATTAGATAGTTGTTCAAAATAAAGTCTGAAAACCATTTATGAATAGTGATCTCATGTATGTTGTCACTCCTTCCTCTTTTTCACTATCTTTCTTGTCTTTTTCTCTCATTCTCCAACTCTTTTCTTCTCCCTTTACCAAGAACAAAGATGGAAGCTTTGAGTTTTTCTAGCTCAACTCAAGAAAACTAAGGTAAGATTCATAGTCCTCATCACCTTAGCTTCAAATTAAGCCTTCAACCTCTCCGCTCTCCAAGGTAGCCAAAACCAGTTTAGTGGGGGTTTTAGGAACCCAAGTGTTTCCAGTTCGTTTTGGGGAGTTTTAAGCCTCTTAGAACATTTAAATTCTTCCCTAATCATCCCAGTAAAGTTAGTAATTTATATACTTTATTTTTATCTAGTGAGAGAGGTTGGGGAAAGCTCTTAAGAAAGGGAGAAAGAGAAGCTCACCTTGGGTTAACCTTGGGTTGCATGAGCTTGAAGCATTTTCATGGTAGATTCATATTTTGGGCGTTTCATCATGTGTTAAGACCTATTTATGACCTCTATTATCAAATAAAATACTTAAAAATCAGTTGGGGACCTTAATGGGGCATTTGGGTATTGAAAGATATAATTTTTATGCCAAAACAGAGTACCCATGAGTGATGGTATCGATATTGTTCTTTAGCTAGGCTTAAATTAGACAATTTTATAAGGGCGGTATTGATACTCATTCATTGAGTATCGATACCAGGGTAGGAGTATCGATACTTGGGTATTTTTTAAAACATCGAACCAAAATTCGGTAACGATACTCAGTCAAGTATCGATACCCCAACACCTTAGTATCAATACTCCTCTGAGGGTTTCAATACTGCCTTAATCCAAAAGCCATGTTAGTCAGGGGTATCGATACCAAAGGTTTAGTATCAATGCTGAAGGGTCATTATCGGTACCCACGAACATATTTGGATAAATAATTCAAAGATTAAGGGATTAGACTCGAGGTACCCCAAATACTTAGAATAACTTCAAATAAGACTTCAAGTGATACCAATAACTAATATCGAAATAGTAGAAATAGTAACATATAATTACATAAAACTAGCCTTGATTGATGCTTGGGAAACAACCAGGACACCTGAATTCCTCTTTAGTAGAATACGATATTCAGTGGATATCCAATCCAGTGCCAAGGAACTTTAGTAGCTGACTGGGTGCAGATGCCCCAAGACTAGACGGAGTAAGTTGGTGGGTGTACGTTTCTGATACAGCTTTGGATCTCACCCTAGATACCTAAGGGTATCTCATAAAGGCTAGAGGAGTGTGTGAGCTCCAAGATGCAGAACTCTCAGCCGCACCATGATTCCTACTTAGTAGTTAAATCAATAGCTTGCATATTTGGACCTGTGCCATTAACTATCTCATTTAGTGAATGTATGTAGTATAATACAATTATTAGTGAGCCACTGAGCTCGTAAGCTCAACGTTCAAAATGTGTTTTCGTGCACAAGTTCTTAGGGGTAGTTAGAGGGGAGTTATCATCATCGGACATTCCAATGCAGTAGACTAGACCATCAATGGCCGTCAAAGTACATCTTGAGACATCTTTAGAGGGCATGTACTATTTATGAACTCTTATGTATATTCAATCGTAACTTTAAATTGTATTTGGTACTGTATTTATTTTGGATACATTGTGGGAGCTCCCCATTGTTTTGTAACTCAAATTATTATCACGTTTATTTTTATTTCGAAGGATGGATTTGTTTCAATGATTATAAATAGTTTTTAAAGAAAATTTTTGGGTTACTATTTCGGTAGTCCCATGTAACATTGTAATCCATGGACCTCTGAGTCAAACTAGATTAGGGTGTTACATTTAGTGGTATCAGAGTGTCTAGGTTTAGTTGTTCCTAGGATACGCGGGTTAGAGTAGTCAACGTCTGTACATGTACATGTCTTTAGGGAGTACTATAATAACTGGAATGAAGATAATGACCCATTTTCTTTCCGATTTCAGTTAGACCCTATGGCAGACAACCCAGCCTATAGCAAATATGGAAGAGACAATAGTCATACCTCACCGCCACTAAATATCAATGAGGGATTCATCCTGATACCTATGATCATCATGCTCTAGTAAAGCTACTCCACAAATACAAGACAACTGAGTTTTTTGGTGTAGAGGATGATGTTTCTATTGCATGCGACCAGTGGATTAAAGATACGCTTCGCACCCTCTGATAGTTGCACCCTACCCTAGAGGGTAATCTTGAATGTGCCACTGCCCTACTCAAAGGTGACGCTATAGATTGGTGGGAGATTATCGATAAGGCTATGAAGCAGCGAGACCGACATGGGAGCATTTCCTTTTAGAGTTTAGAAAGAAGTAATTCAATCAAACTCACATTAATGACATGATATAGTAGTTCCTACATTTGACTCAAGATGACCGCTCAGTGATAGAGTATGAGCAAGAGTTTTTTAAGCTCAAAAAATATGGCCCAGAGTTGATTCCGATAGAGGATCACCGATATCGTAAGTTCAGAGAGAGTCTTCGCTATGATATTCTGACACACCTTATTGTCGATCCACCCAGGGTATTCACTCAGTTGACCCACCAGGCCAAGGTAGTATAGAGGGTTTTGGATAAACAGGCCAGGCACACAGGTAAGATTGTGGGTTAGACTAGGAAAGCCCCTGAGCCAACGAGGCCATCTCAGACTTCAGCCAAGAGGGCCAAAGATAGTCAGGGTTTGTCGAGACCTCCAGCAGTGTAGTAGAGGGGGACTGGAAAGAGTTCTAGCCGTGGAGGTAGGCCCGATTCCAAGAGGAGACCACTGAACTTAAACTCCAAGGGTGACACTAGTGGGTCGACCAGAGTCTTCATTCACCTCATTAGGTCTAGATGTCATTGTAGAAATAATCTTCAGATATTGCCCAATGAGGATTCAGGATCAGACATTCCCCGTAGATTTAAAAAAGTTACCCTTTAGAGAGTTCGACATGATCTTGGGGATGGATTGACTAATCGAGCACGATGCCCATTTGAGATGCAAAACTTGGCGGCTTAAACTCAGAACAGTTGATGGGACCAAGTTAGTAATAAATAGTTGGAGGTCCCAAAAAACAAGGATAGTTTCAGTTTTGAAAGCCCAAAGGATGATCAACCGAGGGTGTGAGGCCTTCTTAGCTAACGTGGTCGACACCTGAACCTCAGTCCCTACACTCGAAGATATCTTAGCAGTGTGAGATTTTCTCAATGTGTTTTCAGAGAAATTATAGGGTTTTCCACCTGAGCATGAGTTGAAATTTGGCACTGAAAAAATGATGGGTTCGACTCTAGTGTCAGTTGCTCCTTATCGCATGACACCGCCAGAATTTAAGGAGTTAAAGGCTCAGATTCAGTTGTTCTAGAGAAGGGTTTTATCCGACCAAGCATATCTCCTTGGGGAGTACTAATATGGGTCGATGAGGTTGTGCATCGACTACAAGTAGTTGAACAAGTTAACCATAAAAAACCGTTACCCACTTTCCAAGATAGATGACATCTTCAACTAACTGAGAGGAGCGTGCGTCTTCTCCAAGATTAACATGTGGTCAGGTTATTATCAGTTGAAAGTCTAGGACGAGGTAGCTTTTAGAACAAGGTATGGTCATTATGAGTTCTTAGTAATGTCATTTGGGTTCACCAATGCTCCAGCGGCCTTCGTGGATCTAATTAACGGTGTCTTCCACCCATACTTAGATCTATTTGTGGTGGTGTTTATAGATGATATTCTAGTGTACTTCTGATCAGAGGACGAACATGATCAGCATCTCCGTATTATCCTCCAAACCGATAGATAGTTGTATGCCAAATTTAGATAGTATAATTTTTTGTTATTAGAGGTTTCCTTCTTGGGCCATGTCGTGTCAGTAGATGATATCAGATTCGACCTCCAAAACATTTAGTCTATCGTGGAGTGTGAACTAACTAAGAATGTGTAAGAGGTGCGTAGTTTCCTCGACTTAGCCGTGTACTACCATCGATTTGTTCAGGGTTTCCCGATGATATCATCTCCATTGACCAAATTACTTCAGAAAGGAGTCCCCTTCGTATAGAATGAAAATAAACAAGAGAGATTCGAACTGTTAAAGGTCATATTTATCCAAGCTCCAGTGTTAACCCAACCAGAACCAGGTACGAACTGTGAGTTTTTAGTGACGCGTCGTTGAATAAACTTGGGTACGTTATGATGCAAGATGGTACAGTCGTGACTTATGCGTCGCATCAACTTAAGCCTAATGAGCATAATTACCTTACTCATGACCTTGAGCAGCGGTGTTCGCTTTAAAGATTTGGTGACACTACCTCTTTGGTGAGAAGTGTCACATCTTCACCGATAATAAAAGTCTCAAGTATCATCTTATTCAAAAGGATTTGAATCTCAGACATTGCAGATAGGTTGAGTTGCTTAAGGACTACGACTGTGTGATAGACTATCATCCCAAAAAGGTCAATGTTGTAGTAGATGCCTTGAGTAAAAAATCTATATTAGAGTTATGAGCCCTTTAGCATGATTGAGTTTATCTGGTGAAGGTAGATTGTTAGCTGAGTTACAAGTTGAACCAGAATTATTAGGTGAAACCAAGAGATTGTAGAGTTCGGGTGACTGATTGTGAACTCGGATTGATCAGGTCTGTCACGGTGAGGCCCTAGGTTTTGAGTTGTGCGAGGGAGATGTGTTATACTTTAAGAGAGGTTTGTGCGTACCCGTAGATGCTCAATTGTGTAAGACTCTTTATGAGGCGCATTATAGTTTACTCTTAGTGCACCCAGACAGTAACAAGAGAGCTTCACTGATTGTTCTATTGGTCGGGTATACAAAGGGAAATGTCAGAGTTTGTCTCTAGGTGTCTAGTGTGTCAAAGGTCAAAGTTGAACAATAGGTTCCCTCAGGATTACTTCAACCCATTCAAATTCCTCAGTGGAAATGGGACAGGGTAACCATGGTATTTGTGACAGGGTTACCAATGACCAGATAGAGACAAGAGACGATTTAGGTCATAGTAGACCTCCTGACCAAATCAACTCACTTTCTCTTAGTTAGGATGGACTACACCTTAGAGAGAGGCTAGCTCAATTGTACATCTGTGAGATAGTGAGGTTGCACGGTGTACCGACTTTTATCATCTCAAATAAAGACCCTCAATTCACCTCTCACTTCTGAGAAACCCAATAAGTCATTAGTTACCAAACTACACTTCAACACATCTTTCCATCCGCAGACAGATGGCCAGTCAGAGTGAGTTATCCAGATCTTTGAGGACATGCTCAAGTGCACTATCATTGATCTAGAGGGTAGTTGGGATGACCATTTGTCGTTAGTGGAGTTTACCTACAACAACAGTTTCCATTCGAGTATTAAGATAGCTCCGTTTGAGGCCTTGTATGGGCATAAGTGTAGGACTCCACTTTGTTGGACAGAGCTCAGTGAAGGTAAGATTGTAGGCCCAGACTTGATTAGAGAGAAAAAGTAGAAGGTTTGGTTGATTCAGAATCGGCTAAGGAAGCTTCAGACAGAAAAAGGTCTTACGTAAATTTGAAGCGTAAAGACATTGAGTTATCATTTGGGGACAAGGTATTCCTCAAGGTTTCCCCTTGGAAAAGGTACTCCACTTCGAGCGCAAAGAAAAGTTGACTCCTTGCTTTATAGGACCTTATGAGATACTTGAGAGAGTTAGACCAGCGGCTTACATGTTAGCCTTACAACCAGAGTTGGAGTGCATCCACAATGTGTTTCATGTATCCATGCTCAAGAGATACCGTTCAGATCCTTCTTACATCAAACCCCTAGAACAAATTGAGGTTAACTCAGACATAACCTATACAGAGGAGCCAGTTAGAATCCTAGCAAATGATGTCAAGGAGTTAAGGAACAAGATGATTCCTTTAGTGAAAGTGTTGTGGAAGAATCATGGCATAGAGGAAGTAACTTGAGAAATTGAGGAGGATATGAAACTTTAATATCCTCACCTCTTTTACCTAGAAAAATTTTGAGGATAAAATTTTAATTATGATGGTAGAGTTGTAACGCACCGGATCCTAAGTTAGGAGTTTCAGGCTAACCCAAGATAAGATTTGGTTTAAATCTCTAGCTTCTATGAAGCTTTTACCAAAATTTTAGGTGGATTGGGCTTGAGTGAAGCCCAATAGACAGTTAAAAGTGTATTTTTAGTTTGCAACTAAAATAAGTAGGACTTAGAGGGTAATTAGACCGTTGCTCAAAATAAATCCTGAAAACCAATTAAGAATAGTGATCTCACATCTGTTGTCCCTTGTACACACCCATTTTTTGATTGGGATTAAAATATATATTATATTTATTATTATATATTATATTATTATTATTATTATTATTATTATTATTACTAATATCATTTTATTTATATTTTATGCAGGCTAACAAGTGACAGTTATAAGTCCATAATATACACTCACTGCCCACACCGCCAACTCCAATTAGCCTTTGTGTCAACGACAAGATCTTATCCTCACCAACATCTCAGGCCATTTCAATCGAATTCATCAAGTCACATGCACCAAAGTCAAGCAAAATTAATGATTTCACCTAACCCATCAACATCATACCGAACGCAAAGAAAATATAGATGCATCCAAGGAGATTAGGTGAAGATTTCAACAATAAAATCGAAGAGGAACTAGATAAAAAGGGGAGAAGAGAGAAGGAGAAGAGGGCAACCAAAAACGAAGGAAATCATTTAAAAAAAAGGAGTGTAAACAGGGCGGTTCTTATCTCTGTAATTGGGAGAACTATTTGATCAGAAAAGGGGTTGGGGTATGTTTCTCTTTCGAAAAATTAGCAATTTGTAATAGAGATTTTATCTCTTTCATTTCAGAATACACAACAAGAAGAATCAAAGGAAAATCAAAGTTTTTAAAGGTTCTTTTCTTTTCTTTTTTAGAAGTATTTTATTTCGAACCAAAGCAGTAAAATATAAAATATAGGATAAGAGTGTTAGACGTTTACCTTAAGGTCACCAGAGATGGGGACTGAAAAATCGCGCTCCTCTGTCGATGATTTGTGCATCGGTTTTAGTGGCTCGGTTTTCTTTGAGGTTTGGATGAGGTAAAAAATGAGAAGGTTTTGAAGTATTTGTGTTAAGTTTAGGTTTTTTTTGGTGGTCGGAGTTAAGAAGAACAACCGTTATACGGTGGTCGGCCATTCCATGGCCCTCGTGAGGTTGCCTGGGTTAGAGAAAAGAAAGAGTTGATAAGAAAGTTGAAAATGGCTAGGGTTTTGCTTAAAATGTTATAAACATAGTATTTATAATCTGAAAATTGGGTAAATTTCAATTGAGCCATTATAACTTTACAACGTATTTACATGTTGGTCACTTAATTTTTGCGTAAAATCACTTTCAAACCCTCTAACATTTAGCGTGTTGTTGTAAAATAGACACCAATTACTTGCATAAAATTGCATTAAACCCCTATAACATCATCCTAGTTTACATTTTAGTTTTCGAATATATATGTTTTGTCTATTTCACTTTTGACACTTAAGTTTTGTCATTTATATGTTAACAACTAATTATGTTATTTTCTATTTTATTTCTTTTTGATTTGTGCATTTTACTATCAGTTATTTTTATTTTAGTCATTATTAATGTATTTCAGTCTAATTGTTATTTGTCATTTCAGTTTTTATTTAATTTATTTTAGTCCTATTATTACATGATATATTATTATTATTATATGAATATTTGGTTTTAGTTGCAATATTTGTAATTATTTTATTTTAGTCATTAATTTAAGTATTGTATTATTGTGTTTTGGGCTTTTATTTTTTTCAACTTTCGAATTTAAGTCACTATTTATATGTTTTAATATTTTGTTAATATAGTATTGTTGTTGGGGTAGCGTGCGTGATTGATGATAATTTTAACTTGTAGTGTTTTTTTAATCCGTGAGTAGATACTTGATTTAAAAAATATTATGCTTGCATGTGACCATTCTATTTTTTTAATATATTCAACCTTTGCAACATGACCTCACATTTTCAATCTTTTCTAGATTTCATGTTATCCTTTATTCATATAAATGGATTTTGGTTTCAACTAAAACTATTAATTATTATTTACTTTTTTAAAAGTTATAGTCTAAGTTTTAGCCTAAGTAAATGTTTCATTTTTAATTATTATGCATCTTTGTCTCATATTTTTGTTGTATTTTATTTTAATTCTTATTTGTTATAGTTTTTATGGTGTTTAAGCTGTAGATTTTCCCCTATGATTATTTTAGTCATTATGAATTTTAAATGTATTTTCTTGTTTAATTATTTATATACTCTTTTAGATTTTTGTTTAATTTATTTTAATCTATTATTTAGGGATTATTTTCACTTTTAGTATCAGTATTATTTGATATTTTCAATCTAAGGAATTTGTTTAGCCCCTTCAAAGTTTGTTCTACTATTTTAATCCCTTTAGGATTTGTTTTTATTATTTTTAACTTTTAAGTTTTGGTAATTACTATTTTAGGACTTAAAGTTTTCGTTTATATCATTGTAGTCCTTTAATTTTCTATTTTTTCTATTTCGATCCTTAAAAGTTTTTTTTCTATGTTGGTCTTTATAAATTTAAATACTTATTTTTATTTGTATTTAGGATTATAATATTAATTTATTTTCATTTCAGTCCTTTTGAATTTACTCCTTTAAGTTATTAATTCGAAGTAAATTAATTAATGTTTAATAAACGGATCATATTTTAACTTTATATTCAACTCATAAATTTCATCATTTACTACAACATGTAAGCGACACGATACCAATTTTGGGCGTTGTGGGGGTGCTAATCCTTCTCCACACGTAACCGACTCCCGAACCTGTTTTAATTAAATCTTTGGTAAACGCAGACCAACATTTGACTTAAAAAATGATTTGTCTTAAAATTATTTTTTAAAGACATTTTTAGGTATTCGACCTACCTAACTCAAAGGTTGATGGCGACTCTTTTCAATTTAATCCAAATTACCGAACATGTTTTAATTAAATCTTTGGTAAACGCAGACCAACATTTTCTTGAAAAATGATTTTTCTTAAAATTATTTTTTAAAGACATTTTTAGGTATTCGACATACCTAACTCAAAGGTTGATGGAGACTTTTTCCAATTTAAACCAAATTAATTCAAAATCAACCATTTTCCAAAATTAAAGTCGTAACTATTTTTTAAAATAATAAACGATTGTCCCGCCTAAAAAATGGTTATGACTGCTTGGCGACTCCACTGAGACTTTTTTAGAGAGTCATGCTGTAAGTCGCTTACTCATTGTTGTTGTGGTGAAAATTATGAGTTCAAGTTTTTAGTTAACTTATGATTCTTTTATTGAAGTTTTTAATTGCTTCATTATTTTTATTATTGTTATACTAACATTTGAATTTTTTTTCTTTCAGATCTGTCCAAGTTTTTATGAAGTGGTTTCGTTTTCCTTTTGAGTCGAAGGGCTAAATATTCCTCATCACACACATAACGTTCATTTGCATACCATAAGCTCACTTACGAGCTTTTTCCCTTTTAAGTTGAGATGAAAGCTTAACCTACGTGAGATAATTTGTTTCTCCGTACGGGTTTTAGTAAGTAATCTTTGGGGTTCATATACCTTATGTCTACGTGAGATAAATTGTTTCTCCGCATGGACATAAGGGAACATATCCTCTCGAATTGAACTCGTTCCGTTCGAAGCATGTAATGAGTGAGGATCGAGGGTTTGGCAGCCCAAGGGGGCACCGACATCAAGGACAATTCGAGTACCTTTTTCCTTATAAAGCCGAAACCATACATGTAGTGAACCGTAGAACGGTCACCCTAGGTATAGCTATACCGAACCGTTAGTAGGTACCCAAATTAAATATACACAAAGGATGAGCGTTTATGAACCTTTTTATTTTATGTTGAATAACAGCATGCAAACTAGATACCATGCAGTTAGGATCATTTCATTAAAAATAATTATTTTTTGTAGAAAGCATGTTTGGGTAGGATCGTTATCTATTTAAAGCATGCCCTGGTAGATATGATGATTGGGTAGGTGTTATATTTATCTGTAGATAGCATTTTTTTTAATTACCTTGCTGATACTAATTCATTTATCACTTTTGTTTGTGACACTAACTTATTTTGTTTCTCTTGTTTGCGTTATTTTTTTATCCTTGTTACATTGCATTTCAAAATATCATCACTTTTACATATGCATTTACATCTTCGCATTTGCATAATCATCATAAATAAAAGAAAGGTGTTGATTAACCGAGTAATCATCAGATTAGAAGAGCGGTCATTGAAATGGAAAAGAGTTTTCATAACAAGGAAGAACTCAATCCAGCAGTACGAGCTTGGTCGGAGGAAACGCAAAAAGTAAAAGGAGATAGTTTGCCTGAAGGTTATGTATCGCAGTTATCCACATATGTCAATATTAATTTCAAGCAGAATGATTTACGAAAATTGATAGAGATCTGAGAAAGATGGAGAAGACCAACCAAAGAGAGGTTCTACAAGAAATATGGTTACATAGTTTAGCTCCTTTATGTAAAAATAGATGAACCGTTACTCAAGGCTTTGGTCCGATTCTGGAACCCTGCGTATAGTTGTTTCACTTTCAACAGACAAGATTTGACACCAATAATCGAGGAGTATACAATTCTATTTAATTTCGAAAACCTCCAAAAATTCAATCCTTCAAGAGTAAAATGGTAAAGATTACTGGAACAGGTGAAAATTGGATAGTAGAGAACATTTAATAAATGGGAGAAAGTGAGTATTTTCTGTGGCATTGCCTCAAGAAGGTGATACTCGAGCGTATGGATGAAGATAAGAGATTAGACACATTTGCTCTGGCTATACATGGTCTAGTTCTCAAAGACTTTGCCACACGTGGAGGTTGTTGTTGCAGATTTCTTGGACAGATTGAAGAGATATATAAATCTTGCATTGGCTGTCTTGACAGAGACCTTCCAATCCTTAAATGATTGATATAGATTAGAGGCAAAGTAATTCAGATGTTGCACTCAAATACTCACCGTCTGGATTCAGAATCATTTCTAGAAAGAGGAGAAAATTATTGGGGTCATGATCATGAAACTAAATAAAAAGGCAAAACTGCATTCATAAATTGATCTTTCTTGTAAAGATGAAAGTTCTTTTGGAAGAATGGAACTCTTTCTAAGAATGATTACTTTTGGAAATCGTTACCTTTTGCATTTGCATTTGCATTCACATCTTTGCATTTTTTACGTTTGTATTTACATTTTTCGTATCTTTGCATAGTTTCAATCTTACATCTTACATCATGCATTTGCATTTTGTTTCTACATGCATTAAATCATGAAAATATGGGAATAATTCATGGAGGATTCCATGACAGATTTTTTGAAATCAAATTGGAGATAACTTGGTCTTCCTAGAGAAGGATAAAAACCATGAATGAGATTGTAGCAAGGGTTGGTAGAATCGAGAAACTCCAAGAGCAACTTATCAAGATTCAACAAGAAATGATTGATGAAGCTAGGAGATTCCAAGTTGAATCCAGAGAACAGATGTCCAAGTTGATGAGCATGATGGTTATAGTAATATATGGGGATAAATCATTAGAATACCCTATTATGCAAGAAGAGATGAAGACTTCGAGTGATAATATGAATAATAGTAGTACAACCAATGCGATGACAGAAAATGATCAAGAACCTGTTAGGGGATATGGTAATTCAAGTCAACTCCAAAAATCAAGTATGATTCTAGAAAATACTATAGAGATCATACTGGGAAAAGAAGAAGTTAAGGGTGAAACTTCTAATACGAAAGTGGAGTCGGATTCAAAGAAGAGAGGTATAGAGGAGGTTCAAATGGCAGTAAAGAAAGCCAAAAAGAATAGAAAGAAGAAGAAGATGATACCTCTGATTCCGATTCCGATCTCATATTCAGACTTGCTACCCTTTCTCTTTGAAAGTGGGCTCCTTATGTCTATTCCTCCAAGACCTAATACTTATTTATGTCCATATTGGCAAGGTGTCAAAAATTCATACGGCTATCATTCTGGAAGGTTTAGCCACTCCACGAAAAATTGTGTGATACTGAGATTAAAAGTTTAAAACCTCATAACGGAAGGATTGTTATGCTTTGAAAATGGAAAAACTAAGCTCCCCGGAAGCTCAAAACTTATCGATGAAGGGATATCTGCAAACCAATGTCTCCCCCAAGATGTTGGTCAAACGTTGAACCTTCAAAATGAACATCTCAATGTTCAGTCACAAGGTCTTCAATATGGTCATAATAATGGCAAGGAGAAAGTGAGGTCAAAAGAACTTTCGTACAACCAGTTATATCCCAAGTTGCTCCAAGCTCAAATGATTGCTCCACGACTGGATAAGCCTCTGCTGCCCTCTTATCCGATCTTGCATAATGAGAAAGTTTCTTTTAAATATCATGTCGAATCTCGAGGACACTCTATGAAGAAATGCAGTAACTTCAAGCGACAAGTCCCAGATCTTTTGACTCATAGAGTTATAAAGGATGATATTAACAATCAGTCCATTTCGGTCAGACAATTGGGAGTCAGTTCCCCGAATGGTGTTGATGAGATAAGAAATGAAGTGCAAACGGAAGAGGGCGTAAAAAGAGGAATGAGCAAAATCAAGGAAAGCAAGATATGTGAGACAGAGATAAATGATCCAACTTTTGAGACCTCTCTGACACTGAAAAATAAGATAAGTGTGGGAAATGACAAGCAAGAAGCTAAAAGAGAGGTAATCCGAGACTGGCCGTAAAAGATGTCTTGGGAAAATACGACCCTCAAGGTTTTTCAAGTGCCCATTTCCAATTTGCTATCCCTTTTAATCAAGAATCAATACCTCACTCCAAGGCCTTTAAGAGTAAAGACTAGTCCATCTGCTTATGGCTATGACCCGAATAGTTCTTGCGATTTTCATCTAGGGGCATTGGGCCATCATACTGACAAGTGTATACCATTGATGGAAGAGATAGAAAGGCTCGTTGACAATGGAGTCCTGACTAGAAAAATGATTCATGTGGGGGAAAATGAGGACGATGACCCCGGGCCGATTATACACCTAACATTATAGAAGTAATGGGGCATAATGATAAATAAGTGGAAGTTGTTATCTACCACTGTAGTACTTTCTATTTTCAGCATCTTGTTTGAACTTGTTTTTGTTCCTTTCTCTACCTTTTATGTAATAATTAAATTTTTGTTGCTTTTAAGGTTATGAGCATTGAATCAATTTTGCAATCTTGTAGTTCTTTGAATATCAACAGGATTAAAAACTCTTTATGATTAGAGTTACACATCTTTGACAAATTATCAAGATTGGAAACTGGTAAAACAAGGACCTTGACTTGACTTCAGATGAAATATACCCAAACATTGTACCCTTCTACAAATATAAGATAACCTTCTCCAGTGCAAGAAATTAGATAAAAGGCTTGATATTTATATATAGGAGCGTACAACATGGGGCATCTTTTGTGTGACTTTGCAAAATTGTCTAGATTACTTTTTATTAATGACGTTCGATGATGAAATCTTCATAATTAGGTAAAGTCAGTTGCTTAGAAATTGAACTCTAACGATGAGATTTTTTGATTTCCACAAAACCACCTAGACTATAACAGGTTCTTCTTAAGAGTTATATATCCATGTTATATATACAATAAAGCTTGAATTGTCCCTCTAAAGCAATTGGTTAATAGCCCTGACTTTATGGATAGAATTCAGCTAGCCTGATAAAGATGATTATATTATATGTATACAATAAAGATGAGCTATTCCGCTAAGGCAATTGGTTATAGAGGAAACTCGAAAGCCCTGGCTTTATGAATAGATTATATTCAAACCATGACTTTGATCGGGTACTTGGATATTCGGTGTATGCTCCACTGTGATTGTCAAGTCAAAGACTTTGTGATGAGATGAACCCTTCAGCTAGCCTGATAAAGGAAAATTACAATAAAGTTGATTTTAGCTAGCCAGACCATGGAAAATTTTAAATAAAGAGTTTCGGTAAAGATGGACTAAGAGAGTTAAGGAACACCTGTTATAGTCAACTACACACGAGCACACAGAAATTTCATTTTTAGATCGATATTTTCTCATTGCTTTGGTTAAAGGGAAGATTTCAGAGAAGTGAAATAGAGGTATTCTAGATGGTCTAGTAATTGGCTATGCTAGTTGCGTTATTTTCTCCGCATCTGGTTAAAATACCAAGTCAAGAAAGTGAGGTATATGGCAATGTTCACAAAGAGTGAGAAATGAGTGACATCTTCAATAGATGTAACCATATAAAATAGGAAAACCAACCTGAAACTCACCCATAAATATTGATACTTGTCAAAGAACTATAACTTTAAAACATTAAAGAGTTGTTGATTTTTTTATATTCTTTAAATTCATGCTTATGATTTGATTCTATTGTGAACCTGTAAGAAACAATAATTTACAAAATTCTTTTATTCTTTGATAAAGAAAGGAGGAAAACATTTTCAAACAGTCTCAAATGAGAAAGGTTCTTGAAGCAAGTTGAGGACTGTTATGCCTCTATTTGAGAAAAACAATGAGCGATGCCAAAATGAGGAAGTACTTCACATTATTGAAAGCAAGTGGTCCGGAAGATCAGGAGGGCTGGAGGAGAGAACTTATAACACTCTCTTATGACATTATCAACAACCTGATAAGAAGAGGATGATTGTCTCGTTCGAAAAAAGGTCACATAGTTCAGTGCATAACAAAAAGGCAAGAATGTAACTAGTCAAGCAGAAGATGACCACCTTATTCAAATGAGGCACATATCTCAGACATTTATGTCAGAAGGATTGATCACTGCTTAATTTTATGACAACATAAAGATAATCCCTTGAGTTACTTGAGAACATTGTTGTTCAGTAACACCGGAATGAGAGCATTCAAGATAAACAAATTTGAGCACAAATAGAGCCACAATGATCTATAAATGGGGAATTATCAAAGTTATACCTCGTGGGAATCATGAGATTCAAATTCAGTGGACAGTGAGAGTGAACCTTTTGACTTGAAGGATGGGGTATTTTGAAGTCCCATTTTAGATAGAAATGATCCATGTGGGGCATATTGAAGGCTTAAACTAGCATGAAAAGGTTGGGATATTTTGAAGGTCCATTTCAACCAGAAATAGAATGTTGGGGCATTTTGAAGGCCCATTTCAGACAAAAAATGATTCATGTGGGGGCATTTTGAAAGTTCATTTTGAAGGCTCATATCAGCAAGAAACAATTTTGAATACATTTTGAACGTTCATATCAACAAATGTTAGGGCATGCTAAAGGCCCATATCATTCTGTGTCAAGATCATTGATTTGAGCAAGTATTTCCAATGAGACAAAAAGGTATGAAAAAATTAAAATGGTAAATCAGTTACATTGGAGCTAACTATACATAATTGCTTTGTTCATCAGGAAGTTGTATTATTCTGGTGATTTGATGCTGGCAGTTAAAGTATCCCACTTGTGGTCTCACTGAGCTTTGTTCTTAAGTGACGTCCTACAAAAGCTCCAAACACTATGCAAAGAGCATCACTGAGTGAGAAATTTGAGCAGAAGCTACATAAAATGATGAATGTGTGTCAAATGCTTTACGAACCAGTGATTATTGTGCTAAACGAATGTTGCGATCATATGATGTTTCTATTTATGAAGTTCATCTTCTTCAACCCCAAGGTTAGAAGTGAAATATGATGAAGATTTCTTTCCATGAAAGAGGTGATAAAATCTTAACAGCAAGAGACTAGTGATATCAACTAAGGCTGACAAATGGGTTGTTGTTAAAAACGAGCCTCATTTGATGTGTGACTAGATGTGGTGACATGAAATTTGGATATGTCCTCCTGATGTCAAGTTTCAAGAGTCAAATCATAATTGACGCAACTCTCCCTTTGATCTTTATGGAGTGGGCATAGTCATACGCATAGTCTCTGAAAATAGGGCAACACATTCATATTTCTGATCGTAGAAAGAAGTTGAGAAAGAAAATGTTTTCTCTGAAATAAAGATAGAAAATGATGATGACAAGAAGAGAGAAGAAGATTAGATGGATCTTCAAAAATGCAAGTTGGAAATTATGAGTTGCAACATGAATATTTGAGCAGACTTTGAGAAGAAGTGATCAAGTAGAAGAAGACCGAGATAGCCACTTTGAAGTCAAATGAAGATTGCATCAACATTTTTGCATTCATAAGAACATCATTTGCATATAAGAAAGTCATGCATTATATGTTGCATTCATATTTCATTTTTTTTACAGATTTTCCAAGAAAGAAGAGAAGAAAAAGATAAAATTCATGCCTTGAATAAAGGGAATTATATTCCGAGTGGTAGAACCTCAAGAATTAAGGAACCCAATATACAGAACAATCATCATTTTTGAAGTGGGGCATGTTACCCATCTAATGTGTTTTTTAGAAACTAAGCCTTCAGGGGTTTGTAAGTCCTTTGGGCCATCCATAAGACCTTCAGTGCAGGATGTTTTCAAATGAGATTTTAGAAACTAAGCCTTTGGGGGTTTCTTGATTTGTAAGTCCTTCGGGCCATCCATAAGACCTTCATTGCAGGATGTTTTCAAATGAGATTTTAGAAATTAAGCCTTCAGGGGTTTCTTGATTTTTAAATCCTTCGGGTCATCAGTAAGTCTTTTGAGCATGATTCTTAAATCCTTCAGGTTATCTGTAAGTCTTTCGAGCAAGATGATAATACCTTCAGTGATGGATGTTTTCAAAATTTTCGTTGCTCGATTCATGACATTTTGAATCAATGACACCTTGCTTGAGGGATTAGTATTTCCAATGGAGAGTTCATAATGAGAAGAACTCATCCGATAGAGGGAGAAGAAGTTCATAATGAGAAGAGCTTGTTCGACCTATCACTTGATTCACGGTATTTCGAATCAGTGACACCTCGCTTGAGGGATTGACATTTCCAATTGTGAGTTCATAATGAGAAGAACTCATCCGACAGAGGGAGAAGAAGTTCATAATGAGAAGAGCTTGTTTGACCTATCACTCGATTCACGGCATTTTGAACCAGTGACACCTCGCTTGAGGGATCAACATTTCTAGTGAAGAATTCATAATGAGAAGAACTCATCCGACAGAGGGAAAAGAAGTTCATAATGAGAAGAGCTTGTTCGACCTATCACTTGATTCACGACATTTCGAATCAGTGACACCTCGCTTGAGGGATTGACATTTCCAAAAGAGTTCATAATGAGAAGAACTCGTCTTAAAGGAGAAAGTTCATAATAAGAAGAACTTGTTCCTTTCAAGTCCACCACAGAAATAGGTGACTCAACATTTTCAGTGAAGAGTTCATAATGAGAAGAACTCATCCACGAGAGAGAAGAAGTTCAAAATGAGAAGAACTTGTTCAATCCAACGACGAAGGAAGAATATACAAAAAAATGGTTGTCTTTTTCATCTTTTCCCTATTCTTGTTAACACAAGAATGTACAAAGAGGGGCAGCTGTAGGCACCCATTTTTTGATTGGGATTAAAATATATATTATATTTATTATTATATACTATAATATTATTGTTATTATTATTATTATTATTATTATTATTATTATTACTAATATCATTTTATTTATATTTTATGTAGGCTAACAAGTGACAATTATAAGTCCAGAATATACACTCACTGCCCACACCGCCAACTCCAATTAGCCTTTGTGTCAACGACAAGATCTTATCCTCACCAACATCTCGGGCCATTTCAATCGAATTCATCAAGTCACATGCACCAAAGTCAAGCAAAATTAATGATTTCACCTAACCCATCAACATCATACCAAACACAAAGAAAATGTAGATGCATCCAAGGAGATTCGGTGAAGATTTCAACAATAAAATCGAAGAGGAACTACAGAAAAAGGGGAGAAGAGAGAAGGAGAAGAGGGCAACCAAAAACGAAGGAAATCATTTCAAAAAAAAAAAGGGAGTGTAAACAGGGCGGTTTTTATCTCTGTAATTGGGAGAACTATTCGATCAGAAAAGGGGTTAGGGTATGTTTCTCTTTCGAAAAATTAGCAATTTGTAATATAGATTTTATCTCTTTCATTTCAGAATACACAACAAGAAGAATCAAAGGAAAATCAAAATTTTTAAAGGTTTTTTTCTTTTCTTTTTTAGAAGCATTTTATTTCGAACCAAAGCAGTAAAATATAAAATATAGGAGAAGAGTGTTAGAGGTTAACCTTAAGGTCATCAGAGATGGGGACTGAAAAATTGTGCTCCTCTGTCGATGATTTGTACATCGGTTTTAGTGGCTCGGTTTTCTTTGAGGTTTGGATGAGGTAAAAAAGGAGAAGGTTTTGAAATATTTGTGTTAAGTTTAGGTTTGTTTTTGGGTGGTCGGAGTGAAGAAGAACCGCCATTATACGGTGGTCGACCATTCCATGGCCCTCGTGAGGTTGCCTGGGTTAGAGAAAAGAAAGAGTTGATAAGAAAGTTGAAAATGGCTAGGGTTTTGCTTAAAATGTTATAAACATAGTATTTATAATCTGAAAATTGGGTAAATTTCAATTGAGCCATTATAACTTTACAGCGTATTTATATGTTGGTCACTTAATTTTTGCGTAAAATCACTTTCAAACCCTCTAACATTTAGCGTGTTGTTGTAAAATAGACACCAATTACTTGCGTAAAATTGCATTAAACCCCTATAACATCATCCTAGTTTACATTTTAGTTTTCGAATATAGATGTTTTGTCTATTTCACTTTTGGCACTTAAGTTTTGTCATTTATATGTTAACAACTAATTATGTTATTTTCTATTTTATTTCTTTTTGATTTGTGCATTTTACTATCAGTTATTTTTATTTTAGTCATTATTAATGTATTTCAGTCTAATTGTTATTTGCCATTTCATGTTTTTATTTAATTTATTTTAGTCCTATTATTACATGATATATTATTATTATATGAATATTTGGTTTTAGTTGCAATATTTGTAATTATTTTATTTTAGTCATTAATTTAAGTATTGTATTATTGTGTTTTGGGCTTTTATTTTTTTCAACTTTCGAATTTAAGTCACTATTTATATGTTTTAATAATTTGTTAATATAGTATTGTTGTTGGGGCAGCGTGCGTGATTGATGATAATTTTAACTTGTAGTTTTTTTTTAATCTGTGAGTAGATACTTGATTTAAAAAATATTATGCTTGCATGTGACCATTCTATTTTTTTAATATATTCAACCTTTGCAACATGACCCCACATTTTCAATCTTTTCTAGATTTCACGTTATCCTTTATTCATATAAATGGATTTTGGTTTCAACTAAAACTATTAATTATTATTTACTTTTTTTAAAAGTTATAGTCTAAGTTTTAGCCTAAGTAAATGTTTCATTTTTAATTATTATGCATCTTTGTCTCATATTTCTGTTGTATTTTATTTTAGTTCTTATTTGTTTTTTGTTACAGTTTTTATGGTGTTTAAGCTGTAGATTTTTTCCTATGATTATTTTAGTCATTATGAATTTTAAATGCATTTTCTTGTTTACTTATTTATATACTCTTTTAGATTTTTGTTTAATTTATTTTAATCTATTATTTAGGGATTATTTTCAATTTTAGTATCAGTATTATTTGATATTTTCAATCTAAGGAATTTGTTTAGCCCCTTAAAAGTTTGTTTTGCTATTTTAATCCCTTTAGAATTTGTTTTTATTATTTTTAACTTTTAAGTTTTGGTAATTACTATTTTAGGACTTAAAGTTTTCATTTATATCATTATAGTCCTTTAATTTTCTATTTTTGCTATTTCGATCCTTAAAAGTTTTTTTTCTATGTTGGTCTTTATAAATTTAAATACTTATTTTTATTTGTATTTATGATTATAATATTAATTTATTTTCATTTCAGTCCTTTTGAATTTACTCCTTTAAGTTATTAATTCGAAGTAAATTAATTAATGTTTAATAAACGGATCATATTTTAACTTTATATTCAACTCATAAATTTCATCATTTACGACAACATGTAAGCGACACGATACCAATTTTGGGCGTTGTGGGGGTGCTAATCCTTCTCCACGCGTAACCGACTCCCAAACCTGTTTTAATTAAATCTTTGGTAAACGCAGACTAACATTTGTCTTAAAAAATGATTTTTCTTAAAATTATTTTTTAAAGACATTTTTAGGTATTCAACCTACCTAACTCAAAGGTTGATGGTGACTCTTTCCAATTTAATCCAAATTAATTCAAAATCAACCATTTTCTAAAATTAAAGTCGTAACTGTTTTTAAAATAATAAACGATTGTCCCGCCTAAAAAACGATTACGACATCCCTCCTTAATCTTTTTCACTATCTTCCTTGTATTCTTCTCTCATTCTCCAACTCTTTTCTTCTCCTTTTAGGAAGAAAAAAGGTGGAAACTTTGAGTTTTGCAAGCTTAGCTCAAGAAAACTAAGGTAAGATTCATAATCCTCATCACCTTAGGTTCAAATTAAAGCTTCAACCTCTTCACTCTACCATGGTAGCCAAAAGCGGGTTTAGTGGGGGTTTTAGGAACCAATGTGTTTTCAGTTTGTTTTAGGGAGTTTTAGGCCTCTTAGAACTTTTTAAATTATTCTCTAATCATCCAAGCAGTGTTAGTAATTTATATACTTGAATTTTGTATAGTGAGAGATGTTAGGGAAATCTCTCAAGCAAGGGGGAAAAAGAAGTTCACATTGGGTTGACCTTTGGCACCCTTAACAGCTTAGAATTATCAAGTAACTCATTCCTAATTCACTTATACCATGTGTAGCTCATTAGATGAGATTTGGCAGGCTGCATGAGCTTGAAGCATTTTCATTGTAGATTCACATTTTAGATGTTTCAGCATGTGTTAAGACCTATTTATGACCCCTATTATCAAATAAATACTTAAACATAAGTTGGGGACCTCAATGGGGCATTTGTGTATAGAAAGATAATTTTTTTGTACAAAAACAGAGCACCAAGAGTGTTTGATTCTTTAGCCAGGCTTAAATTAGGCAGTTATATAAGGGTGATATTGATGCTCATTCATTGAGTATCGATATCGGAGCATGAGTATCGATACTGAGTATTTTTCTAAACATCTAACAAAAATTTGGTATCGATACTCAGTCAAGTATCAATACCTCAACACCTTAGTATCGATACTCCTATGAGGATATCGATATTATCTTAATCCAAAAGCCATGTTAGTCAGGGGTATCAATACCAACAGGTGGGTATCGATACCAAAGGTTTAGTATCGATACTGAAGGGTCGCTATTGGTACCTACGAACAAATTAGGATAAATAATCGAAGGGTTAAGGGATCAGACTCTAGGTAACCCAAATACTCAAAATAACTTCAAATAAGACTTCAAGTGATAACAATAACTAATATCAGAACACTAGAAACATTGACAACTAGGTTACATAAAACTAGCCTTGATTGATACTCGGGAAATAGCCAGGGCACCTAAGTTCTTCTTTAGAAAAATATGAAAGTCAGTGAATATCCAAGTCAGTGCCAAGGCACTTCAGTAGCCGACTGGGCACAAATGCCCTAAGACTCGACGAAGTAAGTTGATGGGTGTACTTTTTTTATGCAGCTCCGAATCTCACCCTAGATACCCAAGGGTATCTCAAAAATGCTATAAGGGTGTGAGAGCTCCAATATGCAGAACCTTCAGCCGCACCATGATGCCTACTCAGTAGTTAAATCAATAGCTTGCATATTTGGATATGTGTCATCAACTATCTTATTTAGTGAATGCATATATTATAGTACACTTATTAGTAAGACACTGAGCTCGTAAACTTAGCATTCAGAATGTGTTTCCGTGCACAGGTTTTTAGGGGCAGTTCGAGGGGAGTTATCATCACCGGACATTCTAGTGCAGTAGACTAGACGATCAGATACCCTCAGAGTATGTCTTGAGACATTTTTAGATGACATGTACTATTTATGGACCCTCATGTATATTCAGTCATAAATTTGAATTGCACTTGGCACTGTATTTATTTTGGATACATTTTGGTAGCTCCCCATTATTTTGTAACTCAGATTATTATCACATTTATTTTTATTTCCATGGATTGATTTGTTTCAATGACTATAAACATTTTTTAAATAAAATTTTTGGGTCATTATATCTGTAGTCCCATGTAATATTGTAATCCATGAACCTTCAAGTAAAACTGGATTAGGGTGTTATACGTTAGTCCAAGATTTGTGTTAGCTTAAATTTTTGAAAATTCAGACTTATAAAATCAAATTACCGCAAATAATGCCCCATGGGTTTTCTCATAACTTGTTGAATTCACTTAAATTCGGGTTTCATTGACTTTGATGAATTCCTTTTCATGATTTCTAAAATGATATTCTTTGATCAATTTTCGACAGAGTTCGATTATCAAGCTGGACCTCCAAGTACGTACCATATTTTTGTAAAAGCCCATGACGTGATAACTTGTGTGTATTTTCGAAGAATGAATCGTTCGATTCGAATTGATGATAGCTTGAATTATGAAAACTAGTGTTTGTGAATTCAAAATTTGTACTCAGTGGTTTGTGAATACCTCGAATGTTTTGAACACTTTGTAAATTTCCTTTTTGTTGAGCCTTAAATAATTTGGTATGTTTTGATGATTTAGTCAATTGTAACTTCCAACAAGTCTTGATAAATGTCAGTTTGATTTTCATTAGAGAAAAATATTTGTAAGTTTTGTCTCTATTCCATGCTAAGCTTTGTGCATTTCGGGTATAGTACGACTCCTCGATTGTGTTGGTGTTTGCCTTTTCATTAAAATTTCGTTTAGCCTATGTTTGATACTACATTAAGTTGTGTCATCTTTACTTCTTGTATGATGTCTTTGTTCGAGTCATGGTATCGGCAAACATGTTGAAGGAATGTTCATAAATAAAGGATTCTGTTTGTCTCAATTCGATAAATTTTGACCAATATATCAGAATCTCTGGACAGTTCGTAATTGCGTGGTTTAAGAGAAAAGTCATTAATTTTATCTAATTTTGTCCTCATATTTAATTGGAGATCCATTAACTATTTGAAATTATTTTACTTAAGCACACATTCCAAGAAAGATTACATATTTTGTTCGAGGATCTTGTTGTCGAAATCTAACCGATTAGGAATTAGTGAATTAGTTATGGTCGAATATCTTTTAAATTTTAAGAGATGTTGTGATCCTCAATGATGAGTTTCAAATGGGACGAGATGCGTTTAGTAAAGATCTTTTGGTGGATTCAAGGAGTCGTAAAAGTTTTGTAGCTCAAATGTCTTTTATAGCAGTTTCATTGAGGAAATTTCTAGGACAAAATTATATTTTTAGGAGGGGAGAGTTGTAACACCTCTAATACCATGCTAGTAGTTTCATGTTGACCCAAGAATTTATTCAATAGATTTATATTAGCATGAAGGTCCACTGGTTTGAATATGGGATTAACTAGTTTCCTCATTTAGGAAAATCATGACTGATTTGAGGGGATTCTTTCCTATATTTAGACGCGGGGTTTTAGGAGAGCCAAAAAGCTTTATTTCATTCTTCCTTTTCTTCTTTTTTTCTTTCTCATTATTTCTTCTTCTCTTTGTCTCTATTTAAGAAATAACAAGAGAAAATCTTCAACTTTTCTCCATTTACTTCATTAATCCGATAATTAGAGATAAGATTTATAATCATGAGATCTTTAGATTCATGGAGAGCTCACTACCTTTTTCAATGATGTTCTTGATCTCCCATGGGTTTATGAGGGTTTGAGCTCTAAGGGTTTCCTCATATGATTTTATACTATTTTCCCTAAGATTAGTTGTTGAGCAATTAGTAATCATTCTTTTGTTTTAATGAGCATTATGGAGGCTTAATAGCTGTGGTAGAGTAATACAAAGACCCCAAAGATCTAGATCTAGATCAAGAAAAAGTTTGTTTTTGGGTAAGCTAGAGATGTTTTTGGATTGCTAGTAGCTGAGGTAACACACACTATAACTCTTTCTTACTACTTGTAGTGCATAACGTTTAACATAACTTACTTGTATGGGGTAGAAGAGTATGTAGGGGGTTGCTTGAAAATGGTTGTTGATGTTTTAGGTGTTTCTTTGGTGTAAATATAATGTATGGTGACCCCTAATAACATTCATAAGCCTTAAAAATCAACTTAGACCTTAACATAAGTGTTTAGGGTGAGTTTTAGGGTGTTTCCCATGAGAAAGAGGGTATTTATGTGTTGTAGTATCGATACTTTATGAATAGTATCACCACTATTCATATTCTGGGAGAAACTAGGCTATTTTATTATGGGAGTATTGATATTACAGAGGGGAATATCGATATTGCTCATTCGAAAAATAAAAAGGGTGATTTTTGACCTTTTTGAAGATACTTTTGGTGCCAATACTCAAGGTAATATCGATACTACTTGAAAGAGTATCGATACTACATGTATGATATCGATACTAAGGGTATTTTGGGGGTTTATAGGGGTTATTTTTGGTATAAATACTCAAAGAGAGTATCGATGCCCTATGGTAGGTATCAATACTTATATAAATGTACCGATATCATCTTTGATGATTGGTTAATAGACTTTGGGTTGTTGAATAAACTCAACATTGACGAGTTTAACAATGTTTGAGATCAATTATATAGCTTGAGAATGTGAGAAATTACTAAAATGCCCTTGAAGGACTGAAATTACCAAATTGACCCTATTTGCAAATAGTACCTTATAAGAATCTGAAAATACCCCTAAAAGTGTAAGACTCTAAGAAATGATACAAGACATTAGTGTTTGGTTGTTAAACTTGAGAGGAAGCCTAAAATACCATTGAATGAGTAAAATAACCAAAATGCCCTTGGTTATATTAAGTTATACAAAAAGCCTGAAAATACACAAAAAATGTGTTAAGACTCTGATAATTAATTAAGTATTCTTTCCATAAGTGTGTTAAACATTAAATATACTTGTGAGTGGGATGAATTACTGAATTACCCAAATGGACCTATGTGAATAAATTAACCTATACGAGTAGTGTAACACCCCGATTTTTCCCTCAAATCTAAATCCCTAGAAATTGAGGATTTTTCTTTAAATCCCTAAAATTGATTTAATAATCTTATTGTAAAAGAAACAAAGTTGAGAGTCATTTGCGAAAACGCTAGTGAAATACAAGGACTAACCTTGCGATTATCTCTTTTTCTTTTTATAACACAAACCTTAGCCCTTTTATTTCACGACCCATGCTTTTTTCTTCTTCTTTTCTTCTCTTTACTCCATTGTGTGTCGCTATACCTTTTGTTTCTTCTTTTTTTAATTGCACGTTGGTTGCTTCAAGCCTCTCTCGGCCGTTGATTCATATTCTTCTAGTTGTATCATTACAATCTAATTGAAGTAAGGTTCTGGAGTTAACTGAATAGTTCTCGACAACCACTTTTTCCCGAACTGACAACCCTTTAATTGAATCGAAACCTTATAGCTCAATTTCTTTTATTTAGAATCGTAAAATATTTTAATATCATTTTATCGTTATAATTTTCAAAAAATTGTGAAACTGAGATTTCGAGTCGAACCTCATATTTTTGGAGGGGACTTTAACTGAGAACTAGAATTATCACCTCTTCTGTCGTTACCCACTAATTTTGAACCAACTTAGGTTACGGTAATCATTCAGATAAGATTGAAAGTTAAATATGTATATCATGTTGCCATGTCATACTGGATTGAGATTTATAGGGGAAGTTCAATGCATTCACTTAACAGAGTGAATATTACTTCAGATTCAGTGTCATTTGTCTTTGCGACAGACCCCCCCTTTGGATGATATGTTGTAGTTATAGTGGTTCTGGGGAACCTACTCTTCGGATTGTGTGTAAGGCGTATATGTGCATTTACATTTGCATTTAATTCGGGCTATGAATATTATGACTCGGACTATCAATATGTTTGTGTTTTGAACTTGTTTGTCTCATTGCACTTTAGAGACACACTAAGCTTAAGAGCATACACCTTTTTAGTTTTTCTTTCAGATTCTCGAGTTTAGGTGAACCGGTACTTGGAGATTTATGATATTTTTTTAGATTTTATTGTTATTCATAGTATGAAATTTTTTACTCGAATTTACTATTACATGTTTTGTTAATATTTTATTTGGGTATTGTTTATTTATTTATATTTATTTTTGGACATTGGACTTTAATTTTTTTTAACATTGGACTTTAAATTCTGGTTTGATGTAATTATATCTGATTTAATTTATTAATTGAATTATTTCAATTTCTTAAACCTTTTGAAATCAATAACACGAGATAAATCCGATGTTTTATTAAATCACATTGGGTTAATTTTGGAAAATAATTTAATGGGACTTGTGGATCTGACCTATTCTTTATAGGTCGGGTAAATGTAGTTACATTTAGTAGTATCAGAGACTAGTTCAACCCTTGAACTGTGGAGCTCAACCACAAATGTTTTAATTAAAAATGATCGTGTGTAAATGTATTGTGTTGTGGCACGTAATTATGTGCAAGTATACCCAATCGATGCAATTAATATAGTAGAGAGTGAGTATCGTCTCCATAGGGATTTGAGGTATTTCAAAAGCAAGATATATCAAATAAGGGTTGTCATGAACTAAATCTACAATTAACTAAATCTAAGTATAAATGTACGATGGTATAAACAAATGAAAGTTTAGCTGTGGAAGATGGCATGTATATAGGATGATGGAATGTTGTGGCAAGAATTGTGTGAAGTGAAGTGAAATTGTTGTGGCGAAAACTGATGAAATTGTAAAAGTGTGCTAAGACAAAAATTTAAGTGAATTGTAAAAGTATGCTAAAGCAGTAAAATAAATTGAACTATAGGAAATGAAATAAGATTAATAACCTTACATAATCAAGCTCTCTAGAGGTAAATGGTATGGATTTTCTATGGAAATAATATTTTATGCTAAGGATGATCTCTGCCTCCTATGAGTATGCTGCCTGACAGGATTTGCTAAAAATGATCCTAAACTCTCTTAAACAAGGAACCTAATAAAACTGCTACAACAATACATCTCAGCATGAACTGCAACAATAGCCTATCGACTAAGTACTATCACTTTTAGTTGAATGAAATCCTCTTCTTATCTCTAAGGTAGGTTAAAACCTCCCCATCCCGGTTTCGCTCCCTTGCTGACGTAGATCTAACCTATCTCTCTATATACTAGGTATCTATACTTAGAAAATGACAATCTCTCAAAAGCTCTTACAAGACTAAGCATATTACGCTGCAGCAAATGGCAATCTCTCAAAAGCTCTTACAATGTTATAGCCCATAAAGATAAAAATATTGAGCAAAACATCATTTAAACATAGAAACATCAAACTATTCCATTAACATAAAATAAAATAATCTAACACCAAATAAGGTAATACATGGTGTGGCTAAGTTCATCCATGAATATTCAAGTTTAGTACAAGCCAATTAGATAGAAAATAAAGCACAAGGAGAAGAAAAACTCCCAAACGAGTTGTTATCGTGACCTACCACCATGCACCGCCCTAGCAAGCTAGACTCTCTCGAAGTTTAGCTGCTACCTCCTTGAAGCTCGACTATGGAGGATACAACGAAAAGGGATGAAAAAGGAAGAAGGAAGTGGAAGTGTGCAGCCTCCTTTCTCTAAGATCACCTCCCCAAAAGCTTTCCAAAAAGTTTTTTTAAAAATATAGGGTACCTTGGTATTTATAGAGGGAATATTTATAGGGTTTTGGGCCTAAAATTCCCTTCATACCCTAGGTGACACCCTTCTTACGTGAATAAGCGACTATTGTGGTAGGTGGTCCCAAAAAGTGGATAAGGGGTGGTGAGTAACGTGTGGTTGGACAACTTGGCAAAAATATTTTTCTATTTTGTATTTTCTGCTCCAGATCTGCTATCCATATTTTACTGTAGCAAGTCTTTTAGCTTTTCACCTCTAGAATGCTACAACATTTATTTCTTCAGCAAGCTACAACATCTCTTTCTCCAGAATGCCTCAACAACCACATCTTCTCCTTAAGCTTTCATCACTTGCACAACACCACAAAAACAAGACCTTTCCTTCAACAACACCATTTTTCAATAAATTTGTACCGCAACAAGACTTTACCACCAAATGCAATCTACATGACTTAAATTCACTCTAAATTTTATGAAATGATCTTTAAAACAAACAACAACCTAATTAAAAAGACATAAAATATAACCTTTTTACGGGGTTATAAAAAGTTATTTCTTCTAATTTTTCCTATTTTGAAAAGGTAAGTAAATATTTTTATTCAAAACTCCAAGTATATACTCTGACTTAGGATTCTACCATTTGTAAATAGTTCAATGTGACATCCTGTAGGAGTTCTTGATTAGTGATCAGTCAAGGTTAAGGTCAATTTAGACACTGACAAGAAATAGTGAGTAAGATAGACATACTAGTTTTGGTTCAGCTAGTAGGGGTAAACCGGCTTAGAGTAGAGCTTCAGTTAGATATGTAGTGAAGCAACTTGAGTTGGTATATTCTACTCGGAGACATTAAGATCGGGATGAGTCATAAGTTATTGCTGGTACTTTATTAATTCATTCTATTTCCATTTAGGTAAATTTTGAGGTCGAAATTTTCTTTAAGAATGGTAGAATTGTAACACCCTGATTTTTTCCCAAATCTAAAACCCTAGAAATTGAGAAATTTTCTTTAAATCCCTAAAATTGATTTCGTGACCTTATTATAAAAGAAGCAATTTCAGAGTTATTTGTGAAAATCCTAGGGAAATTCAAGGAATGACCTTACGATTATCCCTTTTCTTTCTAAAACACAAACCTTAGCCCTTTTATTTCATGACCCATGCTTTCTTTTCTTATCCATGTTCCACTGTGCACCGCTTTACCTTTTCTTTCTTTCTTTCTATTTTTTAATCGCACGTTGGTAGCTTCAAGTCTCCCTCGATCACCGATTCACATTCTCCCAATTATGTCATTGCAATATAATTGAAGTAAGGGCGCTGGAATTAACTGAATGGTCACTACAACCACTTTTT
Organism: Hibiscus syriacus; assembly: GCF_006381635.1. Classification (NCBI taxonomy): domain Eukaryota; kingdom Viridiplantae; phylum Streptophyta; class Magnoliopsida; order Malvales; family Malvaceae; genus Hibiscus; species Hibiscus syriacus. Next base: position 3,266,628 of record NW_024062608.1, read on the forward strand.
CCTTAACTAGTAGCCCCTTAATCGAATAGAAACCCTACCGCTCAATTCCTTTTATTTAGATTTGTAAATTATTTTAATATCGTTTTATCGTTATAATATTCAGAAAATTGTGTAACTGATATTTGAGTCAAACCTCGTATTTTTGTAGGGGACTTTGACTCGGAACCAAAATTATCGCTTCCTTCGCCGTTACCCGTTAATTTTGAACCAACCCAGGTTACGCAAACTGATAGCGAGTGTTAGTAAAAAAAAATTAGTCGATCAATTTGATTTCATTATTTTAGATAGTAAAGTAAATAATTATTAATAATTTTTGTAGGAACTGATTTGGTTCATCCCATTGATAGAACTGACCGTGGGAGACGTTACGATCTAAATTATTTATTTTGTTGAGGTGTGTGTCCCTATCGAGTGCTATATTTTTATTTTTGAATTATCTTGTTGTTTGGTATATATTGTTGATTGTGTTGTGACCCTTGATTGTCTAGTTTATGCTTTGGTTATTGTTATGCAAAGTCTGATAGTATGTCATATATCGAGAAATGATATATGTTGAATGTGATCTGTCAGCAAAAAAATTGTGTTGTGTGAAACGTGTTGATTTATCAGATTTGAAATTTTATGCTATGCATTCGGACTTTGAAAGTATGTAAATATTTTTACATTCAGATATAATCGAAATTCGAATATGTATATCATGTTGCCATGTCATACTGGTTGTGATTAATAGGATAAGTTCAGTACATTCGCTTGATGGGGTGACTGTCACTTCGGATTCAGTGATCTCTGCCTTTGTGGTGGAAAACACTTTGAATGGTGTGTTGTAGTCAGAGTGGTTATGGGGAACCTATCGGATGGTGTGTAAGCTGTGTAAGTGCATTTACATTTGCATGTCATTCGGGCTATGAATATTATGACTCAGACTGTGAATATGTTTATGTTTTGAACTTGTTTGTTTGATTGCACTTTAGAGACACACTAAGGTTAATAGTTTACACCCTTTTATTTTCTCTTTCAGATTCTTGATTTTAGGTGAACCGGTACTTGAAGACTTACAATATTTTTCAAATTTTATTATTATTTGTAGTATGATTTTTACTCATATTTATTATTACGGGGTTTTGTTAGTACTTTTATTTGGGTGTTGTTTATTTATTTATATTTATTTTTGGACATTTGACTTTAAATTTATCTTGAACATTAGACTTTGAATTTTGGTTTGATAGGCGTTTGTATTCGATTTAATTTATTAATTGAATTAATTCGGTTTCCTTAAACGTTTTGAAATCAATAACGCGAGGGATCAATTCAATGTTTTCTTAAATTACATTGGGTTAATTTTGCGAAAATAAGTTAATGGACCTTCTTAATCCTATTTATTCCTTATAGGTCGTGTAAAGGAGGTTACAAATAAGAGTTTGAGTTCCATATTAGTTGAATAACGATATGAGATGCTTAGCTCTATAATGAGAGTGTGTTCACAAGGACTCAATAAGAACAATATAAATGACTAATATCAGAGTTTTTGCATGGGTAGTATCGGTACTCTATACAAAAAGTATCAATATTGTTCATCAGGCATTGATACCAAAGGTGAGATATCAATACCATCATTAAGTCATAAATTCTAGCAGTCATATTTGGTATTGATACCAGGATGTTATCGGTACCCTAATAGGAAAGTATTAATACTCCAAGTAGGGGTATCGATACTACAAGGCCTTCCTAAATTACAAAATGTAGATTTGGTATTGATACCAAGGATGAGTATCGATACTGAAAGGTCGATAATACTAAAGGGCTTAATATCGGTACTATTCGATTGATTTAGGTAAGAAACTTCGTTTTGGTTTAAAGACTCCAGAAGAGGTCTAAGACTGTCAAAACCTCTTAATGAAGCTTACAAGTGAAAACTTTGAATAAATTGTGTGACATTGATTGATGTGTTTACCTATAAGCACCCTTGTATGTTTGTGTGTATAAGATGATCATCTTGTTTGTTAGAAATATCCATATATATCTAAGTTAGTACTAAGACATCTAAAATGCTAGTCGGATGTAGGCTTCGATGCTAAGTGACCCTGGAGGTGTTCCAAGTACTCCCGATGAGTAGACTAATAGGACGTAGGCTCTGATGTTATGTAATCCAGTAGGTGTTTGATGCTACGTAAAATACTATAGTAAACACGTAAGTATATGTATCGTGTCAGGCAATAAAGTGGAAGCTATAAAGCTTAGGATGTGAAACCGACAAAACACATTACATTACAAAAGAGTTAAATAGAAAAATATTCAGTTTGAATGGTATAGAAAACAAGTTAGTAAATAAAGGTAAAAATCAGATGGAGAAATATCATGCAGTGCAACAACATTAGTGAGAGCAATATTGTAACACCCCTGACCCGTACACGACCCGGATACGAATCCGAAGTGTCACAATTGACTTTTCAAAACATATACAATTCATAATTAGGAACAAAATTAAAAATTTTGATCAAGATAAAAAAGATATAAACCTCTTAAATAAAATAATATTCTCCCACATATATTTCCATAAAAACTTAATAATTTACATAAATACAAAATACATAAGTTTACAAAATAGATCAGAGCATTTCCAAATTAAACACTTAATACATGCCAATAGTTACAATATTACAAAACACATACATTTAATTTATTCTGATCTGATTTTCAAACCTATATGCTATCCTCAACCCGATCAATATTCAGCTTTCTTCAAACCTACGCGTGAGAAAAATTCACACGCTAAGTCGATGACTTAGTGAGGCATTTACTAATAATGCTAACTTACTAAACAAAAAATTTTATTTGATTTATTCAAAATGTTTTACAAAGAAATTTTATTAATTTCTATATCAAAAGTATTCTCATGAATAGTTACACTTTGTATGTCTTTGCTCCAATTTGCCCAAGGTATACTACTAAGAAATCTAGGTATTTGTGTACTATGAGGTTGTGCACTAATGTTGTCACACAACTCGTAATTTGTACCTAAGTACCACATAACTGTCCCGAAGAACCATATAGTTTGCACCAAAATGCCACATAGGGTTGTACTGAAGTGCCATATATTTGTCTCGGAAGACCACATAAACCATCGACTCTTGGCAAGACAACTATAACTCTAATCCTCATACATATACTTTGGGCTACTAATCACATAATTAGGTTCAATCCTTATTCGAAGTGTTTCTTATTCACATAGTTTCTCTCTCATAGAGTATGTTCACATTTCCTTGTTCAAAGTTCACATTTCCATAATCATAAAACATAGCTTGAATAATATAAATTGAATAAAACATTGCAATATAATAATAAAGAAATTATAAAGTTTTCGATCGAAAACACTAAGGTTGGCTTATCGCAAGCCTTCCTCAATTACGTTACAAAACCGATCCGTTGCACTCACATTTGCCTCACTGAAATCTAATCCAAAACCTTAACACCTTTCGAATCAATACTTAATTTGTCGAGTTGACCAGAATTTGATTACGTTCAATCACTACACAAATCAATCGAAAAATCAATATCGTTCATCAACTTGATAATATCGAATCAGGATAACTTGGGATGCAAGAAACCCTGCATTTCTATTTCATGTTTAGAAGTATCGGTACTACCCTAATAGTACCGAGGTATCGATACAACGCTTAATACTTTCCCAGATTTTACCCTTGAAGTATCAGTATTGTTCTAACGGTACCGATACTCCAAACCCAGAATTTTCATTTTCATCCCGAAAATCACTCTAAAATCCTCCCAAATGTCTCATATACACATATCTTTAGCCTTTGAACTGACCTTAATACTTCCTAACCAATTTTTACTCATTTAATACTTCCAACATCCCAAATTCTCACTAAACACTTACATTTAAGAATCATTCCATGTTTTCAGCTAAACTCTTACTCATTTCTAATACTTCTAACCCTTTAATATACTCATTGACAAATCAAAAATCTCATCAAAACTTCAAAAACTACTCCATATCAAAATTTCATTTCAAAACCCATTTTATAAATTCATCTCTAAAACACTCATCTTGTTGTTATATTCCTCTACAAGCCCTTTTTAAGGATATATAACACCCAAGCATTCATTAACAAACCAAAAATTTAAAGAAAAACCACAATTTCAAAATCTTACCTTGAAGATGGGTCTCGCGTAGAAGAAGAAAAGAGAATGAAATAGTCCCAGAATTTAATTTGCTTTCTTCCCATACCCACGTGCACATCTCCATTAAAAAGGAAGATAAAATCCCTCTATAAAAGACCATATTTCCCTCTTCATTAAACAAAAATTTCCATTAAGCCCTACACATAAATTCCACTATAAATCCTTGAGTTTACAGATTTATTCTAATTTAAACACTGAGTTTAGAATTCTTACAATTTGATCACTGACCCGATGATTGGGAAGTTACAAATCTCCCCCTTAAGAAAATTCGTCCTCGAATTTTCATTGCACAAAAAGGTGGGGATATTGTCTTCTCATATCCTCCTCACGCTCCCACATAGCCTCTTCTACTTTATGCTTTCTCCACATAACCTTAACTAAAGGAATCACCTTATTCCTCAACTGCTTGCTCTCAATAGCTAGAATCTGAACCGGTTCTTCTTTATATGACAAATCATATTGAACTTCAATTTCATCTGGAGTTATGATGTGTGCATCGATACCGCCGAAGCATAGACACATGAAAAACATTGTGAATCTTTTCCATCTCTGGTGGCAACATTAACTAATAGGCTATTGATCCAACTCTTTTTAGAACTTCATAAGGTCCAATGAACCTAGGTCGGTTTTCCTTTACGCCCAAAGCGAAGTACTTTCTTCCAAGGTGATACCTTCAAAAACACTTTATCACCTTCTTGGAATTCAATTTCTTTTCTTTTCAAATCGAAGTATGACTTTTGTATGTCTGAAGCCACTTTTAAATTATGTTGAATCACCTGAACCTTTTCTTCCACTTCTTTAATCAAATCTGGACAATGAACTTCTCGATCCCTTAATTCATACTAATTGAGTGGGGTTCTGCACTTCCTTCCATATAATGCTTCATACGGTGCCATTTAATGTTGGATTGGTAGCTATTATTATATGTAAATTCCACAATCGATAAATACTTTTCCAACGATCCAGCAAAATCAATCACACATGCTCTAAACATATCTTTCAAAATCTGAATCGTTCGTTCTGATTGACCATCCGTCTAAAGATGAAAAGAAGTGCTAAAATTTAATCGGGTACCCAAAGCTCCATGCAAAGACTTCCAAAATCTCGAATTGAATCTGGAATCTCTATCAGAAACTATTGAGATTGGAACACCATGCAGTTGCACTATTTCCTTGACATGCAATTCAACATATTTCTCCATAGAGAAATATGTTCGCAACGGGATGAAATGTGATGTCTTTGTAAGGCAATCCACAATAACCCAAATAGAATCCTTTTTACCCGGCGATAAAGGCAAACTCGTTACAAAATCCGTTGTAATGTTTTCCCATTTCCACTGAGGAATTGAGATGGGTTGCAACAAACCCAAAGGCACTTGATGTTCAGCTTTCACTTGTTGACAATTTAAGCACTTTGCTACAAACTCCGTAATCTCTCTTCATGCCTAGCCACCAAAAACGCTCTTTCAAATCTTGATACATTTTGTTTCCTCCTGGGTGCACCGTTAAAGGACTACAATGATCTTCATACAATATATCTCTTTTCAGCTCAACACTATTGGGAACACAAACTCAATTTTTGAAATATAAGCACCCATTCGACTGAACTTCAAAGTCCTTAAGTTCACATTTCTCTACTCAATTTAACCAAGCTAAACACTTATCATTATTTACTTGAAATTCCTTAATCCGCTCTAACAATAATGGTTTCAACATTAATTCAGCCATTAATGCATCATTTTCCTTCAACACAACTCGAGCATCCAAACTACGCAAAGCAGCAAAAGTTTTTCGACTAAGAGCAGCTTCTACCACGTTGGCTTTCCCGGGATAGTAATCAATAATTGCATCATAGTCTTTCAGCAATTCCATCCATTTTCTTTGCCTAAAATTTAACTCCTTTTGCGTCAACAAATACTTCAAACTCTTGTGATCGGTGAAGATATAACAACGTTCACCATACAAATAGTGCCTCTAAATTTTCAAAGCAAAAACCACAACTGCTAACTCCAGATCATGCGTCGGATAATTCTTTTCATGAGGCTTAAGCTGTCTCGAAGCATATGCAACTACCTTTACATCTTGCATTAAGACACATCCTAAACCATTATGGGAAGTGCCGCTGAAAATTGTGAAATCCTTGTTTGATTCCGGTTGCACTAACACTGGAGCTTCTGTCAAAACTTTCTTTAATGTTTCAAAGTTCTTCTGGCAATCAGGAGTCCATTCAAAATGTACATCCTTTCTTAATAATTTGGTTAAGGGTAGAGATATCATCGAAAAGTTTTTGACAAACTTTCGATAATATCCTACAAGACCCAAGAAACTTCTAACTTCCAATACACTCTTCGGAATCTCCCATTCTAACACAGCTTTATCTTTTTGAGGATCTACCCGAATTCCCTCAACAGAAACCACATGCCCCAAAAACGCCACTTCAGACAACCAAAACTCACATTTGGAAAACTTTGTGTAAAGCTTCTTATCTCGCAAGGTTTGAAGAACTACCCAAAGATGAACATCATGATCCTCTTTCGACTTAGAATACACCAAGATGTCATCTATAAAGATGACCACAAACTGATCAAGGTATGATTGGAAAACTCTATTCATCAGATCCATAAACGTTGCAGGTGCATTAGTTAACCCGAATGACATTACTATAAATTTGTAATGACCATACCGAGTCCTAAACGTTGTTTTAGGAACATTTTTTTCTTGGATCTTCAACTGATGATAACCTGATTGCAAATAAATATTTGAGAACACCGCAACTCCCTTGAGTTGATCAAATAAATCGTTTATCCTTGGAAGAGGATACTTGTTCTTTATGGTCACCTTGTTTAGCTGACGATAATCTATAAAAAGGCGCATCGAACCATCTTTCTTCTTAAAAAATAACACTAGAGCACTCCAAGGTGACACACTAGGCCTAATGAATCCTTTATCTAAAGGTTCTTGCAACTGAGCCTTTAACTCTTTTAAATGGGTCCATCATGTAAGGAGCCATCGAAGTTGGTGTTGATCCCGACATCACTTCAATCTGAAACTCAACCTCCCTATCTGGAGGTAACCCAGGCAATTCATCCAAAAATACGTCTAGAAACTCTTTGACTGTCGAAATATCTTCAAGCTTCATCTCTTTAACTCTTGTATCAATTACATTAGCAATGTACGCTTGACATCCTTGCAACATTAACTTCCGATCTGACATCATTGATATCACATTAGCTAAAGGATGGATTCTTTCGCTAACCACATTAACTTCCAATTCCTCAAGACTTGTTAACTAAACTCACTTAAGTCGGCAATCCACATTGGCATAATAATGATAAAGCCAATTCATCCCAAGAATAACCTCAAATTCATCAAAGGGTAATTTCATTAGATTAGTATGGAATTTAATTCCCTAAATCCATATGGGACACCCTCGACAGACTTTTCTCACTCGAGCACTATTTCCTAATGAATTCGTCATAATCATCTTACTAAGAATAGGCTCTAACAGTAGGCTCAAATCTTTAACCAATTTACTACTGACATAGAAATAATTCGATCCCGGATCAATCAAAACTAAAACAGATTAACCAATTATCTGAAAAGTACCTACAATGATTTATGGATCATCACAATCTTTATTGGTCTTCAGATTGTACACCCGAATAGTAGAGCGTACTTTATGTTGAGAAGTCGACTCATATTGATTTCTTCCTCTTCCACGACCTCTACCTCTCATCGGTGCAACCGTGGATCTCTTTGTTTGGGCAGGCTCACCCGCCATCATCGGGCAGTCTTGAATAAAATGCCATACCTCTCCAAACTTAAAGCAAGCTCCGAAGACCCTTCTGCAAATTCAACTATAGTTCTTCCCACAATGATGACATTGTTTCGGCTTATCCACTCTGGATTCCATCGAATAAGTCTGTCTTGTTCTTCCCAGATTTGATCCCCTACCCGAGGATGCTACAAATTATGCTCTAGTCTGAGGTCGAGAACTCAACCTTCTGCTCTTCTTTGATTGAGAAGAACCAGACGAAGCACCCAATCTCTTATTCCATTGCGTCCTTTGCTCTGTAAATCTTTTATTCTGAGCTCGCTCCAATGCTTTGGCTCGGTTTACCACCTCTTGGAAGGAAGAGAGATTTAGTGCCAATAATAATTCTTTTAATCAGGGTTGTAACCCTTCCAAAAACTAGTCACAGGAATCCTTCTCCGTAGGAACTAACTCGGTAGTAAATCGACTTAATTTATTTAATTCACACTTAAACTTATACGCCGTGTGATTTCCTTACTTGAGATTCATAATTTTTTGCTTCATCTGCATGATAAATTGATCCCCTATGTATTTGTTCTTAAACTCCTCCAGAAAGAAAAGCCAAGTTACCTGATCCCTTGGAGCTCTCATCGTCACATTCGACCACCAAATTCTGGCTTGACCTCTCAATAAAGAAACTGAACCATCCAATTTCTCCATTTCAGACAATGGAGATTCTCAAACATAACTTTCATATCATTCAGCCATATATCTACAGCAACTGGAACATCGTCGGTTTCTCCCCTAAATTCTGGTGCTCCAAGGCTTCTCAATTCCTTAGGGACATTCATCTTAGGGGCTGAGGAGACAGACGATTGGAAACACGTCAGGATCACGTCCACCGATTGGAAGAAAGTCCCATGATCTTGTACAAGTACTCCAAGTCGTGCCTGCTCCTCACTCTGCCTGCTTGAGGCAGGTGAGATACTACTCTCCTCCATCCTATCTCCCCCATCACTTCGGGAGCCTTCAAAGTTCGACATCTATTAAGATCAGAAAGATTTTATTAAAAATTGGCATGCACTCTTTTAAAAATCAAAAATGACTTTATTTCGAACTTAAAATCACTTAAAACATATATTTCGAACTTAAAATCACTTAAAACATAGCTTTGATACCATTAAATGTAACACCCTGACCCGTACCTGACCCGGATACGAATCTGAAGTGTCACATTTGACTTTTCAAAACATATACAATTCATAATTAGGAACAAAATTAAAATTTTTGATCAAGATAAAAAAGATATAAACCTCTTAAATAAAATAATATATTCCCACACATATTTCCATAAAAACTTAATAATTTATATAAATACAAAATACATAAGTTTACAAAATATATCAGAGCATTTCCAAATTAAACACTTAATACATCCCAACAATTACAATATTACAAAACACATAAATTTAATTTGTTCTGATCTGATCTTCAAACATGTATGTTATCCTCGACCCGATCAATCTTCAGCTTTCTTCAAACCTACGCATGAGAAAAATTCACACGCTAAGTCGATGACTTAGTGAGGAATTTACTAATAGAACTAATTTACTAAACAAAAAATCTTATTTGTTTTATTCAAAATGTTTTACAAAGAACTTTTATTAATTTCTATATCAAAAGTATACTTATGAATAGTTACACTTTGTATGTCTTTGCTCCAATTTGCCCAAGGTATATTACTGAGAAATCTAGGTATTTGAGTACTATAAGGTTGTGCACTAATGCTGTCACCACAACTCGTAATATGCACCGAAGTGTCACATAATTGTCCCGAAGGACCATATGGTTTGCACTGAAGTGCCACATAGGGTTGTATCGAAATGCCACATATTTATCTCGGAGGACCAATAAACCCTCAACTCTTGGCATGCCAACTATACCTCTAATCCTCATATATATACTTTGGGCTACTAATCACATAATTAGGTTCAATCATTGTTCGAAGTGTTTCTTTTTCACATAGTTTCTCTTTCATAGAGTATGTTCACACTTCCTTGTTTAAAGTTCACATTTCCATAATCATAAAACGTAGCTTGAATAATATAAATTGAATAAAACATTGCAATATAATAATAAAGAAATTATAAAGTTTTCGATTGAAAACATTGAGGTTGGCTTATCACAAGCCTTCCTTAATCGCAATACAAAACCGAGCAGTTGCACTGATTGAAGTCTAATCCAAAACCTAAACACCTTTCGAATCGATACTTAATTTGTCGAGTTGACCTGAATTCAATTACGTTCAATCCCTACACAAAACAATCGAAAAATCAATATCGTTCATCAACTTGATAATATCAAATCAGAATAACTTGGGATGCAAGAAACGCTATATTTCCATTTCATGTTTAGAAGTATCGGTACTACCCTAACAGTACCGATACTTCCCTTCAAGGGTATTGATACCCCCTTATGGTACCGATACCAAAATAACATTTGATGTTTCAAGGGTATCGATACCTCCTAAAGGTACCGATACCAATCTGGCATTCGATGTTTTAAGGTATAGATACCATCCTTTAGGTATCAATACTACCCTTATGGTATCGATACCTCTTCAATAGGTATCGATACTACCCTTAATACTTTCCCAGATTTTAGCCTTGAAGTATCGGTATTGGTCTAACGGTATTGATACTCCAAACCCAGAATTGCCATTTTCACCCCGAAAATCATTCTAAAATCCTCCCAAATGTCTCATATACACATATCTTTAGCCTTTGAACTCACCTTAATACTTCCTAACCAACTTGTACTCATTTAATACTTCCAACATCCCAAATTCTCACTAAACACTTTTAAGAATCATGACATGTTTTCAACTAAACTCTTACTCATGTCTAATACTCCTAACCCTTTAATATACTCATTGACAAATCAAAAATCTCATCAAAACTTCAAAAACTACTCCATATCAAAATTTCATTTCAAAACCCATTTTATAAATTCATCTCTAAAACACTCATCTTGTTGTTATATTCCTCTACAAGCCCTTTTTAAGGATATATATAACACCCAAGCATTCATTAACAAACCAAAAACTTAAAGGAAACCCATAATTTCAAAATCTTACCTGGAAGATGGGTTTCATATAGAAGAAGAAAAGAGAAGGAAATGGTTCCAGAATTTAATTTGCTTTCTTCTCATACCCATATGCACATCTCCATTAAAAAGGATTATAAAATCCCTCTAGTAAAATACCATATTGCCCTATTCATTAAACCAAAATTTCTATTAAGCCCTACACATAAATTTCACTATAAATCCTTGAGTTTACAGATTTATTCTAATTTAAACACTGAGTTTAGAATTCTTACAAGTTGATCATTGACCCGATGATTGGGATGTTACAAATATGTTAAGGATTGAATAGATTTAGATAATACTTGGTAGATTCCCTTACGAGTATGCCATTAACCACATGTTTATGCATCTAGCAATGATTAAAACTATTTAATAGACATAAATCAACTATCATTGATTTAATCGATTAAACTATTAACGATGCTAGATTTTGGACAACATATATCTCGCATACAATCTAGCTTTTCAACAAACCAAAGCTGACATCATAATAAACATCCATGAAGATAATTATATTTCTACAACTATCTTTGAAAGTTTAATAGCATATAACATAAGGTCAAAGCATAAAGCGTAAGAAAAGTCCACAAACGACTAAATTCATAACCAAAATATCATCCTAAGAAATTAATTATCAGTAAAATATAATTGTTACTTTCCTATCTCAAACAAAAAGTAAGAGCAGAAAAGGAATCTTCTTGACCACCGATGCTACTCGACAAAGATCCCAAGCTGTTGCAGCTCTCCCTACAAGGAACTTAAGCTATCATGGCTGATTGGAAGGTAGAATAAGTGGAGAAAATATCTAGAGATAGAAAAATCTCTCCAATTGATACAAAGAGCTCCAATTTATAGGATAAGGATTTCGTCCTACAACGGATAGGTTTCCTCCACGTTTCATGTGATTTTGACCATTTGACAGCTGTCCATCCAGAATGTTTCCGTAACCGCCAGTGAGTCATCAATTTCTACGACCTTTGTACAACATTATCTACAACTTCAAGCAATGCTACATCATCAGTGTATCATTTTTCAACAATAAAACCAAAACCAACCCCAATCATCTCAACTAAATTCTATGATACAAATGATGCAAAAATTATGTACAAATGATCCTAATATGTTCCTAATGATGTTATATTTCAAACTTAACCTAGGGAAAATTATCCTAAAAGATAACTTTTTTGGAGAGTTATCAGTTTCCTAGGTACTGGGCAATGTAGTCTTTTCTAGATGAAGATTCTGACGCTATGTGACCGAAGTTTTATCTAGGGTACCTTGGGCAGGATAAAGGGGTGTGAGTCTCGAGATGCCAAGTAACCCTTCGACTACACCATGATGACTACTCTTGTTTGTGTGTTTGATGATTGTGTGTTGTATATGATGATGCATAATTGTTTGATATTGTGGTTAGAGACCCAATATATGTATACTCATGGCGAGAACCTTAGTAGACTAAAGGAAGCATAAGATTCAAACTATTGTGATAGTGGATGTACCTTGAATAGATGGTTTAGCAACATTGATGGCATAGTAGTATTGCTTTTCTGATTGTACTTATTTGCATGCTTATAATATGAATACAAGTAGTGTAGTGGAGGTATTGTGTGACATGGGGCTTGCGAGCTCAACATTCAGAATATGTTTTCGTTTGCAGGTTTCGTGGAGTGCAATTGGATAATAATATCAACAGAGGAGTCTTAACAGAGTATTAGAGTACAATGATAATGACTTAGTGGGCATGTAGAAGTCATGATTTAAAATGAGTCAACTTATAATATTTCAATTATTTATTTTATTTATCGAGTTTCTATATTGAGGCCATGTTTTTTTTAAATGATCATGGTTTCATAATATGCGTAAATGTTTTAAAAGTGAGTATGATTTCAAAAAAAAAAATGGTTAGTCATTATGATGATTTCTTGTGATACTTGAATCCTCGGGATTTGAGGGTTACAATTTGTATATTCGTTATCAAAAGATTAGATATCTTTTTAAAAATATACTACCGTTATTGAAAAAATAGTACTTTTTACTTGTTTATTTTTTTAATTTCATATTTGAATTATATTGTTTTATTACACATGCATTTAATTTCATATTTGGATATTTATTTTATGTTTCAATTAGATTTTAAGTAATTAGTTAGGTAATTGAATATTTGTTTGGGTTTGACTTATTTCATTTCTTAATAGTTTTTACAACTTTTCTATATTTTCTTTTTCTTTAATTGTTTATTGTATAAAAATAAAATAACGTAGTACAATATTTAAAAACAGGGTAGGTTGAATCAAATTCAAACCTTGAATATTAAAATTTTTACCAATATATCCTGTTGTTATTTCAATCATTTATAAATCATGAGTTGAGATTAGAATAGATACCCCGGGACTTGGGCAGATGTAATCAACAAATAACCCGTGTATGACTTACAAGCGAAAATATCGAAATGAAGACAAATAGCCCATACTTTATAGTTATTGGGGCATTGCAAGATCACACGTGTGTATTGTATCACGTGTAAAGCCCACTACTCTATGTTTACCTAATTTAAACAGCGGAAGCCTATCTATAACCCATCTTCCCTCTCAAAAAAAAACCCCCATAATGTGAGCCAACTTTAGACAAAGAGGGGAAAGCCGAACAAGTGTTTGCAAAAATGCTTACAAGAAACTCCGTTTCTCAAACCCATCAATCAACCCCACTCCGGAGATCTGCAAGGCTTCTCAATCGGAAAAACCCCATAAACCCAAAAGAGTTGGTCGTACCAAAGTCAAAATCCAATGAAAATCCGTTCGTTCCACGGTTAAAGTTTCCCAGAAGCTGATAACATCAATCGACGGTCCAACAAATTGTGAGCATTCGAAGTCTGGTTTGCGAAGATCTCCGGACTGAACAGTGCATCAAGGTCACTTTCTACAACTTCTGTGAATTCAACGTCTTGGTTGAAAAAATCTTCACGGTTGAACAGAGGGTCTTTGTCTAACAAGCCAGAGGAAAGCAGTTCTTTTTCCACGAAGAAAGCTAAGTCTAGGAAAAAGACGAGTGTAAATGGGGAACTGTTGGATGGAGAGAAAAGGGAAGTGGAGAGAAAGGAAAGGGTAATCGTTATTGGTTTGGAAGTGGTTTCAGTGGAAGGGAGAGAGTTTAAGAAATGAAGATTTTGGGGTTAAGAAAAAGAGGAAGCCTGACGTGGAAGCTGATGGAAATTTTCAAGGATGGACAAAAGAGCAAGAATTGATTTTGCAAAGAGCCTTTGTTTCTGTAAAGCCAACGCCTAATTTCTGGAAGAAGGTTTCCAAGCTGGTATTTTCCCCCATTTCCTGATATCTGGAGTACAATTTCTTGGATTTTCTTATGTTACATATTGCTGTGGATTGATGTGCATATTCTTTAAATCTAAGGGTTATAATGCCGACTGCCAAACTAGAAGAACAGAAAATAGAGAGTAGATGCGCTGCTTTTTTTTAATGAATTGTAGTGCGTATTGGTTGATAGTTACTGGCCTTTAAGTTAAATTAATATCTCTTTTTTTTTCTTCTAATAATAATGTTTCCTTTTTCATCAACTAACTTTGGCTTTAATCCTAATGGATGATGTACTGCACGCATTTCATATCTGCCCCATTTTGATTAGTCTTGAGTGAATTCAAAGATCAAGGAGACAAAACATATAGGCTTAAGATGTTTTACGGTGAAATTTGATATCCGCTGCTTACAGCTTACTCTTGAAGCAAATCTATGAATTATGATATCCTTTTCCAACCTATACTAGGGCGAAGTTTGGACTTACAAGCTGCTTATATCTTCTGTTTGTTTCCAAGATGTTTAATTTTACTTAATCATTCATGAAAATTCATACTACTATGAACGTAGGATGTATCTATTTTTCCTGCACTGTCTCGGACATGCTTGGCATTTGTCTCAATTTTCTTTATGCTAGAATCATTTAAACTTCTTGTCTAGTTCTACAAATAAACCCTGAATTAGGACTATTTATGAGAGAAATATATCTGCCTTTTTCAAAACCGGTTGAATATCAAACGAATTAAATGTTGAATGTAAATTGTTGCTTCGTGGTCAAATTTTCTCGTTATGGAAAATAGAACATTCTATTAATAAAGGGAAGGGAATATAATTATAAAATCACAGCATTAGAGCAAACGGAGCCAGACTAGAATGGTATGTTACACTTTGTTCTGTTTAGATTAATGCAGCACTTTATGGTGCAGTTGTATTTATATTTGAATGATTATTCATAAATTTACCTAGTAGTGTCTGCGTATATGAATCTACTCTTCTCCAAAGACTTACTGCTGTTATGTGTTTTGGTGTCGAATAGTCTTCCAGTTGCTATTATGCTGTAAGCTATAGCTGATATGCTTTATATGCTGATGTGTTTTACCTACAATGAACATTTTCTCCTGATATTATTGTTTCAAGACTTGATTATGAGTAAAAAATCTGATGCAGGTGCCAGGAAAATCTGCACAGGATTGCTTTGATAAGATCCACTCTGACCGTTTAACTCCTATTCAGCCTCAGCCTCGATCGAGGTCAAAAATAAAAAAATTGTCGCCCATCAACCACTTATCATTCTCTGCAAGCAAATTTCTTAAACCTGTTTTGCCAATGGATAAAAGGTCGAGTAGTAGTAAATGTAAAGGCCTTCTTGTGCAGAAAAAAACGTTGAGACATTTGTTGCAGAAGCAATGTTATGTGAACCAAGGTGATGAAGCAGATATATTCTCCATTGTTGAACCCTACACAAGTCCATCTATCCATGCTACAGAGAACGTTGCGTTGTCCACCCCAACAAAGTTATTTGTAAAACAGGGATTTCTCCAGAAGTTTCATGAGAGATCTTCTGGTTCAAAGAAGCCCCAGTCAAAACTTGGCAACTCTTCCAAAGAAGCTCTTATTAGTCCCCCAGTGTTGAAGCAGATAAAAAATAGAGCCTTACATGAGAAGTACATCGACCAGCTACATTGCAGGGAAGCTAAGAGAAAAGCAGAATCCGCAAGAACAGCAAAAGTTCTCGGAAAGGAGAATCTGGAATCTCAAATTCATGGAACCGATAAGGTTCAAGCAGCGAAAAACAAATTGGTTTGTGACGCTAAAGATGTAATTAACCAGCTGCAAAATCTGCAGACCACTTCTGCCGATAACTCTCTGGATTTGGATAATGATGCTGATGTTGGTAGTGGCGATGATGAAGGTGGTCTTCAGCTTTAATAAATTGTTTTAGTTGTATCAGGATCTGCTATAGCTAAGAATGCTAAGTAGAGCGGCTGACTTATGACTCCTTGTGTAGCCTAAATCAGGCTTTGGAAATTCCACACTGTAAATAATAACTTTGTTTTTTTTAACAACTTTTTTCAGCACGATTAAAGAACACTTTTGGGCATTCGTGCATTAATTACTTCAGGAGGCATGCAATTGGATTTATTTGGGGATGAATTAGATTGAAGGCTATCGAAGGCCATTTTAAAGTCCATTTTCATAATCCTTTACACAACTCATCAAGCCCAACATTACCATCGACCCAAATTAAATATCCACTTCATTTAAACCCAAATACCATAACTTATAACCCAATACCCATTACACAAATAACTAAGCCTATCAACCCATTGCCTTGTAATGTGACTAAACCAGAAACCCTAGCTAGCAGCCGCCAGTTGCTACTTGAGCCCTCCATGCCAGCTGCACAATCCAACAATCACTGTCGTTAACAGTGGATCATCTGATGGTCTACCTTCGTTCATAGCTTCTCGCACGAGCCACCTCACGTGACCAGTGGTCCCAATGTTTCCCACCAGCGAGCAATGGTTCCTATCGAACCTCACGAGCAAAGCCTCCAAATGGTCCCCTCTCATGATTGTCTCTGCCAAAACGGTTGGTAGCAGGATGGCACCGAAATCCTCCGCATCACATGCACAAAGATAAAACAAAAAAAGAATTTGTAATTTGTTTTTAGGAATTTTGTAATCGGGTTCTATATAAACCCACACAGAAATCACAGTAGAGGAGGTCTCTTCTTCCTCATTTTTCAAGAGTATTTCGAAGCTAGCAATGTAACCGGGGTTTTCCCCTATTTTTCCCAAGCCATACAACACAGTTCCCATTCATTTTTTTACTCAAAGACAACAAGCATTTTTCTTTTTCTTTTTTTTCTTTAGAATTAACAAGCCAATAAAAAAAACCAAACAGTAAAGGGGGAAAACGAAATAAAAAGAGAGAGAGGGTTTACCTCTCGGCCGATACCTCGCCGACGATGGGAGCCTCCAATGACGAATCCCAATGGTGAGGAAAGGCGCACGAAGGAGGTGAACGACATATCTCGGAGTCGAGATGATCCAACGACGGATGAAGGAGATTGGGGCACCGAAAGTCGAAGAGTCTCGACATTTTCGTGGACTTCGAGGCCAAATCTCGCGAAATGGAGACCAGATCCGGACTCCCGAAATCTAGAGAACTAAAGAGAGAAGAGAGAAATTTTTTTAGAGGAGACAAAGAGTGAAGATGAAAATTGAGGAAAAATAAGAAACAAGGGGCTTTTATAAGCCAATCCAAACGGTGTCGTTTTGACCCTTATCCGTGAGTATTGGGGCTCTAGGGTCTAATTCCCTATATAGCCACCTTAATTATTTCATTATTACAATTTAGTTACTGATTTTATGATATTTTCTTAATTAATCTAAATATTCGTCCTTATTTTGTTATTTTCCATATTTGTATATTAATACTAATTTTTGGTTTATTTTCTTTTAGGCCTATCCTTTAGGTATGTTTTTGCATATTGGTTCTGTTTTATTCATTCAATTGCATTTTTAATTTTGCATCTATTTCAATTTAGTCATTATATTAATTTGCTTGTTTTATTAGGTTTTAACCCTTAATTATTTCTACAAATTTTAATTAGTCCCTAATTTTAAATTGATTGCAATTCAATTCTTGTTTTTTTATTTCAATTTATTCTTTACTTTAAATCATTTTATTAATTTCTTAATTTTGTTTCTTTTCAAGTCATTCAAATCAAATTTCTGATATCATAGTTATTTACTTTAAATTATTTTTTTACTCATTTAATTCTTTAGCTCGCTTAGTTTATTTTCTTAATTTATTTATTCTTTTAAATCATTGATTTAATTAGATTATTTAATAAGTATTCTAATTTCCTTTTTTTCATTTCTTTTCAGGTATATCATTAAGGTATATTTTCTTGATTAATTTAATTTATTTTTTTTAATTTAGCATTTTAACAATTATATTTCAAGTTTAATCCTTTATGCTTAGTTTCTTCTCATCTTAGTCCTTTAAAATAGGAGAGTTTTCAATTTGGTCCTCGCCTTCATACTCAAGGATTAAAATTGACGTTCTGGTTAAAATAATTAATTCGATTAATAACTAGAGCCTTAGTTTAGATTTAGTCCCTTGACTTTATACTTTTCACATTCTAATCCCTAAACTTTTAATTAAATGATCCATTTGACATAATTGATTAGGTTAACAATTAGAGACTTGACACTAGGTTCAATTTCATTTTAGTCCCTTAATTAGGGGATGATTCAATTTGGGCTTTCGCATGAAAATGTTCGATTGCTCAAATCAATTATCTGATTTAATAATTGGTAAATAAAAATAATATGATTACTATTATAGACTTCCTTAGCCCATTAGGTTCTTTAATTTCATAATTGATACGTAAGTTAGGAAAGCCTTTAATAAGCTCACTTAGTATAATTAGGTTCTTAAACCCGTTGATTGATTGCATTTCTTTTTCAAACACAAGACAATGTTGATTTATTAGGGAATCAATAGTATAGTCCCCGCCATTATGCTCTGGGGGCTACCACTGGTGATTCCCGAAGTAATTCAACATCTTTTTCAAAACCCTTTATTTTTTTAAATCTCGAGGCAATTTCTAATTATTGGGCACAATAATTGATCTCCCACATTCATGCTAGGGGTGAATATTATTGTCTTTAATAAAGAAACACCCTTTTTAACTTTGCTTCTATATTGATTTCTAAATTAAATAAAATTTCAAACTCTAAATTTCCACATTTTAAAACAGGGTAATCAACTAGGCACCAATTTCAGGGTGCTATGGGGTGCTAACCCTTCCCTACACGTAACTGACTCCCGAACATATCTTCTGGTTTTCGTAGACCCAAACTTGATATTTTGATAAAAATAAATTATTTTATTAAATTATATGGTGTTTATGGTGTTTCAATCACACCTTAAAATGGTTGGTGGCGACTCACAACATTTCATAAAATCATTTCAAAAAACCATTTTAAAGAAATCTCCCAAGTCGAACTAGTTTTTTTTTTCAAAAAACCTTTTCAAACTCAATTATAAAAGAAGAATGAATTTAAAGAAAGCTTAGCAAAGCTTGTAAACTAGCAAAAGATAGTGTCGCAATATTGTAATATTGAGAGTGTCTTAAAATATTTTGTTTCGTATCAATAAAAAAAGTTCGAGTTATAAATTATCGTGAGCCCATCTACGCTTCCAACAAGTAGCCTCAGATCTTGGTTCGAATTCAACGTGGTGGAGAAGATGGCCAGTATGATTCAACCATAAATTCCGAGATTGACAAAGACGAATTACGGAAATTGGAACATTCAAATGAAGGCGTTACTAGGCTCCCAAGATTGTTGGGATATCATCGAGGATGGTTACACCGAGCTTGAAAATGTAGCAGCAGAAGCAGTCCTGGCCAATGAAGAAAAGAAGGTATTGAAGGAATCCCGGAAAAAAGACAAAAGATCGTTGTTCTTTATTTTTCAAGGAGTAGACGAATCTACCTTTGAAAAAATTTCTGATGCGAAGACCGCAAAACAAGCATGGGAGATTTTACAAAAGTATCTACAAGGTGCCGAAAAAGCAAAAAAGGTACGCTTACTCTCCGAGTTGAGTTTGAGATGTTAAAAATGAAAAATACAGAAACCATCAATGATTATATTAGCTGTGTGAAAGCGTTCGTAAATGAAATGAAAAGAAATGGTGAATCACTCGACGATGTTAGAGTGATAGAAAAAATTTTGTGGTCATTAACAAGAAAATTCGATTACGTGGTGGTGGCAATCGAAGAATCGAAAGATTTATCTCAGATATCGATCGATGAGCTTGTGGGTTCACTTCAAGCCCATGAGCAAAAAATAAAACAAAATGAAGATTCTGAAAATCTGGAGCAAGCTCTACAAAGCAAGATGAATGTCAACAAAGGGAAAGCTAGCAGCAGCTACACACGAGGTCGAGGAAATTATGGCGGTTATCATGGAAGATACAGAGTAGAACGAGGAACTCGTGGACGTGGTGGTCGATCATATGACACCATTCAAATAACTGAGAACAATCCAACATCAGGTCGTGAACGAGGATTCAGAAGCCGAGGTAGGGGCAGATATCAACAAGGAAGTAAATTCCAGGTACAATGTTATAATTGCAATAAGTATGGTCATTATAGTTATGAGTGTAGATCTGCTCCTAAACAAGATGAAAGAAATAACGTAGCAGCTGTTGAAGAAGAAAAAATTGAAAAATCTCATGTATTCCTCACTTATAAAGGAAATGAGGAATTAAAGAAAAATATTTGGTATCTTGATAATTGTGCCAGCAACCATATGTGTGGTCAAAGGGAACTGTTTGTGAAATTAGATGAAACAGTTCATGGGCGAGTAACGTTCGGAGATGACTCGCACGCAGAAATAAAAGAAAAAGGCGAAGTCATGATTACTCAGAGAAATGGAGAAAAGAAATATATTTCAAATGTTTATTATGTACCTACTTTGAAAAGCAATATCATCAGTCTTGGTCAAATCCTGGAAAAAGGATCGAAATGCAGATGAAGAATCGCTCGCTTGCCATCAAAAACAAAAAAGGAGAATTGATAGCCCAAGCTGATATGACTCGAAATCGTCTCTTTACAATTGATATCGAGTCGGGAGAAGTCAAGTGCATGAAGACCGCGATCAAAGATGATTCATGGCTATGGCATCTAAGATATGGACATCTTGGATTTTCTAGTTTGAAGCTGTTATAAAAAACAAGCATGGTGAAAGGACTACCAGAGATCAACCCTCCAAATCAATTATGTGAGGCTTACATCAAAGGAAAGCAACATAAACAAAGCTTTGAAGTTGGTAGATCCTAGCGTGCCCGAAGACCGCTGGAGAGAGTACACACAAATATAGCTGGTCCTTTTGATATATCATCGCTTGGCGGTAACAGGTACTACCTAACTTTTATTGATGATTTTAGCAGGAAATGTTGGATTTACATCTTGAAAGAAAAGGCAGAAGCGCTGGAAAAATTGAAAGAATTTAAAGTAATGGCGGAAAAATAAAGCGGTCAATATTTGAAGATACTCAGATCAGATAGAGGAGGCAAATATACATCAAAGTTATTTGAAGAATTCTGCAAGGAGCATGGCATCATCCATCAGCTGACAGCCAGATACACACCATAACAAAATAGAGTTGCAGAAAGAAAGAATCGCACAATTCTTGACATGGCGAGAAGCATGATAAAAGGCAAGCAACTACCGAGAAATTTCTGGGCTGAAGCAGTTCGATGTGTAGTTTACCTATTGAACAGATGTCCAACAAAAAGTGTGAAGTATATGACGCCAAACGAAGCATGGAGTGGTCAGAAACCAGGAGTTTGACACCTCAAGATTTTTTGATGCATCGCGTATGCCCACGTTCCTGAACAGACCAGAAAGAAGCTTGATGACAAAGGAGAAAAATGCATTTTCATTGGCTATGATGAAAGAAGCAAAGCTTACATATTATATAATCCTCTTACAAAGAAGATAATAATTTCAAGAGATGTCGAGTTCGATGAAGCAGACTATTGGAGATGGAGAAAAGAGGAAAAGAAAGTTGAAGGACTATTTTTTAAAGATGACGATCTTATCAATCAAGATGAACAAGCTGATGATCAAGGTCCTCAACAAAATGTACCATCATCCTCAAGCTGCAGCAGCGATGCCAACAACATAATAGAAGATCCTGAAGCACCTCCCACATAACTTCGAAGATCCATAAGAGATAGAAGAATGCCAGAAAGGTACAACGATTATGAACTAAATAATGTTTCACTTTTCTGCTTGCTTGTGAACAGTGATCCAATAACATACGCTGTGGGATTGGTAAGCAGATTCATGGAGAATCCGAAACAAGATCATTGGATTGCAGCAAAAAGAATCCTCAGATATGTCAAAGGTACAACAGGTAATGGCTTATTCTACACGCGATCAGAAAATTCGAAGCTAGTTGGTTATTCTGATAGTGATTATGGGGGAGACTTAGACGATCGGAAAAACACAACTGTATATCTATTTCATATCGGCTCTGTAGCATTTTCATGGTCATCAAAGAAGCAACAAACGGTAGCTCTTTCAACATGTGAAGCAGAATACATAGCCGCAATAGCGTGCACTTGCCAAGCAATGTGGTTAAAGAATATTTTGCACGAGCTAAATTTGGCACAAGAAGAACCAATTACAATCTATGTCGACAACAAGTCTATAATTTCTCTTGCCAAGAATCCAGTCTCTCATAGCCGAAGCAAGCATATCGATACAAAGTATCACTTTATACGAGAGCAGGTGAAGAACAAAAATGTGGAGCTAATTTACTGCAAAACTGAAGATCAACTAGCAGATATTTTCACAAAACCATTGAAAGAAGATATATTCAACCGACTCAAAGAAAAGCTCGGAATGGAAAGTCGAGTTTGAGGGGGAGTGTTGGAAATTCAAACTCAACGTGGCAATGTGGCAGTGCACTAGCACATGTCGGTAAGAAGAGTTTAGAAATCTTAAATGTGGCAGCAAATAAAATTAAAAAATAGGCAACTTGGCAAATGATAAATCATAGTGTCGGCAAGCCATATATTTGAGAATTGAAATGAAAGCAAATCAAGACAAGCAAGAATAAGGCGGCAGAGAAAAATTGAGAAGCATCCAGAGCATAATATGTCGGTTTATTACAACTATATATATGTATGGAAGCCATATGAAAAATACAAGCGAGAAGTGAGGAAAAGTGAGTAACGAGAAAAAAAATTAGAGAGAATTTAAAGAAAGCTTAGCAAAGCTTGTAAACTAGCAGAAGCTAGTGTCGCAGTATTGTAATATTGAGAGTGTCGTTGTAAAATATTTTGTTTCGTATCAATAAAAAAAGTTCGAGTTATAAATCATCGTGAGTCCATCTACGCTTCCAACATCGACAATAAGAAAAATCAAATTGAATTAGGTTGAAGCGAACGGAAACATATTTTTTAATCATCCCTAATTGATACTCACTATAAGGGTTTATGGGAATATTTATTTTCACATATATGGCAATACTTCAAAAGCAAAATGGAGCATGCTAGTGTTAACATGCAACCTTAAGTTGATATAAATTGCATTGTAGGAGTCCCGCCATGAAGTCACGGTTTCTTTGTCTCACTGAGTGATGTTAGTAAATAGAATAACCTAGAGAGAAGTGTTGTTTATAACCCAGAAAAGGGTACATAAAAACTTGAACAAGCCTATTTCCGATGTGTATGCTTACTAGCTGTTGGCTTGGTGATATACTTTGGAAAGAGACTTATTACCTCATAATTTTGCTAGTCCTAAGGAAAAGTGTGCCTTTTCTTGGTGTGGCTTGTTTTACGCAATTAAACAATTGAATATCGCATACTTTTCATGATTTAGAGACAAAGTCACCATCTCTTACCATTCTAAATTTCAATTATTGGTTAGTTATGTCTATCACAGCAATAGGAATTGAATAATTACATTATATCATTAATAGA
Organism: Hibiscus syriacus; assembly: GCF_006381635.1. Taxonomy (NCBI): domain Eukaryota; kingdom Viridiplantae; phylum Streptophyta; class Magnoliopsida; order Malvales; family Malvaceae; genus Hibiscus; species Hibiscus syriacus. Next base: position 3,290,549 of record NW_024062608.1, read on the forward strand.
CCGCTAATCTCTGCCTACTTTTCTCTCAAATACACTCTTGTTCCTTTAAAATATGAACAGAATGTTTTCTTTTTTCAACCATTTAACAGTGATAAAAAAAGATGAAAACGATAGTCATATTATAGCATGCTCCAACAGGGGTACATTAATTCATGATAAATGAACAGAACATTATGAATAGGACATTGTTGTTTCAGATTCTCACTTGCATTGATCCTTGACCTTGAAGAACAAATTCTGATAAATGTCGCCTCTCAAGGCTTTGTTGGATGAAAATCTTATGATCCTCTTCATTACTCTACAGACATGCTCCTCCATAGCCTTCATTTCTGAATAATGCTTGCTTTATATCTTCAGAGCTCATTAATTTCCTTTGCTCTGCAGCCTGATCCATTAGAAGGAACACTTGTTATCGTAGAAAATGCCAACGAATTGCGAGTTCAAGAACATGAATTTCTTAAACATACCTCTGAGCAAGAAGCTTGCATTGAAAAATCATTGAAGCAACTTATGACACACTGTTGGATCTCAAGGCCTAGTGCTTCCAATGTGTTCACTGTAGATAGCAGCAACCCTGGTTTGGTTGAACACCGAATATCGATTCGAGTGTCAGTTTCACTCCTCTCTACATCAAGCTGTGTTTAAGGGGGGGAGGGGAAGTCTCCACTTTACATTGTTCATTTAAGGGATCAATAATGTAAAAACTGAAAGCAGAAATCACTTTTTTTTTTTTTTACCTTGGGGGAATTCCTCACCGACATTTCATTTGGCTTTAGCTCCTTCATGTTGTTCAATGGACTGAAATGATTAAACCCCACTCTTGTTTCATCTTGCTGTAGCTTTTTGATCCTCTCTAGAAGCTCTTTCATGTAATCAATGGTGTCTCCAAGTATAGATGTTCTATCCATCTACAAATTTTCACATTCTTCTAAATAATGCTGAAAAATGAAACTTCTAACAAATTAGAGAAAAGCTGGGTCACCTTGCTGATCTTGGGGACTATTGATCTGAGCATTGAAAGCCTGTCATTTAGTCTCTTCCTTCTTCTTCTCTCCGCCATTAGATTCTTTGAAGGGTGACCTTCAAGCCTCTTACTCTTGGTCTTCCTCTCCACAAACAAGCCCATGTTGAAACCCTGAATGTTGCTGGTTTGTTCCATCTCAACTTTGCAACTACTCTTGGTTTCCTCCAAGCTATGTTGTTGAAGAAGGCCAAACCGATATTCATCGTCAACCATTGATGGGTAGTCTTCATGAGCAGCTGGAAAAATGGAGGCCGAAGATTCCACCTGGAATCCATCAGCAGCTAAAGCGTAGGGTTTGTCATTGAAAGGACACTCAAAGCTTGGGTTTTCATTGGTTGTAGATAACCCTAGAAAGGAAAGATTTGGTGTTGTAGCCAATGTTGGATTTTCATTAAAAGAATCCAAGTTCCATCCATCGGGGAAGAACTCGGCCATCCCATTTGAAAAAGTGGTCCAACTGTCTCTTCTTGGAGCCAATAACTCCTCCAAGAAACTATGCTCCATCTCTACCTGTTTTAAAAAATGTCTGAATGAAAACTGATCCAAGCAGACAACCTTCAAAACATGAAGCTGCACTAACTTACAACAAGTTCTTTTATACAAATAAAATAAAGAGAGAAAGCAAAAAAATTGAGATTAAAAATGGGAATCTGCTACTTTCTCTCTCAAGGTGAATTCATTGTCTTGTTCACAGAAATTTTCAATCAGACAAAGCTTAAATATTTAATTATTCCTAAGCCACCCCCCCCCCTCCCGGGGAAGTGCTTTGACCCACAAATATGTCTTAAAACGAAGAAAAGATGACTTAGCTTAAGCATCATCCTCTCTTTTCTCTTTCATTTCATTACCTCGTCGTCGTCGTCGTTACTACTACTACTGAGTCATCAATTGATAAAAGCGTAAATGTAACTAAAATACTGTTACTCCATCATTATCATTAGCTGCCTATAAATGTAATTAAGACCCTAATAAGATTCCATCCTATTAATAAAATAGAAATTTAATTGCACAGTACACCTTTAACTATGATCTAGATTTTATATTGATCATAAATTTTAAAGTGTTTTAAGTTTTTCTTAAAATATTAATATTATATCAATTATACTCCCTTTGTCCCACTAAATTTATTCACTTTTGACCTTTTTTAGTCAAATTTATTTAACTTTGGTTCATTACTATTTGAAATTTATTATTCATAAAAATATGAAAAAATATATTTTTAAGAATCTTAAATGAAATAATTTTTAAATATATATTTTATAAAATTTAATTGTTTAAAATATTTAAAATAATCATGGTCAAAGTTTATAAATTTTGATTTTTCAAAAGTCAATAATTGACACATTTAATGGGACAGAAAGAGTATTATTCTATCTATTTAATTTTTGTTTGAACATTTAATTTTTTATATTTTAAAGGCTTATATAACAAATAAGTATCTAAAGTATATATTTCTTTTCATTTAAGTACCTAAAGTATTTTTTGGTCAAAATAAGTACATAAGTTATCTTTTTGGTCAAAATAGGTACCTAGAGTATTTTATGTCAAAATAGGTACCTAACTATTCAAATTTTTTCATCTAAGTTCTAAAAAAGTTAACATATGACATTAATTAAATAATACTTTAGTTACTTATATAAAAAAATTGAATACTTTAGGTACCTATTTTGACAAAAAAAATATTTTAGGTGCCTATTTTAACCAAAAATATAACTTTAGGTACTTATTTTGACAAAAAAATACTTTAGGTACTTAAATGAAAAAGATAGTATAGTTTAGGTACTTATTTGTTATATATAAGCCTATTTTAAATTTTAAACATGTGTATGTATATTGTGAATAAAAATTAGATCTAAACTAAGAGAAATAGTCTATTAAATTACTTTTTAACATATCATAATTAAATTATTTATATAAAAAATACATATTTAAATAAAATTTAATTATATGTATAAAATATATATTTTTTGTTAATTTTAAATTATATTTAATGTCTAAATTAACATTTAAAACGATATAAAATTTAATTCATAAATGATAATTTCACGATTAAATTAAAACATTTTAAAATTTTAATAAAAACAAAAATATGAACAATAATTTAGTCTAATAAATTTAAAATAAAAATATAGAGTATATTTATTAAATAATAATTATAATAAAACCATTCAAATATCTTATGGTTTATGAATGCCCCAGCCCCCAAATATGTGCCGGCATTATTATATGAAAACTCCCATAAATTTTTTTGAACAATAATCCCTTAGTATATTAGTTAGAAAAATACCTTCAATTTGCAATGTAGGATAACCTCACATTCTATAAAAAGTAAGGTAAGATCTCACGTTTTACGAAATATGATTTTCATGTATTTATTATAGCCTTTATCTAATATTAAATGACCGTCTTAAAATGTTGATGAATCTTGTGTCCTATAAAACACGAGGTTCATTAAGCGCGTTTTATAAGACGCAAAATAATTTTACTTAAGCAGTTTGAGATTATTTTTCTAACCAGATGTGCTAAGGGGTTATTGTTCAAAAAATAATAAATTGTGGGGTTCTTTTATATAATAACGCCTTTTGTGCCTTCGGTTGTTGGAATTTCTTTCAGTCTCATGGGTAGGGTCGTAGGGAGAGAGTACATTAGGCCTAGATTGTCTTTAACTTGACATTACTAATTAATAAGTGTTATCCTCTAAAGGAAAATGAGTGCAAACAGATAAAACAATTAATGTGTAAACTATATTAGCGGTCTCTTATACTTTTGGTATGTTGAATTTTAATTATCAATTAAAAAAATAATTTTGATTCTTTACATTACTGATTTGATGTTACTCTATTTAAAGAAACTTGGGACATGGATAGTGGTGGATCCACACATTAGGTTTAGAGTGGGCATGTGTTCGCCCTAAATTCTGATTTCTTCTATTATTAACTTATTTTATTAATTGTGCTCACTCTAAAAGTTCATTTGTGTCTATTCATATAAAAATTTTATGTTCTTAATATACATATGTTCATCCTAAAAAAAGTATTTCTGGAATTGCCACTCTAAAAAGGGAGATAATTGACAATGGATAGGGTAAAGTACACAAATAATCCTCCGATATTAGGGTACTAGTTCCTCAACTATTAAAAGTTACAAAATGATCTTTTGAACATAGGATGTTGCTTTGTTGAGTCTCTCGACTATTAAAAATTACAAAATTGTCACCCGACCATTCATATGTTCTAAGCTTGCCTTTTTCCGTTAAAAAATTGACAGTAATCTGAGTTGTACCTTAACACGCTGACACATATGAAAATCAATTAAGATTTTGGGATCAAATTTTATTGTATCTCATTCAACAAATTAACGTTCAACTCAGATTCTCATCAATTTTTAACAAAAAAGGACGAGTTTGTAACATATGAAATTGTCGGATGATTATTTTGTAATTTTTAAGATTGATGGACTTAACAAAGAAACATCATTTAGTCAAAAAACCATTTTATAACTTTTTATAGTGGATGGACTAAAACAAATAGTATCCTATTGTCGGAGGATCATTTGTGTACTTTATCCTAAAATATATCTTAAATTAGAAGATGAATATGACTTGCCCGGACAGTATAAATTATAGAAATTTGGTTCACCTGAAGTTTTTTTTAAAATATGACACAAATCTAAATTTATTGGGCAGAATCTTTCAACCAAAAGGCCGCCACTTCAATTATTATCATCATCATCAAAATACCAACTATCGGAATCTAAGAATTTAGATTTGAGACGCGTGTGTTTAAACGTATCTAAAATATTAGTAGTTATTTAATTAAATATCTAGTAGCTCGATTCAATTTATTAAAAATTTGAATTGAGTTTTGATCGAATCGAATTCAAATAATTTATGATTTATCTCGTATTATTTAGAGTCCTAATTCATGTTTTTATTCATTTATTTTTATCTTAGCAACTCAAATCAGTAAAGAAAAATCTTATTGATTTTAATATTATTTAGTATTTTTATTTTTTAAAATAAACACTGGATTAGAGTAATAAATTTTCAAAATTGTACGCTATTGTATAAAGAATGAATTAAATGTGCGAAGAAATTCATAGATTAGATTAGTAGTAGATTTTTTGTTCGCATTGTAAAAGCACCTGCATTAACCAAATTTCCAAAACCAAAGAGAAACCAGGGGCAGGGAAGGTAGGTGCTGGCAGCCCACAATATATCCAAGGCTTAACAGCAATCACACCAATAAGGTTATCTTAACGATTAAAATAATAATAATTATTTTTAAAGGTCTCATATTCAAATATCATATATTGCAATGATGATAAATTTTTCATTATTAAATTGTTGAATAATTTTAGAATAAATATTAATTTGTAATCATCTTATATTAATCAAAAAAAATTGACAATAGTGTTATTGTTAATGTGATTTTTATATATTATTTTCTCTCTTTATAACAGATTTATATATTATTAATTTTTTTCTATCAATGTGGTGATTAGAAAAAAATTGAACAACTTAAAAAAATGAAAGTTGAACTTAGAATCTTTTTGTAATTAACCACTAAACTAAGTAAAAATATATTAATGTTTTATAAAATATATATATTTAAACTAATCATAAAATAGAAAGAGATGTTATTTAGACAAAAAAAAGATTTGACTCCGGAATCTCTACAACAAGTCTTATACATAACCAATAAAATAGGGTAAAAAATTATTAAAATTATATCAAAAACTAATATTTAAGTTAAAACATATCACTACATCTTCTCTTTTTTTCTTCTTTATGTCAATTTTATTGATCAATTAATTTTTTTCTTCTTAAATTTTGTTTAACCGACGGCGACACTGGTTTTAAAAATGTTGGATGCCCGCTGATTGTATTTTTTTCTCTTTTTTTTAGTTTTTTAATAAGAATAGTTATGTCTTTGTGACATTTTTTCTGCCTTAATGGCATATTTATCTATACCTTTGTTGCACGTTTTTCTTTGTTTTTGATAGCTTACGATTTTTTGTCGTTGTTTTCCTTTATCTTTTTTCACATGGTTGGATTTAACTTCGTCACGATTGATCAAGATGACGCTTATTTGTTATCATGATGATCTTCCCTTCTTTGGACCCTCGGATTGATTTAGATACGTGTTTTGCGTTCGTGTATAGTTTTTTCACGTCGCTTGACTTTGATTTGCGATTTATCATTGGCCTTCAATAGCTTCATCTCCTTTTGTGGTTTATTTGCTGATGCAGTCAGTTTTGTTAGTATATTTATCTTGTTCGAGCTTTTTGGTTAGATTTTTAATCTTTTCCTTATTTGGTCGCTGTGTAATCTAGATGGCTAATTTTTGTGTTAATAGTTATAGGAAAATATACTAATTATAATTTTGTTTACGTTTGCATTATACTTGTAAATCTGTATATTTTATATTTTTAATAAAACTAAAGATTTTTTATAATTTTTTTTTAAACTTATCACTATTTTAAATTAAATCAAAATACTATTAAGGAGGATTGAATTCGAGGGACCCAATTACAACAACAACAACAACAAAACCCAATTCCCATATGCAATGGGGTAAGGGGGAGGTAGGGTAGTAGGCTGCCCCCAACGCCAGGTTGAGAGTAGCTTCCGTGGAAGACCTCCGGCAGTCAGAAAATTAAAAATATAGATAAAATGCAAAGCATGTATAAATAAATACATAAATACATAGTTGAACAATATTCATATGCAGTCATAAATATCATTAATATTATATGCGCGTTAGAAATGGGAAGTAATCCCTGTAAATAAATCCCTGCGAAAAAATCTCTACATATAGACAGAAACGTAAGACCCGACTAAATTTAAAAGTGAAGAGAATATTACACAGAAGTCCACGATAGCAAGCCCAGTTCTAAGCCTTCATAAATACCAATAACAGAAACGTATAAAAAGTAGAATTCATGGAAATTACTACAAAGGCATTAAAAGAAGACAGAGATGATACACCCTAGAGATGTGACCCACACTACTCGACTACCCTAGTCTTTAGTCTCCATACTTTCCTATCAGAGGTCATGTCCTCGGTAAGGGCTAAATCCATTAAATCAGATCTCAAGCAGTCTTCCCACTTCCGCCTTGGTCGTCCTCTCCTTCTGGCACCGTCGACTGTAATCGACTCTACCCTCCTGACCGCATCCGACAGTAGTCGCCTAAGGACATGCCCAAACCACCGTAGTCTTCCCTCCCTCAATTTTTCAGAAACAGGCACCACCCCCAAGGACATCCTAATAGTAGAGTTTGTTTTCATATCCCACAGAGTTCTATCGCATGTCCATCGAAGCATTCTCATTTCTGCAGCCTCTATCCTCCTTACATGATCCTTCTTGGTTGCCCAACATTCTGATCCATACAACAACGCTGGTCTTATTGCCATCCTATAAAATTTTCCCTTAAGTTTTAGAGGCACCTTCTTGTCACATAAAATTCCAGTAGCAGCCCTCCACTTTAGTCATCCCGCCTTTATACGGTGTGTGTTACATCATCATCTACACCCCCATCTTTATGTATCATAGACCCTAGGTACTTGAAACAATCCTTTGAGGGGAGAACGTGTCCTTCTATACATAATTATTATACTAGACCCAATTAAAGAAGACGAAAAGAAGGAAAAAATTTAAGTTAAAACGTATCACTACAATAACAGGTCTTATACATAACCAAACTTTTTAAATAACGTTTAACAACTAAATCAAATTGTATAATTATTATACTATCAATCAAACTAATATTTAACTTAAACTATGACTAAAATTGAGGATCAAAATAATTATTATAAAAATAATTAATTAAATAATTATTTATTTTTATAAAATTAATATTTAATTATTATAAAAATCAAATTTATAATATTTATTTAAGAGAAAAATATAAATTTTGAATTATTTAAAAACAAATATTAACTTTATATTTTATGCGATAAAAATGTTATATTTTGAGAATTAACCAAAAAAAATTAATTTTTTTAAATGTTGAAATTACCATTAAAAAATTCCTGGTATTAATTCAGATATCGAGCCGTTAGGGTTTGAAATGGAAAAGGGAAAAGAAAATGATAGGATGACATCTCATGGAGTCAAATCAAAGCAACAGAAAAAGCCTAAAACAATTCCATAAAAAGCGTGCAATTGACTACCACGTCCACAAAAAGCGTGCAATTGATCGTTCAGTACAATAATTATAAATTAATTGATTTTAGTGATTAAAATAATAATAATTATTTTCAAAATTTTAGAGTTTGAATACGATATTCGTAGGAATAGTTTAATGTTCATTGCAAAGGGATCGAGAATCTGTTTTTTTACATGGATTTTTCACTGTTGTAGTTACTTCAAGCTTGAATTATTTATCTGATAGATCTATCATTGTTTTTGTGGTTCCTTGTTCTCTAAGCGTCAAGTCTTTCTGTTTTTTTTCATGCAACCCCTAAATGGGTGAATCTCTTAACAGTTGTGAATAAAATCTAGGGTTATACCCTTATATGTAGTGGATAATTAACGGTCGTCAAGTATTTTGGTTTGATTTCTAGTTATGGTGAGTTTAGGAGTAATGGGCCACTGGGCCTAGTAGGGGTAGCAAACTTCGCAACAAATTTTGTAGACCCCGCCACGGGTCTATTTATGAGATTTTAGTGGTCGGGGTGAATATGAAAATTAGATCTCCAATAATAAATATCGAAAAAAAATTAAATAGTAAAAGTAAGAAAAAATAAATAAATTGTTTGTAAATTATTTTTTTATTACGTTTAATCAATTATCTAATAAATACATCAAATTTTAAAAAGAAAACATGAAAAAATTATTAAACACCCAACTTTATCCAACTTGTCAAAAACCTAATAAAAATATAATTAAATGGAAAGTGAAAAATAATTTTAAAATATCACATCAACCTATGTTGATTTTTTAATGATGGATAACCAAAAAAAAATTAAAACATAATGTTAAGTATAATTTTGAAAAAATAATAATTGAATGACCAAAACAAAATAAAATAATAAGTGAGTGGCTAAATAAATAATTTATACCTTTTAATTGTATATGAACTCTATAATTTTGGGCCTCGGGCAAGCCCATGCTCAAATATGGGCCTGCCCCGCCAGGATCTCTAACCTCTTCGCCATAATGATGGAGAAAAAAGAGGGTTATGCTATCATACGCTTAGAATAAATCTAAAAAAAAATAACATAACCGGTAAAAAAAGTAATAGGTTAAAAGTGAAATATAAAATATTATAATTCAAAATTGAAAAAGATATCAATCGGATTAACAAAACAAGTAACTTAAAATGTTACGGAGGGTAAGAAAATGAGTTATAAACGTAAATGTCATGAATACTATTAACATTTTAGGTTGCGCTTAAAATGTTGCTAGAGTTTAAACTGATGGTGCCTTAGACATTCTCATGATAACTTACACATTCTCATGATAACATAATAATTAATAGATGAAAATATTATATATATATATATATATATATATATAATAATTGTGGTTGCTCCCAAGAATGTCATGATTCACTAAAAATATATTGCGATCTGAAATGTTAATATTTTTATTAATAAAATGAGTTGCACTTAAAATGTTATCAGAGTTTAAATTGATGGAGCTTTAGATTTTTCCACGATAATAAAAAAAAAGTTAAAAGCTTAAAATGTTATGAATATGTATAGTAAATACGATTGTACCCCCAAGAATGTCAAGGTTCACTAAGAAAGTAGGTTACGATATTTAACATTAATATTTTTATTAGTAAAATGGGTTGCGCCTAAAATGTTACCAGAGTTTAAGTTAATGGAGCATTAGATTTTTCGAATATAACAAAATAAGTTAAAAGAATGTTATAAATATTTATAATAAATACAGTTGTGCCCAAGAATGTCATGGTTCATTAAGAAATTAGGTTGCAATCTGGAACATTAATATTTTTATTAATAAAATGGGTTGCACCTAAAATATTACTTTAGCTTTGAACAAAATATGGTAAAAACTAAAAATATTATGAATGTCTATAATAAATCCGATTGCACCCAAGAATGTCATGGTTCGCTAAGAAATTAGGTTGCGATCTTGAACATTAATATTTTTATTAATAAAATAGGTTGTGCCTAAAATGTTACTTTATCTTTGAACAAAATATGTTAAAGCTAAAAATGTTATGAATATATTTAATTAATAAGGTTGTGCCCAAGAATGTAATGATTCACTAAGAAATTAGATTGTGATCTGGAACATTAATATATTTATTAATAAAATGAGTTGCGCCTAAAATGTTACTATAGCTTTGAACAAAATATGTTAAAAGCTAAAAATGTTATGAATATCTTTAATAAATCCGGTTGCGCCCAAGAATGTAATGGTTTACTAAAATATTAGGTTGCGATTTGGAACATTATTATTTTTATTAATAAAATAGGTTTCGCCTAAAATGTTACTTTAGCTTTGAATAAAATATGTTAAAAGTTAAAATTTTTGTAAATATCTATAATAATTCTGGTTGCGCCTAAGAATGTTATTGATGAAGAAGTATCAATATTTATTCAGAGTGAATCGAGACAAAAAAAATAAGAAAGCATTTCAAAATTTCAAATATCAATACTTAGTACATGATGATCGATACTTTTAAATATTGAAAAAGTTAAAGATAAGATCGAAAGTTAAAATATCGATACTTATGTGGTAGTGATCGATACTATTATTTATTGAAAAACTTGATAAATATGATCGATCATTAAAATATCAATACATATATTATGAGGATAATTTTTCATTTATATTGATACTTATGCTTTAGTATTTGTGGAAAAGTTTGATACATCGTAATTTCTTACGAATTTTTCATCTTTCCACACTAAGAACAATTGCTTGACCACTAATCTTTTTCAAAGATCCTTCAACCTACAACTTAGATTTAAATTTATATTAGTTACAACACTATAAGAAACAATATCGAATTCAATATATGTTTTTATCTTACCTTTTGCTTCTTCTGTGGTGCAGGACAATCAGAACCCAATTCATCGTCAATCAAAATATTAGGTGTCCCTAATTCAGAATCAGACACCTCCACAATCTGATTACCTTTTGATAGTTCATCTACCTCTTCCTTCACCTTTACTCCATTCAAGAATTGTTTATTGATTCTTTCCAAATCATCAAATTTCTTTTCAACTGATCCAACATAACTTTTCATCTCATTCATTTCAACCCTAAATTCACCAATTTCAGTCACCACTAAACCCTTTTTTAATTAATCAATCTAATGAACATATTTGTTTTTTCAATTTCTCCAACACAACTCTTTGTATCCTTCATTTCACCCCTCATTTCACCAACTTCATTCACCACTCTATCCAATTTTTTCATATTCTTTTCCATCAAACTTGAGGGTCTCAATCACATCTTCAGTTCTGATTTGTCTCTCCAAACAATTAAAAATAACTTGTTTAATCTGTACTAACTCGAACATAAAAATTTTAAGTTTCTCCATCACCGTTTCATTCCTATCACTCCCCTTAGCAAAATTTCTCTTCAAAATTCTCTTCCTTTATGGCAATAACTTTCAAAATTAAATTACAATATTAAACGATGTTATTCAATGCTTAATAACAAAACCTTACCTTTGTTACCTTTTCTTTCTTCTTGGGTCTTTCTACTTTCAATTTTGTCAAAATTCGAACCACATCTTCCTTACCCCATGCAAGAATGTGTGGTGACCTAATTTTTTTTTTGCAATCGGCACACTTGTAGAATTTGAATAGAAATCAAGCAATACAACCTGCATTAATAATGAACTTAATCAACTTATCAATACACTACACTTTATTTTAAAAGTATTATAACCAAATACATCTTTAATACTCAATTACCTCTAATATTGCAATACATCCTTTTAGGTATGTTCGACTTATAGGCTTCTGAAAGCTAACTATTCCATCTATCAATTTGTCAATGATAATTTCATCCAATTTAGTTTCCACTTCAACCCTTTCGCACACAACAACTTCATATAGTCCTTGCTCGGACATGTATCATCCGTTGGACAAAGAAATATTCCAATAATAACCAACAATACCCTCACCTTCAGTTGATCACCATCATAATTATCATTTTTTATCTCTCCCTCGAGTTCATCTTATGTAACCTTAATCATTATATTATAAATAGTGTAACGTTTTTTCCATTCCTCCCTTTTAATAACTTCTTTAACACAAATCCCTTCATTTTTTAGCTCCAACATCGCCACAACTTTTTGAACCCCCAGAGGAAATGAATATTCATTGAATCAAATTAGATATTTTTATAAATCAAAATTCTCTACCAACTCATGACATAACTTGTAATACCCCCAAAATTTTACCTAGTGACTAAAATGTAAAATTTGAAAGTTTAGTGACCAAAGTGTAAATTTGGTAAAAGTTTAGAGATCATAGTGTAATTTTTAAATGTTATATATTTTGGACACATAAATTAATACTTCACCCCAAGAATGATATTTTATTGGGTTTATGATTTTTGATTCGGGATTTGTATAAAAGGCTATTAAGTGATAGAGTTCGGTAAAATATTCAGATAATCAGATCGAATCGAAAGTTTAAAAAAAATTAAAGGATGGTAATAGGGGGTTAGTAATATTATTCTGATATTATTAAACAACAAAATTTAACATGGAACAATGGAATTAAATGGATTTTCCATATTAAAGTGGAATAGTAGAATTTAATTGACTAAATTGAAATCTTGGAAAATTGAAAGGGAAAATATGGAAATCAATAAATATTATTTTTATATTAATTTAATGTTATGAAAATGGTGATAAAAGGATGGCATGGAGGTAAATATCAAGATTCATTAAGGGTAAATTAGACTTTTGGGACTAAAATGAATTTTAAATTCATTTTAATTAGAATTTATACAAGTGTCCTATATATTCTTGGAGAAAATTCAAAAAAATTCTCTCATCTTCCTCTCTCATATTTCTCCTCATTTCTGTGTACTCCATAGCCAAAGGTGAGCAAGTTTTTCCCCCTTCATTTTTGAACCATTTTATTTAGATTTTGGATTAAGTTGTGAAATAGGAAAATATTCTACATTGAATTCTCTTTCATTCAGTGTTAATATTTCACTTTTTCCTTGTGTGAATGGTTGAATAAGTGAAAACGTTGGATGAAGGAGAAGTAGGAATTCAATGAAATAAGTTTGGATTTTGATGCTAGGTGTGTCATGAAATCATGTTCTAGCATAAAAATTGAATAGAAACCATTAGAAGGACTTGTATAGGAAATTCAACCATTACGATATTTATGAAGAAATGTTAAGTTTGATTGGTTTTTTATGGAAAATATTTGCAATGAATGAGATTGATTTGTAGATGATGAATTTAAGCTTTAATCAAATTGGAGATCGTTAGAAAATGATCCAAGAAGATTCGACCATGGTAGAAAATATTGGGAAAATTTTACAAAAAATTCCTAAGCTCTTAGATTGAATATAAGAAGGATCCTATGTGCTTGGATTGGATCAAATTGGAACTTTGTTGGGCTTAAGGACTATTTTGCATGGTTTAAGAAGTTGTAAGACCAATAAGTAATTTTTGGAAAATTAGTGTACTATACTAAAAGTTATGGTTTGATTGATGAAACGTTGAATTTGGATAAATGTGGAATATTGTATAAGATTAAGCATTAATTTGTAAGTCTTTGGAAAATTAGTGGTGAAATGATAATTATGTAAAGTTAATGAACTAGTTTGGAAGTAATGTGAGAGTGGTTGAGTATAATGATTGATATGGATAAAAGTAAATGTTAAGGGACCATACCGGATTCTTAAAATGTTGGGATTGGTTTTAAAAGAAAGGTTTATGATGACTAAATGTGAATTGTTGAAAAGTTAAGTTGACTATTTGTGATAAATAATTATTTAAGGGACTTGAAAGGCTATTTTAATAGAATTAAAGTTAGCTTCAATTAGATGAAGGAAAATTAGTATCGAATATGCACTGATGGCAAATTTGAAATTTTTTATACGAAGTTGAGTTTATTATATTAGTTAAAGTACTAATACATGTTTGAAATTGTATATGTCAGGAAATTAATGATCGTGCAGATCGTTATTGTAATCAAGATCAAAGAGAACAAAATACGAGGGATATAGTACAAAAGTGAAAGTGACTGTAGTAGTAACACGTTAGTGAGGCATCAGGTGAGTGCAATTAACTTTTATTTAAAATAATACGAGGAAGACTTACATGAATCAACCTCGACCGATCTGAAAAGAAATTGTTTTTAAATCATATTTTGAATATATACATTTTATTATTATTTTATTTCATAGCATGTGAATATTTTGGGTATGAATTGCCCAATACTGGTTTTATGAGATTTACTTTGTATTCGATTATATGTATGCTTTTATATGCAAATTAATATATGATTTTGAACAAAACCAATTGTATGAGATTGAGAGTTAGTGGTACAATTGGTATGTCATGAGTTGGAGTGAATACTGATTGTTGATTACTGATCTAATACATTCGTGTACATTATACTGGCACTATGTGTGCATTATGGGCTTCACAATGTTTTGACGTTGTGAGATATCATATCTAATTACTAGTACAATGATGTTGTGTTTTATAGTTCTTGTACATTTACTGATACTGGCACTAAAAGTGCAATATGTTACAATAAGGAAAAATGCATATTACGTGCACACTCGTTTACTGGTTGTGTACCATATATTCTCATGATAATACATTGGGTGATTATACTAAAGTTTATGATATGAACACAATACAACTTGATTGACATATTTTTATACTAAAGTTCTTATTGCGAGCTTTGATTTGATATTGAATGTTTATGATATGAGCAAATAAATTATAGTTTGCTAGTATACGAAAATGATTTTATTAATTGTATTTGATATTATACATGTTTTATTTTTAATAATGTTTTTATACGATATTGCATGTTTCATATGATAAATATTTTGTTTATTTTACTCGTTGCCTCACTGAGTGGAAGACTTAACGTGTGATTGTTTTCACATGTAGGTAAAACAAATTCGACGGAGTAAGGAGTCAGGACTAACATCTCACATTTTGAGGACCAGCTCAGATATCTAGAATTAGCATGACATCTTTCGATGTTTTTGTCATTCTTAGTTGGCATGTATATATATATTGTTTGTTGATATGATTAAAATATATCTGAAGCTGCTTTTTGATTAAATCATATAGTTTTAAAAAAACATTATTAGATATTAATAGTATTTTATGAATTTGTATTTTATTTTCATATAGATGAATTTTAACTTAAGTAATTTTTAGGCAGTTTAGATTTTGATATGATATAGTAATTAACTACCTAGATGTTGCCTGAATTTGAAATCAGTTTGAAGTTAAATTAATATATTTTAAATTTACGCGATTAATTATTTTAGTGTTTTAATTATAATGTTCGATTTAAAAGAAACAAAAATTTACCGATTTCTAGAATATGAAATGTTTTATACGAATGATTTGACATCTTTAACTCGTATACGGGTATGGATATGGGTTACAAGTGTTACACAACTCTTTACGAATTGGTCATGTCGTTATTCCAATCAAAGGGCCAAATCCTATTTCTATAACAGCATTTTATTTTTTTTCTTTCCCTTCAACTCTTCCATCAATTCATACAATCTTATTTATACCTTGTCGATACTTCCTACATTTTTTTTAAAAATATATAATTTTTTATAGAATCTTTATAAAAAAAATTATAAGTTCAAATACTTATTTAATCGGGAAAGTCTAAGGAATACCTTCTTTCTTGTAAACTCTTCCACACTTTATATTTTATTTTTGTTTCTTCAATAGTTTTATATAAGATTCTTTCTTCTCTTCACTCGTCAACTTCCATTTCACATATGCTTATTGTCTAACCTACAATTAATGTTTTGTATCAATAATATATTCTCTTACAACTATTGTGTTGAGTTAATCGATTGACGGAATTGGCCAAGAGGGGGGTGAATTGGCAATAAAAATTTTGGTGGAAGCTTTTGCAGAAAATTGAAAGAAATTGCACAGCGATTTAGAGTGGTTCGACTTTCTCAACCAAAGTCTACGTCCACTACCTTAGCTATCCACACTAAGGATTTTCCACAAATTCACTAATTTGTCTTTCTTTTGAGGACAAAGAGTAACCTTACAAACCCTCAAGAATTATACCCCAAATTCTTGAGAACACTCTCTTCCAAAGAGAACAATACAAATTTGCAAACTTACAAGGAAATCATCACAAGGTAGATTGTTTGCACAATTCTAGAACAAAGAAAAGAACACTAAAAAATGAATACAATTGAGCACAATAAGTGTTCTTGAAAGCAAGATGAATATTGAATGAAAAATAGGCTTCAAATGCTCAAACTTGAGGTTTGATGCTTTCTCTTTGATTCTCTCTTTGATTCTAGTTGCTTGATATTTGTTGTTTTTGATCAATAGCTTCTAAGCTTGCTTAAATACACTTTGAATCACTTCTGAATGTTGGGAATGATTAGAGAAGATAATATAGCCGTTTTAGTGTGAAAACAATTAATAAAACAGCTTGGAGCATGGGGGTAATCGGTACCCCCTATGGGGAATCGGTTCCCTAAGTGTAAAATTCAAATATTTTGACCGTTACACAGGGGGAATCGGTTCCCTCCGAGCATACTGGAATTCTCGGAGCCAAACCATTAAGGGGGAATCGGTACCCCCTTGGGGGGAATCGGTTCCCTCTGAGCAATCTGGAATTTTTGGCTTTGAAATGGTTCGAAATACTTTGTAAAATTATTTTGAAATTGTTTTAAGATTAAAACTTAATTTTACACTTGAGTAAGGATTAAAAATGATTTTTGAAAGATTTAGAGTAATGTTTTGATATTCGAATAATTATATCGAATATACTTAGAAAACTTTTATTGCACAATCTTAAAATTCATTTAACTTAATTTGTTATATCGAAATATCAAAATGTTTTCAACAATTTCCCCCTTTTTGATATAACAAAACATTTTAGTAATTTTAAGATTTTGAAATAAAAAACCGACGTTTTTGAAAATTACTCCCCCTTACTTTTAACACTTACTCCTCTTTTAAAACATTTAACACTTCTCCCCCTTTTTGTTAAATCAAAAAGACATTTGTAAAGAATTTAAACAAGGTTTTGAAATCATTTAGCCAATTGAATATAGTTTAAGCTGCTAAGATCACAATCAAGAGAAATGTTAGCCATTAGTTTTATAATCAATATTCATAATTCATGTGACATGGCAAAATTGGTCATATTGCTAAAATGATGTAAATGATGCAATAAATTTAACTAAGCCAAATATATAAGCTCAAACGTCCAAACAAATCCAAAGTCTAACAATCCTCAAAATCAAACATTCCAAAATATTCAAAATGTTCAAGCAATAATCTTTTAGTTTAAAGTTTTAAAACTAAGCATAGAATCAAACATCCGGATCGGAAGGAGAAAAACGAGCTCGTATAGCAGCCATTTCGTGAGTGAGTTCATTAATACGCGCGTTGGTTGCTTCGTTGTTTGCACGCATCTCCCGAAGAATTTCTAATTGTTGAGCTCCCATTGTGGATAAATGGGACTCTATAGAAGTAAAGCGTGAATCCATGGTAGCATATCGTAAATCGAATGTCTCCATAAAGGATTGAAAATATGGAGGCATTTTATGCGTTTGTTGTGCTTGCTCCTCGGGCTGCTATCGATGTCTCGCATTAATTGTTGAAGCTCGGGATCATCGTCAGCTTCTGGTTTAGCTTGTGAAGAACTAGCTCCCGAAGTATGTTCAGACGATCGAATCCATTCACCGGTTTCCTTATCCTTTATCCATCCCGCTCTTGTTAAGGAAAGAAGATTAATTTGTTTTTTTAGAGGAAAGGAGGCATCTAGACCAACTCTAAGCTCGACTTTCGAAAATAGGTTACTTAAAATGCAACCGTAAACTAGAGATGAACAGAGTTTCTTGTTAGGTACAAGGTTTACGGTTTCAATAATTTCAGTAAAAATGATCTGAGGTAGGTTTATTTTAATACCATTTTCAAAACAATGTAACCACCAAAGATCTAAGGCTCTAAGAGTAGAATAACGACCTCCGGATGGTCGAAACCACCAAGAAATCATTAGATGAAGAAAACGTTCATGAAGGTCTAAGACACTTGCACTATCCCTTCTTTTATAACGAGATCCTAAGATTTGTTTCTCATTTGAAATACCATCATTATCTAATTTGAATGCATTGGCTATGTAAGCCGAGTCAATATATAAGAATTGTCCTAGAAGGTAGGAACGAATTCATATGGTTTCGGTTTCGGTTCGGTTTTTAACACAAACGGCATTAGAATAGAAAATACGAACAAGTTGATGGTAGACAATGAGTTCAAGATCAAAAAGTTTATCAAATTTCCACTCTTGTAAAAGAGGAAGATATTTAAAATTAATATCTAACATAGCTTGACGAGAAGGAATACGTTCTTCTCTAATTTTGTAAGAGTCAAAATATTGATAATACCAAAAACGATGATTTCTAGGATCATGATGATTAAAGCACGAATTTTGGATAGTCAAATTAGGATTAATAGGATTAGGATTAGGAATTGGATTTTCAGGAATAGGAGGAGGATTTGGAGGTGGATTTGGTTGACGGTGTGAGCGACTAGATGACGACCTAACACGTTTAGGATTGAACATGGTTTAGGAAATCGGAATAGAATGGATAACATGTAATTTAGAAAATACATGTATGCAATTCAATCAATCCCAAAACTCAATTGAGTCCTCAATATTTCAAGGTTCTCTAAATCAATCCTAATGGGCAAGGTTTTTGAAAAATACGATTTTGAGAAACAATATATATATAGTTTCAACAACATAATCAAAACACAATAATTTGAAAATAATTTTTTTTATTTCAAAATTTTCAAAATTATTGAAAAATTCTTGTGTTTTTGATGAAATTAGTTGTAATACCTAGTTTCTAATCACTAAACACTCAATGCCCGATCTAAAGTTCAACCTAGAACTAATTAAAACTAGTTCTATGTTCATAAATTGATGAAATAGAAGTTTTGGAAAAATACCTTGAAGGATTTCGAATTTGAGTGAGATTAGATGAAGTTTGCACGTTTTTGATGATTCCAACAGGTTTAAAAGATGATATTTGAAGTGAATTCCGATTAAAAACGTTGATTTGAGGCAAGAATGGAGATTTGAGAGAGTAGAGGGAAGAAACGGTGTAAAGAGAAGAGGGTTTGAGCAAAGAAAATGAGGTTCTGCCCGATAAAACCAAAACCCCAAGGGGGTATCGATTCCCCTGTGTGGGGGAATCGGTTCCCCTTCAAAGGGGGAATCAATTCCCTCATGGGGGTATCGATTCCCTCTGCACCAAAATGCTAAAATCCGATTTTAAACACACAAAATGCTAAATTAATTTTCTCTAGTGGTATTGGCAACTCATATATTGAAAATTAATCATGTTCAAACAATCAAATTATTCTTTAAATGATATTTGAACATAAATTTAATTTTTCATCAAGAATCATAAACTCCCCCTAACTAATAGCAATGAATGTAATTAAAAATTAGCATTTTTCATTTAGTCTTAAAAGTGCTAAAATTATTTTAAACACTAAGTGAAGATAGGTTGGTTAAACCTAATTCTCTCATAAGTGTCCAAAATCTTTCCTTGTCTAAAGGTTTTGTAAAGATATCCGCTAATTGGTGCAAAGTATCAACAAATTCTAGAACTACATCTTCCTTAGTGACATGGTCTCTAATGAAGTGATGTCTTATTTCAATGTGCTTAGTTATAGAGTGTTGGATGGGATTTTTAGTGAGACAAATAACACTAGTATTGTCACACTTGATAGGAATGGTACCAACTTCAATTCCATAATCAAAAAGTTGTTGTTTCATCCATAAAACTTGTGCACAACAACTACCAGCTGAAATGTATTCGGCTTCAGTGGTAGATAATGCAACACAATTTTATTTCTTTGAAAACCAAGAAATCAGCATATTTCCAAGGAATTGGCAAGTACCAGAGGTGTTTTTCCTATCTAATTTGCATCCTCCATAATCCGCATCAGAAAAAGCATGCAAGCTAAAGCTAGAGTCTCTAGGATACCAAAGACCTAAACTAGGAGTGTCCTTAAGGTATCTAAAGATTCTCTTAACAGCTAGTAAATGTGATTCCTTAGGGCATGATTGAAATCTAGCACATAAGCAAACACTAAACATAATGTCCGGTCTACTTGCAGTTAGATAAAGTAGAGATCCAATCATTGACCTATATAATTTAATATCTACACATTTACCTCCTTCATCTAAGTCAAGCTTTGTTGAAGAGCTCATTGGAGTGTCATGAGGTTTGTCATTTTCCAGTCCAAACTTCTTGAGCATATCTTTGACGTACTTAGCTTGATTGATGAAGATGCCATCTTTTCTTTGCTTGATTTGGAGTCCCAAGAAAAATGAGAGCTCCCCCATCATGCTCATTTTGAATTCACTTTGGATTAGCTTGGAAAATTCTTGGCAAAGAACATCATTAGTAGAACCAAATATTATATCATCAACATAAATTTGAACTACTAATAAATCTTTACCTTTATGCTTTAAAAACAATGTAATGTCAACCTTCCCTTTTGAAAAACCTTTTTCAATTAAAAAATTTGACAATCTTTCATACCAAGCTCTTGGAGCTTGTTTTAAACCATAAAGTGCTTTTGTCAATTTAAGAACATGATCCAGAAATTTTGAATCTTCAAAACCTGGAGGTTGTTCCACATACACTTCTTCTTTTATAAAACCATTTAAAATGCACTTTTAACATCCATTTGATATAATTTAAATTCATGAAAACATGCAAATGCTAGTAACATTCTAATTGCTTCCATCCTAGCTACGGGAGCGTATGTTTCATCATAGTCTATGCCCTCTTCTTGAGTATACCCTTGAGCAACAAGTCTAGCCTTGTTTCTCACTATATTACCACTCTCATCAAGCTTATTCCTAAATACCCATCTAGTACCTACAGTAGATTTATTACTAGGCCTTTCAACTAATGTTCATACTTTACTTCTCTCAAATTGATTTAACTCTTCTTGCATAGCCATAATCCAATGTTCATCATTTAATGCTTCTTTAATATTCTTAGGCTCTATGCATGAGATAAATGCAATATAATTACAAATATTTCTAAGAGAAGATCGAGTTGTTACCCCTTTGGATGGATCACCTATAATTTCACCATCCTTGACATAATTGTAGTCTCTTTGATAAGATACTTCCCTTTCTTCAATGGTTGGATTCTCAAGAGGATCATGAGTTTCCTCATTTTTCGTTTCTTCCTTTGATGATGGTTCTCCAACGTCATGTCTAACGTCATTTGTATTTATAACACCTACATCATCATTCACATAATAATCCTTCCTCGGAAGGGGATTATCATCGAAAACAACATGTATAGACTCTTCTACAACTAAAGTTATTTTATTAAATACTCGATAAGCTTTAGAATTTAAGGAATAACCCAGAAAAATTCCTTCATCACTTTTAGCATCAAATTTTCCAAGGTTCTCTTTTCCGTTGTTTAAAACAAAACATTTATATCCAAAAGGATGAAAATAGCTAATGTTAGGCTTTTTATTTTTGAAAATTTCATATGGAGTTTTCTTTAAAATTGGCCTAATCATTACTCGATTTATAACATAACAAGCAGTATTTGTGGTTTCCGCCCAAAAATATTTTGGCAAATTATTTTCACAAAGCATGGTTCTAGCCATTTCTTCTAAAGTTCGATTTTTCCTCTCAACAACTCCATTTTGTTGAGGGGTTCTAGGTACTGAAAAATTATGGCTAATACCATTAGAATTACAAAACTCAATAAATCCAAGATTTTCAAATTCAGTGCCATGATCACTCCTAACACTAGTTATAGAGTAACCTTTTTCATTTTGGATTATTTTTGAAAATGTGATGAAATGTTCTAATGTTTCATCTTTAGTACTTAAAAATAGAACACAAGTATATCTAGAATAGTCATCTACCAAGACAAATGCATATTGTTTTCCACCCAAGCTAGTAGTCCTAGTTGGCCCAAAAAGATCTATATGGATCAATTGTAATACTCTACTAGTTGATATGTCATTAACGGATTTAAAAGAAACTCGTTTTTGTTTTCCTTTAGCACAAGCATCACAGATTTTATCATTATCAAATTTAAGCTTAGGCAACCCTCGAACTAAATCACCTTGAATTAGCCGTTGCAAAACACTCATACTAGCATGTCATAGTCTTCTATGCCATAACCAACTATCATGTTCATCCTTAGCCACTAGGCACAAATTAGTCATATCAATAGAATCTAAATGCACCATGTATATGTTTCCTATTCTATGACCAACAAGCATAATCTGATTAGATGCAATGTCAATGACTTTACAACCATTAATATCAAACATGACATTGAATCCTTTATCACAAAATTGACTAATACTCAATAGATTATGCTTTAATCCATTCACATATAAAACATTCTTAATTTGTATGGAAGAGGTATTACCGATAGTACCAATACCTTCAATGTGACCTTTTGAATCATCACCAAAAGTCACTTCTCCTCTATTTTTGGCGTTAAGCTTAATGAACTGGCTTTTGTCTCCGGTCATGTGTCTTGAGCATCCACTATCAAGGTACCATGAGTTTGAATTCATTTTCCGTGCCTTGTAGCAATGCTCATTTTCCTACAAACATAGATTAATTTCTAATTTTTGGTACCCAAATTCTTTTGGGTCCATATTCATTAGTTTCCAAAATCCTAGTCCCCTTAGGTATCCATTTGTGTAGGATATCCTTATCTTTAGTAGTAATGAGCTCCTTAGGAACCCATATACTTCTAACGATTTTTCCATTAGAGGTTCTTTGGGGACCTCTATGATTGTACTTTTTAAAACTTTTTCTAACAAAGTTGGATTTTGAATTTTCTCCACTTTCAAAACGTTTTGTTCCAACTTTATCAAAAGAAGCTTTAAGATCATCAATTTTTTTTTGATGATCATCATTGACCTTTGAAAGTAAATTTTGCAAATCTAAATTTTTCTTTTCAAACTCTTCTAGTTTGATTTGCAAATCTTTGATTTTACTTTCAAGATCGTTGTTGGTTTTGGATATGAGTTTATTTTCATTTTTCAATTTTGAAACATCATTTTTATATTTTAAAAACAATTTCTCATAATCCGAAGCCAACCCATTATATTCCTCTAATAGCTCATCATAGGATAAATCATCAAAATCATATGAGTTAGAGGTTACCTTAGAATCTTCCCCGAATGCCATTAAGCACAAGTTTTCTACTTCTTGTTCCTCTTCATCGGAACCTTCTTCATCGCTCCATGTAGCCACATGAGCCTTGTGCTTATTCTTTGATTGACCCTTTCTCTTTAATTGTGGGCAATCATATTTGACATGCCCCGGCTTTTTGCATTCATAGCAAATGATCGGGTCCTTCTCTTTTGGTTCATTTTTGAGGCCTTCATTTTGTTTGAATTTTCTTCCTCGGTAAGGTCTCATCATTTTTCTGAACCGTTTGGCAAACAATGCCATTTCCTCGTCATCATTATCTTCATCTGAATCACTCTCATTTTTTGTGGATTTGATAGCAACTCCAATGTTTTTCTTCTTCTCCTTCTCCTTTGGTGTCTCTTCAATCTTATCAAGGTCCACCTCATCTTCAAGCATCGTTTCATGAGTGAGGAGTGAATCGATTAGCTCTTCAAGAGTTAAGGATGTTAGATCCTTAGACTCGATGATTGTCGTCTTCTTTGATTGCCACGATTTTGGGAGGGAGTAGACTAACTTTCTCACAAGATTTTCATTTGAAATGATCTCTCCATATGATTTGATACCATTGACAATCGTTGAAAATCTATCCGTCATAGCTTTGATATCTTCATTTGGTTTCATCCTGAAATTTTCATACCTATGCATTAGAATACTAATTTTAGATTTCTTTACCTCATCGGTACCTTCATGAGTGACTTGAAGTTTGTCCCATATTTCTTTGGCAGTTGTACAAGATGAAACTATTTCGTATTCATCTGGTCCAAGAGCACAAAATATGATATTGATGGCTTTGGAGTTGAGCTGGAACATTTTTGTCTCTCCTTCACTCCATAATCTTGGATGAGTGAGAGGCTTGAAGTATCATTCTTCTACGACATTCCATACTCCCATGTCACTTTCTTGAATGAAGTACATCATCCTATTTTTCCAATAGGCATAATTAGCCCCATTGAAGAAAGGAGGTTTGTTGACGGGCATCGAATCGAGACCGGAGTCGAAGTTTGAAGTAGAGGCCATTGATGACTTTGATTATCGATGTAACTCTTCCCGAATCAACTCAAGAGGCGATTAAACCTTCAAATGAGTTAGGCTCTGATGCCAATTGTTGAGTTAATCGATTGACGGAATTGGCCAAGAGGGGGGTGAATTGGCAATAAAAATTTTGGTGGAAGCTTTTGCAGAAAATTGAAAGAAATTGCACAGCGATTTAGAGTGGTTCGACTTTCTCAACCAAAGTCTACGTCCACTACCTTAGCTATCCACACTAAGGATTTTCCACAAATTCACTAATTTGTCTTTCTTTTGAGGACAAAGAGTAACCTTACAAACCCTCAAGAATTATACCCCAAATTCTTGAGAACACTCTCTCCCAAAGAGAACAATACAAACTTACAAACTTACAAGGAAATCCTCACAAGGTAGATTGTTTGCACAATTCTAGAATAAAGAAAATAACACTAAAAAATGATTACAATTGAGCACAATAAGTGTTCTTGAAAGCAAGATGAATATTGAATGAAAAATAGGCTTGAAATGCTCAAACTTGAGGTTTGATGCTTTCTCTCTGATTCTCTCTTGATTCTAGTTGCTTGATATTTGTTGTTTTTGATCAATGGCTTCTAAGCTTGCTTAAATACACCTTGAATCACTTCTGAACGTTGGGAATGATTAGAGAAGATAATATAGTCGTTTTAGTGTGAAAACAATTAATAAAACAACATGGAGCGTGTGGGGAATCGGTTCCCTACGTGTAAAATTCAAATATTTCGACCGTTACACAGGGGGGGAATTGGTACCCCCTGGGGGGGAATCGGTTCCCTCCGAGCATACTGGAATTCTCGAAGCCAAACCATTAAGGGGGGAATCGGTTTCCTCTGAGCAATCTGGAATTTTTGGCTTTGAAATGGTTCAAAATACTTTGTAAAATTATTTTGAAATTGTTTTAAGATTAAAACTTAATTTTACACTTGAGTAAGGATTAAAAATGATTTTTGAAAGATTTAGAGTAATGTTTTGATATTCGAATAATTATATCGAATATACTTAGAAAACCTTTATTGTACAATCTTAAAATTCATTTAACTTAATTTGTTATATCGAAATATCAAAATGTTTTCAACATATTGTCTTTTACGTTAACATTCTTAATTCAATTTACATAATGAACTAGTCTTTTTATTGCCATCTTCCTTCAACTGTTCACATTCACTCAAACTGTAAAACATTTCAAAATTTTCATCAATACAAACTTCTTAGATACTGTTAATCAATAACCATTCAAACAAGTATTAGATAAATTCATGGTTACTTACTAAAAGTGCATATATGCGGGCATCAATTGCTTCTGCGTTCCTTCTATCTCTATAATTTCTTGATCCTCGAAGTCATCTTCTTGAACTGTAATTGAATATCATTCATTTCTTCCTCCCATAATTTTTGCCCCAATGATGTCATCTCCTTCTTCCTTTTCATTTATTACAATATACATTTTAACAATATATGTTTATTATAGTTTATCCAATATAGTTATGTATCTATTTATGATAACCGATTATAGCAATAGAATTTCCCCCATAATTGATTATTATAGTAATTGATTATGTACAAAGGAATAATTTTTCTATTTCATTACAATTTTTAGTTACGACCTATAATGTTATCTACAACCCAATCTTTTCTATTCAATCTATAATGCTACATTATACTTCTTTTACTAACCCTAACTAATAATGTTAGACAACCAATTATTTTCCATTCATTCAATCCATAACAATAATCGATCCATAATATTAAAACGTTTCCCTAAACATTAAACCCTAATACCTGAATCCAAAATCGTTAATTGAAAAAATTACAAACTAAGGTTTCACGAACATACCTCTATGTTCTTCAAACTGCGATTTCAATTTCGTTCACACCCTTTCTCTGTAGTATCGATATCTATTGCTCATATGAAAAACAAATTTCATAGAAGAAAATTATATTTTTCTGATTCAAATAATATGGCATTTCCCTAAACCAGCTATGTTATCTAAAATTACTCAGATATTTTTCCTTATTTATAGATATTTGTGCATAAGTTCAATACTTTTGTGGCCTTTTCATTTTCCATATTCGATCACTCAATAAGTGTATGTTTAAAAGTCTATATTCAAATACTTGAAAAATTACATATCTAAACAATGTGAGATTTGAGAAGATCATGGCCAAACATATTGAGTTTGAGCTGCCAAAGACATGTCTTGAACTTGATCAAATCCGATCTTAAAATATAGCACTTGTTGTCTTTTGAAATATTCAAACTCTTAGTATCAAAAAATGTCTTTTACTACTGTATTGACATGGATTCGATCAAGTTTAGGGCCTGTCTTAGATAACTAAAAACTAACATGTTTGACAATGAACTTCTCAAATCTCACATTATTTAGATACGTGAATTTTTAAGTGTTAAAATACATCCTTCTAAACATACAGTTCTTGAGCGATTAAGGATAAGTTTAATATAGAAGTGTTGTTGTCATTGTTCAACCTAGCTCGTACTTGTGCAAGTAAGTATCTTGAACATGCATTATGCATATTTATTAATTTTGGGCAAAAATTGTATAATTTTTTCCATATTTTTGGCCTTCTTATTTTCTTTCATTTTGATCCAATTTTTGACCCAACTGTCGCCACACAGGTGGAAGGCACAGTAAGTAGGACATGCTTTTAAAGGAGCATTTGACATGATGTGCCTTTGTCCTACGTGACATAAAAGAATGTCAAATCAAAAAATAATATGAAAAGAGTGTTATTTATTAGTATTAAATTTTTTGGATGATATTTCTGTAAAAAAAAATCTTTTTGCTAACTATATTTATAATCATTCTTAAAAAAATAAATTAAAATTTAAGATCATTAAAGTAAATCTTAGTGCACCTTTTTAAGGTAAGAAGTTAAAAATGAATTACTAATCTAAAATTTTAATATTCAAAATTTTAAAGTTAATATTATTAAAATTAAGCACATCATTGGGTTAGCGAGACTATGTTGGTTTTAATCCCGAAGGTTAGTGATCTTATTTCCCCGAGTCAGTTTCGGTCGATTAGTTTGTGCAAAGTTTTTTATAAGACTGTGGCTAGGCTTCTTGTGTGCCATCTGAAACCGTTCCTTCCGAATTGGGTGGCCCAAAATCAAGTTATCTTTGTTTCAGGTCGGCAAATTACGGATAATATCATCTTGGCACGGGAAGCAATACACTCGATGGCGAAAAAATGGGGCAAGAAGAGTTGGATGGCTATTAAGGTTGACCTTGAAAAGACGTATGATTGGTTGGAGTGAGACTATATTAAAGAAGCGCATCATGCTATGGGATTACCTACTAAATTTGTTGCTCTTATTATGGTATGTGTTCAGTCTGTTTCAACGCAAATTCTGTGGAATAGAGATCTTTCAGTCTTTTAGACCATCTAGAGGACTTCATCAGGGGAACCGTTATCTCTGTACCTCTTTGTTCTTTGTATGAAGAGGCTGTCGCAGATGATTGAGGAGGGAGTTGTGGGGGGCAGTGGAAGCCGATTTATCTTTCAAGGAATGGACCGGGACTATCGCATCTATTTTTTGCCGACGATCTTATTCTGTTTGCAGAGGCTGAGTGGTGCCAAGTGTCTATAATTAAAGCAGTGCATGATGATTTTTGTAAGGACTCGGGTCATCGAGAAAGAGTCTCAAAAACGCAGATACAGTTTTCAAAGAATTGTGCACTACAAGTCATGAATTTCATTGCAAGGGAATTTGGTTTTGCGGAAGTGAATGATTTAGGGAAGTACCTTGGGGTTCTGTTACTTCATAGTCGAGTAACTAAATCCACCTATGTTTATCTTCTCGATCGGATGAATAATCGGCTCTCTGGGTGGGTGGCAAGAACGTTATATATAGCAGGACGTATAACGCTTGCGAAAGCAGTCCTCCAATCTATTCCGGTTTATGTCATGCAATCTTCTTGGCCGAAAGGTTTGTGTGGGTATGGAGAGAATTATATGAAGATTTGTATGGGGTTCAAGTGATAAGAAGCACGCC
The DNA here is from genome assembly GCF_006381635.1 of Hibiscus syriacus. NCBI lineage: Eukaryota > Viridiplantae > Streptophyta > Magnoliopsida > Malvales > Malvaceae > Hibiscus > Hibiscus syriacus. The sequence goes on from NW_024062608.1 coordinate 3,319,055, forward strand.
ATACCGTTCGTAAGATGTGAGGGAATGCAACGACCTTTAACTAATGATGGAATGGGTTTGAAGTGTTTGTTCCATAAAAATAAGGCATTTATGATGAAAATCGCCTTTCATCTAGCTACAAAGCCGTAAAAGTTGTGGGTGAAGGTCGTACGTGCAAAGTATAAATGAAAGGATTCGTTGTCGTTCTCGCTTTCGATAGCCCAAGGATCCTGCCTTTGGAAAGGGCTTCGATGCATTTGGATTGATTTTCTTGAGAATATCTCGTGGAATATTCGTGACGGTAAGGACACTAATTTTTGGTTTGATCACTGGTTAGAGAATGAGGAAAGGCTGGTCTTCTCCTACATTGGATCTGATTATCCTAATTCAATCCCAGTGTGCGAAATGGTGTCTCCCACAGTGTTTGGGACTGGAGTAGGATCACTTCTCTTCTTCCCAAGAGAATTGTTGAAAAAATTGCTAGTGTCTCTCTGCCTCAGGAACAGTTTGGAAGAGATGCCCCAGGGTGGCGTTGGAAAGGAGACAAGCGGTTTACGGTGGCGTCAGCCTACAGCTCTTGTTTTTGCAAGCGTAGAAGAGGAGTCATAGTTTAAAAGGGAGTTGGTTTGGAAGTTGGCTATTCCTCACCGTGTTAAAACGTTTCTTTGGCTTGTGGTTCACGATCGACTTCTTACTAATATAGAACGGGTGAGGTGTCATCTCTCTTTGGTGGATACTTGTATGGTGTGTGGTAGAGCAGCGGAGAATATGGATCATGTGCTTAGGCGTTGTAGTTTAGCTTCGAGCCTTTGGCCAATGGTGCTAAATGCAAAGCAACTTGGGAACTTCTTGGTGTTGCCTTTCCCAGTTTGGTTAGAGGTGAACCTCCGGCCGACAGGTAGGTTTGGTTTAGATGATGACAAGTGGCCGATACGTTTTGCTATGTAATGTTGGTTATTATGGAAGAATCGATGTAGTGTGATATTTGATCCTTGTCATGTCGAAAAGGAGAGTTTCTTGAGCTGATGTAACAGGTTTGCTGATGAAGTTATTCGAGCAAATGAAGAGATTGCAGGATCAAGGATAAGGGGCTTCAGTGCTCAGGTATCGTGGATTCGTCCTTGCTTTGGCTGGGCTAATGCCAACTCATATGGGGCCGTTAATCCCGCTAATCAAAGTGCTGCCGCTGGCAGCGCTGGCAGTGTTATCACGAATCATGAGGGAGGTTGGATTTTCGGCTTCTCAAGGAGCTTAGGTAAGTGCTCAGTTTTAATAGCCGAACTTTGGGCAGCACATGATATTCTATCCCATGCTTGGCGTTTAGGCTTTCGACAGGTGGAACTCGAGACGAATAATAGTGAGGTCGTATGGATCTTCAACAACAATTCCGAAGCCTTGGCTGGTCACACTTTGGTTTCTGCGTTTCAAGAGCTTCGAACCAGAGATTGGGATGTCAGAGTTGACCATATTTGCCGCGATCAACTGCATTGCTGATAGATTAGCAACTATGGGACGTGGTGCCCCTATTGGTTCCACGATGTTCACAGAACCGCCTGCCCGAGGTTGCCACACTTCTGCATGGAGAGGGTGATGGTTGCTGATTAATTTTGCACGTTTTGCTGCTGTTCTAGTCAAAAATAAAAAATAAAGCACATCATTAGCATATATTATAAAATAAACATAAAAATTAAAAAAATACGTTTTTTTTTTTAATTTTTAAGAAGTCGTTTATTAGGTGATGGATAATTTGTGACCCTAATTTCCTGCCAGATTGTATTAATTGTATCTCTTTAGTCTCTAGCTACTCGTGAATCTTACTTTATCCTTGTTCACGAAACTTCAGTGTCTTTTAGTAGAGATTCACGAGCCGAAAATTACAAATATTCCGACAAGTAATCGATCTTAGTAAAACTTTGTCTAATCTTTCAAGAATTTCAAAGCTCCTTGAAGCATATGATAAATGTAATTTATTGACTTTAACTTCAAGAAAACTCGAAAATCTAGGATTGTATAAATATAAAATAAAATATGTGTATTATTTAGTTTGACTAATCAATTATAAGCTTAAATTTATAATAAAATATTTATGTTTAAGTTTTAAATATCCTATTACATGCAAATCGAATATATTGCAAACTTTTCTTTAACTAAATTCATGCAAAAGTTCATTAATTATTTAGTTCGACTTGCGCATCAAACTAATTTGGAAATTAACTAAAATAAATTAACATAGTTAAAAGAATTTGCAGTTATGCTATTGTATTCATTATTCAAGACTAGAAACCAGAATATTTTGTCTTTATTAATTATTTCTTATGATGGGTAATTTTATTTGTCATTTTTGTTTGCAACTTACAAGTGTGCCAAATTAGTGAGATGGCCCAAAGATTCCTTTAATTGTAACATAATCTATAATATAAAACATAATTTAACTGAAAACAACCAAAACCTTGTTCGGTCCACAATGCATTAATTCATCTTATGTGTCGCCATTGTTAGGCCAAATTAGGGTTTATTTGTTTGTAGGAAACTGTGAGTAGCGAATATACTTATTTTGATTAGGGTTGTTTGACGATGGTATTTTTTTAATAGTTTGAATGATCATAAGACAATACCTATTCAAAAATTTAATTATTGTTAACGTGTATATATTGAATTGTCCGTCCAGCTCAATTGGTAGAGCGCAATAACTTTTCTTTTAACTACCAAGGTCGCTTGATAGGTTTGATCGATGATAGTCATTATCAAATGTTGAGTATAATAGTAAAGTATGTTCAACTTTTAATAAGAGAATTTAGACATGAATTCTAAAGATAACATAATTAAAAAATCATAAAAAACCGTAAAATTATATAAAAGATTAAAAACTACTTTCATATATAGAATTTATTTGATGGATATAAAACGAATTCAAGTGGGATTGATTTTTGTTTAAGAATGGGTACCCTTGTTACATGGGGCTTTATCACCTAGACAAGTTATATGATATTATGGGCTTTTAAGGCTCAAATAGTAAGAAAAGACTGAACCAGAAAATAGAAGAGGCAGAACTGATTCTGGGTCCATGTTTTTTCTAGGTATAATGACAAGAAAAATTACCTTTAATGTTTGACAAAATAAATTTTTATATATTTTTTCAAAATATTTTAACCTCTAATATTTTTTCTTCATTATTTAGTTTAAGCTTTTTAGTTTACTTTGAGTTTTAAGTTTATTTTTAGTTTATTTGTTTGGTTAGTGAGAAAAAGAGGAAATTGACTAGAAATGAGAATAATTACAAGAAAATAGAGAAATCTGAGATTGATTCAGGTATTTAGGTCGAATATCAAGTTGACAGAAATTAAAAGAAGAGACGAACCAGGTGACAGGTGGAGTGTAACACTATTTGAGTTAGGATTGAATTAACCAGAAATACGACCCAACTCGATTTATGATTATCTCTAATAATAATATTTTAATTAAATGATATATGTATGAGTTTTAGAATTTTTTTTTACTAAACTCAAAATTATATAACTTGGTCTAGTTTACCTGTTAATATAACAATTACATATGTAAGAATTTATCAAGCGACCTTAATGATTAAAAGGAGCGTTATTCTCCTTAAAGATTTTGAGTTTGAGCAATTTCACTTATAACGTATGCGTGGGATGACAATCATTAAAAAAAATTCTGAATAGATATTAACTCATAAATCACTTTAAACTATTAAAATAAGAATAAATTACATATTTAATAGTTGGACTTTACTTCTCTTATATTTCACTCATTAATATTTTCAATTTAATCACTAAATTTTATACATTAATTTTTTTATCACTCAATCCTTTTCTCCTTAACTATTTCATGACATGACATTTTTATTAATTTTAATCAATTAATATTTTATTAATATTATTTATATAGTTTTACTATTCACCACCCGCCCAATTCATTCTCATGAAACTTAATCCTAAACCTCAAACCCCTATCCCATCTTCTTTTGAGAAAACCCAAAATTGTAGCTGCTGAATTTCCTCCCTTTTCTTTTGGTTTTCTAGTAATAATTTTACACCATTCTTTTCATCACATTTGAGATTGTTGAAGCTAAAGCTTGAGGAAGAAGATGGTAGTTGAGGCCATTGTAAACGCCCCATCATTGCCTTACTTTCACTACTATTTGAGTATTTGTTGAAGCTTTTGAAAAGTTTGCAGGAAAAAGGTAAAACTTTCTGCTAAAATTGGTATCTCCTTAATGAAATTTGACTCAGAGAAACGAAAACAAAATGGTGTTTTACCGGCTAGTTGGGTTGTTCCCAGTGAGAACATTAGTGGACAAAGATTGGTATTGAGGTGAAGCTAACACTTGGCCATTAATTTTCGACAAAGATGGTTGACAGTGATCAGAATAACGACTGGTCTGATGGTCGGAATAAGAGTCCATTGAAGTTCAGGACAAAAATAGAAAGAAATGAAAGAAGAAGAAGAAGAAAGGAGGAAAGAGCAAAAAGTGAATGATGAAACTAAAAATAATTTTTTATTTATACCAAAATTACATCATTTTGGTTTAAATTTGATTTTTCATAATATTCAAAATTACGTCGTTTTGGTGTTGATTGCCACATCATAATAACATTAGAAAATTAACGGTTAGGTGACATAAAAACCTAATGTACAAAGTTCAATGACTAAGTTAAAAAATTAGAAGGACAATAGATAAAATAGGAGATAAATTTATAATTTTTTTATAGATGATATTTATTAAAGTGGATGTTTACATTCATTTAATATTTATTAACTTACATTATTAATATATAATAACATTAACCTTTAATTAGGTTTTTGTAACATATACTTTTGATATCTATAAAAGGATTGCACAAGCTTACAATATATATAAAAAAATATTATTATTCATTCTTACATTGTATTCTATATTTATGTATAATTTCATAACATATTATCAGCATGAATTTGCTCAGAATTTTTTTTACTAAAGATTAAGTATCGTCTTTATTTAATCTGAAGTAAATTATCTTTCTTTTATTAATTTCCATTTTCCTTAAAAGCTCATGTCATTGAATGAAAAAAATATGACATTTTGCGTCTAAACTAAAACTAAAAGTTACAATCCTTAAATAAAAGCTGCAAGAGCTATTTTTTGCTTCTAAAAGTTCTTATAGATCAATGCTAAATTTAAATAGTTTTATTATTTTTCTTAAAATCATTAACTTTTCATCAAATTTATGCCACTATATAACTTTAAATAATAAATAAAATTTAAATGTTTTATGTCATTTAACTTACTTTATTTAATAATTAAATCATTGAATATTTATTATACTTTGATCAATTTATCTATAGTTATGTTATTAGCTTTTTATCGTATTAAAATTTACACGAATAGATAGTTAAATCATTGAATATTTATTATACTTTGATCAATTTATCTATAGTTATGTTATTAGGCTTTTATCGTATTGAAATTTACACGAATAGATAGTTATTAAATAATATTTGTCATTTATTTTAATTTATTTGTTTGTTTTATGATAGTATACCAATGGCAAATCTTATGAAATTAGAATTCATTACATTTTCATAAAGATCTATTTGTCTTGAATTTTAGATGTCGAAATACACGTAGATGCAAATGAACTATTAAGTAAGGGAATAAAGAATCTACTCAAATATAGGCTAAAGCCATGATATTTCTTCTTTGTCACCTCCATGTGAGACTAAAATCTGAATATTTAACTCTTAAAGATCTCATTGTTCTTTGGGATAATCTAAAGGAAATGTGTGACCACCAGAAAACTGTTTACTTCGTAAAGCTTGGTATGATTGGTTGCATTTGAGATTAAAAATTTTTAAATCAATAAGCGACTATAACTCAACTTTGTTTCAAATTAATTCACAAATAAAATTATGTGGTCAGAATATCACCAATGAGGATATGTTAGAAAAAAAAACATACTCCACCTTTAAGCAAATATTGTTGTCATGCAAACACAATATCATGAAAAAGATTTTAAGAAATATTATGACTTAATATTTTGTCTTCTTGTGGCCGAGAAAAATAATGAATTATTAATGAAAAATCATGTGTCTTGTCCTATTGGTGCCAATCCATCCCTAAAGTGAATGCAATATCTTACAATGAGAAAATAAATAAAGGCATCACCAACAACCATGATCGTGATTATGGACGCAGTCAAGGTCATTATTATGGTTGAGGACATGGATGTAATGTTCATCTTATGAAACATTATAACCATCAGAAGTGGGATTACAAGGATAATAAGAATGATAAAGATCATATTAAGAAAGCAAAATTTTTATGATATCGATGTGGTGGTACAAACCATTGGTCTTGTACTTGTCTTATGTCAAAGCATCTTGTGTACTTTTATCAACAATCATTAAAAGATAAAGGAAAGAAAATAAAAAAATATTGTTTGCGAAAATGACAAAAAATAATACGAAATTGTTGGTCAAGCACACTTGGATTTTTTTTATTATTACATTGTTGATCAAACTCACTTGGATGTAGTTGATTCCTTCATCACCCTTAAAGGAAATAATTGATATTTCCATTTATTATTTACAAAAATAATGTTTATGACACACCCTAATTCTTTCCCAAATTTAAAATCCTAAAATTTGGAGATTTATCCAAGATCGAGGTTAATATTTTAGTCTTGATAATTCAAAATTTTTATTCATTTTAATTTTGGATTTGTGACTAAATTGAATAAATTTGTAATTTAAAGATATGTTCTAAAAATCTTAAGAAGTTTAGCGGCTTGCATTGTAATTTAGCCAACAGAATCCTAACACACTGTGTGAATTAGTATTTGTTTTTTTTATAAAAAGTTTTACTTTATTTCGATTTCTAATTATATTCAATAAATTATTTGTTTTTGAATTAAACCGTAGATAAGATTTTTAATTCTATTCTATTTTAATTTGTTTCTTTTATAATTCTATTAAGCAATCCTATTAAATCTAATTTTGTTTCTTTCGAAAGTCAGAATTCAAGTTATGATTTTTTATGCTTGTTTTATATTATTAATTATATTATATTATTTATTTTTATTTTAAAATGTATTTCATAAACTATCTATTTTAGAGTTGATCTTTAAAAAGTACTTCTATCTCTATCTCTATTTTAGTTGAATTTGATCTTATCAATTTATAAAATATTTTTATTTTCCTAAACCCTATATATTACCGTGAAATACAAAGAAAACAAATTCATCTTCTCCCTTATAGTTTCGTTTTAAATTATGCCACTATTAATTTAGTTAGTTTTTCTAAAATTGTGTGGCCTCTCTCCAAAGCCTTCTACTCTATGATTCCGACTACAAAAGTTTTTCCTAGTTAGTATATTATTATTATACGATTTAAGGTGCATGTCTTACCATGCGACAACTGTTTTAATTTTGTTTAATAATTTTTTTCTGTGAAAAATGGAATAATTAAATTTTGATCAATGTTGTGGTGATGCATATGAATCTCTATGTGTCTTTTTCTGGTGCTATATTTATTTCTGTGATTGTTTGGGCACTGTTGAATTGTGAGTTTGATTATTATGTGAAATTAATTGTGTTAAATGTAATTCCTAAAAAAAGGTCATCTGATGCATGTTGATTTGTTGGATTTAGAATATATATTTTGTATTTAGAATATTTTATTATGTTGATCCGTCGGATTCAAAATATATATTATGCATTCAAAATATTTTATTACGTAATTATTACATTCAGATTATATAACAATTCAGATATATGTTATGTTATTATGTCAAATTGGGTTGGGATTAATGAAGGAAGTTCAGTGACCTCCTACCTTTGTGGCAGACCCTACTTCGGATAATGTGTTGTAGTTAGAGTAGTTTTGGGGAACCTAATCTTCGAACGTTGTAAGATGTATGAATGCATTTACATTTGCATACTAATCGTACCATGAATATTATGACTCGAACTATGATTAAATTTGTTTATTTTTTTAATACTCTGTTTATCCGCACATTTTGATCGCACTGGACTTTATAGCTCAACCCCTTTATTTCTCCCTTTTAGATATATTAATATGTTAGAATTGGATTGACACCTCGAGGATCGAAGTCTCGATTTTAAATTACATTTTAAAAAAATTATGATAAAGTGATATTAATTGTATAATTATTTGAAAATTTGATTTTATATTTGTCAAAATTTTGATTTGATTTCTGAATCACTTCGGTGATCAATGTGACCTTCAAGATTTGGTTGTATTTTCTAGACCAAATCTAGGGAGTTATAGTTTATGTCAATTTACTTTATAAACACCATAGTCGTTATGTTTTAAAATTTTCAAAATACTTATATGTTTTGAATATTTTCATGGTATTTATTTATTTTCTTTGAAGAATATGAATACTTATTAAATACAATCTATGATAAATGGTGAAGATTTATGCTTAACAGATAGTGCAACTACTCGTACTATACTTAAGCATAAGGAATATTTTTCACATTAATAATGCAACAATCTAATGTTAGTATTATACCTGGAAGTACTAAAACCATAAAAGGATCTGAAAAAACAAATATATTATTTTCAACTGGAACTAAATTCCAAATTAACAATGTATTATACTCATTGAAGTCTCAAAGAAATTATTAAGTTTTAAAGATTTTCATAAGAATGAATATCATATTGAGACTATAAATGAAGGAGATGTTGATTATCTTCATATTACGAGTAAAACTCAAGGCAATAAAATAATCTTAGAAAAATTGTTGGCACTCTCTTCTAGATTGTACTACACTAGAATTAGTACAATTGAAACACATGCTATTATAAACCAGAAGTTTACCGATAACTTTATTATTTGGCATGATTGGTTAGGTCATCCCGATTTAATTATGATACAAAATATTATTTAAAAAAAATCATGTGATCATTCATTGAAGAACCAACAGATTCTTCAAAATAATGTTTTTTTCATGTAATGCTTGCTCTCAAGGCAAATTAACTTTTTGATCATCACCAGTTAAGATAAATTAAAAATCTATTAATTTTTTGGAACAAATACAGGGTGATATATGTGGGTCCATACACTCTCCTTGTGGACCATTTAGATGTTTTATGGTTTTAATCGATACATCGGCTAGATGGTCACATGCATCCTTGTTATCAACCAACAACTTGACATTTGCGAGGTTATTTTCTCAATTAATTGAATCACAAGCACATTTTTCATATTTTCCTATAACGACAATTCATTTTGATAATGTTGTTAAATTTACTTCCCAAGCATTCAATGATTATTGTATGTCAACTAGAATAATTGTTGAACATCTTGTAGCTCATGTTTATACACAAAATAATCTTGCAGAGTCATTTATTAAATGCCTTCAATTAATTGCAAGATTATTACTATTGAAGTCAAAACTTCGAATTTCTGGTTAGAGTCGTGCCATTTTAAATGGATCATCATTAATTCGCATCAAGTCAATAAGTTAGTATAAATTCTCCTTATTACAAATGTTTTTTTTGGTCAGAAACCAAATATTTCTTATCTTAGAATTTTTGCGTGTGCAGTATATGTTCCTATTGCCCTACCACAATGCACAAAGATATGTCCTCTGAGGAAATTGGGAATATATGTTAGCTTTGAATCCCCATCAATACTTAAATATCTTCTTTTACGGGGAATATATTTATAGTTCGATTTATTGATCATTTTAATGAGTCAATTTTGACAACATTATGGGAAGAAAATAAACAATTGGAAAAAAATAAGTTAGAATGAATTATCATTATCTCATTTTGATCCACGTACCGAACAATGTGAACTAGAAGTTCAAAGGATATTTCATTTACAAAATTTAGAAAATCAATTATTAGATGCTTTTACTAATCTTAGAGGAATGACTAAATTACATATACAGTTGTGAATGCTCCAATTAAAATCGATGTCCTGAAGGGAGAAACTCTAGTTGTGAATGAGTTGTTGGCACACCTTAAACGTGATAGACCAGTAGGTTCTAAGAATATGAATACTAAAAAAAGAAAAAAGTTATATCTAATAATGGGATGATTGAAGAATCTGAAAAGTTTTTAGAAGATATTAAAGGACTCCATAAAAGAAAATTGAAATGAATAAGATACCCAATAATGAAGAGATCTCAATAAATTATTATATGTCTGATATTAAGTAGAATCGAAATCAAATCAACTTTGATGATATATTTGCATGCAATGTAGCACTAGAGCTTTTGAATGATAATGAGGAACATGAACTTGTATCAATTGAACAATGCAAACAAAGAAATAATTTACCAAAAAGGAAAAATGCAATTGAGCCTAAAATCTCTTACGAAGAGAGAAGTTTTCGAACATCTAATTCATACACCAAATGGTGTAAAACCCATGGAATATAAATGGGTTTTTGTGAGAAAGAGAAATGAAAAGAGAAAATTTGTGAGATATAAAATTCGTTTGGTTGCACAAATTTTTTTACAAATACCTGAAATCGATTATGAAGAAACATACTCTCTGGTTATGGATGCAACTACTTTTAGATTTTTTATTAGTCTGACAGTAAAAAAAAGGACTTACTTTCCGCCCAATGGATGTTGTTACAACCTATTTATATGGGCCTCTTGATAATAACATTTACATGACACTTATAAAAGGATTTAGTTTTCCAGAAACAACTAATTCTAGTTCTCGGGAACATTATTCAATCAAAATTAAATAATTTCTTTTATGGATTAAAACAATCTAGGCACATGTGGTATAATCACCTTAGTGAGTACATAATAGCGGAAGGTTATAAGAACGATCTAATTTCTTTTTGTATTTTTATTAAAAGATTCAACTTTAAATTTGTCATTATTGATGTGTACGTTGATGATTTAAATATCGTTGAGACTCCTAAAGAGATCTCTGTGGTAATGAAATACTTAAAAAAAATTAAAAGGAAAACCTTAGAAAGACAATATTTTTTCTTGGATTACACATTGAGCACCTAATGAATAAAATTCTTGTATATTAGTCAACTTACATAGAAAAAGTGCTAAAGAAATTCTACATGCATAACACACATCCGTTGAGAACCCCGATGGTTGTTAGGTCATTAGATGTAAATAAGGATAATTTTCGTCCTCCAAACAAAGATGAAAGCCTTCTAGGTCTGAAAGTATCATATTTAAGTGTTATTGTTGCATTGATGTATCTTTCTAACCAAACAGGACCTGATACATCATTTGTTGTTAATTTATTAGCAAGATTTAATTCATGTCCAACCCGAAGACATTAAAATGACGTGAAACATATATTTCGTTATCTTCAAGGTACGAAAGATATGTGATTATTTTTCTATTTTATCCAAAGCTGAATTGGTTAGTTTTGCAGATGTTGGGTGTTTATCTGATCCTCAAAATTCGCGATAACAAACTGATTATGTATTTACATATGGTGGTAATGTAATTTCTTGGCACTCTATGGAACAAACAAGTACTGCCACTTTATTTAATCCTGTTGAGATTTTGGCTATCCATGAAGCTAGTCGTGAATGTGTGTGGCTAAGTTATGTAATCAATCATATTCGAGAAGATTGTGGTTTATGCTTCGAAATAATAACAATGACGGTCATATATGAAGATAATACATCATGCATTACCCAACTCAAGGAATGAAACATAAAAGGTAATAGAACAAAACACATCTCACCAATTTTGTTTCACTCGTGATCTATAAAAAAATGGGAACATTAATGTCCAACATATTAGTTCAAGTGAAAATTTGACGAATCTATTTACCAAGGAGCTTCCTACTAGTACATTTGAAAAGTTAAATTTCAATATTGTATTACACTGTTTCAGAGATCTTTCATGATGCATTCGTAAGGGAAGCAAATACGCACTGTACTCTCTTTCCCTTATCCATGGTTTTGTCCCACTGGATTTTTCTAGAAAGATTTTTAATGAGGCAACATGTCATACGTATTAAAGGATAGTTTATTTATATTTTTCACTGAATTTATCCCTTATGATTTCCCTATTAAGGTTTTAACGAGACACATTTTTATTGATAAACATCAAAGGAGAATGTTATAAATGATATTTTTAAAGTGGATGTTTACGTTCATTTAATGTTTCTTAACTTACATCAGGGCCGATCTAATGAGTTTTAATGCCCTGGGCGAGATAATAGTTTTATGCCCCTATACTTGTACCGTATAATAGAGAAAACATAAATAATTTTTTAAAACAAAAATGTAATAGAAATTATAGTCAAACAATATCAATACTAATACAAACCAAAACCTAAAAGGCTACAAATATCACCTAAAACAATGTCTTCGCGCATTTTTTGAAGCAAAATCCTCTATTATTTTACGATAATCAAGACTTTGTAAAAAATGACTTTCGATGCTTAGAATTGCTAATCCGTTCAATCCGTTCAATCTATCTTGAGTCATCTTGAGTCACCCGATGATTGTTTTTGAGGTAACATATTTAAAAGTAATCAATAAAACAAATATAGTAGCAAGTAAACAATAAAACAGATTATTAGCAAGAAAAGATACAACCTGACCGGTGACCGAAGTTTATGTTGTTGACTTGTTCTTTCTCACAATCAACTGATTTGGAAAATTAATTATAAAATCAAAATAATCAGAAGGAATCACTCTAAAAAATGTCTTGAACAAAAATATTTAGCCACATTTATTTGACCATAAAAAAACATTGTCCTAGTGATGAAATAAAAGCTAAGACTATAAGATCAAACTTAAGCAAGACTTAGAACTCTGTAATCAAGCCAAACTGATACACATACAAATCGAAAACTTAGCAATGTATTTGCTTGCAAGATAAACTTGGTATTTCAAACTTTGCAAAGTTCTCCACAATCTTATTGTAGCAGTAACAAACATCAATGGTCAATGGTTGAACCATGGTCCTTATTAGTGGCAGCAAATGACAAGCATGTTGAGAAATGAATGTGAAACGATTGACCAATTTTCATTGGATCGGATAAAACCACTTCATATGTCATAAAAATATAAATGAAAACTCTCAAATGGTATACAAAAGAAAGTTGTATTCATATTCTCAAGACACCTGAAAATGCACCAATAATTCATTCTTTGGCTATTCCATCATACCAGAAACATGCTTTTATGTTAAACCCAATTCAGAAGGTTGGACCCCAAAGTAGAATTACCAACAAATAAAGTTGTTCCAAACTCAGAAACAAAGGCTGACATTGTCAATAATCCAACATAAAGAAGTGGGAGAACTTTGTTCTCCAACAAATGAATATTATAAGATTACAAACAGGGGAAAAGTGAAAGAGAGAATTTTGTTCTCTTAAGCCACCTCAATGCCAAAAGAAAAAAAAAAGAGCATTTTCCCTCCATTGTTCCTATACAATCCAATCACTATTTTGTGATCTGTGATCTATTCCAGTTCTAGTTCCAACTAAACTAGTAATGATCTGTTCCAGTTCCAACAAAACTAGTAATGATCTTTAAAAAGGTCAAACCGGAAAAAAAACATCTGAATAAAAACAAAGTAAAACGAGCAAAAGTGAATTAAAATCGCTTCATTCTTAGCTCTAATCATGTAATCATTCATCAATTTTCAGTATTTGTAAGCTTTTACAAAACCCTAGAAAGTTAATCCACGTCAAATTCCAACTTACACAAGCAAATCAACGAAAAAAAACATAACCCATGAAAACGCAGTAGAATATCAATCAAAAGAAACCGTTTCCATACTAATAAAAATTGAGGGGGGGAAATCAAATTTTCGTTACCTTGCCTCTTCCTATCCCGGTAGACAAACAATGACAAAAACAAAATACACTCTGTGATCGATTTGTTCAAAAAGCAAAAAAAAAAATATTAATAGCTTACAATTTAATCGATTTTAAGCCTTTTTTTTGCTATCAAACCAACTAAAAATCAACTGGTTTAGGCGAGTAAAATCGTGTAACATAGAAATTAAGCTCTAGAAAACTGCCCCCAACATGCTGCCCTGGGCCGTCGCCCATGTGGCACATGTATTGGGCCGGGCTTGACTTACATTATTAATGTATAATAACATTAACCTTTAATTAGGTTTTATAACATATACTTTTGAGTTTTTGATACCTATAAAAAGATTATACAAGCGTAGTATGAAACAAAAGATTATTATTCACTTTTACATTATATTTTATATTTGTGTATAATTTCGTAACAAATTTATCTTTTAGAAAATAATTACTCGTGTAAGAAAGAACGCGTTTTTACGAATGGCTGAGCTGTAAATTTTGACTTAATTCACTCCACTCGTCTCTTTTAGCAATCCAACGGCCACCTATCACAAAACTAGCTGACCCACGTATAACAGCAGAACAGTTTTTTTAGCATTTCTGAGCTGTAAAATTTATCCTTTTACGCATGCACATGCAATCCTTTCCCTCAATTTACTCGTCATCAGTTTGAGAATAAAGGGAACTCCCGAATCATTTCTGAAACAAACCATATAAAGAATTGATTTAGACAGTGAATAAGTTTGAACTTTTAAATAATACTATATATAAATTACATTCAAAAAAGAAGAGAAAAAATATCCAGCTCTATATAGAAATCTATAATCCCTACCTAAAACCTTTATCTTTCTTTTCTACAGGTTTTGTAGTTTGAAAAAACATGACTGACCTTAAGTATGCTTATCCCTACCCTGCTCAAGGTTCTCTCTCTCTCTCTCTCTCTCTCTCTCTCTTAACTAGCTTAAGTTCTTAGTTTTTGCATTACTGGCCAGAGTTCTTCAGAAGAACTTTCAGATTTTGAATATTTTAGTTGCAAATCTGTAATTTTTTTTGCATGTTCTGTTTGTTAATATTTTGAGCTTATTTTTTCATTTTCTTGGCTGATTTTACCTTGGATTGAAGGAAAATTATGGGGTAGAAATTGTTTTAAATATATGTGATAATATTTGTAAGTAGGTTATTATCAAGGGCCCCCAGTGATGGCGCCACCACCATATGCATATGCTACTCCACCACCTAGGAGAGAGCCTGGTTTCCTTGAGGGCTGGTATGTATATATATTCTTCTTCCCATGCTGCAATATTTCCATTAATTTAGAGATTTTTTATTTTTTGTGTTAATTTATTTTTACTTTTTACAGTCTTGCAGCTTTGTGTTGCTTCTTTCTCATTGATGAGTGTTGCTGTGATCCTTCCATCATCTTTATTAGCTGATAATACATCTCTGTAATTTCACTGCACGTGCAATATCACTTACTAGTTACTATTTGTATGTAGAGTTTAGGTTTGATTCTGGAGGAATCTTTTTAATACTCGTAAACGGTAATTTAGAACTAGTGATTGATTGTGTGGTTTGAAGAATCTTCGTCCTTGTAATTTAGTTCTCTTAAGCAAGGAAGATAATCATCATTTAAGATTAGCTCAGTCCTTCGGTTCTTGTTGGATCGTGTGGCTCGATGTTTAGGTATTTGTGCAAAAAATGAGGTAGAAATAGAATATTAAAATGATCAAAGATCAATGGCGTAAAACAACCCATATGAGGACATTCAAATAAGAACATAAAACCTAACACCATTTAATATTGTCATCAATCACATGGAACATTTTTCAAATGTATTGGAGTTGTCAATTAGAGTGCACTTTTCATTGTTGGAGAACATGTTTGAAGCCTTTAAAATCATGACAAGACGATAGATTCCATGGGAAACAGTATGGAATAACACACTTAAAGCTACCAAGTACTTTTAGATAGTTGAATTACAGAGTGTTGTAACTCATTTTCCAGATGAATTTTATTTTTGAAGGAAACTATATATACGCAAGTCAGAAGCCGAAGAAACAGAACCAAATACACAAACTCCATGTAATAGCTATAGTTATTCGCCAGGAGGGAATGAAAATAAGCAACAGTAAATACAATAATTTACTGGACCATCAAGCTTTTATGGTCTCCTCCATGTTTGTGGGATTTTCATGGGATGATGCAACGAAATAAATTATATATTTGATTAGTTATTGAGGTCTTCAAGTGTTCAAATATAATAATTCGAATTTAATTGCATTAAATAATAGAGTTGTGTTTTATGTTTGTCAGGCAATATCATTTATTAGTAGGGTAAACTATACTAGTAACCACCAGCTATAGCTCATTTTCCTTTTACCACCATTTTTTTAATTTTTTTCGATCAGATCACTCAACTATTTAAATGCATTTAATCAAGCCACTTGCAAATGTGATGATGTGGCAGTTAAAACAATTTGTCATATGATGACATATGTCAGGACACAATTGGAAGACTTTTTTATATTTAATTTAAAATATTTTTTCTCCAACCAGATGGTGAACGCATGGCACAATTGAAGACTTTTTTATATTTAATTTAAATATTTTTTCTCCAAGATGGTGTCACTATCTGAGGAAAGGAAATAAACAAGAAAGAAGTAAACGCTTCTACCACTGCGCCAGCTCCCACATTTGTTCATAAACATAAAACTTATGCTATTTATCTTATATTACAAGTAATGCCAGAAAAATGAAAATAAAAGTAACAATAAAAGGACTCAAGCCTAAATCTATTAGGAATATAAAAACATCTAAACCATTAAAAAATATAATTTTTAAATTATAATTGAATATATTTTATATATATTTAAAAAAATAATCAATATAATATTTAAAATAAAAATAAGTTTAATATTTTTAAACTAAAATTAGTATATTTTTGTCTCTACTCTCTCTACTTCATATACATGTACTTTCATGGCTTATTTATTGCTAAAACAATGAATACAAGGGGTGTCATCGCGATCGAGCTAAATCTTAGATAGAGGAAATGAATTTTTTTAAGAATTCCTCTGCAAAGTGAGCTTGGCTTTTGCTAAATGAAAACTCTGGAACTAGACTATATGAAACGGAGAAAGTGGAGACAAAAAATATATTAAATTTAATTTAAAAATATTAAATTTATTTTTAGTTTAAATCTTATATTAACTATATATAATTATACTTCAATAATTTTATTTTCTTTAATATTTTAGGTGATTTTATATTCCCTTATAATCTAGGTTTGAGTCTTTTAATTATTATTGTTATTTTTATTTTCCCTGTAATTACTTATAATATAAATTAAATAGCAACATGATATGGAAGCTGGCGCAGTGGTAAGCTGCACGAAGCCAAAGCTGTAAACCTGGGCTTGATTCTTACCATCAGGTTCCCTCTCTTCAATATATTTTCCTCTAATCATATGGTGCAACGTGTCACTATGTATTTAGATAGGAAAATATTTCAATTCAATATAAACTAAATTAGAAAATTCATCCAATCATGTCACAAAACATGTCGTCATATGATTGGAGGATTAATATATTGAATTAATTTAAAATTATGATCGAATTGATGGAATACATAAATAGTAAGGACTAAAAGTGTATTTAGACAAAAAAAATTTAATTGCCATCAGCATAGCCACAACCCACAAGAGACTTGATTGAATATATTTAAATAGTTAGGTGACCTAATTGACAAAAATTCAAAAATAGTGGTCAAAATTAAAAAGAGCTAAAGTTACGTGGTTACTTGTATAGTTTACCCTTAGATTATTTGATTTGATTATTTGTCCGTACTCAACCAAAAGATTTCA
Organism: Hibiscus syriacus; assembly: GCF_006381635.1. Lineage (NCBI taxonomy): Eukaryota > Viridiplantae > Streptophyta > Magnoliopsida > Malvales > Malvaceae > Hibiscus > Hibiscus syriacus. The sequence continues at coordinate 3,336,693 of NW_024062608.1, forward strand.
AGGATTTCAGTTGCATGTAGATGTAACTAGTAATGCGAAAATCTCGTTGACAAAGGATTTCAGTTCAAGTGTTTCGGGCTCTTCAGCTGCTATTGAAGCTGGCATTGAGATATGATTGTTCTGTGAAAGATTTATAGATCTGGGAATTGTACCTGATTTGAATATTAATGTTTGAAGTATTTTTTTCTAGTGTGTTTGTGTTCTGTGAGAGATTTATAGATATGGGGATTTTACCTGATGCCGGAGAAGTTGCAATGAACGTCCCAGCAACAACTTCGAACAAACGGACCTAGAGAATCTGAGAATGAGGCATACATCTTGGTCTATAAATTTCATCTTACAATTTCCCATCTATGGCTTCAATACATGTCAAATATACGCAAATTGTTATCTATTTACAATATATTTATTTCTAAACCTTTAAGCTATTCAGTTCTAATGAGCCATGCCAATTCCAAACCAGCAGTTTAAGTGCACAAAATATGGTCAATCTAAACATAAAACAAAATTGGTTTTTTCATTGCCAACTTACTCTTTAAAAACCTTACAAGATGCCTGAATCATGGTTTGTGTTGTTATTCAGGTCTTTACTCAATTCGACATCTATCTGCGAAAAAGTGATGCCTCTAAACATTCACAGGCCATGGAATGAGTTGAGTTTGGTGGGATGGGAATCTTCTGATTTTTTGTTCCTCAGTTCTAGATTGCTGAATTAACACAACTCAATTAGAATTTTAAACCCTAAGCATAAAATAGCTGACCCTAATGTTAAAAGGAAGGTACCACTGTACCAGGCGAGGCAAAGAGGAGAGTAGTAGAGGTGGCATTGGCATGTCTTGAGCCTTTTTCTTCTTATTGACCATGCATAGCTGACTATATGCTTTAGATTATACAGCCCAAGCATCAGAATGCATGAAGTCCATGGAAATCAGATATAGCTTAGGAGGGTCCAATCGACAATCGGCTCTCAACAGTTATGGGGAAAAAGAAAGAAAGAAAGTTCTAACACCTGCCCCAACTGCATCAGAACCTTAACTATTAACAAACACACATGCATTGATTCTCCTAGAGACAAGATTGTAGATGGGAGGATGAGAGTTTTATCAATTTTACAAATGATAATCACCTAATCGAAGAATTATCCCATGCTTTTTCAATGAAAGACTAAGCACCTAATTCTATTCTATTCCATTTATTTTGAAGTTCAAATATTTACCATTGCAGCATACCTAAATGTGGTGCTAAAACACAATCCATTCTTACTCCCGTCTCTTCCCTGCTTTCCCAGTTATGTTTCATCTATCAACCTCTCCCACTCCATTAGCTTAATCTAGACATCTTAGATGATTTAAGTCATAAATATATTCATCAATTTACTGTAAAATGTTTATAAACTTGCACCACCAACTGAGTTCTACTTCAGAACCTTTAAGAGCATGATGTCTCACTGCTCTTAAGAATATCTTACATTTTGAACCAGTCTGAAAACTCAACCACAGGGAAAGCACCACTTAGAATGTTTAAACTGTCATTATTAAACATACAAAAGACGACTTCAACATATAAAGGTTCATACAGGTTGGATAACCATTAAAAAGATGAGTGTGTTGATGTCAAGCCAAAAGCAGCTTAGTTAATTATTCGAGATCCTTGAGCAAGAGCAGACTAACTAATACAAGCATAAAAAGGCATAGAAGAAGTGAATAAGATCTTATTTATAGGACCAAGACTGTTTTAAAAGAACAAGGGAGCTATTTGATGTTTTCCTAGAGGTAGGGATATGGAACTTGGATTTCTGAAATAGCTTAAGCTATTTAGTAGTAGTAAATTTTAAATTCCTATAGATATTTATAATTTTGAGAATCATGTTCTTATACCTTTAAAACACATAATCATTTTGAATCTCAAGTATCAACTAATTTACATAATGTATGCATTTTCCGCAATTTATATAGGAAATGGAATTCAAACCCAAATCTTGAAATTCCTGTTCCAAAACATAGCATAAAAAGAAAAGTTATTCTCTTACCCTTGATAAGATTCAAATCTAGGTTCCACAATTTTTAGTTTTCTTCCAGTTAAGAAGACATTCATCACCATTAAAATTACTTTTCTATTGCCTTTGAGAAGATGGGAGTCAGAATTTTCAGCTTCCAAGCACTGCTTCAGTATCTTCCTCAAAGAACAAAATAATGATCTTTCTTTCCTAATTTATTTAGATTGTAAAAATTGGGGAATAAACAAATAAAAATTTGCCATCTTTAAAAGTAGCTAAAGTTTTTGAAACATAAATCGGCCCAAAGAAATCTATCAAAAGAAAATGCAATAACTTCTTATAATATACAACAAATTCAAAAGATACAAAAGCAAAATTCACTAATCAACAAGTTTACCACATAGGAAAATGAAAAGAAAACTATGTTTTTTACAAGGTAAAACGAAAGGGGAAAAAACTATAATAAGAACTGAATCACCACAAAGATATTAAAACAAGTACAATTCTAAAATGGAATCACGTACTGAAAAGAGAAGAGTTAGAAGTAGCAGTTCCAACTTGAACCTCAAGAAGCTCCAAACGACGTTCTAAAGTGTCGAGCTTCTCGTTCAATGATGCTAATTTGCTCTTCGTCGTAGCCTCTGAAAACCAAAGACAAATTAGAAATAATTTTGCTTTAAAAAGGGTAAAACCAGTAAATCAGACTTGAAAAAATAAAAGATTTTTAAAAAAAATAATATATACCGAATTGAAGGAGAAATTCGAAGAGGCGACGAATATTGAGGGAAATGTGAGAGATGAATTCGCGATTCTCCCAATCGGCCTGGACCGCAATCCCTACGTTTACAGCGTTCGTTATCCCTCCTGCTCTTGCCATTTTCCCCCAATATTTTTACCGATCTTTCAGATCTCGTGTATTACTGTTGTTTCTTCGATCTATAAAACGAAAATAAACTTTTTCGGGTACAATTTCGGTTTCGTGCCTCTACTATGATCAAATTTAGAATTTAGTCTTTAGTATGACATAATCTGGTCTTTTACAACCCATTATACTAACGAATTTTTTTGTACAGAATAGGTGATTTTAAAAAAAATTCAGGTCATCGTTTCAATTGGAACAACTAACATCTGTAAATACTTGAACTAACCAATAAAATTGTAAAATTAGTGATCAAATTATGTTCAATTAAAATAAATAGATTAAATTTCAATTTGAAAATAGTGAAGGGATCAAACCACAGTTTGACTTTTTGAAAACAATAATGTCGGTCCGAGTTTTGGTTGTTTGGTTGATTGGATTGGATTGGGTTAGGTTGGGTTTAGGCGGTGTTTTTTTGGGTAAAGTATACAAATAATCCTCTTATTATAGGGTGTTGTTTTGTTAAGTCCATTGATTATTAAAAGTTACAAAATTATCTATACATTATAGGACATTGATTTTTTAGTCTCTTTACTATTAAAAGTTACAAAATTATGACCAAAATATTCATATGTTCCAAACTCAATCTTTTTTATTTAAAAATTTGATAACAGTCTGACCGGGAAATTAACATGTTGTTTGAGGTAAGATAGTCGTTTAATATTTTACGATCATATTTTATCATATCACAGTTAGTAGGTTAACATATAACTCATAATGCCGTCAATTTTTAACAGAAAATGATAAATTTGGAAGATGTGAATAATCAGACGATTATTTTATAACTTTTACTAGTCAGAGACTCAACAAAGTAATGTTTTATAGTCAATGGATAATTTTATAATTTTTAATAGTCGAAAGGATTAATAAGAAAAATACCATATAATCGGAGATAATCTCTGTACTTTACCTGTTTTTTTCCCTTAATGTTGAGTTTCTTTGAAGGCAATCCCTCATCATTCTTAATGATTTCTTTATTTAAAATTTATTTTTGTCAATTTTCTTCTACTTTTTATTGTTTACTTTCTATATTATTATCGTGAGTTGCTTTTCATTTTCTATTCTTTATATAAGAATGGCAAATTACGATCTTTATTTCAATTAAATTACGGCATGAAATTTTTAGTCAAAATCTAACAGAAGTTTTTAGAACATTTTCTTTTTAAGTTTATATAAATGATAAAATTTAATTAATACTAATAAAAAGTATTGTTAAAATTTAGACTGTCAAATTTTAACATGACGGAATGTGTGATTTTTTTTATAGTAAGCAGCTAGTTTTTTTAAAAATAGAAAATGTTCAGAATTACAATAAAGATTTACAAGTATAACGTAAACGTAAATAAAATTATAATTTAGATATTTTTCTATAACCATTGACATAAAAACTAGCCACCTAGATCACACAAGGATAAAAAAAGAAAAGATTAAAAAATGTAACCAATGTTCAAACAAAATAAGGATGCAAACAAATCTGAATGCATCGGCAAACGAACCACAAAAGGAGTGAAACTATCGAAGGTCACAGAAAAATCACAAATCAGAGTCAAGCGACGTGAGAAAACAATCTACAAACACATAATGCGTATCCAAATCAATTTGAGAGTCTAAAGCAAGGAAGACCATTATGATAACAAATAAGCAACATTTTGATCAGTCATGGTAATGTCAAATCCAATCATGAGAAAAAAGATAAACGAAAACAACGGCAAAAAAACGTAAGCTACCAAAAGACAGAAAAAACGTGCCACAAATACAGAGATAAACATGTTATAAAAGCAGAGAAACATGTCATAGACACAATTATTCTTATTAAAAAAATTTAAAAAAAAACAAAGGAAAAGATAACTGGCCAGTGATAACTAACATCAAAATCGATGTTGCCGTTGATTAAACAAAATTAAAAAGAAAAAGTTGAATTAAAGAATAAAAAGTTGGATGGAATTGTGATTTTTAACATAGAGCTAAAAATTTTAATGATAAACTATTCAATATGATTGAGCTATATGTTTTCTGTCCTTTTTATAATTGAATATTTAATTGTTTCGATTTTTAATATTGAGTTATGATTTTAAATTTAATATAATCATTGATATGTTAAAATTAATAGAATTATGACATGAATTCAATTAATCTAATGTGTAAAAAATAATATTATTTTAATGTAACATATTATACTCAAAATGATATTTTGAAAGATTAAACAAATTTTTTCTTTGTTTTTTTTTTCATTTTCCTCTTCTTTCCTTTTACTCTCTCTTATTTAAGCTAGTTTAAAATTCAATCAAACCTCAAATTGCAATAACGATCATTTGTCTGCCTCAACAATCGTCGTCAATGGCCGAAATTTCACAAAATTATACATTATGATTTATTTCTCTCTCCTAAATCTGAATCCAAATTTAATTTTTTAGACATACAAAAAATACTTTAAATATATCTTTTAAGATCGTCGAACTTCCAGCATCTGATATTTTAATTATTAATTTATATTTTATAATGATTTATTCCGGTCATAATCATATAAATGTCTTGATTCTACTTATTAACTATGTTTGCGATCATGTAGATATATTGTTTGTAATTGTAATTATAACTTCAAAAGAAAAAATTAGCCACTTTGTTTGATGTATTTGATTATCATTCCGTCTATTTGTTCTTCATAATTATTGATTTTGATCATAACTATATAGGTGTATTGATTATATTTATAATTTTATTTATCCTTTGTACATTAATCCTTATTGTAACCATATGTTTTTATTCATTGTAATAGTGACTTCAATTTTATCAATTCGACCGTAAGAAGTTATTAACCTAAACAAGTTCAACTTGAACTTTTTTTAACAGATGAACGAACCAACTTACCTCAGTGATTAAAGAAATCATTATTTTTCCTAGAGGACACGGGTTCGAGCACTAGCGTCTGTTGCAAGTGACTGAACGTACATTATCAAATTATTGAAAATATTTAGAACATATACTACTTGTTGTAGACACCCATTTTCTTAAAAGTAGAACTAACAAGAGTTCCTCTCCTATGAGGATTCTTCGACCACCACATCTTTTAAAGCAACAACTACACCAACAAACGTGCAGCAACCGAGCAAGGAGTCTAGTCGTATTAGGATTCTATTGTTAATAGGATTCTAAAAATAATTAGTTTTTTCACTATAAATACATGTAATCCTCCTTATTTGTAACACACGATTTACATACAAAATACAGAGGAAAGCATGGAAAATACAAACGCAAAGCTATTGAAAACGATTCGAAAAAGAAATAAAATGTAGCATATTTTTTACTTTTGATTCGATCTCTTACATTTACGTTTTAATTATTTTTTTCATGTAATATTGTTTTTACATTTTATGTATTTTCTTTTTTACTTTAGTATATATTTTTATTTTTTTAGATTATATATATATATATATTATTTTTTATTATCTATTTTATTAATTTATATATATATATATATATATATTATTTTTACTTTATTATTATTATTTTATTTATTTGTTTTATTTATATTTTTTCTTTTTTTCTTTTTTTATATTTATTTTACTTACTATTTTATCTTTGTTTTCTTTATCTTATCTTTTATTTAATTTGTTTTTTCTTCATTTTAATTTAATTTATTTATTTCTTATCTTTTTATCTAACATGGTTTTTTGACCTTCTTAATGCCACACCTTTAAAACTATCTAAGGTAAGTAATTGCGATCATATTTTTACCTTTTAGTTTTAAATTACAATTTTCTTAATTTAAGACAACCGACAAATTAATTAATACTGAAAGGGCGGTTCAAGGGTGCTAATCCTTCCTTGACCGTAATCGACTCCCGAACCTAACACATTTCTGGTAAAAACGCAGATAAGGTAAGATGGTGTCCGACCCACCTAAATTCGTTTTAAAGTGGTCGGTGGCGACTCCCAACCCAATTATTTCAAGTCGAAGCCCAATTCGAGGCCCAACCGAAAGATGGTTACGACAGCTTGGCGACTCTGCTGGGGACAGGTAAGTGAGTCAGGCCGAAATTAATTTTCGATTGTCTTTTTTTAGCGAAAATTACAAGTTTAAATTTTAATTTATTTATTCGATTACAATTATTTATCTTTAATTATTTTTTTCAAGTAAATAGTTGTACTGACGTTTTTTCAATAATTTCATATTTTTGAAAAAGTTTTCATCTCTGGTTCTATACCCGAGCTCCGAACCCTTTTAAATGGGGGCGAAAGCGACACCTTCGTGCGAATTTATTCACCGTATGGGCCTAGTAAGTAACCTTCGAGATTCATATACCTTATGTCTTCGTGTGAATTTATTCTCCGTATGGGCATAAGGGAATGTTTCCTCTCGAGTTTAACTTAGTCCACACAAGCTTGTAATGGGCTTAGGACTAAGGGTCTGGTAGGCCCAATGGGGCACCGACAAGGAAAACTCGGGTACCGATTTTTAGAACCTAAATCGGGAGACTACAGGAGTTAATGCCCACCCCAAAACTCCATTTCAAAACCTAGGATGCTTGAATTATTTCCTGCTTTATTTTTCTATTCAAAGCATGTGAACTAGAAATTTATGCGGTTAGAACTTGTTCGAAATCAACTTGCGGGGCAAAGATCATGTTCAGGTAGGAATACTAAGTATGTTTGGGTAAATATCATGTGGGTAGGACTTTTATTTTCATGATTTTTTTTACCTCACTAACTCTTTTTCATTTTTGCTATCTTTCATTTCATTTTCATCATTTGCATCATTTAAAAAAGGTGTTGATCCACCAAAAACGTGTTTGTTAAAACATGAATAATCTGAATTAATGGACAAAGGGGTTATAATACAAGAGATGAAAAACGCAGGGGTCCGACTGTGGTAAGAAAACACTCAGAAAGAAAATGAGGATAATCTGTAAGATAACTATGTGTCACATTCGATCAAGAAGACATGGTGCCCACAATCAAATAGATCAAAAGTCAACTTTTCAAAAATGAGTTACTGACCTCGAGAGTCCCTTAAAAAACAACAAGAACAAGATGACAAAACGATAGCTGAATTCGAGAGTCCCTTCAAAGACAACAAGAACAAGATGACAAAACGATAGCTGAATTGGAAGCCATTGTCGACAAATTCAATGAACTTCAGATAATCCCTTTGATGGAGGATTTCAATGGCGTTTCCGTTATAAAACATGTTCAACAAATGATGAAAGCCATAGATGCAGTCATTCGATACTTTTGGGAACCAGTACAAAAAACAGCTCGTCACTTGCACGATTTAGCCAAAAAAGCCGGAGCGGTTCGGCAGGGTATTCGACCGGTGACAGACGAAGGTAGAAGACTAGTCAACTTGTTTCAGGGTCTAGAGGATTTAGTCTGGATGTACCTTTAAATATGTTTATTGTCTCTTAAAAAATAAAACACTTTTGTCCCAATAAAGATTATTTATAATAACAAACAAGTTTTTGGATCAATGCCTCGAACATTTCATGCATTTTTGCATTTTGCATCTACATTTCATTTTTAAGCATTTTCATAAACATGAAATTTCTTCATGGAGAATTCGATGAAGTGGTTTTAACCACATGACACCACATGGAAGCAAGATTGTAACATCAAAAGAAAAAAACTGAAATCACAACGAATGAGCCCGATCAGCTGGTTGTACGACTAAGCCTGCCAGGATGATCTGAGAAAAGAGTCTATATATCTTAAGAGCTACGATGTTGAAGCTGTTTGCAGTTGCCACATAGGATGCTCCATACATTCCTCTGAGAACTATAAGGCGCTGAAGCGCGAGATCCAAAACCTGATGGATTCAGGGACATGGACAGCCGAAGAAGGGGACATTGCATATATCATTTGCACTTAGAAGATTGTTCTGTTTGAACATGTTTTTGATCTTTCATGTTTGCTTAATCTTTTAAACGATTGAATTTATGCTACTTTCTAAGGTGGAGTAATTGAACAAATTTTAATCTTTAGTTCTTCGAATATTAAATGAATTAAGGATTCTTTTAATTCTTCAAGAATTATAGATTTTTGACATATGGCAAGATTAGACCTTTCTTATCATGTCTCAAACCCCAAAATAAAATACCTTGATTCTTTACCCAAAATAACTCATGGTCATTACCAAAAGACCAAATTTTGACATTACCTCCCTTTGAAACTTTTGAACATTGCCTTTATCTTTTTATACACTCGTACCTTTCTTTGAGTCAAATAAAGTCACACCATTGTCTTTTTAGACTCAAAATTGACATTTTTATGCCATTAAAACCCAAGGCATTGAGTTGTTCATTTGAACATGAGCCTTCTTCTAAGAAACAACTTGGGGCATCTCGTAAGGAGCATGAACATTGAGACATGTTGGGGGCAAGAAGAAGAAAGAAGAATTCACTCGAAATAATTCTACCATGCATTAATTACACTGTTTTCATGTGAATAAAAATAATCCTGAAAATCTATCCCCCTGGGGATACCTCTTCTGTGAGGACTTCCATGTATGAAATGATGAACGACTTTCTTTCATCATCCCTTCACAACAGGAGAAAATATATACCCCTTGTGTCCCCTTTTGAAACTATAGTATTTTTTTCTTCTGATTCAACCCTAACCAAGGATCACCCTCCACACTAGGGGACAAGGTGGAGAAAATTTGCTCGGATGAGTGAAGAAATTGATTCAGATGAGATACCGAAAGGTGAACCAAATGTCAAGTGCGAAGATTCAATCAGAAAAAAAAGAGAAAATAAAGAGAAAATAAAAAGAGAAAAAAAGGAAAATTGAAGAAAAAAGAAGACAAGATGCATATGCAAAGATTCTCTTGATTCAAAAGACACATCGAGATTCAAACTATGAGATTGATCAAGCACAATCATTTCTGAACCACTTTACCCGAAGATCATAGAGCATCAAATGAGATTGATCAAGAACAATCATTTCTGAATTACTGAATCACTCCACTCGAAGATCATGGAGCATCAAGAGAGAGACACATACAGCAGATTCAAATTGAGCAAGATATGATCGAAGACATCAAAATGAATTGATCCTTGGTTCAATCACCCTTAAACACTTGTTTGGGCCTTTTATCCCTTTCTTTCATAACCATGAACCATGACCTATGTTACGTGCCTTAAAAGTCCATTCTAATCATACATGAATTTCTAAACAGAAGATACTATCTTCAGATTTTATCTCGCCCATCAGGATTAATCTTTATTTGCAAAAAATAGTGTAATTAATGCATGATAGAGAAAAATAACAATTCAAGACGTAAATTTCGAATGACGTCTTGAAACCAAGAGAGGATTCGAGTTGAAAACCTGAAAAGATGGCTCGAATACAAAAATTGGGCAGCTGAGGCGATCGCACGAATTCCTTGATAAGGCATCGCACAATCCGAGCTTGACCATGAAAGTTGGGAATCAGAGAACACTTCCAATAGAAGAGCATGCAAGATACCCCATCAAACCTTTGAGCATCAAATAAACAAAAATGTCAAATCTTTGACCAAACACAATAACCTGAGACATTTTTATCCTTTCCTTACTTAACCATTTCCCAAAAATAGATTTGATCTTGGTACGTGTCAAACGACTATAATTTATTGAAGGATTAAAAATCTAATTAATTCTTTGATATCCAATGAACTCTAGTTTTATGATTTGTCTCAATTGTAAAACCGTGAAAGAGACAATATTTTCAAAACTTTTGGTTAAACATTTTTCGAAACTCTTTTTTGATATTTTTCATAACTTTGAAAATAAAAAAGAAAGAAAAACATTTTTTTTCAAAACAATACAATCTCTCTATAGTGGATCTTGGTAAATGACATGTGGCTCTCAAACACAAAACTCATGCTTAGAATCAATGCTGAAGCAAGAAATCAGGAACAATGAGGGAATCTTTGAAGATTCAACATCAAATTTTGGGACATTTTTTTAGATTTAACATCAAATGTTGGGGCATTTTTTGAGATTCAACATCGAATATTGGTGCATCTTTGGGAATTCAACATCCTGATGCAAATTATCAGACCTTTTGAAGGCATTTCCTCCATATGTAGGAACAAGCACACAAATCACGAGAATCCATCCAGGGGATAAAACAGAACAATTCATGTTACATGCATCTTAGACATACTTAAGAGCATCGCATTTATCATTTTTTGTATACATAAGTTTTTGCAGCTTTTAGAGTCAAGTTTTAACTTCAAGATGAAGGATGCTCGATTCAAAAGCACATGATGGTTGCTCTACCTCACAGTGAAGGGGCAACTGTCTGTCGAAAAATAACTTTCCAATTTCATTCAGAGTCAATTTTAACTTCACAGCGAAGGATATTGAACTCGAAGTGACACAATTTGCTCGAGAGTATATTTCAACTTCACGACGAATGATATCTAGCTCAAAGCCAAACTTCACAATAAAGGGGTCATCCACGGTTTCAACTTCACGATGAAGGGAATCGTGTCCACCCGCAACATACAATACTCCACGGTCTCAACTTCACGATGAAGGGACTTCCCAATTTCAGAGCCAATTTCAACTTCACAGCGAAGAATATTGGAATCGAGACAACACAAGTTCAACTTCACTGCGAAGGGACGACTAGTTGCCAACAAACAATTTATCAGTTTCAAAACCAATTTCAACTTCACAGTGAAGGATATTGGACTCGAGACAACACAAGTTCAACTTCACATCGAAGGGATGGCTGGTTATCAACAGACAATTTCCCAGTTCCAGAGCCAATTTCAACTTCAAGGCGGAGGATATTGGACTCAGAACAATACAACTTACTTGGATTTCAACTTCACGATGAAGGATATCCAATTCCAAGGCTCTACTTCACAACGAAGGGGCCATCCACGGTTTCAACTTTACGACGAAGGGAATTGTGCTCATTGTCTCTCTTGAGACAGTTTCCAAGTTTTGTCTCTCTTGATACAGTTTCCCTTGAAACAAAATCTTTGAATATCTTTTCCTTGAAACAAATTCCGTCTCCCTTAAGACATTTTCTTTTGGAACTAAGTTTTGTTTCTCTTGAGATAGTTTCTCTTGAAACATAAACATTGAAAACATTTCCCTTGAAATGAATTTTGTCTCTCTTGAGATAGTTTCCCTTGAGACAGTTTCTCTTGAAGCATATTTTGTCTCCCTTGAGACAATTTCTCTTGAAGCATAAACTCTGAAAACGTTTCCCTTAAAACACAAAATATTTGAATCAGTTCCCCTTGAAACAAGTTTTGAGACAATTTCCCTTGAAACTTCAATCTTTGAATACAATTTCTCTTGAAACACAAAAAAAAACCTTTGAAATTGTTTCTTTTGAAACACAAAAAAAACCTTTGAAGATGTTTCTCTTGAAACACAAAACCCTCAAGTTTGATTACATTCAGCTTTGAGGGCACATCATTTACATCATAACTCAAGGCTAGAAGGATTATCTGCCAACCAAAGACCTTCGAGTTCGCCTACACTCAGCTCTAAGGCACATCATTTACAGCATAGCTCAAGGAAAGAATAGATATATGTCAACGAAGACTTTTCGAGTTTGGTTTCATTCAGCTCGAGGGCATATCAACCACATTGTGGAGTTAAGAGATTACTTTCCAGTCGAATTTTTAGCCAAGGTCTTTAAACTGAGAAGAAGACCAAAGTGAACTACAATGAGAAACCACATTCTGATTCAAATCATTTCAAGATGGACTCGACTTCGCGACGGAGGAGCCATTCGCAATTCAATTCGACAGGGAGTTATTCTTCAACTCTATTGAACGAAAATTTATGTCTTTTTATCTTTGTCCTATTTTTCGTTCCACGAAAAAAGACAAAGAGGGGCAGCTGTAGACACCCATTTTATGAAAAGATAGAACTAACAAGAGTTCCTATCCTATAAGGACTCTTCCACCACCATATCTTTTAAAGCAACAACCACACCAAAAAACGTGCAACAACCGAGCAAGGAGTCTAGTCGCATTAGAATTCTATTGTTAATAGGATTCTAAAAATAGTTAGTTTTTTTCACTATAAATATATGTAATCCTCCCCATTTGTAACACACGATTTACATACAAAATACAGAGGAAAGCACGGAAAATACAAAGGCAAAACTATTGTACACGATTCGAAAAGGAAATAAAATGTAACATCTTTTTTACTTTTGATTCTGTCTCTTACATTTACGTTTTAATTATTATTATTTTATTTATTTAACTTTATTTATACGCACATTTCCACTGTTACTCATTTTATTTAATTGTTTTGTTATTTTTCTTTTCTTTTTTTCATGTAATATTTTTTTACATTTTATGCATTTCTTTTTTACTTTAGTATATATTTTTATTATTTTAGATTATATATATATATATATTATTTTTTTTATTATCATTTTTATTAATTTATATATTTATATATATATATATATATATATATATTATTATTTTTATATTTATTATATATATATATATATTATTTTTGCTTTTTTTTATTATTTTATTTATTTGTTTTATTTATATATATATATTTTTCTTCTTTTTCTTTATTTTTTATATTTATTTACTTACTATTTTATCTTTTCTTTCTTTATTTTATTTTATCTTTTATTTAATTTATTTTTTTTCATTTTAATTTAATTAATTAATTTATTTCTTACCTTTTTATCTAACATGATTTTTTGACCTTCTTAAGGCCACACCTTTAAAACTATCTAAGGTAAGTAATTGCGATCTTATTTTTACCTTTTAATTTTAAATTATAATTTTCTTAATTTAAGACAATCGACAAATTAATTGGTACCGAAAGGACAGTTCAAGGGTGCTAACCATTCCTTGACCATAAGCGACTCCCGAACCCGACACATTTCTGGTAAAAAAATAGATCAAGTAAGATGGTGTCTGACCCATCTAAATTCGTTTTAAAGTGATCGGTGGTGACTCCCAACCCAATTATTTCAAGTCGAAGCCCAATTCAGGGCCCAACCGAAAGACGATTACGACACTTGTGATCACCAATTTTCGTCCGCCCAAATAACCACAATAGTAAAAGAAAAAATTCAACAAAATCCCTAAAGCTTCGGCCAATAACCCCAAATTTTCAGGATTCATCCATCCACTATCCCAACCCACTAACATCTACCATTCAATTCAAGCATACACACAACTATAAAGGGGATGAAGGAATTACAGTAGAGGGGGACCTGCACAAATGAATCATTGGAAAAGGAACAACGAGCTCGATTCTTTCTCACTTTGCCTTCTTTCTCTTCCTTCCATTGTTTCAACGTTGGCGACGTTCCACTTCTTCTTTCGACGGTCCTTCCAATTTCCTGGTGCTAAGCTGCCGCACGAGATACGAAGAAGAAGATGCCATCTTTACAAACAGCGTTGCCCCCTAAGCTTGCTATCAATGTCATCAGATTTTATCGTGAGTGTCTCCGGAGAGCTAAATATATAGGACAAGCAACATAATACTGCACTGGTTGTTGATATGGTGAGACAACAATTCAAAAAACATATGCACGAGATAGATCCAGAGAAGATTCAGAAGTAGAAAGATGAGAAAGGTGTTATAAACAGCGGTCCGATGCTTTTAGATTATCGAATCCACGGCGTGAGTCGATGATCAAGACTCACAACGAATTCCTCGATGAAGATCATAGTCTGGTGGTCGTTGATCATCACGACTGGTACCATGCGGAGCGGTGGTCGAGAACACATTTTCCTCTTAAACGGTTACTCCGTTTTACCAGAGATCGTCGTGCGGTAGTTCCCGAGAATCAGGAGCGTGACGTTAAAAGGGAAGCCTCTCTCTTTTACAAAAGAGAAAATAACCTCAGTGACCAAAAATGCCTTATAATATACGATTTTAACCAACTTTTTTTGGATTTGCCAAAATGACCAACAAAATCGCAATGTGAAATAAAAATCGCAACGCGATCTCCAGAATCGCAAATCAGTTCCCAGAATCGCAACGCGATTATAAAGAATCGCAATGCGATAGTACAAATTCGCATTGCGATTTTTCAGAATTGCAACGCGAATATGAAAATTGCAACGCGAACATATAAATCGCAACGCGATTCTGACTATTGCAACGAGTATCCGTAAAATCGCAACGCGTATCCGTAAATCGCAACAAGAATACGTAAAATCGCAACGCGTATCCGTAAATCGCAACGAGAATACGTAAATCGCAACGCGTATCTGTAAATCGCAATGAGAATACGTAAATCGCAACGCGAACACGTAAATCGCAATGCGAATCTATAAATCGCAACGAGATTCTGACTATCGCAATACTGAATTTCAAATTTGCAACTCGATTTCTGAATTCGCAACAGGTTTTAATTTCGCAACACAAATATTTTGGGTATATAACTACGCAGCAGCAGTAACTCATAACCTAAATCCCTAAATCATAACTCATTCCATCTCCATCTATCACTCTCTCCGGCGACATCCATTCCTATATCCAACGACATCCTTCCCCATCCGACAACAGATTTTAGTTTCGCAGCTCGTTTGTTTAGTAAATTAATTTACAATAATGAAATCATCTAATGTTGATCATGTTTGGATAGATTTGTGTTTTGGAGGGTCATGGGAGAATGTTCATGGTGTTTTACAATATATGCCTTTACCCATGAATCTTCAACTAAAACTGTCATTAAAAAAAGTTAACTTATGAAACTCTAATGTTACGTGTTGCAAATAAATTGAATTTAGAGCCCCTAAGTGGATTTAGGCTATCTTATCAGAGAAATGGTAAAGTTTATTTGTTAACCGATAATGAAGATGTTGAACGATTCATTGCTTACATTAGTGTTTCAAGTGATGATGTTACATTGTATGTTGTTGAACCTAGAAGTAGTGAAGTTGGGTCAGTAGCGGGTAGTAATCAACTAAGTTTTTCAACCCCAGTTTATGGTGCTCAAAATTTAATGGTTCCACCACAATTTCATCACCAAGCAAATATTGTTTCACCACATTTCCAATACCAAACACAATCTCAAAACCCACAACCTTTCCCTAATCCAAATCCCAATCACCTTTCAGCACCAAATTCCGGTTTTCGTATTGACCAGTTAGACGATGATGAACCAACAGAAAAAAATTATGAGTACTAGTCAGTATTCGAAATTTGATCTTGGTCAATACCCGGACTTTTATCTTGGTCAATACTCGGATTTTGATGATTTTTCAGAAGAAGAAACAGACCTTGCGTGTAATAATTTTGATATTGATCAATACCCGAATTTTGATGATGAAACAGCCGTTGCCGAGGAAGATGTTGTTGATGATAATGAGGAGGAAGTTACGACTGTAAATGAACATGTTGAACATCCATTCTGTAATTCATATAACACTGAAGAAGAAAAAGAAGAAGAAGAAATCCCCAAAGAAAAGTCCCCGAAGAAAATGCCACGGGAGTATAACTGGAATATGCCAGAATTACTTCAGATACCGGAAGAAGAGTTGGTAAAGATAGCAGTTGATTGTTACACAAAAATTATTCGTATCAAGAAAGATGATTGTTTTGATACAAAGGAAGACTTGAAGATAGCTTTGATTACGAAATGTGTGGAAGATGGCTATCAACTAAAAGTTAACAAATCAAGCAAAGATCGTTTCGAAACAAGGTGTATGATTGACAAAAACTGTATGTGGCGTATTATTGCAAAGAGGATAAAAGATTGTGAAATGTTTCAAGTTAGGACTTTTATTGATAAACATACATGTTCAAGAACCCAAGTTTTTCCTCACCATAGACAGGCAAACAAAAAGGTGTTGGGTGGTTTTCTGGCTGAGTTAATGTTTTTGAATGGTAGGGTATATCGTGGACATGAAATTATGACTGACATGAATGCTCGGTTCAAGATTAGTATCTCATATTCTCAAGCTTGGAGAGCCAAATGTTATGCCTTGGAATTGTTGAGGGGGTCGCCAGAAGCATCGTTTGCCCAACTGCCGGCTTATTGTCACAATTTAAAGATGAAAAATCCTGGGTCGGTAACTCATATCAAAACAAATAGAGATGGACGCTTTGAGTTGCTGTTTATCGCCATTGGTGCTGTGGTTAGTAAATTAATATAATTTTGTTGACTCATTTTTGTTAGTTACATGCATTTCACATTTAAATGATTATATTTCTTGTGTATATGATTTTGTAGATTCATTCGTTTATTAATTGCATGCGCCCAGTTATTATAGTTGACGGAGCACATTTAAAAGGTCGATACCTTGGAATAAACTTATTAGCAGTAGCCATGGATGCTAACAATTGGATACTGCCAATAGCTTACGGGGTTGGCAAATCTGAAACCTCTGATTCATGGATATGGTTTATAGGGCATCTTAGGGATTGCATAGGTCCTATTAGCAATCTGACAATCATATCCGATAGGGAAAACTCAATTGACAACGCTGTTAGAAGGTGTTTCTAAGATGCTTTTCATGGACTTTGTGGTGTTCATTTGTATAGAAATCTAAAATCAAGGTCTGCTGGTATAAAAAATCACAAATGAACATACTGGAAGACTGTAAAAGCTTATCAAGAAGTGGATTTTAATAAGCATATAAACTATTTAAGACGTGTTTTGCCTCAGTGTGCTCAAACACTAGAAGATGTCGGGTTTGAAAGATGGTCAAGAGTACATCAACTTGGAGCAAGATATGGTTTCATGACGTCCAATAGTGCATAATCAATCAACGCTCTAAGTCGTCATTCCCGGAAATTACCCATTACTATGTTAATGGAGTTTTTTCGAGCCTCTATTCAACAGTGGTACTACAAGAAAAGAAACCATGCAGGTATTATTTCTTTAAATTCGTAACTTATCATATATTTTACTAAGTATAATTTATTTAAATTTACAGGAACATTGGAACATCGTGTTACACCATGGACAGAAAAAAAGATTACGAAACGTGTTATGAAGTCAACGTCATGGAGAGTTGAACCATGTTCAAACACTTTGTTTGAAGTACTGGATAATAACTTAAATGGGCTTGTCGATCTAAATGCAAAGACGTGTAGTTGTATGAAATGGCAAACATCTGGTTATCCGTGTGGCCATGTTATAAAAGTTTCTCTTCATCTAAACCAAGATGATTCAAGCACATACGCTATGGATTGCTACACTACAGAAGTATATCGAAAGACTTATGGCGCGATTGTCTACCCTATTTCACATCCTTCTGAGTGAGACATACCAGATGACTTACAAACAGTTTTGCCACCAGCCATGGACAGAAGGCTACCTGGCCGACCAAAAAGTCACGATCGTATACCGTTTAAGGGTGAAGAGAAAAAGAGATCGACATGTAGTCGGTGCAAGGAAAGTGGTCATACAAGGTTGACATGTGGATCACCAGTGCCATCACAATCATCTTTTCCTCTACCAAAATATGGATCCTCATCAAAATCCAAAGCTCATATGGTGTCAAGCAAAAGGCAATCAAAATCGCAATCATCTTTAAAATCTGAATCACAACCGGCTTCACCTTTTGGGACTGTTAACTTAGGTGATTTTTAAATGCAAACGTTGTATTATGTGGATTTTATGTGTGAACTTTTAACATTTTCAATTAGGCATGTATTAGTAACTTGAGTTTGAAAATTGCTATGATTTGTTCAGTTGTTATCACTTATTAGGCATTCATTTGACTATCGCAACACGGAAATGACGTTCGCAATCATCTTAATGTCTATCGCAACGCAGAAATTACTATCGCAACGAGAGAATCACAATGCAAAATGAAAATCGCAACGCGGAAATAACTATCGCAATGCGAAATGAAAATTGCAACAAGAGAATCGCAATGCGAAATGAAAATCGCAACGAGGGAATCGCAATGCGAAATGAAAATCGCAACGCGAATTTAGTTTCGCGTTGCGATTTTGTCGTTGCGATTTTAATTTCGCATTGCAATTATCTCGTTGCGATTTTCATTTCGCATTGCGATAGTCATTTTTGCCTTCAACATAATGCAGATTGAAATCAACAAAATCAACCATTACATTTCAATCAATTAAACAAGCACAAATAAGAATTATGTTTACATCAATTAAACAAATCAACTTTTACAAATCATCTTTTACAAATCAATTAAACAATAAACAAAATAAGCAATAATTCTTATTTCCTCATCTACTATTGAATCAACTTTTGCATCCATACATCATTTTCACGCAGCTCACTTCTGAGATTAACCTGCAGAAACCAAACATTTGCTCAAACAACACTTTCTACACATCTAAAACCTACAAACAGTAAATTATTGAATTTTAGGTACTTAACCAAACATTTTCAAACCAAAAGCCTATAAACTTACCAATTGTTTATGGACACTTTCATAATGCGGATGCAGGTAGGCAGCGTCTCGCATATATCGCTCTAGCCATAAAATTCTGAAACCACAAGCCTACTACACCTCTATCTCTATCGGTGGGAGGTAGAAAATGTGTACTTCCTGTCGTCAAATGCTCCAAGCACATGCATACGAGAGGACCACAATCCCCTCTGGCTTCCTTCGTTTGTTGTGGTGCGGTCTCGTCTCTGCTAACTGTAATATTGAGCTTCTTTGGCTTCTTGTTTCCAGAACGAGTCCAATAATTTATCGCATCCAAGAATTTAGCCAAATGAGAGCTCCATCCCTTAATAATATCTCTTAAATCAACCAATGATATGTAATTTATCATGCTGTCATATACTATTGCCTTAAGGGATGGGAGCTGAAGCTCGACGAGAAGCCAATGTTTACTTTCCAAAACAGGGATAAACACCTGCAATCATAAGTAATAATTCATTCATTTGCGCACTTATTTATGAATACCTTTAAACTCAATCTAAAATAAATACTAACCTTATCGACCTCCCACCATGCAGGATAAAGTTTAGCTTGTCCATTGCCCAACGCAAATGATTCATCTCGTTGATTCTTCAAGTGAACGGCGTTAAAAGACGTCGGCATAATTGTATATTGTGTATTTCTTTTATTTTTCTTAAGTTTCCTATTGTTAGAAGATGTGACACCCACGCATCGATATGCTGTTTTACAAAAAAAAAACATATATTAGTGACTTACATAAATTTTTTAAAAAAATAATCAAATTGAAATATAAGAAAAATATAAGACTTACCCCTCCATCGAAATAGTCATTGTCTTCGACCCCTAATAATACGCCTCACCAAGACCGATCAAGCAACAAATAGATATCATCGTTGAGCTTGTATATATCAGTGAAACACCCCTGGCTCCGCTCATGTAGATAAAAATCAACTGCGGTCGTAGCCCAAAGGGTATTATCCAAAATTGTGTCCGGTAGTTGTCTCCTCTCCACTTCAGATACCATAATGGTACTGGCCGGTAACTCATACAAGATCCAACTCTTATCCATCATATCCGGCACGTCAGAGGGTTTCTCAAGAATCTTACATATGACGCCATGTGAATCAGGCTCTTGAATGGTTAGAGGGACCTCTTCAACAATGACAGTGGCCTCTTGAACGGTGAGAGGGGACTCTCGAGGAATGATAGGGGCCTCTTCAACGATAGGAGTGGACTCTTGAGGGATGACAGACGAGTCAGGCTTCTTCTTGCGGTGTCTTCGCACTATTGGGGTGTACGAAGACTTAATAGCACGTGCACGCCGTCTGATGCGTGAACTCCATCGTGCAAGAAAAACCCGACGTAAAGCATCCACCTTATCGGGCCGCTAAATAATTAAATACAAAAATCAGTAAATAAACAGACATGATATTTAAACAGTGAAAACAAAGACAAATACTAACTTCACAGTGTTAAAGAATAAACAGTTTAGCAGTATTGGCAGCAACCGAATAAATTTACTAAGCAATCTAAGTGAAATTCTTAATCTAAGTGAAATTACGAGTAAATTTATCATCAAGTTAAATATGGAAAATCTTAAACTTACCTCGTTGCGTAGAGTATGAACCTCATTCTGCAACGATACTATCATCTCACGTAGAGCGGCAACCTCACCACATAAAGTAGACACCTCCACACGCCATGCACCATCGTTATCGCGTAGAGTACCGAACTCCTCACGCAAGGCATTGACCTCATCACGTAACTCCCTTGACTCATCCCGTGGAGGTGGAGAACAGGGAGATAGAAGTCGTGGCATCTTTGTCGGTCGCCTATCATGAGGTGATGGTGGAGAAGAGGCTCGATGATGTGACGGGATAGGTGATGGCTCTCGTTGTAGAGGTGTATAGTCGGGTCGATCAGGTGATGGCTCTGGGTGAGGTGATGGCTCTCGAAGTGGAGGAAGTGGAGGCTGCTCATCATTCGTGCCATCAAAAAAACGTTGACTAGCTTGCCACCAATCAGTGACAAGATCAGCCTCCGTGGGTGTCAGTCTCTGTAATGGAATGTTGGCCTCCTAAAAGTATAAAAACTCAAACAAAGTTAAACGTCTACTATTAATAACTTGTTTATATATGATAGTATTTGTGTTAACTTACATTATTTATTGTCGTATATGGTATTAAGTCTTCCCAATCCAACAGACGTTTCCTCTTCCAGGAAATAGCCCTAGGAATATCATTTGAAGTTTTTAATGCATATGTCTGCATGCTGGGGAAAGCCTCGAATATCCAAATCTACAAACAATATAATAACAAATATTAGTAATTGTTAAATAATTAATTATAATTTTGAAAACATTATATAGAAATTCTTACCTTAAAGGCCCAAACAAAGCCTGACAAAGTGTATTTTGACCCATCGCCACGCAAACTTTTGCAGTCATCAAAGGCAGACGACAATTTAGTCCAGGTAGCTTTCCATATATACGAACCCCACGGAAACAGATTCCATGCATTTAGGTCCTCTACCAATAATATTAGCTCCTGAGGAATAGGTTGTCTAGCCTCTCTGCCTAAAAAGCCGGCATACACAAGTACTAGAAAGCATACTCGGCCAACATCGACGTCATTCATCCGAGTAAAACCATTTTTCTTATTAAACAATTTCTTTAGGTCTTCGACGTGTAAGTTCGGCTTCTCTATTGACTCATCAGGAAAAACCCGGGATAACCATGATGGGCGGGTGATATGACGAGTGTACCGGCCTACATCATCGTGTCCGAATCGTAGACCAGTGATTAAGCAGAACTCCTTCCGCCCAAAACAAGTATACGCCGGTGGAAAATGAAACTATATCTCTTCCTCACCACGTTGTATACTGTCAGGTAGATCGCTAGTCATGGTCTGAAGCCACAAATGGGTCAAATTAGCATCTCCACCCGGATGCTGTACTCTCAGCCATGGCCCGAAGCAGGTTTCCTCAAACAATTTTCTTTGTGCAGGTGAAAGCTTCGAAGCAATTGTAGTGGCTAGGCTAACTTTATTCCTTAATGTCAATGAAGCCAAAAAAAATTTCTACAAAAACAATAAACATACCAAGTTAGATATACCAAAACCTACACTGTGAAGATATACCAAAAACAATAAACATAAAGAGTAGTAGTTTATTCTTGAAACTAAAATTTGCAACACTGTTTTGTCTTTTGGTTGAAATGAAAATCGCAACGAGAGAATGAAAATCGCAACGCGAAATGAAAATCGCAACGAGAGAATTGTAACGCGAAATGAAAATCGCAATGTGATTTTGGTTTCGCGTTGCGATTTTCATTTCGCGTTGCGATTTTCATTTCGCGTTGCGATTCTCTCGTTGCGATAGTCATTTCCGCGTTGCGATTTTCATTTCAACCAAAAGACAAAACAAAGACAAATACTAACTTCACAGGGTTAAAGACCAAACAGTTTAGCAGTATTGGCAGCAGTCGAATGAATTTAATAAGAAATCTAAGTGAAATGGTTAATCTATTATTGAAATTACCAGTAAACTTATCATCAATTTCAATATGAAAAACCTAAAATAATGTAAAATTTTCAAAATAAAAATAATTAAAAAAACTAACCCTCGGAGGTTGATTTTCCATTTCTGAATGATTGTGAGGGATTTCTGACCGTGAATGGTTGTGAGGGATTTTGCCGGAGATGGGGACGGAAATCTTCGGAGATGGGGACGGATTTCGCCGTAGAGAGTGAGAGATGGAGATGGGACTGAGTTGTGATTTTTTTAGGTTTTAGGTTATGAGTTGCGATTACGGGATATACTGTGGACGGTTCAGTGTTCCGATAATTAATATTCTTGTTTGAAATTTGAAAATAAAATACGCGTAGCGATTATAATGGCGCTTTAAAAATCGCGTTGCGATTTACGGATACGCGTTGCGATTTACGTATTCTCGTTGCGATTTACAGATACGCGTTGCGATTTACGTATTCTCGTTGCGATTTACGGATACGCGTTGCGATTTTACGGATACTCGTTGCGATAGTCAGAATCGCGTTGCGATTTATATATTCGCGTTGCGATTTTCATATTCGCGTTGCGATTATTGGAAATCGCAATGCGAATATGTACTATCGCATTGCGATTCTTCATAATCGCGTTGCGATTTTTATTTCGCATTGCGATTTTGTTGGTTATTTTGATAAATCCAAAAAAAATTGGTTAAAATCGTATATTATAAGACATTTTTTATCACTGAAATTGTTTTCTCTTTACAAAATTGTTCTGTTTGGCTTTTTATCCCCTGTTACTGAAAAATCTAATTCTAATTTACAATTCTTTTTTTATTTTTTTTTTATTTGTGTGCATAATTCTGATGCTGATTTGGAGCGTGTGTGGAACCTATTGGCGTGTGATTGAGTCGGGGACCATGGGTGCACGCGTAGAGGCTTGCATTGGAAGATGATGCGTGGTCCAAGTGTTGAAGCAGGAAACAACCTTGAAAAATGAGGCCTTAAAAGAAAAGGCATCCATTCAACAAAAGCTCAGGAGCTTATTAAATCAAATTCGGCATGTTAAAGGCAGAAGCATTTCACGCAAATGTAAATTTCAAATTTGGTTTTATTGATTTTTTTGGGTAAATTTCCTTCATAGCCCTTCAAATATTATGGTAAAATTCTTCTTTTGGTCCCTTAACTTTTATGTTGTTTCTTGAAGCTCATTTCTAGTATTAATTTCAATCCATAAATTGCAGTTTATTCCAATTTGATCCCCTTAAGTTTTATTTATTTCTTTTATTTATTATTTCTAACATTTAACATTTTTTATTTTCTTTTGTTCAAAAATAACATTTTTTTATTAATTTTTATTTTATTTTCATTTCTTTTGAAACTTAACATTTATACATTTTTTAAAAGTTTAAGATTTTCTTCATATTATTTTATTTTCATCTTTTAATATTTTAACCTTTTTTATATTTTCTTAATTTAATTTTTTTTCTCTCTTATTGATTTATTTAATATTTTATTTTACCATCTAACACATTTCTGATTTTTTTTCAGTAGTAATTTCAACCAATTAAAGGAAAACAATTTGAATCGAATGTTTTAAATTTCAATTTTAATTTTAATTTTTGCAATTAAAGACAACCGACAAATTAAGTAGTACCAAAGGACGTTTCAAGTGTACTAATCCTTCCTTGACCGTAACAGACTCCCGAACCCGACATATTTGTGGTAAAAGCGTAGATCAAGTTAGATGGTGTCCGACCCACCTAAATTTGTTTTAAATGATCGGTGACGACTCTAACCCAATCAATTCAAGTCGAAGCCCAATTCCAGAGTCCAACCGAAAGACGACCGCGACACTACTTTATCATAATCACCTTAACTTAATCAAAAAATTTTGTACAGATAAATTCTCCGTGGATCAATTTAAAAAGTAATAGCCAGCTTTTATTATAAACCTCGAAAACAAAACAACTGAAGCTAGTTGCAACTCACTAACTCGGAATACAAAAAGCAAAACATGTCGAATTTCAAAATTAGAAGTTAAATAAAAGCACCAGCTGGCTCTTCTACATGCACCCATTATTAAGCCATCTTCATTACGAATCACTACCCGTGACCATGCTCTTTAGTGATTTTGCGAGTACCGGACATCAAAATTATGTTGGATTAAAATTCATCTTTGTGCGCACATATATGTATAGTGTACAATATTATTATAAAATATAACACAAAATTAAGTGATCAATTATGTTACATGTGTTATATATATTAAAGTATCATGGAATCAAAATGTAAATTTCATAAGTTGAATTTATAATTTTACAAGGGGTAGAATTATAAATATTTAAAAGATTGATATAATATTTAATCTATATAAAGAGGTAGTGATACCCAAAAAATATGTTAACTTGTATTACACTTATCCCCGTTAGAGATTTTTTATAGTAAGAGCAAACATATCTTCTTGGAAGATCACAACCAAAGAAAGACTCAAAATTTCAACCTATCAATTAATTTATGTATACTTCCGCAAATCTAGTATTTTATTATTGATGATTTGGCTTGATTAAATCCTGGTTGTTGTTCATATTTATTAATTATGATTTCGGCTCTAACAAGTGGAAACATCGCCTCATCATGTCTGATCATTGAGAACTTATTGATTTATTTTTTTGGATTAATTGTTTTGTTGAAGAATCGGGTAAAGTAAAACGAAAGAACACAAGAATTTAACGAGGTTCAGCAATGTGCTTACATCCTCGGTGCCTAGGCGGTGCTAGAAGTTTTATTCAATGTCTCATAGGTTTAGGTTACATCTCTATTTATAATAAATAAACCCTGGTACATATTTACAAATATAACCCTGTACCGTACCGCGCAGCCCCCACACCCCCAACCCACATAATCGTAACCCCCACTACGAGACTTTCTTTGTAAGGACAGTTGATGTTCGATGCGTTCGCTTCGCTCACTCCGCTCCATCCCATGTCCTCTTTACTGGTATATTTATGAGCCATACCTAACAAATCTCTACCTTGACGAATATCCTGCCCCTTAGGAAACATTCAATGTGGGTTGAGTTACCTTACTTCTTTAACAACTCGAAACATTCAACAAGTCCAAGCAATGCTTGAACTTGTCTATCGTAACTGGCGTGGTGAACATATCAGCGACATTCTCGTTAGTATGTACCTTCTGAAATAGAATCTCTCCAGATGCAACCAACTCTCTGATCTTGTGAAACCTTACATCAATATACTTAGTTCTAGCACTATATACCTGATTCTTAGCCAAGTGAATAGTACTTTGATTGTCGCAAAGCAACTGGACTCCTCCTTGTTGAACACCCAACTCCTTCACTAAACCAGTAATCCATAAAGCTTTTTTTGCAGCTTCAGTTATAGATAGTGCCACAACAGATTGAACAGTAGACTTCCAACAAATAGGCCCTCCACCAAGAGTAAAAATGTACCATGTCGTAGATCTTCTATTATCCAAGTCACATGCATAGTCTGAATCCACATATCTTACAACCAAAGGATTATCCCGCTGACTACCAAAAACAATTCCATGTCCCACAGTACCCTTTAAATACCAAAAAATCCACTTGACTGCTTCCCAATGTTGCTTACTAGGTTTAGACATGTACTTACAAACTTGACTAACAACATGAGCTAAATCAGGACCAGTACATACCATGTACGATTGTGATTCAAATACTCCATCTCCTAAACCATGGCCAGCCATCCACTTGTCATTTTCCTAACTAGTAACTGCATCATGAAAAGTAACCGGATCATCACTGCTAACAGTAAGTGCAAAAGAGGCCAAGTCTTCAAAATCCAATCTGTTCGGAGGCTTTATATTCGTTCGTCTCACCCTGTCTCTGGCAAGACTATAATCCTGTAAATAATCCTGCAAGACTATAAAACTGCTCGAAATCCACCACTGTCATGTCTTTCTTCTGTTGTAACATGGGATGTTCATAAAAAACAACATCTCTATTGATCACAATTTTCTTCGCAACTGGATCCCAGAACTTGAATCCTTTGACACCTTTCTTATAACCCAGAAAAATGCACTCATTCGATTTTGCATCAACTTTGGATCTCTCATCAGCAGGTATATGTACATAAGTAGGACAACTAAAAATCTGTAAGTGATCAAAAGTAACATCATGACCAGTCCATACCTCTTCTGCAACTTTCCGAGCTAATGATGCCCTTGGCGATGAACACGCCATGTTAACAGCCTCAGCCTAGAAATGTTTGGGAAGCCCCGCATTCAACTGAAAACATCTGACTCTTTCATTTAACGACCTGTTCATCCATTCCACAACACCATTCTGTTGTGGTGTCTTGCGCACTGTAAAATGCCTCTTAATCCCATGCTCCTTACAGAAATGTAGAAACTGTGAATCTGTGTACTCTGTACCATTGTCAGACCGCAAACACTTGATTTTACGTTCTATTTGGTTTTCTACCTCACCTTTCCACAGGTTGAACTTCTCAAAAATATCATATTTCTGTTTCAAAAAATACACCCAAACTTTCCGTGAAAAATCGTCAATGAAAGTAACATAATACCTAGATCCACCCAAAGTCGATGTTGTGGAAGGCCCCCATAAATAAGAATACACATAATCAAGAATCCCTTCAGTTGTGTGCTTCGCAGTCTTGAAACGAACTTTAGTCTGTTTACCAAGAACACAATACTTGCAAAAATCGAGCTTACAACTTTTAACACCATGCAACAGATTTCTTTTATGTAATTCAGCCATACCACGTTCACTAAGATGAGCAAGACGCATATGCCACAGTTTGGTAGTATCACCACATGACTCAACCGAATGAACTCCACCTACAACGGTACTCCCTAACAATCTGTAAATATTCCCTACAGTCCTCTTTCCTTTCATTACAGTCAAAGCTCCTTTAACAATCCGAATGGTTTCCCTATCCTCATCAGCCTTAGGGATAAAACTATTCTTGTGCAAAGTGCCTAAATAAATCAAATTCTTCTTCAAATTTGGGATATGTCGAACACCACTCAACGTCCGAACAGAGCCATCATATATCTTAATTCTAACATCACCAATACCAATAATATTGCAACATCGATCATCACCTAAATAGACAGAACCAGAATTAACCAACCTATATGTCGAAAACCATTCCCTATTTGGCGTGATGTGATAAGAACATCCAGAATCAAGAATCCAAACATCCATCAATTGAGTCGTTGAAATAGAGAGCGTATCACCTTCACTGCAATTAGAATTGTCATCCTTGACCACATTCACAGACTTGGATGATTCATCACGCTTCTCATCAGTCTACTTTTTTAACTTCGGACAGTCTCGCTTATATGTCCCGTCTCCTGGCTCTTGTAACAATAAATTGTCTTCTTATCCCTAGATTTGGATCTGAAATTCCGCTTCCCAGACCCTGCCTTCTCTGGCTTCCATCCAAGGTCTCGATTACCCTTGCCATATAAGCTATCAGTTTGAGAGCTTTCCCCTGCATTCTGCTTCTGCTGGTTGTGAGCCAACAAGGCTGCAGTAATCTCCTCAACTTTGATAGTCTCTTTCCCATATGTAAGAGTAGTCACCATGTGTTCGTAAAAGGGAGGCAACGAACACAACAAAATCATCGCTTTGTCTTCATTCTCATTTTTACATCAAGCCGAGCCAAATCAGAAACGATTTGATTAAAGATATTCACGTGTTGTGCCAAATCATGATCGTCATGCATCTTCAGCCCATACAACTACTGCTTTAGATACAGTTTAGTCGTTTCCTCCAAATTTCATCTGGAGACAACAGATGCATGACGTGATACATGACCTCGTCCGCCAAGCATAATCATATGGTTCCTGTTGCTCGCTGTTGCAATTCTTCCCAATCTTCCTCATCCATCGACGCCGGCTTTATAGGTCGCAAAGCTTTCAGGATATGTAAGGTATGGCTCATAAATATACTGGTAAAGAGGACATGGGATGGAGTGGAGTGAGCAAAGCGAACGCAGCAAACATCAACTGTCCTTACAAAGAAAGTCTTGTAGAGGGGGTTACTATTATGTGGGTTTGGGGTGTGGGGGCTGTGCCCCGCGGTACGGTACAGGGTTAATTTTGTAATTATATACCAGGGTTTTCTATTATAAATAGAGATGTAACCTAAACCTATTATCATTGAATAAAAATTTTCTAGCGTCGCCTAGGCACCGAGGACGTAAGCACATTGCCGAACTTCGTTAAAATTCTTGTGTTCTTTCGTTTACTTTGCCCGATTTATCAACAATTGGTATCGGATGTCAGGAGCAAAATTTGAAGTTGCGAAATTCGATGGTCTGGGTAAATTCGGATTATGGAAAACGAGGGTGAAGGATTTGTTGGCACAGCAGAGGATCCTGAAGGCTTTGCGACCTACAAAGCCGACGTCGATGGAGGAGGAAGATTGGGAAGAATTACAACAACGAGCGGCATGAACCATACGATTATGCTTGGCGGACGAGGTTATGTATCACGTCATGCATCTATCGTCTCCAGACGAAATTTGGAGGAAGTTGAAAAGTCAGTTTATGTCCAAATCCTTAACGATAAAATTGTATCTAAAGCAGCGGCTATATGGGCTGAAGATGCAGGACGATCATGATTTGGCGCAACACGTGAATGTCTTCAATCAAATCGTTTCTGATTTGGCTCGGCTTGATGTAAAAATTGAGGATGAAGACAGAGCGATGATTTTGTTGTGTTCGTTGCCTCCATCTTACGAACACATGGTGACTACTCTTACATATGGGAAAGAGACTATCAACGTTGAGGAGATTACTGCAGCCTTGTTGGCTCACAACCAGCGGAAGCAGAATGCAGGGGAAAACTCTCAAGCCGATAGCTTATATGTCAAGGGTAATCGAGACCGTGGACGGAAGCCAGAGAAGGCAGGGTCTGGAAAGCGGAATTCCAGATCCAAATCTTGGGATAAGAAGACAATTCACTGTTACAAGTGCAAGAAGGCGGGACATATGAAGCGAGACTGTCCGAAGTTAAAAAAACAGACTGATGAGAAGCGTGATGTTTCATCCAAGTCTGTGAACGTGGTCGAGGATGACAATTCTGATTGCAGTGAGGGTAATATGCTTTCTATTTCAACGACTCAATTGACGGATGCGTGGATTCTTGATTCTGGATGTTCTTATCACATCACACCAAATAGGGAATGGTTTTCGACATACAGGTCAGTTAATTCTGGTTCTGTTTATTTGGGTGATGATCGATGTTGCAATATTGTTGGTATTGGTGATGTCAGAATTAAGATGTATGATGGCTCTATTCGGACGTTGAGTGGTGTTCGACATGTCCCAGATTTGAAGAAGAATTTGATTTCTTTGGACACTTTGCACAAGAATGGTTTTATCCCTAAGGCTGATGAGGATAGGGAAACCATTCGGATTGTTAAAGGTGCTTTGACTGTGATGAAAGGAAAGATGACTGCAGGAAATATTTATAGATTGTTAGGGAGTACCGTTACAGGTGGAGTTCATTCTGTTGAATCCTGTGATGATACTACAAAACTGTGGCATATGCATCTTGCTCATCTTAGTGAACGTGGTATGACAGAATTACACAAAAGAAATCTGTTGTATGGTGTCAAAAGTTGTAAGCTCGATTTTTGTAAGTATTGTGTTCTTGGTAAACAGACTAAAGTCCGTTTCAAGACTGCGAAGCACACAACTCAAGGGATTCTTGATTATGTGCATTCTGATGTATGGGGGCCTTCCACGACGTCGTCTTTAGGTGGATCTAGGTATTATGTTACTTTTATTGATGATTTTTCATGGAAAGTTTGGGTGTATTTTTTGAAACAGAAATCTGAAGTTTTTGAGAAGTTCAAGCTGTGGAAACGAGAGGTAGAAAACCAAACAGGACGAAAAATCAAGTGTTTATGGCCTGACAATGGTACAGAGTACACAGATTCACAGCTCTTACACTTCTATAAGGAGCACGGGATTAAGAGACATTTTACAGTACGCAAGACACCACAACAGAATGGTGTTGCGGAACGGATGAACAGGTCGTTGAATGAAAGAGCCAGATGTTTGCGGTTGAATGCGGGGCTTCCCAAACACTTCTGGGCCAAGGCTGTTAACATGGCGTGTTATCTTATCAACAGATCACCAAGGGCATCATTGGCTGGGAAAGTTACAGAAAAGGTATGGACTGGTCATGGTGTTAGTTTTGATAACTTACGGATTTTTGGTTGTCCTGCTTATGTGCATGTACCTCCTGATGAGAGATCCAAACTTGATGCAAAATTGAAGGAGTGTATTTTTCTGGGTTACAAGAAAGGTGTCAAAGGATTCAAGTTCTGGGATCCAGTTGCGAAAAAATTGTGATCAGTAGAGATGTTGTTTTTGATGAACAATCAATGTTGCAACAGAAGAAAGACACGACAGTGGTGGATTTCGAGCAGTTTCCAGTTGAGAAACCAGAAACGTCTCAACCGACTTCTGATGGTTCCACTATGGATGATTTGCAGGATTATAGTCTCGCCAGAGACAGGGTGAGACGGACGAATATAAAGCCTCAGAGTAGATTAGGTTTTGAAGACTTGGTCTCTTTTGCACTTATTGTTAGCAGTGATGATCCGGTTACTTTTCATGATGCTGTTACTAGTCAGGAAAACGACAAGTGGATGGCAGCCATGGTTGAGGAGATGGAGTCTTTGAATCACAATCGTACATGGGAGTTGGTTCCCCTTTCTGAGGGTAAAAAGCCGATTGGTTGCAAATGGGTGTATAAGAAGAAACCAACAGTAACAGAAAAAGAGGGGGAGAAGTTCAAAGCTCGTTTGGTAGCAAAGGGTTTTTCACAGCAGAAAAGAGTTGATTATGATGAAATCTTTTCTCCTGTGGTCAGACACACTTCAATCCGAGCAGTACTTGCATTGGTGGCCAGTTGGGATTTGCATTTAGAGCAGATGGATGTTAAAACTGCTTTTTTGCATGGTGATTTAGAGGAGCAGATTTACATGCGGCAACCTAAAGGTTTCACTCAACCTGGAAACGAATATTTAGTTTGCAGATTGAAGAAATCTTGTACGGGTTGAAACAGTCTCCGAGACAGTGGTATAAACGGTTTGACTCATATATGATCAAGATTGGCTACAACCGATGTGAGTATGATTGTTGTGTCTATGTTAAGAGCCTTGATGATGGTTCTTTTATTTTTTCTATTACTGTATGTTGATGATATGTTGATTACTGCGAAGAACATGGATGATGTTATCGGTTTGAAAACTTTATTGAGTCAGGAATTTGATATGAAAGATTTAGGTGCTGCAAAGAAAATTCTTGGAATGGAAATTTGCAGGGACAGAGACTCAAGGAAACTGTGGCTATCTCAACGGGGTTATGTTAAAAAAATGCTAGAAAGGTTTGCGATGAGCAGCGCAAAACCAGTTAGCACTCCATTGGCGAACCACTTTAAGCTCTCATCAGAACAGTGCCCTAAGACAGATAAGGAAGCTGAAGATATGGCAAAGGTTTCGTATTCTAATGTTGTTGGCTACTTGATGTATGCAATGGTATGTACTCGTCTTGATTTAGCTCATGTTGTTAGTCAAGTTTGTAAGTACATGTCTAAACCTGGTAAGCAACATTGGGAAGCAGTCAAGTGGATCTTTCGGTACTTAAAGGGTACTGTGGGACATGGAATTGTTTTTGGTAGTCAACGAGATAATCCTTTGGTTGTAGGATATGTGGATTCAGACTATGCATGTGACTTGGATAATAGAAGATCTACGACAGGGTATGTTTTTACTCTTGGTGGATGACCTATTTGTTGGAAGTCTATTGTTCAATATGTTGTGGACTATCTATACTGAAGCTGAGTACATGGCAGCGGCTGAAGCTGCAAAAGAATCTTTATGGCTCACTGGTTTAGTGAAGGAGTTGGGTGTTCAGCAAGGTGGAGTTCAGTTGCTCTGCGACAATCAAAGTGCTATTCACTTAGCTAAGAATCAGGTATATCATGTTAGAACTAAGCACATTGATGTACGTTTTCACAAGATCATAGAGTTGGTTGTATCTGGAGAGATTTTGTTTCAGAAGGTACACACTGATGAGAATGCCTCTGATATGTTACAACAGACAAGTTCAAGCATTGCTTGGACTTGTTGAATGTTTCAAGTTGTTAAAGAAGTAAGGTAACCCAACCCACATTGAATGTTTCCTAAGGGGCAGGATATTCGCCAAGGTGGAGATTTGTAAGGTATGACTCATAAATATACCGGTAAAGAGGACAGGGGATGGAGCGGAGTGAGCGAACGCAGCGATCATCAATTGTCCTTACAAAGAAAGTCTTGTAGAGGGAGTTACGATTATGTGGGTTGGGGGTGCGGGGGATGTGCCTTGCGGTACGGTACAAGGTTAATTTTGTAATTATATACCAGGGTTTTCTATTATAAATAGAGATGTAACCTAAACCTATTATCATTGAATAAAAATTTTCTAGCGCCGCCTAGGCACGGAGGACGTAAGCACATTGCCGAACTTCGTTAAAATTCTTGTGTTCTTTCGTTTACTTTGCCCGATTTATCAACATGATCCTTTGCTGTGCCAACATATCCTTCACCCTTGTTTGCCATAATTCGAAGTTACCCTGACCATCGAATTTCGCAACTTCGAATTTTGCTTTTGACATCTGATGCCAATTGTTAAAGAATCGGGTAAAGTAAAACGAAAGAACACAAGAATTTAACGAGGTTCAACAATGTGCTTACGTCCTCGGTGCCTAGGCGTTCGCTTTGCTCACTCCGCTCCATCCCCTCTCCTTTTTACCGGTATATTTATGAGTCATACCTAACATGTTTCTTAAAATTAATTCATATTTAATATGTTCTTTTGATGATTGGATTAGAATGAAGATTTAACTTTTTAGGTTTTGATTTTTTTTTTATAATTCTATTTGTAGAGTTTCATGTCGATGCATGTACTATCATCGGATTACTTTGGATAAAATTAAGTTAATCTTTTGGTATATTGCTTCTATGCGATTCGTAGGGATGGCTTTGCCTTATAACAATTGAGTGGTTTTAGACTCTACCTTCATTCATAAATGATTATATATTTTGTGTTGATCAATTTCTCATAGATTATTGTAACTAGAATCAATCTTTACTATTTTAGTGGTTTATACGTGACAAGTGGTTCACATTAGTGAATCTATAATTTATTTATTTTTGAATTATGATTTGTCGATGGTTTATGTGGTGGGTCTACTGTTAAGGATTTAGTTAGCTGAAGGTTGCTAACACGTGGCATGGAGCAGTTGGGTAGTTCAGCTTCTGTTGAAGCTGTTAGAGCAGTTCTTTTGTTAACTGCATGCAGTTGCGTGCACGTGAGTTTGTAGATAAAACCCCCTTTGTTATCTTCAATAAGATGAGTGAACTTTTTCTATTCTTTTCATCCATTTCTTTTAAACTCAACATGGTATCATACGCTTGGCTCTCGATGATTTGGCTTCATTTCCGGTTGAGTTCTCCTCGCGAAACACCAAGGCATTCACAAACAAAAGGGTGAATGTCATTCTCGATGAAATGAACTACCTTCTTTAGAAACATCAAGTCATTCTCACGGTCGGGAGTTATCAACTTGAAGGGATGTTAACTGGACTAATAAAGCCACCGCCTGTGACGATTGTGGATGAAAATGCGATACTATTCCGAACGAGGCTTATGAAGAATGTGTAGTCCAAGATAGCGCTCTGACTTCTTGGTTATTTTCGACGATTAGTATTCATCTTCTTCCTCAATCCGTTGGTGCTGATACGGCGTCGATAGTTTGGAGTACGATTCAAGGGTTCTTTGAAAATAGATCGGCAACGACGGTGATGAGTCTACATTATAAGCTTCAGTTCCTCAAGAAAGGTGAGGACAACATGCAGGTTTATCTCACACGCGTAAAGGAAGTCTATGTTGCACTTGCTTCTTGTGGCAGTGTCATTAATCCAACTGAGTATGTGGCCAGTATCTTGAAAGGACTACCCCGAAAATATAAATTGTTTATTGATGTTATCTCCATAGTATCAAATTACAATTGTGGATTTTGTTGCGATTGCCGATTGCGGATTTTGTTGCGGATGCGATTGCGGTGTCGCGGTTGTGGATGATGTGGACGTTACATAACATGTTGCGGTTGTCGCGGGCGTGATCTATCCCTCAAAAATCACAATACGTCTAAAATATTATATTTATACATTTTACAGTTATCTTTTAATATTTTATTTTAAAAATAAAAATTTAATTTCATAGATAAAAAATTATTAAAAACAAATATAAATCATAAAAGTGTTATCATACTGGATAATGGGTAATAACAATTATAATGTTAATGGATAACATATAAACAATATCACTAAAATCATATCAAATTTTGTATATTGTAACATAAAAATGTTAATTTTACATAACTTAAAAAGAAAAAAAATACATAACTACAAATATAAAAATTTTATATTTTACAATTCACCACCAAAATGAATGACATGACGGATCTAAAGTATTTTCATCTTCGTTATTGTATTGGTTTTGATTCCATCCTATTCCATGTGAAGAATACATCACATTATATGTATCATAAGATGCGTCATTGGTAGGAAACATGTTGTATGATAAATAATGATAAAAGAATCTATAACTTGAATTTTGTTCAAGGTAAGGTTGATAACATGAATTATATTGGTAAGAATAAGAACCATGATTCACTAATTTCATTATTAATTGTAGCTGCTATATGATAATGAACTTGCAAATTAATCATAAAAGTGTTCTCACATCCTCCTTTGAGTTCTATCATCATCATCTCTGATATTTTGTGATGCATTTGTTATGTACAAACCTAAATTATTATCGTTAGGATATATAGACGTACCTTGATCTCCATGAAAAGTAGTAGAATAAATGTATTAATATTCTGGTTAGTATGTACCTTCATTATCACCACCATAACATCACAACCACCATCATCGTCGTCGTCATCATCATCATCACACACACTATTACTTTTTTTCTGTCTCTTACACACAAGCTATCAAGGAATATAATCCTTTTTTTTATTTTATTTATAATATTATTTATTTATTTATTTGCATTGGTTTAATCCAAATTATGTAACGATGCCTATTAATTATTTTTTTTCTGCGTCTCTATCTTTGCACACACACCATCATTTTTTTATTTTGTCAAGGAATATATTCATTTTTTTTATTTTATTTATAATATTATTTATATATTTATTCTTTATATTATATATTAGACAAAATTTTATAGTTTCATAGTAAATAGATCAAATACATATACTATTATAGTGTTATAAATGAATTCATCTCTTATACAAAATTAATATAATAATAAATAAACATATAATTATGATATTTAATGTTAGTATAAAAATTTAATTTAAAATTAATCACATCAATTTTATATATTTTATATATGAGAAAATTTTAATTTTAATTTAAATTTAAATTAATTTAATTTAAATTTAAATTAATTTAATTTAAATTTAAATTAATTTAATTTAAAATAACGTTAATAAATAATTTAATTAATTTAAATTTAAGTAATTAATTTTAAACATAACTATTATGATATTATTTATGATATATATTTATAATCCAATTTTAAGAATTAAATTAGAACAATTCATCTATATAATTTTATATTTCAGATAATTTAAAGTTTGTTGCGGCATTACGGCGCAATTTATAGTTTGTTGAGGTATTACGTAACGGTTTTTGACAGCAACAATCGTGATGTGGTTCTCTTATTGCGTTACGCCGATATTGCGTAGCGATAACCTTAAAAAACATTATGATGCGAGCGTTACGCTGCGTTGCGGCCGTAATTTAGTACTATGGTTATCTCGGCCATGAGGGAGTCTCTCTCCCTTGAGAGTATCTGCACTATGCTTGTTGATGATGAAACCCAACTTGCAGGGTTTGATAATAAACTTGATTTCTTACCCATGAGCGCGAATCTTGTTCAAAGGAAGCAGGCTGCTTCCAATGGTGGTTATGTGAAGCATGATTATCGAACGACTCGTCCGTCTTCGTCTTCTGGTGGAAGGTCATTTGGTAGGGAATATGGACGGCCCAAAATCCATTGTCAGCTTTGTGGTAAGCCGCTGCTGGTACCGGTTTGATAAGGAGTTTGTTGATCTCTCATTTGATAGACGGTCTTCGAATGACAATGAATTTGCTAGTGCCCATTATTCTTCTTTCGATGGCAGTTATGACAGTTACCATATCAGTACAAGGGCTTCATCAGGTGATCAGGAACAAGCTCATATGGTTTTGTCTACTCATGAGCGTTGGGTTGTGGACTCTTGTGCCACGCATCACGTAACACCTGATGCAGCTAATGTAGTGCATAAACAAGAGCTTGGAGGTCCAGGTAAGCTTGTAGTAGGTAACAGTGTTTCGTTAGATGTTGATCTGGTTGGTAAAACTCTGGTTTTTTTTCTTCGCGTGCCCTAGTTTTGAATAGTCTGCTTCATGTCCCACGAATAACACATAATTTGCCATCTGTCTCTAAGCTTGCTAGGGACAACCATGTATTTATTGAATTCCATGCCAAAGAATGTTGTGTTCGCGATGAAGATTCTGGGGATGTGTTACTTAGAGGAAAAGAACGTGACGGTCTTTATGAGTTTGAGATTGATCAGAGCTTGCGTGGTTCTGTTTCTGCTAAGGTGTATGCGACTGATGCCTCTACAAGTGATGTTGAGTTGTTGCACCGTTAATTAGGGCACCCAGCTTTTGATACGTTAGTCAAAGTGTGTAAAGAAACCAATGTAAATGTTTTGAATGAGATAAATAAAACATGTGTTTCTGTTCACATGGGAAACAGCCGCAAGTTGCCATTCTCTACTTCTGATAATGTGTATGATGTTCAGTTTCAGCTAGTTTATACGGACATGTGGGGATCACCACACGTTTCTTCCAACGGTTTTCGTTATTATATTACGTTTGTAGATGCTTGCAATATGCACCATAGTATCAAATTGCGGTTGCGGACGTTATGTAACATGTAGCGGCTGTCTCGGGTGTGATCTCTTCCTCAAAAATCATAATATGTCTAAAATATTATATTTATACATTTTAGAGTTATCTTTTAATATACTAATATTAATATACTCTTTTAATATTTTATTTTGAAAATAAAAATTTAATTTTCATAGATAAAAATTTATTAAAAATAAATATAAACCATAGAAGTATTATCATATTGAATAATGGGTAATAACAATTATAATGTTAATAAATAACATATAAACAATATAACTAAAATCATATCAAAAATTTTATATTGTAACGTAAAAATGTTCATTTTACATAACTTAGAAATAAAAAAATACATAACTACAAATATAAAAATTATATATCTTACAGTTCACCACCAAAATAAATAATTTAATTGATTCAAATATAAGTAACTAATTTTAAACATTACTATCATGATATTATTAATGATATATATTTATAATCTAGTTTTAAGAATTAAATTAGAACAATTCATCTATGTAATTTTATAATTTAAAGTTTGTTGCGGCGTTACGTAACGATTTTTGACCGTAACGATTTTTGACCGTAACAATCGTGATGCGGTTCCCTTATCGTGTTGTGCCGATATTGTATCGTGATAATCTTAAAAAACGTTACATACGAACGTTACGCTGAGTTGTGGCCGCAATTTTGTACTATGCTAGGCACACATGGGTGTACCTCTTGAAGAACAAGAGTCAAGCTATTTCTACTTTTCAACTTAATTCAAACCTCCAATAAAGACAGTACAGAGTGACGGGTTTTGAGCAAGACTTGTATTATGCATAGAGTAACTTGTCCCAATACCTCAGAGCAAAAAGGTGTCATCGAGAGGAAGCATCGCCATATTATTGAGCTTGTCCTTGTTCTGTTGGCACAAGCGTCTATGCCTATGTGGTTTTGGGCATATGTTGTAGTCACAACCGTTCATCTTATCAACAGACTGCCTACAAGAGTATTACAGGGCATCTCACCATTTGAGAAGTTATTTGCTCAGAAACCTGACTATACTATGCTGCGAGTTTTTGGGTGTAGGTGCTTTCCCCATCTACGGCCATTCCAGAAGCATAAGCTCGAGTTTCGATCACAGACGTGTGTGTTTCTTGGGTTTAGTCCTCAGAACAAAGATTTTCAGTGTCTGGCACGTGATGGACGAGTATATATCTCACGACATGTTGTGTTTAACGAGAAAATATTCCCATTTTCTGTTGAAAATACTAGGGTGTCAGTCATGGAACCTCGTGCTTAGTAGTTGTCCTCTATTGAGGTTGTTACTGACATTGCTAGGTTACAAGAAAATTATTGTCCAATGGACAATCATCAGGAGCAATCAACGCCCACTCCTGGTTTGTGCAGTGGTTCTCAAGCTTCGGATCAGGAGGATAATGAGGTGTTAGCTGAAAATATGGAGCCTGTTGACTCTAATTTACCCGTTGAAGTAAATGATCAACCCTCCAGTACATCTAGTCATATGGTTCCTACGATGGCAGCTGCTCAAGAAAGTGAGCGAGATCCTCTAGAGTTGCACACTGCCAACGTTGATGTTGGGAGTTCGCTACGAACTGTCATCCTATGATGACAAGGAGTAAATGTGGCGTGTACAAGCCAAATTTATACACATGCTACTTTGATGATAAGTACCTGTGAACATCCATGAGGCTTTACAGTCCGAAAAGTGGAGGGCTATGTTGGAAATAAAACACTCACACAAACAACTTTTATTGAAACTCAAACAAATATTACAAGAGTACTCTCACTCAAAAACAAGAACTACAACTCACTCTTATAAGACTTCGCTTCTTCACTCACTTAGAAGCTCTTAATTTTTCTTGATGCTTAAAACTAAAATGGGAAGGGGTATTTATACTACTCAAGAACAATCCTACACCACACAAATAAACTAATTTAAACCATTACAAATTCAACAAATATCTAACTCTCACCTAACTAAATTGATGTAAGCAATGACATCATTAATTAAATGATGTAAGCAATGACATCATTAATTAAATGATGTAAGCAATGACATCTTTAATTAAATGATGTAAGTGATGACATCAATTTAGTTTGGGTTTAGGCTCCCATAATGGATCAAGTTTATGATCCAACACCCTCCCTTAAACTTGATCTCGTGACCCCTAGTAGGTTCCTTAATCTTAAGAAGTCTTCGCTGGTCAGTGGCTTGGTAAAAATATCAGCAACTTGATCTTGTGACTTTACATATTCAACTTCCACATCTTTTCTTGCAACACACTCCCTTATATAGTGGTAGCGAATATCAATGTGCTTGCTTCGATCATGGAATACTGGATTCTTCGCTAAGGCAATGGCTGACTTGTTGTCGACACAAACCTTGGTAGGCTCTTCTTGTATCAAACCAATCTCCTTCAATAGATTTCTAAGCCAAATTGCATGACAAACACATGAGGTAGCAGCAACATATTCCGCTTCACAAGTGGACAATGTGACAATCGGTTGTTTCTTTGACATCCATGTGAATGCAATATCTCCCATGAAAAATACGAATCCAGTAGTGCTCCTTCGATTATCTATGTCTCCACCCCAATCACTGTCGCTATATCCAACAAGCTTGTAATCATTAGAAACTGAATAGAACAAGCCAAAGTCAATTGTACCTTTCAGATAGCGAAGAATTCTCTTTGCAGTTTTAAAATGGGTGGTTGTTGGGGATTCCATGTAGCGACTAACCAATCCAACTGCGTGAAGAATATCGGGTCTCGTGTAAGTTAGATAGCGTAGACTTCCTACCAAACTTTTGAAGAATGTTGGATCTACACTTTCGCCTTCTTCATGTTTGGTCATCTTGACCCCGTATTCTGCCGGTGTGCTTATTGGCTTACAGTTCTCCATCTTGAACTTCTTCAGTATCTCCTTTGCATAGCTTTCCTGTGAAATGAAAATTCCATCATTTTGTTGCTTAACTTCAATGCCAAGGTAGTACGCCATGAGCCCCATGTCTGTCATCTCGAATTCTTTCATCATCACATCCTTGAATTCATTAAACATGCTTGGGTTGCTTCCAGTGAAGATCAAATCGTCCACGTAGAGGCACACGATCAAAATATCTTCATCTTTGATCTTGATATATAGAGCATGCTCGTAGGGATATTTGTTGAAGCCATTCTCTTGGAAGTACTTGTCGATTCGGCTATTCCATGCCCTTGGTGCTTGTTTTAGCCCGTAAAGAGCCTTCTTCAACTTCAACACCTTGTCTTCATGCCCTTTGACTTCATAGCCTGATGGTTGCTGAATGTAAAGTTCCTCTTCAAGAACTCCATTTAGGAAGGCGGACTTTACATCCATCTGTTGTATCTTCCACTTGTTTTGAGCTGCCAAAGAAATGATTAGTCTGATAGTCTCCAATCGAGCAACAGGAGCAAATACCTCATCATAGTCAATTCCAGCCTTTTGACTATAGCCTTTAGCAACTAGCCTCGCCTTGTGCCTTTCAATCTCTCCTTTGGCATTTTGCTTTGTTTTGTACACCCATTTGACACCTATCGCCTTATGTCCCTTGGGAAGTGAGGTAAGTTCCCATGTGTCATTCTTCTCGATGGCCTTGATTTCTTCGTCCATCGCATCTCTCCATTTCTTTTCTTGTACCGCTTCTTGAAAGCTCACTGGTTCACAATCGGTAAACAAACAAAATAATGTAAGATTATCTTGTCGTTCAGTTACCTCATAGAGATCTCTAAGGCTTCTTGTGCGTTGCACAACTCTTTCACTTTGACTCCCACTTGACGATGATGAAGGTGATGAGTTTCCTTGAGTGGTTGATGTTGGTGAAGTGGGTGGAGTTGCAAGCTCTTGTTGAGATTCATCTAGTTGCTCCCTCATTGTCTGCTCATCTTCTTCAAACTGAGGAAAGAAATTGAAGTCATCTGTATGAGAGTTAAAATCCCATTCTCCTTCTTCGTTGAAGACCACATCTCGACTAATCACAAACTTCTTATTGTCTGGATTGTACAACTTGTAGCCCTTCGAATTAGCATCATAGCCGATGAAGATAAACTCTCGCTTTTATCATCAAGCTTCGTTCTTCTCTCGTCTGGTACGTGAACATGGGCTATACTTCCAAAGGTTCTCAAGTGGGAAATGCCAGGCTTTCTTCCACTCCATGCCTCTTGCGGTGTCTTTCCCCATACACTTCTTGTTGGAGATCGATTTGACAAGTAGACTGCACACGATACTGCTTCCGCCCAAAATTCTTTGGGTAGTTTCTTGCTTTTGAGCATGCTTCGTGCCATGTCGAGGATTGTTCTATTCTTTCTTTCTGCCACACCATTTTGCTGGGGGGATCTAGGAACTGTCATTGGTCGACGAATTCCATTTGCTTCACAGAACTCTTGAAACTCCCTGGAAGTAAATTCTCCACCTCGATCGGATCTCATGGCTTTGATCTTTCTACCGCTTTCTCTCTCCACTGCTGCTTTGAACTTCTTGAAGACTTCAAAAACTTCTGACTTCTGTTTCAAGAAATATACCCAGGTTTTTCTTGAAAAATCATCAATGAAGAGAAGAAAATAGTTATTGTTACCGAGAGAGCTTGGCTTGATCGGTCCACACACATCGGTATGGATGAGCTCAAGTGGCTTCTTAGCTCTTGTCTCTGACTCTTTTGGAAAGCTTTTCCTGAATTGTTTCCCGACTAGACACCCTTCACAGAGTTGGTCAGGATGGTTGATGTGAGGTAGTCCTTTCACCATCTCCTTCTTAGATAATAGCTCTAGACCTCCAAAATTGAGATGCCCAAATCGAAGATGCCAAAGCCATGATGCATCTTTGTAGCAAGCTTTCAGGCACTTTGCAACATCATTTTGTATGTTGATCAAGAACATTCTATTCTTTGACATCGGCACTTTAGCAATGAAGTTATTCTTATCATCTTTTATAGAAAGATTATAATTATTCATATGAATATCATAACCTTTCTCTACCAGTTGCCCTAAACTTAAAATGTTACTTTTCATATTGGGCACATAGTAGACATTTGAAATAAATTGATGTCTCCCATCTTTCAAACGGATAAGAATGTTACCTCTCCCTTTCACTGCTATTGTGGAATCATCTCCAAACGAAACATTTCCACTTACTGACTCGTCTAGCTCTACAAACATGTCTTTCCTTCCACACATGTGATTGCTTGCACCACTGTCAAGATACCAGGAATTTGCTTGGCCACCATCAGTTTCCTTTCGTGCTAGAAGAAGAGTTTCTTTGCCATCTGTCTTTTCCTCCACGTAATTGGCCTTCTCCTCAATTTTGTTGTTGGGAGCTCTACATTCTGAAGCATAATGCCCAAATTTTTGACAATTATAACATCGAATTTGAGATTTGTCATACTTTGAGTTTGGATTAATTCTTCCACGGCCTCGTGTTGAGCTTTCTCCTTTCTCATAGTTATTGTTGGAATTGTTATTGTTGTAATTCCAGCCTCGTCCACGACCTCGACTTCCACCTCGTCCATGGCCTCTACCTCTGCCTTGGCCACGTTGGTTTCTATCATTGCGTTGGCTCTCATGCATATCCTTGAGTTGCAGCTTGAGGAGTTGCTCAGTAAACTCATGCTTCTTTTTATGCTTCTCTTCGTATGCTTGCAATGATCCTTGGAGCTGTTCGATCTTCATTTCTTCCAAGTCTTTAGTTTCTTCAATCGTCACGACGATGTGCTCAAATTTGGGATCCAACGAACGAAGTATCTTCTCTATTATCCTCACATCGTCTAACTTTTCACCATTTCTTTTTAATTGATTAGAAACAGCTACTACTCTTGAGAAATAATCTGAAATAGACTCAGATGCTTTCATGTTTAAGGATTCGAATTCACCTCTTAATGTTTGGAGACGAACCTTCTTCACTTGCTCGGATCCTTTGTAAGAGGTTTGCAGCTTTTCCCACGCTTCCTTGCTAGAGCTTGCACTTGAAATCTTTTCAAAACCATCATCATCTAATGCTTGATAGATGAGGTAGAGAGCCTTCTTGTCTCTCTTTCTTGAATCCTTCAAAGTTGTCTTTTGATCTGGTGTAAGAGTAGCAAAAACATCATCATCCGCAGGCTCATTATAGCCTTTCTCTATGATATCCCACACATCTTGTGATCCAAGAAGTGCCTTCATTTTGATACTCCAATTGTCGTAGTTGTTGTTGTTGAGTGTCGGAACTTGGAATGGTGCCATACCATTTGCCATATCTCTCAATATAATGAGATTTTGTAAAATCCGATTGCACGGATGAATCCGGAACGATGAAAAAAAAACTTTGGAGGGACTTGGACAACTCGGTCAAGGGCTCCAACTCGGCTGAATCGGCTCAACTCGGTGAGTCAACTCGATTTTCTGGCAGCAGTCTTCCGGCGGTGCGTGGCGGTGCGTCAGAACTCAGATTGAGAAAATTCTGGCGGCGGCGTATTCCTCTCGTCGAGACCTTCGATCTTTCCAACTCGCTCTGATGCCACTTTGTTGGAAATAAAACACTCACACAAACAACTTTTATTGAAACTCAAACAAATATTACAAGAGTACTCTCACTCAAAAACAAGAACTACAACTCACTCTTATAAGACTTCGCTTCTTCACTCACTTAGAAGCTCTTAATTTTTCTTGATGCTTAAAACTAAAATGGGAAGGGGTATTTATACTACTCAAGAACAATCCTACACCACACAAATAAACTAATTTAAACCATTACAAATTCAACAAATATCTAACTCTCACCTAACTAAATTGATGTAAGCAATGACATCATTAATTAAATGATGTAAGCAATGACATCATTAATTAA
This sequence comes from Hibiscus syriacus, assembly GCF_006381635.1. Classification (NCBI taxonomy): domain Eukaryota; kingdom Viridiplantae; phylum Streptophyta; class Magnoliopsida; order Malvales; family Malvaceae; genus Hibiscus; species Hibiscus syriacus. Next base: position 3,381,353 of record NW_024062608.1, read on the forward strand.
ATGATGTAAGCAATGACATCTTTAATTAAATGATGTAAGTGATGACATCAATTTAGTTTGGGTTTGGGTTTAGGCTCCCATAATGGATCAAGTTTATGATCCAACAGGCTGCTGTTCAGGCAGAGATTGATGCTTTGGAAGCAAACGATGCTTTGGAGATTGTTAAACCACCAGAAGGAAGGACCATAGTTGGTTGTAAGTGGCTCTTCAAGTTAAAAAGGAATCCTGATGGTTCTATTCTTAAACACAAGGCCCGGCTTGTTGCAAAGGGCTATTCTCAAGTGCCAGGCCACGATTTTGGTGAAACATTCAGTCTAGTGGTGCGGTCCACAACGGTAAGTGTTATCTTGGCTCTCACTGTTCAAAAGAAATGGTCTTTGAGGCAGTTCGATGTGAACAACGCATTTCTCAACGGGTGTCTCGACGAGGATGTTTATATAAAGCAGTCGCCTGGCTTTGTTCGATGTGCGAGTGACGGTGGCAAAACTTTCGAGATAATATTCTGGAAAAAATTAATTCATGAGATAAAGCACTCCCAAGATTAATTGCTCAAATAAGGTGAAATCTACAGTATTGGTCGTAGGTCGCCATGCCTTCCGGGCGACCTACTAGGTCGCCATGTCTTCCCAGCGAGCTACAAGAGATTGCATGTTCCATGCACGTCCCAACATGCTGGGCATCCGAGGCCATCCGAACGAGCTATGCGAGGGCATCCGAGGGTAACCGAGCGAGCTATGCAAGGGAATCCGAGGGCAGCCGAGCGAGGGTAGGTCGCCCGAAGTGCATGACGACCTACAAGGTCGCCCGGAGGGCATGACGACCTATGTGTTGGGACGTGCATGTGCCATGCAACATGTTCATTCTCTCTGTTTGAGCAAGGGTAGGTCGCCCCGGAGTGCATGGCGACCTACAAGGTCGTCCGGAGTGCATGGCGACCTTAAAGGCATGGCGACCTACAGCCAACACTGTGAATTTTACCCTATTTGAGCAATTAATTTTGGGAGTGCATTAGCTCGTGAATTAATTTCTTCCAGAACATTATCTCGAAAGTTTTGCCGAATGACGGTTCTAGGCTTGTGTGCAAACTAAAAAGGGCCCTATATGGGTTGCGTCAAGCGCCCAGGAATTGGAATGACAAGCTAAGAGAAACTCTTGTTCAGCTGGGGTTTAGGGAATCTCGAGATGATACTTCATTGTTTGTAAAGAATGACAATGGTGTATACACATATATGTTAGTAAATGTTGACGATATTGTCATCATAGGACAATCCGATAACACAATTGACCCTGTAGTTCAGTTGCTCAACGACAAGTTTGCTCTCAAGGACCTTGGCGAGTTAAGTTACTTCCTTGGCATTGAAGTGAAACGGCATGAAGATGCTCTTGTGCTCAGTCAGAGGAAGTTCATTGTTGAACTTTTAGAGAAAACCAACATGTTGTAGGCAGCTTCAACTCCAACACCTATGGTAGCAGCAGCAAGACTATTCTAGAACTCAGGGTAGCCGTTGCAGGATGCTTATACCTATAGGAGCATTGTGGGTATTCTACTCTACCTTTGCCACATACGCCCGGATATTACCTTTAGCGTTAACAAGGTTGTACAATTCATGCATGCACCTTGTGAAGAGCATTTTGTAGCTGTATAACGAATCCTACGTTACCTAGGAGGGACGGTGGATTATTGTCTTGTCTTCTCATCGCGTACGCCTGGATTTCAGGTCACAGCCTTTGCTAATGCGGATTGGGGTAGTAACTTGGACGATCGACGGTCAATCTCAAGCTATGGTGTGTTCGTTGGTGGATGTTTAGTTGCATGGGCTTCCAAGAAGCAGAAAACAGTCTCTCGGTCGACCATGGAGGCTGAACATCGGTGCATAGAAGATGCGGTTGCTGAGGTAACTTGGGTGGATGCTGTTTTGGCTGATCTAGGGTTACAAAGGCAGTCTACATCGACCGTGTGGTGTGATAATACAAATGCGGTTGCTCTCTCTTCAAATCCAATGTGCCATGTTCACACTAAGCATGTTGATTTGGATGTCGATTTCATTAGAGAAAAGGACGCGGCTAAGCAGCTTCAGGTGAATTATATTCCGACTGATCAACAATTGGCAGATGGGTTGACCAAGCCTCTGTCTAAGGCGTCCTTTGAAAAGTTTCGGGGGGAAAGTTTGTGTGATACCTTGTTAAAAAAAAAGTCGGGAGAATGTTAAGGATTTAGTTAGCTGAAGGCTGCTAACACGTGGCGCGGAGCAGTTGGGTAGTTCAGCTTCGGTTGAAGCTGTTAGGAGCAGTTCTTTTGTTAACTGCTTGCAGTTGCGTGAACGTTTGTATATAAAACCCCCCTTGTTATCTTCAATAAGATGGGTGAACTTCTTGTATTCTTTTCATCCATTTCTTTTAAACTCAACATCTACCATTATATTTTTTTCCTCCTATTGTTTTTTTCCCTTTAGGTTTTTGCAACGCACAAATTATATTTTCTTTTGTCTAGTCTCGATAAAGGGTAAAATCATTACTGTAAACTTTCATCTTGATAAAGGGTAAAAAATAATATTTTATTGATTCAATGGTAAATGCCAAATTACAAATTCTCTTATGGCATTAAGTGTGAATTAGGTTAAAAATCTTCAAGATTCAAGACTTTATGAAACAATGTTTGTTTGTTTGTTTGGTTTTGAATCATTCTACTGCTTATATTTGGGTGTATATGAATATATATTATTTTGGTTTTACGTGATAATTATTTGAATCATTGATATGATTTGGTTTATCAATGAATTATGAAGTTATAAATTATATGAATTAGTTTGATGTTTTATAAATTTTGGCTTGAAGTTTTACATCAACCTTTTTGGTGAATTCATTAAGAAAATCTTGAGGAATAGTAAAAAAAGATTTTCCGTTTCTAATACGTCATATATACAACCATATTATAGGTTACTTTAGAAACCACGACGTGATTAGAAAATTTAGTTTTATTTTTTTACTGTTATGGATTATAGAATATATATTTTGCATTGATATATTCAATTTAGTTAGATTAAAGATTTAATTCAGTTGAATGTACTTTGATTTTGACTTTTTGTTAAATACTGATTATTTTGAATTCAGATTTTCTTTGTTAATAGATGAAGTTATGCATTATATGCATGTTTAAGGAATTATTCAGAAACAATCAAAGACTTGAGTTTCTAATTTTTTATAGCACCATTTATGTAACCTTATTCTGGGTTATTTCATATATTGTAGTGCAATAAAAAAAAATCAGTTTTGACATTTGATTGTTATAGAAATATTAAATTTGAATACTAAGATTTATTTTGATATGGCTTAATTAATGCAATAAGTCGTTAAAGTGGTATCCGTTATGAAAAATATTTTTTTTAAAATATAAAAGTTACGTACATGTAACTTAGGATATGCTAGTATTGATCGACCCAAAGGAAAATTAAAAGTTGACATAATCGCATGTAAAACTTTGGTAATAAACATGTGATAATTATTCGGTTATATGTGTGAGTAATAAATCGGCCCAAAGGAAGATTTTTGCTAGACATGTTCTTATTATCAGTGTTTGGTTACCGCATCAGATATCACTTAAGGTGAATATTTCATCTAAATATGGAATATTAATGCATTATATGATATCTTAGTAATATGTGTGTGTGTGTTGTTTATATTGTTAATGCAATATATGCACATATTCAATTTGGTTTGATCAAAATTTTAATTTTGGTTGTTGGTTATTAGAATATATATTTGAAACAAATTAATTCATATTTTAGCTAGGTATGATATTTTGATTGATTACTTGAAACATAATGTCGCCAAAGTGACCTCTTTTGTGTAGACTAATTTATTTAGAATATCAAGATTATTACGTGTTTCTTGTTATTCATGCATTTATTAATGAACTCAAAAGAAAGTTAATATTTGGCCGAATTTCAAGCAACACATATGGTAATAACATGTGACAATTATAAGGTATTTTATGTGTGTAGACACTAATTTTTCACTTTCTTTTAAAATTATTTTTAATTATTATTATTATCAATATTAATATAGTATTATTATTATTATTATTAAAATTATTATTATTATTAATATTATACATTATATCTTATTATTATTATTAAATAATTACATTACAAGACCCAACTCAGGCCCGGTTTACACGCCCAAACATGGAGGCCCGATCAGCCAACTGGCCTAGTTAAACCCTAAACCTAATTTAGGGTTTGTATCATCTCTAGCCGCCTCAGCATCACAGCCGTTGGATCTGACAGATCCAACGGTCCACAAGAGGTCCAACATGATACAACTAGGGTTTCTAAACCCTAGCTTCTACGTTGCCACGTCCCAATCGCCGCTCCAAAGTTCCAGCTGCCCCACGCCTCTACCTGCTTCTAGAAGCCCAAGCCAGATGTCTCGTCCAGCCGTTGCCGACGCTTCAGTACTGCCACGACACCTCTGACGAACACTCCAGAAGCTTTACTGCCATGACACCGACTGTCCACATCGCCTCTATGGTGAGTCACCAACATAGCTTTGGTGACTCATCGAGCCTTTCATCCTTTGGACCGGTCCAACGAGAGCCACACCGAGGCTATAAAGCCTCAGTTCCCCTGCAAACAAAAAAAAAAGGAACGGGAGGAGACACCATGAGAGCAAGAACTACACCAACGATCCCAGACAACTACGTATCTAAAGAAAAGAGAAGAAGACGAGAAAACTTACCACCAAGGAAGCTACGCCGTCGTCAGAGCCTCCACACACCGCCAAAGAAACCGAAATACCGTGGGTATTTCTATAGATCTAGGTAATTTTGGGGCTGTTTAAGGGAAAAAGAGGTCGGATTCGGCCAGGGGAGGTTCAGAGCTTCATTTTGAGTGTATTTTTAATTTTTCGGCCACCATGGGTGGTGGTCGGCGGCAGTGATTGGCGCCGGAGCGCGGAGGTAGACAGCTGCCGGAATTCCCTCCGGTGAGGGAAAACAAGATAGAAGCGAGAGAGTTTCTAAACTCTCTCAGTTAGAGAGAGAATATAGAAAAAAGAAAATGCGAGAATGGCCAGAAGGGCCGGCCATTTGGGTTCAAATACCCTCCACCAAACGACGTCGTTTTGGTGGAGGGGTATTTGTGTAAATACTCACTTGGTCAAACCATGCCCGCAGTCTATTAAGTTTGTATACTTCCATTTTGGTCACTAAAATCAAGTGTTATATGTTTTAATTATATCATTTAATTTTGTTTTATTATAATTTAGTCACTGCAATAAATTTATATATAAGTTAATTTAGTATTCTATTTTTATTTTATTTACAATTTAGTCACAGTAATTATATATATTTAGGGTAAATACCGAACTTAGTCCCTTACAGTTTAGTAATTATTATTTTAATCCCAATTAATTAATTAAGGACAAATTACACTTTTAGCACTTAGATTTATGATATTTCAAATTAGACCATTTAATTTTAATAAGTTATTTTTTAATCCCTAATTTTAATTTATTTATTTTATTATTTTTTTACCCTAGTTTTAATTTTAGTTATTTCAGTCATTGTTTATTTATATTTTAATTTTATATGTTTATTTTTAAATATATTTAATTATTATTATTATTATTATTATTATTTAGTCATATATATATATATATAATAAATATTTGTTTATTTTATTTGTTTTCTATTAAAATCCTATTTATAAAAATAAATTTATATAAATAATCATATTTTAATATTTATTTTTTTATTAATATCGAAGAAAAGAGCTGTCTTAAAGCACCTAGAAGCCCTTTTCTGATATTCTTAAATGAATAAATGTTCTATTTACAAAACTCTATATATATATATATATTTATTTAATATTCTTCCTTAAAATTATCCGATTAAAATACAAAATAACAGAATTATGAATTAAATTTATTTTTGAACTTTTAAATTTCCAATAATAAAGACAATTTATAATTAATGAGTACCAATTTTGGGCATTGTGGGGGGTGCTAATCCTTCCCCAAACGTAACCGACCACGAATCCCTTTTTATTTATAAAAAGAATGAATTTTTGGTTAAACACAGATCAGTTTATCTTTTCACTGATGTTTTCTTAAAAACTCTTTTAAAAGATAATTTTTAGGTATTCGACCTACCTAACCCAAAAGGCCGATGGCGACTCCCAAAACATTTTTTTCAAAATCATTTTTTATCCACATTATTTTTCCCGCCAAGTAAAAATTCGTGCCCGAACGAAAACCGGTTACGACAGCTTGGGGACTCCGCTGGGGATACAGTCAAGCTTTGAAATTAATTATAAATTGTCTCTATTAATTAAAAATTAAAAATTCATATATTTAATTTATAATTCTTTCCTTTCAAATTTTTTATACATATACTTATTATTTTTGTAATATTTTATATATTCTTCTTTATGATTGTTTTTATTTTATTTAAAGGTGTTAAATTTCATTTTTATTTAATTGTTTGTTAGAAATCTGAATATTTCTCCTCACACACAACACTTGCATTGCATAACATAAGCTTTATAATCAAGCTTGTCCCTTTTAAGTGGGAGTGAAAGCGACGTCTTCGTGAGAATTTATTCTCCGTGTCAGGCATAGAGAAGTGTATCCCCTTGAATTGAATTTGATCCGTTTAAGTCTGTAGTGGACTAGGATTGAGGGTTTGGCAGCCCAAGGGGGTACCAACAAGGACAGTTCGAGTACCTTAACTCATAGAACAAAAACCCTGCATATAATAAACCCTAGAAATTCATCCGATCTAAGACAGTACTGAACCTCTGTCCATAGGTGTACACAAAGGAGAAATAAGTTCTAACTTTTTTGTCTTTTTAATTTCTTTTCTTTTCTTTGTCCTAAATAAATGCATGCGAACTAGAAATCATGCGGTTAGGTTAATTTTTCCAAACAAAGCATGGAACTAGAAAGCATGAGGTTAGGATTTATACATTGATAGATAGATTTTTTTCCATTAGGTGGTACTAACTATTCTATTTTTTCTTATTTTTCCATTCATGTTACGTTGTTATAATTTGTTTATATTGATTTCTTTTGTTTTGCATTGCATAATCATGGCATAATCAAAAGGTATTTACTGGAAAGAATGTTCATCAAATTGGAAAGAAATCGTAAATGTACAAAAAGTTTTATGATCAAACAAAATATGATGCGGCCAAGGAAATACATCCTGAGGAAACTCTGAGGATAGAAGCAAGCTATGCACCCAAAGATCGTATGCCCATTGAAGAGCAAAAGGAGATACGAGAAATAAGAGAGCAAATGACCAAGATGATGGATAGAATATCTGTTTTGGACAAAGGAAAAGAGATTCCTGCACAGAAAGAGAGAGAGCTCAATGAACCTAATCCTACAATCTCAGATACACAAGGAACTTCGGATCTTAACCAATTTGAGAAATTACAAACAATCATCATTCGTATTCACAAATTGTCTGGAGATACCAAAGAAATGGTGACCAGTGTACAAGCTCCCAGAGATGAGAAAAAGTCATATAATCTGAAATCGTCGAAGTTTAGTCTGCTCCCGACGTCTGAAACTCAGGTTCAATCCAAGACAAAAGGCGGTTATCATTTTGATACTATCCCCATATCATATAAAGCGTTAAATGAGAAGTTACTTGAAGAACGAGAAGTGGCTCCGTACTACATAAAACTGTTCCAATCTCCATATCCGAATTGGTATGACATCAACGTTTATTATGAATATCATGTCGGCACTCAAGGACATACCATTGAGAATTGTCTTGCCTTTAAACGTCGAGTCCAAAGTCTTTTGGATCAGGGAATCTTACAGTTTATGATAAATGATCGACCTAGTTTGGTAACTGAAGGACCTGTTAGATTGATACCAAAAGTATTCCACGGTAAGAGTATTAGTATAGGCATCCAAAAGGAAGAAGATTTACTGAGGTTCGAAGCTCAAATACGTCATTTGAAGGATCAAAACAAGAAGTTGAGCATAGAAATAGAAACCATGCATGAAGATTTCCAGAAAATCATTCAAGTCTTTTGAAATGCTGGCATAGAAAACACCCCAGAAGAGTGGATCACAGAGGTCACCAAGCTGAAAAAGAACTTCAACATATACAAAGATCTTGTCCAAGAACTTCTTAAACGCAAAGGCTCTCTTACAAGGGAAAATGAGCAACTCCGAGAATTGACACAAAAGATGAAGGAAAAAGATAAAGTCATGGAAGAGGTTGCAGTCCAGACAAGCAATATTGTTCTAAAGTGACAGACTTAGCTGACTTTACAAGGAGTTGAAGCTGACTGAAGACTCAACTTTTGAGCATAAATGGAAACTAACTTGGCTTTAGAGAAGTTAGGAGGGAAAGTTATCCCTTATATGTAAAGTTTTTAGGAGTGAAAGCTATTCCCTACATGTAAAAGTTTTGTTTGATGCACGGAAACTTTTGTGTTCAATGAAATCTGTTCTAAGATGATCACTCTTGAGTAACACCTTTTCATACATGCATTTGCATCTCACATCTTTCCATTTTCATTTTGTATTCATACTTTTATGTTTGCTTTTGCATTGCACAGTTTGCATTCTTATTTCTGCATTTATGCATTTTCGCATTTTTATTACAGTTTTATTGTTATATACATTAATTATAAAAACATGTAAATAATTCATGAAAGGTTCTGTAACAGTAAAACCAAGACCATTCATTCATATTACTTTACTATCATCATAAAAATAAGGGAGCAATCTTATGAGGGACTACAAGATCCGTGGCCAGAATAATTGACAGGGTTACCTCAAGATATAAGGAAAGAAGAATCAGATTCAGTACCAGATGGATCAAATCAAATTATTCAGAGGATGACATCTGACAAAGAAGAGATAACTGATAAAGAGCAACCATGCTATCAGATTGAAGAGTCGAGAAAAATAACATACACTGGGGCACCCCACTTGAACCCAAAGAATAGCCTCGTTCATTATTCACAATATGAGGAAAGATTCAAGAGGATAGATGAAGCAATTAAAAATATGAAATGTGTTGATACTTCCCACAAAGAACTAGAAGCAAGAGAGCTTAGCTTGGTTCCAGATTTAGTTATTCCCATGAATTCAGGATGCCTGATTTTGAGAAATATGACGGCACCAGTTGTCCTCTAATCTACCTGAGAATGTTTTGCCGAAAAATGGAAGGATATTTAAGTTCTGATGATCTGTTAATTCACTCCTTCCATGTTAGCCTCATTGGTCCAACAATAGTCTGGTACAATCAGTTGACCCAAGAACAGATCAAGAAATGGGTTGATTTAGCGGATGCATTTTTGGGATAATAACGGTATGTTAAAGGCTTAGTTCCAATACGTATGGATCTTCGAAGAATAAAGAAGAAAGTCAATGAAAGATTTCAAGAATATACCTTCAGATGGAGAGGAGTGGCAGCACAAGTTTAACCTCCCATGTTAGAAGAAGAGATATCACATATGTTTAGGGATTCTATTCCTGCTCCTTTCTTTGAGTTAATGCAAGCAAATCCGATGAAGGAATTCGAGAATCTTGTGATAAGTGGAGAATTAATTGAGAATGTAATCAGCGAAGAAAACTCAAAAGTCACATCCAAGAGCCCGGCGGATCAAAAGGCGAAAGCTGATGATGTGAATGAGTGTCACATCCAGAGTCCTCGTAATTGCAAAAGAAAAAGAGCAAGTAGTTGTTCGGATCGACCAAAGAAAGTCACACGATCAAGAAAAAATTTGGAAGTGTTCCAAACTTCCATTTCAGACTTGTACCCTCATTTGGTTAAAGGTCAGTACATCACACCAAGACCAATGAAAATGTCACCAAACCCTTCTGCCCATAGCTATGATCAAAGCAATGTTTGTGATTTCCACTTAGGAGTATTTGGGCATTCCATGGGCAATTGTAGGCAACTGTTAAAAGAAATAGAGATGCTTGTTGACAAAAGAGTTTTGACACAATAAATAATCAAGAAATGGGGGGGTAAATAAAGACAATGACCCTGATCCTATTACACACCCGACATTAGATGAGGCATGATAAATAAACAAGTGGAAGTGTTATCTACCACTGTAGTACCTTTTATTTTCAGCATCTTGTTTGAACTTGTTTTTGTTTCTTTCTCTGCCTTTTTGTGCAATAAATAAATGTGTGTTGCTTTTATGGTTATGAGCAAGGAATCAAATTTTAATCGTGAGATTATTGAGTATCAAGTAGATTAAATATTCTTTTAATTTTTCAAGAGTTATATGTCTTTGGCAAGTGGTAAAATTATATCTTACATATCCCATCCAACGCCAATTACTCGACCCTTACCAAAACCAAATCCTGACACTACATTTATCTGAGACTCTGAAGAAATATCTCTACCTTTTTTTAAGACACTCACTCTAGATGTTTACCTTCTCGAGTAGAATTGATTTATGATACTACCTTCCACCATATACATGACTTCAAAAGTCACACATTTGTCCTTCCAAATACAAAACCATCATAAACCAAAAAAAACCTCAAAAGAACCAAACTTTCAATTATCCGTGAATCTTACTGCAAGAAGAGACGAGATGAGGCATCATGGACCAACTCATTGAAGATAATTTCGAGTGATTAGGGCATACTCAAAGAAGAAAGAAAAAGTGATTGATTGAAATAAATATATCATGCATTAATTATATTTTTTTCATGTAAATAAAGTTAATCTTGAATATTCATCCCCTTGGAGATACATCTTTTTACAACGACTTCTATGTATGAGATGACTGAACTTCGCGCACAGATCAAGCATGCAAATTCATTGACATATCGCCCAAAGATGAATGAGGCAGTTGAAGGAGCAAATAAGAACATTAAGATGATCATTACAAAGATCTCTGAAACTTACAAGGATTGGCACGAGAAGCTACATTTTGCCTTATATGCATATCGAAATATTGTTCGAACATCACTGGAGCAACACCTTATTGTTCAGTCTTACCAATTTGAGATACCATCACTTTGTATCTTAAAGGAGCTAAAATTGGAGGAGGCTGAGGGGATCCAAGCTCGATTTGATCAATTAAACCTTATTGATGAGAAGAGATTGAAAGCTATTTACCATGGGCAGATGCAACAGAAACGGATGATGAAAGATCACAACAAGAAAGTACATCCGAGAGAGTTCCAAGAGGGTGATCTAGTGTTTAAAAATATCTTACCTATACATAAAGATTTCTGTGGGAAATGGACGCCTAATTGGGAAGGGTCATATGTTGTAAAAAATGGGCCTTTTCCGGATGAGCATTGATTTTGGTATAAATGAATAGGAAAGTTCTGAGAAACCAAATAAACTCAGATTCTGTCAAGGAATATTATACTTGAAAAAAAGGAAAAAAGGAAAAAATGAAAAAAAAGGAAAAAAGGAAAAAAAGGAAAAAAGAAAAAGAAAAAATTGAACCAAGATGAGTGACTCATGGAGCCTCAAGTTACAAGATTGATCAAGTACAATTAATTCAAAGATTCATATTCAACAAGAAGCGCAATAAATACTGGAAATGAATGAATCTTATGGAAAAATCCCCAGCAAAGCAGATCCAAGTCAAGCAAAGCAAGATTGAAGGCATCTAATTATAAGAGAATATCTTCAGAATTCATTCCGCCTCTCAAGATTGATTTTTATTTGCAAAAATTGGTTTTTAATTATTTAATGCATGATATGAAAAATGATAAAAGGGGGGTTCAAGATATAAATTTTTAAATAAACATCTTAGAACCAAAGGAGGATTCGAGTTGAAAACCTAAAAAGGCGGCTCGAATATTAGATGGTGCAACAACGACATAAGAGACGATCTTAAGCTCTTAATGAAGCACCACACATCCCAAAGATGTTCATGAGAGTCTGGAAACAAGAAGTATCTCCATCAGATGAGCATAACAACCCTTCCTTCAAGATAATGGAAGCTCAAAGAAGACATATATGCTTGACCAACCTGAGAGACCTTACTTTACCAGAATCTACCTACACCTTAAATCAGTCAATAATTGTGATCCTTGCCATAGGACTATGATTTTTGAATGATTTAAAAGAGTAGTTGATTTATTTGATATTTGTTAATTTCATGTCTTATGATTTAATTCTATTGTGAACCTGAAAAGGGAAATACTTTACAAAATTCTGTCATTCTTCGATAAAGAAAGAAGAAAAAAACATTTTCAAATAGGACAGTCTCAAATGAGGAAGGTTCTTGAAGTAAATTGTTGCCTATTCTACTTCTATTGTAGAAAAAGAAAGTGATGCCAAAAAGATGAAGCATTTCACATTCTTAAAAGCAAGTGACCCAAGAAGACAAAAAGCCTGGAGAATTGAACTTGTAGCGCTTTCTTATGACATTATCAGCAACTCATCAAGAATGATTACCTTGTTCAACTAATTCGGGAAGAGTGGGATATATTGGAGTAGTAGAAGAAACATTCGTTGTAGCAATCATTGTAAGAAAATGCACTAACAAAAATCTTTTGGTTCATCCTGATACTGTTTATTTCTTCCAGTAAGGTTGTTACACGGGATGCCACCAACAACAAGGTCGAATTCTCCAAATCTACTCATCAATTGCTCCAACTGATCACTATTTAGTTCTTGCACATTTGCCTTCAAAGGTATGCCAAGACAGTAGAAGGCAACCTCTGCATCACTGATCCTAGAGAAAAGAGTCAGGACATTGATACCACCGGGGTACATGTCTCTAGCAGATTCTACTCCTCGTGTATGGTTTTTAGGGAAACCTAGAAGCATTTCCACCTCATCAGGTTCAAGTGGAATAACTTTATTCCTTCCAACCCATACCAGATTCCATTTTTGGCACTCATCAAGAATATACTTTTGGGACACTCGAAGGTGACTCATCGTCATAAACTTCAAGAGCCTTACAGATCATTTCTGTCAATTTGGCACTTCCTGTACATGTTTGTAAACAATTCAACTTTGTGGCGTATAGAGAAAGCAAATAAAAGGAAATCTATTTTCAATGGGCAGATTATGAATATAGCCCCTTTTCAGTGCAACAGCATGAAAATACTTCGAATCTACAAATTCTGGCTCTACATCATACAAGTACCATGACATTTCGATCCAAGCACCAACTGGAGCAAGTGCCACTTTCTCGTAGTAGAAATAAGGAGGCCCAATAGTATATTCTGGAAGTGTTCTTTGAGTTATCTGTTTCGGTAGGAATCCCAAAACCAATCATTGGATTTGGAAGATGAACCACATGATCATCTTCGTTAAGAAGCTTCTTTTCAAGCTTTATCTGCTTCTTCTTTTCTAAAAAATCATAGCCCGAGTTTCGCCTTTTCTTGTAATTGGGGGCATTGCATAATGGATTCCTATCTTCTACCAGAAGAAGTGTGTCAACAGCCTTAGCCATTTGAGCATCACATATGAAATCTGTCAACTCTGCAATTGATGAATCCGAACCACATATCTCCATGGTTATTGAAGTCTCAGCCTCTGAGTACCTCGTTTTTGTCAAGTATAACAGTTTTTCTCCTCATCAAAATCAGAATTCAGGATTTCCTTGGTATCAGAAAAGCTATCAATATCTGTGAAATCATCCTGAAAGGTCACTTCATAATCAGATGAGTAGTTATCAGAATTAACATGTTGCATGGGTGCGGACTTTTCAATAACCTGTACCACTGTAAATGGTTACCTCACTCAGAAGAGGCACATATCTCGGACGTTTCTGTCAGAATGATTGATTGCTTCTTAATTCTGTGACAACAAGAAGAGAATTCCTCCAGTTACTTGACAACACTGCTATTGAGTGACACTAGAATGAGAGTATTCAAGATCAACAGATTTGGGGCACGAATAAAGCTACAAGTACCTACAACAGTGCATTTTCAAAATTGAACCTCGTGGGGATCATGACACTTCAGTCAAACAGACATTGAGAGTGAATCATCAGTATGAATATTTGGGCATTCTTGGAGGCTCATCTCAGCAAAAAAATAATGTTGAGCACACTGTTAACATCTGTATCAGCAAATGTTGGGCCATTTTAAAGGTTCCTTCAGACAGATCTATGTGGGGTATTTTGAAGGCTCAGATTAACAAGAAGAAGATGTTGGGGCAGGCTGAAAGCCCATTTCAATCAGAATCAGGAATGTTGATGTATTCTGAACGTTTATATTAGCAAAATGTTGGGGCATGCTGAAAGCCTTTTTTATCAGAATCAGGAATGTTGACGCATTTTGCACGCTTGTATTAGCCAATGTTGGGACATGCTGAAGGCCCATATTATCCTGTGTCAAGATCATTGACTTGAACAAATATTTCCAATGAGACATAAAGATATGAAGAATAAAAATAGTGAAACACTGACAGTCGAGCTGACTATACATAATTGCTTCGTTCATCAGGCAGTTACATTATGATCATGTTGTTGAACAAATATATACTCAGCAAGTATGGTTTCCAATACCCAATCTTCTTAAACCATGTGTCACATGACAACGTGTTCTTTATTAAGCTACATCATAGTTGCATGAATAAAGATGGTCCCCAGGCAGACTACTCGATCCAGGGTTCAGTTCTTCAAGATCTCAACTTTGAATATTGTATTATGTGTGTCAGTGACAATTGAAAATATTTCTTTGAGATTCCTGGCAGTTAGTTTCAACCATACTGTTGGGGTTACGAAGTTGTTTTTCACATCAATTTTGTTTACTTGATGACATTGAATAAAAAGGCTCAACTTATGTATATTGCTCTTTCCCGATGTTACTGGGGTTATCATTGCCATCTAGACTGAACTGAGTTTTCATCTATTTTGGTTTTATCATGTGCTTTTCATCCCCAGCGGCAAGAATTCTACAGATATCGTTCTGTACATGGATCCTATATCTGAAGTGTTTTTACTTTCTACAAGGCTCATTACGGAAGAAAGATTGATCAGTATCACACTTGGCCTTACTCGAGATGATATCAAGATCAGTTGGTGTCTCTTATTCAATTCGACACCAGCATATTTTGTGAATTTGACCAAGTTTTGGTCACGAAGCACACCAACATCTCACTTGTATTCCCATTGAGTTTTGTTCTCAAGTGGTCTTGTGACGTCATACAAAAAATTTGAACACTATGCAAAGAGATTCATTGACCAGAAATCTGGGCAAAAGCCACAGGAAAGGATGAATGTGTTATCAAATGTTTTATGAACCAGTGATTATGGTGCTGAACCAATGTTGCGATCATATGGTTTACATTTATTGATCCAAGATGAAGTCTTTCTTCTTCAACCCCAAGATTAGAAGTGAGATATGATGAAGATTTCTTTCCACAGAAGGAAGCGGAAATTTTAACAACAAAAAACTAGTGGAGCCAACTATGGTTGAACGACAGGTTATTGTTAATCATCTCAATATGATATGGTTCAAGTTGCCTTATTCGAGATTTGATTAGATATGGAGACATGAAAGGAATTAGGATAAATCCTCCTTGTGATGTGTTTCAAGAGTCAAATCAGAACAGACATTGCTCTCTTAATTAATCTCTGCTGAGTCAGGCATATCTACAATTACCTTCTTCAAAGATGAGATACACTATTCAAAGATGATAGATTCTCTCTTCAAAGATAATAGATTCTCTTTTTAAAGATGATAGATTCTCTTTTCAAAGATGAATGCTTTATCTGATTTCTACACAAGTCCAAGCAAAGAAAGCTGGTGTTATCCAAGACAAAATGGGGCATCAAAGTCATAGTTCTGACTACGGCAAGAGTTCCATAAATGAAACATTTCTTCTAAGACTTTCATGAAGCAAAGAAGACACAAAGATACAAGCTGATCAGATGGTTCTTCAAAAATGCAAGCTTGATAGCATAAATTGCTACACTCCAGAGGTAACCCTGGAAATAAATAATGAAGTAAAGGAAGACCAAGTTCACAACTTTGAAGACAAATGAAGATTGCATCAACATTCATGCATTTATAAGAACATCATTTGCACAATAGACAATTCATTACATTGATACATTTGATTGCATTCAAACATAAGGTTTTTTCAGATTTTCGTAAGAACAAGAAGATTCATGATGAAAAGTACCTTACAAGAAGAAGGTGGAATTCAAAACCGCAAATGCAGGAATCACGCAAACATCCGAAGAATAGATGGACGTAATCCACAAGAATGAGCATTATCTTGAGATTGGGGCATGTTACCCAATCAACATGTTATTTTGAAAAATAATGAGAAAACGATTTCCATAGTTTCTCATTCAATCTTTTCTAAAAATGAAATTGTTGAACAATAAAGAAAACAATTTTCATAGTTTCTTACTTATTAAACTATTTCCCACATCCATAAGACCTGCAGTGTCGGATGTTCTCGAAACAAAAATTTATCTCACTTGAGATTATTTTTCTTAAAACAAAGATTTGTCTCTCTTGAGACAGTTATTTTGAGTTATTTTGAAATGGGGCATGTTACCAAATCAACAAGTTATTTTGAAGAATGAGAAAACGATTTTCAAAATTTTCTCATTCAATCTTTTCTGAAAATGAAATTGTTGAATAATAAGAAAACGATTTCCATAGTTTCTTACTTAGTAAACTATTTCCAACATCCGTAAGCCCTGCAGTGCAGGATGTTTTCAAAAAGCCTTCGGGAGCTTTTTCAGGGTCATCTGTAAGACCTACAGTGCATGATGTTTTCAAAAAGCCTTCGGGAGTTTTTTGATCTTAAAGCCTCAGGGTCATCTGTAAGACCTACAGTGCATGATGTTTTCAAAAAGCCTTCGGGAGCTTTTTGATCTTAAACTCTCAGGGTCATCTGTAAGACCTACAGTGCATGATTTTTTCAAAAAGCCTTCGGGAGCTTTTTGATCTTAAAGCCTCAGGGTCATCTGTAAGACCTATAGTGCATAATGTTTTCAAAAAGCCTTCGGGAGCTTTTTGATCTTAAAGCCTCAGGGTCATCCATAAGACCTCTGGGCAGAATGTTTTCAACATTTCCATCCTACTTAAAATAAGCCGAATGAAAAATTATTGTCTTTTTCGTCTTTGCTCTATTCTTGTTAACACAAGAATGAGCAAAGAGGGGCAGCTGTAGACACTAATTTTTCACTTTCTTTTAAAATTATTTTTAATTATTATTATTATCAATATTAATATAGTATTATTATTAAAATTATTATTATTAATAATATTATACATTATATCTTATTATTATTATTATTAAATAATTACATTACAAGACCCAACTCAGGCCCGATTTACAAGCCCAAACATGGAGGACCGATCAGCCAACTGGCCTAGCTAAACCCTAAACCTAATTTAGGGTTTATATAATCTCTAGCTGCCTCAGCATCACAGCCGTTGAATCTGAGAGATCCAACGGTCCACAGGAGGTCCAACATGATGCAGCTAGACGTCTCAGCCACCGCTCCAAAGTTCCAGCCGCCCCACTCCTCTAGCTGCTTCCAGAAGCCCAAGCCAGATGTCTCGTCCAGCCGTTGCCGACGCTTCAGTACTGCCACAACGCCTCTGACGAACACTCCAGAAGCTTTGTTTCCATGACACCGACCGTCCACGTCGCCTCTATGGTGAGTCACCATCAAAGCTTTGGTGACTCACCGAGCCTTTCATCCTTTAGACCGGTCCGACGAGAGCCACACCGAGGCTGTAAAGCCTCAGTTCCCCTGCAAACAAAAAAAAAGAAGGGGAGGAGACACCACGAGAGCAAGAACTACACCAACGATCCCAGACAACTATGTATCTAAAGAAAAGAGAAGAAGACGAGAAAACTTACCACCGAGGAAGCTACGTCGTCGTCAGAGCCTCCACACACCGCCAAAGAAACCGAAATATCGTGGGTATTTCTGTAGATCTAGGTAATTTTGGGGCTGTTTAAGGGAAAAAGAGGTCAGATTCGGCTAGGGGAGGTTTAGAGCTTTATTTTGAGTGTATTTTTAATTTTTCGGCCACCATGGGTGGTGGTCGGCGGCGGTGATTGGCGCCAGAGCGCGGAGGCAGACAGCTGCCAGAATTTCCTTCGGCGAGGGAAAACAAGAGAGAAGCGAGAGAGTTTCTAAACTCTCTCAATTAGAGAGAGAAGATAGAAAAAAGAAAATGAGAGAATGGCCCGAAGGGCCGGCCATTTGGGTTCAAATACCCTCCACCAAACGACGTCGTTTTGGTGGAGGGGTATTTGTGTAAATACTCACTTGGTCAAACCATACCCGCAGTCCATTAAGTTTGTATACTTCCATTTTGGTCACTAAAATCAAGTGTTATATGTTTTAATTATATCGTTTAATTTTGTTTTATTATAATTTAGCCACTGCAATAAATTTATATATACTTTAATTTAGTATTCTAATTTTATTTTATTTACAATTTAGTCACAATAATTATATATATTTAGGGTAAATACCAAACTTAGTCCTTTACAGTTTAGTAATTATTATTTTAATCCCAATTAATTAATTAAGGACAAATTACACTTTTAGCACTTAGATTTATGATATTTCAAATTAGACCATTTAATTTTAATAAGTTATATTTTAATCCCTAATTTTAATTAATTTATTTTATTATTTTTTACCCTAGTTTTAATTTTATTTATTTCAGTCATTGTTTATTTATATTTTAATTTTATATGTTTATTTTTAAATATATTTAATTATTATTATTATTATTATTATTATTATTTAGTCATATAAATATATATAATAAATATTTGTTTATTTTATTTGTTTTCTATTAAAATCCTATTTATAAAAAAAATTTATATAAATAATCATATTTTAATATTTATTTTTTTTATTAATATCGAAGAAAAGAGCTATCTTAAAGCACCTAGAAGCCCTTTTCTGATATTCTTAAATAAATAAATGTTCTATTTACAAAACTCTCTCTCTATATATATATATATTTAATATTCTTCCTTAAAATTATCCGATTAAAATACAAAATAACAGAATCATGAATTAAATTTATTTTTGAACTTTTAAATTTCCAATAATAGAGACAATTTATAATTAATGAGTACCAATTTTGGGCATTGTGGGGGCTGCTAATCCTTCCCTAAACGTAACCGACCACGAATCCCTTTTTATTTCTAAAAAATGAATTTTTGGTTAAACGCAGATCAGTTTATCTTTTAACTGATGTTTTCTTAAAAACTCTTTTAAAAGATAATTTTTAGGTATTCGACCTACCTAACCCAAAAGGTCGATGGCGACTCCCAAATCATTTTTTATCCATATTATTTTTCCCGCCAAGTAAAAATTCGTGCCCGGACGAAAACCGGTTACGACAATGTGAGCATAACATTAGTCCAAAGATTAGTCTTTTGTTCGACGTAGTTTATTGTCAATGTTTGATTACTACAACAAGAGTATCATTTTCTGTTAATATTATTGTCCAAAAATTTGATATCGATGTAGTACTTGGTATCTTGAGATGGGGATTATCCATAATTTTGAATTTATTTGTTTACTTAAGATGTGAGCTTCAATTTTATTTATGTTTTGTTCTGCATTAAGTTAATTATTTATTTATTGCTACCATAGTATCTGCTATTATACATTTTCTGCTCATGCTTAAGAAAACGAATCTCAATGAATGAGAAAATGCACTTACATAAGTTTTTGGTTGTATGAACATAAACTTTACACTAAGGAAATAACAATTTCCACCTCTCATGGGGGATAACGTCCTTGATTGGATTTTGAGAGGTGAAATTTGTTCAAATTGCATAAGTTTACTGGTTATGAAACACAACATTTTTAGAAGCCTTTATGGGAACATAATTTGAAAAGATTACTTAGGTCAATGGTTTTCCTCGACGAAATTGAGAAATATTTTCCCAAAACAATAAGGCTTAAATGACATCATTTTTTACTTATTTGATGCCGATAAAGTATAAGGGTCAATGAAATGTGAGAGAGTACATTATGGATATGCTTATATTTCTTCAAGACTTAAGACACTTAAGATCAAGTTTTTCTAAAGAATTACTAATTCATGTGATTTCTGTATCGCTTTTTATAAAGTTTAATCAACTCAAATGGATAAATGAACTCTAAATGAGCTAATTTTTCATTATGTGAAAGAGGAAGACGAATCTCAATGAATGAGAAAATGCACTTACATAAGTTTTTGGTTGTATGAACATAAACTTTACACTAAGGAAATAACAATTTCCACCTCTCATGGGGGATAACATCCTTGATTGGATTTTGAGAGGTGAAATTTGTTCAAATTGCATAAGTTTACTGGTTATGAAACACAACATTTAGAAGCCTTTATGGGAACATAATCTGAAAGATTACTTAGGTCATGGTTTTCTCGACGAAATTGAGAAATATTTTCCCAAAACAATAAGGCTAAATGACATATCTTATTTGATGTCATAAGAAGGGTCTTAGAGACATTATGGATATGCTTAAGATCACTTAAGTTTTTCTAAAGAATTACTAATTCATGTGATTTCTGTATCGCTTTTTATAAAGTTTAATCAACTCAAAGGGAGAAATGAACTCTAAATGAGTTAATTTTTCATTATGTGAAAGAGGAAGAAAAGTTGAAGCATAATAAGTTTAAAAGTACTCACTTGAAAAGTGCATACAAAGATAAGGGCAAAAATAAAACCAGAATGTAGTTGGTAAGAGTCCAACGCAAAAGAGGTAATAATATGTTACAAAGGGTTGTTCTCTTTTGAGATAAGTTAGGACAAATAAGGAGAAATTGAATTCTAA
Source organism: Hibiscus syriacus (assembly GCF_006381635.1). Lineage (NCBI taxonomy): Eukaryota > Viridiplantae > Streptophyta > Magnoliopsida > Malvales > Malvaceae > Hibiscus > Hibiscus syriacus. The sequence goes on from NW_024062608.1 coordinate 3,402,106, forward strand.
AACATTAAGAAACTACTTTGGATATTTTGAGCAATCCAAGGGTTATAAGTTTTATAATATCAAAATTAGGAATATCGTTAAGGTGAGATCTATAACATTATTTTTTAGGACGTTGAGTTTGGAGGGTGAAATAAGATTTGAGGAATTGATTTTAAGGAGGAATTGAATTATAACTCAATTCCTAGTATCACTTTTAATGATATCTATGTGTTTATACATATCGTTAATTAAAAAGTAAATCTAGAATCTCAATAAGGTTATTTTGAACAAGTCTCCATTTAAGATGAGAAATTATTTCGGAAGAACAAACTCAACAACCTCATAGAGCAAGTGTCATTAAGAAGATCCACGAGATAAGAGAAATAATATTTAGATTATTATGCTATATTTCTCCAAGAAATAAAGATGACAGTGAAATGATGGAGGATATTCTAATCAAATTTTGTCAAGTCATAAAAGTTATGACTCTCATAAGTGGATTAATGTCATGTAAGAATATTATAAGTTCTGTACAAGAAGTAAAGTTTGAGAACTTATCTCATTACCTGAAGGTCAAAGCTTATAGGCTGCAAATGGATATTTACAACTAATATGGATGCAAATGGTGATGTTGATATGTATAAGGTGTGTCTTGTATCTAAAGGATATACTTAGAAAGAAGACATTAATTTCATAGAGACTTTCTCTTTGGTTTCATTGAAAGACCTTTTCAGGATAATTATGATACTTTTTTGCTCATATTTGATTTTGAGTTACATAAGTTGGATTTCAAAATTGTATTTCTCGATGGTAACATTTATGAAATATTTTATACGGTACAATTAGAAAACTCTGTCAAATGATGCAAAACTAATGATATGCAAATTAAGGAAATCCATTTATAAGTTCAAGTATTACTCCCGTTAATTGTATAACAAATTTCACCAAGTGATTATCTCATTTGGTTTTGAGATGAATTTGGTTGACAATTGTATATACTATAAATTCAGTGGGAGTAAACCAAATAATACCCCTTATTGCTAAAGAAAACAAGTTTAGTCTTGGTCAGTGATCTAAGAATGATTTTGAAACTAATGGAATATTAAAAGTTCTCTGTGCTTCAAAATAAATAAGGAGTTTAATGTATACTCAGGTTTATACGCATTCGAAAATAGCGTATGACCTTAGGATACTAAGCATGTATTTAAGCAATTTGGGTATGGATCGTTGAATAGCAATCAAATTGATTCATAAAATGTATTTAAGAACAAAAATACATGTTCAGTTGTTAAAGAAAATTCAGAGTGGTTATGTGTTTATAGAGCATATTGGTACAAACTCATAATTGCACGCTTATTAAGGAACTGACAACCAAGGTCTTTCACGAGCACACTACTTATGTGGGTGTAGTATCATTTAAGGATATTCGGTTTTAGTGGGAGCTTGTATGTAATGCTTATTTATTCTAAACACAATTTCAGTTACTTCAGTTTAAGGACATTTATTCCATATATAATAGAAACATCTTAAGTCTAAGCAAATAGACATTAGGTTTTCTTGTGGTAGAAAATATTGGTTTTGTGTCTGAAAAGACAATGGCGTGACTTTGAATTCATATATTTAGGAAAAGGTAATGAAATTAACACTGTTTGAGAAGGTAAGAGTATGAACTTAGTGCCTCGTAAAAGATAATGGTATGATTTTGAGGTATCAGAGAGAGGCCATGTCCAGATTTGGCCCTTTGGTAGTGACCATAAATTATTTTGGGTAAAAAATCGAGTGATTGTACTTCTGGCTTTGGATGGGATACGAAAGGTCTAATCTTACCCCCATGCTAAAGATCTATAATTCTTGAAGAAATAAAAGAATCTTTAACTCGTTTGATTTTCGAAAAACTACAAGATTAAAAAATGGTTTATTGCTCATAACCTTAGAAGGGAGCATAAATTCAATAATTATAAAATTTTGCAAATATTTAAGTAAATAAAGAAAAAAGGAACAAAAACAAGTTCAAACAAAATGATATGCACTTTCACGAATGTACAATAAAGCTTGGTGATACAATAACTTTTTCTTGATTCTCATTAAAATGCCTCATTATTCATCAAAGATTCATACAATGAATTTATTAAATCCTGGACCTTGTACTTCAATGCACCACAATTCTTAATAGTATTCCCCGAGCTTTCTATGTGGTCGCTACATATGGTGTTACATCATATCCTTCAGGGGATAGTGGCACCTTTGGTTTGGATTGAATTTGAGTCACAAGATTTTTCTCAACAAGTGTTAAGAGCAATTCCTCACATTTCATTGGAACTAGATCAATAGGGGTCTTCTCTTGAATCAGGTTAGGTCCATGATTAACTAAATGAGAACCTGACATATGGATCTTAGCTTATTTCTCCATGTCAGCACTACTAGTGCCCCCTATATTGTCATTCTTAACAGTTATTTCAATCATCTCGTCACACATTATGATGTAATAGAAATTCTTAGTGGAAACCCATAGAATATGGTTAATATATGAGGACTTTTGCATGTCGATGAACATGGTAATAAATTCCCTTTCAGTCATTGGTGGGTACACTTGGGATGCGACATCCCTCCACCGTTGTGTATATTCTCGAAAGTTTTCATTACACTTCATGTCCATATTTTGTAATGTTGTTCGATCAGGGGCCGTATCAATCATGTGCTTGTATTGACTCAAAAAGGCATGAGCCAAATCTTTTCAAGAGTAGATTTCAGTATGACTCATCTGATTATACCACAGGGCAACGAGTCTAGTTAAGTTGTCTTGAAAGTAGTAGATTAACATTTTATCATTGTCGGTGTACCCAATCATCCTTTGAATGAACTTAGTGAGATAAGTGGTAGGGATATTGGATCCACAGTAATACCCCAAAAAAATTGATTAGCGCTAATTTGTAATTTTTTAAAATTAGTGGCTAAAGTAGAAACTTGGAAAAGTTTAAGAACAAAGAGGTAATTTTCTCATAAAAAATCATTCCATAAATAAATAGTTTGTATTTAATAACGAATTCTCTCTGGAATTTAGATTTCGATCCAGAATTTGTGTAAAGAGCTATTAAGTGATAAAGCTCTATAAAGTATTCAGATAATCGAATCAAATCGAAAGTTTAAAAAAAATAGAAGGATGTTAGTATGGAGTTAGAAATATTATATTTGTATTTTTAATCAATAAAATTTAACATGGAACAATAGAATTAAGTGGATTTTCCATGTCAAATTAAAATAGTAAATTTTACTGACTAAATTAAAATTTAGAAAATTGAAAAGGTAAAGATGGAAATTGATAAATAAGATTTTTTATATTATTTAACTGTATTAAAATGGAGATAAAACGACGTCATAGAGGTAAATATCAAGATTCATTTAGGGTATATTTGACTTTTGGGACTAAAATAAATTTAAAATTCATTTTAATTAGAATTTAAGCCATGTGTACATGAGATATTTCTCATTTAAAATACATAAAAAAAAATTGTCTTCTTCCCCCTTTTTCTATATATTGCCATGTGTTTCATGGAGAACAAGCCAAGGTAAGTTTTTTTCTTATTTCTTCATTTTAGTCCTTTTTTCCTTTGATTTTTTTATTAAGTCGTGAAATAGAAAAATTATCTACATCAAATTCTCTTTCATTTGATATGAATATTACATGTTTTCCATGCTTTAATCATTGGTTTAATCGTTAGATTAGATTATGAACAAGTTGAATTTTGATGATCTATGGATAGGTGTTTGTGCTATTAATATTATATAGAGTTGTTTTTAAGTATAAATAATAATCAAAATCATTTAGAAATGTTTAAATATCACTTGGCTATGGCTAATTTTCAAGAGAAATTGTTGAAATTGGATGGTTGTTGATATGGAAATGATTGAAATTATATGGAAATGTTGTTAATGAGATGAAATTATACTTGAATCAATTTGGAAATTAAGCTTAATACACTTTAATCAATTAGGCCTAAGAGAAGAAGATTAAGAAAAATTATGGAAAAATTATACAAGGTTTAATGATGAATGTACAATTCTATATGCTTAGAATGTGATTTAAACCAATTTGGAAAATTGTGAAAGTATAGGAAACTAATCGCATAAATTGAGAAATAAATGTTGGAGTGCTAAATTTGATGTTTGGATGATGATTTAGATCAAGTTGGAAACTTGTGAAATTATAAGGACTTATTCAAAAAAATGATGGAAAATTTAGGGATTGAAGTGTAATTATTCAATAGATGATGTGCTATGCTAGAACTTAAATGTTAAAATGTTGAATTGATGTTATAATTTGAAATTGGACTAATTTGGTAAAGTTTGGAGATTAAATTATAAATATGGAAAAGTTAGGACTTAAGTGAAAATTATGTAATTATTGAGTTTTATGTTTGAATTAAATGCTAGAATTTTTTGTTGTGTTAATTGAAGTTTGAATTACAGTCAAATTGTAAAGTTATTAAGATTGAGGATCTAAGCAGGGATTACGCTTATGTGACCTTCGCAAACGGCGATTAGAGAAGGGGGCCACCACCGGATCGTGGTGGCCAAGTTTGGTTTTGGTCGTGGTTGGCCAAGTTTGGTTTTGGTCTTGGCATTTGTCGCTGTTCGTTGGAGGAGTGAGAGAAAAAACAAACATGGCAACGATATTTTAGGGTTTCACGTTTAATATACTTAAACAGCAAAGAATTAGTCTTAATATCGAAGGTTTTGGGTTAATGTCAATTAGGTTCTCCAACTTTAAGCGGGCCAAGTTTGGTTTTGGTCGTGGTGGCCAAGTTTGGTTTTGGTCTTGGCATTTGTCGCTGTTCGTTGGAGGAGTGAGAGAAAAAACAAACATGGCAACGATATTTTAGGGTTTCACGTTTAATATACTTAAACAGCAAAGAATTAGTCTTAATATCGAAGGTTTTGGGTTAATGTCAATTAGGTTCTCCAACTTTAAGCGCAAATTTGCAGTTTGGTCACTATTCTTCTTCTTTTTCTTATGTCGAATTTGTTGGCCGTATTTTGTAATTTCTCCTTTTTATTCACTGTTTTTGTAGCACTAATATTCGATACGACTTTGTGATGACCTGTACCAGGTATGACCCTTTTATTCTGCTAATTAATGCTCTTAATTTTCTTATTCGAATCAATTTTACGACCTTACGAAGACTCATCCCGGGATACGACTCGTATTATTATGGTCCGAATAAAAGTTTAATTTTTAATCACTAACTACTAACCTTTAAAATTTACTCAAATTAATTTTATGATATTTTAATTTTGTTTGATTCTTTAAATTTCTGTTTTTACGTTTCCACCCTTTAATTTACATTATTTTAATTTATGCCTTTAAATTTTCTGCATTTACATTTCAGTCCTGTTAAATGTGTATGTGTTAATTGCATTTCCAGTACTTATTTTTTTATGTTATTTGTTCTTTAGTCCTTTTACTTTGTTATGTTTGCTGTTGTGGTCTTAAAATTGTTACTTTTATTATTTAATTGTATATTTATTAAGCATGTTTTAGTTTCTGTTATTTGCTTTCCTGCCTACTATGTTTGCATTAATTACATTTTAGCCCTTTATAATTTATATACACGTATATATACTATGTTACATAATTGTTTGTTGGGGCCTTAAAATAGTCTTAGTACTTTATCTTTGTTCATCTACATACTATATTATATATATACATAGTCATATTTTTATATATTATATATTTATTTATGTTGTTTATATGTTTATAAATATTAAGTATTATTTTGTTGTGTTTGATTATATATTTAATATAAAAATGAGGTAATATTATTTTGCAAGAGGTATCTATAGAAACACGTCTTAATTGAGGAATGTGTTTTCGATGATTGTTTAAACAAAATAACGCTCTTTTTGGTATTTGAGTGAGTTTTTAAATATATTAAATATACGTATATTATTACTAAAAATCAGGACAATATGATTTTGTGTGAGAAATCTATGAAAAAATACCTTGACTGGCAAGGAAGGTATTTTCAAGGATTATGTGTATAAAATTATACCACTTAATTGTTTTTTAAAAGGATCATGATTTAAATAAATAATTGAATTTGTAAGTTTTGATATTTGGATGACGTATAATAGCATAGGTACTGATTTGGACGCTATAGGGATGCTCATCCTTCCCCATATGTAACTGACTCTCGAACCTTAAAAAAGAATTTATGGTTAAACATAGACTATTTTTATTTTAACTTATTTTTTCTTAAAAATTATTTAAAAATGTAATTTTAGGTATTCGACCTACCTAACTCAAAGGTCGATGTCGACTTTAAACAAATTTATTTTCCAAAATCTCGATCTATTTTTTTAAGTTAAGTTGTATTACAGCAAAAATAGGTTTTTAGTGGCATTTTTAAGCGGCGCTAAGGACACTATCAGCGCTAATAAGAAGCATTGCTAAAACGAACGCCGCAAAAGTTAGCGGCGTTTGTGAACCTAAAATGCCGCAAAAGGTCGAGTAACATAGCGACATTTTTTCTTTCAATCGTTGTTATGTGTTGTGATTTATAGTGGCATTTTTGTCCACAAACGCCGCTAATTATCCTATCTTTAGTGATGTTTTTTTTGCTACAAACGCTGCTAATTCTCTTGTCTTTAGTGGCGTCTGTAGTACTAAACGCCATTATATATTATGATTTGTAGTGGCATTTTTACCACAAACGCCGCTACTTTCAAAAGGTTGGTATAGGAAGGTTTGATTGGGTTGCTCTTCGTTGAACCCGTAAATTGTTGATCATCACTATCTTAATCCTTAAACTTCCATTAATGCTATTATAATATTATTAAAGAATATGAAGTAAGTAATTTATTAAAGAAAAAACAATTTATCATCATTCATCGTACATGATCTCTTTAAAGAATATTAAGTTCAAAGCTAACAAACTAAACTTTCATAGCTTTAAAGAATATCTTTGCACTCCTAGCGTTTTTCTTTTTCAATTACTTTCAGGACGGCTAAACCTCCAGTGATAGAGACAACACTCCAAGTTTTAAAGACTGAGGAAAGCATGATGAAAGAATACCATGGTTAGTGATTAAAAAATTATAATGCTAAGAAGCTTCATAAAGAAACCAAAAGATGCAAATGCAATACTTACTTGTAAACATCTAATCCGGCATACTTAAAGAGATTCTAGGAGTTAAGGTTTAAAGGTATACAAATAATAGCTTGTAATTTATAGTATCAAACGTGGAATATAAATAGCAAGGATATTAGAGTAGAAACAAATCCAACTCCTACACCTGCAAAGCAACAAGGAAAGTATCTTAGTGCTTGTGATTAAGAGGGAATACATGTATGGAACTGATAGAATATCAATCAATAAGTTATTAAAAATAAAAGCATTAAGAGTAGATCTCCTATTTGTATAGTTCGGTTTCAAACAAAATTTAGAAGACAAAAAAGACAAAAAAGGTGGCAAAAAACAAATATTTACCATCTATTCACTTGAATGATGAAGAATACAAAAACTTGTTTCCTTTATTCTTCCATTAAAAAGATTAATTTGCAAGTAGAATATAATGCAAGAGAAATAGACTCAGTAAGTCCAAAATTTAAGGCAAACCTGCAGACATAGAACCGACAAAGGTCTCAAGAAACCTGACAATCACCATAAAGAAGTTCTGTCCAGATGCATGATTTCTTACAAGGAATGTTGTCCTGCATAGAGAAACAAGACTTTAATTTAAACCGAACTAAAAAATCAAATCAGAGGACAAGTGCAAGTACATTACATACCTGTACAAAGATATTGCCATCTACATAAAGAATCATTCCACCCAGTAAATATTGTGCATGCACGCATAAGATGACAAATACAGGAAACAAGGGACCAACATGCAACAAAAACTTACAACGTCATTTAAGACGGATTCTTCAAAGATTAAAGCATAAAGGTTCCCATCAGTACCAAGTTCCTGCAATTAAGATCATCATACATGGATACAACGTCTAAACTGCAGAAGTGGGATGATTTGTCATGCTAAGATACTACTATATAAATATCCAAAGGAAAAAACCCTTAGATATCTCTATGCCATTATAACTACAAACTGATATCTCGTTAAAACCTTGGATACTGCTGCTATATAAATATTAAAAAGAAAGAAAAAAAACCTTGGATACTACTTTTATTTGTTATGTTGATTGTTTGGATACTACTGCAATTAAGATAATAAATTACAGAACAAGGGCTGTAGGGAATGAAAGTATATATATGCCTTTTCTTTTTTAAGGTAAAAGTCGACGAATTAGCAACTGAAAGAAAGGTTGTGATGCATGAGCATCCAAGGTTAGTTTAATTAGAATTTTCCTCTCAATCAAGTTGGTTCACCACTATATTATTATTAGAATCCAGTTCCATATTTAAGTTTGGAATCAAAAAAGAAAAAAAGCTTAATCCAACAATATAGACAATCTAATATTCTTAATATTTGAAGAATAAGTTTTCAATATTTTTGGAAGAATATAATTCATAATTATTCTTTTACAAGATAATTATTTAGATTTGGTGTTGCATTCACTAATATGCATAATTTACTTTGCTTTCTCTATTCATTTTTTCTTTTTACCAACTTTCTGGGGAGCAAATTCAAATGGCAGAAGAAGAAACCAAATTCCAACAAGCACTCTAGTTCGCTCCTTATCGATCAACAACAAATACAAGAGCTGAAATTTTAAAGCAAAGCTAAAGAACTGAAGTAAATTAAAGATCGTGTAGATAAACTATATCACTTGATGAGAGAAATAATGAGAACAATCAATCCAGTATAAAAAAATAACAAATTAAAAATCGAAAGAATGAAATTAGGGTTTAGAAAAATATGGGAATTTACCATAAGTATGAGCATGAACGATGACAGAGAGTCAAGCGTTGATGGAGTGACGTTGGAGGCCTCGACAGCTTTGAGTGGCGACGAGCAATAGTAGTTTCATGGATATTTCGGTATGTCCCGCAAAGATGGGAAAGGGGATCATGGGAACGTATGGAAATGGGAAAGGGAAAGGGTTTTATTAAAGTTTGCGGCATTTGTAGACACAAATGCCACCATTTATCATTTTATAACGGCGTTTTCTAAAAAAACACCACTAAGGTACAAGTCTGTTTCGACGTTTATTTAAAAAGCCACTATATATGAAACTTATTGCGGTGTTTTCTAAAAAACACCACTAAAGTACAAGTCTGTAGTGGCGTTTGTTCAAAAATACCACTATATATGAAACCTATTGTGGCGTTTGTGTAAAAAACGCCACTAAAGTACCAATTTGTTGTGGCAGTTGTCTAAAAACACCACGATATATGTACCCTATTGCAGCATTTGTAAAATAATGCCTCTAAAGTACTAGGTTTTAGCGGCATTTGTCTAAAAATGCCACGATAAACGCCACTAAAGTACGAGTTTTAGCGGCGTTTGTTGAAAAACGCCATTAATGTTACCATTTAGTGGCGTTTTGGATATAAACGCCGTGATATGTATAAATTTAGTGGCATTTGCTTTGAAAACGCCGCAACAAACGCTGCTATATACCTATTTTGCTGCAGTGTTGGATCGCTCCCTTCCAAGCACTTAAAAACCTTAAGGATCGTTCTGACAGTTATATTACTGATGTGATAATTAAAGGCAATAACTTAATGATCCACATGTAAATAATGATATGTAGATGGTCTAAATCCTATAAAATATTAATTAAATATTTGATATAAATATCATATTTTAATAATTTTCATCTTTTTTATAAAAAATAACATCTTTTTATATTTTTAATAGTTTTTATAATTTATTTCTATTTATAATTTATTTTCATTTTTATGAGTTTATTGATTTTTATCATTTGTAGATGTGAACATTTTAGAGTATGCCATATATATTCATATATTGGTTCATTTATTAATTAACTATTAATATGGATCAATTGACATAAATTGTTAATTGATGGGATCAAATGATTTTTTTTAATAATGGAATGTTTTAATAAGATACATCTTGATTTATGATTACTTAGTTAAGGGTGAATTTTTATAAAACTTAAATTATTTTTAGTTTTGTATTGAGATTTTTTCTCTAATTATTTAATTCAAATTTGGTTAAATTTATAATAGGCTTAATTCTTACTGCTGACTCAAATACATCATTTGTTAGCCCAATATCGTTTTAAAACAACGGTTTGCAGCTTTAATCAGAATACTCCTAAGGTTGAACAAGAAAAACCAATTAATCAAGAATAGATTAGAATTATGGTGTTTGAATAGTTTACAGCCTATAAATTTACAATCTTAATTATTTAAATTAAATTGATCATAGACCCGAATATTAATCATTCTATATTGATTCAACTCCATTTATCTTAGATTAAAACAAAATTTGAATCATTTTTTTATTAAGCTAAAGTGATTACAAAATAGTATCTGTCAAATTTAATCTTACTAAAATTGAACTTAAATCCCAAGCTAAAATATAATCTAACTCGACCATAATCTAAACAAACCGATTACCACGTCCACTTCCTCTCCCACCTTTCGTCCTTGCATAGAATGTTATAATATAAAAGAGTTTAGCCGTTGATATCCCCTAATTAACCACTCAATTGAGAAAATTACTTTCAATTTTTAAAGGAGTTTTTGTATGGTACAGATTAGTGGTGTTTAATGATGAGTTGTTCGAATTCGATTCAGTTAAAACTCTGTAAATATTTGACTCGGGTTGATTCGATTTAAACTCGAACTTGACTCGAGACCTTAACGAATTGAGTCGAGCAAAGTCCGTCGTTAATATGTTAGTTTGACGTATTTCTGGATTGTTACTTTAGTTTTAATATGTTAGTTTGGTGTATTTGTGGATTGTTATCTTGAAATTTTGACTTTGAAATTGCTTCATATTCTCTTTCGATAATTTTTTTTGGTTAATTTTGTTATTTTATGTTTATATTAAGCTCTATATAATATTAGTAGATTTTATCTATATTTTAAAACTAGGTAAAATTTCTATTGAACTTAACGGATAACGAGTTGAGCAACAAATTTTTTTAACGAGTACAAGTCGATCATTACCAAACTCAAGATCGACTCACTCAAGAAGCACCCCTAGTATAAATGCTTCAATACATATAAAACAAAGACATGGGTTTCATTAAAAACCTTCCGTAAATCTAAATGAAGGGGAAAAAGTACACCTTATTTTATAAACATCTTTTGTGAAAAAATAGATAACTAACATTTTAGACCAATAAATCACATTGCAAATGTAAGTATTAAAAAATCTAAAATGTACTTTTTATATAATATACACAAAGATTAATTTCTCAGACTGTCTAATTATATTTAATACATAAATTTAATGAATATATCAAATAGATTTTATAATTTTATTTTATTTTATCAAATAATACTTACATGTAAAAGTTTGTTAAATATAGGAAGAGCTAGCCCAATAAACGATGTTAGACTGATAAAGCATATAGTAATGAAAACGTATGTACAATTAATAAAAGATTAACAAGTTTTTATGACATAATTAAGTTTAAAAAAAAAGGTCCTAGACATGAAAATTAAGAAAGAAATTCTGCATTAAATATATATATTCAATCGAATTTCCAAATGACTGACTTGGAAGACAATACTAATTAACCAAATAGAAAGATCGGCACACTTGATCACTTTGTCAGATACTTTGAATTCAAAAAGTTAATATAACCCAATTTCTTAATGTATATGAATATATTATAGAAGAAAAAGAATTTTCAAGATTTGGTTCAACCATTGAAACAAACCACCACTTTTATCAATTTTTTTTGGAGTATCAACCACTAAATTAACGACTTTTGAAGTCTTTATCAAAAAAACAAAAAAAATCAACCACTTTAACTAACCCTCTTTGACATTGGCACGTACACATAATAGTTTTAAATTTTCATCACATAATTTAACAAAAGTATTTGACAATTTTAACATAAAATATGTGGGTATTGTAGAAACCTAAACCACAATTCATCACTTAACCATCGACTATTACTTGTGAAATTGTATTTCCTGATATTTCAATTTATGTGATTCGATTTTCTTGTTTTTTAAATTTATGTGATTTTATTTCCTTTTCTTTTACAAGATGTGGCTTTCTTCTATATTTTTTTTAATGTTTAGGATTCGTTATTTCCGGTTTACGATTTTGTTCTCGTGCTTAATATGTTAAATTTTAATCTAACCCTAAACCATTTTAACATACCTAAAATCCCTAAACCACCTTCAACCTAAACCATTTTCTTTCATTGTTACAAAAACCCTAAATCGCCTCATCAACGAGCGATATTCAAAAAACAAAGGCGCCTCCTCTGACACACGCCTTCCATTGTGGCACCAAATCATCAAAAACCCAAGTTTCCATCCACCTCAGCAAGGCGAATTTCACACAATGTGTTTTCCCCTTTTCTATCAGAAATGGTGCTACTTTTGTATATATTCGAGAAATAGTACTAAATAGGTGTTTTTTGGGTGATTTTTAGATAAAATTAGGCATGTAAATGAACTGAACGTTCAGCGAACTGTTCATGAATCGTGCGGCGGGAAGTTCGTTTATGTGCGTTTATTTATTAAATGAACGAACATGAACAAGATTTTGTGTTCGTTTAATTAAATGAACGAACATGAACATATGTCTCGTTCGTTCATTTACGTTCGTGAACGTTCGATTATGTTCGTTTATATGCGTTTAGTTATGTTCGTTTATGTGCGTTCATTTATGTTTAACCTAATATTCTTAAATCAATTTTGGTGACCAATTTGTATGTATCTTAAAAATATTAATTAATATGATATTTTGATGACCAACTTCATAATTAACCCAATTTTACAACCTGATTAAGCGGTAATACAAAAAACCCTAAATCTAAAAACAATATTTTCTCAACTCTTCTCCAACCCGTCATTCAGCTGTTCTTGATTCTCAACTCTCCCCACCCTCCACAATTTTCATTTCTGCAATGATTCGACGGAGCTTCAAGTCTTCAACTGCAACGATTCGACAGAGCTTCATCTCTTTCCCTTCTTGAACGTGATTTCATAAGGTAAATAATTTGAATTTTTTTTTGGTCTGTTAATTTTGGGGTGTGAATTTAGGGATTTTTTGTGGCATCTTGAATGATGTGGAACCCCTTGTACGCCGCTATGAATGGTGCATTCGACCAGTCGGTCTTCCCCAGCCCACCCCTCGTTGCCCAGTCATCCGCGTTAGAGTTGCCCTTAGGGAGTCCCAGTCAGATTTGCGCTTATATCCTCTAGTGGGGGAAGAAAGTGGCGAGGTCAGTGGAGCGCTGCTAGATATGGCTGCAATGTTGCGGAGGAATGGAAGGAGGTGAGTCGAGGTATTTGAATTGAAACGAGTCAGACTCAGGCATAAAGAAGATGAGGGACTCGCATGGTAGGAAGGTTCGGGGCTTGGGAAAGATGAAGACTGTGGACTGGGATGGTGGAAGGAGAACAATATTAAATTTAACATTTTTTTCAAAAATGGCTGCTGACATATTGGCAATTCCGGTCACTACTGTTGCTTCTAAATCTGCTTTCAGTGCTGGTGGGAGGGTTATTGATCCGCATCGATCCTCTTTAGGAACTAAGATGGTAGATATGCTTGTTTGTGGAGCTGATTGGTATCGTCAATACTATGGGTTGGAGAAAAATAAAACAAAGTATTTTTATGTTTTAAGTTTTATTGAATTTGGTTTTACAATGACTAATATATTTTTTGTTTTTTGATTTGTTGTAGCAAAACGAAGATATCATACATGTTGAGATTCCTTGAAAATGAGGATGAATGAATTGGTATAACTTTGCTAATTTAGTATATTTTTCATCTTTTGTTATAACTCCTTTAATATAATTTTATTTGTTTGATTTTGATCAGGATGGATGATGAATTAACGACTGATCATGAATGCAAGTTGAATATGTTACGAATATTATTGAAGTTGTTTGGATTTCAAGAAGATTGTTTTGTTGAACAAATTAACTTTAAGACTTTATTATATTCATATAGCTTACTTATGATTTATGTATTTTTTTGTCGTGTTCGAACAAATTAACTCTAAAGTTATGTGAATCATTTAATATCTTTAAAAGATTGATCGAAATATCTGATATCTTCAAACATTTCATCACTGCTAATCAACTCTTACGCTATTATCACTGTAGATTTGGTTGATTTGCATTGTCGACTATTTTTCATGAAAGAACAATGGAAGGTAGGGTCTCCAACGTTTATGTTCGTTTATGTTCGTGTTCATTTATGTTCGTGTTCGTTTATGTTTGTGTTCGTTTATGTTCGTTTATTTATTAAATGAACGAACATGAACAAGCTATATTCCTTAATGAACGAACATGAACAAAAAAAAATTTGTTCGTTTATGTTCGTGTTCGTTTATGTTCGCTTATTTATTAAATGAACGAACATGAACATACATCCGTTCGTGTGCGTTCGGTTCGTTTACAGGCCTAGATAAAATTGTCGAGATTTTCAGAAAGTGATTGTTGTTACTGTGGTCAAGTGGGAAAGGCATAAAACTGTCATGGGAGAAAGACCATAGAGATTGAGGCGGCCCAAACACAGTACCGATATATTCATATTATTTTGAGCGTGTGGGTCACAACCACCTCAACCCATCATAAAGCGTCACACACTACAAGAAATTTCTACTATTATGACAAATTTAATTTTCTCAAAATTAATTTTGTCATTATTAATAGCGTTTTGGTGATAAAATAAATAATCGTCGCATTAGATTAAAAATATATATACAATTATGACAAAAGCCAAAATTGTCATAATAATTTGTCACAATTAACAAACATGTGTAACATATGGTGACAAAATAAATTTTATTACTAATTTTTGTCACAAATGTTTCCCTCCAATTTTTTGGCACCAAATTTAATGCATATAGTGACAACTTTTGTAACTAAAATTTTAGCAACTATAACAAAAAAAAATTGTCACAACAAATAATGAGATTTAGATTTGTTGTGACAAATTTTGTTTGTAATTATATATTTTAATTATAGTGACAAAATGTATAGTCACAAATGATTATCTCCGATTTTTGGTAAAAAAACAAAATCATATAGTGACATGTTTTGTAACTATAAACTATAATTATTGTTACAAAAAAATTGTCACAACAAATAATGAGATTCAAGTTTTTAGTAAAAAACAATGGTTGTCGTTATATGTTTTAATTATAGTGACAAAATATATTGTCACAAAGATTTCCCTCCAAATTTTTTTACGCAAAAAAAAGTCATATAGTGACAAATTTTGTAACTATAAGTGTTGATAATTATTACAAAAACAATTGTCACAAAAAATAGTGATATTCGCGTTTTTGTGACAAATTATATTTGTAGTTATAAATTTTAACTATAGTGATAGCATATATTAATTGTCATAACTATTTTTCTCCACTTATTTTGTTTCAAAAGTTATATTGACAATTTTTATAATTATAATTTATAGTTATTGTTATAGAAAAAAATTATCACATCAAATAATAAAATTCAAGTTTTTTGTAGTAAATTATTTTTGTACTTATATATTTTAATCATTATAAAAAATTATACTATCAAAATCATTTCTCCCTATTTTTAAATGTCAAAAATGTTATATAGTAACAAAATATATTGTGATAAAGATTTTCCTCCATAATTTTTTGCACCAGAAAAATGATATATTAACAATTTTTGTAACTATAGGTGTTTATAATTATTACAAAAAACATTGTCACAAAAAATAATGGTATTCATATTTTTGTGAGAAATTATACTTGTAGTTATAAATTTTAATTATAGTGATAACATATATTGTGATAAATATTTTTCTCTCTTTTTTTGTTTCAAAAAGCTGTATTGATAAGTTTTGTAATTATAATTTATAGTTATTGGTATAGAAAGAATTATCACATCAGATAATAAAATTCAATTTTTTGTAATCAATTATTTTTGTAGTTATATATTTTAATCATTATGAAAATTTATACTATAAAATATTTATTCTTATTTTTTGGTTCTAAAAATGTTATATAGTAAAAGTTTTATAGTTATTGTTATAGAAAAATTATAACAACAAAAAATTTATTTTTTAATTAATAAATGATTTTAGTTTTTTATGAAAAAAAATATGTTTGTAGTTGTACATTTTGATTATAATGAGAAAATATAATAATAATAATTATTATTTATTATAAAAACAAAATGTTCATAAAAATCAAATTTTTGTGATATATATAATTCAATGGCATTTTCAAATAAAAGATAATAACAAAATATATTATCAAAATTGTTTTCATTTAGTTTTTACGAAGCTAGTTTCAAATAAAAGATAATAACAAAATATATTATCAAAATAGTGAAAATGAAAATTAAATTTCTAAAAAAATTGAACAATATATATTAACCAAAGTAGGACAAATTTCCTATTATTTTTTTACATTAAGTTTAGGTGAAGTTTACTTTCGTCAATCATGTTATATTCACTACAAAGCTCTTCTTAGTTGTATAACTATTTTTTAATATTTTTTATTACACAGTTTCATAATGGTTAACGATAGAAACCATTGATTAAAGGGTTACGTTAATTTTTTTTAAATTCGAGGGTCACATTGAATGCAACAATAATTTAATGGCCAAATTGATCTTTTCACAAAAGTACAAGAGCATTATGTATCTTTTTGTTGAAAATTAAACTAAATTAAAGAAATAAAATAAATATTAATCGGGTATCGATGACCTGAAAATAATGGTACCAGGTTTAATGGTTACTCGACTTACGAGTACCCGCATATTACTAGGTAAGACATGGACCAAGTTTTTGGCACTCGAAAATCTCAAATACTTGAAAAAACGAGTACTTAAATATAAACACCCCTAACTAATACAGATGATAAAAATCATGTATTTGATAAAATTATGGAGTTGTTTTTATTAATGAGAAACAAATGTATTTTTATATAAATTTACTTAAATGTTACATTAATTGACTACTAATAGTTAAATTGAAATCAAATTAAATCCTAGTATTTTATTAGACAATTTTATATTTAAAATAGAATTCATCCTAATAATTTAATCACCTAATGTAGTTCACCCTTGATAAAAATAGCTATCCCTATAATCATATTATGATATATAAATTTAGGGATGAGAAAAAATGATTAATTTAAATTTTAAATTAAATCAACTTGATTTATTTAATTATAAAAGTTTGTCGATTAAAGAGTTCTATTTAAATAAACTGGACGATTTTCAATTAATGAGAAATAAATTAAACTCAATTTTCTTTTAAAGAAAATTGAGTTTTAGAGGGAAACTAGTTTTTAGAGAAATTTATTTGTATTTATTATATAAATAATTTTTAAAACCCTCAGTTTAACCGTTTCAGCCATTATCTCAACTTTATTTCTCATCTCTTTCATCGTGAAGGCAAAAAAAAAACAATAAGTTTTTTTTTATTTGATCTAATCTAATATGATGTATAGTTTATGGTTTATACTTGTTGTAAACATCCATTTTGTCTGAATTTTTTTATCATTTTTTATTTTTATTATTATATTTATTAAATATTAAATATTAATATAATTTTATTATTTTGCAGGTCATTACAAAGACCCAACCTGCGTCCAAACCCCATACAATTTCAAGACTCAAATATTGGCCCATACGAACCCTCATCAACCCCGTCCTCATAAACCCTATTTTTTTAATTCTCATTCTCTCTCACGCAGCAGCCATACCAATACCTAAAACTAACAACGCCGATCATCAAAGCTAATAGACATCGTCGATGAAGCTCCAAATGACGACCAAGAAGACTCTGACTCCTCCGTTTTTTCTCCTGTGCCTACTCGCTCCTTCGACTGAACCCCTAGAAACCCAAATCAACCATTAGTCGGTTGTATTTCAAAGCTTCGACCACCCTCTCTTGTCCCCTCCCGATTTTTTTTCATCAACAACGACAGCTTCCTGGACAATGGGGAGATTCATCTCATCAGCCTCGGCCATTTTCATTTTCATTCGACCGGACAAATGGGTCAAAAGGTATTCGATCTTTTCCATTTTAATGGAATAACAAAATCAGTTTTGAATGGCAGCCAGTCGAGTTCTGGGGGTGAGACTCCAATACAAAGACCAAGGCTTACAAAATTGAGGGTTTCAGTACCCCCAAGGCTTACACCGGAGGAATTCATGGCAGAAGTAGTAGTTCCATCTGGTTCTGCTGGGACTGAAGTGGCTAAACCCGTGCCTTCTCAACATGCTCCGTTGGTGGACTGCATTAGAACGCGATGGCCTTGTGCTGTTTGTAACTGGGTGAGGGACACCCTAGTATAGTCTGATATTCTGAATGTCTATTAAATCATATCTGGGATCCTTTGAGGTCCCCTCCGAACTCGGGGTCATCGTTGGCGAAAAGCAAAACTGAGAAGGAAAAGGCCATAAACGATAAACCTGGTTTGTTTTCTCATAACATTTGTTCAAGTTAGAGAAGAGGCTATTTTCTGGGGCTTTTTAGCGGACCAGTGTTCACCATTTCTATGGTGTATTGAGTTGCTGTAGCATTGAAATTCTTATTCAATTTTCATATTTCAAATACCAAAGGTGAAGGATTATATAATAAAAAAACAAATCTGTCCACGCTCTTCTCCAAGGGAAGTCAGAATGGATCACGTCCAACCCCTAACTGTCATGCAGAAAGTAGCAGGCCAGTTCCTTTCTAAGTTTCTTCTAGCCTTTCCGGAGACGGTCAGGGTCAAGGGTGTTATTAGGGATGAAAAAAAAAAACAGAACCCGTCGGTAGAATCGAAAATCGAATTAAACGGGTCGAGTATTCGGGACGGGGATTACCCGAAAAAAATAAAAATTTATTTGATATTTAACAAATTTGATTAATTAATTAACAAATTTGTTTGATATTTAAAAAAATAAAAAATATTATCAAACTAATCATTATTATTAGTAATCATTACTGAATGATTAATATCAAATCTAAATCATTAAATATTTATAATAAATAATTATTAGTAATCATTACTAAATCATATTATTATTAAATCATTAAATATCAAATCACTAAATTAATAATAATTATTAAATCATTATTAGTAATATTAGTAATCAATCAAGTTAAATAACAAATTTTATTTTATCGTTAATATAATATAATATTATATTTATTTATTTATTTATTTATGAAATTATCTTATCTAATTTTTTTAATCTAAATTTATATTTTTTTATTTGTAGAGAAAATGAACAACAATTTTTTCATGATTGTCCATTATAATGGACAGATTATGGAAAATGAGGTCAGAGTTGTTTTTCAGTCTGAAAAACCAATAAATATGATGTTAAACAAAGACACCACATTTATAGAAATGAAACATAAGATAGAAAGAAAAATTCGAGCTGCAATTGATGGTTTGAGGTTGTTGAGTTAATCGATCAACGAATCGACCAAGAGTGGGTAAATTGGTAATAAAAATTTCGGTGGAAGCTTTTGCAGAAAATGGAAAATAATTGCACAACGATTTAGAGTGGTTCGACTTTCTCAACCAAAGTCTACGTCTACTACCTTAGTTGTCCATAATAAGGATTTTCCACAAATTCACTAATTTGTATTTCTTTTGAGGACAAAGAGTAACCTTACAAATCCCTCAAGAATTATATCCCAAATTCTTGAGAACACTCTCTCCCAAAGAGAACAATACAAATTTTGCAAACTTAAAAGAAAATCCTCACAAGGCAAGATGTTTGCACAATTCTAGAACAAAGAAAGAACACTCAAGAATAATACAATTGAGCATAATAAGTGCTCTCGAAAGCAAAAATGAATATTGAATGAAATAGGCTTGAAAATGCTCAAACTTGAGGTTTGATGCTTTCTCTTTGATTCTCTCTTGATTCTTGTTGATTGTTGTTTCTTGTTGTTGATCAATGACTTCTAAGCTTGTTTAAATACTCCTTCAATTGATTCTGAACGTTGGGGAATGATTAGTGGAGTCAATGGAGCCGTTTAAGTGTGAAAACAATTAATAAAACTTCTTGGAGCATGGGGGGAATCGGTACCCCCTCATAGGGAATCGATTCCCTTAGTGTAAAATTCAAATATTTCGACCGTTGAACAGGGGGAATCGGTACCCCCTTGGGGGGAAATCGGTTCCCTCCAAGCATTCTGTTATTTCTCGGAGCCAAACCATTCAGGGGGAATCGGTACCCCCTTGGGGGGAATCGGTTCCCTTTGGGCAATCTGCCCATTTTGGTTTGATTTTAATTAAGAAATGATTTTTGACTCGATTAAGGCTCGAAATACTTTGTAAATTTGTTTAACATATTTTTTTACACTTTAGTAAGAATTAAAAAGAATTTTGAAAGACTTGGAGTAATATTTTGATATTCGAATAATTATATCGAATATACTTTAGAAAACCTTTTGTAAAATCTTAAAATTCATTTAACTTAATTTTCTATATCGAAACATCAAAATGTTTTCAACAATCTCCCCCCTTTTTGATATAACAAACATTTTAGTAATTTTAAGATTTTCTAATAAATTTTGAAATCAGGTTTTGAAATTACTCCCCCTTACTATAACACTTCCAAAACATTTTAGTAATTTTAAGATTTTCTAATAAATTTTGAAATCAGGTTTTGAAATTACTCCCTCTTACTATAACACTTCTCCCCCTTTTTTGTTAAATCAAAAAGACTTTGAACCATTTTTAAACAAGGTTTTGAAAAATTAGCCATTTGATATTTAGAAATTTAAAGCTTAAGCTGTTAAGAACACAATCAAAAGATATATTAGCCATTAGCTTCATAATCAATATTCATAAACGAAAGTGAAATTGTAAAATTGGTCATATATCTAAAATGATGCACAGAATTAAAATTTAAGCAAATCCACATATAAGTTCAAATCATCCATAACATCCAAAACATAAATCCAAGCATATAAGCATCGAAATTGAAACAATCCACAAATTAAAACATCCAAAATGTTAAAACAATAAGGTCGAAGCTAAGTAAGAAAATAGGGCCTAATCGTCCATCGGTGGATCAGGAGGAGATAAGTGTGTCCAAATATTGGCCACATCACGTGAAAGTGTATCGACCCTCTCGTCCAAAGTGTCAAAATGACGGTTCATCATTTTGTTGGTAGCAGTTAGATGTGATTCGATGGATGTAAACCTCATATCAAGATTATCCATAAATGATCAGAAGTATGGAGGCACTTGATCTTCTTGATGTGCTTGCTCCTCGTGCTGCTCCGGCTCATCGTCGACTGCTTCAGCTTCTGGAGGTTGCTCATTAGTACGAACCCATAGACCCGTTTCTTCATTGATCTTCCATCCCGATTTAGTTAAAGAAAAGAGATTGATTTGGTTTTTGAGTGGAAAAGCGGCATCAAGGCCAACCCTAACCTCAGCTTTAGAGAACAGATTACTCAGAATACAAGCGTAAACTAGAGATGAACAGAGTTTCTTGTTAGGAACAAGGTTTACGGTTTCGACAATTTCGGCAAAGATGATCTGAGGTAGGTTTATTTTAATATTATTTTGGATGCAATGTAGCCAAAAGAGATCCAAAGCTCGAAGAGTGGAGTATCTGCCTCCTGATGGTCGAAACCACCAAGAGATCATAAGATGAAGGAAACAGTTATGAAGATCTAAAACACTCGCAATATCCCTTTGTTTATACTGAGAACCTACCATTTGTTTTTCATTGTCTAAGCTTGCATTATCTAATCCTAATGCGTTGGCTATACAATCTGGGTCAATGTAAAAGAATTTTCCTAGAACATAGGATCGTATTCCTATGGTTGCGGTTTTAGCCCGATTTTGAATGCAAACGACATTAGAATAAATGATACAAATGAGTTGATGATAAACTATTGGTTCAAGTTCGAAGAGTTTATCAAATTTCCACTCTTGTAGGGTAGGAAGATATTGAAAATTTATGTCTATCATGGCTTGAAGAGATGAGATTCGTTCTTCTCAGATTTTGTAAGACTCAAAGTATTGAGAATACCGAAAGAGAAGATTTTGTCTACGACCTGGTTAATTGAAGCACGGATTAAGAATGGTCATATTAGTATCATCGGGATTGAGATTAGGAATTTGTTGGATAGGAGGTGGATTTTGAGGTTGGTTTGGTGGTTGGCTAGATCGACTAGAAGAAGGTCTAGAACGTTTGTGAGACATGACGTAAGATAATCGGAATGGAAAGAGTAACCTGCAATTTTAAAACACATGTATACAACAAATATCAATCCCAAAACTCATATAAGTCCTCAATATTTCAAGGTTCTCTAAATCAATTCTAATGGGCAAAGTTTTGAAAACTATTGAAAAATAATGTTCGAAAGTCTTAATATGTATAGTTTTCATGAAAGACAACATAATTGAATAAAAAACATCATTAATTTTTGAAAATAGTAATTTTTTTATTTCGAAATTCTCAGAAAATTTTGAAAAATTGTTCGTTATTGATGAAATTTGTTGTAAAATCTAGTTTCTAAACACTAAATTATCAATGTCCGATATAATGTTCAACCTAGAACTAATTAAAACTAGTCCTAAAATCAAAAATTGATAAAATAGAAGTTTTAGAAAAAATACCTTGAATATTTTTGGATTTGAGTGAGATTGGATGAAGTTTGCACGATTTTAATGATTCTAGCAGGTTTGGGAGATGAAATATGAAGTGATTCCGACTAGAAATCGATGTTTTGAAGCAAATTGGAGATTTGGGGAGATAGAGAGGTTGAAACGATGTGAAGAGAGAAGAGAGGGTTTGAGAGAATTGGATTTTATGGTGTTTAAAAACCAGAACCCGTGGGGGGTATCGATTCCCTCCAAAGGGGGAATCGGTTCCCCTTCAAAGAGGGAATCGGTTCCCCTTCAAGGGGGTATCGATTCCTACTACACCAAAATGCTAAAAATCTATTTTTAAACACTTGAAATGCTAAATTAATTTGCTCTAGTGGTATTGGCAACTTATATATTGAAAATTAATCATGTTCAATCAATCAATTTTATCATTAACTACATTTGAACATAAAATTAATTTTCACTAAGAATCATAAACTCCCCCTAACTAATAGCAAAGAATGCAATCAAAATTATTATTATTATAAGCATTTTTCATTTATTCTTAAAAATACTAATATTAATTTAAACACTAAGTGAAGATAGGTCAGTTAAACCTAATTCTCTCCTAAGTGTCCAAAATCTTTCTTTGTCTAAAGGTTTTGTAAAGATATTCGCTAATTGATGCAAAGTATCAACAAATTCTAGAACTACATCTTCCTTAGTGACATGGTCTCTAATGAAGTGATGTCTAATTTCAATATGCTTAGTTCTAGAGTGTTGGATGGGATTTTTAGTGAGACAAATAGCACTAGTATTGTCACACTTGATAGAAATGGTACCTACTTCAATTCCATAATCAAAAAGTTGTTGTTTCATCCATAAAACTTGTGCACAACAACTATCGGCTGATATGTATTCCACTTCAGTGGTAGATAATGCAACACAATTTTGTTTCTTTGAAAATCAAGAAATCAACATATTTCCAAGGAATTGACAAGTACCAGAGGTGTTTTTCCTATCTAATTTGCATCCTCCATAATCCGCATAAAAAAAGGCATGCAAGCTAAAGCTATAGTCTCTAGGATACCAAAGTCCTAAACTAGGAGTGTCCTTAAGGTATCTAAAGATTCTCTTAACAGCTAGTAAATATGATTCCTTAAGACATGATTGAAATCTTGCACATAAGCAAAAACTAAACATAATGTCCGGTCTACTTGCGGTTAAATAAAGCAAAGAGCCAATCATTGACCTATATAATTTAACATCCACACATTTACCTCCTTCATCTTTGTCAAGCTTTGTAGATGAGCTCATTGGAGTGTCATGAGGTTTCCCATTTTCTAGTCCAAACTTTTTGAGCAAATCCTTGACGTACTTAGCTTGATTGATGAAGATGCCATCTTTTCTTTTCTTGATTTAGAGTCCCAATAAAAATGAGAGCTCCCCCATCATGCTCATCTTGAATTCACTTTGCATTAGCTTAGAAAATTCTTGGCAAAGAACATCATTAGTAGAACCAAATATTATATCATCAACATAAATTTGAACTACTAATAAATATTTACCTTTATGATTTAAAAACAATGCAATGTCAACCTTCCCTTTTGAAAAAACCTTTTTCAATTAAAAAATTTGACAATCTTTCATACCAAGCTCTAGGAGCTTGTTTTAAACCATAAAGAGCTTTTGTCAATTTAAAAACATGATCTGTAAATTTTGAATCTTCAAAACTAGGAGGTTGTTCCACATACACTTATTCTTTTATAAAACCATTTAAAATGCACTTTTAACATCCATTTGATATAATTTAAATTCATTGAAACATGCAAATGCTAATAACATTCTAATTGCTTCCATCCTAGCTACGAGAGCGTATGTTTCATCATTGTCTATGCCCACTTCTTGAGTATACCCTTGAGCAACAAGTCTAGCCTTGTTTCTCACTATATTACCACTTTCATCAAGCTTATTCCTAAAAATTCATTGAAACATGCAAATGCTAATAACATTCTAATTGCCATCTAGTACCTACTGTAGATTTATTACTAGGCCTTTCAACTAATGTCCATACTTTACTTCTCTCAAATTGATTTAACTCTTCTTGCATAGCCATAATCCAATGTTCATCATTTAATGCTTCTTTAATATTCTTAGGCTCTATGCATGAGATAAATGCAACAATTACAATATTTCTAAGAGAATATCGAGTTGTTACCCCTTTGGATGGATCACCTATTATTTCACCATCCTTGACATAGTTGTATTCCCTTGGGTAAGAGACTTCCCTTTCTTCAATGGTTGGATTCTTGAGAGGATCTTGAGTTTCCTCATCTTTCGTTTCTTCCTTTGATGATGGTTCTCCAACGTCATGTCCAACATCATTTATGTTTATAATACCTACATCATCATTCACACAAGAATCCTTCCTCGGAAGGGGATTATCATCGAAAACAACATGTATAGACTCTTCTACAACTAAAGTTCTTTTATAAATACTCGATAAGCTTTAGAATTTAAGAAATACCCAGAAAAATTCCTTCATCACTTTTAGCATCAAATTTGCCAAGATTGTCTTTACCGTTGTTTAAAACAAAACATTTACATCCAAAAGGATAAAAATAGCTAATGTTAGGCTTTTTATTTTTAAAAAGTTCTTCAAAATAGGCCTAATCATTACTCGATTAATAACATAACAGGCGGTATTTGTGGCTTCGGCCCAAAAATATTTTGGTAAATTGTTTTCACAAAGCATGGTTCTAGCCATTTCTTCTAAAGTTTGATTTTTCCTCTAAACAACTCCATTTTGTTGAGGGGTTCTAGTTGCTGAAAAATTATGGCTAATACCTTTAGAATTACAAAATTCAGTAAATCCAAGATTTTCAAATTCAGTTCCATGATCACTCCTAACACTAGTTATAGAGTAACCTTTTTTTTGTTTTGGATTACTTTTGAAAACGTGATGAATTTTTCTAATGCTTCATCTTTAGTATTTAAGAATATAACCCAAGTATATCTAGAATAGTCATCTACCAATACAAATGCATATTGTTTTCCACCCAAGCTAGTAGTTCTAGATGGCCCAAAGAGATCTAAATGGATCAATTGTAATACTCTACTAGTGGATACGTCATTAATGGATTTAAAAGAAACTCGCTTTTGTTTTCCTTTAGCACAAGCATCACAGATTTATCATTATCAAATTTTAGCTTTGACAACCTTCTAACTAAGTCTCCTTGAATTAGTCGTTGCAAAACACTCATACTAGCATGTCCTAGTCTCATTTGCCATAACCAACTATCATGCTCATCTTTAGCAACTAGGCATAAATTAGTCATATCTATAGAATCTAAATGCACCATGTAAATGTTTCCTATTCTATGACCAACAAGCATAATCTGATTAGATGCAATGTCAATGACTTTACAACCATTAATATCAAACATGACATTGAATCCCTTATCACACAATTGACTAATACTCAATAGATTATGCTTTAATCCATTCACATATAAAACATTCTTAATTTGTATGGAAGAGGTATTACCTATAATGCCTATACCTTCAATGTGACCTTTTGAGTTATCACCAAAAGTCACCTCTCCTCCATTTTTGGCGTTGAGCTCTATGAACTGTCTTTTATCTCCGGTCATGTGTCTTGAGCATCCACTATCAAGGTACCATGAGTTTGAATTTGTTTCCCGTACCTTTTAGCAATGCTCCTTTTCCTACAAACATATATTAATTTTTTATTTTTGGTACCCAAATTCTTTTGGGTCCATATTCATTAGTTTCCAAAATCTTAGTCCCCTTAGGTATCCATTTGTGTAGGATATCCTTATCTTTAGTAGTAATGAGTTCTTTAGGAACCTATATACTTCTAACTATTTTTCCATTAGAGGTTCTTCTGGGATCTCTATGATTGTAGTTTTTAAAACTTTTTCTAACAAAGTTGGATTTTGAATTTTCTCAATTTTCAAAACGTTTTGTTCCAACTTTATCAAAAGAAGCTTTAAGATCATCAATTTTCTTTTGATGATCATCATTGACCTTTGAAAGTAAATTTTGCAAATCAATATTTTTCTTTTCAAACTCTTCTAGTTTGATTCGCAAATTTTTTATTTTACTTTCAAAATTATTGTTGGTTTTTGACATAAGACTATTTTCATTTTTTTAATTTTGAAATATCATTTTTGTATTTTGAAAATAAAGTCTTATAATCCGAAGCCAACCCATTATAATCCTCTAATAACTCATCATAATTCATCCAAATCGATGAGTTAGAAGTTACCTTAGAATATTCCCTGAATGCCATCAAGCACAAGTTTGCTACTTCTTGTTCCTCTTCATCAGAACCTTCTTCATCGCTCCATGTAGCTACATGAGCCTTGTGCTTCTTCTTTGATTGACCATTTTTCTTCAATTGAGGGCAATTGTATTTGACATGCCCCGACTTTTTGCATTCGTAGCAAATGATTGGGTCTTTCTTCCTCGGTTTGGCCTCATCAATTTTCTGAACCATTTGGCAAATAATGTCATTTCCTCATCATTGTCATCTTCATCCGAATCACTCTCATCTTTTTTGGATTTGATAGCAACTCCAACGTTCTTCTTCTTCTCCTTCTCCTTTGGTGTCTCATCAATCTTATCGAGGTCTAACTCATCTTGAAGCATCATTTCATGAGTGAGGAGTGAGCCGATTAGTTCTTCAAGGGTTAAGGATTTTAAGTTATTAGCCTCGATAATTGCCTTCTTCTTTGATTGTCATGATTTTGGAAGTAAATAAACTAAACTTCCTCACAAGCTTTTCATTTGGAATGATCTCTCCATATGATTTGAGACCATTGATAATCGTTGAAAATCTATCCGTCATAGCTTTGATATCTTCATCCTGTTTCATCCACAAAATTTCATAGCTATGAGTTAGAAGACTAATTTTATATTCTTTTACCTCGTCGGTGCATTCATGAGTGACTTGTAGTTTGTCATATATATCCTTGGCGGTTGTACAAGATGAAACTCTCCCATATTCATCTGGTCTAAGAGCACAAAAGATAATATGGATGGCTTTGGAGTTGAGCTGGAACATTCTTCTATCTCCTTTACTCCACAATCTTGGATGAATAGAAGGTTTGATGTATCATTCTTCTATAATATTCCATGCTCCCATGTCACTTGCTTGAATGAAATACATCATCCTATTCTTGTAATAAGCATAATTAGCTCCATTGAAGAAATGAGGCTTGTTGACGGGCAATGAATCAAGACTGAAGTCGGAGTTTGAAGTGGAGGCCATTGATGACTTAATTATCGATGTAACTCTTCCCAGATCTACTCAAGAGGCGATTAAACCTTCAAATGAGTCAAGCTCTGATGCCAATTGTTGAGTTAATCGATCGATGGGCCAAGAGGGGGTGAATTGGCAATAAAAATTTCGGTGAAAGCTTTTGCAGAAAATTGAAAGTAATTGCACAACGATTTAGAGTGGTTCGACTTTCTCAACCAAAGTCTACGTCCACTACCTTAGCTATCCAAACTAAGGATTTTCCACAAATTCACTAATTTGTCTTTCTTTTGAGGACAAAGAGTAACCTTCAAGAATTATACCCAAATTCTTGAAAACACTCTCTCACAAATAGAACAATACAAATTTTGCAAACTTACAAGAAAATCCTCACAAGTCAAGATGTTTGCACAATTCTAGAACAAATAAAGAACACTCAAGAATAATACAATTGAGCACAATAAGTGTTCTCGAAAGGAAAAATGAATATTGAATGAAATAGGCTTGAAAATGCTCAAACTTGAGGTTTTGATGCTTTCTCTTTGATTCTTTCTTAATTCTTGTTGATTGTTGTTTCTTGTTGTTGATCAATGGCTTCTAAGCTTGTTTAAATACTCCTTCAATTGATTCTGAACGTTGGGGATGATTAGTGGAGTCAATGGAGCCGTTTAAGTGTGAAAACAATTAATAAAACTGCTTGGAGCGTGGGGGAATCGGTACCCCCTCATAGGGAATCGATTCCCTTAGTGTAAAATTCAAATATTTCGACCGTTGAACAGGGGGGAATCGACACCCCCTTGGGGGGAATCGATTCCCTCCGAGCATTCTATTATTTCTCGGAGCCAAACCATTCAGGGGGAATCAGTACCCCCTTGGGGGGGAATCGGTTCCATCTGGGCAATCTGCCCATTTTGGTTTGATTTTAATTAAGAAATGATTTTTGACTTGATTAAGAAATGAAATACTTTGTAAATATGTTTAACATATTTTTTTACACTTTAGTAAGGATTAAAAAGGATTTTGAAAGACTTGAAGTAATATTTTGATATTCGAATAATTATATCGAATATACTTTAGAAAACCTTTTGTAAAATCTTAAAATTCATTTAACTTAATTTGTTATATTGAAACATCAAAATCTTTTAAACAATACCTTTGAAGGATATGCCATGTTCATGCAAAAATGCAATAAGACCAAACAAAAGGAAAACAATGTTAGTAGGAAAAAAAGTCAGTTGAAATGATTAGTTAAAGAAATGTAATCTTAGCAACAATAATTAAAATCAAATCAAAGTTGAGACTGAAAAATAAAGCATACAAAGAAAATTAATAGTCATAACTATATGCGTTCTAGTTCTCCTAGGTTATCCACATATCTCTAGCGGGGTAGGTTTACTAAATTCTCTACATGAGGTTGGGTTCTAGCAAAGGGTTCTCAAGTCATCTTCACAACATGCTAAGGTTGACTCCGATTTTGGCTCATTACAGACTTGCAAATCGGATTCTACACAGGGGATCACACCGCTAAAAGCATACATCGGATTTGATATCCGGATAAGCAACTTAGGATGCTTTCCAAAGATACTTTATCATACCCATACAAGGAAGCCCAATGCTCCTCATGAGGTGTGATGTTTCTCCCTACTTAGGTAAATCGAGTTAGAGGTTGGGTTTAGAGCTATGATATGCAAGTCTTAAATAATTTCACGAAAGTGTAAGCATTAACCAGAGAGAAAATCTTTTTTATTTGAAATAACATAACGAACCGTAAATTAAAATAAGATCGAACTCATAATTTCCCAAAATCCTAAATATGGGGTAAACAACTCGTGGCTCGACTCTCAATTTGTTTTAAAACAAAATGTCCCCAGCGAAGTCGCAAAGCTATCGACACCGTTTTTCGTCCATGCAGTAATAGACTGATACAGACTCGGGGGTTTTCTCTTTGAAAAGTGTTTCGAAATGTGAGAAGTCGCCACCAATCATTTAAGGTGCGATTGGGACACCATAAAAACCGGGTGATTTTAATAAAAAAAATATTTTTATCAAAATACCAAGTTTTAAGGTATGCGAAAATCCAGAAATCAGGTTCAGCAGTCAGTTACACGTGGGGAAGGATTAGCACCCCCATAAGCACCCAAAAATTGGTACCTAGTTGATTACCCAATATTTAAAATCAGAAATTTTGAGTTCGATCTTTATTTAATTTTAAAATCATTATGGATGCAAAGTTGAAAAGGGTATTCGTTTATTGAGACTGATAACATTCGATCCCAAGCGTAAATGCAGGAGATCAGCTATTGTGTCTAATAACCAAATATTGCCTCGTTTTTAGAAAACCATGATGCATTCTTTAAAAATGATGTCGACCTATTTCGGGAATCACCAGTAGTCACCCCCTAAGCATACTTGCGGGAGATATACCATTAATTCACTAATAAGTGAACATTGCCTTAGGTTTTAAAAGAGACAATGCAATCAAACAAATTTTTATTTACCCTAATTAAACTAAGGATATATTAAGGCTTTTTCTATCTTAAAGTGTCAAATTATGAAAATTAAGGAACCTAGAGGCTCAAACCTAAAAACGTAGCCTCTAATATTAATCCTATTTGATTTTAATCAATTATCGAATCGAATAACCGATATAGTCCCTCGAGTATTTACACAAGTAAGAGGATTATATTGAAATCTAGTTAAAAATGGAGGCTCTATTTAACCTATTTAATTATGCCAACATTAAAGTTCTCATCGAAGTTCGGGGACTAAAACGTCAAAGGACTAAAATATCGATTTATAAAAGACTTAAAAGTTTAAGGACCTAAATTGATAAATTCTAAAGTTGAGGATTAATTTAAAAGCTAATTATTATCTAAATTATTAAACTTAGAGTATTTTAGAAAATACTAATTATTAATAAATTTTAAAAGTCGAACAATCGATTCGTGTAATCAGGCATCTTATGCAAAAACTCGACTCGAATTTCTCCCTAATTAAGCTAGAGTGTCATCCTAAATTCTAAGTTTGATTCGAGTGTTAATCTAATTTAAAATTAAATCTAATGATTAAATTATGTAATAATAAACTATTTAAACAATTTAATTTAAAAAATTTAAATATAAAAAAACAGTAAAATAAAAACAACTTAAAATAAAAATAAAATAAGCATAAAATATGAAGACATAATTGCATAAAATAAAATAATAGTGACCTAAAATGCAAGAAAATAAAAGTTAGTAGCCAAATAAGAAATAAATAGTGACCAAAATGCAAAAATTTAAATAATAGTAGAAAAATCAGAAATTAACAGTGATTAAATTAAAATAAAACAAAACATAATGATAAAATTGCAATAAATTAGAAACGAAAAAGTCTAGTGACCAAAATGTAAAAACACGAAAAGTTTGGGGGACTTAAAACGTGATTATACCAAAAATTATAAAGCATAATTAAAAAAAGAAAATTATAAAAATGGTCCCTTCAAGTGACCATTTTATAAAAACACGGTAAAGTTTGGGGGACTTAAAACATTATTTAGCCTGAAATTCTTCTATAAATACAAACATTTTTATAATTTCATTTTTTGGTTTTTTTTTAAAAAGTGGAGAGATCTCCCTCTCTCTAGAATTTCGGCCACTCACCGGTCGTTAGGTTATCGCCATCGCCGGTGGCCGTTGGCCACCAAAATTTTTGGGAGGCTCGTCTCAGGGTCCTCATCACCGATATGAGCTTGGTTTGGTGAAAAACAACCTCCAATGCCATGAAATAAGTCGAGAACCCTTCGATTTCCACCGCCTGGATCTCCACCGTCCGCCGTTGATCGGGCCCAAATTCCATTATGTTGCTCGTCGGCTACCCCTCTCTCTTTTGACAGTTCGAATCTGTGAACCGACTCCCCGAATGCCAACGAGGCTCTGTCCGAACGGTAAAATGCACTCATCCTCTCCCTTTTTTCGATTATACTTGTGTTATACTTTTTGCTTTGTTTCGAAATAGAAAAAAAGATAAAAAAAAATTGCTTGAATCCTTTTTCTCCGAATAGCTAATATATATATATATATATATATATATATATATATATATATATATATATATATATTTGCTGCTGGTATTCGAACTAACACAGAAGAAACGGAAATAACACTACTTGAAAAATATAAAAAAAAAAGTGAGTGCTTTTGAAAAGAACAAAGTTACAGTGTTCTTTTTTCCTTTTTTGAATCGAGAGGAAAGTTTCCTTTGTTTTTTGCATGCGTTCTTTTTATACCCGTTTACATAGCATTTAAATGATTGATTTTTATTTTCTTCTTTGTTGCTTTTGCAGGGGTAGCGTGGAGTGTTGGAGATGATTTTTGCAGGGCATGGAGTATGGCAAGGGAATGGTGAGCTATTGATTGGGGGTGTTCGGGTGGCTACCTAGCTAGGCTAGACTGGGTCGGCTTTTGTTCTTTTGGGTTCCGGGTCGGTTGTAAAATGGGTTTGGGTAGTTAGGCTTAAGGTTTGGGTTTGAAGGGGTTTGCTGGTTTTGGGGTTTGGGCTTGGCCGGTTTTGGTTTATGTAATGGGGTATGTTATGAGAAAAATGGCGATTACACCCTGCAATAACCCATTTTTCGCTACAATCGTCGCTTGAAACATGAGAATTCGATTGTTAGGTGTTCTGGAGGATGCGAGCCGTCGAGTTTTCAGTCGATTAAAGGTGGTTGTGATGGCCGATGACAATGAGGAGATTGAAATTAGGATTTTTCGGGATTTTGAATTTTTTTTTGTAATTTAAAAAAAACTGGGGGTTTTAAATAAAAATTTTAAGTGGTTTTAAAAAATAAAAATAAATAAATTTTTATATGGCTGACACATGTCACTTAACGACCTAATTTAACGTTGGTTACGGTCCAATGACGTAAAAGTGTAACGTTGGAAATATCAGTCACCTGTTTTTATCGAAAAATTCTTTATGTACCTAAAATTAATTTTAGATATAACTTGAGCACTTATTTTTACATTAATCCTTTTGATTTTAAGTTCATAGATTATATTTTGGTTAAGATAAATTTTAAAGTATTATATATAATTATTATAATTTTTTTTTGTTAGAATTATTTTGGCTAATGAAATGTCACATAAAATTATATATTTGTTTTGAAAAAATATAATTTAGAGATTTAAAGTAAAAAACCGTGGTTTAAGAACTTATTTCGACTAAAAATAGTTTAAATATTCAAAATGTGGTTTTATATAATAGTTTACATACTTATTTTGATAAAAAAAAAACTAGTTTAAGAGTTTAAAGAAAAATATGACTTGATTTAAGTTTTTTGTGTTGAATAAAAATATAATATGTAAAATAAACTTTTTGGTCTTCTAACTTTATTAGTGTAATCATTTTAGTCCTTAAACTTTTATCTTTTTCCCCTTTAACCCTGAAACTTTTATTTTATTTTATCAAATTGATCTGAATCTAAGTGTAATGAAACAGTGATTACACCATTAAGTTGACATTAATTATTTTATACATATTTTCAGTCTCTACAGAACACATCTCTTATATAAATATTTATATTTATTATAGATCTTTATAATTTTAGAGGTTAATAACTATCCTATATCTATAGAGTAAATTATTTGATCATCAAGGATTTATATATATATTAACGCTCCAAATCACATTATTGTTATTGCTACTAGTGTGTCATTGAAAAAGTAAACTAAAATTGAAAATCTCAAAAATTTCCAAAATCATCATTGATTAGAAAGATAATCAATTTTTGGGGAAAATGCATGGCCGTAATTAAGAGCAATTTTGGACTCCAGAAGCAAGTAATTCCATACCCAATTATGGCTAATAAAAAGCTGAACGACTAAGAAGGCAATGAAGAGGAAACACAAGTAGTTGTTTTAAGTAATTAGGCCCCTAAATTTAGGTAGCGACCAAGAAAAACTTGGTTAGAAGAAATTGCCTGAAAGCTCACCAAATCAAACTATAGATCATTTAATTGGATTTGAATACTCAAAGTTAGGGTCTGATAATTAAAATTTAAGCGCCTCCTAGTTTCTCGTAGGCGAATTAATGGAGTTATATAGGAATTTGTATATTACAAATTATATAAAAATATAACATGGTACAATATACTTTATAATACATAAAAAAAGACACAAGTGTAATATTGACATTAGATAACAATGATCATCCTACAATCGGTATTGAATTCTTTTCAGCAATGCTTGTTTGATATATGGGCGGACAAGTTTATGGTTCGATAATTGACTTCTTTTCTCTTGGTTTTCCTACTTTCACATCCGGTCCATTCAATTATCTCATTGGTGCAAAACTCCTTCCAAATTTTCAAAGTGATATAGTAGGACTTCAATTCATTTATTATTATTTGCTAGAATTTCGGTGAACAAAAAATGCCACCCGTCAAAGCCGAGAACAGACAACATTGAATTTTCTGGTTTTATACATGTGACGCTTAATTTCCCTAATATACAGTTCTTCATATGACTCATTCTACATTAACGACCCATAATTAAAGGATAAACATATATAATTTGACATTTATTCTTTTTAATAAAAAAAAGTAGTAATATAAAGCTATTGTAGACCAACTCGGTTTTCTACCTGGTTTAGTCCGAAGTTATCCAATCCAGGTCAAACAGCCTAACTAAAGAGAAAAATCATTCATATACAATTTAAAAACGTAGTCATTAGGACTCTTTCTGTTGTTATCATGTATATGTGTATATAAAGGCCGTTTGGCAGTAGCATTAAGCATTGCCTGCTATAGTTTGATTTCTTCTTTCTTTCTCTCTTTTGGCCTCGAAGATTATCAACTTCATTGGTTTGTTCTTTCATTTTCTGGTGAGACTGGTAACTCTTCCTATTTCCTTAACCCTTTTTCAAACAATAAATTATTTTATTATGAGTTACGTTCGTCTCAAGGGTTACCGAATTGCATGTTTTTTGTGTGTCGATTCACAGTTGGATATAATGGAGAGCAGGAGGCTGCTTGTTTTATGGGTGACAATGATGATTGAGTTGTCGCTTTTTGTCTCTGTTCTCTGTGCCGAAATCCCACCCAGGTTCTCTTCCTATTATCACTTACTTCATCTTAATTTCTCAGCCTCAACAGTTCATGGGAAACGGAAAGAGAGAGACAGAGAGAAAGAGATTGCTTTTATGGCTGTTGCTTTAGGGTAGACCTAACATAATCTAAGGCTTAATTGTCTTTGACTTCTTTTTCACCCGTCTCGATTGATCTTGCCTAACATCATAGCTTTTTCACACTTTGGTTAAATTTTGACCTGTAACGGTGACACCATTACTTCTTATTGGACTTGCTATCTCAACAATTCCTCTACCTCTTTTTTACATTTGTTATTCCCAGGTTAAAGGATTGGAATAAGCGTTAGATTTCTGTCAAAAATAACGTTAGATATACATAAATACCCATATGGTTTTATTTTAATATATTCTTTTTTACCATACTGAATGTTTGTAATGCAGAAAACTCCTAAGGGATCATGACAGTGACACTCATGTTCGGTTACAAATAAATCACCGCGAGGTTAATATCACATTCCCCTTCTTGTATTTCTTCTGTATCATTGTATTATTAATTACCTAATCAACTTTTTTTTTTCAGGTGATTATTGACAATGGACTCGTTAGAGTCACCATCGAGAATCCATCTGGTTATTTGGAAGGAATTAAATATAAGGATATACGGAATGTGTTCGAAAGGAGAAACAACAACGACAATAGAGGGTATACGAACTGTCAAAAAAATTCCGGGGTTTTCATTAACTATCGTAACGTAAAAACATTATTTTTAATGGTGATATTTTTCGTAATTAATCATAGGTACTGGGACATTGTGTGGGATGGGGGTGCCTATGACAGGTAAGTTGTTCAACCGTTCAACATCAATGGTTTCATGAAAATGTGTCTTGCATTTGTTTTTGACTGTTTAATGTTCCAAGGCAGACTGGAAACCAAACATGTCGAGGTCATAACACAAACTGATGACCTAGTAGAGATTTCCTTTACTAAAAAATGGCACTCTAGGGACCATGGCAGGACACTTCCCTTAAATATACAGAAAAGGTACATAGTCCAACGCGGCATTCCGGGGGTCTACATGTACGGTGTTTTCGAGCGCGAGGCGGATTTTCCGGAGGCTAACATGTACCAAATAAGGATTGTGTTCAAGCTCAGGGAAGACAAGTAATTTCGAAGATGAACCCTTGATAAGAAAACTATACCTATATGATCTGTATGTTTATTGTTTCCGTTAGAAAAACTAATCGATATGCTAATGTTGCAAGTGATGTTCCGAATCAGGTTTCGGTTCATGGTGGTATCGGACACGATACAAAGGATCATGCCTCGTCCCGAAGATCGGGATGAACATCGAAGCCAGGCTCTTGCCTTCAAAGAAGCTGTTCTACTGACCAATCCATCCAATCCAAGCCTTAAGGGAGAGGTTGATGACAAGTACCAATATTCTACCGAGAACAAAGACAACAAGCTTCACGGTTGGATATCCGATGACGATGCTGTCGGTTTCTGGGTAATAACTCCAAGCAATGAGTTCCGAAACGGTGGCCCGCACAAACAGGACCTCACTTCTCATGTTGGTCCGACTGCTCTTTCGGTAAGTCCTTTTCAAAAGGCAACACAAATATTTTTACAATGTTTATCTTGAAATTTGATTTGATTCAATTTATTTTCATGATTTAGATGTTTGTTAGTACACATTATACCGGAACCGAAATGGATACATTTTATAAGCAAGGAGAGGCCTGGAAAAAGGTTTTTGGTCCGGTTTTAATCTACCTTAATTCCGCGTCTTCAAAAGATGATCACAGCAAGATCCTCTGGAATGATGCTAAGAGACAGGTTTTTAATCTTATCTCAGCGACTCGCCCATGTTTTTTTTTATTATTGACATTTTAAAATGACAAATTATAATTTTAGTCCCTCTGTTATGTTTAAATTTGAGATGTAATCCTTATATTTAAACTAATTTAAAAAAATATTTGGTGCAATTAGTTGAGTGAAGAAATTGGAAGGTGGCCTCATAATTTCACTCGATCAGAAGATTTTCCTCACTCTGAACAACGGGGACAAGTTAATGGGCAATTGCTAGTGCGAGACCGGTATTTGTTTAGCTCTTCTATTTTGGTCATACTTCGTCTAATTCAATTGAGTGTTGCATAAAACTTATCTTTTAATTTTCTGGGCGTTTAGGTACATGGCTAAGGAATTAATGCAGGCGAAATCCGCCTTTGTGGGGCTGGCTGCCCCTGGAGCTGCAGGTTCATGGCAAACAGAAGGAAAGGTTAATATCATGAACAAATTTGCATATAGAATAAAGTTAAAACCATACATCCTCAAACTTATGATCTAAGTTTCATATTGGTCTGCTTTGTCTTCAGGGCTACCAGTTCTGGACTCAAACTGACAATAGTGGCCATTTCAGTATAAAAAATGTCCGACCAGGGGAGTATAATTTGTACGCTTGGGTCCGTGGTTTCATTGGGAACTACAAATTAGACCTGAACATCACTATCCAAACAGGTAAAATCTAGATTATTAGTCTCATTGTTTTGTTTTTCTTTTCCCGTTTGAAATTCTTCCCTTAAAGAATGTCTAAATGCAGGAAGCAAGATCGAATTGGGTACACTTATCTATGATCCTCCAAGAAATGGCCCCACATTGTGGGAAATCGGAGTTCCCGACAGGTCGGCGGCCGAGTTCTTCATTCCCGAACCATCCCCACAATTCATGAACTCAATTACCAAAGATTACACTGACAAGTAACCATGATCAAACACCCTCTTTTGTCTAAGATATCATCACAAACTCCATCAACTTACTGTTAGTGTTGTTTACAATTAACAGGTTCAGACAATACGGATTGTGGGATCGGTACTCAGATATTTATCGTGATGGTGATCTTGTCTACACTGTGGGCACAAGCAGCTACTCGAGGGATTGGTTCTTTGCTCATGTTCCAAGGTATCATTTTCAACATGCCAATCCTTCGACATCCTTGTATGTTTTCCATGGTGTTTCGTTGTTTTAATTGTCTGGTTTTTTCAATTATAGGCAAACAGGGAACAATACTAGCAGGGCAACGACATGGCAAATCAAATACAATCTCCAAGATGTAAACGAGAGAGGAACTTACACTCTCCGATTGGCATTGGCAGCGGCTTCTTATGCTGAAGTACAGGTATGAGTCTCGGATCATTTTTCATCATTTTATCAGAGGAGTCTTTAACTTACTGATGAATTCTTTATGAATGCAATCATAGGTTCGATTCAACAATCCGAATGCCCGCCGACCTTATTTTACTACCAGAAGAATCGGTTACGATAATGTCGTACCAAGGCATGGAATTCATGGACTCTACAGATTGTACAGCATTAATGTACCTGGATACAGATTTCGTGAAGGGGACAATACCATCTATCTAACTCAGACGAGAAGCAGAAACTCTTTTGAAGCGGTTATGTACGACTACATTCGATTAGAAGGGCCTAGCAGTTAGTCAATTAGCTATGATATTCATGTGCAGTTAGGAAGTTCTTTTTATTCTTTTTTAGGTCATAGGCGGTGCTTAGGGAAATGCTGTAATTGAAGCCTGATTCAGGCTAAAATTCATACAATTAAATTAGTTCATTTATTCAATGACTAATTCATTTATTTTATCTGTAATCCATTACATGAAGTCTAAAATGAAATATATGGGGACTGGTGTTTCCAGTTTTTATGTCTAAAAAGAGGGTACGAAGCATTACCAGGTGGCCTTCAATGTGTTACCGATGTCAATGACAAATCGGTACTTGACATCGGCTTTGAGAAGGCGATCCATGGCAGTGTTCACATAATCCATAGATATAACTTCAATGTCTGCTTTTATGTCATGTTTTGCTTTGAAATCAATCATTTCCTGAGTTTCCTTCATCCCTCCGATCATGCTTCCTCCTATTAACTTCCTCCCTGTCGGTTTTCATGTCAAATTATACCGCTTTTCATGTCATCGAGTTATGAATTTATCTAGTTTGGTTTCAAAGCCAGATCTCAAGCCTAATTGGATTGGATTGTCAGATCTTTCGGTTCTAAAAGGGTTGGTTTGACATGAGTCATTTATACCTTGGTGGTAAGTGGTCTTAAGCGCAGGTGCGGTGTGTAGTTGTGATATGTTGAATGTCTGTCTGTTTTAATTCTTTAGTTGGTTTAGAATATGTTTGTTCGTGTATTCAGTTGTGTTGTAGCTTTACCTAGTTGTGTTTTATTCTTTTCCTTCAATTAAGTTTACGGAGGTTTTTAACGAGGCATGCAACTTAGGTTTCGGGATTGATTTTTAATCCTTAATAAAATGATATTGCCTAGAAGAAGAAAAAACACGGGAAGATGATTACAACTCAGAACTTAAAGATATATTACCTTGGATCAAATGAGATGCAGGCAACTTGAAGGGTTTCTCTGCAGCTCCAAGAACCACAAGCTTCCCGTGAGACTTCAACAGCCCAAGCAAAGGCAACAATGGGCGTTGACCGGATACAGTATCGACGAATCCATCAAATGTGCCATTGGCAGCCTAAAACATACATGTAGTGGATTTAAAAACTACTTCACACTAACAAAGAAAATGAGAAAAAGATTGTGATTTAAAGACTTATCCCGAAGCTGATCTTGGTCTCGGCTAACCAAAACTGAATCTGCACCAAGATTCTCCAAAGCTTCCTTTTGCTTACCAGGAGACGTGCTGATGACTACTTTGGTCCCCATTGCCTTAACAAATTTCACAGCTAAATGGCCTAGCCCTCCCAGTCCAACAACACCTACATGCAGGCCAGGCATATCCAGTCCATAAAAGCTCAATGGACTATACACTGTGATTCCGGCACAAAGAAGAGGGGCGGCGGCATCGAGAGGCAGGTTCTTCGGAATTCCGAAGGCAAAGTGTTCATCGACAACCATAGTGTCGGAGAAACCTCCATATGTAACACTCCCGTCATAGTACTTTCCACCATAGGTAAATATCATTTTGGGACAGTAATTCTCAATATCGTCGGCGCAATTATCGCAAGAATTGCATGAACCGACCATGCTGCCGACTCCAACTCTATCTCCAACTTTGAAATTTTGAACTTCACCAACAATCTCATGCCTGCATTTTGAGACCATCTAGCTAAAATATTTGCAACCAAGTAACGAAAATGTGCATGAGATTGAGGGGCAAAATGAGTTAACGGGGACAATTAGAGATACCCAGGGACAAGAGGGTAAATGGAAATGCCCCAATCGTTTTTGATCATATGAAGATCAGAATGACATATTCCACAATATGGCACCTTGAAAGCAATATTTTTTTACAAAATGGGTAATTAGTGAGCGGATGAATACAAGATAGATAAAGTCTTAAACTACCCACTACCTACTATGATTTTTAACATTCACACTCACCCGCTGCCTACTAAATTATACTCATCCTCATCTCAATTGAAACGAATACGGTGTACAATCCATGAAATTATACCCATATGTCATCCTACAATGGCTGCCCATCCAAAGGCCTGTTGGGGTTCGCTTCTTCTGGTACTCTTGTCATTGTTGGACACTTCTGTTAAAGTAAAAAATGCTCACTACATTTTTTTTATTATATACAGTTTTATTAAGGGTAAAGTATAAAAATAGTCTCTGAATTTTTAAGGTGATTGCATTTTAGTTACCCAATTTTTAAAACTTATAATACAGTTACCAAACTTTTTTAATTCATTTTCAGTAAAATCCTTACATTATCTTCAGTTAATTTTATCTGGTGACGTGGAAACTTCTTCTTCTTCTTACTAAGCCACCAACTCATGCTCCTCCACCCAAAATACCACCCAAGTCACCAACTTATCCTCCTCGACCCAACCCAGATAACATCCCTCATCTCCTCTAAAAAAACCTGCAGTTTTCCACATCTAAAGTAAGCACTGAATACAAATAGGAGCTAGAAACCAGAACCCTGAGCCTTAAATTTCATTGAGCCTCAACACAAAAATTGAAAACTACAGCAACATCAAAAACAAAAAAGTCAAAAAGTTAACAATTTTGCAATGCGAAATTACAACTCAAAAGCAACTAAATCAAGCAAACCTCAAGAAGAAATCAGTATCTTTAACTACTCCTCAAGCCTTGATAATACAATAAACTCGATAACAATATAATCAATAGCTAGCAGAGCATTCAAAAAGGAAATCAAAGACCGTAATTTTGCTGGAAAAATCAATAAAAACATGACGATATTTTTTTTGAAACAACAAAACCCGTCAGAGGTCGCATCTTTTTACTAACGTAGTTGGTCGGCCATGGGTTGGGATATCCAGAATGTCTAAAGTTTCACATTTGAGAACTTTAAACAACCATGTTTCAGATATCGCTTAAACCCCATTAATCGTCATAATTCAACTCATGATTCCCACTTTAAAAGTTATAAATTAATAAGAAAAAAAAAAGCTCACCTTCTAAAACAAATTGACCACTTCGGTTTATACTTTGAAAGGAGGATCTGAATCCAGAAAAGGAAAAGGCTTCATGCGAGGTTTAAAACCAGAACCAATAGATCTATGGATCAATCACAACAAAAGAGAGGGGAAAACCAAAAATCTACTTTAGGTTTTGGGTTTTGGTTTCAACTAGTGATGAGATAATTGAAATAGAAGAACAGACGATATAGAAAAATTGAAATGGACGAGTTTTTTGTTTCCCTTTTGTTTTCTTCATTATTCTTCAAAAAGATGGTCTTTTACTCATTTTATATTGTAAGATTTGAGGTTTGGCTCCAAACAACTTATTAAAAAAATCTTTCTTTTTCCCTCTCTATTTGTTTCTATCCCTTCTAATTCTCAACAGACAAGACTCATTAAAAAATGGCAAAGCAGAGGTCCATTTTTGGACTCCACACTCTTATTTATTTATTTATTGAAAATGGTGATTTTCCCCGAAAAACATCCTGACCAATTTATTTACCTATCAAATATCCTTTCATTTTTATTTCTGGATCTAACATTATTTACAAGAAGGGTGACTCATGTACCGCGTCTTAGGCTGATGTGGCGCCACGTGAGGTAAGGCACGATACATGCACCATGCCTTGTGAAACGTGTAAAAAACTCGAGTGTTAATTTTGTGAATATTTTTAAAATGGTGTCTAATATGTAATTAATTTCCATTAGAGTGATATTTGTGTAAAAATATTAACTTTATTAATTATTTTTTTGTGTGAAAAAAAAAATTCTACATTAAAATCTTCAAATATTCTTTTGCAAATTATTTTATACTCGACAAATTTTAATTTTTACATGAAATTACACAATACGTATAATTTAGTATATGAAAAATTTGAGGGTAAGTATTTTAAAATATGAATAATTTTATAAAAGTTTTATAATTAGTATTTCATTTACAAAATAATGATAATAATAAATATTTTATAATTTAAAAAATTATAAATTTCATCTATTTTTAAAAAATTTATTGAATTTTAAAATTAATTGTTTAAAAATATTAAATAAAATTTTAATTAGAATTGAGGGATTAAATAAATTATTATTCACTAATTATTATTTTTTAACAACAGTTGATAATGTTTTTTTATTTTTAATAAAATTATTTTGATTTTTGCTTGAAATTACACAATATGTATAATCTAGTATACGAAAACTTTGAGGGTAAGTATTTTAAAATATGAATAATTTTATAAACGTTTTATAACTAGTAATTTTTTACAAAATGATGATGATGATGATAAATATTTTATAATTTAAAAAATTATAAATTTCATATATTTTTAAAAAAATTATTGACTTTTAAAATTAAATGTTTAAAAATATAAAAAAATATTAAAATAAACTTTTAATTACAATTGAAAGATTAAATGAATTATTATTCATTAATTATTATTTTCTAACAACAGTTAATAATGTTTATTCATTTTTAATAAAATCATAATTTAATATTTATTTTATATTTTAAAGAATATTTTAAATAAATATGTGATATTTTTTATTTTTATATTCTTTTTTTACTGAATTTTATTCACTTTTAATTCTTTTTTATTGTATTTTTATTGATTTTTTAAAAAAAATGAATAATAATTCATTTGATCTCTCAATTGTAATTAAAAGTTTATTTTAGTATTTTTATATTTTTAAACAATTAATTTTAAAAGTAAATAAACATTATTAATTGTATCACACACAAAATAATAAATAAAGTTGGTATTGTTACACAAATATCACTATAATAGAAATTAATTACATATTAGAGACCATTTGAAAATTATTTACAAAACTAGCACCTAATTTTTTACACTTTTTAACGGTCGCGGTGTATAGGCCACGACTCCTGCCTAGGGTTGTAAATAAGACGAGACAGATCGTGAGCTATTTGAGATCGACTCGATCAAAGCTCGATAAATACTCGGATCGAATGGACTCGACTCGAGCTCGAGCTCAACTCGAGTTCTTAACGAGTTGAAACGAGCTACTCAATATTCGACTCGAAAAGCTCGTGAACAGCTCAAAAATATAATATATTAAGATTTTATTTAAAAAAATAAATTAATATTAATATTATGTATTTATTTATTTTTTTAAAAATACAGTAAGATTTCATGTATTTAGGGTTTATGTTCGAGTTCGAGTTTGAGTTTGAGTTTGAGTTTGAGGTTTCAATCGAGTTAAGTTTAAGAAATTTTTTTTCATTTCGAGCCTTTTAGAGCTACTCACGAGCTTCAGTTCAGGATTTCGAGTTCGAGTCGAGCTTGAAAATTTTTAGCTCGCGAGTTTTTCGAGTCGAGTCGAGTCGAGCTCCATTTCAGAGTTTTCGACTCAAGTCGAGCTCAGCAATACTCGAGTTCGACTCGGCTCGTTTACACCCCTACTCCTGCCACGTGTAAGACGCATTGCATGAGCCGAGTCTTTCTGTAAAGGGTGTTAGATCAAAAAATAAAGACGAAAGGATGTCTGACAGA
This sequence comes from Hibiscus syriacus, assembly GCF_006381635.1. NCBI lineage: Eukaryota > Viridiplantae > Streptophyta > Magnoliopsida > Malvales > Malvaceae > Hibiscus > Hibiscus syriacus. Next base: position 3,446,075 of record NW_024062608.1, read on the forward strand.
AAAATAAAGTTAATCGTGATTTTTGGGGAAAATTGCCATTGAAAATAGGGCCCTTAATCCGGAAACAGAGAGTGTGGTGCTTGGGTGGAGGAGGATAAGATGGTGACTTGAGTGGTGCTTTGGATGGAGGAGCATAAGTTGACGGTTTAGTAAGAAGGAGAAGGAGAAGGAGTTGCCACGTGAGAGAGTGATCGGAGATAACTATCAGATAAAATAAATATGAGATAATAGTAGAGACTTTTTATTATATTTAATATCCTCATTCTCAATCACTTTCATCACACCAAATCCTCTCAACTTCTCTCAAATACTCTTATATTCTATTTTAACTATTTAAGGTATATTTTATTATATTTAATATTTTGTTTTTAATTTATTTAAGTATTTAAATTTTTAAATATTTTATTTAATTAATTTTTTTGCAGATATAAAATGGAAGGAGATCCACTTCGCTTGGATGAAAATCATATATCGCGACATTTTGCTGATACGGTAATATTTTAATGTTTTAATATAATTTAAATTATTAGTAATAATTTATTTATTTATTTAATGCATGATTATTAGTTTAAAAATTAATTTTTGTAATTATTTAATTTTAGGAGAGAGACCGTGTATTAGATCCTTTTATTAGGAACCTTAAGTTAGTGATATATAGTCTTGTCTTGTCGTATTTAGTAGAGGCTGGATTCAGTCACATAGGTAGATATGAGGTTCACTGTAAGATAGAATCAGACCTTATTGTTACCTTAGTGGAGCGGTAGAGGCCGGAGACCCACACATTCAATCTTCCGTGCGGAGAGTGCACGATTACACTTGAGGATGTTTCTATGCACCTGGGGCTTCCGGTGGATGGAGATGTGATATCGGGGATGGCGCACGGTTCATGGACTGCTTTGTGACGGGACTATCTAGGACGTGTCACAGAAAGTTTTAACGGTGGTCGGATACTGTTAAATTGGTTAGATGTAAATTTTCGGGAGTTGAGCGAGGACGCCTCTGATGATGAAGTTAAAATGTATGCACGGGCATGCATACTGCAGCTGATAGGAGGGTTGCTGATGCCAGACAAATCACGCAACCAAGTTCACTGTATGTGGTTGCAACATCTTGGCGACTTTTGTCTGGCCAGATCACTCAGTTGGGGCTCGGCAGTTTTGGCTTTCCAGTACAGAGAGATGTGTCGAGCCACTGACTGCAGGAAAAATGCTATCGACGGATGTCTCATGCTACTGCAGTCTTGGGCATGGTATCGATTGCCCTTTTTATGTCCCGTTGTCAAGAATCTATTCGTATTTTCGCTACTATTGAGGTAATTATAAAACTGATTTCGTATATTAATCATTTTATACATTGTATAATAAATTTTGTTTTCCTTGAATAGGTGGTCTACTGATAGGAAAAATCATCAGGAGCTACCTGATGATTTAGAAAAAATTAGGGTGCTAATCGATCAGAAGGCTGGCACACATGTATGCATTTTAATGTTTAAAAATTGATTTTAGATTATATTGTATAATTAGATTATTATTTTGATAAAAATTATATATATTTGTTTTAGTTTGAATGGGTGTCATATTCTAATGATTATGTGAGGATGGTGATCCCACCTGAGTTGAGGGGCCCATTAGATGTTTGGATGGCGATGATCCATTTGATTTGTTATGCGATCGTCGAGTGGCACTCCATTGATCGCGTTCTCCGGCAATTTGGTTATTTTCAACCAATTCCGAAAGCACCTCGCTAGCACAGATAGACACGGCAAGACCAATACAGATTGGCTGGTGAGATATCATGAGTGGGTCGTGCTGTAGGAGGATCGACATCGGCGTCTTCCCCGTAGAGAGCCCATTTTTACTGACCTATTGATGGTTGCTGACGGTTATTATGAGTGGTTCAACAGTAACGGGAAACCATTTCTGCTTTCCGAGGATGCACGAGGGCGGACCTTTCAGCGACGTCGACAGAGACGTTCACCGACACAACACCATCGTCCCCCGACTCGTGGACGGATAGCAGGTGCTTCCGGTTCATCCTCAGCTGCACCTACTCAGAGCCCCAGTCAGTCATAAATAATTAATTCTATCTTCATAGGGTCTTCAATCAAAAAATAATTTTACTAGTATAATATAATTAATATTTTTTATCTTGAAAAGTGATTTAGCCACTCCTATTAAAATCAAACAAAAGGTAATGATTAGAAACATCTCATCAATTGAGTGAGACCCTCTAAAAAATAAAATTAAATGAAAAATTAAATCAAATCTAAATACATCTAATTTAAAAATAAATAGTTGTTGTAATATAATTGTTATTTTATGCAAAGAATAATTATTCGTAATTATTTTTCTTAGATTTCATATACACATTTTTAGTATAATGATGTATTCTCAACAGCTATTTTTTTTTCTTTTTGGTCTTTGTACTTGTATATATATGGTGACTAGTGAACATTATGTTAAAAAATCATTCTTGCATTTGGATTATATTTTTTAAAGCTTATATTTCTCTTTTGATATTTCTCGAGATACAAAGGTTATTCATCCATTCATATACAAAGATCATAGGTTACCCTAAACTAAGGTGAAATATATTTTATGAATTTATGATTGTGCTTTGATTTTATTTATGTAGATTATGAATTTTTGTATATTTGTAATTTGTGGTTGTTAATTATGTTTTTATTTTTTTATTTTCATAATTATGATAATGTAGATGAGAGTATATTACACTGTCGATTAATTTATCTAAAAGTAAGTCAAAACTTCAACGAAAAAGACTCAGGTGTTATCATACTATATTTTTTCTTCATATTCTCATAATATAATGTTGTCACGAAAATGTGCTTCTGGTAGTGAAAAAGAGGGAGAAAACGAACACAAGAATTAGTAGAATAAAAAAAGGGAGCTTTAGATAATTTTTTTTTCAAAATGAGTAGAAGAGTTTTTGAAAGATGATGAGTCGGATGTATATGAAGATAATATTGAACATTTTAATGAAAATTTGAATGATGATAATTCTCTCCATGACGATATTAGGAATTTAAATAATTTACTTGATGGGTCAAATATTGATATTGACATTGATGAGCATATAATCGTGGGAATTTATTAGATAATTTGTTGGGTGTAATAACAGTATAGTTTATAAATAAAATAATTTATTTTTGTAGACTCTTAAAAAAATTTAATATTTATTATTAGAGACTTAATTTTTAAATTCGCTCCGGGCCACTAAATCTCAAAAAGGGCCTGATCAGAAACGGGCCTGATGAAGGATCGACAGTGCTGAATCAAAGAACAAAACCTTAGAAACATTTGGAACAGTCAGCTTGGCATACTTGTCGGCAACCATGTTAAATTTACGTTGAAGATACTAATTTTTTTTACCCATTTTGATTTATTTATTATTATTATTATTATTATTATTATTATTACTATAAATATTATTATTATTATTACTATAAATATTATTATTATTATTACTATAAATATTATTATTATAATTATTATTATTATTATAAATATTATTATTATTATTATTATTAAATATATATATATATACATAAATAATATTAAAAAATTACAAGCCCAGTTAACCGGCCCAAACCAAACCGAAACCCTAAATATTTAGGGTTTCAGTTAGGGTTCTCTAACCCTAGCCGCCTCTGCCTCCAGCCGCCTCAGCCTCCAGCCGCCTCAGCCAACAGTCCAGCTTCCAGTCGCCTCTGCTGCCAGTGCCACGCCTCCATCGAAGCCTCCAGAAGACCCAGATGGCCACCCACGTTGCTACTCTAGCAGTGAGTCACCACTGGGAGTCCGGTGACTCACCGAACTCTATTCTTCGGACCGGTCCGAGATGAGCACCGGTGATGGCTATAAAGCCATCACCCAACCTGCAAAGAAAAGAGACCAGAAGAGAGACAGAGAATAACAGACCCCAGAGAGACAAAACCGAGAGCAAAAGATACAAAAATAGATACCAAATCACAACAACCAGCAACCAAAAATAGAAGAAAAGGGAGGAGAGAAGCTTACCGAGGAAGCCACGACCACCGGAACCCTCCAAACGTCACCAACAACCTTCGAAAACCGAAGGTATTTTCCTAGATTTGCTCCGATTGGGAGCTTTTTAGGAGAAAAGAGCACCAGAACCGTCCTTAGGACGGTCCGATCTATTTAATGGTGGAAAAATAAAATTTTCCGGCCACCAGATGCGGTGGCCGGCGGTGACGGTCACGGCGGCAGACGGCTGCCGCCCGGTGACCGGCTTCCCTCCGATGAGGGAAACTAGAGAGAGGCGAGAGAGTTTTAAAACTCTCTCAGTTTAGAGAGAGAGAGTAAACTGAGAAATGAGGAAGACGGCCCGAAGGGCCAGCTGTTTTGGGCATTAAATAGCCTTCCCGAACGACGTCGTTTATGGAAGGATTATGCGTGTAATTAAATAATAGTTAAACCCCGTCAGAAGCCATTCCAACTTGTAAACTTTACATTTTAGTCATTAAATTAAGTTTATAATCTTTTTGATTCAGATCTTTAATTTTAATTTCATTTATTTTAGTCCTTTATATTAAAATAATATATTTAGGATAAATAACAGATTTAATCCCTTAATTTTAATAAATAATATTTTAATCCCTAGTTTATATTTTTAATTTATTTTAATTTTATATTCGAATTTTAAATAAGTTTATTTTAGTCACTAAATTATTAAATAAGAAAATAGCATGTTTAATCCCTGTAATTCTGATTAATTATGAATTAGGTTTTTAATTTTAATTTCACTATAATTTAGTCATTTATTTTAAGTATTTTTTTTATTGCTTTTAAATATATAATTATAATTGTATTTTTTTTAATTTTACTTGTTTATATATTTAAATGTTTTTATAAATATATAATAAATAAATATTTATTTTAAATAAATTATTTTAATATTTATTTTTCAATATCGAAGAAAAGGACAGTCTTAATACAACTGGATGTCCTATTCTGATATTTTAAAATTAAAAATTATAAAAAATATTATTTAATTTAAATTAATATTTATCAATATCAAAGAAAAGAGCTGTCTTAAGGCACCTAGAAGTCCTTTTCCGATATTTTTAAATATTTTTTATAATTTTGAAATAATAGGATTATAAATTAAATATATTTTGAATTTTTAATAATAGAGACAATTTATAATTAAAAAGTACCAATTTTGGGCGTTGTAGGGGTGCTAATCCTTCCCTAAACGTAACCGACCACGAATCTCTTTTTATTATTAAAAAGAAAGAATTTTTGGTTATAAACGCAGATCAGTTCATTTTTTTTAATTGATGTTTTCTTAAAACTCTTTTAAAAAAATAATAATTTTTAGGTATTCGACCTACCTGATCCAAAAGGCCGATGGCGACTCCCAAATTATTTTCAAAACCATTTATTCACATCAATTTTCTTGCCAAATAAAAAATTCGTGCCCGGACGAAAACCGGTTACGACAGCTTGGCGACTCTGCTGGGGACGGGTCAAACTTTTAAAAATCAATTATAAATTGTCTCTATTAATTAAAAATTAAAAGTTCATATATTTAATTTTTAATTCTTTCTTTTCAAAATTTTTATATTTACTTATTATTTTCATAATATTTATATGTTTTATTTGCAAGTATTTTATTTCATTATTTATTTTTCTGTCAAAGGTTTGAACATTTCTCCTCACACACAACACTTGCATTGCATAACATAAAGCTCTATAATTGAGTTGTCCCTTTTAAGTGGAAGTGAAAGCGACGTCTTCGTGAGAATTTATTCTCCGTGTCAGACCTAGCAAGTAACTTTCGGGGTTCATATGCTCTATGTCTTTGTGAGAATTTATTCTCCGTGTCAGGCATAGAGAAATGTATCCCCTCGAATTGAACTCGATCCACTTTAGTCTGTAATGGACTAGGATTGAGGGTTAGCAACCCAAGGGGGCACTAACAAGGACAATTCGGGTACCTTTATTCTTAGATCTGAAACCCTGCATATAATAAACCCTAGAAACTCTTCCGATCTGAAGTCATGCCAAAATTTTGTCCAAAATAGGTACACACAGGAGAAATGAATTCTAACTTTCTTGTTTATTTATTTTCTTTACTGATTAAATTACATGTATATTTAATTTTTTTTAATTTTGAAAAGCATGTTTAAATAAAAATATTTAGATAAATGTTATTATTAAATTTCTTTATTATGTGAACTAATTCATTTCTTTTTGTGTGTTCTTTATTTTTTTTGTTTGCATAGCATCATACAGGATAAAAGGCATTGATCCTTGTGTTAATTGTCTCATTGGAAAGCCTTCATCCATGGATAAAAAGTGTTCAAACCAAGTAATTCTAAACTCAGAAGTAAGACAGTGCAGGATGATTATGTATCTGACTTAGCCAGTTATGCTCCAGTTTCGCTAAAAAGAAATGATATGCAAGATTTGCGAAGTATTTGGGAAAGTTGGGATTCAAACAAAAAATTGCAGTTTTATCAGACTTACGGAGACATCCCATATTTGCTCTATGTCGAAGTTGATGATGAATTACTCAGAGCCCTAGTTCAATTCTGGAATCCAGGGTACAATTGCTTCACTCTCAATAAAGAGGATTTGGTCCCTACTATTGAAGAGTACACAACTTTGCTACATATAGATGGGGCTTTGGAGAATCGAATCTATTCAAAGTCAATTAAAACTCAACCATTTCGAGTTAAATTAGCAAAGATTGCCGGGGTACGAGAAGAATGGGTGGCATCCCGTACAAAACAAAAAGGCGAAAGCGAAGGCATTGCTTGGACCAACATTAAAGAACTTATTCAGAGTCATCCAGATATTAAAGTACGATTCAATTTATTTGCTCTGGGTATGTATGGTATGGTCATCTTCCCAAAAGTATTGGGATATGTTGAAGCTGCAGTGGTAGATTTGTTTGAACAGCTACCGAAAAAGATTAATCCTGCTTCTGCAATTCTAGCAGAGACCTTCAGATCGTTAAATGCTTGTAGAAAAGCTAGGAGGTGGACGATTCTCAGGGTGTACCCAGTTGTTATATGTGTGGATCCGTAGTCATTTCTGGAGGACAGAAAAGGTTTCATACCGACACTTTAATACGGATTACTCACCATTAAAAGAATTTCTGGAGCAGGAATGGCCGAAAGAAATTAAGAAAGATATGTGGATTAATGCCTTTCGAAATCTGCAAAGCAATGACATTGTTTGGCGAGTCCCGTGGCAAATACAAAGGGAATTCATTTACAAATGTGGAGATTACAATTGGATAATGCTGCTCGGATTATGGGGAGGAATTGGATATGCACCACTTCTGGTCATAAGACAGTATGAAAGTCGTCAATTTGTACCTGTCACTGCTGGATTACAGTCATCTGAGTTCGCATTCCACAGCAAAAATTATAAAAGAAATATCATGGAAGCCGTTACAGCTTGGAAAACAACTTTTTTGTATCCGAGCTAAAGCAGCAAAAGAAATGCTAACTCCTGATTATGAAGAATGGAGATCTGCCAGGAAAAATGAAAATATTCCCCTACCAGATCAAAAAGAGGATATCTCTATGGAAGATCGCATTAAGGTGGTTCCATCAGAGATTGAAATCCTGAGAGCTGAGTTTGAAGCAGAAAGAGAAGGCTGGTCGAAAGAATTAGAGCAAATGAGACAAGATAAAGCTATGTTGGGGGTTGATGTTGACTTTCATTCATCACAATGTGCAATGTTGAGAAAAGATAAAGAAAAAGTTGATGATGAATTCAGAGCATTACAGAAAAATTACCAGGAGTTATATAAATCCCGGAAAACATCAGGATCAAGCCAAGCAACAATACAGATGACCAGAGAATTGAACATCGAGAAAAGTCGAGTTGAAGATCTGAAAGGAAAGAATAGCCGTCTACTCAAAAGCCTTGAGAAAGGAAAGCAAAAAATGGAAGATTTTGAGGTCGACAGAAGAGAGCGAATTATAAAACACAAGGTTGAACACCGCGAGATCATGAATGAAATGCAAAGAGAAAGAGATCGAGCCAAAGATTTAGAAGAGATGAAGAATGACATCTTTGATAAATTTGAAGGTGAGAAAAATATCATGTTCAAGGGATTTGAATCTGAAATGAATCAGTTGATTACTGAACTTGAAGTCAGAGGCCGAAAGATGGAAGAATCCAATGTGGAAAAAGAAAAATGGGAGCTGGAAAGAAAAAATTTCAACACCAGACTTGAGGTAGAGCATGAAGTGGCTAGCAATTGGATGTAAAGATGCAGAAACAAGAATGTTCAAATCCAGAAGCTTAATCAAAGAACGCAAGAAGCACGAACAAAACTTGAAGAAGATCTGGATCAGTCTAGAAATAAAAACTCAGAGTTTAATGCTTACATTTTGCAACTTGAAGAATCATTGTTTCAAGAAAAGGTTCGTCTAGGACCTAATGATCTCAAAGAAAGTAATGAGGAAAATGCTTCACTGCGAAGACGCATTAGAGATCTTGAAAAAATTCTGCACAATTGTCAAGTCAGAATCACTGAGTTAGAGCAAACTCTTGAAGGAACAAATGAACAATGGCAAAAGTCAACTGATTTCTATGTGGAAAGAAGTGAAGAAAGAAGTAATATGGTGTTTGAGGCCATGGTACAAATGAGCGAAGTTGCTAGATATGTTGGGGAACTAGCTGTTGAAGCCAAAATAATTGAGCATCACGTTGATCCAGTTTCTAAGTGTGGAAAGAAGGTGTCATGGTTAATGAAAGAAATTATAGAGCTTAATAGGAAAGCTATGCCTTATCTGTAGTTATGGATTATTATAAAGAAACTTTTGTATGCCGATGAAAGTTGTTCTATGACAGTTAACTTTTTGGGATCAATACCTTTTTGCATACATTCATCATTCATTTCATAATTTTCTTTATGAATAAATTTATTATTTAAGATAAAATTCATTAATTAAAATTTGGAAAAAATAATATTAAAAGATTTTTCAATCGCAGTTATTCTGGCCAAAAGAGAAATACAACATCACTACGGTACTAGACAAGCTACTAAGAGAATTATGGAGGATAAAATACAGCGTATTGAGGAACAGCATAATAAAGAACAAGCAGAAATGAGAATGAAGCTGGAGAAAATTGAAGCCAATATTGCAAATTCACAAGACAGTATGATGCAGAAAATAGAGGACATGTTTAAAAGACAGGCTATCATTGGAAAAATGCCTGAAAATCTTGTATCTTTCGACCAAGAACCTATGTATCCTATAGGTTTTCCACCAGAACCAATTTATCATTCTGGTACTACACCTATACAAATCAATGCTCGTACATCTGCATTACAAGAAGCCAAACCACATGAAAATCAACAAGTGGATCCTGCATCTTCAAGCAAAAATCCGCTTATATCAGATGTGAAAATAGGGGATTTTAATACTGAGCATTTAATCCCAGATTTGAATGAGCTGAATGAGAAACAAAAAGTAAATGAAGAATTGACCAGACAGATCAAGAGCTTAGAAGAACGAATGAAATCCGTGGAAATAACTGAATCATTCTATGGATTTGACGCTAGTGAGTTGAGTTTGGTTCCAGACTTAATCCTCCCCATCAAGTTCAAAGCTCCTGAATTTGATAAATATGATGGTACTACATGCCCTTCGTCCCATATTACTATGTTTTGTAGAAGAATGGCAGGATATGTGAAGGACGAGAAATTGTTAATTCACTGCTTTCAGGATAGTTTGACAGGACCGGCTTTAAAATGGTATACTCAATTGACCAAAGCCAACATTAGATCCTGGAAAGATTTGGCTAAAGCATTCTTAGAGCAGTACCACCACGTAACAGACATGGTTCCTGATAGATGGACTCTCCAAAATTTGGAGAAAAAGAATAATGAAACATTCAGACAGTATGCCCAGAGATGGCGTGACACGGCAGCCCAAGTTCAACCACCTTTGTCAGAAAAAGAGGCCACAGTAATGTTTGTTCATACATTTAAGGCTCCTTATTTAAATCATCTAATGAGAAATGCAACCAGAAATTTTGCAGATTTGGTCATTTCTGGAGAACTCATTGAAAATGTCTTGAAAAGTGGCAAAATTGAATCAAATGAGGGGTCTAGTTCCAAAAGACCTATGTACCGGAAAAAAGAGAATGAAATTAACAATGCAAACTCTTACAACAAGGATTCATCGAAAAGTGTTACAATAACCCATCCAAGGGTTAAGAAAGAGGAAATAAACACTAATCGAGCAGATTCCAGAGGATCTCGAAAGGAAAATGAAAGGTTGTCTTTTACACCTTTACCAGTACCATATGCGGAGATCTATGATTCGCTGTTAAAAGCAGATGTCATACGGCCCTATCCTTTGGTTCCCATGCAACCATCATTCCCTCCTTGGTATGATACAAAGGCACACTGTGTTTACCATGAAGGAATCACGGGTCATTCTATTGAAAACTGTTTGGCATTCAAAAGGGTGGTCCAAAATTTAATCAACACTGGAAAGTTGGAATTCAATACACCATCTGCATCAAATCATCCATTGCCAAATCATGGAGATAAAAACGTGAATGCAATTCAGGAAAAGAACAGAAAGAAAGCAAAAACTGACATTTCTGAAATTAAATCTCCTTTTGTTTGGGTATTCCAACAACTCTCTTTAGCCGGTATAATTCCACAACAATTCAGGTCAAAGCAGAATGAAGGCAAGAATTATTGTGAATATCATCAGGAGAAAGGGCATAAAATTCAACTATGTCCTGAGTTTAGGGATTTAGTGCAAAAATTGATGAACAACAGAGAAATAGAATTCTTTGAAGAAAAACCAGGGAAAAAAGAGGATGATGTTTGCTCATCAGAAGATTCTAAACCTAATCAAAGAATAAATGATCATGTGATCATTAATGTGAAATCATCTACGGCGATTCCTGCACCAATAAAGCCGAAAGTAGTTATCACCACTCCTCTACCATTTCCATACAAAGATACCCGCAGGGTACCTTGGAATTATACTACCAATATTTCAATGGTAGGAGGATCTGTTTCTCTAGAAAAAACAGAAGAGAAAAAACAGAGTTTGGGTACAACATCGAAGTCTGAAGCAGTGAGCGAAGTTGGTTTCTTTACGAGAAGTGGGAGATGTTACTCTCCCGAAACATCCAATGCTTCAGAACAAGTGAAAGCAAAAGGAAAAACCATGGCAATACCTCAGAAGGTATTTGAGGATGAATCCCTTCCAGCATTTAATGAGCCTGTGACAGAAAAACAAGCTCAAGAATTTTTGAAATTCTTGAAACATAGTGAGTACAGTGTGGTTGAACAACTACACAAACAACAAGCGAGAATTTCTATTCTTGATCTATTGATGAATTCAGAAGCACATAGAAATGCTTTGATGAAAATTCTCAATCAAACATTCATCCCTGAAGATATATCCCTCAATAAACTTGACAGAATTGTGGGACATATAGCCGCTGACAATTACATAACTTTCACGGATGATGAAATACCGGAAGGCGGAATGGGGTCAGTAAAAGCTTTGAACATCACGACACATTGTCATGGTCATGTGTTGCCAGGAGTATTGATTGACAATGGATCCGCTCTCAACTTGATGCCTCTAGTCACACTTCAAAGAATGCATGTGGATCAATCACACATGAAGAGTTATCAGAATGTAGTGCGAGCATTTGATGGTACTCAAAAAGAAGTGCTTGGGAAAATGGAAATACCGTTGTTAATTGGACCAGTCGTGTACAATATTGACTTTGTGGTGATGGACATCCACCCTACATATAATTGTCTATTAGGGAGGCCATGGATTCATTCAGCAGGAGCCGTTCCTTCTTCATTACATCAGAAATTGAAATTTGTTGTTGAGGGACAACTAATATGCGTAGGAGTTGAAGAAGAAATCATTGCGTCGGTAACAAGTGATGTTCCATATATCGAAACCAATGAGGATGCTCTTGAATGCTCTTTCCGAGCTCTTGAATTTATAAATGAAACCTTTATTGCAGAAGGAAGCAAAATTCCATATCCCAGATTGTCTGATTGCACTAAGATGACGGTACAACAAACTTTAGGCATCGGAGCTAAAGCTGGGAAAGGTTTAGGAAAGAATCTTCAAGGGATTTCGGTTCCTGTAAATATACAGATGAAGAAAGATCGTTTTGGGCTTGGATTTAAGCCCAATTTTCAACAAAGGAACAAAGAGATGAAAAGAAGATATGAAGACAGAAAGGCAAAATTGAAAGGGGGACAAATCCTTTGGGAACACATGTTTTTCCCACAGTTGAAGACCACATTCAGATTAGGGGGAACAATTAATGTAGAACAGCAGCTTGTTGAAGCCTTTAAAGAAGAAAAGTTGACGAAAGATCAAAACATAGTTGAAGAAGCTATGAATGGATTATTTATCAACATGATCATGAATGACAACAAGACTGGCAAATACTTGAATAGGATTCGCCCATGTTTTCCTGGAAAAACACTCAACAATTGGACCACTGAAGATCTTCCTATAGTTTTTAATATAAACGCAGAGTAATATTCAGAACTAATCTTTATGTTTAGTTTAAAAATATGAAAACTTTTTGTTATCTTGTAAAAGAAATTATGTTAAATATAAGAAATTTTATTTAAAATTTTCAGATGGCAATCATTCTTTACATTTTCTTACATTTTTACATTTATTTATTTCATAAATTTACTATATTCTTTCAGAAATATGTCCGACTTAAATTTGCAGGTGTCACCATGTTAATAGCATGTTTATTCCTAAATTTAATCAAGAGATAAATTTAGAGCAACCTATATGTCTGGAAGAAATCAATGGATGTGAGGATGAACCAGAATGTGATGTTCCTACTGAACTATTAAGATTGGTAGAAAAAGAAGACAAACAAATTCTACCCCACAAAGAAGAGGTTGAGACTGTGAATTTGGGAACAGATGAAGAAATAAAAGAGGTGAAAATTGGTACTACTCTGACAATCCAGATAAAACAAGAATTGATAAATCTCCTTCAAGAGTTCAAAGATATCTTTGCCTGGTCTTATCAAGATATGCCTAGTTTAAGCACAGATATAGTGATACACAAGCTTCCAATCAATCCAGAGTATAAACCAGTCCAACAAAAGCTCAGACGAATGAGGCCATAAATGTTGTTGCAGATCAAAGAGGAAGTGATGAAACAGATCAATGCAGGTTTCCTACAGGCAGCTAAATACCCATAATGGGTAGCCAACATTGTTCCCGTGCCAAATAAAAATGGAAAAGTTCGAATGTGTGTGGATTACAGAGATCTCAACAAAGCTAGTCCGAAAGATAGTTTTCCATTACCCCACATAGACACATTGGTGGACAATACTGCAGGGCACGCATGGTTTTCATTTATGGATGGCTTTTCAGGATATAATCAGATAAAAATGAATCCTGAAGACATGGAAAAAACAACATTTGTAACCATGTGGGGCACATTCTGTTATAAAGTGATGCCATTTGGATTGAAAAATGCAGGGGCAACGTATCAAAGAGCTATGGTAACTTTGTTTCATGACATGATGCACAAAGAGATTGAAGTATATGTAGATGACATGATTGCCAAATCCCGAACTGAAGAAGAACATGTTCAAAATCTGAGAAAGCTTTTCCAGAGATTGAGGAAATATCAATTAAAGCTTAACCCCACAAAATGCACTTTTGGGGTAACTTCTGGGAAACTTTTGGGATTTGTGGTCAGCAAAAAAGGAATCGAGATTGATCCAGATAAAGTAAAAGCAATTCAAGATCTTCCACCACCTAATACAAAAAAAGAAGTTCGAGGCTTTTTGGGAAGATTAAATTATATATCTCGGTTCATTTCTCAATTAACTGACAAATGTGATCCAGTGTTCAAATTACTTCGAAAGAACAATCCTGAAGTCTGGAATGAAGAATGTCAAGAAACTTTGGATATTATTAAGAAATATTTATCCAATGCCCCAATTTTAGTATCACCAATGCCTGATAGACCATTAATTCTCTACTTGACGGTCTTCGAAAATTCGATGGGATGTGTACTAGGACAGCATGATGAATCTGGAAGAAAAGAAAAAAACTATTTATTATCTGAGCAAGAAATTTACTGATTGTGAAATTCGATATCCACCAATACAAAAATTATGTTGTGCTTTGGTGTGGGCTACTCGAAGACTCAGACAATATATGTTATACCATACTACTTGGCTGATATCAAAACTTGATCCTTTGAAATTCTTAATGGAATCACCAGCTTTGACAGGCAGAATGGCTAGATGGCAGATGTTATTATCTGAGTTTGATATTGTATATGTCAACCAAAAAGCAATAAAAGGAAGTGTAATAGCTGATTTTCTGGCCAGTAGTGTATCAAATGATTATCAGCCTTTGAGTTTCAATTTTCCTGATGAAGATTTGTTATGTATATCCATGAATGAAGAAGTCAGAACAAATGACACATCTGCATCTTGGAAGCTTTACTTTGACGGAGCATCTAATGCTTTGGGACGAGGAATCGGGGCCGTGTTAATTTCTCCAGAAAATATTTATTATCCCTTTACAAGTAGACTGGAGTTCTTTTGCACCAATAACATGACAGAATATGAAGCTTGTGTCATGGGATTGAAAGCAGCTATAGAAAGAAAAATCAAATGTCTCAAAATATATGGAGATTCATCGTTAGTGGTGTATCAATTGAGAGGAGAATGGGAAACAAAAGATCCCAAATTGTTGGAATACCGAAATTTTACCCTCGAATTGGTGAAAGAATTTGAGAAAGTTACCTTCAATTATCTCCCTCGAGAAGAAAATCAAATGGCAGATGCTTTAGCTACATTAGCTGCTATGTTTCAAGCAACTAAGAAAGTTGATATGATGCCAATCAAAATGCAAGTTTTATGAAATTCCTGCACATTGTTATAGTGTGGAAGAAGAGGTAGATGGTAAACCATGGTATCATGATATTCTGCAATATATCAAAAATCAAAGTTATCCACCAAATGCATCGGAAATTGATAAAAGAACCTTGAGAAGAATGGCTGCTGGATATTTTCTTGATGGCGAGATTATGTATAGAAGAAGCAATGATCAAATGCTATTGAGATGTTTAAATACCAGCGAAGCTCGAAGCATCATTGAAGAAGTACACAGTGGAATATGTGGAACACATGCAAATGGTCTTTCCATGGCCAGAAAAATAATGAGATATGGATACTATTGGGCTACCATGCACACAGATTGCATTGATTATGCAAGGAAATGTCATAAATGCCAGATATATGCAGACAAGATTCATGTACCCCCATCTCCTTTACATGTAATGACAGCACCCTGGCCATTTTCTATATGGGGAATAGATGTCATTGGAGCAATTACACCAAAAGCATCGAATGGACATTGCTTCATCCTTGTGGCAATTGATTATTTTACCAAATGGGTTGAAGCTGCTTGCCAATATTAAGAGGTCCACAGTCTGCAAATTCATAAAGAAAGAGATAGTTTGCCGGTATGGTCTACCAGAAAGGATCATTACAGATAATGCTCTGAACCTGAACAACAAAATGATGACTGAACTTTGTGCACAGTTTAAGATCAAACATGCAAACTCAGTAGCATATCGTCCAAAGATGAATGGGGCAGTTGAAGCAGCAAATAAGAACATCAAGAGAATCATTACAAAGACCACTGAAACTTACAAAGATTGGCACGAAAAGTTACCTTTTGCTCTATATGCATACCGAACTACTGTTCGAACATCTATTGGGGCAACACCGTTTTCTTTAGTCTACGGGATGGAAGCAGTCTTACCAATTGAAGTTGAGATTCCATCGCTTCGAATATTGAGAGAAACAAAATTGGATGAATTTGAATAGATCCAAGCTAGAGTTGATCAATTGAACCTTGTTGAGGAGAAAAGATTGAAAGCTATTTGCCATGGACAGATGTATCAAAAACGGATGATGAAGTCTCATGACAAAAAAGTACATCCAAGAGAATTCCAAGAGGGTGATCTAGTACTAAAAAAGATCTTGCCTATACATAAAGATTTCCGTGGGAAATGGATGCCTAATTGGGAAGGGCCATACGTTGTGAAAAAGGCCTTTTCCGGAGGAGCATTGATCTTGGCAGAAATGGATGGAAAAATTCTGAGAAATCCAATAAATTCGGATTCTGTCAAGAAATATTATGCTTGAAGAAAAGAGAAAAAAGAAAAAAAGAGAAAAAGAAAAAAGAAAAAGGGGAGGTCAAGGTGAAAACCCGCAAAGGGCATCTTGTAACCAAAGGAAGGATTTGAGTTGAAAACCTAAAAAGGCAGCTCAAATGCAAGTTGATATTAGGCATCTGGCAATTGAACTCTCTTAAGATTTTGACAGTTTGGGAGAAACTTCACATCTACAAGCATTTCGACAACGTTTGAGATCTTCCAGACAAAAGCTTACATCATTTCTCTAAATTGTGTCAACTTGATTAATTTAGAAATACTTATGCTAATAATGTTGAGACATTTGAAATCTATGTTTGTATAAATTTGAATACAATTCTATCTATTTCAAGTTCAATTTATTTGAGATTCAATTTATTTTCGAAAATTTAATTTATTCTTCTATGAATTAACATAATTTTGAAATAAGTTGAAGATTTCTGAATATCACTTTATATTAATACCTTTTAAAAGCATGGAATATAAAGTAAGCAAATCATCACCATCTTAAAGCCATGAACATCAAGATTGTTGCACGGGATGCTACCGACAACAAGGTCGAATCCGCCAAATTTACTCATCATTGCTCCAACCATTTTCAGCACTCATTAAGAACATACTTCTGGACACTCGAAGGAAGGCCATCATTTCTTTGTCAATGGAAAAGCATCAGCACATGGAGGAAGCAAAATAAGAGAAAATTTGTTCTCAATTGGAAGAATTATGAATATAGCCCTTTTCAGTGTAGTAGCATGAAAATGCTTCGAATCTACAAATTCTAGCTCTACATCTAATAAGTACTGTGATATCCCAGTCCAAACCTTAACTGGAATAAATGCAATGTGCTCATAGCATCTTCTGGAAGTGTTCTTTGAGTTATCTGATCTAGTTTGGTAAACCAATCATTGAATTTAGAAGATGAATTTGCCAATAGCATCTTCTGGAAGTGTTCTTTGAGTTATTTGATCTGGTTGGACAGAACCAATCATTGAATTTGGAAGATGAATGTACTCATAGCATCTTCTGGAAGTGTTCTTTGAGTTATCTAATCTGGTTGGACAGAATCAATCATTGAATTTAGAAGATGAATTTGACAATAGCATCTTCTGGAAGTGTTCTTTGAGTTATCTGATCTGGTTTGGCAGAACCAATCATTGAATTTAGAAGATGAATTTGCCAATAGCATCTTCTGGATGTGTTCTTTGAGTTATCTGATCTGGTTTGGCAGAACCAATCATTGAATTTGGAAGATGAATTTGCTCATAGTAGAAATAAGGAGACTCAATAGCATCTTCTGGAAATGTTCTTTGAGTTATCTGATCTGGTTTGGTAGGAAATACAGAACCAATCATTGGAATTAAAAGATGAACTGCATGATCGTCTTCATTAAGAAGCTTCTTTTCAAGCTTCTTCTGTTTATTATTTTCCCAAAAATCATAGCACAAGTTTCGTCTTTGCTTGTAATTGGGATCATTGCATAATGGCTTTCCATCTTTTACCGGAAGAAATGCGTCAGCAGCCTTAGTCATTTGAGCAGCATATATAAAATTTGTCAATTCTGCAATTGATGAATCTGAACTACATCTCTCCATAGCTATGGAAGCTTCAGCCTCTGAGAATCCCATTTTTGTCAAGTATAACAGTTTATTCTCCTCATCAGAATCAGAATTCAAAATTTCTTGGTATTAAAAGAACTATCGATATCTGTGAAATCATCTTGAAGAACATTTCATAATCATGAGTTGTTATCAGAATCAACATGTCACATGAAGGCAAGCTTTTCAAGAGCCTATACTATTGAGTTTTATTCTCAAGAGGTTTTGTGACATTATATCTACATCTACATTTGTCAAAGATGATAGATTCTCTGATTTGAATAAGAAAGATTTATTGGGTTTCTACAACTGAAGAAATACTCAATTCACCAATCTGAAATCAAATAACTTAACATTCATGCATCATATTTAGGTGTTTGCAAAAATAGGTGCATTTTCATTCATTTTCATCTATGTTGAATTTTTAACAGGAATTTCAAAGATTTTAGCAAAGATTCAAATCCATAATTTGATGGATCATCTTTTCCAGTTAGAGTTCATAATGAGAAGAACTCATCTGAAGAATGATGAAGAAGTTCATAATGAGAAGAATTTGTTCAACCTTTTGCTCAAATCTATCACTTGATGGATTATCTTTTCCAGTTAGAGTTCATAATGAGAAGAACTCATCTGAAGAAGGATGAAGAAGTTCATAATGAGAAGAATTTGTTCAACCTTTTGCTCAAATCCATCACTTGATGGATTAGCTTTGCCAGAGAAAGTTCATAATGAGAAGAACTCATCTGAAGAAGGAAGAAGAAATTCATAATGAGAAGAATTTGTTCAACCTTTTGTTCAAATCCATCACTTGATGGATTAGCTTCGCCAGAGAGAGTTCATAATGAGAAGAACTCATCTGAAGAAGGATGAAGAAGTTCATAATGAGAAGAATTTGTTCAACCTTTTGCTCAAATCTATCACTTGATGGATTATCTTTTCCATTTAGAGTTCATAATGAGAAGAACTCATCTGAAGAAGGATGAAGAAGTTCATAATGAGAAGAATTTGTTCAACCTTTTGCTCAAATCTATCACTTGATGGATTATCTTTTCCAGTTAGAGTTCATAATGAGAAGAACTCATCTGAAGAAGGATGAAGAAGTTCATAATGAGAAGAATTTGTTCAACCTTTTGTTCAAATCCATCACTTGATGGATTAGCTTTGCCAGAGAAAGTTCATAATGAGAAGAACTCATCTGAAGAAGGAAGAAGAAATTCATAATGAGAAGAATTTGTTCAACCTTTTGTTCAAATCCATCACTTGATGGATTAGCTTCGCCAGAGAAAGTTCATAATGAGAAGAACTCATCTGAAGAAGAAAGAAGAAGTTCATAATAAGACGAATTTGTTCAACCTTTTGCCTGAATTCATCACTTGATGGATCAGCCTTTCCAGAGAAAGTTCATAATGAGAAGAACTCATCTGAAGAAGGAAGAAGAAGTTCATAATGAGAAGAATTTGTTCAACCTTTTGCTCAAATCCATCACTTGATGGAGCAGCTTTTCCAGAGAAGTTCATAATGAGAAGAACTCATCTGAAGAAGGAAGAAGAAGTTCATAATAAGAAGAACTTGTTCAACTTTTTGCATAATTCTATCACAGAAGGAGATAGATTAGCATCAGCCTTTCTAGAGAAAGTTCATAATGAGAAGAACTCATCAAGAGCTTATTCAACCTTTTGAATGACTCTATCACAGAAAGAAAGAGGTCAACATCATCCCCAGCGGAAAGTTCATAATGAGAAGAACTCATTTGAAAGAAAGAGAAGAATTTATTCAACATCTCCATTATGATCAAGTGAAGCCAAATGGATAAAAAAAATTATTATCTTTTCGTCTTTGCCCTATTCTTGTTAACACACGAATGAGCAAAGAGGGGCAGCTGAAGATACTAATTTTTTTTACCCATTTTGATTTATTTATTATTATTATAATTATTATTATTATTACTATAAATATTATTATTATTATTACTATAAATATTATTATTATAATTATTATTATTATTATTATAAATATTATTATTATTATTATTATTAAATATATATATATACATAAATAATATTAAAAAATTACAAGCCCAGTTAACCGGCCCAAACCAAACCGAAACCCTAAACATTTAGGGTTTCAGTTAGGGTTCTCTAACCCTAGCCGCCTCTGCCTCCAGCCGCCTCTGCCTCCAGCCGCCTCAGCCAACGGTCCAGCTTCCAGCCGCCTCTGCTGCCAGTGCCATGCGTCCATCGAAGCCTCTAGAAGACCCAGATGGCCACCCACGTTGCTACTCTAGCAGTGAGTCACCACTGGGAGTCCGGTGACTCACCGAACTCTATTCTTCGGACCGGTCCGAGATGAGCACCGGTGATGGCTATAAAGCCATCACCCAACCTGCAAAGAAAAGAGACCAGAAGAGAGACAGAGAACAACAGACCCCAGAGAGACAAAACCGAGAGCAAAAGATACAAAAATAGATACTAAATCACAACAACCAGTAACTAAAAATAGAAGAAAAAGGGAGGAGAGAAGCTTACCGAGGAAGCCACGACCACCGGAACCCTCCAAACGTCACCAACAACCTTCGAAAACCGAAGGTATTTTCCTAGATTTGCTCCGATTGGGAGCTTTTTAGGAGAAAAGAGCACCAGAACCGTCCTTAGGACGGTCCGATCTATTTAATGGTGGAAAAATAAAATTTTCCAGCCACCAGATGCGGTGGCCGGCGGTGACGGTCACGGCGGCAGACGGCTGCCGCCCGGTGACCGGCTTCCCTCCGATGAGGGAAACTAGAGAGAGGCGAGAGAGTTTTAAAACTCTCTCAGTTTAGAGAGAGAGAGTAAACTGAGAAATGAGGAAGACGGCCCGAAGGGCCGGCTGTTTTGGGCATTAAATAGCCTTCCCGAACGACGTCGTTTCGGGAAGGACTATGCGTGTAATTAAATAATAGTTAAACCCCGTCAGAAGCCATTCCAACTTGTAAACTTTACATTTTAGTCATTAAATTAAGTTTATAATCTTTTTGATTCAGATCTTTAATTTTAATTTCATTTATTTTAGTCCTTTATATTAAAATAATATATTTAGGATAAATAACAGATTTAATCCCTTAATTTTAATAAATAATATTTTAATCCCTAGTTTATATTTTAATTTATTTTAATTTTATTTCAAATTTTAAATAAGTTTATTTTAGTCACTAAATTATTAAATAAGAAATAGCATGTTTAATCCCTGTAATTCTGATTAATTATGAATTAGGTTTTTAATTTTAATTTCACTATAATTTAGTCATTTATTTTAAGTATTTTTTTTTTTTGCTTTTAATATATAGTTTAATTGTATTTTTTTAATTTTACTTGTTATATATTAAATGTTTTATAAATATATAATAAATAATATTTATTTAAATAAATTATTTTAATAATTATTTTTCAATATCGAAGAAAAGGACAGTCTTAATACAACTGGATGTCCTATTCTGATATTTTAAAATTAAAAATTATAAAAAAATATTATTTAATTTAAATTAATATTTATCAATATCAAAGAAAAGAGTTGTCTTAAGGCACCTAGAAGTCCTTTTTCGATATTTTTAAATATTTTTTATAATTTTGAAATAATAGGATTATAAATTAAATATATTTTGAATTTTATTTTGAATTTTTAATAATAGAGACAATTTATAATTAAAAAGTACCAATTTTGGGCGTTGTAGGGGGTGCTAATCCTTCCCTAAACGTAACCGACCACGAATCCCTTTTTATTATTAAAAAGAAAGAATTTTTGGTTATAAATGCAGATCAGTTCATTTTTTTAATTGATGTTTTCTTAAAACTCTTTTAAAAAAATAATAATTTTTAGGTATTCGACCTACCTGATCCAAAAGGCCGATGGCGACTCCCAAATTATTTTCAAAACCATTTATTCACATCAATTTTCTTGCCAAATAAAAAATTCGTGCCCGGACGAAAACCGGTTACGACATACGTAATACCTAAATTAAATAATTTGGATCACCTAACACCTCTTCCACAATCAGTGAATGACAGAGACAAGGGAGGAGGGACTAAATGTGAGATTCAACATCCTCTGTTAGCATTGCTGCAATGGAGCAGTTGGTTTGGACTTGTAGTAATTGGATAGCTAAGGAGCATGCAAGATTTGAACATTCAAGGTAAAGAAGTCGGCCGAAAGAGAAGGTGGAACAACTTGCAACCATAGAATTGTCACTCAATGTATGGAAGGAATGTTTCTTCGTACCAACCACAATCCGGACGGTAGGGATGATCAGAGAGTGAGCATTTATAAAAGCTAAAGGTTTGTCATTAGCTTTTCTCGAAGTGTAACCCTCAAGGATAAGCGATTTCTTTGTGGGAGATGCAACTGCCTCCATATGAGATTCTTTGCGTCCCAAAGGGAGTCAAGCAGAAGTAAAGCTGAAAATATTTTGAGGACCCCAACGCCACAAGCAAAGATCATCAACATCATTGCTTCTGGGAGGCTTAATGCTAATAATATGAGAGATGATAAGGCCTCAATATTTCATTGGCCATTAGCACTAGGGGTGTTTAAATGGTCTATTCTACCGTTAACTGTATCAGATTTCTTAAAATCAAATTAATTAATTTTTTCTTTAATCGTTAATTGAACCTAATTTCTTTTTTAAAATTATTAATTGAACCGAATAAATGTTAGCATACAAGGATGCTCAACAAAACATACGTGTAGAGGTAGACATCATGGTGTGGTCGGAGGGTTTCACTAATTCTCAGAGACACATACCCCTCTAGCCTTCCTATGGTGGGATCCAAGATTTTCTACATCGAAAACATCCACCCGTCAACCTACTCCTTATGAGTACTTGGGGCATCTACGTTCGGCCAACATTAAAGCGCCTTATGCACTATTGTGACATGTATGAACATTCTAACATATAAACAATCATCTTACTACTAGAGTACCTCGTGTATCCTGATCGTTTCCCTAACGTCAATCAAAGGCAAGTTTTATGTCTTCCTAATTTATGTCGTTTCTAGTTATAATTATAATATTTATTGTTATTTTCAATTATAGTCTTATTTATAGAGTTTTGCTTACCTTGATTTTCCCTATCCAAAATACTTGAGATTAGATGAGCTCTTTACCCAAATTATGACAAAGGTATCGATACTAGGCCTCTCAATATCTATATCGATCCCTGAGTATCAATATCATCCCAGAGTACCAATACCAAAATATGTTACTTAAATTCAAGGGATTCTAGAATTATCAATACCCCTAATTGGAGTATCAGTATTGGCCTACTGGGTATCGATATTGTCCTTAGTATCGACACCAAATTTGGTTTTGATGTTTGAAAAATTAGATGAGTATCGATATCCTTACTTAGAGTATTGATACCCTCATTATGGTATCGATACTCCCTTAAGTATCGGTATCAAAATTGACTATTGAAATACTACCCTATGAGTAGTATCGATACCCTTTGAATTGGTATCGATACTCTCGGCCTAGATACCTTGTGAACTTTAACTACACGAAGAACATGATACCCACTCCTAGAAATGTCATGTTTTACGTAAGAAAATGCAACCTAACACTACTCATTTTCCCCTTTAAGGTCATCAATTGATGTTTAAGTCTTATGTAAGTTGATAAGGTCATAAGGAGTTATTTTTCATGTTTTTAAACATCATAAACTAGGATTTACCATAAACATGGTCATATACTTCATAAACTAATGCAAGCAAAACATGTGCACTTAGTGATCCAAAAATGATATAGGAAGGTTAGAAATGTGTTACCTTAGTGTTAAGCTGTTAAAATGTCTCCTAATAAACCAAGAACCAACTTCTCTTTACCTTTGGTTTTGGAACCTTCTCCCATCTCTTTTACTAATTATAAAAAAGAAAAGAATAAGTTATTAACTCATTTAGAGGCTTATGAAGATTAGAAACATGATACTGAACCTCTAAAAACATATTATGAGTATTAAGGAACCCTAAAATCCAAAACCCACTTTAAACCCCACCTAAGGTTTTCTATGGCTAAATATTAAAATAGAAGGCTTGAATGAAAGCTTTTGGATGCAGGGATTTTGTTTCTTACCTTATATATTCTGAAATGTAATTGAGAGTCAACAAGTTATCACATTTACACCTCTCTTAGAAAAGGAAAACTATAAAGATGGATAGTAGGCAGGCATGACACAAGAAGGGATAAAAATAAGGGAAAAGGGGGAGTGGTTCAGCATAGTACATCATCCCCATTAAAGAAAATCAACTTTTAAAATAAAGTTGGTGTAATAGCCTTTTTGGTCCCTTTTCTCCCAATCAATTATAAAAAAATGCCTATTTTTCTATCATTTGGGTCTAACCCAAGCCCAAATCCATTCTTAATTTTGTCGAAGCTTTTCTATAAGTCTAGTGTGCTTATTTAACTCTTCTTGGGTTAGCCTGAAATTACTATCTCGGGGTTTAGGTGTTATAACTTGTCTTATTTAAGGTTTAGAATTTAAGATTTTAAGCTTTAATCATTACAGGAAAATATGGTTGTAGCGACGTTTGGAACGTAAAAGCCACTAATTTTATACATGTCACGACGTTTATAGTCAAAACGCCACAAAATGGTAACATTAACAGTGTTTTTGAACAAACGCCACTACAAACTCGTATTTTAGTGGCGTTTTCTAACAAACGTCGCTATAGACTCATACTTTAGTGGCTTTTTTGACAAACGTCACTAAATACTCGTACTTTAGTGGCGTTTTATAATAAACACCGCAATTTATCAGTGCATTAGTGGCATTTTTTGTTTCAAACGCCGCAAGTTTCACTACAGCAAGTTTATTATTGAGCGGCGTTTACTTATAAAAACGCTGCCAAAGGATTTTATATATCCCTCTCAGTCTCGTCCTTGATCCCTAATTTTTCTTTTTAACCTCTTATTCTCCCATCCACAGTAAATTGGTTTCATTAAATTTAGTTCTTCACCAGTTTCACTATTCATCAGTAGACATTCACCACTGTCGTGCCGCCAGTAGAAACTATTTTAGGGTTGGACCTATTTTGAAGGTGAAAGAGTTCTGCAATGGTTGAATTTGGGTAGAAATGGGTAAAAAAGGTGAGGCTTTGGTTTGAAAAACACCCACCAACCGTCCTGTTTTCCAAGAAACCGGGCTTCCTCGAAGGGGATTTAGCGTCCCTGTTCAAGTTTTCGCCGCTCGTCCCCAACCCGGTCCTGTCTTCCTCCCCTGCGATTCCCATGACGGTAGCCTCCAGGTTCATCTCAATGTCTTTCATTTTAAGATTTGCGTTCTTGATGTATTGTTAATTGTTATAGTGTCAAATGTAGTTGTTTTTTGTTATGATTTGACTTCTGGGTAATGGTATTAGAAAGCTTTAAGGTGATATTATGCATAATTGATTAATTATTCCTTTTACTGTTCAGCGTGGTTAAAATAAGAAGGTAACGTTCAAAATTAATACTAATACTTTGGAATTAAGACATGATTAGCACAGATCAATAAACATGCACAGGAAAGAAGTAAATTTGAGTTGTGTGATTTGGTTGTAAATAGCTTTAGTCTAGCTGGCAAAGTTTCACAATAATCATTTTCCCTTGGTATAGTGGGCGTATGAAATTTTTGATGCCTTTGGACCTATGTGCTAGAAGGTATATTAAAATTTTGAACCTCCATTTTTTAATTTCTAGATCTGCCACACGCATACAAGAACGTGTTGAAATTGAATGTAAAGTGGACTCTGAAAATATTTTATTAGTTCCCTGTCTTGGATTTATTTGCAAACCTAGATCACGTTGTAGTTATATCGTGTAATTCCCCCTTTCTTTTAATTGTCTCTGTTCTGGACTTCATTGATGTTACTGCCTTGAATAAAACTTCAGCTTCTGATGTTCAAATTGTCCGCTGCTGATATTTTATGTGGTCTACAAGTTATCAGGCTCCCTGATTGTTTTCTGTGTTAAAATTTGTACATTTCTGGCGTCATCTGCATATTATTCTTGTTTAAAGTTATTTATTAATGAATGGTCTAGAACTTTTGTAATGGTTGCTTTTTGTTACATTTTTAACTATGTAGCATCCATTAGTCAAAGATGATGAATGGGCTTCTTTTTGTTTTGCCCTGGGTTAAGTGTGATGTGTTATCTGCAATCCTCAGTTTATATTTCCAACTGAAGTTGCTTCAGTGAAGTAACAATCAATCTGTCAATATTCTTATTCAATATTCATGATGTGTAATTCTTGCTGTAGTGTATGTCGTAACCGGTTTTCGTCCGGACACGAATTTTTTACTTGGCGGGAAAAGTGATGTGAATAAATGGTTTAAAATAATTTGGGAGTCGCCATCGGCCTTTTGGGTCAGATAGGTCAAATACCTAAAAAAATTATCTTTTAAAAGAGTTTAAGAAAACATCAGTTAAAAGATAAACTGATCTGCGTTTTAACCAAAAATTCATTCTTTTTAGAAATAAAAAGGGATTCTTGGTCGGTTACGTTTAGGGAAGAATTAGCACCCCTACAACGCCCAAAATTGGTACTTTTTAATTATAAATTGTCTCTATTATTAAAAATTAAAAATTAAAAATATATTTAATTTATAATCCTATTTAATTCAAATATTTTTAAGAAAATATATCAAACATAAATAAGATATTTACTTATTTAGAAATATCAGAAAATGACTTCTAGGTGCCTTAAGACAGCTCTTTTCTTCGATATTAATAAATATTATTAAATTATAATTTTTATCATGATATTTAATTTTAAAATACCATAATAGGACATCCAATTGTATTAAGACTGCCCTTTTCTTTGATATTGAAAAATAAATAAATATTAAAATATGATAAAAACATAATTTATTTAAAATCAAATTAAGATTTAATATAAATTATTATTTATTATATATATTTATATGACTATATAATAATAAAAAATATTTAAATATAAACAAGTAAAATTAAAACATAAATAAATAATAATAAAAATAAAATTAGAACTATATTTATTTAAAAGTAGTAAAACTTTATAATAAATGAAAATATTTTAAAATTAGTGACTAAAATAAAATTATATAAAATTTTAATATCAAATTAAAATAACTTAGAACATACTATTCAGGATTAAAATATTAATTATTAAAATTAAAGGATTAAATCAGTAATTTACCTAAAATATTTATATAAACATATTAATGATTACATTATAAAGTACATAAAATTAAAAGGTTGAATTAAAATGATCAAAAATTACTTTTAGTGACTAAATTGCAAAGTTACAAAAGTATGAGTGTTGCGGAAAGGGTTTTACCCTTATCAAATTACAGGCAAGCCCCTCATCAAAACTACGTCGTTTTGTTGAGGATATAAATACCCTTTAAATGGCCCTAAAGGCCAAATTCTTTTCATTTTTTCATTTTCTTCTCTCTCTCTAGAAGAGAGAAAAAAAATTCTCTCCCACTCCTCTCTAGAGCCTCCGGCCGAAAGGAGCTATGGCTCCGATCACCACCGCCGGCCACAGCATACGGTGGCCGAAAAATACAAAATCTTCTCAAAATATAGATCGGACCATTCTAAGACCGATTCCGACCCCGTTCTCCCTACAAACCTTTAATTTACGTAGATCTAAAAAATACCTTCGGGTATTTTGATTCTTTTCGCGGTGTAGGGAGGCTCCGACGAGGTAAGTTCCCTCTATCTCTTCTCTTCTTTTCGTTGTTGGTCGTCGTTGCTTGCTCTCGTTGCTTGCTCGTGGTTTTGGTGGTTGTTTCCTCTTCTTTGCAGGTTCGGTGGTGGCTTTATAGCCATCACCGGCGCTTGTCTCGGACCGGTTCAGAGGGGGAAGTTCGGTGAGTCACCGAGCTATGTGGTGACTCACCCTATAGCCGCGACGTGTGGGGGGCAGCTGGATCTTCTGGAGCGTTCTGTTGAAGCGGTGGCAGCAGCTTCCTGAGGCGGCAGGGTGGCAACAGTAAGGGAAGCAACGACGTGGCCCTAGGGTGATGATACCCTAGGGTTTCCTCTGGCAAGCTGTGGACCGTTGGATCAAACCAGATCCAACGGCTGAAATTGATGCTGGCGGCTGAAAAAGATGAAACCCTAATCAATTTAGGGTTTCTATTTTTGTAACTGGGCCTGGACCAAGTTGGGTTTGTTGGGTCTGGGCCAGTATGGGTTGTAATTGGGCCTCCGGTCTGGTTTGTAATTTGGGTCTGTAATAATATTTATTAATAATAAAATAATAATAATAATTATTATAATAATAATATAAATATAAATAATATTTAAATGAAAAAATGAGTATCTTCAGTGTAATTTTCCTATTGTGTTGCAGACCCAAATTTAGATGAAACATCACTAGTTCACAATTCCAATGGATGAAAACAACGAGTCAAGTGGATGAAAAATTTGTTCAAATGAAAGCTGAAACGAGAGAAGTAAAGAGACTAGCGAGAGAAACAGAGAGAAAAACAACATATCAAAAAAATTTGAAGAACTTTAAAATCAACTCAAAGCTATGAAGCAGATGATGCAGCAGAATTAAGCGAAGGATTCATCATCCTAGGTGATTTCTTAGGTTAATGCTTTGTTTATTTAGTGAACAATGTTGAACTACATTACATTTAATTTGGATGTTTGTAAACTTTGATTTATTTTTGTTTCTATGTATTGTTACTTAATTCAAATCGTTGTTATATTTTAAGGTTGTTATTGATATTGTTATAAGTTAAATTGGTAATAAAAGTAAGATAAAAAAATTTAAAAATCAATTTCGATTAGCGGCGTTTTAGGAAGTAAAATGCCACTAGTGGGGTACATAATTAGCGGTGTTTACAGCAAAAAAACGCCGCTATATGTCACGACAATTAACCTTTTTGCGAATTTTTACTATGTATCTTGCATTTAGCAGCGTTTGGAATAAAAATGTTGTTGTATTACCTAACCTTTTGCGGCATTTCTCAAGTTAAAACGTCGTTAACAGTTGTGGCGCATGTTTTAGCGACGCTTCTTGCGACGTTTTTTTTACGCCAAGAGTGTTTTTAGCGGCACTTTAAAATGACGCTATAGGGCCAAAAAACGCTGCAATAGACTTGTTCTGCTGTAGTGAATATTTATGGTTAGTTATTTATATTTAGGGCTTAGATTTTGTAATTTAAGATTTAAAGTTTTAAACTTTTAAAATTAAAATAGATGAATAATATGAATAAAGTGTCCATTGGTAGGGTCACACGAGCCACTGTTTTCTTTAATATATTGATATATGTTATAAAATAGTGATATGCACCATACTAGATTAAATCAAATTACGAAACCTTGTCCAAAGCATAAGGAGGAAGTAGAATACTATAATCCATCGACACGTTAAATAGAGAGTGCTGAGGAGGTATTGCAGCTGGCTAGTACGTGAGCAGTTCAATGTATATCTAAAGTTGTATTTTGGGTTAAAAGATTGACCTTTGTATGTTTACGAAACCCTGGCCAAAAATTTGTTTTTTATACCTTTAGTTTATATAAAAAAATAAATATTTATTGGATAATTATGAAATTGTCCCCCAATTTTAGAAAAATTATACTTTGTCCCCTCGAGTTGAAATCATGGCTCCGTCCATGGATATAGATTAAAGAGATAATAGAGATCTTTAAATTTGAAATATTGGAAATGATACAATTATCTTTTAATGTTCAAAGTTAAATAAAAAATAAAAACTTTTTAATTTGAAATATTCAAAAGAATGAGTATCTCACTAATATTCAAATTAAGAGATAAGCATCTTTTTAATTTAGAATATTCAAAAAGAATATAAATTTAATTTAATTATTAAATACATGAATGAATTCACTCACTATTTCTAGCAACAGTAACTCAGTCTTATTGGAAGTCAAATTGGGGGGTTGGATTTCAACAATTTTGGCTGGGAATTTCGATGAATTAATGCCATAATTTCGATGTTGTTTTTTTGTTGAAAATAGAAATTGGTATAATTTCATTTTAGTTCCTCTATACTTTAGGGTATTTATAAGATTAATCCTTAATCTTCAACTATAAATACATTAACCCATTTAGCTTCAAAATCATCTCAAAAATCATTCCTTTCTCCCGATACTAAAGAGTTTAGAGAGTTCTCTTGTGAGTAGTGAG
The DNA here is from genome assembly GCF_006381635.1 of Hibiscus syriacus. Classification (NCBI taxonomy): domain Eukaryota; kingdom Viridiplantae; phylum Streptophyta; class Magnoliopsida; order Malvales; family Malvaceae; genus Hibiscus; species Hibiscus syriacus. The sequence goes on from NW_024062608.1 coordinate 3,476,049, forward strand.
CGTTTTGTAAGCACTTGTAAATTTTCTCCCTTTAGTAAAAGATCAGCAGCAGTCCGGAGACGTAGGCAAAATTTGTTGAACTCCGTTATCAATTTCGGGTATTATTTTTCCGTTTTTATTTTGCATTCTCACTAATCTGATTATAGGAAAATTACTCTTACTCGGTTATTTCCCAACAACTGGTATCAGAGCATTTGGTTGTGAATTTTGTCAATTTTTTGTGATGTTATTATTCATTACTATCCACGTGAATAGTAAAATTCGTGAATAGTAAAAATTTTATCGGTGATACGAATTTGTCGACGGAGGTGTTCTAATACACGATGGTTCGCAAGAATTGTAAAAAACGATCCAAACAAAGTCAGATTCAAGTGAGAGCGATGACTTTGAGAAACAAAGTTGATGAGCTCAAGAGGGAGCTACTCATATGCAAGGGAGCAATGAGTGAATGGGATGCGCTCAAGACCTTCTTTGAAGGACTTAGACCAGGGGCGATGCTCGGGGGAGAGAAAAGTGATGCACAGAGACTTTCAGAGGCTATAGCTATAGCCGGAAAGCTGACTGAGCTTGCAGGTGTCAAGCCAAGTAGCGATGTGTCGTCCAGGCCCATACCAAGAGATAGTGGCAACAGTGGTGGAGACCGAGAAAAGGTGCAACAAGAATATGGTAGAGAAAGCTCTTTGAATGGCCAATGTGAGCCATCGACTGTTCGTAGCCGATGAAAAACATCGGGAAAAAATGGCAAGGGTAAGTCCGGTGTAAAGAAGAAGGGGAGCAAAGAAAAATTGAAGTGATACTTTTGTGATGGTCCTCATTTGATTAGAGGATACAACCATCATGAAGAGGATGAGAGAAGGAGAAGTAGCAAGAATTGGTGTGGTTGCAAGTGTTAAAGCTGCCAAGCTAGGGAAAAGACTTGGTCTGATTAAGGGGATCAATGCGGCCAAGCAAGCATCAAGATGAGGCAAGGTTGTTGGTGTTAAGATAACTGAACCCAAAAGAAAGCCCGATGTGATTGCGAGTGTCCAAACAATCAACTCAGGAGCAAGACTTGGTGAGGCTACATATTCCAAAGTAGTCGAATCAAGGGGCAATGATGGTGCAACTACAAGTTCACAAGTAGTAAATCGAGGAGTGAGGCGTGGCGAGACTACAGGTGTCAAAGCAGTCAGGCACAGAAAAGGACTCGGTGCGATAGCAAGAGATAAAGCCATCAAGCCAAGGGTGAAGAGTGAGCAAGTCCGCTCACAGTATGCCAGGATGGAGGCGTGGTCCAAGTTTAGGTGTCTCAGGCATAAAGGGACACTTAAGGAGTATGTGAGCCGATTCAGAAGACTCGTGCTCAAAGTCTCAAGTTTGACTGAAGAAGATGGATTCTTCACCTTCATGTTTGGATTGAAGCCATGGGCGAAGAGAGTGTTGGAGCGAAGGGAAGTCAAGGAGTTGTCTAAAGCCTTGATAACCGCTGAGTCCATCAAAGAATTTGGAGTCAAGAAGAACAAGACTTCCAAAGCAAAGCCGAAAGTCGAGGATAGCGACAAGAAATTTCATAATGAAGGCAAGTCAGAGGATGAGGAATGTTGTTCCTAGAGTGGAAGAGAAAATCCACTCAATAATGAACCAGATGGTGAGTCTGGGGAAGATGTCTCCAGGCTTGGCACAAGTTCAAGTGTCAAAGATGCTAAGCCGAGGGTAAGAGTCGAGCAAACGAGGGGGTGCAAACTTAAGATGCCAGAAGTGTTGTGAGACTACCCAAGAGGAGTCGAGTCATCCAATGTGATGGATGAGCCCAGGATTGAGTTTTCCAAAGAAGATGGCGAACCCATGATCGAAGAGGCATTGAGAGTTGGCTCAATAAGGTTCATTTCTGCCAAGGCGAGAAGAAGCCAAGTGCAGGAGGAGTTGTCCATGTCCAAGGAGTTTGTCGAGCATGTTCGCGTAGAGAACATGGCTTCAGAGACCATCATAAGAGAAGGGTCGAAGCAAGGTCGAAGCAAGGGCTTGCCGAGGATGTTCAAGTGAGGAACAATCCTTCAAAAACTAGTAAACAATAGTCGAAGGAAGTCAAGACATTGAGGGAAAAGGCAACCACGGAGAAACTGCCCATTTACAAAATGGGAAGTGAGCTCCAACCTTCATGTTAGAAGGGAGGATGCAAGAAGAGGCATCGGACTTTGCCGTGAGAAAGTGCTGATGCATGATGGCGCAGAGAACTCCAATGACAAGAGTTCAATGCGAGGAGTGACAGACTTCAAGGAGTAGGAAGGGCTGACGCAGATTTAGAATAACAAGATCAGAAATGTTGCTGCATTGATCAAGGTGTGAAGACAGATTAAAATCAGTCTTCAAGTGGGAGATTGTTGGAAGTCAAATTGGGGGATGCAAGTCAAAATTGGAGGGCTGGATTTCAACAATTTTGGCTGGGAATTTCGGTGAATTAATGCACTGATTTCGGTGTTGTTTTTTGCTGAAAATAGAAATTGGCATAATTGCATTTTAGTCCCTACATACTTTAGGATATTTACAAGATTAGTCCTTAAGCTTCAACTATAAATACCGTAACCCATTTAGCTTCAAAATCATCTCAAAAAATCATTTCTTTCTCCCAATACTAAAGAGTTTATAGAGTTCTATTGTGAGTAGTGAGTGTTTAGTAAACACTCACTCAATTTTCTCTCTTTAGTAAAAGATCTACAACAGTCCGGAGATGTAGTCAAAATTTGATGAACTCTGTTATCAATTTCAGATATTATTTTTCCGTTTTTATTTCGCATTCTCACTAATCTGGTTATAGGGAAATTACTCGTACTCGGTTATTTCCCAACAAGTCTCTATGCATGCACAAGCATATCGTGAACACCCATAATTCTACTATCAAAATCTAACAATCTTCATGGCTTTTGGGGAAACCATACAATTAATTCCCTTGGTTACTAGGTAAGATATCACCTAAAGTAGCCGTCAGATCACTACAACGAACAACTCCATCAGCATTAACATTAACATTAAACCAAATTACACAAGTATTGATTGTGAGAAATATTGATGGGGAATTTTTTTTAAAAAAAAAATCCCCATCAATATTTCTCACAATCAATACTTGAGTTATTTGGTTTAATGCTATTATTTATTCTGACCCAAACTCCATACGAGTCATGTCCACTAGTGGTGCCTACCGAAAGGCATTAATATTATCAAGCTAACACATTTAATCATGTGAACTAACATAAAGTATCTCACTCGAATTTTAAAAGAGCCTCACTAACCCTATTATTGAAAATTTAGATGATTTTTCTGAGCAAATTGAGGATAAATGTAAATAGTTTAAAGAAAGGGTCAAAGCTATAAAAGATATTGATGCTTTTTACATAGCTAAAAGCGAAAGAACTATACTTAATTATTAATCTTGTCATTCAACCTGAATTTAGAGTTCTTAGTTTCAAAAAATATGATGGTATCAATTGTCATCTAATTTTTCTAGTAATATTTTGTAGAAAGATGAAATATAATTTAAATGATGATAATTTGATAGTTCACTACTTTCGTGATAGTCTAGTTGGACATGTTACAGGACGATATACCAAATTGAATGAGGAACAAGTTAAATCATGGGTTGATTTGACCAACATATTTTTGGGATAGTATAAATATACCATAGACAAAGCTCTAGACTGTCATCTTCTTCATAATATGACTATGAGAGCTATTGAAAGCTTCAAAGGAGTATACGTTGTGATGATGACGAGTGACAGTTCAAGTTCAAGTTCAACCACCATTCTTAGGAAGAAAAATGTCTACTACTTTTATGGAGCCCTTCTAGCCTTATTCTTCGACTTAATGCTCGAGATTTCAACAAGTGAATTAAATTCCTCAAAAAAAAAAGACTTAAAAGATCTCATGATAATTCGAGAATTAATAGGAAATGATATCTACATTTAAAGGCCAAACTGGTAATGAAACAAAAAGAGGGGAAGAGATGAATGAATGTCATTACAAAACCATCGCAGCTGTAAGAAAAAGGGGTCAGATGGTCGTCCTCACCCACAAAAGAAAATCGCTCGAATAAACAAGGGTCTCCAGATATTAAGTGTCCATTTCAGACTTGCTCCCTTATCTTATTGATGGTGTATGGTAACTTCTCTTTGTTAAGTGTATGTGTTTGGTGGTTGTTTGAGTGGTGAAGTTGTGAATGTAGTGTTTATGAGGGCTGATTTTCAGTGTAGTAATATTGCCAGCTAATATTGGTGGCTGCTTTACTCGTGGCATTGATTTTGTTTTCCCAAAAGATAGCTCAGAGAATGAAATGTCCATGGCAGACAAAGGGACAATGGTCCAAATAGTCAAAACGGAAAGGGACAGAAAAGTTGGAAATATGCAACTTCAGCTCATTCTTTTCAGACTTGCACGTCTTTTAGTGGTCCTCATATTGCTGTAAGCCAATAAGCAAAAAGCTTGTTAATTTAATTATACATGTTTTCCGTTTTCGTGGCCTTTGAACGGCCGGTGGTTCAACTTTACGAAACATTTCGCAAGAAAATGGAATGGATTTGCTCATTTCAGCATTGTCTCTCATCTTTAACATTTGAAGACAAGACACTTTACAAACCCAGCCTTCAAAACAGAAGGGGAAAAAACAAAGCCTCCACCCGAAGTTATAGTCTTATAGATCAAATTGTGATGGTTAGGTAACATGCCGCCTGTTGCAAACTAAGTTAGCTGAATTGCAAACTATTCCTTGTTAAAAAAAAAAACCCGGCTCGGTCATTTCAGCAAAAGGTTAGGCCTTTAACATTTGAAGACAAGACACTTTACAAACCCAGCCTTCAAAACAGAAGGGGAAAAAACAAAGCCTCCACCCGAAGTTATAGTCTTATAGATCAAATTGTGATGGTTAGGTAACATGCCGCCTGTTGCAAACTAAGTTAGCTGAATTGCAAACTATTCCTTGTTAAAAAAAAAACCCGGCTCGGTCATTTCAGCAAGACTGGTTAGGCCAAAAGAACTGATCGGCTGCCGACTGTGACATTAAGGTCATTGGGGTGGCCATTGTTGAGGAAGTACCAGGGGGATCGGAGAAGCTGATGTTTGCAGCATGAAGGTGGTGGTAGAGATTCTGCTGATAAAATGCAGCAGCATCGAAAGTTATTCCACAAGGAATAGTAGATATTGGCTGCTGGATGCGAGAAAAATTTATATTGTTGCTGTTGGAGCTGCACTGGGGTTGTTCGTGGTTCACGTTCGGTTTTTGCTCAGACTCGAGGGATAGCTTTAACCGCTTAGCTGCCCCGCCAATGGGGAGAGAACTCTTGGAAATGGCTTCGACGTCATAACGGTTCATCTCGAAGTTGGTCACTGCATTCACACCCCTGAACTTGATGGCTGCGATATCGTAGGCCTCTGCTGCCTCCTCTTCAGTAGCTATTACCATGCATAAGATAGATTACTATCAGCTCACAGCAATAATATTCTCTATAAATCATCTCTTCAATACAATAACAAATAGGTTCATCACTCATGATTGCAGCCTTACCAAAAGTCCCTAGGTAAAGGTCCTTGTTTCCTGCAACACGACCGATCCTTGCTTGCCATCGACCCTGCTGATGATGCCTGCCAAATTAAGATAAACTAGTGCATCAGTAATCATCGTTCGCAACAGAAATACCATAAGACACATAATAGATAGAACATCATTAAGACAATTTGAATTCCATTCAAGAATGTTCTAACCTTGTCACACCTCTGTAAATCGAAGCTCCCCTTGAAAATCCACTGCTCTTCCTATTGAATTTCAATTGACAAGAACGATAGGTCAAATTACTGCAATCAACCAAGAAAAAGGAATGGCAAACTTATTAAGAATACAACACGAACCAACCTCCTTAAAGATGCAATAAACTCTTGCTTGGTCACGTGTTTCATCTCCTCCAACTCTTTTGAATAATTTGAAATCTAATACATGCAAGATAACGATAAGTTAACAAGTTCATGCTCCGGGGAACGTAAAATGTCGTTAAGAAACTGTTCATATATAATACCGGGAAGTTGGTGGTGGCAGTCGGACCCCAGTACTTTAGAGCTGCCAAATCGTAAGCTCTAGCTGCCTTTTCTTCTTTATCATAGCCACCTGATTAGGGTTATACAATATTTCAGGCAACAAATCTAAACTTATAATAACAAAACAAAACAACTGTTGGAGTTTTCTTACCTAAGTACACTGTAGAAAACAATTGTCAATGTCCACCAACATGACAGACATGGAACGCACATTTCCATGCAAAAAAGTAAAGGACTGTTAATATCAGGTGATAAATTGGTCAAAATTTCCGCTTGGAATCATTTTTATAACGCAATGCAAGTCCAAAATTGCAGGAGTCATCCATGAAGCATATGAGCTGGTAAAAAAATGTCTTTTAACACACCCTTGCAATCACTTGTACACTCTTTACCCTTGATTGAACTTCAAATCTAAATAAACCACAATGAACATCGAGCCATTGACTCTTTTCTGGGCAGTGTTTGTAGGCTAAGGCTGGTAACGTGGGCTATGTTCCAGTCAAACCCAGACCCTCTCTCTCTCTCTCTCTCTCTCTCTCTCTCTCTCTCTCTCTCTCTCTCTCTCTCTCTCTCTCTCTCTCTCTCTGACTGCTGAGGGCTGTCTGTCTGGGTAAATTAATAGCAAAAGAAAAAGAATAGTCGGTAAAAGTCAGATAGTTCTCTGTTTCAGTGTTGGGACTTTCATCCAAGCGGTAAATAAGGCCTGGGACAGAACCGGTGGTGGGTGTGGGTCGTGTCAAACAGAGTGCCAGGTGAGAGAAAGAAGACAAATGAATAAAATGGCGGCATATCTGATCAAATCAATCAAGGGTCTGAGAAAAAAAAATTTTGAAAACAAAAGGTTTTGCCAGTAATTAAAAGTACCATTGTGTGCTATATATCTACAGTATTTCTTTTTTCTTTTGCCTTTTTTTTTTATCGAAAACATATCAGTCTTTCAATAAACAAAGGCTGAAAACAAATGCCCACTGATCTCCCCCTGCCCTTTTTGAATAATGCATGCAAAGCAAGCAAGCTTCTTTTCAGTGTTCTAACCGTGTAAACTATAGTTGTACTTAGTTTTGAACATGGTTTTTAAAACATGACTGATTAATAAATCGATCATACTATTAATTTATTGGTTTAATCAATTAAATCGATCTGATCGAAAGAATTAAACGTCATAATTATTTAAAAAATTAAATAAAAATATTAAAAATATTTAATAAAAAATAAATTTTTATATTACAAATCATATTTAAAATAAGTCATAACATATATAAATTAAAAATCATAAAATCAAGTAAAACAAAATGATTCAAATTAACTACAACATAATAATTAAGATAAAACATATTAAATAATAAATATAATTATATAACTATAATTAAAAAATAAATTTGAAGTTAAAAAAATCAAAACAAAATAATATTTTTTAATTTAAATTTTTTTTAAAAATAATATCGAATAACTAAAAAACATAAAAAAATCTTAAAAGTCTAAATAGTAAAAATATGATAACAAAACAATCTCACATGACTAATAAACATAGAAGAGCATCCCAACTAACTTCTATAAATAATAGAGATAATTTGACATTCTAAATCATAAAACCTTTTAGCGAACATTGAGTGAACTATTCTTTCACTTCAATCAAGCTCGAATTTTAGACTTCAATCGAGTTTCTAAATTTTTTTTTGAGTTCAAGACTTTTCGAGTTTAAGTTTTAATATTATATTTCGAGTTTGAGTTTAACTTCATAATTTTTAACTTGTAAGTTTGAGTCGAATTGAACTTACTTTTAAAGTTTTCAAGTTCGAATCAAGCTCAACAATACTCGAATTCAACTTGACTCGTTTAACAAACGAAGTTTGATTTAAATTTTTTTTTTTTAAAAAAACCCAAAATTGAAAGTTTTTTCGATTTTTCCTGATTTTTTTTTATTTTAACTGGTCTAGTTTAAACGGTTCAATGGTTTCAGCCAGTACACTAAAAACGATTCAACCGGTGTAAATTAAACCGGACTATAAAACGATTCCCTGGTAGGGAAATGACCTTGACGCCCTTTTCTAGCCTGACCCTCTCTCCTACAGCTGTTGTCCCATAGATGAGCTTCGTATCTGCCCGTCCATCGGTGTCTGCATTTGCCCAAGCCAAGTAGATATTATAAACAAATTAATTTCGATTAATGGCACCAAAAACGGATCGGATCATATAGAACTAGAAAAAGGAAGGAGTTGGAGGGATGTTGGACCTGGTGACACCTCTGTAGATTGAAGTTCGCTGACCAAAAGTATCAACAATCTTCTTCGCGTTATCCGAGTCAACTGAAGCAATAGCTTTATTAGTGCTATTTTCGCAACTTTGATTTACCCCGAGTGACAAAGCACCACCAATTGCACCATTGGAATGACCAGGAAACTCAACGGCAGTCAATTGAGTTCGACCCATTGAAGTCGAATCATCGACTTCTGATCCAGAATTTACGGGAAACGCTTGGAACCCAGTAATGGCCTTGAGATCTTGGTGCTCATTGAAGTAAGCAGTGCCGCTGTGGTCATAGATTTGGGTTAAAGACGAGTCTTGTGTTTCGGTTTGGCTATCTGAGTACCGAACAATCGACGATGAGTCGCCAAGGAAGTCTTCAAGCTTCGGTACTTGATGGTGGAAGCTTGTGAGGATGGGAGATTCATATGCCATGGTCGGTGCTTGAGTTTCTTTGCTTTGGTTCACTCCTTGCGTAAAAAACACTTGTTGTTTTGGGTCCCTCCAGTCTTCAAAATCAAACATGCACATAAACGAGTCAAATCGCAAGATTTTTATATTTTCAATCCATAACTTTCCCTTAACTACCAAACGTGAACACGAGAGTAACTTTTTTTTGGATAAAACAGTAAGCTTTTAAAGCCGGTGTACTTAAGTAACCAGCTGGAAAAACTGAGCTCAAATGAAGTAAAAAAACCCATGGGTTCTCTCGTATTTTCTAGGCAGGCAAGCATAAGTTATGAGAAGAAAAAGAAGAGGGAAGAAGGGATTACCATTGGCATAGAAGTTATCGATAAGGAAATGAGGAGAGGGAGCAACACCAGCTGAAGATCCTTCATATGACACAAACTTTGTCTCAGATGATGACCTCAACATCTCCATTGGAGATAGTGAAAATGAAAGCCTGTTACTCGCTGTCGCTGGTGCCATTTAATATTTCTTATATAAATATCTATCTATATGCAACTCTATAAACTTGAAAAGCTTTTCCTTTTCTATGAAACAACACTAAAAACCAAAACAAAATCCTCAGGAAACAAACAAAAACAAGCTCAGAAACCTTTTTAACCTCGAATCATATCCTCCAAAACCAAAACTGATTATACTCCATAATCGTTACTTATAACCGCCCTACGATAATCACGAAGCTTAAAACGAAGAAAGATGGAAAAAGGAGTATGTTTTTTGTGGATAAATCATCAATTTTCATTACCCAAGTAGCCAGTGTGTTACAAGAACAGAACCTGCTACAAACAGCAGTGTTATGTTACAGAAGCATTCTAATTACAAGAGAATTAAGAACAAGAAATATCCCAGTGCTTACAAATAAGGAGTATGTTTTTAAAGCTTAAAAGAGGCTAAGTGCATGCAAAACTGGTCTGGGATTTCATTGAAGAAGCAAAAGGAAGAAAGAACAATAGGGTAAAGAGGGGTTGGGTTTTTAAAAGGAGAGGAGAAAGAGTATAAAGGGTAAACTACTGAGGAGAGGAGCCGTATTCAACGAGGGAGGGTTGAGAAAGCCTACAAAAGAAGGAAATAAAATAAACTTTGATAAATAATAATAAGAAAATGGGAAGGGTGACTTTTAGCTCTGCGCAATGAAGAAATTTTGTCCGAAACAACGTTGCGAAAGATCCGGGCTAGTGGAAACGGAGATGGAATTTCTTAAGGTTATTTTTTCATTACTATAAGATATTATTTTAACAGTGTTTAATAAAAAAAATGTTTAGCATAAATTACATATTTAACACGTAAAATATTAATTTTGATATATTTTAATAATTAATTTTTTAATTTTTTTTAGAATCAAACCTAAAATTTTGTTTTCATTTTATTTTATTATCTTGTTCAAAACTTTTAAGTTTTGAAAAAACTTAAAAGTTTATATACTAAAGCGAACCAAAATTTGATAGTTTAGGTATTAAAATAGTTAAGTTTTTAAAGATGAGTACTAAAATGAAAAAAAATTAAATGTTCGGTATGGTTGTAAAACAATTAAAAGTTTAGATACTAAAATAGATTAAAATTAATAGTTTAAATACTAAACTCGTAGTTCATCCAAATATTTATTATTTTAATTGTGATGTTCTCGATTTTCACACACTTGTCCGACATGCAGGTTTGCCTCCCAGCCTTTTACTACCCTTGGCTGTTTTACACTTGACCGACATGTATTGAATCAGCCCGGATTCATAGAATCATATATCACGAGTCAAATATAGATAATTTTATATATTTAAATTAAATGGGCATAATAATTTAAAATTTTGAATTTCGCTATTAATATTAAACTATATTATCTGAATTTAAATTTACTTCAAATAATATTATTAACCGAATATTTGAATTTATTATATATTATAACTTAATAAATCATAAAATTAAAATATTTAAATATATATAAATTACGATATTTAAAGTTAATGGAAATAATTCAGATTGAGGTATTAGTAGTCACATGTCAATAATTTCATATTAGATTTAATATCTAAATATATTAAATATTAATATAAAAAATTATTCAAGATTAATATCCACTCTAAATCTATTATAAATTAGAGAAAATCGCATCAGTGACCAAAAATGTCTTATAATATACGATTTTAATCAACTTTTTTTTTGGATTTGTCAAAATGACCAACAAAATCACAATGCGAAATAAAAATCGTAACGCGATCTCCAGAATCGCAAATCAGTTCCCAGAATCGCAACGCGAACATATAAATCGCAACGCGATTCTGACTATCGCAACGAGTATCCGTAAAATCGCAACGCGTATCCGTAAATCGCAACGACAATACGTAAAATCGCAACGCGTATCCGTAAATCGCAACGAGAATACGTAAATCGCAACGCGTATCTGTAAATCGCAACGAGAATACGTAAATCGCAACGAGAATACGTAAATCGCAATGCGTATCCGTAAATCGCAACGACAATACGTAAAATCGCAACGCGATTTTTAAAGCGCCATTAGAATCGCTACGCATATTTTATTTTCAAATTCCAAACACGAATATTAATTATTGGAACACTGAATCGTCCACAGTATATCCCGTAATCGCAACTCATAACCTAAAACCTAAAATCACAACTCAATCCCATCTCCATCTCTCACTCTCTATGGCGAAATCCATCCCCATCTCCGAAGATTTCTGTCCCCATCTCCGGCGAAATCCCTCAAAATCATTCCTGGTCAGAAATCCCTCACAATCATTCAGAAATGGAAAATCAACCTCCGAGGGTTAGTTTTTTTAATTATTTTTATTTTGAAAATTTTGCATTATTTTAGGTTTTTCATATTGAAATTGATGATAAGTTTACTGGTAATTTCAATAATAGATTAACCATTTCACTTAGATTTCTTATTAAATTCATTCGATTGCTGCCAATACTGCTAAACTGTTTAGTATTTAACCCTGTGAAGTTAGTATTTGTCTTTGTTTTATCTTTTGGTTGAAGTAATGCAATCCATTAAAGTTTCAATTTGCAGAAGAAGAATAGTTTCTAAACTTAAAATCGCAACATGAAAATGAAAATCGCAACACGAAAATGACTATCGCAATGAGAGAATCGCAACGCGAAATGAAAATCGCAACGAGATAATCGCAACGCGAAACCAAAATCGCATTGTGATTTTCATTTCGCGTTGCGATTCTCTCGTTGCGATTTTAATTTCGCGTTGCGATTCTCTCGTTGCGATAGTCATTTCCGCGTTGCGATAGTCATTCTCTCGTTGCGATTTTCATTTCAACCAAAAGACAAAACAGTCTTGCAAATTTTAGTTTCAAGAATAAACTACTACTCTTTATGTTTATTGTTTTTGGTATATCTCACAGTGTAGTTTTTGGTATATCTAACTTGGTATGTTTATTGTTTTTGTAGAAATTTTTTTCGGCTTCATTGACATTAAGGAATAAAGTTAGCCGAGCCACTACAATTGCTTCGAAGCTTTCACCTGTACAAAGAAAATTGTTTGAGGAAACCTGCTTTGGGCCATGGCTGAGAGTACAACATCCGGGTGGAGATGCTAATTTGACCCATTTGTGGCTTCAGACCATGACTAGCGATCTACCCGACAGTATACAACGTGGTGAGGAAGAGATATGGTTTCATTTTCCACCGGCGTATACTTGTTTTGGGCGGAAGGAGTTCTGCTTAATCACTCGTCATATCACCCGCCCATCATGGTTATCCCGGGTTTTTCCTGATGAGTCAATAGAGAAGCCGAACTTACACGTCGACGACCTGAAGAAATTATTTAATAAGAAAGATAGTTTTACTCAGATGAATGACGTCGATGTTGTCCGAGTATGCCTTCTAGTACTTTTGTATGCCGGCTTTTTAGGCAGAGAGGCCAGACAACCTATTCCTCAGGAGCTAATATTATTGGTAGAGGACCTAAATGCATGGAATCTGTTTCCGTGGGGTTCATATATATGGAAAGCTACCTGGACTAAGTTGTCGTATGCCTTTGATGACCGCAAAAGTTTGCGTGGCGATGGGTCGAAATACACTTTGTCAGGCTTTGTTTGGGCCTTTAAGGCAAGAATTTCTATATAATGTTTTCAAAATTATAATTAATTATTTAACAATTACTAATGTTTATTATTATATTGTTTGTAGATTTGGATATTCGAGGCTTTCCCCAGCATGCGGACATATGCATTAAAAACTTCAAATGATATTCCTAGGGCTATTTCCTGGAAGAGGAACGTCTGTTGGATTGGGAAGACTTAATACCATATGCGACAATAAATAATGTAAGTTAACACAAATACTATCATATATAAACAATTTATTAATAGTAGACGTTTAACTTTGTTTGAGTTTTTATATTTTTAGGAGGCCAACACTCCATTATAGAGACTGACACCCACGGAGGCTGAGCTTGCCACTGATTGGTGGAAAGCTAGTCAGCATTTTTTTTATGGCACGAATGATGAGCAGCCTCCACTTCCTCCACTTCGAGAGCCATCACCTCACCCAGAGCCATCACCTATCCCGTCACATCATCGAGCCTCTTCTCCACCATCACCTCATGATAGGCGACCGACAAAGATGCCACGACTTCTATCTCCCTGTTCTCCACCTCCACCTCCACGGGATAAGTCAAGGGAGTTACGTGATGCGGTCAATGCCTTGCGTGAGGAGATCTGTACTCTACGCGATAACGATGGTGCATGGCGTGTGGAGGTGTCTACTTTACGTGGTGAGGTTGCCGCTCTACGTGAGATGGTAGTATCGTTGTAGAATGAGGTTCATACTCTACGCAACGAGGTAAGTTTAAGATTTTCCATATTTAACTTGATGATAAATTTACTCGTAATTTCACTTAGATTAACCATTTCACTTAGATTGCTTAGTAAATTTATTCGGTTGCTGCCAATACTGCTAAACTGTTTATTCTTTAACACTGTGAAGTTAGTATTTGTCTTTTGTTTTGTCTTTTGGTTGAAGTAAATTTATTCGGTTGCTGCCAATTCTGCTAAACTGTGTATTCTTTAACACTGTGAAGTTAGTATTTGTCTTTGTTTTGTCTTTTGGTTGAAAGTAAATTTGTTCGGTTGCTGCCAATTCTGCTAAACTGTGTATTCTTTAACACTGTGAAGTTAGTATTTATCTTTGTTTTGTCTTTTGGTTGAAAGTAAATTTGTTCGGTTACTGCCAATTCTGCTAAACTGTGTATTCTTTAATACTCTGAAGTTAGTATTTGTCTTTGTTTTGTCTTTTGGTTGAAGTAATGCAATCCATTCAAGTTTCAATTTGCAGAAGAAGAAATAGTTTACTTTCGCAACACGAAACTTAAAATCGCAACGTGAAAAATGACTATCGCAACGCGAAATGAATCGCAACGAGAAATAAAAATCGCAACGAGATAATCGCAACGACAAAATCGCAACGCGAAACTATAATCGCGTTGCGATTTTCATTTCGCATTGCGATTCTCTCGTTGCGATAGTCAAATTCGCATTGCGATAGTCATTTTCGCGTTGCGATTTTAAGTTTCAGATTCTATTATTCTTCTGCAAATTGAAACTTGAATGAATTGCATTACTTAAACCAAAAGACAAATACTAAATTCACAGTGTTGAAAATTTAAGTTTCAAGAATAAACTACTACTCTTTATGTTGTCATTGAACCTGCACTAAACCTATATGTTATCCTTTTAAATGTTTATATAAGTGCTTACTTCTGGAATATTATCTGATGCATTTTGTGAACAATGATATAATAATGACTTGGGTGAATACCGTGCAAGTTTGAAATATATTTGTCTTTGTTCTCACTGTTTAATATCATGTTTGTTTATTTACTGATTTATGTATTAATTTATTTTTAGCGGCCCTCTAAGGTGGATGCTCTACGTCGGGTTTTTCTTGCAAGACAGAGTTCACGCATCAGACGGCGTGCACGTGCCATTACGTCTCCGTTCACCCCAATAGTGCGAAGAATCCGTAAGAAAAAGCCCGACTCACCTGTCATCATTCAAGAGGCCTCCCCTATCGTTCAAGAGGCCCCTATCATCCCTCAAGAGTCCTCTCCCACCGTTCAAGAGGCCACTGTCATCGTTGAAGAGGTCCCTCCCAACATTCTAGAGCCCGATTCACACGGCGTAATATATCGAATTATTGAGAAGCCCCCTCACGTACCGGACATGATGGATGACTGTTGGCTTTCGTATAAGTTACCGGCCAGTACCATTCCGGCAGATGAAGTGGAGCGGAAACAACAACTGGAAACAATTCTGGATAATACCCTTTGGGCTAAGACCGCAGTTGATTTTTATCTACATGAGCGGAGCCAAGGGTGTTACGCTGACATATACAAACTCAACGATGATATGCATTTGTTGATTGAACGGTCTTGGTGGGGTGTATTATTAGGGGTTGAAGACAACGACTATTTCGATGGGGGGTAAGTCTTATATTTCTTATATTTCAGTTTGATTATTTTTTTTTAAAAATTTATGTAATTCACTAATATATGTCTTTTTTTGTAAAACAACATATTGATGCATGGGTGACACGTCTTCTAATTGTAAGGAAATTGAAGAAAAATATTAAAAAAACGCGATATACAATTATGCTAACGTCTTTTCACGTAGTTCACTTGAAGAATCAACGACAGGAATCATATGTGTTGGCTAATGGACAAGCTAAACTTTATCCTGCATGGTGGGAGGTCGATAAGATTAGTATATTTGTTTAAATATTTTAAAGGTGTTCATAAATAAGTGCACAATTTGAATTATTACATTTCGATGCAGGTGTTTATCCCTGTTTTGGACCGTACTCATTGGCTTCTCGTCAAGCTTCAGCTCTAATCCCTAAAGACAATAGTATATGATAGCATGATAAATTACATATCATTGTCTGATTTGAGAGATATGATTAAGGGATGGAGCTCTCATTTGGCTAAATTCTTGGATGCAATTGATTATTGGACTAAGTCTGGAAACAAGAAGCCAAAGAAGTTCAATGTTACAGTTATCAGAGACGAGACCGCGCCACAACAAACGAAGGAAGCCAGAGGGGATTGTGGTCCTCTCGTATGCATGTGCTTGGAGCGTTTGACGACAGGAAGTACACATTTTCTACCTCCCACCGATAGAGATAGAGGTGCACTAGGCTTGTGGTTTCGGCATTTTATGGCTAGAGCGATATATGTGAGACGCTGCCTACCTGCATCCGCGTTATGAAAGTGTCCATAAACAATTTGTAAGTCAAATGCAAGTGTTGTTAAACATATTTACTCTTTTTGGTTTGAAAATGTTTGGTTAAGTAGCTAGAATTCAATAATTTACTGTTTGTAGGTTTTAGATGTGTAGAAAGTGTTGTTGATTCAATGTTTGGTTTCTGCAGGTTAATCCTTAAGTGAGCTGCGTGAAATGGATGTATGGGTGCAAAAGTTGATTTCATTATTATTTTTTGATTGTTTAATTGATTTGTAAAAGATGATTTGTAAATGTTGATTTGTTTAATTGATGTGTACATAATATTTGTGCTTGTTTAATTGATTGAAATGTAATAGTTGATTTGTTTATTTCAATCTGCATTATGTTGAATGTAAAACAGACTATCGCAATGCGGAAATGACTATCGCAACGAGAGAATCGCAATGCGAAATGAAAATCGCAACGAGTGAATCGCAATGCGAAATGAAAATCGCAACGAGTGAATCGCAATGCGAAAATGAAAATCGCAACGTGAAACTAATTTCGCGTTGCGATTTTCATTTTATCATTGCGATTCACTCGTTGCGATTTTCATTTCGCATTGCGATTTTCATTTCGCATTGCGATTTTCATTTCGCATTGCGATTTTCATTTCGCATTGCGATTTTCATTTCGCATTGCGATTCTCTCGTTGCGATAGTCATTTCCGCGTTGCGATAGTCAATTCCGCATTGCGATAGTCATTTCCGTGTTGCGATAGTCATATTCGCGTTGCGATAGTCAAATGAATGTCTAATAAGTGATAACAACTGAACTTATCATAGCAATGTTCAAACTCAAGTTACTAATACATGCCTAACTGAAAATGTTAAAAGTTCACACATAATATACACATAATACAACGTTTGCATTTAAAAATCACCTAAGTTAACAGTCCCAAAAGGTGAAGCCGGTTGTGATTGGGATTTTGATGAGGATCCATATTTTGGTAGAGAAAAAGATGATTGTGATGGCACTGGTGATCCACATGTCAACCTTGTATGACCAATTTCCTTGCACCGACTACATGTCGATCTCTTCTTCTCTTCACCCTTAGACGGTATACGATCGTGACTTTTTGGTCGGCCAGGTAGCCTTTTGTCCATGGCTGGTGGCAAAACTGTTTGTAAGTCACCTGGTATGTCCCACTCAGAAGGATGTGGAATAGGGTAGATAATCTCGCCATAAGTCTGTCGATATACTTCTGTAGTGTAGCAATCCATAGCGTATGCGCTTGAATCATCTTGGTTTAGATGAAGAGAAACTTTTATAACATGGCCACACGGATAACCAGATGTTTGCCATTTCATACAACTACACGTCTTTGCATTTAGATCGACAAGCCCATTTAAGTTATTATCCAGTACTTCAAATAAAGTGTTTGAACATGGTTCAAATCTCCATGACGTTAAATTCACAACACGTTTCGTTATCTTTTTTTCTGTCCATGGTGTAACACGATGTTCCAATGTTCCTGTAAATTTAAATAAATTATACTTAGTAAAATATATGATAAGTTACGAATTTAAAGAAATAATACATGCATGGTTTCTTTTCTTGTAGTACCACTGTTGAATAGAGGCTCGAAAAAACTCCATTAACATAGTAATGGGTAATTTCCTGGAATGACGACTTAGAGCGTTGATTGATTATGTACTATTAGACGTCATGAAACCATATCTTGCTCCAAGTTGATGTACTCTTGATCATCTTTCAACCCGACATCTTCTAGTGTTTGAGCACACTGAGGCAAAACACGTCTTAAACAGTTTATATGCTTATTAAAATCCACTTCCCGATAAGCTTTTACAGCCTTCCAGTATGTCCATTTGTGATTTTTTATACCAACAGACCTTGATTTTAGATTTCTATACAAATGAATACCACAAAGTCCATGAAAAGCATCTGGGAAACACCTTCTAATAGCATTGTCAATTGAGTTTGCCCTATCGGATATGATTGTCAGATTGCTAATAGGACCTATGCAATCCCTAAGATGCCCCATAAACCATGTCCATGAATCAGAGGTTTCAGATTTGCCAACCCCATAAGCTATTGGCAGTATCCCATTGTTAGCATCCATGGCTACTGCTAATAAGTTTACTCCAAGGTATCGACCTTTTAAATGTGCTCCGTCAACTATAATAACTGGGCGCATGCAATTAATAAAAGAACGAATCTACAAAATCATATACACAAGAAATATAATCATTTAAATGTGAAATGCATGTAACTAACAAAAATGAGTCAACAAAATTATATTGATTTACTAACCGCAGCACCAATGGCGATAAACAGCAAATCAAAGCGTCCATCTCTATCTATTTTGATATGAGTTACCGACCCAGGATTTTTCAGCTTTAAATTATGACAATAAGCCGGTAGTTGGGCAAACGATGCTTCTGGCGACCCCCTCAACAATTCCAAGGCATAACATTTGGCTCTCCAAGCTTGAGAATATGAGATACTAATCTTGAACCGAGCATTCATGTCAGTCATAATTTCATGTCCCCGATATACCCTACCATTCAAAAATATTAACTCAGCCAGAAAACCACCCAAAACCTTTTTGTTTTCCTGTCTGTGGTGAGGAAAAACTTGGGTTCTTGAACATGTATGTTTATCAATAAAAGTCCTAACTTGAAACATTTCGCAATCTTTTATCCTCTTTGCAATCATACGCCACATACAATTTTTGTCAATCATACACCTTGTTTCGAAACGATCTTTGCTTGATTTGTTAACTTTTAGTTGATAGCCATCTTCCACACATTTCGTATACAAAGCTATCTTCAAATCTTCCTTTGTATCAAAACAATCATCTTTCTTGATACGAATAATTTTTGTGTAACAATCAACTGCTATCTTTACCAACTCTTCTTCTGGTATCTGAAGTAATTCTGGCATATTTCAGTTATACTCCCGTGGCATTTTCTTTGGGGATTTCTTCTTTTTCTTTTTCTTCTTCAGTGTTATATGAATTACAGAATGGATGTTCAAAATGTTCATTTACAGTCGTAACTTCCTCCTCATTATCATCAACAACATCTTCCTCGACAACGGCTGTTTCATCATCAAAATTCAGGTATTGACCAATATCAAAATCATTACATGCAGGGTCTGTTTCTTCTTCTGAAAAATCATCAAAATCCGAGTATTGACCAAGATCAAAGTCCGGGTATTGACCAATATCAAATTTCGAATACTGACTAGTACTCACAATTTTTTCTGTTGGCTCATCATCGTCTAACTGGTCAATACGAAAACCGGAATTTGGTGCTGAAAGTTGATTGGGATTTGGATTAGGGAAAGGTTGTGGGTTTTGAGATTGTGTTTGGTATTGGAAATGTGGTGAAACAATATTTGCTTGGTGATGAAATTGTGGTGGAACCATTAAATTTTGAGCACCATAAACTGGGGTTGAAAAACTTAGTTGATTACTACCCACTACTGACCCAACTTCACTACTTCTAGGTTCAACAACATACAATATAACATCATCACTTGAAACACTAATGTAAGCAATGAATCGTTCAACATCTTCATTGTCGGTTAACGAATAAACTTTATCATTTCTCTGATAAGATAGCCTAAATCCACTTAGGGGCTCTAAATTCAATTTATTTGCAACACGTAACATTAGAGTTTCATAAGTTAACTTTTTTAATGACAGTTTTAGTTGAAGATTCATGGGTAAAGGCATATATTGTAAAACACCATGAACATTCTCCCATGACCCTCCAAAACACAAATATATCCAAACATGATCAACATTAGATGATTTCATTATTGTAAATTAATTTACTAAACAAACGAGCTGCGAAACTAAAACCTGTTGCGGATGGGGAAGGATGTCGTTAGATATAGGAACGGATGTCGCTGGAGAGAGTGATATATGGAGATGGAATGAGTTGCGATTTAGGGATTTAGGTTATGAGTTGTTGCTGCTGCGTAGTTATATACCCAAAACATTTGTGTTGCGAAATTAAAACCTGTTGCGAATTCAGAAATCGAGTTGCGAATTTGAAATTCAGAATTGCGATAGTCAGAATCTCGTTGCGATTTACAGATTCGCATTGCGATTTACGTATTCGCATTGCGATTTACGTAATCGCATTGCGATTTACATATTCGCGTTGCGATTTACGTAATCGCGTTGCGAATTAGGAAAATCGCAACGCGAATTTGGGAAATCGTAATGCGATAGTAAGAATCGCGTTGCGAATCTGGAAACTGATTTGCGATACGGAGATCGCGTTGCGAATTATCGATCGCGTTGCGATTTACGGATATGCGTTGCGATTTACGTATTCTCGTTGCGATTTACAGATACGCGTTGCGATTTACGTATTCTCGTTGCGATTTACGGATACGCGTTGCGATTTTATGTATTGTCGTTGCGATTTACGGATACGCGTTGCGATTTTACGGATACTCGTTGCGATAGTCAGAATCGCATTGCGATTTATATGTTCGCGTTGCGATTCTGGAAAATCGCAATGCGAATTTGTACTATCGCATTGCGATTCTTCATAATCACATTGCGATTCTGGGAACTGATTTGCGATTCTGGAGATCGCGTTGCGATTTTTATTTCGCATTGCGATTTTGTTGGTCATTTTGGAAAATCCAAAAAAAGTTGGTTAAAATCGTATATTATAAGGCATTTTTTGTCACTGAGGCGATTTTCTCTATAAATTATAATTATATATTTTAAAAACAAAATTATCCAAATCAATTATATTCAAAATTTTACAAAATACATTTTTTTACTTCAAATTTTTCAAAATACTTCAACTAGTGTCTAAACTTGCACTATCCGTTGTCATTTCCATCGGTTATATATAAAACAAACAAATCAATTTTGAATTCCTTTAATTAAAATTTTTGAATTCATTAATTAATCTAGCTAATTATATGAAGTATTATTTTTTTTTAAAAATTTGAATTTAAATAATAATACTTACATAAGATATGTATATTATTAATGATTAAAAAAATTATCTTTGTAATCATCTTATACTATTAAATATATATTTAATTTTAAGTTATTGGAATTTGGTTAAGGAAACAAGTTGAGTTTTACTAGTACTATCGAGTTTAACTCGGACTTTGAGTTTAACAACCTTTTTACTAGTAGTACATTTTATAAACTTTAATTAGTAAAAATTATGGGTTGTTTCAAATAGTAAACAATTTGATTTTATTTAAGTAGGTCTTGAGTTTGAGTCTTTGTGTATATAAAAATTCCCGTCGGGAGACTCATCCACCAAAGTCAGATGTACGACATGTAGAGGTGGCAAACAAGTCATTCGGATCGGGTTTGGGTTGGGTCATTTCGGGTATATATTAAATTCAGTTTAATTTTGTTCGAATCAGATCGGATCTGGTTTGGATCTAGTTCGGGTGTACGGTAAATCGGATCGGGTCGGGTATTGGGTCAAATGATTATCGGAGCAGTTGATTTTCGGTTCGGATCAATATCGGATCGGTTGATTTTTGGATCGGGTCAATATCGGATCGATTGATTTTTACGTCGGATAAATACTGGACCGATTAGATTTCAGGTCGAGTCAATATCAGATCGGTTGATTTTCGGTTTAGGTCAACCTTTAGATCAGGTCAATTCGGGTTGAATTGGTTATGAGTCTAATAAAAAATCAAGTATATATAGAATTATTGATATATTCTTGTAAAAATATGTCTTCTTATTTGTTAATCTTATCATTTATGCTTAATTTCAATTCTCAATCGTTCAATATTTTGAATTAAACTATCATTTAGAGATGATAAATAGATAATTTGATACAAATACGATCTTATAATACGTGTTAGAATTTGTTATCAAAATTTTATATGTGTTAGAATTTGTTATTAAATTTTTATATTAATCTCGTTTGAAAAGTTTATAATGAGAACTATTTGATAAAAAAATAATTTTTTTATTAAAATTTTTATTACCAATTATAAATTTAATATTTTTATTAAATTTTAAAAAATAATAATAAATAATTTTATTTGTTAAGTTTTAGTAGTAGCATAAGTAAATTTTATATTATTTTTATTATGAATATAATATTATCTCCTTTGTTTTAGTCGTTTTCTATTATTTTTACTATAAATATAATATTTTTATTACAAGTAAGATAAGTAAATTTTATTTATTACCGTTTTCAATCTTACAATTAGATTATTACTTTTATATTCTCCTTAAACTTTCTATTTTTTTATTATAAATCTAATATTTTTAATAAATTACCAATTTTATTTAAATTAATTTATTATTCAAAATAACTATTATCGTTTAAAGTAAAGTAAATTTCCTTATATATATATTCAAAACCAAAAAAGACCTCACTATTTAGGTTAAAGTATAATTTTATTTATATAGAATTTCTTTTATATATTATTTACAAATACTACTATATATATATATATATGATGTTCTTCTTTAATTCAAGAAATTCAAATTTCAATAATTTTCTCTGTCATCACTCATTCATGTTAGTTTCAATCGTCACTCAACTCCTGCCAACTCCAACTGTCGTGCGCAGGCGTATCCATTTCTGCTTCGACTTTCACACGCAAGTGCCTCTTCACTCAGTGCCCAACTCCTCACACCTTGTTGTGTGAGCACCTTACTCTGGTATTGCTAGTTGTCTTAACCGATAACTTCCAATTTCCAAATACATCATATTTCACTTTTTTTTTCAAGATTCACTTTAATTTAATTTCTTAAGTTAGTTATTTTAATATCATATCACTTTATTATTTCCATTATTATTTACAATTATCACAATTAATTCATTACTAAACTATGTTACGATCGTTATTATTATTCTAAAAATTAATATTATTTTTTACTATAATTATTATTAAAAAAATTAAGTGCAAGAGTTTTTAGAAATCAAAGTGGTAACATCAATATCTTTTATCTTATTGTATATCTCGTTCACGCTAATTTGAATATTTTATTCGTTAGACGAGAAAAATTCTTATTTGAAGAAAGACTTATTCTACTTGACTCTAGGTATATTTTTATATCGTAGTACATTATTTATTTAAAAATTTCTATTCATATTTTTTAGGTTCTATATTATTAATAGAATTATGTGTGTATTTATTATATGTTTATTAATACATTTGTGTGATTCATTATGTGTCTTTGGTGTGCATGTACTAATAATATTTTTCTATGCTTTTGCAGTCATGGAATCTAATGTTAATGCATGTGAGGTTTCAAGTGATACCAATAATATTGTAGCAGAATCACAATCTTTTTCTAAGAGACGAAGTTAGGTTTGGAAACATTATCTCGATATTAATTTCACAGAGACTAAAGATGGAAAAGAGAGGGCACTTTGCGAACATTGTAAGATTGCTTCCTTTATTTGTAACTCACATTATGGAACCTCCGATATACAAAAACACATTGAAAAATGTAAACAATATAATAGTTTTAGAATGAAGGGACTAGAAAGTAATGTTTTTGACCAAAAAATCTATAGAGAGTTGGTAGCTAAAGCAATTATAAAGCATGTATATGTTTTTTCTTGGGTTAAACCTGAAGGTAATAGAAATATTCATGCATATTTGAACAATCAAGTTAGAACTATATGTAGAAATACTGCAAAAGCAGATTACTTGAAGTTGCATAAAAGTTTGAAAGATAACTTAAAGGAAACTCTTCGTAATATCTCCGATCGTATTTCTTTGAAGTGTGATATGTGGACATCTTATCAAACTGAGGGATATTTATGTTTAACCGCTCATTATGTGGATGCCAATTGGAAGTTAAATAGTAAAATTTTAAACTTTTGTCATATTGACTCACTGTATACTAGAAGTACTATGTATAGTATTTTGATAGACTTACTTTAGGATTGGGTATTGACTATAAGAATTTTTTCCATTACACTAGATAATGCTTATAGTAATGATACAATGCAAGATCACTTGAAGGAAACTTTTAATGCTCGAGGGGCTTTATTATGTGAAGGGGCTTACTTTCATGTTCGATGTGTTGCACATGTGTTGAACTCATTGTTAAGGATGGTCTTAAGATCATTTAACATATTGTTTCCAAGATAAGAGAATGTGTGAAGTATATCAAATGGTCAGAATCAAGAAAAAATGCTTTTCGACGTAGTGTGAAATTAGCTAAGATAGAAGAAACTAAAGTATTGCGGCTTGATATTCCTATAAGATGAAACTCTACATACATGATGCTTGATAGGGCTATTTTATATTGTGAAGCTTTTAAGCAAATAGTTGTTGTTGATTCTTCTTTTTGCCACTGTTCAAACACCGAAGAATGGGAAATTCTTGAAAAAATTGAGATATTTTAGAACCATTCTTTGATATAACTGAGTTATTTTCAGGAAATATTTATCCTAATATGAATTTATACTTTGGGAATGTTTGGAAAATTGTTATGCTTGTAAGAAAGCTGAAAAGAAGTAATGATGTAGTTTTGAAAACAATGACAATAGAAATGAAGAAAAAATTTAATAAGTATTGGTTCAACTCGAGTGAGGATGACAATGGCACGTTGTTTACCTTTGCGGTTATTCTTGATCCATGTTATATGTAATACCCCAAATTTTGACCAGTGGCTAAAATATAAGTTTTGAAAGTTTAGAGGCTAAAGTATAAACTTTGAAAAGTTTAGGGACTAAAATTATATTTTTTAAAAGTTATATATTTTATCCTGTAAATGAACAGTTTGGATTAAAACAGAGATTTTAGTGGGAATCATATTTTTTGTACGGGAATTATGTTAAAAGCTATAAAGCAGTAAAGTTTGGTATTGAAATCGAATATTCGGATCGAATTGGAATTTTATGAAAATTTTAAGGATGTTATAAAATGGTTGGAAATATTATTTATATATTTTATAAAAGTAAAATTTAACATGGATCAATGGAATTAAGGTCGATTTCCATGTTAAGCCAAACATTTGGAATTAGGTGACTAAATTGCAATTTTTAAAAAGTTGCAAGGACAAACATAAAAATCAGAATTAAGATATTTTCTTTATGGATTTGATGAGGTAAGAGATGATGTCATAGAGTGGCAAAGTTGTAGTTATGAAATTTCATTAAGGGTAATTTTGACTTTTGGGTTAAAATGAATTTTTAATTCATTTTTAATGGTTGTTAAACAAGTGTAAAGGAGTTATAATTAGAGAAAATTCAAGAAAAAGAAAGCCTTCATCCTCCTTGCTGTCGTGAGACTCCATTAATAAGGTGAGAAGCTTTGTTTTAATTTTTGGTCTATTTTTACTAGAATTCTAAGTTAGGTTATTAAGGATAAAATAACCTACATGAAATTCTCTTTCATTTGGCATAAAAATCTTCATGTTTCATGCTCATGTTGGTAAGATGTTTATGAAGGGAAGTGTGATTTTTATGATTATAGATCGATTTTTGATATTAGAAGTGTTGTAAGAATTGATGAAGAACCTATGGATGCAAATTAATGAAAACAGTTTAGATTTTTGGATCTGACAGTGAGTTTGAAAATTCACCAGAAATTATATAAAAATGATTTGGAGATTATTTGTATATATTTGTGTTCGTATATGAATCTAGTTTTGTTTAAAATAAATGGGGATCAATTTAAAGGTATATACATAAAGATATGAATTTGTAACCGATGAAAGGTCAGAAAAATGGGGCAGCAGGTTCTGCATAAAACATAATTTGTCGGTCAACTTTAAAAATTTACCATAAATTGTACATAATGAAATAGAATGAGTTCTTTACATGGATAGATTCTTATTTGATTCTAGTGAAACATAATTAAATTTCAGTGTGTATATCAATACATAATATTGGTTCTTTAAAGGTAGTGCGAGTTGTCTGAATATGGAAATTTTAGAATTTAAGTGGAAATTGATTAGAAGTCGAAGAGTAATGTTTAAATGTTTGAAAATATTTTTGGATGCTTGGAATTGAAGTTAAATGGCAAGAGACCATTTTGAATAAATTGTAAATGTTGAGAAGAATTCTAAAAGAATTAATTTTATTGGTTAGATGGTTAGAATTCTAAATGTAGAAGTATTATTTGAGTAAATTATTGAATGTTGAAAAATTTATTGGTATGCTGAATTTTGAATTAAATATTGAGTTGAGGTTAAATTACAAATTTATAAAGTTAAGTATTGAAAATCGAAAGTTTAGGAAAGTTTAGGTTGAAATTTATAATGTTTTGAATATTGAAGAATTGATTTGCGTATTTTATTCAAGTGTTGGAATTTTAGTAATTAATATACAATGATCATAATTGTGAAGGACCATTATGAATTAAATGGAAAGGTTGAGGTGAATTCTAAAAAGAATTCATAATTTGTGGCTTATTGGTGTAATTTAGCAAAGATGAAGGGTTAAAGGTGAAAATAAATATTCATGAATTTGAAAGAGTATTTTTGAGAAGTTAGAAATTATGATGGAAATGTGATTTAGTTGATATTGATTTAATCTCGATTTTTATATATTTTTGAATGTTAAAATTAGCTTATGCTAGTACGATACTAATATGTAGTTTGAACATTTTGTGTTATAATTTGGTATTGTCAGACTACGATAAATCTAGCAATCCGAACGATCTGAAAGGAAATGACAAAGCTCGTGACTAGGACTATTGTAGAAAAGTTCAGTAGCGAGGCAAAGGTGAGTGCAATTTATTTATTTAATTATTTTGATCGAGGACGACTTGCGATAAGTCAACCTCACCTTATTTATTTCAAAGATATGAATTATGTTTTGATTATGGAATTATATCCATAATATTTTTTTTAATAAGTTTTATGAATGATTTTGGGTATGAACTGCCCATCTCACATTTTACGAATGTGAATTAAATATATTTCTGATTCTGATATAATTTTTATCAAATGATTACGAAATGAACTAAAAAGCCCACTATATGTTATATATGGAGAGTTATAGGTATAATTGGCATGCCATGAGGTGGAGTGATTATCTGTTCTGATTCTGATATATTGTGGTGTACCAGAGTGTACACTAGTATATATATTCTAATTTGAATGCACTTTGTGTGCATATTATTATTTTTGATGCGATAACATTGTGTGTGCTTATCTGTTCCGACTCTGATGATCTGAGATAAGTATTGCACACACTCGCCTGATACAAGTACCTTATATTCTCTTAAAATATACTTTGGGCTGTAAAAATGAAATATGAAAGTTCTGAAAAGTGTCTGATTACGAAAGAATATGGATTGATTATTCTATCTGATCTGATTTATTATGATTTTGTGAAAATCATCAGATGATTCCTTTTAGGTTTCTGATAAAGTTCAACATGAGATATCCGGTTTGAAATTCTGAAAGTTTGTTTATTTTATTTTAAATAAATTTTTATATATTTTGATACTTTATTTATTTGTTCTCACCTTTAGTATTACTGCCACACTAAGTTATACTTAGCGCTTGATGATTTTCATGCGTAGGGTCTGATTGAGATACGAAAGTTTTATGAGGAGCCTTCCAAGCATCATGTGCAGATCATCTATAATACCAGTATCAATAAGACATCATTGAAGTTTCTTTTACTAGTAGTGATATGTATAATTATGTCAGTAGTTTCTATTTATCGTATTTATTTTAAATAATTTGTATTAGTAAACTAGAACTATTTTAGTTTATTTTAATTAGTTTAGTTTTATCAGTATCTATGCACGAAAATACTATATTACGTTATTATGTTTTTAAAAGATTTCACGAAAAAACATGATTTAGAAAAATTATTGATTAACAAATGAATTTATTTTCCTGTGACAAAGAAATAAATTATAGGTTGAGATATACTTTAAAATATATTTTTAAAGTTAGAATAAGAGTGTTTTCAAATGAAACAAATTTTTAGGCAAATTTAAGTTCAGTAAATGCTTTTAAGTTGATGTGACATCTTTGATTTGTATATTGAGACATATACGGGTTAAGGGTGTTACATTATAAGTTGTCTTTTCTCAATTATTGTTATGAAAAATTATTTGAGGATGAAACAGATACCATTTTAAAAATCCGTGATGTAAGATTTAAGTTACAGATGCTTTTTTAATAATATGTTTCAAAAACACACATCTCACATGAACCGTCCTTATAATTGTGCTCGAACTCAGATACTTTGAGCATCTCATTTGCACATCACAAGCGCAAATTTGAACTTTTTGCAGTAAGTTTCTTATATTTTTACCTTTTTTATTTTTTATTTTTCATTTAATGTATTTCATTTTTACTATTTTTTTATAATTTATATAATACAAGTTATATTTTTTATATTTTTACAGGATTATTACAAGAAAGAGACAATGTTTTCTTATTGTGCCAAGACACAATTAGATGTTTACTAGACGACCCCAAAATCAATAGGAAAACATAGCTTGACATCCTTAATTTTTAGAAAAAAATGTGCATCGATATGGACAACTTTCTCATCTTGCTAGGGATATTTTGACTGTACCTCTTACAACTGTTGCTTCAGAATCAACTTTTTAATATAGGAGATCGAATTTTGAATAAGTGGATAAGTTCTTATGTCCCTGAAAATATGGAAGCTTTGATAATGTCTCGTAGTTGATTATTCAGTTATGAATGTAAGTTTTTATTTCCTTTTAGATTTCTTTCAATTTCTTTCAATTTATTATAATAAAGTTTGTTTACCACACCATCTTGTATTATTGTTATTATTAATCTATTTATTTTTTATTTTGGTAAACAGATTAATAACTTATTCTTTTAATTTATGTAGCTACGGAGAAAGATTAATTTGTCGATTTTGATGTGGATTGGATTTAATTCAACAATTGATGCATATAGTATTTATTTCTACTGATATTTTAAGATTTAAGAGCGTTGAATTTGATTCTTTAAAACTATTTTATTGATCTTTTAAGTTTTATTGAGAAACTCAATGTAATTGAGTTTTATGTGCAAGAGTAGTAGCAACATATCACTTTTGATTCTTTGAATGAGGATTCTTTGAATGAGAATTCTTTATTTGAGATTTGTGTTTCATGTTAATTTATGTTTATAAAAAATAATTTTTTTCTTTTATATTTAATTAAAATATACATTATTGATTATACTATCTAAATAATGACATTTAATTTTAATCATATAAAACAAAATACTAGGTAGTAACTTTATTTTATAAATCTTCATTTAAATAATTTTTTAATTGTTTTTAAAAATTATCGAATCAAATATGAATATAATTTTTAAACTAAAAATTAATATTAAATCATTAAACTATTATCAAAGGTGATAATGATATTCATTAATCTATTACCAAAGTTGGTGGCTAACTAGGAGTATAATTAAAAAAGAGAATAAAACATATATTATTTTACTATCCATTACATTGTTAAAATATATATAATAACAATAAATCACTTGTCCATTTTTACTCATTTATCAAGTAAAAAATAGGACAATGTTCAGTTCAAATCAAATTGGGTAAATTAAAATCGATTTGATTTCAGTTTGAGTTATTTTCTGTTCGGATTAATTTCTTTTTAACTTGCTTTCAGGTTGGGTTAAATTCAATTCATGTTGCTTTCGATTGGGTTAAAATCCAGTTCGAGTTACTTTCGGTTCGGGTTAGTTTCAGTTCGGGTTAATTTCAGTTTCAGTTCGGGTTAATTTCGGTTCGAGTTGTTTTCAGTTTCGCTAAATTTTGGATCGAGAATTGGTCATGTATAAAATGAAATTTGATTATCATATTCGAGTTAATATCAAGTATCGGGTCGGGTATAGGTTTGGGTTAGTTTGCTAGATCTAGCGGCATGGGTCAATTATTATTAATTTATGATATTTGTTATTAGTATAAATTATTTAATAATAATAATATTATTAAGAGTAATATTATTATTTAAATAATATTTAAATCAGTAATTCAAATGAGTTTACTAAAAAAAATATAGTTTGATAAGATATGTTTAGAGTGAGAAACAGAATTCATCTCCTTTCTACTATATACGGTGATTTATGTATCTCTTAAACGTTAGTGTTACATATAAAATGATAATGACTATTCTTAAGTGGATAAATTGAGTAGATTTAATTATCATATAACAAAATTAATCTGTGATAAAATTAACAAAATATCATATCAATGATGGTAAAATTTTAGAGATCATCAAATTTCAAAGACTTCTCAAATACTATAGAAATCTCGATAAGTGAAAGATTTGCGAGGGTATTATTTATAAAAAGGATTTGAAAGAAATACAATAAAAATTAATTTAATTAAATGCATCTTTTAATTCTAGAAAGAATAAAGTAAAAAATAGAGGAACTCGAAAAACACTTTGACCAAGAAACCTGCCTGTGTTTACAAAGTACTAGTAACTATTGCAAGTAGAAAATGTTATGGAACGTTAGCATTTAACGTGTGCACATAAAGCATCACAAATGGCAGAAATTGATGCTTTTCCACTCTAAAGCTTTTGATTGGAAAAGGAAGTGAAGTTGCCACGCCACTCTTTGCCAAACCTTTCTACGCAAAAAGGACTGAAAATTTTAACCAAATTATAAAATACACAACAAAGGGGGGAAAAGGAAAAGCAGAGTAAAGATATAAGGGTTAAGGGGGAAATGACTAAACCTTGACCGTGAGGGACAAATCCAAGAAAAGTTGAGCAATATATAGGATGATTGTGTTTCATTTTCTTGATTTCGTAATATCATATTTAAAGTATACGACACCATGCCATTAGATTTAGGTTTAATTTAATTAGCTAACTTCGTACCATCATAATTTATTTGAATTGAATTTTGGGTAAATTATTCGTTTTGTATCTGAATTATCAGTTTTGATTCGTTTTAGTATTAATTTTTTTTAAATCACACCTAAAGTTTAGTTTTTGTTTCATTTTAGAATCTCCGTTCAAAATTTAACATTATTTTTTTAAAAAAATTGAAAGTTTAGGTACTAAAACAAATCAAAACTGATAATTTAGGTACTAAACGTGTTAAGTTTTTAACGGTGGAATACTAAAATGAAAAAAAACTAAATGTTAGGTATGATTTTGAAAAAATTAAAAGTTTTAAATACTAAAATAGATCAAAACTTATAGTTTAGGTACTAAATGTATAGTTTACCCTTGAATTTATTAAACGATTTCAATGATAAAAAAATATTTTTTGTTTAATAAATATCTTAAATTCAAAAAATTACATCTATAAAAAAATTATTATTAATAACTAAAAAATTATAAATATATATTACATTATAATCACTACGAATTATAATCATTAAAAGTAAAAATTCATTTGAATTTATGTAGGGATAGAAAACACGATATCAACAAACAAACAAAAACCTCCAAATAACATTAGCAACGTAGTAATAAGAAAAGCTAAAATTGACAAAAAAAAAAAAGGGGGGGGGGAGAGAAAAAGGTAAAGGTAAAGGTAAAAGTAAAAGTAAAAGTAAAAGATGGAATGGAAAATGAAAACACTAGTTAGAGAGTAAATTTACGTGAGATTCGGTCAAAGGAATAGTATAGGTAGCTAAAAAAAACAAATGATTTATTATCTTACTGGAGGAACCGTTGATGTGCGGGACCAAAAAGCGAGAACACCGGGAAACACGAAGCCCCGATCACCAGGACTTGCTGCTCATCAACTCAACCCTTTGTATCCTCAGTGAAATCGAAACAACCAATATCTACGCGTTTTAGGCAAGTGATTTTTGCCATAAATTGCGTAAAAACGAGCCTACCTACCCCTATTATGTACTACCATTCACCTTCTTACCCATTAGAATATTTCAAAACATACGTTCTTTTAACAAAAAAAAAAATATATTTTAAAGATCAATAGGAACCTTTCTATTTTACCATGCCGGAGCCAAACTCGTTGAAGTGACGCTCTATTTTTCTAAACAAAAAAAAATCTTTCATAAAATTTATATAAAATATTAAAATAAAATAACATTATTTTTTTAAAATAATGACACTAATTTAAAATTGATTATTATGTCTTAAAAAGATTGGACATTTATCATTCATTTTTAGTCAATAAAAAAATTAATCTCGTAATTTAAAATTTATAACTCTTATCCTATTTGTAATGTGTTTGCGTAGAGCATTTAAACTGGAAAGCAGGCAGCTAGGAAGCCATTAATTAGTTGTTGGACACGTTGCTGCAAACCACATGTTAAAAGCTTCGGTGGTCAACAGCACCAGCAGCGGCCAACTACTTAGCTGAAGTAGTTTGATTCACTTGGACTCCTTTCTTTTTGCTCTTGTTTGCTTCTTTTAATTAATATAATACGTTCATAAATTAATATTATATGTTCATTAAATAACATTATTTATATAGATATTATAACCAGTAACAATATAAATGGTTGTATCCATAGTGCCACGTCTCTTTTCAAGTTTTATTATGAAACAATCTATTGTTTTGAAATGGAGATATGTTTGGTATTTCTATGACAGAAGGTTAACTAAGTCCAATCGTTTCGCTATCCGCTTAGCAAATTATATTAGTTTATGATGATCTCAACATTGTTTATCGACAGGTAATGTTTTACCTATCAAGAGTCATCACGTGACAATAGGTACATTGGTATTGTAGACACGTTATTTCGTCCCATCTCATATTCATTCATATATTACATTAAACATGTATTATATTAATAATTTATTCTTTTTCTTATTACATGTTTCAGGCCCAAATTGCTAGCCCATACAAGACCCAAAATGCATTCCCATCAGTAAATTAGGGTTTTCAGAACCCTAGTATTCCAAGTCTCCACGACGCCGCAAACCCTCAACATAGTCAACCCTGCACGATTATTGGAGAGCCCCGATTCCGGTGGTAACGTCCTCCGTTTTGCTCGGCATTTGAAGACCACATGAAGACCGAAGACAAAGCAAAGAGTTTTAATCTCATTAGAACTCTAAAACCGCACAGAATAGGCTTTTGTTTTTGCTATAAATAAGTGTAAAATCAATATGGAAAGGAGGAAATTCACACGAATACACAGACGATTACACACACGAATACCAGAGTGTTACACACGAAAATACTCGAAAAATCAATAGGCGAATCGGAGCATTTGTAAGGCTTTTCGAAAGGAAATAAAAAGGTAGCATTATTTTTACCTTTGTTCATCCGTTTTTACCTTTGCATGTTGATTTTGATGCCTCTTGCTGCATTTTGATTCGAAAGAAAACCAAGAAAATCGTTCGCCGATGACCTGGGGTGTTCGAATTTTCGACTCCAGATCTAGCCCCCGAGGCACTTTGTTTTAAAAAAATTGTTTTGATTTTTGAAAAGGGATTTAAAAAGCTTTCGGGATTTAAAAAAATAAATTAAAACACAAAAGAGGGAGGCTTTCAACGAGAGAGAAGAGAAATGAATATTTTTTAAAAAAAATTAGCATATATAATTGATCCATGAACTCGCGCAACCCGACCCATCAACAGAGGATCAACGTGTGTTTTACTTAAAGAAGGGATAATTGCTTTTTATTCCTTCCTTTTTCTACAGTCTTTAATTTTGCCCCAAAACCCATTTTTAGCTTCGAATCCTTTTTTAATTTGGCCACCTAATTTACTTTCCTTTTAATTTGACCCCTCTATTATTATTATTAGTTATGTATATATTTGTTTCCTTTATTTTTATTACTTATTTTTTATTTCATTTATACATTATTACATATATATGAATATATTTTTTATTTTATTTTCTTTCTATTTTTATTATTATTATCATTATTATTTATATTTTACTTAATTTTATATTTTGTTTATTTATTTTGTTTTATTTTTATTTTTATTCCTTATTTTGATTTTTTTTATCTCCTATATATTTGTTTCACCTATTTGGTAGTATTTAGTTGTTTGTTATGTATGCATTATTTTTTTTACTCATTTTTACTTTCTTTTTTATTTTATTTTATTTTATTTTATTTATTTCATTCATTTTTTTGTTTATCGTTCATTTTCATTTTTCCTACCTTACACGTTTATGAACTTGTTTAAGGATGATTTCAAATCAATCTAAGGTAAGAAATTCGGATCGTTATTTTACCTTTCAATTTAAATGTACAATTTTCTTAATTAAAGACAACTGGAAACTTCGTAGTACCGAAAGAGCAATTCAAGGGTGCTAACCCTTCCTTGACTGTAACCGACTCCCGAATCCGACACATCTTTGGTAAGATGCAGATCAGGTAAGAAATAAGGTATCCGATCAACCCATTTTCTTTAAAATAAATGATTGGCGACAACTCCTAATCAATTCACTCACGTTGAAGCCCAACTCCGGGGTCCAACCGAAAGACGGTTGCGACAGCTTGGCGACTCCACTGGGGACAGGTAAGTGAGTCAGGCTAAGGTAATTTCCAGTTGTCTTTTTAAAGAAATGGGTAAGTTTAAATTTTAAGGTAACATTTCGATCATTATTGCTTACTTTTGATTATATTTTTCGAGTAAATAGTTGTACTAACCGTTTTCTAATGATTTCAGCCCTTAAAGATTTTTCATCTAAGGCTCTAAACCTGAGCTCTGAACACTGTTTTAAGTGGGGGTGAAAGCGACGCCTTCGTGTGAATTTATTCACTGTGCGGGCCTAGCAAGTAGCCTTCAGGATTCATATATCTTATGTCTTCGTGTGAATTTATTCACCGTGTGGGCATAAGGGAATGTATCCTCTCGAGTTTAACTTAGTCCACATGAGCTTGTAATGGGCTTAGGACTAAGGGTCTGGCAAGCCCAAGGGGGCCCCAGCAAGGAGAACTCGGGTATCCTTTTAGAACCTAAATCGGGAGAGTACATGGAATTAGAGCCTACCCCAAAACCTTATTCTAAACCTTAAACTACTTTAATTTTATTTTCTGCTTTACTTTCTGTTCAAAGCATGTGAACTAGACAAATATGCGGTTTAGGATTTGTTTGAAATTAGCATGCGGGATAGAGATCATGTCTGGGTAGGAAAAGAAGCATGTGGGGTAGATATCATGTGGGGTAGGACTTTTCATTTTCATCATTTTTATTATCATCCTTATCTCACTAACTTTTTCCTTTCATTTTTGTTTTTTTTTTTACATTTTTTATCATTTTCATCATTCAAAAGAGGTGTTGATCCACAAAAAACGTGTTTGTTAAACATGAATAATTTGTATTAATGGAAAAAGAGGTTGTAATACAAGAGATGAAAATACAGAGGACAGTCTACAAGGCGACTATGTGTCACATCCAATCCCAATGACATATGAGGAGTTACTCCCAACGACATATGAGGAGTTACTCCCAACACTAGTTGAGAAGAATCTTGTGACTCCGATTCAATCCAAACTCAGAGAGGCCCCATACCCATATCCTGAAGGCCATGATGTTAACACCGTATACAACTATAATATTGGGAGCTCAGGGCACAACATTGAGAATTGTGGGGCATTGAGACATAAGGTCCAAGATCTGATCGATTCAGGGGCATAGACTTTCGATGTGTAATGGGGAATTATGATCGAGAGTCAAATGGGGCATCCATCAGGAATTGTGTTGCATTATCAAGCATATCATCTTGTTTGAACTTGTTTTTCTTTCATACTTCTTATGCGTGAACGTTTTTAAGTAACTTGACGTTTAAACATTTTAAATAAAATTCTTCCTCCTTAGGAAATGAGCAAATTTTAATCTTGAATTCCTTGAATATCACCTTAATTAAAAGCTGTTTAATAATTGAGGTTGTAAATCTTTGACAAATGACAAGATTGAACCTGCAAAACAAAGACCCCTTTGGTCCTAATTTAAAAGATACATCAGACTACATGCTTTTCTCTTACCGAGCTAAGTTTTCTCTTCTCATGAAGAGTCCATCCAAGGTTTGGCATTCATATTAAGAACAAAATGGGGCAACTAACACATGAGATTGCAAAACTAATTGGTTTATACAATTATTTATGACGTTTAATGATGATCATGATCTTCTCAGAAGGAATGGTCAAGTAGGTGAATCTAGTTTAGGTCAGTTGCTTGGGAATTGAACTCTAACGATGAGATTTTCTGACCTTTAAAAACACCTAGACTATAACAGGTTCTTCTTAACAAACTTAAGAAATTGGACCTGTATACCCACATTATAATATTATATATACAATAAAGCTTGAGTTGTTCCTCTAGAGCAATTGGTTAAATGCCCCGGCTTTATGGATAATATTCAGCTAGCCTGATAAAGGAGATTATACTATACAATAAAGCTTGAGCTGTCCCTCTAAGGCAATTGGTTAAACGCCCTGGCTTTATGGATAAGATTCAGCTAACCTGATGAAGGTATTTATATATTGAGCTATCCCTCTAAAGAAATTGGTTAAACGCCCCGGCTTTATGGATTCAGCTAGCCAGACGATGGCCAATTAAATTTATTTAAATAAGGAGTTTCGGTAAAAATGGACTAAGAGAGTTAAGGAACACCTGTTATAGTTAAATACACACGAGCACTCAAGAATCTCATTTTTAGACCGATATTTCTGCACTACCTTTGTTAGAGGAGCTTACAAAACTTGAACAAATGGAAGATTTCAGAGAACTAAAACAGAAGTGTTCTGAAAGGTCTAGCCATTGATTTTGCTAGTTGTGTCATTTTGTTCGCCTCCGATCAAAATGCCAAATCAAGAAAGAGGGGCATGCCATAATTTTCGCGATGATCGAATCGATGAAACAAACCTTAATAACCCACCTCTAAACCAACTTTTTGATCTTGATATTTGTCAAAGATTTGCAACTATCAATTAAAAGAGCATTTGATTCTTTTGATATCCAATGAACTCATGTTTTATGATTTGATTCAATTGTGAAACCTATAAAGAAGTAACATTTTCAAAAAATTCCTTTCGGTAATTTTCAAAATTTTAAAAATAAGAAGAAGGAAAGCATTTTCAAACAAGATAAGTTCTCTGGAAGCATATCTTGAAAATCAACAAATATCTCCCAGAAGCTCAAAGATTGAAGGTGGGGCAAGAGAAACCAATTTTTTTGGACAAAATTTGTTGGAGCAAGATCAACACTTTGTACATCAGATTTAAGCATGTTGAAGAAACCAAGATCAAGAATAAGAAATTCAAGATTCCAGGGTCAAAAGTCATCAAGACTGATAACCAGGGATTAAGATTTCCATCCAAACCCTAAAATAACATATTTTACATATACATTTTAGGCATACTAAGAGCATCACATCAATAGCATCGCATATTGCATAATTTTGTAGATTCATGCTAGAGTCAATTTTAACTTCTCAGCGAAATATATTGAACTCAAAAGAAGTGCAATTTACAAGTATGGATATGAACTTCACAATGAAGGAGTCATCCACGATTTCAACTTCACGAAGAAGGATGTCGTGCCTGATAAAGTGATTTAGTGTCACAACAAACCTGTCATCCACAGATTTGACTTCCTTAAGTCAAAGGTTAAAGCTTCTGAAAGGATTTCTTTAACATGTATGAACAAGCATAATATCGATCACCTTTGAGATTTTTTCTCTCAAAACAAAGGGGCCGTCTCACTCAAGACTAATTTACTCAAAACAAAGTTTTGTTTCTCTTGAGACAATTTCTCTTAAAACAAATTTTGTCTCTCTTGAGACATTTTCTCTTAAAACAAATTTTGTCTCTCTTGAGACAGTTTCCCTTGAAACAAAATCTTTGAATCTATTTTCCTTGAAACATATTTCCTCTCCCTTGAGACAGTTTCTTTTAAAACAAATTTTGTCTCTCTTGAGACATTTTCTCTTAAAAATTTTGTCTCTCTTGAGACAGTTTCCCTTGAAACAAAATCTTTGAATCTGTTTTCCTTAAAACTAATTTTTTCTCCCTTGAGACAGTTTCTTTTAAAACAAATATTGTCTCTTTTGAGACATTTTCTCTTAAAAATTTTGTCTCTCTTGAGACAATTTCCCTTGAAACAAAATCTTTGAATCTGTTTTCCTTGAAACAAATTTCGTATCACTTGAGACAGTTTCTTTTAAAACAAATTTTGTCTCTCTTGAGACATTTTCTCTTAGAAATTTTGTCTCTCTTGAGACATTTTCCCTTGAAACAAAATCTTTGAATCTATTTCCCTTGAAACAAGTTTTGTCTCCCTTGAGACAATTTTTCTTGAAACACAAAATCTTTGAATTTATTTCCCTTAAAACAAAACTTTATTTCCGTTTCTCATGAAACAACAAATATCTTTGAGATCGTTTCCCTTGACACGAATTTTGTCTCTTTTGAGACAACTTTTCTTTAAGCATCATCTGAACCATGTTATCAACCTTCCTATTAGACGACCAGAACTCTTCATCATAGACCTTCGAGTTCGACTACGTTCAGCTCAAAGGCATATCAAATTTACAACATCTTGAAGACGATTCAGGAGCTACTTGCCAA
Organism: Hibiscus syriacus; assembly: GCF_006381635.1. Classification (NCBI taxonomy): domain Eukaryota; kingdom Viridiplantae; phylum Streptophyta; class Magnoliopsida; order Malvales; family Malvaceae; genus Hibiscus; species Hibiscus syriacus. The sequence continues at coordinate 3,514,480 of NW_024062608.1, forward strand.
AGCTTTGAGTTCAGTTTCAACTTCACAATGAAGGATACCGTACTCAGGATTTTCTAGTTTAACTCAACCTCACGACGAGGGAGTCATTTCGTGGATCAATCCAAACTGACAAGCCAATCTAAATATCGGATTTCCACTCTACGACAGAGGACATTCGATAGTGACGAAATTTGTGTCTTTTAATCTTTGCCCTATTTTTCATTCCACGAAAAAAGACAAATAGAGGCAGCTATAGACACGTTATTTCGTCCCATATCATATTTATTCATATATTACATTAAACATGTATTATATTAATTATTTATTCTTTTTCTTATTACATGTTTCAAGCCCAAACTGCTGGCCCAAACAAGACCCAAAACACATTCCCACTAGCAAACTAGGGTTTCCAGAACCCTAGTGTTCCAAGTCTCCACGGTGCCGCAAGCCCTCAACATAGTCAACCCTGCACGATTATTGGAGAGCCCTGATTCCGGTGGCAACGTCCTCCATTTTTCTCGGCATTTGAAGACCACATGAAGACCGAAGACAAAGCAAAGAGTTTTAATCTCATTAGAACTCTAAAATCGCACGGAATAGGCTTTTATTTTTTCTATAAATAAGTATAAAATCAATATGGAAAGGAGGAAATTCACATGAATACACAGACGATTACACACACGAATACCAGAGAGTTACACAAAAAATACTCGAAAAATCAATAGGCGAATCGGAACATTTGTAAGGCTTTTCGAAAGGAAATAAAAAGGTAGCATTGTTTTTACCTTTGTTCATCCGTTTTTACCTTTGCATGTTGATTTTGATGCCTCTTGTTGCGTTTTGATTCGAAAGAAAACCAATAAAATCGTTCGTCGATGACCGGGGGTGTTAGAATTTTCAACTCCAGATCTAGCCCCCGAGGCACTTTTTTTAAAAAATTTGTTTTGATTTTTGAAAAGGGATTTAAAAAACTTTCGAGATTTTAAAAAAAATAAAAAAATTCCGTTCAACGGCGGCGACGAGGTGGCTCACGATGATCGATTTTTGGGTTTAGTTCGACCCACAACCATGTTCTTGAACTCTCAAGAACACTTGAGAGAGTTTAAAACACAAAATGGGGAGGCTTTGAGCGAGAGAGAAGAGAAATGAATATTTTAAAAAAATTAGAATATATAATTGATCCATGAACTCGCGCAACCCGACCCATCAGCAGAGGATCTGCGTGTTTTTTACTTAAAGAAGGGATAATTGCTTTTTGTTCCTTTATTTTTCTGCAGTCTTTAATTTTGCCCCAAAACCCATTTTTAGCTTCTAATCCTTTTTTAATTTGGCCACTTAATTTACTTTCCTTTCAATTTGACCCCTCTATTATTATTATTAGTTATGTATATATTTGGTTTCTTTAATTTTATTACTTATTTTTATTTCATTTATAAGTTATTACATATATATGAATATATTTTTTATTTTCTTTCTATTATTATTATTATTATTATTATCATTATCATTATTATTATTATTTATATTTTACTTAATTTTATATTTTGTTTATTTTTTTTATTCCTTATTTTGATTTTTTATCTCCTATATATTTGTTTCACCTATTTGGTAGTATTTAGTTGTTTGTTATGTATGCATTATTTGTTTACTCATTTTTTACTTTTTTTATTATTTATTATTTTCTTTATTTCATTCATTTTTTGTTTATCATTCATTTTCATTTTTCCTACCTTACACGTTTATGAACTTGTTTAAGGATGATTTCAAATCAATCTAAGATAAGAAATTCGGATCGTTATTTTACCTTTCAATTTAAATGTACAACTTTCTTAATTAAAGACAACTACAAACTGCGTAGTACCGAAAGAGCAGTTCAAGGGTGCTAACCCTTCATTGATTGTAACTGACTCTCGAATCTGACACATCTTTGGTAAGATGCAAATCAGTTAAGAAATAAAGTATCCGATCAACCCATTTTCTTTAAAATAAATGATCGACAACGACTCCTAATCAATTCACTCACGTCGAAGCCCAACTCCGGGGTCCAACCGAAAGACGGTTGCGACAGGTATATATCAAGATTTATTCTCTCCTATAAAAGGAGACAAATAAACTCTCTTCTAAGAAGACGAGATTGAGTCTAAACCCTTATTTTTCGATCAACATCATTTCTCAATAACTCTTCATTTAAACTAAAAAGGATGAACCACTATTGATCCATAAACTTTCCAACAATTTTCTATCCAAAAGAGATGTGATGAACCAGAGTCAAATGCCACCAATCTCATTTCCCATAGTAGTACACCAATAAATTGATATAATGAGCTTGAACGTCATCCTTATTAAAAAATCAGTCATGATGATCCGGTGGAATATCTAGGGGTGGACATACCTAGGCCATGGCCCATCCCATGTTTTAAAAAATTTTAAAAATTAAAATATAATTTAAATAAAAAATATAAATTATATTAAAGATTATATTGGCTAGGAGTATATATATTTAGATCAAGTCTAACTATATAGTATTTTTATTATATTTTAAAATTTAAAAATATATACAAATTATGCTAAGATAATATTTTTCAAGTACGTAATACCCAAAATTTTGGTTAGTGACCAAAATGAATAAATTAAAAAGTTTAGTGACCAAATAATAAAGTTAGAAAAGTTTAAGGACTAAATGATAATTTTCCCAAAATATATATTTTAATTCGGTGCATGAATAGTTTACCCCCAAGAATGACATTTTCGTGTTACTCGAATTTTTTGTACGGAGTTTTGTGTTAAAGGTTATAAAAGTGTTAAAGTTCGAAAAAAATTCAAATAATCAAATCGAATCGAAAATCCAAGATATTTAGTTAGATGATAAAGAAAGGGCAAAAATGAAATTTACTCGATTTAAAAGGATAATATTTAATATGGACCCATTGGATTTAAGTTGATTTTCCATGTTAAATCTAAGTCGTTGGATAAAAATGACAAGATTGTAAATAAGTAATTTTACAAGGGCAAAGTTGGCAACTACTAACTCATGGATTAATCCTAGCCCTTGGATGACTATTTTAACATGTGGCACATTTGTGAGCATTGGATTTTAAGGGTAAAGTGGTCATTTTGTAATAAAATGAATTTTTAATTTATTCATGCTAAAAAGATGATAAATAAAGAAAACCTAGAATTTTCTTCACGTTTTTCTTCATTTGGACGACAACACCAAAAAGAAAAGGGAAAATAAGTTGTTTTGTAATTGATGTGTATGAACTATCCAAGTTCAATAAAGGTGAAATGATTAACAAAGGAAAGAGAGAGAGCTCTTATAAAGCTTTCAAGAGGATTACATTTTGGTTGAGGTTTAAAGTGTCGAGGTGATTGCATGTTTATGGTGTATTTATGTTAAGTCTAATCATTGGCTTATGATGAGCCAGTGAATGAGTTACTATGGTAAGAAGTGACTCATGAATATTATATGACTTTCTAATTCATGCATATATGTGTTAAGTTTTTATTTAAAAGATTAATAGAATTAGTGGATAAGCTAAATATGCAAATAATGAAATCTGCCTAGACTTTATGATCTTAGGAGTAGATTTGAAAAATAACCATAAATTATATAAAAATGATTAGAAGGTTATGCTTATATTGTTGTATTTGTATGTTTATCTAGTTTCGTTTAAAACAAACGGATACTGATTTCGAAGTGTATACTAGAAGATATGATTTTTTTTTATTAATGATAGGATTAAAAGACAACATATTCTGCTCAAAACAGATTCTGTAACTTAGAATTTGTAAGTTGGATTAGAAAAATCACTACAAATTGTATGAGTTAAAATAAAAAGATTTCTTTATATGGTTAAATTTGTATTCGAATTTACTTTCTAATAGAACAAACGTAGTTCAATTCTAGTTTGTAGATTAATACAAAATAATAAATCTTTATGTGATAATTAATGAAAATGTTCATTGTATGTACATTTAGAGTTCTTGGTATAGTTGACATGTCATAGAGTGATAATAATGTAATATCCTAATCCAATCTGACCCGAATATCCATGGATTACAATGTTACACGGACTACCGCAATAGTGACCCAAAAAGTTTCTTTAAAAAATGCTTGTAAAATGACTTGATAAAATCATCCACACAAGTTAAATAAAACGTGATAGTAAATCCGAGCTTACAAAATTTGGGGAGCTCACAAAGAGTGTCCAAAATAATACAATATTGAGTACAAATCAAGTGTTACGATTGAATACACATAAGTGTCTATAAATAGTACATGTCCTCTAAGAATGAATCAAGGCGTGCTCTGAAGGTCTCTAATGATCTGGACGCTACACTGGAATATCTGTGATAATAACTCCCCATGAACAACCTCCTAAGAACATGGGCATGGAAACATTCCAAATGCCGAGCTTACGAGCTCAGTGCCTCACTAATAATTGTGATATACTACATGCATTCATTAAATGAAATGGCTAGCGGCATAGGTCTGAAACATGTAACTATTAAACTACTGAATTGTAGCTGGCATCATGGTACGATTGAGGGTTTTGCATCTTGGAGCTCACTCACCCCTCTAGCCTGTCGGTATACCCTTGGGTACACCAGGGTGAGATCCGAAATCTGTATCAGAAATGTACACCCACCAACTTACTCCGTCGAGTCTTGGGGCATCTGTGCCTAGTCGACTACTAAAGTGCCTTGGCATTGACTTGGATATCCACTGACTGTCGTGTTCTGCTAAAGAGGAACTCATGTGTACTAACTATTTCCCGAGTATCAAATAAGGCTAGTTTTATAAAGACATACCTGTTACTATTTCTACTCTTCTGTCATTAATTATTGTTCTCACTTGAAGTCTTATTTGTTGTTATTCAAGTGTATTTAGGGTACCTCGGGTCTGATCCCTTAATCCTTAGATTATTTATCAAAATTATCCGTAGGTACAGATACTGACCTTTCAGTATCGATACTAAACCCTTGGTATCGGTACCCCTGATTGATTTAGACTATTTGGGTAAGATAGTATTGATAATCTAGGATGAGTATTGATACTCTGGTGCTGGGTATCGATACTTGACTGAGTATCGATACCAAATATAGGTTCGATGTTTTAAAAAATTCCCCAATATCGATACCCCTATGGGGAATATCGATACTCCTGCCTTGGTATCGATACCCTATGAATAAGTATCAATACCGTTTAAAACTGTCTAATTTTTAACTGAATGACGAATATTATTGATATTTATTCTTATAATATCAATACCGTCACTATGGGGTGCCATGTTTTAACACAAAAAATCCTATATTTCTACCCCAAATACCCCCATTGAGATCCCTAACTAATGTTTAAGTATTTTGTTTGATATTAGGGGTCATAAAGTGTAATACCCCAAAATTCCAATTAGTGACCAAACTATAAAATTTGGAAGTTTAGTGGCCAAATTATAAATTTGGGAAAAGGTTAGGGACCAAAGTGTAATTTTAAAAAAGTTATGTAATTTGTTCCCATAAATGAATAGTTCACCCCCAAAAATGATGGTTTTGTGGGAATCATATTTTTCGTACGGATTTTATATTAAAAGCGATAAAGTGATAAAGTTTGAGAATAATTAGGATAATCGGATCAAATCAAATTTTTAAGATATTTTTAAGGATGATAAAGAAAGTTTAAGAATTTTATTTCCATATATTAATTTGGAAGGATTTAATCTGGATCATTGGAATTGAGATAATTTTTCGATGTTGAATATGAACCGTTGGATTTAAGTGACTAGATTGTAATTTTTTGAAATTACAAGGGAAAACATTGAAAATCAAAATTTTTGATATTTTATTATGGATATGATGGTGTAAAGGTTGATTTCATGGAGTGGCATGGATGAAATTATCAAGTTTCGTTAATAGCAAAATGATAAATTAATTATAAATGAATTTTTAAATTCATTAAATTATTATAAAGCCATGTGTATCATGATAAATATGAGTGAAATTGCTAGAATTTTCAACTTTCTTCAAGCTTTGGCCGTGACCTTCATTGTAGGTAAGGGAGATTATTTTTAATTTGATTTTAAGCTTTCGTGGTTGATTTTTGAATTAAACTATTAGATAGAGAATTAATCTACTTGAAATTATCTATCATTTGGTATAATTATTTCATTGAAATCATGCTTGGATGATAAATTTTATGATTTGGGTATATGAAGAACAAGTTTAATTTGGTGATTAAAAGCTCGATTTTATGTTATTAAGGTTGTAGATTAATTTTCAAACTTATGTGAAGAGTAAAATTTCTTGGAATTGCATATATAAGTTTTGGTCATTAGGGTTTATTTAGAAATAAATTGTTTGAATTGAAATTGATAAGGACTTGATTGCAGATAAATGGAAATGATGTTTAGAATTTGAATTCATGCTTGAATCAAGTTGGAAAGTTGGTCTTAGGTGACCCTTCATATTCGGTCGTAGGGGAAATAATTAGGAAAAATTTTGGAAAAATTATTTTGAGGTTAGATATGATTAATGGATGATTTAACAAGTTTTAGAAAGTTGTTTGGACTAATTTGGAAGCTTATGAAGGTTTAGAGACCAAGCGTAAAAAGGAAGAAGTTTTGGGAATTATAAAACCTTGAAGTGAAAATTTTCGATTATGAGGATTCAATGTTGAAATATAATATTTGGGTGTTGAATTTTTAAGTTAGAATGTTGATATAAAATCAAATTGCAAATTTGGTTAAGTGTGATGGTTGAATTCGAATGGATTAGGAAATATGGGATTGAATTGCAATTATGTAAAGGTGAAAGTATTGAATTGAATGTATTTTTACAATACTGGAATGTTTGGAATTGATTTAAATAAAATAAAAATTATAAAGGGTCAAGATGGAAGTTGTAAGAGTTGATGAAGAAATTAAGATGCAAAATAATGAAAACTATTTAGATTTATGAATCTGACAGTGAGTTTGAAAAATCACCAGAAATTATATAAAAATTATTTGGAGCTTATTTTTATATCGTTGTGTTTTTATGTCAATATAGTTTTGTTTAAAATAAATAGATATCAATTTTGAGTTGTATAATGAAATATATGAATTTTTTTTATCGATGATAAGGTAGAAAACATGGTAACAAATTCTGCTCAAAACAGATTCTGGAAATTGGATTAGAAAATTCACTATAAATTGTACAAGTTGAATTCGAAGGATTACTTTATATGGTTAGATTATTATTCGAGTCTAGTTTCCAAAAGAAGAAATGGAATTAAATTCTAGTGTGTATATCAATACAAAATAATTATTCTTTAAAGGTAATGCAAGTTGTCATAATATGGAAATTTTAGAATCGAAGTGGAAATGTATCAGAAGCTGAAGAGAAATGTTTAAATGTTTAATTAGAATGTTTAAGTATATTTTTTTATGCTTGGAATTTAAATTAAATGGCAATGAACCATTTTGAATAAATTGGAAATTTTGAGAAGAATTATAAAAGAATTCATTTTAGTGGTTAAATGATGGAATTTGAATGGATTAATTGAGTTATGAGTTGACATGAATGTTAAGAGGGTTGATGTTAAATTTAAGTATTAGGTTAGTATTGACGTGTTGTAATGGGTTTAATATCGAATAAGTATTGATAGAAGTTTTATGAATTTTACTACTAGATTGTGCCTGTGTTAGTAAAATACTAATATATGCTTTGGAATGTATGAGATTTATAAATGAAAAATGTGAAGATCAAGATCAAAGAAAGGTTAAAGGTAAAGAAAAAGGTTTAAGAGTGAAGCTAGGAACACTAAGTAAGGTTACTAGTGAGGCATTACCAGGTGAGTGCATTTTACTTATTCCAAAAAAGTATGACATGAGGAAGACTTGCGATGAGTCAACCTCGAGTGACTTGAAAAGAAATTGATTTCAATTTGTTTTGTTATATTTCATATTATTTTGTTTGATGATTTCTTATAAATGATTTCGGGTATGAACAACCCAATGCATTTTTATATGATATTTTGATATGTTCGTAGTTATGAATACTTTAATATTTAAATGATATGTGAATGTGATGGAAATTTCCTTTGTATGCGTATTGAGATTTATATTATATTATACTTGATTTTGTTAATGTTTAAAAAAATTTTGACGAGTGAATGATGTATGATACTTGATTTTGATGATATTTGAAAAGATTCAGATAGGTGAATGATAAATAATTTAAAGAAAGTGCCATTGTAAATGCATTGAGAATCTGGTATAGAGGTGGAGCATTTATCATGTCTGACGTCTTTTTGACGATGGTGCTACTATTAATGATGATTTAGTGTCTGACGTCTTGTGATGGTGGTGTATATAATGATTTTGATGATTTGAAAAGATTCAGATAGGTGAATGATAAATAATTTAAAGAAAGTGCCATTGTAAATGCATTGAGAATCTGGTATAGAGGTGGAGCATTTATCATGTCTGACGTCTTTTTGACGATGGTGCTACTATTAATGATGATTTAGTGTCTGACGTCTTTGTGATGGTGGTGCTACTATTAATGATGATTTAACACGTATGACGTCTCTGTGACAGTGGTGCTACTATTAATGATGATTTAGCATGTCTAACGTCTTTGTGACGGTGGTCCTACTATTAATGATGATTTAACACGTCTGATGTCTTTGTGATAGTGGTGCTACTATTAATGATGATCTAGAACGTCTGATGTAACTTATGTAACGATGGTGCTATTAATGTGTATGCTCGTCTGACTCGAATACCTTGCATTTTTAGTGGTTTACATTGGGCTCAGAAATGAAAAAGTGAAAAGTATATGCTATGAGATGAAAATGAAGGATAAAAGCTACGAAATGAATTAAATGAATGATACGTGCTATGAAATAAATGAAGTGAATGAATCATGCTATGAAATGAATAAAGTGAAAGGTAAAAGTCCGATATGAAATGGAAATGTACTAGTTGATTGATTTAATTGAACATGAGTTATATGATTATAACGAAAAATGTAAATTGTTTACACAAAAGATAAATTACATATGATATACTTACATGTGATTCATGCGCTATGTATTCTCATTTATCATACATTGAACTGTAATATGAAATAATATATGAACATACAAGTTTGAGTGAAATGATCATAATATTTTTCACACGTAGGTAAAAGTAAGCATAAGGAGTAAAGATCAGAGTAAGGAGTTCTTGTCATCTTACCAATCAAGAAGAAAGCCTACATTATCACTAATAACATTCATCTGATTGATTTGATTTTTCTAGTTGGCACGTATATGTTATAAGCATTTTGTATAAAGTTTGCTCTGACATAATCTGGAATAATTTATAAGCATTTTTTTAACACCCAAATCCAAATAAAATGAAACTCATAGGTTTTGGGCATTACACGGGATCATCAGAGTGGCTAACCTATTTTTTTTCTATATAAAACATTTTATATTTTACAAAATAAAGTTCATCATATTTAAGTTAAAATAAAATATTAATAGTTAGGTTTACAAACTGGAAAACTCCCAAAATAATTTATCAAATACATTAATCTAAGAGTTATGACTCGAAATATAAAAGGGTCTATGATAATACAATGCCCACTATAATAATCAAGACATACTCTGCTACTGCTGATATCTAGAATCTGAAGTTTAGCGACATGCTCCCGAGTTTGACACCTACTAACCCGCGAACGAAAATAATTTCGAACGCTGAGCTACGAGCTCAGTTCTACAAAAATGACTCCACTATACTATGTGTATCCATTAATTATAAATGCTTAACAAGTTAAGTCATAATGCAACATAAGCAATAAATATATATCATAAAATGAGGATATGTGTGATAGTATCGTAAGAATCATAATATAATTACCATTATATAACGAAAGTGCCTTAGCACTAATACTAAAGTGTCGTAGCACTGATACAAAAGTGCATTCACACTGAATCAAAAGTGCATTCACATTAATACTAAAGTGCCATAGCACTAATGAAGAGAATCTGGATATCTTTGCTTACATATTCGAATAGTATATATATACACTCAAGTAACCCCGATGTTCTCGTTATTTCTCGAACTTCAAGTAAAGGCTAGTTTTATGCCACACAATTTAGCGTTATTATTCATAAGGGTTTCAAAAGTTATTACCACTTGTAGTCTTATTTAAGAACCCTCGATGCCATCATAATCCCCCTCAACAAACTTATAACATTTGTTAAGTTCTCTGCCCTATACAGGACGTCGTATTGATACTGAGCCTATTAGTATCGATACCAACCTTAGTGTGTTGATACTGGCCTTAGTATCAATAGCAATTTGATCTTCGATGTTTAAATTTTAATCTCAGTATCAATACCCTGATGTAGAGTATTGATACTCTCTCAATGGTAACAATACTCCCATAAGTATCGGTATTAATTTGGCATTCTGGAATCCTAGTATCGAGGCCATACCCTTGGGTATCGAGACTAGACCACAAGTATCGATAGTCCTTGAAGGGGTATCGATACTCATCCTAAAAAATTACCTCATTTTACCTTATACGAAAAAATATTGATATTGTAAAAAGGGTTTTTAAGTTTTATGGGGTTATTTAATATCGAAATGAGTCATTTTAACACAACAAAAACATCAATTAAGCATGCTACCATTAATACCCATTTTGTCCCCAAAGAACACAACAAGCAAGAAAACATAGACTCTTGGCTTACATATGGTAAAAAGGAGAGTCACTTATGTGTTACCTCACTAAGCCTGAAGAAATGAGGCTCCAAGGGTCACTCAAGCACTAACTTATCCTTGTTCTTAGCTTGAGAGCACTCACCACGTTCTTTCACTAACCAAAGCAAACAAAGAATCAAAATCTCATTTTTAAGCTTCTAAATATTTAGAAAATTTTTTGTAAACATTTAGGAACAACTCATAATCATTTATAATCCCTAGAACTAAAACCTCTCAAAAACCCATATTTTGCCACTATAGCCAAACCATTTGATTTTGGGTTTAAGATGAAGCTCTAAGGGTGTAGAATTCCTTTCTTACCTTTAGAATTCCTGATAAGCTTTGCAACTCAATAAAGCTCTCACCTTTACAACCTTTGGAAGTGAAAAAGATAGAAGCGGATAGAGGAAAAAGATGACAAAGTGAAGAAAAAGAGGATATGTGTTCTGATTTTTCACCTCTCATTAATGGTTATTCAACTTTATTTTCAAACAAGGGGCTAATTATTCCCTTGGTCCCTCATCTTTCATGCCCAATTCAAAAATGTCATTTTAACACTTAGTGGGCTTCTTACAAGCCCAATTCCTTCACCCTTGACCCAACTATTTAACTTGAGCTTATTTAATCATCCAAGCCCAACGTATAATACCCGAAACTACTAACCTGGTTTTCAAGGTGTTACATTTTTAGGCAATTATACTGGTTACACTTTGTAGTTATGAACTGCTAGGTTACTACTTGAAAATGGACTTAGTTTGAATATTGAACAAATAGAAAGATATTTTATGTGATTAAATGAATTATTAGTTATTGTTTAGCAATAATAGTTATAAAGAAACAAACTTTTATCGATTTTCAATAAGGAAAGTTTCATAAGTTTCATATGATATTTTTTACTCGTGTTCGATACGGATACGGGAAGGGGGTGTTACAAAGTATAATGCCAAAATTAGCCCCCAATATTTATTAAAATAGTCAATTTGCCTCGTACTATATTTTTGGAGCAATTTGAACCCAAAGTTTCATTTTTAGACCAAAAAAGCCCCTAACATTTGACAGAATAATCACTTTGTCCCATATTCTTTTTTTTGAAACATTTTAGCCCTCAATGTTTCATTTTAGGTTAAAAGGATTCATATTTTGGAGTGTTAATTATGTGTTAACTAATAGTTTTCGTGTATAGATAGAGCATTTTACCCCAAACTAAAACATTTTTTTGGATAAATCAGAATTTTATTATCCAAGAGCAATGAAATATACAACCAATCACCAATCAAGACAAAGGAGCATTACAAAACATGCAAAAGAACAAAAGATTGGTTAGACTATATTCCAAGCATTACAAAGATGGAAGTTAGTGCAATCAAGTTTATTAATAGTTTTTCCTTTAAGCCTTATACTAATTATTTCAATGATTTCCTTGAGCAAGTTGTCAACAGTTCGGGATCTTCTTTGAAATAGTCTATGATTACGTTCTTGCCACAAAAAATAGATATAAGCATTCCATGAAATCTTCAAAATAGTGGTGATTAGAGACTTCCCTTTCCACTTAGAGCTGGCACGAGAAACCATATCTTCCCAAGTCAGTGCAGTGTAGTTCATACCATTCAATTGAAGTACAGATTTCCAGAGATCAATAGCCAAGGGGCATTGAGAAAACAAGTGATCCCTGCTTTCTTTTGATGCCCTGTAGCTCACGCTAATTCCAGCAGTGATTAATCCCATGCGCTATAAGTGATCGCAAGTTGATAACCTGTTCAAGATGGCCATCTAGGTAATCAAGCTGTATTTTGGTAAATGCATAGGGTACCATACAAAACGGTGCCAATGCCCTTTCGGCCCTTGCATTTGAATTTCCCCCCAAATTTCCTTCGCTTGCAGAATACCAGAAGAATAAAGAGGATAAGCAATATTTCTCAAATTGAGGATTCTTCTAATATTCCAGTTGATATTAGACCCAATCTCAAACTGCCAAAAATTATTATCCTTGAAAACGTAGCTATTCAGCCATGCAACCCAGAGCGAACCACTTCCTGTAAGGATCTTTCTAATAAGACTCATAATGCAAGCTTTGTTCCAAGTGGTAGTATTTTTCAAACCTAAGCCTCCTTCATATTTTAAAAGACAAATTTGGTCCCAACTAACTCTTGCTCCAGCTTCCGATTTGTCAGCTCCTTTCCAAAAGAATCTTGAGCATAATTGATCCACTGATTTTAAAGTAGAAGCTGGAAGAATTAATTGTCTACACCAGAAATTGCTGACACTAAAAAGAACATATCTAATTAGCTCGAGTATGCCAGCATAACTTAAAGTTTCTTGTGGACCAGTGGTGTAACCTTTGCCTAATCTTGTCAAAAAGTGGTTCACAGTCTTTCAGAGAAAGTTTTCGTGTAACAAGAGGTATACCAAGGTACCTAATAGGTAGGCAGCCTATTTTAAATCAATGATAATTTTCAGATTCTCAATATCCCTAGAGGAAATACCCGTAGAGAAGATTTCACATTTAGAGGGATTTAAATGAAGTCCAAAAACTTGATGAAACTGGTGGAGAACACTCAAGACACCAACTACAGAGTCCATATTTCCTTTGCAGAAAATTAGTAAGTCATCTGGAAATGAGAGACGAGTTAACCCAATTTTCTTGCATTTTGGATGAAAAGCAAATATTCCTTTGGCAGCAGCTTTATTAAGCATTTTTGAAAGAACATTCATTGCTAGGACGAAAAGATAAGGAGAAAGAGGATCCCCTTGTCTTAAACCTCTGGCCCCTTTGAAATAACCTATTAAGGTACCATTAAAAGCAAAAGAGTACCTAGCTTGAGAAAAATAGATTTCAATCCAAGCAATAAATTTTTGAGGAAGATGGAGGGCTTTAAGGATTGCTAATAAGAAATTCCAATGCAAAGAGTCGAAAGCTTTATGAAGATCTATCTTCATTGAGCATCTTGGAGAGATGGATTTCCTACTATATCCTTTTACCATCTCCTGGGCAAGGAGAGCATTATCGATGATATCACGGCCATGGATAAAAACAATCTGATTTAATGAGATGATCCCAGGTAGAAAACCAGTCAACCTATTGACAATGATTTTAGAAATAATCTTGTAGATGACTGAACGACAGGAGATTGGCCCGAAGTCTTTAACAATGCAAGGATTAGGGACTTTGGGGACAAGGGCAATTATAGTGGAATTGAAAGCAGGGTGAATATAACCATTGCTGAAAAAATAATTGACAACATTGAGGACATCTTATCCCACTATTGACCAACATTTCTTGAAGAAGAAAGAAGAGAAACCATCCGATCCTGGGGCTTTTTCATTGCCTTGACTGAATAAGGCATTTTTAATTTCTTCAGTAGAGACCTCCTTAACTAGAGAAGGAGAAGAAGCTTCAGAGGGTAATAAAAGTTAAGGAGGTCTTGGAGATTGGAAGAATACATATCCTTGACCAAAGGATCAGTTGTACCAAGTAACTTATAGAAAAAAGTAGTCACTTCATTAGCCATGGCATCAAAAGTTTCAAGCCTATTTCATCTTTCATCAAGAATGACTCTTATAGTATCCCTCTTGTTTTTAAAAGCCACTATAGAATGAAAAAATTTGGAGTTTGTTTCTCATTCTTTAATCCATTGAACTTTTGCCTTTTGCTTGAGGAAAAGAGATTCGACTTCTTCAAGGGTCTTTAACTGATCTTGAATTTGAAGTTCATTCACAATGGAATCCTCTGCCTTGAGAGTGAGAAGTTGTATATTTTCCAGCTCAATTCTCTTTAGTTTCACACGGTCCGAGAGATTGCTGAAGTTATCTTTGTTGAATTTCTTTAGGCAATCTTTGTGTCTTCTAAATTTAGAGAATAAAATCATCATGGGATTTCCATGAGCATATTGAGACCAAGAATTTCTAACAACGTTAAGAAAATGAGGATGTGAAGCCCAGAAATTAAAAAATTTGAAAGGTTTGGGTCTTGTTGTAGGGGACTCTTTTGAAAGCCATATGATGGCTATACTATAGTCAGAAACACCTGGAGCAAGGAATTCCACAAAGGAATGATGAAAGAAAGAATCCCAACTAGGATTAATCAAAATTCTGTCAAGTTTCCTGGCAAGAAAAAGGTTATGATGCTTATTGCTCCAAGTGTACTTAGGCCCCAAATAAGGGTGGTCAAGGAGGTTAAGCTCATGGGTAAACTCTTGAAAATCGCTCATGTCAGGAGAAGAATAAGGCCCTAACAGCTCATGGTCAGAGCTTTCATGGGAGTGTAGAAAAATATTAAAATCTCCTCCTAAGACCCATGGAGAATGACCAACATTAGTACTAACATCCTTTAATGAATGCCACAATTATCTTCGGGTAGTTCCCTCATTACTACCATATATAGTTGTGATGAAAACATAATTACCAAAAGCAGTACCTTTAGCAGTGATACTTTGGCCTGAAACTTGGATTATTGAAAGATCAATTCCCTTCCTCCATAGGATCCAAATTCTTCTATTAATGGCATGATTGTAGTTTGTGCATACATTATAGTTGTAAAGTTTAGAATTAAGAATAACCTCTGATTTATCCCGTTTAACTCTAGTCTCCAAAAGGCAAAGAACATCCACTTTATTTTGAAAGGCTCTAAGGAGCACTTTATTTTGCTTTAGAGGATTATTAAATCCTCTAATGTTCCAGAAACTAGCAATCATTAAGAAGGTGCTCCCATGGAACCCCTTTGACTTTCTACAGAGAGAGACTTAGTTTTGTCAAGCTG
Source organism: Hibiscus syriacus (assembly GCF_006381635.1). Lineage (NCBI taxonomy): Eukaryota > Viridiplantae > Streptophyta > Magnoliopsida > Malvales > Malvaceae > Hibiscus > Hibiscus syriacus. The sequence goes on from NW_024062608.1 coordinate 3,529,948, forward strand.
ATCTTTCTTTTTAGATTTAAGTTCCTTGACCAAGACTGAAACTCCCTTTGCTGCAGCTCTAGGCTTCCTTAGTGGAACATCTAAAGTAGGAGAATCCTCAACAGAGTTGAGCACTTCAAATATGTTACTGGAACTTGAGAATGAACCATTTTCAATATCCTTTTTAGGTCTTCCTCTACCTCTCTTAGTTGTTTCTGGTTGAGAAGTTTTTTCACTAACCGGTTCTAAACTAGCCTCGGCAGATGTTAGAGCTTTTTCAGAATGAATATTGGTAATAAAATCTACCACATTCTGACAGATTGATTTTTCAGCAGGTAAACTAGAACAATGAGTTACAACAGGCTGAATGTTAGGAAGTTCATTACCAACATCAACATTAATAGATAGGTCAACAACCTTGTCAACCTTTTGGAGCACAGAATGTGAAGCTTCCACAGCAGTAGGAACTGAGGGTTCTAAGGAGTTAGAAGAGATGACTTGTGGAAACTCTTTCTGAATATTACCATCATCAACAATATTACAGTATTAGATGGTTCCTGTAAAGCTTCTATACCACCTATATGGATTGCTGCCGAATTTGAAGCAATAACTTTCTTCTTTTTCCAGACTTGAGAAACTGAAGGTATAACAATTGGATTATGCAGGCAACCCTTATCATTATGACCAACACCTTGCACTTTTTATATGAAGGTAGGATCCAAGGAACCTCAATATTGATCGAGGTTTTTTGGCCGTTTTTAAGTTCAACTTCAATGAACTTAGGAATGGAGTCATTAATACCTATTTCAATGTAGACTTTCACAAATTCAAGCCTAGTCTTAGCATCAGGTATAGTATCCATTGAGAGTGGAACTCCAATGGCATTGGAAATGTAACTTAGGCCTAATCGAGTAAAGAGTTCCAAGGGAACATTGAAGAGATGAACCCATACTAGAATTTTTGCTAAGTCGAAATTTAAGGTCTTCAAGTTAGGTTCCCACTTACGCAGAATAAGGGTTTTGTTATGTATGTGCCATGGACCATTGTTAAGGACCCAATACCTAGCAGATTCACTATCAAACGAGAAAATAAACAGATTGTTGCCAGCGGTACTAACCTATACTCGTGAACCCAGCAGAGATTTGCTCTAGACATTTTCAACAATTCTTTGCAAGGAGATGAAGCTGGGTGAGACACCAAGAAATTGACCCACCAGGGATAGATTCCACGCGGAAGTTCCAGCATCAAAGATTTCTGGTAGAGGATGAACAATCGTGTTTCCATTGTGAACATTTGGGGGAAAGTAAACTAGGTCTTGAGATTCAGTAACTTTGAAAAGTTTTTTCTAATCCATTTGGAGAATGAAATGGGAAAAAAGAAAACCCATTAGCAGAAAATGAGGGATGAAAGCGAAGAACGGCCGTCAGAGAATCAACAGGAAAATCGGGTGCCATTAGACCTGCTAACTTGCACCCAGAGCATTTCCTTATCGTGCACCATTTTTGAATGAGGATAATTAAACTAAAACATTAGGGGGCCAAAATGCTCCAAAAAATGAATAGGGATCAAAATGACCATTTTAGTAAACGTTATGGGTTATTTTTTATAAGCGTAATGCCAAAATTATCCCCCAATGTTTACAAAATGTTCATTTTGCCCCTGTTCTATTTTGTGGAGCATTTTGACTCCCAGCATTTCATTTTAGGGTGAAAAAGCTCTGACATTTGGCATAATAATCACTTTATCACTTATTCTTTTTTGGACATTTTAGCCCTTAACATTTCATTTTAGGTTAAAAAAATCTCCTATTTTGGAACGTTAATCATGTGTTAACTAATAGTTTTCATCTATAGAGGGAGTTTTTCCCCCAAAGTGAAACGTTGGGGCCAAAATGCTCCAAAAAAGAATAAGAGATAAAATAATCATTTTGATAAATATCATGGGCTAGTTTTAGTATTATTTCTTTTAATATTATGCAATTTTTATTATATTTTTATTGGTCCACCAAATAAAAATTTTCCGTATTTGCGGTTGCGATGATCGACTTCATGAACAAAATTATAGGCATATAAAAAACACATTTCAAATCAAATTCAGAACAAAGATATGTTGGCGAAATCAAGACTCAAATAACTTATTCACTTATAAGATATAAAGAAAAGAACGAAGAAGGTGCCCTCACCATCAGGAGATGATAATCCCCCACTATCAAATATTGACAAGATTGTAATTTTGTCGAGATGCATTCTTATCACATTGGTAAGAGGTTATAATAAGGAAAGCTCCTTTAAAAAGGGTATATCAATTTTTTTTTTATAGAAAGTTGTTAGCTTTATTAAAGATAGAAAAAAATCTAAATCACAATAAATATTTATGAGAATATTCGTAAACGTGAATTAAATTATAATTAAGACATTTTCTTATAACTATTAACACTAAAACTATCCACCTAGATTACATAAGGACAATAAAATGAAAAGGTTGAAAAACCTAACTAATGTTCGAATAAAAATAAAGATGCGAACAAATCTGACTACGTCGGCAAACAAACCACAAAAAAGGATAAAACTACTGAAAGACTGTCGACAAATCACAAATTAGAGTCAAGCGATGTGAGAAAACTATATACGAGCGCAAAACGCATATTCAAATCAATCAAAGGGTCCAAAGCATGGAAGATCAACATGATAATAAATAAGCACCATCTTAATAAGTCGTGGCTATGTCAAATCCAATCATGTTAAAAACATAAACGAAAACAACGACAGAAAAAACTGTAAGCTACCAAAAAGCACAGAAAAATGTGCCACAAAGACATAGATAAACGTGTCATAAAAACAGAGAATATGTCACAAAGACATAATCATTCTTATTTAAAAAAAATTTAAAAAAACAAAGATAAAAAGATAACCAGTGGGTGAAAACCAATATCAAAATAGGTGTCTCAATGTTAAATGCATGAATTTTTTTTAAATACACGACAGTATCTCAATAGAGAGATCTTAATATTAAATCGATGAAGGTGTCTTATGAGGAAACATCCCGACGAAATTACAACCTTGTCAATATTTAATAGTGAGGGATTATACAGGGGCATCTCACATTATAAGGATAAAGATCCTACAACATCTCAATATTGTGATTGATGGATGAATCATAATTCATAAAGTCTTCTAATTGTTATACTTAGTTGAAGAATTATAAACTCATATCAACATTTTGATTAACAAAGAAATTATAAAGTCATCCCAACGCTATTGTTTGCAGGAGGATTATAATTATAATTCCTCATGCTCTACCAATAGATACTCTTATTAACGACTCTTCTCATATTGTACAAACATATTGTCTTATTTGAGGTATTATTAAACCACCATAATAATAATATTTAATAGTGGTCCACCACATAGCCATCCCAATGGTTCTAATAAAGATGTTCAAGTGGAAGGATCTTGACATTATGCTCAATGATTTTTCCTTAAAAGGAATTTACGACACTATCATATAGTTATTCTTTGAGAGTTTCATTAAAATCTAATCATACTAAAATATTAAGACATTAAACTATTATGCTTGAATTTCACTTTATATAAATTTAATATGTTTGCTTTTGAGAAAAGAAAAAAAAATAGAAACACACGCTATTAATTATAATAAAAAATTAAACAATAACAGATGATTTATTTATTTTTAAATTTTTAAACATAGTACAAAATATTTTGTCGTCATTTTATTATTTAAAATTATTAATAAACGTTTAAAATACTAGTGATAATTCATTAAGTAATGTTGTGTATGCATGGTACTTGAAATATAAGAAATGATGATGATGATGATGATGATGAAGGGCTTATAGATTCCATGAAACTGATCCTAATCATCGTTCTTATCTTTGGCTTCTTCCTGGGAAATCGTTTTGTTTTCAAAATATATGATGATGAGTACTTTGGTAATAATTATTATTAGATTAAAAGATCAGTGGTGTAATCACTGCAGTCTGACCATTGACTGAGAAGCACGTGCGCAGCATCTTTTTCATTCAAATATGTGGTCGAAGATTTCGGTGGCGCACGTGCACTATCCCGACAATTTATCATAGTAGTGCCTTCAAGTTTAGTATTATAATGCAGAGGTAATAAGAAGACAAATTAGGTGTAAAAATGGATCTTAGTCTTCACTTTTGGTATCCAAAGCCACTTGCAAAAACACAGACTTGGATCTCAAAGCGGGATGGATTTTACCATTCGACCCTGCAACACAGACTTTGATCTCAAGTTTTAAAAGCAAGATTTTACCATTTGACCCTGCTCGTTCCACGCATTTGTACTCTCCACACCCAACAATTTTGGATCTTAAGTTTCCTTTTAGGGTTATTCGGCTGTAATTGATTTTTTTTTGAAAATTGAATTTTTGAAAAACTTTCCGTAAAACGAATTAAATTTTTCTGAAAAATATGAAAAACGTTTTACGATGTTTGGAAGATGTTGTTTAAATATTTTTTCAGCTAGTTAATGAGTTTTTTTTAATTATTTATTATAAATATTAAATACAATAAATAATATTATTTATCATAAAACTTAATATTATTATTTTTAAAATATAAAATAATTTATTTATTATTAATATTATTTTTCTAATTTTATAAATAAAATATTAATATTGGTATATTTTATTGAATAAAAATATTATAATTATATTATTTTATTAAAGTAATAGTGTTATATTATATTTTAAAATATTAATTAGTATATTTTAATATCTTTATTAAATATTATTATTAGATTAATATTAAATATATAATAATATTATTATTATTAATAATTTAATAATAAATTATATATTATTAAAATAAAAAATATCTTATATTTATATATTAATTGATATTTGATTATAATATTAAAATATAATATTATATATATAAATATAATAAATATTTTTTACTTAATATTTTGATTAAATGATATAAAATATTTTTTATTTATTAAAGTAATAGTGTTATATTATATTTTAAAAATATTAATTAGTATATTTTAAATATCTTTATTAAAATATTATTAGATTATTAGATTAATATTAAATATATAAATAATATTATTCATTATTAATAATTTAATAATAAATTTATATATTATTAAAATAAAAAATATAATATCTTATATTATTATAATATAATTGATTATTTGATTATAATATTAAAAATAATATTATTATTATATATAATAAATTTTTTAATAATTAATATTTTGATTAAATGATATTAAAATATTTTATTAATATTAAATTCATAATATAAAATTATTTTGAGTATTTATTCTTTGAAGTGAAAAGTTCGGAAAATGATTTACGGAAAATCAGACCGTAAGTCATTTTTCAAAAAACACAAAGGAAATTCTGTTGACCAGGAAAATGTTTTACGTTGACCAACCAGTTTTCCTCCAACCAAACACTGGAAAACATTTTCCAAAAAATGAATTACGTGAAACAAACACCTGATTTCGAGAAAAACCAATTCCGTAATTGGTTTTCCACCAAACAAACTAATTACAGAATTGATTTTTCCTAAAATCCCATGTTTGTTTCATGTAATTCATTTTCCGGAAAATTTTCTGTGTTTTTTCACGTAATTCGTAAGTCATTTTCCGAACTTTCACTTCAAGCAAAAATATTAAAAATATTTATTTTATGAATTTAATATTAATAAAATATTTAATATAATTTTAATCAAAATATTAATATAAATATTTAAATATTTATTATATTTATAATAATATAATATTATATTTTAACATTATAAAAATAATCAATTATTATATAATAAGATATTATTTTTTTTAATAATATAATAAATTTTTATATATTTAATAATGAATAATATTATTTATATATTTAAATAATATTTAGTAAAGATATTTAAAATATACTAATAATAGTTTTAAAATAAATATAACACTATTACTTTAATAAATAATTAATATAATTTATAATATTTTATTTCACTAAAATATACCAATATTAATATTTTTATTAATAAATTATAAAAATATTTAATAATAATAAATTATTTTAATATTTTAAATAATAATATTAAGTTTTATGATAAATAATATTATTTATTATATTTAATATTTGTAATAAATAATTTAAAAAAAACTCTTCAACTAGTGGAAAAAAGGTTTAAATAACATATTCCAAACATCATAAAACGTTTTTCAGATATTTTCTAGAAATGTAATTCATTTTCCAGAAATATAATTCATTTCCAGAAATGTAATTCATTTTCTAGAATTCAAATTCCAGTAATTCATTTTCCGGAAAACCAATTACAGCCAAACATAAAAACCCGTAGTTTAAGTTGATATAGAAATGAATGCTTTTACAATATTATCAGTAAAAATATGTATAATTTTATTCAAATAACATAAAGCTAAATACAATAAGAATATCACAACAAAAGAATGTTTAAAAATAATAATCTAAATAAAGACATATAAGATTAGTCCTAACCTAACCGACATAAAAAGGATATTACTTTTTGAATTCAATTATATTTATATTATGTATTTTCATTCTTTATTCATCCATTGTAAGGTATGATAATTGATGTTATAAAACTAAATAGAAATGTATATTTGAAATAAGAAGAAAAGAGAAAGTCTATTCGCCTTTAACATAAATTACTATTCACTTAATATTAAAATGTAATGTTTATATAATTGTATAATTAAATTTTAAGATAAAATATAAAAATACATAGGGGTGTTTAAAAAATACCCGACCCGATTAAAAAATATTGTGTATTTATTTTGAAAATACCCGACCCGTTAATTTTTTCGGGTCGGGTCCGGATCACAAAATGTTACTTAACTTGGTACCCATTGACTCGATACTTGATTTATTATATATATATATTATTTTATATTAAATGTCTATTTATAATTTTCAAATTATTTCACTCTAACATTCTAAATTCCTAATTTTTTTAATTTTGTTGTCATAACATTCTAAATTTTTAATTTCTTAAATTATTTCACATTAACATTCTAAATTATTTTTTCAAAATATTTATTTTAACTTTGAAACACTTGAAATTTAATTATATTTTTTATTTTATTATTTAATAATTTTTTCCAATTGTGTAATTTGAATTTTTGAATTTTATGTGTGAATTATATATTATAGAACTTTAAAATATTTATTTTAAATTCGAAACACTTTATTTTCGGATCACGGGTATCTGGTTCATAATTTAAAGAAAAAAATAAAAAATTATGAACTGGACACCCGTGACCCGAAAATACGGGTATCCGACTTATGAGTACCTAGTTATCATGGGTCGGACACGGGCCTACATTTTAGTTCCCAAAAAATTTCAGGTACCTTCTATTTCGGATACCCAAAAAACCAAGTATCCGGTTTTGAACACCCCTACAAATACATATAATATATGTTGGATGAAAATTTTCGAAGACCATGATCAAGAACACAAAGAGCCCAAAACATTGTGTGTTGAGCAATCCAATAGGAAAGGCCGAAGAATCAAAAAACAACCAATGGTATTTTTTGGCCCAATAGGCAATTAGTTTAATCAATTAGCCCAATAAAACATATAAAACTTTATTTAGGGATCTACAACATTTGTTATAATGACTTGAAACTCGTCACATCGAGATAATAAAATATAATAAAAATTTGAATAATATTTTTATTAGAATTCGTCATATCGATGTGACGAGTTTCACGAACACAATAAAAAATATTATATATCCCGAAATAAACTTCTATTTGCCCTATTTTTCTAAATAATTTATCAATTTGCCCTATTGAGAAAAAAAAAAAAAACTAAGACATTCTCCAAACATAACTCAGATCTTTATGGATCCTTAACCCAACAATGATGTGGTATTACCATTTTAATACTATCAAGTATCAACCAACTTAAATGGCGACGGTTTCGCAGCGTTGAGGGTTAAAGATTAAATTATGATGATATATAAAATTGAAGGTTAATTCTTTTATCACGTTAATTTTATTAATTGTGATGTCATTTATCATTAGATATTTTTATAAAAATCAACTTATTATTTTTTTAAAATTAAATAATTAATTTATAATAGAAAATCTCGATAAAAATAGGAAAATTTTGTCGTACGTCAACCTAATTTAAGACTAAAGAACGACAAAGAATGGATGCAACAAAAAATGTTATAAAAATATAATATTATTTTGGCCCAACTTAAAATGTTATACCAAAATTTCTAACATTTTCAATTGAACCAAAAATATTATCTTCGTAACATTTTCGGTGAATAAGTAAATATTTTAGGTTGCGTCTAGCAAAAAAATATTACGCTTTTTATAACATTTTAGGTTGCGTCTATTCCATGACGTTCCTTAACTTTAAATTAGATTGTTATTCCTTAGACCCTCCCATAAGGATTAGTTGAGAGCGCATATCGCACACCGAAACACACTACTAATGTGACACATCAATGCATACCACTAACTAAATTGTCGTTAAAAAATATAAAAAATATAATGATCTATCCACAATTAATCCTTCATTATTATTTAATTTAAATTTTAATAGTAATATAATTATATTATATATTTTTTTATTAAAAATTATAATTATTTTAAGAATTTTACTTATTTAGGATTAGAACACTTAACTTATTTAAGTTTGCATAATCATTCTAGCAATACCCATCAAAACCAACCGACGACGATCTTATTTATCACCGAAAATTCGTGTTCCTCAACATAAATTTCCGCCGTCAAGAAGAAATTGATCTTTCTCTTCACGAAAAGTCGCCCAACTGGACATTGACTAAGGTGTATGGCTTGGGAAACTCTCTGTTATTGAGTAGAGTCTTCGTTGAAACCAGCCGAAAAACCAGCAACAATTCGGAGTCAAACATGATTACTATTTTCTATACGCTTAAATACTTTTCTCATAAATAACATGTTTGAGTTGGACTTCTGATTATCCATTTATTGTTCAGGCTATAGGGAAACAGGTCCAATGTATAAGGAGTACATTCCATTGGTACATGTTTCCATGAAAATTTAGCTCAAGAAATGATGAGTTTTTCCCATCCCATACACCTTAGTCCATGTCCATCATGTGACTTGTCGGAGAAGATGAAGAAGCGCAACTGTATATTGAAGAACGTGATTTTCGGACGATAAATAGGGTCACTGACTCATTGATGATTAGTTGGATGGTAGGATGATTTTATGAATTCAAATAATTTAATGTTCTAACCCTAAACAAATAAATAATAAAATAATTACAATTTTTAATAAAAATATAATTTAATTATATTCTTAATAAAATTAAAATTATATGATAAAAAAATTAATTGTAGATAAGTCATTATATTTTTCATATTTATTTAATAAGGATAATTTAGTTAGTGATGTGCATCAATATATAATATTAGTGGTGTGTTTCGATATTCAACGTAATCTTTAGAATTTCCCCCTCTTAAAATATTATACAATCAAAAGATCTATATAATTTACCCTACTTTTTAGCAATATTTTACGCTAAATTTTAACCAAACCAAAACTTAACTTAAGAAAAAGACACCGTCCAACTTTGTCAATCATTTGCGCGGGAATTGATGTTACTTCAAAACTTAAATCAAAAATATGTTACATCTATAGTAATAATAATAAGGGTAAACTGTATGAATAGTCACTTATGTATTTGGTTTGACTAATTTTAGTCATCAGTTTAAAAATTAAATGCATTTGGTCTATTGTGTTATCAATCTGTTCGATTTTAGTCATTTAATCGTGTTCCAAAATCAAACAACTCTAGTTTTCCAGTCACCTGGAAACACATACTTTGTCCAAATCCACCTGCTTCCATACCCAGAAACGACCTTGAATCTGAATTGCAAGGCTCCATTCGAAAATTTGTTTGTATCCCAAACAACCCCATAGTTCCTATTCATAGAGTTCCAGCTCGAAGAAGACCCGACTCAAGCTACATCAATGGCTACAATCTCTGTCTGACTGCCTTGGTACAATAGTTTAAGTTGTAGGTAATATGGTTTCTGGCTTCATTCCTCGACTCTTCACAAGGTATCATTTTGTATTCGCGATCGACGTCCATAATCCCAACTTTTAGAATGCCTTAAGCCTTGCCCTTGTTAGCCATGGTCATAAACTATGAAAGCTTTGCTGACAAAGTCGGTTCAATTATCGTAATTACGATCAATTAACGTCACTTTTCTTCCTTTACCATTGCACTGATTTAAATTCTTACATCTTATCTGCAAAAAGATTCATGTTAAAAATATTCAAAACTATCATTTCCACTATAATAATTAATAAATAATGAAAATCAACACTAATACAAACCTAAAAGCATGAGCCAAAACCAGCTCCATTTTTGAAGAGAGGAGAACCAACCACTACTTGCGAGGAATTCATTGCCAAGGCTTAGTGCCAATGATCCATATCTGCAAGCTCCGGCTACATACATCAAACCCACAAAACGAATGCTATCCACCAAATAATTCAGAAAATTATGATCTGGATATTAATGAAGATTGAATCGAGAAAACTAATTACATGAAAGTGCCTCGACCGAGGACACAAAAGTAGCCTTCGATTGATGCACGCATCGATCACAATCCGTGACAGAAGAAAGGAGAAGGAACAGAAACCAAATAAAGTGAGCCATTTTTTCGTTGTTTTTGTTGAGTAGAGAAATGTTAAGTGAATATAGCAAAGATAGATAGGGTTTTTGATTATGGGTTTATTTAACATAAAGATTAGTATGAGCAACTGTTAAGCATTCCAAGCTTATCAAACTTATCTTGATATTCACTCTATCATTCAATGTTCTATGTGAGTTAAAACACAAAATGAATTCACCTATAAAAACGTTAAAATATAGAATTGGAATGACACCTAATCATTCAAACACACCAACTACAATCACCGTATGTTTCAGATCACCATACTAATCTTGTAAGCTTGACTCTCCTCTCATATTAAGAGTTCCCATGATCGAACACATGTCCAAAATAGAATCAAATACACAATTCATCAATCACACATTAGTAACATAATATATCAATTTACAAATAAACATGAAAACCTTAATCTTTAAGGTGTTGGGCTTTGATGCTCCAAAGCCCTAAAAGCATAGAAAATTACCATGGTGAAAAGGAAAAGTTGAAGACAAGTAAGATATTTTCTCTCTCTCCCTTGCGGTTCACGTGAAAAGCAATCCAAATTTGGTAATAAATACCAAATTTTCTCTATAAAAAAATGTTATAAAATCTCATTTCATGACACCTAGGTGATGAATCACCAACTCCATGATTTTGGAAAACTAAAGCTTTGACCCTTTAATAAAAACATGCACATAAAAGGGTTTCCAAACTTTACTCACATTCCAAATTTAAAAATATTTATTCAAAAACTTGATTTGAAAAAAAATAATAAAAATTTCCGGATCATCAAAATCGAAAAATTACTAGACTGATTTTTGTAGTGTTGCAAATCTTCCCCTTAAAAAATTTTATCATCGAACTTTCCAAATGGTAGGACTGGATTTAATATCACACATCTTAATCAAAAGAAATTCATTTTTAGAAGCTCTATGATTATCGAGTTAAGATCTAAATATGTTCTTATCAAACTTAGGTCGAACCGAAGAAGAAATATCTGAAAGATTCTTACAAGGAATGAATGTGTGAAATGTACGAGAAGAATCTGAACAATACTTACGTAGTTTAGTAACATGAACTAAAACTTAGATTTAATTGCATTCATAAGAGAGAGCTAGCTGATAGACTACATGATCAATCATTGAGAGTTGAACCTTCTTTAATCAAAGACAACTTTTAACTAATCATGACTTGAAGAAATTTCCATTTCGCTACTCAAGAGTTCCGGGCTTAATATCTGGTTTTCTCTTAATTCAGATTAACATAGATGTATTAACCCTAATATGAAATCAACTTCAAACAAGGTCATTTGAAAATGAAACTCGATTAGAGGCTGAGATTTCTCTCTTAGTGCCTTAACATCAGTTGCGCAAGATCTGAGCGTGTCTTTCCTAAACTACTGAAAGTGGCCTGAATTGAATTCATAATTAAAAAAGAATTAGAGATTACCTATTAAAGAAGTTACCTAAGTAACTCCTTATGATTGACCTTTTGTCTGAGGGTGGGAAATCGTGCAAAGATTCTCTTGCGCTCTTAAAACTTCTAAGAGAGACTTTCAGAAATAAGACATGAATCATGAATTTAGATCAGATTTAATAGACTTAGGTACACTCGAAAGTCTCGTTACTTCTTCAATGTACAAATCATCCAGCTTTGAAAGATTGGAATCGATATAGATTGGAGTAGTCCTGAAGTTTAGCTAGGTTGGGATCGAAACATGAATTAAATGAACTTAAGGTGTTTAGGGTGTTATCGTTGCCTCACAAAATAATTACAGAAAAGATTCATTAATAATAACAAAGAGAACGTCAGTTTCCTCGAAGTTAAGATTTCAAAAGTTGAACCTTATACATATTCTGAGTTAAAGAAGGTTGAACACTGAAGCATGTCAGATTCTTTGAGATAATCGGAGTAGGAATTCATTTAGATTCACTAGGGGCTTGTGATACAAATCAAAAGTCCTAAGTATAATTTTTGAGACATTGGTTCAGAGTGAAAATCAATCTTATAAGACATAAATATTTCTAAACGATCGAATAAACATCAATCTTTGACAACATATGACAGTAGCCAAAGTAGAGAAAATTCTTAGAATTTACAAAGGTGTTTTCCCTATATCAATCACATCACGGATATTGTAGAAAAATTGTATTCTCGATTATTTACAGAAGTAAATAGTTGAGGGTACAGATCATACACCTTAATCAAGGTTCTATCAAACTTAGTTACAAAGGATGGAAAACAAGAGAAAGATCAAAACGATACCAAATCATGGAAAACATTACGATTTCAGATGGAAAGGTAACTAACAGGTCTTAAGAACGAGGAATCGAAAATTGAACCTATCACCTGAGAATTGAATGTTTCATTCTATTCAAAAAGGATTTCAGAGAACGTAACGTGGTCTGTGAGTTTCAAAACTATCTTAATAGCTTCGATTTCACCTTATGAATATTGAAACTCAATGTCTGATTTAGATATCAAATATCCTAAAGGACTTCTAATGTTTAATCGGACTATCAAGATTCAAAATTCAATATCCTTATTTCGAAGATGGCCTCCTATTAGGCACTAGCACATTTATTGAGTACATATTGATAATTCTTAACTAAGTAATCCTTATTGATAAATTCAGAGCCAAAAGTCTTATTTCGAGTAGATTACAACCAATCAAACGAAAATTTACTAAAGATAAGGATTTATGAAATTCAAAATCTTGAATTACAAAAGAATATTATATATACTGCTATCTGAGATGAGATTATCTCAGCAACCGAATTGTGAAATCAGATTACCAATATTTCAATAATTGATTGATTCGTAAAGGATCTCGAAGAATAATTTATTCATAAAGGATCTCGAAGAATAATTTATCAAAAGCAAAACATATAAATACTGACATATAATTCAGAGTTTGAACCTAGAAAATATTACAATGCAAATTTGATCATCTTAATGATCACATTAGATTTTAGAATTTCCTAATCAGTATCCTATGACCTTTTCATAATTAAGGATAACATCATTAGAATTATTCCTCATATGAGTTATTTAAGAGTAGATTTTCACAAGTAACTTATCCGATAGAACATTAAAGATTAGAATCAGAGTACGAGATATATTCATAACTTATACGAATTCCTTAGAATTCTCATGACATATCTGAAACTGTTTGTATCAAACTTTATTTTAAAACAAGTATCACAAACATATTATCTGAACCAGATAATTAAGTGAATTCTATATACTTCATTCCTTGTATTTAATCAAAGAAATCACTATATAATTATAAATCTTATGACTTATCAGATTAGCCAAACATCATATTAGGCGGCACAGAGAAATCATATTGTATTAGTTGCAAGTTACAAATATTGAACATAAAAAAATTAACTCCTAAGTGGCATATGTAGAAGGTAAACATGCAACAAACCTTAGTTTAGTCCTAGAATCGACTAAACCTAGGCTCTGTACCAAATTGTAACATCCTTAACACGGTCTAGACGGAAACTGGGTCGGGGAATGTTATCAGAAAATTTAAACCGAAAGGAAACAATCATAAAACATAGATAATATTGAATTTCAATCATTGAAACAAAATCAAGCATCAAAATTCTAACTGAAATAATCACGGAACAATATAAACAAAATGAAAATCGGATTTGGCGAAAAACTCAAATCAAAGATGTTAATAGAACTCAACCCAAAATGAAACAACATGGAGCAAATATAATATTAACTTACAATAATTAAAATCAATTCAAATATTCACCAATCCAATCACATGATTGACAATATCATCTCATAGACAATCATTAAGAATTTATAACTTGAATTCATACTTAGAAGCTATATTCAAAACTTATGAAAATCCAGGGACTTAACCATAAAATTTAAAACTATGAGAATTCTTCTCTTAAACAAACATTAACACAAAATCAATACACAACCATTATCTTAATCATTACTCTAAGATTTCATTTCGTAACATTATCTTCTTAAAGGTTGAAATTGAAACTTTTCAAAAACTTAGAGACTTAATTTGAATTAATCAAAATATGATCTTAAAAAACATGTTATTCTTAATCATAAGAAGTATTAGTAATCTATTATTAACCCTAAACAATGATTAGAGATCAGTTATTAATCTTTCAAAAGTTTGGGGTCTAAACTGGTAGTTATACAAAGGTTAAAGATTTGTCTTAAAATTATATTAAACTTCTTATTTCATTTAACACATAATTCTCTTACTAAGAAATCTGATTCCAATAGAAAAATCAGGTTGCAATTATAAAATCTGGCTTCTATGTGAAAAAACAGGTTGCAACCTAAAATCGAGTTTCTATAAGAAAAAATAGGTTGCAGCCTAAAAACTGGTTTCTAAATGAAAAATCAGGTTGCAACCTAAAATCTAGTTCCGAAATTGATTTTTTATTTTTCCAATAAACTTACACCGGTTAAAACAAAACTTAATTACTCAACAATTTGCATTTATCAACCAACGTACAATCAAATACATGCTTTATCATAATAACAATTTCATGTCAACATAATTATGCCAACTGCCTTATATTTTACATACAACTCATCATAAAACATGATCATTTCATAACCATTAACAATATTATCTTATCTATCATAGGAGCCTATCCAAACCAATAAACACATCAAACATATATTCATGATCATAATCATCTAGAACAATTTCTAACTTAACATACCAAACCATAAGATGCTTATAATCTTTCATGCAACTTATCAAATGCATATTTATACTATATGAAATAATTGCCACTTATCAAATGCATATTTATACTTATCAAATACACCAACGCAAGACTTTTAAACTTGAACTAATTAACATACAACCTTAGCTACTTATTAATTACACAACAAGACATACACCACCATATAGGAGTTTAAATGCAACAAAAGTATGTTTACTTTTCAAGTGACTTGCAACGTCCTAAATACAATCAACGAGCTATCGAACTTATTTTTTGAAATGGTGAAACAAAGATAATGTAATCTTATATAGCTTAGTGAGGTAGTTAACATAATATAAATAAAATGAACATAACATATTAGGTTGTTCTTAATACGTTTGAATGTCAATTGACACAATGAACATATCATAACTAGTGAATTTCATGGCAAGCACAAATAACATAATTCATCATACATGACTTTCATGACAATAACTTGTTTCATAGCATGAACTTCCATGGCAGGAACTTACATAATATACGTAGAGATAGCTTATATTATGGAAAATCATAATTACATCATAGAAGAATTTGTTTTTCATGGTATCGTAATCGTATTAATTTATTAACTTAGCCAATTGGCTTTCGTAATAAGATTTATATCATATAGAGTCATTATTCAGCCCATTGGATTATAAATAACTATGGATATGCTAATACCCAACTAAATTGTCACCAAATAACATAGAAAGGTCTATCCCTCTAAACTGTTCCCAACTAAACTCCATGATTTTGGGAAACTAAAGCTTTGGCCCTTTAATAAAAACATGCACATGAAATGGCTTCCAAACTCTACTCACATTCCAAATTTAAACATATTTATTCAAAAATTTGATTCGAAAAATAATAATAAAGATTTTTCGATCATCAAAATCGAAAAATGACTAGATTGGTTTTTGGGTGTTACAAATCCTTTGATTTAGTTTAATTTTTTAACTATTTACTTTTATTTTCGATTATTTGCTTTTAATTTCAACTATTTGGTTTTAATTTTAAAGTTAGGGTTAATTAATATATTTTTATAATAAATAAATTCAATTTTACTTGATTAAATTAACTATTAGTTATATTAAATTATAAGTTAAATAAGGGATAATTCTATATTAAAGTTATACATATATATTAATTAAAAAACACAAATGTTTATGTATTTTATTTTTAATTTACAAGCCAAATGTTACAAGGATCCATTTTCCAACCGTTATAATTTATTACCCAAATTGGTTGACCCAACAAAAGTCCACGATACAATAACCCAAAACACTCGACCCATTAAGCTTAGTAGTAACGTTAGGGTTGGTAATAACCCTAACCTTAATGGATCAGTTGCCACATCCAAGGGTTCCAAGGTCCACCTCAACCACTATATTAAGCGAAATCGAAATTTCTTTTCAAAACATTAATAAACATCGAAATCAACCATCATAATATAAGCGAAATCGAAATCGAAATCGAAATCAAAGTTTACAAAACATGAGAGTCTCCCAAATGCATACAAAATACAACCATGGAGTTTAAATCAAAATAGAGTTATGACTCGAATAATACAAGGTCCATATAAAAGTACATGCCCTCTTATATACCCAAGACATACTCTACAAACGGTTGGTCTGGAATGTACTGATGCGATAGGCTTTCCAACGATCCCTTACTGACCTATGCACGGAAACACATTTCATATGCTGAGGTCACTAGCTCAGTTCCATAAAAATATAACTATGTGATACTACATGCATTCATTACATGAACATGCTGGTGCGTAAAGTCATAAACATGCAAGGTAAATTAACAAACATGAGATAAGTCCAGTGGTGTGGTCGGAGGAATTTTACGTGTATCTCGGACAACATACCAGCCAACCTCGAACGTGATAGCTTCAGGGTAAGAACCAAAATTTTACGCGCATCAGAACTTAGAGCCCTTAGTCAATCTCGAATACTTGAGATGTCAGGGTGAAGACCAAAATTTTTCGTGCATCGGAAGCTCACATCCCAAACCTATTCGAGCATAAGGTACGATCCAAAATTTTACATGCATCGGATGTGTATCAGTACGATATAGAATTTTACGTGCATCGAATGTGTACCAAGTCAGACAATATATGGATACTTCACCAAAAAAAAAATGATTGTTATAATGCTAGAGTAACTCAGGTGTCCTGACCGTTTCCCTAGCATCATACAAAGGTAAATCTTATATCATCCTAACTTGCTTGATTTCTAGGTGAAAATTTAGTTAACTTAATTTTTTTTTCACTTGTATTGAATACTTGATGCTTAAGCAAACTCAAAACACCCATGCCTAGAACCGCAAACCAAATAAATCAAATTACCCAAAAATCAGCGATTGTATCGATATTGTGCTAGCAATATCGATACTGACCATTGAGTTTCGATACTCACCCTAAGTATCGATACTAGAAATAACTTCAATGTTTTGAAAATTGCCTCAGTATCAATACTCCTATGGGGAATATCGATACTAATTTTATACACTGGAATCTGTGTATCGAAACCAGTCCCTTGAGTATTGAAATCGAACCCCGAGTATCGATACTTCTTGAAAGGGTATCGATACTCACCCTAAAAGTTGCCTTATTTTTACCTCATACAAAGAACAATATTCGTACTGTTCTTACAGTACCGATACTAACGACCTTGAGTGCCCTATTTTGGGCACACAAATGCATCTAAATCTCACCCATTCACTCCCCTAAGACTACCAGAGCTTATTAAAGTTTTATTTGAGGTCTAAGAGATCAAAAAGTATCATCTTTCATGCTTACAAACATCAAATAAGAATTTCACCATGAATTTACTCTAGCATGCTTCTATAAACAAAACATACCATTCATGCACATTTAATGACCTACATATGGTGTAGACAAGTTAGAATTGTGTTACCTTGAAGATAGGTGACTGAAAAACGTTCTTGAATTACCCAAGAGTGAATTTCTCCTTGCCCCTTGCCTTAGAGCTCTCACACTTCTCTTACACTAATTAAAACAATAAAGATGAGTTATTAACTCATTTTGGAACTTAGAAGGATGTTAGAAACAATCCTAAAACTCAAAACTATCCGAAAAATATATTAAAAACCCCAAGGTTTCCTAAACCCCACTTAACCCAATTTTTTTAACTCAACCAAAAACTTGTAAACGAGGGTTTAAATTGAAGCTTGATAGGTGAGGATTGTAGTTCTTACCTTAGATTTCTAAAATAGGTCTCCAAATTCTAGAAAAAATGCACATTTGCCTTAGATTGGGAAGAAGAATGTGAGAAAATTGAGAGGAAGAAGAGAAAACAATGGCGAGGAAAAAGAGATAGGCAACAGACGTGATATTATCCCATTAATTGTGAATTTAGCTTTAGTTTTGAAAAATAGGATAATTACTCCCCTAGTCCCTCTACACTTGAGTCTAGAATAAAAACAACTCTTTTTAATGCTTGTTGAGATCATCTCAAGCCTAATTCAATTCCACTTGGGCCATACTCTTCAACATTCTCCCCTCTTAAGAAGAAAGCTCATCCTTGAAATTTACCTAAATAAAAGAGGTACAGATACTGAAGTTGCATGTCCTTTTCGAGCTTCCATGTCGTCTCTCATACGCTATGGTTTATCCACAAAACCTTTACTAGCTCCTTGACATCTCTGGCAAGGATTTGGATCGATTCTTCCTCGTAAGTCAGGGTTTTCTCACTTCAACTTGCTCAAGGAGAATAACATGGGACGGATTAGATCGATATCTCCTAAGCATGGAAACGTGGAACACATTATGGATACACTCAAGCTCTAGAGGCAAAGTCAATTGATAATCTATTGGTCCGACTCTCTTTAATATCTCATATGGTCCAATGAATCTTGGAGTTAATTTGCCTTTACATCTAAACTAAAGTACCATTTTCCATGGGAAAACCTTAAGAGATACTTTTTCTCCCACGGTGAACTCGATATCTTTGCATTTAGATCAGCATATGACCTCTTCTGTCAGAAGCCTATTTAAACTGACTCTAAATCAACTAAACTTTCGCTTCGTTCTCTTAGATCAAGTCAAGGACTACGATCTTACCCTCGCTGAGCTTTATCCAACATAACGGGGTTCCATATTTACGTACATACAAGGCTTCATGTGAAGCTATCTGAATTCTTGTTTTTATAATTATTGTTGTACGCGAACTCGACCAAATGAAAGTGGTCTTCCTAACTGCCTTCCAGGTCCGAAACGGTGTACTTGAGCATATCCTCTAAGATATGAATAACTTGTTCATACTGTATGTCTATCTGAGGATGAAACACTGTGTTAAAGTGTAGTTTGGTACCTAAAGCTCTATGTAGTGTTTTTCAGAATCGAGAGCCGAAACGCGTTCCTCTATCGGATATGATCAAGATAGGGACTCCACATAATCTCACAATCTTGTGGATGTATAACTACGCCTACCTCTCTTATGTGAAATCCATGAAAACCTGGAAAAAATGAGCAGACTTGGTTAATCCATCCATTATAACTCATATTGTATCATGCCTAAAACTCGTTATCGGTAGACATGTTACGAAGTCCATAGTCACTCTCTCCCACTTCCATTGTGATATCTGAATTGACTATAGTAATTATGAGGGAACATGATGTTCTGCTTTAACTTGCTAGCACACTAAGCACTTAGCAACAAACTCAAACACTTCTCTCTTTATGGCCGGCCACCAATATAATGGTCGGAGCTCTTGATACATCTTGTTGCTAAACTGATGAATGGATAGGGGCTACAATGCGCTTCATGAAGGATCTTGTCGCGAAGCTACCTGTTGGTTGGCACACAAAATCCTCCTCTGAAATATAACATGCTTTCTTCATGTAACTCATATCCTGGGGCTTCTCCTTAGAGGACGTGTTATACTAGAGCTTTCAATTGAGCATTCGAACTCTGCAATCTCTTAACCTCGCTCACTAACTGAGGTTCAACCCGCAGCTTGAATAACAAACTGCCTGAGTCCATCAAACTCAGACGCTCTAGTAAAGCTCTCAAATCTACCATGGTCTTCTTGCTCAAGGTATTTACAACAACATTTAATTTTCCCATATGATAATTTATCACAATATCATAGTCCTTTAGTAGCTCTACCCATCTTTCATGCCTCAAGTTTAACTCATTCTCAGTGAGCATATACTTAAGGCTCTTGCGATATATGAAAATATGCCACTTCTCCTGAACAAGTAGTGTCTCCAAATCTTCAAAGCAAAATCTACTGGGACAAGCTCTAAATAGTGGGTAGGATAGTTTCGTTCGTGAAGCTTGAGCTAACGAGATGCATAGGCCATAATTTTTCATTCTTTCATCTAGACGCACCCTAAACCATTCAATGACGCATCACTAAATACGCAAAAGTCTTTACCCAACTCCAACTGAGTCAAAACAGTGGCTTGCGTAAGGATTTATTTCAACTGATCAAAACTCTCTTGGCGCTTCTCATTCCATATGGAAGAAACTCTCTTTTGAAGGAACTTGGTCAATGGTGTCACAATCATTAAGAAACCTTGGAGGAAACAACGATAGTACCCTATAAGGCCTAAGAAACTGAGCACCTCGGTGATATTCTTAGGTGGTTCCCACTCTAATATTGCCTTAATCTTTCAAGGTCTACTCAGATGCCATCAGCTGCTACTACATAACCAAAACATGTAATTTTCTTCAACCAAAATTTGTATTTCCCAAACTCGCATATAATTGATGCTCTCTAAGAATCTGTAAAAATGATACAGAGGTGTTGATCATACTCTTCCTCGAACCAAGAGTATATAATAATATCATTGATAAATACCACAACAAACATATCTAGGTAAGGATGGAAGACTTGGTTCATCAAATTCATGAATGACGTAGGGTATTGGTGAGTCCAAATGACATTATGAGGAACTCATAATGATCGTACCTTGTCCTAAAAGTTCTCTTGGCAATATTGGCATCTTTGACTTTCATCTGATAATACCCTGACCTTAAGTTTAGTTTAGAAAACACACATGCTCCCTTGAGGGTAGTAATTCTTGATCGTCAACTTATTTAGCTACCGGTAGTTAATGCACAGCCTCATCGAACCATCCTTTTTCTTAATAAAAAGGAATGATGCTCTCTAAGGAGAAATACTCGATTATTTGAAACACCTTTAATTTTTTAACTCTTTTAAATCCGTCGGTGCCATTCGATAAGGTGCAATGGATACTAGAATTGAACCTAGCAGAACCTTTATACTAAACTCAACATCATGGTCCGGTGGCAACCCTAGTAACTCCTCCGGGAATACATCAAAGAAATTTCACACAGTACGAATATCCTCAAGCATTAAAACAGAAACTCACATATCTACAACATGAGCCAAGAAGGTTTAGCACCCCTGACTAAAAAATCTCTGAGCCCTAATTGCATAAATAACTTTAGTAGTGTAACCCAAACTCCCATTGGTCATCACTACCTTTGTCCCATCATTCTTACGAAGTTTAAGGTGTTTCACTTTACACCTCAAACTTATGTCATGCTCCGTAAGTCAGTCTATGCCTAGGATCATATCGAATTCTTGAAACGGTAGTTCCATTAAGTCGACTAAGAATACTTCACCTTGAAGCTCCATGGGGAAACGACAGTGAACCTTGTCAACCAAGACATCTAATCCCAGGGGACTAGACAATTGACCCTTATCTCTAAATTCTATACTGGGATATTCTTCTTTAGGATAAGATCATAACAAACATAGGAGTGGGTGGAACCCAAATCTACTAATACGATAACAAGAATTGAGAAGAATGTAAATATACTTGAAATCACATCAGTAATATCATACTCCTCTTAGGATCGCACGATATACTGGTGTGAGGCTACTTTGGGCTCCTAGACGATTTTGGATATGGTAGTACCCCTTTTTTATTTCTTTGAAGTAACTTTACCACCCCTCGAGGACCCCTAACCTTACTGAACAAATGGAACATATCTCTGCAATGATATACGATTGAATCTTGAGCTTTGGGATAGTCTCTAACGAAATGATCCAATGACCCATAGCTAAAGCAACCTCTTGTCGTTCGATAACACTCTCTAGGGTGTCTCATGCCACATGTCAAACACATCAGGTGAACTGGTATCCACTCAGATCTTCTAGCACTCAAACCAATACCTCATGACAAGGGTATTCGACGGGGGCCAGATCTACCTCCATAGTCGAAACTCTATTATTCTTCTCTAGATGACCCTGATGATGGTCTCCCTAAACTCTGGGGGGCCCAGGCCTACTTTAATAATGATTGGGATGGCCTAGTAGTCTCTGGAGCCCTCTGACTCCGCCCCATTGAGTCGCTCGCTGATTGATCTTTCTTGTAAAAATTTCTCTTGACTGTCTTTTCCTAACGAGTCATCTATACAATGATACAAGGTGGGTCGGTTACCAAATGTCTGAGGAAATCCAAGTGGAGGCCCTCCCTGAACCTCCTGTAATGATGAGCCTCATCCGACATGAGCTTTGATGTATATCTGTTCAATCTAAGAAACTCTGTCTCATACTCTAGTACAGTATTGTCACCCTGGATCAGGTGTAAAAATCGATCACACAAATATTTGATGTAGGACTCTCCAATTTACTTTTCCTAAACTTTATTATGAAGAAATCTCAGTTGGGTCTTTATAGCTCTACTGCCAACTCAACGGTCTCCCACCAGTCGATCGTGTTACCATTTAAAAGGACGATGACTTACTCAAGCTTGCCCTCAGGAGTGAGGTACAACTAACGTAAAGTACGAAGTTTCTCCTTGAGCCATTGATATATAGAGATGGGGTCATCCTCCACAGATCCATAAAAGTTGATAGTCATGTACCTATGAAGCCTCTCAAGTGAAGACTCCTAAGGCGATATGGTCAGCTGAACTAGAGGTACAGGTGGGGAAGGTGGCATAGTAGACAGATTCAAAAATGGCTTGGACAATATGCCTAAGAGTTAAGGTCATATCACAAAAAAAGTTACCTCGTCGACTCTTGCGTACGCAGACATCTCGTGCTCCAAGTTTAGGGCATAATCATCACCAAAGTATCCAGCTTGGAAGGAGTGACTCTATTCTTGACCCTCATGACCAGGGACAGTGTCATCATCCATGAATTAAGTTTGCAAATAGAAATGAAAGAGAGGTCACTATCGTCATTCTAGAAACTTAAGTATCATTGACACTCTAGGGGCGTGTACTCATACAAACGCTTACTGACTCTAACCTACGGGTCCTAGGAACAACTAAACTTGGATGCTCTAATAACACTAAATGTAATACCCTAATCCAGTATGATCCAAAGATCCATGGATTACGATGCCACACGGGAACACCCAAATAATAAACTCAATTTTTTTAAAACATTTATAAACGTCAAAATCAACCATCATAATATAAGAAAAATCAAAATCAAAGTTTACAAAACCCGAGAGTATCTCAAATACTTACAAAATATAACCATTGAGTTTAAATCAAAATAGTGTTATGACTCAAATAATACCAGGGCCATATAAAAAATACATGCCCTCTAATATACCCAATATATACTCTGAAATGATTAGTCTGGAATATACTAATGCAATAGGCTCCTCAACGATTCCTTACTAACTTGCGCACTGAAACACATTCCATACGCTAAGCTCACAAGCTTAGTGCCAAAAAAATTACTATATGATACTACATGCATTCATTACATAAACATGTCATTGTTTAAAGTCATAAACATGCAAGGTAAATAAACAAACTTGGGTTTGGCCCAGTGGTGTGGTTGAAGGAATTTTACAAGCATCTAGATAACATACCAACCTACCTAGAATGTGATAGCTTCAGTATAACACCTTAGACCAATACAACATATAGTTGACCAATGTAGGATGCCACACGGGACCACCAGAGTTGTAATGCCTCGAATTACAGGTTAGGAGTTTAGGTTTATTAGTTCACGCCTTAGAATAATTTCCTCTAACCCATGAATCTTTTGACTTAAGTGGATTTTGATTTGGGTTTATCCAACAAGCTTGATTTTGGATGCTTTTAACTTTAGAGCAAAAGTGTCAAGACAAGGAGGGTAATTTACCCATTTTTTGAATCAAAGCTTTAGATGCTATTAAATGGGATGATCTCATGTTCTAAATTGCCCTAATCTTTTTCATATCAACCTTGTCTCTTATTTCTCTTCACTTTTTGTTCATCTTTCTTTAAGAGCTAAGTAAAAGTTGGGAGCTTTAAGTTATTCCAGCATTTTATTGAAATTCCAAGGTAAGATTCACCATCCTCAACCTCCAAGCTTTCATTCAAACCCACTTTTGCAAATTTTATCCAAGTTTCCCAAAAAGGGGTTTTAGTGAGGGTTTAAGGAACCATGAGTTCTAACAAGTTTTGTGGGTTTTAAGTTGTAAGAAAACATTTTAGACTTCCTTCTAAGATTTAAAATGAGCTTACAATTCATTAAAACTAGTTTTAATAAGTGCAAGAGCAAGGGGAGACCTCCAAGGCTAGAGAGAAGGAAAAACTTAGCCTTGGATGATTTAAGGGTATTTTTAGTCACCTAAGCTCAAGGTAACACGATTATGACTTGTCCATACCACATGTAGTTCATTGTATGTGCATTATGGTTTATTTAGTTCATGAAGCATACTAGAGTAATTTCCGTGGAAAGATTTGTATTTGTGTGTTGCAAGCATAAAAATTAATACCTTTTGACCTCTAAGACACTAAATAAGAAGTTAAAAATATTTTCTAGTCTTCGAGGAATTATTAGGTTGATTTTTGGGTGTTTTACAAGCTTAAGCAAGACATTCCCAGAAAAAAAGATTGATCCATCGACCAAAAGGATCGATCCCAAACTTTCTGTTGTGCAAAGGATCACTCTCTTTCCAAAAAGGTCGATCCCTTGAGAAAAAAGATCGATTCCTCGACCAAAAGGATTGATCCCAAACTTTATATTGTGAAAATAATCGATCCATTTTCAAAAGAATTGATCCCTCTGGGAAAAAGATCAATCTTTCGCTGTTTTGCTCGATGAAAAAAGGTGAAATTGCATTCATTCGTGGTTTGAAGTATTGAGGAATATTGTCTTGACCTCAACATGTTTGAATGAGTTCAGTTTGATCCACTTAGTGATTTGCTTAAATACTTAAACCCTTAATCTGGATATCATCGATAATGAACAACTCAACTAATAACGTTATAAAATAAAGTGACATAAAACTAGTCTTTGTTTGATGCTCGGGAAACGACTAGGACACCCGAGTTACTCTAGAATTATGATGTTTGTCTGTTATGTTATGTTGATATCTAAATATCTTTTGTTTGGGTATGCATCCAATGCAGGTAAATTTTAGGTTGTACTGATATGAATTCTAATGCACGTAAATTCTGAAATTGTACCTTATGCTCAATTAGGTACGGGATGTGAGCTTCTGATACACGTAAATTTTGGACCTACCTAACCTTTCGAAGATTTGAGGTAGACTAAGAGCTTTAAGTTTCAATGCACATAAATTTTGGTTCTTGCCCTGAAGCTATCATGTTCTAGATAGGCTAGTGTGTTGTCCGAAATACAGATAAATTCCTTCGACCACACTTCTTTGCCTATCTCATGTTTGATATGTACTTATGCATGTTTATGACTTTGCATACCAACATGTTCATGTAATGAATGAATGTAGTATCATTTAGTTATTTTCATGGCACTGACCCTTTGAGCTCTACATATGGAATGTGTTTTCGTGCACATATTAGTAAAGGGGATTACTGAAGAGGCTCTCACATTCGTACATTCTAGACCATAATATTAGCAGATGATGTCTTGAATTTATTTTAAAGGGCGTATATTCAGTATGAAAATTATATAATCATGTCATAACTCTATTTTGGATTTTTAAATTCTATGGTTATGTTGTACGTATTTTGGAGGACTCATATATTTTGTAAACGTTGGACTTGATTTCCATTGCAAGTATTATTTATTCTGATGTTTACAATTATTTTCAAAGAAATTTTTAGGTTGACCATTTCGATGGTTTCGTGTAGCATCATAATCCATGGATCTTCGGGTCGGACTAGATTAGGGTGTTACATTAGTGGTATCAAAGTGTATAGGATTAGTCATTTCTAGGACCCGAATGTCAGAGTCAGTAAGTGTCTGTGTGAGTACATACCCCTAGAGTGTCAAGGGTACTTAAGAATCTGGAATGAATATAGTGACATCTCTTTTCCCTTAAATTACAGAAGATATGATATGACTGATAACGACGTCCCTAGTTACAAGGGCCAGAAGGAGAGTCCCGCCTCCTTGGTTGGAGATTTTGTTGATGAGTTCGCCCCCAATTTTGAGCACGGGATACCTACAGACATAGGAATCGATGAGGTGACCTTTTTTCTATAATCTGACCTTGAACCTTAGGCATATCATTTGAGATATTTTGAATCTATCTGCTATACCACTTGTACCCCTCATTCAACCGACCGCGGTGCCTCGGGAGTCCCTGGTTGAGAGACTTAATCGTTATATGACGACCAATTTTATGGATATAGAGATGATGACCCTATCTCCATAGATCAATGGCTTTGGGAGATGCTCCGTACTCTTCGTCAATTGTATCTTACTCCCGATGACAATTTAGAGTGTGTCACCGCCCTTTTGAAGGTTGATGTAATTGACTGCTGGGAGACTGTGGAGCTGACGATGGAGCCAGAGAGACCCACCTACGCGTACTTTCTATCCAAATTATGTGAGAAATACATTGGAGAGGCTCACGTCAATGATTTACGCAACTAGTTTTTACACCTGACCTAGGAGGATATGATCGTACTCGAATATGAGGAGTTTCTCAGGCTGAGCAAGTATGCACCCGATCTTATTCTGACTGAGGTTAACTATTGTAGAAGGTTTAAGGATGGCCTCTATTTGGATATTTAGACTCAATTAGCAATCAATCCCCCTCGCGTATTTGTGGATCTGTCTCACCATACAAAGATAATAAAGAGGATTCCGAATAAAAATGCTCAGGCAGCGAGCGACTCAGTGGGCCAGAGTAAGAGGGATTAAGAGACATTTAGGCTATCTTAGTCATCATCAAAGAGGGCTCAGGCCCACTAGAGTTTAGGGAGACTACTTTCAGAATAGTCTAGAGGAACGACTTAGAGTTCGTACTACAGAAGTATATATGACTCCCGTAGGAGACCTTTTTCATCAACGGGTGGTTCGAGTGCTGATAGATCTGAGAGGGCATCATGTTACCCAATGTGTCTGACTTATGGGCATAGATATTTCGGGGATTGTTATCGGACGACAGGAGGTTGTTTTAGTTGTGGATCTTTGGACCACTATGTCATGGATTATCCCCAAGCACAGAGTGCAGCCTCTATATTTTCGTAGAGATCAACACATTCTGTTTAGTGAGGCCAAGGGTCCTCGGGGTGGAGGAGCTAGTTCAAGGTAATTTGTTAGGGGCTCTTCCAGACCAGAGTCCGTTCAAGAGCCCATAGTAACATCGCGCCAGTATGCAATCAGAGTTTAGGAGGAGTGTGATGCCACAAATGTGATTTCAGATATATTCATAGTCTTCTTCGTTCTTGTTACCACTTTGATAGATCCAGGTTCCACCCACTCCTATATTTTTTAATAACATAGTATGAGAAAGGAATATCCCTATCAAGAATTTAAGGATAGGGTTCAACGTGTCTAGTCCCCTAAGATTAGACGTTTTGGTTGACAAGGTTCATTTTCGTTGCCCCTTCGAGCTCCAAGGTGTTCTTAGCTGATTTGATGAAGCTTCCGTTTCGTTAGTTCGATGTAATTTTAGGCATGAATTGGCTTACCGAGCACGGCATGAATTTGAGGTGCAAAACGAGAGGGCTTAAACTTTACAAGGATGATAGAACCAAGATAGTGATAACCAGTGGAAGTTCAGGTTGCACTACCAAAGTTGTTTAGGCAATCAAGGCTCAGAGATTGTTGAATCAGGGGTGCAAAACCTTCTTGACTCATTTGGTGGATACACGAGTTTCTATCCCGATGATTAAGGATATCCGTACCATTTGGGAATTCTCTGAAGTATTTTTGGAGGATTTGCCAGGGTTACTACTTGACCACGAAGTCGATTTTAAGATAGAGATTATGCCAAGTTCAACTTCGGTGTCCATTACACCCTATTGCATGGGCCCGACAAAGTTGAAAGAATTAAGAATCAACTTCAAGAGTTGTTAGATAGGGGTTTCATCAAACCGAGTGTTTCACCTTGGGAAACGCCAGTACTATTTTTTAAGAAAATGATGGATCGATGAGATTGTCTATTGATTATCGGCAATTGAATAAGTTGACAATCAAGAACCGTTACATACTTCCTCGAATCTACGATCTGTTCGACCAACGTAAGGGCACTGTGTGTTCTCCAAGATCGATTTGAGGAATGGGTATTATCAGTTGAAAGTCAAGGATACTTACATTGCCAAGACTGTTTTCAGGATGAGGTATGGCCATTACGTGTTTCTCATGATGTTGTTATGACTCACTGATTCCACATCGATATTCATAGATTTGATGAATCGGGTTTTCCACTATTATTTGGATCAGTTTGTGGTGGTTTTAATCAACGACATCATTGGGTACTCTCAGTCGAAAGAGGAAGAGATCAACATCTCTGTATCATTCTACATACGCTTTGGGAACGTCAATTGTATGCCATGTTTGGGAAATACGAATTTTGGTTAACCAAAGTGGCATTTTTGGGTCATGTAGTAGCAGTTAATGGTATCCGAGTAGATCCCCAAAAGATTAAGGCAGTGTTAGAATGGGAACCGCCAAAGAATGTTATCGAGGTACACAACTTCTTAGGCCTTGCAGGATATTATTGTCGTTTCATCAAGGGATTTTCTATGATTGCGACACCGATGACAAGGTTACTTCGGAAAGGGGTTCCATTTATATGGAATGAAAACGTCAAGAGAGTTTTGACTGACTAAAAGAAATCCTCACACAAGCACCCATTTTGATACAACCAGAGTCTGGAAAGGACTTCACCGTATATAGTGATGGGTCACTAAAAGGTTTGGGATGCGTTCTGATGCAAGAAGGAAAAGTTATGGCTTATGCGTCTCGTTAGTTAAAGACACATGAACGACACTACCTTATGCATGATTTGGAGCTTGTCGTGGTTTTAGAGACGCTTATTTGGGGAGAAGTGTCACATTTTCACATATCACAAGAGTCTTAAGTATTTGCTCACTTAGAAAGAGTTGAACTTGAGACAACAAAGATGAGTAGAGCTTTTGAAGGACTACGATTGTGTTATCGATTATCACTCGAGCAAAGCGAACGCTGTGGAAGAAGCCTTAAGTAAGAAGATCATATTAGAGTTTAAAGCTTTATTAGCGCATCTAAGTTTGTTGGGTTCGGTTTGTCTACTAGCCGAGTTAAGAGCTGAACCCAAGCTAGTAGGCGAAGTTAAGAGGATGCAAGGTTCAGAGGACTGATTGATAACTCGATTAGAGCAAGTCGTCCGATGTGAGGCTTCGTGTTTTAAGCTTTGCGATGGACAAGTGCTGTACTTCCGATGATATTTATGTGTTCCGTCTGACATACAAATTCTTGACAAGATCTTTTATGAGGCGTATTGTAGTCCCCTCATTATTCATCCGGGAAGCAATAAGATGTACCAAGAGCTCCAACCATGGTATTGGTGGCCAGGCATGAAAAGAGGAGTGTCTGAATTTGTTTCCAAGGGTCTAGTGTGCCAATGAGTTATGGCGGAACATCAGGTTCCTTATGGATTATTATAGTATATTCATATTTTGTAGTGGAAATAAGAGAGAGTGACGATGGACTTTGTAACTGGTCTACCGATGATGAGGTTTCACAGTGGAAATAGATCGATTGACCAAATCTACTCATTTTCTTTTGGTTCGGATGGACTTTACGTTAGAGAGATAAGTGTAGTTGTATATCCGTGAGATCGTGAGGTTGCATGGAGTCCTCATTTCGATCATATCTGATAGAGATACACGTTTTACCTCTCGATTTTAGAAGACCTTATATGAGGCATTGGGTACTAAGTTGCAATATAGTATCGCCTGCTATCATCAGACAAATGGATAATTCGAGCGAGTCATTTAGATTTTGAAAGATATGGTCTGATACACCATATTGGATTTGGAGGGTAGTTGGGAGGATCACTTACCTTTGGTGGAGTTTATCTACAACAACAATTATCAAACAGGTATTCAAATGGCCCCATATGAGGCTCTTTATGGGTGCAAGTGTAGAACTACTTTGTGTTGGACAGAGCTCAGTGAGAGTAAGATAGTAGGCTCCGATTTGATCCGAGAAACCAAAGAAAAAGTTTAGGTTATCCAGAGTCGTCTGAAGGAGGCTTCTGACAGACAAAGATCGTATTCTGATTTAAAGCGTAAGGATATTGAGTTCGAGGAGGGAGACAAAGTATTTCTCAAAGTCTCCACATGGAAGAAGGTACTCTAGTTTGGCGCAAGGGTAAATTAATGCCATGATTCATCGAACCGTATGAGATTTTAGAAAGAGCTGGACCAATAGCTTATCGTTTAGTGTTGCCTCCAGAGCTCGAGCGCATTCATAATGTGTTTCAAATCTATGCTTCAAAGATACCGATCCAATTTGTCCCATGTTATCCCCTTGAGCAAATCGAAAAGAGATAAGATTTGACTTACGAAGACAAATAGATTTAAATCATTTCCAAATATGTCAATGAGCTAACGAACAAGAGGATATTGTTGGTAAAAGTTTTGTCAAGAAACTATGGTGTTGAGGATGTGACATGGGAGCCTGAAGAGGATATGCAGCTTCGATATCCGTATATCTTATATTCAGGTA
Organism: Hibiscus syriacus; assembly: GCF_006381635.1. Taxonomy (NCBI): domain Eukaryota; kingdom Viridiplantae; phylum Streptophyta; class Magnoliopsida; order Malvales; family Malvaceae; genus Hibiscus; species Hibiscus syriacus. The sequence continues at coordinate 3,561,250 of NW_024062608.1, forward strand.
AATTTTAAGGACAAAATTGTTTTCTAAGGAGGGAAGAGTTGTAATGCCCCAAATTATGAATAAGGAGTTTTGGGTTTATTAGTGCATGCCTTAGAATAATTTCCCCTAACCCATGAAGCTTTTGACCCAATTGGCTTTTGATTTGGGCTTGGAATTAGCCCAATAAACTTGATTTTGGATACTTTTAACCTTAGCCCAAATGTGGGAGGACCATGAAGGTAATTTACCCATTTTTTGAATCAAACTTGAATACCATTAAATGGGATGATCTCACATTATAAATTCCCCTCCTCTTTTTCATATCAACCTTGCCACTTTTTCCTCTTCAATTTTTGTTCCTCTTCCTTCAAGAGTTAAGTAAAATTTAGGAGCTTTAAGTTAGTCTAGCATTCTATTAAAATTCCAAGGTAAGATTTATCATCCATATTCTTTAAGCTTTCATTCAAACCCACATTTGCAAGTTTTAACCAAGTTTCCCAAAAATGAGTTTTAGTGTGGATTTAAGGAACCATGAGTTCTAGCAAGTTTTGTGGGTTTTAAGTTGTAAGAAAATGTTTTAGACTTTCTTCTAAGATTTAAAATGAGCTAACAACTCATTAAAATTGGTTTTAATTAGTACAAGAGCAAGGGACACATCCAAGGCTAGAGGCAAGCAAAACTTACCCTTGGCAGATTCAAGGATGTTTTCAGTCACCTAAGCTCAATGTAACACGATTCTGACTTATCCATACCATATGTAGTTCATTGTATGTGCATTATAGTTTGTTTTGTTCATGAAGCATGCTAGAGTAATTTCCATGGCAAGATTCGTATTTGTGTGTGTTGCAAGCATGAAATTAATACCTTTTGACCTCTAAGACACTAAATAAGATGTTAAACATGTTTGATAGTCTTATAGGAATTGTTGGGTATTTTCTTAGCTTAAGAAAGTTATTCCCAGAAAAAGGATCGATCCCTCGATCAAATGGATCAATCCTAAACTTTTTGTTGTGCAAATGATCGAGCCCTTTCCAAAAGGATCGATCCCTCGAGAAAAAGGATCAATCTCTCAATTAAAAGAATTGATCCCAAACTTTATGTTGTGTAAAGGATCGATCCCTTCACTATTTTGCTCGATGGAAAAGGGTGAAATTACATTCATTCGTGACCTAAAGTGTTGAGGAATGTTGTCTTGACCTCAACATGTTTGAATGAGTTTAGTTTGGTTCATTAGTTGATTTGCTTAAATACTTAAACCCTTAATATGGATATCATCGATAATGATCAACTCGACTAACAACGTTATGAAATAAAGTGACATAAAAATAGCCTTTGTTTAATACTCGGGAAACGGCTAGGACACTCGAGTTACTCTAGCATTATGATGTTTGTCTGTTATGTTATGTTATGTTATGTTGATATCTGTATATCTTTTGTTTAGGTACGCATCTGATTCACGTAAACTTTGGCTCATACCAGTACAAATTTTGATGAACGTAAATTCTAGAATTGCGCCTTATGCTCAATTAGGTATGGGATGTGATCATCCGATGCACGTAAATTTTGAACCTCACCCAACCTCTCGAGGATCCGAAGTAGACTAAGGGCTTTAATTTCTTATGCATGTAAATTTCAGTTCTTACCCCAAAGTTATCACGTTCTAGATAGGATATTGTGTTGTCCGAGATGCATGTAAATTCCTCCGACCACATTACTTGGCCTATCTCAAGTTTGATATGTACTTATGTATGTTTATGACTCTACATACCAACATGTTCATGTAATAAATGCATGTAGTTTCGTTTAGTTATTTTCATGGCACTAAGCTTGTGAGCTCATCATATGGAATGTGTTTCCGTGCGCATATTAATAGAGGGGATCGATGAGGAGGCTGTCGCATTTATACATAGACCAAAATATTAGCAGAGTATGACTTGAATATATTTTTAAAGGGCATGTATTCAGTATAGACCTTGTATAATTATGTCATAACTCTATTTTGAATTTTTTTAAACTATATGGTTATGTTGTACGTATTTTGGAGGACTCCCATATTTTGTAAACATTTGATTTCATTTCTATTGCAAGTATGATTTATTATGATTTTTACAATTGTTTTCCAAGAAATTTTATAGTTGACCATTTCGATGGTTCCGTGTGGCATCGTAATCCATGGATCTTCAGGTTGGACTGGATTAAGGTGTTGCAGGAGTAGCTGACCAACACCTTAATCTTTTCTTATACTATAAAATAACCATTTCCACAAATAAAAAATCCATTATATAAAAAAATTTAAAACTTTATACTAGGGTGCTCCCAAAATAAATATTTACAATCAAAATATTACAGACCGACTCTTAATAAAATTACAACTCAACTGATACAATAAAATATACACGCCCTTTAAAAATTGCTTAGACGTACTTTGAATCTGCATTGGGTCTGAACCTTGATCTGTCTACTGCTTCTCAAACTCTCAATCTATTAATCTGCCCACGAAAAACAATCTGAAGGTAGCTCAGCGCCACACTAACAACTAAAACATTCTAAAAGTTTGTCACTGAAATACTCAAGATATCAAGTTTATTGCTATTTGGTCTACTAGTATGTTATGTTCTTCTTTAGCGAGTACACTCGTATACTCACTCTCTATTCTATGGTAGACATTATGGTGTGGCTGAGGGTTCTACATCTCGGAGCTCACACACCCCTCTAGTCTATCGAGAATTTGGCCTCCGGATTCTCTATATCGAACACCACTCTCTCGACTACCAAGTTAGTCAACGTAAAGTGCCTTGCGCACTCCCTAAGGATATCCAGACAGAATATATACTTTCGACTCTGCCATCTTTTCTAAATGAACTCATGTGTCCTGGTCGATTTCCCGAGCATTCAAACAAGGCTAGTCTTATTTCACCCTACTTTATTCTTGTTTTTACATTTGAATTAAACATCATTAATGTTCTCACTTGAAGTCTTATGCGAGGAAATACTGAAGTGTTAGGGTACCTTGAGTCTAATTCCCTTAAAAAATAACATTTTTCCCAAAATAGACTAAAAGTATTAATAGTAGCCCAAGAGTATCGATACTCCTACAAAAGTTTCGATATTTTATATAAGTACTGATACTTATAAACATTCTATTATGTCCAATTTTGAAACTTTCTGGGAGTTTCGAAACTATAACCCAAAGTTTCAATACTCCTGAAAGAGTATCGATACTCTTGCCCAGAAACTCATGAATTTGCCCAAAGCAAAGAACAAATATCGATATTATCCCTACAGTATCGATACTCTACCTGCAGAAGTTATAAAACACATACGAAAATGATATATTTCAATCCCAAAGGCCCTAGTGAGGTCTTCAAACATTCTTTAAAGTCTTATGTGATTACAAATAGCATAAATAAGGCTTTATATCATGCTTATAACATAAATCATGTAATCTAACATTAACATATAACGTTAAGCTTCATGACTTACTCTCAAGGTAGAACTCATTTCTAATGATCACTAGGAGTATGGAAGAGTTGATATCGTGTTACCTTGCTTGTTGCTTGCTATAAACTCTCTCAAGTTAACTAAGGGGCAACTTCTCTTTCCCTCTTACTTTAGAGTTTTCTCCGACCTCCCTTACTAAACAAAGATAAGAAAGGGGGTTTACTAAACTAACTATGCTCCTAGATTAAAGGTTAAGATGCTTTAGGTAACTTGAATACACTATAACTTGGATTCATGGATCCCCTTAACTTCCATAAAACTTATTTTTGAAAATAAATTCTAAAACTTACAAAATAGAGCTTAAAGGATGGAGAAAAACATTCTTACCTTGGATACAATAAACAAAGCTTAGAATACTTGAAACTTGGATCTTGAAAGAAATAAGAAATGAAAACTAATGGAATAAAGAAGAAGAAGAAGAATGGGTGAGATATTGTGGGGAGCTTGGTTACGTGAAATGACATAAAAAGATGAGGAAAGTTTTCAGCTTTAAAAAAAAGAGTAAACTACACTTTAGATCATTTTCCTATTTACTTACTTTTAAAAACACCACTTTCCTATAACTATTGGGCTAACCTAAGACTAATACTCGTAAGAATTGTTCTAAAATTGGCTTGAAAAATCTAATGGGCTCTACTGATGCGTTTCGAGTTGACCGAAACTACTAACCCAAAATTTGGGGCATTACAACTCTCTCCTCCTAATAAGAAATTTCATCCTTGAAATTTCTACAAGGTATCTATGACAAATCTCAACCATTAGGACATCTAATTCTAAAGGTTGAATACTAATTTGACTAGGGTGGTTACTGGAATAGGGAACAAGGTAGGTTACCTGGTATCTCATTAGTTGTATCATCCTCTTTTCTAGTTCTAACTGTAAACTGACGGGCTACAACTCTGGGATCCCCACTGGATCTGGGTTGTACGACACCTCTACCAATTTGACTAGAAGAACTCTATCTTCTCTAGAATCCTCTACCTCTCTGAACTGTAGAAGTTTACTGTTGGGTCAAAACTAGAGCTACATTTTGAGCTTCTAGACAATCTCGGAGAAAATGATCCAGAGATTCGTAATGGTAACAACCTCTGGACCTAAGCCTACATGCTTCTGGGTGTCTCCTACCATAAACAGAATAATAAAGATGAGAAGGCGCTCTTGATGATCCCCCAGCACTAGCTACCAGTGCGATATACAAAGGTCACTTGCGCTGACTGGTCAAACTCCCTCCTCTACTCGACCCTAAACTGGTCGACTAAATTGACATATCAGTGCTCTCCCAGACTCTTAAGATTCTCTCAACCTCTTGGATGGCTGGGATAGTTCTACTGACTCAACCACTTGTCTACCCTGACCTGAAGTGGCACCCTATTTTGTTACTCTCTTTCCCACAACTCTCTTTATTTCCTTTGCGAGACGAACTAACTCGGTAAAAACTATCGGTGGATTAGCGGCTAAATGATTGAGGATGTATAGTTAGAGACCCTCTCTAAACTTCTTGCAATGTTGATACTCTGAGGAAATCAACTTGGGCATATATACTCAACTAAAAAATTTCTACTTCATGTTCAAACGTTGATATATTCCCTTGAACCAACTAAGCAAGCTGATCTTTCATCGCATCCATATGGGCTTCCCCAATATACTTTTGATGGAACTCCTCTAAGAACCAGACCCAAATAGATTGTTTAGGCTCTAATGACATCCCCACAGTCTCCTACCAATCTATCACGTCATGTTTCAACAGGGAGATGACGCACCAGAGCCTTTATACTGGTGTTTCTTGAAATGCAATAAGTGAAAGAAAGGGTTGCCCTGGCTGAACAAGCATTCTAGGAAAGGGCTCTAACTATACGGTCCAAGGTAGTGGTCAGGTTTTTATAGAAGTTTGCTTCATCTACCCCCACACCTTCGGGCTCATCAAACTCTGTGTTTGGGACGAACTCATCTACTAGATCACCTACTAAATAAACTTTACTCTTGTCTCTACCCTCTTTAATGTGGTCTGGGCTCTCATCCATCTCTAGAATTCTAAAATTAAAAGGAAACGAGGAATTACTACTACTACTACTACAAATACAGAAGTAAGACATAACTTTATAGGACATGTATACTCATAAAATCTTTTATCGAAACTAACCTGCATACCTTAAGAACGTCAAACCTGATGCTCTGATACCACTAAATGTAACACCCTAGACCAGTACAACTTACAGTCGACCGATGTAGGATGTCACACAGGACCACCGGAGTGGCTGACCAACATCTTATTCTTTTCTTGTACTATAAAACAACCATTTTCACAAATAAAACATCCATGAAATAATATAATTTAAAACTTTATACTGGGGAGTTCTCAAAATAAATATTTACAATCACAATATTACAAACCAACTCTTCATAAAATTTATGACTCAACTGATACAACAGGGTTTATAAAATATACATGCCCTTCAAAAATTGTTTAGATGTACTATGAATCTGCACTGGGTCTGGACCTTGACCTTTCTACTACTCCTCGAACTTTCGATCTACTGACCTACCCACGGAAAACAATTTGAAGGTTGAGCTAACTAGCTCAGTGCCACACTAACAACTAAAACATACTAAAAGTTTGTCATTGAAATGCTCAAGATATCAAGTCTACTGCTATCTAGTCTACTGGTCTGTTCTGTTCTACTTTAGTGAGTATACTCATATACTCACTCTTTATTCTATGGTAGACATCATGGTGTGGTTGAGGGTTCTGTATCTCGAAGCTCACTTACCCCTCTAGTCTACTGAGAATATGGCCCCTGGAATCTCTGTATCAAACACCACACTCTCGAATAGCCCACTCCTTGAGTATTGGACCTTGTGCCCAAACTAGTTAGTTTAAAGTGCCTTGCGCACTCCCTAAGGATATATGGATTTAATCTACTTTTGACTCTGCTATCTTTTCTAAAGGAACACGAGTGTCCTTGTCGTTTTCCCAAGCATTCAAACAATGTTAACCTTATTTCACCCTATTTTATTCTCGTTTGTAAATTTGAATTAAACATCATTAATATTCTCACTTGAAGTCTTATATGAAGAAATACTAAAGTGTTGGGGTACCTTGAGTCTAATTCCCTTAAAAACTAACTTTTTTGCCCAAAATAGACTGAAAGTATCGATACTAGCCCAAGAGTATCGATACCCCTGCAAAAGTTTCAATACTTTATATAAGTACAAATACTTTTAAACATTCTTTTATATCTAGTTTCGAAACTTTATGGGAGTTTTGAAACTTTCTGGGAGTTTCGAAACTATGACCCAAAGTTTCAATACTCTTGAAAGAGTATCAATACTCTTACATAGAAACTCACAATTTGCCCAAACAAAGAGCAAGTATCGATACTATCCCTATAGTATCGATACTCTTCCTGTAAAAGTCATAAAACACATACGAAAATGCTATATTTCAATCCCAAAGACCCTGGTGAGGTCTCCAAACATTTTTTGAAGTCTGATATGATTACAAGGAACATAAATAAGGCTTTATATCATACATATAAATCATGTAATCTACCATTAACATATAAACACTAAGCTTCATAACTTACTCTCAAGATATAACTCATTTCTAGTAATCACTAGGAGTATGGAAGAGTTGATAGTGTTCTACATTGCTTCTTTCTTGCTAGAAACTCTCTCGAGTTAACCAAGGGGAGACTTCTCTTTCCCTCTTACTTTAGAGTTTTCTCCCACCCCCTTTACTAGAAAAAGACAAGAAAAGAGGTTTACTAAACTAAGTAAGGTCTTGGATTAAAGCTTAAGATGCTCTAGGTAACTTGAATACACTATAACCAAGCTTGGATTCTTGGATCCCCTTAACTTCCATAAAACCCATTTTTGAAAACAAATTCTAAAACTTACAAAATGAAGCATAAAACAAAGCTTGAAAGATGGAGGAAACATTCTTACCATGGCTACAACAAACTAAGATTAGAATATTTGAAACTTGGCTCTTAAAATGAAAAAGAAATAAAAACTAATGGAAGGAAAAAGAAGAAGAGTGGGAGAGATATTATGGGCAGTTTGGTTACGTAAAATTATATAAAAAGAGGGGGAAAGTTTTCAACTTTAACAAAAAGGGTAAACTACACTTTAATTCCTTCTCCTATTTACTTACTTTTAAAAACACTACTTTCCTATAACTATTAGGCCAACCTAAGCCCAATACTCTTAAAATTGGTCTAAAATTGGCTTGAAAAGTTTAATGGACTCTACTAACGGGTTTTGGGTTAACCGAAATCACTAACCCGGAATTCAGGGCATTACATCCTAGGTAAGAACCATAATTTTACGTGCATCAGAACTTAGAGCCCTTAGTCTATCTCGGATACTCTATAGTCTGGATGATGACCAAAATTTTTCGTGCATCAAAAGTTCACATCCCAAACCTATTCGAACGTAAGGTACAATCTGGAATTTTACGATCTAGAATTTTACATGTATCAGATACGTACCAAGTTAGATAATATCTAGATATTTCACAAACAAAGGAAGATCATCACAATGCTAGAGTAACTTGAGTGTCCAAACCGTTTCCTGAGCATCACACAAGGGCAAATCTTATATCATCTTAACTTGCTTGACTTGTATGTAAGAATTTAGTAAACTTGATTGTTTTCACTTGTATTGAATACTTAAAGCTTATATGAACTCAAAACACCCAATCTTGAACCCCAAAATCAAATGAATCAAATTATCCAAAAATCAATGATGGTATCGATACTGTGCCAGAAGTATCGATACCGACCCTTGAGTATCGATACTCACCCTAAATATCGATACTAAAAATAGCTTCAATGTTTTGAAAATTTACTCAGTATTGATACTCCTATGGGATCAATACTCTACACTGGGTATCAATTTTGTACACTTAAATCTGGGTAACCACTCCCTTGAGTATCAAAATCGGATCTTAAGTATTGATACTCCTTGAAGAGGTATCGATACTCACCCTAAAAAATTGTCTTATTTTTACCTCATATGAAGAACAATATCCGTACTATTCTTATAGTACCGATACCAATGACCCTGTGTGCCCTATTTTGGACATAAAAATGCATCTAAATCTCATCTATTCACTCCTCTAAGACTAGAAAAGCTTATTTAAGTTTTATTTGAGGTCTAAGAGGTCAAAATATATCATCTTTCATGCTTACAAACATAAAATACGGATTTCACCATGAATTTACTCTAGCATGCTTTCATGAACAAAACATACCATTCATGCTTATTTAATGACCTACATGTGGTATGTACAAGTCAGAATCTTGTTACCTTGAAGCTAGATGACTGGAAAATGTTCTTAAATTACCAAAGAGTAAGTTTCTCCTTGGCTTAGAGCTCTCACTCTTCTCTTGCACTAATTAAAACAAGGAAGATGAGCTATTAACTCATTTTGGAACTTTAGAGGACGTTAGAAACAATCATACAACTCAGAACTCTCCCAAAAAAGGATTAAAACTACAAGGTTTCCTAAACCCCACTTAAACCTATTTTTTGTTAACTCAACCAAAACTTGCAAATGGAGGGTTTGAATTGAAGCTTGACAGGTGAGGATTGTAATTCTTACCTTAGATTTCTAAAATAGGTTTGCAAATTCTAGAAAGCTTGGACCTTTGTCTTAGCTTTGGGATGAGAAGATGATAAAGTAGAGAGGAAGAAGAGACAAATAATGGTGAGGAAAAATATGTGGCCAATAGACGTGACATCATCCCATTAATTGGGAATTCAACTTTAGTTTTGAAAAATAGGATAATTACTCACTTAGTCCCTCTTCATTTGAATCTAAAATAAAAACACCCATTTTTTTAATGTTTGTTGGGCTCATTTAAAACTCAAACCAAATCCACTTGGGCCACGCTTTTCACAAATTAAGGGTAATTTATTCTAAGGTCTATTCGAATAAACCCGAAACTTCTAACCCATATTTGAGGGTGATACAATATTCTTTAAACAAAATTTCTTTTAATAATATTACTAATAACATGCAATAACTCTTTATTTGCCTGTCTTAATAATCTGATTTTCATTTTAGTATATTCATATTCGAATCGTGCATATTTTTGTTTGCATAAATATATATGCAACATTGCCTTTTTAAAAAATCGATAGGATTGGGTTCGAAATGTTTGAAGCGTAAATCTTGTATTTTTTAAAAAAATAAAAGGATAACATTTTAAATTTTGATTCAAATATGCAAATTCCACTATTACAACAATGTATAAGCGACTATGTACCAACTTTGAGTATTGTGGGGGTACTTACCCTTCCCCATGCGTAATCTACACCCGAATCTTTTAAAATGAATCTTCGGTAAACACATACCAACTTTTGTCTTTCAAAATGATTTTTTTTAAAGTTATTTTAAAAACATTTGTTTAGGAGTTTGACCTACCTAACCCAATGGTTGACAGCAACCCTAATTCATATTAATCAAAAATAAAATTTTCTCAAAATAAGTAGTAAATTAGGGTTTTCTTTTAAAAATGGAACCTTGCTTAAAAAATGTAACGACAAGAAGAAACACTTCTGTTAAGAGGTTAACATGAGTTAACGGTTGGACTTAAAGCAAATAGACCGTATAACGTAAGAAACCATAAAGAACCAAACACACTTAATTTTTAAACCAACGACTAAATTTGATGACTAAAAACCAACTTAAGAGAAAAATGATGGTCAATTGGTCATGCAAGACAACAACAAAATTTGACTAATGCATGCATCATATTTTCTTATGATTAACCAAAATTATAGCTATGCCGAAACATCATTAGTTTGTCAGTTAGCTAAGTGGGAAGAGTTGAAAGTTTAGACTCCTAAGTAGGGACTAAGCATTTATTAAAGAACCGGATAAAGAAAACGAAAGAACACACCTAGGCGATGCTAGAAGTTTTATTTAATGTCTCATAGGTTTAGGTTACATCTCTATTTATAATAAAAAAAACTTGGTACATAATTACATACCTAACAAGTCTGCACCTTGGCGAATATCCACTTGTCTTCTTTACCGATATATTTATGAGCCATACCTAACAAATCTCCATCCCCTGTCCTCTTTACCGGTATATTTATAAGCCATACCTAACAAATCTCCACCTTGGCGAATATCCTGCCCCTTGGAAACTTCAATGTGGGTTGGGTTACCTTACTTCTTTAAGAGCTCGAAACATTCAACAAGTCCAAGCAATGCTTGAACTTATCTGTCGTAACTGGCTTGGTGAACATATCAGTGACATTCTCATCAGTATGTACCTTCTGAAACAAAACCTCTCCAGATGCAACCAACACTCTGATCTTGTGGAACCTTACATCAATATGTTTAGTTCTGGCATGATATATCTGATTCTTAGCCAAATGAATAACACTTTGATTGTCACAAATCAACTGAACTCCGCCTTGCTGAACACCAAACTCCTTCACTAATCCAGTAACCCATAAAGCTTCTTTTGCAGCTTCAGCTGCTTCCATGTATTCAGCTTCAGTTGTAGATAGTGACACAACAGATTGAACAGTAGACTTCCAACAAATAGAACCTTCACCAAGAGTAAACACATACCCTGTCGTAGATCTTTTATTATCCAAGTCACATGCATAGTTTGAATCCTCATATCCTACAACCAAAGGAATATCCCGCTAACTACCAAAAATAATTCCATGTCCCACAATACCCTTTAAATACCGAAAGATCCACTTGACTGCTTCCCAATGTTGCTTACCAGGTTTAGACATGTACTTATAAACTTAACTAACAACATGAGCTAAATCAAGACGAGTACATACCATTGCATACATCAAGCAGCCAATAACATTAGAATACAGAACATTTTCCATATCTTCAACTTCCTTATCTGTCTTAGGGCACTGTTCTGATGAGAGCTTAAAGTGATTCGCCAATGGAGTGCTCACTGGTTTTGCGCTGCTCATCGCAAATCTTTCTAGCATTTTCTCAACATAACCCCGTTGAGATAGCCACAATTTCCTTGAGTATCTGTCCCTGCAAATTTCCATTCCAAGAATTTTCTTTGCAGCACCTAAATCTTTCATATCAAATTCTTGACTCAATAAGGTTTTCAAAACGATAACATCATCCATGTTCTTCGCAGCAATCAACATATCATCAACATACAGTAACAGAAAAATAAAAGAACCATCATCAAGGCTCTTAACATAGACACAACAATCATACTCATATCGGTTGTAGTCAATCTTGATCATATAAGAGTCAAACAGTTTATACCACTGTCTCGGATACTGTTTCAACCCATACAAAGATTTCTTCAATCTACAAACTAAATGCTCGTTTCCAGGTTGAATGAAACCTTCAGGTTGTCACATGTAGATCTGATCCTCTAAATCACCATACAGAAAAGCATGTTTAACATCCATCTGCTCTAAATGCAAATCCCAACTAGCCACCAATGCAAGTACTACTCGGATTGAAGTGTGTCTGACCACAGGAGAAAAAAATTCATCATAATCAACTCATTTCTGCTGTGAAAAACCCTTTGCTACCAAATGAGCCTTGAACTTCTCCCCCTCTTTTTATGTTACTGTTGGTTTCTTCTTATACACCCATTTGCAACCAATCAGCCTCTTAACCTTAGAAAGGCGAACCAACTCCCATATATAATTTTGATTCAAAGACTCCATCTCCTCAGCCATGGCAGTCATCCACTTGTCATTTTCCTGACTAGTAATGGCATCATAAAAAGTAACTGATCATCACTGCTAACAGTAAGTGCAAAAGAGACCAAGTTTTCAAAACCCAACCTGCTCGGGGGATTTATATTGGTCCGTCTCACCCTATCTCTGGCGAGACTATAATCTTGCAAATCATCAGTGTCGGAACCACCAGAAATTGGTTGAGAAGTTTTTGGTTTCTCAACTGGAAACTGCTCGAAATCCACCACTGTCGTGTATTTCTTCTGCTGCAACATGGATTGTTCATCAAAAACAAAATCTCTACTGATCACAATTTTCTTCGTAACTGGATCCCAGAACTTGAATCCTTTGACATCTTTCTTGTAACCCAGAAAAATGCACTTCTTCAATTTTGCATCAAGTTTGGATATCTTATCAGTAGGTACATGCACATAAGCAGGACAACCAAAAATCTGTAAGTGATCAAAACTAACATCGTGACCAGTCCATACCTCTTCTGCAACTTTCCCAGCCAATGATGCCCTTGGCGATCTGTTGATAAGATAACATGCCATGTTAACAGCCTCAGCCCAGAAGTGTTTGGGAAGCCCCGCATTCAACCGCAAACATCTGGCTCTTTCATTCAACGACCTGTTCATCTGTTCTGCAACACCATTCTGTTGTGGTGTCTTACACACTGTAAAATGCCTCTTAATCCCATGCTTCTTACAGAAGTGTAGAAACTGTGAATCTGTGTACTCCGTACTATTTTCAGACCGCATACACTTGATTTTTCGTCATGTTTGGTTTTCTACCTCAGTTTTCCACAGCTTGAACTTCTCAAAAACGTCAGACTTCTGTTTCAAAAAGTACACCCAAACTTTCCATGAAAATTTGTCAATAAAAGTAACATAATACCTAGATCCACCCAAAGACGATGTCGTGGAAGGCCCCCATACATCAGAATGCACATAATTAAGAACCATTGAGTTGTGTGCTTCGCAGTCTTGAAACGGACATTAGTATGTTTACCAAGAACACAATACTTGCAAAAATCGAGCTTACAACTTTTGACGCCATGCAAAAAATTTCTTTTGTGTAATTCTGCCATATCACGTTCACTAAGATGAGCAAGACGCATATGAAACAATTTTGTAGTATCATCACATGACTCAACAGAATGAACTCCACCTACAACGGTACTCCCTAGTAATTTGTAAATATTCCCTGCAATCATCTTTCATTTCATCACAGTCAAAGCTCCTTTAACAATCCGAATGGTTTTCCTATCCTCGTCAGCCTTAGGGATAAAACCATTCTTGTGCAAAGTGCCCAAAGAAATCAAATTCTTCTTTAAATCTGGGATACGTCGAACACCACTCAACGTCCGAACAGAGCCATCATACATCTTAATTCTGACATCACCAATACCAACAATAATGCAACATCGATCATCACCCAAATAAACAGAACCAGAATTAACTGACTTGTATATCGAAAACCACTCCCTATTTGACGTGATGTGATAAGAACATCCAGAATCAAGAATCCAAACATCCGTCAATTGAGTCATTGAAATAGAGAGCAAATCACCCTCACTGCAATCAGAATTGTCATCCCCTACCACATTCAAAGACTTGGATGAATCATCACGTTTCTCATCAGTCTACTTTTTCAACTTCGGACAGTCTCGCTTTATATGTCTCGCCTCCTTGCACTTGTAACAGTGAATTGTCTTCTTATCCCTAGATTTGGATCTGGAATTCCGCTTGCCAGACCCTTCCTTCTCTGTCTTCCGTCCACGGTCTCGATTACCCTTGATATATATAAGCTATCGGCTTGAGAGTTTTCCCCTGCATTCTGCTTCCGCTGGTTGTGAGCCAACAAGGCTGTAGTAATCTCCTCAACGTTGATAGTCTCTTTCCCATATGTAAGAGTAGTCACCATGTGTTCGTAAGAGGGAGGCAACGAACACAACAGAATCATCGCTCTGTCTTCATCCTTGTTTTTCACATCAAGCCGAGCCAAATCAGAAACGATTTGATTGAAGACATTCACGTGTTGCGCCAAATCATGATCGTCCTGCCTCTTTAGCCCATACAGCCGCTGCTTTAGATACAATTTTGTCGTTAAGGATTTGGACATAAACTGACTTTCCAACTTCCTCCAAATTTCGTCTAGAGATGACAGAAATAAAAAATTGTAAGTTATTTGAACTAATTAGTTAGATTTTATAAAATAAAACTTATCTGAAGTTTTATCAAGTGGAGTCGATTTTTTTGAGTTTTTATTTAAATTTAATTATAAATATTTATTTAAATTTAATTATAAATATTTATAATATTATGATACTATTTGATTATAATTTAAACGGTTTTCTATAATCATTTACAATACATACATGTTTCTTCATTTTTTTTCATATGTGATATACGTGTATCAAACATAGTTAAGAGACTTGAATCGAACTTACAAAATAATCCACTAATTACTAAAATTTTGAGTTATTCTAGTTATTATTTAAGTTCTATTTTATAACTTGACTCAAATTTAAAATTTTATCGAGTCAAGTTCATAAAATTACTGGTCAGGTCAATTCTATTTAATAAAATTTCTTTCTCTTAGTCAAATTTCACTTACCCCTTCTTCCAAGTAAAAGGTTAGAGCTAAGAAACTTCCATTGATTCTACAATTTACAATTAATTATTAACTTTGAACCCACAGAAAATGAAGTTTCTTTTAAATATGAAAGGGTATTAACTATTAAGCATTCGTTGTTATACATATTCCAACTAATAAATTAATCCCAAAATTTAATATATTTTGATTTTATCTCTAAAGTATTAATATTACATCAATTAAAACATTTTATTAGTACACTCATCATTTTAAACATTAAATATTAGTTTGGATCTAAATGAAATATATTTAAACCATGTAAATCAAATTTTAAATATATATGTAGATATTGCATGAACAATTTCAATATGATATGAAAGGAGAAAAAACAAAGACAGAAATTCTCCTAAATTTTAATGAATTTTAATGATACTATCTTTTTTTCTTGTATTTATTAGGTTCAAATTATCAATATAGTAGGTATATAAGTACATAAAATTAGATTGTATTTTAAATATGTTTTATATATAATAAGATATGTACTTACATTTAATACCGAAACCAATGTTAAGAGTCATAGAATGACTTGTTTGATATAAAACTAATACTTTGAGGATTTACTTGAATATTTTAAAATTTAAGACTAATTTAAAATTTGTAGCATAGCTTGTGAAGGTCTACTGCAATTAGCCCTTCGTTTAAAAACTGATGGTATTAATTTTATATTAAGAAGAAATTGATATCGGTTTACGCGTAAATGGATTGTGTTCATGTATAATCGAATAGTTTTCGAAAGGAAAAAAATTCGTAGTGAACACAGTGTCTCCATCAAATTAAAAAGAAATTGCGTCATTAATTTTGAAAACAAATTAGCCGTCCTACTCTCTATAAGACAACCAAGTAACTTCATTTTTTCTTTGAAAACATCTCAACAAATCTTTGACAAAGACATCAACCAAACAACAAAATTCAACTTCCTTCATTTCCGGGAAAATTTCACATTAAGCCTTTGTGGCCATATTTCCATGGATGTTCATTGGGACTTTCTTTAAGAGCCTGCTGTTTGAGCCATGAATCGTCTGAGATAACCAATGGGAACTCGAGCGGAAAAGGTTTATGTTGCAGTAGGAAACGATATACGTGATGGATATAAGACGTTGGCTTGGACTCTAAGAAAATGGAGTTCTCAATCATTCTCCATAGTCATCCTTCATGTTACTTGCAACATTTCCAAGGACTTTGTTTACACCCCGTGTAAGTTCAAAAAGCAAAGTTTGTTTCTTTTCATTTCTTCATTTGATCATCCATTTTTTCATCTTCTTCATCAGTCGGGAAGCTTCCGGAGACCGCCGTGAGTGAAGAGAAGCTGGAAATGTTGAGGAGGTATGAGCAAGAGAAGACAGACAAGCTACTTTCCAAGTATATAGCTTTCTGTGGCAAGGTTTTGTGCTATTTGCTTATGCCTATGGTGGTTTTAACTAAATTACTAGTTTTTACTGTGTTGCCATTGATCTGATTATACTAGTTTTCTTGGGGGGGGGGGTTCATAGGTAAAAGCTGAGATATTAAAAGTTGAGAAATATGATGAACCTATCCACCAGCTCATAGTAGATTTGATGTCAGGACTCGAAATCGGCAAACTTGTCATGGGAATGACATTCATGAAATCCTCATCCTGGTATGAATTTTTTTTTAAATTTCGAATTCCTCGCTGATTTTATATTCAAGTTAGGTCTTTCCATGAATCGATTCATTCCACCATAGGAGATCAAAGAGTGCAATAAGTGGAGCATTCTATGTTCATCAATACAAGCCTGGTTTTTGTGAGCTATACGTTATATGTGGAGGGAAATTGGTGGTCCTCAACGAAAACATTGATGAAGGGCACATGGAGGATGATCGAGAAACAATGGTAGCAAAAATAAGAGAAAGACCAAGCATTAGAAACTTGCTGGGAAGAATTTTCAGCGATGGTTCCCCTCTGATCAGACGTCAAAAATGTCCATGCCCTCCATCGACTAACCAGGATTCATCCAAGAATCGGTGGGAAAATAATGTGCAGGAGCTTGAAAATTATTTCCAGCATTTGTTGTCTTTGAATTTGGATGAGGATAGTGATGATCTGTTTCAAACAAATCCAACGGAGTCGAACCCACCAGAACACAAGTTCCAACATGGTGAGATGAGATCATTGTCTATTTTTTCTTTTCCTGAATTTGTGATGATAATGTTGTAGCAGTTAGAAAATTTTGTTTTATGCCTAACTAATCCTTCTTTTTACTACAGTACCTTTACTTTTTCAATCTTATCCATGTCCATTTCTTGACTCTAGAGGCATATAACAGTGATAGGATGATTAGCTATATTTGGTCCCAAGACTGTGATTTACTGACAATTATGTCCCATTTTCAGAATGATGCAGAGGACATGGAAGCTGTGCAATGTAAGATAGATGAAGCTCATGAGATTGTTCATTTGAAGAAGAAAGAAGCAAAGGCTGATGTTGAAAGAAAAGCAAAAGCTAAATGGGCTACTATTTTATGCAATAACAGGGTAGACTCAAGCTCTTGATTTACCTACAAATATTTTAAAATTTGTTTTTGATTTGATGCCTTGAATTCAATCATGTTCATTTAGGCTGAGGAACTGGAAACTCTGATAAGAGAAGAGATCACTCAGCGGTTAGAGATAAAGAGCATGTTGGACACTCGAAAAGAGAAACTTTATGAAGTAACAAGTGATGTTGAAGAGAGCAAGCATAGGCTTAATTCACTGAAGGAACTCCAAGCTGAACTATCAATTAAACTCCAAATATCAAACAAGGCAAGAGCAACTGCTGAGGCTCAGTTAGAGAAGATTCAGTTACAAGAGCCGAGATGGTAAGAGAAATCGAGGAACTGAAGCGACAAAGGGATGTTTTTAGACGTAGAATAGAGTTTTGTAGAGAAAAAGATGCACTTGGAATGGTTACAAGATCGAGTGAGCTAAGGTGTATCTTTAAAGAATACACAGCTGATGATATCAGATTGGCGACCGATAACTTCTCGGAGCATTTACGATTAAAGTCATGTGGGGATTGGTTGAATGTTTATCGAGGGCGAATCAATCATTCAACAGTTGCTATCAAGATGTTAAGCTCTGTTAATGGAACATCTCAAGAAGATTTTCAAGCTAAGGTACGGCTTCTTTCTTTAGTTGTAATAACTGGATCTAATTGAATTGGTGATTGCACAGGAAGCATCGTATTCCATCCTCAATATTTCTTCTTGGAAAAGGTATTCATAGGATACTATTGGTTTAGTGTAATAAAAGAGTGAATAATATCATATATGTAGGTGAGGCTTCTTACTGACATTCGACATCCGCATTTGGTTGCTCTGATGGGATTCTGCTCGGAGTTGACATGCATGATCTACGAATACATGCATAATGGTAGCTTGAGAGACATTTTATTTACCCCCCAAAGAAACTGTAGGAAGACAAACAAAAACCGGGTCCTTGGGTGGTACGATCGGATCCGAATAGCTCGTGAGGTTTGCATGGGGTTGGTCTTCCTACACTTGGCTAAGCCGAGACCCATAGTTCACGGTCAACTAACGACATCCAACATCCTCCTGGACCGAAATCTTGTTGCAAAGCTTAGTGGCTATGGCTTGAGACAACACCATGATTTTTATGATCTTAGTTTTGATATCCGGGCTTTTGGGGTCCTATTGATGCAAATGTTAACCGGTAGGAACTGGGCAGGGTTGATTGAAGATGCTGTGGTGGACCGGCTGCTCTCGCTCAGGTTCTGGATGAGAAAGCAGGGAATTGGCCTTTAGAATTGGCAGTAGAACTTGCAGGAATATCCATGAAATGTATATCGGTGAGCCGTGGGGTGAACCCGAATTTGCAGATTGCGAGCGTGGTGGAAGAGCTCGATGAGTTGAAAAAAAAGGCTGAAGATTTGGTGGCTAGAGGAGGATTTGAAGTAGTGAGCAATGAGAATGTAAACATGGAAGATGCAAACGATGTACCGAGTGTTTTCCTCTGCCCCATATTCAAGGTTGATCTCAACGATAAATCCCTAAAAAATGATTCATTACAATTATGTTCTGGTTATGTTTATGATATGCTTGAAACTGGTGTTTGTGGGTGCAGGAAGTGATGAAAAATCCACATGTAGCAGCTGATGGTTTTTCATATGAATTGGAAGCCATAGAAGAATGGCTGAAGTTGGGGCATGATACTTCTCCCATGACAAATTTGAGTCTTGAGCACAAATTCTTGACCCCAAATCGCACCCTTCGTGGCCTCATCCTTGAATGGCAGAATCAAGGATCAAATTTGTCTTGTTGAATTAAAGACATTTCCTTATGAAGATTGTCCTAACGTTTTTTCAAACAATGTCACCTTTTTTAAAAGAAAACCTTGATTTACTATTTATTTTTAAAAAATTAAGTTTTTGTTTAATTATTTTGATTGTGAATCACCATCGACCATAGAGTTAGGTAGGTTAAATAACTAAAAACGTTTTCTGAAATAATTCTAAGAAAAATCATTTTGAAAGACAAAAAATTGTTTGCATTTTACTAAGGACTCGTTCTTTTAAGGGTTCAGAAGTCAATTACGCATAGGAAAAGATATACACCCCATAACGTCTAAAAATTGATACATAATCACTTATATGTTGTCGTAATAGTGGAATTTGTATATTCGAGTCAAAATTTAAGTATGATCCTTTTCCTTTGAAAAACTAACATGATTTTCCCTTCAACCATTTAGAATTCTATCCCATCAATTTTTCAAATAAGGTAAAGTTGCATCATTATTTATGAAAATAAAACTAAGAATGATTCAAATACGAATGCATCGGAGTATCAAAAATAAAATATTAAGACATACTAATGTCATTGCCATGATGGTTTTGAGGGCGTGACACTAACAATGAAATAATGCACACAATTATTAAGAATATTACAAGAAAATTTATTTAAACAAAATAATTAAATACCAATTCGATCGAATAATTTTATTAAATTGTACTTCGGTCGTTTAAAATACCTTCCCATTAATTATTTGATCGAAGAAAGTATATATATGGGGAAGAATCCACTTACACAATGTAAAATTCTTTTAATTTTATACAGATTTAGGACTGTTGGATGA
Source organism: Hibiscus syriacus (assembly GCF_006381635.1). Lineage (NCBI taxonomy): Eukaryota > Viridiplantae > Streptophyta > Magnoliopsida > Malvales > Malvaceae > Hibiscus > Hibiscus syriacus. Next base: position 3,581,176 of record NW_024062608.1, read on the forward strand.
GTAAAAATAGATGTCACAGATTAACAGTAGGATATATGAAGATATTCACTTGGAAAAAAAAAAACAAAGAGTCAATTTGGGTCATCTATTTTTACTCATCCAACGTTCCTAAATCTGTGTAAAACTAAAAAAAATTTTACATTGTGTAAGCGGATCCTAACCCTATATATATATATATATATATATATATATATATATATATATATAAAGTATACATTTTATTCAAAATAATTTACTTTCGTCTGAATAATCATATTGAATCGTATATCTGCATTTGAAAGGATTTTCATAACTCATTCCACAATTAAATTTCCTTACCAATATAAAGAAAAACATTGAAACCTATTGTAACAGAGGATACATAGAAACCGGCAAGTGCTAACAAGTTGTTAAGATTTAAGAATTTGAGATTGTAAGACTAAGTTTGAATCATACTATCGTCACTCTTGGTGGACAATCTATAAATTCATACGTAAATCCAAGTTGGATCTTAAGTTTGCACTGGCCTTATACTGATGTATAAAAAAATAAATAAATAAAGAATGAAAGGATACATATACGCTATATATGCGTGAAATATAATAAATAAAGTATAAAATAGGTTTACTATGTATGTAAATATATATGTGTTATTAATTAAAATCATACCATACATTATATATATATATATATGACATGGATTTAATGTAAGTATCAAAACATGGCAGACTCAAGTACAAAATAAGCGAAGCATTGATCCTTATTAAGCCTGATGATTAAATCCCTCGTATCATCTGCAAGTCTTTTGAGTAAGATGATAAATTTTTCGGACAATCTATAAGAATTCTGGGCAAGTTGTTTTCATATGATATTTGAAAATAATGAAAAAGCGATTTTGGAAGTTTATCATTTATTTATTTTTTTCAAAAAATGAAATTTTTGAAAAGTAAGAAAGTGATTTCCAAAGTTGCTTACTTAGTAAACTATTTCAAAAACTAGTAAGTCCTTTGGGCCATCAATAATTCTTTCAAGCCTAATGATTTAAATTCTCTGAGTCATCTGGAAGTCTTTCAAGCTAGATGATAAGTCGTTTAGGTCATCTATAAGACATCTAGGCAAGATGTGTTCATATGATAAATGAAAACAAATGAGAAATCAGTTTTCAAAGTTTCTCATTTAAAATTTTTAGAAAACGAATTTTTTTGAAAAGTAAGAAAGTGATTTTCAAAGTTTCTTACCTAGTAGATCATTTTCAAAACTATTAAGTCCTCTGGGTCATCAGTAAATCTTTCGAGCTTGATGATTAAATCCTCTAGGTCATCTGTAAATCTTCTGAGCAATATGACAAGTCTATCGGGTCATCTATATGAGATTGGTGTAAACTAAATGAGAAGATTCTCACGGATGAGCATAGCATTCAATTGAAAGATCCAATATGTGTGGGTTCGAGAAAGACTGAGTGATAAGATTTTCAGATGCAAGAGAATAAATCAATATAAGATTGAAGAAAGATATTGGTACTAGAAATATGGAGTTACAACCAGAGTAGAAAAATTAAGTAGTCATTTGTCTTTGTCACGTTCTTGTTTCCATAATAACAAGTGAGGCCAAATTGGTCCATTTCGATTTCCGGGTAAATTATTTAGCCTATTAGAGCATCTAAACTTTTAATTTGGGATCTAATGCAATTGCAACAGTTCCCATGGAACCGTGATGAGTTCCATAGATATAATTTTTTAATAGTCCGTGTCAGGTGGGCCCCATAGCTTGATTAAAAAATAAATTTCAAGAGGGACTCGTCACACCGACATGACGAGTCCTAATAAAAAATAATTTTTTTTGTAATTTTTTAAAAGAAAATTAGAAAAAATAATATTTTATTGACATGTAACTCGTCACTCCGGTGTGACGAGTTTCAACGGCTATAATTTTCAAAATTTTTTAAAAATTTCAATGGAAATTTAACTGACCCAAAACTAAATGAGTAGTATCGGTACCATTACTCAGAGTATCGGTACTACTAATCTAAATGATGGAATAAGGCAATGTTGAGAGAGGGTTCAACGGCTGAGTGTTGTTTTTAGAGTTTGGGGAAAAATTGTGATATCTTAGGCTTTTATAAGCTGAACCCGACAGGTAGTATCGATACTTCAAAGCAAAATCTTACTGATATCGATACCTAGTATGGATACCCTCTCAAGCTTGTAGTAATAATATTAGTACTGTATGAACAGTATCGATACTAGATGAACAATATCGATACTAAGTGCACAGAATGGTTCAAAAATTGCAAGAAAAACACTTATGATGCAAATTAAAAAAGAATGGTGGTATAGGCAAATCTAATTGGGAAAAAAACTACACTTAAGCATACTTTGAACATATTGTTAATTTTCATGAAAAATCATAAACTCCCCCTAACTAATTGCATAGAAGGCATTAAAGAGGTCATTTTGCATGCATTTTTCTTTATACATAAAAGTGAAAAAGTTATTTTAAACACAAAATCAAGGCATTTTTATTACTTGAAAATTACTTTTTTATACAATTAAATATCGACTACAAAAACTTAAATAAACAAATTTATTACTTATATTTGCGTAATTTTTGCCGATGTCGAGGCATGGTAGAATGGTAATGATGTGATGCTCATCAATTTCGTCGTGGTCATTCACCTTCTTTATTTTCCTCTTCTTCCGGTTTCGGTATTCCCAACACTACTCCACCACTTTGATATTCATCTTCGGGTGAAAACAATGGAGTACTCAATGTATTTGACACCATCATTTGCGTCATTGCCTCAAATTGAGATTTTCCGTGATGAAGAAGATGATCCCATGGACCTCTTTCTTTCGGTTCTGAGGAAAATTGTTGTGAAGGTGACACTTGATCCCACCCACTTCCTTCCCACGCCGCTCGATTCTCCATCGATGGTTGATATGCACTATATCCACCATAAATTTCTTGTGATGGATAATAATTGGCGGAAGCATAAGACAAAGATGTTGACGAAGATGATGATTTTTCCCATATTTATCCTTCATGGTTCCCCACTCAGACCGCTCCTCCGCCGTTGTCAAGTATGGTTTCCCAGTTGCTTTATAATTTTGGAGGTAGGGAGAAATAATGAAATCAAAATATTCGGGTTGTACCTCGAAACAATTAGGCAATCGTAAATGTCTATTTTGCCATTGATATATGAATGTAACATGCTTTCTCGGCCAATCTTTGCTATGCTTCCCACGCGCATCTACTTTATGCAAATTGTCAATGATATGTATTGACATTTCTATCGGTTGGTGAAACCCAAATTGTCGGAAACTCTATCGACGACATGGATCTCAACAATTGCAAAATGGAGCAATGGTGTTATGGCACACCATGTGTCTGCTCCTTCAAAAAACATTGGCGGTAAACACCATTGGATATCCGACTCATAATAAGGCATCCAATTAAACTGTCAAAAGTATTATGTTAGTATAATTAAACAATTAATATTACAATTTAAACGTTAATGCAAAATATACGAAAATTTACCGCATGTCTACTGGCGATATCAATTCTCATCTGAATATCTACTTTGGTTGCACTTGACAACTTCGTATCGATTATTCGGTGTCGCCGTCTAAAAAACAATTACATTATTTATTGTCATTTTCAAAATATTTAAATAAATATTATAAAATATGTTTGTACTTGGCATATTTGTTTCTATTTTTACATTTGACACCTCATTTAAATACGTTTCATTTTAGTCATGTTGATTGCTTTTGGTCTTATTTCGGTTCTAGTACTTGTGCTTCAGATTCTTCATATTTTGATTTTTTTTCCATATTTACGTATGTTCCTTGTTTCACTTTAAATTTTATATACGTATATTTAATGACAAATCCAGAAAAAAATTATAGACTTGGTCAATATAAATATAATAAAAATATTATCTAAAAAATTCATATATATATTTTGATCACCTATCGTAAAACAACAATGATGTTAACTTGGCATTTTTAATTATTTTTCAATTATGACATGATATTATCTTACGATGACACATCAACGCTAATTTTTTAAAGACGAGAGACCAAAATATAACTAAAATGTAACATTAAGTGTGAATTAAAATAAATATTAGTTGAGTGACCAAAATAAAATTAAATAATAAAGGGTGGTTTAATAAATAATTTAACCTTTTTGGGCATTGTTTTTTTTTTTGGGGAGGGTTGGGGGGGAAGGCCTAAGCCTAGATATTCCCATGCGTATATTCCATGTGATTATATGCCTTCAGTGATTTTGTATTGAATGATCGACCATATGTATCTATATTTTACTATGTAGTTACGTATTATTTTACTATGTGTAGACACATATTTTAGTTTGGACACATATAGTATATATAGTATATAGTATATTTTATATAGTATATTACGGTACATTATTATATGGTATATTATATATTATATTATATTATATATATATATATATTATATACGATATATTATATTATTATTATATATAGTATATTATATAGTACATATATATTATAACATATATTATATATATAAAATCTATATTATATATATTATATATGTATATTATATTATATTATATTTATTTATTTATTATTATTATTTTGGTTTTCAGGTACAAAGAGTCTAGAAACACAACAATGAAGCTTAACCGAAGCAAGCCTGCCCGTCTGCCTAACCTAGTAGGGGCTAGAGTGTTGTATCAAGCAAGGGCGTCGCACAGGGAAGCCAAGCAACGCGCGTGGAGGCCACGCGCCAGTAACCGGTCGAGATTTCTGGCCAAGCAACCCGGGATTGCATCATCCCGGGATTTCTGACCACACGAACAACCAATCGGCCTGAGTATAATAGGGACGAGGGTAATAACCCCGTTAGGAGCGGAAACAACCACCGACAGTGGGGGTATAAATACCCCCACCAAGCTGTCGAAAACAACAAGAAAAAATACCAAAAATCGACCGAACGAGAAGTCACTAAAACACATCGAGCAAGAGAACAAAAGCAACCAAACCGAAAAGTCCCAATAACAAACATACAAGAGAAATACACAACAAAATTCGAAGCAAGAGCAACTAAAACAGAAATTATCAAGTCATAAAAAACCAAGTTTAGCCTTGGTTTTTGTTAAGAGAAAAAACTACCGGAAAACGTAAGGACGCCGTCGAACGAAGGTAAACACCAAAATTTTAAACTTGGATCCATATTGTTTTGGGGTTTTATAGGAAGTTTGGGATTAGAATTTGGTGTCGGGTGTTGAAGGGAGCATTTTGGGTATAAATTGGTTTTTTTCGGCCACCAGAGGTTATGGCCGGAGCGGTGGCCAGGCAGCGAATGACGGTGGTAAGTTGGCCGGCCATAAGCCAGTTGGGGGCTTGGGCCGAGAGAGAAATTAGAGGGAGGGGAGTGTTTTGTTTGAAGAAATGGTATAAAATGAAAATTCTTAGGATTTTTTGGCATTATATAGTGGGGACTAGAGTGTAATTGCAAGTTTTTTAAATTATTTCTGCAGTCCCTGGTATTCTGATGTGTAATTCATTTTGGTCATCTTTTGTAAATTTTCCCTTGAATTTTGAATTAATTCAATTTAATCCCTGTTACTTTTTTATTTTTGCAATTTGACTCTCTAACTTTTGTTTGTCTCATTGCAGCTTCCAATTAACTTCAATATGCCCTTTAATTTCAAATATTTTTTTAAATTTAATCCTTCTTTAATACTCCTTTTAATTTAATATATATATTTTTTATTTATTTTTCATTTTCGTTTTATTCTATCTTATTTTATTATTTAATATTAATTTCGCTTATTTTGTTTATAACAATTTTAATTGGACAAAGGTAAGTAATTCAGATTGAATTTTAAATTTTAATTTAACTTTTAATTTTCACAATCAAGACAACTGGGAAATTAAATTGGTACCGAAAGGAGAGTACAAGGGTGCTAATCCTTCCTTAACTGTAATCAACTCCCGAATCCGATTAATTTCTGGTAAAACACGGATCAGATAAATGGTAAGTTAAGGTATCTGATCAACCTAATTTTAAATGATAGGTGGCGGCTCTAATACATCAAAATTAAGTCGAAACGCGATTCCAGGCCCACTCGAAGGACGATTACAATAACTTGGAGACTCTGCTGGGGACAAGTAAGTGAGTCAGGCCAAAATTGATTTCCGATTGTCTTCTTAAGCGAAAATTGTAAGTATAAATTATAATTTATTCTTTCGACCCAAGCTATTTACCTTTGATTATTATTTTTCGAATAAATAGTTGTACTGATGTTTTTTCAATGATTTCAACTTTTTCAAAATTCAATCTCAAGCTCTATACCCGAGCTCCAAACAATTTTTAAGTGGGGGTGAAATCGACGCCTTCGTGGGAATTTATTCTCCGTATAGGCATAGCAAGTAACCTTCGGGATTCATATACCTTATGTCTTCTTGTGAATTTATTCTCAGTACAGACATAAGGGAATGTGTCCTCTCGAGTTTAACTCGGTCCACATGAGTCTGTGATGGGCTTAGGAATTAGAGCATACCCGAAAACTCCATTTCAAAGCCTAGGATGTCTTGATTTATTTACTGCTTTATTTTATGTTCAAAGCATGCGAATTAGAAAGATATACAGTTAGAATTTTTTCAAGAAAATAACATGTGGGATAGATATCATATCCAGGTAGGAATAAAAACATGTGGGGTAGGAATTTTTATTTTATTTTCATTATTATTTTGATTTTTATTTTTATTTTACTAATAAATTTCCTTTCATTTTTGTTCTATTTCCATCTTTTATCATTTGCATCATTTAAAGAGGTGTTGATCTACAAAAGTGTTCATTTAAACCCGAATAGTTGGCATTAATAGACAAAGGGGTTATAATGCAAGATGTCAATAATGTAGAAGTACGACTATGGTCAGAAATGACTCATAAGGAAAAAGGGGACAATCTACAAGACAACCATGTGTCAGATCTAGCTGGCTACTCTTCCATTAACCTCAAACAGAATGATACCCAGGAGTTGCGAAACATTTGGGACAGTTGGAAAACTGACAGAAAACAAAAGTTTTGCCAGCGGTACGGTGATGTTGCACACTTATTGTATGTCAAGATAGACGAACCTTTAATTCGGGCTTTGGTGCAATTTTGGAATCCGAGATATAGTTGCTTCACCTTCAACCAAGAAGACATAGTGCCCACAATTGAGGAGTATATCGCTCTATTACACTGTGAAGGAATCATAGTGGACCAAGTCTTCATTAAATATATCAAGAGTCAGCCTTTTAAAAATGGGTTGGCAAAGGTTGCAAGGGTTAATGAAAAGAAGGTAATTGATCTCGAAAAGTCTCTTTAAAGGCAACGAGAATAGGTTGAAAAAATTATAGCTGAACTGGAGGTCATCGTGGACAAATTCAAGAAGCATGAAAATGAATTCCAAATAGTTCCCTTTTTCAGAGGGCACCAGTGGCGTTTCTGTTGGGAACAGGCTCAGCAAAAAGTAAAAGCTAGAGAAACAGTCATCCATGACTTTCTAAAGTAGTGACACACCACTTGCATGGTTTGGTGAGAGAAGTCGGGGTGGTTCAACAAGGTATTCAACTAGTGACAGAAGAAGCAAGAAGAATTGTCAACTTATTAGAAGTCATTCGAGCTCTAGAAGATTAAGCTATAATGTACCTTTGAATTGGTTTTGGTCTCTTAGAAGTAACACTTTTGTCCCAATAAAGACTATATATAATAACAAACACGTTTTGGATCAATGCCTCAAAAATTTCATGTATCATGCATTTTTGCATATTTTTTACATTTTCGTTTCTTTACATTCAAATTGACTAACAAAAAATGTCTCATCAAATAAAGGAACAAACACTGGACACACCTCATCAAGAACTGGACACACCTCATCCTCACAATACTCTTTCAAAGAAAAAGAAAATGGAAGCAAAGATTGCTCAACTTGAGGAAAACATGCTAAGATTGTAAAAGGAGCTTGAGGAGAAAATAAGTTAGAATCAACAAAATACCTTGGATTCCATCACTATGAACCAAGATTTATAGGTTGACCAAATTGTTGCAAGGTTGTCTGGCCTAATCAAATGAATGCTCCTAGGGCTGGGGCATTTGAAGGGGTGGTTGTACCACCTACTCCACAATTGGTTATTTCACCTGGAATCTTGCCAAGACTTTAAGGGGGTTCATCTGTTGCAAAAGCACATACCTCTGTAACCAACCCTCAAAATAATCCAGATGATTATTGTATTTCGAATTTTGATGAGTAAGCCAAAACAAAGAAAATGGGACAAAAAATAAGCATTTGGAAGATCAAATGAAGACAATTAAAGGAAATGATAATTATTACGGAGTTGATGCTCTATAGCTAAGTTTGGTCCCAAATTTGATTTTTTTATCCTAAGTTTAAAGTTCCGAACTTCGAGAAGTTTGATGAGAATAGTTGCCCCTCCACTCACATTACCATGTTGGGTATGTTAGGAATGACCAGCTCCTGATTCACTGTTTCTAAGAGAGCTTGGCAGGTTCAGCCATCCGATGATACAATAGATGAACCGTATACACATCAGGACATGGAAAGATCTCACCAAGTCGTTCTTGGAGAAATACAAGCATGTAAATGACATGAGACCATATCGTGTTATGCTGCAAAATATAGAGAAAAAGCATAACAAAAATTTCAAACAATATGCACAACGAGGGAAAGAGTTAGCTGTGCAGGTTCATCCACCTTTAGATGAAAAAGAAACAATGAAGTTCTTCGTACATACACTAAAAGCTCCTTTCTTCGGGCATCTAGTTACAATTATATCCGAGAATTTTTCTGATTGGTGATAGATAGAGAGATATGGTGGAAACGACCATTAAGCAAGGAAAGTTAAAAAGAAGTAGGTCAAATAGAAGACCTCCCATGAAGAATATGGAATGAGATATCAACAACATCAACACTTTGAACACCAGCAAAAGTGTTACGATCTCTAAATCAAAACCAACTACAGCTGTACCATCAGGTACTTCTAGAAAAGATTCGAGGGAACCAATGAGAGAAAGAGGAAATGAGCATTTCAATCATATTCCCATGATATATAAGGAGCTTTATCAACAAATTTTTGACACACATGTGGTATCACTATATCTAGAGGAACCTCTAAATCCCCCATACCCCAGGTGGTATGATGAAAATGCACACTGTGAATATCATGGCAGTGTCCCGGGGCATGCTATTGAAAACTGCCTCGCCTTTAAGAGGATTGTCTAAAGAATGCACAACAGGAACTGGATTCATTTTAACAATTTAGAATAACCCAACGTTGCATAGAACCCTATACCTAATCACCAAGAAAATAGGGTAAATGCAATCACCGATGAGAAGGGTAAGAAGGTCAAGACCAAAGTTTCTGAAGTGAAGTCACCTCTGGCTTGGGTATAGAGACAAGTGATAAATGTTGGGATTCTTGCACCGCATCCTAGTACATTATATTGAAAATATAGTAGTCATTAATGTTATCACAATGAGGACGGACATGATGTACAAGAATATATTGAATTTAAAGCCTTAATCCAGCTAATGATGGACAACAAAGAGCTGGAATTTTACGAAGGAATCAAGGACAATCCAGAAGCGGATGTTTGTGCAACTGGAGATGCATCTAAAAAGTGAATGCCGCAATCGTGGAATGGGGGCATCTTGGGATGAGACAAGAGGAGATCATCACTATTACCACAGAGTTGTGTTGCCTATAAAATAATGTCTTGTTTGAATTTGTCTTTTATATGCTTGAACCTTTTATTAAAAAAATGAATTTTTTTTAGTAATAGAGAATTGTGTGAAATTCAGTGAATATCAAGTGTAATGAAATGTACATTTTTTAGAAATGAGGTTATATCCTTTTGATATATGCCGAGATCAAATTCTTTTTTTATAAAAAAACAAGATCCATATCTTTTACCTGAAAAAAGAAAAAAATATTTTCTCACGCTTACAAGTATGGAAGTAGACAAAATGAGGCATCTTCGATGCATGGAATTGCAAGACCAATTAGTTTGCATATCTGTTAAGGACGTTCCATGACGATATACAATTTTCACAAATGAAATGGTGGAATAGACAAATTTGGCTTAAATCAGTTGCTTAGGAATTGAGCTCTAAAGATGAAATTTTCTGATTTTCATTGACACTCAGATTATAACAGATTCTTCCTGACAAACTTAGAAAATCTCGAAATCAAAGAATTTATGTGATATTAATGAATGATAATTTTAACGACATGGGGGCACTCTGCTGAAAGTAGTAGGTTGTTAATCTTTAGAGGTAATGTCTGAAGCAACTATGGTTGTAATGTTCAAACTTTATGAAGTGATTTTCGTTTGAGTTTGTCAAGTTAAAGACTTTTTGACACTTGAATCCTTTAATTAAGGGTATCCCGCTAAAGTAATGAGCAATGCTAAGTTCCTTAACTTTATGAATATGAGTACATTTAGATCATGACAGTAGTCTCTATGTGTCGAGATGAACCCCCCAATAAAATATAAAGCGAGGACATTAAGATTAACAAAGCATAGTTTAAAGAAAGGTGGTAAAGCCTGTGATGAACATGGATTTGAGATTAAATTCGATGAAAGATGGACTAAGGGAGTTAGGAAACATTTATTATGGTTAACTACACAAAAACACTCAGGGGTTTTGTTGTTAGATCGATATTTCTGCGCTATCTCTACTTAAGGAGTCTACGAAACTTGAACAAATAGAAGATTCCAGATAACTGAAATAGAAATGCTCTCTAAAGAGCCTTGTAGCGGAGTGCATCAGTTGCACTATTTTGTTCACATCCTATTTGAAAATCATGAAAATCAAAACCAAATCGCATTGCCTTCCCATATCACCCATGGATCTTGACACTTGTCAAAGGGCTATAACTTTTTAAAACAACTTGTGTGGTTCGTTTATTTGATATTCAGTGAATTGATATTTTTCTTCAATTGCTCTGACATCATTTTTATACCAAACCTTTTTAAAAAAAGGGAGATATATCTCATATAAGACACATGTTCTCAAAACAAAATCGGTTGATGGACCTGAAACGGTGTGGGGCATCTCTAGGTTTATAATCTCTTCTCCTTTCGCTACCCATACCTCCTGACGTGGTTCCTATAAAAAAAGATCTTGACATCGCAAAGAAGAAGGTAGTGTTACAATCCATGGCCAGACGTGATACTAGATCAAAGGGACAAAAAAAATAACCATTCTAACCAATCATTTTAAAATGAGTATGAGCAATACAGATGGTTGTTTTATCTAGTATAGTGTCTCTCTTTACTATAAAGATGGTCTTCCAGTACGGTGCAAGAGACCTACAACAATGAGTTGGCTAGAAAGAGCTTAGCCCGTGATGACGAGAAATTCGTTCAATATCGGGTCCCTCCTTGAAGCATGAGTTTACTGTTGTACTCAATGATGCCATATCAAAGAGAAACAATGGGAATGCAAGCCCTTATGGTAATGACAACCCAAATGAGCGTGAAAGGAAGAGAGCGAGACGCTTATAACTCAAAGACATTTAGAGTAGAGATAAGCTTTACTACCAAGATTCCCATGCAAAAAAATCAAATTACTCTGCGAACACAAGAATTTGAGAACTCACAAGAAGCACTGAGGGTGTTTGATATAATTTCAAGGCAGCATGCCTTCTTGTTCGCCAGCCTTTTTCCCATGACAATCAGAATAATGTCACAGATACTAGAGGAGCAACCTTAGCTGTAGAGGTTGTCGTTTGAGCTTTCAAGCCATGTAAGGAAGCCTTTTACTAAATATTGATGTGTTATCCACGATGATGATTCAACCAGTTCCAGTAGATAATCATCAACCAAAATGCAAAAGAGTGTTACTCCCTTGAGTCAACAAAGGCTAAAAGAAATTAAGAATCTCTGGATTAAAATTGATCCATACAATCAAGAGTGCAATATCACTAGATTGAGCCAACAAATGAGCAAATGTCAGATATTTTCCATGAACCCATCAGTGTTGGGGCATGATCGATTCCAATGACAAGACCAGCAGACAAAGAATGAGACTCTGTCCAAGAAATAAAACAAGAACTAATTCATTTTGCATACATCTTTGACATACTAAAGAGCATCACATTTATCATTTTCTGCATACATAATTTTTTGCAGCTTTAGTGTCAAGTTTCAACTTCACGACGAAGGATACTTGATTCAAAAGTATCTTAAAAAATCGATGGTTGCTTAGCTTAACTCAATAATGAGGAGCTACATCTCAATCAACTCAACCTATAGAAATATCTACAAGCCTTGGAATCAATTCAACTCCATGACGGAGGATGTTAGGTTTAAGAGTCAATTTAGAAGCCACTACGATCTAGTGGCTAAAATTTTCAAGCCAGATTTCAACTTGATGACGAAGGATATTCGGTTGACAAAATATCTCACTTGTTCTCGCAAAGAGGAGTCACTCAAAGAACATCTCACATAGATTTCTCATAAAGGGGAGTCATCCAAAGATCAGCTCACCTCGTTCAAACCCGCGAAGGGGAACCACCTGAAGAATATACCACTTGGCTTTCCCACGAAGTGGAGTCATCCGAAGAATCAAGATCGACTTAAACCGTGAAAGGGAATCGTCTCACCAGACTTTCTTGTGAAGGAGAGTCATATAAAGAATTATGACAGGCTTAGACCCGCGAATGAGAGCCATCATTCACTTAGAGGAACCGTTCACATCATAGCTCAATGCGAGAAGGACTATCTGTCAACAAAAACTTTCGAGTTTGATTCCATTCAGCTTGAGGGAGTATCAACTGCATGGTAGCAGTGAGGAACTACTTTCCTGTTAAATTTTAAACCGAGGTCTTAAAGCCAAGAAGAAGACCTAGGTTGGCTGAGATTTAGCAACAAGGAAGTATCTCCTAGCCTAATTTACAACATAACTTAAGTCGAGAAAAGTTGTATGTCAACAAAAACTTTCGAGTTTGATTCCATTCACCTCAAGGGTGTGTCAACCGTATGGTAGCAGCGAGGAACTACTTTCATATGAATTTTAAACTAAGGTCTTTAAGCCAATAAGAAGACCAAGGTTGACTATAATTTAGCAATAAGAAGCCACTTTCCAGTTCAGATTTCAACTTCATAGTGAAGGATATCATGCTCGAAATATCCAAGATTGACTCAACTTCACAAAGAATGAGTCACCCACGATTTCAACTTCACGACGAAGGATATCGTGCCAAAGAGATCGACTCAACTTCACGGCGAAGGAGTCATCTAGAACATAGTTCAAAAGAACTATTTCTCAACTAAGGTCGTCTAGTCAAATTTCAACTTCACGATGAAGGACTTTGGACTATAAGAAGACCCGAGATTAACTACGGTTTATCTTTACTTAATGGCGAGGAATTACCGCCTCACCCAGGCATCAAGCTAGATTTCAACCTAACAGCAAAGGATATCATGCTCGATATATTCAAGATTGACTCGACTTCATGACGAATGGGTCAACCACGATTTCAACTTCATGACAAAGGATATCGTGCTCAAAGACATTTCAAAATTGACTTAACTTCACGACGAATGAGTCATCCGTAATTCAATAACAGGGAGCTATTTCTAATTGAATTATTCAAGTCAAATTTCAACTCCACAATAGGGGATATTAGACTTAGAGACCCCTTCATACCGAACAAAAATTTGTGTCCTTTTATCTGTGCCTTATTCTCGTTGTACAACAATGGGCAAAGAGGGGTAGCTGTATTTTCGTCCTAACACATTTAGTATATATAGTATATAATATATATTATATAGTATATTATGGTACATTATTATAACGTATAGAGAAAATCGCCTCAGTGACCAAAAATGCCTTATAATATACGATTTTAACCAACTTTTTTGGATTTGCCAAAATGACCAACAAAATCGCAACGCGAAATAAAAATCGCAACGCGATCCCCAGAATCGCAAATCAGTTTCCAAAATCGCAACGCGATTCTTGACAATCGCAATGCGATAGTACAAATTCGCATTGCGATTTTCCAGAATCGCAACGCGAATATGAAAATCGCAACGCGAACACATAAATCGTAACGCGTATCCGTAAATCGCAACGTGTATCCGTAAATCGCAACGCGTATCCGTAAATCGCAATGCGTATCCGTATATCGCAACGCGTATCCGTAAATCACAACGACAATACGTAAAATCGCAACGCGTATCCGTAAATCGCAACGCGATTTTAAAGCGCCATTATAATCGCTACGCGTATTTTATTTCAAATTACAAAAACGAATATTAAGACAAAATCTCGTAATCGCAATCATAACCTAAAACCTAAAATCACAACTCATCCCATCTCCATCTCTCACTCTCTACGGCGAAATCCGTCCCCATCTCCGAAGATTTCCGTCTCCATCTCCGGCGAAATCCCTCACAACCATTCACGGTCAGAAATCCCTCACAATATTCAGAAATGGAAAATCAACCTCCGAGGGTTAGTTTTTTTTAATTATTTTATTTTGAAATTTTTGCATTATTGTAGGTTTTTCATATTGAAACTGATGATAAGTTTACTGGTCATTTCAATAATAGATTAACCATTTCACTTAGATTTCATTTCGCGTTACGATTCCTCGTTGCGATTTTCATTTCGCGTTGCTATTCTCTCGTTGCGATTTTTCAAGTTAGTATTTGTCTTTGTCTTGTTCTGTCTTTTGGGAAGTAATGCAATCCATTCAAGTTTCAATTTGCAGAAGTCGCAACGAGATAAATGAAATCGCAACGTGAAAATGACTATCTGCAACGAGAAAAATGAAAATCGCAACGAGATAATCGCAACGCGAAATGAAAATCGCAACGAGAGAATCGCAACGCGAAACCAAAATCGCATTGCGATTTTCATTTCGCGTTGCGATTCTCTCGTTGCGATTTTCATTTCGCGTTGCGATTCTCTCGTTTGCGATTTTCATTTCTCTCGTTGCGACAGTCATTCTCTCGTTGCGATTTTCATTTCAACCAAAGACAAAACAGTGTTGCAAATTTTAGTTTCAAGAATAACTACTACTTTTATGTTATTGTTTTTGGTATATCTTCACAGTGTAGTTTTGGTATATCTAACTTGGTATGTTTATTGTTTTTGTAGAAATTTTTTCGGCTTCATTGACATTAAGGAATAAAGTTAGCCTAGCCACTACAATTGCTTCGAAGCTTTCACCTGCACAAAGACAATTGTTTTGAGGAAACCTGTTTCGGGCCATGGCTGAGAGTACAACATCCGGGTGGAGATGCTAATTTGACCCATTTGTGGCTGACCCATGACATCAAATCTACCCGACAGTATACAACGTGGTGAGAAGAGATATGGTTTCATTTTCCACTAGCGTATACTTGTTTTGGGCGAAGGAGTTCTGCTAATCACTGGTCTACGATTCGGACACGATGATGTGTCCGGTACCTCGTCATATCGCCGCCCATCATGGTTTCCCGGTTTTTCCGGATGAGTCAATGGAGAAGCCGAACCTACACGTCGACCTGAAGAAATTGTTTAATAAAAGCTGGTTTCACTCGGATGGATTGACGTCGATGTTGTCCGAGTATGCCTCTACTACTTGTGTATGCCGGCTTTTTAGGCAGAGAGGCCAGACAACCTATTCCTCGGGAGCTAATAATATTGGTAGAGGACCTGAATGCATGGAATCTGTTTCCGTGGGGTTCGTATATATGGAAAGCTACCTGGACTAAGTTGTCTACTGCCTTTGATGACCGCAAAAGTTTGCGTGGCGATGGGGTCGAAATACACTTTGTCAGGCTTTGTTTGGGCCTTTAAGGTAAGAATTCTATAATGTTTCTAAAATTTAATTAATTATTTTAACAATTCTAATTTTGTTATTATATTGTTTGTAGATTTGGATATTCGAGGCTTTCCCCAGCATGCGTACATATGCAATAAAATGTCAAATGATATTCCCAGGGCTTGGGCTATTTCCTGGAGAGAAAAATCTGTTGGATTGGGAAGACTTAATACCATATGCGACAGAGCCATCACCCATCGACCCGACTATACCCTCTAGAACGAGAGCCATCACCTATCCCGTCACATCATCGAGCCTCTTCTCCACCATCACTCATGATAGGCGACCGGTAAAGAGGCCACGACATTTATCTCCTTGTTCTCCACCTCCACGGGATGAGTTATGATGAGGTCAATGCCTTGCGTGAGGAGATCGGTACTCTACGCGATAACGATGGCATGGCGTGTGGAGGTGTCAACTTTACGTGGTGAGGTTGCCGCTCTACGTGAGATGATAGTATCGTTGCAGAATGAGGTTCATACTCTACGCAACGAGGTAAGTTTAAGATTTTCCATATTTAACTTAATGATAAATTTACTCGTAATTTCACTTAGATTAGCCATTTCACTTAGATTGCTTAGTAAATTTATTCGGTTGCTGCCAATTCTGCTAAACTGTGTATTCTTTAACACTGTGAAATAGTATTTGTCTTTGTTTTGTCTTTTGGTTGAAAGTAAATTGTTCGGTTGCTGCCAATTCTGCTAAACTGTGTATTCTTTAACACTGTGAAATAGTATTTGTCTTTGTTTTCTTTTGGTTGAAAGTAAATTTGTTCGGTTGCTGCCAATTCTGCTAAACTAATACCTGAAGTCAGTATTTGTCTTTGTTTTGTCTATTGGTTGAAGTAATGCAATCCATTCAAGTTTCAATTTGCAGAAGAAGAAATAGTTTACTTTCGAAACACGAAACTTAAAATCGCAACGAGAGAATCGCAACACGAAATGAAAATCGCAACGACAGAATCGCAACGCGAAACCAAAATCGCAACGACAAAATCGCAACGCAAAACCAAAATCGCATTGCGATTTTCATTTCGCGTTGCGATTCTCTCGTTGCGATTTCATTTCGCATTGCGATTCTGTCGTTGCGATTTTCATTTCGCGTTGCGATTTTGGTTTCGCGTTGCGATTTTGGTTTCTCGTTGCGATTCTCATTTCGCGTTGCGATTTTAAGTTTCGTGTTGCGAAAGTAAACTATTCTTCTTCTGCAAATTGAAACTTGAATGGATTGCATTACTTCAACCAATAGACAAAACAAAGACAAATACTAACTTCAGGGTATTAGTTTGAAACATATTTTTCTTTGTTATCTGATGCATTTTGTGAACTATGATAGAATAATGACTTGGGTGAATACAATGCAAGTTTGAAACATATTGTCTTTGTTTTCACTGTTTAAATATCATGTCTGTTTATTTACTGATTTTGTATTTAATTATTTAGCGGCCCGATAGAGTGGATGCTTTACGTCGGGTTATGCTTGCACGACGGAGTTCACGCATCAGACAGCGTGCACGTGCTATTAAGTCTCCGTACACCCCAATAGTGTGAAGACACCGCAAGAAGAAGCCCGACTCGCCTGTCATCCTCAAGAGTCCACTCCTATCGTTGAAGAGGCCCCCCATCATTCCTCGAGAGTCCCCTCCCACCGTTCAAGAGGCCACTGTCATCATTGAAGAGGTCCTCCCACCATTCAAGAGCCCGATTCACATGGCGTCATATGTAGGCTTCTTGAGAAACCCTCTGACGTGCCGGACATGATGGATTCAAGTTGGCTCTCGTATGAGTTACCGGCCAGTACCATACCGGTATTTGAAGAGGAGAGGAAACAACTACCGGACACAATTCTGGATAACACCCTTTGGGCTAAGACCGCAGTTGATTTTTATCTACATGAGCGGAGCCAGGGGTGTTTCACTGACATATGCAAGCTCACCGATGATATCTATTTGTTGCTTGATCGGTCTTAGTGGGGCGTATTATTAGGGGTCGAAGACAATGGCTATTTCGATGGGGGGGGGGGTAAGTCTTATATTTTTCTTATATTTCAATTTGATTAATTTTTTTAAATTTATGTAAGTCACTAATATATGTCTTTTTTGTAAACAACATATCGATGCGTGGGTGACACGTCTTCTAATAATAAGAAAACTTAAGAAAAATAAAAATATACGATATACAATTATGCCGACGTCTTTTAATGACGTTCACTTGAAGAATGCACGAGATGAATCATTTGATTTGGGCAATGGACAAGCTAAACTTTATCCTGCATGGTGGGAGGTCGATAAGGTTATATTTATTTTAGATTGAGTTTAAAGGTTTTATGAAATAAGTGCACAAATGAATGAATTATTACTTATGATTGCAGGTGTTTATCCCTGTTTTGGAACGTAAACATTGGATTCTCGTCGAGCTTCAGCTCCCATCCCTTAAGACATAGTGTATGACAGCATGATAAATTACATATCATTGGCTGATTTAAGAGATATTATTAAGGGATGGAGCTCTCATTTGGCTAAATTCTTGGATGCGATCAATTATTGGACTCGTTCTGGAAACAAGAAGCCAAAGAAGCTCAATTACAGTTATTAGAGACGAGACCGCGCCACAACAAACGGGAGGAGCCAGAGGATATGTGGTCATCTCGTATGCTTGGCGTTGGAGCGTTTGACGACGGGAAGCACCAAGTATCTACCTCCCACCGATAGAGATAGAGCTGCAGTAGGCTTGTGGTTTCGGCATTATATAGCTAAATCGATATATACGAGACGCTGCCTACCTGCATCCGCGTTATAAAAATGTCCATAAACAATTGGTAAGTTTATAGACTTTTGGTTTGAAAATGTTTGGTTAAGTACCTAGAATAGAATAATTTGCTGTTTGTAGGTTTTAGATGTGTAGAAAGTGTTGTTTGAGCAAATGTTTGGTTTCTGCAGGTTAATCTCAGAAGTGAACTGCGTGAAAATGATGTATGGCTGCAAAAGTTGATTCAATAGTTTAATTATGTTTTTTGATTGTTTAATTGATTTGTAAAAGTTGATTCAATAGTAGATGATTGGAAATAAGAATTATTGCTTATTTTTTGATTGTTTAATTGATTTGTAAAGATGATTTGTAAAAGTTGATTTGTGTAATTGATGCGAACATAATTCTTATTTGTGCTTGTTTAATTGATTGAAATGTAATGGTTGATTTTGTTGATTTCAATCTGCATTATGTTGAAATGAAAATCGCAATGCGAAATGAAAATCGCAACGAGAGAATCGCAATGCGAAATGAAATCGCAATGCGGAAATGAAAATCGCAACGAGAGAATCGCAATGCGATTTTCATTTCGCATTGCGATTTTCATTTCCGCATTGCGATTCTCTCGTTGCGATTTTCATTTCGCATTGCGATTTTCATTTCGCATTGCGATTCTCTCGTTGCGATTTCATTTCGCATTGCAATTTTCATTTCCGCATTGCGATTCTCTCGTTGCGATTTTCATTTCGCATTGCGATTTTCATTTCGCACTGCGATTTTCATTTCCGCATTGCGATTTTCTTGTTGGGATTTTCATTTCGCATTGCGATTCTCTTGTTGCGATTGTAATTTCCGTGTTGCGATAGTCAAATGCATGCCTAATAAGTGATACAACTGAATAACAAGAGTTGGTTAAGTCAAAATGGTTGGCCTGAGTCATTAATTCAACTGAAAATGTTAAAAGTTCACACATAAAATCCCATAATACAACGTTTGCATTTAAAAATCACCTAAGTTAACAGTCCCAAAAGGTGAAGCCAATTGTGATTGGGATTTTAAAGATGATTGCCTTTTGCTTGACACCATATGAGCTTTGGATTTTGATGAGGATCCATATTTTGGTAGAGGAAAGATGATTTTGATGGCACTGGTGATCCACATGTCAACCTTGTATGACCACTTTCCTTGCACCGACTACATGTCGATCTCTTCTTCTCTTCCCTTTAGACGGTATACGATCGTGACTTTTTGGTCGGCCAGGTAGCCTTCTGTCCATGGCTGGTGGCAAAACTGTTTGTAAGTCATCTGGTATCCCACAGAAGGATGTGGAATAGGGTAGACAATCTCGGCATAAGTCTGTCGATAAACTTCTGTAGTGTAGCAATCCATAGCGTATGCGCTTGAATCATCTTGGTTTAAATGAAGAGCAACTTTTATAACATGGCCACACGGATAACCAGATGTTTGCCATTTCATACAACTACACGTCTTTGCATTTAGATCGACTAGCCCATTTAAGTTATTATCCAGTACTTGAAACAAAGTGTTTGAACATGGTTCAACTCCATGACGTTGACTTCACAACACGTTTCGTTATCTTTTTTTCAGTCCATGGTGTAACACGATGTTCCAATGTTCCTGTAAATTTAAATAAACAATACTTAGTAAAATATAAATATGATAAGTTACGAATTCAAAGAAATAATACCTGCATGGTTTCTTTTCTTGTAGTACCACTGTTGAATAGAGGCTCGAAAAAACTCCATTAACATAGTAATGGGTAATTTCCGGGAATGACGACTTAGAGCGTGATTGATTCTGCACTATTAGACGTCATGAAACCATATCTTGCTCCAAGTTGATGTACTCTTGACCATCTTCAAACCCGACATCTTCTAGTGTTTGAGCACACTGAGGCAAAACACGTCTTAAACAATTTATATGCTTATTGAAATCCACTTCCCGATAAGCTTTTACAGCCTTCCAGTATGTCCATTTGTGCTTTTTTATACCAGCAGACCTTGATTTTAGATTTCTATACAAATGAACACCACAAAGTCCATGAAAAGCATCTGGGAAACACCTTCTAACAGCGTTGTCAATTGAGTTTGCCCTATCGGATATGATTGTCAGATTGCTAATAGGACCTATGCAATCCCTAAGATGCCCCATAAACCATGTCCATGAATAAGAGGTTTCAGATTTGCCAACCCCGTAAGCTATTGGCAATATCCATTGTTAGCATCCATGGCTACTGCTAATAAGTTTACTCCAAGGTATCGACCTTTCAAATGTGCTCGTCAACTATAATAACTGGGCATGCAAGTAATAAACGAACGAATCTACAAAATAATATACACAAGAAATATAATCATTTAAATGTGAAATGCATGTAACTAACAAAAATGAGTCAACAAAATTATATTGATTTACTAACCGTAGCACCAATGGCGATAAACAGCAACTCAAAGTGTCCATCTCTATCTGTTTTGATATGAGTTACCGACCAGGATTTTTCAGCTTTAAATTGTGACAATAAGCCGGCAGTTGGGCAAACGATGCTTCTGGCGACCCCCTCACAATTCCAAGGCATAACATTTGGCTCTCCAAGCTTGAGAATATGATATACTAATCTTGAACCGAGCATTCATGTCAGTCATAATTTCATGTCCCCGATACCCTGCCATTCAAAAACATTAACTCAGCCAGAAAACCACCAAACACCTTTTTGTTTGCCTGTCTATGGTGAGGAAAAACTTGGGTTCTTGAACATGTATGTTTAATCATAAAAGTCCTAACTTGAAATATTTCGCAATCTTTTTCTCTTGCAATCATACGCCACGTACAGTTTTGTCAATCATACACCTTGTTTCGAAACGATCTTTGCTTGATTTGTTAACTTTTAGTTGATAGCCATCTTCCATACATTTCGTATACAAAGCTATCTTCAAGTCTTCCTTTGTATCAAAACAATCATCTTTCTTGATACGAATAACTTTTGTGTAACAATCAACTGCTTTCTTTACCAACTCTTCTTCCGGTATCTGAAGTAATTCGGCATATTCCAGTTATACGCCCGTGGCATTTTCTTTTCTTCGGGGACTTTTTCTTCTTCTTTTCTTCTTCAGGATTATATGAATTACAGAATGGATGTTCAACATGTTCATTCACAGTCGTAACTTCCTCCTCATTATCATCAACAATACATTCTTCGGCAACGGCTGTTTCATCATCAAAAATTCGGGTATTGACCAATATCAAAATCATTACACGCAGGTCTGTTTCTTCTTCTGAAACATCATCAAAATCCGTGTATTGACCAATATCAAAGTCCGGATATTGACCAAGAACAAATTTCGAATACTGACTAGTACTCACAATTTTTTGTTGGCTCATCGTCTAACTGGTCAATACGAAAACCGGAATTTGGTGCTGAAAATTGATTGGGATTTGGATTAGAGAAAGGTTGTGGGTTTTGAGAAAACTTAGTTGATTACTACCCGCTACTGACCCAACAATACTACTTCTAGGTTCAACAACATACAATGTAACATCATCTTGTGAAACACTAATGTAAGCAATGAATCGTTCAACATCTTCATTGTCGGTTAACAAATAAACTTACCATTTCTCTGATAAGATAGCCTAAATCCACTTAGGGGCTCTAAATTCAATTTATTTGAAACACGTAGCATTAGAGTTTATAAGTTAACTTTTGTAAAGACAATTTTAGTTGAAGATTCATGGGTAAGGCATATATTGTAAAACACCATGAACATTATCCCATGACCCTCCAAAACACAATCTATCCAAACATGATCAACATTAGATGATTCATGGTTGTAAATTAATTTACTAAACAGACGAGCTGCGAAACTAAAACCTGTTGCCGGATTGGGAAGGATGTCGTTGGATATAGGAACGGATGTCGCCGGAGAGAGTGATAGATGGAGATGGAATGAGTTGCGATTTAGGGATTTAGTTATGATTTGCTGCTGTTGCGTAGTTATATACCCAAAATTTCAGTGTTGTGATTTACAGATTCGTTGCGATTTACGGATTATCGTTGCGATTTACAGATTCTCGTTGCGATTTACGGATTATCGTTGCGATTTACGGATACGCGTTGCGATATACGAATACGCATTGCGATTTACGGATAGCGTTGCTATTTACGGATACACGTTGCGGTTTACGGATACGCGTTGCGATTATGTGTTCGCGTTGCGATTTTCATATTCGCGTTGCGATTCTTGAAAATCGCAATGCGAATTTGTACTATCGCATTGCGATTTTCAAGAATCGCGTTGCGATTTTGGAAACTGATATGCGATTCTGGGGATCGCGTTGCGATTTGTATTTCGCGTTGCGATTTTGTTGGTCATTTTGGCAAATCCAAAAAAAGTTGGTTAAAATCGTATATTATAAGGCATTTTTGGTCACTGAGGCGATTTTCTCTAACGTATATTATATATTATATATATTATATTATATAGTATACTATATTATATATTATACGATATAGTATATTATTATATATAATATATTATATATTATATAGTATATATAACATATTATATAGTATATATTATTATATATTATATTATATATATTAGTATTATTATAAATATTATATTATTTTAGTATATATTATTTATTATATTAATATTATATTATATTATTATTAATATTATTATTTTTTATTTTCGGGTCTAAGGAGTCCAGAAACCCAACAATGAAGCCCAATCAAAGCAAGCCTGACCCAGCAAGCCCAATAAGGCCCAGACCCGTTTACCTGACCCAGTAGGGGCTAGGGTTTTGTATCAAGCAAGTGCGTCGCACGGGGAGGGCACACACTAGTAACCGGCCGAGATTTCTGGCCAAGCAACCCGGGACTGCACCATCCGGGATTTTCAGCCATACGAACAACCAATCGACCCAAGTATAACGAGGATGAGGGCAACAACCCCGTTAGGAGCGAAAACAACGACCGACTGTGAGGGTATAAATACCCCCCACCAAGCTGTCAAAAACAACAAGAAAAAAATAAAAAAAAATGACCAAACGAGAAACCACTAAAACACATTGAGCAAGAGAACAAAAGCAACCAAACCGAAAAGTCCCAATAGCGAGCATAGAAGAGAAATACGCAACAAAGTTCAAAGCAAGAGCAACCAAAACGGAAAATATCAAGTCATTAAAAACCAAGCTTAGCCTCGGTTTTTGCTAAGAGAAAAAACTATCGGAAAATGAAAGGACGCCGTCGAACGAAGGTAAACACCGAAATTTTAAACTTAGATCCACGTCGTTTCGGGGTGTTTTAGGAAGTTTGAGGTTCATATTTGGTGTTGGGGTGTTGAGGGGAGCATTTTGGGTGTAATTTGTTTTTTTCTGACCACTAGAGGTGCTTCGACCAGGCGGAGGGCGACGGTAGTAAGTTGGCCGGCCATAGGCCGTTTGGGGGGCTTGGGTCAAGAAAGAAATGAGAGGGATGGGAGTGTTTTGTTTGAAGAAATGGTATAAAATGAAAATTCTTAGGATTTTTGGGCTTTATAAAGTGAGGACTAGAGTGCAATTACAAGTTTTTTAAATTATTTCCGCATTCTATGGTATTCTGACGTGTAATTCATTTTGGTCTCCTGTTATAAATTTGTCTTTGAATTTTGAATTAATTCAATTTAATCCTTGTTATTTTTTTTTACAATTTACCCCCTAACTTTTGTTTGTCTCCTTAGAACTTCTAATTAACTTCAATAAACTCTTTAATTTCAATTTTTTTAAAAAAAAATTAATCCTTCTTTAATACTCCTTTTAATTTAATATTTTTTAATTATTTTTCATTTTCATTTTCGTTTCATTTCATTTTATCTTATTTTATTATTTAATATTAATTTGACTTCTTTTGTTTAGGACAATTTTAATTAGTAAAGGTAAGTAACTCGGATCGAATTTTAAATTTTAATTTAACTTTTAATTTTCGCAATCAAGACAATCGAGAAATTAAATTGGTACTAAAAGGGCAGTACAAGGGTGCTAATCCTTCCTTGACTGTAATCGACTCCCGAATCCTATTAATTTTTGGTAAAACGCAAATCAGGTAAATGGTAAGTTAATGTATCCGGTCAACCTAATTTTAAATGATCGGTGGCAGCTCTAATACATCAAAATTAAGTCGAAACCGATTCTGAACCCACTCAAAGGACTGTTACGACACTATGTAGTTACATATCCCATATTCCATATTTTAGTACGTAGCATACATATATACTGTTTCATATTATGTGATGCACTTACTATATATTATTTGACTGTAATCGACTCCCCGAATCCTATTAATTTTTGGTAAAACGCAAATCAGGTAAATGGTAAGTTAATGTATCCGGTCAACCTAATTTTAAATGATCGGTGGCAGCTCTAATACATCAAAATTAAGTCGAAACCCGATTCTGAACCCACTCAAAGGACTGTTACGACACTATGTAGTTACATATCCCATATTCCATATTTTAGTACGTAGCATACATATATACTGTTTCATATTATGTGATGCACTTTACATATATATATTATTTTACTATGCAGTTCCATATGTCATAATTTATACTTGTCTCTTCAGGGAGATTCACCCATTAAAAGTAGGTGTGCGATGTAGGTCGATTTGGATTAGTCAAGGTAAAATCTTAAAACCGAAATGACAAAAAAAATACTTACTCTACCCATATGTATAGTATGATTATTTCGTTTATGTTGCTTGATATATAAATTTTTTTCGTACTTCAGTATATTACAGTACCATATATATATAATTTCAAATAATTTATGGATATTGTATTAAATGTCAATTTACTAAAATACAAAGTAATATTTTGTGAGAGAAATCTATAGAAACGTGCCCTAACCGAATAAGGAGTTGTTTCTAAAACTTATTTGCGCAAAAATAGTTTTTATTATTATTCGAGTTTGTCTTAAATATATTAAATATGTGTATTGTATATGAAAATAAAGGTAATGTTCTTTTGTATTAGGAATCTATAAAAATGCCCCTTCACAAATAAAGGGTGTGTTTCCGAGAATTGTTCGAACAAAATAGTCCCCTTTTTATATTCGAGAGATTTTTTTTAAAAATAACCAGGAAATTTCATTTATCGAAAGTCGTATCAACAAACTTCTTGCCAATTACAGACTAAACAAATACAGTCAAGACTATCGAAAATAAAATATAGTAATGATCGTTAGAGATGTCCTATAAACAAAACTATTAACAAGTGAAGCATCAGACATGGAGGAGAGAAAACTTGAAGAAGAACAAAAAATGTCAACGAACAAAGCGATCTCCCCTTAACAGTAATCTCGTCCAACACATATATGCGATAACCAACGAACCGTCTTGTACAACCGAACGGAGGAACCATACCACGGAAAGCAACAACCATGCATTTAGGAAAAACAGAGAAGAAAACCAATAAAAAAAACATGCACCGAGAGTAAAAAAAACACTAGTAACCATGATACCCTTTACTAGAGAAAGGTCCAAGAGTATTATAATAGTAAATACGATAAAATATAATTAAAAATGACATGGTGAGGGTCGAAGAAGACCACCACCGCTGTCATGAACGCAACAAATTTGAAAACGCCCAAGAGAATGATAACAGCCGCAGAGAAAAATATGGAGTTCGAATCTATTACTAATAATTAGGACAATATGATTTTGTGTGTCGAATCTATGAAAACACGTTTGGACTGACAAAGAATGTGTTTTCAAGGATTGTTTGTACAATAATACGTCTTTCAATTTTCATAAAAGTATCATAATTTAAATATATATTCAAATTTGCAAAGTTCATATTTAAATGATGCATAATCGCTTAAGTTTCAATTTTGAGCATTGTGAAGGTGATATCATTCCTCACGCATAACCGACTTTCGAATCCTTAAAAATAAATTTTTGGTCAAACACAAACTATTTTTATCTTTTAACTTAATTTTTTTAAAATTAATTTTAAGAATTCAACCTCTCGATAATGACTCCAAATTTATTTGTTTTTCAAAAATCCGATCTTCTAAAATTAAGTTGAATCCATCCCCTCTTAGCCTTAAAAACCTTGAAGACCGTTCTCACGACCACCCTTACAAATTAGGGGCAGAGTTCCCTTAGGGCCCAAAGGGGCCTCGACTCCTGTAAAATTATTTTATGTTCAATATATTTTGATCTAATAGTATTTTAATTAATGTAAAACTAAGCATTTAAATTAAGAAATATAAGAATTTATTAGATATTTAATCAAATAGGGACCGGACTAAAGAATGATAATCCAATACCAATAATTGATTGATCTAGCGAGATGAGATACTAAATCTCTTAAGTAAGGTCAGGAGTTCAAATCTTAGCAATTGCACATGGAGCAAACTGGATTGGTAGAATCGCCTTCGCCTTTGCAGTATATAATCCGAATTAGTCGACCAATAGATTGAAAACCGGTGGTTATACAAAAAAAAATGATAATTCAATGTTCTCAATTATTTGGTCTAATAACAATTTAGGTCATTATAAATCTAATTATTAGACAAATTAGCAATTGTTTTATGAATTGTAAGTTTAAATACCTAGTAAGTCATTATATTTTCTTAAAAAATTTAATTTTTCGACCCCTGTCTATATTAAATCCCGGCTCCTCCCGTGTTACAAATCATCTACTTGCCTGATTACTTCCGCTTAAAGAAGTTGCCCTCTTGCAATTATACGGAGATCTTTGCCGTGAAACTTATACGCCTTCAATGACTCCCGTTCAGCTCAATACAACCTGAAACTCAAATGCAACAAATACTGCAAACATACTGAAATATTTTCCCAGGTAAACACTTGTGCCTTCAATTACTCCCCTTCAGCTCAATACAACCTGAAACCAAAATGCAACAAATACTGCAAATATAGTGAGATCTTTTTTACATATAACTCTGTTGCCTTCAATGATTCCATTCAACTCAATACAACCTAAAACTAGAATGCTGTGCAACAAACACCTCGGAAAACTAACTTAAACACATAATCAAAGATTATGATTTAGCCCTTTAATGCCAAAAACTTCCACCTAATACGAGACTTCTCAAATCAATATGAAACAAATACTTGATACAAGTACCTGAAACTGAAATGCAACAAACACCTTGCGGCGCTATGATTTAATCCAAGGATATGATTTGGCCCTCAAATGCAATAAATTTCCAAATGACGTGATTCTGAAATCAATATCAATTAAGCCATGGGATTAAAAAGAATTAATCACAATGACAAAACACCAATTCGTAAAAATCACTCAACTCTGCAATTTCAAAGAGCATGCAAAGTAGCAGTTCAACTTATGCCCTCGATTTAACCACAAACAAGCACAACTAACATCTACTCAAACAATTTAATACAAAACTAGTAAATTCACTAAATTACCAACAAATTTTGAGCTCCACAAACCGTAAGAGCAATAAACAGAGCCTTCCACAATATCAGATCTGTTGAATGTAATTCCTTCTATCTATCAAATACGATAACACATACACGAAAATAACAAAATATCGTAAAAGGAAACATTATCAAAAAGAAATTTTGTTAAAAGTCGCCGAGTGAAAGCTCTTCTCTATTTAGCAGGAAGGGAAGAGAAGAAGCGCGCCACGTATTCTTGTTGCTCGCGAAACCGTTGTTTGAGGTAAGACTCGACGATCTCCATGACGGAAACGAAACGCTTCATTTCTTCGAGCCGGCGAGTGAGTGCGGCCTCTCGAGCCCTCGCTCGCTCGAGCTGAGCCTCCGTCTCGGCTAGCCGGACACGTAGCGTATCCACCACCAATGCATTGCCACCGCGGGAAGGGCGGTTCGGTGAGAGAGATCGTCGTTGCTGACCGTAACACATTTTCTCTTCAAAGAAAAAAAAAAACATAAGAAACCAAAAAAATGGATTTTTTTATGTGGAATCGGAAACGTTTGTCGTCCCAAATGATGGAAGCCATTGTTTTCGCGGAGTTAATGGAAGCGATATAGGTTTGACCGGCTCAATGTCAATCCAGCTCAATCCATCAACTATAGTTGTTCATGCAATCCAGCTCAATCCATCAACTATAGTTGTTCATGGTTCAGTGTAAATAATATAGTAAACTAGTATTTATTGATTTTTTTTCTAAAATTACTTATTTAAATTGAAATTTATAATTTTTATATAAAATATTTTACGTGAAAATTTCACTTATTAATTAAAAATAAATAAATATTAAAAGTTTAAGTATATACTGAATGATGAAAATTATAAAATTAGAAGACATATAGTGGATTATTAGATTTATAAAGCTTATTTCACTTTTTTTTGTTAATTTAGGGTAAGCAATAGGAGATAGTGGCAAAATCCACGAGATAATGTGCTGAGAAATAAAAATTCACGAGATAATGTGCTGGTGAGTTTAATTGCTGAGATAGGGTGAATTCCACAGTAATCACGTATGTTGCCATGTACTCCGGGCGACGAAGGAGGTCGCCAAGGCATCCTTGCGAGCTGTGGTGCTTTGCATATGCCATGCACGTCACATGCATGTCGGGGTAGGTCGCCATGCACGACCAACGACCTACAAGGTCGCCATGCACGCCCCGCAACCTATAAGTCGCCATGCAGTCCTGGCGACCAACGTTCACGCCTGCTCCTGCTCGCCTCTGCACGACTGTCCCCCCTACAGCTGCGCCTCTGCTCCCATGCAGCTATCATAGCTGCATTATTGCATCAATTATTGTTGTATTATTGCAGCCTTCAACAGCCCGTGATTATCAGTTTTAGGGTGATATAATTGAAGCAGTCGGGTGCGTGAGTGAGTTACATATTGGATCGGGCAAATGGGGTTAATGCGTGAATCATAACAGAAAGAAAGGGAGAAGAGTGAAAGAAAAGGAAGAAGAAGAAAGGGAGATAATGCTCAACATCGAGGTAATTTTTTTATTATTTAATTTAGTTTATTATTTTAAATTATTAGTTTGTTAGTTTAGGGTTTAGGATAAAACAAAAATGTAGTTAATTAGTTTGTTAGTTTAAGTTATATTATTGTTAGTTTAAGTTATATCATACATAAATATAAAATTATTTAATTAGTTTGTTTGATAGTTATATATTAAAAAAATAATTAATTAATTTGTTTGTTAGTCGTTAGTTATATATAAAAATATTTAATTAGTTTGTAGTTAGTTAAATAGTTAAGTTATACTTGTTTGTTGAATTTATATTATATAAAAAATTAGTTAATTAGTAGTGTAAGTTATATTATAATTAAAAAATAGTTTATTAGTTTAAGTTATATAAAAGAATAATTTATTAGTTGATTAAGGGCTTGTTTAAGTTATATTTTAAAAAGTTTAGTTTGTTAGTTTATTATATTATAAGTTATTATATAAAAATATTTTGTTAGTTAGTTTATATTAGATTATATTAAATGATTTTATAAATATTGTTGTTTAATTTTTTTACAGATTCATTCCAATAGCTGACCAAATTCCACTCCTAAGACTTGACAATGAACATATTTCAACTCATTTGGGAATGATGGTGTTATTCTTATTTAGTAAAATAAAATATTTGTTTAATGAATTATTATTATTAAATATTTGAATATTAATTTATGATTGTGATAAATTTTTTGAACTTATTTAATTACAGGAGGACGAGCAGCGAGTCATTCGTCATCGGCTACATAATATGCCCAAGCCACACCGATTGATAGAAGAAAACTTGCAACATGCTGGATTTTACTATGTAACATTTCTTGTAGAATACAAGTTAGTCCCATGTTTGATCAGTGCGTTAATTGAACGTTGGAGACCAGAAACACACACGTTTCATTTGCAGTGTGGAGAATGTACGATAACTCTGGAGGATGTGGCAATGCAACTCGGGGTCCAAACAAATGGGATGCTGGTGGTAATGACACATGAGTACAATAATGTGGCACAACTTTGTAGTGCGTTTCTTGGGAAAACGTCGATATCACCAGAGTGTAAAGGGTGGCGTGTGAAGTTGTCATGGTTGAAGAGTCAATTTCAGCTCCAACCAAATAGTACGGAGGAAGAAATTATATATGCAACACGAGCATATATATTGCAGTTGACTGGGAGAATTTTGATGCCAGATAAATCTGGTAATTATGTTCACACTCAATATTTTCTTTTTTTAAGAAATTTTATGAATAATAGGCAATATAGCTGGGGATCAGCGATATTAGCTTTCTTGTATCGTGAGATGTGCAAGGCGTCATTAGTCGTGAATGATAATAATACAACATAAATCGATGGATGTCTGATGCTGCTACAATCATGGGCTTGGCATAGACTTTCATTTTTGACACCGATTAGTCCGACTGCGGTTGACTTTCCACTTGCCGGAAGGTAATATGAATTCTCTATTTTAATATAAAATATTAATTATAAATTATTTATTTTGATTAAAAATATTGAACAAAATGGCCATATTTTTGTTTTGATTGATATACAGATGGAGGCATAAAATTGAGGGCACGGGGTTGGTGCACAACAATATTAAAGAGTTTAGGCTGAAGATCGACATTAAGGGCAAAAAGGAGGTATGTATAATATGTTAATATTAATTATTATTTAAATTAACTATATTATTTGATTTAAATCAATTTTATTGTTATTTTAATTTTACAGTTTAATTGGAGACCATACGTAGATGCAGAAATATTGGCGTATGTGCCGTACGATGTTTTTGATGGGTGTCAATATTGGTGTGTTGTTACACCATTGATCAATTTTACTTTTGTTGAGATCCAATTTGCGGATAGAGTGCTGAGGCAATTCGGATTCCATAAACCTATTCCGCAAAGTCCATGGGAACATGACCTCCTCCAAAACTTAGATGGTCGTCGTCAGGAGAATTGGGTTGAGACGCATGACCACCTCCACAGATTTGATGGTCGCCATAAATAAAAGGTGAATGAGAAGCATGCAACCTCCATTAATGCCTGGAAAAATAGGGCTTCATTCTTGTCAACTCTTGACCCCATTCAAGACGATGACTTTAATTTTGAGACTTCGACTTACCTTGATTATTTTTGGGATAATGGAAAGCCGTTCTTGACAACAAGGGTAGAAAGGCGACAGTTTTTGTAAACCCCTTAGACCAATGCGGGTAACCAGATCCGATCCGGGGTGTCACATTTGGGCCACCAGAGCGACCTACTATAAAAATCTTGGAAAATTTAAAAGTTTTTATCAAAACATGTAAACTCATAAAATCATTTATCAATATTAAGAAATAAAACAAATTTTCAGACTTATATATAAAACAAAATACAATTACATGCCCCCTAATCACATATACTATACTCTGATAACAACGCTGGAAGAACTCCCTTACTGAAGTCGATAGCTGCACTGGTACAATTCTATTAACCTACAACGGTGAGTAATAGAGTGAGCTTCAGAAAGCTCAGTAATACAAAACTACCAGATGATGCTGAAGAACATGCAGATACAAATAAACATATATTTCCTTATCGGATCAGACATCTACAAATCTTTATGTTGAGCAGAGATTCTACTGATATTTCAGGTAGTAACATACAGTGAGCTTTCAGTTCAGATGGAAATATTTTGGATGTATAGGTTCAGGAGGTCAGAATAGGTTATCTAGTTTGTTCCCATAAAACCAGTAAAAAGATACAAATCTTTTTAAAACATATATACACACGCCCATCCTTTCACAATCTGTTTGTGTAGGTTCCCCGGAACTATACACCCCGTACAACTAGTGAGGCCCTGAGCACACAGCCGAGAAGCCTGCAAATATACTTCCTCCAACAATAAACCCCCATATAAAATATTTATCCGTTAGTAAACGGAGATATCATAAATCAAAACAGAATTCAGATCAGATATCATAACAGAATCCAGATCAGAAATCAGAATAGAATTCAAGTAATGTATCAGAACATAATTCAAGTCAGAAATCAGATAAAATATTTATGTGATTAGAGAACACACCATAGTTTATGGATATTATTCAGAGGTACAAGATAATCTTAACAGGCAGAGACACACGAATTTTCAGTATACCAATAGAATGTCAGAATTTAGAATCACTATTGGAAGAGTTCAATAACTGACGGAATCATCAGTTATTCAAAATGTGACTTGAGCTAATAAGGAAGAACTAAGATTCAGAACCATTACAGTCTATGTCAATTGATTTGATTATTGAACAACTCTAGATGAATAACTCCCAGAACTAATGTTTGCCGACTGGTCAATTCATATCCTTCCAGAGTATTTATTTTTTTAATACCAAAAATTCTTATCCATAGATCATCTTCGGAATCATCGCTGAATAGATCTTAAGGAAACTAAAAAATATTCCAATGCTCTTTAATTCATTTTCACGCTTCCACTATATCATGAAATGCTGATGTGTTTGATTTGTAGTTCATGTCCTATAAGAACATTACATCATGTATGTTCATTAACATTTCCAAACCCATTAAAATCACTTATTTAATCCTCAGTCCTTGAGGTTACTTAATTCATTTAGCAGTCAAGTGTATCCCAGGTACTTCAGAGTTTTCCAGAGTAATTTAGACGTTTCTAAATTTCGGATACGTATTGTACTTCCGTTCAGTTCAATTTGGCCTTCTTGGTGGATTTGTCCAACGAATATCCACTTCTTAGTACCGAATGTAATACAGAGTTGAGCTGATCTGGTTACTTCCAAAATTATCATCGATCCAAACTTAATGAGACGAACCAATATTCAAGTGGTACTTATATCATTCAGATAATGATACATCACTTGCATTAGTTGACCACTTAAGCTGCGTTCCATAACTTTTAAGAGCAGTTCAACATCCATGTTTATTTGGATTTCTAAATTAATCCAAGACATTTACTTATTCTAGGCCATAAGGATATTTTGGTCATTTTGGTACTCAGTTATATTCCATTCATTTCAGAGCTCAAGGATATCCAATCATTCTTGAGCTTGGTGATATTCTTGGTCATTTGCATTCTAAGGGTATTCTGGTCATTTTAAAAATCCAGTGTATTACAGTAATTTCCTTCCGTCCGATCTTACTATCAAATTCAAACTTATCACTTATTTCAGTCATTTCGAACAATTCTATCAAAAGATCACCATCGATAAATTATTCTTCATGTATTTACTCATAACTTGGAGATTTACGGATTATCATAAATTTTCTGTATAAACGTATAATTTAACGATGAAGCTAGTAATTCATTGATTTAAGCATAACTTCTTGAGTACTTTTCCATTCAGGGTCAATTCGACCATTTTCCCTCTCAAGGGTAATTTCATAATTTCTTAACCATATAATTTCGGTATTAAAATTCTTAACAAAGATAATTATAATTTAGAGATTCTATGGTTAATTTCTTTCCCGAACATTCTCTGATCCTGAAATGATCTCCTTAACAGACTTATAGCATCTTGCACAAACCCTCTTGGGGTTTGAAAACCAGTTATCCAAATTTTCTAAGAAAAACTAGCATTTCTTATGCACATCAGTAATTTTATCGGATCAATATGTCTTTTCAGAGTTATTAACCAACTTCTAGGGATAATTCTTGTGATCTTACAATATAAGGGTATTTTTGTAATTTTACCCTACCGAAGTATTCTCATAATTTCCCATCTAAGTACCTTTATCATTTAACCTTTGATGAAATAAATTATATGTTACAAATCCATGATAATTCCTTTATCACTAATCACATAATTCATAATTTAATTCTAACAATCCATCAATTTCTTATATCAGTCATCCGAGCCGTATTCATTTACCGAATTTTTACCGCATCCATATCGAGTGTATGAATTAATTAAATACCCAAATGAGACCAAACATATTCATTCATTCATTTATCAATACCAACACGTTCCATAAAGCATGAAAATGTAGTAATATATTACCTCAATTTTCGTGCCATACTGATCGACCATAAAAATTCCATTCAAACGCCCTCAATCTTTAATTCAACTTCCAATAATTCCTCAAATACATAACAATAGAAATTTCATCAAAAAACGAAGCTTAAATCCGAAAAACGGATCAAATCGGGTGATAAATCAGTGAAAAACAACTTACCGGGTTCGAATTTGGCGAAACGAACTTCGAAATCGGACTCAGGACGTAAACAAAACCCAAAAAATTACTCTTGAATTCCAGCTCACCAACTTTATTTCTAGCTTCCAATCTTTTTATAACGAACACGGACAATCTATCGTACAAATACGACTTCAGTAATTTTCCTCGCCATAAAAATAACTTATTAGGATCTAATTAATAATTTGGGGACCCAATTGTTAAAACTAAAAACTTTAGGAGTTAATATAATTTTTAATTACTAAAATTATGGACTAAATCAATCTTAATAAAACCATTATGCCATAATCATAACAATATCAAAGCTAAGAGACAAGGTTGAGCTTTTAACAACTTGGATGGCTTACCTTGTAATTTCCCCTTTTCACTTTAATAATAAACCCCCAAAATCACGTGATTTGCTATTCTCCACTTTTTTTTCATTCTCGTTTTCAACTTCAAAACTGGCTAAATTCTCCTGCTCACCACTTGTATTCTTCATCTCCATCATCACTTACTCTCACCAAATCCCGTTTTCCCATCTCGACGAGTTGTCTATACACCTCATGGTCGAGCTTAACAGAGCTAAGCAAAGCAGATAAAACGCAAGAATTCTCTTTAGGGGGCATGAAATCTTTAATATTCGTCAGTTCTCTCTCATATAAAGAAAACCCAGGAATTAAATCTATCAAATCTTTCAGTTTCAAGTCAAACCGAAGAGCGAAACAAGTTGAATCACAGAATGACGACCTAGGAAGCCTTCAACCGGAGAACACTGGTGCGTAGCTAAACCACAACAGTCGTTGGCGTTACATAAATTCTGATCACAGTCATGGCAGAGCATAAGATTATCATCGGAGCAGAGAAAAGAAGCCGGTTTGGCTTTGTAGCAGTCACAGATCTGCGAACAAACGTGCTTGAGAGAGAGACCATTTGTGGAGTGGGTTTGTTGGCCACAGAACAAACAGAGACTTGTGGAGTAAGGGTTGCAATACATAACTGCAAGTTTTGAGTTGCAGAAGTGTCATAAGAACAACATGGATCTTCTTGGTTTTGAAATCAACCTTATCCAAATACTTAGCCTTCAGAATTGGAAAATTTTAAAGATAATGATTTTGAATTGCAGGCCAAGCATCGGTGGAAATAAAGTTCACATTGACAAATAATAATTGAATACAATAATAGAGTTCATATCAGACAAAATATAGAGAATTCACATTAATTCTAGAATCCCTTAAACCCCATATTCAATTAAAAAATTAACCCCACCAATTGGGGTGTGACAATTCTCCCATTCTTAAAAGAATTTCGTCCTCGAAATTCATTCATGTCATATAATTGCAGAAATAAAACTTCCATAAGTTCTTTCATATCTTTCAGTACCTTTTATAGAAATACAGATCTTCTACTAATCTTTAACCATCTGAATATACATTTTCGTCAGAACTCTCCCTCATTCCAATAAAAGAATCTAAATAGAATTATCCTTATGGAATCAATTCAACCTTGGTTACGAGAATAGGCTCATAAAGTAGTAGCATATCCCAATTTCATTTCTGGAGTCGGGTCAGAATTTCTTATATGAATAACTCTCACATGGTTCATGAGGAACTTTACAGAATTCATATAAACGTTACTGGTATTCCTTTATGCAAACATAAAGCCTTTACGGATAAAAATTTAGGTTTACTCGTTACAGATATAGACTCAACCTTGGAGTTCCGACTTAGAGAAGTACGATTATAGTCTAGGGGCATGTACTGATCATACATCGTTTTGAAATTCGACCGGCCGATCTATCTTGAAAAATTTGACTCAACCATAGGCTCTGATACCACTAAATGTAACCCCCTCAGACCGATACGGGTAACCAGATCCGATCTGGGGTGTCACATTTGGGCCACCGGAGCAACCCACTGTAAAAATCTTGGAAAATTTAAATTTTTTAATCAAAACATGTAAACTCATAAAATCATTTATCAATATTAAGAAATAAAACATATTTTCAGACTCGTATATAAAACAAAATACAATTACATGCCCCCTAATCACATGTATTATACTCTGATAACAACGCCGGAAGAACTCCCTTACTGAAGTCAATAGCTGCACTGGTACAATTCTTTTAACCTGTAACGATGAGTAATAGAGTGACCTTCGGAAAGCTCAGTTATACAAAACTACCAGATGATGCTGAAGAACAAGCAGACACATATAAATATATATTTCCTTATCGGATCAGACATCTAAAAATCTTTATGTTGAGCAGAGATTCTACTGATATTTCAGGTAGTAACAGAGAGTGAACTTTCAGTTCAGATGGAAATATTTCGGATGTCTAGGTTCAGGAGGTCAGAATAGGTTATCTAGTGTGTTCCCATAAAACCAGTAAAACGATACATATCTTTTTAAAACATATATATACACCCCCATCCTTTCACAATCTATTTGTGTAGATTCCCCAGAACCATACACCCCGCACAACCAGTGAGGCCCTGAGCACACAGCCGAGAAGCCTGCAGATATACTTCCTCGAACAATAAACCCCCATATAAAATATTTCTCCGTAAGTAAATGGAGATATCATAAATCAAAACAGAATTCAGATTAGATATCATAACATAATCCAGATCAGAAATCAGAACAGAATTCAGGTAATGTATCATAACAGAATTCAAGTCAGAAATCAGATAAAATATTTATGTGATTAGAGAATACACCAGAGTTTATGGATATTATTCAGAGGTACATGATAATCTTAACAGGAAGAGACACACGGATTTTCAGTATACCGATAGATTGTTAGAATTTAAAATCACTAGTGGAAGAGTTCAATAACTGACGGAATCATCAGTTATTCAGAATGTAACTTGAGCTGATAAGGAAGAACTAAGATTCAGAACCTTTATAGTCTATATAAATTGATTTGATTATCGAACGACCCTAGATGAATAACTCCCAGAACTAATGCTTACCGACTGGTCAATTCATTATCTTTCCAGAGTATTTATTTTTTTAATACCAAAAATTCTTATCCATAGATCATCTTCGGAATCATCGTTGAATAGATCTTAAGAAAACTAACAAATATTTCAATTCTCTTTAATTCATTTCCACGCTTTCACTATATCATGAAATGCTGACGTGCTTGATTTGTAGTTCATGTCCTATAAGAACATTACATCATGTATGTTCATTAACGTTTCCAGACCCATTCAAATCACTTATTTAATCCTCAGTCCTTGAGGTTACTTAATTCATTTAGCAGTCAAATGTTTCCCAGGTACTTCATAGTTTTCCAGAGTAATTCGGATTTCTGAATTTCGGATATGTATTGTACTTCCGTTCAGTTCAATTTGGTTTTTTTGGTTGATTTGTCTAACGAATATCCACTTCTTAGTACCGAATGTAATACAGAGTTGAGCTGAGCTGGTTACTTCCAAAATTATCATCGATCCAAACTTAATGAGACGAACCAATATTCAAGTGGTACTTATATCATTCAGATAATGATACATCACTAGCATTAGTTGACCACTTAAGCTGCGTTCCATAACTTTTAAGAGCAGTTCAACATTCATGTTTATTTGTATTTCTAAATTAATCCAAGACATTTACTTATTCTAGGCCATAAGGATATTTTGGTCATTTTGGTACTCAGTTATATTCCATTCATTTCAGAGCTCAAGGATATCCAATCATTCTTGAGCTTGGTGATATTCTTGGTCATTTGCATTCTAAGGGTATTCTGGTCATTTTAAAAATCCAGTGTATTACAGTAATTTCCTTCCGTCCGATCTTACTATCAAATTCAAACTTATCACTTATTTCAGTCATTTCAAACAATTCTATCAAAAGATCACCATCGATAAATTATTCTTCATGTATTTACTCATAACTTGGAGATTTACGGATTATCATAAATTTTCTGTATAAACGTATAATTTAACGATGAAGCTAGTAATTCATTGATTTAAGCATAACTTCTTGAGTACTTTTCCATTCAGGGTCAATTCGACCATTTTCCCTCTCAAGGGTAATTTCATATTTTCTTAACCATATAATTTCAGTATTAAAATTCTTAACAAAGATAATTATAATTTAGAGATTCTATGGTTAATTTCTTTCCCGAACATTCTCTGATCCTGAAATGATCTCCTTAACA
The DNA here is from genome assembly GCF_006381635.1 of Hibiscus syriacus. NCBI lineage: Eukaryota > Viridiplantae > Streptophyta > Magnoliopsida > Malvales > Malvaceae > Hibiscus > Hibiscus syriacus. The sequence continues at coordinate 3,620,096 of NW_024062608.1, forward strand.
GACTTATAGCATCTTGCACAAACCCTCTTGGGGTTTGAAAACCAGTTATCCAAATTTTCTAAGAAAAACTAGCATTTCTTATGCACATCAGTAATTTTATCGGATCAATATGTCTTTTCAGAGTTATTAACCAACTTCTAGGGATAATTCTTGTGATCTTACAATATAAGGGTATTTTTGTAATTTTACCCTACCGAAGTATTCTCATAATTTCCCATCTAAGTACCTTTATCATTTAACCTTTGATGAAATAAATTATATGTTACAAATCCATGATAATTCCTTTATCACTAATCACATAATTCATAATTTAATTCTAACAATCCATCAATTTCTTATATCAGTCATCCGAGCCGTATTCATTTACCGAATTTTTACCGCATCCATATCGAGTGTATGAATTAATTAAATACCCAAATGAGACCAAACATATTCATTCATTCATTTATCAATACCAACACGTTCCATAAAGCATGAAAATGTAGTAATATATTACCTCAATTTTCGTGCCATACTGATCGACCATAAAAATTCCATTCAAACGCCCTCAATCTTTAATTCAACTTCCAATAATTCCTCAAATACATAACAATAGAAATTTCATCAAAAAACGAAGCTTAAATCCGAAAAACGGATCAAATCGGGTGATAAATCAGTGAAAAACAACTTACCGGGTTCGAATTTGGCGAAACGAACTTCGAAATCGGACTCAGGACGTAAACAAAACCCAAAAAATTACTCTTGAATTCCAGCTCACCAACTTTATTTCTAGCTTCCAATCTTTTTATAACGAACACGGACAATCTATCGTACAAATACGACTTCAGTAATTTTCCTCGCCATAAAAATAACTTATTAGGATCTAATTAATAATTTGGGGACCCAATTGTTAAAACTAAAAACTTTAGGAGTTAATATAATTTTTAATTACTAAAATTATGGACTAAATCAATCTTAATAAAACCATTATGCCATAATCATAACAATATCAAAGCTAAGAGACAAGGTTGAGCTTTTAACAACTTGGATGGCTTACCTTGTAATTTCCCCTTTTCACTTTAATAATAAACCCCCAAAATCACGTGATTTGCTATTCTCCACTTTTTTTTCATTCTCGTTTTCAACTTCAAAACTGGCTAAATTCTCCTGCTCACCACTTGTATTCTTCATCTCCATCATCACTTACTCTCACCAAATCCCGTTTTCCCATCTCGACGAGTTGTCTATACACCTCATGGTCGAGCTTAACAGAGCTAAGCAAAGCAGATAAAACGCAAGAATTCTCTTTAGGGGGCATGAAATCTTTAATATTCGTCAGTTCTCTCTCATATAAAGAAAACCCAGGAATTAAATCTATCAAATCTTTCAGTTTCAAGTCAAAACCGAAGAGCGAAACAAGTTGAATCACAGAATGACGACCTAGGAAGCCTTCAACCGGAGAACACTGGTGCGTAGCTAAACCACAACAGTCGTTGGCGTTACATAAATTCTGATCACAGTCATGGCAGAGCATAAGATTATCATCGGAGCAGAGAAAAGAAGCCGGTTTGGCTTTGTAGCAGTCACAGATCTGCGAACAAACGTGCTTGAGAGAGAGACCATTTGTGGAGTGGGTTTGTTGGCCACAGAACAAACAGAGACTTGTGGAGTAAGGGTTGCAATACATAACTGCAAGTTTTGAGTTGCAGAAGTGTCATAAGAACAACATGGATCTTCTTGGTTTTGAAATCAACCTTATCCAAATACTTAGCCTTCAGAATTGGAAAATTTTAAAGATAATGATTTTGAATTGCAGGCCAAGCATCGGTGGAAATAAAGTTCACATTGACAAATAATAATTGAATACAATAATAGAGTTCATATCAGACAAAATATAGAGAATTCACATTAATTCTAGAATCCCTTAAACCCCATATTCAATTAAAAAATTAACCCCACCAATTGGGGTGTGACAATTCTCCCATTCTTAAAAGAATTTCGTCCTCGAAATTCATTCATGTCATATAATTGCAGAAATAAAACTTCCATAAGTTCTTTCATATCTTTCAGTACCTTTTATAGAAATACAGATCTTCTACTAATCTTTAACCATCTGAATATACATTTTCGTCAGAACTCTCCCTCATTCCAATAAAAGAATCTAAATAGAATTATCCTTATGGAATCAATTCAACCTTGGTTACGAGAATAGGCTCATAAAGTAGTAGCATATCCCAATTTCATTTCTGGAGTCGGGTCAGAATTTCTTATATGAATAACTCTCACATGGTTCATGAGGAACTTTACAGAATTCATATAAACGTTACTGGTATTCCTTTATGCAAACATAAAGCCTTTACGGATAAAAATTTAGGTTTACTCGTTACAGATATAGACTCAACCTTGGAGTTCCGACTTAGAGAAGTACGATTATAGTCTAGGGGCATGTACTGATCATACATCGTTTTGAAATTCGACCGGCCGATCTATCTTGAAAAATTTGACTCAACCATAGGCTCTGATACCACTAAATGTAACCCCCTCAGACCGATACGGGTAACCAGATCCGATCTGGGGTGTCACATTTGGGCCACCGGAGCAACCCACTGTAAAAATCTTGGAAAATTTAAATTTTTTAATCAAAACATGTAAACTCATAAAATCATTTATCAATATTAAGAAATAAAACATATTTTCAGACTCGTATATAAAACAAAATACAATTACATGCCCCCTAATCACATGTATTATACTCTGATAACAACGCCGGAAGAACTCCCTTACTGAAGTCAATAGCTGCACTGGTACAATTCTTTTAACCTGTAACGATGAGTAATAGAGTGACCTTCGGAAAGCTCAGTTATACAAAACTACCAGATGATGCTGAAGAACAAGCAGACACATATAAATATATATTTCCTTATCGGATCAGACATCTAAAAATCTTTATGTTGAGCAGAGATTCTACTGATATTTCAGGTAGTAACAGAGAGTGAACTTTCAGTTCAGATGGAAATATTTCGGATGTCTAGGTTCAGGAGGTCAGAATAGGTTATCTAGTGTGTTCCCATAAAACCAGTAAAACGATACATATCTTTTTAAAACATATATATACACCCCCCATCCTTTCACAATCTATTTGTGTAGATTCCCCAGAACCATACACCCCGCACAACCAGTGAGGCCCTGAGCACACAGCCGAGAAGCCTGCAGATATACTTCCTCGAACAATAAACCCCCATATAAAATATTTCTCCGTAAGTAAATGGAGATATCATAAATCAAAACAGAATTCAGATTAGATATCATAACATAATCCAGATCAGAAATCAGAACAGAATTCAGGTAATGTATCATAACAGAATTCAAGTCAGAAATCAGATAAAATATTTATGTGATTAGAGAATACACCAGAGTTTATGGATATTATTCAGAGGTACATGATAATCTTAACAGGAAGAGACACACGGATTTTCAGTATACCGATAGATTGTTAGAATTTAAAATCACTAGTGGAAGAGTTCAATAACTGACGGAATCATCAGTTATTCAGAATGTAACTTGAGCTGATAAGGAAGAACTAAGATTCAGAACCTTTATAGTCTATATAAATTGATTTGATTATCGAACGACCCTAGATGAATAACTCCCAGAACTAATGCTTACCGACTGGTCAATTCATTATCTTTCCAGAGTATTTATTTTTTTAATACCAAAAATTCTTATCCATAGATCATCTTCGGAATCATCGTTGAATAGATCTTAAGAAAACTAACAAATATTTCAATTCTCTTTAATTCATTTCCACGCTTTCACTATATCATGAAATGCTGACGTGCTTGATTTGTAGTTCATGTCCTATAAGAACATTACATCATGTATGTTCATTAACGTTTCCAGACCCATTCAAATCACTTATTTAATCCTCAGTCCTTGAGGTTACTTAATTCATTTAGCAGTCAAATGTTTCCCAGGTACTTCATAGTTTTCCAGAGTAATTCGGATTTCTGAATTTCGGATATGTATTGTACTTCCGTTCAGTTCAATTTGGTTTTTTTGGTTGATTTGTCTAACGAATATCCACTTCTTAGTACCGAATGTAATACAGAGTTGAGCTGAGCTGGTTACTTCCAAAATTATCATCGATCCAAACTTAATGAGACGAACCAATATTCAAGTGGTACTTATATCATTCAGATAATGATACATCACTAGCATTAGTTGACCACTTAAGCTGCGTTCCATAACTTTTAAGAGCAGTTCAACATTCATGTTTATTTGTATTTCTAAATTAATCCAAGACATTTACTTATTCTAGGCCATAAGGATATTTTGGTCATTTTGGTACTCAGTTATATTCCATTCATTTCAGAGCTCAAGGATATCCAATCATTCTTGAGCTTGGTGATATTCTTGGTCATTTGCATTCTAAGGGTATTCTGGTCATTTTACAGATCCAGTGTATTACAGTCATTTCCTTCCGTCCGATCTTACTATCAAATTCAAACTTATCACTTATTTCAGTCATTTCAAACAATTCTATCAAAAGATCACCATCGATAAATTATTCTTCATGTATTTAGTCATAACTTGGAGATTTACGGATTATCATAAATTTTCTGTATAAACGTATAATTTAACGATGAAGCTAGTAATTCATTGATTTAAGCATAACTTCTTGAGTACTTTTCCATTCAGGGTCAATTCGACCATTTTCCCTCTCAAGGGTAATTTCATATTTTCTTAACCATATAATTTCAGTATTAAAATTCTTAACAAAGATAATTATAATTTAGAGATTCTATGGTTAATTTCTTTCCCGAACATTCTCTGATCCTGAAATGATCTCCTTAACAGACTTCTAGCATCTTACACAAACCCTCTTGGGGTTTGAAAACCAGTTATCCAAATTTTCTAAACAAAACTAGCATTTCTTATGCACATCTGTAATTTTATCGGATTAATATGTCTTTTCAGAGTTATTAACCAACTTCTAGGGACAATTCTTGTGATCTTACAATATAAGGGTATTTTCATAATTTTACCCTACCGAAGTATTCTCATAATTTCTCATCCAAGTACCTTTATCATTTAACCATTGATGAAATAAATTATATGTTACAAATCCATGATAATTCCTTTATCACTAATCATAGAACTCATAATTTAATTCTAACAATCCATCAATTTCTTATATCAGTCATCCGAGCCGTATTCATTTACCAAATTTTCACCGCATCCATATCGAGTGTATGAATTAATTAAATACCCAAATGAGAGCAAACATATTCATTCATTCATTTATCATTACCAACACGTTCCATAAAGCATGAAAAGGTAGTAATATATTACCTCGATTTCCGTGTCATACTGATCGACCATAAAAAATCCATTCGAACGCCCTCAATCATTAATTTAACTTCCAATAATTCCTCAAATACATAAAAATAGAAATTTCATCAAAAATTGAAGCTTAAATCCAAAATATGGATCGAATCAGGTGATAAATCAGTGAAAAACAGCTTACCAGGTTCGAATTTGGCAAAACAGACTTCGGAATCGGACTCAAGACGTCAAAAACCCAAAATATTACTCTTGAATTCCAGCTCACCAACTTGATTTCTAGCTCCCAATCTTTTTCTAATGAACACGGATAATCTATCGTACAAATACGACTTTAGTAATTTCCTCGCCATAAAATAACTTATTAGGATCTAATTAATAATTTGGGGACCCAATTATTAAAACTAAAAACTTTAGGAGTTAATATAATTTTTAATTACTAAAATTATGGACTAAATCAATCTTAATAAAACCATTATGTCATAATCATAATAATATGAAAGCTAAGAGACAAGGTTGAGCTTTTAACAACTTGGATGGCTTACCTTGTAATTTCCCCTTTTCGCTTTAATAATAAACCCCCAAAATCACGTGATTTGCTATTCTCCACTTTTTTTTCATTCTCATTTTCAACTTCAAAACTGGCTAAATTCTCCTGCTCACCACTTGTATTCTTCATCTCCATCATCGCTTACTCTCACCAAATCCCGTTTCCCCATCTTGACGAGTTGCCTATACACCTCATGGTCGAGCTTAACAGAGCTAAGCAAAGCAGATGAAACGCAAGAATTCTCTTCAGGGGGCATGAAATCTTTAATATTCGTCAGTTCTCTCTCGTACAAAGAAAACCCATGAATTAAATCCATCAAATCTTTCAGTTTCAAGTCAAAACCGAAGAGCGAAACAAGTTGAATCACGGAATGACGACCTGGGAAGCCTTCAACCGGAGAATACGGGTGCGTAGATAAACCACAACAGTTACTGGCGTTACATGAATTCTGATGACAGTTGTGGCAGAGCATAAGATTATCATCGGAGTAGAGAAAAGAAGCCAGTTTGGCTTTGTAGCAGTCACAGATCTGGGAACGAACGTGCTTGAGAGAGAGGACATTTGTTGAGTGGACTTGTTGGCCACAGAACAAACTGAGACTTGTGGAGTCGGCGCTGCAATACAGAACTGCAAGTTTTGAGTTGCAGAAGTGTCATAAGAACATCATGGATCTTCTTGGTTTTGAAATCAACCTTATCCAAATACTTAGCCTTCAGAATTGGAAAATTTTGAAGATAATGATTTTGAATTGCAGGCCAAGCATCGGTGGAAATAAAGTTCACATTGACAAATAATAATTGAATACAATAATAGAGTTCACATCAGACAAAAGATGGAGAATTCATATGAATTCTAGAATCCCTTAAACCCTATATTCAATTAAAAAGCTAACCCGGCCAATTGGGGTGTGATAGTTTTTGAGCTTTAAGAAAAGATTTGGTAAAGTTGAATACTGTCTACCGAGTGGGAGTAGGAGTTCATCTCAACAACCTGAAGCAGAAATAACTCATGCGGATAATAGCGCACCACAATCGTTCGGCGATGCGGGATCGTTGCATCACACATTTGATGACTCTAATGTCTTGGCATACGTACCAGAGTTTGCGCAGCCTGAGGCACCCATCTACTCTCCCATGTTTGAGTCGATATATGACTTTGACCAAATGACATCTATGATGTCAAATACCAGTATTTGTCAGTCAACGTTTGCAAGTGGGATGAAAGAGCAAACTGGTGGAATGGCAGATCATAGTGGTTGGAATTTATTTACAACACCAGTTGAAATGCCCCCAATGAATGAGGAGGATGTGTACCATACTCCTGAGCAACCGCAACGGCCACAACGCATCAGACGTCCTCCTCGATATTATCATTCAACAACACCCCAGCATCGACAACAATTGTAAACTCATTTGTTATTTGTTACAAATTAAATATTTAAGTTAGACTAGTATTTATTTTGTAAACATAAGTTATTTATTTAGAGTTTTTTAACCTTAACTTAAAAACTATTTTCGACTGCAACCAAAAATGTTACAAAATTATATAATTTTTTCTATTGCAAACCCTAAAATCATTATAATATAACATTTTCAATTCAAATTATAACGTTAAACTTGTACTATAACCTATTATGTTCAACAATAACATTATAACGTTAAAAATGAATTGATAACCAAATAAGTAAATTGGTAAAATGGTGTATCCAATTGAGAAATGTGAAAAATGAGGTCCTTGCATTGATATTAGAATGTGTGATGAGTTTTTTAACCTTAAAATAAAAAATATTTATAAATATTATAATATTAAATATGCATGCCTCTACGTGAAATGTAAAAAATATAAATTCGACTATTTATAAATATAAATTCGACTAGTTATAAATTCAACTATTTATAAATTCAATTTAAATTGAATAAATTATATTAAAATATTTAATCATTATTAAATAATTATTAGTAATCATTATTAAATCATTAGTTTCAAATCATTAAATATTAATAATAAATAATTATTAGTAATTATTACTAAATCATTAGTATCAAATCATTAAATATTATTATTCCATAATTATTAGTAATAATTATTAAATCATTAGTATCAAATCATTATTATAATATCATTATTACTAATCATTATTAAATCATTACTATCAAATCATTAAATATTAGTAATAAATATTATTACTAATCATTACTATCAAATCATTAAATATTAATAATAAATCATTATTAGTAATCATTACTAAATCATTAATAAATTCGACTATTTATAAATATAAATTCGACTAGTCAACACTTGTGAAGATAAGTAATTTTTGAAATCAAGATTGCTCAGTTTTGAAATTGAAGTCGCATGTGAGACTTTAATGCTCAACTACGACTAGAAAGCTAAGTTCCTCGCTAAGTTGATCGTTAAGTTGTTATTGTTGAATGAAATAATTCAATTAAAAATGAACTTAAATATTATTAAAAAATATAAATTTGATTTAATAATTATTAGTTATAAAACATAAATTCAACTTCAATTCAAAGATTTAATAATTTAAGAACAAAAATTACATAAATTTCCTTGCAAAAATATGTTCATTATTACAAAATCAACTATATAAATATATAGATATATATATATGATTACTAATGAGGATGCATATATCTTGGTAAATTAGGACATTTGTTTTTTGAATGGTCTTCACCCTTACATAATCCACATCTCTTTGGTTGACCTCTCTCTCTAGCATGGAAATCCATACTGGTATGAAAACGAGTGGACTCAGGTCGACCCTTTGGACTTCTGCGAAGCATTTGATTTGGCAGCCATTCGTCATGATCCTTTTTGGGCCAATATGATTCATTTGGGATCTTTCTGAACGCATAACAGTAGACATTTAATATCCTATGTAGGTGAAAGCATTCATCAACATAAGTGTATGCGCTTACACCAACATACATACATGCATCAACTGCATGAGCACATGGATATTTCCATGCCTGAAAATGACCACAATCACACCATTTGTGTTATAAATAAACTCTAAATGTTTGGTCTTCTCATCCGACGTTACGACGTATACACGACATAACAAAGGTATGACCAACTCGGTCGAAATTATGAACAACGATTGATGTTGCCAATTGCTCATTTGCTTCCATTGCTTCCACCTCTGTAGGAGCCCAAGTTTAACTTCTATTTATGAGACTCTCAATTTCCTTACCTTTATCAGACAAAACCTTAGCCAACCTAAAGTACGTCTCTTTCACCACACTCGCTGTTAGGAGATTACGTGTACCTTTTAGTACTGAATTAATGGCCTCAGCAAGGTTTGTAGTCATATGTCCATATCGCCGACCTTCATCGTATGCTTGCGACCATTTTCCCACGATATTTTTGAAGCTCACTTCCAAACACGCTGATCATCATAAAATACCTTCAAATTCTCCAATTTCTTATCAAAATTTGGTCGGTGTTGTTCGTATCCTATTTCATAATATATTGTGTTAGACCACAATTAAAAAACCACATAAAAATGCACAAATATTGAAAATAAAACTTATCCATGCTGACTATCTTGCTTCGAATGTGTGAGTTATGAAACTGGTCGATACTATTCTTACCAATATGACGGATACAAAATGTCGGATATGTATATGGCGGTATCCAACAACTTCCTGGTCATTCAATTGCCGCCAAAATACCCGTTCCTTTATCGGATATCAAGCAAACTCCATCTTCACGAACGATATATTGACGTAGATTGGTCAGAAAGAAATCCCAAGCCTCTGATGTCTCTCCCTCAACAATGGCGAATGCAATTGGGAAGATATTTCGCTCACCATCTTGCACAACTGCTATCAAGAGTACATGCATATATTGACCATACAACCACGTACCATCTACTTGGATCATACGTTTACAAAATGGAAATCCTTCAATACATGCCTTGAATGCCCAAAAGAGTCTATGAAATATTTTCTTCCCTGGCACAAGTTGACATTCTTCGTCATATGCAGGCATGGTTTGAGACTTCACTATGGTTCCTAGGATAAATAGCTTCATTGATTGTAGCAAATATGGTAGCTCATTGTATGATGTATCCCAATCTCCATACGTCAACTACATTGCCTTCATCTTCGCATTCCACACCTTGCCATATTTTACTTGATATCCAAATTGGCTTCGAATAGATGCAGCTAACACTGAACAAGATATCCTTGGATCCTTTTCAACCATCGCCTTCATGTATTCGCATATTACATCGGAGTCTAATAGTCGGTGGTCTTGTTCGATGGAGTTTCATAAACATGTGTGAGGACCATTGTACCTTGTAATGACCCCAGCATCGTGCCTTTAAATTTTTGACACTCTGATTTTCCACTTACACTCTGGGAAATATTTTACACACTTCGCGTATAGGGTTTTCTGGTTGGATTCTACAACATGGACATCAACATGGCATTTGATGCAATACTCTTTAATCACCAACGTAGCTTTATTTTTTCCTCTGAATTGTACCCCAACTGAAAATTCACCAGAATTATCGAATGATTCAGCCATTTGGTACGGACGTAAATATGGCATATCTGGGAATTCAGGTGCCCTCATCACATCATAATCTATCTCGTATATGTGAGGAGTAGCTTCATACGGTGTCAGAACTTCATAAATGCCCAACCTCCACCGAAAAAATTATCATTGTCTCCCAAAACGGGTTTTTTGGTTTCTTCATCTTCGCTTGAATCATCATGAATTTCTCCCCATCGATTTTCAACGTCAGTATTAACTGTCAATTCCGAATGGTGTATGTTTCTCATCTCATACTCTGCTGCTGTAGATGTCCCTCCGACTTCATTTCCACTTTTCAATAGTGCCATAAAACTATTTGGGAACCTGTATGTCGGGTCCTCAAACTCTCTATTGAAAGCCATTTCAGATGAATTTTGAGCCACATCTCTTGATAACCCAGGAACATCACATATGTTACACAGATCAACAAATAACTCAATAACTGTTATATTGGTTGACTCATGTAATCCAATCATGGTTCCAATATCATCATATTCTTTAAGTGAAACAACAGCATATATGACTGGGTTAGGATATATCATAAACCTGTACCTCTGTTGAAAACATTTTGATGCTTCGATATAACAAATTAAATTTTATTGGATTTTAAGATTTTATAATCATTTTCAAATGTATATTTGATTAAACCATTCGAATATCAAAATATTACTCCACGTTTTTCAAATGTCGAAAAGTGTAAAATTATGTTTTAATCTCAACATATTTTTAAAACAAATATTACAAAGTATTTCGAGCCTAAATCGAGAAAAAATAATTTTTAAATAGAAGGGCTTCAAGAAAAACCAGATTACCCGAATGGTACCGGTACCCTCCTCAGATGGTACTGATACCCCTATGCCAATTTTGGCTCCAAGAAAAACAGAATGCTTGGATGGTACTGGTACCCCCAGATGGTACCGATACCGTAGTCACTTAACGGTCAAAATATTTGGATTTTACACTACTGGTACAGATACCCTATTAAGGGGTATCGATACCACCCACGCTCCTCAATTGTTTTATTAATTGTTTTCACACAATAATGGCTCTATTGACTCCGCTAGTGATTCCCAACGTTCAAAAGTGATCCAAGGAGTATTTAAACAAGCTTAGGAGCCATTGATCAACAACAATAAACAAGAATTGAGAGAGAATCAAACAGAAAGCATTAAACCTCAAGTTTGAGCATTTTCAAGCCTATTTCATTCAATATTCATTTTTGCTTTCAAGAACACTTATTGTGCTCAATTGTATTATTTTTTAGTGTTCTTTATTTGTTCTAGAATTGTGCAAACATCTTGCCTTGTGAGGTTTTTCTGTAAGTTTGCAAAATTTGTATTATTCTCTTTGGGAGAGAGTATTTTTAAGAATTTGGGGTATAATTCTTGAGGGATTTGTAAGGTTACTATTTGTCCTCAAAAGAAAGAAAAATTAATGAATTTGTGGAAAATCCTTAATGTTGACAGCTAAGGTAGTGGACGTAGCCTTTGGTTGAGAAAGTCGAACCACTCTAAATCGCTGTGTAATTATTTTCAATTTTCTACAAAACTTCCACCGAAATTTTTATTGCCAATTCACCCCATCTTGGCCGATTCGTCGATCAATTAACTTAACAATTGGTATTAGAGACTCACTCATTTAAAGGTTTAATCACCTCTTGAGTCGATTCGGGAAGAGTTATATCGATATTCAAGTCATCAATGGCCTCCACTTCAAACTCCGACTTCAGTCTTGATTCTATGCATATCAATAAGCCTCTTTTCTTCAATGGAGCTAATTATGCTTATTGGAAGAATATAATGAGGTACTTCATTCAACCAAGTAATATGGGAGCATGGAATATCATATAAGATGGATACTTCATTCATTCCACTCATTCAAGATTGTGGAGTGAAGCAGAGACAAGAATGTTCCAGCTCAACTCAAAGGCTATCCACATTATTTTTTGTGCTCTTGAACCAGATGAATACGGTAGAGTTTCATCTTGTACAACCACCAAGGAGATATGTGATAAACTTAAAGTCACTCATGAAGGCACAGATAAGGTAAAATAATATAAAATTAGTCTTCTAACTCATAGCTATAAAATTTCAAGATGAAACCGGATGAAGATATCAAAGCTATGACGGATAGATTTTCCACTATTGTCAATGGTCTCAAATCATATGGAGATATCATTACAAATGAAAAGCTTGTGAGGAAGTTAGTTTACTCTCTTCCAAAATCTTGGCAATCAAAGAAGACGACAATCATCGAGGCTAAGAACCTAAAGTCTTTAACTCTCGAAGAGTTAATTGGTTCACTTATCACTCATGAAATGATGTTTCAAGATGAGGTAGACCTCGAGAAGATTAACGAGCCAAAAAAAGAGACGGAAAAGAAGAAGAACGTTGGGGTTGCTCTCAAATCTACAAGAGATTAGAGTAATTTGGATGAAGATGACGATGACGAGGAAATGACATTATTTGCCAAACGGTTCAGAAAGTTAATGAGGCCCAATTGAGGAAGAAAATTCAAACGAAATGAAGACTTCAAAAATGAACCGAATGAGAAAGACCCTATCATTTGCTAAGAATACAAAAAGCCCGGGCATGTCAAATATGATTGCCCACAATTAAAGAAAAATGGTCAATCAAAGAATAAACACAAGGCTCATGTGGCTACATGGAGCGATGAAGAAGGTTCCGATGAAGAGGAACAAGAAGTGGAAAACTTGTGCTTGATGGCTATCGGGCAAAACTCTCAGGTAACCTCTAACTCATCTAATTTTGAGGATTATTCTTTTGATGAGTTAGTAGAGGAATATACTGAGTTGGCTTCGGATTATGAGAAATTATTTTTAAAATACAAAAAATGATATTTCAAAATTAAAAAAATGAAAAAAATCTCATATCCAAGACCAACAATGATCTTGAAAGTAAGATCAAAGAATTACAAATCAAATTAGATGAATTTGAAAAGAAAAATATTGATTTGCATAACTTACTTTCAAGAGTAAATGACGATCATCAAAAGAAAATTGATGATCTTAAAACTTATTTTGATAAAGTTGGAACAAAACGTTTTGAAAATGGAGAAAATTCAAAATCCAACTTTATTAGAAAAAGTTTTTAAAACTACAATCATAGAGGTCCCCGAAGAGCCTCTATTGGAAAAATCATTAGAAGTATATGGGTTCCTAAAGAACTCATTACTACTAAAAATAAGGATATCCTATACAAATGGATACCCAAGGGGACTAGGATTTTGGAGACTAATGAATATGGACCCAAAAGAAATTGGGTATCAAAAATCAAAAATTAATCTATGTTTGTAGGGAAAAGAGCATTGCTACAAGGCACGAGAAACAAGTTCAATCTCATGGTACCTTGATAGTGGATGCTCAAGATATATGACCGAAGACAAGAGCCAGTTCATTGAGCTTAATGACAAAAAAGGAGGAGAAGTGACTTTTAGTGATAATTCAAAAGGTCACATTGAAGTTATAGGTACTATAGGTAATGCCTCTTCCATACAAATTAAAAATGTTTTATATGTGAATGGATTAAAGCATAATATATTGAGTATTAGTCAATTATGCGATAAGGGATACAGTGTCTTGTTTGATACTAATGGTTGTAAAGTTATTGACATTGCATCTAATCAGATTATGCTTATTGGTTATAGAATAGGAAACATTTACATGGTGCATTTAGATTATATTAATATGACTAATTTATGCCTAGTTGCTAAGGATGAGCATGATAGTTTGTTATGACATAGGAGACTAGGACATACTAGCATGAGTGTTTTACAACGACTAATTTAAGGAGATTTAGTTAGAGGGTTGCCAAAGATAAAATTTGATAATGATAAAATCTGTTATGCTTGTGCTAAAGGAAAACATGGAAAAGCTTCCTTTAAGTCCATTAATTATGTATCAACTAGTAGAGTATTACAATTGATCCATATAGATTTTTTTTGGGCCAATTAGGACTGTTAGCTTGGGTGGAAAACAATATTGCTTTGTTTTGGTAGATGACTGTTCTAGATATACTTGGGTTCTATTCTTAAGCACTAAAGATAAAACATTAGAAAAATTCATCACGTTTTCAAAGTAATCCAAAATGAAAAAGGTTACTCCATAATTAATGTTAGGAGTGATCATGGTACTGAATTTGAAAATCTTGGATTTACTAATTTTTGTAATTCAAATGGTATTAGCCATAATTTTTCAGGACCTAGAAACCCTCAACAAGATGGAGTTGTTGGGAGGAAAAATCGAACTTTAGAAGAAATGGTTAGAACCATTCTTTGTGAAAACAATTTGTCAAAATATTTCTGGGTGGAAGCCATAAATACCGCTTGTTATGTTATAAATCGAGTAATGATTAGGCCAATTTTAAAGAAAACTCCATATGAAATTTTCAAAAATAAAAAGCCTAACATTAGCTATTTTCATCCTTTTGGATGTAAATGTTTTGTTTTAAACAATGATAAAGAAAATCTTGGCAAATTTGATGCTAAAAGTGATGAAGGAATTTTTCTGGGTTATTCCTTAAATTCTAAAGCTTATCGGGTATTTAATAAAAGAACTTTAGTGGTAGAAGAGTCTATACATGTTGTTTTCGATGATAATCCCCTTCCGAGGAAGGATTCTTGTGTGAATGATGATTTGGGTATTGTAAACACAAATGACGTTAGACATAACGTTGGAGAACCATCATCAAAGGAAAAAACGAAAGATGAGGAAACTCATGATGTTCTCGAGAATCTAACCATTGAAGAAAGGGAAGTCTCTTACCTAAGAGAGTACAACTATGTCAAGGATGGTGAAATTATAGGTAATCAATCCAAAGGGGTAACAACTCGGTCTTCTCTTATAAATATATGTAATTATGTTGCATTTATCTCATGCATAGAGCCTAAAAATATTAAAGAAGAATTAAATGATGAACATTGGATTATGGCTACACAAGAAGAGGTAAATCAATTTGAGAGAAGTAAAGTATGGACATTAGTTGAAAGGCATAGTAATAAATCTACTGTAGGTACTAGATGGGTATTTAGGAATAAGCTTGATGAAAGTGGTAATATAGTGAGGAACAATACTAGACTTATTGCTCAAGGCTACACTCAAGAAGAGGGCATAGACTATGATGAAACATACGCTCCCGTAGCTAGGATGGAAGCAATTAGAATGTTATTAACATTTGCATGTTTCAATGAATTTAAATTATATCAAATGTTAAAAGTGCATTTTTAAATGGTTTTATAAAAGAAGAAGTGTATTTGGAACAACCTACTGGTTTTGAAGATTCAAAATTTCCAGATCATGTTTTCAAATTGACAAAAGAACTTTATGGTTTAAAATAAGCTCCTAGAGCTTGGTATGAAAGATTGTCAAAATTTTTAATCGAAAAAGATTTTTCAAAAGGGAATGTTGACACTACATTGTTTTTAAAGAGAAAAGGAAAAGATTTATTAGTAGTACCAATTTATGTTGATGATATAATATTTGGTTCTACTAATAATGCTCTTTGCCAAGAATTTTCTAAGCAAATGCAGAGTGAATTCCAGATGAGCATAATGGGGGAACTCTCATTTTTCTTGGGACTCCAAATCAAGAAAAGAAAAGATGTCATATTCATCAATCAAGCAAAATACTTCAAGGATATGTTCAAGAAATTTGGATTGAAAAATGGGAAACCTCATGCCACTCCAATGAGCTCATCAATAAAGCTTGACAAAGATGAAGTAGGTAAATGTGTGGATGTTAAAATGTATAGGTCAATGATTGACTCTTTGCTTTATCTAATCGCAAGTATACCAGACATTATGTTTAGTGTTTTCTTATGTGCTAGATTTCAATCATATCCTAATGAATCTCATTTACTAGCTGTTAAAAGAATCTTTAGATACCTTAAGGACACTCATAGTTTAGGACTTTGGTATCCTAGATACTCTAGCTTTAGCTTGCATGCCTTCTCTGATGCGGATTATGGAGGATACAAAATAGATAGGAAAAGTACCTCCGGTACTTGTCAATTCTAGGAAATATGCTGATTTCTCTGTTTTCAAAGAAACAAAATTGTGTTGCATTATCTACCACTGAAGCGGAATATATTTCAGCAGGTAGTTGTTATGCACAAGTTTTATGGATGAAACAACAACTTTTTGATTATGAAATTGAAATAGGTACCATACCTATCAAGTGTGGCAATACTAGTGCTATTTGTCTCACTAAAAATCCCATCCAACACTCTAGAACTAAGCATATTGAAATTAGACATCATTTCATTAGAGATCATGTTGCTAAAGAAGATATAGTTCTAGAATATGTTGATAATTTACATCAATTAGCGGATATTTTTACAAAATCTTTAGATAAAGAAAGATTTTGGACACTTAGGAGAGAATTAGGTTTGACCAACCTACCTTGACTTAGTGTTTAAAATAAGTTTAGCACTTTTAATTAAAATTGAAAAATGCTTATAAAAATAATATATTTTTTGCATTCTTTGCCATTAGTTAGGGGGAGTTTATGATCTTTAAAGAAAATTAATTATGTGTTCAAATAATGTTTAAAGATAGATTTGTTTGATTGAACATAGTTAATTTTCGATATATGAGTTGCCAATACCACTAGAGAAAATCCTCCTCTCTCTCTTCTCACGCCATTCACTCTCTCTTTCACCCCTAATCTCTACATTGCCTAAAAACAATAGTTTCAAGTCGGATTTCACTCAGTTTTCAACTCCTAAACCTGCTAGCATTATTAATTTCGTGCAAACATCATCAAAATCCACTCAATCTTCATCTTTCAAGGTAACTTTCCTAAAAAAAACTCTATTTTATTGATTTTTGAACTTAGGACTAGTTTTGATTAGTTCTAGGTTGAAATAGTGATCGAGCATTACTTAAATTTTGATTTAAAACAAGAATCTACAACTAATTTAATCAAAAACACAAGATTTGATCAAAAAAAATTTAATTTCGAAATTAACATAAAAAAAATTGTTTTGATTTTAAAATTGTTGTTTTTGATAATTTTGAAAACTACACATCGATTTTCAAACATTGTTTTAAAATATAGTTTTTAAAATTTGCCCATTAGAATTATTAGAGAACCTTGAAATATTGAGGACTCATTTGAGCTTTGGGAATTGATTGTATTACATACACATGTTTTAAATTTGTAGCTACCTATTCCGATTTCTTAAACCATGTTCTATAAACGCCCTAGAAAATCCTCTAGTTGTTCAAACTGACCACAAGTCCACCTCAAAACCCACCTCCTATTCAACAAATTCCTAATCCCGATGAACCCGAAATGACTATTAGCAATTCGTGCTTTAATGAACCTGGTCGTAGACAAAATCTATTCTTTAGGTATTCTCAGTATTTTGAGTCATACAAAATTTGGGAAGAACGTATTCCTTCTCTTCGAGCTATGGATGCAATAAACTTTAGATATCTTCCTACTCTTCAAGAATGGAAATTTGATAAACTTTTTCATCTCGAACCAGTAGTTTACCAACAACTCGTTCGGATTTTCTATTCAAATGCCGCTTGTATTCAAAACCGAGATAAAACCAAGACAATAGGAATTCGATCCTATCTTCTAGGTAGATTCATCCATATTGACTCGGCCTACATTGTTAACGCATTTGGATTAGATAATGACGATTTATATAATGAAAAGGAAACAATAGGTTTTCCTTACAAGGTTAGGTCTAGTGCGAGTGTGTTAGATCAACAATATCGTTTTCTTCATCCGATGTTCTCTTGGTGGTTTAGGCCATCCGAAGGAAAATAATCCACTTTTAGAGCCTTAGACCTTTGATGAATATATTGTATCCAGAATAATAGGAAAATTAACCTACCTCAGATTATATTTGTCGAACTCGTTGAAACCATAAACCTTGTCCCTAATAAAAAACTTTGTGAAACTCTTGTTTATGATTGTCTTCTAAGTAACCTGTTTATCAAAGCCGAGCTTAGATTACAACTTGATGTAGCCATCCCTCTCAAAAACAAAATAAATTTGACATCTTTAAAGAAATCGGGATGGAAAAAGGATACAGAAACAAACTAATGAGTTCGATCCCCTGAGAAAACACCGGGAGCTAGCTCCACACGAGATCCACCTCCTCCGGTACCGGCAATAGATGATGATCCAGAGCTTCAGAAACTTATGCAAGATATCGAAAATATTGACGATGAAGCACCCAAGGACGCGCCGACACAGCAAGAGGATCAAGTGCCTCCATATTTTCGATCATTTATGGTGACATTTGATCTGAGGTTTGCATCCATTGAGTCCCATTTGACTGTTATGGGGGCTCAACAACGGGAGATGAACGAACGTTTAGACGCGCTCACACTTGAGATGAGAGCACGTTATCCTCCTCCTCCTCCCGATCATTCTATGGATTAGACCTTGTCTTGCCTTGCTTTGTTTTTGCTTGGATTAAACTTAGGATTTATATGTTGGATTGATAAAACCTTTTGATGTTTTTGGATTGGATGCTTGAATTTGTTTTGGATGATTTGGATATTTGAACTTACATGATTATCTTTATATATTTGGTTTGAATTTTTAATGCCTATTAATTTTTTGCATCATCTACATTTTAGATTAATATGGCCAATTTACCATTGCACATTATTTATGAATATTGACTTATGAAACTAATGGCTAACATTTCTCTTGATTGTGTTCTTAGCAGCTTAAGCTTTAAATTTCTAAATATCAATTGGCTAAATTTTTCAAAAACCTTGTTTAAAAAATGTTTATAGAGTCTTTTTGATTTAACAAAAAGGGGGAGAAGT
This sequence comes from Hibiscus syriacus, assembly GCF_006381635.1. Classification (NCBI taxonomy): domain Eukaryota; kingdom Viridiplantae; phylum Streptophyta; class Magnoliopsida; order Malvales; family Malvaceae; genus Hibiscus; species Hibiscus syriacus. The sequence goes on from NW_024062608.1 coordinate 3,639,345, forward strand.
GTTAGAATAAGAGGGAGTAATAATTTTTCAAAACTTGATTTCAAAAATTATTTTCAATTAGAAAATCTTAAAATTAATAAAATGTTTTGTTATATCAAAAAGGGGGAGATTGTTGAAAACATTTTGATGTTTTGCTATAACAAATTAAATGTTATTGGATTTTAAGATTTTATAATCATTTTCAAATGTATATTCGATTAAACCATTCGAATATCAAAATATTACTCCAAGTTTTTCAAATGTCAAAAAAGTGTAAAATTATGTTTTAATCTCAAAATATTTTTAAAACAAATATTACAAAGTATTTCGAGCCTAAATTGAGTCAAAAATAATTTTTAAATAGAAGGGCTTCAAGAAAACCCATATTGCCCGGATAGTACCGGTACCCCCCTCAAATGGCACCGATACCCCCAGATGGTACAGATACCCTATGAAGGGGTATCGATACCACCCACGCTCCTCAACTGTTTTATTAATTGTTTTCACACAATAACAGCTCTATTGACTCCACTAGTGATCCCCAACGTTCAGAAGTGATCCAATGAGTATTTAAACAAGCTTAGGAGCCATTGATCAACAACAATAAACAAGAATTGAGAGAGAATCAAAGAGAAAACATCAAACCTCAAGTTTGAGCATTTTCAAACCTGTTTCATTCAATATTCATTTTTGCTTTCAAGAACACTTATTGTGCTCAATTGTATTATTTTTTAGTGTTCTTTCTTTGTTTTAGAATTGTGCAAACATCTTGCCTTGTGATGTTTTTCTGTAAGTTTGCAAAATTTGTATTGTTCTCTTTGGGAGAGAGTGTTCTCAAGAATTTGGGGTATAATTCTTGAGGGATTTGTAAGGTTACTCTTTATCCTCAAAAGAAAGACAAATTAGTGAATTCGTGGAAAATCCTTGGTGTGGGTAGCTAAGGTAGTGGACGTAGACTTTGGTTGAGAAAGTCAAACCACTCTAAATCGCTGTGTAATTATTTTCAATTTTTTGCAAAAACTTCCACCGAAATTTTTATTGCCAATTCACCCCCTCTTGGTCGATTTCGTCGATCGATTAACTCAACAACCTCAAACCATCAACTACAACTCGAATTTTTCTTTATATCTTCTGCTTCATTTATATAAATATGATGTCTTTTTTTAATATCATATTTATTGTTTTTTCAGACTGAAAACAACTCCGACCTCATTTCCATAATCTGTCCATTATAATGAACAATCGTGAAAAAGTTGTTGCTCATTTTCTCTACAAATAAAAAAAATATAAATTTAGATTAAAAAATTAGATAAGATAATTTCATAAATCATTAAATAAATAAATAAATAAATAAAATATTATATTAATGATAAAATAAAATTTGTTATTTAACTTGATTGATTGATTACTAATATTACTAATAATGATTTAATAATAATTATTAATCTAGTGATTTGATATTTAATGATTTAATAATAATATGATTTAGTAATGATTACTAATAATTATTTATTATAAATATTTAATGATTTAGATTTGATACTAATTATTTAGTAATGATTACTGATAATAATGATTAATTTGATAATATTTTTTATTTTTTTAAATTTCAAACAAATTTGTTAATTAATTAATCATATTTGTTAAATATCAAATAAATTTTAAGATTATATTCTATTTAATTTTAACTCCTTATTGATTTACACATAATCTAATATAAACTAAACAAAATATTTTTTTAAACAACAATAAATATTTTTAAACACAATATTTTTTAAACGAGAATAAATTAAACAAATTAATTTTATATAATGTAATATAAACTAACTAACTAACTAATTTACACATACACAACAACAAAAAATAATAAATTACCCGCGTATTTATGCCTTCTTTCTTTCCTTTCTTTTCCTTTCTTTTCCTTTCTTGTTTCTTTCTTCGAATCAATCTGTACGTGGGCAAAAGTTGTGAAATAATGCCCTGTACGTGTAAACAAAATATTTCTTTAAACAACAATAAATTAAAAAAAATTAATTTTATATAATCTAATATATTATAATATAACTTAAACTAATAAACTATTTATTTATTATAATATAACTTAGTTAAAATAACAAACTAACAAACTAATTAAGCATTAATTAATTTTTTTATAATATAACTTCAACAAACAACCTAATATACGTTTAAACACACTAACAAATTAATTAAATAATTTTTTTATATAATATAATATATAACTTAAACTAACAAACTAATATAATATAACTTAAACTAACAAACTAATAATTTATACTAACAAACTAATTAACTAAAAAAAAAATTACCCTAAACCCTAAACTAACAAACTAATAATTTCATATAATAAACTAATGTAAATGTTAAAAAATACCTCACAAAAACTGCAACTTATCTTCCTTTCTTCTTTTTCCTTTCCTTTCTCTCTTCTCCCTTTCTTTCTTTCTTTCTTATGCTTCTACCCTAAACCCCCATATCCAATATATATAACTCACCCGATGCATTTGGGCAATTATTTGAGCGTATCATCACCATTATTGATGCATGCAGCAGCTGAATTCACGTTACAATAATGCAGCTATTATAGCTGCAGCAACTGAATCGGTCTGAATCACGCATGCATGAGCCTTCAGCAGCAGCAGCGACAAGGGACGGTGGGAGTAGGCACGCCCGACGACCTAGCACCGACGTGCTTGGCGACCTACATGTCGCTGGAAGTGCATGGCGACCTACCCCGCATGTAGAAAGACGTTGGGCGTGCATGGCGACCTTGACATCAACACACCTACGTTGCCCAGAGCACCTGGCGACCTGCCTGGGGACTGTAGAGATCACCCTATCTCAGCAATTAATCTGGCGAGAGCATTATTTCGTGAAATTTTTTTGAGAGCATTATCTTGTGGATTTTGCCAGGAGATAGTATGTATTCAAATATAACACTTAACTATTTGACATCGAATGCTCATATCACTAACATTTATGATGCTCGAACTTAAGACCTCAAAGAATACCAACAATTACTTGACCGCTAAAGTCGTTTGGTTCGTGCATAAAGCTTAATTTATACGTGACAGGTAAACTAATTGCATAATTTGACATAAATATGTATCTATGCCTTCACTTTCACTTTTACATGTTTGGTTAATTATGGTATTTAAATTTATAAACTTTGTTTTCAGAGTTATATATGTCTCGATTTTATTTTAAATACAATGAAGTTCATTATTAATAAAATACTAGTTTACGAAATATTATCACTCATTATTTTCTAATAAAAACATTTTTTTTAATTTTATATAGAAAAATACAAAAAAGGTTTTCGTTTTTGTTTACAACAAAAAAGGGTTTTCTTAAACCTAATTCATTTTCAGTTAAATCATATCAATTGTTACTACTTATACAATATTGATCAAAAAATGCATTTAATTAAACTTTACCATTTAAAAACTCAATTAAATATAAAAGATTTTAATAGATTTAATTATTTTTTATAATAATTTAAAGATCATTTTACCGATTATTCTTATTTTTATCTTAGGATATCTTAGGATACCGATTCTTCCTATTGAGAAAATGGTGTTAATATGGTGTGTGTTTTTAGGTGATTTTTAGATAAAAAAAGCCCGGTATTACCACCGCCATTTGCTTTATTTTTTTAATTGAAAGATATAAAAACTTGTTAACTACTAGCTTCATTGAGGTTTACAGAAGGGTTGCAGACATCTTTGGATAGCAGGTCAAGGATTGAATAAGGGTGTCTCATAAGTGTTGAGATTGAATAAGGTAGTTCGCCGGTAGATTAACCTCGCGTGGAATCCAAATCATCTTTGTTGCCTAAGTCCGACTACGCAGATCACCAATGTCTCGAACTAGAGAGTAGGGGCTAGTATTAGTTTCCTGAGAGTTGATGAGGGATATCGCTGTGAAACGGTCAAATTGAATTTTTGTAAGAACTCAAAGATAAGGAACCAACCGAGCTTCAAACCTTTATAGATAAACCAGAATCAAGCTTGTAACAAGTTTGTAATATCAAAGGATCGAGAGAACCCTATGACCCAAGAGCCATCTTCATCTCGAATTAACCCGCCTATTGAGCTTTGACTAGAGATAGGATGAACCGCTCCATTAATATTAAGAGCAAATAGTACTTTGCTTGATAATAACATTTGAAGGACCGGTAACTGAGCTAAAGACAAATTCATTAAGCCATTTGCTTTATTAGTAATAAATTAACGTGGACTATTTTTTAAAGTAAAAGACGTGGCATTTGCCCGCGTAGTATAAATCCTGCTCGCTCGAACTCTCCATTCCAATCCAATCCCCTTCAGGAACTTTCAGGTGTTCTCCAAGTATTTCAAGTTCGCCGCTTCAGTCCCCGTCCATGGCTACGCGGCCACCATTCTTAGCCGCGAACAACCCCAATCCATTAACTCAAGCCTCTTCTCGGTTCCCAGACGACACTATCTTCTACTCCATATACCCAGACAATTCCCTTTCGCAAGACTTCCTTCAATCCCTCCACCTCCAAATCCTCGATTCCGTTTCCCCTTTGGTTTCCTCTTACATTTGGCAGCACGAACCCTTCAACCTCTCCATTTCCTTCCACCCATTCCCTCACCTCCAAGGCCACCTCCGTTTTGGTGACAATCTAAACGACGAATGGTTCACCGTTTTCCTTCTCTTCCGAATCTCCGCCTCTTTCCCTTCCTTTTCCATCCAAGTCCACGATTCCGATGGCGAGTTCCTCTTGATTGAAGCCGCTTACCATCTCCCTCGTTGGCTAAACCCTGAAAACTCTCAAAACCGCACATTTATCCGACGCGGGAAGCTCCATATCATCTCCGAAGCCGCCCTCCCTAACCCGACCCTAACCGAATCCCTAAATTTCCTAATTGAAAACGAAGCTGTCGCGCCGGATTCTGTGCAATCCGCCATACAAAGAAGAATCGCGGGGTATCCGGAGAAAGCGAAACTGAACACGCATATGGTGAGGGTTAGGGTTCCGGTGACGGTAGCGCAAGTGTTGAAACACGCCGTTACTGATTTCTTTAGCCGTGGAAGGATTTTACGACCGCGACCTGGATTCGATGAAACACGCGGCGAAGATGGAACGGTTTTTGAAGGGAGGGAAAGAAGTGGAGATGGTTACTGTGGCGGTTAAGATGTCGATGGCGATGTACGCGCAGCTGATGCAGCAGAGGTTTCAGGCGCCGAAGTGTTATCCGATGCCGCCGAAAAAGGGTGACTTGGAGGCGGAGCTGGGGATGAAAATAGCGTGTGGGTTTGAGATGATGTATCAGGAAAAGAAGAAAGAAGGGGAAGAAGGGAAAGGGAGTGGCTGGAAAATGTACAAAGAGAGCTTGGAGAAGAGTGGGTATTTCAAAGGGTTGATTCCTGGCTCTAAAGAGTACAATATGTTGACGGAGAAAGCTGAAGAGTATTATAGGAACAGTTCTTTGTTTTCCAAGACCCGGTATGTCTTTGGTTTCTTACCTCATTTTTTAAAAATTGCTGTTATAGTTCTGAGCCTGAGCCTGTGTTTTTTGTCGCAGTGAACTTTTGAATGCTCCTGTGAGACAAATAGATGAGATTCTTTCTTTACCTTATTCAGCTGATGATTTTAAGAATGAGGATATTCCACCTTCCGATGATGATTCTTGGCTTTACAGTGGAGAGGATGAGTTGAACTCTGCTCTCCAGGATAGGCAAAATGAGATGGATCTTTATGAGCTTAAACACAAAAAGAAGTCAAAGGAGCAGCAGGATACTGGTGCATCATCCCGCTCAAAAGGTGAAGATTTTGATCTTAGTGAGCTTGTGAAAACCATGCAGGGCTTTATCCATAAGATGTCAAGTTATGAGGGAGCTGAGGTTCCTGTAGACAGGTTGGTGGACCTTTTAATTTAACGTAGTTCTTTTTGAAATTTGTTCCTAATTTGATGTGTGTATTATAAAATTTCCGAGTATAAGTTTTGTGCTCTATAACCACTGTTCAGTCACAGCATTATAAACTTTTTTACGACTCCCTTTGCAGGGATCCTAGAGAAGTTGAACTTGATGTGGAGCTCTTTATGAAGGATGTGGAGTCGGTAATAAAATGCCGAGGTGATGAAAATTTGACTGGTGATGTGGATGACGACGAAGGTTCTTTAGACATGGATTTTGGTAAGAACTCTTTTTAATTGATGAGTGATAGTTAACATTTCTATAGGATTGCCTAGTTGCAAGTTTTTTTAGCATACAGTGTGGCGTGGGAGGAGCATATACAAGCTAATTAGATATGTCACACTGAAAAACTGTTCTCTCTCTCTGGTGCAAACAGGGAAGATACACTATTGCTCTGTGAAACAGTTAATTTGCCATAACTTTCTTTTATGATAATAATCTATTTTCAGTGATATGTATACATAAACTTTTTTTGGCCTGAAACTTTATGGATTATTCATAATTAAGTTTCGTTTATTTTTCATGTCTACTCAACACCTTAATTTTCTCTATATGTTTCTGAATGTATATGATTTAGACATCTGAGACATTGCTTTGTTTCTAGGATACACCTGGGAATGGGTGAAATTTGATTCCTTGTTTTATATTGGCCTGTTAGGAATTATTTTACTGAAGGTCAACGACGGTTTTGATGACTTGGGATATGCAAGGCGGTTTGTCTTTTGTAGCTCATAGTTTAAAGCAATTTTGTTTCACAAATTTAGTGCCCTTAGGGCTTAGATTCAACCATTTGTCATCTTCTCCTAACAACGCTCTTCTCAAAAATGAAGTTGACCCTTTTCTTCTTTGGTGTTTTTTTTTTGGCGGGGGGGGGGGGCATTTGTAACCAAGGCTGCCCTTTCCCTACCGTATATACATTATTCTATTAAGCAGGCGCATTAACAGATGATCAGGGAATTAGATGTCCCTATCTAAATTTAGTGACTGATTGAAATTTATTAACGAAACTTGCAGGCGAAGGTGAAGATGGAAGTGACATGTCTGATCACGAGGATTCCTTCATGCATTCGTATTCTGATGTTATGAATGATGAACTGAGGAATACTACCCTCAAGAGAAGCTTCGTTCATGCAAATGAGCAGTCATCCAATAAAAATGAGGTTTATTTTTATCTAGGCCTTAACATGATATGGCAATATTTTACCTTTTGTAATTCATGTCATGCATTCCGCTGGTAGTAATCTGTAATTGGAACTATATGTTGACGGAAGTGCCAATGACTCCACTTTAGATGCATAAACACATAGAACATTGTAAATGTAGACTTTACTTATGTCATATGTCGGTCAGCGGATTTCAGTCTCGGTACATGGTCCTTAATGTGTGAATTTATCTTTCCAGGGAACATCCAATGTAACAGAACATATGGATGAAGAGTTTAGTCCAGTGGATGTGGATGTCAACCTTATTAAGAATCTGGTTGACTCATTTTCTTGCCAACAAGGAGTTCCTGGTCCAACGTCCAATATGCTTGGACTGATGGGTGTAAAGCTTCCTAAGGATGACAGCAAGGACAATTGAGATTGTACCTGGAAATGATAGAAATTCAATGTATTTGTGTAGCTGCTGCATCCTTCTTCTAGCTTAAAGGTCTTACAATAACAGTTTTAACTTGTTTCCTGTATAATTTGACAAAGTCGGAATGTCTGTATATCTACTTAAATCATTGAGTTTTTGGGTTGCCCCCTACTTTCTAAAGGAGATGGCATCCGGTTTTTAACAAAGCTGAGTGTTGGAGGTTTTTTTTCCCCTAACGATAAACTAATGCAGCAGACGACGTGCTATCAGCACTTTATGGGGATATGCTTCTGATCTGATTCAGTCCATATTTTGGACTGAGCTAATATCCTAATTTTAATTTTATCTGTTGTTTAGATTTTTTTTATCAATGGTGTCAGTTTTTTATGATATACATATTAGAGTTTCAGTATTAATTTGAGAACAATTTTTTTAGATATCAATTGAAATGGATGGTTTAATTGAAAAATCAAATATATATTTAAGCCAATATAATACCAGAGGCCTAAATGAATCATGATTCTATAATTCATTTAGTTCAGTAAAAAAAATATGGAATTATACCAAAAATACGGCACTTTTACTGTAATATCTGTCAATTGAAGATTCATACTATGTTTTCAAATCAATAAGAACTCGTAGTAACTTTTCTTTTAAGTTGGGGTATATGTGCCTGCTTTTCTCTTCCCTAGCTCTGAAACTCTGGGGGGGGGGGGGAGGGGGGAAACTGTATTTAAATTTCATCTTAGCATTATTTTTGTTTGAGCTGAGCTCAGTCAGTCCGACCTTTGGAAAGGAGAGAGGGGGGGGGGATCTGGAGTTTGATCCGAGGCCTTTACGGCTCACTGCATATGCCATTACTCATAAGTGAAGCTTAACCAACTCAGGAAGGTATGTCATAGTTCCTAGGGAAGGAGGGAAATGCAGTAAAATGGAACGTATAGAAAAAAAATATTAATCTTATGTCGGTAATTACAAATTATAAGACATGTACAGCCATCAGAAAATACCTTCTTCCGGTTCATACAAAAAATGAGAAATGGAAAAGAGAGTTCTCTGTAAAAGCGAAGAAGGCATCTTTGAAGCTCTCACACACGCACGATGGAATGATTCACCTATTTGCTATTATCGATGTCTTTTGCTTTCTCGGTTTGATGCCGAAGATTAATGACCTCAAAGGAACTCTGTACCAAGTATCCAAGTGCCGTAGTTGGTCACTTGGATCGACCTTGGATCCTGAAATTTCCCAATCTTCAGTCAACTTTTCCAAAGTCCTCTCAACTTCAAGCTGCAGTGTTCTTGCAATATCTAAACCAAATTGGATTTCCTCTGCAACTTTGTTATTCTGTTGTTTCATGTTCAAAATCTCGCCTTGGAATTTCGCCGCTTGGTAACTGTGAACTTGAACTCCCCATCTGCAGCACTTGCTTTCAATTCCTTTATCATCTCTTCTTGGATGTCACACAAAGACAAAAATGTGTTCCTCAGTTCATTTTGCAGTAATATGCTTCTTTCGATCCAACCATTCAGTTCTGACTGAATTTCTGTAAGGTGTTTGTACAATGGTGTCACATCTGACAGTAGTGAATCTTTCACAGTGCCACTTCCATCTTTCTTTTTTGTTCATCGAGTTTCGATACTTCAGCCTGTAAATCCTTCACCCCATTCTCAAGTTTCGGTACCTGTTGGACTGCTGTGCTGAATCTGAACCAGAAACCCAAGTTCTCGTCCAGCAGTTCATCAATGTTCATGAGAAACTTTTCTTCGATTTCTGAGAGAGTTTGAGACTGATCACCGAGAACCATCCCAATGTTATCTTTTGCTTCCTCTTTGGTTGGTAAAACCAGTGAGTTTTCAATCACCATTGATTTCTCAGTACTTACTCTAGGTTCAGCATATTGATCGGTATTGTTGTTTTGGCTTAGACCTGTTTGAGAAAGGTTTAATTCCCGACGCAAGGACAGAATCTCTTCGTCTTTCATTGTACTACTGTTCTTCAGTTCCTTCAGCTGCAACATAATATCGGACAGGCTATTCTGGTTATTTGTCTCTACTTCCATGAGCTTCTTCTTGGTATCTTTGTAGCTCCTAAGCATTGTAATGTATTCCGTCAATAGATTTTCCTCTCTGTTTTCCATACCTTTCATACACAGCTGCTTCCAATCCGGTTCATCCTCTGACTCTCTTTCGTGTTCTTTCGGTTCACATTTGGAAAGAGTGTGCAATGTTGTTGGAGAAGCTTGTGCCGTTTTCTGGTCTTCAGATTTCCCTAAAGGCTTAGAGGTTTCATGGCTAACACTACCTTCATTTGCAGAAGCGAGAATGTGCACTGTCATCGGAGAAGATTACGCCATTATCAGGTCTTCAGATTTCTCTAAAACCTCAAACTCCCTGCCTGCATTCACATTCTTCATCATCCTGTCGCAGTCATTGACCTTGTCCTCTGATGATTCAACCTCGTCCAGTTTGACATTATGCATTTCCCTCGAAAAGCAATCGATATTACAATGTGCTTCGGTTAAATGTGCTTGGAGATCGTTGTTTCGGTCTTCGACACTCCGGTTCAAGTCCTGAATCCAATGCAACTTCTCTTCCATCTTCCTTAACTTGTTCATCAAATGATTTTCTACATCAATGAGTGAGCATTTATCTACTTCCGAATCATCAGTCTCTACCCTTTGTCTCTAGATAAGAGCAGACTGAGATGAGACCGCAGTTTCTAAGTCAAGCACCTTGTTCGCAAGTTCATCAATCGTGTCCTCCGTTCCTGCAACACTCAAAGATTCACCAGGGCCAACCTCAAACTTCTCTTTCATATTCTCCACTAAGGACTCGTCTTCTCTGGCCGATGGATTTTCGGGTCCAATTTTGTTTAAGACAAACTCGTTCTTGAATGAAACCAGCTTCTCCCTGGCATCCTCAATCCTTCTCTTCACCACTTTGGTTTCCATGATCGATCTCTCCTGTTTCTCCTGTAGCCGAATCAATGTCTCTTTGCACTATCTTAAAGTTGTTGCAGCCATCACATTTTGAGCCACATCGTCTTCAATGATTCTACCTTCACCAAATTCATCTTCCAAACCACAAATTCTCTCTTTACATTTGATTCAGCTCATTATCTATTTCCCAAAACTTCTCCAATCCGCTCTATTGATAAACTACTAACAATGGTGTATTTACACAGGAAAGGATATTCATTCATATTAACCAGTACACCTTATTTATAATGCGAGCCTAAGCTCACCAACTTCTATTAACAGACTAACCTCTTCTATTAACAGACTGACCACCTAGCTAACCATACTAACAAAATAATTGTCTGCTTACACGTGTATTACATCTCTAACAACACTCTAACATTCCCCCTACTCTTCTTGCTTCCTCTTCGAAGACAACCTAACACTCTGATAACTCCGTAAAAAGACTATTTTTAAGGCCCTTTTCTCTTAAGTTATCGTTTTTGTTTAAGGGTACATATAGGTCATTTTAGATGTAGGTAGCTGTATTTAATTGCATTTTTTGTGGTTGGGTTATTTTATTTTATTAAGGCGTTATATGAGGAGGAAGGTGTGGTTTTTAGTGATGTGCAGGAAATAACAAGAAAAATAGGTGATTTGGGAAGTAATGATGCGGCATCACACGCAAATTGAAATGCCTTGGCATTTCTGGCGCAGAAAACGACAAAAAGATACAGCTGTACGAGGCCAGCTGGCTCTGCACGTGAAATGATGGCTGTAACAGCCTGTTATGGGACCACTGCCACATGGAGGATAAGGTTCACACACAAGGTGTGACTCTAGGGGTATGAGGGGTATTTTGCACCCAACAATCACCCAAAAATCTCATCATTACCCCTAGATATTTTTATTATATATTACACCTCACAAGAGAGAGAGAGAGTGTGTGGAAGAAAGGAGACGCATAGAGTAGAGCAGAAAAATCTCATTTTTATTTTCCCTTTTCCTTTCTTCTTCCTTGGGTTTTCCTCCATTGATAAAGCTTAAAGGAGTGGCTAGCTAGGTGTCGAAAGGAGCTAACAGGCTAAGGTGGTTCGTGGTGGCCGAGGAGACCTCCGGTGACTCGCATCGAATGGTACTTCTCACTTCCTTTTTTGCTACTATTTTTCTATTTATTTGTGGGTTTTTGGAACGAATATTTGCATGACTTTGTGTTTGAATATTTCTAACCCCACCATGAACTAACTTATTTGGTGGTGGTTGGTTTAATGGATGTTTAGACTTTATTTTAATGGTATATTTAAGTTTATTTTGGTTCTTTATTTGCTTTGCTTATGAATGCTTCACCATCTAAGTTTGTAAGAGGCATGGAAATATCCATTTCTTAGATGAAGTTTAGGTATTCGGGAGAAACCTAAGCTAAAAATACTTGTAAGTATTCGAGAGAACCACAAAACAAGATCCTCATAAGCAATGGGTTATAATCTTTTCAAGGGGCTTTGAACCGGCCTAGGGATATTATAACCTAATCCCTTAGATCTCGGGAGACACTAGGATAGGATTTGAACGACTAAAAAGGGTGTCTTTATCAATAGGGTAGGCTGACCAACATCGTTGAGTGAGAGCAGATGCCTTGGCATCCTATTCTGTTAGGTTCTTTTGAGAACATTTTAGGAAAGCCATGTCGAGCAAGTAAGGATTAGAGAGCTTAAATATGCCTGAGAAATAAGTTTAGCATCCTCAAATCAATCTCTACCATTCATTCTATTGGAAGCTTGTCACGTGAGGATTATCTTCTTTTTATTTTATTTGTTATTTATTTTATGTTTTTACCACTTTTCATTGCCTTGACATTTCATCATTTCCAACATTGAACATATGTTCTTGCCACTGCATTTCCACCTGCTACACCATCAGACAATCACTCCACATACACCAACATACACATATCCATTGTCATGACATTTGTATATATCAAAAATAACTACACTTAGATAGAATAGTGCATAAACTTCATTCAATATCCTTCCAATCCATGTGGAGACGATACTCACTCATCACTTTATTACTTGAGCGATTGTGTATACTTGCACATTATTTGCGTATAATTTTATAGTACTCACAATACGCAACAAGTTTTTGGCGTCGTTTCCGGGGATTGGCAATTGATGATGTTGAGTTTAGTTGTTGCACCGTTTTATTTCTTTTCTTTGTACATAGTTACTTGTTTTTGTTTTTACCTTTTTCAGGTGTTACGTTGTCGCACGACACGTAAAAGACCCAAAGAACTATTATTTCATATTGAACCTGAGGCTCATATTGTTCAAAATCAAGTGAAGGATCCTGCTGTTCTAAATGCTACGACAATTTCAAATGCTGGGAATGCTGCTCGACCACAAACTATTAAAGATCACTTAGTTCCCATCTTGGATGACCTAAAACCTGCTATTATAGCTCCCAAGATTCAGGCAACCCAATTCGAGCTCAAACCGGTTATGTCGACTTGATTGGAAAGTTTGGTGGTGCTCCTCATGAGGATGCAAGGCAACATGTTCGATCATTTTTGGAGGTTTGTGACTCCTTTCCACAAGGAGATGTGCATAAAGATGTGCTGGAATTGAAGTTATTTCCATACTCTTTGAAAGATCATACCAGGGCATGGCTCAATGGATTACCTTCCGGATCGATAAGGTCTTAGGCTAAATTGTACAAAATTGTTTTGCTACGGATTCCGAATATGAACAACCATCTTAGGAATGCCATAACATCTTTTCACCAAGCTGATGACGAGTCGATGCATGAGTGTTGGGAACGCTATAAAGAATCGTTTCGCAAATGTACCAACCATGGATTCCACGACTGGACTCAAGTCGTGATGTTCTATAATGGAGCCAATGCACCCACGAGGATGATGCTAGATGCATGGACAAATGGCACTTTACATGAAAAATCACCTGAAGAGGCTTTTGGCATTCTTGATCAAATTGCTAACCATGATTACCAATTTCCCTCTTTAAGGTTTGAAACTAGAAGGAAGGCATCTGGGACATTCAAGTTAGAAACTAAAGATTCAGTATCGCCCCAACTCTCTACCATCACCAATATGTTGAAGGATTTGCAACATTCTAATGAGGTGAAAGAAGTAAAGGTTGTTAGCTCGGCATGTCTGTTATGCTGTGGCAATCAACATGAATGAATGCCTGAACAATAAAAAATCCATCAACTATGTGGGAAGCTTCAATGGATGGAGTCAACATCCCAATTTCTCATGGGAAAATCAAGGAGCTCGCAATGTCAGTCATCTCGCTCAACAATAGTATATGTATGAGCCCACAGCCTTTCGAACGAATATGCCATGGCATAATAAGGGGACATCATCTTCACTGAATACAAGTTCTCTAAAGGCCACTATGCAAGACTTTATGGCAACTACAAAGACTCTATTACAAGATCACGACAAATCTATTAAGAGTCAAGAAGAATTATTACAAAGCCAAAGGGCATTGTTGCAAAGTCATAATTTGTCCTTGAGAGATTTGGAAAAGAAAGTGGGTCAAATTGCCAAGGCATTACAAGAATACCAACCAGACAGATTGCCTAGCAATACTGAAGTCACTAAGGCTAAAAGCAGTGAGCAATTTAGTACATTCACCTTAGGGAGTGGCACCCAGATCTATGAAGATGCTAAGTTTGGGGGGAGAAACACTCGAAGAACCAAACTATGAGATTATGCATAAAGAATCTCAATTGCAAGAGGACTCACATTTGCTAGAGAACAAAGTTGAAGGTTCAATGAGTAAACCCAATGATGGCAGGCAAAATAATACCACGACAAAAGAAAAAACCCCACTAATAGGAGTTGATGACCAAAGGGAAGCTGCATAATCATGCCACGACAATTTTGTAGGCACTTGTGAGTACTTGAAGCTCGATGAAGAAGACAAAGATGAGCTTAAGGATATTTTAAAGGAGACAGGTCAGTCCAGCTTACTCATAGGTAGACCAGGTACGAAATCTAAACCTGTTGATTTCATTGAATTTACTCAACCCCAATTAGTTACCCATTTTTCTAGGCTAGAAATTGTTAAAGCATTAAGGAATAAAATGGAGAAACAATTCCCTGATGAGAAATTATTATTTACCACGACATTGTCGTGGTATGCTGATATTATAAATTTTCTCGTTAGTGGTGTTTTGCTTCCATACTTGAATAGCCAGGGCAAGAACAGATTGATGTAGGATGGTGACCCCTACTTCTTGAACGACTTTGTTGTTCAAGCAATTAAAAGATGCCACGGCAACGGGGAGAGAAAAGAGAGGACTACTGCAAAGGTCCTACAAATTAGGTTCTATTGACTTACACTGAAGGTGGTGCTGTTATATGTGTGGAGCATTTTGGTCTATACTGGTGCTCCAATCGAACGCGACAAAAATGCCATAACAATTCATAATATTTTGGAGTTTGCATCCCTTGAACCCTTTTTAATTTATGTTTTAGAAGTTTTGTTTTGTTGTGAGTGTTTGTTTGTTTATTTTTCTTTGTTTTATTTCTTTATTTTAATTTTAATATTATTTATTTTTAGGACGAAGGGTGTTTTGGAGGATGAGTATGATGAAATCTCACGAGGGAACTTCACAGGCTGCTGTAAAGCAATATGCCACGGCAAAGCTAGATGCAATTGAGGCTCTAACAAGACGCAGTCGTGGCACTTTTTCATAAGGAGATGCTCCTACATTTGACTTATAATCCTCCAGTCATCATGGACGTGATTTTACCAGCATCTGAGGATGCCACCACATTTCCAAATGTCACTCAACAAGACAGTACACCCAAGCCAGAGGATGCTAACCCAGTCAACATGGACTAAATGACGTCTGAAGTCATCTGTTGGGCGTATAGAGACCTCAATATCTAAGAACACTGAAAGCCCTAGCACACCACCCGCTGAACCCAATTCTGATCCTGACAAAAGCCCCACATCATTGAGGAAGTACACCAGACGCAATACTACTAGCACTGCTAGCGTGAGTCCACCAGTATCTTAGGAATACAAGGTACCTTGCATTGTATTGCATCGCATAACATGTAGTCTTGTTTTAACTTAGTTTTTATTCAGCACTGAGGACAATGCTTCTCTCAAGTTTGGGGGAGGTAGTGTTCTTTGTAGAACATGTGCATGATAATATTAACATAATGTTATGCCATGGCATCAGTAAATGATAGGACAGTTAGATGAAATGTTTTAATGATACCCGATGATGGTTAACTTGTTAGGCTGAAAATTGAATGCAAATGACTGTTGAAAATGATAGAACTAACTCTAGGGATTGATGCTTTGTGAATTATTCTTACATGATTTGTATGTTCTCTATACTTAAGGAACTTAGGAAATTTTTATGAAAGAACTCTGGTTAGCCTTGGCATTAAAATATGATATTATGCTTAAATGATAAATCACTGCTTAAGAACTCCCTTATGTCTGAATTTTGTTTAATCATTAATAAATGCTTCGACATAGCTATAGAGGGACACTCCTCTTTGCCGTGGCATTGGCTGGAACTCTTTTTAATAAATGACATCCATGCACACACGAGTGAATGAAAGTAGTCACGGGATGACTCTACCTGACTAGCTTGGGGGTAGAATGTATGCTCCCTTTCATTTAGAGTGTGGGATGGTAGGTGTGATGAACTGACTCCATTCGTAGTAGCGTAAGAAAAAGAAAAAAAAGAAGTGAAAAAAAGAAAAATGTGTAGTAAGTGAAAAGAGAGTGTAAATGTACTTAATGAATGAGTAAATGCCAAGACAAAACTAGGGAACTCAATTAGAAATTGCCTAAATTCGTTAAGTATATATTAGATACAATCACACACACACAACACCATAAAGAATCTTGACCTAGGGAAAAGTACTTGAATTCTTGATATGTCTAGCATGTTGAAGTCAATTTTTCTGAGGGTTGAAATTCAATTCTTATTTTGTTGTCCTACTGTTGAAAATTGTCATGACACTTTGATTGTGTTAATTGTTATCTATTGTTTGAGGACAAGCAATAGCTTAAGTTTGGGGGTGTGATAACTCCGTAAAAAGACTATTTTTAAGGCCCTTTTCTATTAAGTTATTGTTTGTTTAAGGGTACACAGGTCATTTTAGATGTAGGTAGCTACATTTAATTGCATTTTTGGTGGTTGGGTTATTTTATTTTATTAAGGCGCAATATGAGGAGGAAGGTGTGGTTTTTAGTGATGTGCAGGAAATAACAAGAAAAATAGGCAAGCTGGGAAGTAATGTTGCGGCATCACACGTAAATTGAAATGCCTTGGCATTTCTGGCGCAGAAAATGACAAAAAGATATAACTGTACGAGGCCAGCTGGCTCTGTACGTGAAATGATGGTTGTAACAGCCTGTTTTGGGACCACTACCACCTGTAGGATAAGGTTCACACATAAGGTGTGACTCTAGGGGTATGAGGCGTATTTTGCACCCAACATTCACCCAAAAACCTGATCATTACCCCTAGATATTTTTATTATATATTACACCTCACAAGAGAGAGAGTGTGTGGAAGAAAAAAGACGCATAAAGTAGAGTAGAAAAATCTCATTTTTATTTTCCCTTTTTCTTTCTTCTTCCTTGGGTTTTCCTCCATTGATAAAGCTTAAAGGAGTGGCTAGCTAGGTGCCGAAAGGAGCTAGCGAGCTAAGGTGGTTCGTGGTGGCCGAGAAGACCTCCGGTGGAGCGTGTCGAAGGCTACTTCTCACTTCCATTTTTGCTACTATTTTTTTATTTATTTGTGGGTTGTTGGAACGAATATTTGCATGACTTTGTGTTTGGATATTTCGAACCCGACCATGAACTAACTTATTTGGTGGTGGTTAGTTTAATGGATGTTTAGACTTTACTTTAATGGTATATTTAAGTTTATTTTGGTTCTTTATTTTCTTTGCTTATGAATGCTTCACCATCTAGGCTTGTAAGAGGTATGAAAATCTCCATTTCTTATATAAAGTTTAGGTATTCAGGAGAAACCTAAGCTAAAAATACTTGTAAGTATTCGAGAGAACCGCAAGACAAGAACCTCATAAGCAATGGGTTATAATCTTTTCAAGGGGCTTTGAACCGACCTAGGGATATTATAACCTAATCCCTTAGATCTCGAGAAAGACTAGGATAGGATTTCAACGACTAAAAATGGTGTCTTTATCAATAGAGTAGACTGGCCAACATCATTGAGTGAGAGCATATGCCTTGGCATTCTATTCTGTTAGGTTCCTTTGAGAACATTTTAGGAAAGCCCTGTCGAGCAAGTAAGGATTAGAGAGCTTAAATATGCATGAGAAATAAGTTTAGCATCCTCAAATCAATCCCTACCATTCATTCCATTGGAAGCTTGTCACGTGAGGATTATCTTCTTTTCATTTTATTTGTTATTTATTTTATGTTTTTACCACTTTTTATTGCCTTGACATTTCATCATTTCCAACATTGAACATTTGTTCTTGCCACTGCATTTCCACCTGCTACACCATCAGACCATCACTCCACATCCACCAACATACACATATCCATTGCCATGACATTTGTATATATCAAGACTAACTATACTTAGATACAATAGTGCATAAACTTCACTCAATATCCTTCCAATCCTTGTGGAGACGGTACTCACTCATCACTTTATTACTTGAGCGATTGTGTATACTTGCACATTATTTACGTATAATTTTATAGTACTCACAATACACAACACACTCCCCCTACTTTCTCAACCTTCTTGATGAAAAGATGATTAATTGAATCGAAAATATTGATGATTCCTTCCATTCACTTGAATCGAAAGTGTCGATGCTTCCTTCCGTTCTTCTTGAATCGAAAGTGCCGATGCTTCCTTTCGTTCACTTGAATCGAAAGTGATGCTTCCTTTCGTTCTTCTTATTCACCTTCATTTCTTTCTTCTTCATCCTCTTATACAGGGTTCCTTGATAATTTTTTTCAGCTGCTAATTATTTTTGACACATCTAACTCAACAATGGCGCTCCCAAATGATTAAGCAAATAAAGAGTACTGTAATATTCAATGGTAAGTGATCAAGTCAGTTGTTCATCAATAGAAGAAAAAGAAACTATACTAAACATAGTAATCTCGATGACCGGTTAACCTCCGGCCTCCGAACTATCACGGTGGTTCTCCACTCAGTTTTTATTCAGTAGATTGTAGAAAACTTCAGGCTTTTTTTACTGTGAGATGCCCAAGGCCTTCTTTGTCATAACCAACGAAAATGGTCCCCGCTGATAGTCCCAAGAAATTCCCTGCTATCTGATATCGAACTAGGAAAGCTCCGTTAATGTAGTCGAGCTCACCGGTCTTTAGAGCATCATCGAATATCGTGTATACAGACACACCTGTTGTTGGAGCAACAATGACATCTGTCTTGGAAAATATATTCATTTGAATCTCCATCAGGCAGTTCTTGATTTTTTGAGCCTTTATATACTCGTTGCTGTCGAAAGCACCATATACCTGAGTGCTACTCTTGCATCCCATCCTAACTTGGAAAAATCCAGCTTTACCAGACAAGAACTCAGTAAAGAAGTACATTTGGAGCCAATGGTCAGATAATGTGCCAGCCGCATCGCCTCTATCTCTGGTATAGTAACCTCTACAGTCTCCCACTTGTAGTGCTCACAAAGCAAGTACAGAGTATTGGAGCATCATATTCTAATCTTATCGCTGTTGTGGAAGAGCGACGAAGATACATATTCAGATCAGCAAGAGAGTAATACTGACACGGCATCAACACCGGCAGAAGCAGTCATGAATATAGCCAACGAACTCCATGCAGCGAAAGAAAAACAAAGTCAGGACCGTTTGGCGACTGATACCATATTGATAAACTACTAACAATGGTGTATTTACACAGGAAAGGATATTCATTCATATTAGGCAGTACACCTTATTTATAATGCGAGCCTAAGCTCACCAACTTCTATTAACAGACTAACCTATTCTATTAACAGACTAACCACCTAGCTAACCATACTATCAAAATAATTGTATGCTTAAACGTGTATTACATCTCTAACACGCTCGCATAACAACTCTTGGCAAACTCTTTTACCGTTTGCAATGCCAGGATTCATTTGCCAAGCTTATCGATCTCTTTGATTCCCTTAGCCTTTGTCAATCCGGATTTAGCAGCTGCATGGGTAGTATCTTTTGGTGATTTCTTATGTTGCATTTTCTTGATAGCCAATGTTATTAAACCCTTCAAGTCTTTGACAGGGAGCTTCGGAAGGGGATATTGCCTTTTAAGTTCTCTGTCGAGTTGTTCCGGAGACTCGGGGAGCCATATTCGACACCACCATCCATCACGAGCTGGACCTGATTGGGAAAAAGGGAAGCAATTGTGTTGTTGGCATTTTGCAGCTCAGTTGATAAGCAATTGTATCGTTCAGCCAAGGCTCGGTAAGATCTTGAAGACATCAAATTTCGTCCATGATATCATTTTATATAATATATATTTTATATAACAAATTATATTATATAATTTATAAAGTTTGTTTATTTATTTGTGTCTTATGTTATATGAACATGTTCAATACATGTGACCCAAGTGACCCAGTACAACAGTGACCCAAACACAAATCCAAAACCGCTGGAGTTTGCAACCCGCGTGACCTGAACCGGCCTCCAAGTGAATCGATGTAAACTAGGGTTCTCAAAACCCTAGTTCCAAGCCTCACCAGCGCCGTACCTAGAACATAGCAAAAAAGTCCCCACACCTCATGCAGACCCACTCCGAAGACTCCGCCGGTCGTTTCGCTCACATTCAACGAACGTGAACCCGTGAAACACAAAGCAACACCGTGTGTTAGTCAACAACAAACAAACCGAGTTTCACTCGGAATCAAATAGGCTAAACTTAGGGTAGTTTGTACTATACATAGAACACAAGTCTTCACACACAATATCAATATGATTACACACAAAAATCCACGAAAACACTAGAGCAAAACCAAAGCACTCGAAGCTATTGTAAACATTTCAAGAGAAATAAAAAGGTATCGGCTTTTTTTTTACCTTGTTCGTCCATTTGTTGATCTTGCATGTCGATTTTTCCTCAAGATTTGGCTTAAGAAACCCAAAAAAAACATTTTTTTGGCCGATGAATAAAGTGCGGCCATTATTTTCGAAACCTATTTCCTAGATCTACGTTTTCCCGACAGGATTTTTGAAAAACCACTTTGTTTTTCGGATTGTGGAAAGAAAAGGCTCTTTAAAAATATGGGTTTCGTGGTGGACCACCGTCGATGAGTGGCGGCGAGGCAATGGCCATCGATTTTTTCTGGAAACAGGCGGCTGCGTGTTCTTCAGGTGCGAGAGAGAATGAGTTTAGGGGGAGGGCCTTTTTGTTTTGGAAATGAGAAATCAGAAGAGAAAAATGGGCTTTATAGCTGACCCGTTTTAGACCGCGACCCGACCCGTGACACGCTAGGTCCGCGTGTTTTGTTTCAAAAGAGGGTAAATCCTCAATTTGGCCCTCCCTGTTTTAAAACTTTTAATTTTCCCCCTAACTCGGTTTTAATCTTCAATGTCCTTTGACATTTTCCCACTGGTTTAGTTTATTTCAATTTAATCCCCTACTAATATTATATATGTTTAATTATATTTCCATTATTATTATTTTTATATTTTATTTCATTTATACTTTATTTTTATTTATATATATATATATTACTTATATTTTTACATATTTTTATATTTTTTTTAAAATTCCTTTTATTTCTGTTTCTTTTTTATTTATTACTATTATTACTATTTTTTTATTTTAATACTTATTATTACTATTATTTTTATACCTTGTTTATAAGTTAATATATATATATATATATATATATATATATATATTTATATGACTATTATTATTATTAGTATTTTTACTATTAACGTTGTCGTAAATGGTTTTCGCTCGAGCACGAAATTTTACTTGGCGGAAAAAGTAATGTGAATAAATAAATGGATTTTTTAAAGAAATGTTTTGGAGTCGCCATCGACCTTTTGGATTAGGTAGGTTGAATACCTAAAAATCATCTTTTAAAAGAGCTTTTAAGAAAACATCAGTTAAAAGATAAATTGGTATGCGATTAACCAAAAATTCGTTTTTTTTAATAATGAAAAGGGATTCGTGGTCGATTACGTTTGGAGAATGATTAGCACCCCCACAACGCCCAAAATTGGTATTTGTCGATTATAAATTGTTTCTAGTAGTAGAAGTCTAAGAATTCGAATGTAAATTTAATTTATGATCCTTTTCATACTCAATTGGATAATAAGGAAGAAAAATATTAAAATAATTTTTATAAATTATAAATAAAGTATTCATTTATTTAAAAATATTTAGAAAAGGACTTCTAGTTGCTTTAAGGCATCTCATTTCTTTAATATCAATCAATAAATAAATATTAATAAGAATAGAATAATTTTTCTTTAAAAAATGAAGTAAATATATATAAGATATTTATTTATTTTTAAAATACCAGAATAGAACGTCTAGTTATTTTAAGACCGCCCTTTCTTAATATTTAAAAATAAATTATTATTTAATCAAATATATATATTTATACGAATAATAAAATAATAATTAAAGTACTAATTTAAACATATTTAAAAAGGTAATAATTAAATAAAATAAATTGCAATCTAATAATGAATAAAATTAAAACTATAATATATACACACTTAACGTTATATTAATAATAAAATACCATATATAAATATAAGAAAAGCAATCTTTGTAAATGAATAGAATAAATACTAAAAGAAATTTATATTTTAATAAATAGTTATATAATAAAGTCAAATAGTATTAATGTCTATTATGATTAAAATGGATGGAATGGAAAGTAAATTTTAGATACCAATTATAAATAAATGCAAAGTAAGGAAAAAATAAAGTCAAAAATACAAACATCAAGATTACAAGTAATTAAGGAAAATGAACCATTAAAGGTGAATTAATCTTTTATGAATGGCTAATTGACAACAAATTTGGGAAAGTATTAAAATAAAAAATAATTTAAATTAAAACAATTAAATTATATATAAAATTCATAGTCAACGTTGAGAATTATAAAAATTAGTGATTAATTTATAAAAGATCAAAATTAATGAACATAATTAATAATATCATAAAATATAAATATTAATAATGTAATTTAGTCATAAAAAATTAATTCGGGATAAAAATAAAAATTATTAAAACTACAGTGGCTAAATATGTTATTTTACCTAATATATATAACTATAGTAGGAACTAAGTTATAAATTAAATAAAATTTAAAAACCGAATTAAAAGATGCAAAAATTGTTTTAGTGACTGAAATGGAAGTTTACAAATTTAGAGGGGCTGCAGACCTAGTTGTTCCAAGTGAGAAATTACGCAGAGGGTCTCTCCCCAAAACGGCGTCGTTTGGGGAGGGATTTAAATACCCTTTAAAATCTGACCCTTAGGCCATTTTTTTTATTTTTTTCAATTCCCTTAAAATTACCCCAAAATTTCCCTCTTTTCTACCAGAACCTAGATCTAACCTCTTTTAGTCCGAAATCCCCCTCAAATCAATAGATCTAAGCGATAACTGAAGGTTTTACCTCGATTTATACAAGGTTTTCCGGCGGCGTTTGGGTTCTTCGAGGGTAAGCAGTTCATTTTCCTCTTCTTTTTTGTTTTTTGTGGGTTGTCTCTTGCTTCGTGGCTGATTTTTTTGGTGTTGTTATTGCTTGTTGTCGATGGTGTTGTCATTGGTTGCTGCCGTTCTTCCTCGGTTGTTGTTCGTGTCTCTTTTTCTTTTTGGCAGGATCGGTGATGGCTTTTATAGCCTCGTCGTTGTCTTCTTCGGACCGGGTAAAGAGGCGAAGTTTGGTGAGTCACCATAGCTATGGTGGTGACTCACCATAAGGCTTCGACGTGGGTGGCTTCGTGGTGTTTCTGGAGGCTTCTTCGAGGCGGCGGTGAAGTCGTGGCTGCAGGAAGTTCGAGCATCTGGCAGAGGCGGTTGGAAGCTTGAGGCGGCGACGGCGCTAGGGTTAGAAACCCTAGTAGAAACCCTAAATTGATTTAGGGTTTCTATCTAGTTTGGGTCGGTTATGGGCTCTTGTTGTAAAATGGGCCTCCGGGTCTTTGGGCTTGTAATTAATTATTTATTTAATAATAATAATAATATATAATATTAATAATAATAACAATATTTTTAATAATAATAATAAAAATAAAATGAAAAAATTATTGTTTACAAACGTATATACATATATATTTTTATTTATTTTTTTCTTTTATTATTATTATTATTATATATATATTCTTTTTATTTATTTCATTTACTATATTTTTTTGGTGTTTACTTTTTTCTGTTTTTTTATTTATTTAACATAAGTTTTATTTTCTTTGTTTTTATATAATTTTCATTTCTTTGATTTTATGTTTGCTTTTTTCTTTTATTACTATTCACACTTGTATATATTTATTCTTTATTTGTTTGTTTAGTATATGCTTTATTTTTTATTTTATTTATTTTTTCCCTTTATTTCTTTTCCTTTATTTATCATATTTATCTTTAGTTTATTTTCATTGTCTCTTCTTATTTGTATCATTGGTTTTGTAGTTGTTTTTATCACTTCTAAATCTAACGTTTTCTTCTTAAGGGTCTTCATTCAAATTTATAAAAGGCAAGTAATTTTGGATCGATATCTTACCTTTTTATTTAAAATTGCAATTTTCTTAATTAAAGACAACTGGAAATTATGTAGTACTGAAAGGGCAATTCAAGGGTGCTAACTCTTCCTTGACTGTAACCGACTCCCGAATCTGACATATCACTGATACGACGCAGATCAGGTAAGAAATAAGGTATCCGATCAACCCATTTTTAATAAAATAAATGATCAGTGGTGACTCCTAATCCATTTTCCTAAGTCGAAGCCCAATTCTGGGGCCCAACCGAAAGATGGTTCCGACAGCTTGGCGACTCCGCTGGGGACACAGGTAAGTGAGTTAGGTTAAGGTAATTTCCAGTTGTCTTTTTAACGAAAAGGGTAAGTTTAAATTTTAAGGTAACATTTCAATCCTTATGGCTTACTTTTGATTATATTTTCAAGTAAATAGTTGTACTAATCGTTTTCTAATGATTTCAGCCTTCAAAGCTTTTTTCACTTAAGGCTCTAAACCCGAGCTCTGAACCTTATTTAAGTGGGGGTGAAATCGACGCCTTCATGTGAATTTATTCACCACACAGGCTTAGCAAATAGCCTTCGGGATTCATATGCCGTATGTCTTCGTGTGAATTTATTCACCGCACATACATAAGGGAATGTGTCCTCTCGAGTTTAACTTAGTCCACACAAGCTTGTAATAGCTTAGGACTAAGGGTTTGGTAAGCCCAAGGGGGCGCCGGCAAGGAGAATTCGAGTATCATTTTTTAGAAGCTAAACCGAGAGAATGTGGAGATTTAGAGCCTACCCCGAAACTACATTCCAAAACCCAGGATATTTTTACCCTAACCATGTTTTTTTCCTTTTACTTTTCGTTCTTTCTTTCATCATTTTTTTACTTTTATTATTTTACTAAATTTTTACCTTTGTGTTTGTTTTTTAGCATTTGCATCATAACAAGAGGCCATTGATCCCTAAAAATGTATTTATTACACACAAAATAATCTGAGGATAAAGGTGTTATAATATAAGAGATTGAAAACCCCGAGGTACGACTATGGTCTGAGAAAACCCAGAAGAAAAAGGGAGACAGTCTTCAAGGAAGCTATGTGTCAGAGCTAGTTAGCTACTCCCCTATCAGCCTGAAGCAGAACAATGTACAAGAACTTCGAGACATCTGGGATAGTTGGAAGAATGATCAGAAACAGAAGTTCAGCCAATGGTACGGTGACATTGGACTTTTGCTTTATGTTAAGACTGATGAGCCCTTGATCAGAGTCTTGGTTCAATTCTGGAACCCGGGATACAGTTGCTTCACTTTTAATTAGGAGGACATGGTTCCCACCATTGAAGAGTACACTACACTGCTGCACTGTCAAAGCATCAAACTAGAGCGAGCTTACATTAAACACATTAAACGTCAGCCTTTCAAGAATGCACTGGCCAAGGTTGCCGTGGTTGACAAAAAATGGGTAACTGACCAGGCTCGATGTAAAGGCAGTGGGGAAGGAATTTCTTGGCTTCATATCAAGCAACTGATGAAGAACCATCCCGATGAGTGAAATGTAATAGACCTGTTTGCACTGGGTCTGTATGATCTAATTATATTTCCGAAGACTTTGGGATACATTGATGCTACTGTGGTAGAGCTGTTTGAACAACTTCCAAAGAGAGTCAACCCAACACCGACCATCTTAGCCAAAACCTTTTGATCTCTCAACCATTGCAGAAGAACTGGTGGATGAATCTTCATTGGGTGTGTTCAGCTCCTTTAAGTCTGGACTCACAGCCACTTCTAGAAGACTAACGGGGTTGCCTACCGTCGATTTACCACCACCTATTCACCTTTGGGAGAGTTCATCACAATGAAATGGCATGAAGGTACTTCAAAGGAAAAGTGGATGAAAGTCTTTACACATCTTCAGGATCGGGATATTACCTGGAGAGCCCCCTGGTTGTTCCTCGGGGACGTTCTTTTCCGGTGTGGGGATTCTGATACTATGACCTTACTCAGACTTTGGGGTGTAGTTGGGTATGCTTCGTTGTTTGCACTTAGACAGTATGGGGCACGTCAGTTTTTCCCAGCAACAAGCGGACTATCTAGATCAGAGTTTGTGTATCACAATGACAGCTATAAGAAAATGATCAAGGAAACAATCGATTCATGGAAGAAAGTATTCCAGATGGATATTGTAGCTGCCAGAGACATGCGTACTCCAGATTATGTAGAGTGGCGAAGATTGAGGAAAAATGACAACAACCCGGTGCCAGACTGTGAAGACACCCGGACCATGGAGGAACATCTCAGGTATGTCCCTTCTGAACTTGTGATAGCCAAGGCAGAGTTTGAAGCTGTGAATAACGAGCTGAAGCATACGGTTAAGGAACTTGAAGCTAAACGTTCTCAGTGGAAGCTAGATGTCGACTCTCAGAAAGATAGAGCAGATAAACTGGAAAGGGAATAGAAAAGAGTCCGTCTTGAACTCGAAGATTTGAGAAAAGGGTATCGAGATAAAGTCAAGGATAACTCCAAGTTGAAAGTAACCTCTGAATACTGGAAAGAAGAAGCTCACAGTCTGAAAAGGAAGTTTGAGGGGCCTGATGAAAGAGCTTGGAAGGAACAACTGAAGGCTGCTCAAAGGCGCTTGGCAGACAGTCAACATCAGAACCAACGCTTGAGAATCCAAGTGATTGACTTAGAAAAACAATATGAAAAGGATGGCAAAACAATAGCTGAGTTAAAAGCTATTATAGATGGGTTTAATAGGCAAGCGAACGAGCTTCAGATAGTGCCCTTCGATGGAGGTTTACAGCGGCGTTTCCATTGGGAGCAAGCACAACAAAGGGTGAAGGCCAGAGACGTAGTCATTCGAGATTTCTTGGATCAAGTGCAGAAAGTAGCCCATTATCTTCACGGCTTGGCAAGGGAAGCTGGAGTGGTTCGAAAAAGCATTCAACCAGTGACAGATGAAGGCATAAGACTTGTTAACCTACTAGAAGCTATTCGGGGTCTATAGGATTTTGTCTGGATGTATCTTTGATTATTTTTATGTCTTTTAAAAGATAAAACATTTTTGTCTAAATAAGGATTATTTATAATAATTGACACTTTTCTGGATCAATGCCTCCAAATTGTATACATCATACATTGAATATTTTGTATTTTATATTTATATTTTATTTTTTATATTTTCCATGTTTTTACATTCTTATTAACTAACAGAACATGTCTCAGACACCAAGCTTACCTCCACAAGCTCAAGACACGCATCACCTGCACAATACTCTAGCAAAAAAGAGACAAATAGAAGCCAGAATTGAGAAGATTGAAGAGAACATGGCAAAGCTGTAGAAAGAATTAGAGGACATAATGGCTCAGAACAGTCAAATTACCATGGAGTCTATAAAAAAAACCAGGAGTCCTTAGTCGACCAAATTGTGGCTAAGTTGTCTGGTTTACAATAACATGCAAGTGCACGCGGAGTAGGTGCATCTGAGGGGGTAACCATACAACCGACCCCACAAAGTGGTTGTCTCATTCGGGATCTTACCCAGACTGCAAGGTGACTCATCTGCCACCAAAGGGAAAGTTGTATCGGTTGCAAATTTACAGACTTCTATAGCAAATCCTAACAGTCATCCGGACGGCTGCCCTATCCCGGATTTTGATGAGGATGATAAGGCAAAGAAGAGGGAAGAGAATATCAGGATGTTAGAAGATCAAATGAAGATGGTCCAAGGGGACCATGATTATTATGGAGTGGATGCAATGGAGCTGAGCCTGGTTCCAGATTTGGTGCTTCCACCTAAGTTTAAAATTCTTAAGCTTGAGAAGTTCGACGGGAACAACTGCCCTTCAGCCCATATCACTATGTTCTGTCGGAAGATGACAGGATATGGGGAAATGACCAACTCCTGATCCACTACTTCCAGGAGAGCCTATCCAGTTCAGCTATCCGTTGGTACAACCAGCTCAGCCAAACTCATATCAAGACGTGGAATGACTTAGCCTAGTATTTCTTAGAGAAGTACAAACATATTAACGATATGAGACCAGACCAGGTTATGCTACAAAGCCTGGAGAAAAAGCACAATGAAAGTTTTCGACAATACGCATAGCGATGGAGGGATTTGTATGTGCAAGTTCATCCACCCTTGGATGAAAAAGAAAATCGAAAGTTGTTTGTACAGACCTTGAAGACACTTTACTTCGCGTACTTGGTGGTAATCACATCGAGACGTTTCTCAGATTTAGTCATGGCCGGTGAAATGATCGAACTGGCCATCAAACAAGAAAAAATCGAGAGAGGAGACTCCGGTAAGAAGCCTCCTATTAAGAGCAAAAAGCGAGAGATCAACAATGTCAACACCTACAATGCCAACAAAGGTGTTATGATCTCAAGCTCAAAAACAACTGCAGCTGTACCATCTGGTACTTCTAACCAAACTCAGAGAGAACCAAGGAAAGAAAGGGAAAGGGAACAGTTCGATCCCATTTTCATATCGTATAAAGAGTTATATCAACAACTCTTTGACACTCAAGTGGTGTCACCCTACCCAATGGATCTGATAAAGCACCCATATCCGAGATGGTTTGACAAAAATGTCCACTGTGAATATCATGGTGGTGTGTAGGGGCATTCAATTAAAAACTATCTCTCTTTTAAGAGGCTTGTACAACGAATGCAGAATAAGAATTGGATCCATTTTAACTTCGGAGCACTGAACGTTACCCAGAATCCCTTACCTAATCATCCGGAGGTTGGAATCAATGCAGTCACCACTAAGAACGGCAAGAGAATCAAAACCAGTGTTTCGGAAGTTAAAGCTCCTTTGGCCTGGGTATGGAGCCAAATGGTAAAAGTGGGGTTTCTTGTACCTCAATCATGTGCAACAAGGGTTGAAGATGGTAATCATTGTTGTTACCACAACGAAGAAGGGCATGGAGTCCAACAGTGCCCGGAGTTCAGATCATTAGTCCAGCTCATGATGAACAAGAAAAAGATGGAATTTTATTAAGAAATTCATGATTCCCCTGAAGAAATTCAGGATTCCTCAGAAGCAGACATTTGCGATACCAGAGAATAATCAGACAGAAGACTCGGTAGGGGTAGTCCTTTGATAATTGCCCCTAAGGCAATGATGACAGCAACAACACTGGCCAAGGTGGTAATCATAGCACCTCGCCTTTTCAATACAAGGACAATCGGCAAGTTCCATGGAAGTACGAATGTCAGGTGAGTACTTCTAAAGGATATGATATCAAAGTGGGGCAAAGACCACTTGAGCCATTCAAAGAAGATGTGCTAGCTGTCAACGAGCCTATAAAAGAGGAAGAATCTAATGAGTTCCTCAAGATCTTGAAGCACAACGAGTACAACATTGTAGAATAGCTCCACAGCTTACCTACGCGTACTTCAATGCTATCACTATTATTGGACTTAGAGACACACCGAGAAGCACTGTTGAAAGTCCTAAATCAAACGTTCGTGGCCTAAAATATACCAGTTAGCAAGATGGATCGACTGTTGAATAATATTCAAGATGAAATCTCATCTCATTTTCAGATGATGAAATTCCATCCAGAGGAAGAGGCCAAACAAAGGCATTACACATTACTACCAACTATAAGGGGCACACTTTACCAAGTGTCTTAATCAACAACGGCTCAGCCCTGAATGTGATACCTCTGGTTACACTGAAAAGGCTGTCAATAGATACCTCACACATGAGAACCTGCCAGAATATGGTATGAGCATTTCATGGGACCAAGAGAGAGGTTATTGGCAAGATCGAGGTACCGTTGACCATCGGACCTACCACCTATAATATTGAGTTCCTAGAGATGGATATCATGCCTTCTTACAACTGTCATTTAGGGAGGCCATAGATTCATCAAGCAGGTGTAGTACCGTCCACGCTGCACCAAAAAGTTAAATTTGTTATTGACGGGGCCTTAGTAATTATCAATGCTGAGGAAGATATCGTGGCAAGTGTGACCACGGAGGCTCCATACATTGAAGTAGACAAGGAAGCGGTAGAATGTTCATTCTGCTCCTTGGAGTTTGTGAATGCCACATTCGTGGCAGAAGGAAAGAAGATTCCTAGACCTCGACTCTCCAAGTGCACAAAGATGGAGATCAAGCAAACCCTGGGCCAATGTGCCAAGATCAAAAAGGGGTTTGAGAAGAAACTGTAAGGAAGGATTAGTCCAGTCCTTCCCATTTCAAAATTAGACCAGTTTGGGCTTGGTTTTCAGCCCGGTTACCATGAAAAGAGGAAGAAAGTCCAGAAGAATCGAGAAAGAAGACTAGCTAGGTTAACTGGAGGTAAACTTCAATGGGAGCCCATGACATTCCCGCCTCTTTACCAATCATTCAAGTTAGGTGGTTATGTGTTTGAAACCACCACATCCGATTTAGAAACGACGATGGAAGATCTAAGCATCAACGTCGTGACCACAGAAGATGTTGACAAAGAAGATAGATCTGGGATATGCCCTCTGCCACCTGGGTTCGTGCCTAGCAGTTGGTCGATGGAAGAACTACCTGTGATTTACAAGAGTCTTTTAGAGTAATATTCGAACTATCCCTATTTTCCTATACTCAGGGCAATAAGTGATCTTTTATAAGGGTGAATAAACATTTTGTTTATGTTCAATAAAAGACGCATTTTTTTCCTTTCCATGGAAAACAAGTTTTTTATTTCATTTCTTTTTTTCATTGTCCATTTTCTTCATTCCAGTACTCTATTCTATTCTCTTTCAAATTTAATTCTTTGAATATTTCGTGTGGGATATTTCCTCTCACACACACATATCTTCTTTGTTCCTTCAGGACCCCAGATAATGATAATGCAGGCACTGATGATCATGATCCGAAAGTGGATTTTGAATCGGCCATTTGTCTTGGGAAATTGGACGAGTGCGACGATGAAGAGTAGTGCAACTTGCCTACCGAATTATTGAGAATGGTAGAAAGAGAAGAAAAGCAAATACTGCCACATGAGGAGGCAATCAAAATCTTGAATTTGGGCACTGAAGATGAAAGAAAGGAGGTCAAAATCGGTACGACTCTCTCGGTTGAAGCAAGACAAAACCTGATAGTCTTACTTCAGGAGTACAGAGATGTGTTTTGCCTAGACGTATCAAGACATGCCGGGACTAGACACATATATGGTAGTTCATAAACTGCCAATTAAGCCAGAGTGCAAACCCGTGCAACAGAAACTGAGAAGGATGCGACCAGAGATGCTCCTTAAAATTAAAGAAGAAGTCAAGAAGCAATTTGATGTCAGTCTCCTTCATGTGGACAAGTATCCGGAGTGGGTGGTCAACATAGTGTCAGTTCCGAAGAAAGACTGGAAGGTTCGCATGTGCGTCGATTACCGGGACCTTAACAAGACGAGCCCTAAAGACAACTTTCCTCTGCCTCATATTGACACGTTGGTAGACAATACAACCGGGAACGTTTTCTTTTCATTCATGGATAGATTTTCAGGATATAATCAGATCAATATGCATCCTGAAGACGTGGAGAAGACCATGTTCATCACAATGTGGGAAACTTTCTGCTATAAAGTGATGCCCTTCAGACTGAAGAAAGCTGGGGCAACATATCATAGAGCTATGGTGACCCTATTACACGACATGATGAACAAAGAGATCGAAGTTTATGTCGATGACATGATTGTCAAGGCAAAAACCGAGAGTGAACATGTCGAGAATCTGAAGAAGCTCTTTCAGAGATTGAGGAAATTCCAACTGAGATTAAACCCTAGCAAGAGCACCTTCATAAAACTATTAGGCTTCATAGTCAGCAGTAAAGTCAATGAGGTCAATCTCGACAAAGTTAAGGTTATCCAAGATCTGTCTCCCCTACGAACACAGAAGGAGGTTTGAGGTTTTCTGGGGAGATTGAATTACATAGCGCAGTTCATATCTTAGTTAAACGACAAGTGCGATCCAATCTTCCGTCTTCTCTGAAAGAATAACTCTGGAGCTTGGGATGAAAACTCCCATATTGCATTCGAAAAGGTAAAGGAGTGTTTGTCTCGCACTCCTGTCCTGATGGCTAATGTCCCTTATCCCAGGCAAACCTCTGTTCTTGTATCTATCCATATTCGAGAACTCAACGGGGTGTGTCCTGGGTCAACATGACAAATCTGGAAGAAATGAAAGATCCATCTACTATCTGAGCAAGAAGTTCACCGATTGCGAAGTCAGATATTCTCCTATCGATAAGGTTTGTTGTGCTCTAGTCTGGGCCACAAAAAGACTCTGAAAATATATGTTGTATCATACTACTTGGCTGATTGCGAAGTCAGATATATGTTATACCTGCTCTATCTGGAAGGTTAGCCCGATGGCAGATGCTCTTGTCTAAATTAGACATCGAATACGTGAGCCAGAAAGCAATCAAAGGAAGTGTCATATCGGAGTTCTTGGAAAGTAGAACCGATGAGAATTACGAGCCATTGGACTTTGATTTCCCAGACGAGGACCTGATGGCTATCACCTTAGAAGAGGTAAGTACTTCTACCGACAGTTCCTGGAGAATGCATTTTGATGGTGCATCAAATACATTATGACATGGCATCAGGGCAATCATGATCTATCCGAAAGAGAATCACTACCCATTTACCAGCAGATTGAATTTCGATTACACCAATAACATGGCAGAGTACGAAGCCTGTGTCTTGGGAATATGAGCTGCACTGGGGCAAAACATAAAGACCTTGCCGATGTACGGAGATTCAACATTAATAATCTATCAGCTCCGCGGAGAATGGGAAACCAATGATACAAAGCTAATGGAATATCGGAAGCTAATACTGGATCTGCTCGAAGAATTCGATGAAGTCACCTTCCACTACGTGCCAATAGAAGAAAATCAAATGGCTGACGCTTTAGCTACCTTGGCAGCCGCATTCAAGGCTGACGGGGAGTCTGAAATGACGCCAATTGACATATAGTCGTATGAGTACCCGGCTCATTGCTACCAAATTGAAGAAGTGAAAGACACTAAGCCTTGGTACCACGACATTATACAGTAGATCAAGCATCAAAATTATCCAGAGGAAGCCACCGAAACTGATAAAAGAATCATTAGAAGGATGGCAGCTGGATACGTCCTTGACGGGGAGATCTTGTACAACAAATGCCATAATCAAGTCTTGTTAAGGTGCGTCGATGCTGAAGATGCAAAAATGATAGTGGAGGAAGTACATGACGGAGTTTATGGATCACATGCAAATGGACATATAATGTCAAGATAAATAATGAGATGCAGATATTTTTGGCCTACACTAGAAAGTGATTGCATCAACTACGCTATAAGATGTCATAAATGTCAAATTTATGGAGATAAAATCAATGTTCCACCTCATCCACTTCATGTAATGACGTCACCATGGCCTTTCTCTGTGTGGGGATGGATGTTATCGGTCAAATCCATTCGAATGCTTCAAATGGTCACCGATTCATTCTTGTAGCCATCGATTACTTAACAAAATGGGTAGAAACTGCATCATATGCCAGTGTCACTCAGTCCACTATTTGCAAGTTTTTGAAAAAAGAGATCATATAACGGTATGGTCTACCTGAAAGGATTATTACCGATAATGCTACAAACTTGAACAACAAGATGATGAATGCTTCTTGTGAACAGTTCAACATAAAGCATCATAATTCTACTGCTTACAGGCCAAAGATGAACGGAGCAGTAAAAGCAACAAAAAAACATTAAGAAGATAGTGGAGAAAATGACCGAGACTTACAAAGATTGGCATGAGAAGTTGCCTTTTGCTTTGTTCGCATACCAAACCTCGGTACGAACCTTGACTGGGGCAACTCCATTTTCACTAGCTTATGGAATGGAAGCAGTGCTGCCCATTGAAGTAGAGATTCCGTCACTCTGGGTTTTGACAGAAGTCAAACTGGATAATACGGAATGGGTACAATCCAGATATCATTAGCTTAATATAATAGATGAAAAGAGACTAAAAGTCATTCACCATGATCAAATCTATCATAAACGGATGATTTGAGCATATGACAAGAAGGTGCACCCGAGAATATTACGTGAAGGAGATCTGGTGCTAAAAAGAATTTGGCCAGTCCAGAAAGATTTCTGAGGAAAATGGACGCTAAATTGGGAAGGACCTTATGTCGTGAAAAAGACCTTATTCGGAGAAGCTCTTGTCCTGGCTGAAATGGATGGACCTGAACTACCACATCCCATCAACTCAGATGCAGTCAAGAAATACTTCGCTTAGGATGAAAACCCGAGAGGGCGTCCTAAGTTGAAAAAAAAGAAAAAAAAACGTTCAGAGTGAAAATCCGAAAAGACGCTCTAAATTAAAAAAAAAGAAAAAAAAAGAAAAAAAAACAAAAGAAAAAAGAGAAAAGAAAATAAGATGGGTTCAAGATGAAAACCCGTAAAGGGCGTCTTGCAACCAAGAATGGGTCCAAGTTAAAAACCCGAAAAGGGAGATTTGGATATTAACAGTGGAAACATCTCGACATCTGAATCTTCTACAAACTCAACAAGTCGGAGAAAGGTTGCACTTTCCAGAACATTGTCGCGTTTTTGAAGATTCCTTGACAAGGGTTGAATTCAAAGCCACCTAACGGCTTTTCAGCTCAGAAATGTCCAAATTATCGAGATCTAAGACATTCATACTTCATCATGTATTCATTTCCCAGAATGTTTGTCATGAATTTGTTCTTTTTTCCTTTATGAATAAACACATTCTTTTCTCTAAATCAATTTCTTTTAAGCATCTTGAATTGAACGTAAACCTAATGATTTGTTTACTTCTGCAAAAGATAACCGCATATTACTATACAAAGATTCATTGAAAAGTACAGGTACCCCGAAAGCTGATCAAGGCTCATGCACATACTTGAGATGGTTGAGAAGAATTTCCCAAATCAAGAAACAAAGAACATCATATTTACACATTTGAAGAATTCAAGATCGGAAATCAGAACTTCCAGATTCCAAAATCAAGAGTCAACACGACAGGCAGCCGGAGATCGAGATTTCTCTCCAAAGCCCAGAATAACATATATTGCATATGCATTTTAGGCATACCTAAGAGCATTGCATCCATAACATCGCAAATATGCATATCTTTGCAGGTTTTATCTAGAGCCAATTTTCAACTTTGCAACGAATGATATTGGACTCAAAACGACACAATTTGCTCGAGAGTAGATTTCAATTTCACGACGAAGGATATCTGACTCGAAGCCAAACTTTACAGTGAATGGGTCATCCACAGTTTTAGCTTCACGACGAAGGGAATCGTGTCCACCCACAACATACAATACTTGGATTTCAACTTCACGACAAATGATATTCAAGTCAAGGCTCAACTTCACAACGAAGGGGCCATCCACGATTTCAACCCCACGACGGAGGATATCGTACCCACACATCCAACTCTACGACGGAGGATATCGTGCCATTTGAGGCTCAACTTCACGACGAAAGGGCTTCCCAGTTTCAGAGCCAATTTCAACTTCATAGTGAAGGATATTGGACTTAAGAAAGCAACAAGCTCAACTTCATAGCAAAGGGGCGACTGACTGTCAACAAACAACTTTTCAGTTCCATTCAGAGTCAATTTTAACTTCACAGCGAAAGATATTAGACCCGAGACAACACAAGCTCAACTTCACAGTGAAGGGGCGGCTGTCTGTCAACAAACAATATCCCAATTCCAGAGCCAATTTTAACTTCACGGCGGAGGATATTGGACTCGGAGCAATACAACTTACTTGGATTTCAACTTCACGACGAAGGATATCCAATTACCAGGCTCAACTTCACGACGAAGTGGCCACCCACGGTTTCAACTTCACAACAAAGGGAATCGTGTACACAAGCAACATCCATCTCTAGATTAGATTTCAACTTCACGATGAAGGATATCCAACTCAAAGAAGGAGTGTCTGTCAATAAACTTTCCAGTTTCATAGTCAATTTTAACTTCACGACGAAGGATATTGGCCTCGAAACAACGCAACTAACATTGGATTTCAACTTCACGAAGAAGGATGTCCAATTTCAAGGCTCAACTTCACGATGAAGGGGTCATATATGATTCAAACTTCACAACAAAGGATTTTGTGCTCAGAATTTTCCAATGTTAACTCAACCTCACAACGAGGGAGTCATTTCGTGATTTAAATTGACAAACCAGTTTTCAACATCGGATTTCAACTCTACGACAGAGGATATTCGATATGACCGAAATTTATGTCTTTTAATCTTTGCTCTATTTTTTGTTACACGATAATGAGCAAAGAGGGGCAGCTGAAGACATCAAATTTCATCCATGATATCATTTTATATAATATATATTTTATATAACAAATTATATTATATAATTTATAAAGTTTGTTTATTTATTTGGGTCTTATGTTACATGAACATGATCAATACACGTGACCCAAGTGACCCAGTACAACAGTGGCCCAAACACAAATCCAAAACCGCTGGAGTTTGCAACCTGTGTGACTTGAACCGGCCACCAAGCGAATCGATGCAAACTAGGGTTCTATAAACCCTAGTTCTAAGACTCACCAACGCCCAAAACATAGCAAACAAGTCCCCACGCCTCATACAATCCCACTCCGAAGACTCCGCAAATCGTTTCGCTCACCACCAACGAACGTGAACACGTGAAACACAAAGCAACGCCGTGTGTTAGTCAACAACAAACAAACCAAGTTTCACTCGGAATCAATTAGGCTAAACTTAGGGAAGTTTGTACTATAAATAGAACACAATTTTTCACACACAATATCAGTACGATTACACGCAAAAATCCATGAAAACACTAGAGCAAAACCAAAGCACTCGAAGCTATTGTAAATATTTCAAGAGAAATAAAAAGGTGTCAACTTTTTTTTACCTTGTTCGTCCATTTTTTGATCTTGCATGTCGATTTTTCCTCAAGATTTGGCTTAAGAAACCCAAAAAAATGTTTTTTTTGCCGATGAACGAAGTGATGCCATTATTTTCGAACCCTATTTCCTAGATCTACGTTTTTTCGAGAGGATTTTTGAAAAACCACTTTGTTTTTTGGATTATGGAAAGAAAATGCTCTTAAAAAATATGGGTTTTGTGGTGGACCACCACTGATGAGCGGCGGCAAGGCGGTGAGCATCGATTTTTTCTGGAAACAGGCAGCGGCGTGTTCTTCAGGCGCGAGAGAGAATGAGTTTAGGGAGAAGGGCTTTCTGTTTTGGAAATTAGAAACAAGAAATCAGAAGAGAAAAATGGGCTTTATGACTGATCCGTTTTGGACCGCGACCCGACCCGTGACATACTAGGTCTGCGTGTTTTATTTCAAAAGAGGGTAAATCCTCGATTTGGTCCTCCCTGTTTTAAAACGATTAATTTTCCCCCTAATTCAGTTTTAATCTTCAATGTCCTTTGATATTTGCCCACTGGTTTAGCTTTTATTTCAATTTAATCCCCTATTAATATTATATATGTTTAATTATATTTCCATTATTATTATTTTTATATTTTATTTCATTTATACTTTATTTTTTTATATATATATATATATATATATATATATATATATATATATATTACTTATATTTTTATATTTTTATATTTTTTATTTTTTTTATAATTCCTTTTATTTCTGTTTCTTTTTTATTTATTACTATTTTTTTATTTTAATACTTATTATTACTATTATTTTTATACTTTGTTTATAAGTTATTATATATATATATGACTATTATTATTATTAGTATTTTTACTATTAACGTATATACATATATATTTTTATTTATTTATTTTTCTTTTATTATTATTATTATATGTATATTCTTTTTATATATTTCATTTATTTTATTTTTTTTGGTGTTTATTTTTTACTGTTTTTTATTTATTTAACATAAGTTTTATTTTCTTTGTTTTTATATAATTTTCATTTCTTTGATTTTATGTTTTTTTTTCTTTTATTACTATTCACGCTTGTATACATGTATTCTTTATTTGTTTGTTTAATATATGCTTTATTTTTTATTTTATTTTTTTTATTTTATTTTTTCCTTTATTTCTTTTCCTTTATTTATCATATTTATCTTTAGTTTATTTTCATTGTCTCTTCTTATTTGTATCATTGGTTTTGTAGTTTTTTTATCACTCTCAAATCTAACGTTTTCTTCTTAAGGGTCTTCATTCGAATTTATCAAAGGCAAGTAATTTTGGATCAATATCTTATCTTTTTATTTAAAATTGTAATTTTCTTAATTAAAGACAACTGAAAATTATGTAGTACCGAAAGAGCAGTTCAAGGGTGTTAACCCTTCCTTGACTGTAACCGACTCCTGAATCCGACATATCACTGGTACGACGCAGATCAGGTAAGAAATAAGATATCCGATCACCCATTTTTAATAAAAATAAATGATCAGTGTCGACTCTTAATCTATTTTCCTAAGTCAAAGTTCAATTCTAAGGCCCAACCGGTCGGAAGAACCGGACGACGCCATAATTATTTAAAAAATTAAATAAAAATACCAAAAATATTTAATAAAAAATAATTTTTTATATTACAAGTCATATTCAAAGCAAGTCATAACATATATAAGTTAAAAACCATAAAATCAAGTGAAACAAAATGATTCAAATTAACTACAACATAATATTTAAGGTAAAACATATTAAATAATAAATATAATTATATAACTATAATTAAAAAATAAATTTGAGGTTAAAAAAATCATAACAAAATGATATTGTTTGGTTTAATTTTTTTTTAAAAACAATCTCACATGGCTAAGAAACATAGAAGAGCATCTCAAAAGTCTAAAGAGTAAAAATATGAGAACAAAACTGTTGAAAACATTTTGATATTTCGATATAACAAATTAAGTTAAATGAATTTTAAGATTTTCCAAATGATTTTCTAAGTATATTCGATAGAATTATTCGAATATCAAAACATTACTCCAAATCTTTCAAAGATCATTTTTAATCCTTACTCAAAGTGTAAAATTAAGTTTTAATCTTAAAACAATTTCAAAATAATTTTACAAAGTATTTCGAACCATTTCAAAGCCAAAAATTCCAGATTGCTCAGAGGGAACCGATTCCCCCTAAGGGGGTACCGATTCCCCCTAAATGGTTTGGCTCCGAGAATTCCAGTATGCTCGGAGGGAACCGATTCCCCCCCCCCCAGGGGGTACTGATTCCCCCTTGTATAACGGTCGAAATATTTGAATTTTACACTTAGGGAACCGATTCCCCATAGGGGGTACTGATTCCCCCCACGCTCCAAACTGTTTTATTAATTGTTTTCACACTAAAACGGCTATATTATTTTCTCTAATTATCCTCAACGTTCAGAAGTGATTCAAGGTGTATTTAAGCAAGCTTAGAAGCCATTGATCAACAACAAGAAACATCAAGCAATTAGAATCAAGAGAGAATCAAAGAGAAAGCATCAAACCTCAAGTTTGAGCATTTCAAGCCTATTTTTCATTCAATATTCATTTTGCTTTCAAGAACACTTATTGTGCTCAATTGTATTTATTCTTGAGTGTTCTTTCTTTGTTCTAGAATTGTGCAAACATATTTGCCTTGTGAGGTTTTTCTTGTAAGTTTGCAAATTTGTATTTCTCTTTGAGAAAAGAGTGTTCTCAAGAATTGGGGTATATTCTTGAGGGAGTTGTAAGGTTATCTCTTTGGCCTCAAAAGAAAGAACAAATTAGTGAATTTGTTGGAAAATCCTTAGTGTGGATAGCTAAGGTAGTGGACGTAGACTTTGGTTGATAAAGTCGAACCACTCTAAATCGATGTGCAATTTCTTTCAATTTTCTGCAAAAGCTTCCACCAAAATTTTAATTGCCAATTCACCCCCCTCTTGGCCAATTCCGTCAATCGATTAACTCAACAATTGGTATCATAGCCTCACTCATTTGAAGGTTTAATCGCCTCTTGAGTCAATCCGGGAAGAGTTAAATCGATAAAGATGGCATCTACTTCTGGTTCTTTCTCCATGGAAGAATCAAGACCTATTGACGTGCCTCCACACTTCAATGGAACAAATTATCATCATTGGAAGAGGTGTATGATGATATTCATCAAAGCATTTGATATGGAAGCTTGGATGATAATCAAGAAAGGATATTCCTCTCCTACTAAGAAGGCAAAGAAGTGGAGTGTTCAAGAATGGAATGAAGCTCAACAAAACTCAAAGGCTATGCACATGTTGTGTTGTGCAATTGATCCTAATGTATATAAAGGAGTTTCTTCTTGTTCAAGTGCCAAGGAAATGTGGGATAAGCTTGAGGAGATCTATAGAGACAAGGAAGAAGAAGAACCAATAAAAGTGATGTCTCTATTAGCTCTCACAGAGCCAAAGGTATCTTCTAACTCAAATATATCAAATTCAAAATCTTTTAATGAGTTACAAGATGCTTATGATAAATTATTTTCGGAGTTTGAGACCATGAACTCTAAATACAATAAATTGATTTCTAAATTTATTGCTAAAAATGATCTTTTTTTGAAAGCTAAAACAGACTTAGAAAATCAAAATGAAATGTTGAGAAATGAGTTAGAGCTTTCAAAAATAAAATCTGAAAACTTTGAAAAAGAAATTTTCAAATTAAATAAACTTCTTCTAGAAATGAAAATGGATTTTGAAAATCAAAATGAAATCTTGAAGAAGGATTTAAAACTCTCAAAAATGAAATTTGAAAGTATTGAAAAAGAAAATTTCAATTTGAAAGATAAGCTTGAATGTTTAACAAGAGAAAAAGAGATCATTCTAAATAATTCATCTAGTTCAATAATGATAATATGTTCATATTGTCATTATCATGGTCATAAGGAACTTACTTGTCCTTTAAAGAAAGGAAAACAATTTAAAATTAGACAAGTATGGGTTCCAAAAGGAACAAGAGGCATTGAAACTAATGTTCAAGGATCCAAAGCAATTTGGATACCAAAATCTACTTAAATGTATCTTGTAGGTGTGTGAGAGCAATTATGATAAAGATGATGATATTAAGATGCTCTAAGCCACACATAAAAAGGGAATGGGTAACCTCTAAACTTAATGTTTTTATTATTTGGTTGCTCATTTAGTTTATGCATGCATGAGGTTTTAAAAAGTTGAATTATGTTTTATCTCATGTATGTTGAAAAATATTGTATGATGAACATGGTAAATTTTGGTAATGTTTTATAAACTCTAGTTCATCATATTAATTTTTGGTCAAAATTGTTTTTAAAAAAAATAATTGATATCTCTTTAACAATTGATATCGATTTTTCAAGAACTTTGGTTTTGCAAAATTTTGACCTAAATTTTTTTTTTCTTAATGTTTATGCATAGATTTTTTGTTTAAATATTATAAAGTTTTAATGCATAACATTTTCAAAAACTTTATGCATGTTCTCTTAATCTCTATAATCAACATTGCATAATGTTTTATATGTGAATGGGTTAAAAGCATAATCTTTTGAAAAATAAATTTGATAGATACAATGTTTTATTTTAAATGATTGCAAAATTGATTAACATTGCATCTATTTTCGATTATGCTTGTTGGTCATAAAATAGGGATATATATATATATACATGATGCATTTAGATTTTATTAATATGACTTTTTTGTGCCTAGTTGCTAGGGATGAGCATGATGATTTGTTATGGCATAGGAGACTAGGACATGCTAGTATGAGTGTTTTGCAACGGCTAATTCAAGGTGATTTAGTTCGAGGGTTGCCTAAGCTTAAATTTGATAATGATAAAATCTGTAATGCTTGTGCTAAAGGAAAACAAAAGTGAGTTCCTTTTAAATCCATTAATGATGTATCAACTAGTAGAGTTTTACAATTGATCCATTTAGATCTTTTTGGGCCAATTAGAACTACTAGCTTGGGTGGAAAACAATATGCATTTGTCTTGGTAGATGACTATTCTAGATATACTTGGGTTCTATTCTTAAGTACAAAAGATGAAGCATTAGAACATTTCATCACATTTTCAAAAATTATCCAAAACGAAAAAGGTTACTCTATCACTAGTGTTAGAAGTGATCATGGAACTGAATTTGAAAATCTTGGATTTATTGAATTTTGTAATTCTAATGGTATTAGCCATAATTTTTTCAGCACCTAGAACCCCTCAACAAAATGGAGTTGTTGAGAGGAAAAATCGAACTTTAGAAGAAATGGCTAGAACCATGCTTTGTGAAAATAATTTGCCAAAATATTTTTGGGCGAAAGCCACAAATACCGCTTGTTATGTTGTAAATCGAGTAATGATTAGGCCAATTTTAAAGAAAACTCCATATGAAATTTTCAAAAATAAAAAGCCTAACATTAGTTATTTTCATCCTTTTGGATGTAAATGTTTTGTTTTAAACAACGGCAAAGAGAACCTTGACAAATTTGATGCTAAAAGTGATAAAGGAATTTTTCTGGGTTATTCCTTAAATTCTAAAGCTTATCGAGTATTTAATAAAAGAACTTTAGTTGTAGAAGAGTCTATACATGTTGTTTTCGATGATAATCCCTTCCGAGGAAGGATTCTTGTGTGAATGATGATGTAGGTGTTATAAATACAAATGACGTTAGACATGACGTTGGAGAACCATCATCAAAGGAAGAAACGAAAAATGAGGAAACTCATGATCCTCTTGAGAATTCAACCATTGAAGAAAGGGAAGTATCTTATCCAAGAGAGTACAACTATGTCAAGGATGGTGAAATTATAGGTAATTCATCCAAAGGGGTAACAACTCGATCTTCTCTTAGAAATATTTATAATTATGTTGCATTTATTTCATGCATAGAGCCTAAGAACATCAAAGAAGCATTAAAAGATGAACATTGGATTATGGCTATGCAAGATGAATTAAATCAATTTGAGAGAAGTAAAGTATGGACATTAGTTGAAAGGCCTAGTAATAAATCTACTGTAGGTACTATATGGGTATTTAGGAATAAGCTTGATGAGAGTGGTAATATAGTGAGAAACAAGGCTAGACTTGTTGCCCAAGGGTATACTCAAGAAAAGGGCATAGACTATGATGAAACATACGCTCCCGTAGCTAGGATGGAAGCAATTAGAATGTTATTAGCATTTGCATGTTTCAATGAATTTAAATTATATCAAATGGATGCTAAAAGTGCATTTTTAAATGGTTTTATAAAAGAAGAAGTGTATGTGGAACAACCTCCAGGTTTTGAAGATTTAAATTTTCCAGATCATGTTTTAAAATTGACAAAAGCTCTTTATGGTTTAAAGCAAGCTCCTAGAGCTTGGTATGAAAGATTGTCAAATTTTTTAATTGAAAAAGGTTTTTCAAAAGGGAAGGTTGACACTACATTGTTTTTGAAGCATAAAGGTAAAGATTTATTAGTAGTTCAAATTTATGTTGATAATATAATATTTGGTTCTACTAATGATGTTCTTTGCCAAGAATTTTCTAAGCTAATGCAAAGTGAGTTTGAGATGAGCATGATGGGGGAGCTCTCATTTTTCTTGGGACTCCAAATCAAGCAAAGAAAATATGGCATCTTCATCAATCAAGCTAAGTACGTCAAAGATATGCTCAAGAAGTTTGGACTGGAAAATGGGAAACCTCATGACACTCCAGTGAGCTCTTCAACAAAGCTTGACTT
This sequence comes from Hibiscus syriacus, assembly GCF_006381635.1. NCBI lineage: Eukaryota > Viridiplantae > Streptophyta > Magnoliopsida > Malvales > Malvaceae > Hibiscus > Hibiscus syriacus. Next base: position 3,683,205 of record NW_024062608.1, read on the forward strand.
AGATGAAGGAGGTAAATGTGTAGATGTTAAATTATATAGGTCAATGATTGATCTCTACTTTATCTAACTGCAAGTAGACCGGATATTATGTTTAGTGTTTGCTTATGTGCTAGATTTCAATCATGTCCTAAGGAATCATATTTACTAGCTGTTAAGAGAATCTTTAGATACCTTAAAGACACTCCTAGTTTAAGACTTTGGTATCCTAGAGACTCTAGCTTTAGCTTGCATGCTTTTTCTGATGCGGATTATGGAGGATGCAAATTAGATAGGAAAAGCACCTCCGGTACTTGCCAATTCCTTGGAAATATGCTAATTTTATTGGTTTTCAAAGAAACAAAATTGTGTTGCATTATCTACCACTGAAGCCGAATACATTTCAGCTGGTAGTTGTTGTGCACAAGTTTTATGGATGAAACAACAACTTTTTGATTATGGAATTGAAGTAGGTACCATTCCTATTAAGTGTGACAATACTAGTGCTATTTGTCTCACTAAAAATCCCATCCAACACTCTAGAACTAAGCACATTGAAATAATACATCACTTCATTAGAGATCATGTCACTAAGGAAGATGTAGTTCTAGAATTTGTTGATACTTTACACCAATTAGCGGATATCTTTACAAAACCTTTAGACAAGGAACGATTTTGGACACTTAGGAGAGAATTAGGTTTGACCAATCTATCTTCACTGAGTGTTTAAAATAATTTTAGCACTTTTAATAATAAATGAAAAATGCTTATAATAGTAATTTTTTGATTGCATTCATTGCTATTAGTTAGGGGGAGTTTATGATTCTTGATGAAAAATTAATTTTATGTTCAAATATCGTTTAAAGATTAATTGAATTGTTTGAACATGATTAATTTTCAATATATGTGTTGCCAATACCACTAGAGGAAATTAATTTAGCATTTTGGATGTTTAAAATCGGATTTTAGCATTTTGGTGCAGAGGGAATTGATCCCCCTTGAGGGAACCAATTCCCCCTTTGAAGGGGAACCGATTCCCCCCACAGGGGAATCGATACCCCCCTAGGGTTCTGGTTTTAACACAGGCAAAACCCAATATTTGCTCAAACCCTCTCTTATTCCTTCACGCCATTTCTTCCCTCTACTCTCTCAAATCTCCATTCTTGCCTCAAATCAACGTTTTTAATCGGAATTCACTTCAAATATCATCCTCTAAACCTGTTGGAATCATCAAAAACGTGCAAACTTCATCTAATCTCACTCAAATCCGAAATCATTCAAGGTATTTTTCCAAAACTTCTTTTTATCAATTTATGAACATAGAACTAGTTTTAATTAGTTCTAGGTTGAATTTTTGATCGGGCATTGATTATTTAGTGATTAGAAACTAGATATTACAACTAATTTCATCAAAAACACAAGATTTTTTCAAAATTTTCGAAATTAAAAAAATTAATTTTCAAATTATTGAGTTTTGATTAAATTATGTTGTTATTATGAAAACTATACATATATTGTTTCTCAAAACCATATTTTTCAAAAGTTTTTCAAAAACTTTGCCCATTAAGATTGATTTAGAGAACCTTGAAATATTGAGGACTCAATTGAGTTTTAGGATTGATTGAATTGCATACATGTGTTTTCTAAATTGCAGGTTATCAATTCTATTCTGATTTCCTAAACCATGTACAATCCTAAACGTGCTAGGTATTCATCTAGTCGTTCACACCGTCAACCAAATCCACCTCCAAATCCTCCTTCTATTCCAATTTCTAATCCTAATCCCATTGATCCTAACTTGACTATCCAAAATTCGTGTTTCAATCATCCTGGTCCTAGAAATCATCGTTTTTGGTATTATCAATATTTTGACTCTTACAAAATCTGGGAAGAACGTATTCCTTCTCGTCAAGCTATGTTAGCTATCAATTTTAAATATCTTCCTCTTTTACAAGAGTGGAAATTTGATAAACTCTTTGACCTTGAACCCATCGTTTACCATCAACTTGTTCGTATTTTCTATTCTAATGACGTTTGTGTTAAAAACCAAACTAAAACCGAAACCATAGGAATTCGTTCCTACCTTCTAGGACAATTCTTATATATTGACTCGGCTTACATAGCCAATATATTTGGATTAGATAATGATGGAATTTCAAATGAAAAACAGGTTTTAGGATCTCGTTATAAAAGAAGGGATAGTGCAAGTGTCCTAGACCTTCATGAACGTTTTCTTCATCTAATGATTTCTTGGTGGTTTCGACCATCCGGAGGTCATTATTCTACTCTTAGAGCCTTAGATCTTTGGTGGTTACATTGTTTCGAAAACAATATTAAAATCAACCTACCTCAGATTATTTTTGTTGAAATTGTTGAAACCGTAAATCTTGTTCCTAATAAAAAACTCTGTTCATCTTTTGTTTACGGTTGCATTTTGAGTAATCTGTTTTCCAAAGCTGGGCTTAGAGTCGGTCTAGATTCCGTTTTTCCCCTTAAGAAACAAATTAACCTTCTTTCCTTAACGAGAGCGGGATGGATTAAGGATAAGGAAACCGGTGAATGGGTTCGATCTTCTACAAATACTCCGGGAGCTAGTTCTTCACAAGCTCCACCTGAAGCTGACGAAGATCTCGAGCTTGAGAAATTAATGCGAGACATCGATGAAGCCGAAGATGAGCCTGAGCAGCCCGAAGAGCAAGCACAACAAACGCATCCAATGCCTCCATATTTCCAATCCTTTATGGAGACATTCGATTTTCGATACGCTACTATGGATTCGCGCTTCACTTCTATAGAGTCCCATTTATCCACAATGGGAGCTCAATAATTAGAAATTCTTCGGGAAATGCGTGCAAATAATGAAGCAACCAACGCACGTATTAATGACCTCACTAACGAAATGGTCGCTATGCGAGCTCGTTTTCCTCCTCTTGATCTGGATATGTGATTCAATGTTTTGCTTTGAACTCCAAACTTATTGTTTTAACATTTTGAATATTTTGGAATGTTTGAATTTGTGGATTGATTGACTTTGAATTTGTTTGGATTTATGAATGGTTAGAAATTATCTATTTGGTGTGATTAAATTTATTCATTATTGCATCATTTACTTCATGATTAGATATATGACCAATTTTGCTATTTCACATTAATTATGAATATTGATTATGAAACTAATGGCTAACGTTTCTCTTGCTTGTGATCTTAGCAGCTTATATTATATATAATCAATTGGCTAAATGATTTCAAAACCTTGTTTAAATTCTTTAAAATGTCTTTTTGATTTAACAAAAAGGGGGAGAAGTGTTAAAGTAAGAGGGAGTAATTTCAAAACTTGATTTCAAAATCTTAAAATTACTAAAATGTTTTGCTATATCAAAAAGGAGGAGATTGTTGAAAACATTTTGATATTTCGATATAACAAATTAGGTTAAATAAATTTTAAGATTTTCCAAATGATTTCTAAGTATATTCGATAGAATTATTCGAATATCAAAACATTACTCCAAATCTTTCAAAGATCATTTTTAATCCTTACTCAAAGTGTAAAATTAAATTTTAATCTTAAAACAATTTCAAAATAATTTTACAAAGTATTTCGAACCATTTCAAAGCCAAAAATTTCAGATTGCTCAGAGGGAACCGATTCCCCCCTAAGGGGGTACCGATTCCCCCCTGAATGGTTTGGCTCCGAGAATTCCAGTATGCTCGGAGGGAACCGATTCCCCCCTTGTATAACGGCCGAAATATTTGAATTTTACACTTAGGGAACCGATTCCCCATAGGGGGTACCGATTCCCCCCACGCTCCAAACTATTTTATTAATTGTTTTCACACTAAAACGGCTATATTATTTTCTCTAATTATCCCAACGTTCAGAAGTGATTCAAGGTGTATTTAAGCAAGCTTAGAAGCCATTGATCAACAACAAGAAACATCAAGCAATTAGAATCAAGAGAGAATCAAAGAGAAAGCATCAAACCTCAAGTTTGAGCATTTCAAGCCTATTTTTCATTCAATATTCATTTTGCTTTCAAGAACACTTATTGTGCTCAATTGTATTTATTCTTGAGTGTTCTTTCTTTGTTCTAGAATTGTGCAAACATATTTGCCTTGTGAGGTTTTTCTTGTAAATTTGCAAATTTGTATTTCTCTTTGAGAAAAGAGTGTTCTCAAGAATTGGGGTATATTCTTGAGGGAGTTGTAAGGTTATCTCTTTGGCCTCAAAAGAAAGAACAAATTAGTAAATTTGTTGGAAAATCCTTAGTGTGGATAGCTAAGGTAGTGGACGTAGACTTTGGTTGATAAAGTCGAACCACTCTAAATCGCTGTGCAATTTCTTTCAATTTTCTGCAAAAGCTTCCACCAAAATTTTAATTGCCAATTCAACCCCCTCTTGGCCAATTTCGTCAATCGATTAACTCAACAAAAACAATCTCACATTGCTAAGAAACATAGAAGCGCACCACAACTAACTTCTATAAATAATAAGGTAATTTGACATTCAAAATCATGGAGCCTTTTGGTGAGCATTGAGTGAACTATTCTTTCACTTCAATCAAGCTCGAATTTTAGGATTCAATCGAGCTTCTAATTTTTTTTTGAGTTCAAGCATTTTTGAGTTCAAGTTTCAATATTATATTTCGAGTTTGAGTTGAACTTGATAATTTTTAGCTTGTGAGTTTGAGTTGAGTTGAGCTTACTTTTAAAGTTTTCAAGTTCGAGTCGAGCTCAGCAATACTCGAGTTCGATTTGGCTCGTTTAACAAACGACGTTGTTTGGTTTAATTTTTAAAAAAAAAACAAAAATCCCGGTTTTTTCCGATTTTCAGCCGGTCCAGTTCGAACGGTTCAGCGGTTCTAGTCGGTTCACTAATAGTGGTTCAACCGGTTTAGATTGAACCGGACTAAAGAACGTTTCCCGGTTGAACCGATTGAACCGGCCGGTCCGGTCCGGTCTGGTCTGGTTTTCAAAATAGAGTTCTGAAGTACATTTCTTCTCGAATTGCGAAGGAATCTCCATCTTCTTCATTGAGCTTAAGCACAGATGTTACCTTTTCCTCCATATCTGCAAATTTATTTGTATTTTTTCTTTGATCACATAAAAAGTCCCATAAATAGTCAAAATTCAACGAATTATAAGAACTCGTCATCAAAATTATCGATAAATAAAAAAGAAATCGAAAATCATACCCAAATTTCATCTCTTCCTCCTCATGCATAAAGTATCAAAATATCATACCTTGAAGATTATGCTCCAACCATTTTGACTGCTTTGTTCTGATATGGCTAGCCCACCACCATGAATATGCATTGCTAGCAGCTCTTTCCAACATTTTCCCCCCTTTCAAAATCCCTACTTTCTTTGCTTCTGTCTCAAAAGAAATGCAATACCAAACACATGCGGCAGAAAAGAAATCTTTCTTTCCTTGGTTTCTGCTAACTGGTAATACCCCAAAAGCATGCAAAACCTCGTTTCTTCTTACAAGTTATGTGCAACAAAGAAATGTATGTTCTTTTTATGAGATCGTGTAGGGCTCTTCTTAATTTCTTCATTTAGTTTCAACTATGCCATGAAAGCTGCATCGTACGTTACAAAATCAGTTGGAAAGTTTGAGCATGTAGCTTGCCGTCGGTTTAACCCACTTTTTTCTATTTTTGTTTAATTATAATATATAGATTTCAGAAGTGTAGGTGGAAAAACAGTCAATTTTATCAGAAACATAAGTTGTTTAAGCTGAACTAAATCTATTCGTAGCTCGGTTAATGAAAACTTTTGTTTTGACTAAAACCTGAATTATTTCATTTTAATTCGGTTTAAATTATTTAAAATTTCCATATTTTGTTTAAATGAAATGTGATGTGAAAAGCTGAACTGCTTTGTTAATCCCCCTTTGGAAAGGACTGGATAATGCTTTCAATAGGGTTAACCACTAACAAACAATATAAAGATATATTACATATGTTTTGAGTTATATTAAATGAAATGTTGTTGACCATGACAATAGGATAACAATGTTCACTAACTATGGATCTCTAAAATTTAGACTGAATGAATTTTTAATTATTTTTCAATAAAAATATATTCACGTAATATTAATTATTTATAAATCATCATATATACTAAATATAGTATGGATACATCCAAATATTATTTATTATAATAATATATAGTATTCATTCTATTATTTTAATAAGGAATGCTGCATACTATTGAAATATAAAATATAGATAGGTATGTTTAATAATATTAAAAGATTAGAGATTCATTATGAATACATATGAGGGTTGATAAAAGATGAGAAGTAGACCAGCAAGCCTTAAAAGCAATGCCTGTGATTGCAGACGAAAGCCATTGGACGGCATTGCCAATGCGAACGTTAGAATGTTATCAGAGCAGCATTTACCAGCGCACCTTCTCAACCCTTTCTCCTAAGCTTTTATGGCAAACAAAAACTGCAGGATCTTCCTGCATCACACCGAGCATACGCAATAATTTTATATATATAAAAAAAAAGCAGTCCATAAATGAACTGTAACACCGAAGATTAAAGGGAGCTCAATCATGCATCTGAGTAATAGGTTGAAACAGTGAATTATTTAAGTGTTGAGATTTGAGAAATATCGAACCAAGAGGGAAGCAAAGCTATAAAAGAATTTAAGTCCTCTTTTCATAGTGTATATACAAAATTGATATGATAATAGATTACTCTGGATCAAAATTATACACAGTAGCTGTGAGCTGATTGCAAGTATCATCTCTTGCATATTCACATCAACATTATTTACACAAAAGGCAACACAAGTTCTCCACTGTATTTTCTCGTGGGTCATTTTAACTGCGTGTAAGCATGGAAGATGACCAACCATGACAGGTTGACATTCTGGAAATATTTGTGCTCTTCCAAAGCATCTACATCCTCCATGGCTGTTAATCCCTTAATTCTATGCAGACCCCATCCCTACCATAATCAGCCACTTCTCTTATATATACACATTATTCATTGATAATATAATAGGATTACTTCTTCAAGGAGAGCCCTCGGCTGAATTATTTACGGCAACTTCACCTAGAGACTTAATCATTCCATCAGTTCAGAAGTTTGGGAAGGATGAAAACCACTGCTGCACCGGGTTGCTTCCCTTTGCATGTTTTGGCCAAAATGCAAAGACAAAGTTATAGGCAACAAAAAGTACATGTATTAGCATCTTTTTTAAAGCCCAGAAACATCCACAAGTCACAAACAACAAGAACTGCAACATGGAATCCATCATATTGAGAAGATAAGATGACAAGTTCGAAGCCTCACCCCCATGTCATAGATAATTATTCGTATAGACAATTAAATGTGATTTGAGATTGATAATGTTTAAGAGGCACGCTACCAAGCAGCTCTAGATAGACTTATAAGCATGCAAGCTGAATTAATTGATAACAACATACATGAAGGAAGAACGACAACATTAATAGTCCACTCCGAAAATTAAAGTCCACTGAGACATTCGGACAAGTTCGTCAGCGATCACCGACCAATTATCGCAGAGTGGTAGATACTTCATACTATCCTGACACTTTCCCTCTCCAAATCTCACACTAATATGCAAACAAATATGACATCCAACATGAAAAGGAGATAAGGGATACAACAGTTTCAGTTTATACTTTCCCATATTTAAGGGAGCTAAAATTGTCAATACACTATAGGCTGCTCTCCACCGTTGACAGATATAAAAAAAAACTTCTAAATTAAACAAACAGAACATGTAGCTTCAAAGACAGAGTCCTGAGATGCAACTAAGGGTACAAACCAAGCCCAAATTCACTAAATCTTGGGTCCAAGCTTCTTAGGAAATTAATTTAATACCCAATTTGGATTGGCCCAAAACTCCTAACCTAGAATTTGGGGTGTTACATTGCCGCATCCACAAGGCATGTTTCTCGAAACGCGCCTTCTTACCTCGTACTTCGAAAGGATGCTATTTTAATATATATTCGACTAAGGGTGCTATTTTTATATATTATAATTTATTGTGTGATATTTAGATAAAAAAAACCTTAATGTTTCTATATTTATCAATTTCACTTTTATGTAGTATATTTTTTAATGTTCATTATTAAATCAAATTACTCGTACTTCAAGGTAAATGTTAATTAAATTATTAAATTTTTATAATAATAAATTTCATAATATTATATCAAAAACAATATCAATCAAATCAAATTCAATTCAATTATTAATTTTATATTGATTTTTAAAAGAAAATTATTAGTTCATCTTTCGCACTACATTTATGACTCTGTAAAACTGACTGAAATCGACTCGAGTCAAAAAAATTTTTGACCTGCACTGTGGTGATTCGAAACCGACTTGAGTCGGAACTGGTGTGATCTGAACCCGATTTGGACCTTAAAATTTTGGATCCGAACCCGACCTGCATCCGACCTGAACTTGAATTGAACCGAAAATATGATACCCGAACCCAAACTGCATCCGACTAATATGAACCCGAACCCGAGATTGACCTGGTAAATAACTGGTATTACCCGACCTGTTTTCAACCTCACATGTTTTTAACCTGACATGTAAATGATCCGACTTGTTAATGACCTGATCTGATATTTATCTGACTTATATATTACCATGGAAATCTTATAAATTATCAGTTTTTTAACTTATAATGTAATTAAAATATTAGTATGATTACTTTTTAAATGTTATAATAAAATATTTATTATGATAATTATATTAATAAATAGACCTATTATATAAAATTATTTACTAAAATTAATAAAATTAATAAAATTATTTAAATGTAAATTAGATAAAAAAATTATTAATAATGCAAAGGAAAATTAATATAGTTTAATTTATATAAATTATATAGTTTAATTTATATAAAGAAAAAATAATATTAATAATAAAAGTATTTATTATGTAATATATATTAACGGTTTACATTAATAATATAAATAATTTTGGCAATAAAATAATAATTAATTTGATAATAAATGAATATTAGTATTAAACGTGATTAATTCTCTAAAATATAAATATAAACTATACTGTTTAATTTTGTACAAACAATTATCTAACAATTATAACATAAATGAAAAATAATATAAATATAAACTATACCGTTTATATAAACTATATACTTTATTACTTTATATAGTTTATGCATAGTATTTCTATAAATTGCATCGAATTGAAAATTTAAGAATATATTTACAATTAAACCATGACTAAAATGAAAGAAATTAAAAATCAAATACAAGTGTAAAATTGATTATTGTTGGAGGAGCATGAGCCTAATTAACCCAAAATATCTTGTTGGACACTATATTTGGCGCCAACTTCCCAAATTTTTCTATTCCCTTTAAATTTCCTAATTTCCCTCTAAATTCTCAATTTCTCTATATTCTCAAAATTTCCTAATTTCCCTCTAAATTATCAAATAAAATCAAAAAATTTCACACACAAATCTTTCTTTTAAAAAGTTTTCTCCCACCACTCACTTTGAATAATATATATATATATATATATATATATATATATATATATATATATATATATATATATATATATTAAACATAAGTGACTAAAAGAAAAGATTCTAAAATTAACATTAACATTTAATAATTAGCCTACATGTATTACAAATATATGCATTTAATAAAAAAACAAATAAACCCTAAACTACTCTTAGTCGTCGATTTTTTTGGTGTATGAGGGAAAAATTTTGACTTTGGTTTTTGAAAGGAGACAAAGCACTAAATGTTGGCCTAACTTTTTAGGTGGTGTGATGTCACTGATCCATGGCTAAAGGTACCAACAAATTCTAACCCTTGGATCAAAAGTAGATCCAATGGCAAGATATTGTCTTCTCCAAGAAGACTCCAAACTTCATTAACGTCCTATATATAAACTCTAATTATTTTTAATTTTCCCTTCTTTCTTTAATGTGCATAATTATTAAATGTTAATGTTAATTTTAGAATATTTTATTTTAGTCACTTATGTTTAATTATATATATATATATATATATATATATATATATATATATATATATATATATATATTATTCAAAGTGAGTGGTGGGAGAAAACTTTTTAAAAGAAAGATTTTTGTGAGAAAAATTTTGATTTTATTTGGGAATTTAGAGGGAAATTAGGAAAATTTGAGAATATAGGGAAATTGGGAATTTAGAGGAAAATTGGGAAATTTAGAGGGAATAGAAAAATTTGGGAAGTTGGCACCAAATATAGTGTCCAACAAGATATTTTGGGTTAATTAGGCTCATGCTCCTCCAACAATCATCATTTTTCCACTTTTATTTGATTTTTAATTTCTTTCATTTTAGTCATGGTTTAATTGTAAATATCTTCTTAAATTTTTAATTCGATGCAATTTATAGAAACACTATGCATAAACTATATAAAGTAATAAAGTATATAGTTTATATAAACCTTAAACCCTAAATTATAAACCCTAAACCCTAATGTATATATAAACCATGTATAGTATATATAAACTATATATATACCTATATATATATATATATATATATAAACTATATAAAGTAAATTACTTATATAGTTTATAGAAATACTATGCATAAACTATATAAAGTAATAAAGTATATAGTTTATAGAAACCCTAAACTCTAAATAGACTAATGCATACATATATATACTATATTAATATAAATTATAACATATAAACTGTATATTTTATATAGTTTATACATATATAGTTTATATATATATATATATATATATATATATACTATATTAATATAAATAATATTTTATAAACTATATACTTTTTATAGTTTATACATATATAGTTTATATACATAGTTTATATATATAATTCACATAAACATAATTTTTATATATAGCTTATAATAATTATATAGTTTATAATTTTATATACATAGTTTATAAATATAGTTCACATAAATATAATTTATATATATAGTTTATAATAATTATATAGTTTATAATATAAATATAGTTTATATATAATTTTATATTATATATATATATTATAATTTTTCAATTTTTTAAAATGAATGCAAGTTAGTATATTTTTCATTATTTCTTCACATTTTGCATTTATTTCGATTTAATTCTTTTGTGTTTTTTAATTTATTTCAATTTTAAGTCTTTCACTTTTATGTGTATTCAATTTAGTCCTTAAATTTATATTTACATATTCCATTGTTAGTTGTTATTTATTTATATTTTTGTAATTGGCCCATAATTTTTTAAATGTGTTTAATTTAGTCCTTTTTATATTAATTTAAACCTCACATTTTAAATTTATTTCGATTTAGTCCCTTACCTATGGGTGTTGTTTAATTTATATTTTAAGATTTTATTTTTAATTTTACATTTCTTCAATTTTGTCATTAAATTTATATTTTTTACAAAATTGATCCATGAATATTTATTTTTCTCTTAATTTACTCGAAATCATATACAATTACAACTTGCAATTCACCAATCATGAAAGATGACAAAATAATTAATCCAAAAAATAAAAACGACCCGACCTGAACTCAATCCGTATCCGATAAACATCCGACCTGAATTTTATCTGTCAATGATGTGACCCGATCTGAACGAGATCCGATTGAAGTCCACCCGAACCTGAATTAACCTGGTCTTTATCTGCTTGGGACCTGAACTGTTTTTACCTGAACTGACATCGATCCGAACTGAAAATGACCCGAATTGGATCTGGTGTCAAATCAACCTGAGTTGACATGTACCCGATTTTACCCGAACTGCTGAGATCCGACTGAAACCTGTGCGATTACCTGATGTTACAGCCCTAACTACAGTTCGTAAACGTGCATCATACACGATTACATCCATGTAAACTTTATTGATCATATGTTCCTTGTGAACGTAAACATAATGATTGATCATTTGCGTATATTGTTTTCTTTTAATTTTGTTGTTGTTTTTTTACATTAATTCATTTTCAAATAAATAAGAATAAAATATTTTATTATTAAATAGAAACTCAAATAAAATTTATTCAAGTTTATAAAAGATGATATCCATAGTTCGTTCATCTAAATGACTGGATCAATACAAAGAAAAAGTCTGATGTTTGAACAAATTTTGCATTCGTCCTATGCATTTAAATTGTTTTGTTTACTCTTTTTTTCCCCTTGAAATTTACGCGGAAAATATAAAAGATAAAGATCATTGAGAGAATCTGCTTTATTTTCTTTATATTCTTATCAATTTTGTATTGAAAAAAGATATTTTATCTTCATCTTTTAATAAGCTTTTACTAGGAAAAGTTTTCACTCTTGGAGGAGAATTTTCCTTTAGAATAATAATTTTTAGTTTAATTTGATATTTTCTGTTGCTATTTAAAAAAAATGAAAAACCGTCTTGAAAATGCTAAAAAGATAAACAGATTGAAAATATATACATGCAATTTTTACACATGTAATTTAAGAAGAGAGGCTAAAGCAATAATTGCCTTCTTAGAATGTTTTTTTTCCTTTGGTAATTATATGCCCTAAAGATGGCAATTTAACTCGAATTCATCGGGTTTTAATCTAATATGACCTTATAGTGTCGAATATTTTTTAAAAACAAATTGGGTTCGTGTCGAGTTTTTTAAGGGGTAAAGTCGGGTCGGGTGGAGGGTGAAAAAAATCCGACCCGATCCGAGGATAATAATGTATTTTCCATAATTTTATTATTATTTTAATTAAGTCCTTATTTTATATCCGATCTAGTCCGGTCAGGTCGGATTTATACTCTAAAAATTTGGATCGGGTCGAAATAGGATAGAGTATATATTTTTTAGATTGGATCGGGTTAGGTTAGGTGGAGGATATAAAATTTTTGAGTTGGGTTTACCAAAAACCCGACCCTAACCCAATCTGTTGCCATCCTTAATATGCCATCATTTTTCATCTCCTATGTTTTGAATCCATAGTTTTGGCATTAGATATTTGTTTTTTTGTTTTTTTTTTGTTTTTTTATATAGGAGTTGAAAGAAACCTCAAAGTGTAAATTTATGAATTAAAGGATAAGGCTTCATCGTGTTCTTTAATTGGCTCTAGGGGAATTTTATTGTTTCCTTGTATTCTACCCTTTAATTTCCCTTTTTTTATATAATATATAAATATGATTAAAAAAAGTCATTCTATATGGTCGTGCCGAAATGCGACAATTCGTTTCATTTTGCCAATCTCAGTCCTTTGCCCCCATTCTTCAACTTTAACTAGGTCTTTCTTAAATTCCAAAAAAAAAAAAGTATTTCTTAAATTCAATGTAAAAATTGAACCAAAATTCAAGAGACTAATTACTCACTTTTTATTTTACGAGAGATTTCCAATAGTTTTGAAAGATACCTTTGTAGGGAAACTATTACAAAACAAAAGTATTAGCATTAGCATCACAAATAATAATAAACAAAATATATAATTAATGTGTCATGTAAATCACTATGTTATAAGAAAATTCTTTCAGATTGATATAATAAATCGAAAATATTATCATTTTAAAGTACATGGACCACTAATATCTTTTTATCTAAATTTATCTAAATTCATTTATAATCTATGTTCTTTTTTTTATTTTTCGCTTCGTTTGGTTATGATCCTAGTTATCCTTCATTCATCACCTCTATCACACATCGACTGGTTGTTGACTCCAACAATAATGACCTTTTTCTCATATGATATTGAAGACTTTTCAATGATCCCATGATAGGGATGGCAACAGAGTGATGAATAGTTAAAGAATCAAGTCTATGGGTCTAGACTCAATCAAAGAACAAGATGAAAGATTGATTAAACTGTTGTCGCAATCTAGGGCTTTGAATGGGAAAGAAAGTGACTAGAAAATTAAGATAAGAACACAATATTAAGATTAAGACAATGAAAATAAACGAAAACTAAAGAAGATAGACAAAGAAGATGAATGAATAAAGATAGAAATTGTAACATCCCAAAAGTCGGGTCAATGACCAAAATAGAATTTTGGTAATTTAGTGACCAATCTCAGAAGAGATTGAAAGTTTAGGGATTTAAATGAAAAGTATTGATGTTGGATTTAAATAACAAAGTTTGAAGTAACAAGGGTATTATGGTTATTTTTTAGGAAAGATTTTTATTTCCCTTTATAAAGGGTAATAAGCACGTGGGAAGGAGATAATTTCTCTAGAACATTCTTCAATCTTCTTCTTCTTCATCCCGTATCTCCAAGCTCAAAGGTGAGTTTCTTTGCTTGTGGATTAATTATTGATTTTAAGGTTGGGTTATGATCATTAGAGGATAATTAAGCTCAAGGAAAACTTAATTTGTTCTAAAACAACAAGATGAAAGATATAGAAGAGATTAAAGAAAATGAGTTTTTAAGTGAATTTTTGAAATAGAAGGAGTTAATAGATTTTGAAGTTGAATTTGACTTGTCAAGGGTTAAATTAAGAGATGTGAAGTAATAGAATGAGTTTTAAAACATGTTGAAAATATGGTATGATTCTTGAAGTTAATGAAGAGGAGAGGATATTAAGGTTAAAGACGAGATAAATGAATATAAATGAGTTTAAACATGTATATGTAAGTTAATAATAAGAAAAGGGATGATATATGGAGTAATTAAGCTGAAAAGAGTGGATTTTCAGGTATAAATTGGAATTCTGGGCTATGTGCATCGATGCACATTCAATGTGCACCGATGCATCAAGGGTAAATCCCAGAAATTGTTCAAGGTGTATCGATGCACCTGAAGTGCATCGATGCACTCTTCTAAAATACGAACATCGAATGCCATCAGTGCATCGAAGCACCCCCTTAAATGTAAACATCGAATAGGATTTATGCATCGATGCAGGGTGTGGTGCATCGATGCATACCTTCATTAAAAGATAAAAATGGCTCTTCTTTTAGCCCAAGAAATGATAGTTTAGAATATATTAATTAATATACTGATTAGTATCAATGAATTACTATGTAGATTCAGAGCCTAAACAAGTTCTGGAACTTGGCAAATAAGATCGATCAAGGAAAAGATAACAGATCGGTATTGACTAGTGAGACCAGGTGAGTACATGATATTAAGTGTACATGATGTTTATGGAATTAAGACTTGCGATGAGTTTAATTCCGATAATAGATGACATGAGTACAATAATATAAGTGTAGTATGATATGATGTTTAAGAGTACCTGAGCATGATCCTGTAATAATATGGTGCTAGAAGTATATGAGTAAATGCATAGGTTTAATTGTTGAATGTATCTTTATATGTGAACCTTGTGAATGCATGTATGCGTGATAATAGGTTATATGATCATAAGAGATAAGATATATGATAAAATATATGTGAAAGTGATATGACTCATATGTGTTTCTATGAGAACGTTACACGATATGCTATGTATGTTATATGAGTGATGTGAATATATGTTATGAGATAAGAATCATAATTATGAGCTATATGAAAAAAAGAATACAAGTACAAGTGGAAAGTTATGTGATACGTGAATGTCAATTTCATGGAAAAATGTTACGTGAAAGTAAACTACGTGACTATGTGATGAATATGTGAATGTGTAATGAGGTAAAAGATAATGTCCATGTCATGTGTTATGAGAGCTATAGGTATAGTTGGCATGCCAAGAGTCGAGGGTCTACGCGGTCCTTTGGGATATAGTGGTCTTTCGGGACATATATGTTATAAGTGGTCATTCGGGACATCTACGTGGTCCTTTGGGACAAATTCTACGCGCCCCTAGTGGGAATTATACGAGCTGTGGTGACAGTATAGTGCACAACCTCTATGTACTCACATACCTTAAGTTCTCAGTAGTGTGCATGGGCTAACCAAAAAGATAACGATAAAATGTGAGTTGCAATGGGAAATGTGTTACATGTTTTATATGATGATATATGTGACTGTGTGTATATGTTATAGGAAAGAATGTGTGTTATGAGTTATGGCATTTGTTATGGGATGTACATGAATATATGTTAAGGTATATATATGAATGAATATCAAGGACTCATATGATGATGTAAGAACATGTTATAAGATATAGAATATGAAAATAAGAGATCATATGAACAAGAGATAAGAGAAAGAAAGGATAATCATATAAGAGTATGAGAAAACATAAATAGTGATATGCATGTGTGTATGTAATTGTTACATGAAAAAGTATGTATACCAGTATGACGTTGTATTACATGATATGTACATGCATTTGATAATTTACATATGTTTTATATGTCTCACTAAGTCTATGATTTAGCGTGTGAGTGTTTCACACTTAGGTTCAGGAAAGCAGGAATAGGAGCAAGACAGGTTAGTTTCTCCTTACCGAAGGTCAGATCAGAACCTAAATGAATAACATGTATTTTGTTATATATAGAATTTAGTTGGCATGTAATTAAAAGATTTGTATTAGATACGCTCTGATCAGTTTTGTAAAAGCATATGTTTTATATCATAGAAAATAAATGGTTTTATTAGAAATATCAAACTGAATCTTGGGTATTTTGTAAAAGTAAATGTTTTGAGTAGTCAATGTGACACCTCAGACTCGTATCCGGGTCGGGTACGGGTTGGGGGTGTTATATTTAATGGTATCAGAGGTAAGGTTTAGGCGATTCTAGGCTTAAACCAAAGTCAAATGAGTTTTAAAAATGTGTACATGCCAACATAAAGTGAAAATTTCTGATCTGATAGTGTAAGGATTGTGTTGTCTTGCTAATATAATCAAATTACTAAGTTATAATAGAAGTATGATTATGATAATTCTGAAATAAAGTGAAAGGTGATATTCCTGATTGTTGTAGCTATTCACCTGCCCTGGTCAGGCAGGATGAATAGCGGACACCTCAGGAAGTGCCTTTAAAGGTCAAAGGTTGATTTCAAAAAGTTGAAATCATATCTGAATAGTGATATAAGGTCTTTACTGTTTTGAACCGGAAAAGTGATATGTAATAGTTTTGTTATTACAGGAATAAGATAGAATATGGTGAACAAGTGTCACCATAAGAAAGTTAAAAGATCTAACGATGTGATTAGAATTTGTAGAAAAGTTCAAGAATAAGTGAATTAGTGATCAGTTTATAAGATAAATGGAATCAAAGATATGAATTTGAAACAAAGATATAATATCGTGTATAAGCAAGAGTGTAGATATAATAATGGCTTGCATTCTAGATGGAAAGAGTTAGCGTTGGCTAACCAGATCATGTGATGGAAAATGTATTGGAATTATAAGATTTTGAGATATTGTCAGGATAAGATAACTAAAGATAAGGTGGATCTGGATACAGTTGTATATTTTGATCATAATAATGTGACATGGTGAAGAAGGTGAGGATTCATATGTTTGAGTAAAGCTAAGGATTGATAAGAAGAGTTTAAGAATGGGTACATCGGTGATCATTTTATAAGATAAAGGAAGTTAGAATATTGGGTTGGAACAACGAAAATTTCATAGTGTATAAGAATAAATGTGGATTGATAAGTTAAGTAAACTATTATTGAGATAATTTTGACTGGAAAGAATGCATATGAATGGTTCGATGGAGGTTTATGCTTTAGATTAGAAGAATTGGTGCTGACTAACAGAATCATGTGATGGTAAGGGTATTGAAGTTAAAGGATTAGAAGATAATGTCAGGGTAAATTAATTAAGTGTGATGTGAATTTGGATGTGATTCTGATTATATAGATATGATGTAGGCAAGAAAATAAATATTTGTATGTTTTAAAAAGGGGCTTTAAGGAAGGAAATACAAGTACAAGAGATGGTAAAGAATGAAGTTCTCTATAAGTAAAGTGGATTATCAAAGTTACGAAGATACGATGAAGATCGGTAATCAGAGATGAGTATAAATGATAAGAAAAGAGTATGTGAACTTTAAAGAAAAAGATATGATATGTATAAGAAGATTTTGATTTTGAAGGAAAGAAAGAATAAAAGGATAGGAAAAGATTGTGTGTATAGTAATACAGACAATGATTAATAAATGAGCAAAATCTTGAATTATGTGCAAAGCACATAGAGAATGATGGAAAAGATCAATTGATCCATAATATTGAGGAATAAGGATTTAGGGTTGTTATCCATATAATGAATGATATTATATGGACTTATACAGATATGAACGTATATTAAGAATTGAGTATGGAAAATAGTAAGTTTGCTAGTGGTAACAGGAAAGATTAAGAGAAGCAACATGAAAATATGAGAAGACATGATATTATAAAGGTATGCAGTGAAAATTCGAGGACGAATTTTCTTAAGGAGGGGAGATTTGTAACATCCCAAAAGTCGGGTCAATGACCAAAATAGAATTTTGGTAATTTAGTGACCAATCTCAGAAGAGATTGAAAGTTTAGGGATTTAAATGAAAAGTATTGATGTTGGATTTAAATAACAAAGTTTGAAGTAACAAGGGTATTATGGTCATTTTTCAGGAAAGATTTTTATTTCCCTTTATAAAGGGTAATAAGCATGTGGAAATGAGATAATTTCTCCATAGCATTCTTCAGTCTTCTTCTTCTTCCTCCCGTATCTTAAAGCTCAAAGGTGAGTTTCTTTGCTTGTGGATTAATTATTGATTTTAAGGTTGGGTTATGATCATTAGAGGATAATTAAGCTTAAGGAAAGATTAATTTGTTCTAAAACAACAAGATGAAAGATATAGAAGAGATTAAAGAAAATGAGTTTTTAAGTGAATTTTTGAAATAGAAGGAGTTAATAGATTTTGAAGTTGAATTTGACTTGTCAAGGGTTAAATTAAGAGATGTGAAGTGATAGAATGAGTTTTAAAACATGTTAAAAATATGGTATGATTCTTGAAGTTAATGAAGAGGAGAGGATATTAAGGTTAAAGACAAGATAAATGAATATAAATGAGTTTAAACATGTATATGTAAGTTAATAATAAGAAAGGGGATGATATATGAAGTAATTAAGCTGAAAAGAGTGGATTTTCAGAAAGAGCATTAAATTTCAGTGCAAAGGTGAAAATGGGTTTGCTTTCGGTGCATGCACCGAAAATGTTGATTTTTGGACAATGGTAAAATCACAATTTAGAAACTCTCTAAATTCTCTAATATTGGGAGAATACTAGAATGATTTGGGATGGTTTTGAAGCTAAATGAGCTAGGGTATTTATAGTTGAAGCTTAAGGATTAATCTTATAAATACTCTAAAGTACAATGACTAAATTTAGAGTTGAAGCTTAAGGATGGTCATTGTACTTTAGAGTATTTATAAGATTAATCCTTAAGGTTCAACTATAAATACCCTAGCTCATTTAGCTTTAAAACCATCCCAAATCATTCTAGCTTTCTCCCAATATTAGAGAATTTAGAGAGTTTTCTTGAGAGTTGTTTTCTCCTTTTTATCAAGAGAGAATTGTTATTGTTTTCTCCTTGTTAGATCGAGAGAAGTTGTAATAGTGAAATTCTTCTACCGTTGCCTGTGGGTTTTACCCTATATTATTTAGGGGTTTTCCACGTAAAATTTGTGTCTTCTTTATATTCATTTTTATTTTCTCAAATTATCAGTTGCGATTTTGCTCTATCCGATAGTCGTGTTTCGCAACATATTCTTATTATAAAACTAACAAAAAATAGAGAAAAAAGACAATCGGTGGGCGTCAACCAGTATCAAAACTGGTGTCGCCACCGTTTAAACAAAATTAAAGAAGAAAAACTTGAATTGATCAATAAAATTAACACAAACTGTAAAAAAGAAAAGAAAGAAGAGAGAGGAAGAGAAAGAAAACGACTAGGATTTGTATTAAAAAAAACCCTCTCGCATATCTTTTCTTTATAATCTTTATTTTTTTCATAACTAGAAATTTAACTAAGAGGGAAAAAAGAAACATGCTGCAGGAGTAGTTCCTTTTGATGATGAATTAATAATTAGAAAAATCAGGTACTTCTTCTGGATCTTCTGCTTCCAGTTATTTTTATGTTTGTTAACTCAGAAACTTCAATAGAACCATCCAAGCCCAACAAAAATAAAAAGAGAAGAGTCCATATGGGTAAAACTTTTGGGAGAAAATTGATAACTAGTTATCCTTTGTCTTAATACACTTTTGAGTGCTAAACTATATATCTTAAATTGGATTTTGGTGTCTAAAGAATTTTTCGTTAAAAATAGGTGTCTAACGTTTTTTTGTTACAATTTTAAGTGCTTAATGTTTTCTCTGTTACACTTTTAGGTGTCTACCGTTATATTTTTTTTATTTTTTAAGGTTTAATACACTTTTAAGTGCCTAAACTATACCTCAAATTGACTTTTGGTGCCTAAAATATTTTGCGCTAAAAATAGGTGTCTTATGTTTTCAACGTTACACTTTTAGGTGCATGGATCATAATGACCGTTAAATTTGACTGTTATTTGACACATGTAATGCATATAAAATTTTAAAAATTATTTAAAAAAATTAATATTATATTTTAAAAAAATCAAAATTCCACCGTTGACACCATCAGAGCCGTTTCGTCGCCACGACTAAAACTCAATCCTCCACCGACCGTGAAACTACACCGATTGTCGTAAAAAGCGTTGCAAATGATCGTCAGTTTTCTAAGTTTTCCTTTACTATTTTTTGACTACTACAGCTGGTCGTATGTTATACATTCATCACCATTGAGTTCCTTGCCCTACTCTGAACAAAATCCAGTTGGTGGTGACCATTCGTTGTCGTCAGAGGTGAGGAGAAAGGAGGGAGAGGGATGACGCAAGGGTTTATTTTTTTTAAAATAATATTTGAATTATTAAAAAATAAAAAATATAACAGTAGACATCTAAAAGTGTAACGGAAAAAACGTTAGTCACTTATTTTTAATGAAAAATTCTTTAGGCTCCAAAAGTCAATTTGATGTATATTTTAGGCACCTAAAGTTGTATCTTTTAAATAATTTTTTCGAATTTTATATGTGTGCCACGTGTCAGATGGCGGCTAAATTTAACGACAGTTACAGTCAAAGTACTTAACAGCGTTGAAAACTTTAAACATTTTTTTAGCAAAAAAATTCTTTGAACACTAAAATTCAATTTAACCTAAAGATGTTTGGCTTCATATGGTTAGGTACTAATTAATTTTTCTTAATATTTTATTACGCGCCTTTAGGGTTTAGCTATTTAGTGTTTTCCCCTATTTGTTTGTTTAGTTGAATCTGGCATTTTGGCACCGTCTGTTTGTTAATTTCCCCCAAAAAAGCATATAAATGAAATCGACAGTAGCTCTCGATTGTTCCTTCATAAGAAATTACAGTTCAGTTTAAATCACTAAGGGTCTTACGCATTTGATAATAATTACATGGCAATTGAGAAGGTTAATCAAGAGCTAGATGAAGTCAAAGTTGAGAATGAGAAGCTAAGGGCCAATCTCGAAATCAAAGCTGAACTATGTGAGCATTTGAAGAAATTCCAAAATGACCCGTTAAAAATGATCCAAGAAGCGAGATAAAAAATCAGGAAGCACACACAACAGCTTCTTGAAAAAGAAGAAGAAATCTCGGTGGTGAAGTAAGCAAATGAAGATCTATGACAAAGAAGCTATATGTTCTAAATTTAATTTTTTTATTAGAAATTTGTCATAATTTGAATTAAACATTAATATGTTGATTGAGAAATAATAATCAGTAAGTTAAAGTCTCGTTCGGATTGTAATTAATTTTTTAACAAAAATAATATAAATTTAAAGATATAAAATCAGTTAAATAATTATTTTATAATTTTTAAAAATTAATAAATTTAATAAAATAATATCTTATAATTAAATATCATTTTATCCTTAACAAAATACCCTTCTTATATTCGTGCCATTTATATACTTTATCAAATAAAAATAAAAAATTAATGTGCTTAGGGCAGAGATTAAAGGTCTACAAGGTCACTTGTCAGTTACACAGAGAAAAAAGGCCAAAACCTTGACGAGCTAAGAGAAAGAGATGATTTGTTGGCCAGGGTAGAGGAAGGCAAGAGGAAAGTTGAAGATCAGCTAAAATGGAAGAAAGAACAGTTCAAACACCTAGAAGAAGCCCATGACAAGCTTCGGAACTGGTTCAAGGTGAGAAAGAATGAATAGGAGGAGGCAAAATCAATGTTAGTGAGGTTTCTTCACTACAGACAAGATTCGAATCTCAGATCCGAACTACAGATCTTGAAAACCATCTAAACTTGTGCAACCAAGCCTTAGCTCTTGAAGAAACCCAAAGAAAGTAAACGGAAGCTTGAAATTTCAGAGTTCAAAACAAGCTTTAGAAATATTTTTTTCCTGAATGCCAGGATGCAAAGTCACAATTGGATCGCTTGAACTTGCAGAGAGTAAACGAAGTCGCAGATCTTAGACATTTTATAAGGAAACGGTATATTGAGCAGGAAAACTGGAGGCAGAAAACGATGAGTTGTTGTCATCACTCGAAGAACTCCAAGAAGCTAGAACTTCTTCTCTGATGAAACTTCAACACGAGCTCAAAAGTGCGAAGCAGATGCACGAGGAGTTTTCAGCAAATCTCCAGGCTCAATAAGCCGAATGGGAATACCAGCGGGAGGAAATGACCAGGAAATTGAACAATTACAGCTCTCAAAGTGCTTCTTGAAGATTACCATTCTTCAGCTGTGCAGTTGAAATTGCTGCGTGAGGAGGTTTCCGTGATGTTACTGCTATTGAAATCTGGAATGTATGATGTCCAATCCTACCAAAACTTGCAAATGTTGAGGCTGAACTTAACCTCCATGAGAAAGAAAGAGAGGGTCGAAAATCTTTCTGTCCTGAGGAAGCAGCTAGAAATGAAAAATACTGCCCCGGCCAAGGCTCAGAGAGACATTGCAGAAGAACGTGAGAGGACAGCAGTTCTATCAAATAAACCCTATTTGGTTATTGAAGAAAGGTCTCCACTAACACAGCTCAACTAACCGCAATTCAAGTACGAAGCTATAGATTTCCCTTTTTTATTTATTTCTTCTGTTCAAGCTTGTGCATGAAACACGGGGTTCCCATCTTTTTCAGTTCAAAATTTGACAAATCATATGGGTTCATTAGCGGTTGTTGTACGAGCATGTAACGGTTTACCACATATGATTCAATGTTTCATTTTTGAAGAGACGACAAGAAGTTTGTATGGTTATTCCCTTTGGTTGGCAAATGCTACCATTTAAACAAGAAAATTATATGGCCAGGGTATGATGAAAGGGTCAAATTACCCATTTCAGCATCTCTTGAGGTCTAACAACTGGCATGAACAAACCATCATCTGTCATTAGGGATCAACTGGATGGCGTTGGACAATGTCCAAGTGAAAAATAAGGATATGACATCTTTCAGACTGATATCATCATCAAGGCTCATCGTACAATAATGGAGAGCTTAACAAGCAACCGTTTATGATAATTCTGGAATTCAAGCCTCAGGTAACGATCGATCCATGAGATTGACTTCAAAATTGAAATTGGTCTATAATCTTCACTTCTTTCAATTAAACGACCGCTTGCAAATTTCCAGAAAAAACGCTGCCGTTTGTAATCTAGCGTTCCAAGGTTTTGAAATTTCTGTCGAAAAAGATACTGCCGAAAACGAGCCGCCACGGAAGTGAGCGTGGCAATCCACGTGGATAAATTGTGACCACTTTAAGAAAATGATAAAATTGTTTGCCCAATCTCGGAATTTCTTATTCGAGGCCTGGAATTCTCCGTTTCTTTCTCTTCAAGGTAACTATCATTCCAATTTCCGTGGCATATGGTTTGATTAGATTCTTCATTTTTCTTAGCCTTCTCAGAGTTATAATTAAAATATTACACCCGAATGATCAAAACTTCTCTTCTTTAACCCCTTTTGCTATGTCGTCCGACTGGTGAAATTTTCGAAATAAAATTCTCTGAGGGTTCGACACAACTTTTATTGTTCTTGTTAATTATGTTGGTATCTTCTGTTGCCGCCTCTAATTTTTAATTTCCTCTGGCAGGTTGCTTAGTTTCGGGATTTTGGATAAGTGTTTCCCTTTATTAATATCCATTTCAAGTTTAAAGCTTGTCTGTTACTGGATTACAGTATGATCTTATGCAACTAGTGACGCCCTGTAAACGATTGATTTCACCCCGACGATGTCTCTTTCTGGTTCTTTGTATTTGTCCTATGATTTGGGACTTTGCAGGAACCGGGGCTACCATAAAAAGTTCAAGGTAAAAGATTTGTCCATCCCCTTCTAAGAAAATCTTTTGTTTTCTATTTGGCTTTTTATTTCGTATATTGATATTTTTGCCTCCTTTTTTCTTTTTCCCGGTTTCAGGGTGTAAGGCACAAGTTGTATTTACTGGGTGACACCCTCTCATCTCGTGCTTCGGTATAACTTCGAGCCCTAAGACATCTGCTTTGGTTAGGATGTGATGTTTCTTCTGTTAGTTAATCATGTATGGACAGTGCATTGTCCACGATAGGAATCATGAACGCATTGCTTTTGCACATGGACATGAATATGATAGCTTTTGCTTGTCAATATCTTTGTCTCAAACTGCACAGAAACTGTCACACTAAGTGTTGCTTGTAGCACGAACCAAGTGAGCTCGGTGGTAGAGATAGTTTGAGCACCAGGAATGCTAGGGATGTGAGCGTTCAATCTTAATTGGTTGAGAGTTATCTCTGAATAGATGTTGTCTTGTACTTACCCCAGATTAATAAAAAAAAGTTGCTTGTATGCTATTTTCCATACACGCTAGCACATAATATATCTATTTTCAATCTTCCAATCACTTAGCATTTATTATTGCAGTGATTGTATCACGTTACTGTAATACCATGGACCTGAAGACTAGATTTATGTTCTTTTAAATCTTTATGTACATATTACATGGTGGTCCCTACATTCATTTGCAATGTTACTAGCTACTGAGCTATGAACTTCTTTGTAGCCCATTGGAAGTTGACTTGGAGATAGTCTTTCAATTTAATAGCTCTAGCAGAAATTTAATGCTCTTTCTGATGTTTTGAGGAACAATTTTTTTTCTTCTTATCTTTTTTCCACAGTTCCAGCAACAGGATTTTTGGAGAATTCGCCTCTCAAACAGTTTGTACAGGCCAATACATTCAGTTCCATACAGATACAATGCCTTTAGGTGTCATTCTTTTCAATTACCAGGAAAAGTATTTGAACTTCCTGGGGTAAAAGCTGCCTCTATTGCATTGACAAGGTGCTCTTTTTCCCTTGTTTCGTCATCTGCTCGACATATTTGTTATGCTGACTTTCAGGATTGTTTCCTAGTGTGGTTAACTTCTCATTACAGATAAATGTGTTCTCTTATTAGTTCAACATATTTAGTATTGATTTTATTTGGGTTCAAATCTGAAGTGTCCCAGAATATAGTTCAAGAGTACATTACTTTTCTCTTCTTTAGCTAATTTATTTATTTTCTTGTGGCCTCATGTTTATATTAGGAACATAATGTCCTTAAAACAGTACTTTTGGGTATTGTCTTTATGTTTAGGACTTTAGGTACTGTTATAATTTATATGCCTTTATTTATTTATTTTTATCATGCAGGTCATATAATATTTTACGAGATAGTCCTCTTGTATTTAAGTTGGCTCCTGCAATTAGCATTATTATTTTTGCCCTATGTGGTATTGGACCACTTCTGCGATACAGTAGAAGCTTACTTCTTAGTGTAAGTTGACTTCTCTAGGGTTTTCTCAATTCTGTTATTTACCATGGTTCGGTACATGTCTATATAAGTTGGATCAATGCATTATCTAATGTTAAAAGATTACCTGCAGAAGGGTGATAGTAGCTGGAAGAAGAGCAGAACACATTCAATTACAATGTCTTATATTCAACCTTTGCTGCTGTGGACTGGAGCAATACTCATATGCAGGTGTCAAAATCATAGACTTTTTTAAGTGCTAAAGCGGCTCTGTAATTTTTTGTTATAAAATGAAAATCTAGTTTCCAATTGTTCAACTGGCATGCTTCTTATTGTTGTACTTCCTGCAGAGCACTGGATCCATTGGTTCTCCCTACAGAAGCCAGCCAATCGATTAAGCAACGGCTTTTAAATTTCGTACAATCATTGTCAACTGTGGTGGCCTTTTCCTATTGCTTATCGAGGTAAGCATGTATTCTCTTTCTTTTTCTCCCCTCAAAAATTAAAAAAAAAATTGCTTGATGCGGATGGTTAATGCATTGTTTTCGGCAAGCTCATCAGCAAATCTCATTACTGAAATCTGGTTCCACCTTGTTAACTTGAAGTGTATCTATCTAAAATAATCTAATGAAAGCATAATAATTTTATCAGATGTGAAAGGACATGAAAAGCATAATAATTTCTTAGAAGCTATTCCCTCATAAAAAATGTAAAAAATCTTAGAAGCTAAAAAATAAAACATGTACCTCATATCTATGGCTAGTATGAACTGCGAATGCATTGTATTTATAATATTTCAGAATATTTTTCTTCTAAAACTGATTTCTGAATGCTAATAAAGTTTTCCTAGTTATGCTCCATGACTGTTTTATTTCCTTTATCATTAAACATCATTAAAAAATGCTATTTGCAGCATGATTCAGCAAATGCAAAAATTCTTGATGGAGACGGGTGAGATCAGCGATACGAGAAATGTGGGTTTGATTTCTCTTACATAAAGCAATGATATTACTTACTAATATTCATGTGATTGCTATTGTTTATTACTATAAACAGAAGTGCATATGAATTGTGACTCTAATGCTTCCATCCATTAGAGAGGCTGAGAAACCTATACTGCATATTCATATGGTTGCTGTTAGAACAATCAGATTTGCAATTGTGAACCTTTTTACTAATTCTTAAGCTTATCTTTCTTTACGGCAGATGAGTTTCCAGTTTGCAGGGAAAGCTTTATACTCTGCAGTTTGGGTCGCTGCTGGGTCATTGTTCATGGAGTTGCTGGGTTTCTCTACTCAAAGGTGGCTAACTGCTGGAGGTCTGGGGACAGTTTTGCTGACTCTTGCTGGCCGTGAGGTAGAACTAAACATCACTTCATACTGGTTCATTTCAATCTACAGCTTTCCCCATTCTCCATCACATTACTTTTTGGCAGTGGACAAAGCTTTCTTTCTTTATGTTAACTGCAGTTTATCTCTGGCCAAAAGAAAAGTGCACTTTATGAAAAATATATAGACGAAATAGGACAGAAATATGGAGTTCCACTAATCTTGAAAATATGATTGCATTATAGGCAAGAACATGTGATTATAGGTATTAATTGAATGAGAGATGGTTATTACTATAGGTTTGTTTAGAAAGAAACTCAGATTCTTGGGCAGAAAACTAGAAAAGGGAGCAATGATATATGGTTGCAATTGAAGCTTGGTGGTTGCTTTGGTGTTGAATTGGTTAGGGTTTGGTAGGTTTGATATGGGCAGCTAAAATAGCTACTGGAAAAACTATCCCAACAAATTGAATTACAAAACCAGTGAAGTAGCTAAATAGCTAAAATGATGGAAATCAAATAAAAAGGAGATCAGCCTTCTAAGATACTGAAGTACAACTTTTGTTATTAAGGAAACATAATATTGATGCTATATCTCCTAAATCAAACAAAAATGAAAATCCAAACTTATTTGATCTATTTGGACTTTTCTTGATCTTTTTTTTATCTGTACCAGTATATGCACGTTTTCAGCGCTTGACAGTTTGATTGATGTTTGTTGTAGATATTCACAAATTTTCTCTCAAGTGCAATGATTCATGCAACACGACCATTTGTCTTGAATGAATGGATTCAAGCAAAGATCGAGGGGTATGAAGTTTCCGGTACTGTTGAGGTTTGTACTTGAGCCCGCTCTTAATAAGTTTTTAGAGAAAATGGTGAGGCATGGAGCTCTTAAATTAAAATTGTTATGGTATTTGTATTAGATTTCAATTTTTATGTTGGTTTCTAATGGTTTGATTACCTTAGTTCACTGGGAAACAATATGCTTCATCTTTGGATTTTCTTATATGGGTCTTGATTTTTTTCATATTCAGCATGTTGGTTGGTGGTCGCCAACAATAATAAGAGGGGAAGATCGTGAAGCAGTTCACATTCCAAACCACAAATTCACGGTAAATATTGTGAGAAATCTTAGTCAAAAAACTCATTGGCGCATTAAAACTCACCTGGCCATCAGTCACTTGGATGTCCATAAGATTAATGTAAGGAGTTACCCAAAACTGTATGAAGTTCTATTTCACCTTTAAAGACATTAAATTCATTTCCATTTTTTAAAACTCGTTTTGGACCCCCTTTTGTTTGTGCAGAATATAGTTGCAGACATGCGCAAGGTCTTGGCTAAGAATCCTCAGGTTGAGCAGCAGAGATTGCATAGAAGAGTATTTCTGGAAAATATCAACCCTGAAAATCAGGCCCTTTTGGTTCGTGTTAAACATCCTACCTTATTATGAAATCCACTCGTTGATTTGTTTTACAGTCATATATATTCGACTTTGATAGATTTTCTATAAGCAATGACAAGAAGAAACAGTAAAAGAAGTCACCTCATCCTTTCTCTTTTTGTACTTTATGTTAGTAGTATAAGGGTGTGAAGCAGTTAGATCCTGTTCCATTCAAATCTTACCTACTAAAATACATCTTCCAATTTGATTGTAGTAATAGGTGCTTTCTAATAGACATCTTACCAGCCATTCTAATGTGTTTTTACCTAGTTATGTTTGCAAAAAAGGATAAAGAAAATCACAATTGATTTGAATATATCAAATCCTAAAGCTTTTTTTTTTTTTATAGAAGTTGGAGGTCTCATTAAAAACTCCCTTCATATTCTTCCACATACTTAGAAGTATGTTGAAGAACACTGGAAGGGAGAAAAGAATACCTCATATTTTATTAAATAGAAGACCAAGTACAAGTGGTAACACCGAACCCTCAAAGGGGAATAAAAACCAATACAGACCATATCACCTAAAAATCTTACATCTTCAAACAAAAAGCCCCTAAGACAATAACCCTATTTCTAAAATACACCTCAAGATGTAAGATAACATAGCAAAACAAAAACCAACAATTACAACCACAAACTAAAAAACGCTTGGGACCCAAGAATTAGGTTTGAAGGAAGGGTCAACTTCATGCACCAAGATTTTGAATAAATTATCCCCGACCTTCAACTCTAACAACTCATCAATTTTCCCTTGAGCATTTGTGAGTATTTGAATTTTAGCCCAGTCAAAAGACGAAGGGAACTCACAACTGTTATCAATTGCTATTAACTTGCCCCACTTAGTAGCTATGTTTTTGAAAGTATCCCAATTCCAAGCGTGAAAAGGAATACCTTCGCAAACTAACCACACGCGCCGACTCTCCACCACAAGACTCTCTGACCAAGTTTCCACTTTGGAAAACCATTCTGCAAGAGTCTCTAACTTATCTTCCTTCACGCTTCTCAACAAATCCGAGTCCTCAAAAACCATTAGAACTACATTTCCAGCAGCTCTCATTAGCGTGAAACCCGCTAGTCCTTTGGCTTGTATTTGGTTAGCAAGATTACCAATCTTGATAAAGTTCTTGCACCATCCAACAAGACAGTTGTTCAACACTTGAAGTTTATCTTCGTCCACAGCACCCTCAACTTCACAGTGTTTAAACCTCGGAAAATCTTCCATCCCAGACTTACTTTGAACAGCTGTCGAGGACTTTCGCCAGAAAGACTATCTAGGTTTATATTTAGCCAGAGAGACTCTAATTTTGTTGCCGTAAATATGATTACCATTCATCTTAGAAATCGCTGTCCTTGCTTCTTCAATTGTAGCAAAGCGAATAAACCCAAAGCGAAACCCTTTCGAGTTTCTTTTTTTGGGAATGAATGCATCAATAACTTGACCATGTGAGCCAAATATAGATCCAAGTCTCTTCCAATGGATCTTCTCTCGAAGGTTCTCGATAAAAATCGTGTAACAACCCTTTCTGAACTCATTGACGATATTTGGTTGGCCTTCCTTTGACTGATTATTAAACCCGTTTCTTCTACTTCCCACCACTTCGAACAATTTTACATTGGAATACCCTTTCGAATTGATCTCCTTGGATCCATTATGATCAACATGAGCAACAGAAAGAGCTGGTTTTACGTGTGCTAAAGACAGCTTTCCATTTCTATGTTTCCCTTCTTGTAAGCACTTCTTCAAAGGATTGGATGATAATGGACTATCACCCGACCTCGCTGAATAAGTTCCCAAATTTTGTTGATTTTGGAGCATAGGAGAGTGTCGGTAAGTGGTGTCATCGGGCTCAACTGTCCAACCAGCCTCACGTGCCAAGGCTGCCAGAACATCGTTCCTAGCAGCATGCGGGGGAATTGGGAAGTTACCAAACTGCCTCAATCCGGCTAGCATGCGTCTGGTAAAAACTCGTTTGTTCCGTTTCCGAAACTTTGACCTCTCCTTTTCTTTCTCATTTTCACGTATGTCTTTACTGGAGTAAGAAGAAGAGGCTGCACCGGCGGATCCAGAGGTTCTGAGAAAATTACCTGGTGAAACTGCATTCTCCTTCATTTTTAAATCCTTTACCCGCTTGTTCAAATCTGCCACTAGTGCTTTTAGAGCCTTTACTCTCGCTTCTAGTTCCTTGGCAGACTCCATAGGAAAATCACCGGCTGCACCACTGCTGTCTGGTTCAAGGAGTTGTGAAATCCTAAATGATGAAGGAGGGACGGTAGAATGCCTCACGCCAGCTGAAACAAACCCTCGTAGACGGCTGGGCTGAGACGGGGGTTGGGGTTCCATGGTGATTTCTCAGTTGTTTAACGATGCTCGACACTAGAACGCTTGAGATTAGATCGCAATAAGGCGCTGCGATCGGTAATGTGGCGGAGTCGAACTCGGCCGGCGGGAGCCGGCGTAAATCTGCAGTTGACGGAGTGTAGATCTGCGACGAATGACACAGTTTTTCGCAAAAAAAGGTCCAGATCTGTGTTCACCTTGAGCAGACGACCATCCCAGGAAAAAACGGCGTCAAACGGTGGTTCGAGTATGGCGGCGGATTGCTGACGGCGGCGGATTGCTGACGGCGGCGGCAGCGGACGACAAAACACTGTCGGAGGAGAAACCACTTTTATTTTTTAAAACACCTGGGCCCTAGAGAGAAGCGGGAGCTGCGGGAGCTTCTCTCACTAACACGTGATGGTTATGGTCAAAATTACTTTGACAACCCATCAAATCCTAAAGCTAATCTATTGTTGTCCAGTCTGGTCATATTAACCTCAAAAGTATGGACATTTCCCTTATGCCCATCTTCAGTGCTTGTTTAATTAACTTCCTACTTTATTGATATGGTGCATGTATTTTGTTCAAGCATTTTCGAGCATCTGTAGAATCCAAGAATTGCTGTTCCCAGTTTCTTTTCTCTTAAGATCTTTATACAAGAGACATGGTAAACATATTTACAGTGTCCTTTCCTGTACGAGAACCGTATTGTAAGCTTTTGAAGATTTACCTAATGAGAAAAGAAGAAACATCTCTTATTAATAGTGAAAGATTTAGAGAAGTCTTTCTGAATTCTAATTCATAAAAAAAACTTACAGAAAATAGCCTGATTAAAAAGGCTGAATCTTACAACTGTAGTCTCCTATTATGTTAGTGTTTACATAGGAGTTGTACTTATATAAACTACTTAATGGATATCTAACTTATCTCCTTGGTAGATAAAAATAAAATACATCTAAAATAGATGGCAGAACTTACCTAATACATTCTACAACTGGCAGGAGAGACCTGAGATGTAAGATGAACTATTTATTGTTTGTATCATAAATATCTAACAATTTTTTTCCTCCTTTGACAGATACTGGTGTCCTGTTTTGTAAAGACCTCTCACCTTGAAGAGTACCTATGTGTAAAGGTAAGAGGGTGTCTCTATTGTAGTTTATATCTGTAAATGATGAATGTGGCCTGTGCATGTGGATGTCAGGGTGTTTAGTGCACCAATGGCAGACTGTAGTACGTCGTTCTTGGAAATGTTACTTGAACTTAATAGAAGTATGTGAACTGAATCCGTACCATATTGACGGATCTATGTTCAATTAAGTATGCTTGCTTCATTAGAAGACTAGACTCGCATGGCATAAATACCATCTTTTGTATTGCAAGCATAGCTTTTATTCGAATCCCTTGGGTTTCTTTATTTTGCTGGTATAACCTGCATTAGATGCTGACCATAACATAATAACTTCTCTTGATTCCTTATGGGGAAAAGGCCTTTTAATTATGTTCAATTTATATTCCTGTCTGTGAAAGTCTCTTCCAGTAAGCTTAATATATTTGAATGGATCTTATTTTTTGTTGATGATGAAGGAAGCTATACTTTTAGATCTCCTTAGAGTGATCAGCCATCATCGTGCCCGGCTTGCAACACCAATTCGCACTGTGCAGAAAAGAATTAATGATTCCGACTTGGACAATGTACCATTTGCAGACTCAATCTATAACCATGGTGGAGTGACACCTAACAGGCCTCTGTTAGTAATTGAACCTTCTTACAAGATCAGTGGTGAGGATAGAATAAAAGGCAGGTCCTCGCAACCAGCTGGAGAACAAGACAGTAAAACCACAGTGCGGCCTTCTGCAGACAAGGCTGGAACAACACCAAAGCCCAACTCCAAATCCAAAGGAGCACAGTTAACTGAACTCAAAGCAGATGCTAAGGTTGTAGAAAGTCCAAATTCTGAAGCCAAAGAGTCTAATGCTTCCCTCAAATCAACATCACTTCCCAAGACCGCTGATGAAGTTAAACAACCATCAAAATCTGCCCCGAAGACAATTTCTAATGCTGGAGAAACATCTAGTCCTGACCAAGAGGTGCCGGATTCAATCTCCAATAATGTGCCCCAAAACAAAAGAGTTACAGACGATCAACAGAAACTTGCTAGGCAAGACAGCAAGTTAGATAATCCTTCTGTATCCTCAACAGAAAGTGGTGAGAAGCATCCAGTGTCTAAGCCACCGATAGCTAGACCTGCCTTGGAGGAAAACATAGTTCTTGGTGTTGCATTAGAGGGCTCAAAGAGAACACTGCCTATCGAGGAAGAAATGACTCCGCACACAACAGATGCAAAAGAGGTGGCATCGGCAAGCCGAAATGGAAATGGATCAACTGCTGAGGATAAGAAAGATAGTCAGATCCGACCCAAATCTAGTAACTCTGATGATCATTGATATATTGATAGCTAACTACCAATCCCCGAAGCTCATGACTTGCATTGTTTGACACTTCCTGACACCTACAATGAAGTTGTATTTCATCAAGCTTCTCCCATACATGTGTATCCTCCCAATTGCTACTACGTTTTTATTCTTAAAATGTAGCTTGTTTCATCCTAAAAGCTATTGTTGATATATCATTATTCTGAGTTTTAATTCTCTTGATGCTTTAAAATCAATTTGTTTGAAAGGCAAATCTAATGTTAAGGCTTGTCTTGCATGGTTCAAAGATTGACAAACAACATAGATTTGGCTGCGCCTTTATGTAAAAATTGCTGTGAAAGTTATGCACATGGGAATTGTTGAATGGGGCAGTCACATTGAAACCTTGGCTTGACTTTTAGGGCCATAGTTGCCCCATGGATGCAGAGCAACTTTTAAATAGCTGCTTAAGCTTACACTTAGAGTAATGTTTTTAAGAGTTCATATTTGAGCAACATGCAAGTACTAGCATATCGTTTACACTCCGCAGATGAATTTTGCGAGCAAAGAAACAAAGCTACTTCTTTCTTCCAATATAGGAGAACATTCATCTTAAAGACTTGCAAGACATCAATTACCAGAATATTAAATCAGTTAAAATTTTGTCAACTGCGAAGTAAAAACTCAAATCTCTTGCTCAAAACATAGATGTTTCATGTAATACACTAGCATTAAAATTTGTTCCCTGTAATAATTTACCAAAAAGAAAGTTGCAAAGACAGCTTCACTGGCAGAGCTACGCAACAAACAAAATAGAGACCTACAGAGATGAATCATAGGCTGCATACCCAACTCCGCAGTCCATAATATGATCCACGACAATTTGATGTTGGCGACCCCTGGCACGATATAAATTCTTGTTGATGCAACGAGCTACATAATACTAAGAACAGTAGATCTAATATTTTTATTAGTTGGAGAAATGGGATTGCATCTTATTTATGTTACCAATACAAGCCACAAATAACAAATAGTTGCAGTATAAAATCAATTACATATAGTAAGGGTAACTCGCTTTCTTTAAGCTTACCAATAAGACGAGGTTTAGGGATTAAGCTTGGCACATGCAATCGGGAGCTGGGTATGTATATATGGACTGTTTCAGTTTCCTCAACTGCAGTTGCCCTTGTCTGTTCTGATGCCCTTCAACCACGGCCTGACGGAAGTCTGTCCAAGTAATGTTTTTGTTGAGGAATAGTTGTCCCAACAAAGCCATGTTTGGCCTTATGGTCTTCATGTTCTTGAATGTCCGATGTCCCATCTGTTTGCATGCCATTGCAAGCATCAGTAAGCAGAACTGTATATACTAACTTGGCCAAAGGAAATGACAGTAAAAACACTGCAGTTGCAGAATTCAGGCGAAGGTTCTCAAAATTAGACTCGCAAAGTAAATAAACTTAAAACAATCATGTAAACACACAAACTATGACGATAAGTACACCGAAACTGTCTATTGGCACACTCTACATTCAACCCAGAAAGTTCGGGTTTAGATATCTTCTAGTACAATCATATACTGCATCAGAAGAAATCTACTGTCCTCTAGCATTTAGCCAGAAATACTCACCAACGCATTGTGCATATTCCCAGGGGAAGCTGAGACAAATATGTCGCTATGCAAACTCACATAGTAATCAACCGCTGCTAACAACGAAGCCTTTCCTTTTATACGGACCCTTTCCTCCGAAGAGGCAAGGCTCTTTTTGCTTTCCATCATCGGAAACAGCTCTCTTAGGGTGGAAATCCTGGCTTCCCCACCGTATACCTGAAATATATGACCATTTGATGAACGTGGCAAGATAGATTTGAAAAACCAGAATTCCTAAGACAAAGTACCTTGTGGGAAGCAAGATAAAGACGGGTATTATTATCAAAACCTAAAGCTGCCAGCTGCAGTCCGATTTCTTCAGGAGTCAATGGGCAACGACCTTGACTTCTCAACTCTTCATCGGTAAACTGAGAATTGAGAACGCTCCCTCCCCAAATCCTTTGTCGATACTTGGCCAAAGCCAGCTTTTCAGCTTTACCCCCACCGAAATCACAGGCCGAATGAGCAGCCATATCCTGCATAGAAACAATGATATCTTTTGTGGCGTTTTAAATTAAAGTACATACATATATGTACGTAGAAAATGTCACTTATACGAGGATCTTAATCTACAGCATAAGCCAATTATATACCTTATCAAACCGAAGGTGTACCACTAAAAACTTCTGTGGTCTTTGTTTGTCATTTCGATCAGTGTTTCCGCTAAGATCGTCAATGGTAAGTTCTTGACTCTCAGCCGGAGGATACCGGAGGCGATGGACAAGGGTATCTCCAAGTACACGAATGTGCGGAACAAAAACAAGTGCTTGAAAGTTGACTTTACAACGGAGTTTTTGGATTTCACTTGGCAAGTTGTCAAAAGACAAACGGTGAGAGAAAGGAGAAATTGCAGCAATCCCATAGCTGGAAAAATAACATAACATGATCATTAGATTACAGTGAAATCTGCATTGTACGCTCACTGGCTATGAATTTAAACCAGTCACACAGCGCATGTTAATGTCTACTGTCCCCATGACAAGGACATACGTGAGAGAGTACTTGTATTATGTATATGTATGAAAACCATCAAAAGTGACAGAAAATGTGCATTTCAATCAATTGGTTCAAGTTGCAACCAACCTCTTAAGTACAGGCAAGACGTTCTCGAGATACCAGTTTGCAGATGCATGAACAGGTGCTCGTTTAATTCTGGTGGTCCGAATAGCAGTAGCATAATACTCTCTTGTGCTCCAAGAGAATTCATCGGGCAGCTGTTTGACAATCGTTACATCTTCCTTCAATACATTAATAAAGTGATCCACATCAAATATATCCATGAATGAGCTGCAGGGAAAATAGTTACTTCAGAAAAAATATACATCCTTAAACTGGGGAGAGAACTAATTTCCACTTGGAATAAGAACTTGAAAGGATGCTTTTCTTCTACACATGTACCTTGAATCTTGCCATACCGGATTTACTTCAAGATGTGGGATCACAAGTGTTGCATTCAATATTTTAGCAACAGCAATCGCATCACATATCTATGAAGCAAAAAGGAATTTAATCAGGAGAACTAGAATTATTCGATGTTTTGTAATTCTCGACTCCTCTAGAGAACCTAAAATGAAAATGAGACCTACCCCCATTCTTTGCTGGTTGAGTCCTCCATCAAGAAAGACCTGAAGATATCCTTCAGATTTCTGAGGCAATGCTGCTCGAAGTAATCAAAGATAAAAATCCAAAAAAATCTTAGTATCGTGATCGGGACCCGCAAACTCGAGTCTCCTAACTCATGATTTTATCAATATAAAGAAACTACAACTTCAAATAGCATTGCTGATCACTCACATGGGTCATTTACCGATGCAAGACATGGTCTCCACCCTTGGTCAGCCAAAGGAGCCCAGAGATCAGATGGTTCATTATTGGACTGAATAGAAAACACAGAAGCAAATCAAACAGCAAAATTACAAATCAATATACATTCATAAAAGGAAAATCATAACATATGGAGATGCAGGCACACCGAAGCACAACGTGTTGCTTAACGAACATCAACTCACACTTTCATGTTGTAAGGTTCTCTCGAGTAAAGGTAAATGTCGAGGTTTCATGAATTTTGACTCCTGCAAGGAGCACCAAAGGGAACAATCAGGTAATTTCCATTCCTAAAAAAAAGCAATACCGCAACAAACCAGATAAATTGAAGTTCCATTTCCTTCCCAAAGAGCAAATTATCAGCATTTATCATGCTAATCAGCACAAATCACTAGATTACCAAAAGATCAATGGTGGAACTCTGCATAAAGAACTGCTAAAATCTTTTTCCTTTATACTTTTTCTGAATTTTGTGGGAGAAAATGTTTAATTTAATCAAGAGAACTGGGGAACGAGGAAAGGCTAAAGAAAATTTACAAGAATGGAAGAAAAGCAGAATTGCAGACCATCATTTTTCAAATTTCCAATTCAAGCAAATTAACTATATACTAACAAGACAGAGTTCTAATTTGGGATTATTTTCAATAAAGTAAAATGATTAGCAGACACTTAGCTGCATAAGCTTGCCACTTATCCAAACTTTCAGTCGGTAAAATAAACTTAATTAATCCATACTTTCCATTTTTAATGAACTGCAAAACTATATACTAACAAGACAGAGTTCTAATTTGGGATTATTTTCAATAAAGTAAAATGATTAGCAGACACTTAGCTGCATAAGCTTGCCACTTATCCATAAACTTTCAGTCGGTAAAATAAACTTAAATTAATCCATACTTTCCATTTTTAATGAACTGCAAACTTATCATTGAACAACCTTAAACTGCCCTATCTCATTTCCATGAATTTTCCACAAAGAAAATTAGAACCAAGAAATCGTTTTCCATGAGAGAAAAAGGAAAATTCTGCTAAGGAATATATATATATAGGAACATACCGAGAACGTAGAAGGGGAAGCACGGCTGAACGGAGTAAACAAACAAAGCAAAAAAACTGGGAAAAGAAACATAAATAACCCAGCAATTGCTTCTCTTCTAAGAGGCTGATAATAATAATTCTGATGCTGAAACCTCATCATTTTTCCCATTTTTCTCTCTTTTTCGTTTTGCTGCTTCTCTGTTGTTGCCTTTGATATTGCTTGACAGTGATAACCACTAAACCAAGCAACAAAAATTTAATCAACAGCCAATGGGAAGCTGACCTCAAGCACCCAACATCACATAAATTCTCTTTTATTTAGCTTTCTTTTCCAATTTTCCCTTACTTTATGGACACCTGTATAGCTTCAATAATGGAAAACTGTGTCATTCATAAAGGGTCACAAAAGAAAACAAACCATATATAAGAACTTTAAAGCTTATATGCATGTGCATGAAAAAATAACAAACAGAAAAGGGTAAATTTGTTCTGGGACATTCATTATACATGATCAAATTAGAATCTGTAATGTGTGTGTGTGTATATATATATACGCACACATATATTGATTAAAGTTTTAATCTTTTTTACTTTTTGAACGGTGACAAGTACTGTGATCAGAAATCAGACCACCGACATTGATGAAACTATTGAAGTCTTTAAGGTTTACATATAAATAAGGTTGTGATATCTTGATCTGGGGCCCCCATGTTTCTGATAAATCAAATTTTCAGTTGTCTAAAATGAAAATATCATTAATTTAAGGTTACGTGTAAATAAGGTGAATGGGATTTTTAATATTATATTTTTAATTTAGTTGATGCTATAGAGTAATTAAATTAAATGATAATTCATATTCTGATAAAAGTAATAATGCAAATGTTTTATTTTTTTATTTTTTTATAAAAGTTAAATAAAATAATTAAAATTTAGTTTTTGAAAAATCAATTGTCAAAGATCAAACACATAATTGATAAGAATTTATAATTTTTTTTATCATTCCATTTGTTAAATAAAATTTTATAAATATATTTATTTCACTCATGTTCACATTTTTATAAAAAAAAGTTTATTTCACTTAGGAATGTGACATTTTTTAGTGTATATTCATAGACAATTATTCAGAGTGTTGAGAGTGAAAAATGATTTTTCACAAGTAGTGATGAAATTATGACAAATGTTTTTCAATACATTTAAAATAAAAATAATAAAATATAGGACATTTGTTGTTATTTTAATTTTGTTTGTGAGAGGAATTTAATTTACTACTAATACACATAACAATAATAATATATCATTTAATTACTTTATTAATGTTCATAACCACGAAATTAATGTTCACACCCCATAAATATGGAGCATTATTTAATACAAAAAGTGTGATTTTTAATATTTTTTTAATTTTTTTTTAAATATTTTGTTAATTGAAAGGAGCAGATTCGCTTTTTCTAGTAAACTAATAGGAAAGCATCCAATGATAAAATGACGCTTCTCATCTTCTTTAATCATGCTTTTAAATGGGACTTATCCAATCACAATCATCACATTTTCTTTTCTTCTCTCATTTTTTCTTATATCATCAACTTCCTAATTCTTTTGACAGAATAATTATATATAATTTAAGTATATATTTGATATTTGAAATTAGATTCTTTTTGGAGTTAATATTTAAAACTTAAATTCTTGTCAAGCATCCTTAAATTATATAGAATTATTCTATATAATTAAAGTTATTTTTGGAGTTTTAAATATTATCAAGAATAATTATATAGAATTATTCTAAAGATCAACGAACAGAGAAGGCGCGTGTGTTACAAACATCCTAAAGTGATTAGGACTGTTATTTTCGGAAGTAGATTGGTTGTCTATCGAATTACGGCTTTTAGACCAGGTATCGTCAAAAGTTACGTACACAAACATGAAACACGAAGATCTATGTGGGTTTTAAAATTCAACTATTTTGAGTATAGTTTAACGTATGCCTATTGTTTTGGGTTTATATATTCATCCACAACAGCAAAATAGGTATACAACGGCGTTTATCGCGGCGTTTTCTTTGAAAATATCACTAAATTTATACATATCGCGTCGTTTATATCCAAAACATCACAAAATGGAAACATCAATGGCATTTTTCCATAAGCGTTGCTAAAACTCGTACTTTAGCAACGTTTATTTCACAAACGCCGCTACTTATAAGTACTTTAGTGGCATTTTTAAACAAACGCCACTACAGAATCATACTTTAGTGGCGTTTCTAAACAAACGCCTAAATATGATACATATTTTGTGGCATTTTTAGACAAATGCCGCTACAACCTAGTACTATAGTGGCGTTTCTAAACAAATGCCACAAAAGAATCGTTCTTTAGTGGCATTTTTTAAACAATCGCCGCAATAGTTCAGAACGTTCGCGGCATTTTTTTTAAAAATGCCACAATATGTTGAACCATTAGTGATGTTTTGTTTGAAAACGCTGCGATAGTTTGTTCTATAATGGCGTTTGGTTTAAAAAACGCCGAAAAGTTTTATAAATACCCAAATCTTGATCATTCAACTCTTTTTTTTTTGTTTCAAATAGATTTCCAATCACCAGGTATGTCTTTCTTTTTGGTTGCACCATACTTTTTTCCATAAGCAAGAACTTTCTCTCGGTTTTCCATATGCAAATGAAACTTTGGCTACCTGCTGGATATGACCATCGCCCAAAGCTTGTATTGTCATTTGGTTGCTCCTGCATTTTTTAACAAGGGAAACTGCTACCTAGGTACATTCTCTTGCCTCGGAGTGCATTCTATCCTATGTAATTCTTGGTTTTTTGGTTTTTAAGGCAAATAAAATCGCTCGCATGTAGAGAAAGTAGTTTAAAGATCAGTTTCGTAATAGTTTGATGTTATTCTTGTTGCCAATTGTGAGGAGAAACTAAATGACTAACAAGTTTAATATAATTTAGAGGAACTTGTAGTTTGTCCAAAACCATTTTCAAAACCAAGTTGTTCTATTTGTAGTGTTCATCTATTTGTGGGGATTCTTGCATTTGTTTCTTCTTATGTGACGCTAAATTGAAGGCAAACAACCCCTTTTTATTTATTTTTCTTTTTTTTATATATAAATATGATTTTTGTATTTGAGGTTGTAAATTGACCTTTCAAATGATGATGGTTTCTGGGTTTGCTTAATTGACGTTTTAATGATGATGGATTTTTTTTATAAATTGAATCCATTGCAAAGAATTAGTTTTTGACATAATTTATTTGATAATTATTTGATATATTGATGGTGAGCTTTAGTTTGTTGTGATATGTTCTCAATTGTGAAATTAAATGTAATGCTTATGTTTAGTTGCTTATTTTTGTGAATGCTTTTGATTCCTGTCTGTTTTTTTTTGTGTGGTTATTTTGCTTGAACTTGTTTAATTGGTTCATTATTGGTCTTGACGGGTACTTTTTCCCCCTATTTTATTAAAAAAATTTGCTATAATTTCCTTTATCTTTGATGTTTAACGGCTAGATGAACATAACTTATGCATTTAGTTCAAATTTAGTTTGAATCCAGGTGATATTTATTTATTTTATTTTTTAATGAACGCATTCTCTTTGTAGGTTTACGGTGTTGCTACTTGCTTATTAGTGATTTGATACACCACTGTTCGTTTTAGTGGTGCTATTAGTTTTGTTGAATTGCTTATTGAGTTCATACTTTTTGCAAATTAGTCGATTGCTAGAATTTCTTAGTGAGTTAGGATTGATGACCCTGAATTAGGTTTTAGTGAGTTAGGATTTCTCACAAGTCAGCTTTACTGGGTGTCTAATTTTAGTAAGAAGCAAAGCTTAAAAAGTTGCATTTGATCATATGAGCCGATGA
This sequence comes from Hibiscus syriacus, assembly GCF_006381635.1. Taxonomy (NCBI): domain Eukaryota; kingdom Viridiplantae; phylum Streptophyta; class Magnoliopsida; order Malvales; family Malvaceae; genus Hibiscus; species Hibiscus syriacus. The sequence continues at coordinate 3,724,722 of NW_024062608.1, forward strand.
GTTCATAATATTCGCTGAATTTCCATAATTCAACAAGTTTTTGGGAATTTAATATGACTTGTTAAGTTAGTGATGAATGAAATTGTTTGTATATGATGATATAGTGTCCAATATATAATTTAGGAACTTCAACTAATCGATGTTTCAAAATTTATAATATCCGTGATTCAATAACAATAGCTCGTTATGTTCATCAGAGTGACCCTTCGTTGTGCACTATAGAAGGCAATGCTAATTGCTACCTTCTGAAAACTTGAGTTTCTTAAGCTTTTTTTTAATGAATTTACTATTTCTAATCAATTGTTATTGATTAGAAATATAGAGAGAGACAACATCATCACTTCAGAGACTGTCATTGTCGGTTTTTTTGTCTTTATAATGAATAAACCCCTTGCATGATTTTGGAGATGATCCATGAACATTTATTCGTATGCAATATTGAATGGAGTTGATCACCAAGTCCAAGCTGTGCTTTTTATAGGCTCCAAATTAAATTCATGATATTGGTTGCAGCCTTACAAAGTTGATCATGCACCCTATTATTTTGAGTGTTCCAGCATATTTTGCTGCACAAAAGCTGCCTTGTGACATTTCTAGTTTCTGTAACTGAATATGTCCGTGTTTTAATGTAGGCCTTCAACAATGCAACTGTACCCCCTTCAGTGCAAGCTACTTTCCCTATTCAGCCTGGAACTTTTGATCTCGTGGGTACAATTATCTATGATATAGCTCTATCGAGGAGGAGTTGAAAAGAGAAAACACTGCAATTAATCTTGTAAATGTGATTTTTTTTTTAATTTCTTATACTACTTTCTAGTTAATGATGTTGAAGTACATTAAATTTCACTTGAATGATTGTAAACTTTTTTTAATTTCTTATATACTACTTTCTAGTTAATGATGTTGAAGTACATTAAATTTCACTTGAATGATTGTAAACTTTGATTTATTTATGTCAACTATTTTTACTTAATTCGAGTCATAATTAAATTTAAGGTTGTTGTTATTGGATATTGCTACATTATATTAAATTTGGGTAATAAATATCAGAAAATAACATTTGCAAATCATGTTGGTTTAAATGTGTTTTAAGATAAAAAAATCAGTTTTAATTAGCGACGTTTGTATAATAAAACGCCACTAAATACATAGTTAATACCGGTGTTTGTAGCAAGTACTTACAAGTAAAAGAATACTTTTGGAGTTTTATGCTCTTAAATTGTATATAAATTATTTCAATGAGAAGCAGTCTTGTAGTGAAATTTACACATCTGAAATTTTTATGCAGCCTGGCACTTTTGATCTCGTGGGTACGATTATCTATGATATAGCTCTATCGAGGAGGAGTTGAAAAGAGAAAACAATGCAATTAATCTTGTAAATGTGATTTTTTTAATTTTCTCAGACTACTTTCTAGTTAATGAAGTTGAACTACATTACATTTCACTTGAATGTTTGTAAACTTTGATTTATTTGCGTCAACTATTTTTACTTAATCTGAGTCATAATTAAATTTTAAGGTGGTTGTTAATGGATATTGCTACATGATATTAAATTTGGGTAATAAATAGCAGAAAATAACATTTGCAAATCAGGTTGGTTTAGCGACGATTTAAGATAAAAAACATTTTTAATTAGCAGCGTTTGTATAATAAAATGCCACTAAATACATAGTCAATACTGACGTTTGTAAAACAAAACGCCACTAAAATTCAAGATCTTTTGCGACGATTATATAGAAAACACCATTATATATGTAGTCACTAGTGGCGTTTTATATTCACAAACGCCACTGTATGTCATAACATTTAACGGTATTTTTGGGAACAAACGCCACTAAAGATCATAACCTTTAGCGCCGTTTTTAAAAAACAAACTTTTGCGGCATTTGTTTTAGCAGTGCTTTTTGCGATGTTTGTTTTTACCTCAGAAGAATTTTTAACGGCGCTTAAAAACGTCAATATATGACTAAAAAATACCGCTAAAAACCTATTTTGCTGTAGTGGTCATTATGTGCTGGGAACCTATCCTGGTACTGTTGACAAGTTTGAGGTTCTTTTTTGTCATCATCATCCCATAGTGGATGGTTTGATGCAAGGCAAATGTCAATGGTTGGATGCTTTAAAATCATGTTTTAAAAGCATACTTTTCAATTTAAAAAATTGTCATCTGGGGACCACTACTATCGTTACCAAAGCTAATGCGGTATTATTCTTGTTGATGTCAACTACAAAATGGGGGGCCCCAGCTCACTTTTGGACTCTATTAATTCATGCACAAATTGTTACTAAGTATAACCTTTGTATGAATAGTTACGTTTGGCCATATGATAATAAGTACGTTGAATAATTGGTGGGTTACTTTTGTTAAAACGATTCATTTCATTAACTTCAAACGACGACGGAAAATAAGTGCACACTGTCAGCACCAAACACAGAGTGATTTCTTGATTATTTTCCTATGGCTAACTTCTCTGGCTAAATCTTTACTATACATGCAGTATGTAATGGTCTGCTATAATAGGGTTTCTGCCATGATCTTCCTTAGCCAAATGGTTTTTAAATCGAACCCTATCTTAGTGGGTGCCTTCAAGATATCTTACTTTAATCTCGTGGAATTTACTTTAAGTGGGGTCTGCTGGTTTAACTGGATTAGCTCGAAGCAGATAAATAGGAATTTTAAAGTGTGGAAGTATCCTAGGCGAAGTCAAACATTGATAGAATCCTTGTTAGTCTCTACTACTAGAAGGAAGAAACGTTATAAGTATGGCCACGGTAGAGACATTATTGGTATATCGTCCAAACGGCAGTTGCAAGGAAAAATTGAAGCAACGATTCCAATCACCTCTAATCGATCCAGAGTGTCCTCTACTTCCGACAGTGGGGTTGGGGCAGCTGGCAAGACAAAAAATATATCGGCGGAAGCTGAGGGACAGCCTCGCCGGACGCCATGAAACTGCTATACTGGAATTGTCAGGATCTTTCTAATGCCTCGACAGTTCACTCTCTTAAGAGGTTCAATACCTCTCATTCGTTTTCTTTGATTTTTTAAGTGAGACTAGGCTTAGGCAAAATAAAAGTAATTATGTTAGGAACATGTTAGGTATGCATGGTTGTTTTACAGTGGATTGTGGTCAACAATGCACTGGAATTATGTCAGTTTGGATGAATAATATCACAGTGGATATTTTGTCGTATTCTGCTATTCATATTGATGCGCTAATTCATGATGGTCCAAATCATTTTCATTTCCATTTCCATGGTATTTATGGACATTCGAAAGCTTCTCTTAAAACGGTTACATGGAACACTCGATGCTTTACGAAGTTCTTCGACGCTTCAATAATTAGTCGGAGGGGATTTTAACGAAATCTTAAATGACTCTGAGAAACAAGAAGGTATACGTAAACAAAGAGGTCATATTAATGCTTTCCGTGATGCATTGCATCGTAATGGTTTATCTGACCTAAAACCATCCAAAGGGTGGTTCACATGGACATGTGGTACTCATCATAGTCCCCCAATTTTGGAACAATTATATCGCTTTACTGCCTCGACAGATTGGATACTGTTAAATCCTCAATTTCGTATCACTACGGAATTTGCTGATTGCTTCGACCATTGCTACCTTGTCATGGATACGGATTGGATAGCAGGTTTACATGCTGGTCAAATGACGAAGTGTGTAAACGTATTCAACCTGCATGGACATACAAACGGTCTTAATTCTCGGCTTCATGGTCGACAATTAGCGCTTTTTATTGCAACAAAGAAAGGGCTGCAACATCTGTTAAATACGGGAGAGAAGTACGGGGCGCAACGCGCCCGTGTGAATTAGTTGAAGCATGGGGACTGGAACACTAGTTTCTTCCATGCTCGTGCTAGTCAACGACAGAAAAAGAACATGATCCACAGTCTTTTTAATATTGACGGGCTATGGACAACTGATAATGCTGCTTTGCAGGAAACAGTTGTTGGTTACTTTCAAGACCTATTCATGTCTTCTAACCCAATTATGGCCACTTCTGTTATCGAGGCAATTGATGAGGTTGTTACCACATCTATGAATGCCGAGCTCAGCAAGCCTTACTCTGAAGCTGTGTTAATCGCTTTTAAAGACATCAACCCTAGGAAGGCACCAGGCATTGACGGATTACCGACGAGTTTTTATCACTTGCATTGGGATTTGGTTGGTCTTCGACCCGTTAGCTTGTGTAATGTCGTCTATAAAGTGGTTTCTAAGGTATTGGTTAATCGATTAAAGGGTGTCATGGCTTCCTGTATAAGTGATAATCAAGTTGCTTTTCTTTAGAGACGTCAAATAGCGGATAATATTTTGGTAGCACATGAGTTATTACACTATTTGAATTCGTCTAGTAATGGTGCAAATAAAGGTGACTCTTAAACTGGATATTGAGAAGGTCTATGACCGGGTTGAATGGAATTTTCTCCAGGCAGTCATGGTCAAACTTAGTTTTAGTAGTGAGTTTGTTGCCACTATTATACGATGTGTCACCTCTGTTATGTTCATCGCTCGCGTTAATGGATCATTCACTAGGGAATTTACCCCATCTAGGGGGCTTCGGCAAGGCAATCCGTTATCACATTTTATTTTTTCTTTTTATGACTCATGGTTTATCGACTTTGTTCCACAAGGTGCAAAGGGAGGGTACAATCAAGGGCATTTGTGCTTGCTGAGGTGGATCGCATGTCTCTTATTTATTATTTACGGATGATAGCTTGGTGTTCATGCAGAATTCTACAGTGGAAGCACAACATATTAAGGAAATTCTTCTAGTCTATTCTGAGACTTACGGGTAAAGGGTGAACTTGGATAAATCGTTCATCTATTTCAGTCCCAAAACCATTGATGATCATCGCCAACAGTTAACGAACATACTTAGTATTCAACCAATTTCGTCTCTCAGCCACTATTTGGGCTTACCATTATACATTGGGAATAACAAAACTAAAGCCTTTGGATATATGCTAACTAAAGTGGCCGATCGTGTTGAAGTATGGACAAAGCGACTGTTATCTTATGGAGGTAAAGAGATTATCCTCAAAGTAGTGGCACTAACATTACCTCAGTACGCTATGTCTTGTTACATGCTTCCGGAGCGGTTGCTTAATGACATGACTGTTGTAATGCGATGTTACTGGTGGATGAGAAAGACCTCAGATAGAGGATGGTCTCTTATTGCATGGTCAAAGATTTGTCAACCGAAACGCCTAGGAGGACTTGGTTTATGAGATTTGCACTCATTTAATTTGGCATTGTTAGGTAAACAGGTGTGGAGGCTTATTCAATACCCTAATTGTTTGCTCTGTTGTGTGTTACGAGCAAAATATTTCTCAACGGGCGTCTCCTTCTTGTGGAGAGGCAGGTCTTGTCAAGATTCACGTTATTATTGTTTGATTGAAGTTTGCGGTCGAGAACTAGTGGCCTCAAGTGGTTATTGAATCGGATTTCGCTATGGTTGTTAATAAGCTTAATGGTGGTGTGGATGACTTATCCACTTTTGGTTTCCTTTCACAAGAAGCGCGAGATATTTTAGCTACTCATGTATCTTTTATTGTTGGTTATGTTGAGTGTAATTGTAATAAGGTTGCTCACTCGTTAGTCTCTTTGGCTCTTAGTTTTGAGCGTACCTTATTTTTTGACTCGATCTGTCCCGAGATTATCTTCTCAGATATATCCAATGACATTGATTTTGGGTAATATATTTGATGGGCACTCTTTTCCCCTTATAGGACTAGAAACGGTTTTTAATGAGGCCCTTCTTTCAAAAAAAAATTAGTATATGAAGTAGGTATTTTCTCTGAAGTTAATACTTAAAGAATTTCTACGTCTAAATTGATAATTGAACCAAATATCTTTTCTTAAATTGGTTTCTAAAAAGTGTTTACTCCCAAGTTGATATCTAAACATTAATTATATTTATTGGTTTGAATTTTATGTTAATAGTGTTAATTTTTATGACGTGGCAACTTAAGATTGTATGACATGTCAATGATAACGTCGTTATGTGTTTAAAATAAAAAACAACCCTTTAAAATCTGTAACAACATTAATAAAAGGCATAATTGGAAAATAAGTGTCTATATTACACCACTTTTTTCAAACAGATGCTCAAACTTTTTTTATTCATCCAGATGCCTAATGTTACAAAAGTTACCACTTTAGGTGCATGTGCCGTAAATGTTGTTAAAGGAACATGTTTGTAATACCCCAAAAATTTAGACAATGACCAAAATGAAAATTTTGAAAGTTTGATGGTCAAAATAAAAAATTGGGAAAAAGTTTGAGGAATTAAGTGATAAATTTCCTAAAAAGAATTTTATTCCATAAATGGATAGTTTACTCTTGAGAGTGGGGTTTTATAGAAATCATATTTTTGGATTTGGATTTTAGTAAAGAAAAATTAGAAAGGGTTAAAGCCGATAAGGAATCGGTAATTCAGATCGAATTAAAATTTTACAAATATTTGAAGGATGTTATAAAATGGTTGGAAATATTATTTTAATATTTTGGATCAGAGAAATTTGGCTTGGAAATGTGTAATTTTTCAGATTTAACCGAACCAGTGGAATTTAGTGACTAAAACATAATTTTTGAAAATTTAAGGGGAATTTCGGAAATGAAAGTCAAATTAATTCATATTTGACTTTGTAATACGATATGGATCAGGTGGCTTGGTTTTATGGTGAATAGGAAGGTTCATTAAGGAAAAAATGGAATTTCTTATTGAATGGAATAAAAAAAATGCCATTATAATATAGATTGCCATGTGATAGATTTATTTATCATTAATTATCAATCATGGATGAGCATTTCCAGCTTCTGCTTCCTCAAGGGCCGACACTTTCAAGCAAGAAAGGTAAACATTTTTAGTTTGAATTTGAAGCTATTTCTTGAGAAGTAGACTCGGTGTGGTTAGAAAAAATGTTCTATGTTCAATTCTCTACATTTTGACATGAATATTACTAGGATTCATGTTCAAGTTCATCTTGAGTTGATGAAAGGGAATGTTGATTCTTGTGTTTTATGGGTTTTGAAGAGTTAAGTGATTTTAAAGAATTGGTTGTAAAAATTGATGAAGAACCTAAGGATGAAGTTAAAGAAAACAGTTTATATTTTGAATTTTGCAGTGGGTTTGGAAATTTACCATAAATTATATAAAAATAATTTGGAGATTATTTTTATATAGATTGTTCATATATTAATATAGTTTTGTTTAAAACAAACAGGGATCAATTTCAAGGTGTATTCAAAGAGATATGACTTTCTAACCAAGGAAATGTCAGAAAAATCAGACAACAGATTCTGCAAAACAGATTCTGTTAACCAACTTTAAAAATTCACCATAAATTTTACAGAATGAATTAGGAGTTATTTATATGGATAGATTCGTATTCGAGTCTAGTTTTCAACGGAATAAACATAATTAAATTCCAGTGTATATATCAATAAATAATATTGATTCTTTAAAGGTAGTGCGAGTTATCTGAATATGAAAAATTGATGGATTGTTGTGTAAGTGTTATATAATTGATGTATTATGCTGGAATTATTGGTATTAAGAATTTAAGTGGTAAAATGGTGAAGGACCATTTTAGGTAAATTGGAAAAGTTGGTTCCAATGTTATAGGAATTATTAACTATTGAGTATTTTGATAGAAAATGATTTCAAGTATATTATGAAGATATTATGGGATACATTTATGTTAGTACAATACTAACATATGTATCATTATGAATTGGTGATTTATACAGATTGTGATTGATTTGTAATCGAAGCAAATCAAATATAAAAGGGCTTATTATGGACAATAGTGAAGCACATATATTTTGAAAGATATAAAGTGTCAAGGTGAGTGTAATACATGCATGACATTATACATGGATGTTTTATACATCATCAGGAAGACTTGCGATAAGTCGACCTTGTTTATGTTGACATGATATTTATGTGATTTATCATATATTTGATATATTCTAAATATGTCAAAGGTTGAAAATAAAATGCATTGATCACTGATTTTTGCATATGATTTTTATCATGAATGTTATTTCGGGTATTAACTGCCCAATGTTAAATATGGATAATATACTTTGCCATGGATGAATTGAATAAAATAGACTATATGCCCAAGTAAGTCATTGAGGGACAGGGTATAGTTGGCATGCCATAGAGTATAACAGCTGCAGGTTTATAATACACTTCGGTGTATATGGTGGGCACGACCTTATGTGTAATACACTTCGGTGTATATGGTGGGTACGACCTTATGTGTAGCACTATGATGCAAATATTACTCGAATACCCAAGGTCCTCAGGGTTGTATATTGGGCTATAGGCTATGGTTTATGGTTTTTTGGTTAATAAATGGTAACCATGCAAATAAGCTTACGAGCTTATGGAATAATGGCAAGTGTATTGGTAAAATAAGCTTACGAGCTTATGGAATAAATGGTAAGTATATTGGTAGAATAAGCTTACGAGCTTATAGGAAAAATGATAAGAAATTTTATATTATTTTGATCATTGTAAAATATTGGATATGTTGGTAATATGATTTTATGGCATTTTGAAATTTACATTGAAATTCATGCATGAATTGTATTGCACTGTTGATTGTTTTAATTGTCTCACTAAGTTTATACTTAGCGTGTGATGATTTTCATGCGTAGGTAAAAAGCCAGTAGTGGAATAAAGAGTTCAAAGTGACATCAAGCATCGAGGAGAATATTGCAATATCAGTAAGACATCCTATGATGGAATTTAACTTAGATAGTGGCATGTAATTAATAATATTCAATTTGTTTTGTTGAATAAATTTGGAAACAAAATGGTAAATTTTATAGTGATGAAATTAAATTTTTATGAGTTTTATATATATTTTTCGAAAATTACTGTAGCATTACATCGACGCATAATTTTAATTCGATGTTTTTGTGCATCGGTACACTGTTCACGTCACTATAGCAGTGCATCGGTACATTGTTCACTATTCACGGTACTGTTCACTGTTCGTAAAAAACTTTTGTTTTAAATTTGTTATAATGAAACATAATTCATATGATATTATATTTTTATAATATAAGTTATTTTTTAAGGAAATAAATTTTAAATCACTTTTGAAGTGGAAATGGTTTTAGAAATTCATGTGACATCTATAATCTGTATAGGTATAATTATACGGGTTATGGGTGTTACAATGTTACTCTTATAAAATTTTAAAATTAAAAACTTAAAAATATTATTATATTTATAAAAAACCCTAATTTTTCTAAAAAAAAAAAAAAAAACCCAAAATCCCTAACCCCAAACCCAAATCCCAAAATCTCAACTAGGATCAATGTCGTCGACACCATCGATGCCGCTGACGCCGCCTCCCTTTTCAACCAACATCGTCCTTGCCATCATTCGATTTAAATCGCACCATCAGTGATTGTTCGTTGTGTGGGTGGTCATCGGGTGGAGGTACGGTCGGGGTTAGATTCATTCGACGACAACGATGATAGTAAAGGGCGGCGACGGCGTGGATGTAGGGATTAGATTAAGGGTTTTCAACGTTTGGGTTATTAAGATTTTTGAAAATTTTGGGGTTTTTTCTAAAAATATATAAAATTTTAAGTTTTTTATTTTAAATAAAATTTTCAAAATTACTTGAATGTGACACATGTCTTTTAACGGTATAATTTAATGGCTATTACGGTTCGGACACCTAAAATGATAATGTTTATAAAGTTAGGCACCTAGATAAATCGGAAAAAAAGTTTAAACATCTATTTATGAAATGTGATATAGTTTAGACTCTTATTTATAGTTATGCTTTAATAAAATTATCAAAATAGTAGATGAAATTAAAATTCGGATACTAATTTGAGAGAAAAAAGTTAACGGCCAAATTAGGTGAAGACGTCTATTTCAAATATCAACTTAAAAACAAAAATTATTCAAGTATCAGTCAAATTAATATATTAGATATATATATTTAAACCTTTTATATTATTTTCATTCATATATATATGATATTTTAAAAACAACAAAATATAAAATAATAGAAGTAGGGAATTTACTTTGGCACCTAATTTTTCTTCAATTAGATAATTGAATTTAAATTTAAGATTCAATTTGATGTCAGTTAAGTATTTGGATTTCATTTTATTAGTTCAAATTAATATATGGACTTCTCTCTTTTTTAAAAAATTGATACTTACAATAAATAAAACCCTAAAATTAAATTTAGATTTCAATTTAAACCTAAAAGTTAAGTTCAAATTTAAATATCTAATTAAATAAAATTTTTATAATAAATTTTAAAATTAAATTCATTAATAAAAATATATTATTAATGGATATCCATATTTTCAATTTTAAACATAAATTTCAGTAACATGGAGTTCACCTAAATGTGTCTTTTTTGTTGTGATTTCAACTTGGGGTGTTCCCCTTCTCTTTGTTGAACTATAAAAAAATCATAACGTTAGAGAAAAAATTAATTTTTTTTATTAAACTAAGGAGATGACAAAGTAGCATATGTTTTAACTATTCTCAACCATTTGACAATGAATGCTCAATCACCCTATTGCGGTCACTAGTGCTCGAACCCATGATCTATAGGAACAACAATGATTCCTTTAATCACTGAGGTAAGTTGGTTTGTTCTAGAGAAAAAAAAATTAATTGTTAGAATTATGATCCATTTTTTTTAAAATTAGGTCATGAAGTTACAATCAAAGTAGTGGTACGAAACAATATAATCTGTTTGATCCCTATAAATAGAAAGTAAGGAATATAGTTTTGATATATAACAACATAATCTATACTTTTTCGACGTAGTAAAATTTTCTTCTCTTCTACTTATGATTTTTCCTTTTTGAATTTTCTATGTAAATTTTGATATTCTTTGTTTTCCTTTTTGTCGTCACCGTTTTTTGCCCAGGTGGGGGGAAAACTAGTACGACTTGGGGGTTTTCTTTGAAAAGATTTTGAAATGTGAGGAGTCACCACCAATCATTTTAAGGTGCAATCATGACTTTATTTAGATTTGAAAAACTAGTACGACTTCGGGAGTCAGTTACGCATGGGGAAGGATTAGCAACCCACCACGCCCAAAAATTGGTACCTAGTTGATTACCCTATATTTAGATTTGAAAATTTTGAGTTTGAACTTTATCTAATTAAAATCATTATTAATACAAAGTTAAAAATAATATTCATTTATTAAATCCAATAACATTCGCCCCCTAGCATAAATGCGGGAGATTAGCTATTGTGCCCAATAACCAAATATTGCCTCGAGATTTTAGAAATCATGATGTGGTTTTGAAAAGGATGTCAACCTATTTCGGGAATCACCAGTAGTCACCCCCTAAGCATACTTGCGGGGGATATACTATTGACTTTCTAAAAAGTGAATATTTCCTTGTGTTTGAAAATATATGTAATCAATCAGTCTATCGATTTATAATCCTAATTTTACTAGGTGAGTTTGTTAAAGGATTTCTAGCCAAAAAGTTGTAAAATTATGTAATTAAAGAATCTAAAGGACTAAACCTAAAAATGTAGGTTCTAATATTAATCCTATTTGATTTTAACTTGTTATTAAATAGAATAATCGAGATGATCCCTTGAGCATTTAGGCGAAGGCCAACTCAGACTACTTCCTAAATTAAAGGGACTTGATTGAAATCAAACCTAAAGTGGAAGCTCTAATTATCCAATTAATTTTAATTATGCCTAAGATGGAGGCTCTAATTGTTAACCTAATCAATTATGTTAATTTAAAATTAATAAAAAGTTTAAGGACTAAAATAAAAAAAGTAAAGTCCAGGGACCTAAGTGTAAGAATATAAAGTCTAGGGAATTAAGTGTAAAGAATCTAATCTTAAAGGGCTAAAATCAAAAATACAATTAGTCTAGGGACTAAAATAAAAAAGAACAATTCAGAGATTAAATTGCAATTAAATAAAATAATTAAAGTTAAGGACTAAATTGCAAAATTAGAGAATGTTCAGGGGTAAAATAATAATTAATCAATTAATTAAACAAGTGACTAAATTAAAACAATGTAAAATTAGGCTTGAAAGTAAGGAATTAAAACGAGGACTAAAATGTAAAACTGCGTGTAAAGTAGAGGGTCTTGAAAGAAATTAGACCAACAATTAGTATTAGACAACAAAAATGAAAAAATACGAAATAAGGACAAAATTCGAATTTAACTAAGTAATTAAACAAATATAGTGACCAAAATGTACTCGGGTAAACTTGTGAGGTTTGCGAACATGGTTGAACCTTCAAGGTCAAAACACACAATATCATAAGGGGAGCAAAACAACATCGTTTTGAGGCGTTCAGGTAGGTGCCAAAACAACACTGTTTTGATGTGCCTATAAAATATACTAAATCTCCTTTTTTTTCTTTTTTTCTTTCTTTTTTTAGAGAGAGAAGTTATCTCTTTTCTTTAAATCGTGGCTGCCATGCCATTGTTATCTCCGATGGTCGTTCGAAACCAAAACCACACTGGCGGATTCGTCTTGACGTCAAAAATATAGATCGAGGCTCAGTTTCGCACAAAACGACCTCTAACGTCGTGAAAATGGTCGAGACTCTTTGGCTCTCCAAGGCTCCGATTGCCGTCGTCTGCCATTAGATCTGGTTGTGTTAGGATTTTCAGAAGCTCGAATCGACAACCGGAACGGTTTGTAAAGAGGGGTCGGAACGGTTTTGTGTTTAGGGAGTAAGGAGATTGAAAGATAGAGAATTGCATAGTGATTTATAGTGGTTTGACTTTCTCAACCAAAGTCTACGTCCACTACATTAGCTCATCACCAAGGATTTTCCAACAAATTCACTAATTTGTTCTTTCTTTTGAGGATAAAGAGTAACCTTACAAACTTCTTAGTTTTTCCAGGCTAAACTAGAACCTTTCCCTAGCTTTTACACGGGATTAGCTAGAACCTTTCCCCTTTACAAAAGGATAAGAAATGTAAACAAGAAAACCTCTCTAAGGTATGTGTTTACAAGAATTAAGCTCACAAGAACAAAATATTTACAAGAGAAAGATGAAATAAGAATGAAAAACTCTTCTCTTGTGTTTTGATTGCTTGGATGGTTGTTCTCTTGCTTCTTCAAGTGTCCTTAGCTTGTATTTATAGCTTGGAATGTGTTTGAAGTCGTATATAGCCGTTGGGGATGTTTTGGAGCCGTTTGGAGATAAGAATCCATTAATAAAACAACTTGAAGCGTAGGGGGAATCGGTACCCCCTCATAGGGAATCGGTTCCCTAAGTACAATCTGATTTCGACCGTTAGACAAGGGGGAATCGGTACCCCCTGGGGGGGAAATCTGTTCCCCCTAGGGGAAAATCTGTTCCCCCTGGGGGGAATCTGTACCCCCTGCACATTATGTTTTCTCGGAGCCAAAAACTTGCAGGGGGAATCTGTACCCCCTGGACAATATGATTTTTCTTGGCCTTGAAACGGTTTGAAATACTTTGTAAAATTGTTTTAAAAATAGTTTAAGTATAAAACACAATTTTACACTTTAGTAAAGATTAAAATGAACTTTGAAACACTTGGAGTGATATTTTGATATTCGAATAATTACATCGAATATACTTAGAAAATCTTTTGTAAAATCTTAAAATTCATTTAACTTAATTTGTTATATCGAAACATCAAAATGTTTTCAATAGGTTAAGTTTGAAGTATGTTGTTCACCGGACCCTTGCCTCTTTTCTGACCGTTTGGATCTTCGAACGGAGTCCCCTAACATCGGTGAAGCTTCCGACTGAAGGTAAAAACCCTTTTCTTTCTTCTTTTCATTTTTCTTGTTTGGTTCGCTCGAAAGAGGAAAAAATAGTATAGTTTGGTATTTGATTTATGAAAAAAAAAATAGAAAGTGCTTTTGTTCTCTACTATTACTAGAAAAAATGGTGGGTAAGAAGACCCCTTTACATTGTTTCTATCTTTTCGAATCGGGGAAGAAGATTACATTGCTTAAAAAATAAAAAGGGACATGAAAGACTCTCACTGTTGTATTTATTTTGAATGGAGGGGAAATGATCCCATTTTACAAATTTTTTTCGAAATCCCCCTTTTACATATTTTTTGGGGGGTTTATATAACCCCAAATTACAAATTTTATTTCTTTTGTTTGCATGTGATATGTTGTGACTGAGCTGGGATCGGTTGGTGGCACAGTAATGGCATCCTGGGAGTGGAGATGTCAGAGAGATGGTGATGTCAGCAATAATACCCTGAATATTCAAGGGTTGCTTAATGTTGTTTTCTGATTTTTTATTTTTTTATTGATACTAATATAATATATGTAGGGTGAAAATTAGTAATTACAATTGCCCCTCTTTTCTCATTACTGTGAAACAGGAATATAGCAAAGATATAAATCACCAATTTTAACTAGTCTGACTGCTTGAAATTCTTGAGCTACAAGTTCTTTTCATTACGAACTCTTCACTCTCCTCAGATGAGTTCTTCTCATTATGAATTCTTCATAGGAAATATTTGTTCACCTCCTTCTATGATGGAATCGAGAAAAGGTTGAACAAGTTCTTCTCATTATGAACTTCTTCATTGGAAATGTTGATCCACCTTCTTTTGTGATAGATTCAAACAAAGTGATGATGCTGATCCAATTCCTTATGCGATGGATGAGCCAAGGTCGGTGATGTTCCAACTCCTTATGTGATGGATTTGAGATAAGGTTGAACAAGTTCTTCCCTTTATGAACTTCTTCTCCCTCCTCGGATGAGTTCTTCTTATTATGAACTCTCCACTGAAAATGTTGGTACACCTACTTCTGTTATGGAATTGAACCAAGGTTGAACAAGTTATTCTCATTATGAACTTCTTCTCCCTCGTTGGATGAGCTCTTCTCATTACAAACCCTTCTATTGGAAATGTTGACCCACCTCCTTCTGTGATGGATTCGAACAAATATTGGACAAACTCTTCTCATTACGAACTTATTTTCCCTCGTCAGATGAGTTCTTGTCATTACGAACCCTTCCATTGGAAATATTAGTTCACCTCATTTTGTGATGGATTCGAACACAGGTTGAACAAGTTCTTCACATTATGAACTTCTCCCTCTTCAGATGAGTTCTTCTCATTACGAATCCTTCAATAGGAAATATTGATCTATATCCTTCTGTGATGGATTCAAACAAAGGTTGAACAAGTTCTTCTTATTATGAACTTCTTATCCCTCATCGGATGAGTTCTTGTCATTACGAACCCTTCCATTGGAAATGTTGATCCACTTTCTTCTGTGATGGATTCAAACAAATGTTGAACAAGTTCTTCTTATTATAAACTTCTTCTCCCTCGTCGGATGAGTTCTTCTCATTACAAACCCTTCCATTGGAAATGTTGATTGGTTTATCCTCTCTTTAAAAAGTTTTAAACCTATAAAAGATTATCATATGTCAGTGATTTGTATTTAAAGTACCCAAAGTAATGACCTGACGGTCCTTAATTTTTATTGACATCCATTTTTTCAATGGTGAAAAAGATGGACTGATTCTTTGTTGAAATCATATTCTTCCTCATGAAGTCATGAAATGAATTTTTGTTACTCTTTGAATTCATGTCATATATTCAAAACTTGATGAAAAATGAATGTGCATGTTCCTATTTTGCAAATGCCTAAATATGCATGCATGATGTCATTTTAGTGTTACAAGTTCTATTGTCTAGTTAATCTTTGCTCCTTTATCTTTGCCGAGTTTTCATCTTTGTTAAGTCCCTCTTGGAAACGACATTGCTCACTCACATTAAAGCGATCTTGCCACTTCTTGGTAAATGGTTGACTTCTCTACACGAAACAGTCAAGTTGAAGAAAGGCATTACTAAAAAGGTTTCTAGGATAAAATCTTAAAGACTCAAACGACATCCCAGAAAATGGTCCTAAGAAGGATACAAACAATTTTCTAGAAAATTATCCTAAGAATGAAAAAATAGTTTCTCAAAATAAATTTTACAGGCATCCTCATGAGAGGGAAATCAAAATTTATTATGTGTATGAAATGATGAAATGTATGATACAAAGATCCAAATTCATGTAATATGCATGAATGCATGTTTTCTTGATCTATTGGGAATAGTTGCAAGATCAGTCTTCATTCTCTTCCTGTTTCAGCTATATTCCTTATCTGTCACACCTGAGCATATTCTTGCGAATCTTGACTTGTGAACGGGTGCATCTTGCCCTAGTAAATTTTGGCCTTTGATAAATTTGGCTTCTCTTGCTATAAAGTTTTGAAAAGAAAATCTATCATTTCAAGCTCTGGATACCGTGTACTAGCTGTTACCTTTTGATGAAAATTCAACAACCACTGTCTAGAACTAATCCCCGCAGAAACTGACAGAACATTTGCATTCCCTAATAAGTCATATGATATATCCCTGCCAAGGATGATAGTTGGAACCTTAGAAACAACTAGAATTGAAGGTGTTTGCTCAATTTCTAACATTGAATTCAACCTTCCAAGCTTTGCATTGCTTTTTTCAAAGTTCTATCGCTCATTTAGCAGAAAAAGAACTTCCCAGTTATTCACATTTAATCTTGGCACAGACCGAACATGACCTTCCAAATGAGTGAAATTAGATTTTATAGAAACCCTTGAAAATCAAGCTTAGCTTCTTTCAAAATTCATTTGAAGACATCAAGAAACCCCTGAAAATCAGGCTCGAATTCTTTAAAAGTTCATTTGAAAATGTCAAGAAACCCCTAAAAATCAAGCTTATCTTCTTTCAAAATTCATTTGAAGACATCAAGAAATCCTTGAAAATTAGGCTCAGCTTCTTTAAAAGTTCATTTGAAAATATTAAGAAACCCCTAAAAATCATGCTTAGTTTCTTTCAAAATTCATTTCAAGACATCAAGAAACCCCTAAAAATTAAACTTAGTTCATTTAAAAATTCATTTGAAAACATCATATTGTTTGGGTAACATGCCCCACATCAAAGTAATGATTCTTCTTGATTGGGCTCCTCGATCCTTGAGGTTTAGCCACTTTGAACAAAATCCCCTCCATTCAAGGCTTGAATTATACTCTTTCTTCGCTCTCTTCTTTCTTTGAACAATCTATAAAAATATGTCTTGATACTTAAAATGTAAATGCAATAGATATGTATCTATATGTAATACATGACGTTCCTGTATACAGAAATATTGATCATCAATTATTCTTCTGGATTCAAAGTGGAGAACTCAATATTCCTTCATTTGATCATTCTTGAACGAATCCCGCATCAATAGCAACTTGTCAGCTTAAGCTTGCATATTCTGAGGAGTAATCTAATTATCTTATGCAATCATGTCTTTTTTGTCATACATATTTGGTTTCTTCATTACAGACTTAGAAGAAATGCTCTCCTACAGTCAGGCATATGATCTTGATGCCTGTTCTTATTCTAATTCAATGGATCTATCAGAAACATTTCAGTGTAAACTCTTCTTGTCCTCATTCTACCCTTGGCACTCCAAACGGCGAGGCTCATTCACCATGTATGTTTGATTTGAATCTTGTTATCTCAGTGAGATATGGTTTTGGTAATGCCCCAATGTGGGTATTCATGGTTCCTTTCATGCCAAAATCTTAATATCGAATGATCTCACTCTTGTATCACTAATCAGTAATCATATGCCAACAATAGAAATGTTATCGAATAGTTTAAGGGTTTTTCTTCATGATGCCACAATCAAATAGAAATTTAAGAAGTGGCCAATTCTTCTAACAGAAATGTCTTGAATCTTTGCTATGAGCTTAGATATGTGCCCTTTTCGACTAAGGCAATCATCTGCTTCTTGATAGATTACCGACAACGTCATAAAGAAGTGTTGGAAGTTTTATCCTCCAGTCCTTAAGATTGTGAAATATCTTCATTCCTCTATTATAGTTTGTTCTTATTCTCCAATTGAGACAGAATGAGCCTCACTAACTTCAAGGTCCTTTTTCACTTGTGATTGTCCTGATTGAAAATATTTTTCTTCCTCTTTCAATTTTAGAAATGTGAACAAAAGTTTGATGAATAAGTTTTAAAATACTTCCATTTTCTCCAGGCTCACAATCAAAACAAATTGTAAAACAAGATTTCCTTGAATATTAAATAAGTCAACTTCACTTTTAATCATTCGAAAATTATATACATTTGACAAGTGTAGGGATTAATGCGAATTTAAGACTTAGGTTGATTTTTGGAGGTAGAGTGTTTCAAGTTAATTTGGGGAGGTAATGTGTTTCAAGTTAATTTGGTTAAGGTCTACCTTTCTTGATTCTGGTGTTCATTGATCTGATGAAGTAACTGTTATGATTATCTTTTGGAAATGTTCACTGGTTCTCATCCCTCGAGAGCGCCTCTGGGTTGTGCAATGCTTTACCAAGAGATGTATAAGATCGTTTTCTATGCAGTAGTTGACAATCTTCATATTCGAGTTACCTTTTCAGGTTTTTAACTAGAATTCTCATTTGGTTTCAATACGTCATCTACAATTTTACGTATTAAACCCTTATTTTTGTTATTTTTCCCTATCATGCATTAAAGATTTCAGAAAACTATTTTGCAAATAAAATTAACCCTGATGGGCAGAATAAAATCTAAAAATAGTCTCACCACTTAGAAATCCATGTATGATTAGAAGAGACTTTTCGGGCACGTAACGTAGGTTAGGGCTCACGGTTATGAAAGAAAGGAATAAATAGGCCCAAACAAGTATTTAAGGGTTATCGAACCAAGTATCAATTCGTTCTACTATCTTTAATCTTTCTTTTCTTGATTTGAATATGCTTACAACTGTTTCATTTTCTTGAATGCCTCTAGACTACTCATCTTTGGGTTTTCACCCTAGAGTTCATCTCCATCTCATTAGTCCATTGCATTCTTGATCTTCTTATTGAATTTGGATCTTTGAACTAGTCGTACCTGATCAACCTTGTGGTTTGAGGATTATTGAGTCACTTGTCTTGAAGTATTTGATATGTTTATTTCTTTTTTTCCTTTTTTGCTTTCTTTTCTCTCTCTCTCTTCTTTCTTTCTTTTCTCTCTTATTTATTTATTTTTTCTTTTTTTTTCTATATCTTCTTTTTCTTTTTTCTCTCAATGTTGTTAATTTGGTTTGATCTTCGAGCGCTTTGTATTTGGTCCACCTTACGGTATCTTGTTATTTCCCACTTTATTTCACTATGACTTGTTCTTGTAACAAAACCTGGATAGATGGTCTTCACTCATGCGAGCAGATGTCCTTCACATTTTCCCTTCACTGTGGAGGGTGATCATTGGTTAGGTTGAATCAGAAGAAAAATAATTCAGGCTCAAATATGGATAATAAGGGATATAATTTTTTCTTTTTTTGAAAGGATAAATGAAACAAAATCGTTCATCATCTCATACAAGGAGGTCCTTGTAAAAGAGGTATCCCCAAGGGGATGAGTATTCAGGATTAACTTCTATTCTCATGAAAACAATGTAATTAATGCATGATATTATTTCAATGATTCTCTTTATTTATACTTCACTTAGCTCCTAGTATGCCCCTAGTATGCCTCAGTTATTCAAATTCGTTTGCAAAAAATTGATCCATAACACTTTATTTTGTCTTTCTTGTAGGAATGGTTCTCGTACACACGATCATATTGTACTTTATGCCTCCAGGCTTTATTGAGGTTTAGAAATAAACGTCGTTTATGTCTAGGAAAGGAAATGTGTAACTTTAAAGTCATAATTCTGAAAAGGTAATGTTATGGAAAGATTAGCTCTATCTAGAAATGTAAAAGTACGAATATTGGTGCCTCGAGGAGGATAAGTCATAACTTTATTGTTTCAGAGGGAGGTGATGTCAAGGTTCAGTCTTTTGGTGGTAAACATATGCTATTTTGGGTAAGGAACCAAGTAATGGTTCTGTCATTTTTGGATGCGGTATAGAATGTCTAATTTTGCCACTTGTCAAAAGTATATAATTAATGAAGTAGTAAAAGAACCTTTAATTCATTTGATATTCAAAGATTTACAAGATTAAAACTTGATTTATTGCTTATAACCTTAGAAAATGACATGAGTTCAATCATCAAACTATTTTAAGAAAATAAAGAAAAAATAAAAACACGTTCAAACAAGACAAAGGCAGTGCAATAAGGTTTCATGGTGAATAGAAGAATTTTTTTTAATTAGTACCAGAATGTATTACACGTTAAAGGTCAATGCCCCTAGGTCAAACAAATTCTAGACCTTGCTCTTTGGTGCCCCACAGATCTCAATGATGTACCTCGAACTTCAGACAGTGCTAACATCACGTCCATAGCTCTCAATTCTTTTCTAGGTACGATTGGGGTGACTTCAATTTATCTTAAAAACTTCTATCACAAGATTCTCTGTGAGTTACTCCCGAGATCCATGATTAATGCACATTGAGATGCAATGTATATTATGCAATGTATGATGTATATATACAAATGCAAAGATGCACATACGAATGCAAAAGTACACAAATAGGAATACAAAATACAAGATGCAAATGCTACAAAGGAATTGCTCCCAAAAGTAATTGTTCCTTGAACGATTCTTGAGAAACTGACAATGTCTCGGTATACTAGGGAAGTGAAAACCTGGACTATCTTCAAGTTGTCCAACTCCTGTGAGCGTTTGGGTATTACATTGTCTTTCATCAAATTTTGGCATATTGAGAACCTTCAAATCTTCTACTTCATCTCCTACTTTTAGAAATTTATCGAGCTGGTTCGTGACCTTCAACTATTGGCTTCAACATTGAATCTTCTTGAGTCCAACTTGCTACCTCAATAGGTAGATGTTTGGCTTGTCTCCATAGTATTTAGACTATCTCTTGACACTACTCGATCTACGTATAGAATCTTTGAAATTCTATCTAACCCAATGAAAGGCATTGCTATGGGCATTATTTTTAAATAACCTTCTAAAAGATCAATTATTCTAGGGATCAATACCTTCGAAGGATATGTCATGTTCATGCAAATATAAAACAAAACACAAGACAAGACAAAAGGAAATCAAGTTAATTAAAATGATTATTCAAAGAAATGTAAACTTAGAAAAAATAATTAAACACGACTCAAAGCTGACAGTGAAAAATAAAGCATACAAAGGAAATTAAGAATTCTAACCACATACGTTCTAGTTCTCCTAGGTTATCCACATGGCTATAGCGGGGTAGGTTTACTAAATTCTCTACATGAAATCTAGTTCTAGAAAATGGTTCCCAAGATTTCCTTATAACATGCTAAGGTTAAAAAGGACTCTAATTCTGGCCCATTGTAGACTTACAAATTGGATTCAACTTAGGGGATCACACCACTAAAAGCGTATCTCATAGTTGATATCCGGACAAGCAACTTAAGATGCTTTCTAGAGGTAATTTGCCATACCCACACGAGGAAGCCCAATGCTCCCCATGAGGTGTGATATTTCCCCCTACTTAGGTAAATCGAGATTGAGCTCAGGTTTAGAGCTATGATATGCATCAGTCTTAAATATTCACAAAAGTGTAAGCATTAACCAGGGAGAAAATCTTTTTTTAAATAACATAATGAACTGTAAATTAAATAAATTCAAACTCAAAATTTCTAAATTCCAAATGTAGGGTAATCAACTCGTGTCTTGACTCTCGATTTGTTTTAGAAAATAAAATTTCCCCAGCGAAGTCGCCAAGCTGGCGACACCATTTTTCACCCGGGCGAGGAAACAACTAGTTTGTTCGACTTGAGGCTTTTTTTTTTTGAAAAGATTTTGAAATGTGAAAAGTTGTAACCAATCATTTTAAGGTGCGATCGGGACACTATAAAAACTAGGTAATTTTAATAAAACATTTTATTTTATCAAAAATACCAAGTTTATGGTCTACAAAAACCAAAAAACATGTTCTAGAGTCAGTTACGAGTGGGGAAGGATTAGCACCCCAAGAGCCAAAAAAATCTATACCTAATTGATTACCCTATATTTAGATTTGAAAATTTTGAGCTCAAACTTTATCAAATTAAAATCATTATGAATGTGTAACACCCCAATTTAGGGGTTAAATTTAAGAAATTATAAAGTGGTGCATTTAATTAGTATTTTTGGAAGAAATTGAGGATTAAATTATAAAATTTCAAAGTTGGAAGACCGTTTTATGAAGTACAGGAAATTCAATGGCTAAACTATTAATTTAGCCAATTTTCTATAGGAGAGAATTATAAACTCTCTCCCCCGTTAGTTTCCAAGGACATTTTCCAGTTTTCCCTTCTCCAACAACTCTCCTTTCAACTCCGATCTACTCGTCGTCCGACCTCCGATCGACGAACTGAAACCACCATCGTGTTCGCTGTCGACCGAGGAACAAAACCCCTCAAACCTTTCATTGTGAATCGTCGTCGTTCGTCGTTAATTTCAATCGGAAGTATCATCGGTAATAACTCAATTTCAATTGGTTTTTCGTCGATTCACGATGATCCGGTCATCCGTTTACGATAGCTCCCACACCATCGTGTTCCTTGCATCATTCCAAGTCCACCAGTGTTCTCCGTTTCTCTGTTGTCGCTGAGGCATGGAGGGGTGAGACCGTCAAAGTTTCTGACGTTTCAGAATCGAGCTCTCCGCATTTCAAAATTGTGAACCGAGCTTTGTAAGTGCCTCAAAATCTCTTAAAATAATTTTTAAGAATTTTTTTGGGAATTTTCCGACATCGTATCACTGTTCACGTGCCCCACGCGCCACCCTCGAGAGTGGGCATCGTCTGGTTGTAATTAATTTCTGTTTGAGTGCTATTTATGTACAATTTGGGTGTTAGTTTCGTAAATATTTGCAGAAGGTGGCTAATTTTGTAATTAATTTCTGTTAGGGTGATATTTGTGTAAAATGGTCGAATGTTGATTGTTGACATGTGTTGACCGTTGACCGGTGTTGACCACAGTTGACTAGAACTTTGATCGGCTTTGACCGGGCATTAAACGACCTTTGACTTTGACCGAGTATACCGATTTTGACATTTTTCGACGTTCTGAATCCGATTCCACAGTCCGTTTTTTGAAATTCAGACCCGAAGGTCTCAAAATTGCCAGTCAAACACGTTGACTTTGATTTTAACCAAAAATTCCAAATTTTCGAAAAGTCATATTTTATGATTTCGACGTCCTGAATCCGAATCCAAAGTCTGTTTCGCCAAATTCGAACCCGATAAGCTGTTTTTCATTGATTTATCATCCGATTTGATTCGTTTTTCAAAATTAAGCTCCGTTTTTTATGTAATTTCTGTTGATATGGATCCGAGGAAATATTGGAAGTTGAATTAAAGATCAAAGGCGTTCGAATGGAATTTATATGGTCGATCAGTATGGCACAGAGATCGAGGTAATAATTTACCACCTCTTTATGCTTTATGGAACATGTTGATATTGATAAATGTATGAATAAGATAACGTTGATCACTTTTGTGGACTTGAATAATTTATACACTCGATATGAATGTGGTAGAAATTCTGTAACTGAATACGGATCGAATGACTAATTTAAGAGATTGATGAATTGTTAGAATTAAATTACAAGTTTGTGATTGGTGATAAAGAAATCAGCCCTGGATTTGTAACTTATATTTTATATCATCAAAGGTTAAATGTTAAAGGTACTTGGATGGAAAATTATAAGAATACTTAGGTATGGTAAAATTACGAAAATACCCTTATATTGTAGGATGACAAGAATTATCCCTGGAAGTTGGTTAATAAATCTGAAAAGACATATTGATCCGATATAATTACATATATGCATAAGAAATGCTAGTTTTGCTTGGAAAATGGATAACTGGTTTTTAATGCCAAAAAGGGTTTACGCAAGATGCTAGAAGTTTGTTAAGGAATAATTTCAAGATCAGAGAATGTTCGACAAAGCAATTGACCATAGGATCTTTAAATTATAATTATTTTCGTTAAGAGCTAATATCGAAATTATCTGGTTATGAAATTACAAAAATACCCCTGAGAGGTAAAATAGTCCGAGTTGTCCCTGAATGAGAAAGTACTTTGAGGATTTGTACTTAACTCGATTAAGTACGAATTTGATTGTTAAGATCCTGACTTAGTGCAGAAAATTCTTGATATTCCGTTGGTAAAAATCTGAGAAGGCACTTGACCCGAAAATTTTTGAGTTACGAGTAAATACCTGAAGAAAAAACTTTTCGGGGTGCTCTATTATCAGAATTGTTCGAAGGGACTGAAATAGATAATAAATTGGAATTAAATATTAAGACAGGATGAAAGAAAATGATTGAAATACATTGGATATGTAGAATACCAGAATACCCATGTAATGGAAATGACCCAAGATTATCACCAAGCTCAGGAATGATTGGATATCCTCGAGCTATGAAATGAATGGAATAAAACTGAACACCAAAATAACCTTATGGCCTAAACTAAGTAAATGTCTTGGATTAATTAAGAAATCCAAATAAGTATAGGTGTTGGACTACTTTTAAAAGTAATGGAACACAATTTAAGTGAGTAGATCAACCCTAAAGCTATGTCAATACCTGGATGGCATAGATATTACTTGAATGTGTGTTCGCCTTCTCAAGTTTGGCTCGATGATAAATTTTGGAAGTATTCAGCTCAGCTCAACTTTAGATCGTATTCAGTACTAAGAATTGGACGTTTGTTCGATAAATCAACCACGAAGACCAAATTGAATAGAACGGAAGTACAACATGTATCTAAAATTCAGGAACGTTTGAATTACTCTGGAAAATCCCGAAGTAACTGGAATGAACATGATTGCTAAATGAACTAGGTAACCTCAATGATTGATGATTTAGTAAGTGATTTGGATAAGTCTGGAAACTATGATGAGTTTACATAGTGTACAATTACAATGGGTTATGAACAAAATAATCAAATACGCCAGCATTACATGATATTATGGAAGCGTGGAAATGAAATATAGACATTGGAAGATCTATTCAGCGATGATTTCAAAAAAATGATATTTGGACAAGAATTTGTGGTATTAAAGAGTAAATACCCTAGAAGAACAATGAATTGACCAATCGACAAGCATTAGTTCTGGGAACTATTCATCTAAGAGTTGTCCGATAATCGGATCAATCGACATAGAATGTAAATGTCATGAACCTTCATTTCTTCCTTATTAGCTCAAGTCACATTCTGAATAACTGATGATTCTGTCAGTTATTGAACTCTTCCAATAGTGATTCTGAATTATGATATTCTATCGGTATACTGAAGATCCGTGTTCCTCTACTTATTAAGATTATCCAATATCTTTGAATACTATCTGTAAATTCTGGTGTGTTCCCTACTCACATGAATATTTTACCTGATTTTTGATTTGATTTATGATCTGATACTTGACATGGATTCTGATACGATATCTGACATGGATTCTGATCTGATACTTGACTTGGATTCTGATCTGATACTTGACCTGGATTTTGATATAATTTTTGATATATACATTTACGGGTGGAACATGTTTTATTTGGGGAGGAAGAATACCTGGAGGCTCCTCTGCTGTGTGCTCAAGGCCTTACTTACTGGCTCCTCGGCTGTGTGCTCAAGGCCTTACTAGACTTGACGGTGAGTGTATGGTTATGGGGAACCTACACATTTTGGACTTGACGGATGGGGGTATATATATATATATATGTTTTAAAAAGATCTAAGAAGTTACATGATTTTTGGGAACACACTAGATAACCTATTCTGATCTTCTGAACCTAGATATTTGAAATATTTCCATCTGAACTGAATATTATCTGTTACTACCTGAAATATCAATGGGACCTAAGCTCAACCTAAAAATCTATAGATATCTGAACCAATAAGGAAATATATGTTTATTTTTATCTGCGCGTTCTTCAGTATCATATGGTAGTTCTTGTAACACCCCCAACCCGTACCCGACCCGGATACGAGTCCAAGGTGTCACATTGACTTTTCAAACTTTGACTCTTGACAAAATTCAAAGAAAATTTAAAACTTTCCTTAGAGTAAAAGCAGTTTAGTTACATAATTTGACCACAATAACCAAAATCGATCAGAGCATATTTAACTCAATCAATTAGTACATGCCAACTATATTTAAAATAACAAAAATCATTTAACTCATCTATTTTCTGATCTAAAATCTTGTAAGGGAGATGTTGACCTGTATTGCTCCTCACAGCTTCCATATTCACTTTCTGTAACCTGCGTGTGAAACACTCACACGCTAAGTCGATGACTTAGTGAGGCATAAAGAAAAACACATCTAATGGAATTCATACCCACTAATCATGCATGACTGTTTTATGCTATTAAATTATACAACTCATTTACATATACATCAGCATATATTCATGTATATTATGTAACAGATACCATAACCCCTATCACACATATATCATATCATGCATACATCATATCACACATCATATACATATATCACATACATTGTTCTCATATCACCAACATGTTTATCCTTACTAATTCCCTTGTCATTACTTCAATTCCGTCATATGAGCATATAATGAATATAAACATATTATATATATTTTAATATACCACAATATATTACTAATTTCTATAATCATATAATACATAAACACATAGCATCTCATATCACCATGACATATATGCACTTCTACCATGTCATGAGAAATACACATATCATTATATCAAATTATGTTCTCTTTTCAAAGCCCATGTACACATGTGAGAACTATAGATATGTGAGTCTATAGAGGTTGTGCACTATGTTGTCACCACAGCTCGTATAATTGCACCGAAGTGCCACGTAGAATTGCACCGGAGTGCCGCGTAGAATTGCACCGTAGTGCCATATAATAATGTCCATAAGGACCACATATCATTCCTTAAGAATCATATACATATACTAGGGATCAAGTATGTGTCTCACCAGACTTCACACATGTTCCAAAGAATACATATATATCCCGAAGGACTACATATCATTCCTTAAGAATCATATACATATGTCAAGGATCAAGTACGTGTCTCACCAGACTTCACACATGTTCCAAAGAATACATATATGTCCCGAAGGACCGCGTAGACCCTCGACTCTTGGCATGCCAACTATACCCCTAGCTCTCAAGACACATAACATGGGCATTTTCTTTTATACTTATCATTTCACATAACACATAGTTCAATTACTCATAGAACATTTTCATGATTCATATTTACATGTCAATAGCTTATATACTTTCTCACGTAGTTACATAGATCCATGTCATATAACATATATCCCAAAGTGCATATAATCACATATATCATATCATCATATAGCTTAGATCATTTCTCAGATATTCATATAAACATACATATCATATCTTGTTCACATATGATCATATATGCTTCATATAACACATAGAAACACCTAGAACACTTTCTCATAGCTTATATCAATTTTCAGAGTCCTTTCATATTACCTGATGACATATATCATATATATATATAATAAATGATATCATATTATCTACCTTATGCTCCATTTCTTTGTATTCCCTTAGATTATAAATTATGTCATATTTCTAAACATATATCATTTAATAGTATTTTTATTTAGGTACTAATTTAATCTCTTTACTTAATTCAATTTCATATATTCATTATAATCTTTTCATATAGCTCCATTATACTAATTCTCATAATAAATCATACCACTATGTACTTGTCCAACTCATGTTTCCATTATGCATATACTGTTACCCATGTTTACCTAGTTCATATTACTTCTCAAAACTCACTTTCATCATATTTTCTTATTATTACATATTTTATCTCATAACCATGTATTCACATAGTCTTATATTTCATTATCATATTACTTATATTTTGTTCTCCTATGACTCTTTATAAACATCTATTTCTATTTCCCTACATCTATTTCTATGTCCCTACATCTCTCGACTTATCTTCTATATTCCTATAATTTCATAACTTATTTTATATTCTCTTAATAACACTTAATCGTGTTTTTACATAAACCACATGGCACATACAAAACATATCAATTCAGATAATCAAACATACATACACTCATATTCAACTCATGCCTTTAATCATGAATTCATATGTAACACTTCAGGAAATAGACTCATCACAAGTCTTATTCCCATCACACACCATATACTATTGAATATGCACTCACCTGGTCTCACTAGTCAATCTCGATCTCTAATCTTTCCCCTGATCGATCTTACTTGCCAAATGTTCCAGAATTACCTTATGCTCAGAATCTACATAAATGTACATTTTAAGGCAATTATTAGATACCTACACCTTGTAATTGGATACTAGCAACTTAAACGAACTTATTAAACCCATATTCACAATTTTCCTTTAGGGGGTATTGATTCCCTACTGGGGGTATCGATACCCTCATGACATTCTGGAATTCTGTCATTTGAGAGGGTATCGGTACCCCTTTGAATGGGTACCGATTCCCCCGATTCCCCCTAACCCAGAAATCATTTTTTAGCACAAAAATTACTTCATTTCCTCTCAAACACTTCATATATCATCCCCTTTCTTATTCTTAACTTACATATACATGTTTAAACTCATTACTACTCATTCAATACATCTTTAACTTCAAAATCTAATTCACTACATAGAATTCAAGAATCACACTAATTTTTCTTCTTGTTCTAAATTCAATTCCATCACTTCATATCTCTTAATTCAACCATTGACAAGTTAAATTTATCTTCCAATTTGAGTAAAGAACTCTATTCCAAAATTTCATTCAAAAACTCCTAATCTTTAATCTCTCCTAATTCCACCATCCTTTGTTGAACAAATAATCAACTAATGAAGAAACTTACCTTTGCTTATGGCTTCACGGTGGAAAAGAAGAGAATGAAGAAGAGAAGTCTGGAACTCTCTCATATTTCCCACGTTTATAATACTCAAAAAGGAAGATAAAAAAATCTTTCCCATGAAAAGACCATTTTTCCCCTTTAGTTCATCCATCTTTGCTATTTAATCCAATATTAAAATTCTTTACTTAAATCCCAAGACTTTTAAATTTCATTTCTAAATTGAACACAAAACTTTCAAAATTTGCAATTTAGTCACTGACCCTGATTTGGGATGTTGCAAATCTTCCCTCCTTTAAAGAAAATTCGTCCTCGAATTTTCACTGCATGCCTTTATAATATCACATCTTCTAATATTTTCATGTTGCTTCCCTTAATATTTCCTGCCACCGCTACAACCTACCATTTTCCCATACTCAATTCTTCATATACGTCCACATCTTTATAAGTCCAGTTAATATTATTCATTATATAGATAGCAACCCCAAATCCTTAATCCTCACTATTATGGATCAATTGATCTTTTCCATCATTCTCTATGTGCTCTGCACATAAATCAAGCTTTTGCTCATTTCTTAATTCTTGTAAGTATTATTATACACACAATCTTTTCATATAACCCTTACGTATTTGTTCAAAGAATAATCACCCATTCTCGTTCTTCTAATAATTGAAAATTGTATTATTTCAATATCAACTTATAACTTATATCTCAATATACCTCTTGTCTTACTTGATCGTTTAACCTCCATCTTTGTCTTTTCCTATCCCATTATTCTTTCATTCCTTCCAAAATCAAAATTTCCTTATAACATAGATCACATATTTTCTTCAGGCTCTCATACTCTTTTCATATCATTTATACTTATCCCTGATTACTGATCTTCATTGCATCTTCATAACTTTGATAATCCGCTTTACTTATATAGAACCTCATTCTTTACCATCTCTTGTACTTGTATTTTCTTCCTCAAAGCTCCTTTTTAAACATACCAATACTTACTTCCTTGCCCACATCATATTTATATGATCAAAACCATATCCAAATTCACATCATACTTGATTAACTTAACTTTATATTTTCTTCAAATCTTAGAACTTTATTATCCATACTATTACAATTAATTAGTCACAAATTTTCTAATTTAGGGCATAAGCCCTAATCAGACTAATCATATTCATCTTCTCAATTGAAATCCAATCAGTGCAATTTACTCACTTATCCAGCCCACACTCTTATCCGTATACAATATTATTCTCTTGTTTCCTCTATTACCTTATATTTCCGTGATCAGAATACATAATTGTGTCTCAATTCACACCCTACTTAATTAATTTACCCTGACATCATCTTCTAATCCTCTACCTTTGATACACTTACCATCACATAATTCGGTTAGTCACCACCAATTATTCCAATCTAAAGCATAAACCTTCATCGAACCATTCATATACATTCATTCCAGTCGGAATTATCTCAGTAATAGTTTACTTAACTTATCAAATCCACATTTATTATGATCCAAATATACAACTGTATCCAGATCCACCTCATCTTTGGTTTTTCTGTTCTGACAATATCTCAAAATCTTATAATTCACATAAATTTTCCATCACATAATCTGGTTAGTCAACGCTAACTCTTTTCATCTAGAATGCAAACCCTTATTATAGCCACACTCTTGCTTATACACAATATTATCCCTTTGCCTTAAATTCATAAACTTTATCTCCATATCTCTTATACACTTGTCACTGATGCATCTATTCTTGAATTCTTATACAAATACCCACAACATCCTTTGATCTTTTTAATAATCTTATAGTGACACTTTTTCACCATATTCTATCTTATCCACAAAATAACAAAACTATTCCATACCGTGTTTCCGATTCAAAACAATGAAAACTTTCTATCATTATTCAGATATGATTTCAGCTTTCTGAAATCAACTTTTGATCTTACTAGGTATTTCCTGAGGTATCCGCTCTTCATCCTGCCTGGCCAGGGCAGGTGAATAGCTATCACAGTCAAAAATATCACCTTTCACTTACTTCAAAATCATCACAATCAGATTTCTACTGTATTAAACTATTTTTATTCTATTAGCAAGACAACATACTCCTTACACTATCAGATCATAAATTTTTTTTTCACTCTATGTTGGCATGTACCCATTTTATGACACTTTGGACTTCGGTTTATACCGAGAATCGGCTAAACCTTAGCTCTGATACCATTAAATATAACACCCCCAACCCGTACCCAACCCGGATACGAGTCTGAGGTGTCACATTGACTTTTCAAACTTTGACTCTTGACAAAATTCAAAGAAACTTTAAAACTTTCCTTAGAGTAAAAGCAGTTTAGTTACATAATTTGACCACAATAACCAAAATCGATCAGAGAATATTTAACTCAATCAATTAGTACATGCCAACTATATTCAAAATAACAAAAATCATTTAACTCATTTATTTTCTGATCTGAAATCTTGTAAGGGAGATGTTGACCTGTATTGCTCCTCACAGCTTCCATATTCACTTTCTGTAACCTACGTGTGAAACACTCACACGCTAAGTCGATGACTTAGTGAGGCATAAAGAAAAACACATCTAATGGAATTCATACCCACTAATCATGCATGACTGTTTTATGCTATCAAATTATACAACTCATTTACATATACATCAACATATATTCATGTAAATTATGTAACAGATACCATAACCCCTATCACACATATATCATATCATGCACACATCATATCACATATCATATACATATATCACATACATTGTTCTCATATCACCAACCTGTTTATCCTTACTAATTCCCTTGTCATTACTTCAATTCCGTCATATGAGCATATAATGAATATAAACATATTATATATATTTTAATATGCCATAATATATTACTAATTTCTATAATCATATAATACATAAACACATAGCATCTCATATCACAATGACATATATGCACTTCTACCATGTCACGAGAAATACACATATCATTATATCAAATTATGTTCTCTTTTCAAAGCCCATGTACACATATGAGAACTATAGATATGTGAGTCTATAGAGGTTGTGCACTATGCTGTCACCACAGCTCGTATAATTGCACCGAAGTGCCACATAGAATTGCACCGGAGTGCCACGTAGAATTACACCGTAGTGCCATATAATAATGTCCATAAGGACAACATATCATTCCTTAAGAATCATATACATATACTAGGGATCAAGTATGTGTCTCACCAGACTTCACACATGTTCCAAAGAATACATATATGTCCCGAAGGACCACATATCATTCCTTAAGAATCATATACATATGCCAAGGATCAAGTATGTGTCTCACCAGGCTTCACACATGTTCCAAAGAATACATATATGTCCCGAAGGACCGCGTAGACCCTCGACTCTTGGCATGCCAACTATACCCCTAGCTCTCAAGACACATAACATGGGCATTTTCTTTTATACTTATCATTTCACATAACACATAGTTCAATTACTCATAGAACATTTTCATATGATTCACATTTACATGTCACATAGCTTATATACTTTCTCACGTAGTTACATAGATCCATGTCATATAATATATATCCCAAAGTGCATATAATCACATATATCATATCATATAGCTTAGATCATTTCTCAGATATTCATATAAAACATACATATCATATCTTGTTCACATATGATCATATATGCTTCATATAACACATAGAAACACCTAGAACACTTTCTCATAGCTTATATCAATTTTTAGAGTCTTTTCATATTACCTGATGACATATATCATATAGATATATAATAAATGATGTCATATTTTCTACCTTATGCTCCATTTCTTTGTATTCCCTTAGATTATAAATTATGTCATATTTCTAAACATATATCATTTAATAGTATTTTTTATTTAGGTACTAATTTAATCTCTTTACTTAATTCAATTTCATATATTCATTATAATCTTTTCATATAGCTCCATTATACTAATTCTCATAATAAATCATACCACTATGTACTTGTCCAACTCATGTTTCCATTATGCATATACTGTTACCCATGTTTACCTAGTTCATATCACTTCTCATAACCCACTTTCATCATATTTTCCTATTATTACATATTTTATCTCATAACCATGTATTCACATAGTCTTATATTTTATTATCATATTACTTATATTTGTTCTCCTATGATTCTTTATAAACATCTATTTTTATTTCCCTACATCTATTTCTATGTCCCTACATCTCTCGACTTATCTTCTATATTCCTATAATTTCATAACTTATTTTATATTCTCTTAATAACACTTAATCGTGTTTTTACATAAACCAGATGGCACATACAAAACATATCAATTCAGATAATCAAACATACATACACTCATATTCAACTCATGCCTTTAATCATGAATTCATATGTAACACTTCAGGAAATAGACTCATCACAAGTATTATTCCCATCACACACCATATACTATTGAATATGAAATCACCTGGTCTCACTAGTCAATCTCGATCTCTAATCTTTCCCCTGTTCGATCTTACTTGCCAAATGTTCCAGAATTTCCTTATGCTCAGAATCTACATAAATGTACATTTTAAGGCAATTATTAGATACCTACACCTTGTAATTGGATACTAGTAACTTAAACGAACTTATTAAACCCATATTCATAATTTTCCTTTAGGGGGTATCGATTCCCTACTAGGGGTATCAATACCCTCATGACATTCTGGAATTCTATCGTTTGAGAGGGTATCGGTACCCCTTTGAATGGGTACCGATTCCCCCTAACCCAGAAATCATTTTTTAGTACGAAAATTACTTCATTTCCTCTCAAACAATTCATATATCATCCCCTTTCTTATTCTTAACTTACATATACATGCTTAAACTCATTACTACTCATTCAATACATCTTTAACTTCAAAATCTAATTCTCTACATAGAATTCAAGAATCACACTAATTTTTCTTCTTGTTCTAAATTCAATTCCATCACTTCATATCTCTTAATTCAACCATTGACAAGTCAAATTTATCTTCCAATTTGAGTAAAGAACTCTATTCCAGAATTTCATTCAAAAACTCCTAATCTTTAATCTCTCCTAATTCCACCATCCTTTGTTTTTAAGATGATTTAAGCTTTCCTTAAGCTTAATTATCATCCAATAATCATAACCAAACCTTTAGTTGAACAAATAATCAACTAATGAAGAAACTTACCTTTGTTTATGGCTTCACGGTGGAAAAGAAGAGAATAAAGAAGAGAAGTCTGGAACTCTCTCATATTTCCCACGTTTATAATACTCAAAAAGGAAGATAAAAAAATCTTTCCCATGAAAAGACCATTTTGCCCCTTTAGTTCATCCATCTTTACTATTTAATCCAATATTAAAATTCTTTACTTAAATCCCAAGACTTTTAAATTTCATTTCTAAATTGAACACAAAACTTTCAAAATTTGCAATTTAGTCACTGACCCTGATTTTGGGATGATACAATTCTGTATTACTGAGCTTTCCAAAGCTCACTCTATTACTCACCATTGCTGGTTAAAAGGATTGAACCAGTGCATCTATCGACATCAGTAAAGGAATTCTTCCGGCGTTGTTTGTAGAGTATGGTACATGTGATTAGGGGGCATGTAATTGTATTTTGTTTTATATACGAGTCTGAAAATCTATTTTATTTTTGAATACTGATAAATGATTTTATAAGTTTACGTTTTGATAAAAAGTTTTAAATTTTTCGCTATTTTTACAGTGGGTCACTCCGATGGCCCTAATGTGACACTCCAGATCTGATCGGGTTACCCATATCGGTCGAGGGGGTTACAGAATGCAAAGTTAAAAAGGGTATTCAGTTATTAAAGCCAATAGCATTCACCCTTTAGCATGAATGTGAGAGATCAGCTATTGTGCCCAATAACCGGATATTGCCTTGAGATTTTAGAAATCATGGTGCGATTTTGAAAAGGATGTCGACCTATTTCTAGAATCACCAGTAGTCACCCCCTGAGCATACTTGCAGGATATATATTATTGACTCCCTAATAAGTGAACACTGCCTTGTGTTTGAAAATATATGTAATCAATCAATATATCAATTTATAATCCTAATTATACTAGGTGAGTTTGTTAAAGGATTTCTAGACTAAAAGTTGTCAAATTATGTAATTAAAGAGTCTAGAGGACTAAACCTAAAAATGTAAGTTCTAATATTAATCCTATTTTATTTTAACTTGTTATTAAATCGAATAATTGAGATGGTCCCTTGAGCATTTAGTCAAGGGCCAACTCAGACTACTCCCTAAATTAAAGGGACTAGATTGAAATCTAACCAAAAGTGGAGGCTCTAATTATCCAATTAATTTTAATCAATTATGACATGTCGAATAATTAATTTGGAATCTCAAGCAAAAACGATGACCAAATTAAGAATTCTCCTAATTTAAGGACTAAATGTGAAATTATGCCTAAGATGAAGGCTCTAATTGTTAACCTAATCAATTATGTTAATGTAAAATTCTAATAAAAAGTTTAAGGACTAAAATAAAAAAAAACTAAAGTCTAGGGACCTAAGTGTAAAAATATGAAGTCTAGGAAGTTAAGTGTAAAGAATCTAATCTTAGAGGGATAAAATCAAAAATATAATTAGTCTGGGGACTAAAATAAAAAGAGAGAACAATTTAGGGACTAAATTGTTATTAAATAAATAATTAAATTTAAGGACTAAATTACAAAATTAGAGATTATTCAAGGGAAAATCATAATTAATTAACTAATTAAATAATTGACTAAATTAAAACAATGTAAAATTAGTCTTGAAATTAAGGAATAGAAATGAGGACTAAAATGTAAAATTGAGCGTAAAGTAGTGGGTGCTGAAAGAAATTAGACCAAGAATTAGTATTAGAAAAAATGAAAAATTATGAAATAAAGACAAAATTCGAATTTAACTAAGTAATTAAACAAATATGGTGTCCAAAATGAACTCGATAAACTTGCGAGGTTCGCACACATGGTTGAATCCTCAAGGCTAAAACACATAGCATCAGGAGAGGAGCAAAACGACATCGTTTTGAGGTGTTTGGGCAAGTGCCAAAACTACACCATTTTGATGTGCCTATAAATAGACTAAATCCCTTTTTTCATTCTTTTTTTCTTTATTTTTTTAGAGAAAAACTCTCTCTTCTATCTAAATTGTAGTCGCATGTCAGCTGTCACGCCGTCGCCGTCTCTAGTGGTTGTTTGGAACCAAAATTACACCAGGGACTTTGTCTCGGTGTCAGGAATATAGATCGAGGCTCAATTTCGCACGAAACGACCTCTAACACCGTGAAAATGGCCAAGACACTTCGGTTCTCCAAGGCTTCGATAGTCGCCATCCACCATTAGATCGGGCTGAGTTTGAAGTATGTTGTTCACCGAACCCTTGCCTCTCTTCTGACCGTTTGGATCTTCCAACAGAGTCCCCCAACACTAGTAAAGCATTCGGCCGAAGGTAAAAACCCATTTTCTTTCTTCTTTTCATTTTAGTTGTTTGGTTCGTTCGAAAGAAGAAAAAATAGTATGGTTTGGTATTTGATTTATGAAAAAAAAATCAGAAAATGCTTTTGTTCTCTACTATTGCTCAAAAAAATGATAGGGAAGAAGACCCCTTTACATTGTTTCTATGCTTTTGAATTGGGGAAAAAGATTACATTGCTTAAAAAATGGAAAGAGAGCCGAAAGACTCCTATTGTTGTATTGCTTTCGAATGGAGGGGAGAGGATCCCTTTTTGAAAACTTTTTTTTCTCGAAATCCCCCATTTTACATATTTCTATTATGGGTAATAAACCCCAAATTATAAATTTCATTTTTTTTGTCTGCGTGTGATCTATTGTGGCTGAGCTAGGATCGGTAGGAGTGGAGATGACAGGGAGATGGTGAATGCAACAACAATGCCCTGAATATTCTGGGATTGCTTACTATTGTTTTTTGATTTTTAATTTTTTAATTATTTATTGATACTAATATAATATACGTAGGGTGAAAATTGGCGAGTACACTTTTCAATCATATTCGTTTGACGTGAATTGTTCCCATCATTATAACATTAGCCGACCAAACTCAACCGAACAATTGGATTTAGATGAACTTTCTACGACCACTAATGCTGATCCTACATGCAAGGTTGCCAAAATAGACACCGAATAGCTTCCCCTTAAAACCCTATTCTATTTTGAATTTAGAAATTAGAATTCAACTCATTAATTATTGCTATAATAATTGTACTTTGTTATTTAGTCTAATCAATTGCAATAAATATTTATAACAACAATTTTAGTTTGTTATACTTTTTAGTAATTTTGAATGAATTATAAGATAATAATAATATTTGTTCAGAATATTTTTGTAATAATTGATAATGTATATATATATTGTAGATGTAATTATTTAAATTTAAGATCTAATTAAATATTTAACTTTTTGAATATAATGTATATAACCAATAAAAACAAAGAAAATTGAAATGACCCTAATTGAAGCACAGATATTTGGAAGCCTACGATGAAGTGAAAAAGTGGGTGGGAGTTGAGGCAGGGTCCATTGGAGTTGATCAAGTACAAATAGAAGCGGCACCGGCAGCATGCTAGCTTGAAACCGTGTGGGACAATAATCGTTTTGAAAGCGGCTTCATTCATGGCATGGTATGAGTTAGGTAATCTACATGAATTATTGTGAGTAAATATGGTAAATGGGTATGATGAGTGCGGATATCTCTTCCCTCATTTTCATACATGTCTAATATTTTCGTATTCATCACCTACCTACCACTTACGACGGGTAAGATTTTCAAATTCATAGTCACACACGCGGATATTTTATCAAATTCATCCCTACACTCACTACCTAACTAGGTACCCACCACACATTCCATGTTCATCTGTATCTGCTCATACTCATCAATTTGAGATATAAGAAACGATGATATTCAATTCTAACAATATATATAGTCTAACATTTAGTTAAATTACAAGTCATGTCATATAAAATCTTAAAATTTACATAATAACCTCCTCAATTATACTTAAATTCATAATGATCTAAAATTTACATGGTGGTAAGTTAGTAGCTAGGCGGATGCGGGGCAGGTAACATCTTAAACTCATCACCTACCCACTACCCACGACATGTATGACTTTTTAAATCCACAGTCGTCCACTACATATTAAATTTATATCCATCTTCACTCTAATTAGAACAAGTATTATGTGAAATCCACGAAATTGTATCCGTCTGCCATCTTTAACAGTAAGGGTAAAATTATAATTTGCTTCTAAATGCAAAGTTGAAAATTAATTCTAAAAATTTCAGTTTTTGCGGTTGGTTTAAAACCATTATTTTCACCATAATTGTTTTTAATTTTTTACCCATTTGACATTAGTGTAACGATCAAAACAGACTTTTTTTTTTAACTAAAAGTACTTTTCAAAAATATTACCAAACAGACTCAATAAAGAAAAGAATGCTACACAAATAGAAAAACATTACAACCAGTGAAAATACTACCTCTAAATACGCAAATATAATCTATGTTGTACATAAAACCTCTCAACCTGAAACAATCAAAGCTCTTCACTTGTAACTTGCTTGAGCTACTACCACCATGCTTTGAAATTTTTTTGGCCTAGACACCCCTATCCCTGTTAATGATTAGTCATACCGTTTTGGATCCTTGGAGCATACATGAAATTTACTAAAGAAATTTCATGAATCAAACGATCAATACCGTCAAAAATATTTCACCATTTTCATGATCTTGATAAAGACGAATCGATTCAATTCAGAATCACCTGACAATCTGATTAACTAAAAGAATAGTTTTACCTTTCCAATATGCTTTAATGAAAACATGTAAGGTTGATTTGATTGCTATCAGTTCTGCAAATTACTCTTTGAAGTTCTCAAAATCCCACCACAACCTGTTGTGCCCCTTTTAGATACACCACATAACATTATACATTTGATTAAAATTTAAAATGGGTGCATAATTTTCTAAGGTCATGGATTATAGATTCAGTAGAAGCATTCTCCTTCTTTTTTTTTTTAGGGTTCTCTCTTTTCCTCCACTTTATGTAAGATTAAGATTAGATTTAGAATTTATAAAAAAAAATATCAATTGATCTATAATTCATTAATTTGAATCAAAATGTAAATAAAACAAATATAAATGTAAATATAAATATAAATATTAAATAATGTTAATATATTAATATAAATAAATAAGCTGATATTGTTTTAAACAAAATATGTAAATATATTAATAAAATTAATATTCTAACATCTAATATAATTATATAATATAAAATCAATCATAAGAAATAAAAAAAATATTCAGGATAATATTATATACTGCCCATATAAGTGTTTTAATCATTTTCCATGTGGGTTTGTATTGTGTCTTAATTTATTTCAATGATTAAATTTTGGAGAATGCCAGTTCAATTCCAACCGAGCCAGGCCGCAAGGATAATCGGAGATTGATCCAGCCCACTCGTTCACATACTAAGAACTCTTTGCTAAACCCCCTCTGTATTGTTTGATTTTTGCTGAAATTTTAAAATTTTACATTAAAATCACTGTCTATTATTAAGATTTTATTTTGTTTATTCACAATGAAGAATAAAAATGTTAAATGTAAATAATTTTACTCATCAACATTGCAAAAAATAATATTATTTTATGTTTAATGAATATTCTATCTGATTTTGTGAGAGTGGAGTGATTAGAAATAATTCGCCAACCAGCAAAACAAAATCTGACGATTAAGAAACAGTAAAACAAATCATCGAAGTTGGCATCGAAGTGATTAGAAATAATACGCCAACCAGAAAATTATTTTGGTAACTTATTAATTTATTAAATTTTAATCATTTATATTTACGATTTTTATTTTAGTTGTTGAACCGTTAATTTCGATTAGTTTGATGAACTAAAATATAAATCAAAAGAGATTAATTTTTAATTTGACCTTTGAATTTTACGTAGATACTAAATTAACCTTGAATTTTATATAAAATATCAATTTAACTCTTAAATTCAACCTAAATCACTCATCGTCTCCATCACTTACTCAACATTCTAATTATCGGTCATCATCGATAGGCATCGACCACCATCGTTGTCGACTATTGGGCCTCAAAAATTTCAATTCACTCATTTTTTATCTACTGAATGTATATTTGATGTTCATTTAAAAAAAATGCATCGAACTCAACAAATCTAACCTAAAATATTCAACTTCTTCTAAAATTAAACAAAAATAATAAATTTATCATTAACGTGTCTTCAAAAATAAAGACACAAAACAACTAAATCTATATCATAATTAAATTCATATTTTTTATAATAATGTTATATTATACTTCTTTTATTATGTTTATGATATTGATTATAATTTTTTATATATATTTTTTAAAATACAATATTATTTTATAAATTTTTAATGTTTATAAAATTAAAAAAAATTATAAAATTAATATTTTAAAGAAATTTTATATGAAATACATGTAATACAAAACATCAATATGACTCTCTTTAAAAAAAATCTTTCTCATATATAAATGGAGGTCAAAGAGTGCATTGCATCGAAGGTAAACAAAACAATACAACCATAACACATAGAGAAACCACATAGTAACAACAAGCAATCCACAATTTGAGCACAGAAACGTACATCACCCGCTAACACTATACAACCAAAACAATTTCCGTACATCTGCAACCTTTAAACCAGATCCAAAAAACCCTTCCAACACTGCCATCAGGATTGCAACTACCGTAAATAATCTGGGGGTCCACGGAGACAATTAATTCTAGTATATGTTAACATCAGTGGCGAATTTAGAAATGCTTTTTAGGGTAGATATATTTATGTTAACAACATAAAATTTTTAAATGAATGAGTATAAATAAAATTTTAGGATTGACATCGTAACTAAAATAAATAACTAATGAAGAAAACTTAAATTTTAGAATGGACACGAAAAATTTCAGCGTGGACACAATTGATAAAATAAATAATTAATTAAAGAAAACTCGAATTTCATGGTGGAAATATTATACCTTTGACAACTTTATCCATGCAACTTTCCAAGAATTTAAATCTTGTCATTTTATCCAACGGTTCAAATTGAACATGGAAATAAATTCTCAAATCCAATTATCTATATTATTTTCTATCATTTTAAAATGTGGAAATAATATTATTTACCAAGTTAAAGATGACTTTCTTACACCAGTCAGTATGATGTTTTATTGCATTAGTTTCATTGGCAGTTGCACAGCTTATTTTTCAAGCACAATAAATGCATTCGGCATGTTCTTTATCACCATCAAATGCTTTAAAATGATCCTAAGCAAAATAACTTTTTTTAATCTTTTTACTTACTTTAGCTTCAACGGTTTCAGCAATCTTTTTCCCTTACTTTTGTTTTTCGTATTGACTGGAGTCTTAACCACTTTAATCCTTTTAGGTTCCTTAGACGACTCAGCTGAGAAATATAAAATCTCTGTATCATCAATATTTTCTCCTGTGATCGTCATAAACTGAAAAAAAAATCAACATAATAACATTAATACTAATAGTTAGCTAACTAGATAAAGAGTGTATGTGAATAGTGAATAACAATAAAAAAAGGCTACATTTATACTAAAATAGAAAAATAATGTGTTTGTATAATAATAAAAACAATTATAGTGAATAGTGATATTGAAATAGAAAAACAGTGTGTGTGTATAACAATAAAAAAGAAAAACAAAATTGTTTGTTTTTAGAATATTTTATTAACATTTCACAATTGAGGTTAATAACAATTTCACCCAATGTTATTAAAATAGGACCGACCCGACCGGTTGAACCGTGAATCGGTAGTTTGTCCGGTTCGGTTAACTCCCAAAATCGGATGAGTACAGAACCGGTAAAGAATCGGAAGAACCGATTGAGAACCGACAAAACCGAGGTGAACCGGCTGAAAACCGGCAAAACTGGTGTGAACCGCCGGTTCTCTTTTTTTCTTTAAAAAAAATTAAACCAAACGAAGTCATTTGTTAAACGAGCCGAGTCGAACTCGAGTACTGCTAAGCTCAACTCGAACTCGAAAACTTTAAAAGTAAGCTTAACTCGACTCAAAAACTCACGAGTTAAAAATTATCAAGTTCAACTCATACTCGAAATATAATATTGAAACTCGAACTCAAAAAGGCTCGAACTCAAAAAAATTAGAAGCTCGATTGAAGCCTAAAATTCGAGCTCGATTGAAGCGAAAGAATAGTTCGCTCTGTGCTCACCAAAAGGCTCCATGATTTTGAATGTCAAATTACCTCTAGTATTTATAGAAGTCAGTTGGGATGCTCTTCTATCTTTCTTAGCCATGTGAGATTGTTTTGTTCTCATATTTTTACTCTTTA
The DNA here is from genome assembly GCF_006381635.1 of Hibiscus syriacus. NCBI lineage: Eukaryota > Viridiplantae > Streptophyta > Magnoliopsida > Malvales > Malvaceae > Hibiscus > Hibiscus syriacus. The sequence continues at coordinate 3,767,088 of NW_024062608.1, forward strand.
GACTTTTGGGATGCTCTTCTATGTTTCTTAGCCATGTGAGATTGTTTTTTTTTTTAAAATTAAACTAAACGACATCGTTTGTTATGATTTTTTTTAGCCCCAAATTTATTTTTTTATTATAGTTATATAATTATATTTATTATTTAATATGTTTTACCTTAAATATTATGTTGTAGTTGATTTGAATCATTTTGTTTCACTTGATTTTATGTTTTTTAACTTATATATGTTATAACTTGTGATATTTTTATACTTTTTAATATTGTAAACTTAAAAAAAGTGATATATATATATATTAATATTGTTTTGAATATTATGTAAAATTTAAAAAAAATATTATTTTATATAAAATCTGATTGAACCGCGGTTAAACTCGATTGAACCAATGAACCAGTACCTTCACCAGTTCAAGGTCCGATCCGATTTTAAAAATATTGATTTCACCACCTCTATCAAAATAAGGGGGAAAAGACCATTAGATTCTACTACTAGCCGATATTTCCTTTACTTTTTTAAAATATTTCCTTCATAACATACTTCAACTCTTTTTGTTATTGTAGTCTCAAATCTTGAGAGCTTTACAAATAATAATTTAACATTTAATACATAATATCATTGCTCAAAACTTTCGATGCAGGAAGAGAAAACTATAAACCAACAATCAAATGTGCCAACACAAATGAAATCTAACATGCAAACATACATATGTAAGCTGATTTTAGTGCAGGAAAATTAACTAACTACTTAATACAAGCAAAAACATATCGAAACATTTTGACAACACAGAAAAAGAAAAATCAGACATCAACGAATTGGAATTTAAAGTTTTCAGATCAACTAGTAACATATAACTGTGGCCTATAGGTGCTTCGTGCTTGCCTTCTTGCGTTTAGTGCTTGCGGCCTGTGGGCTGTGGCCGTCGTGGGTACTTGCCTCCTTAGATGAGCGAGTGTAACGATGAGCTGGGAACCATTGACGATTACGAGCTAAGAGCGCACTGCTGGGACAGTGGAGCGTAAGGAAGGAATAAACGTTTTAGAGATTTCAATTTTGGGAATTTCAAATTTCCAATTGAGTGTGTGTCGTTGCTCGGTGGGAGGGAGTTTTTTTTTTAATTTTATTAGTTTAATTTAATATATATAATAATTAATAATTAAATATGTAATATTATTATATACAAAAATAAATGTAATCGGGTACTCAGGTAACCAGGTACCTGAAAAATTTAATTTTGTGACTCGAGTCCGACCCGAGAAATGTTGGACCGGGTACCCAACCTGGAACTTGAATTTTTTAAAAAAAAATAGAATCGGCGGATCGGGTCATCCAAATTGTTCGGATCGAATATTTTTTAACACCCCTACTTTGGACCACATGCATGGTTTGATTTTCGTTATATACTAATTATTTTGTGGAAAGGATAATAGCTTGTAATTTGAATCATTATGCGATAATACATATGACAGAACAACTATAATTTTTTTACTTCAATCGTAGTTCTTCTACTTTGTGCATGAGACAAAACCCATCTTTGATTGGTATGCCTTTGCTTTGTCTATTACTTCATTGTTTTTGTATTTTGTGGAGCGTTTGTATACGTCGAAACCGTCTTTGGTTGGGTCCAGAATTAGGTTTCGACTTGAATAATGGATTAGAGTCGCCATCGATCATTTTAAAAATATTTAGGTTGATCGGACACCATCTTACCTGATTTACGTTTTACAAGAAATATGTAGGATTCGGGAGTCGGTTACAGTCAAAGAAGGATTAGTACCCTTGAACTGCCCTTTCGATACCATTTAATTTGTCGGTTGTCTTGAATTGCGAAAATTTGAAATTAAAATTAAAATTTAAAAAAAAATTCGATTCAAATTACTTACCTTTGATTAATTAAAAAGTATCCCTAAAGTCGAAAATATTGTTAAATTAAAATATATATATATAAATAAAAAAAGAGAAAAAATATTAATATAATAATAATAATAAAATAGATAAGATAAATATAAGTTAGTAAAAAATAAAAAAATAAATAAAAGGGACCAAAATGAATGATATTGAAAGATCGTATGACTAAAGCATGGATTAACCCTAAAAAATCCTAAACACGTCAATTTAACACATTAGCTCGTGGGTCCCACTTGTAATATATTTAAGAGAAAATAATCTCAGTGACCAAAAATGTCTTATAATATACGATTTTAACCAACTTTTTTGGATTTGCCAAAATGACCAACTAAATCGCAATGCGATCGATAATTCGCAACGCGATCTCTGGTATCGCAAATTAGTTTCCAGATTCGCAACGCGATTCTGACTATCGCATTGCGATTTTCCAAATTCGCGTTGTGATTTTCCGACTATCGTAATGCGAGTATGACTATCGCAACGCGATTCTGACTATCGTAACGAGATTCTGACTATCGCAACGCGATTCTGACTGTCGTAACGCGATGCTGACTATCGCAATGCGATTTTCAAAGCGCCATTATTATCGCAACGCGTATTTTTTTTCAAATTCCAAACACGAATATTAATATATCGGAACACTGAACCGTCCACAGTATATCCCGTAATCGCAACTCATAACCTAAAACCCTAAATCACAACTCAGTCTCATCTCCATCTCTCACTCTCTAAGGCGACATCCGTCCCTATCTCCGACGAAATCAGTCCCCATCTCTGGCGAAATCCGTCTATCTCCATCTCTCAGAGCCACCCTCACAATCATTCACGGTCAGAAATGGAAAATCAACCAAATCAACCACCGAGGGTTAGTTTTTTTAATTATTTTTATTTTGAAAATTTTGCATTATTATTAGGTTTTTCATATTGAAATTGATGATAAGTTTACTGGTAATTTCAATAATAGATTAACCATTTCATTTAGATTGCTTATTAAATTCATTCGATTGCTGCCAATACTGCTAAACTGTTTAATCTTTAAACCCTGTGAATTTAGTATTTGTCTTTGTTTTGTCTTTTGGTTGAAGTAATGCAATCCATTCAAGTTTCAATTTTAGTATTTGAAACCGAGAATCACAATGCAAAATGAAAATCGCAACGACATAATCGCAATGCGATTTTCATTTCGCGTTGCGATAGTCATTTTCGTGTTGCGATTTTCATTTTCGTGTTGCGATTTTAAGTTTCATAAACTATTCTTCTTCTGCAAATTGAAACTTGAATGAATTGCATTACTTCAACAAAAAAACAAAGACAAATACTAAATTCACAGTGTTGCAAATTTAAGTTTGAAGAATAAACTACTACTCTTTATGTTTATTGTTCTTGGTATATCTTCACAATGTAGTTTTTGGTATATCTAACTTGGTATGTTTATTATTTTTGTAGAACTTTTATTCGGCTCAATTGACCTTAAGAAATAAATTAAGCCTGGTCAAAACAATTGCGTCGAAGCTTTCACCTGCTCAAAGAAAAATATTTGAGGATACTTGCTTCGGGCATTGGCTGAAAGTACAACATCCGGGTGGAGATGCTATGTTGACCCATATGTTTCTTCAAACCTTGACTAGCGATCTACCAGAGACTATACAACGTCGTGATGAAGAGATATGGTTTGATTTTCCACCGGCGTATACGTGTTTTGGGCGGGAGGAGTTTTGCTTAATCACCGGTCTACGCTTCGGACACGATGATGTAGGTCGGTACACTAGACATATTACCCGCCTATCATGGTTATCCCGGGTTTTTCCTGAGATGTCAATGGAGAAGCCGAATTTACACGTGGAATACTTGACGAGATTATTGAATAAGAAAGATGGTTTCATTTCGCGTTGCGATAGTCAAATTCGCGTTGCGATAGTCATTTTCGTGTTGCGATTTTCATTTTCGTGTTGCGATTTTAAGTTTCATAAACTATTCTTCTTATGCAAATTGAAACTTGAATGAATTGCATTACTTCAACAAAAAAACAAAGACAAATACTAAATTCACAGTGTTGCAAATTTAAGTTTGAAGAATAAACTACTACTCTTTATGTTTATTGTTCTTGGTATATCTTCACATTGTAGTTTTTGGTATATCTAACTTGGTATGTTTATTGTTTTTGTAGAACTTTTATTCGGCTCAATTGACCTTAAGAAATAAATTAAGCCTGGTCAAAATAATTGCGTCGAAGCTTTCACCTGCACAAAGAAAAATATTTGAGGATACTTGCTTCGGGCCATGGCTGAAAGTACAACATCCGGGTGGAGATGCTATGTTAACCCATATGTTTCTTCAAACCATGACTAGCGATCTACCAGAGACCATACAACGTCGTGATGAAGAGATATGGTTTGATTTTCCACCGGCGTATACGTGTTTTGGGCAGGAGGAGTTTTGCTTAATCACCGGTCTACGCTTCGGACACGATGATGTAGGTCGGTACACTAGACATATTACCCGCCTATCATGGTTATCTCGGGTTTTTCCTGAGCTGTCAATGGAGAAGCCGAATTTACACGTGGAAGACTTGACGAGATTATTGAATAAGAAAGATGGTTTTACTCGGATGGATGACGTCGATGTTGTCTGAGTATGCCTTCTAATACTTTTGCATGCCGACTTTTTAGGCAGAGAGGCCAGACAACCTATTCCTAATGATCTAATTAAATTGGTAGAGGACCTAAATGCATGGAACCTGTTTCCGTGGGGTTCGTATCTATGGAAAGCTACATGGAATAAGTTATCGTCTGCCTTTGATGATCGAAAAAGTTTGCGTGGTGATGGTTCCAAATACACTTTTTCAGGCTTTATTTGGGCCTTTAAGGTAAGAATTTTTATATAATGTTTCCAAAATTATAATTAATTATTATTTAACAATTACTAATGTTTGTTATTATATTATTTGTATATTTGGATATTTGAGGCCTTTCCCGCCATGCAGACATATGCATTAAAAACTTCTAATAATATTCCTAGGGCTATTTCCTGGAAGAGGAAACGGACCTTGCAGCAATAGGAAGATTTACTACCGTATACGACAATAAATAATGTAAGTTAACACAAATACTACCATATGTTTATAAACAAGTTATTACTAGTACACGTTTAACTTTGTTTGAGCTTTTATATTATTAGGAGTCCAACACTCCATTACAGAGGCTGACACCCACGGAAGCTGAGCTTGCCACTGATTGGTGGCAAGCTAGTAACCGTTTTTTTGATGGCACGGATGATGAGCAGCCTCCACTTCGAGAGCCATCACCTCACCCAGAGTCATCACCTGATCGACCCGACTATACACCTCCACAACGAGAGCCATCACCTATTCTGTCACATCATCGAGCCTCTTCTCCACCATCACCTCATGATAGGCGACCAGCAAAGATGCCACGATGTTTATCTCCCTGTTTTCCACCTCCACGGGATGAGTTAGGGGAGTTACGTGATGAGGTCAATGCCTTGCGTGAGGAGGTCGGTACTTTACGCGATGACAATGGTGCATGGCGTGTTGAGGTGTCTACTTTACGTGGTGAAGTAGCCGCTCTACGTGAGATGATAGCATCGTTGCAAAATAAGGTTCATACTGTACGCAACGAGGTAAGTTTAATATTTTTTCATATTTAACTTGATGATAAATTTACTCGTAATTTCACTTAGATTAACCATTTCACTTAGATTGCTTAGTAAATTCATTCGGTTGATGCCAATACTGCTAAACTGTTTATTCTTTAACCCTGTGAAGTTAGTATTTGTTTTTGGTTTTCTTTTGGTTGAAGTAATGCAATCCATTCAAGTGTCAATTTACAGAATAAGAATAGTTTACTTTCGCAACGCGAAAATGACTATCGCAACGCGAAAATGACTATCGTAACGCGAAAATGACTATCGCAACGCGAATTTAACTATCGCAACGAAAGAATCGCAATACGAAATGAAAATCGCATTGCGATTCTCTTGTTGCGATAGTCAAATTCGCGTTGCGATAGTTATTTTTGCGTTGCGATAGTCATTCGTGTTGCGATTTTAAGTTTCAGATTCTATTCTTCTTCTGCAAATTGAAACTTGAATGAATTGCATTACTTCAACCAAAAGACAAAGACAAATACTAACTTCACAGTGTTGAAAATTTAAGTTTCAAGAATAAACTACTACTCTTTATGTTTTCATTGAACCTGCACTAAACCTATATGATGTCCTTTTAAATGTTTATATAAGTGATTACTTCTGGAATGTTATCTGATGCATTTTGTGAACAATGATAGAATAATGACTTGGGTGAATACCGTGCAAGTTTGAAATATATTTGTCTTTATTTTCACTGTTTAATATCATGTCTGTTTATTTACTAATTTATGTATTAATTTATTTTTAGCGGCCCGCTAAGGTGGATGCTCTACGTCGGGTTTTTCTTGCAAGATGGAGTTCACGCATCAGACGGCGTGCATGTGTCATTAAGTCTCCGTTCACCCCAATAGTGCGAAGAATCCGTAAGAAAAAGCCCGACTCACCTGTCATCGTTCAAGAGGCCTCCCCTATCGTTCAAGAGGCGCCTATCATCCCTCAAGAGTCCCCTCCCACCGTTCAAGAGGCCACTGTCATCGTTGAAGAGGTCCCTCTTAACATTCTAGAGCCCGATTCACACGGCATAATATATTGAATTATTGAGAAACCCCCTCACGTTCCGGACATGATGGATGACTGTTGGCTTTCGTATAAGTTACCGGCGAGTATCATTCCGGCAGATGAAGTAGAGAGGAAACAACTACCGAAAATAATTATGGATAATACCCTTTGGGCTAAGACCGCAGTTGATTTTTATCTACATGAGCGGAGCCAAGGGTGTTACACTGACATATACAAACTTAACGATGATATGCATTTGTTGATTGAACAGTCTTGGTGGGGTGTGTTATTAGGGGTTGAAGACAATGACTATTTCGATGGGGGGTAAATCTTATATTTCTTCTTATATTTCATTTTGATTATTTTTTTTTTAAATTTATGTAATTCACTAATATATGTCTTTTTTGTAAAACAGCATATTGATGCATGGGTGTCACGTCTTCTAATAGTAAGGAAATTGAAGAAAAATAAAAATAAAAAAAATACGCGATATACAATTATGCCGACGTCTTTCCATGTAGTTCACTTGAAGAATCAACGACAGGAATCATATGTGTTGGCTAATAGACAAGCTAAACTTTATCCTGCATTGTGGGAGGTCGATAAGGTTAGTATTTATTTTTTTTAAATATTTTAAAGGTGTTCATAAATAAGTACGTAATTTGAATTATTACTTATGATTGCAGGTGTTTATCCCTGTTTTGGAACGTACTCATTGGCTTCTCGTCGAACTTCAGCTCCCATCCCTGAAGACAATAGTATATGACAACATGATAAATTACATATCATTGTCTAATTTGAGAGATATTATTAAGGGATGGAGCTCTCATTTGGCTAAATTCTTGGATGCGATTAATTATTGGACTTATTCTGGAAATAAGAAGCCAAAGAAGTTCAATGTTACAGTTATCAGAGACGAGACCGCCCCACAACAAACGCCGGAAGCCAGAGGAGATTGTGGTCCTCTCGTATGCATGTGCTTGGAGCGTTTGACGACAGGAAGTACACAGTTTCTACCTCCCACCGATAGAGATAGAGGTACAGTAGGCTTGTGGTTTCGGTATTTTATGGCTAGAGCGATATATTCGAGACGCTGCCTACCTGTATCCGCGTTATGAAAGTGTCCATAAACAATTTGTAAGTCAAATGCAAGTATTGTTAAGTACCTAGAATTCAATAATAATTTGTTGTTTGATGGTTTTAGATGTGTAGAAAGTGTTATTTGAGCAAATGTTTGGTTTCTGCAGGTTAATCCTGAAGTGAGCAGCGTGAAATTGATGTATGGGTGCATAAACAACTGTCTGGGGTACACTTTTTTTGATTGTTTAATTGATTCTTAAAAGTCTGATTTGTTTAATTGATGAGGAAAATAAGAATTATTATCATTTTTTCCTTGTTTAATTGATTTATAAAAATTGATTTGTAAAAGTTGATTTGTTTAATATTGATGTGTAAATATTTCTTATTTGTGCTTGTTTAATTGATTGAAATGTAAAAGTTGATTTGTTGATTTCAATTTGCATCATATTGAAGGCAAAAGACCTGTTGGAGGTACACTTTCACAATGCTAAACTCAAAATCGCAATGCGAAAGACAAAATCGCAACGCGAAAGTCAATTCACGTTACGATAGTCTAATACACTTTGCGATTTTCTCGTTGCGATAGTCAAATACCCGTTGCGATAATCAAATTCGTGTTGTGATACTCAAATTCGCGATGCGATAGTCAAATTCGCGTTGCGATTTTCTCGTTGCGATAGTCAAATAGCCGTTGCGATAGTCAAATTCCCGTTGCGATAGACAAATTCGCGTTGCGATAGTCATATTCATGTTGCGATAGTCAAATTCGCGTTGCGATTTTTGAGTTGCGATAATCAAATTCGTGTTGCGATAGTCAAATTCGCGTTGCGATATTCAAATGAATGTGTAATAAGTGATAAAAATTGAACATATCATAGCAATGTTCAAACTCAAGTTACTAATACATGCCTAACTGAAAATGTTAAAAGTTTACACATAAAATACACATAATAGCCAAATTCGCGTTGCGATATTCAAATGAATGTGTAATAAGTGATAACAACTGAACAGGTCATAGCAATGTTCAAACTCAAGTTACTAATACATGCCTAACTGAAAATGTTAAAAGTTTACACATAATACAACTTTTGCATTTAAAAATCACCTAAGTTAATAGTCCCAAAAGGTGAAGCCGGTTGTGATTGGGATTTTGATTTTGATTGCGATTTTGATTGCCTTTTTCTTGACACCATATGAGCTTTGGATTTTGATGAGGATCCATATTTTGGTAAAGGAAAAGATGATTGTGATGGCACTGGTGATCCACATGTCAACCTTGTATGACCACTTTCCTTGCACCGACTACATGTCGATCTCTTCTTCTCTTCACCCTTAGACGGTATACGATCGTGACTTTTTGGTCGGCCAGGTAGCCTTCTGTCCATGGCTGGTGGCAAAACTGTTTGTAAGTAATCTGGTATGTCCCACTCAGAAGGATGTGCAATAGGGTAGATAATCTCGGCATAAGTCTGTCGATATACTTCTGTAGTGTAGCAATCCATAGCGTATGCGCTTGAATCATCTTGGTTTAGATGAAGAGCAACTTTTATAACATGCCCACACGGATAACCAGATGTTTGCCATTTCATACAACTACACGTCTTTGCATTTAGATCGACAAGCCCATTTAAGTTATTATCCAGTACTTCAAACAAAGTGTTTGAACATGGTTCAACTCTCCATGACGTTGACTTCACAACACGTTTCGTTATCTTTTTTTCAGTCCATGGTGTAACACGATGTTCGAATGTTACTATAAATTTAAATAAATAATACTTAGTAAAATATATGATAAGTTACGAATTTAAAGAAATAATACATGCATGGTTTCTTTTCTTGTAGTACCACTATTGAATAGAGGCTCGAAAAAACTCCATTAACATAGTAATGGGTAATTTCCAGGAATGATGACTTAGAGCGTTGATTGATTCTGCACTATTAGACGTCATGAAACCATATCTTGCTCCAAGTTGATGTACTCTTGACCATCTTTCAAACCCGGCATCTTCTAGTGTTTGAGCACACTGAGGCAAAACACGTCTTAAACAATTTATATGCTTATTAAAATCCACTTCCCGATAAGCTTTTACAGCCTTCCAGTATGTCCATTTGTGATTTTTTATACCAGCAAACCTTTATTTTAGATTTCTATATAAATGAACACCATAAAGTCCATGAAAAGCATCTGGGAAACACCTTCTAACAGCGTTGTCAATTGAGTTTGGCCTATCGTATATGATTGTCAGATTGCTAATAGGACCTATGCAATCCCTAAGATGCCCCATAAACCATGTCCATAAATCAGAGGTTTCAGATTTGCCAACCCCGTAAGCTATTGGCAGTATCCCATTGTTAGCATCCATGGCTACTGCTAATAAGTTTACTCCAAGGTATCGACCTTTTAAATGTGCTCCGTCAACTATAATAACTGGGCGCATGCAAGTAATAAACGAACGAATCTACAAAATCATATACACAAGAAATATAATCATTTAAATGTGAAATGCATGTAACTAACAAAAATGAGTCAACAAAATTATATTGATTTACTAACCGCAGCACCAATGGCAATAAACAGCAACTCAAAGCGTCAATCTATATCTGTTTTGATATGAGTTACCGACCCAGGATTTTTCAGCTTTAAATTGTGACAATAAACCGGCAGTTGGGCAAACGATGCTTCTGGCGACCCCCTCAACAATTCCAAGGCATAATATTTGGCTCTCCAAGCTTGAGAATATGAGATGCTAATCTTGAACCGAGCATTCATGTCAGTCATAATTTCATGTCCCTGATATACCCTGTCATTCAAAAACATTAACTCAGCCAGAAAACCACCCAACACCTTTTTGTTTGCCTGTCTATGGTGAGGAAAAACTTGGGTTCTTGAACATGTATGTTTATCAATAAAAGTCCTAACTTGAAATATTTCGCAATCTTTTATCCTCTTTGCAATCATACGCCACGTACAATTTTTGTCAATCATACACATTGTTTCGAAACGATCTTTGCTTGATTTGTTAACTTTTAGTTGATAGCCATCTTCCACACATTTCGTATACAAAGCTATCTTCAAGTCTTCCTTTATATCAAAACAATCATCTTTCTTGATACGAATAATTTTTGTGTAACAATCAACTGCTATTTTTACCAACTCTTCTTCTGGTATCTGAAGTAATTCTGGCATATTCCAGTTATACTCCCGTGGCATTTTCTTCGGGGACTTTTCTTCGGGGATTTCTTCTTCTTCTTTTTCTTCTTCAGGGATATATGAATTACAGAATGGATGTTCAACATGTTCATTCATAGTTGTAACTTCCTCCTCATTATCATCAACAACATCTTCCTTGGCAGCGGCTGTTTCATCATCAAAATTCGGGTATTGACCAATATCAAAATCATTACACGCAGAGTCTGTTTCTTCTTCTGAAACATCATCAAAATCCGAGTATTGAGCAAGATCAAAGTCCGGGTATTGACCAATATCAAATTTCGAATACCGACTAGTACTCACAATTTTTTCTGTTGGCTCATCATCGTCTAACTGGTTAATACGAAAACCGGAATTTGGTGCTAAAAGTTTATTGGGATTTGGATTAGGGAAAGGTTGTGGGTTTTGAGATTGTGTTTGGTATTGGAAATGTGGTGAAACAAAATTTTCTTGGTGATGAAATTGTGGTGGAACCATTAAATTTTGAGCACCATAAACTGGGGTTGAAAAACTTAGTTGATTACTACCCGCTACTGACCTAACTTCACTACTTCTAGGTTCAACAACATACAATGTAACATCATCTTACGAAACACTAATGTAAGCAATGAATCGTTCAACATCTTCATTGTCGGTTAACAAATAAACTTTACCTTCTCTCTGATAAGATAGCCTAAATCCACTTAAGGGCTCTAAATTCAATTTATTTACAACACGTAACATTAGAGTTTCATAAGTTAACTTTTTTAATGACAGTTTTAGTTGAAGATTCATGGGTAAAGGCATATATTGTAAAACACCATGAACATTCTCCCATGACCCTCCAAAACACAAATCTATCCAAGCATGATCAACATTAGATGATTTCATTATTGTAAATTAATTTACTAAACAAACGACCTGCGAAACTAAAACCTGTTGCCGGATGGGAAAGGATGTCGTTGGATATAAGAACGGATGTCGCCGGAGAGAGTGATAGATGGAGATGGAATGAGTTGCGATTTAGGGATTTAGGTTATGAGTTGTTTCTGTTGCGTAGTTATATACCCAAAACATTTGTGTTGCGAAACTAAAACCTGTTGCGAATTTGAAATTCAATGTTGCGACAGTCATAATCGCATTGCGATTTACATATTCGCATTGCGATTTACATATTCGCATTGCGATTTACATATTCGCATTGCGATTTACATATTCGCATTGCGATAGTCAGAAAATCGCAACGCGAATTTGGAAAATCGTAATGCGATAGTTAGAATCGCGTTGCGAATCTGGAAACTGATTTGCGATACCGGAGATCGCGTTGCGAATTATCGATCGCATTGCGATTTAGTTGATCATTTTGGAAAATCTAAAAAAAAAAGTTAGTTAAAACCGTATATTATAAGGCATTTTTCGTCACTGAAGTTATTTTCTCTATATTTAAAGTGTAAGGATGGCATTATAGCCATCATTCTTTTGCAGGCAAGCACAGTCAAAGCAATGATATTGCTTTACTGCTGAAATGTATGCACCTCCCCTTTTTCTTTGCTGAAAACAGAACCCCATCAACGTGGTGGCAACACGATCGTTCAAATGATTGGTCACCTCTTCCGGTTTTGGGTTATACTCTTTTTCCAAATTCTTTTTAGCCTTCAATTCAGGTTCTCTCCAATAACCATCGTATTCCGCGATGTCAGTCGATTTCGTCCTCTGATCCCTTGTACCCACATCTTCCGATCGTGCTTTTGGTTCTCCGTTGTCGGAACCGGAGGATGCCTGTAACTTTCTTTTCGAACGAGCACGATGATTCTAAAACCAGTTGTACACATTCGTCTCGGAAATATGGCCGTGTTGTGCTAGTTCGGATGTTATCTCCTTGATTTTCTGCTTGCCCGGTGTCCCAGTTCCTTGCTTGTATATATTTTCAAGAATCTGGAGTTACAGTGTTGTCGGAGTCCATCGTTGTCTCGTGGTGATTTTGTGGCCAACACATGATATCGGGTCACAATATAGATTCCCCAATTTGATTCCAGTGAAATTGTGGTGGACATAGATTGATTTGTGTAACTCGGCAAGATGCTCAGAAATGGCGGCGTAAGCAACGATCTGTCTCCTCAATTCCTCGACTTATTCATCGGTTATCACTTTCCCGCAAACCAAATTTTGGGTTTTGTACTGTAGATACTTGTCTGCTTGTTGTATCTCTTGATTTTCCCACTCTATTTTCGCATAAAATAAGCTTGAGCTTGGAAACCCAATTTCAAATTTATGGAGAAAAAAGCGGACAACCCCTTCACTTTTTCATTTTTGTTGTCCCCAATGATTCGTGGTCCCCTGGCATTTTATACATAATACATATAGGAAGAAGAAATGGGATTTGGTTTGAATTAGTGGGCTAGTGGTCGGTCATGATGGAATGGTTGTTGGGTAGTGTTTGAGTGGGTGAGGTAATGGTGGGGTAGTATATGGGACCTATAAAAAATAAAAATAAAATAATAATAATAATAAATAATATAATAAAATATTTTTGTAGACTCGAACAAAAATGGGTGTCTACAGCTGCCATTCTTTGCACTTTTTTGTGTTAACAAGAATAGGACAAAGACAAAAACATACAATCAGTTTTTGTCCGGTCCTTTCAAATGTGATTGGGCTTCCTGGAATTGGGCCTTTGTCTTCTTCTCGGTTTAAAGATTTCGGCTTGAAAATTCTTCCAGAAAGTAGTCCATCACTGTCATCGAGCTGAATGAAATCAAACTCGTCAGTTTTTGTTGACATACATCCCTTCTCGCCTTGAGCTATGCTGTAAATTTGATATGCCTCTGAGCTGGATGTAATCGAACTCGAAGGTATTGGCTAACAGATAACCCTTCTCGCCTTGAGTTATGCTGTAAATTGGATATTGTTGAAAACATTTTGTGTTTCGATATAACAAATTAAATTTAAATGAATTTTAAGATTTTACAAATGATTTTCTAAGTATATTCGATTTAATTAATTGAATATCAAATTATTACTCCAAGTCTTTTAAGATCAATTTCAAACCTTACTAAATGTGTAAAATTGTGTTTTATACTTAATATATTTTTGAAACAAATTTCACAAAGTATTTTGAACCAAAATCAAGCCTAAAATCAATTTCTCAGAGTGATGCACTGATGCACCAATCCATGCATCGATGCACCATGAATTAAATTGAACATCGAATGCATTTCATGCATCGATGCACATACCATGCACCGATGCACTGAGAATTTTATGAAAACATCGAATGCATTTGATGCATCGATGCACCAGCAATGCATCGATGCACTCTGGCTATTTTGAAACATCGAATGCACTTGATGCATCGATGCACTCTTAGTGCACCGATGCACTAAGGGTCCAACGGTCAAAATATTTGAATTTTACACTGATGCACCGATGCACCATGGGTATGCATCGATGCACTGACGCTCCCAACTGTTTTAATTAATTGTTTTCACACTAAAACGACAATATTATCTTCATTAATGATCTCCGACGTTCAGAAGTGATTCAAGGTGTATTTAAGCAAGCTTAGAAGCCATTGATCAACAACAAGAAACATCAAGCAAGTAGAATCAAGAGAGAATCAAAGAGAAAGCATCAAACCTCAAGTTTGAGCATTTTAAGCATATTTTTCATTCAATATTCATTTTGCTTTCAAGAACACTTATTGTGCTCAATTGTATTCATTCTTGAGTGTTCTTTTCTTTGTTCTGGAATTGTGCAAACAATCTACCTTGTGAGGATTTCCTTGTAAGTTTGCAAATTTGTATTGTTCTCTTTGGGAGAGAGTGTTCTCAAGAATTTGGGGTATAATTCTTGAGGGTTTGTAAGGTTACTCTTTTTCCTCAAAAGAAAGACAAATTAGTGAATTTGTGGAAAATCCTTAGTGTGGATAGATAAGGTAGTGGACGTAGACTTTGGTTGAGAAAGTCGAACCACTCTAAATCGCTGTGTAATTTCTTTCAATTTTTTGCAAAAGCTTCCACCAAAATTTTTATTGCCAATTCACTCCCCTCTTGGCCAATTCCGTCAATCGATTAACTCAACAGATATGCCTTTGAGCTGAATGAAATCGAACTCAAAGGTCTTTTGTTGGCAGATAGCCCTTCTCGCCTTGAGCTATACTTCAAATGATGTGCCTTTGAGCTGAGTGTAATCGAACTCGAAGGTATTTTGTTGGCAGATAACCCTTCTAGCTTTGAGTTATGCTGCAAATGATATGCCTTTGAGCTGAGCGTAGTTGAACTTGAAGGTCTTTTGTTGGCAAATAACCCTTCTTGCCTTGAGCTATATTGCAAATGATGTGCCTTGGAGTTGAGCATAGTCGAACTCGAAGGTCTTTGGTTTGCATATAACCCGTCTAGCCTTGAGTTATGCTGTAAATGATATGCCTTTGAGCCGAGCGTAGTCAAACTTAAAGGTCTTTGGTTGGCATATAACCCTTCTAGCCTTGAGTTATGTTACAAATGATATGCCTTGGAGCTGAGCGTAGTCAAACTCGAAGGGCTTTGGTTGGCAGATAACCCTTCTAGCCTTGAGTCATGATGCAAATGATATGCCTTGGAGCTGAGCATTGTCGTACTAGAAGGTATTTTGTTGGCAGATGACCCTTCTAGCCTTGAGTTATGCTGCAAATGAACACGATATCCATCATTGTGAAGTTGAAATCGTGGATGGCCCCTTCGTCGTGAAGTTGAGCCTTGAATTGGATATCCTTCGTCGTGAAGTTGAAACTGTGGATGGCCCCTTCGTTGTGAAGTTGAGCCTTGGATTGGATATCCTTCGCCGTGAAGTTGAAATCCAATCTAAAGATGAATGTTGCTGGTGAGCACGATTCCCTTCGTCGTGAAGTTGAAATCGTGGATGGCCCATTCGTTGTGAAGTTGAGCCTTGAATTGGATATCATTCATCGTGAAGTTGAAATCCAATCTAAAGATGAATGTTGCTGGTGAGCACGATTCCCTTCGTCGTGAAGTTGAAACCGTGGATGGCCCCTTCGTTGTGAAGTTGAAATTGGCTCTGAATGAAACTGGGAAGCCCCTTCGTTGTTGAAGTTGAGCTTTGAATTGGATATCCTTCGTTGTGAAGTTGAAATCCAATATCGAGTAAATTGTGTCATTTCGAGTTCAATATCTTTCGCTGTGAATTTGAAATTGACTCTGAACGAAATTTGGAAAGTTGTTTGTCGTCAGACAGACGGCTCTTCGCTGTGAAGTCGAGCAACCACCATCAAATTTTGAATGTGCTTTTGAATCGAGTATCTTTCGTTGTGAAGTTGAAACTTGACTCAAAAAGCTGCAAAAAATTATGTATGCTAAAAATGATAAATGTGATTATCTTAAGTATGTCTAAGATGCATGCAACATGAATTAATTCTATTTTATCTCTTGGATTGAGCCTCATTTTTATCTGCTGGTTTTGTCCTTGGAATTGACCATGCCCCATTTTCTTCTCAGGTTATTGGTAATGTCACAAGTTCTTTTTGATCTCTCGGACTGATTGTCTTGTGAAATGCTTGAAATTTGGCATTGTTCATTCTTTCTTCAATAGAGGCAAAATGAGCCTTAGCACCTTCCAGGACCTTTCACATTTGAGACTGTCCTGTTTGAAAATGTTTTTCTCCTTTGTCTTATCTTAGGAGTGAAGAAAAAAGATATAAAAATGCAAGAATTCTGTAAAACATTGCCTCTTACTTTAGGTTCGCAATCAAATCGAATCAATTTATAAACATGAGTTCAAAGAATATCAAAGGAATCAATAGTTCTTTTAATGCTTTCAGAGTTATAGCTCTTTGACAAATATTCAAGTGGATGAGTTGGTTTTAGGTTGGTTTCCTATTTCTTAAGGTTTCGGCCACCAAAATATTATTTTTCACCTATTCTTTTAGACATCGCAACATGCCCCTATTTCTTGGCTTGGCATTTTAATCGGATACAGACAAATGACGCAACTATCATAATCAATTACTAGACCTTCAATTTCGATCCTCTGAAATCTTCCATTTGTTCAAGCTTTGTAGGCTCCTCTAACAAAGGTAGGGCAAAAATATCGGTCTAAAAATAAATTTCTTGAGTGCTCGTGTGAAATTGACTATAACAGGTGTTCCTTAACTCCCTTAGTCCATCATTACCGAAAATTTCTTGTTTAAATAAATTTGATTTAATTTGTCATTGTCTGGCTAGTCGAATCCATAACCCGGAGTGTTTAACCAATTTCTTTATAGGGACATCTTAATATTATAATCACTTTTATCAGGTTTAACTGACGGGTTCATCTCATCACAAAGTCTTCGGCCTGACAAAAGCAGTGGAGTAAACACCAAATTGCCAAGTGTCCGAGCAATGTTATGGTTTGAATGCAATCTATTTATAAAGTTAGGGCTTTCGAGTTTCCTCTATAACCAATTGGCTTAGTGGAATAGCTCAGCTTTATGGATTTAATTTCTTAAGATTGTCAAGAAGAACCTGTTATAGTCTAGGTGCTTATTGAAAGTCAAAAATTTCATCTTTAGAGTTCAATTTCTGAGCAACTGACCTACACTAGATTCACCTACTCGACTATTCCATCTGTGAAGATCATTATCATCATTGAACGTGTTAAACAAAAAGTATAGTAATGTCATATGCAAAAGTTGCCCCATGTTGTCTGCACCTATGCACATCTAAATACCAAGCCTCTTTTCATTCCTTTATGAGAGGAGAAGGCTATATCGGTTATTTGCAAGAGAAGGGTACGGTGTTTGAGCTTATCTTCTTAGGTAAGGTCAAAATCATGTTACTTTGTCAAAGATCTGTAGCTTTGAATCATTTAAAGAGTTCTTTAATTCAGTTGATATTCAAAGAATTGCAAGTTTACAAATTTGATTCATTGCTTGCCAACTTTAAAGTAACATAAATTTATTTAAATGTTCAAAAAGGAAAGTTAAAAACAAGTTACACCAAAATATGATAAAATTAAAAAACCAAATTCAAATAGGATGCTGCAAATGATGAAATAATCTTCATTCTCACTTGAATGCCCCCTAGTTGTTGAAGTTGATCTAGTTCTTGTTACGCATCTTCTGCACGATTCTCTTGAATGTGTATCAGTTCTCAATAGTGTGCTTTTGGACACCGCCGTGATATTCACAATGAGCATTCTCATCATACCACTTGGGGTATGGGGGCTTCATGGGTTCCACCGAATATGGCGACACTACGTGAGTTTCAAAGAGTTGTTGATAAAGCTCTTTGTATGTCATCGGAATAGGGTCAAAAAGTTCCCATTTTTTGATGAGACATGTGAATATAATAAAAAAGAGAAAAATAATGTGAAATATACATGAATGCATGATATAAGCAATGTTCGAGGAAGTGATCCAAAAATGTGTCTGTTATTATAAATAATCCTTATTGGGGATAAAAGTGTTACTTCTTAAGAGACAAAGAACATTTTAAAAGTATATTCTGACGAAGTCTTCAAGACTCGAAACAGGTTGACTAGTCTTCTGCCTTCGTCTATCACCGGTTGAATGACATGTCGAACCACTTCGGCTCTTCTGGCTAAACCGTGCAAATGATATGTTGCTTTTTGTACTTGCCCCAAGAAGTCTAGAATGGCCGCATCTCTGGTTTTCACTCTCTGCTGAGTCTTCCCTCAACGAAAGTGCCTTTAGAAGTCTCCATTGAAGGGAACTATCTGAAACTCGCTTGTTTGCTTCTTGGATTTGTCAACAATGGTCTGTCGTCTTTGAAGGGACTCTCCAGGTTAATAAAATTTTTCTCGTCTTGCCCTTGCAACCTTTGCCAGCTCAAAAAGTCAACTTTTGGTGTGCACAGTGTAATTCTCGGTCCATTCTTAGTCCTTCACCATGCAACAAAATGGTGTACTCTTCGATCGTGGGCATTGCATTTTCTTGACATGAGTCTTTTTTTACCAAAGTCAGACCTCTGAGCTTTTTATCTCTTGTATTATAACCCCTTTGTCCATTAATGCAAATTATTTACGTTTAACGAACACGTTTTTAGTGGATTAACACCTCTTTTGAATGATGTAAATGATAAAAAAATGAAGTAAAAGAAAATAAAAATTAAAGGAAAAAAGGTTAGTAAGATAAGGATATTAGGAAAATAATAATAATGAAAATAAAAAGTCCTACCTCACATGATATCTACCCCACATGCTTATTATTCCTACTCGGACATAATTTCTATCCCCGAAAGTTGATTTTGAACAAGTCCTAACCGCATAAATTTCTAGTTCATATGCTTTGAATAGAAAATAAAGCAGGAAATAATATCAAAGCAACCTAGGGTTTGAAATGAGGTTTTGGGGTGGGCTCTAATTCTTCGTAGTCTCTCGGTTTAGGTTCTAAAAAGGTACTCAAATTCTCCTTATTGGTGCCCCCTTGGGCTTGCCAGACCCTTAGTCCTAAGCCCATTACAAGCTTATGTGGACTAAGTTAAACTCGATATGAAACATTCTCTTATGCCCATACGAAGAATAAATTCACACGAAGACATAAGTTATATGAATCCCGAATGTTACTCGCTAGGCCCATACGGAGAATAAATTCTCACGAGAGTATCGCTTTCACCCCACTTAAACAGGGTTCGAAGCTCGAGTATATAGCTTGAGACGAAAATTTTGAAAATATGAAATCATTGAAAAAAAGTCAGTACAACTATTTATTTGAAAAATAATCAAAGATAAATAATTGGAATCGAATAAATAAATTTAAATTTAAATTTACTAGTTTCGCATAAAAAGACAACCGAAAATTAATTATGGCCTGACTCACTTACATGTCCCCATCATAGTCGTCAAGCTGTCGAAACCGTCTTTCAGTTGGGCTCGGAATTGGGCTTCGACTTGAATGGATGGGTTAGAGTCGCCACTGATCATTTTAAAAATATTTAGGTTCATCGGACACCATCTTACCTGATCTGTATTTTACCAGAAATATGTCGGATTCGGGAGTCGGTTACAGTAAATGAAGGATTAACACCCTTAAACTGCCCTTTTAGTACCATTTAATTTGTCGGTTGTCTTGAATTGCGAAAATTTGAAATTAAAATTAAAATTTAAAGAAAAACGTTCGATTCAAATTACTTATCTTTGATTAGTTGAAAAATATCCCTAACGTCAAAAAAATTATTAAATTAAAAAAAAAATAAATAAAAAAAGAAAACAAAAAGAGAAAAAATATTAATATAATAATAAAATAAAATAAAATAGATAACAAAGATAAATATAAGTTAGTAAAAAAAAAATAAATAAAAGGGACCAAAATGAATAATATTGAAAGATGACATGACTAAAGCATGGATAAACCCTAAAAAGTCTAAGTCAGTTTACACAAATTAACTTGTGGGTCCCACTTGTAATATATTTAAAGGGTGAGGATGGCATTATAGCCATCATTCTTTTGTAGGCAAGCACAGTCAAAGAAATGATATTGCTTTAGTGTTGAAATGTACGCACCTCCCATTTTTCTTTGGTGAAAACAGAACCCCATCAATGTGGTGGCAACACGATCGTTCAGATGATTGGTCACCACCTCCGGTTTTGGGTTATACTCTTTTTCCAGATTCTCTTTAGGCTGCAATTCACGTTCCCTCCAGTAACCATCGTATTTCGCGATGTCAGCCGATTTCGTCCTCTGATCCTTTGTACCCACATCTTCGATCGTGCTTCTGGTTCTCCGTTGCCGGAATCGGAGGACGCTTGTAACTTTCTTTTCAAACGAGCACGACGATTCTGAAACTAGTTGTACACATTCGTCTCGGAAATCTGGTCGTGTTGTGCTAGTTCAGATGCTATCTCCTTGATTTTCTGCTTGCCCGGTGTCCCGGTTCCTTGCTCGTATATATTCTCAAGAATCTGGAGTTGCAGTGTTGTCGGAGTTCATCGCTGTCGGGTCACAATATAGATTCCCCAATCTAATTCCAGTGAAATCGTGGTGGACAGAGATTGATTTGTGTAACTCGGCAAGATGCTCAGAAATGGTTGCGTAAGCAACAATCTGTCTCCTCAATTCCTCGACCTGTTCATCGGTCATCACTTTCCCGCAAACCAAATTCTGGGTTTGGTACTACAGATACTTGTCTGCTTGTTGCATCTCTTGATTTTCCCACTCCATTTTCGCGGAAAAGAAGCTTGCGCTAGGAAACCCAGTTTCAAATTTATGGAGAAAGAAGCGGCCACCCCCTTCACTTTTTCGTTTTTGTTGTCCCCAATGATTCGTGGTCCCCTGGCATTTTATACATAATATATATATAAGAAGAAGAAATGAGATTTGGTTTGAATTAGTGGGGTAGTGACATGTCATGATGGAATGGTTGTTGGGTAGTGTTTGAGTGGGTGAGGTAATGATAGGGTAGTATATGGGATTACAAATAATAATAATAATAATAATAATAAATAAATAAATAATTTAATAAAATATTTTTATAAACCCGAATAAAAATGAGTATCTACAGTATCTTTATTTTTAGAAATTTATTTTTAAAAAATAAATTAAATCATAGTATTAAATGTGAGTATACAATAAAAATTATAAATACAGTAAAAAATTAAATTTAAAATTTATTGTATGAATTAAATATTAAAATCTAGGTAAACTATATCATTGATCACTTAATTATTTAACTTTTTTACTTTTACCACCGATATTTTAATTTGGTCCTACTTTTAATTTAATAAATTTAATAAATTATTAATAGTTGACGAAAATACAGGCGTGACAATTAATAAAATTGACATAATTCTACATTTTTTCCTCGATACTTATACATATTATTTATTTGATCATACTTTTAATTTAATAAATTTAATCCTCTAATTAAATTGTGACACGTGTCACAACATGAATAGAGAATATTTTTTAAATTTAATTATTTTATTTTTCACACAATTAAATAGTGACACGTGTCATTATCAAATTGGATGAAAATTTAACATTTGAAGAAATAGTCACACAAAAAGGGAAGGTGGGATTCTAACCAGCATACAAAGGGCTAAGAATCAAAGCCTCAACCTAGGCTATAAGGGTGTGCAAATTCGGGTACCCGAAACTTCCTGATAGGTGATTTCTCGACTCGTGTCCTGACCTAGATTGTTAAATTTTTTATTATATCATATATATTGATAAATTTATAAAAACTAACTGCGTACTCGGGTAACAAAATGATAGAAAAAAAGTAAAAGAAAGTCCAAAAAAGAAATAATAATTTTATTTTTTTTACTATAATTTCATATATATATATATATATTGATAAATTTAACTAAAAATTATATATATATATATATATATATATATATATATAACTATTAGTAAAAAATTAAAATCATTACTTAAGTTAAAAATTTTAATTCAATGATTATATATAAAAAAATATTGTTAATTTTATCAAATAATTTCATTTAATTGTTTATAAAAATAAATTGAGTTAAATATATATATATATATATATATACACGAGATTATTAAAAAAATATTAAAAAAATTACTTTTTTTACTTTTTTTCTGTCTTTTGTTACAAAATGTAAATTGAATTATGCATTTTACAATCAAGCGATCGGTATTGCCTAGTGATCGAGGCTTTGATTCTTAACCCATTTTGTGCAGGTTCGAATCCCACCATCCCTTATTGCTTTAAAATTTCTTCGATTACTAATTATCTATCTAATCTGATGACACGTTTCATCATTTGATTTGATAAAATGTGTCATAATTTGCTTAAAATATTAAATTTATTAAATTAAACATTAGATCAAATTAATATAATTTATAAGTAACGGAGATTAAATGTAGAATTATGTCAATTTCATTAATTGTTACATTAACCATTAAAGATAAGTGATTTGATTAACAACAATTAATCATTAATGACAAATAATTTAATTGACAATAATTAAATAATTAGATCGAATACGTTTAATTACCATCAAACACATAAAAATTTATCATTTTAAAATATTAAAATCCGACAAAATCTTTTAAACATTTGAGAAGAGTGGATTGGGTTGCATGTCCCTTTGAAGCAAATGAGCAATTCCATGGGGAGGATCAGAGAAGACTTGAGAGGAGGAATATGAGGAAGTCGGTAGTTTGGCCATAAAGTCAGCACAGTAGTTCGCTTCGCGGCGGATCAAGATGAAATCCACAATCCAAGGTTTTGAAACTAGATTTGCAATCGCTCGCACAAGAGAGGGAGGACTTGAACCTGCTGCAGGGGATGTAACTAGAGACGGCGACTCTGAGCTATCAATTTGGCATTGGATTCTCTCAAACCCCATTGGACCAAGCAAGACGGAGGCCTTCCAAAATACCCCAGAGCTCTTCGTGGAGGGTTGAGAGGAGCCCATATACTTGTTGAATTTAAAAGCCAACCGCCTTGTTGAATGTATTATAAATTCATTCGTATCTTCAAAAATTCTTAGCCCATTCCATAGGCACTAACAAATTTTATATCTTATTTACATGGGATATTTTTATTTTGGCAAAAAGGCATGGTAGATCCCTAAACTTTCAAAAAAAATCAATATAACCCTCATTCTTTTTTTTATCAATCTGACTCTCCAACTCAAAAAAAAAAAATTAATATGACATTTTCATCAACATTTACTGTCATTGAACAAGGACACCGTAACTTTCTTCTGTGGCACGTCAAGTTGCACAGTTCAATCCATTTAATGCTGACTGGGTTTATATCAGCTGAGGTGGAAAGTAAGCAATTAAAGACAAATTGGAAACCTAAACTAAATCAATTAATCTTGCGGGAGCCTTTGAATAAAAAAACCCCAAAATCATTGAATCTGAATCGTTCAGTTTATTCTTTGCATCAAACAGAAGAAAATCATACACCTTTTCGAAAATTGAATCTTGCATTTTGTTTTTTAAAAACCGAATGTCCATTTGTAAAACCTTTTCATCCCTGAAAAAAAATCATCTTCCTTTGAATCTAACATTAAACCCAGAAAACCCAAAATCAAAATTATAATGAAAACCAACATTGCTTCCTTCCTTCTTCAGTCGAAAAATCCCATAATTAAACCATGCATGATTCATTTGTCAGTTGAAAAATCCATATTAGAGACCCATTCAGCGTTTCTTAGGCAAAAGTAGTTTCCACCTTCTTGATGCAACTTAACTGATATGCCATGAAAGATGTTAAAGAGTTTGTGGAGTATTTTTGAGCTAATGAGAATTTGACAACTTTGGCCATTTAGTTCCCATGGTTGAAACAGGCTCACCCAAGAGAAGAGAAATTTTTTAGTCCTAATTCTATGCTTCAATTTGTTTACTACTACAAACATAGTGTTCTCTATTTCTATCTCTTGAACCAGATCTATGTTTCAATCAAACTGGGAACTCAAGAAAAGTCCATAAACAACCCAAAAAACTAAGATTTTATGCGAGTGAACAAATGAGGAAATAGAAGAAACAAAGACATGTAAATCTTAGTTTGAATCTAAGCTTTTGTACCAACCTATGTTTGGAAAGCCCATCACAGAGATCTGTTTGCAGAGCCAAAATCGACCAAATTGTCCCATTAGGGCAGCCGGCTAAATTATTGAGCCCATTAGAGCACCCAAATATTTAATTTGACATTTATGGTAAATTGAATAGTTTCCATTGAACTCGTCATGCCGATATATAATTTTTTAATGAGCCGTCTCAGGTGGGCCTCACATCCGGAATTAAAAAAATATATCTTGAGAGACTCATCACGCCGGCATGACGAGTTCCAACGGTTATAATTTTAACTTTTTTGACCATTGGTAAACGGTCGAATTTTTTTTAAAAACATTTAGGGTAAACTACACAGGAGACCATCAAACTACGGTCATTAATCGATCTTGCCACCGAATTATTTTTGTCTCAATTCGACCACCAAACTTTTTAATTGATTCAATCAGACCATTATCCGTTAAAAAACGGACTTGCTGACGTGTCTGTTAATAAAACTGCCATAATTATATATTTGGTCCTTAATATTTGAATAATTATATATTTGGACATTAATATTTACATATTCTATCAGTTTAGTCATTATTTTAATTCAATTAAATAAATTTAACTATCCAATTAGAATATGACACGTGTCAATACATGATTGGAAGGTTTTATTTTATGAATTTTAAATTATTTAATTAAATAATTTTTTAACCAATCAGGTGGTGACACGTGTCACCACCAGATTAAAATGGAAAATTGAAGAACAAAGATGCAGTTGGATAGGATCAAACATGTGCCTTTCGGGGGAAGATTAACCATCACCCAAACCTTTGGGCCAAAGCTCCCTAATTATTCTAACTTACAACAATTTGTATTTGACTTATAAAAGTTTGTTAATGATAAAAACAATTAAACAAATTATTTATTTAAATAAATTTTGGTTCGATTAATGGTTAAATAAAAAAATCGGTTAATAATTTTCAAATAAATTTTGGATCGATTAACCGTTAAGGAAAAAATAATTTATTTTATTCGGTTAATAATTTTCAAATAAATTTTGATTCGATTAACGGTCAAATAATTTCGGTTCGATTAATGGTTAAAGAAAGCATCGGTTGATTTGGTTCGTTTAATAATTTTCAAATAAATTTTGGTTCGAATAACGGTTAAAGAAAAATAATTTATTTTATTCGGTTAATAATTCTCAAATAAATTTGGGTTCGATTAACGATCAAATAATTTTGGTTCAATTAATGGTTAAAGAAATGATATGGTTCGGTTAATAATTTTCAAATAAATTTTGGTTCGATTAACGGTTAAAGAAAAATAATTTATTTTATTCTGTTAATTCCGTTAATAATTTTCAAATAAATTTGGGTTTGATTAATGGTCAAATAATTTTGGTTCGATTAATGGTTAAAGAAAAAAATTCAGTTAATAATTTTTAAATAAATTTTGGTTCGATTAACTGTCAAATAATTTCGGTTCGATTAATGTTAAAGAAAAAAATTCGGTTAATTTGGTTTGGTTAATAATTTTCAAATAAATTTCGGTTCGATTAACTGTCAAATAATTTCAGTTCGATTAATGTTAAAGAAAAAAATTGGTTGATTTGGTTCGGTTAATAATTTTCAAATAAATTTGGGTTCGATTAACAGTCAAATAATTTTGGTTCGATTAATGGTTAAAGAAAAAATTTCGTTTAATAAATTTTAAATAAATTTTGGTTCGATTAACGGTCAAATATTTTCGTTTCGATTAATGTTAAAGAAAACAAATTTGGTTAATTTGGTTCGGTTAATAATTTTCAAATAAATTTCGGTTTGATTAATGTTTAATTGTTTTTATCATTAACGAACTTTTAAATAATCTTCCCCCTAAAGGCGCAGGTTCGATCCTTTCCCAATTGCATCTTTGTTCTTCAATTTTCCATTTCAATCTTGTGGTGACAAGTGTCACCACCTAATTGGTTAAAAATCATTTAATTAAATAAATTTAAAATTCTTAAATAAAACATTCCAATCATGTATTGACACGTGTCATGTTCTAATTGGATAGTTACATTTATTTAATTAAATTAAAATAGTAACTAAACTGATAGAATATGTAAATATTAAAGACCAAATGTATAATTATGGCAGTTTTATTAACGGGCAAGTCAGCAAGTCCGTTTTTTTAACGAAGAGTGGTCTGATTGAATCAATTAAAAAGTTTGGTGGTCGAATTAAGACAAAAAATAGTTCGGTGGCAAGATCGATTAATGACCATAGTTTGGTGGTCTCCCGTGTAGTTTACCCAAACATTTAATGGAAATTTCACTTACTCTAAGTAGTATCGATACTATAACTCAGAGTATCAGTATCATTTTAGCATTCTTTTTTTACAGTATCGGTACTGCCTCAGCAGCATCGGTACTACTTTATTATTTTAGTTTTCAGTATCGATATTATATATGGTATCGGTACCATTTTAGCATTCTGTTTTTACAGTATCGGTACTGCCTCAGCAGTATCGGTACTACTTCATTATTTTGGGTTTCAATATTGATATCATATATGGTATCAGTACCATTTTAGCATTTTTTGACAATATCGGTATTGCTTCCTTATTTTGGGTTTCAGTATCGATATCATATACCATTTTAACATTCTGTTTTGACAATATCGATACTGCCTCAGCAATATCGGTACTACTTTATTATTTTGGATTTAGGGTTTCGATATATGTATAAATACTGCTTTAACAGGATCAATATTGTTTTAGCAATATCGCAACAACTATATTTAAAAATCATTTTTGACTCGATTAAAGTTCGAAACCTTTAGTAAAAATTATTTCAAAAACCTTTATAGTATAGGACTTAAATATTCAGTAGAGTGAGGAGTAAAAATTGACGTTTTAACTTTAAATAATAATTATATATGTTCGAATGATTCCTTACTTGAACATTTCTCCCCTTTGTTAAATAAAAAAAACTCAATAAGAATAAACAAGATATAAAATATAGTTGTGAAGAACAAATGTGCCAAAATAGTTTAGTCAACATAAATAATATCCAAAATATAGTGGGCATGGTCATAAACATAATAAGTGGTAGCATGGTAATAAAAATATGCGAAATATGATAAATATAAATTCGATCATCAAAAACATATTAGTATAACCAAATCCAAAATATCAAATGTGAAGAAATTCAAGGAAATTGAAAGTTCTAGTTATGACATTTGAAACACCAACAAATAACAACTAGCAAAGAAATAGCATGATCAATCATCTGATGGAGGATCGGGATCCAAACGATGTGCACGAAAAGAAACAACGTCTTGTGAAAGAGCATTGAGCCTATCCATTATGGCGTCGAATCGAGCTAGGTGTTGCATTGCAGCTCGGTCAGTTGAGTCCCCAAGGCAATAAAATGGGACTCCATAGATGCAAACCTCATATCTAAAGTCTCCATCAAAGAATGAAAATAGGGAGGCATAACATTACTAGCGCTCGGAGGCTCGTCATGGATGTGATTTACAAGATCATCAACATCTTGTAAAACATCATTGGCTTGAGGAGGAGTCAGAACTAGAGCAGCTCGAGAAGAACTAGTATCGGGCGTCTTTTTAGGTGTTCGTTCCCAATTTGTCCCAATTTGAGTCCATCCTAACTTGCGGAGAGAGGTAAAATCTATCAGGGTACCCAAGGGGATAACAATATCTAGGTCGACTTTAAGACCAGCTTTGATAAAGAAATTACTAAGAAGATAACCATAAACCAAAGACTCGACTCTCTCAGAGGGAATATGGTTCACGGTGTCCACTAGTTTACCAAAGATTATTTGAGCAAGATTAATTCTTTTATTGTTTGAAAACAATGGATCCACCAAATGTCGATACTTCGAAAAGAGGAGTACTTTCCTCCGGATGGTCGAAACCACCAAGAGATAATCAAGTGAAGAAATTGCTCGTGGAAGTCAAGGATACTAGCGCTCTTTCCTACTTCTAAGGAAGAAGGGACGATATCTCACTCATTATCAATCCTGGTGTTTTCGAGACCAAAAGCATGAGCAAAAGAGTCAGAATCAATGATAATGTATTCGTCCAAGATATAGGAATGAAAATTTTCAGTTTGTGTACAAGCTTCATTTTGGATGCAAACCGCATTAGAATAGAAAATACGGACTAGTTGGTGAAAGACAACATGTTTAACTTTAAAAGTGTTATCAAATTTCAAGCTTATAGAAGGGGTAGGTATTTAAAGTTCATTTCTTGTATTGCCGAAAGAGAGGGGAGACGCTCACCCCTAATAGAGTAAGACTCAAAATAGTTTAGATATCGTGAATATAGATTTCGACAATTCGGTTCATTAAAACTTGAATTTACTATGGTCATTTCAGTTGGATTGGGAGGAGGATTTGGCGGAGGGTTAGGAGGTGGATTAGCATGAGAGGAGGAGGATTTGGCGGAGGGTTAGGAGGTGGATTAGCATGAGAGGAGAAGGATCTAGGATGTTTCTGAGACATGTTAAAGAGAATCAGAATAAATATTATACCTGCAAAGAAAGACAATACATATATATGCACTCAATTAATCCCAAAACTCAATATGAGTCCACAATACAAGGTATTCTATAAATAAATATTTTTTAATATAATATAATGGGGAAAAAATGATGTGTTATATAAAAAAACAAGTTA
The DNA here is from genome assembly GCF_006381635.1 of Hibiscus syriacus. Classification (NCBI taxonomy): domain Eukaryota; kingdom Viridiplantae; phylum Streptophyta; class Magnoliopsida; order Malvales; family Malvaceae; genus Hibiscus; species Hibiscus syriacus. The sequence goes on from NW_024062608.1 coordinate 3,796,086, forward strand.
TGAAAAATAAAATTATATACAACAACAATAACAAAACTCTATTCCCATATGTAATAGGGTAAGGGAGAGGTAGGGTAGTAGGCTGCCCCCAACTCCAGGTTGAGAGCAACTTCCGTGGAAGACCTCCGGCAATTAGAAAATTAAAAATAAAGATAAAATACAATACATGTATAAATAAATAAATAAATACATAGTTGAGCAGTCTTCTTATGCAGTCTTAATAAAAGTATATGTATACCTATATATATTTTTTATTTAATAAAATTTCGAATTTTGTTAAAAAAATTGTGTATTCTAGTGTAAAAATGAAAAATAAGTAAAGTCAATTCACTAATTTAAGCAAAAACTAACTAAACCTAGCCCTAAATTTGAAAAGAAAAAATTAGGGTTTTAAAAAAATTTACCTTAAAAATTAGGATTGAGATGAAATTTGATGATGAATGCAGGATTTTGATGATGATAGTTGGCTGGAAAGTTGAAAAACAACGCAAATTCGACTCCAAAAAGATGTAATAAGGCGATTTTGAGAGGGGGTTATGAGTGGTACAACTGAGTGTTTTAGAGTTAAGGAAAAAGTGATATTTTAGGGTTTTATAAGCTGAACCCGATAGGTAGTATCGGTACTCCAGTTGGAGTATCGATACTTTAAGGCAAAAACTTGATGGTGTCAATACCGAGTATCAATACCTTACCGAGGCTGCAATAACAATATCGGTACTTGATGAATAGTATCGATACTGATCATGTTGAGATTTTCATAAGCTCGAATCGACAACCGGAACGGTTTGTAAAGAGGGGTCGGAACGGTTTTGTGTTTAGGGAGTAAGGAGATTGAAAGATAGAGAATTACACAGTGATTTATAGTGATTCGACTTTCTCAACCAAAGTCTACGTCCATTACCTTAGCTCCTCACCAAGGATTTTCCAACAAATTCACTAATTTGTTCTTTCTTTTAAGGGCAAAGAGATAACCTTACAACTCCCTAGTTTTTCTGGGCTAAACTAGAACCTTTTTCCTTTACAAAAGGATAAGAAATGTAAATAATAAAACCTCTCTAAGATAGGTATTTACAAGAATTAAGCTCACATGAACAAAATATTTACAAGAGAGAGATGAAATAAGAATGAAAAACTTTTCTCTTGTGTTTGATTGCTTGGATAGTTGTTCTCTTACTTCTTCAAGTGTCCTTAGCTTGTATTTATAGCTTGGAATGTGTTTGATGTCGTATATAACCGTTGGGGATGTTTTGGAGCCGTTTGGGATGATTTTTCTACTCAAAGAGGTTGCCCATAACATGGTGCATCGGTGCACTATCAAGGTGCATCGATGCACTATCAAGCTGCATCGATGCATCGATGCACTATCAAGGTGCATCGATACCCCTTCATTAAATTCAAATAAACTAGCCGTTGCAGCCTTGGTGCATGGATGCACAGCAGGGTGCATCGATGCACTAATTGCATTCGAAATGGAGTGCATGGATGCACTACATGGTGCATCGATGCCCTAGTGGTAGGTGCATGGATGCACTGCAAGGGTGCATGGATGCACTTTGACACCCTTTAGCATTTTTGCTCAAATCCGAATTTAATGGACTTTGAATTATTTTTGAAACCTTTTTAAAACTTTGAATAAATTCAATTAAAGTCCAAAAACATTTTGCCTTTAAATTTTTTATATCGAAACATAATTCAACAATCTCCCCCTTTTTGATATAACAAAACATTTGAAAATTTGTTTTTGGCAAAACTCCCCCTTAATAAAATGTTTAATGAAAAAGATATCAATTGTTAACAAAATGATATCAATTGTTACCAATTGTTTGAAAATATATAAAAATGTTAAGCTCCTCCTTTTTTATTAAGAAAATGAATTTTTCAAACCAAACTTCTTCCCCTTTTTGTTATATAAAATATAATTCAATCTTTAAAGTTCAAAATAACTTTGGAGAGTAAGTAGTAAATTTGACATTTTAAAACTTATTTGAAAAATCAAAGCTCCCCCTCAATAAATGCATTCCAAACAAAATTTAGCTTTAAGAACTCGACACTTAAACAAAATTAAATTTCAACAAAGAATAACAAACATGTTAGTAGTACATGAAATTCAATATATCCAAGTCTAAAATACTTTATGCAATATTAATTATTGAAATTAAATGCATATGCATAAAGTTTTCCAAAAATGTTATGCATTTGAAAATTTGAAAATTTTGATATCAATTGTTAGAGAGATATCATTTTTATTTAAATCACATGCATAAACATTTAAATTTAGGTCAAAAATTTAAAATTTGTAAAATCAAAGTTTTTGAAAAATTGATATCAATTGTTAGAGAGATATCATTTGCATTAAAATTAATTTTGACCAAAATTTTATTATGATGAACTAAAAATAAAAAAATCATTTAAAATTTAAAATGTTCATCATAACCATTTTTTAACATACATGAGATTAAAAACAACGCATAATCATTTAAAATCAAAATTCATGCATGCATAAATCCTATGAGCAACCAAATAACTAAAATTAAAAACACTAAGCTTAGAGGTTACCCATTCCTTTTCATGTGTGGCTAGAACATCTTGAATATCATCATTTTCATCACCATTGCACCCACACACCTACAAGAGACATTTAAGTAGATTTTGGTATCCAAATTGCTTTGGATCCTTGAACGTTAGTTTCAATGCCCCTTGTTCCTTTTGGAACCCATACTTGTCTAATTTTAAAACGTTTTCCTTTCTTCAAAGGACAAGTATGTTCCATATGACCATGATAATGGCAATGTGAGCATTTTGCCATATTTACACATAATAGGTTGTTTTTAGAAATTAATTCTTTTTCTTTTATTAAGCTTTCAAGCTTAACTCCTAACTCAAAATTTTCTTTTTTTAAATCATTTATTTTGATTTTTGAAAGCTCTAAATTATTTTTCAAAATTTCATTTTGATTTTCAAAATCAACTTTTGCTTTCAAAATCAAATTATCTTTAATTTTGAGTTTTGAAATTAATTTTGTATATTTGGAATTCATGGTCTTAAATCCCAAATACAACCTATTATAAGCATCTTGTAACTCATCAAAAGTAAATGAATTAAATTCATTTGAGTTAGAAGATTCCTCGAATTCTTCTTGAGTGGTTATGAGGCATAGGTTGACTACTTCATCTTCATCATTGGAATCATCTTAATCACTCCAAGATGCTACAAATGCCTTCTTCCCCTTTTTATTTAGAAGATGACATTCATACTTGACATGCCCCTTTCTTTGACAATTGAAACATACCGAGGGACTCTTCTTCTTGGTTGATTCATGTTTCAATTTCTTGGAAATCATGAATCTCTTGAGTTCCTTCAAGAGCTTGACCATCTCTTATTCTTGTTCATCATCGTCTTCATCCACCTCATCACTTGAATCTTGATAGCTTTCATTGGTGGATTTGAAGGCAATGTCTACCTCATCCTTCTTCTTCTTCTTATTTTTCTTCTCTTCCCTTTCTTCATCTTCCTTCACCATCATCTCATGAGTGAAAAGGGAACCAATTAGCTCGTCGAGAATGAGAGACTTTAGGTTTCTTGCTTCTTTGATTACCACTCCTTTGGAAGAGAGTATATCATCTTCCTCACAAGCTTCTCATTTGAGATTACTTCTCCATATCCGTTGAGACCGTTGACAATCACGGAAAATCTATCCGTCATAGCTTTGATGTCTTCATCGGGTTTAATCTTGAAGTTCTCGTAGCTATGGTTGAGAATACTTTTCTTTGATTCCCTCGCTTCGTCGATTCCTTCATGAGTGGCTTGGAGATTATCCCAAATCACTTTGGCACTGGAACAAGATGAGATTCTTCCATATTCATTTGGGCCTAAAACACATAATAGAATATGTATAGCCTTAGAATTAAGCTGAAAATTTTTCTGCTCTTCTTTACTCCAATCGTTGTACTTGCCAGGTGGAGAGGAGTAACCATCCATGATTGAGTTCCAAGCTCCTAGATTGTAAGATTGAATAAAGTACATTATCTTGTTCCTCCAATGTGCATAATTTCTCCATTGAAGAAGAGTGGCTTGTTGACCTGTTGTGAATCCATAATAGGATATTCTTCAAGATAATATGCACCGGAGGAAAAAGTCATTTCTTTATCGGTTGCATCAGAAATTGGTAGAGCTTCTTTGAGGATCGTCTCAAGGTGGTTAAACCTTCTTAACGAGTTAGGCTCTGATGCCAATTGTTGGGATTTTTGTAAGCTCGAATTGACAACTGGAACGGTTTGCAAAGAGGGATCGGAACGGTTTTGTGTTTAGGGAGTAAGGAGATTGAAAGATAGAGAATTGCATAGTGATTTATAGTGATTCGACTTTCTCAACCAAAGTCTACGTCCACTACCTTAGCTCCTCACCAAGTATTTTCCAAAAAATTCACTAATTTGTTCTTTCTTTTGAGGGCAAAGAGATAACCTTACAACTCCCTAGTTTTTCTGGGCTAAACTAGAACATTTCCCCTTTACAAAAGGATAAGAAATGTAAACAAGAAAACCTCTCAAAGGTAGGTGTTTACAAGAATTAAGCTCACAAGAATAAAATATTTACAAGATAAAGATGAAATAAGAATGAAAAACTCTTTTCTTGTGTTTGATTGCTTGGATAGTTGTTCTATTACTTTTTCAAGTGTTCTTAGCTTGTATTTATAGTTTGGAATGTGTTTGATGTCGTATCCGTTGGGGATGTTTTGGAGTTGTTTGGGATGATTTTTCTACTTAAAAAGGCTACCCATAACATGGTGCATTGGTGCACTATCAAGGTTAATCGATACCCCTTCATTAAATTCAAATAAACTAGTCGTTACTAGCCGTTTCAACCTTGGTGCATGGATGCACGGCAGGGTGCATCGGTGCACAGCAGGGTGCATCGGTGCACAGCAGGGTGCATCAATGCACTAATTGCATTCGAAATGGAGTGCATGGATGCACTAGTGGCAGGTGCATGGATGCACTGCAGGGGTGCATGGATGCACTTTGACATCCTTTAGCATTTTTTGCTCAAATTCGAATTTAATGGACTTTGAATTATTTTTGAAACCTTTTTAAAACTTTGAATAAATTCAATTCAAGTCCAAAAACATTTTTCCTTTAAATTTGTTATATCAAAACATAATTCAACATATCAAGAATAGTATCGGTACTAGATGAACAGTACTGGTACTAAGTGCACATAATGGTTCAAAAATTGCAACAAAAACACATAGGATGAAAATTTCAAAGCATAAATAGTGGTATAACAACTCTAATTTGGAAAATCAAATATGTTCAAGGATGAAAATTTTGCAAACGTACACTTTATTTAATTATAATTTAAAAAATAAACAAATTTATTACTTAAAAATTAATTTTTGATACAATTAAATATTTACTACAAAAACTTAAATAAACAAATTTATTACTTATATTTGCGCAATTCTTACCGATGTCGAGGCGTGGTAGAATGGTAATGACAAGGTGCTCGTCGATTTCGTCGTGGTTGTCCACCTTCTTCATTTTCCTCTTCTTTTGGTTTTGGTGTTCCGAACACTACTCCACCACTTTGATATACATCTTCAGGTGAAAACGATAGAGTACTCAAGGTATTTGACGCCATTATTGACATCATCACCTCAAATTGAGATTATCTGTGATGAAGAAGATGATCCCATGGACCTCTTTATTCCGGTTCTGAGGAAAATTATTGTGAATGTGTCACTTGATCCCACCCACTTCCTTCACACGCCGCTCGACTCTTTATCGATGGTTGATATGCACCGTATCCACCATAACTTTCTTGTGATAGATAATAATTGGCGGAAGCATAAGATGAAGATGTTGATGAAGTTGATGATTTTTTTCTATATTTATCCTTCATTATTTCCCACTCGGACCGCTCCTCCGTCGTTGTCAAGTATGGTTTTCCATTTGCTTCATAATTTTGGAGGTGCTGAGAAACATTGAAATTAAAATCTTTAGGTTGTACCTCGGAACGATTAGGCAATCGTAAATGTCTATTTTTCCATTGATATATGAATGTAGCATGCTTCCTCGGCCAATCTTTGTTATGCTTCCCACGCGCATCTACTTTATGCAAATCGTCAATGTTATGTATTGACATTTCTATTGGTTGGTGAAACCCAAATTGTCGTAAAACTCTATTGATGGCATGGATCTCAACAATTGTGAAATGGAGCAATGGTGTTATGGCACACCATGTGTCCGTTCCTTCAAAGAACATTGGCGGTAGACATCGTTGGATATCCGATTAAACTGTCAAAAGTATTATGCTTCATCGGCCAATCTTCTCTATGATTCCCACGTGCATATACTTTATGTAAATCGTCAATGTTATGTATTGACATTTCTATTGGTTGGTGAAACCCAAATTATCGTAAAACTCTATCGGCAGCATGGATCTCAACAATTGTGAAATGGAGCAATGGTGTTATGGCACACCATGTGTCCGCTCCTTCAAAGAAATTGGCGGTAGACACCGTTGGATATCCGACTCATAATAAGACATCCAATTAAACTGTCAAAAGTATTATGTTAGTATAATTAAACAATTAATATTACAATTTAAAAGTTAATGCAAAAAATAAGAAAATTTACTGCATGTCTACCGGTGATATCAATTCTCATCCGAATATCTACTTTGGTTGCACCCAACAACTTTGTATCGATTATTCGGTGTCGCCATCTAAAAAAAGTACATTATTTATTGTCATTTTCAAAATATTTAAATAAATATTATAAAATATGAAAACTTTAAATTTATGAATTTACCTTGAGGTGCGAGAAACTCCATAGAAGCAGATGTAATAAGCGTCATAAACGGGAGACGATACCACGCCCATGATTGGAGCAAAACTAAAAAACCCACTACATCCGCTTTTTTCCTCTAATAACTACGACCACCTTACATAGTTCACGATACAAAAACAACAAAATTGCATAACCCCAACTATATTAGCGATATACAACGAAATCCTCCATTACCGGAAGATATTGGGTGTGCACCAATGTAACATCCTCAATACCAGGTTAATAACTAAATTGTAAAATTTTAGAATTTGGGGATAAAAGTTGAATAGTTGAATAGTTGAATAGTTCAATGATTTATGTGGTGCTATTTCCGGAAAGTTGTTAGTAATTATTAAAAAAATAAAAGGGCAAAATGTTCATTTGACTTTGAAATGATAAAAAAATGTTATATATATATGTATAAGGGGATAAGGATGAGGATATATTTCTCCATTCATCTTTTTCTTCTCTATGTACGAGAGAAAGAGAGAGCCAAGCTTGCAAAGGTAAGTTTTCTCATTAGTTGATTATTTGTTGATTTAAAGTTTGGGTTTTGATCCTTAGATGATAATTAAGCTTAAGGGAAGCTTAATTTGTCTTAAAATCAAAAGATGAAGAAGTTATGGAAGATTAAAGAAAATGGGTTTTTAGGTGGAATTTTGAATAATAAGGTTTAAGTGAATTTGGAGGATGAATTTAACTTGTCATCTATGAGAATAAGAAGCAAGAAGTGTTAGAATTAAGTTTGGATAACATGAAAAATTTGGTATGATTCTTAGCCTTAAGAATTTGGATGCAATATGGAAGATTATAAGGTATTGGAATGATAGGAATTTGTTAAAGTTGTTATAGATGAATTTAGTAGCATAATAAGGATTTTATACATGAAAATTTGGATAAAGTGTTGAGGATTTTCGGATGAAATGGCCTATTCTGGGCAGGTACATCGATGCACTATGAGTATGTATCGATGCATTAACACAAATTTTGAAGGTGCATCGATGCATTAAGGGATGCATCGATGCATGTATATTTCGAAGCTATTTTGTGTACGGATGCACCCATAGTGCATCGATACACTCCTAAAGGAAAAGTGAATTTTTGGTTCGTTAAATTAGCCTAAGTTAGTAATATCAAGTTATAAGGTTTAGACTTCTGAAAATTATCTCGGAAATTATGTTTATGTAGGTATTGAGCCTAAACAAGTTCTGAAACAATCAAAGAATTAAGATCGAATCAAAGCAAGGCTAAGGTGAGTGCAATTTAATTTGTACTTATAGAACAAACATTGGCTTGCGATGAGCCAGTGACAGTGTTACTATGGTAAGAAGTAACTTCTAATATATTATGTGATTATGATTTGTGCATTAGTACATATAAATATTTATATGTTATTATATGTGATTATAAGAGCAATAAAATGAATACATGCACATGTCTATAGAGTAAGTGCATTTCTACATGTGGTATGTGACAGAAAAGAAAAAACAAGTGATATGAAATGTATAAATGATAATGACCATGTTATATGATATGAGAGCTAATGGTATAGATGGCATGCCAAGAGTCGAGGGTTCTACGTGGTCATTCGGGACGTATATGTATCTTTGGAACATTTACAAGGTCTTTTGAGACATATTTGATCCATTGGAATATGTATATAGTTCTTAAGGAGTGGTCATTCGGGACAAATACAGTACATAGGTCATTCGAGACAAAATTTCATAACCTCTAGTGGGACCCCATACGAGCTGTGGCGACAGCAATAGTGCACAACCTCAATGTACTCGAATACCTTTAGTTCTCAGTAATGTACATGGGCTTACAAAAAGGTATAAAAGTGTTTGCATTATTACATGTTATCATACTATTATTATTTACATTGAATCATATGTGACATGATTGAATGAGTATATGATATGTTCATATGGATATGAAATACATTATTTTATTTATATGTTTTATATATCTCACTAAGTCATCGACTTAGCGTGTGATTGTTTCACACGTTGGTTTGGAAAGCGAAAAGAGAAATAAAGAGGAACAAGACAGGTCAGTTCTCCTTACCGAAGATCATATCAGAAATGTAGTTGAATTACATTATTTTATTGTATAGAATTTAGTTGCCATGTAATATAAAGGATTTGAATACGATATGCTCTGATAGAGTTCTGTAATGTTTTAAATGCATTTATGTAAATGGAAATTTTATACAGTTGAAAACATAGATTTTTATGAATTTATACGTATTTTACGAAAGTACTGTAGCAGTGCATCGATACACAATTTATATTCGAAATTTTTCACTGTTCATAGTATTGTTCATACCATATAGTACTGTTCATAAATACGTATTGTTTTCAAATATTTATAATGAGTTCAAATGTTTTGTTATCTTGTAAGAACATCGTTTTAAAAAGTCAATGTGACATCACGAACTCGTATTCGGGTTGGATACGGGTTGGGGTGTTACATTTAATGGTATCAGAGCTACGGTTTAGTCGATTTTAGGCTAAAAACAAAGTCAAAAGTGTTTTAAAAAGTATACATGCCAACACAAAGTGAAAAATTTTCTAATCTTATAGTGTAAGGAGTACGTTGTCGTGAAAATATAGTTAAAATGTTATGTTATATTATATGTATGATCATAAGAGATTCCAAAGTGGAGTACAAGGCTATAGACTTGAAGGTAATAGCAATTCACCTGCCCTGACCAGGCAGAGGAAGGGCGAACACCTCAGGGAGTGCCTGTATAAGATTAGGGAATGTCTTCATAATGTTGAAGAATATTATGGTGTGTTTTCAATTTTCTACTTCTTTAATTCATAGAATGAATGTATCGAAATAGTTAAAAGGGTTATGAGCACCTGAGCTCAAGGGTGAACTTGAGGAAGGTTCTGTTGTTACAGACCTTTGAATAAATGATATGAAGATAATGCTAGAAGGTTTTCATTTCTTCAAAGTGAAGAAGTTAAATTGAGAAGTTTCGTTACTACGTGGGCAAGCTAAAGTATGGTGGACAAATATCACCATAAGAATGTTAAAAAGATCAAATGATGTAGTTAGAATTGTAGAAGAGCTCAAGAATAAGTGCATTAGTGATACGTTTATAAGATGAATGAAATCAGAGTTATGGATTTGAAATAAAGTGATAGTAATGTATATAAGCAAGAGTGTGGATATGATAAGGGTTTATACTCTAGAAGAAAGAGTTAGCATTGGCTAACAAGATTACGTGATAAAAAATGTGTTCATAATATAAATGTGATATAGTGAAGGAAATAACGATTCTTATGTTTGAGGGAAAGTAAGGATTGAAAGAGAAGTACAAAGTAATATGAAAAGATCATGTGTATTAAAGTACAGACAAGGATTAAGAAATGATGAAAGGTCGGATGTATATGATTGGTTAATTAGGGCTTCTGCCCTAGATTGAACAATTATTATTGACTAGCCGTAAGAGTAAAGGTTATGGAGTTACAAGATTGGAAGAAAAGATAAAGTGAGATAACCAAGTATGATATGGATTTGAATATGGTTATGTATTTGGATCTTATATATATGATTAAGGCAATGAGAAGAGTATTTACAGGTTTTAAAGGGAGCTTTGAGGAACAAAAATACAAGAGATGATAAAGGAAGAGGTTCTGTATAAGTAAAGTGGATTATCAAAGTTACGAAGATTCAATGAAGATCAATAATCAGTGATAAGTATAAGCAATACGAAAAGAGTATGAGAGTCTGAAAAAAAGATATGGTAAATGTTACAAGGATATTTTGATTTATGACGGAGTAAAGAGATAAGGAAATTAAATGGAAAAGGGAAATTAAAGGGTTAAGAATGATAAAGGTTATATAGAAGTGTAAATGATAAGTTCGATATAGAAATACGAAAAGTGTGCAAGGTGATGTGAAAAGATTATTTAATTCCATAAAGTATATGTTTAATCACAATTAAAGAAGATTTAAAGTCGTGTTTTGGTCAAATGATGATAGAATAAAAGGATGGTATTGTGATAAGGTAATTGGAGATTAATGAAGAAATAGATTGATTTATGATATGAAGTGATGAGAATGGATGAGATTACTGGTTACTGTTTATATGATAAGTGACAATTGATGAATGAATAAAGGAAAAAGTTAGTTAAAGAACTAAAGGAAGGAAATAGTAAGTTGTGAAAGCAACATAAGAATATTAAAAGATATGTTCTTATTGGTATGTACAATGAAAATTCGAGGACAAATTTTCTTAAAAGGAGGAGAGATTTGTAACATCCTTACTACCGGGTTAGTGAATAAATCATAAAATTTTAGAATTTAGGGATCGAAGTAGAATAGTTGAATAGTTCAATGATTTATGTGGTGATATTTTTAGAAAGTTGTTAGTAATTATTAAAAGAATGAAAGGGAAAAATGGTTATTTAACTTTAAAATGATAAAAAATGATATATATATATATATATATATATGTATGTATAAGGGGATAAGGATGAGGAGATATTTCTCCATTCATCTTTTTCTTCTCCATGTACGAGAGAAAGAGAGAGCCAAGCTTGCAAAGGTAAGTTTTCTCATTAGTTGATTATTTGTTGATTTAAAGTTTGGGTTTTGAACCTTAGATGATAATTAAGCTTAAGGAAAGCTTAATTTGTCTTAAAATCAAAAGATGAAGAAGTTATGGAAGATTAAAGAAAATGGGTTTTTAGGTGGAATTTTGAATAAGAAGGTTTAAGTGAATTTGGAGGATGAATTTAACTTGTCATCTATGAGAATAAGAAATTAGAAGTGTTAGAATTAAGTTTGGATAACATGGAAAATTTGATATGATTCTTAGCCTTAAGAATTTGGATGAAATATGGAATATTATAAGGTGTTGAAATGATAGGAATTTGTTAAAGTTGTTATAGATGAATTTAGTAGCATAATAAGGATTTTATACATGAAAATTTGGATGAAGTGTTGAGGATTTTCGGATGAAATGGCATATTCTGGGCAGGTGCATCGATACACTATGAGTATGTATTGATGCACTAAGACAAATTTTGAAGGTGCATCGATGCATTAAGGGGTGCATCAATGCATGGATATTTCGAAGCTATTTCGTGTACGGATGCATCCATAGTGCATCGATACATTAAGGAAAAGTGAATTTTTGGTTCATTAAATTAGCCTAAGTTAGTAATATCAAGTTATAAGGTTTAGACTTCTGAAAATCATCTCGAAATTATGTTTATGTAGATATTGAGCCTAAACAAGTTCCATAGCAATCAAAAAATTAGGATCGAATAAAAGCAAGGCTAAGGTGAGTGCAATTTAATTTGTGCTTATAGAACAAACATTGGCTTGCGATGAGCCAGTGACGGAGTTACTATGGTAACAAGTAAATTCTAACATATTATGTGATTATGATTTGTGCATTAGTACATAGAAATATGTATATGTTATTAAATGTGATTATAAGAGCAATAAAATGAATACATGCACATGTCTATAGAGTAAGTGCATTTCTACATGTGGTATGTGACAGAAAAGAAAGAACAAGTGATATGAAATGTATAAATGATAATGCCCATGTTATATGATATGAGAGCTAGTAGTATAGTTGGCATGCCAAGAGTCGAGGGTTCTACGTGGTCCTTCGGGACGTATATGTATCCTTTGGAACATTTGCAAGGTCTTTTGAGACATATTTGATCCATTGGAATATGTATATAGTTCTTAAGGAGTGGTCCTTCAGGACAAATACAGTACATAGGTCATTCGAGATAAAATTTCATAGCCCCTAGTGGGACCCCATACGAGCTGTGGTGACAGAAATAGTGCACAACCTCAATATACTCGAATACCTTTAGTTCTCAGTAATGTACATAGGCTTACAAAAAGGTATAAAAGTGTTTGCATTATTACATGTTGTCATACTATTATTATTTACATTGAATCATATGTGACATGATTGAATGAGTAGATGATATGCTCATATGGATATGAAATACATTATTTTATTTATATGTTTTATATGCCTCACTAAGTCATCGACTTAGCGTGTGATTGTTTCACACGTTGGTTTGGAAAGCGAAAAGAGAAATAAAGAGGAAGACATGTCAGTTCTCCTTACCGAAGATCATATCAGAAGTGTAGTTGAATTACATGTATTTTATTGTATAGAATTTAGTTGGCATATAATATAAAGGATTTGAATACGATATGCTCTAATAGAGTTTTGTAATGTTTTAAATGCATTTATGTAAATGAATATTTTATACGGTTGAAAACATAGATTTTTATGAATTTATACGTATTTTACAAAAGTACTGTAGCAGTTCTATAGTAGTGCATCGATACACAATTTATATTCGAAAATTTTCTCTGTTCATGGTATTGTTCATACCATATAGTACTGTTCATAAATACGTATTGTTTTCAAATATTTATAATGAAGCATAATTTTAATAGAATATTATTGCATTTTCTTAAAATGAGTTCAAATGTTTTGTTATCTTGTAAGAACATTGTTTTAAAAAGTCAATGTGACATCTCGGACTCGTATTCGGGTTGGATACGGGTTGGGGTGTTACAACCAAATTGACCGATTTATCCGGTAGTAAGATCCCTCCAATCAACGTCAAAAGATATGCTCAAGTTTCATATATCACCTCTTGCTCCGTTGAATGTTCATCTACTCTAAATTCTCTTTCTAACCACGTCATCCGTACCCGTAATCCATCAATGACATCAATTGGAGCCTCCTTTACCAATAAATTAGAAATAATATTATTTACCTAATAAGTGTTGCGAAGCACCAATAGCATATCATTAATCGAAACACCAAGTTGGTACGCGACATCTTCCAAAGTTATCGTCACTTCACCACAAGGTAAATGAAACGTATGCGTTTCGGGCCTCCATCGCTCAATCAACTCCGATATCAATTCCGACATCACCTTAAATCTGTGAAGAAATGTCGCTCCATATAATCCGGATTGTGAAAGATATATCACCATCCAGTGATATGGCTCTTCATTCGGCATTCCTCGATGACGAATGGTTCGTTCTTCTCGCTATAATTTGAAAATAAATTATTTAATACAATTACATAAAATAATTATTATTAATACTATAATTTTGTCAAAACTAAAATGAAATAAAAAAAATTAAACTTACCGTTGTCAACTCAATCGACGAAATATGAACTTCATCATGACGTAACATTTCATCTATTGATGCCATTTCAACACAAATTCTTCAACACAAAAGTTTTTTATCTCAATAAAATGTTTGATTACAAGTGAAAAATCTATCCAACCCAAACCTCTATTTATACTACTCTACCCAACGACTAGTTTTTTCAAACTGAAAATAGCCGTTGGAACTCTTCACACCGGCATGACGAGTTCCATTGAAATTTTTTTAAAAAAAATCAACCATTTACCAACGGTAAAAAAAAGTCAAAATTATAGCCGTTGGAACTCGTCACGCCGACATGACTAGTTTCATGAAGATAAAATATATTTTTTAATTTTCTTTTAAAAATTATAAAAATATTTTTTAATTTGGCGTGACGAGTCCCTCAAGATATATCTTTTTAATTCTGAGTGTGGGGGCCACTTGACATGGCCCGTTAAAAAATTATATCCCATGGGGACTATTCAATTTTCTGTAGATCCCAAATTAAATGTTTGGATGCCCTAATAAGCTAAATAATCTTGAACTAGATTTTTCATTGTACTTCGCAAAATAAAGTAGGGATTTTGAAGCTGAAAAATCTCTGATCTAAAGCGAACACTAATAAAAATAGGGTTTTATTTCGAATATAATTTTTTTTAATTGAGTTTTTAATTGCTCACCTTAAACATAATCAGCATTAAATGGCTCCGTTGGTCAACATGCCACATCAGTCAAAAATTCCTGTCAACATTAAACGGGTGAGCTGGGCAAGTTAACGTGTCACGTTAGCTGAAAATAACGAATTTGTTGGTCAAAGGACCACATTGATATTTTTTTTTGGAGTTCGAGGGCCACATTGATAATAAAATTTAAATGACACGTATATTTTTATGATATTAGCTTCTCCATCAAAATTTTTAATTGCCGCATTCACATATATTTCCATATGTTAAAAGTTAATATAACGGCAATAACCTTCTATTTGTTTGTAAAGTTCAAAAAGTATTTTATGTAATACTTAATCCCTTCAAATTCTTCTAATAATCCCTAAAAAAGACTAAAGAACCCAATACTTAACTTGACAATGTAAAATATAAAAAATAAAGATATAGAAAAAAAAAACTTAGGTTGAATACTAAAAATACAAGAGAAATAAGAATCTTTGAATCCTAAAATTTTTCTCCTCTTGTGATAAATATTCTCTTTACTCTTGATATGTATTCTCTGTACTCTTGTGACACGTTCTCTTGTCTTTTGTTCTGTGTTGTATTTTACACTTCTTAGTGTTCTTTTATTTTCCATGGCTGTTGTTGAAAAGTATATGGCTAATCTCTCCATCGGGGGTGGGGAGGAGGATGGAGTTAAAATAGATCTGGATGTCACAGATTCTCCCCCATCTTTTGAGTACTGCTTTGTTGGATCTTTTCTCACAAGAAGCATCATCAATTTTCAGTCAATGAGATCAACATTAGCAAATGTTTGGCACCCTCCTGGTGGAATTTCTATCCGATTTGGGTGAAGGGTGATTTCTATTCAGGCTTTATCATGTGTTAGATGTGAAACGGATCGAAGGAGGAGGTCCCTGGCCTTTTAATAATCACCTCCCAGTTCTTCACCGTCTTCAGGAAGATGAAGACCTACTTGTCCTTAATTTTGTGAACTATTGGATCTATGTACATGATGTTCCCTTGGGATTCATGGCTGGAAAAGTTGCGAGAGTTCTTGGTGACTTTATCGGCACGTTCTTATCATACGTTTGTACCTCGTTGGGGTACAAACGTATAATGAAGATCCCTACTCTTGTTGACATTAGAAAGCCTTTAAAACGACGAAAGAAATTGATCATTGCTAATGAGATTCATCATTATGTCAGATTTGAGTATGAGAAGTTAACCTTGTTTTGTTTTTTATGTGGCATCCTAGGCCACGGAGAGAGCTTATGCCCTCTCCGTTTTGCTGAAGGTGGCAAGGAGCTGGTTCTCGGCTGGGATGCATCACTCCGAGCTCATTCCCGCCGAACAGCTGTGGCACCGAGTAGATTTTTGATAGAGAAAGGAATGGAAAGACCTCAATTCCCTCTCTTAATTCTGCTTCACAAAAAATAAGTGAAAATATTATGTCAAACCAAATCCCACAATTCATGGTCAATCAAGCAATAAAATCAATTCTATGGCACCATCAGGAGATTCCAATTTACTACCTATCTTTATCCCAAAGAATCATCAATCTTTGGTAAATAAGGAAACTACAATAATAATTAAAAATAACGCAAGTCAATCTTTGACCAATAATGACTCAAGCAACTTGGATGGTCAAACCTGGAATAATCCAAATGCCACTTTTGACACTAAAATGGGTTGTTTGGAGGAAGATAACCCACTTGAAATTTGCAAAGACTCTAAATGGCAAAGGCTCCAATCTATTAATCTAGAAGTTTCTCTTGTGGAAGATTCAACTGGTGACAAAGTTCATTCATCGGCAGGCCTCCAATATGGGGCCAGTCGTACCCAATGAAAATATTAAGTTGGAACCTTCGTGGTCTGGGGATGGCCCGAACCGTTCACCGCTTTCAAGCTACGTTACGTGATTTATCCCCCGCTGTAGTTTTCCTAATTGAAACTAAACTGCAGGCATCTAAGATGGAGCGGATTCGAAAACTCTGTGGTTATACAAATGGTCTTGATATTAGCTCTAATGGGAGTAGTGGAGGACTCTCCCTTGGTTGGAAAAGCGAGATCATTTTAATCCTTTGTTCTTTTCAATGCATCACATTGATATCTTGATTGTTGGAAGCGTAAATGGACACTTGGTAATTTATAACTCGAACTTTTACGAAAAAAAAATACGTTAAAATGACACTACCTTAATATTATAATATTATAATACTGCAATACTAGCTGCGGTTTGTTTACAAACACAACCTCACTATTCTATAACACTAGCTGTTGCTAGTTTACAAACACAACTTCGCTATTCTATGCTTTGCTAAGCTTTATCTTCTCTCTAATAGCTTTGCTAAGCTATTTCTCATTTTGGTTTTTCTAAGCCTTTTCTCATATTCTATCTCATACATAAACTAAAACTACAAGGCCTTTTATAGGAAAATTAACCGCCTCATGAAACTTCAAGAAGCTGCCACTTTCTTCCTGAAAATTCTTGCTTACCGTGATTAAAGTTCCTTAACAATTAAGGATTCCATAAATTGTTGACATGTTTCTTATTTGTAATAATTGAACTTTTCTTCTTTGAATAATTGGTGCCAAATATTTGTTGTCGTTTCATCCAGATTTTTCAACTTTGCTATAGCCATCCTTTTTGACTTGTAAGAAATCAAGTTTCTAACACTCCCCCTCAAACTTGATTTTTCATTCTTAGTTTTTCTCCTTGTCTTCTCCATTCGATTCTTTATTTCCTGGCAAATGCACGCTGCTGCGGCTATGTATTCTTCTTTGCTTTTCGACACCTTGTAGAGATTTTTACAAAATCTCCCACGCTTGTTTTGCAGTCTTCATATCAGAAATTTTTTCAAAGGTAGATTCGTCTACTTCTTGAAAAATAAAGAACAACTCTTTTTTATCTTTTTTCTGGGATTCCTTCAATACCTTCTTTTCTTCATTAGCCAGGGTTGCTTCTGCTGCTGCATTTTCAGGCTCGGTGTAACCATCCTCGATGATATCCCAACAATCTTGAGAGCCTAGTAACGTCTTCATTTGAATGCTCCAATTGCCATAATTCGTCTTTGTCAATCTCGGGATTTGAGGTTGAATCATGTTGGTCATCTTTTCCACCACGTTAAACTCGAACCAAGCTCTGAGGCCACTTGTTGAAACGTAGGTGGGCATCTCGATAATTTATAACATGAACTATTATTGATACGAGGTAAAATACGCTACAACGATATTACCCCAATATTACAATATTACAACACTAGCTGCGGCTAGTTTACAAACACAACATCGCTATTCTAAGCTTTGTTAAGCTTCACCCTCTTTCTCTAATAGCTTTGCTAAGCTATTTTTCATTCTGTCTTTTATAAGCTATCTTCATATTCCTTCTCTTTCACTTTGCATACATTTACTTCTTGAAAAATAAAGAACAACGCTTTTTTATCTTTTTTCTGGGATTCCTTCAATACCTTCTTTTCTTCATTAGCCAAGGTTGCTTCTGCTGCTGCATTTTCAGGCTCGGTGTAATCATCCTCGATGATATCCCAACAATCTTGAGAGCCTAGTAACGCCTTCATTTGAATGCTCCAATTGCCATATTTTGTCTTTGTCAATATCGGGATTTGAGGTTGAATCATGTTGGTCATCTTTTACACCACATTAAACTTGAACCAAGCTCTGATACCACTTGTTTACAAACACAACATCGTTATTCTATAACACTAGTTGCTGCTAGTTTACAAACACAACTTCACTATTCTATGTTTTGCTAAGCTATTTCTCATTCTGGTTTTTCTAAGCCTTTTCTCATATTCCATCTCTTACATAAACTAAAACTATCAAGGCCTTTTTATAGGCAAATTAACCGCCTCATGAAACTTCAATAAGTTGCCACTTTCTTCCTGAAAATTCTTGCTTACCGTGATTAAAGTTCCTTAACAATTAAGGATTCCATAAATTGTTAACATGTTTCTTATTTGTAGTAATTGAACTTTTCTTCTTTGAATAATTGGTGCCAAACATTTGTTGTCGTTTCATCCAGATTTTTCAACTTTGCTATAGTCGTCCATTTTGACTTGTAAGAAATCAAGTTTGATTTCTAACATTGATCTCTGAGAATAATGAGTCTCGACAATGGAGATTGAATGATTTCTATGGAGCACCCGAAGTTAGCAGTAAAGCTTGTTCATGGCAACTCCTTCGTCAACTTAATGATTTCCCTCACATCCCGTGGTGCGTCATTGGAGACTTTAATGAAATTTGAAGTATTACGGAGAAAAAAGGACTCCTTCGAAATGATTGGCAGATGAGGAATTTTAGTGATACTCTTACAGACTGCGTTGACTGATTTGGGATACAAAGGGAGTTGGTTTACTTGGGAATGGGGAAAAACTTCTTCTAATAATATTAGGGAAAGGCTCGACCGAGGCGTTGCCACAATGGATTGGGAAGATTTATTTCCAAACTACCAGATTGATCACCTGCCTCATTCTTTTTTCAGATCACTATCCGTTACTGCTCAATACAGACTCTAATATTTTTCAAGCCAACCAGATTTGGCATTTCAAGTTTGAAATTGATTGGCTTCTTGAAATCTCTTGTGAAGATGAAGTTAGGAAACTGTAGGAAACTGCCAGTGGAGCTGTCCCTGAGAAGCTCGTTCCCATTAGTAGCGGCCTCAATCGATTGTTTAAGAGAATTAAGAAAGAGAAGAAGCTCTCTATAAAGGACCTCCAATAGCATATTAGTTTTTTGAATGACCAGCAAGCTACTTACGAGAATCTTGGGGAGTTGGTCGACACCATATTGAAGCTGAATCTTGAACTAGACAAAGAAGAAATTTATTGGGAACAAAGGGCTCGAGCTAATTGGCTTCGAAATGGTGATAGAAATACTGGTTTTTTCCATTGATATGCTAACCAAAGACGAAGCAGTAAACGTATTGACGGTCTCATTACTGACGATGGGATTTTCATGATAAAAATGACGTGGTGTGAAATATTGTTGTTAACTATTTCTCTGATCTTTTCACTTCGGCGGGTACCAATGATCCTATTGATATCCTGCAAGGTATCACTCGTTGCATTGATTCGGAGATGAACCAAACTCTTTTGTGTGAGTTCACTAAAGATGATGTTTTTACAGCCTTGAATTCGATGAGTCCCTTGAAAGCTTCTGGGGCGAATGGCTTAGGGGTTGTGTTTTATCAAAGTTTTTGGGGGATTATTGGATCTGATATTGCTAATTACTGTATTGGGGCTGTAAATGTGATTTTCCCATTGCTGAAATAAATAAAACGCATATTGTTTTGATCCCGAGGTTACCAATGTGAAATCTATGTCTCAGTTTCGATCGATTTCTCTCTGTAATGTCCTCTTTAAAATCATTTTCTCTAAAACTTGACATGAGTAAAGCATACGACCGTGTCGAATGGGTTTTTCTCAAAAGCGTAATGCTTAAGCTGGGATTTTGTGAGCCTTGGATTGGTATTGTAATGAGTTGTATTACTACGGTGTCCTATTCGGTAGTTGCGAATGGATGCACTAGTGATTATTTTACTCCTTCAAGAGGCTTGCGTCAAGGCGACCCCATTAGCCTATATCTTTTCCTCCTTTGTGGAGAGGTTTGTCATCCTTTCTTCGGACTGCGACAACAAATGGTTCTCTTAGAAATGCACGCATAACCCGAGGAGTCCCACTAATCAGTCATTTGTTATTTGCTGATGACTGCTTAATTTTTGGAGCAGTTGTTGCTGATGCAAGGAGCTTGAAAGCCTTACTTCACTACTATGCAGAATGCTCTGGCCAACTAGTAAACTATGACAAATCAAGCATTCTTTTCAGCTCAAATCGACAACAAATCAGATGTGTGTCGAATTTTGGGTATTTCTGAAGTTGAGAATCCAGAAAATTACTTGGGCCTCCCAGCAATTGTTGGGCGAAACAAAAAAAAAAGCATTCAAATATCTTAAAGACAGATTTAACATCAAAGTTCTTACTTTAAGCTCAAGGACGCTATCGCAAGGAGGTAAGGAAGTAATTATTGAATCCATTCTTCAATCAATTCCTCCCTTTGTTACGTCTTGCTTCCTTTTGCCCATCTTTTTTTGTAAATAATTGGAAGCGATTGCAGCACGTTTTTGGTGGCAAAGGTCCGGCTCTCAAAAGGGGATTCATTGGAGTACTTGGAAAGAGCTAAGCAAATCTAAAGATGAAGGAGGAATGGGTTCTTGAGACCTTGGCAAGTTTAATATTGCTCTGCTTGCAAAGCAAGGCTGGCGTTTGCTTACAAACCCGAGCTCTCTTGTTGCTCACTTACTAAGGGCAAAGTATTTCCCAAACTCTTCATTTCTCCAAGATAATCGTGGAGCTTCATCTTTCCTGATTTGGTGCAGTCTATGGAGTTCGAGAGGACTTTTGGAAATGGGTATCGGTTGGACAATTGGTGCTGGTTCGACTGTATCCATATGGAATGACTATTGCTTACCTTGCTTGCCCTCGTGCCGAATCTCCTCTATGCGCAATAATCAATTAGTGATGGTCTCGGAGTTGATGGTTCCCAATGAACAAAAGTGGGACGAGAATCTTATACCGACTGTCTTTGACCATGAAGAGGTGGAATGTATTTTAAGTATTAAACTCCCTAGACTCCAACAAGATTTACTAAAGTGGAAGGGGGAGGGGGTACCTACTCTGTCAGAAGTGGTTATATGTTATTAATGGGGTCTTCTTTTGTGAATGCTCAACATTCATCTGTTTTCAACCATGTTTGGAAGATTTCTTGCCCATCGAAGATAAAAATTACTTTATGGAGAATGGTTCTTAACTATGTTCCTACAATGCAAAATCTTGTTATTAAACGCGTTACGACTAATCCTATTTGTCAAAGATGCAGAGTAACTACTGAAGATATTATACAAGTTGCCAGGGACTGTTTTTTCGCTAGGGAAACTTGGAATCATCTTGGTTTTAATATTTATACCTTGGCTCAACATAACAACTTGGGTGATTGGCTTGATGATGTGTTTTAGAGGCTTAACCATTGTACTCACAGAATGCTTACCACTACCATTTGGGCATTATGGCATTCCAGAAACAAATTAATGTATGAGGGTGTTATTCAAAGAATTGAAGATGTATCTACATTTTTTGGAGGTTACTGCCAGGAACTTGATTTTATCCATACCTCCTTCCGACATCCTCGTCGCCAAAGACCGTTGGGCTGCTCCACCCCTTTCGACTTACAAGATTAACGTCGATGCAAGTTACATTAGCTCAGACAAAAAAAATCTTGCTCGGGGATTATTAGAAGAGATAGCGAGGGTCTCATTATCGGGTCTGGGCATCGAGTAAACACAAACATTACCTCCGCTTTCGAGGCTGAAGCTTATGCAGTTTTCTAATGTCTCATATTTGCATTGGAGCTAGGCCTATGGCGTGTTATTGCTGAAGGCGATAATAAATCTGCATTTTTGAAGCTTAATTCTTCAAATCAAGCCCATCATTAGAGAAACAAAATTGCTCGGTTTGAAATTCATCTCATGCCGATTCAGTTTCACAGGCCGAAATGGCAACAATCCAGCGCATGCTTTGGCAGCTGAAGGGTTACGACGCTCTCTTGATCACTTCTGGGTAGAAGATGCCCCTGATCTTGTTCGAAATCTTGCTGCTAAGGATCGTCGGTTTCTTGAGCTACCATAAACCATCTTTTGACTTTTGAGGATTCTGGTCTCTTAGCCTTTGGAGACTTCCCAGCTTGTATTCTTCTACATCGTTCCTTCACTGCTCTTATCTATACTCTGGCATCTACTGTCCAGAGTTTTATGTTTTTATTGCTTCCGTTGTTTTGTTTTACGCTTTTAAGGAACCTTGTCTTTTTCTCATTTTATTATGAAAAAATAGCAACCGACGTTTATATAAAAAAAACCTTAGGCCGTAAAATAATTTTTTATGTAAAATAGTAATTTTTTTGTCAAAAATAATTTTATTCTGTCAACAAATTTTAACTTAATTAGTATATTTGTTGTTGTGATATTTATAAATAAGAAAATAACCTCAGTGACTGAAAATGCTTTATAATATACGATTTTAACCAAAAATTTTTGGATTTGCGAAAATGACCAATAAATTCGCAACCCAGTTTTCAAATTCGCAACGCGAATATGTAAATCGCAACACAGAAGTCAAATTCGCAACACAAAGTCAAATTCGCAACGTGATAGTCAAATTCGCAATGCTGAATTTCAAATTCGCAACGCTGAATTTCAAATTCGCAACACAAAAGTCAAATTCGCAACGCGATAGTCAAATTTGCAACGCGATAGTCAAATTCAACGCGAAAGTCAAATTCGCAAAGCGCGTAAGTCAAATTCGCAAAGCGCGTTTATTTTCGCAACGCGAATTTTATTTTATTTTCGAATTCGAAACACAATATTAATTTCGCAACACAAATGTAAACAGTATTATCGTAAATCATAACCTAAAACCCTAAATCACAACTCAGTCTCATCTCCATCTCTCACTCTCTACGGCGACATCCGCCCCTATCTCCGACGAAATCCGTCCCCATCTCCGACGAAATCCGTCTATCTCCATCTCTCAGAGCAACCCTCACAACCATTCACGGTCAGATGGAAAATCAACCACCGAGGGTTAGTTTTTTTGATCTCTTATTTTTATTTTGAATTTTTTGTATTATTATTAGATTTTTCTTATATTGATGATAAATTTACTGGTAATTTCAATATATATAGATTAACCATTTCACTGAGATTTCTTAGTAAATTCATTCGGTTGCTGCCAATATTGCTAAATTGTTTAGTCTTTAACCCTGTGAAGTTAGTATTTGTCTTTGTTTTTTGGTTGAAGTAATGTAATTCATTCAAGTTTCAATTTGCAGAATAAGAGTAGCTTCTGAAACTTAAATTCGCGTTGCGATTTTCATTTTCGCGTTGTGAATTTAAGTTTAAGAAACTACTCTTATTTTGCAAATTGAAACTTGAATGAATTGCATTACTTCAACCAAAAAACAAAGACAAATACTAACTTTACAGTGTTGCTAATTTAAGTTTCAAGAATAAACTACTACTCTTTATGTTGTCCTTGAACCTGCAGTAAACCTATATGTTGTCCTTTTATGTTTATATAACTGCTTACTTCTGGAATGTTATCTAATGCATTTTGTGAACTATGATAGAATAATGACTTGGGTGAATATCCTGCTAGTTTGAAACATATTTGGCTTTGTTTTCACTGTTTAATATCATCTATGTTTATAGTGTATAATTTGTAGTTTTTGGTATATCTAACTTGGTATGTTTATTGTTTTTGTACAAATTTTTTTCGGCTGCATTGACCTTAAGGAATAAATTAATCCTAGCCACTAAAATTGCGTCGACGCTTACACCTCTACAAGAAAATTGTTTGAGGATACTTGCTTCGGGCCATGGCTGAAAGTACAACATTCGAGTGGAGATGCTATGTTGACACATTTGTTTCTTCAGACCATGACTAACGATCTACCCGAGAGGATACAACGTGGTAATGAAGAGATATGTTTTCATTTTCCTCCGGCGTATACTTGTTTTGGGAGGGAGGAGTTTTGCTTAATCACTGATCTACGCTTCGGACACGATGAAGTAACCCGGTACACTAGTCATATCTCCCGCCCATCATGGTTATCTCGGGTTTTTCTTGATCTGGCAAAGTTGAAGCCGAGTTTACACGTCGACGACTTGAAGAGATTATTTGTTAAAGATGGTTTTACTCGGATGGATGACCTTGATGTTGTCCGAGTATGTCATTTATTACTTTTGCATGCCATTTTTTTAGGTAAAGAGGGCATACAACCTATCTCTGAGTACCTAATATTATTGGTAGATGACCTAAATGCATGGAACCTGTTTTCGTGGGGTTCATATCTATAGAAAGCTACCCGGAAGAAGTTGTCGTATGCCTTTAAGGATCGAAAAAGTTTGTGGGGCGATGGTTCTAAATACACTTTGACAGGCTTTACTTGGGCCTTTAAGGTAAGAATTTCTATATAATGTTTCCAAAATTATAATTAATTATTTAACAATTACTAATGTTTGTGTATTATATTGTTTGTAGATTTGGATATTTGTGGCTTTTCCAGCATGCGGACATATGCGATAAAAAAATCAAATGATATTCCAAGGGCTATTACCTGGAAGAGGATCCGCATGTTGGATTGGGAAGAGTTACTCGCGTATACGACGATGAATGATGTAAGTTAACACACAAATAATTATATAAACAAGCTATTACTAGTACACATTTAACTTTGTTTAAGCTTTTATATTGTTAGGAGGCCAACTATCCATTATAGAGGCTGACACCTACAGAGGCTGAGCTTGCCACTGATTGGTGGCAAGCTAGTAAGCGGTTTTTTGATGGGACGGATGATGAGCACCCCACTTCGAGAGCCATCACCTAATCGAGCCGATTCTACAGCTCGACACCCGGAGCCATCACTTGATCGAGCCTCTTCTCCACCTCCACCATCACCTATTCCATCACATCATCGAGCCTCTTCTCCACCATCACCTCATGATAGGCGACCGGCAAAGAGGCCACGACATTTATCTCTCTGTTCTTCACCTCCACGGGATGAATTAGGGGAGTTACGTGATGAGGTTGGTGCTTTGCGTAATGAGGTCGGTACTTTACGTGAAGGCAATGGTGCATGGCGTGATGAGGTTCGGTCTTTACGTGGTGGGGTGGTTTTTTTATGCGATGACAATGGTGCGTTACGTGGTGAGGTATCTATTTTACGTGATGAGGTTGTCGCTCTACGCAAGATTGTTTCATCGTTACAGAATGAGGTTCATACTCTACACAATGAGGTAAATTTGTTTAATACTATACTAAAAATACAAATAACCTTTTTCCGACATTATTTATTTATTTATTTACTGATTTATGTATTAATTTATTTTCAACGGCCCGATAAGGTATATGCTTTACGTCAGGTTTTTCTTGCACGACGGGGTTCACGCATCAGACGTCGTATACGTGTCATTACGTCTCCATTCACCCCACTAGTGCCAAGACTCCGTAAGAAGAAACCGATGCACCTATCATTGTTCAAGAGGCACCTCCTATCATTCAAGAGGCCCCTCTCATCATCGAAGAGGCCCCTCCCACCGTTCAAGAGGCCCCTGTCATCGTTCAAGAGGTCCCGCCTGTCGTTTAAGAGCCCGATTCACATTGCGTCATATGTTGACATATTGATAAACCCCATCCCGTGCCCGATATGATGGATGTGAGTTGGCTTTCGTATGTGTTACCGGCCAGTACCATTCCTCAGGATGAGAGTGGAACACTACCGGACACAATTACGGATAATACCCTTTGGGCTAAGACCGCAGTTGATTTTTATCTACATGAGCGGAGCAAGAGGTGTTATTCTGACCTATGCAAACTCGATGATGTTATGCATTTATTTCTTGATCGGTCTTGGTGTGGTATTTTATTAGGGGTTGAAGATAATGGCTATCTCGAAGGGGTGGTAAGTCTTATATTCTTCTTATATTGCATTTTGATTAATTTTTTTTAAAATTATTAATAAATTCACTAATATATGTATTTTTTTATAAAACACGTATTGATGCATGAGTGTCACGTCTTATAATAATAAAGAAATTGAGGAAAATAAGAAATACTCGATGGACTATTCGACGTCATTTCACGTAGCTCACTTGAAGGATCCGAGAGATGCTTCATATACGTTGGGTAATGGAAAAGCTAAACTTTATCCTGCGTGGTGGGAGGTCGATAAGGTTAGTATTTATTTTTTGAATATTTTAAAGGTTTTCATAAATTTTATTTGATGTGCGCAATTATTTATGATTGCAGGTTTTTATCCCTGTTTTGGAACGTCGTCATTGGCTTGTCGTCGAGCTTCAGCTCCCATCCCTAAAGACAATAGTATATGACAGAATGTTGAATTACATACCATTTCCTAATTTGAGAGATATTATTTGTAAGGGATGGAGCGCTCATTTGGTGAAATACTTGGACGCGATTGATTATTGGACTAATTCTGGAAACAAGAAGCCAAAAAAGTTCAAAGTTATAATGATCAGAGACGATATCCCGCCACAACAAATGGAGGGAGCCAGAGGGGATTGTGGTCCTCTTGTATGCATGTGCTTGGAGCGTTTGACGACAGGAAGTAAACACCTTCTACCTCTTATAGATAGAGATAGAGGTGCGGTAGGCTTATGGTTTCAACATTTTATGGC
The DNA here is from genome assembly GCF_006381635.1 of Hibiscus syriacus. Taxonomy (NCBI): domain Eukaryota; kingdom Viridiplantae; phylum Streptophyta; class Magnoliopsida; order Malvales; family Malvaceae; genus Hibiscus; species Hibiscus syriacus. Next base: position 3,823,007 of record NW_024062608.1, read on the forward strand.
TCGAGCGATATATACGAGACGTTGCCTACCTGCATTCGCGTGCTGAAAGTTTGCATAAACAATTGGTAAGTTTGAGTAAGTGTTGTTAACATATATACTCTTTGTTGGTTTTAAAGTGTTTGGTTAAGTAACTAGAATTCAATAATTTGTTTTTGTTGGTTTTAGATGTGTAGAAAGTGTTGTTTGAGCAAATGTTTGGTTTCTGCAGGTTATTCCTGATGTGAGCTGCGTGAAATTGATGTATTTGTGCATAAACAACTATCTGGGGTATACTTTTTTTCCTTGTTTAATTGAATTTTACATTGATTTGTTCTCTTTGTAAAAGTTGATTTGTTGAGGAAATAAGAATTATTTTTTACTTGTTGATTTGTAAAAGTTGATTTGTTTAATTGATGTGTAAATAAGAATTATTTTTTACTTGTTTCATTGATTTGTAAAAGTTGATTTGTTTAAATTCAATCTGCATTATGTTGAAGGAAAAAAAGATTGTTGAAGGTACACTTTCGCAACGCGAAAGTTAAATTCGCGTTGCGATTTTCTCGTTGCGATAGTCAAATTCGCAACGTTAAAGTTAAATTCACAACGCGAAAGTCAAATTCGTGTTTCGATTTTCGGTTTGCGATTTTGATTTTCGCGTTACGAATTTAACTTTAACAACAATCGCAACAAAAAATTGCAACATGAATTTGACTTTCGCGTTGCGAATTCAAGGAAAACACCTTCAAAAAGATAACAGACAACAATCTAATAAGTGATAACAACTGAACAGATCATAGCAATGTTCAAACTCAAGTTACTAATGAATGTCTAACTGAAAATGTATGCATTCACACATAAAATACACATAATACAACGTTTGCATTTAAAAATCACCTAAGTTAATAAATCCCAAAAGGTGAAGCCGGTTGTGATTGAGATTTTGATTTTGATTGCGATTTTGATTTTGATTTCCTTTTGCTTGGCACCATATGAGCTTTGGATTTTGATGAGGATCCATATTTTGGTAGAGGAAAAGATGATTGTGATGGAACTGATGATCCACAACTCAACCTTGTATGACCACTTTCCTTGCACCGACTACATGTCGATATCCTCTTCTTTTCACCCTTAGATGGTATACGATCAGGATTTTTTGATCAGCCAAGTAGCCTGCTGTCCATGACTGGTGGAAAACCTGTTTGCAAGTCATCTGGTATGTCCCACTCATAAGGATGTTGAATAGGGTAGACAATCTCGGCATAAGTCTGTCAATATACTTCTGTAGTGTAGCAATCCATAGCGTATGCGCTTGAACCATCTTAGTTTAGATTAATAGCAACTTTTATAACATGGTCACATGGATAACCAGATGTTTGCCATTTCATACAACTACATGTTTTTGCATTTAGATCGACAAGCCCATTTAAGTTATTATTTAATACTTCAAACAAAGTGTTTGAACATGGTTCAACTCTCCATGACGTTGACTTCACAACACGTTTAGTGATCTTTTTTCAATCATTTCCTGTAAATTTAAATAAATAATACTTAGTAAAATATATGATAAGTTACGAATTTAAAGAAATAATACATGCATGGTTTCTTTTCTTGTAGTACCACTGTTGAATAGAGGCTCGAAAAAACTCCATTAACATAGTAATGGGTAATTTCCGGGAATGACGACTTAGAGCGTACTATTAGACGTCATGAAACCATATCTTTCTCAAGTTGATGTAGTCTTGACCATCTTTCAAACCCGACATCTTCTAGTGTTTGAGCACATTGAGGTAAAATATGTCTTAAACAATTTATATGCTTATTAAAATCCACTTCCCGATAAGCTTTTACAGCCTTCCAGTCTGTCCATTTGTGATTTTTTATACCAGGAGACCTTGATTTTAGATTTCTGTACAAATGAATACCACAAAGTCCATGAAAAGCATATGGTAAACACCTTCTAACAGCGTTGTCAATTGAGTTTGCCCTATCGGATATGATTGTCAGATTGCTAATAGGACCTACCCAATCCCTAAGATGCCCCATAAACCATGTCCATGAATCAGAGGTTTCAGATTTGCCAACCCCGTAAGCTATTGGTAATATCCCATTGTTAGCATCAATGGCTACTGCTAATAAGTTTACTCCAAGGTATCGACCTTTCAAATGTGCTCCATCAACTATAATAACTGGACGCATGCAAGTAATAAACGAACGAATCTACAAAATAATATACACAAGAAATATAATCATTTAAATGTGAAATGCATGTAACTAACAAAAATGAGTCAACAAAATTATATTGATTTACTAACCACAACACTAATGGCGATAAACAGCAACTCAAAACGTCCATCTCTATCTGTTTTGATATGAGTTACCGACCCAGGATTTTTCAGCTTTAAATTGTGACAATAAGTCAGCAGTTGGGCAAACGATGCTTCTGGAGACCCTCTCAAAAATCCAAGGCATAACATTTGGTTCTCCAAGCTTGAGAATATGAGATACTAATCTTGAACCGAGCATTCATGTCAGTCATAATTTTATGTCCCCGATATACTCTGTCATTCATAAACATTAACTCAGCCAGAAAACCACCCAACACCTTTTGTTTGCCTGTCTGTGGTGAGGAAAAACTTGGGTTCTTGAACATGTATGTTTATCAATAAAAGTCCTAACTTGAAACATTTCATAATCTTTTATCCTCTTTGCAATCATACGCCACGTACAATTTTTGTCAATCATACTTTGTTTCGAAACGATCTTTGCTTGATTTGTTAACTTTTAGTTTATAGCCATCTTCCACACATTTCGTATACAAAGCTATCTTCAAGTCTTCATTTGTATCAAAACAATCATCTTTCTTGATACGAATAACTTTTGTGTAACAATCAACTGCTATCTTTACCAACTCTTCTTCAGGTATCTGAAGTAATTCTGGCATATTCTAGTTATACTCCCGTGGCATTTTCTTCTTTTTCTTTTCTTCAGGGACTTTTTCTTCTTTTTTTTCTTCTTCAGGGTTATATGAATTATAGAATGGATGTTCAACATGTTCATTCACAATCGTAACTTCCTCTTCATTATCATCAACAACATCTTCCTCGGCAGCGGTTGTTTAATCATCAAAATTCGGGTATTTACCAATATCAAAATCATTACACGCAGGGTCTGTTTCTTCTTCTGAAACATCATCAAAATCCGAGTATTGACCAAGATCAAAGTCGGGTATTGACCAAGATCAAATTTTGAATACTGACTAGTACTCACAATTTTTTATGTTGGCTTATAATCATCTAACTGGTCAATACGAAAACTGGAATTTGGTGCTGAAAGTTGATTGGGATTTAGATTAGGAAAAGGTTGTGGGTTTTGAGATTGTGTTTGGTATTGGAAATGTGGTGAAACAAAATTTTCTTGGTGATGAAATTGTGGTGGAAACATTAAATTTTGAGGTTGATAACAACGTTGTACATTGTGAGCACCATAAATTGGGGTTGAAGAACTTAGTTGATTACTACCCGCTATTGACCCAACTTCACTACTTCTAGGTTCAACAACATACAATATAACATCATCTTCTTGCGAAACAGTAAGCAATGAATCGTTCAACATCTTCATTGTCGATTAACAAATAAACTTTACCTTTTCTCTGATAAGATAGCCTAAATCCACTTAGAGACTCTAAATTCAATTTCTTTGCAACACGTAACATTAGAGTTTCATAAGTTAACTTTTTTAATGACAGTTTTAATTGAAGATTCATGGGTAAAGACAATATTGTAAAACACCATGAACATTCTCCCATGACCCTCCAAAACACAAATCTATCCAAACATGATCAACATTAGATGATTTCATTCTACAAATTGTAAATTAATTTACTAAACAAACGAGCTATAAACTAGATATCAACACTAAGTTAGAGAAAAACATACCTTTATTAAGTTGATAGTTGATAATTTGGGAGAGAAATCATTGAAAAATTGTATAGGAATAAAATTATTTAAAAAAAATTAGAGATGGGGAAGGATGTCGTTGGATATAGGAACGGATGTCGGAGAGAGTGATAGATGGAGATGGAATGAGTTGCGATTTAGGGATTTAGGTTATGAGTTGCTGCTGCTGCGTAGTTATATACCCAAAACATTTGTGTTGCGAAACTAAAACCTGTTGCGAAATTAAATTTGCGTTGCGAATTTGGAAACTGGGTTGCGAAATAGGAGTTTGCGTTGCGAATTTGAGATCGCGTTGCGAATTTGTTGGTCATTTTCGTAAATCCAAAAAAAGTTGGTTAAAATCGTATATTATAAGGCATTTTCGGTCACTGAGGTTATTTTCTCTTTATAAAATTACATGTTTAAATAAATTTAAATAAACTTAACTAATATATCACGAATCAAATGATTTTATTTGTTGAGAGACTTATTAATATCTAATAAACTCATCTATTATCATAACATGCAAATATTAATCCTCCTCGATAATGGCCAGCTTAATCCCATACCTTTCTGGCAAAAACCATATATATTTTCTTACAAATTTGGAAATGGAGTACACCTCGCGAAGTGTATAAGCTTGATTAGTTATATCTTGTAGTTTAGCATGTAATTCATCAATTGATTTATCGTCAAGCACAAAAATGTATTCAAACATGCAATGAGCATCTATAACTTTGTTGTGGCATCACAGATTGAATGCATTTTTGTTAACAAGTTTGTGAATTCTTTAACCTTCATAAGCTTGAGTGCTATTTGAAATAAGCATGAACTCATACTTATATGATAGTTTCCATTCATTGACAACAATCATCCAAGTTTATTCGTCATTGACAAAATTCATACCTAATTAAGTCGCGACACCAACACCAAAATGAGTTTAACAATAAAAATATGATAGTTTCCTTGAAAACAAAAGATAGATATTTAATTAAAGAACCGTAGTATACAATGGCGAGAAACATAGTGCAGACCGGGGGCATGTCCCCAAAGTTTTTGAAAGCCACCAATCCACCCTTTATACTTTTTTTTAAAATATTAATCCTTTTTAAATAGTTGAATTTTTTAATTATTTTCTCAAATTTTTTATTTTCTGTTAATATATATTTTTTCCAACGAAATACCATAATAAAATTACCTTTAAAATTTTGTGGTATACACATTAGATAAGACGTTTTTTTTAAAAAAAATCTATAATTGTACCTAAAATCACTTCACTTGTAATATGGTAATACATTGCATAGGAGGTGAAAAAAAATGGCTAATACAGTACCTAAAACCCGGATTTTAAGGAGCCGTTAAAGCGGTTCCTCGGGAAACATGAAAGGACAAATCTGTCACTCTACGCACTTCTCAATGTTGTCACAGATGTTTTGTTGCAACACTACAAGACATCATGAAGATTTTACCAAAAAAAAAATTATTCAACTATTTATTACATGTAAGGTACTAATCGACCCAATTTTATTGAATTAATATACTTTTTGATAGTGTGACAAAAATGAGCAGATCATTATCTGCACCTTCTTCGAGTTCGTTCGAGTTAGCATCATGTAAGAATTAAGTGTAGATTTTGGGGTTTTGACATGCGATGAAAACGCATATCATTATCAACGCATTCCATTATTTCATTGAATTATTGGATACTCCATCATTATCTAAACCCTGCGAATCAATCACCCCTCTCCTTATAAATAACATCGTTAATAAACATAAAACCACACCAAAATTTAATTTTATATTCTTCATTTTATAATTTCTCTCTATTAAGTTAAGTAAATTTTGATATAGTTCTTAGAAGATAAAATTATTTTTATTATATTATTGTCATTTTAAATTTAATTATTGGATTAATTTTTTTGTACTAATGATTTTGTTTTATTTAGTGCATGTATAAAATGGAAAGCGAGATCAAATCTCGAGTTATTTTCACGAGACGGTAACAATGTTAAATTGTGTTATTAAATTTACTATGAAATTTTTTAAATGTTTTAGCATTAGTTTATTTTTAAGTTCAAATATTATTTATTTAAATAGGCGTATTTAATCTATTGTTTTTGCATATATAAGATTCTCAATCTTTCAAACTTTAAAAATGAGGCGTAATTCAGCTATTGTTTACTATGATGGAGAAATTAGGGAAGATGAAACAAACATTGTTTTCGCATCAAATCATTCTGTCAGAATATCATTCAAGAGAAACATCACTCTTGAGGAGCTAATCACTAAAATTTCAAGGAATGTTCATGTTGGAAGTACTAGAGACTGTCCTCACTTCAGTATAGATTTCTAACAACAATATTTCCATTAACTTATACAACGTTTGAACTCTCCAACGATGACGATGTTGCTATGATGGTTGATTCTTAAAATCAAAATTCAGATGTCGATACACAGATGTATGCGACATTTGTTGAAATGTATGTGGTTTGTGGTATGTCATTATGCTCCTACTATGGGCTGTCTCAACAAATTGATCAAGTTGACAGCCCAACTACAGTAATGTGTAATGATTTTAACGTCATAATGGGAAATCCACATCATGGTAACATCCCATCAAGTTCAATGAGGAGACATTCATCAACAATTTGTTACGATGTCTATCGTAGTGGCTCCACGAACAATCCGTATGGCAACGTCGCTTCCAGTTCAAGGGGAAGACATTTATCTGCCAATTTTTTTACATGAATATGGGAATGTCATTGACACAACAATCTGTTCAGTACTCATTTGACACGATGCCTTCAAGTTCCAAGGGGAGGCATTCAACTATGAACTTCTTCAACTTCAATGTCGAGATGTCTGCGACACAACACTCAGTCCAAAACTCGTATGACACGATGCCTTCAAGTTCAAGGGGAATGCATTCAACTACCAGCTTATTTGACTAAATATCAACATCGCAGAGGAACCCTCATCTCTACTAGAAAAACCTCTTCGTGAGCTAGGTGCAGATGATGCTGAGAGTGGACTATTTGTTGAGCTAGAGTCACTGCTATTCAATATGAACTCCGATGATGATGATGTAGATGAAGTTCCAATAACTACGATACACACCGAACCTCCAACACACATATATGAAGATGACTATAGTGCAATGTACGAGCCATAATTTGCGGATATGCCTAATGTTGATGATTATGGATTTAACTCATCAGTCAATGATTGTGAGTTATATATCGAAATGGAGTTTTCATTGAAAGAAAAAACAATGATTGCTATTAAGAATTATAACATTCGTAATTTTGTTCACTCTAGAGTCGACCGATCCACCACTGAAAAGTATGTTCAACGTCCTTTATCGAGCATCAAGATCTCTCCTATCAGTCGTAATATGCAAGCCCGAACAACTCTTTTAGCATGTTCCTCGGAACAGTCTTCACTCAAATGTTCAACATATGTCACCAACCATGATAACAGTATTTGACCACCGTTGAAATTAGGAGGGATACCTCCAAGATACTTATCGTACAACGAATGATAATCACCATCCGCCACACCCGAAATAACATCACCATCTACTAGTAGCCCCCAATGTAAGGAAATATCCTCCAGCGTAATCGTACACTTCCCACACAGAAGATGGAACTTGTGTGTCTCCGGTCTCCACCTTTCGACTAGTGCATAAATAAGATTGCTTTCAAGGTTACAAGGTCCTTCATATCTAGCTATGTAACCGAATCCAGCCTCCATTAAATACAACCATACACGATTTGGTATCTCTAACTTAACATTTACGAATAAATGAGTCTAATATACAGTCATTCCCTTAATTAAATAAATAGTATACAAATTAAAATATAAACTAATACTAAAAAATAAATAATATTCTTAATAATTAACATAACACAATAATAAAACTAATACAAATTAAATAAATTGTTACCGTATCAGCAAAATGACTCGCGATATGATTATCATCTAAATGCAGCAATATGTAATTCATTTTATAACTGAAAAACATAAAAAAAAATTAGACAGTAAAATATAATAAAACAATTAATTATTTAATGATTATAATATAATAACAATAATTTTACCTTCTATGAATAATAACATAACCTACTTGAACTTTGTTCGAATGAGTGATAAGAAGATATTATTTTTGTTTTGGTGTGATTTGAAGGCTTTATGAGGAGTATTTATAGGGGAGGGGGATGGGGTAATTTAGGCTGACGATTGGGGGTAATTCACAATCCGTGCCTTCGCTGAGTGTCAGAACCCCAGAAAGATGTGGATGGTGATCCGAACTTTACCCTACGTGACACCATCTCGAACAAACCCTAAGAAGACGCAGATGATAATTCACACTTATTTACCACGTTGTCACAAAAGGTGTTAGATCAGTAAAATTAAGACGATAAGTGCCTGACAGATAATTATTTAATGGTCAGATTTTTTTTTGGTAAAAACACCCGACATCATACTGGAAAATAGGGGTGGAATAGGTCAGGCCAGGCCATGCTTAATAGGTCTGAGCCTGGCCTACGGTGATATTTGTAGGCCTGAGCCTGGCCTGTAGACTGTCAAAGGCTTTTATTTGGGCTCGGTCTGACCTGTTTAAAAGCATGTTTCACAATAAACATTTAATATTTCCAATCTAGTCAGTAATTTTAGAGTAAAGTCCCTATTAAGTCACTCTAATTTAGCGTATTTTACAAAGTAGTCACTTTAAATAGGCCGGCCTATAAGGCTTTTTAATAAGCCTAAGCATGGCCTATTTAATTTAATAGACTTTCAATGGCCTTTTTATTAAATAGGTCAGCCCAGACTTTATATAGGCCAGGCCGTAGGCTCCTGTGGACCGGCCTGGCCTATTCCGACCCTACTGGAAAACCCAAATTAACTTCGGTAAAAAGAAAATAAACAAACTACCTCAATTTAACGCATTAACTCAGTTTTTTTAATTATGTCAAATCAATTGTATTTATGGGTATGTAAGTATATATATTTTATATGTAGTATACATTTTTCTAAAATAAAAGTCATATATATATATATATATATATATATATATATATATATATATATATTCTTTTATATTTTTTTTTCATTTTACTTCTATTCTTAACAATGTAACCATTAAAATTTCTCACCCATTTTTTTCTATAAAGTAAAAACATTTCATTTCAAATATATTTTAAAAATATATATATCTAAATATAAAGTAGTTTATCATACGTTAAGAAAAATGATGACAACTTTATATTAACAATTTATTTAAAAATAAAATATTTAAAATATTTTTCTTTTTAAATAAACAATTAGTAAAAATAAGGATAAATTATGTATTTAGTACCTATACTATAATTTTGGTCCGTTATAGTATCTAAACTTTCATTTTTTTAAAATTGTACATAACATTTAGTTTTTGTTTCATTTTAGTATCTGCTGTTAAAAACTTAACGGACGTGTTGACGACACATAGCTCTGATAGATAGACGACCAATCTGAACAGTAGACTACGAGAGAATAATGAGTGGACCAACATAGTCTAGTTTTAAGCTCATCGGACAGTTGATGCAGAGATCAAAGGATGAAGAAATTGAAGAGTCCATCGTCGATTTGGAGAGATTGAAGCGTTTTCCAGTAAAACAGAAGACAACTCACGTTCAAGGGGTCGAAAAAGTATGGACTGGAAAATTTGGGCTTTACCGACCTACATATATGACGACCAACGACCAGTAAGCTCATCTATTATTTTTTAACGGCAGTGTCTTAAAATGAAACAAAAATTAAACGTTAGGTATGCTTTTGAAAAAAAATGATAGTTTAGATACTAATACGGATCAAAATCAATAATTTATGTACTAAATTCATAATTTACCCTTAAAATAAATTTATTGAGTGACATCAATTATTAAAATGAATATTATTTTATATTAAAATTTTGAAATCGAATAATTATATCAATAGAATATTAACAATTAAATAATATGATAAATATATAGTACTATTTACAATCACCTCACGCTATTAAAAAGTTAATTAAAAATAATAATGAGATAATTATTAACCAATATCTGGTGGATTAACTAAACCCTGATTGATTTCACAGTCTGAACAGAATTAGTATTTAACTGAAATGAAAAGAAATAAAAACACAAAACGAGGCTACCTCCTCCTCTGTGTATCCACTAATCTTAGATTCCACTTTTCTGACTTTTGTGTGTGTGTGTTTATGTCACTTCATTCACCTTTCATTTCCTTCTCCACAATCTCTGCAAAAGTTTTCAATTTCATGACTGGGCAATCTCTGCAAATTGCTTCAAGTTTTTTTTCTTTCAAAAAGTTCGAGCTTGGAATTCCCATTGGTTTCCTCTTAGCTTCCATCCATTAAAGTGCCTGATTTTATTACACCCCGACCACTCTTTTCTTCTGCATTGTTTCTAGGAGGTTTCTGCTTTCGTATGTCTGTCTGTCTGTCTTAGTTGAAAACTACTACTCTGTTTTTCCTTTGATATTTTCCTTCTACTAAGTCCAATAAATTTATCTGTGTTGTCTCCATCGACCATCGTCATTATAAAATATTTCTTCCAACTGATTTCCCTTTTGTTCTTGAGAAAAAAGCTCGCTCTATTTTCCTCTGTTTTCTTTGGTTTGACAGTGTTTTACACCCCCCCCCCGAAAAGGGGTTTCTTTACTAAAATGACTTCCTTAAGCTTACCCAAAGTTGGTAATCTTTTTCTTATCCTTTTGTGAGTAGAAAGATTGGATTAATTTCATGAGGGAGATCGTTTTGTTCTGAGTGAAGGGAAAATGGGTAGTGGGAACTCCAAAGCTGGTAAAAATGAAGCCTTGCGTCTATGTAAAGAGAGAAGGAGATTCATAAAGCTAGCTATTGATTCGAGGTATGCTCTTGCGGCCGCTCATGTTTCTTATGTTCAATCTCTTAGAAACATTGGTATAGCTTTAAGAAGATCTGCTGAATCTGAGATGTTGATAGAGTGTTCACTAATAACATCGGCCACTGATTTTGAGAGAACCCCATCACACTCCTCCTATCCATTATCTCCTTCTCATTTAGGAGCCGATGTTTCTTATTCACCATTGGAAAATGGAAGTCCCATTTCTCCGGTCACCACGAATTTGAGTTACATGAGAGCAGCGAATAGTGCTGCTGTGGCTGTTGAGTTGAATCCTGCTAATGGTACTTCTTTGGAGGATGATTCATTGCCAATGCCGCCGCCACCAGTTCCTCCTTTTGCGTCAGGCTCTTGGGATTTCTTTGACCCCATTGATGATTGTGAGGGCTTTAGATTTGTTGGAAATAATGCAGTTGGTGTGGATTTTGAGGATTTAAGAGGGATTGATCATGGTGGTGGTACTAGGCAGACCAATGCCAAGGAAGTGGGGCAGCTAGGCGCAGAACATAATGTTAATGGTCCAGCTGAAACTTTGGAGAGCCAATGTGCTCTTGAACAATCAAGTTCAACAAGGGGAAATGCTATTGGGGAGAAAGATTTATCAGCAGAAAGAGAAGATCCTTCTGAGTTTGTAACCCATAGAGCCAAGGATTTTCTTTCAAGCATAAAATATATTGAACATCGATTCTTCCGAGCCTCAGAAGCAGGCAGACAAGTGTCCCGGATGGTTGATTCTAACAAAATCAAGGTTGGATACTCTGAAGCTGAAGGTAATCCTTTCTGTTCATGAGCAACATTTTACTTCTTATTGAACTTTAAATTTTAGATTCGAGCTCTTTTATTGCCAATTCAATGCTAGTGCTGCATATAGTCATATACTACCGATTCCTCGTAAGCTAACATCTTACAATAAAATCTTTTGTCGTAGGCGGATCCTCGATGTTGCTGATAGCTTGGCGACCTGGTTGCTGTCGCGGGAAGACTGCTTTGGTTTCTCATGGTAAGCTCTTGCTTCTGTATGTACTGATTATGGTATTAGTTTTCTGATGTTAGTTATGGTAAGAGTTTCTATTTCATACAGGCAATTGAAGGTTAGTCTTTTTCAACTTAGTGGCCTTTTTACTCTTTTTACTTTACCACTTATGAATTGTATCGTTCTTTTCTCACGCCATAATATATTGCAGAGCCAATGCAACATGTAAGTAAAATCATCCACTGGAAGAGATCAACATCTTTGGGGTCTTCTTCATCGAGGAACCCACTAGCCACGGGTGATGCTGATGACAGTGCAAGTGATTTTATTGAAGAGTTCTGCATGATTGCCGGTAGTCATTTGTCCACCTTGGAAAGACTGTATGCATGGGAAAGAAAACTCCATGATGAAGTGAAGGTACTTGCCGAAATCACTTAAAAAGAAGTGTTCCGATTATCACCAAAGTGTTGTCAATATCTACCATTGCTAGTTGCTTGCTTTTAAAGTCATCTAATAAATAGTATTGTCCTTCAAAACTCTGACTTGTTAGCTTTTTTGCACCCGTTAGTCTAGTGAATCTATCAGGAAGGAGTACGATCAGAAGTGTGATCAGCTCAGACACCAGTTTGCTAAGGGTCTTAGCACCCGAGTGATCGACAAAACACGGGCAGTAGTAAAGGATCTACACTCCCGAATTAGAGTGGCACTTCATTCTGTTAATAACATATCAAAGAGAATTGAAAAAATGAGAGATGAAGAGCTGCAGCCACAGCTTGTAGAGTTAACTGAGGGGTAAGCTCCTTTAAGTCATAAGTTTTTTAATGACTTAAAGTTCACTCCCATATGCACTTGAAAATCTAGAGTTTACAGAAACAGTGGCATTCATGTCTGGACTAAACTCATGCTTGTCTTTGCAGATTGCTCAGAATGTGGAAGGCAATGCTAGAATGCCATCATTCACAATATATCATCATCTCACTGGCATACCATTCAAGGAACTCAACGGATGCGGCACAGGTAGATGCGCGGAGGCAGATTATGGCTCAGCTTCGGCAAGAATTCGAATGGTTTGGTGTTAGCTTTATTGACTGGGTCAATAGTCATGCATCTTATTTGGAAGCTTTGAATGGCTGGCTGCAAAATTGCATCATAGAACCGCAGGAACGCTCGAAAAATCGATATCCATTCTCACCTCATCGATATCTGGGATACGGGCCACCAATATTCGTACTATGTCGTGAATGGTCAGCTGGGTTAAAAGCCTTGCCAGCTGAGGAACTTAGCGTTGCCATCAAAGCCTTCATGTCGGATATTTTTCATTTAATGGACCAAGTAGACAAACTACAGAAGGAACACAAATTAGTTGATGCAAACAATGGAGAATCGGAGAGCAAAGACGGTCTTCATGCGATTACAGATGGCGATACAACCGATGATGCATCTTCCACCTTGAGCTGCATACAGGCGAGTTTGACTCGGGTTCTTGATAGACTAAACAAATTCTGCGAGGCCTCGGTCAAGATGTACGAGGATGTTAGACAAAAAAGTGATGCTGCTCGAATTGCATACCTCAAGTTGCAGGCCAACTAGATTCTGTAAAGCTGTGTGATGGTTAAATATAAGCAACGTTAAGATTTTGGGTTTTGGAAATAGATTAAGAAAAGTTGCTATTAGACATGCAGGATTTGATCATCTGCATCTTACAATGCTGATTTCGTTGTAGTTTAAATCAAATTTTCGTCGGTGTCTCCACCATTTACGAGAGGTGTACCATTAGAGGTGCCTCAAAGTTGAAGTCCCAGAGTTGTTGATGTGCTCATAGCTTGCTCTTTCTGATTTTGCTTGAAAGGTAATTACTTTTACTTCTTACATTGGGTATTTGGGTAACAATGTATATTGTAACGTGTTAAGGTTGTTTTATACTGATAATCAGCTGCTTACACTTGAACAGCTAGTATGGTAAGTTGAACAGCTAGTATTGGCTTTAATTTTCTGGACTTCACTTGGTTCGAAACCCTGAAATTTTGCTCTGTTTTGCAGACAACTCGGTAAGAGGCAAGAATTTTATTCCACAACGGGAAAAGATATGAACCCCAATAGCCAATGGATCTCGTAAATTAGAATCCGGTCTCACAGGTTTTGAACATGGAGGTGGATGATATTTTCTTGATCTAATTTCTTACCTCTCTTATATTTCTACTATAATTTTTTAAGTTCAAACGTCTAATAGAAAATTGTACGATTATCATATCTCAATCAGTATACCATCTAACTTAAACAATCGTCAGTTTCTTAATAGAAAAATAAGAGTTTGAATTATATGAATAGTCGGATGGTCATTTCGTAACTTTTGATAGTCGGAAACTCAATAAAGAATTGTCATATTATCGATGGACCATTTTGTAACTTTTAATAGCTAATGAAATAAACAAAACAACATCCTATAGTTGAGGGATAATTTGTGAACTTTATCTTTATATTTGTATTTTTAAAAATACTCAAAATATTAAAACTCTTAAACCACACTTTTTTTTTGAATTAATCTGGGATAAATGCAAAAGGTACGATTTGTTTAAAGATAATTATTAACTATTCTACATTGAACGCTCACACCTAGAGGTGTTCAAAAATACCAGATCCGGTTGACCCGACCCGTCCCTACCGACCAAAACTTAAAAAAATGGGGTAATTCTCTAAAAAAGTTACATGACCCGTGATTTTTTCAGGTAGTTGGGCTGGGTTTGGGTCGAATTTTTTATAACCGAGTACCCGATTTGACCCAATAGTTTTAATATATATAGTTTAAATTATATTTTCCTTTCATGTTCCTTAATATTTTTTATCTTAAAATTAAATTTAAATCCCTAAATTTTTCTTGGGTTTATATTATGTACTTTTAAGTTTTGCAATTTTCAAAAAAAAAATTATTAATTTTCAATATGGGATTCAAAAGAAAAATCACTATCAATTTTAATATTTTTAATATTTTCTTTTAGAAATAAACTTTAATATATATATATATATATATATCTAAATATCTCTCCTTAAAACTAACTTTAAATCATTAATTTTTGTGTATGAATTGTATATTATGAACTTTTAAAATTTTATGTATATCCTGTGTTATTTAAATATATATATATATATATATATATATATATATATATATATATATATGAATCGGGTACCCGTGATCCAAAAATACATGTACCTGGACTTAACGGGTCGAGTCACAGGTCGATATACTATCCGAAGAATCGGATAGCCAGTACTTCGGGTACCCGATTTTGAACACCCCTACTCATATCCTGATATTTTTTTGTGCTCAAACTCGAGATCTCAAAGAATAAAGACAATTCTTTTATAACAGAGTTCACTCTGTTCGTTTTTTAAACCACCTTAATTATTATAAGGATAATAACATTAATAAACCAAGGGTTAATTAATGGGATTTAAAAATAAAAAATAAATTATAAATTATTTAAATAATTTAAACCATTTATAAGTTTTATTAAATTTAAGTAAATAAAAATAAATTATCATTTGGTCGGATTTGAGAACTGTCATCTTTTTATGATAATAAATTTTAATAAACAATAATCTGATTAAAAGTAATAAATAAAATAAACGCATAAAACATCATTGTTTACGTCATCAATCATTTCAATTAGTATTATAGTGGCCAAACATATTCTGGATTTTTAACGCCCAAACTAAAAGAAGACACGAGTCATAAAGTCCGTTGAAAGTATTGTCATTAATTCCAAATCTTGTCCACAAACAAAGCTTTCGCTCTTCAATTAAAGTGCACATTTTATTGCTCACACACTTCGATTCGGCAAATGTGCCTCCATCGTATAGATTTTGATTTTTGTTGATACGAGATGATTTTAAGATAATATATGTTATGAATATTTTTAATTAATAAATAATTCACACATATATTTCATAAACATAACTATTTAAATTTAAAATAAAAAAATAATATTTTATCATTAAAATCATTATCTTTATTTAATTTAATTGAATAAATTAAATGTCACGTCGATTTAACATTAGCGTTGCGCATGGGTTAGGATTAGCTTGGGAATCGGGTCATTTCGGGTCATTTACAATAATTGAGGTTGCTTTCAAAGGAACCCTAAGTGAACAAATTTTAGAAGAACCAACTAACCTCAAATCGTATCAACCTCTGGTGCTTTGTTGCCTCACCCATTACTTTTATTACTTCAACACAAGTTGACAATTATTTAGGTCAACTGTTTTTTTTATAAAATAAATATCATAATAGTCAACTAATTAAACAATTCGATTATCGAACGCATTTCTGAATTAGTGGCAATGACATGGCTTGATACTTTTATAAAATTATTTAATATATTATTTTAATTATTTGATTTTAATTGATTGGTTGGCAAGAAGGTTTTGTAGGAATACTCGTTTTGGATTGATCCAGTATACAAATATTGCAAGCAACAAAAGAAATGAGACACGAAAAAAATTAGATTAAAGTTATTCAGTATGAGTGGAAATTTAGTGCCATGTTCGCATTTCAATTTTATTTAAACCAAATTATCCATCTCACTGTGTTAAACAAGATTACCAAACTAAACATCTTTAAAATAATACATCAAGAAGTTTGATTTTTCTGAAAGTAACAAGATTCCAAGTTATTTGGGTTCAATCTTTATTTGTTAATAAATTTATTTATTTCCGTGACACAATATTAAAAAGTAATTTTTTCACTCACTAAATATTTGTTGAATGGTCAATTATTCAAAAGAGATAAAATTGATAAAAATAAATAAATACGAAGAGTTGTATTTTTTTTGAATTATTTCGAATTATGACAAAATTGATAGAATGTAGAAGTTTTGAGGATTAAAAATATTATTATGTTAGACTACATTAGACATCCACTTCAATTTTATTGACATACGTCTTTGTAATAATATTTTAATTAAGTGACATGTTTGTAATTTTTGAAAGAAAAGTAACATGTTTGTTACTAAATCTATAATAAAGTGACCAATGGTATAGTTTACCCAGAAAGCTTCCTTGGTGCTCGTATAATTCAGAAGGAAAAGTTTATCAGTTAAAGTGTCAGATTCTTGATAATTTGGAGGTGGTCTTACAATTTATGGTGATTTCTACGGTAACTGTGAACTACTTGTTTAGGTTTGAATAAGTCATGTATTTATCTTCAACTTGGTATGGTCGAGATTCTAATCCATAATATTACACAAACTAATTAGAATTAAAATTTCAATATCGAATAATTAGCTAATCAAATTATAACTTCAAGAGTAAATTATCATCATAGTTTTAAATATGAACATCAGTAGTCAAATCATGCAATTTAGTATACTTTGAAATCATTTTTTAATATGATCGTCAATCAAAGACTAAATTGAATAATCTTAAACTTTCATTAATATTGGTATCGATATTGCTCATACGAGTATACGACATCGATATTTCCTTAGAACAATATTG
Source organism: Hibiscus syriacus (assembly GCF_006381635.1). Taxonomy (NCBI): domain Eukaryota; kingdom Viridiplantae; phylum Streptophyta; class Magnoliopsida; order Malvales; family Malvaceae; genus Hibiscus; species Hibiscus syriacus. The sequence continues at coordinate 3,840,316 of NW_024062608.1, forward strand.
ATACTAAATACACGGTGTCAATACCAAATTATTTTTTCGAACTTCAAAGTTCAATTTGGTATCGATACATTGATCCAATACTAATACCATACAAGTACAATATCAATACCTATCCATGGTATCAACACTCTTTTATGGTTATTGGATTTGGATCCCTCTAATGTGTATCAATTCCACATGTGTAGTAACGATACTCAATGCCACTTTGATACCAAATAGTCATTCGAAATTTCGCATTGAACCTATAGTATCGATACCTCCCATTTTGATACTGATATCATATGCACCAAATGATCAAAATCATAGTTCATATATACTTCAATGTGCATCAAACTTGACCTAGACTATATGCAACATATGTATGATGTATTGCCATTCCAATTTATGAAACATATCAAATTCATCCATGTTCCACCAATGCATACACATTATCATCCTTGTAACATATATCCATTAATTACAAATTGTAATTCCCCAAGAGTTTTAAAATTATTTGATTATTTAACGAGATAATTAGAGATAAATAATGGTGAAATTATTTTTTTCTAACTTATAGATCAAGCATGTAAATGTGATTTTTTTTTATATAAATTGACTTTTATTGAAAGGATCTTAAAGATATCCAATATGAATAAAGTGCTAAATATCATTATCTTTAGATCTTCAAACATTATTTGATGCATTTTCAAATTATGTAGAAATAATTCTTATGCACGAAACAAGTTGAAAAAGTGTATGTCTAAGACTATTGACTTAATATATCCAGAAAATATGTGATTTGCTCCTACATAATAAGATATTATCTTGTATGAATATAGTATATAATGTATAGCTCAATTGAAAGGAGTATACATCAAATGAGTCAAAACGAAATATATTTCTATAAATTTTCCTCTATAATGATTTTTAAAAGAATAGTAATATAAATATTTAGTAAAACCTTTCAAATGGTAATTTGGAAGATCTTTCACTAGTGGATTGTCTACTTCAACATTTGAAAATTGTATTCAAGATTGAATTGTGAAGATTCAAACTAAAATCTTATGTTATGTTATCATAAGGGAGAGTAAATACGCGATGTACTATTTTCCTTAAAAAAGATTTAATTTCATTGATTTTTGCTAGTAAGATTTTTAATAAGGTGACATATTGTGTTAATTAAATACATGTGTACTATTTTTCTTTGTAACGACCCAAATTTTGGAGTCAATGTTCGAGTATTGACTATAGAATTTATTGAATAAATTCTTTATAACATTGAGATACATCGATTTGAATTTAAGTTTAATTGGGTAAGAAATAGTCTTATAGAAGATAAAAAGATGATTTTTAAGCTTAGAAAGAATATAAGAGGACCTAGAGGGCAATTTACCCATTTGAAAAAAGAATGGCTGACTTGTGAGGATTCTTTCTTCTTGTAGATGTGAGATTTGTGGAAGAGCAAAAAGGTTTTCTTTCCCTCTTCTTCTTTTCTTCATCCTCCATCATTTTTATTCTTTCTTTTTTCTTCTTCTCTTTCCCCTCCTAGAGCAAAACAAAGTAAAAAAAACTTCACCTTTTTTCATCTCATTCTCTAATCCAAAATTCTAGAGGTAAGATTCTTAATCTAGAGTTCTTGAGCTTCATGAAAAGCCCACATCTCCATAAATGATGTTCTTGAGCTCTCATGAAATTTTGGAAGGGTTTGAGCTCCAAAGGCTCATCCTATGGGTTTTTTTCCTTGATTTTCATATATTATAGTTGTTGATAACATCTAGCGTCTTTAGTTTTCATGTTAGAATGATTTGGTGGCTTTTGGGTGGTGGAAGAGTGTTACAATAACCCTTAAAGAGTAAAGAATTGTGAATGTTGGTTTTTGAAGGATGTATTTGTGTAGTTAGGAGTTAATGTAACACATTTTAACTCTTCCATACTACTTGTAATGCATATCATTTAGAATGACTTTCTTGTATGGGATGGAAAAACATGTGGGGAATTAGATGCTTTATTTTTTTATGGACATTTTGGACGTTACCATAGTGTAAAAATGATGTATGATGACCCCTACTAACTTTCATAAGCTTTAGTAACCAATTTAGACCTTAAAATAAATGTTTGGCGTGAGTTTGAGGGTGTTTCCTGAGCAAAACGGTGTATTTTTGGGCCACATTAGTGATATTTGATGAACTAGTATAGAAATTATTCATATTTTGGGTGAAAACTGGGTTTTTTGGGCCTCATTATCTATACTAGATGAACTGGAATCAATTATGATCCCTTGGTATCAATATTGAAGGTTGTGGTATCAATACTAGAATCTTAGTATCGATACCGAATGAACTGTTATCCATATCGAATGAGTTGGTATCCATACTAGATGAACTGAGATCCATATCGAAGATTGGATATTCATACCGAAGGCTTGGTATAAATACCTAAAGTGGTTGAGTGAACTTCAACATGTCAAATAGATTTGGGAGTGAGGAGTTTAATATCGATTTAGATCGAATATTTAGCTTGAGTGTGGTATATTAATGAAATGCCTTTAGGAGGTTAAAATTACCAAATTACCCTTATGGGTCTAAGTGAATGAAATAACCTATACAAGTAAGCGTTTGAGTTGCATATTGGTTAAATAATGATTTGGGATGTTTAACTCTATAATGATAACTTATTCATGAAGACTCGATAAGAATATTATTAATTACTAATATCAGGGTTTGTTGTGGGTAATATCGACACTCTATTAATAAAGTATCGATATTATTCATCGACTACGGATACCAAATGATGAGGTATTGATACTCTAAGTAAGGGTATCAATATTAGATTATTTCTCCCCAAGCATCAAATGTAAAAATAGAATTAATACCAAGTCAATATCGATACTGAAGGGCTTAGTATTGATACCGTTGAACTATATTTTGATATAACAAATTATGGAAAAAAATTTGGAATTGAATTGAATTTATTCAAAGTTTTCAAAAATAATTCAAAGTCCATTTGATTTGGAATTGAGCAAAAAATGTTTTTATGAATAGTACTGCACCGTGTGAATAGTAATGAATAGTACCAATGCTAAAAAATTCCAAAATGCAAAATGGGTATCGATACCTCTACAGTAGTATTGACACTGCTACTGTAAAATCAAGCCCAACAGTAAAAAAATTTCAAATATTACAAAGGTAGTATCGATACCCATTGAAGGGGTACCAATACTACTTGTTTTGGGTAGTTTTATTTTGCATAAAATGAATCCCCAACGGCTTCAAAACATTCCCAACGACTATATACTATTTCAAACTCATTCCAACTTATAAATACATGTTCAAGACACTTGAAGAAGATTGAGAACACCTATCCAAGTATTCAAACACAAGAGAAGAGTTTCTCAATCTTATTTCATCTTTCTCTTATAAATACTGTGTTCTTGTGAGCTTAAATTTTATAAACACCCTACCTTTGAGAGGTTTTCTTGTTTACTTATTTTATCCTTTTGTAAAAGGAAAGGTTCTAGCTGAGCCCTTGAAAAGATAGGGATAAGGTTCTAGTTTAGCCCATGAAAAACTAGGGAGTTGTAAAGGTTATCTCTTTGTCCTTGAAAAAGAAAGAACAAATTAGTGAATTTGTTGGAAAATCCTTGGTGAGGAGCTAGATTAGTGGATGTAGACTTGGTTGAGAAGTCAAACCACTATAAATCGATGTGCAAATTTTCTATCTTTCAATCTCCTTACTCTCTAAACACAAGAACCATTCCGACCCCTCTTGGCGAACTCTTTCAGTTGTCGATTCGAGCTTCTACAAATCCTAACAAATACCATTGGACTGATTTAGGCAAGAAGCCTAGTTTTAGTTTAAAGACTTGGGAAAGGGTCTAGGGCCATTGAAACACCTCTTATAAGCTTACAAGTGAAAACAATAAATAATTATGTTATAAACATATGAATGTTATGAAGTAAGTTTTCATAAGACTTATACATTTGTTTGATACTCGAGTTACTTGTGTATGGTGATGACGTACAAGTCGTCCATTCAATTCAAGAGTGAGTTGAGAAAAAATGCTATAAGAGTGACTAGAGAGTTGTTACCAACCAATCAACCCTAAGTTAAGTATCATGTTAATAATAATGTACCAAGTGAGTAGCGATGAATATTAATTGTCTTAAAGGCATAGAACACTAAAAGACTAATTAATCCTTGCAATACATTCTAAATGAGAGAATGAAAAAGGTAATGGCGAGTGAGAGGATAACCACACATGATTGGGATGATTTATGATAGTGAGTATCTGAGCTACCTTGTTTTCCCATATATAACAATAATTATTGTGTGTTGCCTATGGGTACCATTGTATATCTGTGTACACGATGTTCGTCTTGTGATTAGAAATATTCAAATATATCACAGTTAGTGCCAAGGCACTTGTTTCGCTATATGGGCGCAGATGCCCGAGGCACTCACAAGGAGTAAGTTTTAAAACTCACCCTAGGTACCTAAAGGTACCATAGGTAGGCTAGAGGAGAGTGATTCCCGGGATATAATAAACCATACAACCACACTATGATGCCTACCTCAACTTGTGTGTTTAATGATTGTATATTTCATATGATAATGCATAGTTGCATGATATAGTGGTTAGAGACTCAATATATGTATACTCATGACGAGGCCCTTAGTTATGAATTAAGGGAAACATGAGAATCATACTATTTTATAGTGGATTTACTTTGGATAGATTGTTTATTAGTATTGATAAGATAGTAGTTTTGCTTCTCTGACTATACTTGTTTGTATGCTTATGTTATTAATGCATGTAGCATAGTAGAGGTATTGTGTGGCACGAGGCTTGTGGGTCAGCATTCAAAGATGTTCTTATGTTTGTAGGTTGTAGGTTATTTGGAGTGTGATGGGACAACAATATCATCGGAGGAGTCTCAACAGAGTACTAAAGTATAGTTATGAAAACTTAGTGAGCATATAGAGGTCATGGTTTTAAATAAGTCAAGTTGTAACATTCTAATTATTTATTTTAATTATCAAGTTTCTAAATTAGGGCCACGCTTTTAAAATGTCTTTATAAGTTGAATACGATTTTCAAAGAAAATGGTTCGGTGATTTCATGTGACACTCAAATTTTTAGGATTTAGGTGTTACATTTAGTGGTATCAAAACTAGAGTTTAGCTGGTTATAGGTTAACATGATTGTGTGCTACATGCCCTCAAAAGTTGCAAAATGTACTCGTTGATTGAAACTTTGATATTGTTCATCCATCACTGATTGTTATGTTAATGTGTTAACATTTATTAATAAATATGTAAAATAGAATATCCTATAAGAAAATTGTTGAGGTGACTAAATTGAGAATGCGAACTCTAGTGAGTTTATCATATCATGTTCTAAAATATGTTAGGAAAAGTTCAAGTAGGAACTTAGTATCTCCTTATGGATAAAGATAATAAAGTGTTTTCTAAATCTGTGAACAAAAGTACCAAGGTAAAGTGTAGAAAATGTTATTGTAAGACTAAAAAAGAGGATTTGTACTAAAATGATAGATATGTATGGAAGAAGTGAATGTTCGTTTTTGAGTTGTTGGTCGATAATAGGAAATTCAATAAGACACCCCTTTTATTAAGAATTGCTTTAAACATTGACCTTGATTAATCGAAGTGTCCTGATCATATTCTTAAACACGAACGCCATTATTTATGATCGTGAACTTTTACAAAGAGTTAAGACTCAGATGTGATCCAATGATGATATCAATACTTAGGCAATATCAATACCCTAAAAAAGAATTATTGATACTTTAAGTAAGGGTATCAATATTGGATTACTTCTACCTAAACATCAAATGTAAAAATAGTATTGATACCAAGGGTGAGTACTGATACTGAAGGGTTTTGTATTTATACTATCGAACTGATTTGGGAAAGAAGCCTGGCTTTAGTTTAAGGACTCAGGAAGGGGTCTAGGGTCGCTAAAACACTTCTAATAAGCTTGTAAATGAGAATAGTACATAATCAAATTATAAGCATAAGAATATTATGAAGTAAGATTTCATAAGACTTATGCCTTTATTTGATACTTGGGAAATAGTAAGGACACCTGGGTTACTTGTGTATCGAAATGGCATACAACTTATCCTTATAACTCAATGGTGAGTTAAGGTAAAGTACAATGAGAGCGACCAAAGAGTCATTATCAATCAATCAACTCTAAGTCGGGTGCCAGACTAGTAATAATATACCAAGTGGGTAGGGATGAGTATTAATTATCTTAAGGGCATAAAACACTAAAAGAGTAATAAACCCTTGCAATATGTTGTAGATGAGAGAGTTAACGATGTAGTGGAGAGTGAAGGGATGACCTCACCTAATTGTGATAAGTTATAATAGTGAGTAGTTGAGCTACCTTATTTGCCCTTGTGGCATTGATTAATGTGTGTGGCTTATGAGCACTATTATATTCTTGTGTTTACATAATGATCATCTTGTTTGATTAGAAATATGTGGATATATTACAGCTAGTGCCAAGGTACTTATTTCGCTAGTTGGGCGCAAATGCCCCAAGTACTCACAATGAGTAAGTCGAGTGTATGTTTCTGATACAAAATTCTAGAACTCACCCTATGTACTCGAGGATACCATAGGTAGGCCAGAGGGATATGAGAACCGAGATGTAGTAAACCCTCTGACCATATCATAATGCCTACCCCAGATTATGTGTTGCATATGATGATGCAAATGGTTAGAGACCTAATATATGTATTCTCATAGCAAGACCCTTAATTATGAATTAAGGGAAGCATGAGACTAATATTATTATGATAGTGGATGTACTTTAGATAGATGGTTTAGTAGCATAGATGGTTTAGTAGTATTGCTTCTCGGACTATTCTTGTTTGCATGCTTATGTTATGAATGAATGTAGTATAGTAGAGATATTGTGTGTCATAGGGCTTACGAGCTCAGCGTTTAGAAATGTGTTTATGTTCATATATTGTAGGTTATGTGGAGTGCGACGAGACAACGATATCACCAGAGGAGTCTCAACGGAGTACTAGAGTACATTGATGACAACTTAATGGGAATGTAGAGGTTATGATTTGAAATTAGTCAACTTGTAATATTCTAATTATTTATTTTAACCATTGAGTTTCTAAATTGGGGCCATGCTTTTGTAAAATGTTATATTTTCATACTTTGTGTAAATTCATTATAAGTTATGTATGGTTTTAAAAGAAAATGGTTAGTCACTTCGATGATTCTGTGTGACACTCGAATCTTTGGGATTTGGGTGTGACATTCTTTCACTAAGAATTTTTTCCCATGAGATTATTATCTTGGTAAGATTTGAATGAGACACATTATATTCAATAGGCATCGAAGAGGGAGTTTTATGAATATATGTTATTTGTGAATATTTATTATTATTAGAACTCTATGTATTAAATATGAATTTGATGTACTTTATTATTATACCTTTTATGTTTATTATAAGTACAGTTCTATATGATATCTACACTCGTATCTAAAAATATAGAGCTTAAATAAAATTTTATATATCTTAATCACATATTTCTTGTTCTCTTGTTCTTCTATTTTTCTTTTACTTGTTTTATTTTATAACATAAAGCAGTCCAAACCAAATTTATATTTATAATTGTATATTAAATAAATTATCAAAATACATAATGATCAATCAGTTTTCTTAAAAAATAAAATAAAATGAAAAATGCCTTTGCATAGACCAAAACAATTGAACGTGGGTGGTCATTGAATAATTATTAAAACAATTAACCCGTTATGCTTGAATAATTCCCCCCAAAAAAAACGACCTAAATAATAATTAAAAAAACATTTGGTCTTTCTTCAACAAAAAGAATATTTTTCCTGGAAAGGAATAACTATTTTTGGAAGATAAATTATTAACTCGAAAGGCACATGAAGCTATAAACTCTTAAGAATAACATGAAAGGCCACATACTATACCCCCTCAAAACCCAATAAGTCACTTCCCTCGTTGTATTATTTTCTAATAAAAATTTTGTATGCCAAATTATTGCTATTTGGGGTTGTTATTTAACAACTCTTATGTGTTACTATTACTTGATTATTTGACAAATTTATAAAAGAAATATTTAAGTAAAGCATTATTGTATAAATTAAAATAACAATCCATAGTTTCATATTTTGGTTATTTCAATGTACATGTGATAAACTACAATAATCAATCGATCCATTTTAGTTTTTTTATTTAATTCTTTTATTCCAACATTAATTAAATCAAGAAATTGAGTGATCGACCATACGTTTCCTTGAAAAGGTACCAGTATTCATAAACTGCCATTATCCATTTTTTTAATGAATTATATTAGTTGTAAATTTGGATTGAATAAAGCTAGGATTTCCTCGTACAAGATTCATTACATCCAAAAAAAAAAAAACATTTGACATCTTACTGAAAGAATCCGTTTCACAAACTCCCAAATAGTTAGTAAATAAAAATGAAAAATCAATAAATAAATATACATTATTTCGGAAGAAGTTAATGGTGGCTGTGTGTGCAGCAAGAAAGAAGATATTGGGTTTAAGACGAAAACAAAATGGAGACTGCTTCGTTTTCCATCTTATTAAAGTATATTATTAAAAGGTAATATTCTTGATACTCTAATATGAGACTTCAAGAAATAACAACAATTCTCCATAATATTATGTTAGTGTCGATAATCTCCTAATAAAATGACAAAATACATTATGTTAGTGACTAATGTGGCAAATTCTCCACTTTTGTCAAACAACCTCCACAAGGTATCTATATTCCAGACAAAACTTACATCACCACTAAGAATCGCAGTACATATGGAGTTATAAATTTTAGGGTAAATTAAACTATTTTTATTCTAATCATTACTCTTATTCTGTTTTGGTTATTCAATTATTTTTTTATTTTAATTTCATATTTAACTTTACGTTATGGTTTCATTTTGGTCGTATATCGTTAAAAAATTAATAGTGATACTGATGTGTCATCATAAGATAATATTATGTCATCAAAAAAATTGAAAAAAATATCATGTTAGTGGTTCTTTTAATCTTTTAACATCTAAAATGAAATCAAAACGTACTATTATATATGATTTTAAAAAAAATAAGTGACTGAAATAGAACAAAAGTGATAGTTGATATACAAAACATGTAATTTATCCCGAATTTTTAAATTATTCACATAGGATTTTAAAAATGTAATAGTAATTTATAAATCTAATTGGATTAAAACATAACTTGAACAAATCCTGATTGAGGATAATCTCAAATTGAAGTCTGAGGTAGGTTTGAAAAGAATGGTACCTTGCGTGGCTTGAAAGTGATGTCCACGTAGGAAACGACGTGTATGCGCGTCAAACCAGGTCCCATGCCACTTCATACATACGCACGTCCAACGCCCAAAACCCAAAATAATTAAATAAAGGACTTAAAATAAACACTTAAATTATTTCTATTTTTTATTTAAGAAATTATTATGCGTCAAAATATGATTGGTTGAAGCTTTTTTAACTATTTAACAGTCATGTTAAAATCGTATTTGAATATAGGGTAAACTATTCATTTAGTATATAAATTATCAATTTTGATCCGTTTTAGTATCTAAACTTTCAATTTTTCAAAACATAATGTTAAATTTTGAATGAGATACTAAAATGAAACAAAAACTAAAGTTTTTAACGGCGACATACTAAAATGAAACAAAAACTAAACTTTAAGTATTATTATGAATTTTTTTAAAAGTTTAAGGAGTAAAATTGACCAAAACTGATAGTTTAGGTACTAAACGCATAATTTACCCAATAATGAAATAAATCAAATAAACACTTAAATTATGTCTATTTTTATTTAAGAAATTATTATGAGTCAAAATATTATTGGTTGGAGATTTTTTAAACTATATTAACAGTCGTATGATACAATCGGAATAGAATATAATTTAGGTACCATATTTGATAAACAAAATTAGGTATCTAAAGTAATATATATATATATATATATATAACCATCGGTATCTGATCTATTGATCAATTAATCCGGATCAAATACTACAGAGATAAGATAAACCTCCCAACCCAACTTTTTATTCACAATCATCAAGATTCGAACATTTAATCTTACTTAAAAGATGTGGTATCTCATACTAATTTATTATTGATATATATATTTATTTATTTATCTAAGTTAAATGAAGTATGAATCATCGTGTCAACTATTAAATCTTATTAGTTTATATTTTTTAAGGTTTTTTTTTTAAATTTGTGAAATTAAATATAAAAAATTATATAAAAATTAAAATTCACTAATTGACGGGAAGTTTACAAAGAGATAAATTATATAATTTTAAGACTTAAACTAAAAAATATATATTTAAACTATATTATTTTATGTTTTAGTACTTCAACTATTTTTGGTCAAATTAGATATTTAAACTACTTCTTCTATTTTTTAGTCAAAACAAATCTCTAAATTATACCTTTTGTCGATTTGAACATTTAAAATACTTTTTAATCAAAATAAATATCTAATTTTATATGACGTGTTTTCATCTTATTGATAAAAATAATTTTCTAATTAAAAATATATTATTAAATATAATAATTAGAATACCTAATTTAACTAAAAAAATAATTTAAATACCTAAAACGAAAAAACAACATAATTTATATACTTATTTTTTTACTTTAAAGCCTAATTTTAATTTAACGCTTTTGGAATTGGAATTTCAGATCTTTTCGCTTCCTTCTTACGCAATCTTTGATTTGACACTCCCTCATCATCGTTTTGACTTTTTGGTTCATGGTTGCATATTCTGTCACACCCACCTTTTCACAATTAAATTATTTGATCCATTTTTTTATTATAATTATAAAAGTAAACTACATATTCTCATATATAAAATACATAGACTTCATTTTTATTTATTTAATTTTAATTTGACAACTAATTTTCTTATAAAATAAATGACGATAAGCTTACTTGTTTAAAAAATGTTGGACATATAATATGATATGAAGAATAACTCAAGTATTGGTCCAATGGTCATCCTGTTCATCTTTACTGTTTGTGCCCGAGTTTGAATTGTAATAGTTTTGATATCGTATATGTGAATTTTTCTTTTGCATTAAAAATGGTGACACAAAAAAATAATCAAACATTTTTAAAGCATCATATTTGAACAATGTTATAAACTGAAGATGTTTACCAAAATAAAATAAAATAACATCCAAATATTCGTGATAAATATAATCATGAACGATATTGATAGAGCAGGCAACGTGGCAGGGGAGTTACGCCAGGTCAACGGAATCTGAACCCAATAAGAGCCTCCCACGTGTAAAGCCTCCTTTTGGAGCCGACGCCTGTTGGTTGACCTTACAGGTGAATGGAAAATTTCATTTGGGGTACCTTCACATCTTTGAAGTTGACAAGAAGGAAGGCAATATTATTGGAATAATGTTCTTTTTATATTTCTTTCATCAAAATTAATCCAAATACTATTATTTATCAAAATAAAATATTTTAATAAATATGTGTCACGTGATAAGTGTCTTTCAAAAGATAAGTGTCTTGGAATAAAATTTATATATCTTCTTTATTTTTTATCTCTTCTATTTTGGTTTTGGATGATATCAACGTTATGAGAGATTATTAAAAAAAGAAATATATCACATAGAAAAAGACCTATCTTATAAAGAATGTCTTCTGAAAATCGTTTAACGTGTAACTCGTCTTATCAAAAGGATGGTGTTTCGATCAATAATATTGTTTGGGTGTCATTTTGTTAAAAAGGTTTAAATCGATTATTATTTTCATAAATTGGTTAAGAAGGGTGATTAATTAAATTTAGATTATATCCTAATCAGGTAATAATTAATTAAAATTTCGAAGAGGGTTTGAGAGAGAATCACATGAGCTAGAGGGTTATATAAGTAGGGATCAGCTTACCCAGAAAACGCAAGAGAGTGAACACCAAGGTGAGGCCACCCAAAAAAAAAAAAAATAGAGAGAATTTCCAGAATTTGCAGCAAGTATTTGATCATTTCATTTTTCTTAGTAATCCCCATCTAATTCCCTTTCAGTCATCGTTTGTCTTTATAAGAAAAATCCGTTTCCAAACAAAGCTTACAAAGGTTGTTCTTTTGAAAGCCAGGTGATCCATAACAGAGATCCAGTTTTTCTTCTTCTTCTTCTTCTTCTTCTTCTTCTTTTCACAAAGTTATAATCTTATTTTCATCAGCTAAGAGGGTTTATTTCTGTTTCCTCTAGGTTGTTTTTTTTAAAAATCAAATTATTGCCTGTTCTTTTATTTTGGTTAAGAAATAGGTTGGTTTTTCTGTTTATGTTTTGGAAATGGCGGCAGCTAAGATATGTATAATAATAGCAGCGTAAGCTCTGTTTTATCTGATCCTTCAAGAGAAGAGCTAATGAAAGCACTTGAACCTTTTATGAAAAGTGCTTCTTCTCCTTTATCCTCTTCTTCTTCTTCTTATTCTCAGCTCATTTATCCATCAGAGCGCAACTTATATCCTGAAATATGGTCCCCATCGAGCAGTACCTACTTCCACTTGTTTTGGGACTATGGGTTCTCTAACAACAGCAACATGATGGGTTACGAGCAGACAGGTCCACTGGGGCTTAACCAACTCACCCCTTCTCAAATCCTCCAATTCAAGCCCAAATCCAACAGCAGGAAGTGGAGCTTGCTTCCATGGCTGCTGTTGCAACATCATCCCTTCAAAACCAAAGGCAAAACTTTCTTTCCCCAAAGCCTGACCCCATGAAACATGTTTCCACCGCCCCTCAAAAGGCCACAAAACTCTACCGGGGTGTGAGACAGAGGCACTGGGGGAAATGGGTGGCTGAGATCAGGCTCCCTAAGAACCGAACCCGTCTTTGGCTCGGCACTTTCGATACGGCTGAAGAAGCAGCATTGGCTTATGACAAGGCCGCTTACAAGCTCAGAGGAGACTTCGCCAGGCTTAACTTCCCTCACCTCAAGCACTTTGGTGACTACAATCCCCTCCGTGCCTGCGTTGATGCTAAGCTTCAAGCCATCTGCCAGACCTTGCACAAACAAGGCAATTCGGGGAAGACCGGTTCAGTTCCCGATTCAAACCCTATTGTGAAGACCGAGGAGTTTGATCATAAACAGGAGATTTCATCATTTTCATCGTCTTCATCATCATTATCAACAACAACAACAACAACATCGGGTGATGAGTCCTTGGCGGGATCTTCTTCCCCGGAATCCGATATCACTTTCTTCGATTTCTCCGATTCCAAGTGGGAAGGCAATGAAAACTTCTGTTTAGAAAAGTACCCATCGGTTGAAATTGATTGGGAAGCCATATGAGGAGGATCCTAAAAAACCTAGAAAACACACACAACTATCATGTAATTTTCTTGTATTTTTCTTAGGTTTCATGTATCTTTTACCTTTGTGATGTAGGGTTCCTCTAGTGGTCTCTGCAATGATTTTTTTGACATTTGTAGATGATCCACGAGGCTATTAATTAAGTTTAAGCTATTTTGATTTATTCCTTCATTTTTTTATAATTTAAAAAAAAGATAAAATAAAAGGTTAAAAATACTCTTTTAAAATTTAGGGGTTATTTTTTTATTAGACCCAATATATAAACAATTATATTGAGTAATATTTTTAGAATGTTATATTATAATATTTTTTAAAAATGTGTGCAACATTTTGATTGAGTAATTTTTTTTAATCAGTTGCTATTAAAGGTTACCGACTTTAACACGTACTATAATCCTGGCCTCCCATAGGAAGTTACCATGAAAACAGGACAATCATTTGGGTTAAAAAAATAGTAAAGATGAAATTAGTGTAAATTATATATCTAATTATTAAATTATAATAAAAAAATTCATTAAAACTTTAAAACTTTTAAAATAATTATTAAACCTCTCAAACGATTATAAAATATTTTTAAATTTTATTAAATTATTATAAAATAATTATTAAATTTATCAAACTTTGTACAATGATCCTTAAACTTATTAAAATTTAGCTATATTTTATGTTATACAAAGAGTACTTTATAATAATTCGATAATTTTTATTAACAACTCTATAACTTTTAAAACGTCAATAATTTGATGAATTATTTTAATGTAATGTAATGACTATTTATTTATTTTATTCTAAAATTATATAGTAAATAATAAGATAAATGATTAGTGCCAACAAGTGGTTGAGATTCAGGATTTTGAGCTTGTAAGGTCAAGTTCGAATCCTACCACCGACACTCTTGGTAGGCAATATGTAAAGTCCTATGTAAATCCCAATTGAGTCTTAGGTATGCCTTGACCTTGGATTGGGAGAGCCACCCTTGACCTAAACTTTTTTTGTACCAAAAAAAGTAAATGATTAGTTAGTATTTATATAAATAGATGTAAAAAAACTAAAAATATTATTACATAATTTTTGAAACTTAGGATACACAAATATATTTTATTCTAAAATCCTGGCTATTAAAAAATCAGTTCATTTTTATATTAATATTTTTTGTAATATATAGTGTGAAGTGATTGTAAGATAGTATCTTTTAAAAAATTTCTGAAACGTAGTTGTACAATATTTTTTTGTTACGTAAGTTGATTACAAAATAGTATATATTCTAAATACTCTCAACCACTGGATAATGAAAGTTCAATCACCCTTGCAGTCGTTGGTGCTCGAACCTGTGACCTCTAGGAACAACGACCCCTTTAACCATTGAGGTAAGTTGATTTGGGCTAGTTGTACTAAAATCGAACGGATCGTTAATGTTAGGGATCATTCCCCCTTAATTTTTAAATTGGTGACCAAAGTCAATCAAACCAAAAACATAAGGTAATGTCTGCATAGTTTACCTACATTATATTGATTGAATATGATTATAGTTGAAGTAGAAAGATTGATGAATTCAACTTGATTTAAAGAAAAAGCCATTAATATTTCACATCATAGGTATCGTGGATCCTTGAAAAGTTCGTCAAAAGATGTTTGGATTAGGTAGGACCTAATACTTTTAAATTTTGTGTGTGTTTAACATTGGAATCATAATTGAATTCAGAATTCGATTACGCGTAGGAAGGTTTGAGCACCCCATCACACCAAAATATTACTACATTTAAATAGCTATGTTGTCTGAAAAGAAAATGGTCACAATGATGATATTAGTAAAAAGATGAATAAATGCGTGAAAGTGATGAACACAAAATTGAAAATCTTCTTAAAAATATTGGATTAGCACCAAATTGAAGTCAATTAAGATATCAAAGTCAATCTTATTAACCATATTTAGGACCTAATTGAAAGTTTAGATTTAACTGTTAATTATTTTAATTAAATCAGGATCTAAGTACAAGCAACTAAACGTATTAAGTTCAATTATTAATTAATTTAACTAACTAAGGAGCATTGTTTTGGAGCACTCTTTTTCCTCCATTAGGTGCAGTGAGGTTTTTTAATAAGGCTCCTATCTTTGTATCTGTTCCATGTTGGTTCCCAACCATTCATATATTCAAATAAGTATCCCATTTCAAAAAAAAAAAAAAAAAACTAAATAAAGACCTAATTTTAAGTAACTAAACTTATTTTATTCAATTATTAATTAATTTAACTAGTTATGGACCTAATTGGAAGAGGCTAAACTTATTAATAAATTTAACTAAATAAAACCTAATTGAAAGAAGCTTAATTTATTAGGCTTATCAATTAATTTAACTAATCAAGGACATAATTGAAAAAGGCTAAATCTAGTATGCTCAATTAGTAATTAACTTAATAAAATAAGGATCAAATTGAACTATATAAAAATTAAACAAGGCTAAATTCAATTCAATAAGACATAAAAATTAAACAAGGCTAAATCAATTCAACAAGGCTAAACTCAACTAAGGGCTAGCTTTTTCTTTTCCTTGATTTTATAGCTTTCTTCAACTTCTTTCACTAAAAAATGATCAATAAAAAAGTTACTTACTTAGGAAATTAGGAAGACTTCCTAAGGCTTAAATCCATTAAAAACGAATTAGTTGGCTAAGGTTTCTTAAACCCCAACTTAAACCCTTCTCATATCTACCATGACAAAATATAGAGGTTGAGGGCTTGATTTGAAGCTTTGGAGAAGAAGGTTATGATTCTTA
The DNA here is from genome assembly GCF_006381635.1 of Hibiscus syriacus. NCBI lineage: Eukaryota > Viridiplantae > Streptophyta > Magnoliopsida > Malvales > Malvaceae > Hibiscus > Hibiscus syriacus. Next base: position 3,856,492 of record NW_024062608.1, read on the forward strand.
CCTTTGCCAAGCTAGATTAGATGAGTACCCCACTAAAGTTTCCACATTTGTTCTAGCTCTAAAAAGAAGAATAAAGTTGAAGGAGATAAACAAGATGACAAAATTTTGTGGGAGCAAAAAGAGGTCTGTTGTGTGACCTCGTGGCAATTAAAGGGTTTTAACCTTTCAAAATAAAAATGGTAAAGTACTTCCTTAGTCCCTCAAGCTTTGATATAAATAAAAAATGTCATTTTTTAACTCCAACTGGGCTCAATCCAAGCCCAATTCCACTCCAATTGGGTTAAGGCTTCGCACAAGGCTAAAGAACTTATTCTAAACACTCTCGATTTAGTCTGAAACTACTAACTCGAGATTTAGGGAGTTACAACTCTCCCATCCTAAATAGAAATTTCGTCCTCGAAATTTACCTAGATAGAAAATGTGTGGATACTGAAGCTACATGTCTTCCTCGGTTTCCCATGTTTCCTCCTCGGCACTATCCCTCGTCAAGATTCTAATTTGTTTTTCTTTGTAGGTAAGGTCATGGCTCACATCAATATGTTCCAAGAGTATGACGTGGGAAGGATCGGAGCAATATCTTCTAAGTATGGATACGTGGAAAAATTATGAATGCATTCAAACTCTAGTGGTAAGGTTAATCGGTAAGCCACTAGTCCAACTATTTCCAGTATCTCGTAAGGTTCTATAAAGCACAGTCAACTTCCCTATGCTCCCAAAATAAAGCACCTTCTTCCATGGAGAAACCTTTAGGAACACCTTATCCTCCACTGTAAACTCTATATCTTTTCACTTTAAGTCTGTATACGATCTTTGTCTATCAGAGGCTTCTCTCAACCGACCTTGAATCAATCAAACATTCTCTTTGGTTTCTCTAATAATTCGTGTCCAACTAACTTTTCTTCATTAGCTCTGTCCAACACAAAGTAGTCCTACACTTATGACCATACAAGACTTCATATGAGGTCATCAGAATGCTTGACTGATAATTATTATCGTAGAAAAACTCTACTAATGGTAAGTGGTGCTCCCAACTACCCTTGAGGTCCATAACAATGCACCTAATCATATCCTCAAGGATCTAAATAACATGCTCTTACTGGCCGTGTGTTTGAGGATGGAAAGAGGTGATGAAGTGTATTTTGGTGCCTAGGGACTCATGGAGCGCTTTCCAAAACTAAGAAATGAAACGTGGGTCTCTATTAAATATATTTGAAGTTGGTACCCAAATGCAACACTATCTCACGAATGTACAACTGAGCTAATCTTTCTAAGGTATTGTCCATCTGAATTGGAAGGAAATAAGCTAATCGCGTGTGCATCTTACATGCTCCAAATCGGCAGTCGATCTCCTTGAGGGCTTGCAGACCGTTGGATCGTCATTTGGATCCAAAGGTTGGGCTTCGATGGAGGCGGTGAAGCTAGGGTTTCATAAACCCTGATCAAAGTTGGATCTAACAAGTCTTGATAGGTTACTCGAGGCTACAAAAACACTAATTTTCCATGAACTGTACCGTTGATGGGGTCTAGATCTAAGGGTTCTCGTGACGGTGCTGAAAGGGGTTACAAAAGCCTAACATTTTCTCTGATCAGGACCATTGGATTAGTTCATATCCAATGGATATGGTGATGGCAGAGCTCGAAAGTGGAAAACCCTAATTCTTAATGATTTTATGCTGTTGGATCTTCTTCAAGTCTAACGGTTCATGTTTGGTTGTGCCGTTGGAAAACCCTAACTTCATTTGGGTTAATGCTCCTGGGCCTCATCTGCTGGGTCAAGTGGAATTTTGTTGGGCTGTTTGCTGGGCTTGTTCAGGGCTTATAAATTTGGCTGATTGGGTATGTAAAATAAAATATAATAATTGCACGTTAGTACACATTTGTAACGTTAATATAGCATTATACGCACTTATGTTTACCAACCATACATATTTTATACCCATACATAATTGAACTTATATTATGTACATATATTTTAATCTAAGCATAATTAACTTATATATCTATAATGATTAACTTGCCCAAAATTACGTCTAATATAAAACAAAATGTATATTATTAATACTTAATACTAGTCATTATCTATATATACAACTACTTAATTACTATATACATAATGAACTAAGAAAATGAAAACACTAATTAATATAAATAATTAGAGCAAATTGAGAATTGAGACTCAGGCAAAATATATTGTCTCCGCCATGTTTTTGTATTTCCATTCTAGTCCATTACAATTTATATATGCATATATTTGTATAATACGAATATTACGTACTTTGTATATTATTTATGTATTAAATTCTTATTGGTATATTATGAAATATAAATATAGGTTAATATTATATTAGCCCGTAGATTTATATGTTATAATTTCAAAAAGATCACTAAAGTTTGTGAATTATTGGGTTCGTCATCATCAAATAATTAAATGTATGTTGGTATATATACATACACACACATATATATATATATACATAACACAATGTAAAATATTTTTAGTTTTACACAGATTTAGAACCGTTTGATAACTGAAAATAGATGACTGAGATTAAAAGTAGGAAATGTGAAGATTATCACTTGGGAAAAAGAATAAGAAGTTAATTTCAGCTTTTGATTTCTCTTATCCAACGTTCCTAAATCTGTGTAAAACTAAAAGAGTTTTACATTGTAATATATATATATATATATATTGTTGGATTCGTTTGTAAATATTTTCAAAATATTATTTTGTGTGAGGAATTTATAGGAATGCATTTAATTGATAAAGATCGTGTTTCTGAGGTTTGTTCATACAAAATAGTATCATTTTTGTTTGAGTGCACATTTTTACATAATTTGTTGAAAAATTAGGGTAATATTATTTTGTATGGTGAATATATGAAAATGCACCTTAACTGACAAGGAAGATGTTTTCGAGGATTGTTCGTACAAAATGAAATCCCTTTTAATTATTTCAAAATAGATTATAATTTAAATACCATTTGAATTTACATTTTTCAAACATAGAGATGACATATAATCACTTAGGTACTGATTTCGAGCGTTGTAGGGGTGCTTATCCTTCACCACACGTAAAAAAATTTTTATTTTAAAATATATTTTTAGGTATTTGACTATCGATGGCTACTCTAAATCTTTAGTTTTTCAAACCCGATCTATTCTTAAATTAAGTTGGTTTGATCCCCGCCTAAGCCTCAAAAGGCTTAAGGGCCGTTCCGACACTTGGTTAAGCGATCTACTATCACCCACACTACATCGTGCCTTTGCCTAGTTATCGATAACTCGATCACGAAGTTCATGGTCACCTTATCCCATTTCCACTGAGGTATCTAAATAGGTTGAAGTAACCCTGAAGGGACATGGTGTTCCAATTTAACCTGCTGACACATTAAGCACCTAGAGACAAACTCAGACACTTTCTTTTCATGCCGACCACTAGTATAACTGTAAGCTCTTGGTACATCTTATTATTGCCTAGATAAACTAAGAGTGGGCTGCAATACACCTCATGAAGAATCTTATTGTACAACTAAGCATTTTCAAGTAAACACAACTGACCCCTAACGTACAATATGCCTCCATCATGCAACTCAAAACTCGATGCCTCACATTGACGATCTTGTTCTACTCGAGCCCTTAACCAATAATTCGAACTCTGTAATCACTTGGTCTCACTCACTAGTTCATGTTCAACTTATAATTCGACTAATAACCAACCTTCACTAGTCACACTTAAATGTGCTAGTAAGGCCTATAATTCTGTCATTGACATTCTGGTCAAGGCAACACAACCACATTTGCCTTCCCTGGATGGTAGATGATCACTTAGTCGTAGTCCTTTAACAACTTAACCCACATTCACTATTAAAGCTCTTTTTATCAGTGAAAATGTGATATTTCTCCTTGAAAAGGCAAATCTTCAAGGCAAACACTATTGTTGCTAGCTCAAGGTCATGGGTGGGGTAATTGCTCTCATGAAGTTTAAGCTGACGGGATGCGTACACTACAACTTTTCCATCTTTCATCAAGACACATCCTAGCTCATTCAACAAAGCATCACTGAAAACTGTTAAGTCCTTTCCTGACTCCGACTAAGTTAAAATAGGGGTATAAGTTAAAATGGCCTTCAACTGTTTGAAGCTCTTCTTTTTCTTCTCATCCCACACAAAGGAACTCCCTTTTGAAGTAGTTTGGTCATATGAATAGCTATCTTTGAGAAACCCTTACCAAAACGATGATAATACCCAGTCAGGCCCAAGAAATTGCACACTTCAGTCAATTTTTATGCGATTTCCAATCAACTACAGCTTGAATCTTTCGAAGGTCAAATCGAATATCGTCTACTGATATGACATGACCTAAAACAAAACATCTAAAAACCAAAACTCGTACTTCCTAAACGTGGAATATAAGTGGCATTCCTAAAGCGTTTGTAGAATGATGCAAAAATGTTGGTCTTGCTCCTTTTATGATCGCAAATATACGAAGATGTCATCTATGAAGACCACCGTGAACTAATATAGGTACGGGTGGAAGACTTGATTTATCAAGTTCATAAATGTCGTAGAGGCATTGGTGAGTCTATACGGTATTACCAAGAATTCATAGCGACCATACCTCGTCTTAAAGGCTATTTTTATAACATCAGAGTCCTTGACTTTGAACTAATAATATCTTAACCTCAGGTTGATTCTAGAGAACACACATGCATCCCCAAGTTGGTCAAAGAGATCATCGATCTTACATAGGGATAACAATTCTTAATAGTTAACATGTTCAACTGCCTGTAGTCGATGCACAACCTCATCGACTAATCCTTCTTCTTGAAAAATAAGACTGGCACTCTGTACGGAGATATACTCGGTCGGATGAAACCATTTTCTAAGAACTCTTAAATTTGGGTCTTTAACTCTTTTAGCTCTATTGGTGCTATGTAGTAGGGAGCAATGAACACCAAAGTTGAACCTGACAATATTTCAATGCCAAACTCTTATGGAAATACGTTAGAGAAGTCTTGTACAGTATGAATGTCCCTGAATATTGGAACTGAGATCCTAGTGTCGACCACGTGAGCCAAACAAGCTTTACAACCCTTGTCGATCAAGTTGTGCCTTTATGGCTGAAATAATTTTTAAAGAACTCACCGATCTCTCACTAGTCATTACTGACTTGGTACCATCATCCTTTCTAAGCTTGAGTTGCTTGGCCTTGAACTTTAAACTTACGTTATGCTCGGATAACCAGTCTATACCCAAGATCATATCAAACTCTCAAAACTAAAATTCTATTAAATCTGCTAAGAAGATCTAACCTTCAAGTTTTACTGGACATCGCCTAAGGATCTTATCTACTAGAACGTCAAGACCTAAAGGACTGGACACTAGGAATCTTATTTTTAGGTCTTCTATTGGAATATTTCTCTCTCACTAGGTCATGATAATTGTAGAAGTGGGTGAAACTCGAATAATAATGTTGTAATTGGAATAAAAACACTGTAAATGTACCTGAAATCATGTCTTCAACATCAAACTCCTACCGCTCTCTCACAATATACTTTCTAGAGGCCACTTGCGACTTAGTATTTGCCACTGATCTAGTTTTCCCTCTACCATGTTGTCCAAACACAGTACTGTGACCTCTCTTAGGCCTCTGACCTTAATGAAAGGATGAAGTATACCTATAAGTTGATGTTGGAGTTGCTTTATGAGTTCCTGAACAGTTTCTGATGAAATTGGTATGACCACCAATGATAAGGACCAAAAGAGTTCCCTAGTGGACCTATTACACGTGCAAGGGCGAATAAGTTAAAATTAGCCACGGGGAACCTATTTTGTCAAGCTTGGGATTTGAGGAAGGAAACATCAAGTTTGAGGGAGGAATACCATCTTTTACTTGTGCATGAATTTGCATGAGAATTTAAGTTTACATGAAATAAATTCCCATGAATAAATAACATGCTACTTCATTCAAAGTATGTAACATTAGGTCCATTTTAAGTATGTAGTTTCTTTATGAAAGCTACTTCATTCAGGTATGCTTTTCATTCAATAAAGCTAGAATGAGAGCCTTTTCATATTCTACAGGGGAGACAAGCATTCAAACCTTTCATTCAAGTCATTCTTTATAATCTTTTAGAGGGTTTTTACATTTTTCTAGGAGACATACAATTAATACCCTCTCAATTCATATTGTTATGACATTTAATAAGGTTAAATGACATAGGATGAGCATGGAATTCCAAGAGATATTCCCCCTTGGACACATAAATGTTTCCATATATTAAAGTATCTACATTGTTCCTTCATTTATTTCATAAGAAAGCTAACCATGGAAGTTCAAGAGTCTTTATCCCTTTAAAAGAAATTGTGTCTACATTCAACCTAAAATATGTCCAAATTCATCCCAATTATTCTAGAATATTCAACCATCAAGGAAAAAGAGAAGAAACAAGCAATTTAAGTTCATTTATTACCATAAGATGAATCATTCATCTTCCTTTGTAAGAATATTCATATTCAGCCTATGAACACTATAAATAAGCATCATTTTTTCATTGGAAACATACAACTTTGAACTATATAAACCTCTATGTGATTTTCTTTCTTTATAGTTCTTTTGATAACTTTATTGGCTTCAAGTTTGTTCTTGTGGTCTTCATCCATTTTATTTTTTATAACGTTGGTTCCTAGCCTTTTATAGCTAGAGGGCCACGTTTAATCCCCTAATATTTCAATCCATCATTTTATATTGTTGGTTTCTAGCTCCATATAGATAGTGGTTCATAATCCACATTCCTTTCATTCCTACAAAATCCACAATAATATCACCATTACCAACTTCACTTTTCATTTTCTCATAAACTATATATCTATCACTTACAATACTTCTTCCTTTCCCACCTTTACCTTAATAACATTTATCCTTGTCATTTCTATTACTTTGTCTTATTCATATCAAGCATCAACTATCACTTTTAAATCTACTTATCATTTCCTTCAAGCATCATTTTCAGAAATTCAAGTAACAAATTAGTCATTTACTTAAATCACGATTAGGAAATATCATATTTAATTCGGAACAACATAATTGAGATCATCATTTGATATTAGAGCTAAGACAATTTAGTAAGTTTCAATTTTATGTCTCTCGTGTTGTTGAAAAAAATTAAAAAAAAAGAAGTACCAAAAAAAAAAAAGAATTTCGAACAAAAGAATAAAAAAAATCAAGTTTTATAGAGAGAGAATTATTCTTTCATTTTAAAAAGAAATTTCAAGAATGTTCAATTTCTATTCTACATCACTTTAGCCATTTTCCATTTTATTACTCATACTCACCTTTATAATTGTTTCTTTGTAGTCGATTTCCTTTTCCTACACACTCCTTCATACTACCTAACCATTTTATTACTCAGACACTTCCCTCTTCATGCCCGACCACTAGTATAACTGTTGAAGCTCTTAGTACATCTTATTATTGCCTAGATGAACTGAGAGCAAACTACAATACACCTAATGAAGAATCTTATTGTGCAACTGAGCATCTGCAAGTACACACAAACCGACCTTTAAAGTACAATAAGCCTCTATCACATAACTCAAAACTCGATGCCTCACCTTGACAAACTTGTTTTACTCGATCCCTTAACCGATCATCCAAACTATGTAATCTCTTGGTCTCACTCACTATTTCATGTTCAACTCATAATTTGACTAATAACCAACCTTCACTAGTCATACTTAAATGTGCTAGTAGGGCCTATAATTCTTTTATTGACATCCTACTCAAGGTAACGACAGCCACATTTTCCTTCTCTGGATGGTAGTCTATCACTTATTCGTAGTCCTTTAACAACTTAACCCACATTCATTATCTTAAGTTCAATTTCTTCTAAGTGAGTAGGTATTTAAGGTTTTTTTTTCTGTAAAGAAGTCATATTTCTCCATGAAAAGGTAGTATCGCCAAATCTTCAAGGCAAACACTATTATTGTTAGCTCAAGGTCATAGGTGGGGTAATTGCTCTCATGTGGTTTAAGCTGACGGGATGTGTACGCTAAAACTTTTCCCTCTTGCATAAAAGCACATCCTAGCTCATTCAACAAAGCGTAACTGAAAACTGTTAAATTTTTTCCTGACTTTGACTAAGTCAAAATAGGGGCCTGAGTTAGAATGGCCTTCAACTGTTCGAAGCTCTTCTGTTGCTTCTCATCCCACACAAAGGGAACTCCCTTTTGAAGTAGTTTGGTCATAGGAATAACTATCATTGAAAAACCCTTAACAAAATGATGAGAGTTCCCAGCTAAGCCCAAGAAACTGCGCACTTCAGAAATTTTTTTATGTGGTTTCCATTCAAACATCTGAAAACCAAAACTTATACTTCCTAAACTTTGCATATATCTGACTTTCCTAAAGTATTTGTAGAATGATGCAGAAATGATGGACGTGCTCCTTTTTCTGATCTCAAATTACGAGGATGTCATATATGAAGATCACCACGAATTTATCTAGGTACGGGAGGAAGACTCGATTTATCAAGTTCATAAATGTCGTCGAGGCATTGATGAGTCTAGACGGCATTACCAATAACTCATAGCAACCATACCTCATCCTAAAGGCTATTTTTGCTACATCAGAGTCCTTGACTTTCAACTGATAATCTCTTGACCTCAGGTCTATTTGGGAGAACACATGCTCCCCTAAGCTAGTCAAAGAGATCGTGAATCTTAGATAGGGAATAACAGTTCTTAATAGTTAACTTGTTCAACTGTTTGTAGTCGATGCACAATCTCATCGACCCGTCATTCTTTTTGAAAAATAAGACTGATACTCTGTACGGGGATATACTTGTTCGGAAGAAACCATTTTCTAGAAACTCTTAAATTTGGGTCTTTAACTCTTTTAGCTATGGTTGTGCCATACAGTAAGGAGCAATGGACACCGAATCTGAACCTGGTAATACTTTAATACCAAACTCTTCTAGAAATACTTTAGAGAAATCTCGTATGGTATAATGTCCCTGAATATTGGAACTGAGATCCTAATGTCGATCACATGAGCCAAAAAGGCTTCACAACCCGATCAATCAAATTATGCCTTTGTGGCTGAAATAATATTTGAAGAACTCCCTGACCTCTCACTGGTCATTACTAACTTGGTACTATCATCCTTCATGAGCTTGAGTTGCTTGACCTTGCACTTCAAACTTACGTTATGCTCGGATAACCAATCTATACCTAAGAGCATATCCAACTCTTAAAACTAAAATTCTATTAAATCTGCTTAGAAGATCTAACCTTCGATTTTTACTGGACATCGCCTAAGGATCTTATCTACCAGAATGTGAAGACCTAAAGGATTGGACACTAGGAATCTTGTTTTTAGGTCCTTTGCTGGGATATTTCTCTATCGCACTAGGCCATGATAATTATAGAAGTGGGTGAAACTCGAATCTAATAATTTTGTAATTGGAATGAAATACATTGTAAATGTACTTGATATCATGTCTTCAGCATCACACTCCTACCTCTCTCTTACAATATACTTTCTTAAGGCCACTTACGATTTAGCATTTTCCATTGATCTAGTTTTCCCTCTACTATGCTAGCTAAACATAGTATTACCACCTCTCTTAGGCCTCTGACCTCGATGAACGGATGTAGCATACCTATGAGTCGATGTTGGAGCTGCTATATGAGTTCTTGAACAATTTTTGATGAAATTGATATAATCACCAATGATAAGGACCCAAAAGAGTTCCATAGTGGACCTATTACAAGTGCAAGGGGAATAGTTAAAATCAGTCATGTGGAACCTATTTTGAAAACATCAAGTTTGAGGGAGGACTACCATATTTTACTTTGCATGAATTTGCATGAGTATTTAAGTTTACATGAAATAAATTCACATGAATCAATAACATACTACTTCATTCAAAGCATGTAACATTAGGTCCATTTTAAGTATATAGTTTCTTTATGAAAGCTACTTCATTCAGGTAAGCTTTTCATTTAATAAAGCTAGTTCAATGATTTAACTAGTATATTCATTAAACTAGTGCATTAATCAAACTAGCTTCTTTAATGTTAGCATGTAATGGTTATTTTTACTTTATTTTCAAGCTTGAACATGTACTACTTTGTGTTTAGGTGAACTGGATATTTTGGATGAACATTGAATCAATGAGAGCCTTTTCATATTCTGCAGGGGAGACAAGTATTCAAACCATTCATTCAAGTCACTCTTTATCATCTTTCAAAAGATTTTCACATTTTGCTATAAGACATACAATGAATACCCTCTTAATTCATATTATTATGACATTTAATAAGGTTAAATAACATGAGGATGAGCATAGAATTCCAAGAGATATCCCCCTTGGACGTATAAATGTCTACATATATTAAAGTGTATATTATTCATTCATTTCTTTCATAAGAAAACAAACCATGGAAGTTCAAGAGTCTTCCTCCCTTTGGACAAGATTGTATATATTCAGCCTAAAATATGTCCAAATTCATCCCAGTTATTCTAGAATATTCAGCCATTAAGGAAGAAGAGAAAAAACAAGCAATTCAAGTTCATTTATCACCATTAAGATGAATCATTCATCTTCTTTTGTAAGACCCTTCATATTCAGCCTATGAACACTATAAATAGACATCTTCTTTTCATTAGAAACATACAACTTTGAATTATATAAACCTCTTTGTGAGTTATGTTCTTTATAGTTCTTTAGAGAACTTTATTGGCTTCAAGTTTGTTCTTGTGGTCTTCGTCTATTTTATTTTTTATAACGTTGGTTCCTAGCTCCTTTATAACTAGAGGGTTACATTTCATCCCCTACTATTTCAGTCCATAATTTTATATTGTTGGTTTCTAGCTCCATATAGCTAGTGGTTCACAATCCACCTTCATTTCATCCTACAAAATCCACACTAATATCACTATTACCTACTTCACTTTTCCTTTTCTCATAAACTACATATACATCACTTACCATACCACTACCTTTTCTACATTTACCTTCATAACATTCATGCTTATCATTTCCACTACTTTATTTTATTCATATCAAGCATCAACTATCACTTTTATATCTACTTATCATTTCCTTCAAATATCATTTTTAGAAATTCAAGTAACTAGTAAGTCGCTTACTAGAATAACGATAATGAAACATCATATTTGATTCGGAATAACACAATCGGGATCATATAATTTGATATTAGAGCTACATGATTCGGTAAGTTTCGATTTTCTCTCTCCATTGTTATTGAAAAAATTCAAAAAAAGTACAAAGAAATGAATTTTGAAAAAAAAAGAATACAAAAATAAAGTTTTAAAGAGGAAGGGAATTATTCTTTCATCTGTAAAAGGAAATTTCAAGAATGTTCAATTTCTATTCTATATCTGTTTATCCATTTTCCATTTCATAACTCATACTCACCTTTATATTTTTTTCTATATAGCCAATTTCATTTTCCTACACACTTTTTCATACTACTTAACCAAATTGTTTCAATTGAATTCCACAAGAGTAGTAAAAGGAAAGAGAGCACATCAAGAGAGCACACTTTTTCTTTGGAGTGTATTGATGATGTTTTTGTGTTAGTGAGGCTTATTTTTCATTTTATTACTAACCATATCTCATCATTCTAAAGATAATTCTCAAGTTTCAGGGGAGACACGAGTTTCTTATTTGCAAATGTAAGCTATGTTTGTGAGGTGAACATGTTGTCTAAACCAATCCTAAAACAAATGGATCGACTTGAAGAGGGAAAAAGTCAAGGGGGTGAGACAAAATCAAGAAGATGATGCCTACCATGATAAGTTCAAAGAAGAGGAAGTTGGGCAAGAAGATGAATGCGTTACACAACAAGGTGTAAGAAATCAAGAAGTGAGGCCTCAAAGGTATCATCCAGGAATGGATGACAACCTTATCAACATCAAGATTTCCATTCCACCTTTCTAAGGGAAGATTAATCTAAAGGCTTACCTAGCATGGGAAAGAAGATTGAGCACATCTTTGAGTGTCATAACTATTCTGAACTTAAGAAGGAAAAACTTGTTGCTATTAAGTTTATGAATTATTCACTAATATGGTGAGATCAAAAGACTTCTAGCAGAAGGAGAAATAGAGAGCGTCTTATCTCTACCTGGAACGAGATTAAAGCGGTGATGCGGAGAAGTTTCATACCAACCCACTACCATCGATAGTTGTTCAATAGGCTTTAAAACCTAACGTAAGAAAACTAGAACATGAAAAACTATTACAAAGAAATAGAGGTGGCCATGATTCATGCTAAAATAGACGAGGACCGAGAAGCCACAATGGCAAGATTCCTATCGGGTCTTGATCATAACATTACCAATGTTGTGGAGTTGCAACATTATGTTAAAATTGACGACATAGTGCATATGGCCATGAAGGTAGAGAAACAACTCAAGAGAAAGGGAACTTCACGTACCTATGGAATCCTACAACAAAATGGGGACAAAACTCTTATAAAAAAAGTTATCTATTTCTATCCAATGAAAGAGGTGGTCCACCTAAGAGCAACAAGCCTATTGTCGAAACTAACAAAGGAAATAGCCCTACCAATATCGTGAATTCCCTAATGTACAATGCTTCAATTACTAGGGGCAAGGACACATTTCTATCTAGTACCCAAACCGCAACATTATGCTCATTCGAGATTATAAGGAAATTGACACGAACTAATAAGAGGAAGGAGATGACATTCCTATCCAAGAAAAATAAAATGAGTTAGATCATGTTGTTAAAGGAGATTCCCTTATAGTTAAAAGGAGCCTAAGTGTGCAAGCAATTGAAGGGGATGAACAACGCAAGAATATCTTTCATACTCACTGCCAAGTTAATGGGAATGTATGCTTTTTCATTATTGGTGGAGGTAGTTGTACTAATGTTGCTAGTACATTGGTGGTAGATAAGCTTGGCTCAATGATGGAGGGGAACTCAGGGTCACCAAGCAAGTTCTCATTTCTTTCTCCATTGGAAGATACAAAGAGGAGGTGTTATGTGATGTCGTTCTGATGCATGCTGGTCATCTACTACTTGGACGACCATGTCAATTTGTTAGGCGAATGATTCATAATGGCTATACTAATCAATATACAATCACTCATGAAGCAAAGAAGATCACTTTAATCACACTTTCACCAAAGCAAGTTCACAAAGATTAAGTCAATTTGAGAAAGATTTTCGAAAAAACAGAGAATGAGAGAAAAACCGAGGGAAAATCAAAAGTAAGTGAAAAAGATGAGGGAAAGAAAATCAACTTCTTTATGAGGGAAAAAGAAATAAGAAAGTTTATTGTCGAAAAGAATGGTACTTGTACTCATTTACAAGGAGAATTATTTAAACACTAACGACCTTAACCCCAATTTGCCTTCTTTTGTTGTTTAACTATTACAGGAATTTAAAGATCTATTTCTGGAAGAGATTCCAAGTGATCTGCCACCTATTTAAGGTATTGAGCATTAAATTGATTTTGTTCTCAGAGTTATCATTCCTAATTCACCTACTTACAAAAGTAACCTAGAGAAAACTAAGGAGTTACAAAGGTAAATTTCATAGTTGACAGAGAAGGGCTATGTAAGGGAAGGTCTTAGTCCTTGTGTAGTGTTGGTTCTACTTATGCCTAAGAAAGAAGAAACATGGCACATGCGTGTAGATTGTCGCCCAGTCAACAAAATCATGGTAAAGTGTCGTCATCTTATTCCACATTTAGATGATATGTTAAATGAACTTAGTGGATATAATATTTTCTCTAAGATTAATCTTAAGAGTGGTTACCTTCAAATAAGAATGCGAAAAGGCAATGATTGGAAAACCGCATTTAATACAAAACAATGACTTTATGAGTGGTTGGTTATGCTTTTTGGCTTAACTAATGCTCCAAGAACATTCATGAGGTTAATGAATTATGTCCTTAGACCATTTTTGGGTAAGTATTGTGTGGTATATTTTGAGATATACTTATTTATATCAAATCAATAGATAAACATGTTCAACATCTCATGTCAATTTTGGATGCTTTAAGAAACTTTATGCCAATTTACAAAAGTGTACATTTTGTACTAACAAAGTTGTTTTCTTATGTTTATTTTTGTGAGTTTTAAAGGATTAAAAGTGGATCAAGAGAAGCTCAAGGCAATTGAAGAATGGCCACAACCCATAAACATTAGCCAAGTTAGGAGTTTCCACGGATTAACTAGTTTCTACCGACGATTTGTTCCTAATTTCAACACCTTAGCTGTCCATTTGACTGGAGTCATATAGAAGAATTCTAACTTCTTTTGTTCTTGGGTGGGAAGAGCAAGAGAAGTCCTTTAATTCCATTAAAGATGGTTTAACTCATGATCCATTACTTATCTTACCTAACTTTACGAAATTATTTGAAGTTGAATATGATGCATTAGGTTTAGGGATTAGAGCAGTTCTATCACAAGAATGACGTCTCAAAGCCTACTTTATCAAGAAGTTGAATGGTGCTACACTTAACTATCCAACCAACATATGACAATGAGATGTATGCTTTTATTTGGGCTATGGAAACATGGAAGTATTACATGTGGCCTAAAGAGTTCATCATTCATATAGACCATGAGACGTTAAAACACATCAAAGGACAACATAAGCTCAACAAGAGACATGTAAAATGGGTAGAGTTTTTAGAAGCTTTTTCATACTTAATGAAGTATAAAAGGGTAAGGAGAATATTGTTGATGATACATTGTCATAGAGGTGTACTCTTTTCAATACCTTAGATGATAAATTATTGGGGTTTGCTTTTATTAAAGAACTCTATGAATCTGATATTGATTTTTGGGATATTTATAAAGCATGTGAGAATGGTGCATACGAAAAGTTTTGTAGGGACAACGGTTATCTATTCAAGGGAGGGAAGTTATGCATCCCACAAGGATCCATACGTGAATTGCTCATTAAAGAAGACTATGAAGGTGGATTAATGGGACATTTTGGTATGGCTAAAACATTGAGCATACTTCAAGAACACTTATATTGGCCTAAGATGAAGTGAGATATGGAAAGAATGCGTGAACGTTGCATCACTTACAGGAAGGCCATGGAAAAAGTCATGCCCCATGGACTATACACTTCATTACTATTCCAAAAGCACCTTGAATAGACATCTCTATGAACTTTGTATTAGGACTTCCTCATACAAAGAACAATAAGAACTCTTTTTTAGTAGTATATAGGTTTTCTAAGATGGCCCATTTTATTCCTTGCAACAAAATTAATGATGCCTCACATATTGCTACTTTGTTTTTCAGGGAAATCATGAGACTACATGACGCATCAAGGACTATTGTATATGATCGAGATGTGAAGTTCTTAATTCATTTTCTACCAATTGTCACCCACAAGTAGACAGAAAAACTAAAATGGTGAATAAAGTATTATCCATGTTGCTACAGACACTTATTCAGAATAACCTGAGGACATGGGAGGAGAGTCTACCCCATGTTGAATTTGCATACAACCGAACCAAACATACTACCACAAATTTATCACCCTTTGAAGTAGTATATAAATTCAATCCTTTGACACGATTGGATTTGTTACCATTTCCTGTTAATTAAATAGTGAACAAAGATGGACTTAACAAAGTTGAATTTGTTAAGAAGCTTCATCAATAAGTGTAGGAAAACATTGAGAAGAAAATAAGGAAGTACGAGCAACAAAGGATACAAAGAAGTCATTTTTGAATTGGGAGATTGGGTTTGGTTGCACACGAGGAAAGAAAGATTCCTGGCTCAACGCAAGTCAAAATTAATGCCTCGAAGAGATTTACCTTTTCAAGTGCTTGAGAGGATCAATGATAATGCACATCAAATCTACCTCTCAGATGAGTATAATGTTAGTGTAACCTTAAATTTGGTTCTCTTATCTTCCTATGATGTAGATGACAATTTGGGGACAAGTCACTTTAAAGATGGAAGGATTGATATGACCACCAATGGCATGGACCCAGAGGAGTGCCCTAGTGGACCTATTATACGTGCAAGGGACAAAAAGTTCCAAGCAGCCATGGAGAATTTATTTTGTCGAGCTTGGGACGTGAGGAATGAAACACCAAGTTTGAGAGAACTATCATCTTTTACTTGTGCATGAATTTGCATGAGTATTTAAGTTTGCATGAAAAAAAATCACGTGAATAAATAACATGATATTTGGTTCAAAGCATGTAACATTAGGTTCATTTAGCCATGTAGTTTCTTTATGAAAACTACTTCATTCAAGTATGTTTTTCATTCAATAAAGCTAGTTCACTGATTTAACTAGTTCATTTATGAAATTAGTACATTAATCAAACTAACTCCTTTAATGCTTACATGACATGGTTATGTTTACTTTATTCTTAATCTTTACGTGTAGAACTTTGTGTCTAGATGCATTGGATGATTTGGATAAACATTGAATGAAAAAGAGCCTTTTCATATTCTACAAGGGAGACAAGTATTCAAGCTTTTCATTCAAGTCCTTCTTGATCATATTTTGGAGGCTTTTTGCATTCTCCTAGATGACATACAATGAAGACCCTCTTAATTCATATTATTATGAAATTGAAGAAGGTTAATGGCATGAGAAAGAGTATGGAATTCCAAGAGACATTCCCTCTTTGATGCATAAATGTCTACATACATTCAAGTGTCCATATTCTACATTTATTTTTGCATAAAAAAGCAAATCGTGGTAGTTCAAGAGTATTCATCCTTTTGGATGAAATTATTTCTACATTCAGCCTAAAATATGTCCAAATTCATCCCAATTACTTTATAATATTCGACCATCAAGTAAAAAGAGAAGAGACAAGAAATTAAGTGCATTCATCACCATTAAGATGAATTATTCATCTTCCTTTGTAAGACTCTTCATATTTAACCTATGAACATTATAAATAAGCACATTATTTTTATTGTAATTAAACATACAACTTTGAATTATATAAACCTCTTTGTGAGTTACTTTCTTTATAGTTTTTTTAAAACTTTAACGACTTCATGTTTGTCTCTTTTATAGTTAGAGGGTCACATTCCATCCCCTACCGTTTCAATCAATCATTTTATATTGTTGGTTCCCAGCTCCATATAGCAAGTGGGTCAGAATCCACCTTCCTTTTATTTCTACAAAATCCATGCCAATATCACCATCATTTATTTTACTTTTACATTTCTCATAAACTATATCTATCACTTACCAAACTACTACCTTTTCCACCTTTACCTTCATAACATTCATCCCTAGCATTTCCATTACTTTATTTTATTCATATCAAGTATCAATTATCACTTTTATATCTACTTATAATTTCCTTCAAGTGTCATTTTCAAAAATTCAAGTTACAAGTCAGTCGCTTACTAGAATCATGATAAGGCAACATCACATTGGATTGAAAACATCACAATCGGGTTCATATCAGAAATGGTCTAAGAAACTACAACTGAAGCAATACCTTGATCCATATGGCATGTACCCAGGTGTATCATCTCACAGTACGAGCATATCAGATGAGTAAAGACTCTCGTTAAATCATTGGCACCCGTCCTAGAAGCTAAAGTTAGAGGTCTCCTCCGGGGCTCATATCTACCTCCATGATCAGAGCTCTAACTACCCTTCTCGATTGGCCTACCATAGACCTCCATGATCCTTGAGAGTCTTTGGTCCCTTGGCTAATGTCTAAGAGGACTTCACTGGCTCTAAAGCTATTCAAGTCTAACCTACCAAATTACTAGTTTGTTTGGCCCTCATGTTCTGAACCATCCCAATCGCCTTTGCTTGGTAGGTCAATTAAGTAAATACTCTGAGAAAATTGGTCGCTAAATGAGAAAGAATATTAAGGTGCAGACCCTATCTAAAACATCAGCAACTGTGGTCCTCAGTCGACACAAGCTATTTTACATATTTATTCAATCGAAGGAACTCACACTCATATTCGTATATTGTCTAGTCCCCCTGAACCAAGTACATAAACTAGTCCCTCAATTCATCTGTGTGAGCCTCCTCAATATACTTGTCAAAACTCTAATAGGAAGTACTCCCACAATGTTCTCAGTAGATAATGTGCCAAGCTCTACAATCTCCCACCAATCTACGGTGTCACCCTTTAGTAGGGCAGTGTCACACTCAAGCTTACCCTCCAGGGTAAGATGTAAATGATAGAGCATATGAAGAGTCTCTCTAAGCCACTGATCGACTGTTATAGGATTTTCATCCCCAGAACTGTAGAAGTCAGTGGTTTTATACTTAAGAAACCTCTCTACTGGGGATACCTCGGGCACTATAGTAGGCAGGACTGGAGATGCTGGTGGGGCAGATGACATAGTTGATGCCCTAGGGATGGCCCTCACAATCTTTATAAGCGTTGAGGTCAAGTCCCTAAAGAAGGTTATCTCATTGAACCCTACATTCTCTAGAATCTCAAACTCTTACGAATCTGAGATAAACTCATCCCCGATATCGACTTCTAAGGAGGTGTGACTCTCGTCCCTACCATTCTAACTATGAGATAGGTCATTAGCCATGAATTTTTTCTGAAATTAAGAAATGAAGTGAGGTTATTATCTTCATTCTAGACATTAAGTACTCTTGACACTCTATAGACATGTACACGTATAGACATTTATTAACTCTAACATGCAGATCTTAGAAACTTCTGAAATTCGATCTAAAAAATGGTCGAATAGAGTATTATATTAGACCACCGAAGTGGCTAATCCAAAAATTTTCTTTTAAAACACATGAAAATCATTGTTAAAATACTATCAAATGAAATCATAAGTAGAAACGTGCGTACTCAAGTTTTCAAATGGAGAGCTCTCAATCACATCCCAAAATAACATCACAGTGGTAAAATAAAAGTATAGCTACAATTAAATACAAAAGGGTCTACAAATAGTACATGCCCACTAAAATAAACTCAAGATATACTCTAATACGTCAACAGGTCTGAAATCACTGGTGACGATAACGTTCCTTGAGAGATCTCCTAATTCAGTGGTCTTATACCTATGGAGCCTCTCTATTGGGGACTCCTCAGAAACTACAGTAGGCAGGACTAGAGATATTGGTGGGGCAAATGGCATAATTGATGCCCTAGGGATTACCCTCACAATCTTTATAAGTGTTGAGGTCAACTCCTTAAAGAAGGTTATTTCGTCGAGCCCCACATTCTCTAGAATCTCAAACTGTTACGAATTTTAGACAAACTCAACCCGATATCGGCTGCTAAAGAGGTATGACTCTTGTCCCTACCATCTTAACTATGGGCTGGGTCCTTAGCCTGATTTGTTTTTTTGAAATTGAGAAATGAATTGAGGTTATTATCTTCATTATAGACATTAAGTACTCTTGAAAATCTAGAGGCATATACACGTATATACATTTACTGACTCTAACCTGTGGGTCCTAGAAACTATTAAACCTAATGTTCTAATACCACTAAATATAACACCGTAATTTGATCCGATCTAAAGACTGATCGAATAGAGTATTATATTGGACCACCAAAGTGGCTAATCCAAAAGTTTTCTTTTAAAACACATGAAAATCATTGTTTAAAATACTATCAAATGAAACCATAAGTAGAAACATGCATACTTATGTTTGAAAATGAAGAGCTCCCAATCATATCCCAAAATAACATCACAATGGTAAAATAAAAGTATAGTTACAATTGAATACAAAAGGGTCTACGAATAGTACATGCCCACTAAAATAAACTCAAGACATACTCTAATGCATCGATAGGTCTGGAATCACTGGTGATGATAATGCTCCTCGAGAGATCTCTTAAGTCGATGGTCTTATACCTAAGGAGCCTCTCTACTGGGGACTCATGGGGCACTACATTAGGCTGGATTAAAGGTGCTAGTGGGGCAGATGGCATAGTTGATGACCTAGGGCTGGCCCTCACAATCTTTATAAGCGTTAAGGTTAAGTTTTTAAAAAAGGTTGCCTGGTCGAGCCCTGCGTTCTCTAGAATCTCAAACTATTACGAATCTAGGACAAACTCATCACTGGTATCAGCTACTAATGAGGCATGACTCTCGTCCCTACCATCCTGGCTATGGGCTTGGTCGCTAGCAATGGAGTTTTTTCTGAAATAAAGAAAGAAAGTGGGGTTATTGTCCTCATTCTATACATTAAGTACTCTTAACACTCTAGAGGCATTCACTACATGTGTTTGCTAGTAGGCAGAGATATGAACATACAAGAAAATTAACATGCAAAGCTGAGATAAGCATCATGGTGTGGTTGGAGGATTCTGTATAATAGGAACACACTCCTTTAGCTCACCTATAATACCCTTTAGTATTTGTGGTGGGATCCAAAACAACAACATAAACGTACACTTGGTCAGCCCACTCCTTAGAGTTTTAGGGCATTTGCGTCCAATCAACAACTGAAGTGTCTTGGAACTAGCTGAGATATATATGTATATTCTAACACGCAAGACGATCATCGTACTACTAAAGTAACTCAGGTGTCCTGACTATTTTCCGAGCATCACACAATGGCTAGCTATATGTCATCTTAATTCGTATCGTTTCTAGCTGTAGTTGTATTCATTAAATGTTTTCGCTTGTAGTTTTATTTAGTGACATTCTGGTGCTGTTGGACCCCTTCTTCCAGCCGCTTGATCAAATTGGGTTTCTTACCCAAATTAGTATGCTAGTATTGATAAAAAGTCTTTTAGTATTGATATTGACCCTTGAGTATCGATACTCACCCTAGGTACCGAGACCAAAATTAACTATTGGAATTTAAAGAAACTGGATAGTATTGATACTCTCAAATCGACTATCGATATTTATGAACTAGGGTATTGATATCATCCTGGGTATCGATACCAAAATTAAATTTGATGGTTTAAAAATTTATTTAGTGATGATACCTTTACTTAGGGTATTGACACCCTTCATACGATATCGATATACCCTCAAGTATCGCTACCAAAATAGGTCACTAGAATTTGAAATCTAAACATTGTACTGATACCCTACCCTTGAGTATCAATACCCAAAGAATGAGTATCAATACTCCTAGCCAAAAACCTCTTGTTTTAGGCTATTTGAAGAACAATATCGGTATTGTTCATCCAATATTGATACCCAAGCCTAGAAATGCTCTGTTTAAGCACAGAAATGCTATCCAACTTTCTCCAAAAGTGCTACTAAGGTACGTAACTATGCTTTAAGTCTTATGTATGTTAAGAGGGGTCATTATAGGCCAATATTCAAGCTAAAAAACACCATAACCTGAAATCTACCATGAATGTGCTTGTATGCTTCAAAAACTCATGCAAACCAACCAAGCACATCTAGTGATCAACTCATGCAAATCATAATGATAATTTTTTTATTAAGCTAAGGTGATTATAAAGTAGTATTTGTTCTAAATATTCTCAACCATTTGACAATGAACATTCAATCAGCCTGTTGCAGTCATTGGTGCATGAACCCGTGACCTCTAGGAACATCAACGATTCCTTTAACCACTGAGGTAAGTTGGTTCGTGCTCATAATGACAATTTTTAGTTGTTAATGATCGTCACTATTATACTAGTGACGAATTTAATTAATTTTGTCACAATTACTTATTTTTTGTGACTGTATTTTTTATACAAAAAAATTAATAATAGTGACAAAAATTTAGACTTTAATATTATCCTTATTAGTGATAGGTATTTTATCACAACTACATAATTAAATTGATTAATTAAAAAATCATTATAAAATAAATTATAATAGATATTACATTTTTAGTTGTACTCATCTGGAACTTATATTGCAATCATTATCATCAATTAATTATTCGTTAACAATGGATTATGTGACGTATCGACGTGTTTATTTTTTACAACCATTAATATATGATTTAATAATCGACTAATCTCGATCGGGTACTACATATGAGAGGTGACCCTTCCAACCCAATTTGTTTAAGGGATCTAGTATCTCATCCTAGTAGATTAACTCATTGTTTGTTCCAAAATTTTTTTTTGGATAAATTAACACAATACATGGTTTTTAATATGATCGAACCTGAGAGCTTCAGGTGAGGAATGCAACGCCTAAACACTATGTTAAGAGAGAAATATTTATTTTTTGACAAAAAATAATATTTAGATGAACCCATTTTTGTAATTTATTTTATGGAAATATATTAATTATAAAAATTAATTATTATTATTATTAATATTATTTAATTAAATTTTCTATAATTTATTGTATAAATACGTTATGACTAGTGTTTACACTTCCGTTTCCTTGTTAAGGTCTCTTTCTCTAGTACAATGATCTTTAAAAGGGTTATCCAATGGATTCAAATAGTTGATGGGTTCTAATTTACTATTGGACAGTTGCTGTTTTTCCTTCTTTTTTTGGACAGTTGTTGTTTTTCCTTTTTTATTATGGGAATGAATTCAATCAAGTAATCTACCTCCGTTTTGAAATTTGTGTGATGTTTTCCCTTATTAAATTGCATGCCCCATGTTTTTTTTTTCAAATGTCTCATTGGATAGACAAATACTCAATAATTGAAATCTTAATCGATTGATTAACGCTTCGTATACTTTCTAAATTTAGGGTAATTTACAAATTATAATTATAATTTTTATTTAGATTATAAACTTTTGATTTAATTAAATTATATTATTTAACTTTTATTATTGATAAATTAAGTCATTTATACTAACAATACTGAAAACTGTTAACAAAATAAAATCGATTGAGACCTATACTTAAATATTTTTTTACATCACCATCAAATAATGTTTAATTGAACGATTAAATAATTTTCTATTAGAATTTATATAAAGTTTAGTTCTTTTTCCTTCAAGTGTACCTCAATGAAATGTTTTAAAAATTCTAACCAAAAGTTATTTAAATTAACAATTAAATATTATTTGATAATGATATGTGAAAAATACGTGAAGTAAAAATATAAATTTTAGTTTGTTTATTGTAATTATTTAATAATGTTAATTATAAGTCATAGGTATTAAAGTGTCCTGACATTAAAATATAATTCTTGAAACAAACAATGAATAAGCCATCAAACTACTATGATAATGCATCGAGAGGGCGATAACTTACCCTACTACAACACATTGATGTCCTCCTTACTAGAAATTGAAGGTCAAGATTTTACATATGAAGAGATAATCGAATTAGATAGTAGACACTTGCTATTTTTTTTGCATAAGTTGTTTGTGCAATATATTATCCAAAAGAGAGCAGCAAAGCTGCTACAAAACACCATCAATAGCAAACAACAAACCACCAATCAACAAAGTTGCTACAAAATACCCTCAACATCAAACATCAAACCACCAATCAACAAAGTTGCTACAAAACCACTCCAACCCTTTACAAAATACCCCAATCAGCACAAAGATTCACATTGACACTATCAGTTCTATTTATAACCTGCCTATTCAATTTAATCCTGAACATTTCCTTTATACAATCAACAACACACATAATCGAGCGACTTTTAGTCCTAAATAGATAGTGATTTCACAACTCCCAAATACAATATAAGAAACTTGTCCAAGCTAACTTAAGAATATGAACCAAAAGAGAGCCACCTTTCAAATTATCATCCGCCACAAAAAAAAGTCATCCCAATTCAAGTCCGTACAATACAACCTACATACTCACAAAATGTCCACCCAAACTCGTCTAGAAAAAATACATTCATATAAATGGCTTATAGAGTTTATATCAACACCACACAACACACACAATTCATCTGTCACTGTCCCAAATCGATCCAATATGTCTTTTGTAGGTAATCTATCTAATATAACAATCCAAACAACAATAGAAAGTTTCAGAGTATAAGAAGGAAACCAAATAAGCCTATGCCACTTCACATATCCTTTGGAACTCTAGTATTCTCCCAGATCCACTTACAACTAACTAGATTCCAATTTATGACAAGCCCAAACAAAGACCCTGCCTCACCCCTCAACTTCATAAGTTTCCTAACAATCCAACTAAATGCGCTTTAATCTCTAGTTGCCAATAATCCACTCCCTCCAAGACATATTCCTTTAACCGGGCCACTCAAAAAGTGCCACCATCAGCAATAATCATCCTCACCAATATCAAGAGACATACCTTACTCTAATAAGGTGAGCTTTTTAGTCTCAATCCCCTTTCAGACTTCCAAGAACAAATTTGAGCCCAACTAGCCAATCCCCTTTGGTAGAAACATCTAACCCTTCCAATAAAATCTCATACAAAGCTTTTCAATTTGGAGGATAACTAACTTGGGCAAAAAAAAAAGCTATCTACGTCAGAAATTAAAAATGCTAAACATCATAACTTTAATTAATTACAAACAACCCCCATAGATAAGCTTCCTATTAGACCACTTTGTCAACTTCCCCCTAATATTCTCCAATAAAGGAAGACATTATTTACTAGTGAGTTTCCTAGTGAACAGAGGTAACCCAAAATACCTTACAAGCAAGCATCCTCTCTTTAAACCAGTCACCTTCTAAATTTCCTCCACCTTATGTTCAACCAAACCACTAACAAAGAACTCAGTCTTGGCAACATTAAGTTTAAAGCAAATCATCTCATAAAATTTCTCAATACACTTAAAAACCCCAAAACAACATCCAACGACCCATGATAGAAGATTAATAGGTCATCAGAAAAGCATATATGGGTTAAAGGAATTATTCTACACTTCAATGAAACTTAAAATCTATTAACATCAGTAACATCTTACAGAGCAGATAAAACATTCATTATCATCACAAACAAGTAACGTGAAAGATAATCATCTTGCTTTATCTCTCTTCTGCCCCTAAACAATCCTACCAATCTGCCACTAAAGGAAACAAAGTACCTAGGGGTAGTGACACAAGCCTTGATCCATCCACAAAAATTCTCAGACAAACCCAGAGCTTCAAGCACAGTTAAAAAAAAACTTCCAATCAACAAAATAAAATACCTTATATATCTTTATAACACAATGAGGAGACAAAGATTTCCTTTCATATCCCCTAACCATCTCTTGAGCAAGAAAAGTGTTGTCCACTATGCTTCTGCATTTTATAAAAGTCGATTGACTCAAAGAGATCATACCAGAAAACAAATCAGTCATCCTACTAACCAGGATCCTAGTAATAGTTTTATAAACTGTCAAACAACAAGAGATTGGCATGAACTCCCCAGCCATATAAGAAATCAAAGCTTTAGGGTATGAGTGCAATGGTTGTAACATTGAACGCTAGATACAACCAAGACTCATTAAAGAAATGTTTCACAACATCCAATAAATCATCTTTAATAATGTCCCAAGTTACATTCAAAGAACAGGGTGTATAACCATCTGGTCCAGGACTCTTGTCATTACCTTGTCTAAACAAGGCCTCCTTGATTTCAACATCCAATACCTCCCTACACAACATATCAGCTACCCCATAAGGCAAACATAGCCTAATAGACCCTGTAAACACTCAACATAACAACCCTTAACTCCACAATCAACAGTTCCAATGAGATTCGTATAAAATCAAACCATCTCAGCAGACATATCTTCAAAGGTCTCAAGCATTTTCATATTCTCATCCTTCATCACTCAAATTATGTTTCTCTCCTTATTCCCTTCCACTATGGAATGAAAAAGTCGAGTACCAAGATCACTATCCTGAATCTAGTGAGCCTCGGATTTTGGTTTTTAAAACGCAGTCTCAGCCATTTCTAACTCCAACAACTCATAGTGCACCAAAAACTCATCTTCTAATATACTATGGTCATCAAGACTAAGGTTATAAATTTAAAGCTACTCTAATTCCAACTTTTTGGCCTTAACTCTGGCTGAAATATACAAATAATATACCTTGTTAAGCTCTTTAAGCTTAGGCTTAAGACATTTCAGCTTGCTAAATAACCACTGCATTGAACTACCAGAGACCTCCTCTTACCATGAATTCTTCAATATATCAAAAATTTGTATGACCAGACTAACAATTAAATAACTTAAAACGGCTTGGGCTTATTAGCCTAAGCCTCATTGTGAAACTAAACCAATCCAAGAAAGTGATTTGAAACTCCTAAAGGCAGGTATTACACAAAAGAAGTAGGAAAAGAACTCAACCATTGACCATTAACCAATACTCTATCAAGCTTTCGAGCCAAATAATCTTCCTCTTGTTTATTAAACTAATTGAACAAAAGACCCGAAAAAAGGATGGTCTACCAATCCAAGATCTTCAAACAAGTTTGAAAATCTTCCATATCAGAATTAGAATGAGGCCCCAACCTACTAAAATCATAACTTTCCTCTCCTTTAGCAATAATATTAAAGTCCTACCCGACTACTCAAGCATCATCATCAACAACCATATCCAATTCTCTGAGATGAGTCCAAAAGCCTCTCATTTCCTGTGTATAGTTACAACCATAGACTACCGTAATCACATTTTTCTTATCCTTCACCTTAACAAGCATAGAAATAGCTTGATCAGGATTCTTAAAGACACACAAATTTAACTCCTTCCTTCAAAAAACATACAATGTTCTATTATTGGCATGAGCATAATTAGAGCAACAATTCCAATCAATAGAAAACCTAGACACTAAAGCATCATCATTATTCACTCTAATCCTAGATTTCATTAGACAAACAACATTCACAACCAATTTATTCAATCTATTAATCACTTTGACATGATTTAGGGGATTATTAAAACCCCTAACATTCCAAAAACATACTATCATTGGAAGAAATTGTACTTGCCCCTGCCACAACAATTACCTCATTAACCTTAGCCTTACCAACATGCTCATTCTTCTTGGCCTTTAACTCATTCAACAAAACAACAACTCCCATCGAAGTTGCTCAAGCTTTCCTAGGACTATCCACAACTGAAAACACTCGTAAAGCTTCAAACTTATATTTGAAGAGCCACCCACATCTTTTTTATCCTTAACTCTACCCCTTAACTTCTTTCTCTACAACATAGATATATGTAGAGTAGGGAAATCCTTACTACATCTTTCCACTCATTGTAAATCTACATCCTGCTCAACCTTATCTTCTAAATCATATGAAACCTCATCCACCACATCCACACTCAAAATCTTAGTAGGATCACTAGCATCCACTCCCTCAACTATACTATATCTAAAACACTATTTACCCCATAAGCAATATTAACATTAGCATTCACTATAAAATCACCTTTAATTCCAACTACCAATTCCTCAACTTTTTTAGCCATCAACACACTATTCCCTCTAGAAGAAGCAATAACATTTGTAACTAGGTACTCATTTCCCCCTGAAGTATCCCTCTCAACTATACAAGGAGAAGTATCCACAACCACTCCCTTTATCTTCCAAACATGAGTGTCTTTCTTAACCTGTTGCTTGGGCTTATCCATAAATATCTTATCAGTATGCCTGAAAGTTTTGTAATAAGAACAAAAAAATGGCATCTAAGAAACTTTAAAAGAAATCAACATGAAAGAATCATCCTTCAAAACCACCTTTATTGCTTCAGAGATAGTGTCCCCAACTACAATCTCAACACACAACTTCGTAAAAATGTTCATTCGATGTAGTGATAGTATCCATATATAGTGGACTACTAACTACACTAGCTATGTAACTCAAGCTACGCTCAATATAAAGTTCAAGATGGACATTGAAAATTGTACCCACACTAGCATTTTAGAAAGATCGAATTCTAATTTTTTTTTTCAAATCCAGTTCCCACTTCCGAAGAACAAGAGGTTTGTTCTATATATGCCTAGGTCCACTTTCTAACACCCAATCCTTCGTAGAAGTATTACCAAAAGAAAAGAAAAAACATACAAGCTAGAACCAGCCAAACTGACCTTAACCGGTGGGGATTTCCCCCAAAACGTCTCGACAATCTGTTGCATAGATGCGAAATCCAAGGGTCCAAAGCATGGAAGATCAACATGATAACAAATAAACGCCATATCAGATGTACGATGTCAAATCCAACCCTGAGAAAAAAGATAAACGAAAACAACAATCAAACGACCGAAAACTACCAAAAGACAGAAAAACGTGTCACAAAGGCAGAGATAAACGTGCTACAAAGGCAAAGATAAACATATCATAAAGATAGAATTATTCTTATTAAAATAAAAAAAAATAAACAAAGAGAATAGACAATTGGTTATCGACAACCAGCATTAAAACCGGTGCCCCCGTCGGCTAAAGAAAATTAAAGAAGAATAAATTGATTTGATCTATAGAAAATGACACAAATCGTAAAGAAAAAAGGGGAGGAAGAAACGACTGGGGTTAATGAGAGTAAGAACTTTAATATTTATAATAACTTAAATTCATAGATCAAGACACTATTTAATTATTATTTTTCTTTATGAAGTTTATATAAAAAATAATTTTTACATTATTTTTCTAAAATTTAATATCGTAATTCCAACATTAGATAGTGATAGGAATTTGAATAGCACCACCCTATTAAAATGATGCATGGACAAATTCACAGTAAAGAAAATGGAATTGGAAAAAGTGATTCTCGTTCAAAAGTTATTCTCTAGCCATTTGCAATCCTTTTCAAAGCTTAACAACTATACCTTCCAAAACTTAAACCACCTTTTCTTCTTCCTCCTCTTCTTCTTTTGAGGTTTGCACATTAAATATGTATATGACGTATGGAATATCTTTTGCTTTTGAATACTTCATGACTTTCCCTTAGATTCTGTCCAAAGCATCCTATATAGTGTGAATGGAATGGGAAATTGCATCCTCCTCAAGCTATTCAACAATTCCTTAAGCATGGTTAAGAAAAGTCTAATCATACCTTAAATTTAATTATTTCTTTTCCCTTCTTTCCCTTTAAGGTTGATTTACATCACAGAGTATAAAATTATTTGTAAATGTAGGATTTTATAATCACAAAATTTTAAAAATAATTTCATTCATATGAATGAAATAAGACAGCGTTACATAATCGATAATATCACAAAATAATCCAAAAATTAATAATTTTATTATTAAAGATATTAAACATTCTCTAAAATAAAACTCCTTTAAATATCTTAAAACTAAGAATTTAGATTATTCCCTTAAGGTGTACTTAAACACCTAATCAAAAAGAAATTGAGGCTAGATTATTTCTAGGGTTTTGTTTTTGACACCATGGATTGGAATGAATGCTTTTTGTCCCTCTGAAAATTCCACAACTAATGAATGTGAAAAGAGACCAAACAATTCATGTTAACCAAAAAGAAAAGGAAACATTGTGATGGGCTTACACAAATTTTGTTTTCTTCGAGTTCAAACGATTATCAACCAGCCAACCACCTATTTTGTCTTTACTTCGTTCGAGTTGCTTGGAAACTAATAAATTATTTTACATAATTTGCTTTTAGTAGGATATGCATACTTTGCCAAAGACTGACTTGTTAGAGACTAATATAAATTTTGATTCATGATATTTAGTTGAGATTATAATTAATTTTATTTGTTAGAGATTACTTTATTATTATTTTATTAATTTAAGGCTGATTACAAGGTAGTATTTGTTCGATAAATTTTCAATCAATTTGACAATGAACGTTAAATACTCCTGATAGATAATGTGCTCAATCTCGACTTCTAAGAATAACAATCATTCCTAAACTATTGAGGTAGTGTGGTTCGTGCACATTATATAATTATTAAGTATATCTAATGTTATAGATATTTATTAAGGGATAGGATCCAATTACATAATGTAATTTTTTAGTTTTATACAGATTTAGGACCGTTAGATGAGAGAAAATACACGATTTAGATTAACAATAGGAAATGAGAATATATTCACTAAAAAAAACAATGATTTAATCTAAGGCACATATTTTCACTCATATAACAATATAAAATTTATGTAAAACTGAAAAAAAATGTTTGAATCAATGGTTTCTAAAATAAATAGATTTTAGTAAAAATATATATATGAAAAAATAACATTTTTAACCCCTGAAAATATCTTTAATTTGCTTCGTAAATTTTAAATTTACTTTTAAATGGGATTGGGCTTTAAAGTTAAAATGGGCTTTTGAACTTATGTTTTGATCACTTGATTCCTTTTATTCGAGTCACCTGGCTATGATGATTCGGTGTTACTTGACCCAATATATATTTATATATATAGTAAATTGATTTTATTATTATTTTACTTATTAAAAAACATAAAGTTACAATGAAAAACCGTCAAAGGGTACCTATTGAGTGGTTCTTATATTGAAAAAAATGTTATTTTCCTCAAATTCGAATAATTATATTTATAAGATTTATACATGTTGTTGATAATTAAATAAAATTATAAATAAATATTATTTTATAATTATCCCATGTAAAAAAAGCAATCCTGTCAAAGAAATCTTCTAATTAACTTTTTTTAAATTGAGAATAGATGCAAATGTAAACCGATGATGTCATAGACAGTTCAACCTGCTTAATTCATGAGATCTAAAAAAAGTACGACTATTTTCACTAAATTTATCATTTAAAAGTTAAAAAAATAATAAATATGGTTATAACTATGCGAGGGATATCCATATGAATAATTGTTTTGGACGAGGGATGGGGCTATCCATTTTAATATTTGTTTTGGGTCTACATTAATGGTTCTCTTTGTTTTAGATTTACTCCCATTTCTTATGTAATTTTTATTAAACTAAGGTGATTATAAAATAGTATTTGTTTTATCTATTTTAAACCACTTGATAATGAATGTTCAATGACGCTGTGACTAGTGCTCAAACTCATGACATCTAAAAACAATAATGATTCCTTAAATCACCAAAATAAGTTGGTTCAAACCTTATGTGGTATTTGGTTTAAGTAAAAGTAACCCATTGATTATAGTAGTATCACATGATGTGTCAAAATATAGATAGTAGCACTCTCAACCATACATATATAGTAGAATCACAAGAATTTTAAAATGGTAAATTTGTTATCTTTAAAAATTACGACACATTTGTTCGTCAACACGGGTATTAACGCTCATCTTTGTGAGTATGAATCTTGATTATCATCGTGATACTAAAAAATATTTATATTATTGTTTTAAAGTGATTACAAAATAATATATGTTAAGAATATTTTTTAATTATTATCAATGTATACATATATTACACACATAATTACTCGAATATTAATCCTCTAAAGAAAATAACATTTACTTTTATCACTGAGATGGACTAATAAATTCAGATGCTACTAAATATTCAATCAATTCTATATTAATAAGTTATATCATAACCTCAAAATAAGAAAGTCATTTCCATACGATTTTTTCCCAATCATTATAGTATACATTTTTGCTTCTTCTTTCTTTAAGATGATTTCCCACTGGGAATTACAAATGTTTATAATTATGTGGATTCTGCATTCCACCCAAGGGCAAGGGTAGGTATAAGTTTAGTGGGTAGTGGACGGGCGTGGATGTAAAAAATCATACTCATCGTGGATAGTTGGTAGGTGATAGGTTTGAGACCTTACCGTCCCGCATCCACCCGCCCCATGAATTTTAGACCATTATTGTCGGAACCGTCTTTCGGTTGGGCCCCAGAATTGAGCTTCGACTTGGATTAAACGAATTGGAGTCGCCACCGATCACTTTTAAAAAAACATTTAGGTGGATCGGACACCATCTTACCTGATCTGCGTTTTACCAGAAACATGTCGAGTTCGGGAGTCGGTTACGGTCAAGGAAGGATTAGCACCCTTAAACCGCCCTTTCGGTACCAATTAATTTATCGGTTGCCTTGATTGCGAAAATTTGAAATTTAAATTTAAATTTAAAATTTAAAATTAAAATTAAAATTTAAAATTCCGATTTGAATTGCTTACCTCTGATTGGTTGAAATTCTTCCAAAAGAAAAATAAAAAATGTTAGATGACAAAAAAGTAAATAAAAATAAATAGAGGAAAAAAAGAGAAATATAGAAAAAAAATTAAAAACACAAAATAAGCCAGAAGAAAGATAAAATAAATAATATATACTAGCAATAAAAAAATTAATGAAAACAAATGATAAAAAAAAGAAACAATAAATTACGTAAAAATAGTAAAATAATGAGAAATAAAATAAAAATAATGAAAAACAAAAAAATAAAAAAAGATCAAATTGAGTGAAATTGGACCGAAATGAATTTTAAAGTGAATTGTAATTGAAAATAAAAAATTAGGGGCCAAATTTAATAAATCGACAATCCAAGGGCCAGATTGCATACAATGACCAAAATGAATTGTGCTTCAAAGTATGGGGGACGACGGAAATAATTAAACTATCCCCTAATTACACCCAAGCCCCTCGCTTATATATACCCCTAAAACCCACAAATATCCTCATTTCACTCGGTTTAGAGAAAAACAAAACAAAAAAATACTCCCGTTTAAACTCTCAACATTTCTCCCGGTCATCCCCTCCGATGAAAACCCCGTCGTGCCAGCCTTAGCCAGAAAATCACTCCGGCCGCCATCGTCGACGGCCGAACAACCCAAAAGCTCACCGAGTTACCTTCTCATCACCCTGAATACGAAATCAAATCCAAATCGCCTAAAACTACCCGAACGAAGTAGATATGACCCTAAAGATTTGGCCTTTTTACCTTCCTTGCCGTGACCCTTCACTTTTCGAGCCCAGCCGTGCGGTCTCCCTCTTCTGTATACGATATGTCCCTTGTGTCGGGCTTGTTATTTTTGGTTTATGTTTGATTGTTGTTCCCGATGTTGCTGTGTTATGTATTTGGTACTGTTGGGTGTTTGGTGGTTACTGTTGTCTTTTGTGTTCGTGGTTTTTTGTGCCTCCGATGGAAACCCCGTCGTGCCAGCCTTAGCCAAAAATCACTCCGGCCGCCATCGTCGACGGCCGAACAACCCTAAAAGCTCACCGAGTAACCTTCTCATCACCCTGAATGCGAAATCAAATCCCAAATCGCCTAAAACTACCCCGAACGAAGTAGATATGACCCTAAAGGTTTGGCCTTTTTACCTTCCTTGCCGGTGACCCTTCACTTTTCGAGCCCAGACCGGTGCCTCTCCCTTCTTCTGTATACGATATGTCCCTTGTGTCGGGGCTTGTTATTTTTGGTTTATGTTTGATTGTTGTTTCCCGACGTTGCTTGTGTTATGTATTTGGTACTGTTGGGTGTTTGGTTTACTGTTGTCTTTTGTGTTCGTGGTTTTTGTGGCCGTTGTTTTCGTGATGATGTTTCCCTCGGTTTACTGTGTTTATGCTTCGAAGATTTTCATGGATTCTCTCTCGGTTTTGTGTTCTGCCGGTGTAGCTGTTTGGCTCTGTTTTAGCCGATGATCTCTGTATGATCCCCTCCCCCTTGTTCGATTAGGGGTGGGTTATTTATACCCACCACCGACGTTCAACGGCTCCGATTATCATGGTAATGCTCGGCGTTGGTCGGGGACTTCGGGATCGGTCAGTCCCGATTTCCTCGGCCGGAAATCTTGCTCTTGACTCACACTGTCGTTGGTGGCTTTCAGTCTTCTGGAATCTTCCCGGATTTGATCTCGACCGTTGGATTGGGTCATATCCAACAGTCTGGATCTGGCTGCGCATTTAAGGGTTAGACAAACCCTAGTTGTTTTGCAATCCTAGCCATTGATCCCATCTCGATCTGACGGTTATGATTCGTGCGGCTTTGGACTTAATGATAGACCCCTAAACCTTTACTAGGCTAGTTCGAGCCCTAATCCTAGACTGATTAAACCTTAATGATAGACCTGAAAAATTAAATAAATAAATAAACGAGTAAATAATAAAACAAAAAATAATGAAAATAAAATGAAAATAAATACTATATAATATATATTTTAGAAAAATGTTTTAAAACTATATATAATATATTTCAAAAATATTTTCAAAACCGTATATTATATAATTTTAAAAATGTTTTAAAACTATATGTTATATAGTTTTCAAAAAATGTTTTAAAATTATATTATATGTTTTCAAAAATGTTTTTTTAAACTATTTATTATATATATTTTCCAAATATTTTAAAAACTATATAATATATATTTTCAAAATATTTTAAAAAAACATATATTATATACATATTTTTCAAAACGCTTAAAAAACTATATATTATATAAGTTTTCAAAATTAATTAGAAAACTAATATATATATATATATATATATATATATACGTATATTTATAGAAACTTTGGACGAAAATAAGTGTCTACAACTGCCCCTCTTTGTCCTTTTTCGTGGAACGAAAAATAGGACAAAGATAAAAAGACACAAATTTTCGTTCGGTGGAGTTGAAAAATAACTCCATGTCGAACTGGGTTGCAGATGGCTCCTCCGTCGTGAAGTCGAGTCCATCTTGAAATGATATAGAATTGAAGCCGTATTTTGGGATTTGAATCGGGATGCGACTTCTCATTGCCCTTCGGTCTTCTTCTCAGTTTAAAGACCTTGGTTAAAAATCCGACTGGAAAGTAATTCTTTAACTCCACTATGTGGTTGACAGGCCCTCGAGCCGAATGAAATCGAACTCGAAAGGTCTTCGTTGATAGATAGCTTTTCTCGACTTAAGCTATGCTGCCGGAAAGTGGGTTTTTATTACCCCGACACGGTTAACTCAGGTCTTCTTCTTGACTTGAAAACCTTGATTGCAGCCGGACAGTAGTGTGATTGAGGTGTCATCGAGTAGAATAATCGAACTCGACAATTTTATTGACAGATAGCCCTTCTTGCCTTGGGCTATGCTGTAAATGATGTGCCCAAGAGCTAAGCGTAGTCGAACCCAAAGGTCTTTGTTGGCAGATAACCCTTCTAGCCTTGAGTTATGCTGCAAATGATGTGCCTTAGAGCTGAGTGTAGTCGAACTCGAAGGTCTTTTGGAGACAAATAACCCTTCTAGCCTTGAGTTATGTTGTAAATGATGTGCCCTCGAAGCTGAGTGTAATCGAACTCGAGGGTCTTTGGCAGCTAGCCCTTCTCGACTTAAGCTATACTGCAAATGATGTGCCTTGGAGCTGAGCGTAGTCGAACTCAAAGGTCTTTGGTTGGAAGATAACCCTTCTCGACTTAAGTTATGCTGCAAATGATATGCCTTAGAGCTGAGCGTAGTCAAACTCGAAGGTCTTTTGGAGACAGATAACCCTTCTAGCCTTGAGTTATGCTGTAAATGGTATGCCCTCGAAGCTGAGTGTAATCGAACTTGGGGGTCTTTTGCAGATAGCCCTTCTAGCCTTAAGCTATGCTACAAATGATATGCCTTAGAGCTAAGTGTAGTCAAACTCGAAGGTCTTTTGGAGACAGATAACCCTTCTAGCCTTGAGTTATACTGTAAATGATATGCCCTCGAAGCTGAGTGTAATCGAACTCGGGGGTCTTTGGCAGATAGCCCTTCTCCACTTAAGATATGCTGCAAATGATGTACCTTGGAGCTGAGCGTAGTCGAACTCGAAGGTCTTTGGTTGGCAAATAGCCCTTCTTGTCTTGAGCTATATTGCAAAAAAAATGGCTTCTCTTCACAGGTATAAGCCGATCATAGTTCTTTAGGTGGTTCTTCTGAGCGAGTCTGAACCAAATGAGACAATCTTTGAATGACTCCCATTTTACGGGAAAGCCCACTGATGAATTCTGTCAGCCGGATATCTTCCGTCGTGGAATTGAAATCTGGCTTGAAGACATTAACTTGAAATATGTTGTTCGTTGTTGAGTTGAGCCGAACTAGATTTGTTCTGAACTGGTTCTCGAACTCATCTGAAGTTGATATTAAGATCTGTAGATATGTCAATCGTTCGCCACTGAGTTAAGCAACCACCATCATTCTTTAAAGGCGTATGTGAATCGAGTATCCTTCATCCTGAAGTCGAAACTTGACTCTAAAAGCTGCAAAAAATCATGTATGCTAAAATGATGAATGTGATGCACCTAGGTATGTCTAAGATGCATGCAACATGAATGAATTATGTTTTATCTCTTGGACTAGAGTCTCGTGTTTTGTCTGCCAATCTGGTCCATGGAATCGATCGTGCCCCATTATCTTTTCCAGTTTTGGCTTTACAGACCTTTCAAATTTGAGACTGTTCTGTTTGAAAATGTTTTCCTCCTTTTTCTTGTTTTTAGGAGTGAAAAGGTTAAAAATGTTGTAAAATATTGCTCTTTAATTCATGCTCGCAATTGAATCAAATTATAAACCCGAGTTCAAAGTATATCAAAGGAACTAATGGCTCTTTTAATGCTTTCAGAGATATAGTTCTTTGAAAAATGTTTGAATGGATTAGTTGTCTTTAGGTTAACCTCCTTTCCAAGGTTTTGGTAACCCAAAATATAATTTTTTGAAATATCGTAACATGCTTTGGCATTTCAATTGGGTGCTGACAAAATGACGCAACTAGCATGATCAATTACTAGACCTTTTATTTCGGTCTTCTGAAATCTTCCATTTGTTCAAGCTTTGTAGGCTCCTCTAATAAAGGCAGTGCAAAAAATATCGGTCTAAAAAAATGAAATTCTTGAGTGCTCGTGTGGATTTGACTATAACAGGTGTTCCAACTCCCTTAGTCCACCATTGCCGAAAATTTATTGCTTAGATAAATTTGATTTAACTTGTCGTTATCTGGATAGTTGAATCCATAAAGCTGGGGCATTTAACCAATTGCTTTAAAGGGACAACTTAACATTATAATCAGTTTTATCAAGTTCACTGAAGGATTCATCTCATCACAAAGTCTTCAGTCGGATAATAGCAGGAGCAAACACGAATTGCCAAGTGTTCGAGCAATGCCATGGTTTGAACGTAATCTATTCATAAGGACAGGGCTTTCAAGTTACCTCTATAACCAATTTCCTTAGTGGAATAGCTCAGCTTTGTGGATTTAATTTCTTAAGATTGTCAAGAAGAACCTGTTATAGTCTAGGTGTTGTTCAAAGTCAAAAATTTCATCTTTAGAGTTCAATTTTCAAGCAACTAACCTAAACTAGATCCACCCACTCGACTATTTCATTTGTAAAGATAATGATCATTATTGAACGTCTTAAACGAAAAGCATAGTAATTGTCATATGCAAATGATGCCCATGTTGTCCGCACCTTATGAAAGAAAAGGGTATATTGGTTAATTGCAATAGCAGGATACGGTGTTTGAGGGTATATTCTGGATAAGGTCAAAGTCCTTGTTTTAAAACATGTTACTTTGTCAAAGATCTGTAACTTTGAACCATTCACAAAGTTTCTTAATTCAAATGATATTCAAAGAATTGCAAGTTTGCAAATGTGATTCATTGCTCGTCATCATTAAAGTAACATAACTTTATTCAAATGTTCTTACAAAAACATGCCTCAAATGATGAAATGATCTTCCTCACTTGGATTCCCCCAAGTTGTTGAAGTCGATCCAGTTCTGGTTACGCATCTTCTGTACGACTCTCTTGAATGCGTAACAGTTCTCAATAGTATGCCCTAGGACGTCGCCGTGATATTCACAATGAGCACTCTCATCATACCACTTAGGGTATGGGGGCTTCATGGGTTCTACTGGATATGGTGACACTATGTGGGTGTCAAGAAGTTGATGGTAAAGCTCTTTGTAGGTTATGGGAATAGGGTCGAAATGTTCCCTTTCCCTCATTGGTTCTCTGGAAATCTTGTTTAGAAGTACCTGACGGTACAGCTGTAGTTGATTTTCGGTTTGGAGATCGTAACACCTTTACTGGCATGATTGATTTTGTTAATCTCTCTATCCCGCTCTCGTATAGGAGTTTCTACTGGCCTCCCCATCCTTAAGTTTGCCTTGCTTTATGGCCGAATCAATCATTTCTCCGACCATAACCAAGTCTGAAAAGCTTCCTGATGTGATCGCAACCAGGTGCCCGAAGCATGGAGCCTTCAGGGTCTGTACGAAGAGCTTTCAGGTTTCCTTTTCGTCCAACGGTGGATGAACTTGCACAACCAAGTCCCTCCATTTCTGTGCGTATTGCCTGAAACTCTCGTTATGCTTCTTTTCCATGCTTTGTAGCATAACTCGATCTGGTCTTATGTCATTGACATGCTTGTATTGTTCCAGAAATGACTTGGCCAGGTCCTTCCAGGTCTTGATATTTGATCGGCTTAACTGGTTGTATCGCCGAATGGCTGAGCCCGATAGACTCTCCTGGAAGCAGTGGATCAGGAGTTGGTCTTGTCCTCTATATCCTGTCATCTTTCGGCAGAACATGGTGATGTGAGCGGATGGACAACTGTTCCGTCAAACTTCTCGAATTTCGGGGACTTAAATTTCAGAGGAAGAACCAAGTCCGGGACTAGACTGAGTTCTGCGACATCGATTTCATGGTATTCATGGTCTCCTTTGACTACCTTCATTTATTCCTCCATCTTCCTTGCTTTATCCTCTTCGTCCAAATCCAGGTACATGGTAATAACTCGGATTGTTCTTAGGGTTAAATACAGAGGACGAGGGCTTCGCTTTTGCAGTAGATGAGTCCCCTCGAAGTTCTGGTAAGATTTCAGGTGAGGCAACTACTTGTGAGGTAGGTGGTATAATTACTCCTTCCGGTGAACCTGCCCCAAGCGCACTAGTCTGTTGTAAGCCAACTAACTTGGCAATGATATGATCAACCAAAGACTCTTGGTTCTTCATGATTGTATTCAGAGTACTCAGACTACTCTGGTTTATCTTGTCTTCAAGCTCTTTCTGCAATTTTACCATGTTCTCCTCGATTTTCTCCATTCTTGCTTCCATCTTCTTCTTTTTCAGGCGGCTATTATGCGGATGGGGCGTGTCTAACACTTGAGGTGGTGTATCCAGTATTTACTCCTTTTGATGAGACATGTATATGTTAGTTAATGTGAATGCAAAGAAAATAACAAAATGGAAAATATCTAAATGCATGATGCATGAAATGTCCGAGGCATTGATCCAAAAAATGTGCCTGTTATTCTGAATAACCCTTATTGGTGACAAAAGTGTTAAGTCTGAAGAGACAGAAAACTTTTTTATGGTATAGATCTCACACAGCTTTTGACAAGTCAATTGTCTTCTTCCTTTTTCCCCGGTTGAATATACTGTCGAACCATTCTGGTTCATTTGGCTAAACTTGTGCAGGTGACAAACTGCTTGCCCCAGAAAAAGGTCTCGAAGGACTGTATCTTCGGCTTTCACTCTATGTCGAGCTTGTTCTAAACGAAAGTGCCATCGGAGCCCTCCATCCGAAGTTTATCGACTTGTTTCTAGAATTTATCAATAATAGTCTCCAGCTTAGCTAGGGTTTCGCCATCTTGTTCTCGCAGTTTTCAAAAGGACTCTCCGGGTCAATAACATTTTCCTCGTTTTTCCCCTACAACCTTTGCCTCTGAGTATTCTTTGACCACGACTGGGTTTCTGAGCTTTTTATCTCTTTGTATTATAACCCCTTTATCCATTAATGATTATTCATGTTTAACAAACATATTTTTGGTGGATCAACACATCGTTTTAAATGATGCAAACGATGAAAACAAAATTAATGAGAACAAAAAATAAAAAGAGTTAGTGAGGTAAATCAAAACAATAATAAAAATGAAAAATCCTACCCCACATGTTATTATCCTACATGCTTTAATTCCTACCCGGACATGATCTCTATCCCGCATGCTAATTTCAAACAAATCCTAACCGCATATTTGTCTAGTTCGCATGCTTTGAACAGAAAGTAAAACATGAAATAAAATCAAAGCAACCTAGGGTTTGGAATAAGGTTTTGGGGTGGGCTCTAATTCCCTGCACTCTCCCATTTTAGGTTCTAAAAAGGTACTCAAGTTCTCCTTGCCGGTGCCCCCTTGGGCTTGCCAGACCCTTAGTCCTAAGCCTATTACAAGCTTGTGTGGACTAAGTTAAACTCGAGAGGACACATTCCCTTATGTCTGTGCGGCGAATAAATTCACACGAAGACATAATGTATATGAATCCCGAAGGCTACTTGCTAGGCTTGTGCAGTGAATAAATTCACACGAAGGTGTCTCTTTCATCCCCACTTAAATAGGGTTCAAAGCTCAGGTATAGAGCCTTAGATGGGAACTTTGAATATCTGAAATCATTGAAAAAACGTCAGTACAACTATTTATTTGAAAAATAATCAAAGATAAATAATTAGAATCGAATAAATAAATAATTTAAATTTAAATTTACTATTTTCGCATAAAAAGACAACCAAAAATTAATTATGGTCTGACTCACTTACCTGTCCCCAGCGGAGTCGCCAAGCTGTCGGAACCGTCTTTCGGTTGGGCCCCGGAATTGGGCTTCGACTTGGATTAAACAAATTGGAGTCGCCACCGATCACTTTAAAGAACATTTAGGTGGATCGGACACCATCTTACCTGATCTGCGTTTTACCAGAAACGTGTCGAGTTCGAGAGTCGGTTACGATCAAGGAAGGATTAGCACCCTTGAACCGCCCTTTCGGTACCAATTAATTTATCGGTTGCCTTGTTTGCGAAAATTTGAAATTTAAATTAAAATTTCAAATTCTGATTCGAATTGCTTACCTCTGATTGGTTGAAATTCTTCCAAAAGAAAAATAAAAAATGTTAGATGATAAAAAAAAGTAAATAAATAAATAAGAGAGAAAAAAAAGAGAAATATAAATGAAAAAAAAATTAAAAAAAAGAACAAAAAAAGTAAGTCGAAAGAAAGATAAAATAAAAAATATATACTAGCAATAATAAAATAAATGAAAACAAATGATAAAAAAAGAAACAATGCTTTGAAAAACCAAGTCTGGAGGAACCTGGAAAACCATTTTCTGAGCTGAGGGAAAGTGTCCCATTACGGTTCGCTTAGGGTGCTAATCTGACGTATTCACATTATGCTTGCGCCCGTAAAAATAGTAAAATAATGAGAAATAAAATAAAAATAATGAAAAAACGAAAAAAAAAAATAAAAAAGGATCAAATTGAGTGAAATTGAAATTTATGGGCCGAAATGAATTTTAAAAGTAAACTGCAATTGAAAATAAACAAAATTAGGGGGTTAATTCATTAAATATAAAAAGTGTAAACGATGACCAAATTGAATAAATCGACAATCCAAGGGCCAGATTGCATACATTGACCAAAATGAATTGTGATTCAAAGTATGGGGGACGACGAAAGAATTAAACTATCCCCTAATTACACCCAAGCCCTTCACTTATATATACCCCCAAAACGCACAAATATCCTCATTTCACTCGGTTTAGAGAAAAACAAAACAAAACAAAAATACTCCCTTTAAACTCTCAACATTTCTCACGGTCATCCCCTCCGATGGGAATCCCGCCGTGCCAACCTTAGCCAGAAATCGCTCCGGCCGCCACCTCTGGCTGTCGGACAACCCCAAAAGCTCACCGAGTACCCTTCTCATCACCCTGAATGCGAAATCAAATCCCAAATCGCCTAAAACTACCCCGAACAAAGTAGATCTGACCCTAAAGGTTCGGCCTTTTTACCTTCCTTGCCGGTGACCCTTCACTTTTCAAGCCCAGACCGGTGCCTCTCCCTTCTTTTGTATGCGATATGTCCCTTGTGTTGGGGCTTGTTATTTTTGGTTATGTTTGATTGTTGTTTCCCGGCGTTGGTTGTGTTATGTATTTGGTACTGTTGGGTGTTTGGTTTACTGTTTTCTTTTGTGTTCGTGGTTTTTGTGGTCGTTGTTTTCGTGATGGTGTTTCCCTCGGTTTACTGTGTTTATGCTTCGGAGATTTTTGTGGATTCTCTCTCGGTTCTGTGTTCTGTCGGTGTAGCTGTTTGGCTCTTTTTGGTCGATGATCTCTGTATGATTCCCTCCCCCTTGTTCGATCTGGGGTGAGTTATTTACTACCACCATGATTCCCTCCCCCTTGTTCGATCTGGGGTGAGTTATTTATACCTACCACCGACGTTCAACGGCTCCGATTATCATGGTAATGCTCAGCATTGGCCGAGGACTTCGGGATGGGTCAGTCCCGATTTCCTCGGCCGAAAATCTTGCTCTTGACTCACTATGTTGGTGGCTTTCAGGCTTCTGGAATCTTCCCAGATTTGATCTCGACTGTTGGATTGGGTCAGATCCAACTGTCTGGATCTGGCTGCGCATTTAAGGGTTAGACAAACCCTAGTTATTTTTGCAATCCTAGCCATTGATCCCATCTCGATCTGACGGTTATGATTCGTGCGGCTTTGGACTTAATGATAGAACCCTAAACCTTTACTGGGCTGGTTCGGGCCCTAATCCTTGACTGATTGGACCTTAATGATAGACCTGAAAAATAAAATAAATAAATAAGCGAGTAAATAATAATAAACAAAAAATAATGAAAATAAAATGAAAATAAAATACTATATAATATATATTTTAGAAAAATATTTTAAAACTATATATAATATATTTCAAAAATATTTTCAAAATCGTATATTATATAATTTTAAAAATGTTTTAAACTATATTTATATAGTTTTCAAAAATGTTTTAAAATTATATTATGTTTTCAAAAATGTTTTTTTAAAAATATAAATATTTTCAAAATATTTTAAAAATTATATAATATATATTTTCAAAATATTTTAAAAAACCATATATTATATACATTTTTTCAAAACGCTTAAAAAACTATATATTATATAAGTTTTCAAAATTAATTAGAAAACTATAATATATATATATATATATACATACACGTATATTTATAAAAACTTTGGATGAAAATAAGTATCTACAATTATGAATTGGGTTAATTACCCCATTCATACATGAAACACTTTAAAAATTAATTTTTTTATTAAAAAAACAAAACCCACACTTCATTTTATTAACTACACTGGTGTAAGTATGTGTTATATGTTTTTGTCAAAATAAGGGGAAATGAGTTTTATTTTTTTGGAAAAATATTTAAAATTTCTATTTTTTTAAAGTGCAACGTGCCTTTTTGTCAGTGGTCACAGGGTTCCATGTGGACGAGTGTGGATTTGAAAATGTACTTGCGCAAGCGGGTGTGAATTTTAAAAAAATTAGTCGTCGTCGGTGGTAGGTAGGTGATGGATATAAAAATATTAGGTGGATATAAGGATGGGGGAAGGAGTATCCGCATCCGCCTCTCCCGTTTGTCATCCCTACTTCCCACCTTGTGTTGACATTTGTAAATTCAATGAATTTTTGAAATTTGGAATATGTTTTGTTCTTGTGAGCTCTCTCTTCCACCTCATTGTCTTGTCATCCTCAACCATATCTGAAGGGCAGAAAGACTCATTTGATTGTGTTGGAATTTACCCAAATAATACATCATTTCTTCCTTATCCTGGAAAAAAGGAAGACCTTAAGCATTATAGAATTTGAATTCCACTTATTTGATTACATTATTATCCAAATATATACATACCTATGAGGTTTGAGGAGTAGCATTTTGCTACATTAAACTCTTTAATTTTCTAATGCACTTGTCATTGAAGTTTGGAACAATTATTGGGGTATATATATACACGGAATCTTATTCTTTTTCACCCATCGAACCTTTTTTTGTTCTTCATGACACTTCCATTCTCTCTTCTTTTGACCACATTCCATTGCCTTCTATCATCCTCCTTGTTAAACCAATCAAACCAAGCACATGGAAATGTAGACATGAACAATTATTGGGGTATATATATACACGGAATCTTATTCTTTTTCACCCATCGAACCTTTTTTTGTTCTTCATGACACTTCCATTCTCTCTTCTTTTGACCACATTCCATTGCCTTCTATCATCCTCCTTGTTAAACCAATCAAACCAAGCACATGGAAATGTAGACAAAGTATCATTATTGGTGCTCAATGTTCTGTTTAAATTAAATTAATCACATACAATCTGTCACTTATTAAAATTCAATAAGTGATTCGAAGCGAAATATGTGAAATTGTAGTTATCAATTAATTTGGTTAAATTAATGTTAATAGATGGAATTAACTATTTAATCGAAATTATTAATACAAGATATTGCATATATATTTTAAATTAAAACTAAGCCCACCGCTCATACCCATACCAATTAATATTAAAGACCCAATTTTCCATTGGTATATATGGCCATCGGCCAGACCCAAGGAAGAAGAAAAAGAAGGATTAAAAATGGGGTAAACTACACATTTAGTATCTAAACTATCAATTTTGGTCTATTTTAGTACCTTAACTTTAAATTTTTTTCAAAATCATATAGTTTTTGTTTCATTTTAGTACCCCATTGTTAAATACTTATTGTGTTTAGTACCTAAACTATCAATTTTGGTTCGTTTTAGTACCTAGACTTTCATTTTTTCCCAAAATTTAACGTTAACTTTAGAACATTGTACCAAAATGAAACAAAAACTAAATTTTAGGTATGGTTTTGAAAACTTGAAAGTTTAGCTACTATAATGGACCAAATTTGATAGGTTTGGTACTAAACACGTAATTTACCCTTAAAATAGTAAGGGTAAATTATGCGTTTTGTACCTAAACTATCAATTTTGGTCCATTTTAGTACTTAAACTTTTAATTTTTTTAAAAAAATCTTACTTAACGTTTAGTTTTTGTTTTATTTTAGTACCTCTCCATTAAAAATTTAACGACACTGCATTTTTATTGATAAATTACATGTCATCCCTCAACTATCTTCTCACTCCTATTTGGTACTAAAGTTTAGAAAATTTCAATTTAAATAGTCACCTTTCAAATTACTCCTATTTTAATCTTTATTTTATTAATAATTTTTATGACATGACATTTTTTATTATTTTATAAATATATAATTAAAAATAAAAAATTGAAAGTTAGAGTGGTTAAATAAGGAGTAATTTGAAAGTTAAGTAATTAAATTAAAAAAATTAAACTTTAAAAACCAAAATAGGAGTGAGAAGATAGTTGAGTGATGAATGATACAATTTACCCATAAAAAGGTGTCAAGTGCAAATCATTCGTTAAGCTTTTAACAACGAG
This sequence comes from Hibiscus syriacus, assembly GCF_006381635.1. Classification (NCBI taxonomy): domain Eukaryota; kingdom Viridiplantae; phylum Streptophyta; class Magnoliopsida; order Malvales; family Malvaceae; genus Hibiscus; species Hibiscus syriacus. Next base: position 3,901,478 of record NW_024062608.1, read on the forward strand.
GAACTAAAATGAAATAAAAACTAAACGTTATGTATGATTGAAAAAAAAATTAAAAGTTTAGGTGCTAAAATAGACAAAACTGATAGTTTATACACTAAACACGTAGTTTACCCAATAAACACGTAGTTTACCCAAATAACTATTATGATGAAAAGCTAAATTAAACATTTAATCTTTTTATATTTTAGTTTGCTACGGCAAGGCCCGTTTCAAAATATATGCAAATTATGTGTTTTTTTAATGAAACTCTTAAAATATTTTATAATAAGGTTAAATTATAAAATATCAGAATTAATCATATTACAATTGTTTCTTACAAAATAAAAAAATCACAAACACCTTAAACTAAGGCAGTGTAACAAAATAACTCTATAATCATGATATTTAATTTAAAAAATGTCATCATTTGCATGAACTAAGCAACCTAGGTGGTAAATGAATTGTTATAATTCCTTAAGGTCCCGAGTTTGAAAATCAGAAATGTTAGAGGCGTGAGCGTTTAATGTTAAATGATTGAAAGTTATTTTTAAACAGATATTATCTATCGTATTATGTTCAAATTTGCTCCCTAAGTTATACTATATGTTATCTTTATGCTATAATATATATGTATATATGTCAAATATAAAATCTTGAAGTAGCTAGCTAATCTTTTCAAATCTTTCATTGTTGTAACTTGGATTGTATAGAATATATTTGATCTTAATAAACTTTAAGCACGCGGATTTGACGTGGGATTTGCTGATTTTAAGCATTAAAAGAGCACTAGTGAGTTTAACCATAAATCGTGCAAAAAAAAAATGAACATTTTGTTATTTGGCTCATTCATCGAGGCCGAAAGGGAATTTTAACCAACTCAATTGGCGTACTGGTTGACAAAAACCATTGGGTTAGCACACACCTTTAAAGTAAAGTAAAGAATAAAATTGAAAGTTAACCATAGTAGGAATTAATGCTTTTTTCAAGCAATTTGTAAAGAGATTTCATTTTCACTTTGTACTCAAAATCACACTTCACGGTTCTCATTAATTCCAGTTTTTTCTTGAAAAAAGAACTCAAAGGGTTGGTAGATTGTACATGAAAATTCTCAATGCTTTATTTTGATGGCAAGTTTCAAAAAAAACTTAGTTGATCAAAGAAGAACCCTAGCTTTCTAGCTAACAAGGTCATATTCTAACCACCTTCAATAATGGGAATTCGTTATTTTCCTTTTGTATTTTTTTTGATTAGGGGGGCGGCGGCGGGTTAATATGGTAAGTGTTTGGCGACAAAGAAATTTCGACAGTGTTTGGCGATCATAAAGTCATATGTTAAATTAAGACCTAATTGATGTAGAAGAATGGGTCCATCTGATTTGGAGACGGATTTAGGGGAGTAATAAGAGGTAATCGTCTTTGAAAATTTTAAATTTTATATAATTTAGATATTTTATTTAATTTTTTTTATTGATAATCTATTTTTGTCTTCTAAAATTTTAGATATTTATTCCTTTTTAAATTTTTACAAATTCAACTCTCTTAATACAAAATCTTGTATCTACATGTGATTGTGTTTGTTCCCCATGTAGTTGCTGTTGAAAATGCACCTGCACCGAAAGTTGAAATATATATATATATATATATATATATAATTCCATCGAAAGTTGAAAGGTGCAATGGTTAAAATTCACATCATATTTTGTTGAATTTTGGTGATGGTCAAATTATACATTTAGTTCTTGTACTTTAGGATATTTACAAGATTAGTCCTTAAGCTTCAACTATAAATACCCTAACCCATTTAGCTTCAAAATCATCTCAAATCATTCTAGCTTTCTCCCAATACTAGAGAATTTAGAGAGTTTTCTTGAGAGTTGTTTTCTCCTTTTTATAAAGAGAATTGTCATTGTTTTCTCCTTGTTAGATTGAGAGAGGTTGTAATTCATATTTTTCTCATAGTGAAATTCTTCTACCGTTTCCCGTGATTTTTACCCTATATTATTTAGGGGTTTTCCACGTAAAATTTGTGTCTTATTTATCTTCATTTTTATTTTCTCAAATTATCAGTTGTGATTTTGCTCTATCCGATAGTCGTCTTCCACAACAATTGGCATCAGAGCCAGATTAGAGTGTGTAATATCTACTTATTATCTTTGTGGTTGCCACCAAAAGGTGGATCCTCCAACATAAGAAAGTAAGAAGGTATTACTCATTTTTGAAGGTTTCAGAGAACTATTCACGGTAGTGAAATAGTGGGAGCTATCCGAAATAGAAGCTATGACAACGAAATTTGATATTAAAAAGTTCAATGGGAGAAACTTCTCATTGTGGAAATTGAAGATGAAGGCCATCCTGAGGAAAGACGGTTGTCTAGCAGCTATCAGTGAAAGGCAGTAGATTTCGTAGATGACAACAAATGGAACAAGATGAACGGGAATACTATGGGAAACTTTCATCTACCATTAGAAGATGAAGTATTGTCAAGCATCGAGGAGGAGGAGACAACTAAAGAGATATGGGATCATCTCACCAAACTCGACGATGCCACATCGTTGCACAATAAAATTTTCCTTAAGAGGAAATTGTACACTCTCTGGATGCCAAAATCTACTTCAGTGATGGAGCACTTAAACACACTGAACACTTTATTTTCTTAGCTTACATCTTTAAGATGTAAAATAGGAGAACAAGAAAGTGCTGAGCTTCTACTTCAAAGTCTACCGGATTTGTATGATCAACTCATCATCAACTTGACAAACAGTAATGTCACCAGTCTAGTCTTCGATGACGTTGCATCTGTTGTTCTACAAGAAGAAAATCAGCGTAAGAACAAGGAAGAAAGACAAGTAAATCTACAACAAGCAAAAGCGTTGACAACGATGAGAGAGAGATCAACAGAATGTGGCCAAAGAAACAGTCAAAAATATAGTAGATCGAAGTTGAGAAGCAAAAAGAATTTAAAGTGCTACAACTGTGGAAAGAATGGTCACTTGAAGAATCATTGTTGGAGTCTAAATAAAAACTCCAATCCACAAGGCAATACCGCAAACACTTCAGATAATGGAGATGCTCTATGTTGTGAAGCGTCAACCACCGTGGAAGGTAGAAAAAGATTTGTAGTTATATGGCTCATTGATTCGGGAGCAACATATCACATGACCTCAAGAAGAGAATGGTTTCATCATTATAAACCTATCTCAGGAGGATCTATGTATAGTTGCAATGATCATGCCTTAGAGATCGTTGGCGTTGGAACCATCAAATTGAAGATTTACGATGGAACAATTAAAGTTGTTCGAGATGTGCGACACATGAAAGGCCTGAAGAAAATTTTATTATCCTATGGATTGTTGGATAATAATGCAAACAAGATTGAAACACAGAAATGAATCATGAAGGTGTTCCATGGAGTGCTTGTGGTGATGAAAGGCGAAAAGATAGCAGTAAACTTGTACATATTGAAGGGAGAATCTTTGCTAGAAGCAGAAGCCTTGTTGCCTCATGTAGTTCAGATTCTGCAATGCTATGGCATCAGAAACTTGGACACATGTCAGAACAAGGAATGAAAGTCCTTTTGGAGCAAAAGCTACTTCGAGGCTTAACAAATGTATCACTTACTTTCTGTGAGCATTGCATAACAAGTAAGTAGAACCGGTTGAAATTCAATACATCAAATTCTAAAAGCAAAAATGTTCTAAAATTGGTTCACTCTGACGTATGCCAAGCACCAGTTACATCCCTATGCGGAGTAAAATATTTTGTCTCATTTATTGATGACTACTCTAGTAGATGTTGAGTGTACCCTATTAAGAAGAAGATGCCTTTCAAAAACTTCAAAGCGTGGGTGGAACTTGATTTTAGAAATAAGATCAAGTATTTCAGAATAGATAATGGAGGAGAATACACAAGTGAAGAATTTGATGACTTTTGCAGGAAAGAAGTCATCAAAAGATAGTTCACAGTGGCAAACATTCCTCAACAAAATAGAGTGGCAAGCGGATGAACAGAACATTGTTAGAAAGAACAAGAGCAATGTTGAGGGATGCAGGCCTAGAAAAACCATTATGGGTAGAAGCAGTCAATATCGCTTGTTATTTGGTGAATCGAGCTCCATCAACTGCAATAGAGCTCAAGACACCAATGGAGATGTGGACTGGTAAACCAGGCGATTATTCAAACCTCCATGTATTTGGAAGTATTGTGTACGTGATGTACAACTCCCAAGAAATCTCAAAGATGGATCCAAAATCTAGGAAATACAAATTCTTGGGGTATGTTGATGGAGTCAATGAGTATCGCTTGTGAGATCCCACTGCCCATAAAGTGATCATCAGTAGGGATGTTATCTTTGTAGAAGATAAAATACGAAGAAAAGAAGATGATGATAGCACTGAAAAGTCAGAGACTACATATATACATGTGGAAAAGGAGTTTCAACAAGGAGATTCTTCTGAAGTAGAACCAGCACATGATGAACAAGAACCAGAGAGTTGTGAAGCTCCAACAACTCGTCAATCAGATCGTGTGAGAAGATGTCCCAATTGGCACTCAGATTATGTTATAGAAGGAAATATTGCATACTGCCTTTTAACAGAGGATGGTGAGCCATCAACATTTCAAGAGGCAATAAACAGCTCAGATGCTTCACTGTGGATGATGGTGATGCAAGAAGAAATTGAAGCCCTTCATAAAAATAATACATGGGACCTTGTGCCACTACCACAAGGAATGAAGCCAATTGGTAACAAATGTGTCTTCAAAATCAAGCGAAATAGTGACGATCAAGTGGAGAGGTATCGTGCAAGACTGGCGGTCAAAGGATATGCTCAAAAAGAAGGTATTGATTTTAATGAAATATTTTCTCATGTGGTTCGACTAACAACAATTCGAGTAGTTTTGGCAATTTGTGCTACATTGAACTTACATCTAGAGTAGCTATATGTTAAAACAACTTTTTCTTCATGGAAATCTTGAAGAAGAGATTTACATGCTCCAACCTGAAGGTTTTGAAGAAAAAGAAAAGAAGAACTTGGTTTGTAGGTTGAACAAATCTCTGTACGGTCTAAAGCAGGCACCGAGGTGTTGGTACAAGAGATTTGATTCTTTCATTATGTGCCTTGGATAAAACATACTTAATGCATACCCTTGTGCTTATTTCAAGAGGTTTGGTGATAACAATTTTGTTATATTGTTGTTGTATGTGGATGACATGTTGGTTGCAGGACCCAACAAAGATCATATTGAAGAATTGAAGGCACAACTAGCTAGGGAATTTGAAATGAAGGACATGGGATCAACAAACAAGATTTTAGGGATGGAAATTCACCGAGACAGACGTAATAGGAAGATTTGGTTTTCACAAAAGAATTACTTAAAGAATTACTTAAAGAATATCTTGTCACGATTCAACATGCAAGATTGTAAGCCAATTTCTACCCCTCTTCCTATTAAGTTCAAATTATCTTCCAGTATAAGTCCTAGCAGTGAAGAAGATAGGATGGAGATGTCTCGAGTGTCGTATGCATCGGCAGTGAGAAGTTTAATGTTCGCTATGATATGCACAAGACCAGACATTGCACAAACAGTGGGAATGGTTAGTCGGTACATGGCGAATCCAGGCAAAGAGCATTGGAATACAGTAAAGAGGATCTTGAGATACATCAAGGGGACCTCAAATGTTGCATTATGTTACGGAGGATCAAATTTACTTATTAATGGGTATGTTGATTCTGACTATGCATGAGATTTGGATAAAAGTAAATCTACTACAGGATATGTGTTCAAAATTGCTAGTGGATCTGTAAGTTGGGTTTCAAAATTGCAATCAGTTATGGCTACGTCAACAACAGAAGCAGAATATGTAGCAGCTACACAAGCCAGTAAAGAAGCAATTTGGTTGAAGATGCTATTGGAGGAGATTGTGCACAATCAAGAGTATGTCTCTTTGTTTTGTGACAGTCAAAGCGCCTTGTATTTAGCAAGGAATCCAACATTTCATTCAAGGAAAAAACACATACGAGTTCAGTACAATTTCATTCGTGAAAAGGTAGAAGAAGGGACAGTATATATGCAGAAGATCCATACCAAAGACAACATAGCAGATTTCACGACAAATACGATCAATGCTGATAAATTTACTTGGTGTCGATCCTCTTGTGGCCTGTCAGAAACGTAAGCAACATGATGGTACAAGGTAGAAAGAATTGTGTGAAAATATGATTATTCTAATCAAATCTTCAAGTGGGAGATTGTTGAAAATGCACCATGCACCGAAAGTTGAAATATATATATATATATATAATTCCACCGAAAGTTGAAAGGTACAATGGTCAAAATTCACAACATATTTTGTTGAATTTTGGTGATGGTAAAATTATACATTTAGTTCTTGTACTTTAGGGTATTTACAAGAGTAGTCTTTAAGCTTCAACTATAAATACTCTAACTCATTTAGCTTCAAAACCATCCCAAATCATTCTAGCTTTCTCCCAATACTAGAGAATTTAGAGAGTTTTCTTGAGAGTTGTTTTCTCCTTTTTATCAAGAGAGAATTGTCATTGTTTTCTCCTTTTTATCAAGAGAGAATTGTCATTGTTTTCTCCTTGTTAGACTGAGAGAGGTTGTAATTCCTTTTTTATCATAGTGAAATTCTTCTATCATTACCCGTGGTTTTTACCCTATATTTTTTAGGGGTTTTCCACGTAAAATTTGTGTCTTTTTTATCTTCATTTTTATTTTCTCAAATTATCAGTTACGATTTTATTCTATCCGATACACATCTTCCCCAACAGTTACCTCGGGTCAAGACCCTTCTTACCCTTCTTATGCTATGAACTCGCCTTTGACTAATGGGTTTATTCACTCCCTTCTAGAAAACGACGCGTCATGAAAGATAAAGGTGGGATTACAAACGTGGAAATATGAACATTGTGAGGAAATTGGCAATAGTGAAGAATCTTTTTCTTTTAATGTATGTTTTAAATTATTTGTTTCTTCTAAAGGAGGGAATGTCGGTCCAGAGATATAGTCTTGTGAGATATGGACAGAAAATAGAAAACGAAATTCTTCCTAATTATTTTTAATGTAACTTTAATAATTAAGATAAAATCAAGATGTCACAAAACAAGATCACAAAAGTAAATCCACTTAACTCAACAGTGTGACACCGACATGAGTGCTTCATTTTGTATGGCATCAAATCACATGTTCTTAATTTTGTATATGAGAAAACTCTTCATTTTTTTTTGGAAAAGTGAAAATGAGTTTACTCAATCAGTGTATAAAAAAGCTCATAAAAATTATTTTATTCATTGTAAATTTTAGTTTATACATATTTATATATTTTTAATGTTGCATGTTCTATTTAATTTTATAATTTAGTGTTTATATTTATAAATTAGGGTTCTGAGTTAAATTTTTAGGTTTTAGAACTCAAGCTTCAAATAAGCAGAAGGTTGCATAAACTTTAGTTTACGCAATTTGTGTATAAAAAATTACTCATAAATAAAAGTTATCTGATATATATGTTGTGTAAACATTAGTTTACACGAATTTTTCTATTTTAATGATGTTTGTCCTATTTAAGATTTACAATTTAAGATATTTTTCTAGAATTTAGGGTTTAAAATTTAAAATTTCAAAGTTAGAATTCAAAATTTGATGTTGGATTTTTAAATTTTGGAATTCAGACTCCAAATAAGCAAATTGTGTAAATTTTAGTTTACACATGTGCATAAAAATACTCATAAAAGAAAATTATATGATATACCAATTGTGTAAACTTTAGTTTATATAAGCATGTCTATTTTTTCCCCCAAAGATTCATCACAGCAGTTACGTTTTCTCTGCAACAGTTATTTTTCTTGGCTGCCAGTTACACAAGTTTTCTCCCTCTCAGGCATCTCCCTATCATGTTGTTCCTCTTTTCCGTTAATTCTTATATATTTTTATTAGTTTACAATTATAGTTTAACATATTTTAATAATTGGCCTATTTTTTTTTATAAAGGATATCATGACTACCAATATTTTTTTGACTTCTAGTGCAGGTTTCTTTTATTGGACTTCTTCTAGGTCTATGCTTCTTCGTACTTTCATGGTAGGTTGATTTCTCGATGTTTGGTTTCTTTGTTCGTTTGTCCATGGTGATCCGTTGGTTATCAAATAGCTATGCCAGATGGGATTACCGTTAAGAGGATATCTCTTTTCCATTTCTCCTTTTTGGATCTTCTTCAAGTTTTTATCCTCCATGCTTGGTGCTCTGGAGTGACACATGTCACACTTTGATTGATGTATATATATATATATATATATATATATATATATATATATATATAATTAAGATAAAGTTATCAAGGTTTGAATTGTTTTTGCCCCAATTTGCTTTCCTTTGTTTTCTTTCAACCAGAGGATGACACATGTCACTCTTTGATTGGTGGATATATATATATATATATATATATATATATAATTAAAATAAAGTTAGACCTCTAACTAAATGGTGATATTTTGGCATGACATATGGCATCCTTCTATAGGAGGATTAAATTTATTTTAATTTATTAAAATCAAGAATAAATTGAGATAATATGTAAATAATATGATCAAATGTGTGATTATATCAAAATATTTAACTGTTGTTAAAGACAATTAATTCAAGGTGATTACATCTTAGTTAAATAAAAAGGAAAGTGATCATATCTTATTTTTTAAAATCAGTTATTAAAAGTGGACAAAACACAAATATAAGTGATTATCCTGGTAGTTAACTCTATTATCAAATACCTAGTTTACACAACTTTATTTATTTTAATGGCACGTGTTCAATGTATAGTTTAGAGCTTGAAGTTTTAAGATTTATGATTTGAATGTAGTTTTTTTTTTATTAATTTGGGTAAGTACAAAGACATTATATGTTTAAATACAACTTTCATTTAGTTGACATTAAACGCTCATACTCTTAGTATTCTTGATGCTTGAACTTAGGATCTTAAGAAATAAAGGCAATTCTTTTACCACTTAAATCATTTGATTCGTGCTATTCCCATAATTTTTTAATATCAGCCTTGAACGAAGTCACGGAAAAAACTATTCATTTAGTGCTTAAACTATCAGTTTTGGACCATTTTATTAGTTAAACTTTCATTTTTTTAAATCATATCTTATTGTTTAGTTTTTGTTTCATTTTAGTACACAATCATTAAAACTTAATGCGTTTTTAGTACATAAACTATAAGTTTTGGTTCATTTTAATACCTAAAGTTTCATTTTCTTTCAAAACTTAACGTTAAATTTTAAATGAAGTATTAAAATAAAACAAAAACTAAAATTTTTAACGTCGATGTACTAAAATAAAATAAAAACTAAAGTTTTAAGTATGATTTTGAGAAAAAATAAAAGTTATATATTAAAAAGATATTAGTACAATCTTTTTTTTTCAATCCCGTCACTGATAGCAGCCACGTTTGATGTTAATCATGTGGACGTGGACGTTACTAGGAATGGGGCCCATTAGCAATCAAATCACCAACTGTTTGTTGTCGTTGGAAATGGATTGTGGTTTTTTGAAGATAAATCAAAAGGGGAAAAAAAGGTAAGCAACTTATCTAAATTATCTGAAAAACCCATCCTTCATCTATTACCTTATATTTTATTTTCTTTACTTATTTATGCATAAATGCTGAAAGTGACCATATCTATAGAGATAAACGACACTTGGAAGCTTGGAGATTCATCATATATATACTTTTTTTTTTAGTTATAAAAGCTTCTTAAAACTTATCTTATTAAAATTTTATGGTTTTCTTTATATATAAAAAAAACAGATTTAATTTTATTTTTAGTTTGTTTGGTTTAATTTACTTGAGGATTATTTATAGGTTAACATTTGGTTGAATATGCAATTTTTACTTTTAAAAAATATACATTATTTTAGCATAAATATATCAAATTGAATGAATTTACTAAGTATCAGTAGATAAGATAATCTTCGATCAGCACGAACAAAACGACATCGGTGATAAATGAATTGTTATTATTCCTTGAGGTCTCAGGTTTAAGCATCAAGAATGTCTGAAGTGTAAGAGTTCAATATTAAATAGTTGAGATTTATTTCTGAATAAATATTACCTTATACTTAACTTAAATTAGTAAAAAAATAAGCTTCTATCAATATATAATACGTGAAAGGAGATGAGGATAAGCATGTCTATTTGGTTAGATAAGAGCAAAGATTTCCGTTCATGAAATCTTTAATAGAAAATGCATTTTAAATTTTATTTACATTTTTATAACTATGAAGTGGTAGATAAGCTTGCAAAAAGTAAATATAAAGTGGAATTTTCGAATCACGAAATATTGTTATTTAATAAATATAAAGTAAATATAGGTCGGAATCCTAGATAAATTCTATGCACTAACTGACTGTTTGGCAGTATTCAACGACATTGATGTGATTTCTCTTTATAGTATAACTATAAGTTGGAGCTCCTTTCTTTAATATAAAGGAGATACTTAATACTAACGAGATTGATTTAAATAATAATTAGTTTTATATCGTTTAAGTAAGGTTTTAGGTTCAAATTTTTATGTATGCAGAAAATTTCCGTTGAAAGATTTACTCACAAAAGTCAATTGTATAACTCAGGTCGATTCAAATTAATCAAGACAAAACCTTAAAATTAGATGTCAACCAAAAAACAAAAGAGGTTAATAATGAAAGTAAGTCGAGATTTAACTAAGATAAATTAAAACATATTTTTAATAAGTATCTAAAACTATAATTATTATTGACTTTCACTGTTAGTTTTATAATTTAAAATGATGTGGCACAATCGAAAAAATATCACAAGACATCACTCGAAAATGTCATGTGACAAATAAATTCTGATTTTTTTTTTCAAAATTTTGAAATATTCTTTTAAAAATTGTTAAAAATTAAAAACCATTTATAATTACACTTGAATTATTTACCATTTACATGAGAAATTATTTAAATGACTTGACTCACTATATCGTCTATAGTCCCAGTGAATCACATCCATTAATTTTCAAATAATTGTCCACTTCGTATTTACAAGTAGGAAAGATGAAGATTTACCCTGGAAAAAAAGAGATGGAAAAATATTATTGGTTGGGACCACGGATTACGTGATGAACCAGATCCATCTAATAAATTTTCATTTATACATATATTTCTATTTTTAAAATTTAAAATTTTAGTTTTTTATATTTTTGAAATTCTCTTCCTTGATAACTTTTGGAAAAATTAACATTTTATCCCTCATACTTTATATTTTTTATTATTTAGTCCTTAATATTGAATTCAGTATTTTAATCACTAGATTAGCATTTCATATCTCATTTGAAAAAAAAAATTATCTGATAATGGATTTGATATCCAATGTACTATGATATCATTTCAAAATCATAATCGATCACCAGAAATTTTAGAGTATTACATGAATTGTTGATGAAATCTTGAAGAACATGTGTTAAAGCTCGGTGTTCTAATTATTTTCCCTCGTAGGTAGTTAGATTTTGATTCTGTTTGAGTCAGGGCATTGACAACTTTGAGAGAGTTCCAACCACAACATTTTTTTAAGTACAATGCTTATTCATTTTAGTTGTGCGTATATTATACATATTATCTTTATGTAGTAATTTATGTTTGTAAACTCACTTGGTTTATTTTAATATTGTCTATAGCAATTTAACTTTCTGGAGCTCTACTTTTACGATCTATGTTAATTTAGTTTTAATTATTTTTAGAGTAAACTATATAAATGGTCACTTTTATTTGAATTCTATAATTTTTTTCACTAAATTTAAAAAAAAATTGATCACTTTCGTTTCAATTTAATTAAGATGTGGTCACTGAAGGTTAAAGATCGTTAAACCTTTAACAATTTGCAGATGTGACACGATAAATATATAAAATTAAAACTACATCATTTCCACTTAGATAATACGTGGATTAAGTTTTGGTCACTTTCCTTTCATATTTGTACACTTTTTCTCACCAAATTCAAAAAATATAAGTTTTGATCACTTATGGTATTGTTTTATTAAGTTTTGGTCACCTACATTATCATTTTATTAAGTTTTGGACACTTGGACGTTGAAAGTCGTTAGTTTGAGGACGTGACTTGTTTGTATAACGATTTAATTTTTATTTTAACCATAAACTTTAGACAAAATACTAATTATGAGTATTTTGTAAATTCAAATTACTTTAGGGAAAATATTTTAATTTACTCATTTTTTAATAATTTTCCTCCCCAACACCCAATATTGCTCATCTTCCCTCGCTTATTCTTTAGACATCTATGCTCCATTGCAATAACTTTCTCGTTTCTAATTATTAGTTGTAATTATTTGAAATCAAATTAGGTGGGTTCTCAATTGTGAGAAAATATATAGAAATAAGTAATGAAGATTATGAAAAATACAGAGAAATCACCATTAAAACTGTAAAAATATTCACTACCACAGTGACACCATCGCCTCGAGCCGAGAAAATTAGAGCTTCTTCAATGGTGGCATTATTGACTACACAGTACCAGTTTACATCTTCGACGAGTTGTTGGCCAACGAAATACCCGTGATGCGAAAGATATACGAGAGCGTTTCTTCACATCTGAACGTGATCGACTTCCACGATGTTTACGAAGATCAAACAGACGTTCACTTAGTACTGGAGCTCTGCTCTAGCGGTGAGTTGTTCGATAGGGTCATCGTGGAAATGAGGTACTCAGAGGCCGACACGATGGAGGTGGTACGATAGATCGTGCAGGTCGTAGGGGTTAATGGCGATTCATAAGGCGAACATTGTTCGTAGGGATCTAGAATCACAAAATTGCTTGTTCTTGAGCAAAACTAAAGTTTCGATGTTGAAGATAATGGATTTTGGATTGAGTTATGTTGATGAATTCATAGATCAAGTTATCGGGTTATTTGGATACATTGATTATGTTTCACCAAATGTGTTTTCTCAAGGGAAAATCACTATGAAGAGAGATATCTGGTTATCAGGTTATTTGGATCCATATATTTGTCTTATTGTTTCTTGTTGGATTTGGTATTCTGCAATCTCAATCTTTGAAAATTGAATTTTAGTTCGTATAATTGAGATTACCCAACTTCTTTTTATCTCTAAATGCCTACCTATTCATTTTTCTCAGAAATTGTGGTGTTATTATTTGTTATTGAAAGATGAAAATCTTGCATTATTCTAGAAAAGCAACATGAGTCCTTGAAAGAATGCAAATGAAGCAGTGGAGCAGAGATGTCTAAAAAAGAAGTAGATAGAAGATGAACAACAATAGGGTTGGGAAGAAAACCTATTAAAATGGATGAATTGAAATGTTGTCCCTAAACTAATTTAAATTTACAAAAAAACCATAATCAATATTTTATCTAAAGCGTAGGGGTTAAAATAAAAATTAAACTATTTTACTAATGGGTCACGTCATCAAACTAACGACATTCAACGTCCAAGTATCCAAAACTTAATAAAAAAACGATAATGTAAGTGACCAAAACTTAATAAAACGATAACATAAGTGACCAAAACTTATGTTTCTTAAATTTAGTGAGCAAAAGTGTATAAATATGAAAGGAAAGTGGCCAAAACTTAATCCATGTATTATCTACGTGGAAATGATGTAATTTTAATTTTATACAATTTTTGTGTCACGTCAATAAACCATTAAAGGTTTAACAGTCGTTAACTTTCAATACCCACATCTTAATTAAAGCAAAATGAAAGTGATCAAATATTATATTTTTCGAATTCATTGAGGAAAAGTTTATAAAACCAAATGAAAGTGATCATTTATGACCCTTATTTTTAAATTCTTTGTTTTAAGTAATATTCAAAAACAATTATGGGTCACTCTGGTGACTTGGATATAACACTCTTAGATCCATAAGTTATTTTTGAATTGGGTTTAGAGTGTTACAATAGAACTAAAGAAGAAGAGAGTGACAATCGATGAATGAAACGAAAATGACGATAATGATGAATAAAATAACTAAATTTAATATCATATGAGAATGGTGTAAGTAATGCAAATAGTGGAAACTAATTATGGAGAGTTGATTATCTATATTTAGTAAGCGATTAGAGTGGGTAAGTGTCGTTTGACAATTTTATCCCACTATCACTCCTATAAAAGGGACAGTTCACTCCATAATAAACTATACAATTGATAGCTTTTGTATTTCTTTATTGGAAAATTTATGATCGAAGAGAGCAGTACAAGTGGGTTCAAATTCCTCACTTTGGGTGTACGAGGTTTGGAAGATTGTGTCAAACTTAACATCCACTTCAGGGATTACACCAATCTGGACGAAATTGCTTCTAAGACAGTGACTTCCATACCATAACATTATTTGACTATTATTGGATAGTCAATGCTAATAGTTTTATCTTACATCAGTATTATTCTCTAACAATTTAGAAGCAAATTATTATACTGATGTGGGAATGAAAATCAACAAGAAATACAGGAAAGATAACACATATCTCAATCCTGCATTAAGTTTTCCTAAACTATTACATAGCTTATGTATATATGGTATATATTTGGCCGAATTTGTTTTGAACATTGCGTTAATTGCAGGTCGGCAACTCAAATACTAAAGTTATTTTCACTCTTGACAAATATTATTCCTAAACTTCTAAGCCATATGTTTTCATACACTCAGACTTGTTCTTTAAATAAGTTTTCTGATGTTTTATGCCATGGAAGAGTCTTCTTCAACACCATGAGCTCTTGTTCAGGATTCAAGGTTCTCAAGTTTAGACATACCAGAGAACTAACTAGTATAGGGGTGTACAAACGGATAAAATGGCCACCGACCGAACATAATTATCATTAAATGAATTACCGAACGTTTTTTTTTTCTTTAACCGTTAACCGAATCGAACTTTGAAAATATTAACTGAACCGAATAAATTTCGGTTATTTCAGTCGGTTAACCGAATTAATCAATTTTTTTATAATTTTTCTAATTAAATTAACTTGAATATATTAGAAGTTTTTTTTTAAATTTAGGTTAAAACTTAATTAGTTATTAATAATTTAATGAGTCTAGTGTAGTTAAAAATAATTGGATTTTAATTCTTAATGGGTTTGAGCTTAAAATATGTATTTAATATATAAAATATATTTAATATTTAATAATTTCGGTTAATTCGGTTAATAATCGATTTCGAACAGAATTAACCGTTAAACGAATATAAAAAACGTTAATCATTCCCGATCGAACTAATTCGGTGACCGACCGAATTAATCAAACTAATTCCCGACCGAATTAATCAAACTAATTCCGTTCGATCGGTTAATTCGGTTAAAACCGAAAAATGAACAACCGTTAGACTAGCAAACCAAATCAAGCGTGAGCATTGTTTAAATGTTTGGCTTTACCGTTACAATATTAAATTTAATGAGAGAAGAAAATCTCATAAATTTCAAGTTTTCAACTATATCATAGGTCCACTGTCGGAACGATACTTAAAGTTTTTTAGGGTATTGCGGGGAGCGATTCAACTTAATTTTAGAAAATATTGAGTTTTAAAATAAATAAATAAATAAATAAATTTGGAGTCACCATTGACATTTGGATTTAGTAGGTTAAATACCTAAAAATATCCTTTAAAATAATTTTGAGAAAAATAATTTTAAAAGATAACAAGTGATATGTGTTTAACTAGAAACTCATTTTAAAAAGGGTTCGGGAGTCGGTTACACGTAGGGAAGGATGAGCACTCACACAGCGCCCAAAATCAGTACCTAAGCGATTATACGCCATCTAAATGTTGAAATTTGCAAATTTGAATATACATTTAAATTATGATCCTGAAAAAATTCGAAAAGGGCATTATTTCGTACAAACAATCTTCAAAGACACACTCCTTGTTAGTTAAGGTGTGTTTTTATGGATTCTCCATTCAAAAGATCATTACCATTTTTTTTTATCAAATTATACATTTAATATATATATATATATAAAAGAGTAAATAAAATAAAATAAAGAAATCACCGGAGTATATAAAAAATGTTATTTTGCATGGTTAACTCTTGAAAACACATTCCTTGTTACTTAAGGAATGTTTACATAAATTTCCCATATAAGATAATATTCATTTAATTTTTGTAGAGGGAATACACATATTTAATATATAAAAATCATTTGAATGTAAAAAATGTATTACTCTATGCGAACAATTCTCGGTAACACACTCATTGTCAGTTAAGGCGCGTTTCCATAAATTCCTCATATAAAGTAATACTACTTTAGTAAATAGAAGCAAACTATACGAAAACATACATACATACACGCACGCACGCACGCACACATACATACATACATACATACATACATATTAATATATATGATGCTAATGTATTATAAAGAGAAACCCCACAAGGACTTAAAAAGAACAAAACAAAACATCAAGCTCGAACGCAAATAAAATAAAGTTAAACAACTATTTAAATGGATGATCGAAGTAAAAAGATGATAACTTTAAAGGTTAAACTATAAAACCAACAAGGACTAGGGAAATCATTGTAAATATCATACAAACTAAGCACTGGAATCATAATAAAACCATCATCAACATTCAGGACTCAAATGGAAATTATTAAAATTTAAGGATTGAGTCAAGCATTCGGCCAAAACATATATAAAAGTGGGTAGTGACTAAAATAGAAACGGAGTGAAACTTAAAACGTAAATTAAAATAAATGAAAATTCATTTATGTGACCAAAATGTAAAGTTACAGGACTCTAGGGCTATAACATGATAGATTGAAACTATAGGGACTCCCATGTGCTTTATCCTTGCCCCCAAAACGCGCGTCCTACACATCTAAAATGACGTCGTTTCCAGTTGGGTATATATGCCAAATTAAGCTCAAAAATGGGCATTTTTTCCCATTTTTACCTCTCTCCAAATACTGTCAAAATAGGGAAGGAGAATCTCTCAACTCTCTCTCCTTCTCCAACCCCCTATGGCGGAGACGATTCCCATCCACCACCATCGGTGGCCGAAAAACTCTAAAACCCATCAAAATGAAGCTTTCACCTTTCTCGTCTTAAAAAAAACCTCCATCTGACCTAAAAATAATCCTACAACCCTAGATCTAAGCAAAACGAAGGGATTACCTTAAAAGAAAATGCTGGTCGTTTTTGCTCCAGTGAGAGGTATGACGCTTCGATGGTGAGTCATATCTCTTCTTTTTCTATTTTCTTTTTATTCTTCTTTTCCTGTTGTACTCTCTCTTTGTTTTATTTTTTTTCGAAAAAAGTCTCTCTTATCCTAATTCTCGGTTATGCTATCCTCTTATATAGAAAAGTAACTCCTCTTTTTTTTTCGGGTTGCATGTTTCAAAGTCTCTGACTTTGGTTTGTTGTTTTGTTTTTTTTCTTTTTGGCTTCGGGTCCCCTGTTCGAGGAGTGATAACCGGAGAGAACCAAGTCTGGCATAGGCGACGGTGATGTAAAAAAGAAAATGGGTAAAAGGTTTTACCCCAAGGCTCCTTTTATCGTTTTTGGTGCTTACCAATTTGGAATCCGACAACAATGACGTCTGACTAGCATGAGGAACTGGCGAGGTAACATTGTGACTGAAAATCATGGGTGAGCATCTTCTTGGGTGCGTGGAAGGTTGACAGTTGGATGGCCCACTTTTGACGGCTACGGTTTCTCTTGATATTGTGGGAGATTAGGGTTTTAGAAACTCTAAATACTACCTTGATTTAGACTATTAATAGGGGTCCAGATCCGACAGTCTAGGGTGAGTCGCGGTTGTGAAGGGTTTTAAAAACCCTAACATAGGGTTAATCTAGATAGTTGGATCAAATTTGATCCAATGGTTGAGATACAATTGCTTTGTATCCAAAAAGGTAAAAACCCTAAATAAAATAGGCATCTACAATTGCCCATTTTTGCTCATTATCATGTAATGGGAATAGAGAAAAGATCAAATGATGGTCATATTTGTCTGGTTATGGGAAATTTAAAAGGTTAGTCTGTTCTATTGTAATTTTAGGGTTGGTCAAACTTTATCTGCTTCACTTTTATCGGGTAATCATATCATGAACAATTTTGATTCACTTCGCTGCTCTTCAGGGAAAGTTGAATCGAAGTTGATTTGCTTCACTGCTCTTCAGGAAGACCAAATTTGAAAGAAGACGAGTCTGTTCCACTACTTTTTAGGGGAGATCACACTTAAAAATTATTGATTCACCTCACTGCTTTTTAGGGAAGATTGAATCGAACTTGATTTTCTTCGCTGCTTTTCAGGAAGACCAAATCTGAAAAAGGAAAACTCTGTTCCACTTTTTTGAGTAACCAGATCTTGAAAAAAAAATTGATTCACTCCACCACTCTTTAGGAGGAACTGAATCGGGATCGATTTGTTTCTCTTACCTTCATGAAGATCGAACCTAAAAATCAAACATTACCAATCATTAGTATATATTTGAGAATTTTGAAAACATCATACCCAAAGGTTTAGAATTTGAGAGAATCCTTGGAAATCAATTTCTCTTGTGAGAACTTGTCTTGCAGTCACCAGATATGAGAATCTGCCTTGACTTGAGTCTCATTTAAACCTTTCCTTTTTGGGACTTTGAATTGGTTGCTTTTATCTTGAAGTTTCAGCCTTACCTACTTTTGGCTTTCTCTTGAAAGACATGTAGGTATTTAATTACATCCGTTATCAAACATTAATGAATGTCATGATCATGCTTTTGCCTAAAATGTGTGCTATAATGCAATTTTAGTGTATTTTCTATTTCGAATGAGAATCCTCTTTCGTTGGTCATCTTATGACTCGGTCCAATATTGGGTACAAAAATTACGACCGGTTCGCCCCAGCTGACAAACATAATCAAATACTTTTTGGTTGGAAATGACTTTGGTTTTCTTCTTTCTTGAAACCCGACAATATTCAAGGCCAACTACTCTATCAGTGACAGACGTCTTGGATTATCCCCAACTTAATGAAACTTTCTATATACTCTAAGGTTTCAGTTTCCTGTAATCCATCATCATCCAAGCCTTATGCTAAAACCATTGTCAACTTCAGAACACATGTACTTTTCCAAAACTTTTTTACAATAATATATGACGATCTTATGTTTTTCAAGTTAAACTATGTGTTTTTAATTTTCAAAGTAGGATGCTTGCAAACAGGATGTTAACAAGAAAATACCTCTTTTTATTTATATAAATGTAAAGAGTTTTTGGGTAAATACATGACAAACTTTTAACTGGAAAAGAAAATAGTAGAAAATGAAGTAGACATCCCCAGATATCAATTTTAAATGCTTTTGAACTGACATGACGTAGAGTGACTCAAGTATAGCTTCTGTTAAAAAGATCTCGAGAGTTGTGACAATGCGTAAGGGTGTGAAATTTCCTCTAGACTGCCAAATCTCCAGATCTAGGATACTGTAAACTAGTATTGGATCTCATATTCATTCAATTTCCTTCATGATTGTTTTAATCGATACTTTTTAATCTTCAGTCTCAACCCTGATCACTATTTGATGTTATTGCTCAAATCAGGTGCTCTTTTGACTTCAAAATCAATTCAGAACCTCCACCATGCACGAATCCTGAATTTGAATGATACTCAAGCTACCTTTTGTGGGTTTTCAACTTGAGACTTCTTTGGTTTCAAAACACCCTTTTTGGATTTTCATCTTGAACCCTCTTTTATTTATTTTTATTTTTCTTATTCTTTTCATTTTTTCTTTTTCTTTATTTTCTTCTTTCTTTTTTTATTTTTTACTTTTTTTTCTTTATTCATTTAAAATATCTCTTGATCGCATCGAAGTTTATTGGGTTGGGTAATTCTGGCACATCCATCTCAGTAAGGATATGAACCCCTTCAAAAAAAAGGTTTTGCTCACGTCCCTCCCGGTTCAACATCCATTTTCCTCAAAAATCCCTTTGAATAGGTAGGATCCAAGCACCAGACCTCCCTCGTGAAACTCTTGAGGGCGCATTTTCTTATCGTGTGTTCGTATCATGCGCCTCTGGTACATCTGACCATGACAAATGGTTTTCAATATCTTTTCTTCTATCAAATTCAATTGGTCATAACTGGCTTGTACCCATTCCGCCTCATCTAACTTCACTTCTAACAAATCTCAAAGTGAGGGATTTTCTACCTCAATGGGTAACACGACCTCCATCCCGTAGGCTAAAGAAAATAGAGTTGCCCCAGTTGACGTCTGTATTGAAGTTCGATAAGCAAACAGAGAAAATGGTAACTTCTCATGTCAATCTTTATAAGTCGCAATCATCTTTTCTATAAGCATCTTGATGTTCTTATTAGCTGCCTCCACTGCCTCATTCATCTTTAGGCAGTAAGTAGTGGAATTATGATGCTTTATCTTAAATTGTTCACATACTAACTTCATCATTTTATTATCTAAATTTAAGACATTGTTGGAGATGGTTATCTCTGGTAAGCCATATTGACATATGATCTCTTTTTTTAAGAACTTGCAGACTGTTAATTGAGTGATGTTTGCATAGGAAGTCGCTTCTACCCATTTAGTGAAGTAATCTATTGCCACTAAGATGGAACGATGACCATTTGAAGCCTTAGGCGAAATCTATTCAATGACGTCCATGCCCCATATAGAGAATAGCCATGGAGCTATCATCACGTGTAACGGGTGAGGAGGGGAATGAATCATGTCTCCATAAATCTGGCACTTGTGATATTTTCTGGCATAATTGATGCAATCAGTCTCCATTATTGACCAATAATACTCATCTCTCATTATTTATCTAGCCATTGCATGTCTATTGGCATGGGTACCACACACTCCCTTATGTACTTACTCGAGAATTATTTTAACTCCTTTGGCATCTACACACCTTAACAGAACCTGATCTAGGCTTTTTTATACAAGATCTCACCATCAAGCGCATACCCTGCAACTATCCTTCTAATAGTCATTTTTTCATTCTCAGTTGCATGCTCAGGATAACTTTGATATATGATGTATTGCAAAATATCATAATACTAGAGGTTTCTATCTTCTTCTTCTTCAACACTATAGCAATGAGTCAGATACTCATAAGCCTGTATCTTAATGGGCATCATGTTTGAGTGTTCATTTACTTTAAATGTTGCTGCCAAAATAGCCAATACATCTTACATTTCATTCTCTTCTTTAGGGAGGTAATTGAATGTCACTTCTTCAAATTCTTCGATAAGCTCCATGACTAATTTATGATATTACATTAGTTTGGGATCTTTTGTTTCCCACTCACCCCCGAGTTGATAAATTACTATAGTTAAATCCCCGTATACTTTTAGTGTCTTTACCTTGTGCTCAATGGAAGCTCTGAGACCTAAAACACAATATTCATACTCATCCATATTGTTTGTACAATCGAAATTCAGTTGGATGGTGAAAGGATAGTGTTCTGTAACATCTTAAAAAATGGGCTATTGACTGAAATGTAAGTTTTTGAAATTTTATAGTCAATTTAAAAAAAAATGAAAAGTTTAGGGACCTAATTGGAATATCTTTGAGCAGGATTGAATAACAAAGTTTGACAGATGAAAGGGTATAATGGTCAATTGGTAGGAAATGAATTTAAAATTCATTCCTTGGGTATTATATATATCCACGTGAAAGAGAAAAAAAGGGAAAAAGGAAAATCAGAAATTTCTTTATCTTTCTTTCTCATTTTCAAAGTGAGTCTCCATAGATAAGGTAAGGAATACTCAACTTGGTTATTTCTTATAATTTATGATGGGTTTTGATTCTTGGAGTGTTAGGAAAACTTAAGGAAGCTTAAAGAGAAGTAAAAACTAAATGATGAATAAGTTATGAGTGATTAATTAAAAAGGGGTTTTAATTGAATTGATGAGAAAGGGTTAGTAAATATATTTTGAAGTGAAATTTGACTTTTCATAAGTTGAAATAAGAAATTTAAAGTGTTAGAAATGAATTTGGAACATGTTGATAAATTGGTATGATTTTTAGATTCAAATGAGTATATGGGATATTGGATGTTAAGATGAGTTAAAATGGTATAAGTTGATTTGGATAAGTGTAGTTGAGTTTAAAGGCTTTAAAGAATAGTAAAGTGAGGAAGTTGGCAAAGTTTTGGAAAATTTTTAGGTTAGATGAATAAGTTCTGGGCAAGGGGTATCGGTATTGGATGAACAGTGCTGATACTCCAAAGTAAATATAGATGATAATTGGGTCTGGGTATCGATACTAGATGAACATATGATACCATAAGGGGATATTGGATGTTAAGATGAGTTAAAATGGTATAAGTTGATTTGGATAAGTGTAGTTGAGTTTAAAGGCTTTAAAGAATAGTAAAGTGAGGAAGTTGGCAAAGTTTTGGAAAATTTTTAGGTTAGATGAATAAGTTCTGGGCAAGGGGTATCGGTATTGGATGAACAGTGCTGATACTCCAAAGTAAATATAGATGATAATTGGGTCTGGGTATCGATACTAGATGAACAATATTGATACCATAAGGTAAAAGTGAATTAAATCTTTAAGAAATATCGATACCGAAGGAGTAGTATCGGTACTAGGGGTATCGATACCAATGTCTAAGTATCGGTACCATTTTGAGAGACGAATTCTAGTATGTAAATAGGGTATCGATACTGAAGTATAGTATTGATACCATAGTAAGGAAGTGTCGGTATTATACCTTGGGTATCGATACTACTTGTATGGAAATTGTGAATTTAGTAACAGTAATTCGAATTAAGACATTCATATCGATTATATGTATCGTATAGATATCGAATGAAAGCAGGTATCTGATGAGTCAACTGGATAAGATTGATCAAGTAAGAAATAAGAGTTATAAGTGTTGTTGTGACTAGTGAGGCTGAGGCCAAGGTGAGTGCATATTACTATGGTCTATAATTATATGGAAATTAGACTTGCGATGAGTCTGTTTCCAATGTTTTTCTTTCATGATTACATGAATAATAGTATGTGTTAATATGATTTCTATGTGTGCATAAATATAAGTATGGTTGGTAGCTGTTAGTATGTGAACATATATTGCTAGATTCATTGCGGTATGATATTGATCTATGTGATATGATCTATGTAAGTATGTGAAAATATGATATAAACTATATGATCATGATCTAGGTAAGTACATGACTATGTGATAATCTATGTGAACTGATATAATGAAATTATTTGATTAAGTGAAAAAGTGAAATAAGCAATGTGTTATTGACCTAAGCTATTATATGAACATGTAATATAAGATTTGTGGAACTAAATTACGTGAATATATGAAACTATGATATAAGCTCTGTGATGATGAGTTATTTGTTATATGATCTAGGTAAAGATATGAGAACAAAATACTAGCTATGTGACATGACTTTGTACTATGTGAATATGCCTTGTTTGCATTACATGTTATATGGTATGAACTGATATGATATGAGTTATATGGTAATGGTCTATGTGACCATATAAGAATGTGTCATGAGCTATGTGATCATGAGCTATGTGATAATAAGCTATGTGATTTCATGCCTATGTGATATAAGTCATGTGAACATGTGAAATATATAAATGGTAAAGCCCATAGTATGTGATATGAGAGTTAAAGGTATAATTGGCATGCCAAAAGTCGAGGGTTCTATGCGGTCCTTCAGGACAATTCTACGTGGTCCTTCGGGACATTTCTACGCGGTCCTTCGGGATATCTATGTGGTCATTCGGGACATTCTATGTGGTATTTCGGTGTAATTTCTATGCGATACTTCGGTGCATTTTATATAAGCTGTAGTGACAGCATTTGTGCACAACCTCAATGCACTCACATATCTTTAATTCTCGGAAATGTACCATGGGCTATTACAATAAATAATATGAATAAACAATGAGTAATGTTATATTATTTGCTTTTTGAATTGTATTGTGATGTTTGTATTATATGATGGTTTACAAAGATTAAGTATAAAAAATATATATGCATTTTTTTATATGAAATTGTTTTATGGTTTCTTTGATATGATGTTATGATAAGTTTAGGATATGTTTAGGTGATTGCGTATTTTCTTTCTCAGTAATGTACCATGAACAAATAAAAGACATAACATGAATGAATCAAGCATAAAGTTATATGTTATTGTTGGTGAAATGCATGATCATATATGCTCTGAGTGATTAAGTATATGATGATTTTGTATGTTGCGAAACTATGTAGTTACATATTCCAATATGTCATTTATGCATTTTATGCCTCACTAAATCTTCGACTTAGCATGTGAGTGTTTCACACGAAGGTAGAGAGAAGCAGGAAGAGCAAAGCTAAGTTCAGACAAGACATCATACCCATACAAGAAGATCAGATCAGAAACAATGTATATAGTATGTTATTTTGTTTAATTAAAGTAGTTGGCATGAAATTTAAAGATTTGAATCAAACATACTCTGATAGGTTTTTGTAAAACCAATTGTTTTTATTTAATACAAATTATTTGGATTTTATTTTTAAATGTGAAATTAATTTTCAGTATCTTGTAAAAGTAAAGAATTTGAAAAGTCAATGTGATACCTCAGATTCGTATCCGGGTCTGATACGGGTTAGGATGTTACATGTTCTCCACTAGGTGAGACCAGAATTGCCCCAATTCTATGCCCCAAGGCATTTGAAGCACCATAAAAGTTCAACTTCCAATGTTCACTGCTAGAAGTAATCGTTTCTTCTACCAAAATAACCATTAAGTATTCATCTAGAAAATCGAAACTCAGTGGCTCATATTCTTCAGAAGCCCTGCTTGCGATAAAATCTGCTATAGCACTCCCCTTAACTACTCTCTGGCTCACATATTGGATTTCAAACTCTGATAATAGAATCTGTCAATGAGCCAATCTTCCTGATAGAGAAGGTACACCCATCATATATTTTAAAAGGTCAAGTTTGGATATCAACCAAGTGGTGTGATACAACATATATTACCTGAGCCTCCGAGTAGCTCAAACCAAAACACAACATAACTTTTCGATTGGTGACTAGCTTGCCTCATAATTAGTGAACTTTTTGTTGAGATAGTAAATTGATCTCTCTTTCTTCTCAATGTGGTCATGTTTCCCTAGTCCACACCCCATGGAGTTCTCGAAGACTGACAAGTAGAGAATTAATGGTTTTCCTGAGATAGGTGGCGCTAAGATTGGGATTTTTAACAAATATCGCTTGACTGCTTCGAAAGCTTCTTGATAATCATCACTACATACCTCTAAGTTATTTTTGAGAAGAAGGCAAAAAATATGGCACATTTCTCGGTCAACTGTGAGATAAACCGAGCAATGTAATTTAACCTCCTTAAAAATCCTCAAACCTCTTTTTGTGTTTATGGGGGTGGTAAGTTTTAAATGGCTTTAACTTTGTCTAGATCGATTTCAATTCCCTTTCTGGTTATTACAAAACCCAAGAGCTTCCCTGATGTTACCCCGAAGGTACACTTGCTTGGATTGAGTTTCAGTTGGCTTTTCCTCAATCTATAGAAGAGTTTTATTAAATTCTCAACATGTTCTTCCTCTATTTTATCCTTGACAATAATATCATCGACATAAACTTCTATTTCTTTATGCATCATGTCATAAAATAATGTTACTATGACTCTCTGTTAGGTTGCCCTTATATTTTTCAGCCCAAACGACATCACCTTGTAGCAAAATATACCCCACATAGTGAAAACGTAGTTTTCTCCATATCTTCAGGGTGCATCTTTATTTGATTATAACTGGAAAACCTATCCATGAATAAAAACAAGGCATTACTAGTGGTATTGTCCACCAAGTTGTCTATATGTGGCAAAGAGAAACTATCCTTCGGACTGGCCTTATTGAGATCTCTATAGTCAACGAACATGCGAACTTTCTAATCCTTCTTTGGTACTAGGACGATATTTGCCACCCACTCATGATACTTGGCTGATTTGAGGATTCTCACATCGAATTATTTTTTTACTTATTCATCAATTTTTAACAACATCTCGGGTCTCATCCTTTTAAGCTATTGTTGCACAGGTCTACCTTCTGGCTTTATCGGTAATTTGTGTACCATCAATTCTTTTTCCAAACCCGGCATGTCTTCATATGACCAAGCAAATACATTTTTATACTCTCGGAGCAGTTCAATCAAACTCTTTCATCCCTTAGCATATAGGGTGGTGCCAATTTTTACTTTTTTCTATCTTTATTTGATCCCAGATTCAAAGTTTCAGTAGACTCTTCATGAGGCAAAATCTTATTGTCTTCCCTTTCCATCATTTTTAGCAGTTCAAAAGGTAAGTCACGTTCCTCATCATTATCACAACCCTCGACTTCCCCCTGACATATGGACAGCTCGAAATTAATCTTTGGGTCAGTGTCATCATCATTCGTGTTATTGATATCTGAGGTTATGAAAGAGTAATGAACAAGAATATATATATACACATACGTGAGAACCTATCCTATATCAAGATAAATAGAAGGAAATAATAATATAAATAATGAAGAATGAAGAAATACATCAGAATGTTTACAACTTTGTAA
Organism: Hibiscus syriacus; assembly: GCF_006381635.1. NCBI lineage: Eukaryota > Viridiplantae > Streptophyta > Magnoliopsida > Malvales > Malvaceae > Hibiscus > Hibiscus syriacus. The sequence goes on from NW_024062608.1 coordinate 3,928,043, forward strand.
ATTAAGGGAAATGCATCTTTCATTAAAAATTAAAAACAAATAGGTTAACCCTTTGCATGAGATCACCTACTTCCCCAGGTTTAGAAAGAAGGGAAAGTTTTCGTTTATTACTTTGAAACAGATTTGTAAAACACATACAATTCTTTGGCAGTCCAATTTTTCAGAATAAAGCCTGGCGGAGAGGGATAGATTCCTACAACCATTCATTCTTCAGATTCTTCGCCTAGTATGACATTAATGCCTAGGTCTCCCAGGGCATTCTCAATAATCGGATCCTTGTCTCGCTGACTCCCTTGAAATATATGTCCTCTAGACATAAAAGTGTCATGCAATGGCGGAAAGGTCATTGGCTCCCAGATGAGGTCCTCTCCACCTAACCTCGCTTTTCTCCTCTCCTTACTCTCCTTGATACCCTTTAGTTTCTCTCTTAGAGTCGGTTGATATCCCAAATTGAAGCGATCTTTCTTCGTAGTGTGGAAAATAGGGTTAACAACTCCTTGTAAATAACTTTTTAGCCCCTTTCCAACATTGGCTCCCATTTTCAATGTTAGCTTAAGTTTCATTCTGGTGCAGTTAGATAGTCTAGGCTTTGGTATCTTCTTTCCCCCAGCCACGAATGTGGCATTGACAAATTCCAAAGATCTAAAAGAACATTCAACGGCATAATCATCTACTTCAGCATAAGGAGCAGTAGTGGAAACGGAAGCAATAATGTCTTCTTTAGCATTGATACATATCATCCTCCCCTCGATCTCGAATTTCAGCTTTTGGTGCAGTGTAGATGAAACTGCATCTGCCTGGTGAATCCAGGGTCATCCCAATAATCAATTATAAGTAGGCATGATATCTATCAGAAGGAATTCGACCTCGTAGGTAAGATGGGTTGATGGTTAGGGGGATGTTAATCTTCCCAAGCACTTCTCTCTTCGTTCAATCAAACGCTCGAACGATTCTCTGGTAGTTTCTCATATGTGTACTGTCAACATGCAACTTCTTCAAGGTTACCAACGACATTACATTTAGAGTACATCAATTGTCAACTAACACTCAACACAGATCATGTCCTTCACACATGATAGTGATATGTAGAGCTTTGTCGCTGCCCATCATCCCATACGGGATCTCATCATCGGAAAAGAAAATGAAGTTGTCATCTTGGATATTCGCAACCAATCTATCCACCTTGTCTACAGGTATATCATTGGGCATAAAATTCTGATTCAAAACCTTCAACAGGGCATCTCGGTATGCCTCGGAGCTCAATAAAAGAGCAAGTATTGAGATGCGAGCAGGTAGCTTGTACATCTGTTCAATAAAGCTATATTCGACGTGTTTTAAAATTTTCAAAAATTCCACTGCCTAGCTCTCAGTCACTGGTTCATTGATGGATGGTTGATCCTCTTTCAACTGTATGTTAACCTCCTCTCCTTTTTCAATAGTAGATCTCTTCTCAGGTTCTTTGGGTTGATTGAGAGAGTAGCATCTCCCATTACTGGTGAAATAGCCAACTTCATCCACTTCTTCATTATCTTTCTCCACGTATTCCATCTTGTACTCATATTTCCAAGAGACTTGTTTATTGTCCTTATAAGAAAATGGAGATGGGGGTGTAATGACCATATTAGGAATTATTTTCTCTTCCATATGAGTTCTCGGCATGATGATTAGAGGGCAATTGGCATTGTAAACTCCCCTAGATGAACCCTCAGATGTATAGATCTTCACTTCTTATTTTTCTGTGGTTTTTTTGTAAAACTCCATTTCTTTATCATCCATCATTCTCTGTACTAGGGCTCAGAAATCAGGGCAATGTTGTATGGTGTGTCCTTCGCAATTATGGTATTGGCATACATCCTCATTCTTAATTCGTTCAACTATTAGGTTAGGGACCAATAGGTCCGCCTTGATCATTTGACCCCATACCCTGCACATTAGTGATTTCACATCACTCAAACTTGTTATAATCTTCTTCCCCTTTTCCTCAACAATTGGATTGACTCTTGAACCTTCATAGCTTAGCAATGGGTTCTGAGCCACGTTTGGTTGCTCACTATCACCAAAGTTTATGACGTTCTTTTGCCTCAGTCTCTGGAAAATCTTTTTAAAGGCAGTGCAGTTCTTTATCGAATGTCCAGGAACCCCTGCATGATACTCGTATTAGACATTAGCATCATAACATTTGGGATATGGGGGTTGCAGAGGTGATACATGATAAGGTGACAGCACATATCTGTCATATAGTATCTGGAACAACTCCTTGTAAGACATAGGGATCGGTTCGAACTGAAGTTTCTCTCTTCTTTGCCTTGGCTCCCTTGCCCCCTGCCTGGAAAAACCTTGTGAGGATGAACCTATGGCTTGAGGTCAAGACACAGTAATGTCAAACTCTGACAATAGAATCTGTCAATGAGCCAATCTTCCGAATAGAGAAGGTACACCCATAATATATTTTAAAAGGTCAAGTTTGGATATCAACCAAGTGGTGTGATACAACATATATTGCCGAGCCTCCGAGTATCTCAAACCAAAGCATAACATAACTTTTCGATTGGCGACTACCTTGCCTCATAATCAGTGAACTTTTTGTTGAGATAGTAAATTGCTCTCTCTTTCTTCTTAGTGTGGTCATGTTGCCCTAGTACACACCCCATGGAGTTCTCGAAGGCTGACAAGTAGAGAATTAATGGTTTTCCTGAGATAGGTTGCACTAAGATTGAGGTTTTTAACAAATATCACTTAACTGCTTCAAAAGCTTCTTGACAATCATCACTCCATACCTCTGAGTTATTTTTGCAAAGAAGGTGAAAAATAGGGCACATTTCTCGGTCAAATGTGAAATAAACCGAGCAATGTAATTTAACTTCCAGAAAAATCATTAAACCTCTTTTTGTGTTTATGGGGGTGGTAAGTTTTAAATGGCTTTAACTTTGTCTGGATCTATTTCAATTCCCTTTCTGGTTACTACAAAACCCAAGAGCTTCCATGATGTAACCTCGAAGGCACACTTGCTTGGATTGAGTTTCAGTTGGCATTTCCTCAATTTATGGAAGAGTTTTATTAAATTCTCAACATGTTCTTCCTCTATTTTATCCTTGACAATAATATTATCGACATAAACTTCTATTTCTTTATGCATCATGTCATGAAATAATGTTACTATGGCTCTCTGTTAGGTTGCCCTGCATTTTTCAGCCCAAACGACATTACCTTGTAGCAAAATGTGCCCCACATAGTGAAAAACGTAGTTTTCTCCATATCTTCAAGGTGCATCTTTATTTGATTAAAACTAGAAAACCTATCCATGAATGAAAACAAGGCATTACTAGTGGTATTGTCCACCAAGGTGTCTATATGTGGCAAAGAGAAACTATCCTTCGGACTGGCCCTATTAAGATCTCTATAGTCAACGAACATACGAACTTTCCCATCATTTTTTGGTACTGGGACGATATTTGCCACCCACTCATGATACTTGGCTACTTTGAGGATTCTCGCATCGAATTGTTTTTTTACTTATTCTTCAATTTTTAACAGTATCTCGGGTCTCATCCTTCTAAGCTATTGTTGCACAGGTCTACCTTCTGGCTTTATCGGTAATTTGTGTACCATCAATTCTGTGTCCAAACCCGACATGTCTTCATATGACCAAGCAAATATATTTTTATACTCTCAGAGCAGTTCAATCAAACTCTGTCATCCCTCGACAGATAGGGTGGTGCCATTTTTTACTTTTTCTTTCTTCATTTGATCCCAAATTCAGAGTTTCAATAGGCTCTTCATGAGGAAAAATCTGCTTGTCTTCCATTTCCATCATTTTTAGCAGTTTTGAAGGTAAGTCACATTCCTCATCATTATCATAACCCTCGACTGCCCCTTGACATATGGGCAGCTCGAAATTAATCTTTGGGTCAGTGTCATCATCATTCATGTTATTGATACCTGAGGTCCTGAAAGAGTAATGAACAAGAATATATATATATACACATACGTGAGAATCTATCCTATATCAAGATAAATAAAAGGAAATAATAATATAAATAATGAAGAATGAAGAAATACATCAGAATGTTTGTAACTTTGTGAATTAAGGGAAATGCATCTTTCATTAAAAATTAAAAAAAAAAAGGTTAACCCTTTGTATGAGATCACCTACTTCCCCGGGTTTAGACAACATGGAAAGTTTTCATATATTACTCTGAAACAGATTTTTAAAACACAGACAATTCTTCGGTAGTCCAATTTTTCAGAATAAAGCCTGTCTGAGAGGGATAGATTCCTACAACCATTCATTCTTCAGATTCTTCACCTAGTATAACATTAATGCCTAGGTCTCCCAGGGCATTCTCAATAATCGGATCCTTATCCCGCTGACTCCCTTGAAATATATGTCCTCTAGACATAAAAGTGCCATGCAATGGCGGAAAGGTCATTGGCTCCCAGCTGAGGTCCTCTCCAGCTAACATCGCTTTTGTCCTCACCTGACTCTTCTTAATACCCTTCAGTTTCTCTCTCAGAGTCAGCTGATATCCCAAATTGAAGAGATCTTTCTTAGTAGTGTGAAAAACAGGGTTAACAACTCCCTAGAAATGACTTTTTATCCCCTTTCCAGCCTTGGCTCCCATTCCCAATGTTAGCTTAAGTTCCATTATGGTACAATTAGATAGTATGGGCTTTAGTATCTTCTTTCCCCCAGCCACGAATATGGCATTGACAAATTCTAAAGATCTGAAAGAACATTCAACGACATCTTCATCTACTTCACTATAAGGAGAGTAGTGGAAACGGAAGCAATAATGTCTTCTTTAGCGTTGATACAGATCATCCTCCCCTCGATCACAAATTTCAGCTTTTGGCGTAGTGTAGATGAAACTGCACCTGCCTGGTGAGTCCAAGGTCTTCCCAATAAATAATTGTAAATAGGCATGATATACATCAGAAGGAATTCAACCTTGTACGTAGATGGGTCGATGGTTAGGGGGATGACAATCTTCCCAAGCACTTCTCTCTTCGTTCAATCAAACGCTCGAACGACTCTCTAGTAGTTTCTCATATGTGTACTGTACACAGGTAACTTCTTCAAGGTTACCAACGACATTACATTTAAAGTACATTCATTGTCAACTAGAACTCGAGACAGATCATGTCCTTTACACATGATAGTGATATTTAGAGCTTTGTGGCTGCCCATCATCCCATACGGGATCTCATCATCGAAAAAGGAAATGAAGTTGTCAGCTTGGATATTCACAACCAATCTATCCAGCTTGTCTACAGGTATATCCTTGGGCACAAAATTCTGATTCAAAACCTTCAACAGGGCGTCTCGGTGTGACTCGGAGCTCAATAGAATAGCAAGTATCAAGATGCGAGTAGGTAGCTTGTACATCTGTTCAAGAAAGCTATATTCAATGTGTTTTAAAATTTTTAAAAATTCCACAACCTAGCTCTCAGTCACTGGTTCATTGATGGAGGGTTCATCCTCTTTCAACTGTAGGTTAACATTCTTTCCTTTTTCAATAGTAGATCTCTTCTCAGGTTCTTTGGGTTGATTGGGAGAGTAACATCTCCCACTCTTGGTGAAATAGCCAACTTCATCCACTTCTTTATTATCTTTCTCCATGTATTCCATCTTGTACTCATATTTCCAAGAGACTTGTTTATTTTCCTTATAAGAAAATGGAGATGGGGGTGTAATGACCATATTAGGAATTACTTTCTCTATCACATGAGTTCTTGGCATGATGATTAGAGGGCAATTGGCATTGTAAACTCCCCTAGATGAACCCTCAGATGTATAGATCTTTACTTTTTATTCTTCTGTGGTTTTTTTTGTAAAACTCCATTTCTTTATCATCCATCATTCTCTGTACTAGGGCTCAGAAATTAGGGAAATGTTGTATGGTGTGTCCTTCGTAATTATGGTATTGGCATATATCCTCATTCTTAATTTGCTCAACTGTTAGGTTAGGGACCAATAGGCCCGCCTTGATCATTTGACCCCATACCCAGCGCATTAGTGATTTCACCTCATTCACACTTGTTATAATCTTCTTCCCCTTTTCCTCAACATTGTGATTGACTCCTGAACCTGTATGGCTTAGCAATGGGTTCTGAGCCACGTTTGGTTGCTCACTATCACCAAAGTTTATGACGTTCTTTTGCCTTAGTCTCTGGAAAATCTTTTTAAAGGCAGTGCAATTCTCTATCGAATGTCCAGGAACCCCTGCGTGATACTTGCATTGGACATTAGCATCATACAATTTGGGATATAGGGGGTTGCAGAGGTGATATATGATAAGGTGACACCACATATCTGTCATATAGTATCTGGAATAACTCCTTGTAAGACATAGGGATCGGGTCGAACTGAAGTTTCTCTCTTTCTTGCCTTGGCTCCCTTACCCCCTGTCTGGCAAAACCTTGTATGGATGAACCTGTGGCTTGAGGTCGAGACACAGTAATGTTGTTGGAGTCATATTTACTCACATTGTTGACCTCGTTGTCATTCTTTCTCATTGGTGGCTTTTTGTATGACTCGCCTCCATTGAGTCTCCCATTTTTTATTTCCATTTCGATCATCTCTCATGTATTAACCAAGTCAGCAAAATTTTTTGATGAATTCCCTTTGAGGTGACCAATAAAGGGAGCTCTCAAAGTGTTGATAAAAAGCATATTGGTTTCCTCTTCCTCTAACGGTGGATGAACTTGTACGGCCTCATCCCTCCACCTCTGAGCATACTGTCTGAAGCTCTCATTATATCTTTTCTCCATGCTTTGCAGTATGATTTGATTAGGCCTCACATCCTTCACGTGCTTATATTGTTCTGGAAAAGCTTTGGCCAAATCCTTCTATGACTTGATATGAGCCCTGCTCAACTGATTGTATCATCGAATGGTTGAACATGCTAATCTCTCTTGGAAGCAATGAATCAATAGTTGATCATCCCCTACATAGCCAACCATTTTTTTGCATAACATAGTGATATGGGCAGAAGGGCATCTCATGCCATCGAATTTTTCAAAATCTAGAATTTTAAACCTAGGAGGTAACACCAAATCATGAACCAAATTCAGTTCCTTGGAATCGATCCCATGCATACTAGTGTCCTCCTTCATAACCCTAATTTCAGCTTCTAGTTATTTTCACTTTTCTTCTAAGTATTTGTTCGGCTCTTTTTTGCGATCATTTTCAAAATCTGGTACATCTTCAGCTTGTTGTGGGTTTACGGAGTTGTCAAGTAAGTTTATGTGCACTCTTCATGGCTAAGAAGCTACTCCTTGTTGTGCTCTAACATGAGGTGGTGTAAAGCCTGGAGGGTATAGGGGTTCTTCAATGGTAATACCAATGGTTAGAGCCTTTCCACGATCCTCTAGTGGTACGAAACCCGGGGGGTACAAAGGTTCTTCGGCAGTAGAACCGACAGGTAGAGTCTATTCTCGATCTATATTTCTTCCTTGTAACATGCTTGCTAGTTTCTCTATCATATCATTATGGGATTTCAGAATTTGTTCATGTATCTCTTCTTGAGCTTTTCTTATATTCTCTTGTATTTCTAGCTGGGTTCTCTCAATTTGTGTTATTTTCTCATCCATTACCTTTTTCCTGGTATTGTATGGTGTTTAGAAGTTTCAAGTATTTTGTAATGTATCCTTCCTTATTAATTTCGGTGGTTTGATGATGAATATAAAAATGAAATGCCAAACACAGAAAAATATAAAAGTACAAATAAAATGTAGAAAGTAAATAAAACTTGAAATGTAAATAAAATGCAAATGCATGTCGGAAGGCAATGATATATAAAATGTGATCAGTCTGAGAACAACTTTCGTGTAAGGACAAAAGCATCATCATTACAAGATGAATCCATTATAGAAAATGCCTAGCTCTAGTATTCAACTCCATTATCTCGTTGAAAAGCCACGAGACCCTTCTTCCTAAATCTGACGCGGGATTTGTGTAGCTCTGGATGACTTTTGCTTGGATATCCATCTCCCCTAGCTTCCTTGCAATGCCACTTAACTGATTCATGGTTTCGATTATCACCCGATTCACATTTGTTTTCCAGTCCTCATAGTAATCTTCATGTTCTGCTATTGTTATTTGGTGCTTCGGTTAGTGCATTCAAGATCAGTTATATGCACTTGACAATTGCGCAGAGCATTTTCTAAGTCACAAACCTTTCTTCGCAAAGTGGCATTCTCCTCGAGGCGATCATTGACAACTGCACATAGCATCCTCTAAGTCACAAACCTTTCTTCGCAAAGTGGCATTCTCCTCGAGTCGATCATTGTTATATTTTATTTATGATAGTCACGATTGTATTGTTTCAGTCTGTTTTTAACAAAACGTTTGTTGTTGTCACTTTCCATAAATGTATATGTCTTGGTTACTTTCAAAAAGAAAAAATTGGTTTTTTATATAAGAATAAATTGTAATAATTGGGATGATACTTCGCGTCACTTACGTATTGACCAATACGCTTAGAATAAATACGTAATCCAAATAAATCCAAATATCTGGAAGGACTCATAAAATGGAATTTGATTCTTTTTCATATATATTAGCAATATGAAACTGCCAGGAAGATGAAATGACTACTTATCCTTAATAATAATTGCAAAAAAATAAAAAATAATATAAAACCTTAGCTACTTTCTTCCTCCTCCTCTTTTTTTCTAACAACTTGTATCACTTTTATTGATCAGTCAACTTTTTGTTCTTTAATTTTTTTTAATTGGCGGAGGCACCGGTTTTAATGCTGGTTGTCGCCCACCGGTTTATTTTTTTAATTTTTTAATAAAAATAATTATGTCTTCGTGACATGTTATCTGCCTTTATGGCACATTTATATCTGCCTTTTGGTAGCTTACAATATTTTGTCGTTGTTTTCGTTTATCTTTTTTCTTAATGTTGGATTTGACAGTGCCATGACTAATTAAGATGACGCTTATTTGTTATCATGATTATCTTCCATGCTTTAAACCCTCAGATTGATTTGGATACGCGTTTTGCGTTAATGGATAGTTTTCTCACGTCGCTCGACTCTGATTTGCAATTTGTCGATGATCTTTCAGTATCTCTATCGTCTTTTTTGGTTCATTTACTGATGCAGTTAGATTTGTTCATATCTTTATTTTGTTCGAGCTTTTTGGTTAGGGTTTTTAACATTTTCCTTCTTTGGTCCTTATGTGATCTAGGTAGCTAGTTTTTATCTCAATGGTAATAGGAAAATGTCATAATTATATTTTAGGTTTATAGTTATGCTTGTAAATCTTCGTTGTAATTTTAGATATTTTTTATTATTAATAAAACTAGTTAATTTCTGCCAAAATAATAATAATAATTGCAAAAATGGAGTGAAAAGCAAATAATTAGACAATGAATATGGTATTCGCTCTTTCGAGCATATTAAGAAATTATTTATTTCACCTTTTTCGCTAAGTTTTTCTTCTCGTTTCCTTTTCAAACTTAAAAAAAATAAAAAATAATGTTTGATTGTTACATTAGTTGATATAAAACTTATTGATCAAATAAGAGCCGTCCACTCGTATCTCTTTTTCATCTTTGACGAGTGATGCTTGATTGATTGCAGAGCGGGATCGATTATGGTGTTCATGTTAAAAGTCAGCACCGAAAACGGTGCATTAATGCACAATTCGGTGCAATGGTCAAAAGGAGCACACAACTGTTGAAATTTGCTAAATGGTATAAGTATAATTTAGTCATTGTAATTTAGGGTATTTACAAATTAGTCCTTAAGCTTAAACTATAAATACCCTAGTTCATTTAGCTTCAAAATCATCCCAAATCATTCTAGCTTTCTCCCAATACTAGAGAATTTAGAGAGTTTCTTGAGAGTTGTTTTCTCCTTTTTTATCAAGAGAGAATTATCATTGTTTTCTCCTTGGTAGATCGAGAGAAGTTGTAATTCCTATTTTCTCATAGTGAAATTATTCTACCGTTTCCAGTGGTTTTTACCATATATTATTTAGGGGTTTTCTATGTAAAATTTGTGTCTTTTTTATTTTCATTTTTATTTTCTCAAATTATCAGTTGCGATTTTGCTCTATCTGATAGTCGTCTTCCGCAACAATTGGCATCCGAGCCAGATTAGAGTGTGTAATATCTACTTATTGTCTTTGTGGTTGCCACCAAAATGTGGATCCTCCAACATAAGAAATTAAGAAGGTATTACCCATTTTTTGAAGGTTCCAGAGAACTATTCACGATAGTGAAATAGTGGGAGCTATCCGTAATAGAAGCTATGGCAATGAAATTTGATATTGAAAAAATCAATGGGAAAAATTTCTCATTGTGGAAATTGAAGATGAAGTATTGAGGAAAAGAATACAGCTAAGGAGATATGGGATAAAAAAATATATAGGAAATGCAAATTCTTGGGGTATCTCTTGTGGGATCCTACTACCCGCAAAGTGATCATCAGCAAGGATATTAAAACAATTTTTCTTCGTGAAAATATTGAAAAAGAGATTTTCATGCTCCAGCCTGAAGGTTTTGAAGAAGAAGAAGAAAAGAAGAACTTGGTTTGTAGGTTGAACAAATCTCTGTACGATCTAAAGAAGGCTCCGAGGTTTTGGTGTAAGATATTTGATTCCTTCATCATGTACCTTGGATACAACAGACTTAATGTAGACCCTTGTGCTTCAAGAGGTTTGGTGATAACGATTTTTTTATATTGTTGTTGTATGTGGATGACATGTTGGTTGCAGGACCCAACAAAGATCATATTAAATAATTGAAGGCACAACTGGCTAGGGAATTTGAAATGAAGGACTTAGAATCAACAAACAAAATTCTAGGGATGCAAATTCATTGAGACAGAAATAATAGGAAGATTTGGCTTTCACAAAAGAATTACTTGAAGAATATCTTGACACGATTCAACATGCAAGATTGTAAGCCAATTTCTACCCCTCTTTCTATTAACTTCAAATTATCCTCCAGTATGAGTCCTAGCAGTGAAAAAGAGAGGATGGAGATGTCTCAAGTGTCGTATGCATCGGTAGTGGGAAGTTTAATGTTCGCTATGATATGCACAAGACCAGACATTGCACAAGCAGTGGGAGTGGTTAGTCGGTACATGGCGAATCCAGGCAAAGAGAATTGGAATACAGTGAAGAGGATCCTTAGATACATCAAAGGGACCTCAAATGTTGCATTATGTTACGGAGGATCAAACTTACTAATCAATGGGTATGTAGATTCTGACTATGCAGGGGATTTGGATAAAAGCAAATCTACCACATGATATGTGTTCAAAATTACCGGTGGAGCTGTAAGCTGGGTTTCAAAATTACAGTCAGTTGTGGCTACGTCAATAACAGAAGCAGAATATGTAGCAGCTACAAAGGGCAGTAAAGAAACAATTTGGTTGAAGATGCTATTGGAAGAGCTTGGGCACAATCAAGAGTATGTATCTATGTTTTGTGACAGTCAAAGCGCCTTGCATCTAGCAAGAAATCCAACATTTCATTCAAGGACAAAGCACATACGAGTTCAGTACCATTTCATTCGTGAAAAGGTGGAAGAAGAGATGATATATATTCAGAAGATCCATACCAAAGACAACATTGCAGATTGCATGGCAAAGGGAGTAAATGCTGATAAATTTACTTGGTGTCGATCCTCTTGTGGTCTGTCAGAAACATAAGCAACATGATGATACAAGGTAGAAAGAATGGTGTGAAGATATGATTGTTCCAATCAAATCTTCAAGTGGGAGATTGTTAAAAGTCAGCACCGAAAACGGTGTATTAATGCACAATTCGGTGAAATGGTCAAAATGAGCACACAATTGTTGAAATTTGCTAAATGGTATAAGCATAATTTAGTCATTGTAATTTAGGATATTTACAAATTAGTCCTTAAGCTTAAACTATAAATACCCTAATTCATTTAGCTTCAAAATCATCCCAAATCATTCTACTTCAAAATCATCCCAAATCAAATCTTAAGAGCTGTTTTCTCCTTTTCTTTATCAAGAGAGAATTATCATTGTTTTCTCCTTGGTAGATCGAGAGAAGTTGTAATTCCTATTTTCTCATAGTGAAATTCTTCTACCGTTGCATGCGATTTATACCTTATATTATTTAGGGGTTTTCCACGTAAAATTTGTGTCTTCTTTATTTTCATTTTTATTTTATCAAATTATCAGTTGCGATTTTGCTCTATCTGATAGCCATCTTCCGCAACAGTTCATAGTAGATCCTCTATATTTGTTATTTTTTTCTTTATTTTCTTATATCATTCGTATCTTTATTTTTTTATTTATTAATAAGCATGTCTTTATGATACGTTTTCATTTATCTTGTGATACATTTTCATTATTCTTTATTGATCATTTGGTTGATCTTTTCATTTATCATTTTTTTATTGTTAGATTTGATGTCGCATTGCCTGATAAAGATGACACTTATTTTTTATCATGTTGATTTTTCTTGATGTCAACAATCTGAGTGAATTTGGATCTTAATTTTTATCCTATTTTGTAGTTTGTTTACCGATGAAGTTAAATATGTTCGCATCTATCTTTCGTTCGAGTTTTTTTGTTAGATTTTTTTTTACTTTTTTCTTATATAATCCTGTTATGATTTCAAGTGATTAATTTTTTTCTTGTCGCCCTCCAGTTCCAAGGGTTTGCCTTGACTAATATGGACCGACATGGGTCATACACCTGGCTTTGGTGGATGAGCCTATCAACGGAGATTTTCTACATACACAATGACTCGAACCCGAGACCTTGCTTAAGCGATATTAAGATGCTTACTACTTGAACCAACCCCATTGGCGATTTCAAATGATTAATTTTAGTGTTTATTATCATAGGAAATTTTCATAATTACTTGTTTAGTATATGATTATAGTCGTAACCCTTCACTTTGATTTTAAATACTTTATCTCTTAATAAAACTAACGGACTTCTATGAAAAAAGAAGTTATTAATCAAATAATATTTATTCCCAATTTCTTATTTCAAATTTTAATTCTTAGATCGATAAACTTTTATCTTTAAAAATACAGTTGTTTTTATTTGAAAATTAAACATAATTTAATTATAATATTAGAAAAGAAAAACGAAGGCATTTTGCATCCCCAAAAGTATCCCACTTTTATAATACCAATAAAGCATATGTGCATGACCGAAAGTTGTGTAAAATGAAATATAGAATGAGGGTGCGCATGTGAAAATTTCTGAAGCAGACAAATATCATGAGGATCTTTAATGTTCAACACAGCATATACGTGTTAAAGATTCAAACCTTATTTTCGGGTTTAGTTGGAGAATATATTCCCATTTTTTAAAATAATATAATATATTAATTGTGATGTTTCGTTGAATTAAAAAAAATAAGTTCCTTTCCTTTCCACCTAAATACATCATTGATGCATGGCTGTGCGTAATTGTTACATCATTGATGCATGGCTGTGTAATTGTTTATTATCTTTATTTGACTTTAGGAACCCAAGTCCATTCAAATGGTGTTTGTTTTTGTTATACGTAAACTTGGCATGCAAGTAATATTGGTTGAGTGTTGCTAACCAACCTCACAAAACTGTCAGAAGAAACTACAAAAGAATTCAAATGAACCCCGACATGTCCGACCACTGTTTTCTGTTCCCTGTCCCTATGCAGTTTAAATATTTTATTTTAGAAAAGTATTTAAATAAATTTCTAAGGATAATTACATTCTTTTTAATGGTTAAGAACAATTTATAAGTTCAATTTTATTTCTGTTACATCGAAGCAGAAATGACTGTGTTCCATATACTTGATTATTAACACAACAAGTTGTCATTAATTAACTGGTTTGAACCAACACTTTTTATAATTAAAAGCTAAAAGTGTCACGTAACATGTTCTGGATTACGTTTTAGTTTATATATTAAACCGATTGTTATACATTTTATGAAAAGCAAAATAATTTCTTCATTCAAAATTTTATCTATTATACTGTTAGCTGTATACATAATAATTTTCATGGTCATTAAAAATGACAATGTTTGAAGGGATAACAATGAATCACGAACATGAACTTTAATATGAATATAAGAAACATATATATAAACTCTAAGTTAAATGAGATGCCATATCAGTTCAATTATAATAATTTGCAGAAGGAAAAAATTAAGAAAGTTTATTTATTTATTTATTTATTTAAATGTAATAAGGTAGCGTTTAAATGAAAACAAAAAGTTTATTTAATTATTTAAATGAGATTTGATTTCAAACTTTCTCGCTCCTTCCATTGAAAGATGCGGAAGGTTTATTGATGTATTTTGGCGTAAAGAAAGTGAGTTTATAATTTGAATTTATAAAATTAAGAGAAATTTATTAATTTAGAACAATCAATGTCTGATAACTGTCATTTAACATTTTTAATAATGTTAAATGACAGTTAACAGACATTGATTTTTCATAATTAAATTGAGAGTATAATTGAGTACCCAAAAAAAAAGAAACTCAACATTTTAATCACAAATCAGAGCGCAAATAACAATCAGGTGATCAATAAATGAGGTTTAGGGGTGAGACTAAAGATGCCAAAGTAATAGGCCTAGAAATGAGGGTAGTTTAAAATAACAATTTTCAAATATGTTTTATAGAAAATTAGTTGAATAAATGTCGTGTCCCAGAAATTATCAGCAGAGAAATCTTTATATTTCAGCGTTCGCTGCCGGTTTCGCAGAACAGGGTTTTGGCTTTGTTGTTAGTTTTGCGATTGTATACAAGGGGCATTTAGAATTTTTAAGTTATTTACTTCTATGTTTACACTGCCAATGGGTGCATGCCATGTGTGATTTTTTTATTTTTAATTCATTGTAAATTAATAATACAGTTTAATATATAAAAGGATTAACCTATCAAGTAGTTTCAATGATAAAAGTAAATGTTGTTTTTCTTAGAATTTTTAAGTTAAGTAGATGCATTTGTATGACGTTTGTACATTATTAATTTGTTAAGATTATTCTGAATAAATATTACTTTGTAATCATCCGAAATCAAAAATATACTAAATGAAGCATATGGGGTAGTTGTCCCCTAAAATTTTCAAATTCTTTTACATTTTAAAGTTTTTGTGTATTTTATGTTTTCGTCTCCTAAAATTTTTTAAATTTACTTTTATAGAATAAAATTTTACGTGTGTACATGTCTAAACTATTAAAAATATATAAGAATTTTAAATACCGATTGATATCATGTCATATAACTAATGACTGTAAGATTATTTTAACAATATTGTATCAAATTGTAACCCTTTCTACTACTTACCGTAAACTTTTATCCACCAACCCACTCGCAGCATTCACTATTTGTTGTTACCCATCGTCGTATAATATTTTAATTACTAAAATAAATTGTCATACCAAATAATTATTTTTTATTTATATTATGGAAGTACAATATAATATCTGTTTAAAAATAATTTCAACTATTTCAACAATGAACCCTCACACTCCTAATATTTCTGGTGCTAGAACCCTGAACCTCAAAGAATAACAACAATTCTTTTACCACCAATGTCACTTGATTCGTGCCCATACCAAATAATTTTAATTAGATTAAATTATATATTTAGTATTTAAACTATTACTTTTGTTCTGTTTTGGTCTATTAAGATGAGATATAAACTTTTTTAAAATAAAATTATGAGTTCAAATTCAAAAATTATAAATAGAGCAAATTGAGTTGAGAGATTTATCACGTACTAAACTTTTACGTTACTTTATTTGAGTTAATAAATTAATAATTATATTAATTAAATTCTTTATCAATTTAATGTATCTTAACGTTAAATATTAGTCTAAAATTAATGCAAAACATTTTTTAAAATATATAAATTGTACTTTTTTGCTATATGAAAGATTTAAATCAACATTTAACGCTCAAAGTGATGATTCGAATAAAAAACATGGTTAATTCAATAACAATAATTTAAAAACTAAGTTAAAGTAATTTGAAATTAAAAGACTAATGTAGAAAATGAGTAATAATTTGAGGGTGTATGGCTAATTATTCTCAAGACAAGTTGGTGGTGCAGCGATCCACCCAAATTAAGGAAATACAGCTCCCATAATCCCGTGGGTATAACAAGTGGCTTGTTACAACACGTGGCAGAAACCCACATGACGCGAGCTATCATGAAGAATGTTGTCCACGTGGCATCCTGCCAGCAGCCTATGAAAATCAGCTTGAAACCACCACTTCTCTATAGGATGAGTAAAATTAGACCCGAACTCAAAAAAATCAAATTTTTTTACTCGATAAAATTTTACTAAAATTAATTTTGATTTATAATTTTATAAATTTAAAATTTTTAATAATTAATTGCTTGACTTTAAAGTTTGAGTTAAGTTCTAACTCTATAAGTATATCATATATGAAAAAAAATAATATATGTATTATATATGATTATAAAAAATTATTTAAATAAAATAAAATAATATTATAATATTATAAATGTTTATATTTAAATTTAAAGGAAAAATTAAAAAATTACTCGATTAAAAAAATTTAAATTAATTTTAATTTATAAAATAAAATTCATCAATTAAAATAATTTAAAATTTTTTGACTAGATTGGACTTGGCTTACTTTTCTCTCTCAAAATTTTTGGTCTATGCTGTGGAGTTGGACCCACCACACCATTTTTATTTTCTTTCTTCCTTTTTCTTTTCAGAAATTTCTGTGAAGAGTTTCGTTTCGTCCGTTTGTGTCTGGTTTTTACTATAAAAGCTGCTCCAACTCCTTGTGTGTCTCTCACATATGTTCTCTCCACTCTCATCCATTGCTCCCTTCAATCTCTCTTTCTTTCTTGTTTTCGACCAATCCTTGGGATCTTCTTCTTCTTCTTCTTTTCTCCTTTTCTCCTTTTTCAAGTCTATAGATTCGATTTCAATTCCTTAATATTTGGGTTTTGATTTCCAACAAAACAAAAAGAGAAAGAAACAGAGTACTCTGTTTCCAGCTTTTAACCCCTTACTCTCACATTAACATTAACATCCAAACACTTGTTTGAGTTGTTCTTCTAAATACCTTAATTTCCCAAAATGGGTAAGTTATAGTTTTTCCTTTCTCTTTGATTCAAGGATAGCAAGATAAAAAAAAAACTGTGGGCATTGAATCTTACTAAAAATGTTTGAATATGGGTTGTCGTTGTCTGTTGCAGTGAGTTTCCTTGAAGAAAGACCAAAGAACATGGCTGCTTGTCAAAATGTGGTCACTGATGCAAAATCAGCACAAAAACCGCCTGCACCACCCGGTTTTCTCTCCATTTCACGCAAGAATTTGCTTCAGAACCTTGAAATCAGTGCAGGAGCAAGGGTTGGCGCATGGGTCGATTCCATGAGAGCTTCTTCCCCAACTCATATTAAGTCTACACCTTTCATTGCCGATGATGAAGGTTCCTTGAATGTGAGTTCTTACCTGTTTCAAGCCTTGAACCAAAATGGGTTTTCATTTTTTTCCAAGGCAATAAAGATTCTGACTTTCTGTGGTTGATGAAATTGTTTAGCTGCACCATCCATCGGCGCTGGATATGTTCGAGCAGATTATAGATGCTTCGAAAGGGAAACAAATAGTAATGTTTCTAGATTACGATGGCACTCTTTCTCCGATTGTTGCAGATCCAGATCGAGCTTTCATGTCCAAGAAGGTTAGTTATTTGTTCACATGACACCACGGCTAGTCTTTGCATAAAATTTCTGGGTACTTCTCATCTATAAATTTGACATTAATATCACGTGCTTTGTGTACACCAGATGAGAAAGACGGTGAGAAAGGTAGCCAAATGTTTCCCTACAGCTATAGTGAGTGGTAGATGCAGGGACAAGGTACATTTTCAGGCCCTAAAATTTGATCCTTTATTTAATGTTCACACAATTGGTTAATCTTTTGTTGTTTTGAAAACTGCAAGGTGTATAACTTTGTCAAGTTGGCTGAGCTATATTACGCTGGAAGCCATGGAATGGACATTAAAGGCCCTGACAAACTTTCCAAATCTAACACAGTGAGTAATCTGATGTTTCTCAGGTCAAAATCATCTGTGTTAATTTCCTCACTCTCATCCTTGTGTTTTTTTTTAACTCTTCAGGACACTGAATTGCTTTTCCAACCAGCTAGTGAATTTCTTCCAATGATCGATGAGGTAATTTCTTCGTCACACACAATGGAAACCAAAGTAAATAGCTTCAGGCAATTGACATTTTCTCATGCAATTTTCCAGGTTTACAAACAACTGGTGGAGACTACAAAATCAACAGCAGGAGCTAAGGTGGAGAACAACAAATTTTGTCTCTCGGTACACTTCCGTTGTGTGGATGAAAAGGTGAAAAAAATAAGACATAATCAGATCATATTATCACAGTTTTCAACCATCTGATTTGCTGGGGTATAAAATTACAGAAATGGAGTGAACTGGCACAGCAGGTTAAGTCTGTGTTAAAAGACTACCCCAAGCTTCGGCTAACACAAGGCAGAAAGGTTCTGGAAATCCGTCCCACAATCAAATGGGACAAAGGGAAAGCCCTTGAGTTTTTGTTAGAATCTCTTGGTAAGTTTGAAAATTATTCTTTATTGCATGTGCTTTGATCCTTGAACGTGTGCACTTCGTGTTTGCGCGTTCATATTACACCAACACGTTATTATTTCAGTTACAGTTAGTAATAGTAGGGGCAAAAAAGAACATGACGTGATGTTCTGTGATGACCGACAAGTGCTAATAATAATATGAATGTGTTTGCTATAGGATTCGCTAACTGTACCGATGTTTTCCCGGTTTACATCGGAGATGACCGCACTGACGAAGATGCATTCAAGGTAAAAATCAAACCCATCGTCACTTTCTTTTGGCTCTTATTATTAAATATGTGGCATGGATTTAAATTGTGATTGTATCATATTTTCAGTTGTATTGTATTTATCGTGATTATAATAATAACGAATGTCATTATTGTCATTAGAGTATCATGAATAACAGTCTAATACTTTCATCATTATATGAAGATTGTTATTCCGACAACAGAACATTATTTAAATCCACTTGAATACATGATAAGTGGATCTTTGAGGCTAAACAATTTTGGTTTTGGTTCTTATTTAGATACTGAGAGATAGAGGACAAGGTTATGGTATTCTCGTCTCCAAGTCTCCCAAGGACACCAATGCATCATATTCTTTACAAGAGCCACATGAGGTTAGCTTCAAACTAACATCAACTAGATGCCATTCCACAATTTTCAAATTTATTTGTAATTTAATATATATAATTTTGTATTTTCTTTTTTACAGGTTATGGATTTTTTACGACGATTGGTTGAATGGAAAGAATTTTCTGCAAAAACTCAATCGAAAATGTAAAAGAAGAGAAAATATTTATGGTGCACCCTGGCAAGAGTTGTAAAAGGGGTGGGATTGAAGTAATAAATTATTGCTTAACATAAGAGAAGAAGGAAATGAGTAAACATATTTTTATCTTCCGGGGTTGAAAGCTTTGTACATCTTTGTAACTAGTTGGGTACAAAGGGTAAAGACTTGTAACTTCACGGGTGAATTACATGTTTAATATTTCATCTATCATTTTTGTTCTGTTTTTATCATGTATTTTTTTTAATTTGTACTTAATGTTATATTTTAATTTTATTTTAATCATTTATTTTTAAAAAATTAAAAATGATGTTAACATATCATTATAAAATAATACACTCATCATTGATTTTTTTTTAAAAAGTATAATATCAACAGTACTATTATTTTTTAACGGCAGGTGATCAAAATGTAACTAAAACGTAAGAATATATATGATTTTGAAAAAAAAATAATTAGATGACCAAAATAGAACCAAAATAATAATTGCGGTACAAAACATGTATTTTACCTTATATATCATATTTTAGTTTTATATTGATGTTGACTGATTTATAATATATTGAGGTATAGTTTGTTACAGAAGCGGTAAACTTTATTAAAAAGAGAAAATATTTGTAATGTAAACGAAGGTTTATAATTATAAATATAAATTAAACATATAATTAAAATAAAATATTTTTTATAACCATTAACATATAAATTAGTCACTTAAGATCACATAATAACTACAAAAGGAAAAATAAAAAAATAAATAAAAAATTGAAAACAAAATATATATATATAAATAAAACTGACCGCATCAAAAAAATGAATCACAAAAGATGATCAAGTTATTGAAAGACCATTAACAAACTGTAAATCAAAGTCAAGCGACGTGAAAAAAAAAACCCTCCACGAATGTAAACAGTGTATTCAAATCCAATCTAAGAGACGAGTGTGTAAAACATAAAAAATCAACATGATAATAAATAAGTTGAAATATACATTATTTTAGTTTGAATTAATATTAATTTTTGAATTTAATTTAAGATTATTGTTTCTTCTCTTTACAAAAATTATATATATTTATTATCGAATATCAGCAATATATAAGTCTATTTTTAAATAAAATTAATGATGACGAAGATTTATCCTCTTAAAGAGTTTTACTCTATTGGGTATTATTTGATATATTATTAATAAAATATACGCTTCTTAATATATTTTAAATTTGAATTCATTGAGTGATGTAAGTAGTTAAAGAGTGGTGTTATTTTTTTATGAGGTCTTAAGTTTGAATAATTCATTGTCAATTATTAAGAAGGATTATAAATAAATATTTTTATATAAATATATAATCACTCTAACTATTAAAAAAATTTAAATTTTAAAAAGCTAATTAATTCTATAAACACCCTATTTTATTTGATTTTTTTATTTTTCACTAACTTTGAACATAATAATAATAATAATAATAATAATAATAATAATAATCCTTTATCATACACAGTTGAGTTGACACAATTAATGTAAGCAATGGTTATCCACAAATTGGTATGTTGTTTTAAAATTATAAAAGCACATCAATTTTTTTTATACTTACTAGGTGAGTGATCAAAATATTTTATATAAAAAATATTAATAAAAAATATTTTAAAAATTATTATTAATGAAGTAAAAAGAAAAATTTATAAAAAAAATCGTTGATCTCATGTTGATTTTCAAATAGTAATTCCTATTTATTTTTAAAAATTATATATAAGAATAGAAAAATATTCGTATAATGATGATAGTAACCCTTTAAAATAATGGTGTTATAGTCCATGAAAAAAATGGTGTTATAGAAAATTTTAATTTAGTTTCGGTGTGACACCAACTCAATCAATCATTTTAATATTTTCTTTTGAAAAATATACGTATTTTATTAATTAACGGCTAATAATATAATTGAGAACATTATTAGAAATACATAAAGGACATCTATGAAAATAGAAAATTGATGAACGATTAATAACAATCCATATAGATAAGGATACGAGCAATAACGTTGGCAAAGTGTCTACAGGTCACCACTAAGACCTAGTATATTTCTAAAAAATCCTATGGGTCCTATAGGATTTTCAAAACACCACTGAGAACATTCAAATAAGCATCCAAATCAAAATCATGTAAACACTTATAAGTAGGGATGAGCAACACCGGGTACCACTTATTTTTTTTGGGAACCGGAACTTGTTCAACCAGTTCTTAAAAATTTGGATCTGGAACCGGAACCTGTAGGTACCGATACCGGTTCCGGGTACCTTGTTATTTTGACAACTTTCTCATTTAACCTGTTAATTGTTACACATTAAGTGGGATGGTATGCCGCCTTCTCGTTAAAATTAGCCCTTTTATAACCTATTAATTTATTAAATTAAAATGCTACTACTTATCACAAGTAGAACTCTTTTCTATGCAAAATTTATCCACCATTTCATATTTAAATAGTAATAAAAACACTAACCAAAGTACATATTACGAAAACGTAAAGTTAGAAATCAATTACAACAAGTTTAATCCAAATTCAAAAGTATAGGTCACAAAATGCATATAGTCCAAACCAAATACATTTACAAATAAAAGATATTACACAATATTTGCAATTCCAACGTAATTTTTGCTCCATTCTCAAACTTTGATGCGGTGATGCCCTTAATGTTCTCCTGACTCCTAGCACAAAGACAAATAAGTTATTACAATATGCCCCAATTTGTAATAAAAATGTATTAAACTTACATGTAAGAAAATAATAAATGACAATATGAATTGTAATTTACCTTGAATGAGATTCCTTAGTAGTTTTTACCAATGACATCATTAATTTGTGTCACGCAACTATCACTCAATTCTGAAAACAAAAAAACACATTCACTAAATTATAAAATACATATAATTTGATAAATGAATAAAAAAAAGTAAAAGTATTACCTTCTTCATATTTCTCAACATCCTCCAATAGTTGCTCAATATCCACACATATGTTAGATGCTCTCAACCAATCTTGAGCACATATTAAAACTTCCACAGTTTTTGGACCCAAACTACTTCGAAACTGATCAAGCACCTAACTCGATGTACTAAAAGCAGACTCACTTGAAAATGTCGAAACCAGTATTGGAACCGCTTTTAGTCGGGTATCTAACCAGTTTCGATTCCAAAATTTTGGGAACCGAAACAGATGTCAACAGGGTTCTTATTTTGCTACCCGAAACCGCTGGGACCGGTTGCGGTTCCAGAACCGACAATTCTTAATCGGTTCCGGTTCCGAAACAGGGTTCCCGTTCTTTTGCTCACCCCTACTTATAAGTTATATTCTGTCACAAGACATCATCTTCATGATAATTACACTACTACAAAGTGTTAGAGATACACTACATTTGTTCAAAACCAACCAAAGAAAGCTCTTTGACCAAGACTCCCCGAATATGCCCTTGTGTTATAGTCTTGAAAGGTACTCATTGTTTTCTTACTACTCAATGCAAGTAAAAGATAAGCTAATTCAATTCTAAAGATCAAAGAAAACTTTAAAGATGAATCAAATCATAAATATGCTATGAAATCTTCTCAAATCCCGCATTAGCGACTAGAACACTTCAAAATCCCTCACCAAACTCAACCTCCGAAATAAGTAATATACTACTTCATCTATAGACTATGGAAATTTATAGAAGTTCCTTACCATGGTGTTATCGAAATGTGTACTTGGGAAAGCTAGAATGGATGTTGGAAGAGGAGAAGTAATTATGGTGGGAGAAAGGAGTGGGTGAAAATAAAATAAAAATGGGATATTGGGATATGTCTCCTAAAAGATTGGACAAATGACCTCATAAAATCAACCTCTTTTTCCCATAAAGGTAAAATAACACTTTAGCCCCCTCAAACTTCACTTTCTCAAAAGAACTCCTATATAGGCCCTAAATGGGCCCAATTGAGATCAAACAAGCCTCAAAGACCAATTCAAGGTCATATGCTGGCCCAAGACTTAGGGGTGACTTGACTCGAAAAAAATTGACTCAAATTGATTCAACTCATAATTTTGTAAACCTGACTAGGCCTGTAAATAAACCGAACGTTCAACGAACCGTTCGGCAGGAAGTTCGTTTATGTTCGTTTATTTATTAAACGAACAAAGATGAACAATATTTTGTATTCGTTTAAGTAAATGAACGAACAGGAACATATGACTCGTTTGTTCATTTACATTCGTGAATGTTCGATAATATGTTCGTTAATGTTCATTCATTTATGTTCGTTTACTTTCATTCGTTTATGTTCGTTCATTTATGTTTAGGCCAATCTCTCTAGATCCATTTAAAATATTAAGGCCCACTAAATTTTAATCTAATACCCATTAATATATTAAAAATCAATTAATTTTAAATTCAAACAAAAAAATCTAAAAACAATTAAATAAAATGTAATCCTAAATTTAATTTGTTAGGGGAAAAAACTATTTTCAAATTTCAATCTTATCGCTCGTTACTCACGCTATTTGGTCCTTGTCCACTGCTGTCTAGCGCTCTTCACTGAATCACCGGAGACGATTCGGTCGAAGCCTCATAATAAATCTTTTTCAAGACTTCGAGGTGTTGTTGTAAAATAAATTCTTTTATGTTCGTTTGATTTGTTCATTTACGTTAGTTTATTTTCATTTATTGTGCTCTTTTGTGTTCGTTTATGTTCATTTACATTCGTTCGTTTGTGTTCGTTTATCATTTAAATAAATGAACATGAATGGACGCGAACAAGCTACTTTCCTTAACGAATGAATACGAACAAAAAAAATTTGTTCGTTTATGTTCGTGTTCATTCATTTGTTCATGTTCGTTCTGTTCGTTTACAGGCCTAAACTCGACTAAAAAATTAAAATTTAAGTCGAGTTATAAAATATAACTAAACAATTTAGTAATTAGTGGATTAATTTTCAAGTTTGAGTTGTGTCCCTCCACTTTGTATGATATATATATATATATCGCATATGAAAAAATATATATGTATTATATATGGTTATAGAAAATCGTTTAAATTAATATCAAATAGTACCATAATATTATAAATATTTATAATTAAATTTAAACATAAAGTCGAACAACTTGACTTGACTCTGATTTTATAAACTCAACTCGACTCGAAAAAAATTTAAATAAAATTTAAGTTATAAAATAAGACTCATCAACTATAATAACTCAAAAAAAAATTTACTCAACTCGATCAAACTTTCGTCCCTACCAAGACAATTTGGGGTCAACCTCCTATCATCAAACGATTACATTCTTTGATACCTATGATTTTCACTCAAATTTTTGTGAATACTGGATATTTTTTCTCTCTTTTTTCGCACAGAGATTAAATCTCAGATAATGATATTGTCCTATCGTTTTCCCTAGAGAAATTTATCCTTTTGAATTTTCTCTAAAGGTTAATTTGATCTTTTTTTCTCATTAGTTCTTTTAGTTAATCTAAATTCATTTAATTTTTACTTAAATCCTCGTATTGGAGTCAACAATCTTTAAAACAAATGATTAAAATTTTTTAGTTGATATCTCTCCTCTCCACTATATTATGGGTTCAATATCCATTAGTAGTAGAATTCCCCTTCCCCTTCTCAAGTAAATATTATTCAAAAAAATGTTCTTGGAGAGTAATTTAGAGACTGTCAAATGCTGCTTAAAGTTCTAACCCGCGTGGAAAACACGTGTATTTTTATTTAATAATTTTTCTCATCACATTAAACTGTTGTTAAAACGGATAAAAAGTGTTATCAATCTAATAATCAAATTATAATAAATTGATAACGTATGTGATCAAAACATAACAATTGAATATTCAATGATCAAAATAAGAAAAGAACACAAACAAGAGTAGCATTGGATGTAGTTTACCCAAAAAGTAACACGGACAATTGGATGTAGTAACATTAGCGAGGTATGAATTAGATCTAGATCATATTTGTGAGTAAATTGAAATATATCCTTTTTGCATATCTCAGATTGCGACCTCCTTCATAAACAAGTAAATTGAAATATATCATTTATGCATATCTCAGATTGCGACCTCCTTTATAAACAAAAACCACTGGTATAATAAAGCATATCCTAGCCGGATTTGATGTCACACCGTTCTGTCCTAATAAAAAGCTGGAATTGCAAATCCTTTAATCACATGAAACTATATATGTCTGTAAGAAAAAGGTTAAGCTTTGGAAGGGAGCAATCTCAAGAGGTTGTTGCCCGTACCTAAATGCAAAATTTTACCAAAGTCAGAAGAAGAAGAGTTATATATATTTATTATAAAATTATATGTATGAATTTAAATTACAATTTATAATACAGTAAGGTTGTCAAATCTCAATGCATTAAACCCATACAGAGTAATATACCTTGGGCATGCCATCAATCTTTAAGACATTTCGGTCTTACACTTTTGGGACAAAATTCTGGTTCCTTCTGCCAAGGTGCTAACCCTAAAATCACAGTTGACATGCAAGTTTCTCTTCCAAAGCTTCAAGATCCAAACGTTGAACACCAATGGAGATTCCAGTTTCAGCTTCAGAGAGATTTGACGTTTCGTCTTTTTGTCGCTGATGCTCTTCTGAACACTGAGCGGGACCGTTTTCGATTTCAAACCACGAATTTTAACCTTAACGTTGCTTGAAACGCCGGCCTCTTGTTTGAGGCCAGGGAAGTCTCCGAATCCGAGGTTTTTGATCCAGAAATCGAGGCTGGCGCCGTCTTTATCTGATTCGTATTGGATCCCCATCTTTTCATTAAGGTTCTTGGCTTTCAGCGTGACGTCATACGTCGGGGGACTACCCTTTTTCTGTTGCTTAACGTGGAGCTTTGCGACGGAGAAACTGGGGGATTTAGGGGTGAAGATGAAGTAAATCGACGTTAGGGTTCCGCATACGATAACACCCAGGAGGAGCAAAACAACGACGAACAATAAAAAGAAATTGCAAAAATTCCCTTTTCTTTTCTTGCCTTTGGCCTTGGCCGCCTCGCGGTAGCGATTAACGATGCCATCGTTCTCGGGCGGTGGGACGCGATAGATTTGGTCTTTAGGGACTTGGACGACGTAGGTGGCTAAGGGGTGGCCCGGAGGTGGAGGTAAATTCATGGTAGTTGGGGTGGCGGCGTTGGGTGTCGACGACAGCAACCGGGTACCGGCGGAAGACGCGTCGACCCGCTCATCCTCCATGGGAGAGATGGGGTGCGAAGGAAAGGGTTGGGGTGACGAAGGTGAAAAAGGGCAGGGGTGAGGAGTAATTTAGGGCTTGCATGGGATGTGGTTGTTTCCTCGTGGTTAAGTGGTTGGTTTTGCGTTTACATTGAATGTTTCTGTTTCGTAAAAACAACAAATTCCTTCTCTCTCTTTTTCTTTTTTCAGCCTTTTCGCTTTTAAATTTGTTTTCTATATTTTTGGATATACATTGCATTCTTATACTTCAAATTTGTCATTTTTATCTTATATATATATATATATTTTTATTTTTATACAATTAAAATTTTCTTTTAAATTGCATGTTTTCTAGAAAGGTTTATACATTTTTTAGAATATAACAATTTCATAAAAATATTAAAATATATAATTATCCATATTTCATCATTTAAATTAAGAAAATACTATTCAAAAGAAAATTAAAAATTGTTTTATGCACCCCGGGTGCAAAAATCATGTATGTTTTGATAGAATGAAGTCGTCATCAATCTTGTTGGGTTAAGTACGACTGAACATCCATAAAATTATTTCTTTTAAAATTTTCTTTGAAAAGATAATTTAAGAAAATTACTCTTAAAAATTAAAATAAAATTGAAATCAGTTTCAAGTGGAGAAATTTAAGATAATTTTATCCCAAAATTAGTGCCCTTTAAATACAACATATTGTTTAAATTTTTGAAAAAGAAGTTACAAACGTGAATTCAAAAGCTCCTTTCAAACAAAATATAGACAAGCTTGAGTGATTTTTTAACTTGCAATTGTGGGATAAACTTCTCTTCCGAGCATGGTGTTCCTCACAATGTCATCTCAGTGTTTATCACTCAGATTTGTATAATATGTTTAGAGAATGAAAAACTAAAGTTAACTCTATTTCCTCTTTTCCCTTGTATTTTAGCTTAGTGTAAAACATAATGCCTATTCATTCCAACCTGACCTTAATATTTTCGGAGTCAATGACCATTATCAGATGAATTTAATTCGATTATAATTTTATTTTGTATTATAGGAATCGAACAAAAGAAATTAAAATTATAAAAATCAAAATGTAAATTTTAGATTTTTATGCATGAAAATTATTCATATCAAATTCCTATAAAAAAAACTATATATTTATATACAAAAGAATCAAATTTTTAAGTTGTGGTTGTCAAATAACTAAAATTTTAAATTTAAAGGACAAAACGACTTTTTTTGGGATGTAAATACTGACAAGATATGTTAGGTTCCTTGCCAATGCATAGATCTTGAAATATTATGTGGATTAAAAAATTGTCACAACTAGACGTTCAAACACAAAGTTATGATCTTTTAAAAATTTAAACCATAATTATAGTTGAAAAATCAAAATTTTAGTTATTTAAACTCATCGTTTCAACAAAAACTAAGTTACCTCAGAAGTTGAAGGATTATCGTTATCCTTTCAGGTTTAGAGTTGGAGTACAATGTTTATAATGATATATGAGTGTTCATTATCAAATTATTGAGAAATTTTCAAACAAAACTGCCTTATATTCACCAATATTAGTTAGAAAAAACTCATCGTTTCAGCTTAAAGGCACAATTTTAAAAAGAGAAAATAACATCAGTGACCAAAAATACCTTATAATATACGATTTTAACCAACTTTTTTTGGATTTGCCAAAATGACCAACTAAATCGCAATGTGATCGATAATTCGCAACGCGATCTCCGGTATCGCAAATCAGTTTCCAGATTCGCAACGCGAACTTCGACTATCGCATTGCGAACTTGGACTATCGCAATGCAAACTTAGACTATCGCAATGCAAACTTGGACTATCGCAATGTGAGTATGTAAATCGCAATGCGATAGTCGACTATCGCAATGCGAACTTGGACTATCGCAATGCGAATCTGGACTATCGCAATGCGATAGTCGACTATCGCATTGCGATTTACATATTCGCATTGCGATAGTCCAGGTTCGTATTGCGATAGTCCAAGTTCGCATTGCGATAGTAGACTATCGCATTGCGATTTACATATTCGCATTGCGATAGTCCAAGTTCGCATTGTGATAGTCGACTATCGCATTGCGATTTACATATTCGCATTGCGATAGTCCAAGTTTGCATTGCGATAGTCTAAGTTTGCATTGCGATAGTCCAAGTTCGCAATGCGATAGTCGAAGTTCGCGTTGCGAATCTAGAAACTGATTTGCGATACCGGAGATCGCGTTGCGAATTATCGATCGCATTGCGATTTAGTTGGTCATTTTGGCAAATCTAAAAAAAATTGGTTAAAATCGTATATTATAAGGCATTTTTAGTTAATGAAGTTATTTTCTCTTTTAAAAAAATTCTCATTTTAACCTCTACAATTTCATTTCCTTCAAATATAGTCTTAAAATTTTGTTTTTTTGGTAGGGGAGGAGTAAAATCATCGACATAGTCAACAACACTTTACATCTTATTTGTACTATTCATCCTATTTCTCTAAATATTGTTATGATCCTGTTTATTTAATTTTTTCAATAATACTATTCCCCTAATTTAATAAATATTTTTCCATTCAAATTATGGATGAAACAAAATCTATTCTAATAATAATTTGATTATTTATAAATAAGAAATAAATTTAAAAAACAAATTGCAACAAAAATGATTTTTTCCTTGCTCCCTTTAAACTTCGATTTTGGAGAATCTTCCTTTGACCGTTTCAAATAAAAGAAGACCGATTCCATTGCTAGGGACACTCTACATCACACATGCATATTTTAATTTTCATTATTTAGTGGAATACAATTACACATTTCCCCCTTTTCTCCTCATATAAAACTGAAAATTCATATGAATTTATATTCGATTTAATTAAATCAAGTGTAAAAAAAATTACATTTAACAAATTGAAAATTCATGTCCTGATTATTAGGATCACTTTCAGTACTGTTCTTAAATTATAACTATATACACTAAATTGCATATTAATACACAAAATAAGAGCTTCCAAAAGTTTGAAGTTTTAATCCAATGGCGACCACAAAGCAGCTTATAGTGCCTTTCCTCTCTTCCTCTCCTTCTCCTTCATTGCTCGCTCCGTAAGCAACCCTCACCACCGCCACCCCATTATCTCCGTCGTCTAACCTTTCTTTTTTAATTCATGCAGGACGATGAAGATTTCATTTACTCGATCTACATAAGAACCGGAACCATCATCAAAGGCGGAACAGACTCCGTCACCAGCCTAACACTCTATGACGCCGGCGGCCAATACGTAAATATTAGTAGCCTAGAAGCATGGGGAGGGTTAATCGGGGAAGGGTATAACTATTTCGAACGCGGAAATTTGGATATTTTCTCGGGTAGGGGACGGTGCATGAATGCTCCTGTATGTGACCGGCATCCATACCCCTTGTATATACGCAGCAGCTGTTCACGGTGGAGCAATGGTTGGTGCTCGATGCTGTACCCTTCGACCTCACTGTTATTAGGAACGGTTGCCCCACTCAGTCTAAAGCTGATCGTCAAAGATCTGAAATATAGATCAAGCTCCTCACGAGGGCTGTAATTAATTAGTATCGATAAAATTAAATAGGCAAACAATGATAATAGTTTAACTTTTTTATTGAAATTTATTTATTTATTATTCATTTCGATCAATATAATAATAGAAATAATAGTTTATTTTATGAAATATAATTAAAGATGAATATAAATTAATAAAATACTTTTAATATTATCATTTTAAAACAAAAACAGTTTCTTTAAATGATGTAAGACTTATAAAAAAACTAACCAAATATGCTTCATATATATATATATATATATATATATATATCAAAGTGATTTCCTTTCTGGAAAAAAAACATTAAATTTAACTTGTTTCCTACGAGTTGTACATCACATCTCAATTCAACCCAAGAATTCCATTCAATTTGATCCTTTTTGACGTGTAGAATGACCCAATTTACTTATTTTTCAATAAGGTGACCAAAATACAACACAAAATATAAAACATGCAGGGATGGACTTAGGCGTAGTGAATAGGTACCATTGCTTCTCCTAAAAATTAAAAATTATCATATGTTTTAGTTTTTTTCTTATGTATTTTCTATTAAAAAATATATTTTCGTCATTTTTAAAATTTTATAAATTCAAGTTCACTTCTTAAAATCTTATAAGTTCAAATTTATACTCCAACATAAAACCATTGTCTCTTCCTGAATGCAGAGATTGCAATAGTAGTTTTACTCCAATGTCAGTTAGCACGTGTGGGTCGATCCTGTTGGGACGAGGCCAATATGTCCGGTGGCAAAGACGTAAGGTTTGGGCATTATGTTTAGGTATAAGACCAAATATAGTCCTCAATGTTTATCAAAATGGTCATTTTGATCTCTATTTATTTTATTTGTAACACTTTAGCCCCAACATTTCACTTTAGGATAAAAGGTCCCCTCTATAGATGTAAACTATTAGTTAAGACACAAATGACACTCTAAAATAGAGGCCTTTTTTAACCTAAAATGAAACGTTGAGGGTTAAAATGCTAAAGAAAAAAAGAATAAGGACCAAAGAAATTATTCTATCAACTGTTAGGAAACCAAAATGATTAGTTTAGAAAATATTAGGGGCTAATTTTAGTATTATACCTTTTTTTATGGGTGTGCGATTGGTCCTTGGTTCCCCATCCAACGAGTTTTCTGCTATAGGTCATAGTTGGGTTAATGAAAGCGGGCTGGCAATTTTGGCCCAATATTATAGGTGGGTTAATTATTTAGTCTAATATGCTATTAGATATTTTATTTTGGGAACTACAATATTTATTACAGTAACTTACAACTCCTCGCATGAGCATGACGAGTTATAAAAAAATATTTTTTTATTAAAATTTTTCACTCTGAAACAACGAGTTTGAATAAAAAAATTATTTGGGCAAACTCGTCATATACCCTACACCGTAACATTTGCTGTAAATCAAAATTAATTTTGAAGAGGACGTAATGGATTAAATTTTTTGTCCTATTGGGCCAATTTTGCGAAGCTGGCTCGCTCAACGGATATTATTTTTGATTTGTTTAAGGAAACAACAAGCCTTTAACACTCTTATCTTATTAATTATGCTCAATTTCAAGATCCTTTCCATCCCTTACTGCAGATTATTAAATTAATTTTGAGAAGACAAATTAAATTATGCTTAATGTTTAGCCTATACATTAACTTCAAAATTTAAAGGGATTAATATTGGAATTTCCCCACTTAAGTGCCATGGCCCTGAAAAAACCGAAAAACATTTTGGCGGTGACTTGTAAGCAATAATCTTTGACGGTTGACCAGTACTTTGTTCCACGAGTTAATGTTTGCCTGATCTTGCACGTGTTTATGTTTTTAACTTGGAGATGAGATGTGAATGCCAAATCTCTCCACTCTCGACGTAAAATTGGGTTGCCATTATTTGCTTAAATGCAGATTCAAGAGCTTAGTTTTTAAGTCTAATCATCGATTTATTTATATTTTGTTCCCTCCAAATTTGGTGAGTAACTATTTCTACCGACCATCTTGTTTGCTAATCATGAAAGACATGTAGGAAACATCAAGTGTTTAAGTCGATATAAAGTTAGGGATCGAACTTATTCGAGAGAGAAATTAAATTTTGTTTATTAAACGCCTATCTTTAATATTTAGATATTAGTATTAAGGAGAGTAGAGGGATGTATTCTTAGATATATATGAAGCTAGACGTTAGGTTGCTTTGTATGTATCATGCATGTCTGAAATTAATTAAAATCATTTGAATTTTAAAATGGTAAAATAAGCAAAAAATAATTTGAAAAATGCTTTTTTTTTTTGGATAATTTATTTTTATTACCCAAAGGAGCAGAGTTCTGCTACAAAAACCAATCACCAACCTAAACCCATATGAACAATCTACTTACAAAATCAAATGATCGGTTAGACTATACCCCAAAAATTACAAAGATTGATATTAACACTATCTAGTCTGTTAATGTTTCTTCCCCTTAATTGAATACCTACAATTTCCTTAATAACTTTAAGAATCTCTTCAGCAGTTCTGGAGCAACCTTGGAACAATCTTCGATTTCTTTCCTCCCACAGGGTATAGATAAATGCACACCAAGCTAGCTTCAAGATAGTTGTGAGAAGGGACTTACCTTTCCAAGCACCACAAGCCCATGATAACATATCCCCCCATGACAAAGTGGTTCTCCTCAACCCGTTAAGGAACAAAATGGACTCCCATAAAGAAACAACCAAGGGGCACTGTAGGAACAAGTGGTCCCTTTCTCCAATGCTTTGCTGCAGATAACACAATTACCATCTGTAACAATCCCCATTCTTTGAAGTCTGTCCCTTGATGGAAGTTTGTCCAAGAGAGCCATCCAAGCAATCATACTATGTTTCAGAATATGTAGAGGAAACCATATCAATTTATGTCATGGTACTTTATCCCTTTCACCTGTACCTCTTCCCAAATTTCCCTAATCTACTTGGCTCCAGAAGAAAGGATAAGAAGAGCTTTTGTCTTCAATTTAGTTATTCTGTTTAAGCACCAACTAATATTAGCTCCTCCTTCTAAGTACCAAAAGTCATTCTCCTTTAAAACATAGCTTTTAAGCCAAG
The DNA here is from genome assembly GCF_006381635.1 of Hibiscus syriacus. Taxonomy (NCBI): domain Eukaryota; kingdom Viridiplantae; phylum Streptophyta; class Magnoliopsida; order Malvales; family Malvaceae; genus Hibiscus; species Hibiscus syriacus. The sequence continues at coordinate 3,961,268 of NW_024062608.1, forward strand.
CTACCCATAAAGAACGCTCTCTCGCAAGGATATTTCTGATAAGATGCATAAGACAAGCTTTGTTCCAGGATTTGATTTTCTTCAAACCTAGCCCTCCTTCATATTTTGAGTGACAGATTTTCTCCCAGCTAACTCTGGCTCCAGAAGCGGCCTTATCAGCTCATTTCCAGAAAAATCGATAGCAAAGTTGCTCGATCTTGTTAATGATAGATTGGGGCAGAATTAACTGCCTACACCAATAGTTTGCAACACTAAACAGATCATATCGGACTAGTTCAAGTCTACCTGCATAACTCAAGTTCTTTCTTGACCAGTGGTGGAGCCTTGACTTGATCTTATCAATAAGAACCTCACAATCCTTTTCAGAGAGTTTCCTAGTGACTAAAGGGACTCCTAAGTATCTCACAGGTAATCAACCATGTTTGAATCTTGTAATCTGTTTAATAACCTCAATATTACTAATAGTGATTTCAACAGCAAAAAATTCACATTTAGCAGCATTGAGCTTGAGGCCAGACATTTCATAGAAGTGATCTAAGATACTTATGATTCCAACAACATATTCAACATTACCTTTACAAAAAATATCATATCATCAGCAAAAGTTAAGTGTGCAATACATATCTTCTTGCATTTAGGGTGATAATCAAACATATTTCTAGAAGCTGCCAAGTTAAGAATTCTAGAGAGCTCGTTCATTGAATGAATAAATAAGAAAGGAGAAAAAGGGTCTCCCTGTCTTATTCCCCTTGCTCCCTTGAAGTAGCCAATCAAACTCCCATTAAATGATATGTGGTATCTAGCTTCAGTAAAACATGCTTCAATCCAACCTATGAAACTGCTTGGAAGGTCTAAAACCTTTAGAATAGCTGAAATAAAACCCCAATGAAGGGAGTCAAATTTCTTTTGGAGATCAATTTTCAAGGAACATCTTAGAGAGATAGATTTTCTTCCATAACCTTTTACCATTTCCTGAGCAAGAAGAGTGTTATCAATAATACTCCTTCCTTTAATAAAAGCAGTATGATTTGAAGTTATCATCTCTGGGAGAAGATTAGCCAATCTTTTGATTAAAATCTTAGTAATAGTCTTGTAAACCACTGAATAACAGGAGATTAACCGAAAGTCTTTAACCTTACTAGAATTTGGTACTTTAGGTACCAATGCAATAGTAGTTGCATTGAATGCTGGCAGAATGAAGGACTTTTGGAAGAAAAATTTAACAACCACCACATCATCACCCACAACAGACCAGGATTTCATGAAAAAAATATGGGGTGAAACCATCAGAACCAGAAGCTTTATCATTACCTTGGCATAAAATGGCATCCTAAATCTCCTCTCTTATAACTTCCTTGACAAGGCTAGAAGAAGCTTCAAAAAGCATGGTAAATTGGAGCAATTCTTTCAGAAGATTAGGATTACTGTCATTAACCCTGGGATCAGCAGTACCAATCATGTTAGAGAAGAAATCTATCACTTCAGAGACCATAGCATCAAAGGATTCTAATATGTTTCCTTGTTCATCAACAAGCACCCGGATAGTTTCCCTCCTGATTTTAATTACAACAATAGAATAGAAGAATTTAGAATATTTATCACCTTCCTTTAACCACTACACTTTAACCTTTTGTTTAAGGAACATTGTCTCCGCTTCTTCAAGAGTTTTTAACTCGTTTTGTAATTTTAGCTCCTTTTCAAATACATCATCTCCTTTTAAGGTAAAAAGTTGTTGCTGTTCCAACTCAATTCTCTTTTGCCTTACCCGAGTTGAGAGATCACTATAACAAGCTTTATTTATGTTCTTTAGGTAGACTTTGAGATGCTTTAATTTAAGAAAGAGAACCTTCATTGGGTTGCCTTGAATTGTAATTTTCCAAGACTGCCTTACCTTATACAGTAAATTAGGTTGAAGGTCCAGAAGTTGAAGAATTTGAATGGTTTAGATCGATTAGCTGGAACCTCGTTGGTGAGCCAAATAAGAGCCATACAATGATCTGAAATGTTTGGAGTAAGGAATTCAACAAAATAGTAATGGAAAGCATTCACCCACATGGAATTTATCAGTACCCTGACAAGTTTCTTTGCAAGGAAAGAATCATGTTGTTTGCTACTCCATGTGAAGGAAGGCCCGAAATAGGGATGATCTTGAAAATCCAGTTCCTGAGTGACATCTTGGAAATATTTCATATCAGAAGTAATGTAAGGACCTAAAAACTCATAGTCTGAGCTTTCATTTGAATGTATAATAACATTGAAGTCCCCTCCCAGGATCCAAGGGAATTTGCCTAATTTTCTTTCCAAGTCGCGTAGCTGCTGCCAAATCTGTCTTCGAACAATGTCATTATTGCTACCATAAATTACTGTAATAAACAGTGGAGCACCAAGATAAATACCTTTGAAAGTAATACACTGGTCTGAAACATGACTGATTGAAAAATCCATTCTTTTTCTCCATAGAACCCATATCTTCTTATTTAAAGCATTATCATAATTTGAGCATACATTACAGTTAGAAAATTTTGTCTTAAGAACCCACTGACTTATCAACTTTTACTCGAGTCTCCAATAAACATAAAACATCAACTTTGTTTTGATTTGCCCTTTACAACACTCTATCTTGTTTTAGAGGACTGTTTAATCCTCTAACATTCCAAAAGCTAATAATCATTGAGAATGTAAGCCCAAAGTACTCCCATTACCACCTATTGTAAGACTTTTAGTTTTGTCTAAATGATCATTCTTTTTTTATTTAAGCTTATTCACCAATCCTGCAACTTCTAAATAAGCCATTTGATTTTTCCTTGGTTGGCCCTATGAGTTTGGCGGATTCTCATCAACCGAATTTAGGACTTCAAATCTGTTCTTTGATCCTACTAATGTTGTTTTTGAAGTATCTTAACATGTCTGCCTCTACCCCATTTAAGAATAGCTGGTTGAATAGCAACTTTACCATCAACAGTAGAAACAATAGGTTCAGTAGGGTTATGATCACTCTCAACAACAGAATCATTAGGAACTACAATTGGAGGTTGAGTAGTAGTTAGCTCATTCTAAAGTACAGAATCATTAGGAACTACTAAATTTTCAATACATTCTGGTTCTAGTTCTTTTTCAGCTACTTTCTTACTTTGCACTTCTATAGCCTTAGGTCCAGATTTCTCCTATTCATGCAGGGCCTCAATTCCTCCAACTATTGGGGCCACTGTATTAAATTTTTATTCTCCCTTCTTTTTACATACTTGAGAAACAATCGGAGCTGAATTAGTTTTTTCCAAGCTTTCCTTCTCATTATGCCGAAAAACTTTACATTTTCTAAAACACTGTGGAAGCCAGGGTATCTCAACAGTAATTGAAGTAGCTTGCCCATCTTTTAGTACAACATCTACATATTTGGGGATTTCATCGTTCACCCCAATTTCAACATAGATTTTAGCATATTCTAGTCTAGTTTTGAATGTTGTAATTGAATCCATTAATAGGGGAACACATATGGCACTAGCAATATAACTTAATCCAGCTCGCGAAAAGAGTTCTAGTGGCACATTGTATAGATGAACCCAAACTGGAATTTTTGATAAGTTAAAGTTGAGTCGTTTCAAGTTTGGATCCCGTTTCCTAAGAATTAGAGGCTTATTTTGAATGTGTCATGGATCGTTTTCTAATATCCAATCTCTAGCAGATTCAGAGTTAAAAGAAAAAATGAAAAGATTGTTACCAACCGAACTCGCCTGCACTCGAGAACCCAACAATGCCTCATTCCACAGATTGTCAACGATCCTTTGCAATGAGGAGAAATTAGGTGCTACCCCAAGGAATTGCCCCACTAAAGAAAGCTTTCATTCAGAGATTCCATCTTTTAAGATCTCAGGAGGAGGAAGGACTGTCGGAATCCCGTCTCGAAGCTTTGGAGGGAAGAACTCTAGGTCTTTTCCTACTGAACACCCAAACAGCTTTCTCCAGTCCATCAGACGATCAAACGAGCACTAATGAGGTAGAAAAAAGAAACTGAACTGACTATCGGATTCTAGGTCAGACGAAACCATCGGAAACACGACGGGATTCTCATATTCCATTAGTCCTGCTAACGTGCACCCAGAGAAAACCACAAAAGTGCGTCATTATCTTTTTTTTTTGAATATATATTTTTTTTTGAAAAATGCTTATTGTTATCTCTTGAAGTTCGAATTCGAGCATGGTGTCTAAATAATTATATAAATGTTCATTATCAAGAATCTTTCGAACAAATGTTAGTTTATATTTATTTTAGACTAATAAAAGAAGGAAGTAAATAAAAGCAATGGAACTTGTACATGGTGTGATGGGACCGAGGACATTGGATCCATCAGCATGTGGAAACATGGCCACATATGAATAAGCAAACTCACGACTTTAATACAGACAGGAAGACAAGTAGCTGCTTTTCTTTGTCCCCTTTCATGGACTTTGCATATAGTCCTGAATCTCAATCACACTACTGCTCCTTTCATGCGGCCCTATAATTATTTTTAAAGGGCAAAGATATATTAAAACCATATTTTCTCATACTATTAATTTATATAAATATTTTTAAGTTGTTATTATAAATTTAAATATTCGTAAAATTTATGGTGAGTAACAGCTAGGTAGGAGAAGTGAATGTTAATGTCGTAACCACATCTTCTCAAATCTAAAAATACCACTTTGGTTCATCTGATAAAGACACTTCACCTGTAGATTATGAGGAAATGAATTTACCCTTTTGTTCATCAATTGAATCTCTTTTTCTTAATAAAATAATTAAAAATAAATAAAACATGAGAATCTGAACAAAGCTTAAATTTAAATTTGATTCTTAACGTCGCTCTTCCCCCCCGGGGGCGTGAAAGATGAACACGCCATGCTGATACACACACTTGATGAAGATGATGAGTTAAGACCAGGTTTTCCCCCTCACCCATATTTGTGGGAACCAAGAAACCATGTTTTTCTTCTATTATGGGGCCCGCTTAGGATGCTCACAAAATTTTCAGGTGTCGTTTGGTTGGCATGAATCCCTTGAAATTAAGGAGAATTAGAATTCAATTACATCACTTTCTCATGTTTGGTTTAAGTTTTCCAAGGGAATTAGAATCCCTCATGGCTTCAACTTTCCACCAAATGAGGGAAAGTGAATTCCATCCATTCTATGATGGAATTCAATTCCCTTGTTGGAGGGAATTGAAATTTGATCATACTACCATCATTAATCTTTTGGTAACTTATTCATATATTGAATAAAAATATTTTTTATTATTTCGGGTCGGGTTTCTAATTCATATATTCGGGTCGGGTCGGGTCGGGTCGGGTGAAACTTTATTTTGGTCGGGTCAGGTCGGTTTTTTTAAGTGTGATATTCGGATCGGGTCGAGTTCGAGTTTAGGGTGAAAAATACCCGACCCGAAAAATATATATAATTTTACCTTATATATTTAGGAATAATTACAATAATACTCCTCCATATATAATATTTTTCAATTAAGTCACTGTTTTTATTTAATAAAAATATTTTTTTATTATTTCGGGTCGAGTCGGGTCAAATTTCTAATTCATATATTAGGATCGGGTCGGGTGAAACTTTATTTTGGTTGGGTCTGGTTTTAGGGTGAAAAATACCCGACCCGACCAAAAAAATATATAATTTTACCTTATATATTTACTTATAATTACAATAATACCCCTATATATATTCCAATTAAATCACTGTTTTTATTGAATAAAAATAATTTTTTTATTTTGGTCGGGTTTCTAATTCATATATTCGGGTCGGGTCGGGTGAAACTTTATTTTTGCCAGGTCGGGTCTCGGATGGAGGTTCCCTTGTTCTCGTGTCGGGTTCGGTGGACCAAAAACCCGACCCATAGCCATCCCTAATTGGGATGATTTTAACTTATGATGTTTATTAGTATGATTTTTATAATTTATTGAAATGAATAATCAATCAATAAAATTAAAATTTAATTTTTTAATTTTTTATAATATATTTCTACATGTAATTTATAAAACAAACTAAAATTAAGCAAAAAAAAAAACAAGAAGGGTAATCCTGTCATTTTACATAACTAAAATCAAATTCATCTGACATGTCTGCGAACCAAACAGAATATGGAATTGGATTCCAATTCAATTTTCTGCCAACCAAACAGAATATGGAATTGGATTTCAATTCCTGACAGATTCTAATTCCTTCACAGATTCCAATTCCCTCAGAAACATTCCAGCGAACCAAACACCACCTCAGTGTTCGGTCCCTATTTTCCACCCTCGGAGATTGGCCTTGTTTCAATTTTCAATCCATTTTCCGAAACGAGAGAGAGAGAGAGAGACACGTATGTGCAGATGCAGAGGGTTTTTAAGTCAACATTTCAATCACTGAGTTTCCCTATAACACCCATCTCCCGTATATCTTTCTATATACGAGATATAAATGTCACATCACTTTTAAAACAATTCTTCCTTTGAAAATCCAAAAAAAATTATTTCTTTTTATAAAACATTTTAATTAAAACTAAAATAAAAATGCATTAAATTTAATTACTTAACAAAAAGAAATGTTCACACTTCATCATTGAGCATCAGTTTCAATACAAGGCTTTTCAGAGCGTGTTTACTGAATCTAATACATGCTAACTAAATACATCAAAAGTAGACATGAATGTCGTACTGTTACTGATGAGGTGACACTTGCTTGATGATGTCCAAAGATCTCCTTAGTCCGGTAGTATCCAAACCTACGTGTAAAATTAACACAAGTTAAGTAATTTCTTAGTGAGGCATACTTAACTATAAGCAAACTTAACCATAAACAAACTTATAAACATAAATATAGCATAATAATTCCAATATCGATTAACTCTTTTTAATTTTTTTTATAAACCTTATAAATTGTACCCTTAGTGCTAACATGACAATTTACCGACTTTCTATTCGTGTTCATTTATTAAGATGCACACGTAGTGCCTGTACGGTAGTTCATCATCTCATGATGAATTCTGTGGTTTTGAACATTTAGTGCCTGTACGGTTATTCATCAACTCATCATGAATTCCACGGTTTTACACACTTAATGTATGTACGGTTATTCATCAACTCATGATGAATTTCGTGGTTTTGCACACTTAGTGCCTGTACGGTAATTCATCAACTCATGATGAATTTCGTGGTTTTGCACACTTAGTGCATGTACGGTTATTCATCAACTCATGATGAATTCCATGGTTTTACACACTTAGTGCATGTACGGTTATTCATCAACTCATGATGAATTACGTGGTTTTACACACTTAGTGCCTATACAGTTATTCATCAACTCATGATGAATTTCGTGGTTTTGCAGACTTAGTGTCTGTACGGTCATTCATCAACTCATGATGAATTCCGTGGTTTTGCACACTTAGTGCCTGTAGTACACATAGTACAGTACAATTGCAATATATATTTTTAACAATGCCTATTTATAACTCTTGATGTATATAGTAAATGCACTCACCTGGTTTTCCTTGTTACTGTATCCAAAATGAAAAGCGGATTACTCATGTATTTTGCCTTTGCCTTTAGTCTTGCTTGATTCGGGAGCTTGATTTCGATCTACTCAGGCATCCATTAAAGACACATATAATGTTAATTGTTAGTATATTTCCTAACAATTATACTTAAACAATACTCAAAAGTATATATTATTAAAATTCTATAACAATCGCAGCTTAACTTAACATTTCTGGCTCAATTGTACGATACCCTACCATAGTATCGATACTACTATACTATGGTACCGATACTCTAGTACGATATCGATACCATTTTTGCATTTTGTTATCAATGGTATCAATACCTTCCTTGTAGTATCGATACCCCCTGTAGGTATCGATACTTATTGCATAAGTATCGATACTACCCAGCTGTTTTTTCCCATTTTAAACCTATAGTATCGGTACTGTTCTATCACTACTGATACCCGTGCCCAGATTTTCCAGTTTTTAACCCAATTATTAGCCAAATGGGGTCAAATTTTGTTATGTTTACACCCAACAATTCTATTTAATTCTTCTCTACTTATCCATACTTTCTTCCATTTAGTTACTTAAAACATTTAGCATCCTTCAATATCATTTGATTCTAGGAATCACACCACATTTTGTAACTTGTTTTTAAACCCATCTAATACTTCTAATCTCTCATTTACTACTTTGACAAGTCAAATCTACCAGTAAACATCAATAAACACTAATATACTAACATATCATTTCAAAACCTATTTTCTAAAATCTCCAATATTTCCTTTATTTCATAGTTTTAATCTCATATAACATTTCCTTAAGCTTACATATTACCTAAGGTTACAAGAACCAACCAAAATCAACCGAAAACATGAGCTAGATGAAGCTTACCTTAAGCTATGGAGGGACACTCTCATCCACGGGAAGAAGAAGAAGAAGAGAAATAAGTTTTTCACTTTCCTCTTTTTCTTAAATCCCTAATTTAAATGGGTTTTAAATTCATTTCACCTAAGAGACCAAAATGCCCTTTCAATAAACTATCTCTCACAAATTGGTCTTACTTAAGTCATTTTTTATACTTTACCAATTACTCAATTTAGTCCTCTAAATTTTTAATTCCTTTCAAATTAATCACTGGCCTATTATTTGGGGTATTACAATTCCCCCTTTAGAAAATTCATCCTCAAATTTTAAAGAAGTACCTGAAACGAAGAGGTGTGGAAACTGTTTTCTCATATCCTCCTCTCGTTCCCAAGTAGCTTCCACATCCTTATGATTCTGCCAAATCACTTTAACCAACAGAACCCTTTTGTTATATAATTCCTTGGTTTCCTTAGCCAAGATCCGTACTGGTTCCTCCTCATAAGTTAAATCTAGTCGGATCTCTATTTCTTCCAGAGTAATAATGTGGGATGGATCTGATCTGTACCTCCTAGGCATCGATACGTGAAAAATATTGTGGATCTTGACCATTTCTTGAGGCAAAACTAACTGATAAGCTACGAGTCCCACCCTTTTTAATATCTCGTACGGTCCAATAAATCTCGAACTCAGCTTTCCTTTTCGCCCAAAGCGTAATACCTTCTTCCAATGTGATACTTTCAAAAATAATTTGTCTCCCTCTATAAATTCGATTTCTTTTCTTTTCAAATCTGCATATGACTTCTAGCGATCTGAGGCTATCTTTAAATTGCTTTGGACAAATTTCACTTTCTCCTCTATATCTTTTATCAAATCCAGGCCAACCAGGTCTCGATCTTTTAATTCAAACCAATTTAATGGGGTCCTGTACTTCCTCCCATACAAAACTTTATATGGGGCCATCTTAATACTGGATTGATAACTGTTATTATAAGCGAATTCTGCTAAAGGCAAATACCTTTCCCATGATCCCTTAAACTCAATCACACATGCCCTTAGCATATCCTCTAAAATCTGAATAGTGCACTCTGACTGCCCATCTTTCTGAAGATTAAAAGTTGTACTAAAGTTTAATCAAGTACCCAATGACTCATGTAAAGACTTCCAGAATCTTGAAGTAAACATTGGGTCTCGATCGGACACTATTGATATCGGTACTCTATGTAGTCTAACAATCTCTTTTATATACAAGTCTACAAACTTATCCATCGAGTAATCTACTAGAACTGGAATAAAATGAGCCGTCTTGGTCAATTTGTTTACTATTAACCATATCGAGTCATTTTTACCCGGTGATAAAGGTAGCCCAGAAACAAAATCCATTGTAACTCGATTCCACTTCCATTCAGGAATAGATATTGGCTACAGCAATCCGGAAGACACTTGATGTTCATCTCTTACTTGCTGACATGTCAAACATTTTATAATAAACTCCATTATAGCTCTTTTCATACCAGGCCACCAATAATGACTCTTCAAGTCCCGGTACATCTTATTTCCTTCTGGGTGCATCGTCAAAGGGCTATAATGTTCTTTACAAAGAATATCATTCTTCAATTCATCATCATCGAGAATGAAAAGTCTTCCACGGTAATATAAACATATGTTATCCTTTATTTTGAAATCTTTGGCTTCTTCTTGTTCACCTTGCGCAATCTCATCAAAAATTTATTGTCTCGACCTTGTAGCTCTTTTACTCAATCCAAAAACACCGGCTTTAACCTTAATTTAGCATTCAAATCCCCATCTTCTTTTAAATACATACATGCATCTAAAGCCCTTAAAGCCATAAAAGTCTTTCGACTGAGCGTATCTGCTACCACGTTAGCCCTTCCCGGATGTTAGTGAATAACCAAATCATAGTCTTTTAAGAGCTCAATCCATCTTCTCTGCCTCAAATTCATCTCTTTATGAGTCAGAAAATATTTAGACCTTTGTGATCCGTGTAAACATGGCAACGCTCATCGTACAACTAATGGCGCCAAATTTTTAAAGCAAACACCACGGTTGCCAATTCCAAATCATGTGTTGGGTAATTCCTCTCATGATTCTTCAGTTTTCTTGAGGCATAAGCCACCACTTTCCCCTCTTGCATCAACACACATCCCAATCCATTATGGGATGCATCACTAAAAATGACATAATCCTTACCTGACTCAGGTTGCACAAGAACGAGAGCCTTTGTTACTATTCTCTTTAGCATATCAAAACTTTCCTAGCATCTTTCCGTCCAAATAAAAGGCACATCCTTCTATAACAATTTAGTTAGTGGCAGAGCTAACATTGAAAAATTCTTCATAAATCGCATATAATAACTAGCGAGCCCCAAGAAACTCTAAACTTTAGAAACATTCTTTGGGGGTTGCCAATCCACTATAGCTTGAATCTTTTTGGGATCTACTCTTATGCCTTCTTCCGAGACTATATGACTAAGGAAAGCAATCTCAGCTAACCAAAATTTGTATTTGGACAATTTCACATACAACTTCTTATCACGTAGTGTCTGAAGAACCACTCAAAGATGAGCATCATGTTCCTCCCTTGACCTGGAATATACCAAGATATCATCTATAAACACTACCACAAACTGATCCAAATACGGTTGGAACACTCTGTTCATTAAATCCATAAATGTTGCAGGGGCACTTGTTAATCCAAACGACATTACCATAAATTTATAGTGTCCATACCGAGTTCGAACAATCGTCTTAGAAATATCTTCCTTTTTGATCTTTAACTGATGTACCCATACCTCAAATCTATCTTAGAGAACACTGTTGCACATTTCAATTGATCAAACATGTCATTGATCCTCTGAAGATAATACTTGTTCTTTATCGTTACTTTATTCAACTGACGATAGTCAATACATAACCTGTAGGAATTATAGAGATATGATTTGTTATGATTTGATATCATTCCTTTAGTTAAGGGATTCTGTACATATATTTATACAAACTCTTATTTTAAGGGATTATATCCTAGGATTAATATATTTCCTTTCTTAAGTGTTTCTTACTTTAGAGAGATAATTTGTATATAAAGATGTAATATGTCCTATTGAAATATATGAAAATACAGAGAATTACTCTGATTTCTATATGGTATCAGATTAGGTTACGGTTTCTTCCCAACCTAGACAATGTCCACAACTTCTTCTCCTACTCCGGAGATCACTTCGAATCCAGAAATTTTTTTGGTTCTGCTGCTCAATTAGAAGATAATCTGGTCATGAAAGAACCATAAGGTAAACCTCATGCTACAGTTTTTTTCTCCCCCCAGTTGACCCCTAATTGGATCCTCGATTCTGGTGCTACGGATCTTATGACTGCTAATAAGGATTTGTTTTGCTTTTTTTCTAAACTTTGGTAAAGCTGTCAAAACGCCTGATGGTTCCTTGTGCAAAATAGAAGGACAAGACATTTTATTCTCAATGACCAGATTGTACTTAAAAATGTCCTCTTCGTACCAAATATAGCTTGCAATCTCATTTCCGTTAGTAAACTTTCCACTGACTTGTACTGCTCTGCAATTTTTAATGATATTGATTGTACTCTGCAGGCATTGAACTTGAAAAAGATTATTGGTAAGGCCATCTTGCAGAATGGTCTATATATTCTTCTTGCCAAGTTAGATCCTAAATTATTAAAGTGTGTATTGGTTGGGTATTCTTCACTTAAGAAGGGTTATAAATGCTATCATTCTCATTCTAAATGATTTTTTACCACTATGGATATAACATTTTATGAGAAGGATCCCTATTTCACTCAGGCTAAAATTCTGGGGGAGACATGGAAGGATTTTCAGCCACATCAGGTATCTCCTCCTACTCTTCATTCTCAACCTTTAGAATTGCCACCAATTTTGTCTTTACCTACAGATTTGTCACATGTAACTACTCCCATTGATTCATATGTAGTACCTATCACTACTTCACCCACACCTACTTTAAACACCCTTCCTGAAAACACACCTACTCCCATTCAAAATCTTCCATAAATATCACCAATCAAACAACTTCGTGTCTATTCAAGGAAAAGAAAACATATTTCTGAGGCTGTTTTACAATCTGATGCTTATCGAGAATTGGATTTGGGTCTAGCTATCGAAATAAAAGAAGAAATCAGTAAGTCCACTTCCCCTACTCTAGATGACTTTTTTTATTACTATTAGAAAAGGGGTTAGACAGTACACCAATCATCATATTAAAAAATTTATTGGTTATAATTCATTGATGCAATCTTTTCAAGTATTTACAACAAACTTGGATAAAGAACAGGTTCCCACACGCATAGCTGAAACTCTAAAGGATTCAAAATGGAGAAGGGTTGTTGAAGAAGAAATTTGTGCACTAGAGAAAAATGCTACTTAGACCGTTACGGACCTTCCTCAAGGAAAAAAGGTTGTTGGATGTAAATGGATATTTGCTGTAAAGTACAACTCCAATGATAGTATTCAATGATACAAAGCTAGACTAGTGGCCAGAGGCTTTAAGCAAACATATGGGATATATTTCACATAAACTTTTGCACCTATGGAGAAGCTGAATACTATTCGAGTACTCCTAAGCTTGATTGGAAATTATGATTGGAAATTACACCAACTTGATGTAAAAACGCTTTTCTTAATGTCAAGCTAGAAGAAGAAGTCTATATGAAGTTGCTACCTGGCTTAAAGTCTGTTGAAGGAAGTAACAAGGTTTACAAGCTCAACAAGTCTCTATACGGATTAAAACAATCTCTCAGAGCTTGGTTCGAGAGGTTCACTAAAGTCATTATGAAAAACAGCTACAAACAGTCTCTCGCCGATCATACTCTTTTCATCATGGTAACTTCTACAAATAAGAAAGCTAGCTATCCTTATTGTGTACGTGGAGGACATAATTCTTACCGAAGATGATGAAGAAAAGATTTGCAATTCGAAGAAGTTGTTAAATGAGGAATTCGAAACCAAGGAGTTGGGAAAGCTAAGTATTTCCTAGGAATGGAGGTGACAAGGTCAAAGGAAGGACTTGTCAACCAAAGAAAATATGTACTTGATTTAGTCAAAGAAATGGTTTTCTATTGTGTACGTGGAGGACATAATTCTTACCGAAGATGATGAAGAAAAGATTTGCAATTCGAAGAAGTTGTTAAATGAGGAATTCGAAACCAAGGAGTTGGGAAAGCTAAGGTATTTCCTAGGAATGGAGGTGACAAGGTCAAAGGAAGGACTTGTAATCAACCAAAGAAAATATGTACTTGATTTAGTCAAAGAAACTGGTTTTCTTGGTTGTAAGCTGATTGATACACCAATGGAGGCAAGCTTGAAATTTAGCAAAGAATATGGGTCCTCAGTAGACAAAGAAAAATTTCAAAGATTAGTTGGGAAACTAATTTATTTATCATTGACAAAGCCAGATATAGCCTTTCCCGTAAATGTGATAAGTCAACACATGACTAATCCTACTGAAGAGCATATGGTAGCAGCAAATAGAATTCTCAAGTACTTGGAGAAAACTCCAGGACACGGCTTAATGTTTAAGAAGAAACAAGACAGAACTGTTAAAATTTTTACAGACTCTAGTTGTGTCGGATACCTTACAGAAAGGAGATCCACTAGTGGCTACTGCATATTTGTTTGGGGAAACCTTACAACTTGGAGAAGTAAGAAACAATCTATCGTTTTAAGCAGTAGTGTTGAAGCTAAATTTAGAGCACTAGCATTGGGAATATGCGAAGGAATTTGGCTACTTAAACTACTGAAAGAACTTGGCACTAATGAAGAGGATCACTTTAAAGTCTTGTGTGATAATCAATCTGCTATTCAAATTGCCAAGAACCTAATTCAACATGATCAGACAAAACATGAAGAGATTGATAGGCATTTTATAGCTGATCAAGTTAACAAAAAGACAGTCACATTTTCATTCATTCCTTCAGAAGAACAAATTACAGACATTCTTACTAAGGCTTTGCCAAAGCCTGTTTTCAATAAATTCCTATTCTGCCTGGGATTATACAATGTATATTCTCCAGCTTGAGGGGAAGTGTAGGAATTATAGAGATATGATTTGTTATGATTTGATATCATTCCATTAGTTTAAGGGATTATATACATATATTTATACAATCCCTTATTTTAAGGGATCATATCCTAGGATTAGTATATTTCCTTTCTTAAGTGTTTCCTACTTTAGAGAGATAATTTGTATATAAAGATGTAATCTGTCCTATTGAAATATATGAAAATACAGAGAATTACTTTGATTTCTACATAACCGCCTAGACCCATTTTTCTTTTTCACAAATAACACAGGTGTACCCCAAGGAGAAACACTGGGTCTAATGAATCCCTTATCAAGCAGCTCTTGCAACTGTGCTTTTAATTCTCACAACTCCGTTGGAACCATTCTATATGGAGCCATCGAAACAGGTTTAGTACCCGGGTAAACCTCAATTATGAATTCTACCTCATGATCTAGAGGCAACCCCCGTCAACTCTTTCGGAAAAACCTCGAGAAACTCCTTAACTGTTGGAATATCTTTCAATCTCACTTTTGACACTTGAGTGTCTATCACATTAGCTAAAAAAGCTACGCATCTTTTTGACATCATTTTCTTTACTGTCATGGCTGATATCATATTGGAGGGTGATTTTGTTTTTTCGCCAATCATTACAATTTCTAATCCTTCGGCATCCTTTAGAAACAAGTGTTTCTTAAGAAAATCGACCCATCCATTATGTGAAGACAAACAATCCATACCCAGGATAATTTTAAATTCTTCGAAGGGCAACTCCATCAAGTTTGCCAAGAACACAACTCATTGTATCGTAATCGAACATTTTCTACGTACCCGACTTACTCTTGCACTATCACCCATAGGGTTTAAAGCTATCATTTCACTAGCAATAGGTTCTAAAGAAATTCCTCTAGTTTTAACCAACTTTGTACTAATAAATGAGTGCGTAGAACCAAGATCAACTAGAATAAAAACAGGTTCATCAAAAAGGTGAAATGTACCTGTTATGATCTCCGGATCATCCCGATCCTCAATGGTCTTTATATTATAAATTCGGGCCACTCCCTGAGTCTCTCATATTTGGCTAGCCTCAGAATGACTGCCTGATCTTTCTTTTCCTATGCTTCTACTAGGAGCTGCTACTAATCTCTCAGTTTTGCACTGATTTATCCCCAGACATCTGTAGACAGTTCTGAGAATAATAGCTTGTTTCTCCACAAACAAAACAAGCACCTAAAAACACTCTATATGTTCCCCGGTGAAATCTGCCACAGGTCTGACATTGGTTACTTCTTTCTCTATAAGCTCTACCCGAGCTTGCAACAATATATTAGGATTGTTTAGTTTTATGTGAAGCTACAGCAGAATCAACTCTCCTAGTATATTGGGAACCAGAGCCTTCGCCTCTCTTAGTATGGTGTAAAGATGAAGACATTTCAATCCTTTTTCCCATATGCATACTCTGTTCCGCTGCTACAGTTTTCTCTTGAGCTCTTTCGATAGCCTTAGCTCTATTAATAACTTCTTGAAGGCTAGGAAAATTTAAGGTCAATATCATCTCTTTCAACTTTGGCCTCAAACCCTCAATAAACCAATCTCGTCGAGCTTTATCATTAGGAACCACCTCTGTAGAATTACGACTGAGCTTATTGTATTTGGCCTCATACTCATGCACCGCTCGTTCACCTTGTTTCAGGTTAAGAAACTTCAACAACATTAATCTTATAAACTACTCCCTGATATACTTGTTCTTGAACTCATCTTGGAAGAACTGCTAGTTCACTTGCTCGGGTGACATATACATCGTCATGTTTGTTCACCATACCCTAGCTGATCCTCGGAGTAACGATACAACTCCACCTAATTTTTCATGATCGGAGCACTGTAAACTTTCCATCATCATTACATCGTTCAACCATAAATTCGCATCCATACCTTCACCTTCTTCTCCCTTGAACTTAGGAGCTCCCAAACTTCTTAACTCCTTAGGAATTAAAATTCGTGGTACTGGAGGAGCAGGGAGAGGCGGAGGAGGTTGGAACCTTGTCAAAATAGAGTTGAGAGCTTTCATAAAAGTTCCAAACTCCAGAAAATGCATACCCTGAGGTGCTAGTGCGCTGGCGTTCTCTGATGGAATCGGATGTTCACTATTCTCTTCGTAACTTTCACTACCCGATCCATCCATACTCTCTCGTCCATCCGCTCTTCTCGAATTCGTAGAATCCGACATCTAATATAACATACATAAAGATAGTACTTAAGTTAGTAAGGAGATATATCTATCATATTCTTTGTATACCCTATCAGTAACCTTGACATTTTAATGGCATGTAAACTCTTTTTACATCAAAATACACTAGATTTCAATCGAGAATTGACTAAACCTGTAACTCTGATACCAATAAATGTAACACTTATCTCCCGTATACCTTTATATACATGAGATATAGATGTCACATCACTTTTAAAATAATTATTCCTTTGAAAATCTGTGAAAATTTGTTTCTTTTTATAAAACATTTTAATTAAAACTAATATAAAACATGCATTAAATTTAATTACATAACAAAAAGAAAGTTCGCACTTCATCATTGTGCATCAGTTTAAATAAAAGGCTTTTCAGAGCAGGTTTACTGAATCTAATACATGCCAGCTAAATACATCAAAAGTAGACATGAATGGCGTACTGTTACTGATGAGGTGACACTTGCTTGATGATGTCCAAAGATCTCCTTACTCTGGTAGTATCCAAACCTACGTGTAAAATCAACACACATTAAGTAATTTCTTAGTGAGGCATACTTAACCATAAGCAAACTTTTAAACATAAGTATAGCATAATAATTCCAATATCGATTAACTTTTTTAATTTTTTTATAAACCTTATAAATTGTACCCTTAGTCCTAACATGGCAATTTACCGACTTTCTATTCGTCTTCATTTATTAAGATGCACACGTAGTGCCTGTATGGTAGTTCATCAACTCATGATGAATTTCGTGGTTTTGCACACTTAGTGCCTGTACGGTTATTCATCAACTCATGATGAATTTCGTGGTTTTTGCACACTTAGTGCCTGTACGGTTATTCATCAAGTCATGATGAATTATGTGGTTTTGCACACTTAGTGCATGTATGGTTATTCATCAACTCATGATGAATTACGTGGTTTTGCATACTTAGTACATGTACGGTTATTCATCAACTCATTATAAATTATGTGGTTTTGCACACTTAGTGCCTGTACGGTTATTCATCAACTCATGATGAATTATGTGGTTTTGTACACTTAGTGTCTATACGATTATTCATCAACTCATGATGAATTCCGTGGTTTTGCACACTTAGTGCATGTAGTACACGTAGTACTGATATACAATTACAACATATGTTTTTAACAATATCTATTTATAACTCTTGATGTACATAGTAAATACACTCACCAAGTTTTCCTCGCTACTGTATCAAAAATGCAAACCATATTACTCAGGTATTTTGCCTTTGCCTTTAGTTTTGCTTGATTCGGGAGCTTGATTTCGATCTACTCAAGCATCAATTAAAGACATGTTTAATTTTAATTGTTAGTATGTTTCCTAATAATTATACTTAAACAAAACTCAAAAGTACATATTATTAAATTTCTATAACAATTGCAACTTAACTTAACATTTCTGGCTCAGTAGTACCGATACCTCTACCATAGTATTGATTATACTATATTATGGTATTGATACTCTAGTACGGTATCGATACCATTTTTGCATCCTATTATCAATGGTATCAATACCTTTCTTGTAGTATTGATACCCCCTGTAGGTATCGATACTTCTTGCATAAGTATCGATACTACCCAGCTATTTTTTTCCCATTTTAAGCCTATAGTATCGGTACTGTTATATCAATACCAATACACGTGCCCAGATCTTTTAGTTTTTAACCCAATTATTAGCCAAATAGGGTCAAATTTCGTTATGTTTACACCCAGCAATGTTATTTAACTCTTCTCTACTTATCCATACTAATTTTCTTCCATTTAGTTACTTAAAACATCTAGCATCCTTCAATATCATTTGATTCTAAGAATCACACCACATTTTCTAACTTGTTTTTAAACTTATCTAATGCTTCTAATGCTCATTACTACTTTGACAAGTCAAATCTACAGTAAACACATAAACACTAATATACTAACATATAATTTCAAAACTTATTTTCTAAAATCTCTAATATTTCCTCTATTTCATAGTTTTAATCTCATATAACCTTTCATTAAGCTTACCTATTACTTAAGGTTATAAGAACCAACCAAAATCAACCGAAAACATGAGCTAGATGAAGCTTACCTTAAGATATGGAAGGACACTCTCACCCACGGGAAGAAGAAGAAAAGAAATAAGTTTTTCACTTTCCTCTTTTTCTTAAATCCCTAATTTAAATGAGTTTTAAATTCATTTCACCTAAGAGACCAAAATGCCCTTTCAATAAACTATCTCTTACAAATTGGTCTTACTTAAGTCATTTCTTATACTTTACCAATTACTCAATTTAGTCCTCCAAATTTTTAATTCCTTTCAAATTAATTACTGACCTATTATTTGGGGTATTACACTCCCCTCCTTAATAGTTAGGGTAAACTACATGTGTAGTACCCAAGTATCATTTCTAACTATATTTTATAAATTATTCATAATATTACGTTTTAATTTTAGTTTTAATCATCTACTGTTAAAAAATTAACGAAATTGTTGTTACGATATTTTTATTTTTCCAATGAGAATGTGACATTTTATTTTGGTGACATGTCAACGATCATTTGTATCCTTGGTCAAATTCTTAGTCAAAATGTACCTATGGAGGAACATGCAATCTCAAAATTGAAAGTCGGCCTTATTTTCTCTCTCTCTTTTACTTGTTTTATTATTATTTTTTCTCGTATAATTTTATAATTAAAGAATTGTTTTATGTCTTAGTTGATAGTTAAGTAATAAAAAGGTGTGAGAAAAGGAGTTGGCAGTGCATGTTATTCAAAGTAGTTGGTTTGATGTTTCTTTATCTTCGTTGACCGTATGGAAATCATATGAAGATATCTATTTGAATTTGACAATCTTGTAGTTGAAGAAGTGTGAGGCTTCTCATCCTTAGAATATTTTTCAAGTTGTATTAAGGATCAGTTGATCTAGTGGGATGAGGCACTAGGTCCCTTAAACAATGTCAAGGGTTCGAATCTTGACAAACTGGGTTGGGAGGGTTACCCTCACCTCTGCAATATCCGATCTGAATTAGTCGATCAATAGATCGGATACTAGTGATTAATTAAAAAAAGACATATTGTACTTCTAACAAGGGAATCTAGATTTAAATCTAAAAAGAGATATAACAAAATTAATTGATTCCAAAATTAATTAAAAATAAAATTACCAATTCGATTTTATAATGCCATTAAAGCAATTTATTCTGATGCGAGTTTTTCTTCACCAGATGAATTCAAAGATTCAAAGTAGTAAGTGAAAGAACTTCAGAGATAAAACTAACTCAGAGGGTGTATAATTAGGGTAAATTATGCGTTTAGTATCTAAATTATCAATTTTTATTCGTTTTAGTATCTAAACTTCTAATTTTTTCAAAATCATATATAAAGTTTAGTTTTTGTTTCATTTAGTACCCATGTTCAAAATTTAACGTTATATTTTGAAAAAAAATGAAAGTTTAAGTACTAGATGCATAATTACCCTAAAATTAAAACTAGATTAATATAATGTATATGTATTAACAATCAAATGTGTAATAATATTAATTTTATTAACTGTAGTTTCAACTTCTCACTTAAATATTAACAGTAGATAATTTAATTGAAATCATTTAAATAATTAAGTGATTTGATGATAAAATTAAAAGATCGACAATCAAATTAAAATTATTCATTATTAAGTGATAATAAATGTAGTTTATCTTAATAATAATGTAATACATTAAAGTATAATATTAGTGACACGTTTTTATTAAAATAATAATTTTTATTTGATTGATTTTATCGTTATTTTTTACATACGTTAAAATATAATTTAAAATATATTTAGATGCATAATATTATACAATTTATGGACGAGAATAAATATGAATAATTTATTTTATTTTTTTATAAATTCTAAATATAACATTATTATGGTAGTATTGGGTTTTTCGACCTAAATATCACCCTATTTTTCTAATATTCCCAATGTAACAATGTTTTTCCAATATTTCCCAAAGTAACACCCATTTGGCTGATGTGGAGCTAAGGCGCGTTTCCAGGGGAGCGCCTTCGTGGGATTTGCTGATGCGGAGGTAAGACGCGTTTCAAGGGAAGCTCATTCCAACAGGTGTGGCGCCACGGTGGAAAGAACGTTTCAGGGGGAGCGTCTTTTGAAAGCTCTTTTGGGGAACGTATTTTTCACTTGGTTTTGAATTAGGGTTTTGAATTAAGGTTAAAGGTTAAAGGTGATAGTGGTTTAGAGTTATTAGAATTTGATAATTTATTAGGTAAATGGTTTAGGTTATGATTTAAGAATGGTCAAAGGTATTTTTTTAATTTTTTATTTAGGTTAAAGTGATTTTAGGTTAAAGTGGTATATGGTTTGTTAAGGTGAAAGTGGTGAAGGATTTTGTATGTTAAAGTGGTTTAGGGGTTTTTTAAGGTGAGAGTGATCAAGGGTTGTGTAGGTTAAAGTGGTTTAGGGTAAGGTTCGATTAAAATAAAAATGTTAATCACTTGAAGTAAGAGGTAAGTGGGAAATTTATGTAGAAAATACACATACATTGGGAAATTGTAAAAAATGTAATTACATTGAAATATTAGAAACAAAGACATACATTGAAATAGAAAATGAAATTACATAAGTAAGGGTTAACGGTTAAGTGATGATAAAAGAGTTGGACATTTTTTCCTATTGTGACCGATGTTTCTGCAATGCCCACATATTTTTTGTTCCCTCTCCCGAATATCCATATCACAATAAATTCGAGTGGATTTTGGACGACCTAAGTCCCTCAATAGCAACGGATTTGGTATAATTATGTGATGTCCCAGGTAAATAACTATTCATGCCAACACCTATTGTGTTTGATGGGATTAGAAGTTGTTGAAAACACTTTGATATTTTGATATACCAAAAATTGTTTGAAAAGTTTGTACAAGTTTTAAGATTATATTCGATTTAGTCATTCAAATATGAATAAGTCATTTGAATATATTAATTATTATTTAAATTTAAAAAGTGAAATTTTCTCCTCATTCTACTACAAAATTGAGTCTTATTGTGGAAATATTTTTGAAATTTAAGTTTCAATTTTAATGTCACTTTCATTGTGAACTTTAATTGGAATATGAAGTTGACTTTGAATTTCGAATATAATTTTAAATTTTAATTAGAATATTAAGTTGAATTTGAATTTGCATTTTAAAAACATTTAACAAACATTAAACATTTAAAAAACATTACATAATCTAAACATTTCAAGTTGAATTTAAAAAACATTACAAAATTACATAAAATATTGAAATACAACTATTAATATTATCTTTCAATGGATCAACGATGTCGTCTTCTCGAATGAGTTCCACAGGGCGGTGGTTGTCTATTTCGTTGAGGATTTCTTCGTATAACTTCCTCTTCATTCTCCTTATCTTCACTATCATCATCATCATCGACGTTTTTTTCATTTGGCATGGATGACAATGAAGGGCCTGTATAAAATAACGACCCTGTAGGAGTATTACTAATTATCCCACCGTTAAAAGAAAATTGAGAAAATTGTGAAAATATTAACATCGATGTATGTGATCCATATGGGGGTGGAGGTGTTTGTGGAGGAGTAACGCCACTAGCCAAATAAGATGTATATGAACCATATGATGGATCATTAAGCATAGCCTTATACGCACCTCCATGGGGTGTCATAAAACCATGCGGGCTACGAATGTAACCTTGCAGAGGTGGCATTTGAACTGGTGGGCTGGGCATGTACCCCTGTGGGCTCATAATCGGTGGAGATGATGGATGTAGTGATGGTTCTGGTGGTGCGACTGATGTCAAACTAGTAGCGGTTGCTCTCCGTCCACGAGTCGTGGGATGATGATATTGTGACGGTGGACGTCTATCTTGACGTCTATCTTGACGCCTATGAATTCTCACCCCTCGTTCTTCCTCTACAAGTTGGAATGACTTCATGTTTTAATTGAACCACTACAGATAGTCATCCGTAACCATCTGACCAGTTTCAGGGGGCAAGCGTTGATATCGGTTCTCCCAAATCACAATCCAGTCTCTATGCTTCACCACCTAGTTGACCTTTTTTTTCATCGTCTGTCTATGTTATGCATATTTTCTAAATTGATAGGTGCTTCAGGAATATATTGCATACAACAAAACTGATAGAGCACACGATCAATCGGATGCCACTCAACAATAGCATAACATATCAGAGGCACAACTGACATCCAAACATCTAATGGCCAACTCAAGTGGGGTGAGATGCAAGTTTTTATTTCATCGCTCGCATAAGATATCCACTAAAACTGAAACATAAATATATAATTATTATCAATATAATATTCTAATTATTTCAAGCATTTTAAATTAAATTATTCATATTTAAAGACATACCTCAGACCCAGGTTTTTAATCAATAATTAAACGGATATCCTCTAGTTCACTAGGGATATCTCTATGATTCTATCTTCTCATCGACCACCAATTTAATATAATATAAATATTATGTCATTATTTAATTAAAAATATTTTAATCAAAATTTAGTTTTGAAATTACCTTATTAATAACGGGAATACATATGACTCGTTAACGATCGGGCATAAGAAAGGCATGCGGAACCATGCCCATGATTGAAGAAACAAGAGACATCCATCAATAGTAGTTTTACTATAATTCGTTGCACGACACATTTCTCTAAAGAGAAATGCCAAAACTACGACGCCCCAACAGTATTTTCCTGCTTCATCAAAATCAATAAGATGACGCAACCACATACAATGCACCTGGTTGCGAGATTTGTCGGGCATTAATATTCCTCCAATGATTCGTAGTATATATGCCCGAGCACATGCATTTGCTTCATCCTCAGAAGCATTTTCATTCAAATCTTTAAAATTGGCTTTTAGTCATGATAAAGATATCCGACCTCTATTGAAATCTGGCGGAGAAGCTCCAAGATACTCCATGCATAGTATTTTGAAATCACCATCGGCCACACCACACATAACATTTCCATCAACGGGGAGCCCCAAATGCATTGAGACATGCTCCAGTATAATTGTGCACTCTCCACATGGAAGATGTAATATGTGTCTCCGGTCTTCACCTTTTAATTAATGCGAAAATTAGGGTAGGTTCGATTTTGCAACCGTCAACAACTTTCGCAATATACCCGAACCCGGCTGTAGACTGATAATGCCAAATACGTGTTGGTGTAGGTATCTTCGTGTTTCGAATAAATGTCTCAAAAATACGATCATTTTCTTAATTAATAAACATTCCAAAAATTTTAAATTAATATAAATTCATGAAAACTTTAAATTTAAAAATATTAAACATTTACATAAAATTTTAAAAAATATTATCATATCACTAAAATATCTTAAGATATGATTTGCATCTAATCGAAGCAGCATCTCACTTTCCATTATAGTTGTAGGCAAACAAATATACTTAGCACAAATAATTAATTAATAAATTTAAATATATAATAATTATATAAATATTAT
The DNA here is from genome assembly GCF_006381635.1 of Hibiscus syriacus. Taxonomy (NCBI): domain Eukaryota; kingdom Viridiplantae; phylum Streptophyta; class Magnoliopsida; order Malvales; family Malvaceae; genus Hibiscus; species Hibiscus syriacus. The sequence goes on from NW_024062608.1 coordinate 3,985,463, forward strand.
TTTAATAAAAAATATAACATTATTTTTAAATAATTATTTATAAAAAATATAACAAATTTTTTAAAGAAAATATACTAATTTTTTAAAAAAAATTCTTACCAACTATTAAGAAATTTTTAACTCAAATAAGAGAGTGATTTGAGTTATATTAGAGAGAAAGAATGATTTGATGTGAAAAATAAGGAGAGTTAAAGGGTTTATATAGGGGAGGAGGAGGGGGTTTAGGTGGGAAAACGGGTGTGAATTAATTGCGTATTAATGGAAGGAGTGTCTCCGGAAACAATCTTTCCGACGTGGCACAAAATCCTGCGAAAGTGCGCCCCTACAAAGCACCTTATCTTGCGTGACATATCAGCCAATAGAAACCCATATAAGGAGCGTCTCCTGAAACACGTCTTTTATCTTGTCAATAAAAATCCCGTGAAAGAGCGCTCCCGAAAACGTGTCTTAACTCCATATTAGTTGAATGGGTGTTACTTCAATATTAAAAAAATAAGGTGGTATTTAGGTCTAAAAGTCGTAGTATTGATGAGGGCGTAGTACTGTAGGGTGGGTAAAAAGGAGGAACCCCTGACCTTGTTTAAGGAACCTATTACTTTATCCAACTAGATGAACTGGTTGTTGGTTAATAAAGTATGCTCTTTGAATATTAGATGTAGTAGGAACGTATATTGTGTTTTTTAATAAGGATATAAAATTATAGCAATGTTATTTTGAAAAGGAATGATTTTAAACTTTAATTATGAATTATAAAACTATTAAAAATATGAAATATAAAAGATAATAAGTATGATTTGTATTGTAAATGTCATCTCCTAAAGTATTTGGGTTGATGTATATTTTGACCATTAATTTTGGCTTTATATATAATTTGGTCCTCAACTTTTTTTTAATATAAATTTATATTTATTTAAATTTTTATATATTAAAGTTTAAAATATAAATATTAACACTTTAAATAATTTTTAATTTATAAATAAAAATTCAATTATTACTTTAAAATTATATAACAAAATAATCATGGGCAAATTGTAGATCAAAGCCAAAGTTGTGGACCAAATAGAACTAAAAATATTCAGGATCAAATTGCAGCTTAAAACTGAATTCAGGAGCTAAATTGCAGCTCAAAGTCAAAATTAAGAAGCCAAGTCGCATATAAAAAAATACATTAACCCAAAGTCTTTAACAGCGTTGCTAAATTGATTTATTCCAAACTTGAAGTATTAGTGACATCAAAATAGTATCGTCACTAATAAAATGGACGACTTTTAGTTATTTTAAAGCACTCCCTTTTGCTTACAAGTGAGGTAATGAACGGCGTGAATAGTAATTGAATAATGCAGTTTAGTAGTATTTCTTTGCTTCTGTTTTAGCAGCATGTGACTGACCTCATCTTCTTCCCACTTTATAATCAATACCTTTCATGTAAATCTACAACTATATAAACCCTCTTTTCTCTTTTATCTCCTTTTCTTCTTGGCGGAATACTTCAGATCCGATCCAAGCCCCTTAAATCATTGGATCTTTCAAGGCCGAGAGAGTTTCAACAATGGCTCAACTAATGTACTTCAGTCCCCGTAAGGTATTTTATCTTGCTTTCTTCGCGTTGGTTTCTCTGATATTTTGTGCCTCCATTGATAGCCACGAGCTTCAAACCAATCGGTTTGGTGCTACAAGGAGGAGATTGTTGGAGCTTGAAGAAGAAGACGAGCAGGTGTTGTTGAAGAAGAAAAGCTTCGATTTGAGTACCAAGAAATCAGTCAACTTATCAACCAAAAACCAAACCAAACTTATCAAATCATCGAATATATCAACCAAAACCCAAACCAAACTCGTGAAATCATCGAATTTGTCCACTAAGAACCAAACCAAGCTTTCGAAACCTACCAATTCAACAAAAGCAGCAAAAACAACAGTGTCCGGTAGCCTTTCGATGCCCAAGACTGAACTTACTAATAAGCAGCTCAATTCATCAACTTCCATAATCAAGAAGCTCAGTTCCACAACATCAAAAGCCACCAAGACCATACAAACCTCGGATCTGCTCAAACCTAACCCTTCCAACAACAAAACACTGGCAGACAAGAAACTGGCCGACAGTGGTGCTCAATCTTCAAAAACTCAAAACAAGTCAATCCAAGGGAAAAAACCGACAACCCAGATTCAGAAACAACAGAAGAAGCAGCCCAGTTGGATGGACGAGGAAGATGATACTGATTTAGTAACGGAGTTCCGAGATCTGCCGACCAAGTTCCAGGAAACCCTGATCCCAGACCTTGAGAGAATCTCGAGGACCTCAAAAGTTTACATCACCAAATACAACAAAGAGTTCACGAAACAGTTCAAGCCATATGTCGGCAACAAACACGCCCCCACCATTGCCACCGTAATCTCATGTGCTTTCCTTTTAATCCCTTTACTGTTGGTTTCCCTCATTTTTAACCGCATCAAAGCCTACTTTTCACTCCAAAAGATGCTCATTTTTATCCAAATTTATCTTTCGATTTACTTCTCAATCCTCTGCCTCACTTCCCTCGTCACTGGGCTCGAGCCATTGAAGTTTTTCTACGCCACTTCGCGGTCGACCTACGTGTGTTTACAGGTTCTTCAAACACTGGGCTACGTGCTCTACTTGCTGCTGCTTTTGATGAATCTGATCCTTGTATTCTCAACCAACTCGGGTCTCGGATCCAAGATGTTGGGCTTGGGTCAAATTATCGTGGGGTTCGCTGTCGGTTTGCATTACTACGTGGCGGTGTTTCATAGGGTGGTTTTGCATCAACGGCCGAAGACCAATTGGAAGGTCCATGGTATGTACGCCACATGTTTCCTTGCCATTTGTCTGTTTGCAAGAGCTGATAAGAGAAAGAAGGCTTACTTGGAAGAAGGTGGTGAAGAGGGAAAGATGAATTAAGTACTACAATTTTTTTTGGAGTACATTATTGTTATAATAATAATTACTATTGTTTTTAGTCGGTCCAAAAATGTCATAATCTCAGCCACTTAATGTTTATAGCAATAATAAAGAAAAATTGCTGTCATAAAGATGCCCTGAAAAATTCCGAAAGGTATCTATCTTATATTTATTATCATCTTCATCTTCCTTTTGTTATTTTTACTTATTATTTATATTTTGATCAACAACTGAAATTGCCCATGTAATTTCCTTTTAATTACCTTCGAATGTAGACAATACTTTTGCAAAGAATTTATAATTACTCGTTTCAGAAATAATAGTATTTTTGTTTATTGTAATTTCTAACTCTTTTATTGTTTTCCCCTTGTTTTAACTTTTATGGCTTTTTTATGTTAAATAAGAAATCTTAGGTTTTGCTTATAAATAGTTGAGTATATAGTACAAATTTTAAAATTTATGTTAATGGTTGATTAGATAATAATTAAGTTACAAATTATTAAAATGTTTATTTGTTAATATAGCCTAACAGGAACTTTATCATTTGAAATTTTATATGATCTTTAAACAAAATAATTTAAAACTATTTATTTAAAAACTGAACATGTATTTCTATATTATTTTATTGTTTTGCTTATAATAAGTATTGGATGGTTTTTGATAAAATATTTTTTTCTTACAACATTTTTGGATCCCGATCGACAAGTGGCTTCTCCAACTCCAACGTAGTAGGCTTTTGTTTCTCTTTCAGTGGCTTTAAATAACAGTTTATAATAAAAACAGTAGTGAAAATGAACATTTATCTAAATATTAATGATTATTGGCGTAGTTTGTTCTGATTTTACTACAAAACAAAAACAATTCCATAATATAAGGGAAAAATAAACAAAACAAGGTAAGGGGAAAAAGAAACAAAAACAACAAATAATCAGATGAGATATATGGAAACTCTGATAGAAACAGAACAACAATGTGATCTGCTGTTAGGTTTGCTGAATCATTTTAAATTTGAGTAATACAAACTCTAAAATTTATATACTGTATTGCCGCGTGCTTAATAGCTGAAGGGGGGAGGGAGATATTGGTAATTGTGGTAGGGACCGACGGGATTTGATTGATGTGTGTCGGTGACTGCAATAACTTTTGTTTTGTACAACCGACAGTAAGTACCTCACAATCATCCTATGGTGGGTTGTTAATTACAAGTCGTTTTGCAGTGAAGCTAAAAACCCATGTGATTTCAAATTTAATTTTTTTTATTAAATTAAAAGTAATTATAAAATAATATTTATTTTAAATATTATTAATTAATATTTAAAAATCAGTTCAATCATTCTATTATGATTATTGATGTTTAAATTTATGACATTTAAAAATAAAAATAAATTTTTAACAATAACCACTTCATGATGTAATCTTAACGTTTCATTGCATCAGATGACCAAATTTCTTTCAACTTTCGTTGTTAGGATGATCAAGATATTTTTGTCATAAAATATACATTTAATAGTTAAAATTTTCGATTAATTCAAGTAACTAATTAACTTTTAATCGAATCAATTGTTAACTAAATGTTAAAAAAATAATAATCATTCTGTTATCAAACTAATTTCAATGACCAATTGTTTAATTGAACTAATTCAGTTCATCAAGTTAATTCAATTAAAACTAAGAAGTGTTCACTCCTAATTACAATGAATTATATTCATCAATGGTTTTCTACACTTAACCAGCAAATGTTTATATATATATAATAAACTAGCAAACTTCAGTCGGCCATTTTGTTGTTGTTGAAGTAATGTAAAGTACGTCTTTAGGACAAAATATGTTGTGTCGTCTTTTTTTGAGGTTTTCATTTGCGAGAAAATACGTATGTAAACAAATCGAACGAACACGATCGAGTGTATGCTCATGTTCATTCGTTTAACTTTAACTGAATAAATGAACGAACACGAAGATAAATAAACAAAAAAAATCTTGTTTGTATTCGTTCTTTAAAGAATGTAGTTTGTTCATGTTCATTTATTTAAATGATAAATGAACACAAATGAACAAACATAAACGAACGGATGTAAACGAACACAATAAACAAACTAAACGAACACAATAAACGAACATAAAACACAACACCTATAATCACCGTAAATGAACATAAATGAACAAAACAAACGAACATAAATGAATTTATTTTACAACAACATATCGTAGTCTTGAAAAAGATATATTTCGAGGCTCCAACCGAGTCGTCTTCGATGATTCAATTAAGAGCGCTAGACAACAGTGGACAAAGACCAAATAGCATGAGCGATAAGATTGAGATTTGAAATAATTTCTTCTTCTTTCCTAACAACTATAGGATTATATCTCTTAAGAAATTATAGTAACAATGAACAACAAAGAATACTGTAGAAATATTCTTCTTATTTTGCACATGAACCTTTACACTATTTATATAACTGTGTAGTCTGTTAGCCTAACAACCTAGCTAACAACCTGGCAACTAACTCAACCATATCACGTGCACATGCTGATAGGATACCAGAATACAAAATACCAGAATACAAAATAGTCTAATATTCCCCATACTCTTCTTTGCCATCTTCTTCAAACAAATGATCTAGACACCACACCAACTTTGCTTCGAAAATATTCAAATGCAACCTTCGACAGAGGCTTAGTGAAACCATCTGCAAGCTGATGCGGTGCAGGAACATAGTTAACGCGCAACTGTCCAGACACAACCTTCTCCCGAACAAAGTGAACGTCCAAGTCAATATGCTTCGATTGAGTATGATAAACCGGGTTGGCACTCAACGCCACATCACCCGTATTATCGCACTATATAACTGGTTCCTGTCGTGGGATTACTCTAAGATCAGCAAGTAAGGCACTTACCCATGTAACTTCTGCTGCAGTGTCAGCAATACATTTGTATTCTGCTTCCATTGTTGAACATGACACAATTTTTTACTTCTTGGAGCTCCATGCAACAATACAAGAACCAACGAAGATACCATATCCAGAAATTGATTGACGATCGTCTATATTAGTACCCTAGTCAGCATCAAAAAATGCAGAAACTTTCAACCCAACATCACCCAATGTGAACAACAAACCATAGTTAACAGTACCAACCAAGTACCTAAGTATTCGCTTAACAACAACCATATGCGCTTCATGTGGAGCATGCATAAACTGTGCAACCCTCCCAACACTATAGATTACGTCAGGATGTGTGTGACACATATAAAGTAAAGAACCAACAATGCCGCGGTATTCAGTAGCATCGGTTAGCAACTTCCCCTCATCTGTCGAGAGCTTGGAAGCTAGAATCATTGGCGTGGAACAAGCAGTCGCGCCTTTCATTCCTGTTTTTGTGAGAAGCTCCAATACAAACTTCTTCTGACACAGCACATTTGAACCACGAGAGCGAAGTACCTCAATTCCCAAGAAAAACTTAAGGGAACCAAGATCTTTAAGAGAGAACCGGACATTAAGGAGTTGCACTACATCTTGAATTGAATCAAAAGATTGTCCAGTAATGACTATGTTGTCAACATATACGAGCACATAAATGTCACCATAATCTCGTTTAGAAATAAACAACAATGGATCAGCTCGCGAAGCAGTAAAGCCTATCTGAACTAGATTAGCTCGAAGCTTTGCATTCAAATTACATGGAGCCTGGCTAAGACCGTAAAGAGCCCGCTGAAGTTTGCACAAGAGGCGTTCCATCGTCAACAACCTGCTCAAAGCCTGGTGGTTGTTGCATGAACATAACCTTATCCAAATCTCCGTTAAGAAACGCGTTATTAATATGTACATACCTTAACTCCCAACCGTTTGACACAACTAAGGCTAACACAACATTAAAAGTTGAGAACTTCACAACGAGGCTGAACGTATATGTGAAATCATAACCCGGAACCTGTAAGTAACCTTTCGCGATAAGGTGTGCTTTGTACCGGTTGACAGAACCATCCGGATTACGTTTAAGTTTGAACAACCACTTGCAACTGACAGGAATACGACCGACTGGAAGTTTAACCAACGACCATGTGTTATTCTTAAGGAGAGCATCAAACTTTGATTGCACAGTTTCTTTTCAATGAGCCGATTGCATGGCTTCTTGCACAGTGAAAGGGAATTCAGCTTCAAAGTAGCTTGAATATGTCTTGGGCTTAAACACTCCACATTTGTTGCACGTCAATATAGAATGTTGATTCTGTGTCAGCTGCACCGATGACGTACTTACATGATCAGGCTGCCTCGTATTCACACGCAAGTCAGCAGGCATAGAAACTGATTCGATATCATATTCATCTGAAGCTTCAGTAGCGTCTGGAGGCTCATAAGGTAAACCAGTGTCAGTAGGAGAAGGAGCAGTATAGTTGGGTTGACATGTAACCTCATCAATAACTCCTTCATGTACAATTCCCTCTCCAGTAGTTGAAACAATCCCATGTTGCCATTTCCGAGGATCACCAATAATAGGAATTGTATGCGACCGAAACACACTGCTTGGGGTGATTGAGATGTCTGAATCTTTTCCTGCAAACGGAAAAACCTCCTCATTAAACACCATATGACGGGATATATAAACATGATCATCATCAGCAAGATACTGAAAGCCCTTGTGCTGTGGGCTAAAACCCAAATTTGTACACGACTCAATCGAAATGATAACTTATGATTATGAAACAGTCTCAAATGCGGGAAACATTAATACCCGAAAATCTTCAGAGAAGAGTAATCAGGCCTTTTTTGTAGAGTTTCTCAAACGGAGTTATCTCATCGAGGACCTTTGTAGTAAGTCTATTAATTATGTGAGCTGCAGTGACTATAGCATAGGATCAATATTTCATAGGTAATGATGCTTAAGCTAGTAACACAAGGCCAAGCTCAATAATATGGCGATGCTTGCGTTCTGCAACGCCATTCTGCTCTGATGTGTACGGGCAGATCACTCGATGAACTATCCCGAACTTGGCAAGCATGGATGAGAAGAAACGATACTCACCACTCCAATTTGACTGAACATCCTTAATCGTAACTCTAAACTGATTTGTTACTAACTACTGAAACAATTGAAAAGCTAACAGATCTTGCGACTTATCTTTAAGTAGATAGAGCCATGAATGTCGAGCAAACGCATCAACAAAAGATATATAATAATGAAAGCCATTTGACACAACATGTGGAGGTCCCCACAAATAAAAAGATGAGTTCCAAGGGAGCATAATATTGAGTATTAGATTGAGTAAACGACAATTTGTGGCTCTTGCCTATAAAGCATGCCACACAATTTTTATTAATTTTTGAATCAAGCTTGCAACTTTATTTAAAGCAAAACTAACAAGATGTCCTAAACGGCGATGCCATAGCTCAGACAATGACGTATCAGCTGCAACTAAATTAACTAAAGCACCAGGAACATCTTTACTTTGACCATCAAGAGCAAACGTATATAAGCCACCATCCATTCTTCCACGTAAAAGAACATCTTTAGTTAACTCATCTCGAACATAACATGTCGCATCGTGAAACTCAATGTAAACATCATTGTTCCTAGCAAGCTTAGAGACCGAAAGAAATTTTTTTGTTATGCTAGGCACATGCAATAAATTGTTCAGTAACAAGGCTCAAGAAGAAGTAGAAGGTAGAACCGAACTACCAATAGAACGAATATCAAGTGAGACGCCATTATCGACAGTGAGTTTACCTGGACCTCTAAACTCTGTCGGGCTCGAGACTTTGGTAGCATCAGGCGTAAGATAATGTGTTGCACCGGAGTCTACAACCCAATGTTGCTCGCCAGAGTTAGAAACCACATTAGCTTATGGTTGACTAAATGCCTGAGAGAACCCTTTACAAAACATATAGCTCAGATTAGAGGATTCAGCAGTATAATGCACAGTAACATACTGACTTTTTTTGGATCGAGAATCGGATTTAAAACATGTGAAATCTTCATCATATCGATGCCAGCATCGATCGACCAAGTGGCCAAGTTTGCCACACAGCTGGCATTGAATCCGAGGTTTGCCTCGACCACGACCCCCAGCTCTGAACGCAGATGACGATCGAACTGACCTTGACTCATGCTGATCTCGATCAGAAGATTCACGATGAGCAAGATATGCGCTCATAGGAAGAGATTCCAGTTGATCATCAAAGCCGACAAGTTACGCCTCAGCATCGAGGAGCACCGTATAAAGATCGTCCAACGATAGTGTATCCTTCATGGTCGTGATAACCGCCATAAACGGTTGGTATTCTCAGGGTAAGCCTTTCAGAATACTGGCAACATGACCAACAAGAGAAATGACATAACCACATGAAGCAAGCACATCGCATATCTCTTTCACGCGTGTAAGGTAAACACGCATATTGTCGTTCCCTTTCTTCAATGACTGTAGCTCGTAGTGCAAGCTCATTGCAGCAGTCGTAGATCTATTGGAAAAGAGCTGCAACACCATATTCTAGATCGTCGCAGCCGATTCAGCACCAACGAACTGAGGAAGGAGATGATGACTGATGGTAGAGAGGAGCCACGATGCCAACGCACTGTCTTATGCCACAAACTCCTCAAAGAGCTCATTGACACTTACTTCGCCGTTAGCATCAAGAATCGTTTCCGGTGGCGGCATCAAGACACCAGTCAATAATCGCTCCAGACGATGGCTACGGACAATAAGCAGAATTTGTTGCTTCCAGAGCAGAAAATTCATCTCGTCGAGGACTACATTAACATTCTTATGCGAGAAACCCTTGGAGAACTCCATGACAGGCGAGCAGCAACGAAAGCTCAGGCAAGAAACCCAAGATCAACAGCGAAAGATACCATCTTAAGAAATTACAGTAACAATGAACAACAAAGAATACTGCAGAAATGTTCTTATTATTTTGCACATGAATACAACTTGTAGTTTGTTAGCCTAACAACCTAGCTAACAACCTGGCAACTAACTCAACCATATCACGTGCACATGCTGAATAGGATACTAGAATACAAAATACCAGAATACAAAATAGTATAATAATATCTTATTTAATTGTTTTGGGCTTTTTTTATTTTTATTTAAATTAATTGAATTTTAAAAATATTAATGGGTATCATATTAAATTTATTGGGCCTTAATATTTTAAATGAGTCTAGAGCGATCGACCTAAACATAAATGAACAAACATAAACGAACAAAAGTAAACGAACATAAACGAACAAACATAATTGAACAAACATATTACTGAACGTTCATAAATGTAAAAGAACAAACGGATCCTCTGTTTGTGTTTGTTCATTTAATTAAATGAACACAAAATCTTATTTATGTCTGTTCGTTTAATAAATAAATAAACATAAATGAACTTCCTGCCAAACGATTCACGAATGATTCGTTGAACGTTCGGTTCATTTACATGCCTAAAAATCATTAAAAATTGTAGCTTTCCTGAGAAATGAAGGCATAAAGAAGTACAAATCAATTGAGTTATATCTTTTATGTCGTAACTATTAAGGATTTTTATATTTATTTTCACCTCTGACAATCGGGTGTGTCATTGCTTGTCCATGCCTTCCCACACGATCTTTCCAAGGAGACCATCTAGTGAAGAAAACATGCCAGAGGTCCAAATCATTATACTTGCTGGAATCGAAAATACATGCAAAGGTAGGGATGAAACAATTTTGCAATACTTTTCACGCTTGTGATTACTATGTGTTCACGCTTTTGATTCGATTTATTCAGATTTTATTGCTACAGATATAACAAATGATATGGGTTTCTATGGTTAATAGATTTATGGTACTCTTTTCCCCTTATAGGACCCCAGCCTTATTTGTAGAAGGGGATTTTAATGAGGCTCACATTAAAAAAAAGTTATAGTATGAGCCTCATGCTTCCCTAAGTCTACTGTTAAGAGCCTCACCATGAGTATAAATGTATTGGGTATTTAACCATAATATTAATCACGAAACTCACGCCCATTTAGCTTACAACATAGGTACTCTGGATAAGATTTGGGTCACAAAGCTTATCATCTTATATCCAAATTGCCCTCATTGCTAAGTGCCTAGGGTGAGATCTGGGTCACTAAACGTCAACATCTAACACATGGCTAGTCTACTCCTCTAGAGTACTCGGGACATGTTTGGGTCGTAAAGCATCAAAGATACATCCAACTAGAATTTAAAGTGCTCTCGTACTGATTTGGGTATATCTATATATATTTCTCAAACAATTGAACGATCACACACACAAGTAGCTCGGGTGTCCTCATTGTTTCTCGAGCGTTAAACAAAAGCATAAGTTTTATGGAATCTTACCGCATAAGGTTTTTATGATTTTCACCCATATAACATTACCATTACATTGCTATCTCATTTTTTATTATCAAGCTCTTCTATAGAGCTAAATGTCTCGACACACATCAACCAAAGCCACACAAAGGAAAACAAGGTAGCTCAGCTACTCACTATAGTAACTTATCGCAAATAGGTGAGATCATCCTCTCACTTTCCATTATCTCGTTAATTCTCTTATCTAGAACATTATGCAATGATTTATTAGTCTTTTACATATATTAGTTCATTAGAACATTATTTTTTTATCGCTACCTGTTTGGTATATTATTTTTTAGCTTGATATTCAACTTGGGGTTAATTATTCATTAGCGACTCTCTAGTTGCTCTCATCACATTTTCCCTCAATTCACACTTGAAACTACATAGAATACTTCAACGACATCGCTTTATCGATATTCACATGATACATAGTTTCTTTAGCACATTATTTGTATAATACACCACGTCGCTTTATTGATATTCACATAATACATAGTTTCTCTATCACATTATTTGTAGAGTAAACTATACAAATGACCACTTAACTATTTAACCCTTTTACTTTTATTGCCGATCTTTTAATTTTGTCAATCATACAATTTAACTATTTAATTGTATTTCATCAATCAACTTGTCGTTAATATATTTAATGGAAATGATGACGTATCATTTACTAAAATTGGTATGTTTATACATTTAGTCACTCTTACTAACACATTCTATCAATTTGGTCCTAATTTTAATAAATTAAAATAAATTTTATCATCAAATCAAATGGTGCCATGTGTCACTAGGCCAAGTGTCACAACACGTGTAACACCAACAACCCATATAATTATACCTATACAGATTATAGATGTCACCTGAAATTTCGTAAAATATTTTCCCATTCAAAGTGATTTAAAATTTCTTTCTTAAAATGGTAAATGATATTATAAAAATATCATATCCTATCAAATTATAATATACTATTTAAAAACATATATCAATATGGATTTATGCTACCCATATTGAAACAGAGTAAAACAATTTAGTTTAATAATTACAAATCATTTTTTAAAATATTTCAACAGAGCAACTAGGACATTAATAATTACATGCCACTAACAAAGTCAAAATTACATCATAGGATGTCTTACTAATATTGTAGTGTATTCTTGGATGCTCGGAGTGCCCTGTACTCTTTACTCTATCCTTGGCTTTTTACCTACGCATGAAATCATCACACGTTAAGTATATACTTAGTGAGACAATTAAAAATAATAAACAGTGCAATACAACTCATGCATGAAATTTAATGTCATAAACAAATGCCATAAGATCATTTTACCAGCATATCTAATATTTTACCATGATCTAAATAATATAAAATTTCTTATCAATATACTTACCATTTATCCCATAAGCTCATAAGCTTAATTTTTCAATATACTTACCATTTATCCCATAAGCTCGTAAGATTAATTTACCAATATACTTACCATTTATCATATAATCTCGTAAGCTTATTTTACCAATATACTATAAACCATAGACAATAGCCAGTATAAAACCCTGAGGACCCTAGGTATACGAGTCAAATATATATATGCACCGTAGTGCTAACACGAGTATGACACATAAGGTCGTGTCAACCATATGTACTAGGTATCCTTAAGTACAGTCCCGAATATGACACATAAGGTCGTGCCCACCATATACACCAATTATACTTTAGTGTAATCCCGAATATGCAGCCTACTGCTGGACTCTATGGCATGCCAACTATACCCTGTCCCTCAATGACTTACTTGGGTATATAGTCTATTTCATTCATCCATGGTATCATATAACCATATATTTAACATTAGGGCAATTCATACCCAAAATAACATCCATGGTATCATATAACCATTTATTTAACATTAGGCAGTTCATACCCGAAATAACATTAATGGTAAAATATCACATTATCCATGATCAATGCATTATAATTTCATACTGTGACATATCAATGTCATATCAAAGTTATAAAATGACATAATATCATGTTGATATAAACAAGGTTGATTTATCACAAGTCTTCCTGATGATGTATAAAACATCTATGTACATGATGTATAAAATATCTATGTACAATGTCATGCATGTACTGCACTCACCTTGACACTTTATATATTCCAAAATACGTGTCTCACTATGATCCACGATAAACCCTTTTTATACTTGACTTGCTTCGATCACAAATTAATCATGATCTGTATAAATCACAAATTAATAACGATACATATGTTAGTATTGTACTAACATAAACACATTCCATAACAACTCCATAATATACTTGAAACTCATTTTCTGCCAAATTTTTAACACTTGATAATTCCTTTTAACATTGGCACCAACTTTTCCAATTTACACAAAATGGTCCTTCACCATTTTATCACTTAGATTCTTAATATAAAAAATTCCAGCTTTGAAATTATTACTATTCAAATGCTTTTACAAAGGCATAATTACATTTAAGTACCCCAACTATGCGAATGTTGTACTTAAATCACCAATCTTTTCAAACTTCCAAAATAGTCATATTTCACATCTAAACACTCATTTCAATTCCAAAACAATATTTTCCAGTGTAGTACATCAACTATTAAACACTTATTCAACCATTCATAACTTTTCTAAAATTGCTAAATTAGTCCCCTAACTTTTCAAAAAATACAAAATGGTCCCCAAATTTTTCTAAGGCTTGTAGAATACTTCTTACATCATTTCCAGAACTTATATAATTTTCCATAATTTTTCTCACTCAAATACATCATAGCCGAATTCTTTAACCTTTAAAACTATGTTTTCATGATTTTGCTTGATTTTGATTCGATTTAAGCATGAAATCAACTTTCAATCAACCTTATAACATCTCTACAATTAAATCTCTAATCAACTTTTATCAGAACACAAAGTTCTACAAAGTTATCTTTTGGCCGAATTTTAAAGAATTATTTCTAGGAAGATTGAACATGTTTTAACTATCAATCAAGCTTGAAAATAAATCAACAACTTCTAAATCATAAAGATTTATCATCAATTTCATGAATTCTATCATGAACATAAACCCTTAGATTTGGGATCTTTTAATTCCAGCAAGATTAGAAAGAAATATTGGTACCAAATGATAGCGTTTTTCACGTAGATCACTTTCCTATTTCACGACATAACTCAAATTCAAAAAAGAATTGGCTCAAAAATTGAAAACAAATATATTCCCCTTACCTTGGTATATCTCACGTCTTTGCTAGAGAAGATGAAGAAATTCATATGATAATTCTTCATCTTTCTTTATTAGTAATGAATAAAAAATTCATTAAATGTTAAATTACCACTTTACCCTTAAAATCAAAATATATATACTAACTTACCCAAAATGAACTTGATATTTACATTAATACCAAGCCACAGAAACCTTGTCATCTTCCAAAGTCAAAGATGAACAAAATATTTTCCCACTTTACCATTTTGCCCTTGTAATGTCCAAAACTTAGAATTTTGTCACTTTAATCCAATAGTCCAAACTAATCATGTAATTAAATATTATTTTCTAACATTTAAAAATGTGAAAATAATATATTTATTTCCTTATTTTTTAGACCAATTGTAATTTTTCAAAATTATTATTTTGGTCCCTAAACTTTTCAAAGTTTATACTTTGATCACTTAACTTTAAAAATTTATAATTTGGTCATTCACTAAATCCATTTATGGAATAACATTATTTTTTGTAAAATTACCACTTAATTCCTTAAACTTTTCCCAATTTTATACATTGACAATCAAACTTTCAAAATTTACTTTTTGGCCATTATTTAAATTTTTGGGGTATTACAATTCTCCCCTCCTTAAATAAAATTCGTCCTCGATTTTTAAGACTCTATGAAAACCCTCACTTCCCTTTTTATAAGGATTGCCCTCTTCTTGATAAGGAAGTTTATCAAAAGTGAATCCCACCAAAATAGGGATTTTTAAATATTTTCATCATTCTCTAAAGATAAGAATAATTTAATAGAGTCTTTTAGCCGTCATTAAATTCCTTTTCCCTTGTAAATTTATAATCCTAATTTAGGGTTGTACAAACTTATAAGGTGTGCCCACGCCTTATGTAAAACCCTCTTCTGGTCTTGCCAACTTCTTGAATTCTGATTTTTCCTCCTTAATTTCAGGATTTTGTGAAGATCATGCTAATCATTAGATTTTGAACCTGTTTAATCCAAATCTTTAACCTGATATGAAGAGGTGTGGAAACTACTTTCTCATGTCCTCTTCTCTTTCCCAAGTAGCGTCCTTGACTTTATGATTTTTCCAAAGTACTTTGATTAGAGGAATCGTCTTGTTACATAGTTCTTTGATTTCTCGAACTAAGATCCGAACTAGTTCTTCTTCATAAGTCAAATATGGTCGGATATTAATTTCCTCTAATGAAATGATATGTGAAAGATCTGATTGATACTTTCTAAGCATTGACACATGAAAAACATTGTGTACTTTGTCCAACTCTAGAGGTAATGCTAACTGGTAAGCCACAAGTCCAACACATTTTAAGATCTCATAAGATCCAATTAATCTTGGACTTAGTTTCCCTTTGCGCCCAAAACGCAAAATCTTTTTCCAAGGCGATACTTTAAGAAAAACTTTATCTCCTTCATGAAATTCAATCTCTTTTCGCAAGTCTGCATAAGATTTACGCCAATCAAATGCCATCTTGAGATTATCTTGAATTATATTTACTTTATCCTCAATCTCTTTCAATAAATCTAAGCCAACAAGGTTTTGATCTTTTAACTCGAAACAATTTAATGGTGTTCAACATTTTCTCCCATATAAAACTTCATACATATCCATCTTGATGCTCAATTAATAACTGCTATTGTAGATAAATTCTTATAGAGGCAAATAAAAAAATCTATGATTCCTTGAAATCAATCACACATACTCTTAGCATATCTTCTAATATCTGAATAGTACTTTATGACTTACCCTCTGTTTGTGGATGAAAGGTTATACTGAAATTCAATCGAGTACCCAAAGCTTTATGTAAAGAATTCCAAAATCTTAAAGTGAACCTTGGATCCCTGTCGGATATAATGGATGCTGGTACTTCCTGTAGTCGAACTATCTCCTTGATATACAACTATATATATTTATCCAATGCATAGTCCATTCGCATCGAAATGAAATGTGTCGATTTAGTTAAATGGTCATTATCACCCAAATGTAATCCTTTTTATTTGATGTCAAAGGTAGTCCAGTAACAAAATTTATAGTGACTCTTTACCACTTCCACTCTGGAATAGAAATCAGTTGCAACAATTTCGAAAGCACTTGATACTCAGTTTTTACTTTTTGACATGTCAAACATGTATGAACAAACTCAGTAATTTTTCTTTTCATACCCTGCCACCAAAATGACTTTTTACATCCTGATACATTTTGTTCCCACCTGCATGTATAGTCAGTGGACTATAATGTGCCTTAGAAAGAATATCTTTCTTCAACTCATCATCATGAGGAATACAAATTATTTCTCGGTAATTCAAACATTCATCAGACTTGACTTCAAAATTACCACTTAATTCCAATGGCCATTGTGACTGATAAAACTGTTGGCATGGCGATAGGAATCCCTCCGATGAGAAGCACCAAGAGATTATCAATTCCATCCCTATATTTTTGACGCTGGATCGAATACATTACTATAATCTCAATAAACATGCCCAATGCAATTGAGCATATGCAGAAGTTCCCGATTGCTGTCAGCACCTGATCAATAAATTACCATGCAGAGCACACATCAGATACAAATGAAGAATATAGCTGCAAAATTATAAGCTTGTGTGAACTTATAAGCTTGTGAGATTACCTTCTGGAAGTGCCCTACATTGCTTGTGCTATCTACCAGGTGCGCAGCTTTACCAAAGAAGGTATGAACGCCGGTAGCGATAACAACAGCCTCAAGCTAACCTTGCTTGACAGTAGAACCCGAGAATACCCCATCACACGGGTTCTTGTTTACCGGCAAAGACTCACCAGTTAAGGCAGATTGATCGACCTTGAGCGAATCTCCTTCGAGGAGACGAGCATTTGCCGGGATAATATCTCCCAACTTGATGCTGATGATATCTCCCGGTACCAAAATAGCAACTTCTTGCTCACTACATTTCCCATCTTAACTTTTCAAAGTTTATACTTTGGTCACTTAACTTTAAAAATTTATAATTTGGTCATTCACAAAATCCATTTATGGAATAACATTATTTTTGGTAAAATTACCACTTAATTCCTTAAACTTTTCCCAATTTTATACTTTGACAATCAAACTTTCAAAATTTACATTTTGGCCATTATTTAAATTTTTGGGGTATTACAATTCTCCCCTCTTTAAATAAAATTCGTCCTCGAATTTTAAGACTCTATAAAAACCCTCACTTCCCTTTTTATAAGGATTGCCCTCTTCTAGATAAGGAAGTTTATCAAAAGTGAATCCCACCAAAATAGGGATTTTTAAATATTTTCATCATTCTCTAAAGATAAGAATAATTTAATAGAGTCTTTTAGCCGTCATTAAATTCCTTTTCCCTTGTAAATTTATAATCCTAATTTAGGGTTGTACAAACTTATAAGGTGTGCCCACGCCTTATGCAAAACCCTCTTCTGGTCTTGCCAACTTCTTGAATTCTGATTTTTCCTCCTTAATTTCAGGATTTTGTGAAGATCATGCTAATCATTAGATTTTGAACCTGTTTAATCCAAATCTTTAACCTGATATGAAGAGGTGTGGAAACTGCTTTCTCATGTCCTCTTCTCTTTCCCAAGTAGCGTCCTTGACTTTATGATTTTTCCAAAGTACTTTGATTAGAGGAATCGTCTTGTTACATAGTTCTTTGATTTCTCGAACTAAGATCCGAACTAGTTCTTCTTCATA
This sequence comes from Hibiscus syriacus, assembly GCF_006381635.1. Taxonomy (NCBI): domain Eukaryota; kingdom Viridiplantae; phylum Streptophyta; class Magnoliopsida; order Malvales; family Malvaceae; genus Hibiscus; species Hibiscus syriacus. The sequence continues at coordinate 4,003,676 of NW_024062608.1, forward strand.
AGTCAAATCTGGTCGGATATCAATTTCCTCTGATGAAATGATATGTGAAAGATCTGATCGATACTTTCTAAGCATTGACACATGAAAAACATTGTGTACTTTGTCCAACTCTAGAGGTAATGCTAACTGGTAAGCCACAAGTCCAACACGTTTTAAGATCTCATAAAATCCAATTAATCTTGGACTTAGTTTCCCTTTGCGCCCAAAACGCAAAATCTTTTTCCAAGGCGATACTTTAAGAAAACTTTATCTCCTTCATGAAATTCAATCTCTTTTCGCAAGTCTGCATAAGATTTACGCCGATCAAATGTCATCTTGAGATTATCTTGAATTATATTTACTTTATCCTCAATCTATTTCAATAAATCTAAGCCAACAAGGTTTTGATCTTTTAACTCGAAACAATTTAATGGTGTTCAACATTTTCTCCCATATAAAACTTCATACAGAGCCATCTTGATGCTCAATTAATAACTGCTATTGTAGATAAATTCTTATAGAGGCAAATAAAAAAAATTCTATGATTCCTTGAAATCAATCACACATACTCTTAGCATATCTTCTAATATTTGAATAGTACTTTATGACTTACCCTCTGTTTGTGGATGAAAGGTTATATTGAAATTCAATCGAGTACTCAAAGTTTTATGTAAAGCATTCCAAAATTCTTAAAGTGAACCTTGGATCCCTGTCGGATATAATGGATGTTGGTACTTCCTGTAGTCGAACTATCTCCTTGATATACAACTATGTATATTTATCCAATGCATAGTCCATTCGCATCGAAATGAAATGGGTCGATTTAGTTAAATGGTCACTATCACCCAAATGTAATCCTTTTTATTTGATGTCAAAGGTAGTCCAATAACAAAATTTATAGTGACTCTTTACCACTTCCACTCTGGAATAGAAATCAGTTGCAACAATTCCGAAAGCACTTGATACTCAGTTTTTACTTTTTGACATGTCAAACATGTATCAACAAACTCAGTAATGTTTCTTTTCATACCCTGCCACCAAAATGACTTTTTACATCCTGATACATTTTGTTCCCACCTGGATGCATAGTCAGTGGACTATAATGTGCCTTAGAAAGAATATCTTTCTTCAACTCATCATCATGAGGAATACAAATTATTTCTCGGTAATACAAACATTCATCAGACTTGACTTCAAAGTCTTTAGTCTCACCTTTTTCCATAAGTGAATTTTTTTATCATTTCTCATCTTTTTTTCATTCTTTTCTTTTTCTGTTTTTTCTTCTTCTTTTTTTCTTCTTCTTTTTGTTTTCTTATTTTCTTTTTCTATTTTTTTCTTGTTTTATTTCTTTTTTTTTATCTTTTTAATATTATTTTAGCTCTTATGCCATCTGTCGAGACAACATGACTAAGAAAAATAACTTATGACAGTCAAAACTCACACTTTGATAGTTTGGAATATAACTTTTTATCCTTAAGTATTTCGAGCACATTACGAATATAAACATCATGCTCTATCTTTGTATTCGAGTATACCAGAATGTCATCAATACAAACCACCTCAAATTAATCCAAGTAAAATTAAAATACTCGATTCATCAATCCATGAATGCTGCCATAGCATTTTTCAAACCAAACGTCATTACTATGAACTTGTAGGGTCTATATCATGTTTTGAAAACTATCTTTGGAACATCTTCTTCTTTAATTTGTAAATGGTAATATCCTATTCGAATATCAATTTTAAAAAAATTGTTCCCTTTAAGCTAATCTAACAAGTCATCAATCCTCAAAATATGATATTTGTTCATGATAGTTACTTTGTTTAATTGTCGATAATCTATGCATAATCGCATAGATCCATCTTTCTTTTTATAAACAACACTGATTCACCCCAAGGTAAAATACTCGGTCTAAAGAATCCTCGATTTAACAGCTTTTGCAATTGGTTCTTTATTCTCTTAACTCAATCGTAACCATTCGATACAAACCCATAGATACAGGATCAATGCCTTGATAACCATAAATATTGAATTCCACCTCTCAATCTGGAGGTAACCCAAATAATAAATCTAAAAAGACATATGGAAATTCCCGAGTTATGGAAATATTATATGATCTTACGTCAGATACTTGAGTATCTATCACCTTAGCTACAAAAGCTATGTATCCTTCATACATCATCTTAATCATAACCACTGTCGATATCACGTTAGTGATGATTTCACTTTTTCATCAATCATTTAAAATTTTTAATTTCTCTGCATTTTTCTAAATTAATCGCTTCTTGCGGCCAGTAACCCAAACTTAATGCAGAGATAACCAACTCATGATCAAAATGATCTAAAACTCGTTATTGATAATCCCATAAGATTCACTGGTAACATAAGCTCCTGAATCTTTATCGAATATTTACTATTTATCCGATTAACACTTGCATCATGACCCATAGTTTTTCCCACTATAATATCACTTGATATCAAGTAGAATTGAATATTTCTACTTTGGAATTCCTTATTTCATTATTAAGGAAATCTGTATAACTTATCTAGATCCATAGAAAATATTCTCGAACAATTGAAACATTTTCCAACTCAAATGAAAGTCTAAATGTTCACATCGTTCAATAAGAAAACTTGATAAATTTTTAGCAATAACTTCATAGCAGTTAATGCTAAAATCACACTATCAAGCAAATTTATTATCTTTCTTCTCACTACGAACTTGAAACTTTTCAAGTTCTTGAGAATCAATCTCGATCTAAACAATAATTCATTACAGCATAGAAGGTTAGACAATTCATTTTACAAATTTACCTTCACAAGGTAACTCTATCCAATTTTATGGACTTGATATCTATTCTCAATCCAACTCATAATAATTTGATTCACTAATAACTCGGCTTTCTGTAAACTTTTAACGGATAACTTATTACCGCTTATTTATTTCCTCTTACTTAAATCAACAATGCTTTAAACAATTTAATGCTTAGCTTAAATATTTCTCACTTATTTAATCTTACCTGGAGGAACCTCAGAATCATCACTAGATTCAGAAATCTCGTCAGGATCCTCATCCGATTCGTCTTTTCTTGTAAGCCGTTCAAAATTTTTAATCGATCCTTCCAATTCAGAAACTTTGTTGAAAGCTGGGGCATTTCTTCCACAAAATGGAGGAAAATCCCTAATATCACTCACCCTTCTAAGGCGTGATACTGAAGTCATGTCAGATTCTTTTTGGTCGATTTCAATCTCGACCTTCTTTTCAACCATTTTCAAATTTCTTACCTTTGTCTTTAGTTTCCGACATATGAACATAGTCAAAATCATCTTACATTAGTAAAGAGTAACTTTACTCCCAATAAGCATCATCACATTATATATACAACTATCAGTTACTTTTGACATCCTAGTGGCATGTATACACTTTTTAACTCAAAACAAACTCAGTTTAGTCCTAGAATCGGCTAAACCTATAGCTATGATGTCAAAAAATGTCACACCCATAACCTGTATAATTATACCTATACAGATTATAGATGTCACCTGAAATTTCGTAAAATATTTTCCCATTCAAAGTGATTTAAAATTTCTTTTCTTAAAATGGTAAATGATATTATAAAAATATCATATCATATCAAATTATCATATACTATTTAAAAACATATATCAATATGGATTTATGCTATCCATATTGAAACAGAGTAAAACAGTTTAGTTTAATCATTACAAACCATTTTTTTAAATATTTCAACAGAGCAACTAGGACATTAATAATTATATTGCACTAACAAAGTCAAAATTACATCATAGGATCTCTTACTGATATTGTAGTGTATTCTTGGATGCTCGAAGTGCCCTGTACTCTTTACTCTATCATTGGCTTTTTACCTACACGTGAAAATCATTACACGCTAAGTATATACTTAGTGAGGCAATTAGAAATAATAAACAGTGCAATACAACTCATGCATGGAATTTAATGTCATAAACAAATGTCATAAGATCATTTTACCAGCATATCCAATATTTTACCATGATCAAAATAATATAAAATTTCTTATCAATATATTTACCATTTATCCCATAAGCTCGTAAGATTAATTTACCAATATACTTACCATTTATCCCATAAGCTTGTAATCTTATTTTACCAATATACTATAAACCATAGACAATACCCAGTATAAAACCCTGAGGACCCTGGGTACACGAGTCAAATATATATATGCACCGTATTGCTAACCCGATTATGACACATAAGGTCATGTCCACCATCTGTACTAGGAATCCTTAAGTATAGTCTCGAATATGACACATAAGGTTGTGCCCTCCATATACACTAATTATACTTTAGTGTAATCCCGAATATGCAGCATGTTGCTAGACTCTATGGCATGCCAACTATACCCTGTCCCTCAATGACTTACCTGGGCATATAGTCTATTTCATTCATCCATGGTATCATATAACCATATATTTAACATTAGGGCAATTCATACCCAAAATAACATCCATGGTATCATATAACCATTTATTTAACATTGGGCAGTTCATACATGAAATTACATTCATGGTAAAATATCACATTATCCATGATCAATGCATTATAATTTCATATTGTGACATATCAATGTCATATCAAAGTTATAAAATGACATAATATCATGATGATATAAACACTATCAACTTATCACAAGTCTTCCTAATGATGTATAAAACATCTGTGTACATGATGTATAAAACATTATTGTACAATGACATGTTTTATATATTCTAAAATATATGTCTCACTATGATCCACAATAAACCTTTCTTATACTTTACTTGCTTCGATCACAAATCAATCACGATCTGTATAAATCACAAATTCATATCAATACATATGTTAGTATTGTACTAACATAAACATATTCCATAACAACTCCATAATATACTTGAAACTCATTTTCTACCAAATATTTAACACTCGATGATTCCTTTTAACATTGGCACCAACTTTTCCAATTTACAGAAAATTGTCCTTCACCATTTTATCACTTAGATTTTTAATACAAAAAATTTCAGCTTTGAAATTATTACTATTCAAATGTTTTTACAAAGGCATAATTACATTTAACTACCCCAACTATACGAATGTTGTACTTAAATCACCAATTTTTTCAAACTTCCAAAAGTCATATTTCATATCTAAACACTTATTTCAATTCCAAATTAATATTTTCCATTGTAGTACATCAACTATTAAATAATTATACAACTATTCACAACTTTTCCAAAATTGTCGAATTACTCCCCTAACTTTTCAAAAATTAAAAATGGTCCCCGAAATTTTCTAAGGATTGTAGAATACTTCCTACATCATTTCCAGACCTTATATAATTTTTCCATAATTTTTCTCACTCAAATACATCATAGCCGAATTCTTTAACCTTTAAAACTATATTTTCATGATTTTGCTCGATTTTGATTCGATTTAAGTATGAAATCAACTTTCAATCAACCTTATAACATATCTACAATCAAATCCCTAATCAACTCTTATCAGAACACAAAGTTCTACAAAGTTCTTCTATTGGCCGAATTTTAAAGAATTATTTCTAGGAAGATTGAACATGTTTTAACTATTAATCAAGCTTGAAAATGAATCTACAACCTCTAAATCATCAAGATTTATCATCAATTTCTTGAATCCTATCATGAACATAAACCCTTAGATTTGGGATCTTTGAATTCCAGCAAGATTAGAAAGAAATATTTGTACCAAATGATAGCGTTTTTCGCGTAGATCACTTTCTTTTTTCACGACATAACTCGAATTCCAAAAGAATTGGCTCAAAAATTGAAAACAAATATTTTTCTCTTACCTTGGTATAGCCCACGTCTTTGCTGGAGAAGATGAAGAAATTCATATGATAATTCTTCATCTTTCTTTATTAGTAATGAATAAAAAATTTATTAAATGTTAAATTACCACTTTACCCTTGAAATCAAAATATCTATACTAACTTACCCAAAATGAACTTGATATCTACATTAATATCAAGCCACGACAACCTTATCATCTTCCAAAATCAAAGATGAACAAAATATTTTCTCACTTTATCATTTTGCCCTTGTAATTTTTAAAACTTACAATTTTGTCACTTTAATCCAACAGTTCAAACTAAACATGGAATTAAACCCTTAAATATTATTTTCTAATATTTAAAAATATGAAAATAATATATTTATTTCCTTATTTTTGAGACTAATTGTAACTTTTCAAAATCCCTAAATTTTTCAAAGTTTATACTTTGGTCATTTAACTTTAAAATTTTATAATTTGGTCACTCACTAAATCCATTTATGGAATAAAATTTTTTGGGGGAAAATTACCACTTAATTCCTTAAAATTTTCCTAATTTTCTACTTTGACCTTAAAACTTTCAAAAATTACATTTTGGCCATTATTTAAATTTTTGGGTATTACAACACGTGTCATCAATTAGATTATTAAATTTATTTTAAATTAATTTGTATATGTTTTACCAATTAATCCAATTATTTTAAATTAAATTGTCTAAGTTTTACCAATCAAAGGGTCAGGCGTGAAATGGGAAAAGAGGGGGGTTCGAACCAGGAACCAAGGATCAATAACAATAACGGCCAACCGTTGAACCAGGTTATAAATTAGTTTATAGTTTCCAACTTAAAGTATATATCTTGAATTTAAATTCGTAAACTCCTATATCTTAACTTAAACTCGAACATTAAATTAAATTCACATTTTAACTTTAAAAATATATATTTAACTTAAAAATATATATTTTAATCTTATCTTAATTTAAATAATATATTTTATTTTTATTTTATAATTTTTTTATCATAATGGGACTCAACTTTAAAAAATGTATTTTATTTTCATCTTAAATTATTAAATATATGTTATTATAATTTTAATATAAAAATATATGTTACTTTTATCTTAATTTTTTTAAAAATATTTTATTTTCATCTTGGTTAAAATTATTAAAAAAATATATTTTATCATTTTCTTAACTTAAATATTTATATTTTATTCTTATCATATTTTAAAATTAATATAAAAATAGTTTATAAAATTTTATTTTGTATTTTTTGGTATAAAGTTTATTAAAATATGTTGTAAAGCCTTACCAAATAAGGAAGTTGGCGTGACGGTAAGGCTGTGTGGAACCCCTCCTTCCGCCTTCAGGTGCCTGGTTAGGTTCTCAGCAGTAGTGTAACATCCTGAAATCAGGGTTAGTGACAAAAATGGGAATTTTTTAAATTTGGGGATTAATTTAGGAAAAATTGAAAGTTCAAGAATTTTAATGGGGATATTTATTTATTGGATGAAAGGGTAAATATGAAAGGATTTTAAGGGCATTATGGTAATGTTAGCTTAAAAGATATTTTTTTCCTTTTATAAGAACGAAACACGTGTGTTTGCGTGTTTGTAGAGTTATCTGGAACTCTTCTTTTTCTTATTTCTTTCCTCTTCTCGTGTGTTCATGCTTAAGCCTCAAAGGTGCGTTTTAATTTTGATGGTTAATTCTTGAATATTTGAGTTGTGTTTTATTCTTTAAGTGTTATATAAGCTTAAAGAAAGCTTATATAAGCTTAAAACACCAAGAGGAAAGAATTAGAAAGGAATTTCTATTAAGAGTTTAGAAATGAACTTTTGTTATAGAAAGGTTTTTGAAGTTCCAAGAATGAATTTGACTTGGCAAAGGGTTAATTAAGAAGTTAGAGGTGATAGAATTGAATTTAGAACACATGAAAATTTTAATGAAATTCTTTGATTCAAGAATTATGGTGGATTATGGGAGATGGTAAAATGTTATAGTATTATAAGAAGGTTTATATATGTATAGATAAGTTTTAAGGTACAAGGAGGGATTAATAAGTAGAATTTGGGGTCAAAACAAGACATTTTAGTGCTCAAGATGTAATTTCTGGGTTGTGAGCATCGATGCACATTCAATGTGTACCGATGCACTCTCAAATAAATAAATATCGAATGCCATTAGTGCATCGATGCATAAGGAGTGCATCGATGCATCCCCTTAACAAAGAAACATCGAAGGTGATTGGTGTACCGATGCATGGGTAGTGCATCGATGCACATGTTAAGGGATGCATCGATGTATGGTATAATGTACCGATGCACTTCAATAGGAAATGAAATAAATCTTTCTTTCAGTCTAAGAAATTATAGATTTATAGTATATCAATGGAATACTGATAGTATAAATATATGATTGTGTAGACATCGATCGAAAGCAAAGTTCGGATAGGTCTGCAGAGTAAGATACACACAAAAAAACAAGAGCTTAAGAGTGTTCATTAAGACCAGGTGAGTACATGATAATAAGTGTACGTTATGTTAAGGAATTAAGACTTGCGATGAGTCCAATTATGATATTATATGATATAAGTACTAAAGCATAAACATGTAGTGATATGGTGTTAGATGTATGGAATATGAGTAAATGCATATGTTTAATTGTTGAATAACATAAATACATGTTAGTATAATAAGATATATTAGATGTTATAATTGAATGAAGGGATTGTATGAGAACATGTATATGCGAACATGTGTTGTATAATAGTGATCTATGAGATATTGATAATAAGACAAAAGATTACATGCATATGTAATATAAGTTAAAAGATAATAAATAATATGTTATATGCATATGAGAAAAAGGTATATGTGATGTGACCATGTGTGAAAAGGATGAATAATGTGAATTTCATGGAAAATACTACGTGAAAGTAAACTATGTGACTATGTGATCATATGAAATGTGATAAAGAGCTATGTGAAAGAACTATGTTATATGAATATGTGAATGTGTAATGAGATAAAAGATAATGCCCATGTCATGTGTTATGAGAGCTATAGATATATAGTTGGCATGCCAAGAGTCGAGGGTCCACGCGGTCCTTCGGGACATAGTGGTCCTTTGGGACATATGTGTTATATGTGGTCCTTCGAGACATCTACGTGGTCCTTCGGGACAAATTCTACACGCCCCTAGTGGGATTTATACGAGCTGTGGTGACAGCATAGTGCACAACCTCTATGTACTCACATACCTTAAGTTCTCAATAGTGTGCATGGGCTTTGAAAAGAAACATAATTTGATATAATGATATGTGTGTTTCTCGTGATATGTGATATGTGATATGTGATATGTGATATGTGATATGTATAAGTAATAAGTTAGGATCATATGATAATAATGGTAACAAGTGCATATGTGTAATGGTGATATTAGATGTTATATGGTTATGTATGATATGATCATATTAATTACTCATGTATTGTTGTGCATTGAAGTTATATTATATGTTTATGTTCAATATATGCTCATATAATGGAATGGAATTAATGACAAGGAAATAAGTAAGGATAAACATGTTAGTGATGAGTTCAATAGGTGTACAAGTATAATATGTATTACATAAGATGTTCATGCAATTGTTAATTTAGCTTATATATTTACATGTCTCACTAAGTCTATGACGTAGCGTGTAAGTGTCTTACACGTAGGTGTGGATCTATCAGAAGATCAAGCTTGGGATCCGTAAAGTAGCATATCTCTGTGCAAAGTTCAGATCATAAATATTTTTGTAAAGTACGTTGTGTCATATAATTTAGTATGTTGGCATGTAACTAAGTCACTAAATATGTACGCTCGGATGGAGTTTGTTAAGGTTTTTGACACGTTTATGTAAAAGAATTTCTTATAGAATAGAAGTTTTAAATTTTTCTATGATTTCTTTTATAAAGTATATGCTTTGATTGGTCAATGTGACACCTCGGACTCGTATCCGGGTCGGGTACGGGTTGGGGTTGTTACAAGTAGCGACCTTCAGAACCCATTTTGACACCAGTTTAAGGGGACATGTGTCACCCTTTGATTGAACATGAAATATATTAAATTAAATAAATGAAAAATAAAACTTAATTAAGTAGTGAAAGTTTCATCATCTTTTTAACATATTAAATTTAATGAATTAATTTAAAATTAGGTTAAATTGATAGAATATATAACTATTGAGGACTAAATGTATAATTATACCAGTTTTAGTAACTGGCACATCACCACTCCTATCAAATATTAACTACAAGTGACTTAATTAAATACAATGAAATAGTTAAGTGGTCTGATTGATAAAATTAAAAGATTGGTGATAAAAGTAAAATGGTTAAATAGTTAAGTGATCATTCGTATAGTTTACCCTTATTTGTATAATACACCACCTCTTTAAAGGTACTTTTAGTGTTTCTTGATCACTAAGAGTATTTTGGTAATTTATGCCACCTAGGGGTGTGTTTGGGTCATTTCAAAATGTTAGACCCTTTTTCTAAGCTTAGTTGTACATTTTACAGTAATTTTTAGACATTCAGATGCAACGAGCGATGTTTTGAATCTTTTAGTATTGGACAATATTAATAATCCAATAAATAGTATAGGTACTACAACAATATTAATAATAATACTGATATTAGTATCGATACTACAAGAATAATATTGATACTAATATCGATACTATAAAACAATACTGATAAACATAAATGATTTTTATATAACATAATATATATTATTTTTTGTAAAATTAATTTAAGTCCCTAAAATTTTTCAAAACCTTAAAATAAGTCTTTTAAGTTCAAATTATATTAAAAATATCATTCAAATACTATAGAATAATTTTTAGTCTTATATTTCTCAAAATGTCAAAAACTATCTTTTTAAACAAGCTTTGAGTAGAAGTTCGAAACTTCTACATGTGTTTCAAAACTTTCTAGGACAATAAGCTTTAAAGTTTCGAAACTTTACAAGAGTTTCGAAACTTTCCTTGTATTTTCAATACTTTGGGTCCAATGGTCATATTTTTTAATTCCTATTTGGAAGATTTTCGAAACTTTGTGTGCATGTACCCTTAAATGTGTGAATTTAATGCTTTAAATGACTCAAACAACCACAAATGGCTAGAAATTAATGTGAGCATATAAAAGGTGTCTTCAAACAGCCTAGTAAAGACAAGAAAGTTGTTCTAACAATCAAAGAGCATGGATAGCCAAATTTGTATTCCATTGTGTCTTTTTTCATATAACACTATTCAATTCATTGTATTTTTCATTCTAGTGTTCTTGGGTGTGTGAGAGCTTCAAGTTGCAAACAATCTATCATTGTAAGGATTTTCAAAGTTTGCTTATTTGTAATTTCTTCTTGGAAAGGTTGTACACTTGAGACTTTGGGTATAAGTCTAAGTGTGTTGTAAGGTTACACTTTATCCTAAAAGGTTTGAACACATTAGTAAGTTTGTTGAAATCCTTAGTGTGGAAGCAAAGGTAGTGGATGTAGACTTAACCACTCTAAAATTATTTGTGTCAAGTTTTCCATTTTTTTTTTGCAAGATGCTTCCATCATTCCTTTAATAAAACTATTCATTCAATCCATTGATCTTGGAGCATGGAAGATAATCATGAATGGCTATTCTTCTCCAACGAAGAATGAGTGAAGTGACCAAGAACGAAAGAAATCTCAACAAAATGTCATGGCTATGCATATTTTATTTTGTGCATTTGGTCCCGATGTATATGAAGGAGTTTTTTCATGTTCTAATGTCAAGGAGCTTTGGAATAAGCATGAAGAACTTCATGGTGACAAGAAAGAAGAACCATCAAGTTCAGTCCTCCCAAATTCAAAGGTGGTGTGCTCAATGGCTCTTGAAGAGCCTAAGGTATCTTCAAATTCAAGTGAATTAAATCCATTCTTGTGAGCTCAATTCTTGCTAACACTACCTTTGTGAGACTTTCTTGTTTACATTTCTTATCCTTTGTAAAAGGGGAGTGGTTCTAGCTTAGCCTTTGAAAAGCTAGGGAATTGTAAAGGTTACTCTTGAACCTAGAAAAAGAAAGAACAAATTAGTGAATTTGTTAGAAAATCGTTAGTGTAAAACTAAGGTAGTGGATGTAGACTTTGGTTGAGAAAGTCGAAACACTATAAATTGATTTGTGCCAAAACTTTTATTTTTTGTTTAAGTTTCCACCAAACTCTATCAAAGTCAATTCACTCCCTCTTGGCGTTTTCGGTTGATTGATTCGAGCCTAACAAATATCAATATTACAACCCAAAAAAACCTAAATAAGGCTATAGAATCACCCAAACCCCTCTCAAACATTCTAATTTAATTCCAATCAACAAATAAAGCTTAATGGAGTCTTATAGGGTCATCTAACACCATAAAGACACAATTTTTGCAACAATAACATCACTTATGGCATAAATCAAGTAAAAACCCTAACATTCTTAATCACCTAAATCTCAACAAAGCATTTATAAAAGTCATAACACCACAAAGGATTAGAAGTATACTACCTTAGTTAAAGAATCTGAAATGAAGCTCATTCCTTTAACTACACTTGTTTTCTTAAGTCCATTTGAACTTGAGCACTCTATACCCATTTTCTCTAGCAACAAGAAAAGCAAGGCTCTTAATCCTTAAACGATATTGTTGGAATACTTAAAGACTGGTTCAAAGTTAGATGAAACATGGAAGAAGTTCTTACCATCGCTATTCTTGATACGTGAAGGTTGAAAAAGAAGATGAAAAATGTTGAAAGTTCTCATATTTCCCCCAAAATCCATGCCGTAAGCATCTTAAAACCCAAAAATATCATCCTTGTCTTTAAAAATAAGATAGTTACACTTTTGGTCTATTATACTTTAATCTCAAACCAAAAATATCCATTTTATAATCTTCTGGGCTCAATCCTAGCCCAAATTTAGCCCACTGCTTCTAATTGATTATTATTTTCATCAAAAACTCATTCGGGTCAACCTAAAACTAGGGATGGCAGAATGATCCGAACTCGACGGAGAAACTCGAAACCCGGTCAAGTTCGGGTCGGGTCGGGTTTGAATGATATTGGGCCAGGTATCGGGGATTTTTTTGAGGATTTTTTTGGGTTGGGTTAGGGGACGGGGCAAGGTATCCCCGCCCCGATTATATATATATATATAATATTTTATATTTTTTATATTAATTATATATATAATATTTTCGGGTTCGGATTTGAGTATAATATTTCGGGTCGGCCATATATAATATTAATTCTCCAGTGAATGATACACACGGCCATATATGTGTATGTATCTGATATTTTTCTGGTTTTAAGTGATCTATGATTGATTTATCTATTAGTTTTGCTCATATAATTTACTTGAGCTTTTTCATGCTAAGGACGTGCACTTGTATCGGGTTGTCTTTTGGCATTTTCACTATATGATACACTTCTCAAATGAAGAGTGGTTGGTATAAATGTGTGCCTGATGCAGATGACCTATCTCTTTATTATACTTATTCTGCTGAATGCCACAATCATGATTGGTCATTAGTCATTACCATTGTAACATGAAGATCTACTATCAGATTGACGACCACACTTCCACTTGTTTACTTGTGGTTTCCTATTTATTTAAAGCTTTAAGGAATGCTTTCACAGTTATGTCAGGTATATTTCTATTGTTAGCTTGTCTAATCTAACTGCAGATTGGGTCCCTAAAGTTGCAGCCTTACTCTATGTTATTCTGACTTGGGAGTGAGTGTCAAATATTGGTATGTACCTGGAACGAGTATGCTTAGAATTTTATAAAGTTTTCCATGTATTTGGGGGTTGCTTGGAGGTTATATTCCCATATTCATGTGTCAGCCACAAGTATCGGACATGGTAATTCAAGGAAAATGAAGAGTCTGAGCAACATAGGTATTTCGCGGTAATAATGGTTTGCTATATAATTAGGAAATGGTAGTTTTGTGTAGTTCTTTGAGAATCGGCTCATTGAGCTTGATAGCTAATACACTATAAATTCTCCTGAGAGATACCGATGCAATTTAATATTTTTGAATATTAAGTTCTGAATTAAGTTACCTGGACAACAATTCTTAGGGGTAGTCGATCATTTTGTGCAGCATGCATGCATGCATCAAACGATAGTTTCTCACAGTTCATTATTTTGCACAATCTTCTGTGGTCATGCTCAGATAATGAAGGATGAGTCTGAAAAGGATATCAATAATTAGATATTAACGTCAAAGTCAACAAATGGTATAAAAGGAACGTCAATGTCAATGGCTCTATAGAGACTGTCATCACATGATCGAGCATTTTCTGGCAGGGATTCAGCAAGGGCTTGAAATTTTGTGTTGGAAAGATTCGGATCCCTTGCTATTTCGGTCAGGTAGTTGTCTAATAGCTTACTAACATTTATTTTCCCTATCTTTTGTTGCTGTTGTTGTTAATGCATCAGGAAATAGTCCAGAATCCTTTGCACCACGTCTATGTTGTGCATTGTTCGCTGCTCAAGTGAACTGTTGAATTAGGTATACATAAGATGGAATATAAAGCAGTTCAATTGAATATTATGAAAGAGATTCTCCTTTGGAAAGTTTCTTTGTGGATTAGCTTGCTGAATTATAGAATCTATTAATGAGGTAGAATGGTAGAATACTCACTTTATCATTATTCCTTGATCTTCATCCTTGTAATTAGGAATCAGTAGATCGTTTACATTGGCATCTTCCAGCATCAATCCAATTCTCTTTTCAAGATCTGATATCAGAACCGGAGATGCAGAGTTCACCTTGGCTGTTTTCAACATCTGCAACAAGAACTTACATGCAACTACTCCATTTTTAGAAGGAAGCATGCTTACTAGGCTTTCAATAATCGTTCTTTGTTCCTTGTTTTGTCCTGCACTCTCTTCTTCCTTCCTTCTCAAAATACTAAACTGCAACTCACTCATCCTCTCAGTCCTTCCAGCCCCTCATCCATATCCGGCAGCCACTTATCTGCATAATTCATTATGCATTTACCAATGATCTCTTCTTCTGTTCCTTTTGCTCTAATTGCTGTCATAATCCTCATGAAATGATCAATGCGAAGGGAAGCCACATCGTCAGACCACCAACTATCTTCAGTAACTATTTCTCCGGTTGATGAACTCTCTCTCTAAGCCTTATAAGCTATTGAGTCAACAGCATCTTCTGACAATCTGAAGGTTTTCTGCCCGTGGAGATAGAGTTTCACAAGATCTGAGGACAGTAATAGTGTCTTTCCGGGAAGCCATGACAACAAACGTTAGAAAAGATTCTGTCTTGCTTATCAGACAGCCGTAACAAAATTTTAGAATAATCTCGAATGTATCTGGTCCAGCAGGAAATTTCTCAAGCTTGATATCACGCCCAAATTTTGAGATTGAAGGCTGAAGTTCCATCTGTCCAATGTAGCCACATTTTGATACCAAGGGATACTGTTTCAGGATAAAAACATGATAGCTAGCTGCTAGATACCTAGGTTAGTTCTTTATCCTTTTATTCATTAACCTTAAGTTGACAAGTTTCTTGTGTTAATTAATACTATGTATATTGAAAGAGTAGATGGTTTCTTTCATCGTCAACCTTGATCAGAGATTATTCAGATTTTTATTCAGTGTGAAAAGTTTGAATCCTAGAAATCTGAGCTAAATCAGGGTTTAAAGCAAAATTCTTTATTTGCTAATCATCTATAGTGTGTATGTGTGTGAGTGTATACCCATATCATTCCACTAGGGGCTTTGAATGTTCTACAGTTGCCTTACTCTATGCTCTATCTTATTTGTTTTCTTGTTTAATTTGTTTAATTATTGAAGCCTCCTGCAGTTTAGTTTAGCAAAAGAAGGGTTAAGCAAGAAATAAAAAGGGTCTTGATAGTTATACATGTCCTATGAAATGCTACACAGGATCTTCTTATGTTTGCAGGTTACCTTGTGAACATTAAATATTACATCTTGAACTTGAATTGCTAAATCTGTAGGGTTTGAGTCGAGGCAAACCTGCATTCACCCAAAACAGAAATTAACCAAGAGCTTCAGAGATGATATATCTCGAAACAAATTGTAAATAGCTCATGTTGATTACAAAACAAAATTATGTTGTGAATTCTAGGTTTTTTGGATTGAAGCTGGAGAGCTTGGATAGCCAGGAATGCATGCTTTTACCATGAGAGTTCTTTCCTCTCGAAGCTATCCGCTGCGATGATGAGTTTGTTTGGGACTTCGATGCTTTGATAATAAGTTTGATGGCCGGTGCCATCGGTGTCACTTCTTGCAGGACTTTGAGGCTGATGCATTTGAAGAGATTTCTTCATGCTAATGATCATCCTGTAAAAGTAGGAATTTGAGATTGGTTGAAGAGTATTTGAAACAAAAGCCGGGTGCAGTTTGAATTAATGTGAGAAGCAGGTCTGTGGCTGGAAGACAGATATGGTCAAGTTGGCGGGTGGTGGGCTTCTCATTTCACTGTTTTATTTTATATATGAATCATAATAATAAGAGGAACTGTTGGGAAAAAGATGGATGGATCAAGGTTTGATGTGTTATAATTGAAGGGAATGTTGGGTATGATTTGTCAACTTTTGAACCACTTTTGCCTTTGGATCAATATTATTTAATGGTGACCGTGTGGCAGACGCACCATTTCTTCACTCTTCACGATGCTCTAAACTCCATCTCTTTGATCATTTAAGAATAGCAACGAATAATGTATATTGTCAAATTTACCACGCACTCAGTTTCGCTTTATTATCTTGGTGAATATGCAAGACTGGAGCTGGGATTGAATTTTGAAGGGTAAAAGATATTTCAACTAAAAGGTTAAAAGACAATTTTATTGACATTCAAATTTGTATTAGTTTCAAATTGAATTAAACAAAAGGCCAGATTAGATGGATAACTTGGGTCTGGTAGAGGAATAAATGGGTTTGGGACAGAAAAACTTGGCTTGTACAAATAAGTTTTAGGGTAAACTATGCACTTAGTATCTAAACTATTAGTTTTGGTCACTTTTTGTACCCAAACTTTTAATTTTTCAAAATCATACCCAACATTTAGGTTTTGTTTCATTTAGTACCCGTCTTTGAAAATGTGTTTAGTACATAAACTATCAATTTTGGTACGTTTTAGTACCTAAATTTTCAAAAAAAATCAAAAATTAAGCGTTAAATTTTGAACGAGGGTGCTAAAATGGAACAAAAAATAAACTTTAACTATGATTTAAAAAAATAAAAATTTAGATACTAAAACAGGCCAAAAACTGATAATTTAGGTACTAAACAATATTTGCCCTAAGTTTTATCATTACCTCTAAACCATATTATTATTGCATATGACTTTGTCTTTGCTTTTGATTGGCATATATATAATCCAAATTATATTTTTATTTAAAATTTCTCATATAAATGCTAATTAAACTTATTTAATTGGCATTATCATTGATATTGTAACACTTCCAACCCAATCTAATCAGGAATCGAACCAATGATATTACATTGATCGATCGAAATAAAATCTAACTAAAAAACAAATAAAGTCTAAGATTCACATCTATTTAGGCATAATCAAGGACTTAAAGGTAAACTATACAAAGATCAAAGTTATAATACAAATCAAACAAAATTGAAGCATCATTTTTAATCAATTTAGGCAATTGGAATACATATTGTGTGAGTAGTATCGATTCTAAACATTGTCGATTCTAAATAATACCGATACCAAATTAATATATTGTGTCCTCAATTTAACTTATTGGTATCAATACTCAGTTATCAGTATTGATAGTGCTAAAGTAGTTTAACTGTATTGATAGTGTTGAAGTAGTTTAACTGTATTGATAGTGCTAAAGTAGTATTTGATACTTAAATACCAATACCGTTTCCAAGTTGACACATTATCTTCTGAGATATGTTTATGATACAAATGCCTCCTATAATAATACAAATACCTCCCATTGATTTAGAATTCATATCATATAATATCAATATTAAATGAGTTAAATGCATAATATGTCCATAAACTATAATATGTATTTTAAATTGGTTCTTAAATTTTTTTAATATTTTAATTTTATCCTCAAATATAACTCTTATTCCAAAGTAATAGTTAAACTTTTTACCATTCTAATATCATCCCTAAACTATGACCCTCTTTATAAATTGATCCTCAGACTTTTGAATATTCTAATTTCATCCCAAATTCATCCAAATATGTAATTAATTTCAACCATAATTTAAACTGAATTTTGTTTTTTTTTCAAACATATAATGATACATCTTGGCCTAACGATTTTACTAACAAAGGTTGTGATTAGTATATACATATAGTTTGGGATGAAATTGGAATGTTTAAAAGTTTAGGGACCAATATAGAATGAATGTCATAATTTGGGAATGAAATTGAAATATTAAAAAATTTAAGGGTAATTTAAAATGATAGTCGTAGTTTAGGGATGAAATTAGAATATGTAAAAGTTTAGAGACTAATTTAAAATTAAGATCATACTTTGAGGGCATGTGATGCAATTAACTCATAATAAATACACCAAATAATCAAAATTGCTCCTTTAAATTTATCTTTAACTCTTCAAGACATCCATTAATCATCATGTAACTAACGGGTCATAGTTGGAGGTTTCTCGTAGTGTTCATATAAAAAAGGATATTAAAACTCAAAAAGCTTCCTTCATTTTATTCTATCGTAAAAATTTCCATTTCCACCGAAACAACAATCATAACGAATTTGTCCGCCAATATTCGGATTTAATTGGCAAAAAAAAAAAAAATAGAGAGAATTTGGAAAAATGGCGACGGTGTCCCCCCTGACGAAATACAAGCTGGTGTTCTTAGGAGATCAGTCCGCTGGGAAAATCAGCATCATCACTCGCTTTATGTACGATAAATTCGACACCACTTACCAGGTAACTTTTTATTCAACAATCCGACGCGATTCTTACTTGATTCATGCCGATTCCACGATGTTTTCAGCGTATCTTTAAGTTGTTTGAATTTGTCTGGTTTCCGCATTCGAATCATTGATTTCGTTGTTGCTTATTGATCTGGACTCTTAATCCCGGCCTGAATATCCTCTCTGCTTATGTTGTTATTCTCGAGCCTTTTGAGAACGATGGTAGTTTTACCAGGCTTGATCTGTAACGCAAAAGGAATTATTATCAGTTCGCGTTAATACGCTAGAACTGATGTTTATTTATTTTATCGTTTGTGTATATATATATTTCCCTGCTGTGTTAACCTACATTGAATTTAAATTTTACTTCTATCGGATCGTAGAATGGTGGATTGAAGAAGATTTTGCTCATGATTTGCTGATCTAAATTAATTGCAGGCCACCATTGGAATTGATTTTTTGTCAAAAACAATGTATCTAGAAGATCGAACAGTTCGTTTGCAACTTTGGTGATATAATTTCTCACTTTTCTATCTCTCTTTTAACAATGTAGATCTCTAGAACTATTGCTTTCATATGTTGAACGACACATGCAATTAAAACATAGTACTTGTTTTGAACTCATTGCATATTTGTTTAAACTAAAAATTTGTTATATAATTTCACCGAGTATTAGAAATCTCGAAATCTCAAAAAGCACTTGAGTAATAGAAGACCATGCAAAGGGCCTTGAATGAACTCCTAGCCATTAATAGATACGTGGCCAGGGAACAAGGAGATTACAAATGCTAGAAATCTTACAACGGTGTAGCAATGACGTACAGTGTAAAGCCACCGACACCTTTTTCCAGCCTGAGGCTCAAACCCAAAACCAACATGCATAATATGAAGAACCACGGGATAACGACTTCAATTATACACAGAATTACTGTACATGTATGTGAGTTGTGACAGTAGAAATTTGAAATTTTAATTGAAGAGTTGAATGAGTTCAAAATGGCTCGAGATACTACCTCCAATTTGATATCGGAAGAAAGAAACCTTTAACTTATAGCAACATATCTTGCCAACTTTAAGTCACTGAAGGAGATATATGATGGCACTAGGGACCTCATGTATCATTTGTTCCAGTACAACGCCTACATGAATATTTTGGGAGATTTCAGTGAGTTCAAGTCAAGCGTAAAGTCTTTCCAACCAGCATTCGGAAAGACGCTCACAACTAGTACTATTCTCTTCCTTCCTGTTCCCTTTATAAATTTAGAGATTTGTCCTAGTATTTTTAGGCACTTTCCGGCCAATAAGGCAATCCTTAAGTTCTTATTGCCTTGCCTACTAAAACACATCTTGAATCAACTAGGATTCACCTTCTTCTTACCTTTAGCCCTTGAACTTTCTCCCACCTCTTTAGCTAAATAAAGGTAAGAAAAGAGGTTACTAAACCAACTAAGCTCTTGGATTAAAGCTTGAGGTAACCTAGATAACTCAAATACACTACAACCAAACTTGGATTCATGGATCCTCCTCAAGCCTCCATAAACCCATTTTGAAAATTAATTCTAAAACTTACAAAATGGAGCTTAAAACAAAGCTTAAAGGATGGAGAGAAACATTCTTACCTTGACTAAACAAATCTAAGAGGAAGAAGAGTGGGTGGGATATTAGGGGTTTGGTCTATGTGAATTGATATAAAAAGAGAGGGAAAGATACCAGCATTAGCAAAAATGGTAAACTACACTTTATGTCATTTTTCTATTAACTTACTTTTAAAAACACCACTTTCCTGAAGTTATTGGGCCAACCTAAACCTAATATTGTTTCTAATTGATCCAAACTATCTTAGGAAGTCTAATGGGCTCAACTATCGGGTTTCGGGATAACTCGAACTATTGACCTGGGATTTTGGGTGTTACAGGATGTCTAGATAATGCCATGCCAAGTGGATGGAGGAGGTACGTACAGAACAAGGGAGTGATATTATTGTACTTGTTGGGAACAAAACTGATCTGGTTGACAAAAGGTTAGTGATGAGTTATTTTTCATATTACTAAGTTTCTTTACTTGTGTTTATTCAAATTTTTACAGTAAGAATCTGATTATTACTATTGTTTTGAAAATCGGACCGGACCGAACCAGCCGGTTCAACCGGGAACCGTTGCCTAGTCCAATTCAAACTAAACCGATTGAACCGTTAGTAGTGAACCGGCCAGAACCGTTTGAACCGGACCGACTGAAAACCGGAAAAAACCAGGAAAAACCGCCAATTTTGTTTTTTTTTAAAAAAAATAAACCAAACGGCGTCGTTTGTTAAACAAGCCAAGTCGAACTCGAGTATTGCTGAGCTCGACTCAAACTCACGAACTAAAAATTATCAAGTTCAACTCGAACTCGAAATATAATATTGAAACTTGAACTCAAAAAGGCTTGAACTCAAAAAAAATTTAGAAGCTCGATTGAAGCCTAAAATTCGAGCTTGATTGAAGTGAAAGAATAGCTCACCAAAAGTCTCCATGATTTTGAATGTCAAATTACCTCTATTATTTATAGAAGTTAGTTGGGATGCTCTTCTATGTTTCTTAGCCATGTGGGATTGTTTTGTTATCATATTTTTACTCTTTAGACTTTTGGGATGTTCTTCTATGTTTCTTAGCCATGTGAGATTGTTTTTAAAAAAAAAATTAAACCAAACAATATCATTTTGTTATGATTTTTTAGCCCCAAATTTATTTTTTAATTATAGTTATATAATTATATTTATTATTTAGTATGTTTTACCTTAAATATTATGTTGTAATTAATCTGAATCATTTTGTTTCACTTAATTTTATGGTTTTTAACTCATATATGTTATGACTTGTGATATACAAAAATTATTTTTTATTAAATATTTTTGGTATTTTTATTTAATTTTTTAAATAATTATAACGTCGTCCGGTTCTTCCGACCAGTCGGACCAATTCGATCGGTTGAACCAGTGAACCGATAACATGACCGGTTCGCTAACCAGTCTGGTTCTGAAAACCATGATTATTACATAGTATATTTCATGAATACCATTTGGGTCAGTCTGAAACTTCTAAGGAATATCTTTTAGGCAGTCGTAGCGATATCGTACGATAACTCTTTATGTTTTCATTTATAATTTCTAATGATCATTAAACAGGCAGGTTTCCATAGAGGAAGGAGATAACAAGGCTCGTGAATCTGGGATCATGTTTATAGAAACCAGTGCAAAAGCAGGATTCAACATCAAGGTGAAAGAGCAACATTTTCTGTTGGTTATGACAAAGCACTTTTCAAGTCTTCCATACGCTTCTCTTTAATGCAATTCGGAGAAACATCTTTTTGGTCGTTTATATTATGAAAGTAACATTGCAGCCTCTATTCCGCAAAATAGCGGCGGCCTTGCCAGGGATGGAAAGTCTTTCTTCAACAAAAAAGAAGACATTGTGGATGTGTGTTGCGGAAGACGGCTATCGGATAGAGAAAAATTGTAACTGATAATTTGAGAAAATAAAAATGAAGATAAAAGAGACACAAAATTTACGTGAAAAACCCCTAAAAAATTTAGGGTAAAAACTACGGGCAACGGTAGAAGAATTTCACTATGAGAAAATAGGAATTACAACCTTTCTCGATCTACCAAGGAAAAAACAATGATAATTCTCTCTTGATAAAAAGGAGAAAACAACTCTCAAGAAACTCTCTAAATTCTCTCTAGTATTGGAAGAAAGCTAGAATGCTTTGGGATAATTTTGAAGCTAAATGAGCTAGAGTATTTATAGTTGAAACATAAGGACTAATTTATAAACACCCTAAAGTTTAGTGACTAAATTGAATTATCTCATTTAATAATTAAACAAAAATTTCCATCCCTTTTTGACTAAAATATGCCGGTGGATTATTTTAATTCACCTTTCGGTGGATTTGCTTATTTTTCAACAATCTCCCACTTGAAGATTTGATTGGAACAATCATATCTTCATACCATTCTTTCTACCTTGTACCTTCATGTTGCTTATGTCTCTGACAGACCACAGGAGGATCGACATCAAGTAATTTTATCAGTTTTGATCGCCTTCGTCATGAAATCTGCTATGTTGTCTTTGGTATAGATCTTCTGCATATCTACTGTCCCTTCTTCCACCTTTTCACGAATGAAATGGTATTGAACTCGTATGTGTTTTGTCCTTGAATGAAATGCTGGATTCCTTGCTAGATGCAAGGCGCTTTGACTGTCACAAAACAGAGAGACAAACTCTTGATTGTGCCCAAGCTCCTCCAATAGCATCTTCAACCAAATTGCTTCTTTACTGGCTTGTGTAGCTGCTACATATTCTGCCTCTGTTGTGGATGTAGCCACAACTGACTGCAATTTTGAAACCCAGCTTACAGGTCCACCAGCAACTTTTAACACATATCCTGTAGTAGATTTGCTTTTATCCAAATCCCCTGCATAGTCAGAATCGACATACCCATTTATAAGTAAGTTTGATCTTCTGTAACATAATGCAACATTTGAGGTCCCTTTGATGTATCTTAGGATCCTCTTTACAATATTCCAATGCTCTTTGCCTGGATTCGCCATGTACCGACTAACCACTCCCACTGCTTGTGCAATGTCTGGTCTTGTGCATATCATAGCGAACATTAAACTTCCCACTGCTAATGCATACGGTACTCGAGACATCTCCATCCTCTCTTCTTCACTGCTAGGACTCATACTGGAGGATAATTTGAAGTTAATAGGAAGAGGGGTAGAATTTGGCTTACAATCTTGCATATTGAATCGTGGCAAGATCTTCTTCAAGTAATTCTTTTGTGAAAGCCAAATATTCTTATTACTTCTATCTCGGTGAATTTGCATCCCTATAATCTTGTTTGTTGATCCCAAGTCCTTCATTTCAAATTCCCTAGCCAGATGTGCCTTCAATTCTTCAATATGATCTTTGTTGGGTCCTGCAACCAACATGTCATCTACATACAACATCAATATAACAAAATCGTTATCACCAGACCTCTTGAAATAAGCACAAGGGTCTGCGTTAAGTCTGTTGTATCCAAGGCACATAATGAAAGAATCAAATCTCTTATACCAATACCTCGGCGCCTGCTTTAGACCGTATAGAGATTTGTTCAACCTGCAAACCAAGTTCTTCTTTTCTTTTTCTTCAAAACCTTCAGGCTGGAGCATGTAAATCTCTTCTTCAAGATTTCCATGAAGAAAAGCTATTTTAACATCTAGCTGCTCTAGATGTAAGTTCAATGTAGCACACATTGCCAAAACTACTCGAACTGTTGTTAGTCGAACCACAGGAGAAAATATTTCATTGAAATCAATACCTTCTTTTTGAGCATATCATTTGACCACCAGTCTTGCACGATACCTCTCAACTTGATCGTCACCATTTCGCTTGATTTTGAAGACCCATTTGTTACCAATTGGCTTCCTTCCTTGTGGTAGTAGCACAAGGTCCCATGTATTATTTTTATGAAGGGCTTCAATTTCTTCTTGCATCGCCATCATCTATAGTGAAGCATTTAAGTTGTTTATTACCTCCTCGTATGTTGATGGCTCACCGTCCTCTGTTAAAAGGCAGTATGCAATATTTCCTTCTATAACATAATCTGAGTGCCAATTGGGACGTCTTCTCACACGATCTGATTGACGAGTTGTTGGCGCTTCATAACTCTCTAGTTCTTGGTCATCATGTGCTGTTTCTGCTTCAGAAGAATCTCCTTCCTCAACCTTCTTTTCCACATGTATCTGTGTAGTCTCTAACTTTTCAGTGCTATCATCGTCTTCTTTTCTCTGTAGTTTATCTTCTACAAAGATAACATCCCTGCCAATGATCACTTTGCGGGCAGTGGGATCCCACAAGCGATACCCCTTGACTCCATCAACATACCCCAAGAATTTGCATTTCCTGGATTTTGGATCCAGCTTTGAGATTTCTTGGGAGTTGTACATCACGTACACAATACTTCCAAATATATGGAGGTTTGAATAATCAGCTGGTTTACCAGTCCACATCTCCATTGGTGTCTTCAGCTCTATTGCAGTTGATGGAGCTCGATTCACCAAATAACAGGCGGTATTGACTGCTTATGCCCAGAATGATTTTTCTAGGCCTGCATCCCTCAACATTTCTCTTGTTCTTTCTAACAAGGTTCTGTTCATCCGATCTGCCACTCCATTTTGTTGAGGAGTGTTTGCCACTGTGAACTGTCTTTTGATGCCTTCTTTCCTGCAAAAGTCATCAAATTCTTCGCTTGTGTATTCTCCTCCATTATCTGTTCTGAAACACTTGATCTTATTCCCAGAATCAAGTTCTACCCGCACTTTGAAGTTTTTGAAAGTTGAAAACACGTCTGACTTCTTCTTAATAGGGTACACCCAACATCTCCTGGAGTAGTCATCAATAAATGAGACAAAGTACTTTGCTCCGCCTAAGGATGTAACTGGTGCTTGCCATACATTAGAGTGAACCAATTCTAGAACACTTTTGCCTCTAGAATTTGATTTGTTGAATTTCAATCGGTGCTGCTTACTTGTTATGCAATGGTCACACAAAGGAAGTGTTACCTTTGTTAAGCCTGAAAGTAGGTTTTGTTCCACAAGGACTTTCATTCCTTGTTCTGACATGTGTCCAAGTTTCAGATGCCATAACATTACAGAATCTGAACTACATGAGGCAACAGAGGCTTCTGCTTCTAGCAATGTCTCTCCCTTCAGTATGTACAAGTTTGCAGCTATCTTTTCACCTTTCAGCACCACAAGCGCTCCACGAAACACCTTCATGATTCCTTTCCGTGTTTCAATCTTGCTTGCATTATTATCCAACAATCCGTAGGATAATAAATTTTTCTTTAGGCCTTTCACGTGCCGCACATCTCGAACAACTTTAATTGTTCCATCATACATCTTCAATTTGATGGTTTCCACGCCAATGATCTCTAAGGCATGATCATTGCAACTATACACAGATCCTCCTAAGACAGGTTTATATTGATGGAATCATTCTCTTCTTGAGGTCATGTGATATGTTGCTCCTGAATCAATGAGCCATATATCTGCATATCTTTTTCTTCCTTCCACGGTGGTTGACGCTTCACAGCATAGAGCATCTCCATCATCTAAAGTGTTTGCGGTATTACCTTGTGGATTGGAGTTTTTATTTAGACTCCAACAATCCTTCTTCAAGTGACCCTTCTTTCCACAGTGGTAGCACTTTAAATTCTTCTTGCTCCTCGACTTCGATCTACCATGTTTATGACTGCTGCTTTGGCCACGTTCTATTGATCTCCCTCTCATCGTTGTCAATGCTTCTGCTTGTTGCAGATTTACTTGTCTGTCTTCCTTGTTCTTGCATCGATTTTCTTCTTGTAGGACAGCAGCTGCAACGTCATCGAAGACTAGACTGGTGACATTACTGTTTGTCAAGTTGATGATGAGTTGATCATACGAATCCGGTAGACTTTGAAGTAGAAGTTCAGCACGTTCTTGTTCTCCTATTTAACAGCTTAAGGATGTAAGCTGAGAAAATAAGGTGTTCAGTGTATTTAAGTACTACGTCACTGAAGTAGATTTTGGCATACGGAGAGTGTACAATTTCCTCTTAAGGAAAATTTTATTGTGCAACGATGTGGCCTCGTACAATTTGGTGAGATGATCCCATATCTCCTTAGCTGTCTTTTTCTCCTCGATGCTTGACAATACTTCATCTGCTAATGCTAGATGAAAGTTTGCCATAGCATTCCCGTCCATCTCATTCCATTTGATGTCATCTGCGAAATCCACCGGCCTTTCATTGATAGCCGCTAGACACCCGTCTTTCCTTAGGATGACCTTCATCTTCAATTTGCACAATGAGAAATTTCTCCCATTTAACTTTTCAATATCAAATTTGGTTGTCATAGCTTCTATTATTGATAGCTCCCACTATTTCACTATCGTGAATAGTTTTCTAGAACCTCAAAGAATGGGTAATACCTTCTTATTTTCTTATGTTGGAGGATCCACCTTTTGGTGGCAACCACAAAGACAATAAGCATATATTACACACTCAAATCTGGCTCGGATACCAATTGTTGCGAGAGACGACTATCGGATAGAGCAAAATCGCAACTGATAATTTGAGAAAATTAAAATGAAGATAAAAGAGTCACAAAATTTACGTGGAAAACCCCTAAAAATTTAGGGTAAAAACCACGGGTAACGGTAGAAGAATTTCACTATGAGAAAATAGGAATTACAACCTCTCTCGATCTACCAAGGATAAAACAATGATAATTCTCTCTTGATAAAAAGGAGAAAACAACTCTCAAGAAACTCTCTAAATTCTCTCTAGTATTGGAAGAAAGCTAGAATGCTTTGGAATAATTTTGAAGCTAAATGAGCTAGGGTATTTATAGTTGAAACATAAAGACTAATTTATAAATACCCTAAAGTTTAGTGACTAAATTGAATTATCCCATTTAATATTTAAACAAAAATTTCCATCCCTTTTTGACTAAAATATGCCAGTGGATTATTTTAATTCACCTTTCGGTGGATTTGCTTATTTTTCAACAATGTGAACTTGAAGTCGACCACCAATTCATCCCAAACAGAGCAACAGGGAGGGGGTTGTCCTTGTTGAAGGACAAATGTAACATTTACTAAGAGCTTAAGGGACAACAATACCAAGCATTCCAATTTAGCAGAATACGTTAAAGATATGTTCCATAGCAAAATCAAATTTTGGCACTTCAATTTATGCTTCCATGCATTATAAGTAAGTTCCCAGAGTTTGTCTCAGAAAAAAGTCTCTTTTTTTTATTTTTTTGTTTATTAGAGAAACATGGGGTACACTAATTTTGGTGTTTGAAGAGGAAACAAATGAAAGCAGGAGTTATGGATGGTGTTATAAGATTGTTGATGTTGGGCTATGTTGCTCCCATGTTCCATTTTTCTACGCTACACATATTTAGACGCAAAAAATATCTAAAACAGAGTAAGGTCAGCATAAAGGTATGGAAGTTACAAATTGCAACACATTCCATGTTCTAAATCTCTATTTTTTGGTAATTGTTACTCCCTCTATCCCGCTAAATGTGTTCGTTATTGACTTTTAAAAAGTCAAAAATTTTAAATTTTTATCATGATTATTTTAAACATTTTAAACAATTACTTTTTATAAGATATATATTTGTTTAATAGATTTAAAATATATTTTTTATATTTTTATCAATAATAAATTTTAAATAATAAAGAGTCAAAGTTTAAAAATTGACTAAAAAAATCAACAATAATCTAATGAGACAGAGAGAGTATAAATTTCAATCAACTTGCTAAAACATCAAGTTTTGATGTCATTCAATTTGGTTTCCAGCCCAATATTGTGTTATTCTTATAAATTTTTTTTTATAGTTGGTTATGATATAGAGATGAATATGAGTCAAGTTTTTTTTTTCTATTGATCTATACTTGACTTTAAAAATTTAAAATTTTTATTTGAATTAAATATTATATGATTTCTCAATAAATTCAAACTCGACTTGAATTTTAGAACTAAAATCCGTCCTATCTTGATCTAAAATAAGTATTTTCCTCTACTTTTATTAAACAAATAGATAAAGGAACAAAATATAGAAGGAGAGATTTATATTTCAATAACAAATAATTAATGCAAGAAAATATATACCAAGATGATATAGAGCACGGTTATTTCTATGTCAAATGTCATCATTTTAAGTAGCACATATATCTCAAAATGTAATTTATAAACTATATATATTATGCAAATAAGAAATCTAACAACACACAACTAAGAAATAAATGAAAAATAGTTTGCTCATGTGATTTGAGTTCAAAGATTTATCATGACATAATTGATTCATGAGATACATTTGAAAAGCATCTTAATAAGTTATAACTTTATAATTATGAGATAAATTCTATTGCTTATACATTCACATGTTATTAGTATTTTGGTCAGGATTAAGAGTTATCTTAATCCTTCCGTTTTTGACAAATTTTAATTTTTTTAAAAAAATGTGGGAAATTAAAGAAAGCACTTGTAGTATCATTTCACCAAGCCCAGAAAAACAATTAACCTCGTGGGTGGGTTGATCACTTGTTCTAAACCCAAAGAACATTACCGCTGTAAAAATCTGACCTGACCTGTAAAACTGACTGAAACCGACTCGATTCGGAACTGGTGTTGACCTGAACCTGAGTTGGACTTGGAAATTGTGGGTCCGAACCCGACATGCATCCGACCTGAGAACGACCTGAATCCGAATTGAACCGATAATATGATACCGAACCTGAGATTGACCTGGTAAATAACTGGTATTACTCGACCTGTTTTCAACCTGACCTGTTATGAACTTGACATGTTTTTAACATGACCTGTTTTTTAACCTGACCTGTAAATGATCCGACTTGTTAATGACCTGATCTGATATTTACATGACTTATATATTTACCTAATCTATAATTAAAAATTTAATATGATTACTTTTTAAATGTTATAATAAAATATTTATTATGATAATTAAATTAATAAATAGATCTATTATATAAAATTATTTAAATGTAAATTAGATAACATGATTAATAATGCAAAGAAAAATTAATATAGTTTAATTTATATAAATAAAAATAATATTAATAATGAAAGTATTTATTATGTAATATATATTAATGTTTTACATTATTAATATAAATAATTTTGACAAAAAAATGATAATTAATTTAATAATAAATAAATATTAATATTGAACGTGATTAATTCTCTAAAATATAAATATAAACTATATCGTTTAATTTTTGTACAAAAAATTATCTAACAATTATAACATAAATAAAAAATAATATAAAATATAAATTTAATTGATAATGATAATTTAAATAACATTTAATATAAAATTTGAATAACATTTGAGTCAATTCAAGTTGAATACAATAAAATGAAAAAAAAAATTAAGCTCTGAGATCTTATAACAAAAATGTTATAAGACTAAAAGCCTAACTTTGCTACCAGAAATTTCTTCATCGAGCTTTTATATCGAAATAGCTGCCAACATTTTTAAATCATGAGTAACTTTTAAAGCTACCAAGATAATTTAACATGAGTAGCTATTTAAAAAATGACAGTTTCAACAATCTATTTAAGTCAGACCAACAAAATAAAATACAAGGCAACAACAGGCAGCAACAAGCAGCAACAGAAACATCATGCAGAATTTCTGCATTAAACAAACATTTAATCAGCGGTAAAGCCAAAGGGAATACGATGGCCACCAATGCCAAACATTTCTGACTTTACCAAACCCTTACATAATCAAACATTCAACATTGTTTATGAAAATAAAATTAATATCAAGCAAAATCAGATTGTGTTACTTTGGACAGAAGCATCCTACAAAAAAACAAAAGCATCAATAAAAATTTATTTCAGTTACTGTTAAACATAATAAATACAATAAGTAATTAATAAGTAAAAGTTACTTGGAAACGGAAGAAACAAGACTGAATCGTAAATTCCAATGGCTTCACTTAACGTTAACACCCTAAAAAATTAAAATTAAAATAATTAATAAACAGTTTGAAATATTGAGATTAAAATAAAAATAAAACAATTATAACATACCTTTATATAGCAGAGTCATTAACCACATTAAGGTAGTCTTCATCCTTATCCTCCGGCTCAAAACCATACAACCAATTACGGGTTGTAACAAAAATCTCAACATTTTTTGGTAAGAGTGAAACTCTTAATTTGTTCAAAATTCTACCCCATACTAAAGGACGATTCAGATGCAACTGAAATAATTGGAATAGCCAATATATCTCTCGCCATGCGAGAAAGTACAAGATATGAAACACATTGATTTTTCCAATATTCCAAAATATCAAAGTCCGATTCTCCAGTATGAGGGATAAGGGGAAAACTGATGTACGAGTCAACATCAGATCGTCCACTCCTTGAAGCAGCTAAATTTGCATCAAAATTCTAAAAAACAAAAAACAAGAAATTAGTAAATAAAAATAGTAAATAAATAAGTTAAAATTCAACTAGAAATTATATTAACTAACCTGAAATAAATATGATTTTCTAAATGTTCGAGGCCGATTGGAACTTGAGCCACTTCTGTCCAATGATGTACTACTTTGGATAGAAGAAAAAGAGAAAGAAGAAGAAGAAGAAACACAAGGTGCATTTTTTTTGAATAAAATACATATAACTCAAGAAACTCATCATAAACGAGACTTACCCTCTGTTGAACCTCATCCTCAACATAAAGAACATTGTACAACTCCTTAAGAAGTTGTAATTTATATCGAGGATCAAGTAAAACAACAAAAGACAGAATCATAGAGTGATTAGACCAATATTTCTCATAAAGTTCAAGCATGGGTCTTGTCATTGCAAAAATACCTTCACAAGGATCATTATGAGCATCACACAACAATTTCTCAATTGCAACAACGTTAGCCAAATACAAGTTAGAAGTGAGATACTTAGAACCAGAGAACAGAGTAGTAATTTCATAAAAAGGCTCAAGAAAATCACAGATTGTTTGAATTGTTTCCCATTTATAATTAGCAATGATATCTAATTCATTTTCCCTATTAACAAACAAGTTAATTCCTAATCTAGCCTCAAGTGCCCTATGAATCATCAAGTAAGTCGAATTTCAACGAGTAGGAATATCCAATACTAACTTACCAGAGAAAGAAGAATCACATTATTTAACAACTAATTCAAAGGTACAAAGTCGAGAGTCAGAAGAATCAATAAACTTAACAATATGACGTAATTTATTAACAGAAGAATCAATTACCTTCAAACCTTTTTGAACTATCAAGTTCAAAATGTGGGCAGCACACCTTATATGGAAGTACTTACCATTGCATGGAAGAGGAGAAATGACATTCAAATCATCTTTCAGTCTCTTAACCATTCTATCAATTGCAGAAGAATTATCAAGTGTAATGGTAAATGCTTTTTTTTTCAAGACCCCATTCACTTATCATCTTTTCACAAACTTAAAGATAGACTCAACATCATAAGGAGGAGGAAAACGACGAAAATTAAGTATTTTAGACTGAAGTTTCCAGTTATTATCAACATAATGAGCGGTAAGGGCAAAATAAGAACGTGAAGTGCAGGTAGTCCAAGCATCACATGTAAAACAAACACGACTTGAGACAGAATACATTGAATCAAGCAGTAATTTTTATGCTTTTCATGCTCCAACATGTAATACTTAATAACAGTATACCTAGATATATCCTTAACATAAGAATTAAGGTAATGATGTAAATCCCTAAGTTTGCCATGCTCAACTATACTATATGCATAACCATGACATAGAATAGCCTCAACAAACAATTCACAATATTTGTTTTGATAAAAAAACTACACTATCTGGATTTTCAGCATACAAATCCTTATATGCTTGGCATTTCTCAGAATGCCTTCTAGGGTTAGATATACCAATATAAGAATCAGCTTTATACCTTTTCAATTTGCAATACCTACACTCGGCATAAACACAGCCATCATCAGATTTGGCGAATGTTTAGTGGTCCCAAACAGCAGAGGTTCTTCTCCCAAATTCGAATGAACCAACAGACTTCCTCTTAGAGGATTTATTTAAATCAACTGCTTCGGACAGTACATCATTTACATCCCCTTGTAAAAAAATAGGGTTAGTATGGTAAAAATTAAACAATAGCTAAAAATTAAAAAGTTTATTTAAATCCTAAATAAAGGCAGCTAACAACCTCATACAAGCAATCCGAATGAACAACCAACAACACAAACAAGGACTACAGAGGAAACAAATCAATAGTAGCTACAAATTAAACAATTTATTTAAACTGTAAATAAAGGCAGCTAACAACCTTATAAAAGTAATCTGAATGAACAACCAACAACACAAACAAGGACTATAGAGGAAACAAATCAACAGTAGCTACAAATTAAACAGTTTATTTACCTCTTTTAGAATGCCCTTCATTCTGATTTGTTGGGTTTTCTCCTACAAAAGAAATAAATAATATATTAATAAACAATATTAAAATCAAAAGCAAAATAATAAAATAGTAAACATACCTGGATAATTCAACTCGTACGAAAGGTTATCCATGAAACCCTTGAAAAAAGGATTCGAATATCAACAGAGATAAAAAGTGAAGATGCTCGGTTAGGGTTTTTTAGGTTCGGGTTTGAATTCGGGTTAGTGTTTGGGTTTTAGATTCAGGTTTGGGTTTTAGATTTATGTTTGGGTCCAGGTTTGGGTTTAGGTTCGGGTTCGGGTTAAGGTTTAGGTTTGGTTTAGGTTAGGGTTAGGGTTAGGGTTAGGGTTAGGGTTTATGTTTAGGTTTGGGTTTAGTTAAGGTTTAGGTTTAGGTTCGGTTTTTAGTTTAGGGTTTAGGTTCAAGTTAAGGTTAGGTTACAGAAGATGAACATGTTTGGGTTTGATCGAAGAAAATAAAATGATTTAAGGGTTTAGGTGTTTATAAGGATCAACGAGAGGTTTGATCTAAAAAAATATGAAGTGATATGTGTTTTTGTGTTTGTGAAGATCAACAGATGGTTTTTGTGAAGAACAAATATGAACAGGGATGAATACGGATGAACAAGGGAGAAAAGTTTGGGTATTTGATCGAAAAAAAAAAGAAAACGTTTGGGTTTCGGTGTTTATGAAGATCAAATTCAGGTTTTGGTATGAACAATGACGAACAAGGATGAAATTTCGAGTGTTTGATAAAAAACAGAATTTGTTTTTGGATCAAACTGTTTTTGAAGATCAAAACAAGGTTTTTTCAAATAAAAATGAAGAACACGAATGAACTTCTAGAGAGAAGGCATAAAATTTGAGAGAAACAGGGAGTTAGAAAGAGAGAGCAAAATGAGAGAATGACTAGGAAATTGAAAATGAGAAAAAAATTGACCTTATATAGCGATCCGTTCGGGTCAGGTTAAGGATCCACGTGTTTTTTAATTTCCTTTCGCATTGTACCGTTGTCCCCTCTTTTTGATTTTATTCAATTTAGTTCAACTTTAATGATTTAATTTAATTGTTATATTTTAAATTATTATAATTTCATCCCTATATAATTTTTATTAATTAACTATTTATAATTAATATTATAATAATTATATATTATAATTAATATTAATATAAAATATAGTCTATAACATTAATATTAATATAAACTATATGTTATAAATTATATAGTATAGTTTATAAACTATAGTTAATATAATTAATATTAATATAGTATAGTTTATAAACTATATACTATATTAATATAAATTATAGTTAAGATAATTAACATTAATATAAACAATAGTACATTAATATAAACTATAGTTTGTAAATTATATACTATAGGTTATAAAATATAAACTATATAGTACACTAATATAAACTATTGATTATAAACTATAGGTTACATATATAGTTTATATAACATATAAATAGATTGTATATATACATATACTATAGGTTATATATATATATATATATATATATATATTATATATACTATACATAGTTTATACATACATGTACTATAAGTTATATATATAATTTATATGTATACATATACTATAAGCTACATATATTAACTATTGTTTATGTAAAGTGTTTAGGGCTTAGGTTTTAGGGTTTAAAATTTAGAGTTTAAGATTTAACATTTAGTGTTTAGGGCTTTATAAATTATATACTTTATTAATTTATATAGTTTATGCATATTGTTTCTATAAACTATACAAATAATTTATTATATATATATATATATATATATATATATATATAGTTTATACATACATGTACTCAGTTCCGACTCAATACATATGCCAGATGGGCGATCGCACAGGGCAACAATGTTTAAGGCGCATCAGTTTTATGGGGTAACACGTTTCAATGGTGTTATTTTCTCTTATCTCTCTCTCTCCTCTTCCTCGGCCATGGCCGCTTTCTTCTGCCTCTCTGTAACTTCAAATGCGAATATGTTTCTCTCGTACGAGAATGGGAGCTTCTTCAACTTCGTCTAAGTTGACTTCGCAAGTGATTCAACATGTTGCTTCTTCAAATCCGAAAGTCGTCGACTCGTCGTCTCGTCGTCACCAGAGAACGAGGCAAAAACAGCAAGCTCATTAATGCTCTGGTTTATACTTTCACTTTATTCTTTGATTTCCCCTTTTTAAATGTTTCTGATGATTTTATTAAGTTCCTTAGAGTTTCGCTTTTATCACTTTTTATTTGGAACTTGAAAGAAAAATAGTTAATTTTTTACCATATATTGAAAATCATTCACTGGATTATGGATTTTGGAATAAAAATCCATAGGAATTTTTCCCTCGGTTATCCTAATTTATATGAATAATGATATTAAAAGGGGAAAAAGTGATTTCTTGAAATAAGATTTCCCCTTCCAATATGAACGTTGATAAATTTTAATCGAGATTAAAAAAATTGAACTTTTTTCACAAACGATTTTTAATTCAAATACACTATGTATATCTATCTAGGTGTACTCAGTAATCTGAACTTTGTTTTGTGGATCCAATGACACTTATTTAGCTGTAGGAAGGTGAGATTTATGACCTTGAATGGTTGAAAAATTGGAAATTTCCTCTGAAACTATTGGTTGTTCTACTTCTTACTAATGCAACATCTAGGTGCACGAGTTTGTATCATTTTTAGTTTAGAGAATATATGGAAGTCTATAGTTGCTTCACAATCTGAGATATTTTTCCTATATTAGCTTGGTGGTGGTGCTGGAATACTATCCATCAACTTGTATGTCAATTAATTAGTTGTACTTGATTTGATGTTTATAGATGTAAGAATCACTTGTAGTTAAGGCATAGCATATGGAGTACTCTTGCTTTTCATTGAAATCAAAACCCTCAAATTTGATCAGTTGAACAATAAATTCTAAAATTAAAAACTAAAAGGGGAGAAGGCCAGAAGGGAACATTTCCTCGAGGTTGGAGGAAAATAAAGTTCTAAGCTTGAATAAATCCCATAGGTATTGGTTAAAAGACGCAAACCCCACATAACAAAGAAATCTATTATCTATTAATAAATGCACATTAAGTTGTGGTGGCATTCTTTATAAGGTCTGGGAAACGCCTCAGATGCATGAGATATTTTG
This sequence comes from Hibiscus syriacus, assembly GCF_006381635.1. Classification (NCBI taxonomy): domain Eukaryota; kingdom Viridiplantae; phylum Streptophyta; class Magnoliopsida; order Malvales; family Malvaceae; genus Hibiscus; species Hibiscus syriacus. Next base: position 4,039,620 of record NW_024062608.1, read on the forward strand.
AAGAATAACTATACCCTAGATTCGTGAGATATTTTGAAGAATAACTATACCATAGATGCATGAGATATTTAGAAGAATAACTATCTCATGCAGAATGCTGTTGGACTCTGCTGACATCCTATGAGGGTCTTAGGGATTGTAGCGTGCGGATTAATCTTAGAAGTAAAAACAAAAAGAATATCTCACATGGACCATGCTTCAAGATTTGTTCTTGATTCAAGATAGTAGCTTGTAATTGAAGATTGTTTACAACTTTCAATTGACAATGCTCATTCCTTTCAGGTACTTGTTGATCATGATGATCAAATTGTCTTGGAGAAAGCCCTATCTGCACTTGTTGTTGTTGTTGCTTCACTTTCTGCTGTTCGGTATGTAGTTGATCCTTTTCTCAGCAACTATAGACTATCTCAAAAAGTTTTTCCATTTGTTAATTTGTTATAGAGGATGTTCTTCTATTGATCTTATCTTCAGCTAGCTCATTATCCGTCCTGTAGACTTGTTGCACCATATAATTGGAATTATCATGGTAGCTTGACCTTGCCCTGTTTCGGATTATAATTGTTTAAAAAAATTATTTATGTTTTGTCTATTATACGGTGCAAGTATAAGGGCATAAAATTATTATCTCGCCCAAGACATTAAAACTCATTGGACCGGCCTTGCATGTACTATAAGTTACATATATAGTTTATATGTATACATATACTATAAGTTACATATATTAACTATTGTTTATAGATTATAGGTTAATGTTACATATATAATTTATATAAACTATTGTTTATATAAACTATATATGAATTATCAAATGTGTCTATACATGTATAGTTTATAAAGTTTAGGATTTAGGGTTTATGTTTTAGGGTTTAGGGTTTTTATAAACTATATAATTTATTACTTTATATAGTTTATGCATAGTGTTTCTTTAATATATATATATATATATATTAGTTATACATACATATAAATACTATATTAATATAAATTATAATATATAAACTATATACTTTTTATAGTTTATACATATATATTTTATATACATAGTTTATGTAACACCCCCAACCCGTACCCGACCTGGATTCGAGTCCGAGGTGTCACATTGACTTTTCAAAACATTTACTTGTATAAAATAGTGAGTAATTTAAAACTTTTATACATGTAGCTTATTCAAAAGATTTCCAGAACTATTCAGAGCTTAAATGTTTTTGCAAAACCGTTCAGTGCATATACAATTCAAACATTTATTTACATGCCAACCATTTCCAATGTACAATATACATCTAATTCAAAACATCTTTTTTGATCTGATCTTCGGTAAGAAGTAACTGACCTGTCTTGCTCCACATTGCTCTCTATATTCTTCTCGAACCTACGTGTGAAACAATCACACGCTAAGTCGATGACTTAGTGAGGCAAATAAAACATATAATAGAAATCATAAAAACATCCCATATAACAAAACACATGAACATTTAATACTAACTTATCATACAAAATCATATACCTTTTTATATAACAAAGATACTCATGTACATATATCATCATCTACTTTCTTAGCATTATCATATATATTATTATCATTATCTCTATCATTATCATCGAATTATTATTCTTATCATCACCATTAATCCCTTTTACTTACCATATTCATATCAATAACACATATACCCATGCACACATATAAATCATAACAAATACATACTTCTATGAATTCATGTTTTTCACTATTGGAAATAGACTTATCACAAGTCTTATTTTCCCTTGAACCTCATATACTAGAGAATGTGCACTCACCTTAGCTTTGTTTTGATTCGATTATAATCCTTCATTTGATCCGGAACGGGATCACGTTCTATATCTACATCATCATACATAGATCTATATTAGTATTATAACTAATATAGTCTAATGGTTCACTCTTTAGACCAAGAGAAAAGTCAATTTCATCTTTTAATGAAGGTATGCATCGATGCACTACTGATGCATCGGTGCATAAAATGTATTCGATGTTGTATTATTACTGGAATGCATCGATGCATGTCTTATGCATCGATGCACTAATTGCATTCGATGTTTCCTTATTAATGGGATGCATCGATGCACTACTTATGCATCGATGCACAGATTGCATTCGATGTATTTATTTTAAAAGAGTGCATCGATGCACTACCAATGCATCGATACACCTTCAAACAATTTCTGGGTTTTAACATTGATGCATCGGTGCACTATGAATATGCATCGATGCACTCTGCCCAGAACCTCTTTTTGAACCTGGAAAATCCTTCTTTTTGGATTAAATCCTTCATATTTCAACCCCTTTCATATTCCTAACTTTCATATACATAATTAAACTCATTAATATTCATTTATCTCATCTTTAACCTTAATATCCTCTCCTCTTTAGGAATTTCAAGAATCATACCCTATTTTCCACATATTTCAAATCCAATTCTAACACTTAATACTTCTTAATTAAGCTGATGGCAAGTCAAATCCAACTTTAGAACTTCAAAAACCTTTCTATAACAAAAGTTCATTTATACACCCTTAATAGAAATTCCTTTCTAATTCTATCTCTTTGGTGTTTTAAACTTATATAAGCTTTCCTTAAGCTTATATAACCCTCAAAGACTCAAATCCAACTTAAAACTTTCAATAAATCAAAAGCTAAATCAAACTTACCTTTGCTCTTGGCTTCCACGTGAAGAAGAAGAAGAAAGGAGAAGAGAATTCTGGAGAATTCTCTCCCTTTCCACGTGTATATAATTCCATTTTTTTTCCTTAAATGATCAAATGACCATTTTACCCTTTATTTCCTTTAATAATTACTAAATAACCTTCATCATATATATCCAATAATCATTGAACTACTTCATTCTTATACTTTAGTCATCAAATTCTGAAACTTTACAATTTGGTCACTAACCCATAATTTGGGATGTTACAAATCTCCCCTCCTTTTAAAAAAATTCATCCTCGAATTTTCACTGCACATCCTGAAAATGACATATCTTCTAACGTTCTCATGCTACTTTCTGAACTTAATCTTTTGTATCATCTTTAATAACTTGGTTCTTATCTTTTCAATTATTCGACTACCTTTTTACTTTATATCTCCTATCATGTCACTTATCAGATAGACAATAACATTAATTCTTATTACTTAAACTCATAAATCAATCAAATTCCTTGTCAATCTTCAATTGTCTTTCAAGAATCACTAAACTTTTATTTCATCCTTACTTGACTGACTCCAAAACTTCCTTAATACATATAAATCTTTATTCATTTCTCTGACTACATCCACTTGACCAAGAAACATAACCTTAAATCTTCATCATAACTGATTAAACATACACTTTGCATAACTAAACAATTTCTCATATTACCTGACATACCTTTCTTACTTCTGGTTAAACTTATAACATATATCTCAACATAATCTTTATCACATCTAATTCTTTAAACTTCATCCTTTTATTTTCTTCATAACTCAAAATATTCTTATATGCCAATCATATCTTTCTTTCATGTTCACATACTCTTTTCCTATCACTTAAACTTATCTCTGATTACCAGTCTTTATTATATCTTTATAATTTTACTAATCAACTTCACTTATACAAAACCTCATTCTTATCGTATCTTTCTTGTATTTTCTTCCTTCAAAATTTTCTTTAAAACACATAAATATTTATCTCCTTGCCTATATCATATCTATATGATCAAAATATACAACCACATCCAGATTCGTATCTCATTTGATTAACTTACTTTATGTTTCCTTCAAATCTGATAATTCTAACATCCATGCCATTACAGCTAATTAATAACAACTTTTCAATCTAGGGCTTAAGCCCTGATTAAATTAATCTTACACATCATTTCAGTTAAAATCAACCCAGTGTAATTTACTTATTGAACCCATACTCTCATTCATATACAGTATTATGCCTTGTCTCCTTTATTACCTTCATCGAACCATTCATATACATTCTTTGCAGTCGGAATTATTTCAACAATATTTACTCAACTAATCAAATAAACATTCAATCTCATACACCATTTCACTTCCATTATTCAAGCTTAACATTCTAACTCCCTTTATTTATAAACTGATCATTGATGTACCCATACTTAAACTCTTCTTATCAATCCTTAGTTTTACTCAAACATTTGAATCCTCACTTCCTTCACTCTATCACTTTACTATAATCACAGTATACAACTGTATCCAGATTCACTTCATATTTGGTTATCATAACCTACCATATCTTGAAATCTTGTAATTTCAATATATTCCGTCCCATAATCTTGTTAGCCCACGCTAACTCTTTCCATCTTAAATACAAAAACAATATCTACCTCACTTGATACATTTAAGATACTTCTTATCCTTCACATTATTTAATTTCTAGCAAAACACTTAATCCATTCCTTGATCTTTATCCATTTATCCTTTTATAATCCGCATTTTCTTATACATAACTAAACCATATCATGTTCTTCATAATCCCATGTTCTTTTATATCACATATATTTATCCATAACTATCACTCCTTATCACATTTTCATTACTTTGATATTCAACTTTACTCGCACAAAACCTTATTCTTTACTATTCTTATACTTATGTTTTCTCCACTTGTTTAAAAAAAATCACCAGATTTCAATACTTTTTCTGCTTCGATTTACATAACTTCTAAAAGAGCTTTTAACCCAATTCACAAGGGTTGTCTTTAACCCTGACTTATCCTCAATTAACTCTTTGTTTAATCTTTCAAGATCAACCATACTGTTGGAGTCTGTCGAACTCTCATCTGATTTGATTCTCTGACGGAGAATACAACTAATTCATGTCTGGTTTAAAGTTGAACCAGAATCTCTACCTTTCTTTGATGGTGCTAAAATTCTATGAAGCACTAATTCTCTTAATCATCTAAGATTTTATTTCTCCAAACTTTTCGTTCTGAGCTTTTTCTCTTTAAAGCTTTAACACAATTAAACATTTCTTGAAACGATAACAAATTCAAAACCAGTAACACTCTTTTAATTTAATGCGCAAGTCCTAACAAAATATCACATGTATCATTTTTCAGTCGGAATTAACTCAGCAGCAATTCTGCTTAGCTTAATAAACTTATAATCATACTCATACAAGGTGTAATTCCCTTGTTTCAAGCTCGTGTATTCCAGTTTCATCTGTCTTATAAACTGGTCATCAATGCACTTATTCTTGAACTCTTATACAATTCTAATCACATCATTTAATCTTTTAACATTCTTATGGTGACAATTGTCCACCATACTCTAACTTACCAAAGTAGTAACAAAACTACTCAATTCAACATCTCCACTTTGAAGAAATGAAAACCTTCTATCATATCATTCAACCAAAGGTCTATAACAATAGAACCTTCCTCAAATCCACCCTTGAACTTGGGTGCTCGTAACTTTATCAACTAATTTGATACATTCAATCTATGAGTTAAAGAAGTATAAATTGAAAACACATTAGAACATTCTTCAACATGAAGAATAATTTTCCAAATTTTATACAGGCATTTCCTGAGGTGTTCGCTCTTCTCCCTGCCTGGCCAGGGCAGGTGAATACTATTACCTTCAGGTTTATTACCTTTCACTTCTTTCGAAGCTCTTATTATCATACTTCTATTATCACATAATAATATATTTTTTTTATTAGCAAGACAGCATACTCCTTACACTATCAGATCAGAATTTTTTTCACTTTGAGTAAGCATGTACTCTTTTTAAAACACTTCTGACTTCGATTTAAGCCTAGAATCGGCTAAACCGTAGCTCTGATACCATTAAATGTAACACCCCCAACCCGTACCTGACCTGGATTCGAGTCCGAGGTGTCACATTGACTTTTCAAAATATTTACTTGTATAAAATAGTGAGTAATTTAAAACTTTTATACATGTAGCTTATTCAAAAGATTTCCAGAACTATTCAGAGCTTAAATGTTTTTGCAAAACCGTTCAGTGCATATACAATTCAGACATTTATTTACATGCCAACCATTTCCAATGTACAATATACATTTAATTCAAAACATCTTTTCTGATCTGATCTTCGGTAAGAAGTAACTGACCTGTCTTGCTCCACATTGCTCTCTATATTCTTCTCGAACCTACGTGTGAAACAATCACACGCTAAGTCGATGACTTAGTGAGGCAAATAAAACATATAATAGAAATCATAAAAACATTCCATATAACAAAACACATGAACATTTAATACTAACTTATCATACAAAATCATATACCTTTTTATATAACAAAGATACTCATGTACATATATCATCATCTACTTTCTTAGCATTATCATATATATTATTATCATTATCTCTATCATTATCATCGAATTATTATTCTTATCATCACCATTAATCCCTTTTACTTACCATATTCATATCAATAACACATATACCCATGCACACATATAAATCATAACAAATACATACTTCTATGAATTCATGTTTTTCACTATTGGAAATAGACTTATCACAAGTCTTATTTTCCCTTGAACCTCATATACTAGAGAATGTGCACTCACCTTAGCTTTGCTTTGATTCGATTATAATCCTTCATTTGATCCGGAATGGGATCACGTTCTATATCTACATCATCATACATAGATCTATATTAGTATTATAACTAATATAGTCTAATGGTTCACTCTTTAGACCAAGAGAAAAGTCAATTTCATCTTTTAATGAAGGTATGCATCGATGCACTACTGATGCATCGGTGCATAAAATGTATTCGATGTTGTATTATTACTGGGATGCATCGATGCATGTCTTATGCATCGATGCACTAATTGCATTCGATGTTTCCTTATTAATGGGATGCATCGATGCACTACTTATGCATCGATGCACAAATTGCATTCGATGTATTTATTTTAAAAGAGTGCATCGATGCACTACCAATGCATCGATACACCTTCAAATAATTTCTGGGTTTTAACATTGATGTATCGGTGCACTATGAATATGCATCGATGCACTCTGCCCAGAACCTCTTTTTGAACCTGGAAAATCCTTCTTTTTGGATTAAATCCTTCATATTTCAACCCCTTTCATATTCCTAACTTTCATATACATAATTAAACTCATTAATATTCATTTATCTCATCTTTAACCTTAATATCCTCTCCTCTTTAGGAATTTCAAGAATCATACCCTATTTCCACATGTTTCAAATCCAATTCTAACACTTAATACTTCTTAATTAAGCTGATGGCAAGTCAAATCCAACTTTAGAACTTCAAAAACCTTTCTATAACAAAAGTTCATTTGTAAACCCTTAATAGAAATTCCTTTCTAATTCTATCTCTTTGATGTTTTAAACTTATATAAGCTTTCCTTAAGCTTATATAACCCTCAAAGACTCAAATCCAACTTAAAACTTTCAAGAAATCAAAAGCTAAATCAAACTTACCTTTGCTCTTGGCTTCCACGTGAAGAAGAAGAAGAAAGAAGAAGAGAATTCTGGAGAATTCTCTCCCTTTCCACGTGTATATAATTCCATTTTTTTCCTTAAATGATCAAATGACCATTTTACCCTTTATTTCCTTTAATAATTACTAAATAACCTTCATCATATATATCCAATAATCATTGAACTACTTCATTCTTCTACTTTAGTCATCAAATTCTGAAACTTTACAATTTGGTCACTACCCATAATTTGGGATGTTACAGTTTATATATATAGTTCACATAAACATAATTTATATATATAGCTTATAATAATTATATAGTTTATAATATAAATATATTTTATATATAAACTTATATTATATATATATATATATTATATTTTTTCAATTTTTTAAATTAATTCAATTTACTATATTTTTCATTATTTCTTCATATTTTGCATTTATTTCGATTTAATCCTTTTATATTTTTTTAAATTATTTCAATTTTAAGTCTTTCACTTTTATATGTATTCAATTTAGTCCTTAAATTTATATTTGCATCTTCATTTGGCCCATTGTTAGTTATTTATTTATATTTTTGTAATTGGCCCATAATTTTTTAAATGTGTTTAATTTTGTCCTTTTTATATTAATTTAAACCTCACATTTTAAATTTATTTCGATTTAGTCCCTTACCTATGTGTGTTGTTTAATTTATATTTTAAAATTTTATTTGTAATTTTACATTTCTTCAATTTTGTCATTAAATTTATATTTTTTACAAAATTGATCCATGAATATTTATTTTTCTCTTAATTTACTCGAAATCATATACAATTACAACTTGCAATTCAACAATCACGAAAGATGACAAAATAATTAATCCAAAAATAAAAACGACCCGAACTGAACTCAATTTGTATCCGATAAACATCCGACCTGATTTTTATCTGTCAATGATGTGACCTGATCTGAACGAGATCCGACTGAAGTCCACCTGAACCTAAATTAACCTGGTCTTTATCTGCTTCGGACCTGAACTGTTTTACCTGAACTGACATCGATCCGAACTGAAAATGACCTGACCTAAACCCAATCAGGATCTGGTGTTAAATCAACCAGAAAATAACCAGAATTGATTTGACCTATTCCTAGTCAAACCATCAAATTGACCTAAGTTGACCTATACCCGATTTTACCCGACCTGCCAAGATCTGACTGAAATCTGTACGATTACCTGATTTTACAGCCCTAAAGAACATAGCAAAGGAACAAAGAAAATAAGTAAAGTTACCTGATTACTGTGAATTCAGAACCCTGAATTTAAGTGCTGAAATCATACAACAGATTGACAAGTATTATAACTGGAAGTAAGGAATACAAGTTCTTATTTCTGGGAAAATTATTTAGAAGAAAATGAGTTGATAATCTGATATTGTTTCAAAGATCATATTCATTTTCAATTTTAATGTAGAATCCAAAGCATTACCAAGCACAACTGGTACATGACGGTGGAGAAATTGATTGATGGTTTTACTTATATATTGTATTTTTGCATCTCCTATGTTTCAAAGATTGTACCTTAACTGCTTGCTATGTGGTTCTGATTGCTGAATTATCATCCATCGAAACACAGTTAGTAGCTCAAAAAGTTGCTTGCTTTTGTAACAGGACTTTCATTGCTCCCTTGGAGGGATTGAAATTGGAATACATAGTTCGTGGTGATAAGAAAAATCTTTTCGAGCTTATTAAATGGCTTGCATCCACATAAGGGTTGAAAGGTTTTTGGAAAGGGAATTTTCTCAATATTCTTCTCACCGCCCCTTTTAAGGCTATCAATTTCTATGCTTATGATATTTACAGAAGTCAACTATTGAAATTTTCTAGAAAGAAGGAAGCCACAAATTCCGAGAGGTTTCTTGTCGGTGCGGCAGTTGGGATTCTGCAACTTTGCTCTGCTTACCAATGGATATTGTATGTGACAACTTCAGACTTTGTTATCTGCTTACATATTATCCTCCCCTTTTTTGTATAGTGTATGTGTTTGATTTGGTTTGGGGAATTTTGTGGAATTTGATTTCAAACTCTATTTGCCCTTATAAGTATCGTTTGTACAGGAGATGGTGTTGGTAATGCTCAATTTGTAACAATCTTTTAAAGGATTTTAATTCTATGTTTAATAGAATTAAATTGTGATTTGGAAGTGACTATTTTGCCCTCATTATTTAGCATATAAATAGAGGACAATTTCATTCACTTTGATATATCCCAAGCAATAATTTGCTTTGAAACACTCTCTCTTTTGAGTGTTGTTTGAGTTGAGAGAAGAGCAATACCACCAAGTTCACTCCAGTTTTCGGGTGTACGAATTCTTGGAGAGCCGTGTTAACCTCAGGGGACTGTTCGTTCATTGTAGCGATTACACACATCGGGGCGAATTTGCTTCTAAGGCAGTGGATTACCACGACACGGTTATCATTCTGATTGATTATTTTATTTAATATTTTTCAGCTAACGCCTCGTTTTGCAGCAGTCTATTTTACCAACAATTTAGAAGCAAATTCTTACTGCTGCTAAATACGACAATAATTACTATCGTTTGTGTTGTGAAGAAAGATAGATTCTGTAAAACCCTGAAAAAAATTATAATTTTGTAAATTGGTGAAATTTTGGGACTAAATTGAAAGTTTTCAAAACTTGTATCCTGTTTTAGAGTTGAAGAAAATTCAGGCACCAAGCCCTGAATTTACCCCCAAAAAAATGTCGGCAACCTTTTCTATAAATGAGACGAATTGGTTTCTGCGTGAAAACACAGAAACCAACTCATAAAATTCTCCTCCCGCACCTCTGCTTTGAAGCCCGATTTCGACACCGTCCGACCTCCGACCGTTAAATTGAAACCACCATCGTGTTCATCTTCGACTCGTGAACAAAGCCCAGTAAACCAATTATAGCGAAACGCTGCCAAACGCCGTGAATTTTGAGTCAAAGTCTCGACGTTTTTTTAGCACCACCGCCGAGAAAATCATAAATTCATCTCCGATCGTTGATCCGTTTTCGACACCTCCCGCACCATCGTGTTCCTTGCATCGTTCCGAGTCCACCGGTGTTCACCGTTTCTCCGTCGTCGCTGGCTAGTGGAGGGGTGAAGCGGTCAAAGTTTCGGATTTTTTGAAATCGAGCTCTCCACCGTTCAACATTTTGAACCGAGCTTTGTAAGTATCTCAAAATCGCTTAAAATAATTTTTTGAAATTTTTCGAGAATTTTTAGGACACTGGGGAGCTTCAAAACAGTGGTTGACCGGTTTGGGTGTTAGTTTAGTAAATATTTTAAGAAGATGGCTAGATTGGTAAATAATTGTTGTTAGGTGATATTCTGGGAAATATTGCGATAAAGGTGACATTTTGGAAATTATTTTGAAAAGGTTACATTATGGGAAATATTTCGAAAAAGTAACATATTGGGAATTATTTCGTAAAAGGTGACACTCTGGAAATTATTTTAAAAAAAGTGACATTTTGGGAATTTTCAAATGTTTGACAATTTGTTGACCTCCTTTAACCAGAACTTTGACCGGCTTTGACCGGCTATTAAACGATCGTTAATCTTTTCTGAAAATACCTATCCTGACAGTTTTCGACGTCCCGAATCCGTTTTTTTGGGTCCGTTTCACCAAATTCGAACTCGAAAGTCTCTAAATCGACGGTCAAAGTGGTTGACTTTGACTTTGACATAGAATTTGAATTTTCGAAAAGTCATACTTTATGTTTATCGACGTCCTGATTCCGATTCCGCAATCCGTTTGGCCAAATTCAGACTCGAAATACCCCAAATTGATAGTCGAACCCAAAAAATGCTTATATACTTGAGAAGTCTAGCTTTGAACAATTAAGTAAGATTTGGGACTGATAGATTATTATTGTTTGAAGGTACAAGAGACTCTCCGGATCGTTCGACAGCTCGACCCAACTCTTCTAGATCTGTTAAACCATGTATACCAGTATTCACCCGTTCGAAAACTGTAACAGAGCGTGGTGAAACCAGCAATCAGTAGATCTACTATCTGAACCCATTATCGAGGTGTGTTCTTGTTTACTACATAATGGTTTGATATGTTTTGAAATATGGTACATTGAAATCTATGGTTTATTATTGTTGGTACACCGATTTATTGTTGATGATTTATGGACTTTGATGACTGGTATATGGATATTGATTTTGGGATGGATTGAACTACAATTGTATAGCTCTAATCAAGCTAATAAACGGGCCTAATGTGACTCTTGAGGGCCCCAAGATGTTTCATTAGGTCGGCTTTCCTTTGATGTGTGCTTAGGGTAAGCTATATGGACTTATTGACTTGGGCTTAAGGATACAAGCTTCATAGCCTATCCTTAAGTCGGCTTTCTTTTTGCTATGTGCATAAAGTAAGCTATATGGAAAATAATTTTGGGAACTACTGATGGTGTACCAGAAAAGGGTTTAAACTATGATTTTCAAAAGTTAAACTCTTTTGCGAATTTGTTAGATTTACTGTACTATGATTTGTTTAAGGTATATATGGTGATTTTATGGTAATGTTGGGACACACTGAGCCTAGCTCACCTTTCGAAAATGTTTTTCCCTCTTTCAGATACTGTTGGTTAGATACATCGGTTCGAGCACTTGGAGGATCAACATATCTCTTGAAGTATATATGATTGTAATGTTTTATCTTGCTAGTTAACATTATTTTGGTGACATGGACCTTATTTTAAAGTATCGTATTTTAAGATAATGACACTTTTACTATTACTATTCGGTTTATTGTGATTTTGATTTTGAATACCTGTTTTAAATTAATTTATTACTTATTGGTATTATATTTACAAGTTGGGTTTTGATAGTATAATATCATGTCATTTATAATGTGATTTTACAATGATTGAATAACGGTTTCAGAAAATGTCTTTAAGAATCATGTATGTGATCCACTAGACTTAGTCGAAACGCATAGGCCGGGTCTAGGGGGTTACATTTATTGGTATCAGAGCTTTTGGTTTTTAACCCTCAGACTGTGTATGAGTCCACATTGAAAATACGGTTTTGAAATATTTTACAAAACAAGTTACTAAGGCCATGTCATAAAATTATTAAGAATTTTAACTGTGTTCGAGACTCCAACTGCTTATCTAACCCTAAGTTTCATCTTCTAGAGTAAACTTGAGATCCATCAAAATTAGTGCTAGACGTGGTCGTCAAACTAGCCATGGATGAGGTCGAGTGGCTAGATTTACAGACCCGATCGATGGGATACGAGTAGATACCCCACCTCCGTTAGGTGATCCTGCTCCTACGACCCCAACGAATCTGCCTTCTGCCGCAGGTATCGGCATGACTACATCGATCATAGGAGCGACTAATATTGAGTCATCAGCACAGTCCGGGAAGAGGACTCATATTTTGGCCCCTCAGAGAAGCAATACACGTTTTAGGCCTGCAGCATCCTCACCGTTAGTTGGCAGTCGAGACGGTTCCTCGTCGTATTATCATGGACTCTTTTGTGAGTATTGTGGTAAACAGCACACAGGAGAGTGTCGTAAGAAGATGAGTCTTTGCTATCAGTGTGGATCTAGTGGTCATTATCGGAGGGATTGTCCTCAGCTAGCTTCGTTTGAGTAGACCGCTACTCAAATTCCTGTGCATTCTCAGATTACAGTACAGACCACAATTAGAGATCGTAGTCAAGGAAAGACTCGAGGATCAGCGTCCAGGACAGACAGTAGAGCCTGACCTCAGCAAAATTGAGGGCCAACAGCTTCTGAGGCTAGACAGCCAGCTTTGGTTTATGCCACTAGACGTCTGGATGACAGAGATGAACCTGAGGTTATTGAATGTACATTTACTATTTATTATATCTCATACTTTGCATTACTGGACAATGGCTCCACTCACTCATATGTATCGAGCTCGGTATCTCAAAACCTTCAGATTCTGATTGAGAACACTAAAAATACTATTACAGTTACGAGTCCAGTAGGACAAGCGGTATTAGTGAATAAAGTATTTCGGCGTTGTCCTCTTGAGGTTCAGGGAGAAATTTTTTCTCGTTGATCTTATGGAGCTTTCTTTAGAGGAGTTTGATCTAATTCTTGGGATGGATTGGTTGACTAAATACAAAGTAAATCTGGATTGCGAGTACAAGAGAGCTACTCTGAAAACTTCTGATGGCCGGACCGTTGTGTTAATTGGTGAACGTCGCGGCTATCTCTCCAATATAGTTTCAGCGATAGAAATTGATAGTATGATCCGGAAGGGATATGAGACTTTCATTGCATGTATTTTGAACACCAAAGGTGCATTGTCCACGATCGAGGAGATTCGTACAGTTAGCAAGTTTTCGGATGTTTTTCCGGAGAAGTTGCTTGGGTTACCTCTTGATAGAGAGGTAGAGTTCGAGATTGAGACTTATCCAGGATCTTCACTTATTTCGATGGCACCTTATCGTATGGCTCCAAAGGAACTTAAGGAGTTGAAGGTCCAATTGCAAGAATTATTCGATCGAGGATTTATCCGACATAGTACTTCACCATGGGGAGCTCCAGTTCTGTTTGTGAAAAAGAAGGATGGGTCACTAAGATTATGTATTGACTATCGGAAATTGAACAAGATGACGGTCAAGAATAAATACCCACTACCCAGGATTGATGACTTATTTGATCAACTGCGAGAAGCTACTGTATTCTCTAAGATTGATCTTCGTTCGGGGTATTATCAATTGAAAGTTAAAGGATCTGATGTTGCAAAAATGGCCATTCGCACTAGATATAGTCATTATGAATTCTTAGTGATGCCTTTTGTTTGACGAATGCTTCTGCAACTTTCATGGATTTGATTAATCGGGTGTTCCGACCATATTTGGATCAATTTGTGGTGGTCTTCATTGATGATATTCTGATCTATTCTTGTACAGAGGCTGAGCATGACGAGCATTTGAAGATCGTTCTGCGGACTTTGAGAGAGCATCGTCTTTATGCCAAACTAAGCAAGTGTGAGTTTTGGCTTCAAGAAGTGTCGTTTGTAGGGCATATTATTTTTGCGCGAGGTGTTCAGGTCGATCCCAACAAGATAGAGGCTATTATGAATTGGAAACGACCTAAGAACGTATCTGAGATCCGCAGTTTCTTGGGCTTGGCTGGTTATTATCGACGTTTTGTTGAGGAATTCTCGATCATTGCTTCTCCTTTGACAAAATTGTTAAGGAAGAATGTGTCGTTTGACTGGGGCGAGGCACAACAGAAGAGCTTTGAAAAATTAAAGGCGGTTTTGACTCAAGCACCGGTATTGATTCAAGCACCGGTATTGATTCAACCAGAGTCCGGGAAGGATTTTACAATGTATAGTGATGCGTCACATTCAGTACTTGGTTGTGTTCTAATGCAGGAAGGTAAGGTGGTGGCTTATGCATCCCGTCAGCTACGACCGCATGAGTGTAATTATCCTACTCACGATTTGGAGTTAGCAGTAGTGATTTTTTCCTTGAAGATTTGGAGACACTATCTTTATGGAGTGAAGTGTTACATTTTCACGGATCATAAGATTTTAAAGTATCTTTTGACCCAGAATGAGCTTAATTTGAGACATCGACGCTGGCTAGAGCTTCTAAAGGATTATGATTGCGTGATTGATTATCACCCTGGTAAAGGTAACATTATAGACGGTATCGGAGTTGAGGTCTTTAATGGCCAGGATGAATTTATATGACGATAGCACTCTGTTAGCAAATTTGCAAGTTAAGCCAACATTGGTTGATGAGATCAAAGCTAAGCAGCCTCTTGATAGCTCCTTGCTTTCCATCTTTGAGCAAGTAGAGCAAGGGACAAGCTCAGATTACGCCCTTGATCAGGATGAAGTTTTATGCTTCAAAGGTCGGTATTGAGTGCCGGATGATGCTGAGTTGAGGCATACTATCCTTACGGAGGTTCATAGTAGTCCATATGCTATGCACCCCAGTGGAGATAAGATGTATCGGAATTTGAGAGAGAGGTATCATTGGGTCGGCATGAAGAAGGACATCTCAAATTTTGTGGCTAGGTGTTTGACTTGTCAGCAAGTTAAGGCAGAACATCAACATCCATCAGGTTTGTTACAACCTATCAAGATTTCTGAATAGAAATGAGAGCATATTACTATGGATTTTGTTACTGGTTTACCTATGACTCCTTCGAAAAAGGATTCAGTTTGGGTGATTGTTGATAGACTTACAAAGTCAGCTCACTTCATTCCTGTGCGGGTAAAATATACTTTAGACAAGTTGGAGAGATTGTATATTTCAGAGATTGTCCGATTACATGGTGTTCCAGTGTCTATTATTTCTGATCGAGATCCGAGATTTACTTCGAGATTTTGGAAGGCGCTACATACGGCTTTGGGAACAAGATTGGATTATAGCACATCCTTTCATCCACAAACTGATGGTCAATCTGAGAGAGTGATTTACATTCTGGAGGATATGTTACGGAGTTATGTAATGGATTTTCATGGTAACTGGGAGAACTTTTTGCCTTTGGCTGAATTTGCTTACAATAACAGTTACCAGACCAATATTCGTATGGCACCCTATGAAACACTCTATGGGCGTAGATGTCGCACCCCGATTTGTTGGACTGAGTTGCATGATAGGAAGACTTTGGGACCTGAGTTAGTGCGAGAGACGGAGGATACAGTCAGATTGATCCATGACCGTCTGAAAGAGACATTTGATAGGTAGAAGTCTTATGCAGATCAGAGAAGGAAAGATATACAGTTTGAGGTTGGAGATCAGGTCTTTTTAAAAGTTTCACCTTGGAAGAAAGTATTGAGATTCAGGCGTAAGGGTAAATTGAGTCCAAGATTTATTGGACCATTTTGTATCTTGAAGAGGGTAGGACCCGTTGCATATCAGCTTGAGTTGCCTCCTGAGCTCAGTCGTATTCATGATGTCTTTCATATATCAATATTGAGGCGATACCGTCCAGATCCAGGTCACATCAGTTAGGTTGAGGAAGTAGAGCTGAGACCTGATTTGTCATATGAGGAGGAGTCCATTCAAATCTTAGAAAGAGATGAGCGAGTTCTTCAGAATAGACGTATTCCAATGGTCAAAGTTCAATGGAGTAATCGAGGTCCCTTAGAAGCTACTTGGGAGACGTTAGAGTCAATGGAGGCTCAGTTTCCTCAACTATTCTCATAAGGTAAATTTCGAGGACGAAATTTCTTGTAGAGGGGGAGAATTGTAACAACCCTGAAAAAAAAATAAAAAGAAAAAAATTATAATTTTGTAAATTGGTGAAATTTTAGGACTAAATTGAAAGTTTTCAAAACTTGTATCCTATTTTAGAGTTGAAGAAAATTCAGGGACCAAGCCCTGAATTTACCCCCAAAAAAATGTCGGCAACCTTTTCTATTAAATGAAACGAATTGGTTTCTGCGTGAAAACACAGAAATCAACTCATAAAATTCTCCTCCCGCACCTCTGCTTTGAAGCCCGATTCCGACACCGTCCGACCTCCGACCGTCAAATTGAAACCACCATCGTGTTCATCTTCGACTCGTGAACAAAGCCCAGTAAACCAATTATAACATAACGCTGCCAAACGCCATGAATTTCGAGTCAAAGTCTCGACGTTTTTAGCACCACCGTCGAGAAAATCATAAATTCATCTCCGATCGTTGATCCGTTTTCGACACCTCCCGCACCATCGTGTTCCTTGCATCGTTCCGAGTCCACCGGTGTTCACCGTTTCTCCGTCGTCGGCGGTGAGTGGAGGGGTGAAGTGGTCAAAGTTTCAGATTTGTCGAAATCAAGCTCTCCACCGTTCAAAATTTTGAACCGAGCTTTGTAAGTATCTCAAATTGCTTAAAATAAATTTTTGAAATTTTTCGGGAATTTTTAGGACACTGGGGAGCTTCAAAACAGTGGTTGACCGGTTTGGGTGTTAGTTTAGTAAATATTTTAAGAAGATGGCTAGATTGGAAAATAATTGTTGTTAGGTGATATTCTGGGAAATTTTGTGATAAAGGTGATATTTTGGGAATTATTTTGAAAAGTGACATTATGGGAAATATTTCGAAAAAGGTAACATATTGGGAATTATTTCGTAAAAGGTGACACTCTAGGAATTATTTTAAAAAATGTGACATTTTGGGAATTTTCAAATGTTTGACAGTTTGTTGACCTCCTTTGACCAGAACTTTGACCGGATTTGACCGGCTATTAAACGATCGTTAATCTTTTCCAAAAATACCTATCCTGACAGTTTTCGACGTCCCGAATCCGTTTTTTGGGTCCGTTTCACCAAATTCGAACTTGAAAGTCTCTTAATCGACGGTCAAAGTGGTTGACTTTGACTTTGACAAAGAATTTGAATTTTCGAAAAGTCATACTTTATGTTTATCGACGTCCTGATTCCGATTCCGCAATCTGTTTGGCCAAATTCAGACTCGAAATACCCCAAATTGATAGTCGAACCCAGAAAATGCTTATATACTTAAGAAGTCTAGCTTTGAACAATTAAGTAAGATTTGGGACTGATAGATTATTATTGTTTGAAGGTACAAGAGACTCTCCGGATCGTTCGACAGCTCGACCCAACTCTTCTAGATCTGTTAAACCACGTATACCAGTATTCACCCGTTCAAAAACTGTAACAGAGCGTGGTGAAACCAACAATCAGTAGATCTACTATCTGAACCCATTATAGAGGTGTGTTCTTGTTTACTACATAATGGTTTTATATGTTTTGAAATATGGTACATTGAAATCTATGGTTTATTATTGTAGATACACCGATTTATTGTTGATGATTTATGGACTTTGATGACTGGTATATGGATATTGATTTTGGGATGGATTGAACTACAATTGTATAGCTCTGATCAAGCTAATAAACGGGCCTAATGTGACTCTTGAGGGCCCCAAGATGTTTCATTAGGTCGTCTTTCCTTTGTTGTGTGCTTAGGGTAAGCTATATGGACTTATTGACTTGGGCTTAAGGATACAAGCTTCATAGCCTATCCTTAAGTCGGCTTTCTTTTTGCTATGTGCATAAAGTAAGCTATATGAAAAATAATTTTGGGAACTACTGATGGTGTACCAGAAAAAAGGTTTAAACTATGATTTTCAAAAGTTAAACTCTTTTACGAATTTGTGAGATTTACTGGACTATGATTTGTTTAAGGTACATATGGTGATTTTATGGTAATGTTGGGACACACTGAGCCTAGCTCACCTTTCGAAAATGTTTTTCCCCCTTTCAGATACTGTTGGTTAGATACATCGGTTCGAGCACTTGGAGGATCAACATATCTCTTGAAGTATATCTGATTGTAATGTTTTATCTTGCTAGTTGACATTATTTTGGTGACATGGACCTTATTTTAAAGTATCGTATTTTAAGATGATGACACTTTTACTATTACTATTCGGTTTATTGTGATTTTGATTTTGAAGACCTTTTTTAAATTAGTTTATTACTTATTGGTATTATATTCACAAGTTGGGTTTTGATAGTATAATATCATGTCATTTATAATGTGATTTTACAATGATTGAATAATGGTTTCAGAAAATGTCTTTAAGAATCATGTATGTGATCCACTAGACTTAGTCGAAACGCATAGGCCGGGTCTAGGGGGTTACAGATTCTATGATAACTGGAAAATTATCGGTAAGAAACTCAAATTGTTCCTGTTACTAATATTGAGGTAATATTAAAACACACTTTTGAATAAGTGTGTTAATCTAAAATATTTTTCGGAACGGTTCTTGTTTATAAGATGATCATACGTTAGAAATGTTTAAAAGCAGAATATTTTAGCTTAAATCAAATTCTGCACGTTAGACACATCATTTTAACAACTGTTTTTAATGTTTTGTTAAATGCCTTTAGGCATGAGGTCTAAAATCAGGTGAACGTTATCTATTAAAAAATTTTAACATTGGTTTCAAAGGTGAATAAAAAGGCATTTGTGATAAAGCTATGTGATAAAGCCATTGGGTGGTATATTAAATGGTTTTAATTTATATTATCACATTTGATTAGAAAGGTTTGTAATAAAAAAGAGGTAATAATTAGCGTTTAAATGTCAAACGTTTTACCTTTGAATGTGTTGGAGATTAAAGTTATAAATGACTTTAAATTTCTCTTAAATGAAAATCCTTTAAAGATGTTTGATTAATTTTTGTAACATCATAATCAAGGAGAAATGATTTTTAGAATTCATGGTTGTTTAAACGTTTAAAACGTTTTTGAATATATATCTATATTTTATTGCTATAGTTTAGAATATAGTAAAATAAGTATTTGGGGAAAAAATGCTTTCAATGCTAAGATGCTTTAGATGCTATAATTATATGAGTTATAACTACCGTTAGCATAATGAGAATCTATATATTTATTAATATGCTATAACGGTTTCACTAATGTGATTTTTGTAACTCATTATGTTGTTATATTAAAAGGAGCATGTAGAAAGGTGTTGTTACATGAGTTAAAGGTGAGTAACATCTTTATTTACTAATACATTTGGGTTGAAACAATTCTATGCATTTATTATAGATTTAAATATTGGATTTTGTTAGGTATGGCTCATAAATATACCAGTAAAGAGGACAGTAGAAAGGTATGTTGATTTTGTAATTATGTACCAGGGTTTTCTATTATAAATAGAGATGTAACCTAGACCTAAAATATCATTGAATAAAACTTCTAGCGCCGCCTAGGCACCGAGGACGTAAGCACATTGCCGAACCTCGTAAAATTCTCGTGTTCTTTCATTTTCTTTACCCGTTTTCGTCAACAATTGGTATCAGAGCCAGGAGCAAAATTCGAAGTCGCGAAATTCGATGGTCAGGGTAACTTCGGATTATGGCAAACGAGGGTGAAGGATCTATTGGCGCAGCAAGGGATCTTGAAGGCTTTGCGACCTATAAAGCCGGCGTCGATGGATGAGGAAGATTGGGAAGAATTGCAGCAGCGAGCTGCAGGAACCATACGATTATGCTTGGTGGACGAGGTCATGTATCACGTCATGCATCTATCGTCTCCAGACGAAATTTGGAGGAAGTTGGAAAGTCAGTTTATGTCCAAATCCTTAACGATAAAACTGTATCTGAAGCAGCGGCTGTATGGGCTGAAGATGCAGGACGATCACGATTTGGCGCAACACGTGAATGTCTTCAATCAAATCGTTTCTGATCTGGCTCGGCTTGATGTGAAAATTGAGGATGAAGACAGAGCGATGATTCTGTTGTGTTCGTTGCCTTCCTCTTACGAACACATGGTGACTACTCTTACATATGGGAAAGAGACTATCAACGTTGAGGAGATTACTGCAGCCTTGTTGGCTCACAACCAGCGGAAGCAGAATGCAGGGGAAAGCTCTCAAGCCGATATCTTATATGTCAAGGGTAATCGAGATCGTGGACGGAAGCCAGAGAAGGCAGGGTCCGGGAAGCGGAATTCCAGATCCAAATCCAGGGATAAGAATACGATTCACTGTTACAAGTGCAAGGAGGCGGGACATATGAAGCGAGACTGTCCGAAGTTGAAAAAGTAGACTGATGAGAAGCGTGATGGCTCATCCAAGTCTGTGAACGTGGTCGAGGATGATACTTCTGATTGCAGTGAGGGTGATATGCTTTCTATTTCAACGACACAATTGACGGATGCTTGGATTCTTGATTCTGGATGTTCTTATCACATCACGCCAAATAGGGAATGGTTTTCGACATACAGGCCGGTTAATTCTGGTTCGGTTTATTTGGGTGATGATCGATGTTGCAATATTGTTGGTATTGGTGATGTCAGAATTAAGATGCACGATGGCTCCGTTCGGACGTTGAGTGGTGTTCGACATATCCCAGACTTGAAGAAGAATTTGATTTCCTTGGGCACTTTGCACAAGAATGGTTTTATCCCTAAGGCTGACGAGGATAGGGAAACCATTCGGATTGTTAAAGGAGCATTGACTGTGATGAAAGGCAAGATGACTGCAGGGAATATCTACAGATTGTTAGGGAGTACCGTTGCAGGTGGAGTTCACTCTGTTGAGTCCTGTGATGATACGACAAAATTGTGGCATATGCGCCTTGCTCATCTTAGTGAACGTGGTATGGCAGAATTACACAAGAGAAACTTGTTGCATGGTGTCAAAAGCTGTAAGCTCGATTTTTGCAAGTATTGTGTTCTTGGTAAACAGACTAAAGTCCGTTTCAAGACTGCGAAGCACACAACTCAAGGGATTCTTGATTATGTGCATTCTGATGTATGGGGCCTTCCACGACATCGTCTTTGGGTGGATCTAGGTACTATGTTACTTTTATTGATGATTTTTCACGGAAAGTTTGGGTGTATTTTTTGAAACAGAAATCTGAAGTTTTTGAGAAGTTCAAGCTGTGGAAAGCTGAGGTAGAAAACCAAACAGGACGAAAAATCAAGTGTTTGCGGTCTGACAATGGTACGGAGTACACAGATTCACAGTTCCTATAATTCTGTAAGGAGCATGGGATTCAGAGGCATTTTACAGTGCGCAAGACACCACAACAGAATGGTGTTGCGGAACGAATGAACAGGTCGTTGAATGAAAGAGCCAGATGTTTGCGATTGAATGCGGGGCTTCCCAAACACTTCTGGGCTGAGGCTGTTAACATGGCGTGTTACCTTATCAACAGATCGCCAAGGGCATCGCTGGCTGGGAAAGTTGCAGAAGAGGTATGGACTGGTCATGATGTTAGTTTTGATAACTTACGGATTTTTGGTTGTCCTGCTTATGTGCATGTACCTGCTGATGAGAGATCCAAACTTGATGCAAAATCGAAGGAGTGCATTTTTCTGGGTTACAAGAAAGGTGTCAAAGGATTCAAGTTCTGGGATCCAGTTGCGAAGAAAGTTGTGATTAGTAGAGATGTCATTTTTTATGAACAGTCTATGTTACAGCAGAAGCAAGACACGACAGTGGTAGATTTCGAGCAGTTTCCAGTTGAGAAACCAGAAACTTCTCAACCGACTTCTGGTGGTTCCACTACGGATGATTTGCAGGATTATAGTCTCGCCAGAGACAGGGTGAGACGGACGAATATAAAGCCTCCGAACAGATTGGGTTTTGAAGACTTGGTATCTTTTGCACTTACTGTTAGCAGTGATGATCCAGTTACTTTTCATGATGCCGTTACTAGTCAGGAAAACGACAAGTGGATGGCAGCCATGGTTGAGGAGATGGAGTCTTTGAATCACAATCGCACATGGGAGTTAGTTCCCCTTCCTGAGGGTAAGAAGCCGATTGGTTGCAAATTGGTGTATAAGAAGAAACCAGCAATAACAGAAAAAGAGGGGGAGAAGTTCAAGGCTCGTTTGGTAGCGAAGGGTTTTTCACAGCAGAAAGGAGTTGATTATGATGAAATCTTTTCTCCTGTGGTCAGGCACACTTCAATCCGAGCAGTACTTGCATTGGTGGCTAGTTGGGATTTGCATTTAGAGCAGATGGATGTTAAAACTGCTTTTTTGCATGGTGATTTAGAGGAGCAGATCTACATGCGGCAACCTGAAGGTTTCACTCAACCTGGAAACGAGCATTTAGTTTGCAGATTGAAGAAATCTTTGTACGGGTTAAAACAGTCTCCGAGACAGTGGTATAAACGGTTTGACTCCTATATGATCAAGATTGGCTACAACCGATGTGAGTATGATTGTTGTGTCTATGTTAAGAGCCTTGATGATGGTTCTTTTATTTTTCTATTACTGTATGTCGATGATATGTTGATTGCTGCGAAGAACATGGATGATGTTATCGGTTTGAAAACTTTATTGAGTCAGGAATTTGATATGAAAGATTTAGGTGCTGCAAAGAAAATTCTTGGAATGGAAATTTGCAGGGACAGAGACTCAAGGAAACTGCGGCTATCTCAACGGGGTTATGTTGAGAAAATGCTAGAAAGGTTTGCGATGAGCAGCGCGAAACCAGTTAGCACTCCATTGGCGAATCACTTTAAGCTCTCATCAGAACAGTGCCCTAAGACAGATAAGGAAGCTGAAAATATGACAAAGGTTCCGTATTCTAATGCTGTTGGCTGCTTGATGTATGCGATGGTATGTACTCGTCCTGATTTAGCTCATGTTGTTAGTCAAGTTTGTAAGTACATGTCTAAACCTGGTAAGCAACATTGGGATGCAGTCAAGTGGATCTTTCGGTACTTAAAGGGTACTGTGGGACATGGAATTGTTTTTGGGAGTCAGCGGGATAATCCTTTGGTTGTAGGATATGTGGATTCAGATTATGCAGGTGACTTGGATAATAGAAGATCTACGACAGGGTATGTGTTTACTCTTGGTGGAGGGCCTATTTGCTGGAAGTCTACTGTTTAATCTGTCGTGGCACTATCTACAACTGAAGCTGAATACATGGCAGCGGCTGAAGCTGCAAAAGAAGCTTTATGGCTTACTGGTTTAGTGAAGGAGTTGGGTGTTCAACAAGGTGGAGTTCAGTTGCTTTGTGATAATCAAAGTGCTATTCACTTGGCTAAGAATCAGGTGTATCGTGCTAGAACTAAACATATTGATGTAAGGTTCCACAAGATCAGAGAGTTGGTTGCATCTGGAGAGGTTTTGTTTCAGAAGGTACATACTGATGAAAATGCCGCTGATATGTTCACTAAGCCAGTTACGACAGACAAGTTCAAGCATTGCTTGGACTTGTTGAATGTTTCGAGTTGTTAAAGAATCAAGGTAACCCAACTCACATTGAATTTTCAAGAGGCAGGATATTCGCCAAGGTGGAGATTTGTTAGGTACGGTACAGGGTTGATTTTGTAATTATGTACCAGGGTTTTCTATTATAAATAGAGATGTAACCTAGACCTAAAATATCATTGAATAAAACTTCTAGCGCCGCCTAGGCACCGAGGACGTAAGCACATTGCCGAACCTCGTAAAATTCTCGTGTTCTTTCGTTTTCTTTACCCGTTTTCGTCAACAGATTTATATTACTTTGTAAATAAATTTGAATTGAAACATTGAATAATTTTAATTGGCCATTATTTGTGCAAATTATAGCTTTAATGGTGTTTATTTACAAAGTAATATACATATTGAAGTATTAGCCGATGGTGGTTTCACTCGTTCTCGTTTGGGTCTTGGTTCACGAGAATGTTGAAATTGGTTAATTTATTATTATTTTTATAATAAATTTTGAATTGTTATTGAAATGCCCATTTGTTATATGCATGGTGAAAGAAACCTTTAATGTGCATTAAGGTTAATCAATTTAAATGCAATAAAGCTTTGCATTAATTTTTACATGAAACTCATGTTTACACCTTTAGTGTTGCAGTTTCATGATATTTTTTAATCTTAAGCATGAATGTTAATTATAATCATTATATTTAAATGGTTTTTAAGTTTCAATAGGAGGTTGAACAGTTTATTAAATAGCTATATATATGTTTGTTAATAGCTATATAAATGTTGGTGTTTAGTAAATGTTCAATTTTGAAACTTATATGCTATAATCAAGAAGTGACATGATTATAATGTTGATTAACATTTTTGTGAGATAATGCATGTATGATTGGTTAAAATGTGGAAAAGATTAACTATTTATTTTCATGTGGGGGTAAGATTATTCAATTTCTGAATATTAAGTTGAAAATAAATTTTATCATACTAATAATTTCTTTTGAGAAATTTATAAAGACAACAGGATGGTTGTAATTTTATAGAATCATGAAGATGATGATGCAAAGAATGAAGTTGCATGCATGGTGAGAATGAACAAGTCTATTTGGAATTGTGATTCTACCTGTGAGGTCAGATTGTTTAGGCTTGTTGCCTGTTAATTCATGCCTTTTAAATACATGAATTAGATTGCATGAGCCTTTAAGATAGTCTTTAAAACTCAGTAGATACTATAAAATGAGATAAAACTTCTATTAAAGACTAAGGTAGTACTACTAAGGCTAAGGCAGTAGTTTGAGCCCAAAATTTATATGCTTAATAAGATACTATTGTGAGTAAAAGTATCAAGCATAATTATTTAAAGAGATCTTATTTAAAGAAAGAGAAAATTCACAAAAGATTTATTGGAAAGTAGTGTGATGAGTATGAAAGTGCATGTCTAGGATTGGTTCTATGAAGACTTGATACTTAAGCGTGCCTAGTGCACCACCTCTCTTTCATAGAAACCTACCTGGTGCATTGTTCATTACTATGCTCACTATTCCAATACTATGACAAGATAAAAACTCTTAAAACTTAGTGCAGAAGTTAAAAGAGTAGAGATTAATTTGGTTTAGTGGAATACCAAATTTAGTCATAGTAAATAAAATATATGATGATCTCTTTAAGGCTAATATGTTGAATACCATGAATGAGAATATGATAGACACTATTGCTACTAAAAGTGTGTTGTAGCTATTAAATCTCTTTAAGTGATTTTCCTAAGTAGAGGAAAAAAAGAAAAGAGATTATCTATTTTAGTTGTGCTAAAATCTCTTGTTTTAAACTTGAGATCATTTTTTCCTGATATTAGGAAAAAATCGAAATTCATTTTGAATGAGGAAAAGTCATAAAGAATTTCATATTGGTTTATGCATTTTAATCTTAATGATTTGTAACTTCTCAAAACTTTGAGAATATAATTATGTGTAAACAAAACTCGAGTTTGTTAAAATATAGTTTATGGCTAAAACTCATAACAAACTTTACTCTAGTATGATTGAGTATTTGTTTACACGTTTTACAAGACACTTATGGATATCCTAAAATGTTAGAAATGTGGGGTGTCTTAAAATGTAGATTAAATGCATAAACTCAAATAGAAAATATTATATCTACTTCTTCTAGTATTCCTGCTAGGTCTTCTCAAGAAATTGATTTCGAGCCTAGAAGAAGTAAAAGGCTATTTGGACCAAATTTTATCACTTCCTTTATTTATGAGATAAATGATTTAGACTCTCTTTCTGATCATATAGCTTAAATGTTATATGAGGATCTTAAAAAAGCTATAAGATCTATCGATGCTAGTTTCTAGAAAAATGCTTTTAATGATGAACTAGAATCGATAATGTCTAATCATACTTGGGAATTAGTTGACTTGCCTAGAGGATTTAAACCAATATGTAGCAAATGAATCTTCCGGAAGAAAATGAGACCAGATGGTTTGATCTAGTGGTACAAGGCAAGGCTAGTTGTCAAAGGGTTCACTCACAAGTTTGTTTTAGACTACTTTGATTCTTACTTCCCCGTTATGAACATCTCAAAGATCCGTGCATTATTTGCACTAGCCTCTATTCATAAGTTGCAAGTACATCAAATAGATGTTAAGATTGCATTTTTGAATGGAGATCTAGATGAGGAGATCTATATGGGAATAATAGTACAAGAAATTTCATAAAACTATACTTAGTTTTGGTTTTGTTGTGAATGGTTCGGATGCTTGTGTGTTTTCGAGGATGTTTGGTACTGATTGCGTCATCATAAGTTTTGTATGTTGATGACATGTTGATTTTCAGTTCTAACATTGAGTCCATTAACAAAACAAAAGTTTCTTGTCCACTAAATTTGAGATAACGAATTTGGGAGAAGTAAATGTAATCTTCGGAGTCAAAATTACCAAAATGGAAAAGGGATTTTCTTTAAGTCAAGCACACTATCTTGAGAAAGTGTTAAAGAAATTTGACAGTTTTGATGTCGTCCCTGTTCGAACCCTTGTGACCCTAGCATATATCTCTTTAAGAATAAAGGAAGCAGCGTTTCCCAAACTTAATATGCTAAATTAATCGGAAGCTTAATGTTCTTAATGAACTATACTCGGCCTGATATTGCTTATGCTGTGAGTAGACTGAGTAGATATACTCATAATCTGAGTGGTGAACACTGGATTGCTCTTAAACGCTTACTGAAGTATCTTAAGGGTAATTTGGATTGGAAACTTGAGTTCGTTGGCTTTCCTGCGGTACTGGAAGGATATTGAGATGCCAACTGGGTTTCTGATAATGATGAGGTAAGCTCTACGAGCGGGTATGTTTTTACTTTGGGTGGAGCATCAATCTCGTAGAAATCATCAAAGTAGACTTGTATTGCTCGTTCTACCATGGAGTCAGAGTTTATAGCTCTTGACCTAGCTGGGCAAGAAGCCGAGTGGCTCAGAAGCTTGTTAGCAGATATTCCGTTGTGGGGAAGACCGACTCCTCCAGTTTCATTGTTGTGTGATTCACAAGCTGCGATATGTGTAGCTAAGAACCAAATTTACAATGGTAAGAAAAGACACATTCGTATAAGAAATGAATCAGTTAGACATTTAATAAAGAATAGAGTGCTCTCTTTAGAGTATGTGAAGTCGGAAAGGAACCTAGCAGATCCTTGGTCCTAGATTCGTCGAGGGGGATGGGTCTAAAGCCCATTGGTTGAGGAATTCATGGTGGATACCCAACTTAGTTATCTAAGTTCCATGTGGTCAAACGAAACCATGAAAAGACTCATAGTGCACATTCCTACTACCTATCCCTATGATGAATAATGTGCATGCCCAGGATGAGCTTAATTGCTCTTAATAAGTTCATAACCCAGAGTTGAGTGAGTAGTTCTAATCGCGAAGGACTAGATGAACTTACCGCTTGAGAGGATGAGTTTTATTAAACTCTTAATGAATTCAAACCCAAGAGTTTGGGAGTTCCTAATGAGAAGGACATATTGAATGGGAGTTCCTAGTGAGAAGGACATATTGAATTCACCGAATTATGAGGCTGAATGACTTCTTATCCCAGAGTTTGGGCGGTTCATTAATAATGAACTTGAAGAAATTCACCATACCCTTTGTGAGGTTGAGCTATTATAAAAGCTCTTAATTATTTCATAGCTCAGTTTGAGTGGTTTATGTTGATATAAACTTGATGAAATAACCTACGTAAGTGAGAAGGATTAGCCACCTTCTATGAAAAACGTTGGGCCGTTTTTCTAGTACACTTATTAGAATCCTGAGGAAAGAGGGCTAAACATATATACGCTTTTGTATATATTCTTTGTAGACACATCGAGAACTTTGGTGGATGAAGGGGTTAGTTGTGTGTTATGAGTTTACCCCAATCTTAGAAAGTTCCAGACTAGTTCCACTTATCTAAGAGAATGATTGCTCATCATCACTATGTACTAGTTCCAGATACGTTCACTAGTGCTTGAGCAACTAATCTCGCTATTGCTCTTCTCATGTTTTAACTTCATTGCTCTCATCTTTACGAAAGAATTCTTTCGCATTAGTGAGGGAATGTTGGTAATGCTCAATTTGTAACAGTCTTTTAAAGGATTTTAATTCTATGTTTAATATAATTAAATTATGATTTGGAAGTGACTATTTTGCCCTCACTATTTAGCCTATAAATAGAGGACAATTTCATTCACTTTGATATATCCCAAGCAATCATTTGCTTTGAAACACTCTCTCTTTTGAGTGTTGTTTGAGTTGAGAGAAGAGCAATACCACCAAGTTCACTCCAGTTTTCGGGTGTACGAAATCTTGGAGAGCCGTGTTAACCTCAGTGGGCTGTTCGTTCATTGTAGCGATTACACACATCGGGACGAATTTGCTTCTAAGGCAGTGGATTACCACGACACGGTTATCATTCTGATTGATTATTTTATTTAATATTTTCCAGTCAGTGCTATCGCCTCGTTTTGCAGTAGTCTATTTTACCAACAAGTCCTCCTCTCGATAGGTCCCACAGATTCATTACGGCTTAATTTTCGTTACATTTTACTGAGATATCCTTTTCTGAGATTTCATATGACTCCATGATTAAGCCATCTATCTCTTCTTTCATGCATAGGTGCACTTTTAAAGAAGTCCATACTTTGTTTTGCATAGTAACTCTCACTTGTTTTAGGCACGTATTCAGTATGGCTTTGCTGATTTTAATTTTACTGCCAACTCCTGCACAAAAGTTATTGTAGATGCAAGTTGGCAGCAGGTTTAGTTTTGTGAATACTGTCTGCGCACAACACTTATGATGAAGTTGTTACGATCATGTCCCATTTCTTCAACTGATTTCAGTTGTGTTAGATTCTTTCCACTTCAACGTTGTATGCCTTATTGAGATTTTCTTTCTTCTACTATCCCTCGTGTTTCGGAAAAATAAATCTTCTACGTGTACCGTTGTAACTCCCTTTCCAATAGACTTGGCTACGATTGAGATGCTATTCAAGTAGGGGCTCGTCTGGAGTAATTTTCATTTGTCAATCTAGGTTGTGCTGTAAGAATTTTTTTTCTTCTTGATTATGGTATGTGGAACTGTTGTTCTGTTAAAAATATTGCTAAGCGACTCTGTATGTTCTAATTACAGATAAGGACAATAATGATAGCTCCAGGTGGGGAAGCTTTGGGTGGGCTGATCGGTGCTTTTTGGCATATGATTCAGACTGAAGGGTTCTTTTCTCTTTATAAGGGACTAGTCCCCTCAATAATAAGCATGTCACCTTCAGGTGCAGTCTTCTATGGTGTCTATGATTTATTGAAGTCGGCCTATCTTCGCTCACCTGAAGGGAGAAAAAGAATTCAACGTGAAACAAGGTGGTCAAGAACTGAATGCATTTGAACAATTAGAATTGGGACCTGTTAGAACACTACTGTACGGGGCGATTGCTGGTGCATGTTCCGAAGCTGATACATATCCATTTGAAGTAGTGAGGAGGCATCTTCAAATGCAAGTCCGTGCGACCAAGCTAAGTGCATTGGCAACTTGCATCAAGAAGGTGGTGTTTCCGCTCTTTACGCCGGATTAATCCCCAGCTTACTGCAGGTACTAAAATATTCTGACCAGTAAATGGACTACTGCCTCTATTTCATGAATCAACTGTGTGTGTATATATATATTGGTTCAAATATTTTGTGTGTATATTAAGTCACCCTGATCGCACCAATTCATTTCAGGTATTACCATCAGCTGCCATAAGTTACTTGGTTTACGAGTTCATGAAGATAGTTCTAAAGGTGGAGCCTGCATAGACCTTTGATCGGCTCGACCTTTTTCGGATTGGGTGCGACTTTGTTATCGATTAAGGCTGGGGATGTTTTCTCTTTCTTTTTTGGGGTAAAATGAATGCCTAAGGCAACTTCAGATTTACCTATTCCATCCTACAGAAACAATAGATGGACGATAGCTGATCCTGTTTCTGAAAGTCAATTGAACATGATTTTGTTCAAACTAACCATTTTTGTATTAATTATGAAATCAACTTTTGTTATGGTTATGGTGAACATTGTGTTGTTGCGGCTATATGTTTTTATTTAATCAAGGATTGTAAATGGATAATTGAACAAACCATTATTCAGAGGACAAAAGGAAGGATTTTTTCAGATACATATTCTGAATGTGGAAACGTAAGCCCACAAAATTACATTACAGGGTTTCCAAAAGAGCATTCAGCTCTACTACCATATCAAAATATGTGAGTCTCCAATGAATGTACGAAAATGTATAGGTAAAAAAACTAAGGCTATTAAAGTAAAACTCTCCTAAGACTTACATTGTAATTACAGGACATACAAAGCTGCAAAGCACAACTTATCTATCTCCTCATTTGCAAAATAGCCTTCTTATTTCACGTTTAATGATTCTAACATATCTGCACAGCTTGTCTATTTGATTCCTTTTCAACTGTTTCTAAACGGCAACTCATGGTAAAAAGAAAACCAAACCCTCTTCTCAGCTATTCTTGTTTGCACCAAGACTTTCGTAGAATAAGATATACCCATGATCTGTATTGTTTGAATACTCCTGGGCAGACCCAAAAAATGTCTGAACTGCTGACTCATCGATCATCTCGACATTTTCATCGTCAAAAAATAACCAGTGGTTATGGCTTTTCACCAGGCTAACATAGTGCCCGTGGTTAGGTCCACTTCCCACATGAACAACCACAGCAAACAGAGAATACTCTGAATCTGCATCTTCCGCAGTATTGCTCAGCTTCAGCTCAAGCGGAAAAACCACACGGTAAGAGAGCTTCTTGTACCGGCCAAGCTGCTCGATGTACTTGAATCGCTTTAAATGGATGACCAGGATGTGAGGAGGCTTCTTTATCTTCATTCTCTTCTGTGCTTCTTGCAAACTGCAAGCAAAAATTAAATCTGATGTGAAAAACACATCAACTGATGCAAAAAAAAGGATATAAAGTAAAATTACCCGCAGCACTTGTCACAGAAAAATTTGTCCTCGGCGTTCAATGTCTCAGTAGAACTAAAATTTTTCAAGCAGCTAGTTATTGAGCTGTTTTGTTCAATGTCAAGGCTCAAGTCAAAGAAAGTTTCGTCTCTAGCTGTCACTGTCTCACATCGCAAGCATCTGGTCTCATTGGTAAGTATTCCCTGATTCAAGTTGGCCCATGAGAAAATGAGGTTCTTCCTTGTCAGTGAATAAATTGACAATTAAACATCATTCATGCTCTGCAAAGCATAGTCAACAAATACACAATTAAAGTGAAAACCCTAATGGTAGCCACCATTTCCTTGTTATCTTATGGTTTGCACTTTACAGTTAACAGATGTTAGATCATAATTGAATGAAAAGAAAAGCAGTAAAGTATCAATAGAAGATGCAGTGTAGAAAAAAGGATACGCAAAAGAGGTTTACCAATGATGCAATTTCCTGCAGCATTTCTAGATAGCATTAGTGATGCTTGTATTGAATTTTCTGTCTATCACTGCACAAATAAGTTTAATTTTTCTACAACATACAGATGCTTTGTAGACCTAGTATCTTTCTTACAATTTTAGTTATGTCACTTGTCCAAGATTTCCATTTACATTGTAGCTTAAATATAACCTAAGCAAAGAAATACTAGATTTCATCTATATTTCATGTCAAGCAAAGTAAATAAAGCAAAAAACAAGAATGGTTAAGAATATTAAAATACAGAACACAACTAGCAAACTCACCTGAAAGTTCTTGTGTACCAATGTAACCAGAGGCTCTTTTTGAACACCTTTTGCCTGAGGATTCTTTAGACCATTTGCAGTCTTTTCAGGCGGTGATGAAGTTTCAGCCTCATTTTTTGCTGTTTGAGCCTCTTTCTCCAATATGTCGACAAGTTCATTCAGCAAAAAATTCAAGAACTCATGAGCATCCTACCGAGAGAGAGAGAGAGAGAGAGAATTATTCTCTTCCGCATTTTCCATTGAAGAAAATAAAATCAATATTTGGTTGACATAATAGGAAAAGGATACTACATTACAGTAATTGAAACCTTGAATAAGCAAAGGAGATAGTGAATTTAGAGGAAGAAATAAGGTAATTAATATCTAATACCTGGTGCATATAACTGCGGAAAAGCTCATTTTGTTTCTTCAATCTCTGTACAAAGCGCTTTGGAGCAATGGCTCCTGTTTTCTTCTTCTGTGAACTTATCTAAACATAACGAACAACCAATAGTTAGTCACAGTAGAAATCAAGCAAAGACTACATATGTGACACAAGTACCTATAGGAGAAGGGGAAAGATTCACTAGTCCAACTACAACATTTGCTAGAAATAGAAAAAGCATCATCTTCCCAACAAAATTAGACCCCAAAAATATTCAAGCAAAACATTTTCCTGGGATCTAAGCGGTTTCCTAAATGCAATTATAGGAGTATCAAACGATACCCTTAAAAAAGGAAAGACAAGAAATAGAAAAGTGATATGAGTGATATCTTGCATAGGAACAAACACATGTCATACATTATTCTTCCTTGTATGAAACCAGGAACTCATGCAAATTTTGATAGGAACTTCCAGTAATACGCTAGTTAACAACAATATTAATCTTCATTTCCAATCACATCCTAAGTCATCATGAAGATGATATATTGAGTTTTCATAATTCTAACCATTGGGCTCATAGTGTTTCTAATAAGAAAATAAATAATTATTAAAAAAATCAAACAGTGGACCATTCTAGGAAGCCAAGATCAAAACTTGACATTGCAATTTATGTCCAATATTTCCATAAAAAAGAAACTAATGCTGATATTTGATCTGGTCATCATTAAAAAAATGCTTTCAATTTTTGAAAAAACACATGGCAACACCACTGGCTAAGACAAAATACCACCTTGGCAGGAAAAAGCAACCTACTGACCCTAAAGAACAATTGCTCATCAATAACATTACATTTTTGGCAGAGTTTTACCTGTGTAAACAGATCAGCCAAGCATATCAGTAGATTGTCTTCAGTATCGGCACCATTTTTATAATTTGAATAATATTCGAGCAGCTGTTCACGAAATGGGACACAAAAGTAAAGTGCCTGAAAAAATGATAAAATGAAATAAGACATTGGTTGAAGCTGAGCAGGCATTGTTGCCCATAAATTTAAAATACAAACATCCAACACTCAACAAGATATCATAAAACGTTCGGAATTACCAAATACTACTTCCAAAATAACCATAAATGTTCTAATTGAGCAAAATTAATTAGAATGAAGTGTTTCCAAGGATCTCAGATTACCATAGCACAAATGACAAAAGAAATGTTCACAGGGACTAAAGAATCTGGTAATGAAATGTTGCAGTTGCATTCATTCAGAAATAATTGTTCAGACAATTCAATGTTGGGCGATCCAAGTAAACCTATCAACCCTGCATAAAACTTCAATATCTAATAGCTATCATACCAACATAAGCTAACCTAATCAATAAATTTCACAACACTTGCCTTTACAAAAATCAACCAGCTTAAACGAATAGAGAGATAAAAGCAATATTAAAAATATTAAACATGAGCATGTATACTGTAATCTGAATTACAGAAGCAGTTATGATGAATAACATAATCATTTAGTTTAGCATCAACATCCTAATTCCAAACACAGGCTGCTTTCCTTTTGAAGTATTAGTTGATGGCTGTCATAACCAACATTAGGTCATCGCAAGCATATCTAAAACGTAAACCTTGTAATTTCAATCTACATTGTTGTATGCCACCTGAATGCATATACAATATGCAATTACCCGATAAATTAAGAGCTAAACGTGAAAAAGAGAGAATCAGATACAGGCAATTCACGTCAGGGTTTCTTAACAAATTTACTTGCTTCCAACAGCTATCACAGAGTCAAACGCAATAAAAAAAATAAAAAAGGTACACGAATAGATAAATGCTGCAGCAATCAAAATGTGGAAACCTTCATACTTGCAAAGAAGATAATAAGAAACATGTAGCACAATATATTTGCATAATGTACGAATATTAAAAAATGGTTCAAAGCTCAAAATTAAAAGCCAATCAAGTTCAAATTATTGGAACTAACATAAACGAATGAATTCAGCATGATTTTCAGAATAAGAGAAAGACAAATCGAACTAGATTCAAAATTGAATTGTAAATGAAAAGATATATATAAAAAACCTGCAACACGCTGTTGCAATAACAAGTGTTGCCAAAGTTTTCTAGGCCAAAATATCTTTCGCCTTCAGGAAACTG
Organism: Hibiscus syriacus; assembly: GCF_006381635.1. Classification (NCBI taxonomy): domain Eukaryota; kingdom Viridiplantae; phylum Streptophyta; class Magnoliopsida; order Malvales; family Malvaceae; genus Hibiscus; species Hibiscus syriacus. The sequence goes on from NW_024062608.1 coordinate 4,074,548, forward strand.
GTCTCCCAAAGCTTTCTCGAGTTTTGAACCCGCCGCACCCATTTAATAAAATTACGTCTGTTTACAACCTCGAACTCTGGTCTTGCTCCGACCGATTCAACTCAAAGATTCTCTCTCCCTTAACGAGTGGCTCAATCTCTGTTGCGTTTGATTAGAACAATGGAATCGTTTTAGGGTTTGGGCGGCTGGAAGATGATTTTTTCTCGTTTCCCGTTTGAGGCAGTGAAAATGAGCCAAAGAAAATCAATTCCTCTCCTCTTTCGAGAGAATTTATTAAAGACGATAGATCATTGAGGAAGAAAATAAAGGGAAAACAATGATGGCACTCCATATTTATAAAGCTTTATATAAGGAGACATTATATATGTTAATTTATATCGTGTTTAATTTATAAGTTAATTTAAAATAATAATTTATTAATTAAATTAATATTTGACCATTTGTATGTATTAGTTCAATTAAACAATAATACATAAATAAATAAAGATTAATAAAATTAAGGGACCTAAAAAAGTAGGTAAGTATATAAAATAAAACATATATAAAAATAAAGAGTAAACTACATAAATGGTCATTAATTGTTTAATACATGTACGTTTTTTTCACTTAATTTCAAAAATAATAAATTAATCATTAAAATTACCGATTTATAACTTTAGTTTTTAAAAGGCGCAGGACGCATCGAGCCGCAAAAGACCACTGGAGCTTAGACGCCAGGTGGAGGACGAGAAACGTTTTTATACTAAAAAAACCTATAAATCAATTCTAGAGCATATTCAACATGATAATCATTTTATAAATATTTAAAGATCAAAATATTCAATATCATTACACTAACAACACAAATTATTGTTGTTAGTTTGTTCTGTTTTTTCATAATTTCTTATCGAATCTAAAGAGTTCGATGATCCAATAGAAACATAAATCGAATCTACTGTTTTAACAAACTGAAATTTAAAATAATATAAATAAAATTCTAATAACATAAACAAAAATAAATCGTTTCAAAAGAATAGTCGATTGGGGAAAAAATGATGTTATCTGTTATTGCATAGTTTAACAAAGATAATGTATCTAAATCAATCTATTTTAATGTAATGGCATAATGATTTAGTTGTTCAAAACTGTTTGATTAATATTCATTCATATTTGCTGGGGGAATTTGAGTTTTGAGTGAAGCACGGAACCTGTTCAACGAAATGCCTGAAAGGAACGAGATTACGTTGACATTGATGATTTCGGGATTAATGAAATGTGGAAAAGTGGAAGAATCCATGTTGTATTTTGAAAGGAACCCATTTAAAAGTGTGGTTTCGCGGACAGCTGGGATTACTGGGTTGGTGAAAAACGGATCAAGTTTTCATGGTTTGAAGCTTTTTGTAAGGTTGCTTGAATCTGCTATTAAGCCAAATCAAGTTTTCATTGGTCGTGAGTTGTTGCATTTGCTGTAAAGTTTTCTTTTTGGTTTGGTTATTTCCATAAGCTTGTTGATGATTTTGGTGATATTGGTGATGATATTGGTTATTTCAATAATGGTGATATTGGTTATTACAAGCGATGGTTATTTTCTGAACTTGGTTCTTTATAATCAAAGAAAAAGAAATTACAGGTGAAGGGAGGATGAAGAATGTGATTGATAAAATATGTGAGAAAAAAGATATATGTTAAATACTTTTTTTTACAAAAATATCACAAATGCAAGAGTTAGTTCGGTGGTTTGGTAATGGGATTCCATGTATAGTGTCTTAAGTTCAAGTATCCTCGAAAATATATTTTTCTTGTTTAAAATTTAAATCAATGAGATAATGACATGTGTTATAATTGTATTGGACAAAAAATATTAAATAAAAATATATAAAACTAATTTAAAAATTGATGACATGTCATTTGTGTCACGTCATTTATAGTGTCATATAAGATTTTCACGTCATCTTATTGAGTGTATACAAAAAATATTAAATAAAAATATATAAAACTAATTTAAAAATTGATGGCATGTCATTTGTGTCACGTCATTTATAGTGTCATATAAGATTTTCACGTCATCTTATTGAGTGTGAATTGACTAATGATTTTCATCTATAGAAAAGATTTTTTTCTCCAAAATAAACATTGAAATTTGAATATTCAAATTCAAACGTGTTTAATGAATAGAGTTGACAATATTATTAAATGTTAGAGGTATTTTATTAGATGTCTAATATAATATATAGCCTTTGGTTCAGTATAATTATCAAAAGAGGGATGCAAGAGGCGTATGATAGTGGAAAGAAAGTCTCGCTCTAGTAGTTTTTTTTCAAAACCTACATCCTAACCTTTCAGCTAGTGCTATTTAATTGCATCCATCAACTCACAAAATTGAAGGAAACAAAACAAAACAATATAATTTAAAGGTTATATAATTTTGCTAGAGAAGACTGAAATATTGAACGGTGGCGGAGTCAACAACTGCTGGCAGAGTCGACGGTGGTTGACGAAGTAGAAGACGACATGATACGACGCTGGTGAAGGTGGTTGCACTCGATTAGGGTTTTTTCTATGAATGGGATCGAGGAGTAGGGGGTAAATTTTTGGCAAGTCTTTTAACAAATAAAGTATTTTTAAATTATTTTTTTCAGTTCATCCCGCCATCCCTCCCCCACCCCCCAAAGGTGCAAAAGGTGATGTGTCTACGCCTGTGTCAAAAAGCTCCAAAAGCGGAAGAAGCACGTACCTGCCGTTCTGCGTTACGCCTGTATCTTCGGAGATGATTTCTCGGGAGCTCAGTTGTGCCCGGCACCTTAGGCGCTACTGAATGTGCTTTTTAAAACTAAGTTTATAATAAATCGGTCAAATCGTTAACAACCGTTTATGTAATAATGAAATGTTAGTGTGACACGTTAAATTAACTAACTTAACATGCTTGACCATTTGGCCATGTTTGACTCCTCTTCTTCTTTATAAACAATATATATCATTCATACCAAAGACGATGTTAGGACATTGATAGGCATTTTCCATCAACAAGCTTGAAAATAGAAAGGTCTTGCTTGGAGAGGGAATGTGTGCGATAACTTATCATTCAAAACTCGAAAATCACCAATAGCCCCAACACAATTATGCTCTTTGTAACTACTATCCTTCTTCCCTTCCTATCAAAATTAGAGCAAACCTTCAAAAATAAACTTTTTAAAGAGAAAATAAAGAAAAGACCTTCAAATTTAATGCTCAGCTTATTAACATAGTTTACTTCATTTTTGGAGCCTTGATTTCACTTTTTTTTTTTTGCAGCAAGTTTCAGACTTTCTCTATCACTTTTAGCTTCACCATAACTTCTCTTCTTTCCACTTGATGAAGACTATAATACGTATTTGAACAAGTGATGACCATGAATCAACTCTATGATATCACCATTAATTGATGCATTTTCGTGGGAAATAATCTTCTTTCTCAGCTCGTCGAACCTAACAACCGCTAGGTTCACCCCTAGAAAAATACACTAATTGATCAACAAAAAAGACAGGTATGTTTCTGAAATTTAGGTGGCCCCTTAATCATGAATTTAAATTACAATTTGCATTTGTATAGTCGGTCGTGTTGTGTTTACCGTTTTTATAGACATAATTGATGATATTACAGTCATGACAAGTATCGTGGTTGTGAATTTTTAATAACATATGTTATTATGAACACAACGATTGTGGATATCACGATTTTAAACGATGTCGCTGAACGAGAGCTTGGAGAGTGAAGCATCTTCTTCGAGATTTTTATTCACAACCAAGTATCCAATCTGTTAACTACTAAAATGACCTTTTAATCATGGTATTAAACAGAGAAGATTATTTCGAAGGGTTTACTAACCTGTGATCAAGGCATGGATGACAAACTGACAGAGAATGCGATAGTTAGTGGTGAGCATAAAGGAGGAAAAAGAAGTAGAGTTAATCAAATAGTCAAACGTGGTCAAACCATCAAACATGTTTAATAAATTAATTTAACGTGTCATATTAATATTCTGTTACTGCAATAACAGTTAATAACAATGCGTGATCAATTTGTTACAAACTATAATGTTAGTGACTAATTTATTATTTTTGAAATTTTAGTAGAAAAACAAAAATATACTCAATCATTAATGACCATTTAAAATAATAATTTATTAATTAAATTAATATTTGATCAATTGTATGTATTAGTCCAATTGAAAAATAATATATAAATAAGCAGTGACAGAGCCATGTAGACCCCGGGGCCACAACACGCCCAAAAAAAATTTCCATTAAAAAATAGGGATAATTATCAATTTAAACTTTTAAATTTTGATTTATTTTGATTTTCCTCCCATTTTCTATTGTTAATTATATTTTGTCCCCTGAAATAAAATCTTGACTTCTTCCTTGTAAATAAGTAAATAAAGATTAATAAAATTAAGGGACTTAAAATAGTAGGTAAATTGTTGAGTTAATCAATTGACGGAATTGGCCAAGAGGGGGGTGAATTGGCAATTAAAAATTTGGTGGAAGCTTTTGCAGAAAATTGAAAGTAATTGCACAGCGATTTAGAGTGGTTCGACTTTCTCAATCAAAGTCTACGTCCACTACCTTAGCTATCCACACTAAGGATTTTCCAACAAATTCACTAATTTGTTATTTCTTTTGAGGCCAAAGAGATAACCTTACAACACCCTCAAGAATATACCCCAATTCTGGAGAACACTCTTTCCCAAAGAGAAGATTACAAATTTGCAAACTTACAAGGAAATCCTCACAAGGTAGATTGTTTGCACAATTCTAGAACAAGAAAAGAACACTCCAAAATAATTACAAATGAGAACAAATGGTGTTCTTGAAAGCAAAATGAATATTGAAAGGAAAATTGGCTTGATTTGCACAAACTTGGTGTTTGATGCTTTCTCTCTTGTTTCTCTATAATTTCTTGTTGATCAAAGGCTTCAGAACTTGTTTAAATACTCCCTTAATTGATTCTGAATGTTGGGGATGATTAGTGGAGTCAATGGAGCCGTTTAAGTGTGAAAACCATTAATACAACAGCTTGGAGCGTGGGGGGAATCGGTACCCCTCATGGGGAATCGGTACCCCTCATGGGGAATCGGTTCCCTAAGTATAAAATTTAAATATTTCGACCGTTGAACAGTGGGGGGAATCGGTACCCCCTGGGGGGAATCGGTTCCCTCCGAGCATACTGGAATTCTCGGAGCCAAACCATTAAGAGGGAATCGGTACCCCCTTGGGGGGAATCGGTTCCCTCTGGACATTCTGGAATTTTTGGCTTTGAAACGGTTCGAAATACTTTGTAAAATTGTTTTGAAATTATTTTAAGATTAAAACTTAATTTTACACTTGAGTAAGGATTAAAAATGACTTTTAAAAGATTTGGAGTAATATTTTGTTATTCAAATAATTGTATCGAATATACTTAGAAAACCTTATTGGAAAATCTTAAAATTCATTTATCTTAATTTGTTATATCGAAATATCAAAATGTTTTCAACAATCTCCCCCTTTTTGATATAACAAAACATTTTAGCAATTTTAAGATTTTGAAATCAAAAAACGAAGTTTTGAAAAATTACTCCCCCTTACTTTAACAATTCTCCTCTTTAAAACATTTAACACTTCTCCCCCTTTTTGTTAAATCAAAAAGACATTTTAAAAGAATTTAAACAAGGTTTTCAAATCATTTAGCCAATTGATTATATATAGTTTAAGCTGCTAAGATCACAATCAAGAGAAACATTAGCCATTAGTTTCATAATCAATATTCATAAACAATGTGACATGTCAAAATTGGTCATAATGCAACTAATATGTAAATGATGCAAAAAATAAACATTAAGCTCAAAATGAAAGTTAAAACCAAACCAAATATATAAGCACGAAAGTTCAAATATCCAATTATCCATCAAATTCAAACATCCAAAATAAAACAATCCATGAACATCAAAATGTTTCACAATTCAAAGTTTTGAGTTCGGGATGATAAATCCATTGGCCCGTTTCCTTATCCTTTTTCCATCTTGCTTTCTTCAAGGAAGTAAGATTGATTTGGTTTTGAAGAGGGATAGGAATATCAGAAGAGACCCTAAGACCACGTTTGATAAACAAATTACTAAGGAGACAACCATAAACCAAGGTTTCTATATTCTTGGAAGAAATAGTGTTTATGGAAACTCACTAAAGATGATCTGTGGTAGATTAATCTTCTTTTTATGTTAGATACAGTATATCCACCATATATCTATGTTCCTAAGGGAGGAGTACCTACCTCTGGATGGTCTAAACCACCAAGAGATCAAATAATGAAGGAATCTATCATGATGAGTTCTTAGGGTACTCTCACTATCCTTAGACTTATAGGGTGAATCCACAGTCTCTTTTTCATTAAACCTAAGTTATCTAGTCCAAAATGGGTAGCGATTGTGCTGGAGTCTATAAAAATGAATTGTCCTAAAAGATAGGATTGAATTCCTATAATTTCATATCGGTGCTCATTTTGGACACATACGACATTGGAATAGAAAAATGCAGACTAATTGATGATAAACCAAAGGTTTGAGTTTAAAGAGTTTATAAAACTTCTAGGATTTAAGAGTAGGAAGATATTGAAAGTTCATATCTTCTATAGCTTGAATCGAAGGGATACGTTCTTCCCGGATTTTGTATGACTCAAAACAAGTATGGTACCTATGATATAGATTTTGTCTACGACCAGGTACGTGAAACAAGAGTTCAGAATGGTCATATTTGGGTTATTTGGATTGGGTGGAGGAATAAGAGGTCAGTTTTGAGTTGAGCGACTAGACAATGTCCTAGGTCGTTTAGGATTTGACATGGTTTAAGAATCGAAATAGAATATGTAACCTACAAATTTAAACACATGTATGCAATATAATCAAAACCCAAAACTCAAATGAGTCCTCAATATTTCAAGGTTCTCTAAACCGAATCCTAAAGGGCAATGTTTTGAAAAACTATTTGGAAAATAATATTTGAAAATCATAATACGCATAGTTTTTTATGAAAACAACATAATTGAATCAAAAACATCAATTAAAACAACAATTCTCGATTTTTTTTTATTTCAAAATTAAAATATAATTTTAAAAAATTGAGTGTTTTTGACGAAATTGGTTGTAAGATCATCATATAACCAATGCCCGATGTAATGTTCATCTTAGAACTAATCAAAACTAGTCCTAAGTTCAAAAATCAATAAAATAGAGGATTTTGAAATATTACCTTGAAAATATAGATTTTATGAGAATGTGATGTTGTTTGCAAGGATTAGAAGTGGAAGAACGATCTAATTCCGACTTGTATTTGATGATTTTGGCAAAAATGGAGATTAAAGAGAGGATGAACGACGTTTAAGAAAGAAGAGAGGTTTTGAGAGAATGAGTTTTCTGGTCGTGATGTATCCAGAACCCATTGGGGGTATCGATTCCCTCAAGGAGGGAATCGATTCCCATTCAAAGGGGGAATGGGTTCCCCTTCAAGGGTATCGATTCCCTCTGCCCTATAATTTAAAAATTTGTATTTTAAACACTCAAAATGCTAAATTAATCTTCTCTAGTGGTATTGGTAACTCATATATAAAAAATTAATTATGTTCAATCAATCAAATTAATCCTTAAACTACATTTGAACATAAAGTTAATTTTTCATCAAAAAATCGTAAACTCCCCCTAACTAATAGCAATGAATGTAATCAGAAATTACTATTATAAGCATTTTTCATTTAGTCTTAAAAGTGCTAAAATTATTTTAAACACTGAGTGAAGATAGGTCAGTTAAACCTAATTCTCTCCTAAGTGTCCAAAAATGTTCCTTATCTAAAGATTTTGTAAAGATATCCGCTAATTGATGCAAAGTATCAACAAATTCTAGAACTACATCTTCCTTAGTGACATGGTCTCTAATGAAGTGATGTCTAATTTCAATGTGCTTAGTTCTAGAGTGTTGGATGGGATTTTTAGTGAGACAAATAGCACTAGTATTGTCACACTTGATAGGAATGGTACTAACTTCAATTCCATAATCAAAAAGTTGTTGTTTCATCCATAAAACCTATGCACAACAACTACCAGCTGAAATGTATTCGGCTTCAGTGGTAGATAATGCAATACAATTTTGTTTCTTTGAAAACCAAGAAATAAGCATATTTCTAAGGAATTGGCAAGTACCGGAGGTGCTTTTCCTATCTAATTTGCATCCTCCATAATCCGCATCAGAAAAGGCATGCAAGCTAAAGCTAGAGTCTCTAGGATACTAAAGTCCTAAACTAGGAGTGTCCTTAAGGTATCTAAAGATTCTCTTAACAGCTAGTAAATGTGATTCCTTAGGACATGATTGAAATCTAACACATAAGAAAACACTAAACATAATGTCCGGTCTACTTGCAGTTAGATAAAGCAAAGAGCCAATCATTGACCTATATAATTTAACATCTACACATTTACCTCCTTCATCTAAGTCAAGCTTTGTTGAAGAGCTCATTGGAGTGTCATGAGGTTTGCCATTTTCCAGTCCAAACTTTTTGAGCATATCTTTGATGTACTTAGCTTGATTGATGAAGATGACATATTTTCTTTGCTTGATTTGGAGTCCCAAGAAAAATGAGAGCTCCCCCATCATGCTCATCTCAAACTCACTTTGCATTAGCTTAGAAAATTCTTTGCAAAGAACATCATTAGTAGAACCAAATATTATATCATCAACATAAATTTGAACTACTAATAAATCTTTACATTTATGCTTTAAAAACAATGTAGTGTCAACCTTCCCTTTTGAAAAACCTTTTTCAATTAAAAAGTTTGACAATCTTTCATACCAAGCTCTTGGAGCTTGTTTTAAACCATAAAGTGTTTTTGTCAATTTAAGAACATGATCTGGAAATTTTGAATCTTCAAAACCTGGAGGTTGTTCCACATACACTTCTTCTTTTATAAAACCATTTAAAAATGCACTTTTAACATCCATTTGATATAATTTAAATTCATGAAAACATGCAAATGCTAATAACATTCTAATTGCTTCCATCCTAGCTACAGGAGCGTATGTTTCATCATAGTCTATGCCCTCTTCTTGAGTATACCCTTGAGCAACAAGTCTAGCCTTGTTTCTCACTATATTACCACTCTCATAAAGCTTATTCCTAAATACCCATCTAGTGCCTAAAGTAGATTTATTACTAGGCCTTTCAACTAATGTCCATATTTTACTTCTCTCAAATTGATTTAATTCTTCTTGCATAGCCATAATTCAATTCTCATCTTTTAATGCTTCTTTAATATTCTTAGGCTCTATTCATGAAATAAATGCAACATAATTACAAATATTTCTAAGAGAAGATCGAGTTGTTACCCCTTTGGATGGATCACCTATAATCTCACCATCCTTGACATAGTTGTACTCTCTTGGATAAGATATTTCCCTTTCTTCAATGGTTGGATTCTCAAGAGGATCATGAGTTACCTCATTTTTTGTTTCTTCCTTTGATGATGGTTCTTCAACGTCATGTCTAACTTCATTTGTATCTACATCATCATTCACACAATAATCCTTCCTCGGAAGGGGATTATCATCGAAAACAACATGTATAGACTCTTCTACAACTAAAGTTATTTTATTAAATAATCGATAAGCTTTAGAATTTAATAAATAACCCATAAAAATTCCTTCATCACTTTTAGCATCAAATTTGCCAAAGTTTTCTTTACCGTTGTTTAAAACAAAACATTTACATCCAAAAGGATGAAAATAGCTAATGTTAGGCTTTTTATTTTTGAAAATTTCATATGGAGTTTTCTTTAAATTAGGCCTAATCATTACTCGATTTACAACATAACAAGCGGTATTTGTGGCTTCCGCCCAAAAATATTTTGGCAAATTATTTTCACAAAGCATTATTCTAGCCAATTCTTCTAAAGTTCGATTTTTCCTCTCAACAACTCCATTTTGTTGAGGGGTTCTAGGTGCTGAAAAATTGTGACTAATACCATTAGAATTACAAAATTCAGTAAATCCAAGATTTTCAAATTCAGTGCCATGATCACTACTAACACTAGTTATAGAGTAACCTTTATCGTTTTGGATTACTTTTGAAAATGTGATGAATTTTTCTAATGCTTCATCTTTAGTACTTAAGAATAGAACCCAAGTATATCTAGAATATTCATCTACCAAGACAAATGCATATTATTTTCCACCCAAGCTAGTAGTCCTAGTTGGCCCAAAAAGATCTATATGGATCAATTGTAATACTCTACTAGTTGATACGTCATTAATGGATTTAAAAGAAACTCTCTTTTGTTTTCCTTTATCACAAGCATCACAGATTTTATCATTATCAAATTTAATCTTAGGCAACCCTCGAACTAAATCACCTTGAATTAGCCGTTGCAAAACACTCATACTAGCATGTCCTACTCTCCTATGCCATAACCAACTATCATGTTCATCCTTAGCAACTAGGCAAAAAATAGTCATATTAATAAAATCTAAATGCATCATGCATATATCACTATTTTATGACCAACAAGCATAATCAAAAATGGATGCAATGTCAATCAATTTTGCAATCATTTGAAATAAAACATTGTATCTTTTATTTATTTTCAAAAGATTATGCTTTTAACCCATTCACATATAAAACATTATGTAATGTTGATTATAGAGATTAAGAGCACACGCATAAAGTTTTTGAAAATTTTATGCATTAAAACTTTATAATATTTTAAAAAAAATCTATGCATAAACATTAAGAAAAATTTCAGGTCAAAATTTTGCAAAACCAAAGTTCTTGAAAAAAATATCAATATCAATTGTTAAAGATATATCAATTACATTTTAAAAACAATTTTGACCAAAAATTAATATGATGAACTAGAGTTTATAAAATATTACCAAAAATTACCATGTTCATCATACAATATTTTTCAACATACATGAGATAAAACATAATTCAACATTTTAAAACCTCATGCATGCATAAACTAAATGAGTAACCAAATAATAAAAACATTAAGTTTAGAGGTTACCCATTCCCTTTTTATGTGTGGCTAGAGCATCTTGAATATCATCATCTTTATCACCATTTCTCTCACACACCTACAAGAGACATTTAAGTAGATTTTGGTATCCAAATTGCTTTGGATCCTTGAAAATTAGTTTCAATGCCTCTTGTTCCTTTTGGAACCCATACTTGTCTAATTTTAAATCGTTTTCCTTTCTTTAAAGGACAAGTATGTTCCTTATGACCATGATAATGACAATGTGAACATATTGTCATTATTGAACTAGATGAATTATTTAGAATGATCTCTTTTTCTCTTGTTAAACATTCAAGCTTATCTTTCAAATTGAAATTTTCTTTTTCAATACTTTCAAATTTCATTTTTGAGAGTTCTAAATCCTTCTTCAAGATTTCATTTTGATTTTCAAAATCTATTTTCATTTCTAGAAGAAGTTTGTTTAATTTGAAAATTTCTTTTTCAAAGTTTTCAGATTTTATTTTTGAAAGCTCTAACTCCTTTCTCAACATTTCATTTTGATTTTCCAAGTCTATTTTAGCTTTCAAAAGAATATCATTTTTAGCAATAAATTTAGAAATCAATTTATTGTATTTGGAGTTCATGGTCTCAAACTCCGAAAATAATTTATCATAAGCATCTTGTAACTCATTAAAAGATTTTGAATTTGATATATTTGAGTTAGAAGATACCTTTGGCTCTGTGAGAGCTAATAGAGACATCACTTTTATTGGTTCTTCTTCTTCCTTGTCTCTATGGATCTCCTCAAGCTTATCCCACATTTCCTTGGCACTTGAACAAGAAGAAACTCCTTTATATACATTAGGATCAATTGCACAACACAATATGTGCATAGCCTTTAAGTTTTGTTGAGCTTCCTTCCGTTCTTGAACACTCCACTTCTTTGCCTTCTTAGTAGGAGAGGAATATCCTTTCTTGATTATCATCCAAGCTTCCATATCAAATGCTTTGATGAATATCATCATACACCTCTTCCAATGATGATAATTTGTTCCATTGAAGTGTGGGGGCATGTCAATAGGTCTGGATTCTTCCATGGAGAATGAACCAGAAGTAGACGCCATCTTTATCGATTTAAATCTTCTTGGATCGACTCAAGAGGCGATTAAACCTTCAAATGAGTTAGGCTCTGATACCAATTATTGAGTTAATCGATTGATGGAATTGGCCAAGAGGGGGTGAATTGGCAATTAAAAATTTGGTGGAAGCTTTTGCAGAAAATTGAAAGTAATTGCACAGCGATTTAGAGTGGTTCGAATTTCTCAATCAAAGTCTACGTCCACTACCTTAGCTATCCACACTAAGGATTTTCCAACAAATTCACTAATTTGTTCTTTCTTTTGAGGCCAAAGAGATAACCTTACAACACCCTCAAGAATATACCCCAATTCTTGAGAACACTCTTTCCCAAAGAGAAGATTACAAATTTGCAAACTTACAAGGAAATCCTCACAAGGTAGATTGTTTGCACAATTCTAGAACAAGAAAAGAACACTCCAAAATAATTACAAATGAGCACAAATGGTGTTCTTGAAAGCAAAATGAATATTGAAAGGAAAATTGGCTTGATTTGCACAAACTTGGTGTTTGATGCTTTCTGTCTTGTTTCTCTATAATTTCTTGTTGATCAAAGGCTTCAGAACTTGTTTAAATACTCCCTTAATTGATTCTGAACGTTGGGGATGATTAGTGGAGTCAATGGAGCCGTTTAAGTGTGAAAACCATTAATACAACAACTTGGAGCGTGGGGGGAATCGGTACCCCTCATGGGGAATCGGTTCCCTCCGAGCATACTGGAATTCTCGGAGCCAAACCATTCAGGGGGGAATCGGTACCCCCTTGGGGGGGAATTGGTTCCCTCTGGACATTCTGGAATTTTTGGCTTTGAAACGGTTTGAAATACTTTGTAAAATTGTTTTGAAATTATTTTAAGATTAAAACTTAATTTTACACTTGAGTAAGGATTAAAAATGACTTTTAAAAGATTTGGAGTAATATTTTGTTATTCGAATAATTGTATCGAATATACTTAGAAAACCTTATTGGAAAATCTTAAAATTCATTTATCTTAATTTGTTATATCGAAATATCAAAATGCGTATAAGAACCTAGCATTAAGGCACTAGACCCGTTCGACATGGAAAAACTTTTCAGATAATCTAATTTCATATTTGGAGAAAAGACCTTGCGACCGGTTCAAAAATTTATCACGGGTTTTATTACTAGGACCTCGTATTCTTCATATAGTGAGGTCCTTATAAATATAAGTTAAATTCTTTGCATGTTTGAGGTGTTGTTTCGAGGTGTAAATTGGAAAATTATTGTAATTTATAAGATTAGAGGGGCAGTATTGCAACTAATCTTTCATTTGAGGATAATATCATCACATACAAGACATTGTAAGCGAGGTAAAAATCTCGTTGAAAATGATTCCAAAGCTTGGTTTTGTGCATGAAGAACAAGCTAAAATGGCTTGATAGTTATGTTCGAGGGGTATTTATGGGAAGTCAATCAATTTTTTTGTAAGTTTTAAGCTTAGAGGTGTAGTATTGCAACTTATCTTTCATTTGAGGATAATATCAACACATACAAGACATTGTAAGCGGGGTAAAATTCGCGTTGAAAATGGTTCCAAAGCTTAGTTTTATGCATGAAGAACAAGCTAAAATGGCTTGATAGGCCTGTTCGAGGGGTATTTCTATGAAGTCAATCAAAAAAAATTTGTAATTTTTAAGCTAGAGGCGTAGTATTGCAACTTATATTTCATTTGATGTTAATATCAGCACATATGATAAATTGTAAGCGGGAAAAAATAACATTGAAAATGGTTTCAAAGCTTGGTTTTGTGCATGAAGAACAATCTAAAATGGCTTGATAGGCATGTTCGAATGGTATTTTACGAAACTTAATCGATTTTTTTGTAATTTTTAAGCTTAGAGGCGTAGTATTGCAAATTATCTTTCATTTGAGGGTAATATCAGCACATACGAGATAATATAAGTGGAGTAAAAATCACGTTGAAAATGGTTCTATAGCTTGGTCTTGTGCATGAAGAACAAGCTAAAATGGCTTAATAGGCATTTTCGATGGTTATTTCTGAGAATTTAATCGAAAATGTTTTGTAATTTTTAAGCTTAGAGGCGTAGTATTACAACTTATCTTTTATTTAAGAGTAATATCAGTATAAATGAGACATTGTAAGCTGTATAAAAATCGCGTTGAAAATGGTTTCAAAGCTTGGTTTTGTGCATGAAGAACAAACTAAAATGGCTTGATATGCATGTTTAAGGGGTATTCCTGGGAAGTTAATCAAATTTTTCGTAATTTTAAGTATAGAGTTGTAGTATTGCAACTTATATTTCATTTGAAGGTAATATCAGCACATATAAGACATTATAAGTGGTTGTAACACCCTAATTCAGTCAGACCCAAAAATCTGTGGATTACGATGCCACACAGGACCACGAAATGGTCAACCCAAAAAAATTTCTTTTCAAAACGTTCATAATATCAAAACATTCATCATAACATAATTGAAATCATAATTCAAGTTTACAAACATATGGGATAATACATACAAAATACATCATTGAGTTTAAATAAAAAATAGAGTTATGACTCGAATATTACAAGGTCCATATAAAATATATGCCCTCTAATTATACTCAAGACATACTCTGTAAAATGTCTAGTCTGGAATAGAAGGATGCGATAGGCTCCTCAACGATCCCCTACTAACTTGTGCACATAAACACATTCCATATGTTGAGCTCACAAGCTTAGTGCCACTGGAATAACTATGCAATACTACATGCATTCATTACATGGACATATTGGTGTGCAAAGTCATGACATGCAAAAGTACATAATAAACATGAGATAAGCCAAGGGGTGTGGTCGGAGGAATTTACGTACATCTTAGACAACACATTAGCCTATCTAGAACGTGATAGCTTCGGGGTAAGAACCGAAATTTACCTGTATCAAAACTTATAGCCTTTAGTCTACCTTGGATCCTCGAGAGGTCGGGGTGAGGTTCGAAATTTATGTGCATCAGAAGCTCACATCATGTACCTAGTTGATCATAGGGGGAACGATTCCATAATTTGTGCATTGAGATTCATACCGGTATGACCCAAAATTTACGTGCATAGGATGTGTACCAAACAAACAATATCCAGATATTCACAACAAGGGATAATTGTCATAATGCTAGAGTAACTCGGGTGTCCTAGCCGTTTCCCGAGCATCATACAAAGTTAAATCTTATGTCATCTTATCTTGTTTGAGTTCTAGGTGAGAATTGAGTTAATTTGTTTGTTTTCACTTGTATTGAATACTTGAGGCTTATACGGACTCAAAACACCAAAATTGCACAAAATCACTGTGGGTATCAATACTGTGCCAACAATATCAATATTGGATACTTCGATGTTTTGAAAAATACCTTGGTATCGATACCCCTATGGGGAGATCGATACAAAAATCAACTTCTTTATTTTAAAAATACCCTAGTATCAATACTAACCATATTAGTATCAATACTGGACCCCGAGTATCGATACTCCTTAAAAAGGTATCAATAATTACCTTATAAATTACTTGTTTTTTGTCTTTCACGAAGAATAGTATCGGTACTGTTCTGCCAGTACCGATTCCGACGAACCTGTGTGCTCTATTTTGAGCACAAAATCACACCCAAAACTCACCCATTCACTCCCCTAAGACTAACGAATATTTTTAAAGTCTTATTTAGTGTATTAAAGGTAAAAAAGGTACTAACTTTTATGCTTACACACAACAAAAACGAATCTTGCCATGAAATTACTCTAGCATGCTTACATGAACAAAACATACTAAAATGCTCATACCATGACCTACATGCAATATGGACAAGTTATAACCATGTTACCTTGAAGCTAGGTGACTGAGAAACGTTCTCAATTCACCCAATGACTAACTTTTTCTTGCCTCTAGCCTTTGAGCTCTACACTTGCTCTTGCACTAATCAAAACAAGTTTAATGAGTTGTTAGCTCATTTTAAACCTAAGGAAGAAGCTAACAAATTTTTCTTACCACCCAAATCCCATAAAACGAACTAGAACTTAGGATTATACAAAACCCCACTAAAACCCGTTTTTGGCTAACTAAGGCAAATCTTACAAAAGTGGATTTGAATGAAAGCTTAGAATGTGTTGAATGTAGTTTTTACCTTAAAAATCACAATGGATGCCTAAATTTCTTAAAGGTCTAATATTTGCTTGATTTTAAGGAGGGAAAGAAGATGGCAAGAGAGTAAGAAGACAAAGTTATGGTGAGGAAAAATATATAAAACAGACGGTGATATCATCCTAATTAACGAGAATTAGCCTTAGTTTTGAAGAAATGGGATAATTGCTCACCTAGTCCCTCCAAATCTTGGTTTAGTTTAAAACCCCCTTTTTTAATACATATTGGGCTCATCTCAAGCCTAAATCAAAAGACACTTGGGTCAAAAAGCTTCATTGGTTAAGGGAATTTATCCTAAAGTCCAAATTGAAAATACCCAAAACTCCTAACCCGTATTTCGAGGCATTACAGGGGTAAAAATCGCATTGAAAATGGTTCAAAACCAAAAGAAATTGAAAACTAATGGATATATTTTGTTAATTAGAGAAGTAGTAATACAATAAAAAAGCACAATTAATCGATACAAACATATTTAGTTATTAGAAAGTTAAAATATCAATACTTATGCTCTAATGTTCAATTCATTTAAATTTGAAAAAGTTAATGAAGGTAATCGACAGTTAAAATATCGATTTTATGCTCTGATGTTCAATACATTTACATTTTAAAAAGTTTATTAATATAATAATGAATGTTGAGGAGTCAAGTTTTAAAACCTTATGCTAATATCAGTTCTAGAAGACCAACTTTCATTTTCCCTTTTAAAAGGAGCATAAATTCTAGCACTGATGTTGGCATAAAGACTCAAAGAAAATAACACATGAGCAGGGAAAGCCCTGCCAAAAATAAGCGCAAAAAAAATAATAGTAAGGCATCCTTTTCAGGTGGTATGACTTCTAGCAATGATATTAGTATAATGATCTCTAAGTTTTGAGCCAAGTTTCGTGCCACCAGAAGATGATCTATTTGCAAAAGAAACTCAAACATTAGGATCGATTTTAACCTCACCCATTGAATGCCTTAGGCTCAAGTTTCGTGCCATCAGCCACTTATATAGGTATGGACCTCATATTCTGAGTAAAGCAAGGTCCTCAGAGATTCCAAACGTGGTAGGGACCTTGCGTTCTGAATAAGATGAGGTCCTCAAAGATTTCTGATGTGGCATGGACCTCTCATTCTATATAAAGTGAGGTCCTCAAGATTCTTGATGTGACAACACATGTGTATGCCATTGATGTGACATGGAAACGGGCTTCGCATTTTGCATTGCATGTGGTTAGTAAAAAAAATTGTCTATAAATACAATAATCATGTTGGATAGATTCATAAAAAAACCTTTTGACCTTTCTTTCAATAGCAAAATATGACAAGATTTTCTACAATAGTGTTCCATTCTGGAACTTATTTCCATACTTCTTTTAAAAGCAAGATCAAGAAAGGCAAGTTATATGATTTGATTTCAACGTAACTTAGAAAATCTACAACACGACACATGTCGATCCCGCGAACATCGAGTTGTATGTAATATTTGATGAAGAAACATCTTCATCAACAAAACAGACACAACTTGATTGTCACAAGATGAAGATGGTGAATGGACAGTTCTGCTACGTTACCCAGTAAACGATAGGAGAAAGAGCAAATAATTGAGGAGCTGAGCTTAACATCAAACATTTCTACAAACTACGGAGACACGAAAACAAACTCTTCTTCTATTCATTTTAGCTAAGTGTAATGTAACTTCCTGTATTTTTTTATTAAGCATAATAAATTATTATTGAAATATTAATAATGTATTGTTAAATAAATATTTTGAGATATGGCATCGAACCAAATAAACAATTACCATATAGTTGAACTATATTCAATTTTTAAGATTATATTCAACTTTAAGATATATATATATATATATATATATATATATATATATATATATATATTATAGTAAATATATATATAGAACACGAGGTCTTCAGATATCTTTGATGTGATGTGGAAACACTAGGGGATTTTAAAACCCTAAGAGAGTTTCAAAATCTTATCTCTATTTTGGGTACTGCCTCATGGATTCTGAAACCACCTAAGTGGGGTTTCAAAACCATAAGTGATTTTTTGCTATTGCATTTGTAGTTTTAAAACACCTAATGAAGTTTTCAAAACTAGAAACAAATTTTTGACTTTTACTATTTTTTTTTCATTTGTTTGATACTATAAGTGATTTTTTTGCTACTGCCTCTGTGGTTTCTAAACCACCTAATGAGGATTTCGAAACCATAAACAATTTTTTTACTTTTACTATTTTTTTATATTTTATTTGCTCGATTAACTCAATATATTTTTTCGTTGATTCGATTAACTATACATATTTTTTCATTAATATTTTTAAACATTACATATATTTCATTAATACATAAAAACATTTAATGATTCCTATGTCCACTTGTATTACATGGTGGTGGATGACGAACTTGACACAGATTCCTTCGAACCAATCTCGCTTCCTCATCATCATCATCTCCATATGCATTCGGAATACCACCACTAGCATTGGGATTGATACCGATGTAGAATAGGCTTTGCGATAGCGTATACTCAACAATACCACATCTGAAGTCCATTGCCAATTGTCGAACTAATGCAGAAGGAAATAAAGGCTAATATGCTTGTATAGGTATATGAAGTGTCAACATGCTAGGAAGTGTTGTAAAGGGATGAAATGAAACAATGAAAAGCTCCTAACGGAAGCCCATATACTAAAATGATGATTGACTCACCATATGGTAAAACGATGAATGAGTTGAGTGGGTGAATGGCAGTGATGGAATCGATACCTAAGGCTCTACTTTGACTGTACATGTGCCTGTGATGTGCCAGATGATGAGGCTAGAGTGTGTTTTCTTCTCTAACTTGATTCTCATATGCCTCTACCACCATATTGTAGTGGACGTTACGTCGACGAGTGATTTCGAGAAGGCACATATATTTCTCATGTTCACTTTTCTTCGGTCAGTATATGCGTCTTCTCATTTTTTTCGTACCAAGGCTTGCAATTATATGAAACACTGTGGTTGAAGATAAGTTTATAAAATGATTACCTTCTAAATATCATCACCCATTGGATAAACCACATCCAATGATGATCCGCCCAATTAAAATCTGTCTTCCCTTGCCGCGTTAAGCAATATATTGCGTCCAAGTTTAGTGGTGGCGGCGAAATCCCTTAGACATGGTTAAATTATCACAACACGCAACCGGTAGGATGCCACTCGACTATCTCATAAAGTATCAACAGGGTTATCGACATCCAAATGCCCGAACCAAGATATATTTTTTTGGAGTACATGAGCTAATAGCATGATCATTGTACAACGTCCATAGGAACTACAATTTTTTTAAACTAAGTTACATAAACTCGAATTAAAAAAAATAAAATTGATTAAAAATATTACCACATCTATTATCTAAGAGATCAAGAGTCTAAAATCACACAGAGTTTTGGGTAGGTGGGCGTGAGATAATGCATCAGGCCACCTATCATTCATACAAAAAAATATTATTATTTTTCATATTATAAATTTTTTTAATAATATAAATATAAAATTGATTTATTTTTAATTACATTTGAAATAGTGAAAATTGGAATAAGGTTGGTTCTTTAAGAATCGGGCGTAAAAATGGTATCTGTAACCAAGCGCACGACTACAACAACATCAGACACCCTTCAATGATATATTTTTTTCGGATTGATTGTAATGTCCCAAATTCTAGGTTTGGAGATTGGGTTTTCTAACAGGCCATATAAAAAACTTTCCTTAGCTCATGAGAGACTTAACCCAAGTGAATTTTGGTTTGGTCTTAATGAGAGCCCAATAGGAGATAAAAAGGATGTCTTCGATCATGGACCAAAGGATTGAGGATGAAACGAGTAAATAACCTTTTTTTTTAAAACAAGGCTAAAATCCTATTAATTTGGATGGTATCACGTCTGAATTCTTCTTCTCTTTTTCATCCTACTTTTGTCTCATCCTCTTCACTTCTTCATTTTTCTTCTTCCCTCAATAGCAAGGCAAAGTTGGAAACTTTTAGAATTTCAAGAACTCTATAAAGTTTCCAATGTAGGAACATTAATCTACTCCCTCCAAGCTTCAATTCAAGCCCTCATTTACAAGTTTTGGTTGTGGTCGCCAAATATGGGTTTAGTGGGGGTTTATGGAACCTTAGAATTTCCATCTCATTTTTGAGAGATTTGAGTTGAAAAAATTGTTCTAGCATTTTGCTAAGTTTCAAAATGAGTTAACAACTCATTTTCCTTCGTCTTGATCAATGAAAGAGAAAGGAGAAAGATCTAAGGCAAGGGGCAAGGAAAAGTTAGTCCTTGGGTGATTTATGGACGTTTTCCAGTAGCTTAGCACCAAAGTAACACATTTTTTAACTTGTCTATATCACATGTAGATCATTGGATGTGCATAAATGGTTGGTCTAGTTCATGAAGCATGCATGAGTAGCTCATGGTAGATTTCACGTATGATATTTTTTTGCATGAAATATTACTCTTTTTAACCCTTAAAACCTCAAATAAGACTTTAATAACAATTAATGGACTTGGTAAGACAAATAAGGGTTGTTAGATCATATTTTTGTACCCAAAACATGGCCTTTCTTGGCACGAGTATCATTATTGTAAGAATAATATCAATATTATTCTTCAGCTAGTGTAAAACAAGTGAGTTTTGAGAAGGGAGTATCGATACTCATTCACGAAGTATCAATATTGTTAGCTTGGTTTCGATACTCATAGGGAGGTATCGATACCGGGTGCACTTAGTAGATTTTAATATATATTTTTAGTATTGATACTCATGGGAGTATCGATACTATAGGTAGAGTATCGATACTCCTAGTAGGGGTATCGATACTGAGGCATTTTTCAAAACATCGAATCTATTTTTAGTGTCGATACTCGGGTATTATCGATACCTTTTCATGGAAGTATTGATACTCTAATAAGAGTATGGATATCGAGTGTCTTTCTAAAACATTGAACCTATTTTTTAGTATCGATACTCAAGGTGGGTATCGATACCCAAGGGTCAATACTGATATTATGCCATTGTCATAAATTGGGTAATTAACTCAATTGATTCAAGTGTTTGGATTTAGGGGTTTTGAGGTCATAAAAGCATTGTGTACATGACTACAAGTGAGAACAACTAAAGTAACTAAAAACACAATTGGAAACCAAACAAGTTAGGATGACATAAAACTGACCTTGTGTGACACTAGGGAAACAGTTAGGACACATGAGATCACTTGGTAGTATGACGATTCTTTTAGATGTAATATCTGAATATATTCTGTAAGTTCATTAGGCACAGTTGCTAGTTAAGCGTGGATGCATCATGACCTGACATAATAAGTTGGCCGGGTACGTATCTGATGCGCATAAAATTTTGGATCGTGTCCAACGCTTGAAAGCCGACATGTGGGCTAGGGATGTAAGCTTTCAATGCATGTAAAATTTTGGTTCTTACCCTGAGACCCTCAAATATTCAAGGTAGGATAGTGTGTTCTCCTGATATACAAAAAATTCCTCCAATCACACCACTAGAATATCCCATGTTGTTGCTATACTTTTGCATACCCATGACTTTATGCACCGACATGTTCATGTAATAAATACATGTAGTATTGCATAGTTTTTAGCTTGACACTGAGCTTATGAGCTCAACGTTCGGAATTTTTTTTTTACTGGTCAGTAGAGGATCGACAAGGAGCCTATCGTGCATATACATTTTAGATCAGTTGTCTCTCAGAGTATGTCTTAAGTATTTTAGAGGGCATGCATTTATGTGGACCTTGTATAAATTCAAGTCATAAATCTATTTTAATTTCAAACTTCGTAATTGTATTTTGTACGCATTGGGAGCTCCCCATATTTTGTAAGCTCTGATCCATGATGTTTTTATTCCATGTTATTATGGATGGTTTTATTTGAAGTATTACAAACAATTCGAAAGAAAATGTTGGGTTAGCCACATCGGTGGTCTGTGTAAAGCTTTAACCTTTTAATCTTTGGGTCAGATCAGATTAGAGTATTACATATAGTGGTATCAGAGCGTCAAGTTCATGCTAGAGTCAGTAAGCATCTGTATGAGTACATCCCTTTGAGTGTCAAGAATACTTAAGTATTTGGAATAACGATAATGACCACTGTTTCTTGTATAATTACAGACTTAGTTATGGCAGATAGCACCGCTTCTAATCATAAGGGCAGGGAGGAGAGTTGAACCTTCCTTGTTGGTGATATTGGTGATGAGTTTATCTTGGATTTTAAGTATGAGATACTGACAGACGCATGAGTAGATGAAACGACATTTTCCCGAGACCTGACCTCAGTCTTTCACTAGATAGCTCGAGCCATATTGAGACACCAACTATGCCACCTCTCATGCATTTACTTCTAGTTCAGACCTGTAGTAGCACTTCAAGAGTCCCTAGTAGAGAGGCTTCATAGGTATAAAACCATCAATTTCTATGATTTTAGGGATGATAACCCCATCACAGCAAATCAATGGCTTAGGGAGACTCTTCATTTGTTGTGCCAGCTACACTGCAATACCCTTGCCAGCTACACTGCATCACCGCTATTCTGAAGGGTAATGCGATTAATTGGTGGGAAACGATGGAGATGGAGCTAGAGAGTCCCACTTGGGAGTACTTTCTATCAAAATTCCAATAGAAATACATCAGAGAGGCCCATATGGATGAGTTAAAAGACCAGCTTCTATATCTAACTCAGGGTAACATAATCATACTTGAGTATGAGAGAAAGTTTCATAGATTGAGTATATATATACCAGAGTTAGTAGTGACCAAGGCTCATCGTTGTAGGGGGTTTAGGGATGGCCTCCACCTGGACATCCTTACCCATATGGCAATTGACCCTCCCTGTATCTTTGCGGAGTTGACCCGTCAGGCAAAGTCAATAAAAAGAGTTTTAAGTAAGAAGGCTTAGGCAACAAATGATTCGATGGATCAGAGTCAGAGAGATCCAAAGATAGCTAGACCATCTCAATCATCGATAAAGCATACCAAAGATCCTCAGGGTTCACGGAGATCATCGTTAGGTTTATCTATGGGAGCAACTTAGAGTTCAGACCACGAAGGTAGGTCTACCCTCATATGAGACCTTTACAATCGATTTCGAATCAAACACCAGTAGGATAGAGTAGACTCCATCTCACCCAGCGTGCTCGACTTGTAGTATGAGACACCCCGGGGAGTGATATCGGGTGTCCAGAGATTACTTCAATTTTGAATCGTTGGACACTTTGTTAGGGACTATCCCAGAGTTCAGACACAGCCCCACATCGACGCAGAGGTTAGCACCATCTATTTAGCGAGGTCGAGGGTCCTCAAGGGGTGGCAGAGTTGTTTCATGGAAGTTCAGTTGGAGTACGACTAGATCAATGACCGATCCAAAGCCTAGAGTAGCCTTACGCCAGTATTTTATATGAGATCAAGAGGAGTGTGATGCTGCAGATATGATCTCAGGTATATTTACAGTGTTTTTCATTCCAGTCACTACATTAATAGATTCGGGTTCCACCCATTCCTACATATTTTATGATCTAGTCAGGGAGAGGAACATTCTAATCGAAGATTTAGAGATAGGGGTAGGAGGGTCTAGTTCCTTAGGGTTAGATATCTTGGTTGATAAGGTTCATCGTCGATGGCCCATAGAGATTCAAGTTCAAATATTTCTAGCCAACCTAATGAAGCTACCATTTTGAGAATTTGAAAAAAAATCTTAGGTATGGATTAACTTTCAGAGCACGATGCTAGTTTGAAGTGCAAAGTGAGATAAATTAAATTGTAGAATGATGGTGGGACCAAGGTAGTGATGACTAGTGAGAGGTCGATTTGTAATAACAAAGTCGTGTCTAAGGTTGTAGCTCAGAGATTATTGAGTCAGGGGTACAGAGCCTTCTTGTCTCACAATATGGATACTCAAGTTTTAGTTATGACACTTAAAGATATGCGTATGGTGTGAGAGTTCTCCAATATATTCCCAGAGGAATTACCGGGATTGCCACCTGATTAAGAAGTCAAGTTTAGTCTTGAGGTATTGCCAGGTTCAGCTCTGGTGTCCATTGCTTCCTATTTGGTGACACGATAGAGCTAAAGGAACTAAATAATCATATCCAATAGCTACTAGAGAATAATTCAATTCGATTAAGTGTTTCACCTTGGGGAGCATCGATCCTATTCGTCAAGAAAAATGGGTTGATGAGGTTGTATATTGATTATCACAATTGAATAAGTTGACTATCAAGAACCGTTATTGTCTTCCTCAAATTGATGATCTCTTTAACCAGATTAAGGGAGCATTGTATCTTTCAAGATAAACTTAAGGTTAGGGTGTTACCAGTTGAAGGTCAAGGTTGCTGACATAACCAATACAACTTTCAAGAGGAGGTACGACTATTATGAGTTTCTCATAATGTCATTTGGACTTACCAATGCCCAGAAGGCATTCATGGATTTTATTAACCGAGTTTTCCACCCTACTTGGATCAATTCGTTGTAGTTTTTATAGATGAAATACCTGTTTACTCTTGTTCAGATGAAGAACACGATCAATACCTTTGTATCGTACTGCACACTCTGCATGAACGCCAATTATATACCAAGTTCGGGAAGTGTGAATTTTGGTTGACAAAAGTTTTATGTTTTGGTCATGTGGTAGCTGTAAACGGTATTCGAGTGGGAACCACCTAAGAATGTATCTGAGGTATGCATATTCTTAGGTCTCACAAGGTACTATCGTTGCTTCGTCAAAGGTTTTTCAATGATAGCTACACCGTTGACTAAGTTACTGCTGAAAAGATTTCTTTTCATAATGAATGAGAGTCCCTAAAAGAGTTTTAACTGGTTAAAAGAAATCCTCACCCAATCTCCCATTTTAACTCAACCTGAATAAGGTAAAGAGTTTACTATGTTTTGTGATATGTCACTAAATGAGCTAGGATGTGTCTTAATGCAAGAAAGGAAGGTAGTGGCCTATGTGTCTCTTCAGCTCAAACCCCATGAACGAAACTATCACGCTCGTGATTTAGAACTTACAGTGATGGTATTCGTGTTGAATATTTGGAGGCATTATTTTTTTGGGAGAAGAAGTTTCACATATTAACAGAGCACAAGAGCCTTAAATACCTACTCACTCAGAAATAATTAAACTTGAGGCAACATAGATAGGTAGAACTATTGAAGGACTATGATTATGTGATCGACTAACACCCGGGTAAAGCGAACGTTATTACAGATGTGTTATGCAGTAAATTAGTGTTGGAGTTACAAGCTTTACTAGTACGCTTGAGCTTGACTAATTCGAGTAGTTTGTTAGCTGAGTTGCAGGTTGAACCCGAGCTAGCTGGTGAAGTCAAAATGTTCCAGAGTTCGGACGACTATTTAAAGGCTCGAGTAGAGCAAGTCCTCTGAGGCCAGGTTCCCGATTATGAATTGCATGACCATAACGTGTTTTATTTTAGAGGTCGATTTTGTGTGCCTCCAAACAAACAAGTGCGTGATAAAACTCTACACAAGGCGCATTGTAGTCCCCTTGTAGTCTATCCGGGTAGTAATAAAATGTATCAAGAGCTCCGACCGTTGTATTGGTGGCCTGACATGAAGAGTGAAGTATCTGAATTTTTTGCTAAATGCTTAATGTATCAACAAGTCATGGCATAACACCAGGTTCCCTCAGGATTACATCAGCTGATTCAGATACTGCAGTGGAAGTGAGAGAGTGACTACGGACTTCATGATCAATTTATCGGTAACTAGATTATGGCATAATGTTATTTGGGTTGTAGTGGATCGATTGACCAAATCAGGTCATTTTCTCCCAGTTCGGATGGATTATACATTAGAGAGATTGACGCAGTTATACATCTACGAGATAGTGAGGTTGTATAGGGTTTCAACCTCGATTATATCCAACAAAGATCCATATTTCTTCTCTCGATTCTTGAAAACGCCGCATGAAGCTTTTGGTACTAAGTTACACTATATCATTGCCTTTCACCAATAGATTTATGAACAGTCCAAATGCGTTATTCAAATCTTGCAAGACATGCTTAGGTGCAACGTCATAGATCTTGAAGGCAGTTGGGTGGATCACTTTCCATTGGTAGAATTCACATAAAACAATAGTTATCAAGTTAGCATCTATATGACTCTATTGTGTTGGATAGAGCTCAAGGAGGGTAAGATTATAGGTCCCGACTTGATCTGGAAAATCGAGGAAAAGGTTCAGTTGATTCAAAGTTGGTTGAAGAAGGCTTTTGACTGACAGACGTCGTATGTTGACCTGAGGCACAAGGGTGTATAATTTGTAGTGGGGGAAAAAGTGTTCCTCAAGGTTTCCCCATGAAAAAAAGGTGTTTCGATTTGGATGTAAGGGAA
This sequence comes from Hibiscus syriacus, assembly GCF_006381635.1. Lineage (NCBI taxonomy): Eukaryota > Viridiplantae > Streptophyta > Magnoliopsida > Malvales > Malvaceae > Hibiscus > Hibiscus syriacus. The sequence goes on from NW_024062608.1 coordinate 4,101,237, forward strand.
AATTGACTTCACGTTTCATAGGACCCTACGAGGTTTTAAAGAAAATTGGACAAGTGGTTTGTCGATTGGCCTTACCTATAGATCTAGAATGCATCCACAACGTGTTTCACGTGTCCATGCTTAGGAGATACTGATCATATTTATCCCAAGTTATAACCTTGGAGCAGATTGAGGTGAGTCAGGACATGACTTACGAAGAATAACTAATCAGGATCTTAGTCAGGGACATTAAAGAAATGAGAAATAAGAGGATTCCATTGGTAAAAGTTCTGTGGAGGAACCATGGTACAAAAGAAGATATATGAGAGGTCGAGGATGATATACAACTTCAATATCCACATATTTTCTATTCAAGCAAAACTTTTGAGGACAAAATTTCTTCTTAGGAGGAGAGAGTTGTAACACCCCAAATTCTGGGTTATGAGTTTCATGTTTTATAACGGGTTATAAAACAAACTTTCCTTAGCTCATGAGAGACTTAACCCAAGTGAATTTTGGTTTGGGCTTAGTGGGAGCCAATAGAAGATAAAAACAATATCTTTGATCATGAACCAGAGGATGAATGACTAAATGAGTAAATAACCCATTTTTTCAAAGTAAAGTTGAAATCCCATTAATTAGGATGATATCACGTTTGAACTCTTCTTCTCTTTTTCATCCCACTTTTGTCTCATCATCTCCACTTCTTTATCTTCATTCTTCCCACAAGTGCGTGAAATGTATAACGTTTCTCAGCATAAAATGTGACTCCTTTTAACCCCTAAAACCTCAAATAAAACTTTAATAACACTTAATGACCTTGGTAAGACAAATGAGGATGGTTAGATAATATTTTCATACCCAAAATATGACATTTCTAGGCATGAGTATCGATACTAGAATAACAATACCGATATTGTTATTCATCTAGTGTAAAACGAGCGAGTTTTAGGAATTGAGTATCGATGCTTATTCATGGAATATCGATATTTTTGGTCTGGTTTCAATACTCGCAGGATGATATTGATACCGTTACACTTAGCAGATTTCAGTATACATTTTTAGTATTGGTACTCATGGGAGTATCGATACTGGGGGGGTAGAGTATCGATACTCCCAGTAGGGGTATCAATATTGATGTATTTTTCAAAACATTAAATCCATTTTTGGTGTCGATACTCGAGGTAGTATCGATACCCGAGGTAGTATCGATACCCTCCCATGGAAGTGTTGATACTCCTATAAGAGTATCGATGACGATTATCTTTCCTAAACATCGAATCTATTTTCGACATCAATACTCAATGTGGGTATCGATACCCAAGGGTCAGTACTGATATTGTTGGTACAATATTGGTACCATTGTCATGAATTGGGTAATTAACCCAATTGATTTAAGTGTTTGGATTTGGAGGTTTTGGGTTCATAGAAACCTTGTGCACACGATTATAAGTGAGAACAACTAAAGTAACTATAAACAATACTAGAAACTGAACAAGTTAGGATGACATAATATTGGCCTTGTAAGACACTTGGGAAACAATTAGGACACTTGAGATCCTTTAGCAGTATGTTGATTCTTTCATGATGTAATTAATATCTGGATATAGTCTTCTAGTGCGTTAGGTACTTCAGTTGCCAGCTAGGCGTGGACGTCTCAAGACTCAACGGAGTAAGTTGGTAATATTTGATGCACATAAAATTATGGATCGTGTCTAATGCTCGAGAGCTCGCATATGGGATAGGGATGTAAGCATTCGATGCAGGTAAAATTTTAATTCTAACCCCTAGACCCTCGAGTATTCAAGGTAGGCTATTGTGTTGTCCCGATATACAGAAAATTCCTCTAACCACACCACTAGACCTATCTCATATTGTTGCTATACTTTTGCATACCCATGACTTTACGCACCGACATGTTCATGTAATGAATGCATGTAGTATTGCATATTTATTAGCGTAGCACTGAGCTTGTGAGCTTATTTTTAAGAATTTGTTTCCGTGCGCAGGTTAGTAGAAGATTGACGAGGAGCCTATCGTGCGGATACATTCCAGATCAGTTATCTCTCAAAGTATGTCTTGAGTCTTTTAGAAGGCATATATTTATGTGGAGCTTGTATTAATTCAAGTTATAACTCTATTTTGATTTCAAACTTGTCAATTGTATTTTGCACGCATTGGGAGATTCCCATATTTGGTAAACTATGAATCATGATGTTTTTATTTCATGTTATTAGGGATGGTTTTATTCGAAGTCTTACAAAAATTTTGAAAGAAAATTTTGGGTTAGCCACCTCGGTGGTCCGTTTAACCTTTTATCCATTTGATCTTCGCGTAGGACCGGATTAGGGTGTTACATCGATGGCTTTACAAAGCTTCCGAAATAGGTGTCGATCCCCAACTCATTTTTTTGGAATCCCAAAAAAATGTGAAGATGATTCAACCACATCAAATGCACTTTGTTACGAGATTTGTCTTGCATCAAGATCCCCTGATAACTCGTAAAATATGAGTAGAAGTAAATTGCTACAAAAATAATAAAATAAATAAATCATCATAAATAAAAAATTATTTAAGAAAACTACAATAACATAAAATAAAATAAAGTTTCAAAATTATAAATAAAACAACCAAAATAAATAATCGTAAATTTTAAAAATTACATTAACCTCTTTAATTTCTATAGTAGCATCAGAGGATAGTTGCGTAAAATTATCGTCCAAAAATTTAATCTTGACCTTACTACTATCCAACTCTTCGGGAGGAATTCCAAGAAGTTCTAAACACAAGTCGTACCAGTTGTCTTTGGTAACACCGATAATATTTGTTCCATCAATAGGTAGCTCAAGATGAAATGCAACATCTTGAAGGGTAATAGTCACCTCCCCACACAAAAAATGAAACGTGTGTGTCTCAAACCTCCACATTTATGGCAACGCATTTATCAGTGAAGGATGTAACTTAGTACTACCAATTATACTACTAACGTAGCCAAAACTGACTTTGTGCAAATACGAAACAATATTCGCATGAGGTGGTGTGAAACGTTTGATATAAATTAACTAAATAAAAAATAAATTTACCTACGAATTTATCCGCCAATAATTGAACACGTCTTTGATAAAGCCTCAGTTGTCTTATAGAACGTGAGGTCTTGGGAAATTTAATTTTTATTTTTAGATTTTATTTAAATTAAATTAAAATGTAGTACTTTTTATACTAATTTTTAAAGTAGGTATTTTTTAATAAATATATTTTTATAAAAAAAATAGATTTTTAAATAAGGATGTTTTTTAATTATAATTTTTTAATTAGAATATATTTTTAAATTATGATTTTATTATTAAGGATTTTTTATATTAATTTATGATTTTTTAAATTATATATATATTTTTAAATTTTGTTCAGTTCCAATGCATTTCAACTGTCCCAAAAAGATCCTACTTTCAGTACAATGCGAGGATGTTGAAATAAATACTGCGATAAAAACTTAAGCTAGTTTAATTTCTCGGGGACTTAGCGTTATGCATAACACAAGATCTTTTATCCAAATATGAAATTGGTTTATCTGAAAATTTTTTCCACGATGGACAAGTCGCGTGCCCTATATAATGCGAGGTTCTTATACGGGTTTTGCAGAACATGAGGTAGTTTTACGTGTATAGTTTGGGGGTCTTTTTTTCCAAATAATTCCTATTGGGAACATTTTTCTAATAAATAATTAAAAAGTGGGTTTTAATTAAAAAACTAAAAGTTTAACGTTGAAAATATTATTCACCTATTGTTAGTAAAAAATTCTTTTAGGCATGAAATCGTATTTTGAGGTATAGTTTAGGCACTAAAAACTCAGACCTCTGGTTCTGGAAGGCACATGAGTCTGAATGCTATGTTGAATATGCGACCAACACTACACTACGTAGGTACCTGTGCATGTGAGGCGTCGTTCGGTCCTAGAAACGACGACAATGACAGAAGGAGTTAACGACCGAACGTGCTGCAACCTAGGGTCCACCAGGCAGCTCTTTTGCTCTTTAGGGATTAGGGGCATAACACAATTCCTTGTTTTTTAAGGAGGGTTTGTTTGTCTAGGTGACTGATCCTGCCATAATGTACTCCTACCAATAGCACCGACAACCGAAGTTGAGCACATAGGACAATCTTCCGTATTAAGCCCATTTTGATTACATATTTGTTTTATGGGTTAACTACATGATTGATCACTTATGTTCATGTTTTGTTTATTTTTCCCCACTGATTTAAAAAACATGATATATGTGTTTTTATTTAATTAAGATATGATCACTTTTATTTTTATTTTATTAAGAAGTGGTCACTATGAGTTAACTGTCATTAATAGTTAACATATTTGGTTATGTGGTATCTTGGTATAATCACACATTTGTTCTCTATTATTTTCCACCAGTAACACATGACATCATTCGATTGGATGATTAACTTTACTTTAATTTAATATATTTATTTTTAGCAATCAAAGGATGACATGTGTCACCCTCTTGTTGAAAGAAAACAAAGCAAAACAAATTGAGATAAAAAGATTTTAACTTTGGTCTCTTAAGAAATCAAGCATATACCCAACCAATGCACCAAGACCAATGCTTGATCTAGACAACATGATATATATATTTTGTATCTTAGTGTATAAATACTTAACTTAAATTTATAATATTTTTTATATTTTAAATTTAAGAAATATTTTTTATATTAACTTATTAAATATAATTATTATTAACTTAATTTAAAATATACATTTTATTCTTATCAAAACTTTTAAAAGTATATTTTATTATTATTTTAGCTTTTCAAAAGTATATATTTTATCTTAATTTATTAAATATATAATATTATTATTTTAAATTATTAAATATATTTTATTCTTATCTTACTTTCAAAATATTTTAACATAAAATATATATTTTTAAAATAAAATTCAATAAAAATATTATGAATTTAAGTTACGTATTTATACACTAAGATACAAAATATATACATCATGTTGTCTATTTTAAATCAAACAATGGTCTTGGCTCAATTGTTGGGTACATACTTAGTTTTCAAAGTGACCCATATTTTATTTCCGATTCAATAGTTGGCTCAATGGTCTTGTATTTCTATTCCTCCATAAGTAGCTAAGTTTTTATTTCCAATTCAAGGGTGAAACAATCCCACTGTAATTTTGTGAAGCTTGTTCTAAACTAGTATTTGTCCTTTAATTCAAGTAATCTTTATTTATTATTTTTATTTTATGAACTCTTGATATTGATTAAATGACGACTTCACTATATTGAGTTTTCTGTCTCTAATCATAAGTAACAAGGGTAAATCTCATGATTTATGTTTGTTATGGATTATTATTCGAACTTTGCATCACACATGATAGTCTTCGGGGAAACAAATGTACGAAATTAATTAATTATGTTTTAGTCGTTCCCACGATTATCATTAATGGTAAGATTTGATTTGAATGCTTGTTGCAAAAGAGTAGGCTAATCAATTATAAAAGGGGAACCATGCTTGTTACAGTTCCCAGCAAGTGATTAATTACTTGGATATTGAAAACCGGTCTTTTAAGCCTATGATCAAAATTACAGTTGAATGAATAATACACCTTTGAATCGGAAGTTAGGTAAGAATTGATTTTTGTTATTTTTATTTTTAGCTTTATTTCTTGATTTTAGTTTTATAAACCAAAACCCTTAATTTTACTTTTATTGCTTAAACATTGAGATTCTAATTTCAGATCTCTTAAGATTCAACCTAATCTCCCTATTACTACAAGTTTGTTTAGTGAAATCAGTTTTTATTTTGCAGGAATTCAACAACCCTATCAACATTTTTAGTAAAAAAAGAAATGAAGTTACATAGATATTTGATAGTGGTATAGGAGAATGTGGTTTTAATTTGATAAAAAAAAAGTGTACTTAAAATGAAGGATGAATTGAATAAATAAGGAAATCATGTAAAATTGGGGATTAAATTAAAAAATAAAAAATTTGTTATTAAAAATAGAAATTGAAAGTCCATAGATATTCTATGATGGTTTAGGAGCATATTGTTCAAATTTGGTAAAAAATTAACTTAAAATTAAGGATGAATGGAAGGAATAAGAAATCAAGTACCAAATCACAAATCTATCAAAATATTCATTCCACTTTTTTGATTTTTTGAGTTATTCGAAATTTCGAAGCTTCAACTTAAAATCCGAATCGGTAATTTGAGTTGACTCAAATAACTCAAAATTGATTTTCTATTTTTTGAGTCGAGTCAAGTTTTACTAAAAATTAATTTATAAGGGCAGAATTGAGGGTAAAATTATAAAAAGATAAATTTAAACTTTATTTAAAGCTTTTTCTGACACAGTGTGGGATTCTTTATATTGTCACACTTCTTAACTAATGCACAATTTTTTTTTCTAAACACGATAAAAGATGTAATGAAGTAAAACACGAAAAGAGTAATAACTAAATTAACTGTTGAATTACTAATTAATGTATCTAAAATAAAATGAGTATTTTTCTTTAACAATTGAGTGAATTTAAAATGTGTACGAATATTGAAGAACTGTGTGAACCTCAAATATATCGATTTCAATAATTACACAAATTAAGACAAATTTATTGCTAAGACGGTTATGCCACCGCAGAGTTAAACCTGATTTATTTCCGTTGCTCCTATCATTCATGTAAATGATAACATTTGATTTGCAGCAATCTATATTCCCGACCATTTTCATCTCTAGTTGGTATTCCACTTTTTCTCAATATTTGTTTTCTATCTAATGTCAACAGAGTATGATGTCGGCCAAATATTATGTAGATGAACCATAAAAGGACCTTAATTTTACTGAATTTGCAGAGGCTACGGTCTTAATGGAGGAGACATTGTATATTGCCAGCTGACTCTGCTACATAGTTTTATTTTCTCCAATCTCTGGCTAATGTCTCAGCTCCTTTTACATGTTATTAGGACCATTCGAGTGTTTTTTGTTTGTTTGTTTGTTTTTTTTAAAGAAGGAAGTCTCCTTGATAGATTACTCGCATACTTGACTAGTACTGGAAAGAGAGATTGAAAACTGCATCAGCAGGCGATTGTGAAGAAAACTTGATTGGCAGTGGAAGAAAAGCATTGCTGTGAAACCACCCACTTCTTTCAACAAGTTGAGAGGATCAAGTGGTAGCTGAAGAAGCTGAGAAATTTGATCATTAGAATAGTCCACGTCGAGGAGCTTGAACTTTTATTTGACCATTAGAAGCGATGGAACAAGTTTATTCCCAGCTATAAATATGTGAGCAACTTCTTTCTTTATTGCCTTTTATGATATAAACGTTCATAGTAATTTGGATGTTCAAGAACTCTAAACTTAAAGGGGCATGCCAGTTGCTAAAATTTGGCCCGTTTCATCTTTGAATGCTCCAGAGAAAGTCTTTTTAACAGCAAAACATATCCCTTATTAAGAAATTGAGTTTGGAATCAAAATATCCCAAACTTGGATCCAATCTTTGCTTCCAGTACCGATATTGCCCATTGATAGATGCAGGTAATGAACCTTTTTATCGCGTGTGTTTGGTTTAAGGTACATAAATGGAAACGACACTTAAATTTCGACTGGGACATTGGCATTTTGCGCATCAACTGTTTGTCTATTGTTCCCTTTGAGATTCATTCTAAAGATTTGGGCACTTTTTCGCTGTCCCCTGTATCAGCACTCTCTTCTACGTGAGTTGTTTCTTGTTGCTAACTTGTTGATTCTACAAGCACCATGTGATTTCATACAACCAAAAGATTGTTGATACTTTTGTCTTCAGGGTTGGTTCACATAATTAAAGATAAAAGGTGCTTTACCATCTCCCCTGCAGTCAGTTCAAATTAAAGAATTTGGTATTTGGAAATACAGTTCCCTTTTCTGAAAGACTATATCAAAGATTATTCTAAGGTATAGTAAAGTCATAGATACTAATATATTAAGGTTTGGGTTTTTGTCAAAGATTACAGTTATGTTTTGTTTGATCATCGTCAAGCTCGGTTGGCACTTGGCCACTGGCATATATTGTATGCAATTAGAGTTTCAAACTCTAAAAAGAATTCCCTTTTGATCTGACACCTTTTTCAAAGTCTTTCGTTAAATATTATATGATTGTCAGCAGAGCACTAGTACTTAGCAGTTAGTGATCGGTTCTTATTTTTAATAGGAATAAAGTTCCTTTGGCTGTCTTTATGAAACCAATATTTCTTCTTTTAACTTAAAGTTCGAGCTTTATGCTTTGCCTATATTATTCGGATTCTAATGTAAATGTCCGATGAGTATGCATTCAGCATGAGTTTGGTTAAATTTTTTAAGTTCTTTCATATATCTAAAGAATCTTTGAAAGTCATATTTTCATATTTATGTGCTATACATAGACGGATAGACCCTTTAATAAAACCTGAAGAGTCATATTCAATGAATAGAAAAATCATATGCTTCCTTACCAACTCCCACCATGTGATCTCCATGCACCTTTTTTCCCCGCAGCTTTGACATGTAAATCGATACTTATCTGTTGGATATTCGATAAAGCTTTATTTACATTTCCTGCTCAAACCATGTGATGACCTGTTTTTCCATGCAACGTATTATGTTAACTTTTCCTTAGATTCTCTTTTACTTTATCTTAGCTACTCAGATTTCATGAACCAACCTCTCTGACTCTTGCAGATTTCATATCTGGTTATTTATATGCCACATTTGCAGGTTTCTCATTCAATCAGTTCCATTTTCTTCCATCTCACTGCCGGTCTTATGCTTTCCCAAATTCATGGTGTTTTGGAGACTGTTTTGCAGACTACAATTCTCTGAGGTATGTATGTTGGGACTTTTCCTTCATTTGTAGTTGAAAGCATTGAATTATTTTTGAAAGTAAGCTTAATGCACAGGGTATATTGTTTCAGCTTAATGGCTGTATATGGATTGTTGGTTGCATGTATGCATCTTGTGATCAAAGTGTTTTAAATATTCTATAAAATTGAAGTAGAAAAAAGAAGATATAAAATCCAAGCTCACTTTCTGCTTCTGAGATCACTAGCATGAAAACGATAGGGGTTTATATTAATAAATTAACGGATAATGTTGTCACCGACCTTTGACTGTATATGTATTTTAGTATTGCAATAATTGCTTAATATTTATACCTATATATCAAAGGAATCCCTAAGGGGTTTCCTGTGGGAGTTTTCTTCTTATTCTTCTCATTTCAAGTTTAAGAAAATTACTACCTAGTTTACGTGGTAATAGTATTTAATAGAAGTAATTATAATTTAAGGGGTTGCACTTAGGCGCACTGGCTTTCTTTATTTGATTTTTTTCTGTCAAATTATGATATTAGCCCCTCTAATGTATAAAAATTGTGGATTTAATCCCTATACTGTTTGAGTTTTAAAATATCAATTATGAACCAAACAATAGTAGTTAATTTTATTATGTTAAATTCTTCTATTAGTCGCATGCTATGTGTAAATTATAGATTAGTCCATGTTCTCCAATTGTAATATTTTTAGTCCTTATATTTTTTTAATTTTGAAATTCAAATTCTGACTTGTCAAATAAGTCAACTAAATTAATGTTATTTTTGGATGTATTATGTGAAAATTTGAAGTTAGCATTACATGTGATAATATGTTTACTATATAAGATTTTGGAGATAGCATAATTTACCTTAAATGAATTCAATAATTATCATATGAGCCATGGTTGAAATTTCAGAATTCAAGGAGATTATGGAATAAAAATTATCATATAAAAGTACGATTATCAAATCTATCATTTATATATGATATAAAGACTAATAACAAATTTTTTTTTCTTTTGCTTTCAAAGCTTTATAAAAAAAACAAATCTATAATCTTACGTTATTATGATAGATAATCTATAAAAACAATCTCAACGATTATCTGTTGAATTGGAGAGAAAAATCAATAGAAACGATTGATCAATCAAACTTCATAAAGAAACTCAAAAAGGGATTCTATTTTTTTTATTAACATGGTGTAAGTATAAAGTAATATATGTTCAAAGATAACCCTCAACCATTTGACATTGAACACTCACAGAAAGGGAATTCTAATTACTTAAAAATTAAAGTTATGTTTCTAATTTTTTCATTAATTTGTTACTTGATTTAAAAAATCATTTTTTAATTTTTTCCAATTTTTATTTGATTAAAAATAAATAGATTAACATTTCAAACAAATAGATAAATATATTGATCTTATTTTAAATGTTATTTTTATTGGTACTTCTATGATATAAATTTGTGAATGGGACACACTTAGGGCATGGGCTAGTGTTAATCCGATATAAATTTGGGTGCGGGCCATGAACCAACCTTGCTATTTCATTGAAAGGGCTCAATGTGGGGATAATGAAGTTTAAATGGTTTAATCATATCAAGCTTCTTCTATTTATTTATAAGAGCTATGGGCCCAAAATGAAATGAGTTGATAGTTAAACTCAGATTTCTTCCTTAAGCATCAGTTATACTAAATTACAGAAATAAAGAGGGGAAATTACTAGAAACAAAAATTAAGGAAATAAAGGCTTTGGAATTACCTCCAAGATCATATCTTTTAAAGTGGATTTTTTTGTTACTTCTTTTTAAAAAGCAGGTGTACTCGGTCTTTTCATATTTATAGGAAAAGAAATTTCATTCTCCTAGATATTCCAAAGCTTAGTTTTCGCTGGGTGCCATCTTATAATTCATAATACATTGAAATACATTTATTGCCTGACTACCATTGCGACTTGCAACTGCCTCTTTAGATGCTACAATAGATTGTTTCACCCGTTTTACTTGGCCTTCTTTCAGAATTTGTTGAAAGAGTACTAAAAATGCAAGAGAAACTTTTTTGCTAATAACGTTTTTTTTTAACTAAAAACCAAAAGACTACAGTACTAGCATAAAGCTGGTGAGGCAATGAGAAAAGCTTAACACACCTAAACACCAGTCTTAAATAAGCTCCTCACATATAAACACCAAAAAACTAAGACTAGGAGCTTATGTAAACAGACACCCTAAAAGCAATGTAAACTCTCAGGAGTTGATAACTTGATATTGCACAATAAGCATGTTTAAAGTGTTTTTCCCCCATTCTCTTCTGGTTTGGTTTTGAGTCAAGGTGTTTTTTGTGTTGTTGTTGCCATCGTACTATTTGGTTTTGGTCTTAAGGTGTCTAATGTTGTGTGAGTTGTGGTTTTTGCTCCCTACAACACCTTTTAATTCTTATATGTACCCATTTTTGGTAATCAAACCTACGTGATTCCCCACATAATGGTTTCTAAAATAGCCGTTCCGGGATGGACTTTTGTTAATAAGTGCAGCACAGTCGAGGAAGATGGCAACAGTTATCCTTTGGCTGAATATGTATGCAGTTATGTAAACTTCAAAAAATGTCCAACCATTACACTTAGTCACTTACTACTACTTTTTAGTATTCTTAAAACTTAACTTCTTAAAGACGATCGTTTTGCTTTATACTCGGTGTTTATATGTTATTTAAATTTGAATGTGGATTAGCGTTACCTCAAACCCTAAATCCTTCTTTTTCAATTAACTTCCTAAAACTTAAAATCTTTGTGTTAGACTACTGTCCATAACAGAAAGCTAGCCATTGTTGACAGTTAAGCTATTCTTCCTAGAAGCAGCAGAGGTAACTTGCCTGAACACTCATTACCCTCCCTAGGATAAGATACTGAAAACATGCAGAAATAGAGCAAACACACCCAAAATCTCCATGACACAGAGGCATCAGGCTTGAACCAATATGGCAATCCGATCCACTTGGAATTCAGAAAAAAGTGGTTGCTTCTTTTACAGCCAGCAACTCATCAAGAACAGGATCAGATAGTTTTAGCGGGATAGAGAAACGAGCAAACACTTCCCAACACCATCTTGCAGAATACTGATATTTCAATGAAGTCTTTGCCTCACAAAAAGGAATTGTAAAATTTCTGATACATTCTTTCAATTCTTTAATTAACAATCTAAGCCCTATATTTTCCACTAACTTTTTAGAACTTAAACCATATTTCTCAAGTTACATACAGGCACAAATAATCAGGATTTAGATAGAACAAACAAAATGAAATCATGTTGCTTGTTTTGCTATATTATGCTAATTAACCTTATTTTGCAGTAATTTTCATTGCGTATCATATGTATGTAAGTAAATAATATAACCTCAATTTTAGATGCTTGAATATAGAGTTCTTTGTCCTTGTTTTTGTAACCCTAGCACTGCAAGGTAGATTAATTAAGCTTGCATGCTTCCTTTTACAGCATCATGCTAGCTAACGCGTTCCCTAAACCCTAAATGCCAAGTAGAAGTTGATTAATTTGAATAAGCAAAAAATTTAGATTATTCTTACAAAGTTGGTATGTTTTATTGTGTTTTTATAATATGCCATTTTCAGTCCCACTTTCTTTCGCCGTCCTTAGCTGTTAATCTGATGTCATTTCCGATGAGAGTTGAGCCAACAAACACTACATAGTAGTTGACAGCTAACACTGAGATTACGATCCCTAATGTTACAAAAATCTATCAATAATACATTATCATAAATATTTGAGCTAACAGTGATATATTTCACTTCACCATTTTACAATTACTTTAATTTTCCCATCATTGAGCATAAAAGTTGAGAAAACTATATCCAACAGTAACAATGGCAGCAAGGAGCATGTAATCAAGAACCTTTAAAAACTTTGGTTGAAATATGATCCTTAGTTAGTGTCATTCCAGAAGAGATCAAAGCCTAAAATGGTCTTTGTCATAGATCAACACAAAATCCTTATATATTAGCAATAACTGTGAGTACACTTGGATACAAGGCCATGATAGGATAGAATGCATAAATGTCTTAGGGAAAGTGAACCCTATCCCCAAACAAGTAATTATCATTCAAATTGGAAAGATATGATGGAATTAGCATAGATTTTCAGACCCCACTACCTAATTTTTTTCTGATTTCTATTAGGTGTGTTGGGTTATGAATGGTTGAAAAGGGTGCAGTTGGTGAGTCATGAACGCTCGCAAATGCAATTCACTGTACTGTATTCTTATTAACTCTTTATGGTGACCACTCTATACTGCTATTCTTTTAATTGTTTAATACACCTCAGAATTAACAATGTGGAGTAAACAATATGATGCTTTTAGCCTTTACTGAAGATACGAAAGCTTTGACCAATAGATCCGTTCGTGCTGGGAAGTTGAAGAGAAAATGCGCTGCTGATGGAAGCTGCTGGACGGATATCCATGGAAGGTTTCATGAATTAGGTCGATGGAAGCTTTTTGAAAGCTTGGGGTGCGTTTTCTAAGTCAATCTTCATGTGTTCATACTTCACACTCAATAACATCATTTCATTTGAATGTAAATTAAGATAAATTAAACTAAAGTGACTTTCCCTTCCAACAATACCATATCTAAGATTAGAGACTCCTTTTTAGAAGTTAAACGTTTACCTTTACACATAAACCTTACTGATAACTGTTTAATGTATTTTAAGGGATTGTTTCATTTCTTCATTGGAGATGGAAATTAGGACCCAGAGAGCTGTAAATGTGGCAGATGAAGTGTCGAAACTAGAAAGTCTTGAGTTTAGATGTAATAGGTAGAAACTTAACTGGGTTAGCAAATCAGTTGTTTAGTTGGCACTTCAACCATAGTTTTTTTTAACAATGATAAAAGAATTAAAAAGCTGTCTAGGTGACATCAGTTAACTCTCCAAATTATTTATTTTAAACCCTTGTTCTATTTTATTTGAGTAGATAGTCCACCGGACAAGGAACCCTAGTTGAAGAAGTAATCTCTGTGTTTTTTCCTCTTAAAAAAATAAAAAATCTTCTGCAATCTTTCTTGATGAATCTGTTAATTATATGTTTTCCCGTTTCCATGAACAAAATCTTTGTTTGTCTAGTTAATTGGTAAAAGTTTTTGCTGACAGAAGAATGAGGTAAGTGAAGAAGAAAGAAAAAGAGTGAGATAAAGAGGACACATAGGGTGTGCTTAATTCTCTTTGTTGTTAGGGTTTGACTTGGGGGCCATTGATGTGATGCTGTATAACGAGCTTAGGTTAGAAAAAAATGGTAACTTATCAGGTAAGAAAGTAGAGATTTTTGACAAACAACACCCCCTGAATTATTGTCTGTATATGCGGAGCAGGCATTGATGTTAATAGCATCTGCAAGAGTATCTATAATTCAACAGTTTTGGTTGTGTATATCTGTGTGTCTGTATATATTCATATATATAATTAAGTAATTTACTGAGCTTTCTTTCTTTCTTTCCTCTTATTATTATAATGTACTGATCAAAATTGCATGCAACTAAGTACATTATAAATACGTATACATACTATAGTGTCAAGCTGAAACGTATAAATAAGCTCGAAAATACATTCACATTCTCCTTTCCCTCCCCCTCTGATCCTGACTTAGGTTACTTTGACCTTCCATTTTTTATTATTGGCATGATTCAAGTGATAATTCAGTTTTAAATTCAATTAATATATTTTAAAATTTTTAAAAATTAAATTAGAATTTGATTAGTAGCCTAGAAACCTACGATGTTATTAATCTATAGGTGAATCTTTAATACACAATAATTTTATTCATCGCTAATAAATTAGATAATAATATATCATCAAAGATTAATTTAATTTTAAATTTCTGACACGATACATTATCATTTACTTTACTGAAAATAAAATTATACACCCAAATTACAATTGCTTTAATTATATGATGTACTCCCTCGGTCCTATTTTTTGTGTTTGATATTGACTATGCACATAGTTTTAGGAGATATATTCGATCAAGATAAATGATAAAATTATCTCTAAAAGGTGATTGATAGATTTGACAGATTTGTTTTGATAGGTATAAAATAGTGGGATGTAAGGGTAAAAAAGAAAATATAAGTGTCGTTGTTTGTTGATTTATCTAATAGAACACTTTGAGTAGGATAATTTTAAAAATAAAAAGAAACACATTTAGTGGGACTGAGGGAATATTTTTTCTAGTTGATATTTTTATTAAAAAATATTGTAGGTTATAATATATATTGTGGCTTGAGTATGAGATAATTTTTATATAAAAGAATTAGACTTTAAAGCACGAACCAACTTATATCAGTAGTTAAAAGAATTGTTATTATTCTTAGACGTCAAGGGGTTTGAGCACCAATAACTATAGCAGGGTGATTGAGCTTTTATTATCAAATGATTGAGAGTATTTAAAATCAATATTACTTTGTAATCATCTTAGCTTAATAAAAAATAGAGTTTAAAATATATAGATTTATTTATCTATTTAGGAGAAAGTTTTAAGGGTTTAGAGCGAAATTTAAAAGAGTTTGTTGCAACGGTGCAACCCCCAGCTCTAAGCATCAATCTGTTGGGTCAAACAGGTCACCATCGCTTCTGTTTTAATTTTCTTCTTCTTAAAGTTAAACCACCAGAGGTTTTTCATGGCTAATTCTAAATCAATTTTGGTAATTCGGGTAAAATATATATTGATAGTGCAACGTGGAAAGTGAGCCTTAAGAGAGATCAACATCATAATGCAATACAAATGAACAATTACGACATGATATTCGGATGCCCTAACCGCTTTACTTACATCACCATGTTGGTTTAGAGCGAAATTTAAAAGAGTTTGTTGCAACGGTGCAACCCCCAGCTCTAAGCATCAATCTGTTGGGTCAAACAGGTCACCATCGCTTCTGTTTTAATTTTCTTCTTCTTAAAGTTAAACCACCAGAGGTTTTTCATGGCTAATTCTAAATCAATTTTGGTAATTCGGGTAAAATATATATTGATAGTGCAACGTGGAAAGTGAGCCTTAAGAGAGATCAACATCATAATGCAATACAAATGAACAATTACGACAATGATATTCGGATGCCCTAACCGCTTTACTTACATCACCATGTTGAATCTTAACCTAGCTACTAGGATGGCAGAATGACCTGAACCCGACGGGGAAACTCGAAACCCGGTCAAGTTCGGGTCGGGTTTGAATGATATTAGGTCGGGTATCGAGAATTTTTTCGAGTCGGGTTCGGGGACGGGGCAAGGTATCCCTGCCCCGATTATATATATATATATATAATATTTTATATTTTTCATATTAATTATATATATAATATTTTATATTTTTTATATTAATTATATATATAATATTTTATATTTTTTATATTAATTATATATATAATATTTTCGGGTTTGGGTTCGGGTTCGGGTTTGAGTATAATATTTCGGGTCGGGTTCGGGATAAAAAAATTTCCGACGGGGCGCCCCGATAAAAAACCCAACGGGGATCGGGTCGGAGATGGGGATTTATTTCGGGTTCGGGGACGGGGCGAGCAAAACCCGCCCCGAACCCACCCCGTTTCCATTCCTACTAGCTACCCCTTCAATCAAGTTAATGGCATTTTCGGAATTCTTACCACCACATATTATTATATTGTTTAGTGGGTAAATTAATAATTTACATTACTAATTAAATGCATTCGTAAGCTATTATATTTTATTTAAAAAATTATGTTTATTGAAAAAAATGAATAATCACAAATGAAATATACTTATAAATTAGATCATTAAATAACTTCTACGTTCATATCTTAATATTATAACTTAAGTAAATTGAGTTATGAGAATCAAACTCATAAAAAAAACTTTTGCAATGATTAATTCAAATTAGTTGATTAGTAAATCATATATTATTGATTAGTAAATCATATACTATTGATCATAAAAAAAATTACATGCCATTTCCTGATAGATTAAGTTGGAGTTAGATTTCAGAATTTTTAAAAAAAATAAGTAAACATATAAATAATAACACGAAGAATTTTATATATAAGTGAACATAAATAAAATCTTAATACGAATATAATCAATAAATAAATAGCATAAATATAGATTTTAAGGTGGATATCTATCTTAATATAACATGAATCCATCATGATTGTTGAGTCCTGTGATGATACTACCAAACTGTGGCATATGCGTCTTGCTCATCTTAGTGAACGTGGTATGGCTGAATTACATAAAAGAAATTTGTTGCATGGTGTTAAAAGCTGTAAGCTCCATTTTTGCAAGTATTGTGTTCTTGGTAAACAGACTAAAGTTAGTTTCAAGACTGGGAAGCACACAACTGAAGGGATTCTTGATTATGTGCATTATGATGTATGGGGGCCTTCCACGACATCGTCTTTAGGTGGATCTAGGTATTATGTTACTTTTATTGACGATTTTTCACGGAAGGTTTGGGTGTATTTTTTGAAACAAAAGTCTGACATTTTTTAGAAGTTCAAGCAGTGGAAAACTGAGGTATAAAACCAAACAGGACGAAAAATCAAGTGTTTACGGTCTGACAATGGTACAGAGTACACAGATTCACAGTTTCTAAACTTCTGTAAAGAGCATGGAATTAAGAGACATTTTACAGTGTGCAAGTATTATAATATGTAAAGAAGACTGAAATCTTAAAGAAAGCTTCTCAATTCTTCATTAATGAAAGCATGGTTTATATACACATAATAACCAACTCCCTAAGCTGGTAAGCTGGTGTAACATAATACTAACAAACTAACTGCACTACACTCTACACACACACACAGCAGATTGCTTCAGTATTCTAGAACATTTACTTCAATATTCCCCCTACTTTTTCTCTTCTTGACTTCAGGAAATGAAAGCACACCAAGCCTTTGCTTAAACTGAGCAAAGCTATATTTTGTTAGTGCCTTAGTAAGCACGTCTGCCACTTGATGTTCAGAGGGTACAAAGTTCACTCGAAGTTTTCCTGCAGTAACTCGTTCCTTCACGAAGTGTTTGTCTAACTCTACGTGCTTTGTCATAGAGTGGTAAACTGGATTAACACTCATTGCAATTGCACTGGTGTTGTCATTCCACACCACTGAAACAGCTTGAACTCGAACCTTCATATCACTCAGCAATGCTTCAAGCCAAATAGTATCAGAGGTGGTATCAACTAGGCTCTTGTACTCAGCCTCTGTGGTGGACCTCGAAACTATCTTCTGTTTCTTTGAACTCCACTGAACCATACTACCACCAAGGAAGACACAAGTGCCTGATATGGACATTTTATCGTCAACATTACTTCCCCAATCGACATCAGCAAAGGCTACAAGCTGAAGTGGTTCTGTCCTTGGCAAAAACAACAAGCCATAATCGAGTGTCCCCCTAAGGTATCTTAGCACATGTTTGACAGAGACTAAGTGTTGTTCGCATGGTGCATGCATGAAATGTGCTAGCTTATTCACACAATAGGCTATGTTTGGCCTTGTATGACAAGCATACAGCAAGGACTCGACCAAACTGCGATATTCCCTTGCATTTTCTATTAGACTGTCTGCATCATTACTTGATAGTTTAATCGATGTAACCATAGGAGTTGGAGTTGATGTGGCCTTACTCATTCATGACTTATCTAGTAGCTCCATTATGTACTTCTTCTGGATGAGAAACACTGCACCATCAACACACTTAACTTCAATTCCAAGAAAAAAATTAAGCGTGCCCAAATCTTTGAGTAAGAACCTCTCTCCTTGCAACTTCACAACTTACTCAACATCCTCATTTTTGCCTCCTGTAAAAATGATATCATCAAAATAGGCTAAGACATACTTGCTAGTATATTTTCTATGTTTGATGAACAAGGAGTTATCTGTACGAGAGCTTTGAAACCCCAAGTCCACTAGAAAGTTTTTCAACTTGGAGTACCAATTTCTTAGTGCTTACCTTAACCCATACAAGGCTTTTTGTAATATGCACACCAACCTTGTTCAATATACAGCCTGTTATTCAAAGCCTTGAGGTTGTTCCATGAACACCTCTTCATGTAATTCACCATTTAAAAATGCATTATTAACGTCTACTTGCCTTAGACTCCAACCATTGCGAGCAACAATTGTCAACACAACATTTACTGTTGACATTTTTACAATAGGACTAAACGTTTCTTGAAAATCCTAGCCAGGCACCTGTGAGAATCCTTTGGCTACAAGTCTGGATTTATATTTTTGTACAGAACCATCAGCATTACGTTTGACCCGAAACAGCCACCTACAACCTATAATATATCTTTCTTCTAGAAGAGGGACAAGCGACCACATATTATTCTTTTAAAGTGCTTCATATTCAGCAAGAACAACAACCTTCCACAACGGATCCTTGAAGGCTTCATGAACATTTTGAGGTTCTACCTCATCTAGATTGTTGTTATTCTGACAAACAGATCCACCATTGAGAGTTGAGGAGTACAACTTGGGTTTGAACACTCCATTTTTACTGTGTGTTATCATGTGGTGACCTGTCACTGGTAATGATGTATAGTGCTGACCATGATTGCTTTGGTTATTGTTGCTCGATCCTTCATCAGCCCGAGTCGATGAGAAAATACCTGACTCCCTTAAATTTTGTTGTAAAACCATATTCTCATCTTGCTGCTCGACCTCATCTACTATATTGTTTTCTGACACCACTGGCTGTATATTCGATTCATGATCAGCATCTCCAGGTAGGCTCATATTATTAAAGGAATTGGACCCTGATTCATCAGCACTGGTCATAGGGTTAATAACGCGTGGTTCTCTTCCCATGAAGACACGTTGAGCACCACCTACTATATGAATTTTTATATAATTCCTACGCAATGCACACTTGCATCTAGTCTTGCTGCTTGAAACTGCAAAAGGAAAGAACTCTTCATAAAAAATAATATGACGTAAAATAAACACTCGACCATCCGATTCCATGCATTGGTAACCTTTGTGCTGAGTGTTATATCCTAAGAACACGTACTGAGAGGATCGATAGCTAAGTTTGTGAACATTGTACGACCGTAAATGGGGAAAGCAACGGAACCCAAAGATTCTAAGATAGCTATAATCTGGTTTCTTGGAATACATCACCTCGTATGGGAATTTATCTTGAAGAACGCTTGTAGGCAAACGATTGATGAGATGTACAGCAGTGCATACTGCATAAGACCAGAACCTAAATGGAATTGAAGCTTGAGCCATGAGAACCAAGGCTGATTCAATTATGTGTCTATGGTTTTGTTCAACCACACCATTTTGCTCAGACATAAGTGGACATATTAGATGATGCACTACGTCTAATGACTTAAGCCAAATCGAGACTGATCGATACTCACCTCCCTAATCGCTTTGAACTTCTTTTACTGTGGTGTTAAATTGAGTTTGTATGATACTGAATAACAACTGGAAAGTTGGAAGAACTTGATCCTTGGTTTTGAGCAGGTAGACCCAACTATGCCTTATGCATGCATCAACAAAGGAGACATAATACCTATATCCATTGGAGGCTATGTGTGCTGGACCCCATACATCACTGAAAACTAGGTAAAACGACGTATTATATAGTTTTTTAGATCGATTAAATGGCAGTTTATGGCTCTTACCCAATTTACATGTAACACAAAATGAATTGCCAACCATATTATTTCTAGAAGGAAATATTACACCAACTTGTTTACATGCTTGCACAAGAACATGATGAGCAGGGTTCCTAAGCCTCTTGTTCCATAGATCATAATTTTTATTACTACTATTGTAATCTTCTATCATTGTGGCTTGACAAGCTTCCAAGCATTCTGCATTTGTTATGAACTGATAGAGGCTTGCATGCTCTTATCCCTTAAGTAACACCGCTTTAGTCATCTCATACTTAACCAAGCACGACTCCGTATGAAACTCAAAGAATACCTTGTTATCTTTAGCAAACTTTGACACGCAAAGAAGGTTTTTGGTTACTGAGGGCATATGCAATAAATCATTAAGAACTGGCACACGAGAGTTAGTAGCCATACCTGAAGAACCAGCTCGAGCTATACTCAGGCTATGCCCATTACCAATAACTACCTTACCTGGTCCAATATAATCTGAGCTAGTAGTAAGATTCGAGACATCAAAAGTGATGTGGTGGGTAGCCCCTGATTCCACAATCCATCGACCATAATTTGTAGATGTAGTATGTGCTTGAGCATGCACACCACTGCTGCATGACTTGTATTCATCTAGAACAATATGATGTGCTTCAGTAATTTCATTTTATCAGCCAACATGCCTAAAAACGTCTGTTCGAAGCGATGCTAACAGTGATCAAATGAGTGTCCATTCTTTCCACGTAACTGACACTGTAACCGATGACGTCCACGACCATGCCCTGCAGGTTTCCTACTCCTATTATAATTGCCAGCTCCATTTCCATTGTAGACCTGAGCTGTAGGCCTGCCATTTTTACGAGTGCTTGTTCGTACAGTAGCCACATTCGTACTCATAGGAAGAGATTATTGTACTTAAAAACCACTAATTGTGACTCAACATCCATCAAGACTATTTTTACAGTGTCAACTGAAAACATATCTTTGCTTGCAGTAATCACAGCAAAAAATGGTTGATATTCAACCGAGAAACCATCGAGAATGGTAGCAATTTGTTCAAGGTCCGAGATCGCACTTCCACATGCTTCTTTAATCTTTGTAAGATAAAATCTCATGTTATCATCATATTTCTTGATGGATATGAGTTTGCAATACAGACTCATCACACTCATAGTAGACCGATTAGTAAAGAACTTCTGAACCGTTCGCCATACATCAGCTGCTGTTTCGGCTCCTACAAATTAGGACAACAAGGGATCGCTGATCGTAGACAACAACCAGAACGCAAGAGCACTGTCATGTGCAACAAAGCTTTCATAGTCTTCATGCACAATACTAGAACCTGATTGATCAGCAATTCGAGCCGGTGGTGGTAGTAATTCTTCATTGAGCAGCCTCTCTAACCTGTGGCTGCGAACCGTGAGCAGTACTTGCTGTTTCCACAGCAAGAAGTTCGCTTCATCCAATAGGATGTTGATCTTCTTATGTGTGAAGATCTTGCTACTGCGAGCAGCTTCCCCGAATTCGAAAGCAATGTTGCTACAATCACCCATGAAAACATCAATCTCCAGGATCAAGAGGCGGAAGATACCATATTAGAATATGTAAAGAAGACTGAAATCTTAAAGAAAGCTTCTCAATTCTTCATTAATAAAAGGATGGTTTATATACACATAATAACCAACTCCCTAAGCTGGTAAGCTGGTGTAATAAAATACTAACAAACTAATTGCACTATACTCTACACACACACACACACACAACAGATTGCTTCAGCATTCTAGAACATTTACTTCAATAGCAAGAAACCACAACAGAATGGTGTTGCGAAACGAATGAACAGGTCGTTGAATGAAAGAGCCAGATGTTTGCGGTTGAATGCGGGGCTTCCCAAACACTTCTTGGCTGAGGCTGTTAACATAGCGTGTTATCTTATCAATAGATCGCCAAGGGCATCATTGGATGGGAAAGTTACAGCTGGTCATGATGTTACTTTTGAGCACTTACAGATTTTTGGTTATCATGCTTATGTACATGTACCTGCTGATGAGAGATCCAAACTTGATGCAAAATCGAAGGAGTGCATTTTTATGGGTTATAAGAAAGGTTTCAAAGTATTCAAGTTCTGGGATCCAGTTGTGAAGAAAATTATGATCATTAGAGATGTTGTTTTTGATGAACAACCCATATTGCATCAAAAGAAAGACATGCCAGTGGTGAATTTTGAGCAGTTTCCAGTTGAGAAAATAGAAACTTCTCAACCAACTTCTGGTGGTTCCACTATGGATGATTTGTATGATTATAGTCTCGCTAGAGACAAGGTGAGACAGACGAATATAAAGCCTCCGAACATATTAGCTTTTGAAGACTTGGTATATTTTGCACTTACTGTTAGCAGTGATGATCCAGTTACTTTTCATGATACTGTTACTAGTCAGGAAAACGACAAGTGGATGATTATCATGGTTGAGGAGATGAAGTCTTTGAATCAAAATCGTACATGAGAGTTAGTTCGCCTTCCTAAGGGTAAGAAGCCTATTGGTTGCAAATGGGTGTATAAGAAGAAACCAATAGTAACAAAAAAAGAGGGGGAGAAGTTCAAGGCTCTTTTGGTAGCAAAGGGTTTTTCACAGTAGAAAAGAGTTGATTATGATGAAATTTTTTCTCCTGTGGTCAGACACACTTTAATCCGAGCAGTACTTGTATTTAGAGCAGATGGATGTTAAAACTACTTTTTTGTATGGTGATTTAGAGGAGCAGATCTACGTGCAACATCCTGAAGGTTTCACTCAACCTGGAAATGAGCATTTAGTTTGCAGATTGAAGAAATCTTTGTACGGGTTGAAACAATCTCTGAGAAAATGGTACAAATGGTTTGACTCCTATATGATCAAAATTGGCTGCAATCGATGTGAGTATGATTGTTGTGTCTATGTTAAGAGCCTTGATGATGGTTCTTTTATTTTTCTGTTACTGTATGTTGATTATATGTTAATTGCTGCGAAGAACATGGATGATGTTATCGGTTTGTAAACTTTATTGAGTCAGGAATTTGATATGAAAGATTTAGGTGCTGCAAAGAAAATCCTTGGAATGAAAATTTTCAGGGACAGAGACTCAAGGAAATTGTGGCTATCTCAACGGGGTTATGTTGATAAAATGCTAGAAAGGTTTGCGATGCGTAATGCAAAACCAGTGAGCACTCTATTGGCGAATCACTTTAAGCTCTCATCAGAATAGTGCCCTAAGACAGATAAGGAAGCTGAAGATATGAGAAAGTTTCTGTATTCTAATGTTGTTGGCTGTTTGATGTATGCAATGATATGTACTCTTCCTGATTTTGCTCATGATGTTAGTCAAGTTTGTAAGTACATGCCTAAACTTGGTACGCAACATTGGGAAGCATTCAAGTGGATATTTAGGTACTTAAAGGGTATTATGGGACATGAAATTGTTTTTTGTAGTCAGCGGGATAATCCTTTGGTTGTAGGATATGTGGATTCAGACTATGCGGTTGACTTGGATAATAGAATATCTATAGCAAGGTATGTCTTTACTCTTGGTGGAGGGCCTATTTGTTGGAAGTCTACTGTTCAATCTGTTGTGACATTATCTATAACTGAAGCTGAATACACGGTAGTGGCTGAAGCTGCAAAAGAAGCTTTATGGCTTACTGGTTTAGTGAAGGAGTTGGGTGTTCAGCAAGGTGGAGTTCAATTGCTTTGTGACAATCAAAGTACTATTCACTTAGCTAAGAATCAAGTATATCGTGCTAGAACTAAGCATATTGATGTAAGTTTTCACAAGATCAGAGAGTTGGTTGTATTTGGAGAGATTTTGTTTTAGAAGGTACATACTGATGAGAATGCCACTGATATGTTCACCAAGCCAGTTACGACAGACAAGTTCATGCATTGCTTGGAATTGTTGAATGTTTTGAGTTGTTAAAGAAGTAAGGTAACCTAACCACATTGAATGTTTCCTAAGGGGAAGGATATTCGCCAAGGTGGAGATTTGTTAGGTATGACTCATAAATATACCGGTAAAGTTTGTAAGTCTCGTAGTGGAGGTTACGATTATGTGGGTTGGGGGTGCGGGGGCACACGGTACAGGGTTATTTTTGTAAATATGTACAAGGGTTTATTTATTATAAAAGGAGATGTAACCTAAACCTATGAGACATTGAATTGAATAAAAATTCTATCGTCGCCTAGGGCACCGAGGACGTAAGCACATTGCTGAACCTCATTAAAATTCTTGTGTTCTTTCCGTTTTCTTTATCCGATTATTCAACAATGGTATTCGTAAATATCAAAATCAGACTAACACGATTGGACACGTTTGCAAGAGATAAAATTCAAATACTTGCTAATTTGATTAATTAATTCCGATGCTTTAGGGTTGAACAAAACAATCACTATCGCAATCACAAAACGAATCAGTGAATACGTGGATGGCCTAAAAAAGATCCTATATTCATAATAATAAAAAACCAATAATGTTAATACGTGAAATTGTATAATAGTGATCCATGCAATAATCAATGACGAAATAAAAGGAGTTGCGTGCATGGGATGGGTTTCAAAGATCATTGGTGACGCCCCCACCTCTTTGATCTTATGCTCACCACTGGCTGCTCTACGTAAACCTCTTGTTTATTTTGATTTTGATTAATTGTTTATTCCATCAAATATAGGAGTAGTTGATTATTTTTTATTATTATTTTGTAATGATTATAAAATAAAATATATTTGAAAGATTTTTAATTATTTGACAATAAACGTTCGTTATCATTAAAATACATGCAGCAAATGATATAAATTGCAGAGAGAAAGAACGATGAAGGGCATGCAAGAACAACAACCCAACCTTCTTTAATCTTAGGAATCTTTGATTAAAATAGATAATATTGTATATAATCTGTGTACCAAATAACAATGTAACTTATTAAAGTTATTTAATTTAAAAACTACAATATTTAAGTAATAATTCATCTTATATTTTACATATTTTATCGTACTAATTCAATTTATAAAAAATTGCATATTGAATTCGTATTATTCTTTCGTGTACGGGAAGCTCTTTAAACTTTAGATAGTTTCTTTTATACTTCAACGGTTCTTTTTAGGTATGTTTTTAGTACATTTCATATTGTTGTCATGTACATGTAATGGTTTGTGACATAATGTATTTTATGTATTTTTAATCATATTCTAAAATTATAATACATATTAACAACGTATGCACACCTATAAATACTGATGCTTGAACTTAAAACTTCTAAAAAGAATAATATAAAACTATAAATAAATACTTCCTTGTAATCACTCCAAATTATTTAAAAAATAGTTATATTTATTTAAAAATATCAAAATAGTATTTATTTATTTATTTAAAAAATTATTTAAAATTTTAATTTCTTTGAACTAAAATGAGAGTATATCTTAGCAGGGGTGGAAATTTGTGGGCGTCAGGAGTAGCCTGGATCCCTGCCAACGTTTTTTTAATGTTTATTATTATAGAAAAATATTATATTGATCCCCTCAATTGGAAAAAAAATTAAATATTATTATGTGACCATTGATCAATTGATATTATTAGATTCTCTCTAATTTTTTGACTGTCTTTAATAAAATTTTAGTTCCACCCATGTATCCTAGTTGTTTTAATTTTTTTTCTTATCCAAAAAATAAATACTATAAAGACTTCAAATGAGATGCTTTACAAAACACACTGTTATTTATAATTTCTGTCAGTAATTATTTCGCTTGTTCATTTTTTTAAGTTATAATATAATTAAATATTATGAAACGAATTAGTACGAATGTTATATTAAAAAATCCACCATATGATCTTAATAGTAAAAAAAATATTGATCTCTTTAAGAATTTTAGGACTTTTTATACATTATCAATGGCCATTTGATGAAACGAAGTTAATTTATGAAAAAAGAAAGGTCTACCAAGAGAAAAAACCTAAAATACAGGGGTCAAATTGCAATAAGACAAGTTTACAAATTATTGCAAATGATGGTAAACTCATGCCTCATATAGACAAATCACAAATGACAAAACAAAGGGTATAGTCTAGATTTAAAAAAAGAATAGGACACTGTTTACCTGCCCTAAACAAATAGGGAACAAGCACGTCTCCATTATTAGGGGACACAATTAAACTCTATAAATATGCAGTAAGCTTCATTTTCGTCGTTGGATTGGAGGGAGCCAACAACAAAAGATCATATTGGAAGTTATGGGAAGGTCTCCTTGTTGTGATGAAACTACTGGCCTTAAGAAAGGTCCATGGACCCCTGAAGAAGATGATAAGCTTGTTAAATACATCCATGAAAATGGCCATGGTAGCTGGAGAGCCCTCCCAAAGTTTGCTGGTATCAGCAGATGAATGGCTATTTGCTTCTTTCTTACACACACACACCCTCTCTCTTTTCCATGGCTGAGATTTTTTTTTCCAGGTCTTAATCGATGTGGGAAAAGTTGCAGGCTGAGATGGACGAATTACTTGAGGCCTGATATTAAGAGAGGGAAGTTTTCCCATGAAGAAGAACAAACGATTCTCAATCTCCATTCCGTCCTTGGAAACAAGTAATGATTTTAAAGACTCTTTACTTTTTTGATGCCATTTTTGTTTTACTGTTATGATTTTTGTTGTTGCTTGTTGTTGTTCTTGAAGATGGTCAGCGATTGCAAGCCACCTGCCTGGACGAACAGATAATGAAATAAAGAACTTTTGGAACACTCATCTGAAGAAGAAACTCATCCAAATGGGGATCGATCCCATGACTCATAGGCCTCGAGCTGATATGCTCTCCAGTTTGCCTTATCTTATAGCTTTGGCTAACCTAAAAGAGCTTATGGATCAGCACCCATGGGAGGAACAGGCTTTTAAGCTTAAAGCTGAAGCTGTTCAAATGGCTAAGGTTCAAAGTTTGCAATATCTTCATCAACTAACCTCAGCTTCTATTTCATGTAGTTCTAACAGCATTAATATGCACAATACTTTCAATTCTGATGTGGACGCCATTAATCTTTTAAACTCGGTTTCTCCAATCAAGGATCCATCTCTGCTAGATATAGCATCGGCAGCTTCTCTTCAAGGTCTCCATGATTCAACAATCCCTTTCCCTCGTTTACCAGACCTACAAGTCCCGTTCGAGCAGCGACCATCGACGGAAAACGATATCGAGAAGCTCGATAATCAACCTGTAACTCCTTCGCCGTCCGTTGCAGTGAATTTGACATACAATTTGGGGGTTGCTAGCTGTTCTTCAAGCTATAATGGAGAAGCTGATCTTTCGGTTTGGCCTCATGATGATCACCTCATCTTTGAAGACCCTTTGTTCCATGAGATTTCCTAGCTTAGTCTTTTGAATATGTTGATTTGAAATCTCAGGTTTGCAGTTCTCATTTTTCGGTGCGTTTCTGCACATAGTGTTAATTATATGTGTGTGTGTGTGTCAATAATCCTTTCTAAAACATCAAAAACATTGATTAATGTATGATTATATATCTATAAGATCGAGTTGCATGTTTTTCTTACATATATACATAGACATCCTTGTGTATATGCATGTTCGGAGACATTGTCTTTGTTTCTTTTCTTTCTTTTACCTAATTTCAACAATGGAAAAAAAATGTTCCTTTCTGTTCTCCCTCTCGTCGTTTTCCCCTTTCTTCCGCAAACGCGAACAATGATTGTATCCTACAGGTTCAAGCTGTACAGAAAATTACTATATATAATGGAAGTGAACCTTGATTCTATGCTATAACAGAAAACAGTGTGAGATGACCCGGCATCAGATCGTAGTCTGACTGCTCCGGCAATGTAACTCCGGTATGTCTGATTCTTTTCCATCGAATTAACTCAAGAGTTTAGTCGGTTCAACCACTAAAGCGACACGAATAGCTGCTAGTTCATGTTCATATTTGCTTAAAGTAGCTTGTAGATCTCTCTCCTTTTTCCCTCCCTTGTTTTTTTAATGTTTTGGTAAGTGTTTTCTTAGAATTTAGAATCTTATTGACATTAAACATACTTTTTTTCATTGGACTTGTCGGTTTCATTGACTGAAATAGCTGAATTTTATGGTAAAAAAGGTTTAAATTTAATGTTTTGGAATATTTCAAAGTTACAAACAATTGTTTTTGACTTCATGTGAACGAAGGGAAATGTAAACGAAAATACAAGGAAGAAAACCTACAAAAACTATTTACTTTTTAGGTTTGGACACGATGAGCTCGTACATCCTCCTGTTGTTCACATACATATATTACTTTCTCAATGTAAGTAATTAATTACTATATAACTGAGGGTAAGTTAGATCAAGACATCGACCCAACCTTATTATCCAACCACTCTACAAGAAATACTGAAATGAAAATATTCCTTTTGATTTTTTTATTCGAAGTTGGAGTATGAAATAAGAAAACAGAACCAATATTTAATTTTTTTGTCCATAATATTTACAGTTTCTTGTTGGACGATATCTCTGGGAAAAAGTTGCATGAACTAAATTCATACTTTTTTCTTCAAAAAAATAAATCAGTTTTATCTTTGATGTATTTGAGCAATATCTTTCCTCGTCAAATAAGAAAAAGTCTTTTTTTTTCCAATCAAAACAACAATTTACATATAGCATAGAAATTAATGAAAAGAATTACCAATTGACTAACTAGTTTATGGTAATTATAATTTTTTAATTGTTATTGTTATTATAATTATACAAATACATTATTTATTGTGACAATGTCTATTAAAAATTGACTCTATTTTTTATTAAATAAAATGATAATCAATTAGCAATTTTATTATCACAATAAATATAAAATAAAGATGAATATATTTTATAAAATAGTTGGAAAAATGTGTAACTTAGATTTTAGTTGAATAGTAACATTGAGGTTCTAAGAATTTTAAAATCAAGGATGAAGTTAGAATTTGTTTTAAGTCCTATAACATAATAACTTTGCTGGCAGTTAAATTATATATAAATGTAATTTTGGTTATAACTTAAAAAAAGCACATAGGAAATACCAAATTAAAACAAAATTTTATATGATTTGACCCTTTTGGCTTAAAAACTTTGTTAATTTTAGAGATGGATAAAGGGCTGACAAAGACAGTAATGTCAAAAAAACTTTAAGTGATATAAAAGGATTCTCAACTGATTGATAAGGGACCCAAGTTGTTCACAAACCCAATCAAGACAGAATTTTCCGATTACTACTCAAAGGGCTATTTATTGTAAGGTAACATTCATCGATGAGATTGTAAACGAGTAGGTTGGGATGAATTTTAATTTGTATATTATTTATTTATCAAAATAAGTAAATGAATATGAATAAAAATGTGTTATTTTTATTTATTAAAATTTTTTTTTTGAATAAAATTATGTTTAATTCATTTATGATTATAAATAAACGAGCATGTTCATTTATAAGTTTCTTATAATTTTGTTCATTAATTAATTTAATATTTTTCTTATAAAAGGTATTTAAAAATTATACTTTTATTTGTTTATTTATATTATTCATAATTTTATATTGAATAAAAAGAAATATATTCGTTTATGATTCATTTCTTTATTATTTATTAAGAGTTTTTTAATTGTTTGTGAATATATACATAATTTTAAATCTGGATATCTATCTTGTCGGCAGTTCGTTTTGTCCCGTTTTAGTTTTATTATTAATAATATTTATTATTATTATTATTATTATTATTATTATTATTATTATTATTTGTGTTTTCATGTTATAAGACCCAACTGATCCAACCGAGCCCAGAACAACAACCCAACCAGCCCAACAAACCCGGTTCTCAATTACAAGCAAACCCGACCTGGTACCCGAAGCCCAAAATCTAGCCCAGTGCTAACCCTAATTAGTTAGGGTTTTTAAACCCTCTGCCACCGCCACCGCTCACACCAATCTCTGGCTACCGTTCCTGTTGTCCAATGCTAGCACTCCACGTCACCAGGCCGCTCCAACACACCACACCAACTCCTGTAAGGCAACCACAACAGGCCAAGATGAAGATCACGTTTCAAAAAACACGCAAAAACAACAGAAGAAATGATGATTTTGGGGTGATAAAAAGCAATGATTTTTATCGGTTCAGTGGCTCGGTTTTTAAAAAAAAGAACAATCGAAAGAAAAAAAGAAGAGAATAACCGAAAGAAAAAAAGATTAGAAAAAAATGATCCAAACAACAAAGAAAATGAGAAACAAAGAAGAAAGAACAAAAAATGAGGCTTACCCCGTTTATGGTTCGTTGGGGAAAAGAAGTGTCACCGGAGAGAGGAAGAGTCTGAAACTTTGCATCTTGATCTACGCCAATCTAGATCGTTTTTGGGCAAACAAAGGCTAGATTCGTGCCAAGGACGCTGAGACGAAGCTGCCCGTGAAATTTGAGCTCGAAATGTCACCGACGGACGGCGACAACCAATGAAGGAGCCCCTCGCTAGATATCCACCGGCACTTGTAGAGAAAGTGGAGAGCTTTTCTCTACCCAAAAGAAAAAAGGGATAAAAATGGGTTATATATACTACCCAAAACGACGCCGTTTCAAGGGGAGGGGATTTTTGATTTCAGCACATGGGTTAATCACGCAGCAGGCCACCCAATGTTTGTAATCTTTTCAATTTAGTCATTAAATGCAACTTTTTGTTTTTATTTTGAGCTCTTTATTTTATGCATGTTCTATTTTAGCCCTATTTCACGATTTATGAAGTTGTTGGTTTTGTCTCCTAATTTTACTCATGTTGTATTTTGATCCATGAGCTTAGTTGTTTCGAGTTTACCCTTGTTTGCACATTGGATTTGTTATTTTCGGATTGTTCATTTTAATCCTTGCTTATTTTAGATACTGTTATAAATGAGGTGGTTTATTAGCTTGTTTAGTCCTTACCCTTTTGTCTTGTATTGATTTAATCCTCATTTTGAAATTGTTCAAATGTGTTTTAATCCCTACACTTTTCATTGTTTTATTATTTTTTATGTATTTACGAAATATATGATTTTGTATAAATATATTTAATTTATTTATCTTATTTTTTTACTACTATATATTTAATTATATGTATACATATTTTGTATTATATATATAATATAATTATTTCTATCCTAAGCTAAAATATATGTAAATAGATAAAATTTATATGTTACGTTTTATAATTCCTTCTTTTAAAACTTATACATGCATACTATATTATTAATTTTTGCTGTTCAAGCGTAATATACTTTAATAAATAATATTTTATATGTATATTTTAATGGTATTATTATTTTATGCATGTTATGAATATAAATGAGTAATTTGGTGCATATTGGTTAGGTTCCATTTTAAGTTAGTTTGTATGATATCCTCATGAGCATAATTTGACTCGAATCGAAATAAATTGACTAAGGGTAATATTCGTTCATTTTAATATTTTCATAAAGTGGCTATCTTAACGTATAATAAAGTTACTTTCGATATTTTTAAAACGAAAATATATCCCATTTAGTGACATGAATTAAATTGAATTCATTTTAAAATTCGGGGATTAAGAAAAAAATCATGTTCTTTTAATTAAATTCATCGAGAAAAGACTGTTAGATCGAATCTAAGGTCTCGTCTCGAGATATTTAAATAATTGAACATCCTTATTCTCATTAAATATTGGTAAAATAAATAATTAATTATACTTGCTTGATATATGTTTTTAATTTGCTTTATTTTTGCATGTGTTTTCCAATGGGTTTTCAAAATAATGATATTCAAATCGATATTGTGAATAGTTATATCTTTTTATTTCGGTTGGAGTAATAAATGACTGCTTTAAGGCATGAGAGGTCATTTATTCTCGATTGGAAATAATTTAATATTACCATTTTCTCTCGAATTAATATTGATTTTAAGAGGGAATATGATATCTCTTTATTTTGATTGGAGCAATAAATGACTGCTTTAAGGTATGAGAGGTCATTTATTCTCGATTGGAAATCATCAGATATTATCATTTTCACTCGAATCAATATTTATTTTTAAGACGAAATGGTATTATCTCTTCATTTTGGTTGTAGTAATAAATGACTATTTTAAGGCATGAAATGTCAATTATTCTTGATTAGAAATAATTAGATATTATCATTTTGCCTCTTAAAATTATTTTGGGTGTTGTTATTTTGAATTAATAATGGAATTTAGAATGGAATTTTAATATTTCTTCATTTCGATTGGAGTAAGAATCAATTGCTTCAAGGTGTGATGGATTGATTCTTCTTGATAGGAAATAATTAAATATTATCATGGTTCGTCAAAAAAAATCAAAGAATATTATTTTTAGGAGATCTTAAATTAAATTAGGCTTGAACTCGTAAATTTCATTGCAAAGACAACTAATTAATCGACTAGGTATCGATTTAGGGCGCTGTGGGGGTGCTAATCCTTCCCCACACGTAACCAACTCTTGAACTCGAATTTTGGTAATGCAGATTGCAAGTTTTTTGTTTTAATTAAAATTAATATTTTATTAAAATGGAAAATATGTTTTGGGTGCCCAATCACACCCTAATCAAAGATTGGTGGCACTCCCTAGTCATTAACCGATCATCAAAAATTATTTCGAAACAAGACCCTTTTTTACCCTTTCGAAAAAAATAGTTTTGATAGCTTGGCGACTCCTCTGGGACTTTTTTTAGAGAGTCAGACTATTAGTCATCAATTAATTGTCTTTGCAAATGCAAATTACAAGTTCGTTCTAATTTGGTTTTTGATTTCTTATCTGGTTTAAATAAGTGTTTATGATTTGATTAACCACTAAATAGTTGTACTTACTTGTTTGTTGGTGTTTTCAAAGTAAATAAATGTTCAAGATTTTGATATTTCTGTTTGGTGCTGTTTGATTTGTTTTCGTTTTTCCTAACACATTGCACAACTACATTTGCATAATATGAGATAAAACCCACTCCGTCATTTTTAAGTAGGAGCGAGAAACTACTCCCTCATGTGGTTTTCACCTCCGTACAGGATAATAGATCGCTCATGGGGATCACGCCTTATGGTCTTCGTGATGGTTTTCACCTCCATATGGACATAAGGAGGTGTGACCCCTCGAATTGAACTCGATTTGAAATCTTGTAATGGGCCATGATTGAGGGTTTGGCAGCCCAAGGGGGTACCGACAAGGATAATTCGAGAACCTTTTACTTTAGAACCAAACCCAGCATATAGTGAACCTAGAATCTAGATACAACCTTACCCAAACCTCAAGAGTCTCGTAAAAAGAGTACACAAGGAAAAGCCTTTTTGAGCATTTTAATTTTTATAGTGTAATTTTAATTTCCATATAAATGTATGTGAACTAGAGATCATGCGATTAGATTCATTTTTTTCAAACAAGCATGCGAACTAGATGACGTGAGGTTAGGATTTATGTGTTGAACAAAGCATGGGGTAGAAAACATGTCTCGGTAGAACTGCTATAAAAGCATGAAAGGGTAGATACCATGTTGGGTAGGATCTTTTCTTTTTCTTTTTGGTTAAGTGGTACTAACAATTCTTTTATTTTTATCTTATTTTTATATGTCTTATGTTTGCATTTGCAATTTCATATCGTACCCAAACAAAGTGTTGATTCTCAAGTGATTGATTAAGTAAGAAGATTGTTCATAATGAAACAAGAAATTATTATCCATGTAGTCAAAACAAAGAGATCCAAGGATGTTCAAATGATCTATGAAGAAAGACATTCGGTGAATGAAGGAATTTGAAGCTGGTCGAAGACTTACTTTGAAAGTACCAAAACCAAGATGTTTCCTTAGGAGATAGGTGCAGTCAGATCAATGATGAGAAAACCCTTCAAAAAGGCATGAAGACCACTTCACAAAATGGACATCTCATGATTAAACCATAAATAATTTAAGGATCTGAGGCGTTGTCAAATGTGATGAAGTACCCCGACAACTTTAGGTGCAATGCTAGATTCAATGAATATTACGACTAAAGGAAATAAAATAAATGAAGAATCATAATTTTATTTTTACTACCTGGTGTAATGGAATCTTGTTGTCTAAATGAAACTTGTTCTATGGTGGTCGCTTTTGGGAATTAACACCTTGTGTATTTGCATTTGCATTCTCGCTTTGCATTAGCTTATTAATTTATTTTTCTATTTACTTATATAATAATTATTTTCATTTTGTATCTTATTGTTCTAACTTGTTTATATGTTGTTTTTCTTTTTGCTTGCATCACATGATCATGACATAATCAAGGTGTTGATTTGTGAGTGATCATCAGAGTAAAAGGTTTTCATGATGGACAAAGGGTTTCATGATCAAGTAAACTATAACACAGCTGGGGAATGACATCTTGATGAAACTTTGAGGATAGTAGAGAGTTATGCGCCCAAGGATCGTTGTCCGACGAAGAGAAAGAGGAGATAAGAGAGCTGAGAGAGAAAATGTCCAAGATGATGGATATAATAATTGCTTTGGCCAAAGGAAAAGAGACTTCTACAAAAGAAAGGAAAGAGCTTGATAAGAACGATCCTACGATGTCAAGTACACAAAGGACTACTTTAGAACAAGCTAATCCAAGCCAATCTGAGAAATCACGCAGAGTCACCATTCGTATCAACAAGTTGTCTAGAGATCCCAACGAAATGGTGATAATTGTAGAAGTCCAGAAAGATGAAAAGAAACCATGCAATCAGAACTCGTTGGCATTTGAAAGTATACTTACAATGTCAAGAGAAATAAACTTGAAGAATCCAATTCAATCCAAGCCGAGAGGTGGCTCTCATTTTGATTTTATCCCTATTTCATATAAGGAGTTGTATGATAAGCTTTTAGAAGCCCTGGATGTGGCCCCACATTATGTGAAACCTTGGCAGCCTCCGTATCCAAATTGGTATGGCGTCAATGTTTGTTGTGAGCATCATACCGAGGCTCAAGGACATTCCATTGAGAATTGTACCTCCTTCAAGCATCAAGTCCAACATCTTTTGGATCATGAAGTTTTGGAGTTCGAAATGAAAGGTCAACATGGTTTGGTAAATGATTGTCCTGTTAAGTGGAGCCAAAAGTGTTCAAAGGTAAGAATATCAATGGGGAAATCTAGGAGGAAGAAGATTTGTTACACAAGAAGTTTAAGTTCATCATTTGAGGACTGAAAACGGTAAACTGAATAGAGAGATGGAAGCCATGCGTGATGGTTTTCAAAGGATCAATCTAGCCTTTAAAAATCCAGAAGAGTTAACAACAAGGGTAACTAAACTAAAAAACGAAGCTGAACACTGGAAAAAGAATTGCAAGACACATAAAGGTCGAGCCAAGAAGTTCTCTTATAATTTACATATTGCATATAAAAGGCGTGATACAGCTGTTAATGATTTAGGAAGATGTCAAGCTGAAAATCAGATGTTGAATTTTTCCATAGCCAATATGTAAGCTTCATATCAGTGCCACAAGCCTGAGATTGATGCTGAGCTAGAAGCCACTATGTCATAATCGTCTTTCGCGTGGGCCCGAAATCAGGCTTCGACTTGAATTTAATGTGTTGAAGCCGCCACCAATCATTTTTTTAAAAAAAAGGTTGACCGAACACATTAATTTACCATCTTACCTGATCTGTGTTTTACCATAAATATATCGGATTCAAGAGTCGATTACAGTCAAGGAAGGATTAGTACCCTTGCCATTTCGGTACCAATTTAATTTATCAGTTGTTTTAATTGCGAAAATTAAAAGTTAAATTGAAATTTAAAAATTCAATTCAAATTATTTACCTTTGATCGATTAAAATTGCCCCTAAAAAGGTTAAAAATGTTAGATTAAAAGATAAATATTAAATAAATCAAAGAGAGAGAAAAAAAATAAATTAAGAAAATAAAAATAAATAAATAAATAAATATAAATTTAAAGGATCAAATTAGAACAACTTAAAATCTAAGGATCAAATTGATGTTAAAAATGAGCTGCAAGAGAAAAACCAAATGTAAGGGAACTAAATTGTAAAATATAAGAATTAAAGTCAAGGATTAAATTGGAATAATTCAAAATTAGAGGGTAAATTCGCAACATGTGACCAAAATGAATTACACTTCAAACTCCTAAGGACTGCAGAAATAATTTAAGAATCTTGTATTTACAAAGTAGCAATCCCTATAAATACCCCAAAATAACCAAAAAATCAATCTTATCTAATTATAATAAAAAAAATTCTCTCTATCTCTAAAAAAAACCTCTAAACCCAAACCCAACCAGCCTAGAGTCGGTTGCCCTCTGGTGGAGCCCACCACAACCAGCCGTCGCACCAGCCACCGCCTTTGGTGACCATAAACCTAAATACTCCTCCAAAACACTCTTTCCAACGCCCCGATCTCGAAACCGAGCCCAAATTCCCTAAAAAACCCCCCTAAACGGCATAGATCTATGTTTGAAATTTTAAACTTCACCTTTAGTCTGGTGACTTTTGAAATTCCAGCAACCTTTAGACTCACTCTGACGATGAAAAACTTTCTCCTTTGTGTTGGAACTTTATTTTTCGATTTTTTGTTTAAAAATACTTATTTTCCTCGTAATACTTTTTGCCGATGTTCGATATGCTGGTTTTGTGTGTGTCTTGCTCAGTTGATCTTTCAGTGTTTGGGCTCTTCGCGTGGCTGTCGAGTGATTCGGCTTTTGCTCGGGTTTATTGGTTTTTTTGCTCGGGTTTGTTAGATGTTGTTGTGGATTTTTTTATCGTTGTTGCTTGGTGATGATTTCCTTGTTGTTTGCTGGTTTTTTGATGGTATTTCTCTTGGTGTTGTTGACAACCTTGGTGGGGGTATTTATACCCCACCACCGGAGGCTATTTTTGTCCTGAAAATGATGGGATTCATGTGGGTTATTCGTGGTTCGTGTGGCCAAAAATCTAGGGATGATGTAGTCCCGGGTTGTTTGGCTGAAAATCTCAGTCGATTTTACCTCCGATCTGCTATGGTTGGCAGCACTCCTTACTTGGTTGCTGCATTTCTTGGCTAAGCATAAAATCCTAAACTAATTCGAGCATGGTTAGGCCCCCTAACCAGGCTTGTTTTGCTAGGCCATGCTAGTATGGCATGGTTTGACTCCCTTGCTAGATTGTTTGGACTTAGTTGGACTCCATGAACCTGGACCAAATAAAAAATAAAATTAATATAATAAAAATAATACATAATAAATATATATAAATATAATATTATAATATATGATATAATATATAGATATAAATAATAATATAAATAATATTAATATAATATAATATATAATAAAAACTATATAATATTATATTTTCGAAATTAATATGTATTCAAAAATTATATATTATATATGTTTCCAAAAAGCAATCGTTTTAAAAAAATTATATATGTTTTTAAAACTATATTATATACGTTTTCAAAAATAATTTTTTAAAAACTATGCATTATATGCTTTCAAAAAACGTTTTCTAAAACTATATATTATATGTTTTCAAAACATATTTTTTAAAAACTGCATTATATTATAGTAAATAAACCCCGAACGAAAATGAGTGACTACAACTGCCCCTCTTTCCCCATTATTGTGCAACAAAAATAGGGCAAAGACAAAAAGGTATAAATCGTTTGGTATGAAGGGGTTCCTGAGTCTAATATCCTCCCTTTTGGAGTTGAAATTTGACTAATATATCTCAATTTAGGAATAGCTCCCTGTTATTGAATTACGGATAACTCCTTTGTCGTGAAGTTGAGTCACTTTCAAAATGTCTTTGAGCGTAGTATTTTTTGTCATGAAGTTGAAATCGTGGTTGACCCATTCATCATGAAGTTGAGTTAGTCTTGAGTGGCTCAAGCATGATATCCTTCGTTGTGAAGTTGAAATCTGGCTCGATGCCTGGATTAGGCGGTAAGTCCTCATCGTTGGTTTGATTTTGAGACTCCTGCTAGCCCAATACCCTTCGTCGTGGAGTTAGAATTTGACTAGATGACCTTAGTCAATGAATGGTTCCTCGTTGTTGCAGATGACTCCTTCGCCATGAAGTTAAGTCGATCTCTTGAGCACAATATCCTTCGTTATGAAGTTGAAATCGTGAATGACTCTTTCGTCATGAAGTTGAGTCCAAATTGGGTATATTTGTTTTGAGCCAGATATCCTTCATTATGAAGTTGAAATCCTTGGACAAGCTGTAATTTTAATCTTGAGTTCTCTTCGAGATCAATATCCTTCGTTGTGAAGTTAAAATTTACTCCGATAAAAATATTCAAAATTATGCATACATGTGATACTATGGATGTAATATTCTTATGTATGCCTAAAATGCATATGTAAAATATGTTATATTAGAATTTAGAGAGAAGTCTCAATCTTCTCTGTCAGTCCTGATTCTTGCCAATCTTGAATTTTTTACTCTTGATTTTGGATTCTCTGATATTGGGTTTTGATTTGATATCCTCTCTGTAAAGAAGAAGCTCGACTTCTAGTCAATGCCTTTTTATTTCTCAATGAACTAGTATACATGTCATTATCTCGAGTAGAAACCTTTATCGGCCTCCAAACACCTGTATTTTTAAGGAAATCTTTGTGCAGTAATACGCAATGTTCTTTTCCAAAAGTGAATAAATTATTCTTATTTAAATTCAATCTAAGATGCTTGAAAGGAAATGAAATTTTCAGAGAAATGGCAATATTTTTTATGAGGAAAAAGAGAATACATGACGCACATTCTGAAAAGTCAATATATAAAGGAATACAAGTAAAATCCCTAGATCTGGATAATGCGTATGCCTTTGAATTATCACACCATTAGACGACTTTTGAGTGCAACTTTGTCAAGAGGACTTTGAAGATGTGACAATATTTGGAAGAGTGCAAAGTTCCTCCCAAATTACTAAGTTTTCCGAAGACTTGGATGCCATGATGCTTTATTGCCTTGATCTGATACCTTCCCGTGCGCGAATCTTGGATAATCATCCAAGCCGCCCTTTCAGGTTTTCAACTGGGAACCATCATTTTTTCCAAGACGCCCTTTTCGGGTTTTCATCATGAACCCGCCTTATTTTGTGTTCTTGTTTTTTATTTTTCAATTTAGAGCGCCCTTTCGGGTTTTCACTCTAATTGTTTTTTTACTTCAACTTAGGGTGTCCCTTCGGGTTTTCACCCTAAGCGAAATATTTCTTGACTGCATCAAAATTAACGGGATTAGGCAATTTCGGCCCGTCCATTTTAGTCAAGATCAGTGCTCCTCCAGAGAAAGCTTTTTTCACTACATAAGGTCATTCCCAATTTGGCATCCAC
The DNA here is from genome assembly GCF_006381635.1 of Hibiscus syriacus. Lineage (NCBI taxonomy): Eukaryota > Viridiplantae > Streptophyta > Magnoliopsida > Malvales > Malvaceae > Hibiscus > Hibiscus syriacus. The sequence continues at coordinate 4,140,998 of NW_024062608.1, forward strand.
TTTCCTCTGAAGTCTTTTTGAACTGGCCAAATCTTTTTCAGTACAAGATCTCCTTCATGAAATACCCTTGGGCGCACCTTTTTGTAGTGTGCTCGAATTATTCGATTTTGGTAAAGTCGACCATGGTGAATGGCTTTCAATCACTTTTCTTCTATTAAGTTCAGTTGATCGTATCGGGTTTGTACCCATTCCGCATCATCCAACTTTACTTCTGATAGAACCCGGAGTGATGAGATTTTTACTTCAATGGGAAATACATCTTCATCCAATAGGCTAATGAAAATGGGGTTGCCCCATTCAAAGTCTGCACCGAAGTTCGATAAGAAAACAAAGCAAAAGGTAATTTCTCATGCCAGTCTTAGTATGTCTCAATCATTTTATCCACTATTTTCTTGATATTTTTGTTTTTTTTACCTCTACCGCTCCATTCATCTTTGGTTGATAAGCAGTAGAGTTGTGGTGCTTTATATTAAATTGTTCACAAGCAACATCCATCATCTTGTTGTTCAATTTTGTTGCATTATCGGTAATTATTCTTTCTGGTAAGCCATACCGACATATGATGTCTTTTTTCAAAAATTTCCAAATAGTGGACTAAGTGACACTAGCATATGATGCAGCCTCCACCCATTTGGTAAAATAGTCAATTGCCACAAGAATGAACTGATGACTGTTTGAAGCTTTTGGATGGATTTTTCCAATGACATCCATGCCCTACATAGAAAAGGGTCACGGTGTCATCATCACATGAAGAGGACGAGGCGGAACATTGATTTTATCCCATAGACTTGGAACTTATGACATCTTCTATCATAGTTGATGCAGTCGCTCTCTAATGTGGACCAGAAGTATATGCATCTCATACTTGTCTTACCATCATATGTCAATTTGCATGAGCTCCATAAACTCCGTCATGTACCTCTTCCAAGATCATCTTTACTTCTTATGTATCTACACATCTTAACAATACTTTATCATGGCTTTTCTAGTATAAGACTTCCCCATCAATAACATATCCGGTCGCTATCCTTTTGATTGTTCTTTTGTCAATTTCAATGGCTTCTTCTAGATAGCCTTGGTTTTTAATGTATTGCAGAATGTCGTGGTACCAAGGTTTGGTGTCTTTTACCTCTTCGATTTAGTAGCAATGAGTAGGGTACTCGTATGACTGTATATCGATTGGCATCATATCGAATTCCCCACCAGCCTTGAATGTTGCTGCCAAGGTAGCTAAAGCATCTGTCATTTGGTTTTCTTCTCTAAGCACGTAATGGAAAGTGACTTCGTGAAACTATTCGAGTAGATCCAATATGAGCTTTCTGTATTCAACTAGCTTGATATCTTTTGTCTTCCACTCTCCTCGGAGTTGATATTTCACTAAGGCAGAATCTCCATACACCCGCAAAGTCTTTATATTTTGTACAATATCAGGTCGAATTCCTAAAACACAAGCTTCATACTCCGCCATGTTGTTAGTATAATCAAAGTTCAATTTGCTAGTGAATGAGTAATGATTTCCTTTGGGTGAGAATAGAATAGCTCCAATGCCATGCCCTAACGCATTCAATGCACCGTCGAAATGTATTTTCCAAGAGTCACATGTGGAGGTGTTTGTTTCTTCTAAAGATATGACCATCAAGTCTTCATCTGGGAAATCAAAGTCCAACAACTCATAATTTTCAGAATTTTACTTGCTAAGAAGTCTGATATGGCACTTCCCTTTATAGTTTTTTGGCTTACATATTTAATGTCAAATTCAGATAATAACATATGCCATCAGGCTAACCTTCCAGAGAGAGCAAGAACACCCATCATGTATTTTAGTGGATCTAACTTGAAAATCAACAAGTGGTATGGTATAAAATATATTGTTTTGAGCCTTCGTGTAGCCCAAACTAAAGCGCTGCAAACTTTTTCAATGGGTGAATATCTAACATCACAATCAGTGAACTTCTTACTCAGGTAATAAACGACTCTCTCTTTTTCCTTCTAGACTCATCATGTTGGCCCATGACACATCCTATCGAATTATCAAAGATTGACAGATACAAGAATAAAGATTTTCCTGGGAAGAGAGATATTAAGACAAGAGTGTGTGACAAATACTCTTTTATTTTTTCAAATGTAGTCGGCAGTCCTTATCCCACGTTCCAGAATTTTTTTTCCGAAGAAGAAGAAAAATTGGATCACATTTGTTTTTCAATTGAGATATGAACCGAGCAATGTAGTTTAGTCTACCCAGAAAATCTCTAACTTCTTTGTTCACGGGGGAGGTAAGCTCTGGATGGCCTTGATTTTGTTTGGATCAACCTCAATATATTTCCTGGTAACGAAGCCCACAACTTTCTAGATGTTACTCCGAAGGTACACTTGTTAGGATTCAGTCTCAATTGAAACTTTCTCAATCTTTGGAAGAGTTTTCTTAGATTCTCGACATGTTCATCTTCAGTTTGTTCTTTGACAATCATGTCATCAACATAAACTTCAATCTCCTTATGCATCATGTCATGAAATAAGGTCACCATAGCTCTTTGGTATGTTGCCCAACATTATTTAATCCGAAGAGCATCACCTTGTAACAAAATGTTCCCCACATTGTGACGAATGTGGTTTTCTCCATGTCATATTAATGCCTTTTAATCTGGTTGTATCCTGAGAATCCGTATGTGAATGAGAATAAAGCATTTCCCTCCCTGTTGTCCACCAGAGTATCTATGTGTGGCAAGGGGAAGTTGTCTTTAGGACTTGCCTTATTGAGGTCTTGGTAGTTGATGCACATGCATACTTTTCAATCATTCTTTGGTACCAATACTATGTTAGCCACCCACTCCGTATACTTGGCCACTTGAAGAAAGCCAACATCGAACTGTTTCTTGACTTCTTCTTTTTATTTTAATGAGAATTTCAGGTCTCATCCTCCTTAGCTTTATTGTACAGGTTTGCATTTTGGCTTGATGGGTAATTTATGGACTACCGTATCCATGTCTAGCCCAGGCATGTCTTGACATGACCATGTAAACACATCTTTGTACTCCAGAAGTAAGTCTATCAAGTTTTGCCTTGCTTCAGACGAAAGTGTTGTGCCAATTTTAACTTCATTCTTTTCCTCTTCCGTACCCAAATTCAAAACTTCGATTTTCTCTTCATGTGGCACTATTTGTTTGTCTTCTCTCTCTATCATTCTTAATAATTCATAAGGTAAGTTGAACTTTTCTTCATTATTATATTCATTGACTTTCCCAAGACACTTGAGCTTCTCAAAAAATTAAATACAAAATAAAGGAAATGAAGAAAGAAAAAATGTTTTTCGGAAAGGAAAATTGCATCTTTTATTGAAGTATAAATAAAAATAATTTATTAACCCTTACAACAGATCACTTATTTCCCCAGGTATAGGAAAATAGGGAAAGTTTGAGTATTACTCTGAAAGAGATTTGAAAACCACATGTAGTTCTTCATTTATCTAGTTGTTAAGCACGAACCCTGATGGTAAAGGATAAATTCCATATCTATCCATGTCTTTAGTGTTATCCATTGTTATAGCATTAATGCTCAAGTCTTTCAGAGCTTCTTCTATATCAGGTATGACCATAATCATTTCCTCCTCAACAACATAACCACTAAACCTGAATGTGCTATGAAGGGGAGGAAAAGACATTGACTCCCCTTGAATTTATTCCCAGTCAATCTTGCCCTTCTTCTTTCTTGGCATTTTTGAATTCCCTTTTTTCTCTGTTGATGACTTGGTTGAAATCTGAGCCCAAACATATCTAACTTGATAAAAAGAATAATGGGTCTGACTCCTCCTTGCAAAGAGCTTCCAAAGCCACTTTCTATTTTTGCACCTCTCCCCAAAGTCTACTTTATTTCCATTTGGTGCATTCTGAGAGCCTGGGTTTGGAAATTTTACCCTCTTCAGCCACAAAGGTGGCATTAACAAACTCCAACGATCGAAACGAACATTCTAAAGCCTATTTATTTATATCTATGTAAGGGGTGTTAGTGGTCACACTCGTCACTATATTCTCTTCAGCATTAATGATTATTAGATTTCCATCGATAAAACACTTGACTTTTTAGTGCAGTGTTGATGGTACTGCCCCAACTTGATGGATCTATGGCCTCCCTAAAAGGCAGTTGTAAGAAGGCATAATGCCCATCACTAGGAACTCTATGTTATAAGTGGCAGGCCCAATAGTCAATGGCACTTCAATTTTGCTGAGCACCTCTCTCTTTGTCATATCAAAAGCTAAAACCACGCTCTTGCATGTTCTTATATGGGAAGTATCCATTGGAAGCCTCTTAAGAGTGACCAACTGTTGGAACCATCGCCGCACCCCACGGCACAACAGATACAAAAACACGACGGTCTCACCAGCGATCCAAGTATGTAAATCTGAAATCGGGAGGAAAAGATGTGAATACTTATAATGGGTTCCTTGAAAAACAACAAAGACAACATCGACTATTGGTGATCACAAACGATTTGAATCATAAGCCTTCACGAAAACACGTCTCGGCCTCTACTTAGTTCACCCGATTGAGAGCAAAATTTTCGTTTCCCCAAAACCAATTTTGAGAAAAACGGTTGCTAGACCCTACCTCACTTAAATATATCGGTTACCCTAACCTCTTAGGGATTTTAATTTATTTCGAATTAATAAAAGTCTTATTTAATTAATTCAAATTAAATATACATTAAAGACTTATAATCTAAATTACACTCTTTAATGTTTATTTAAAATCTTATTTAATTATTCCAAATTAAATATCAATTAAAATAATTGCAATCAAAATTACATTATTTTAATGTTTACCTACTATATTCAGGATAATTAAAATCATATGTATATCAAATATGCATATATTAACTCTAGATATTTTTTAGTAACATACAAAAAATTGTACATCTTTGCTCATTTCAATCCTAGAGTGTGACCCTGTAGGTTCTTGTAATGTTAGTAGTAATTATTTGAACAATTCTAATATTACATACAATGAGTGAAATCTAGCAACATATCATTGCCACCTAAGTTGCAAGAAATTATGATTCAACATATCATCTTCGTGATTAACTTTTTTATGTATAACATCCTTTTGTCATTTATATCTAGAATAGGCACAAGTCTTGGATTAGTCACACTTGTATAGCCCATCTATTATTTCTTTATATCTTGAGTAGACTAAAATAAATGAAAAACTTATAATATCTCATATCAACTTATTCGAGCATGACCATGCATTTCTAGCATCACTTTATATCTAGAAAAGGTACAAGTATTCTTATGATTTACTACTTCTTCTTAATTTACTTTTGTATTCTTTTATTTATTTCATCTCAATCTCGCCTACCACTTTTTATCTTTTTTTATTTTTTGTTACAACTTATTGGATTGAAATAAACATGCATTTGCATCGAAAATTTTGAATTCCCTGTGGATCGACCTTCTTCACTATACTACTTTTTTACTTTATTTGAAGAGGATTATTTTATTTTTGATGATTAAAACAACGCTTTTCAATTCACCAGTACACCCTATGGCGCAGTGGAAAATTTCCAACGATCACACCAGTGATCCAATTACAAAAACTTGGATTCAGGAGGAAGAGATATGAAGTTCACCTCAGGTTCCTAGAAAAACAACAAATTGTCTATGTAGTCATACACAAATCAAATTCAAAGCCTCCACGAAATAGCTCGGCCTCTACGCAGTTCACCCGATTCTGAGCAGTTTTTCCTTTCTCCCAAAATTGTTTTACGAAAAATATCCAAAAGAGATCAGAACGACTACTAGACCATTATAATCCTTTTATATGACAAAGAAACCCTAAACCTTAGTTTTTCTTCATATTAAATTATTATTCTGAACTTTATATTTATTAAAAGAAATATAATCATAAGAATAATTATATTTAGGATTATTAAAGTTACATATATATCAAATATATATTAACTTCAATTATAGACATTTACATTAATGTATAATTAAATTGTGCAATTACAATTCATTTAACATCTCCTCGTTATAACCTTGGGGTGTGTCCCTGTAGGTTCTTGTAACATTAGTAGTAATTATTAGAACCATTCTAATATTACAAACAATAATATATCATTATCACCTACGTTACAAGAAGTCATGATTCAACATAACATATTTATGTCTAACTCTTTTATGTATTATATCCTTTTGTCCTTTATATCTAGAATAGGCACAAGTCTTGGAATAGTCACACTTACAAAGCCCATCTATTGTTTCTTGATATCTAGAGTAGACTATAATTGACGAATAATTTGTGATATCTCATATCAACTTATTCGATCATGTCCATGCATTTCTAGTCTCACTCAATCAAGTGGCTTGTGATATGTTTCCTATTATGTAGGAAGGACAAATTCTATCTTAATCATACACCCCACTATATATATCGAGATATATTCAATAACAGTCTTTATAGTGTAATCGATTACTGAGCATGTTTAACTCTATCAAAACATACAACAATATATGTTGGGATAATATTAATCTCAAGTATGAGGATCATACATATAGTTATCACCACAAGCAATGTTATGACTGTCACATAATAATCCAAGAAATATGCTCATGGTGGGTCAATCTAATACATTGTTCTCTAACAATATAATCATGCATCAATTCTGATATCTCTATGTCAATGACAACTCGTTGTCATTAATCAATAGCATGTTAGTCTTAAGCGTATTATTACTGTCCATGCCCATAATAATATTTGACTAGAGATCTTTTAATAATAACAATTATGTTATTATATGGACTTTATTATCTTCCAGTTTATGTTAAACACATATATATAACTGAAAATAATAGCGGCAATGCCTTTATTCAATAAAATCGATAAATAAATGTATTATTACAATCTTCATATGATTGGTCTTTGGGCATACTCTAACAGGCATTACATTAAGTGCAGAGCCATTTTCGATTAATACACTTGGCAAAACATGTCCTTTACAATGAGTGGTGATGTGTAACACTTTAGTTTGACCCCTTCCTCTGTACGGAATATCATCATCAGAAAATGAGATGAGATTATCAACTTGGATGTTGTTAACCAGTCGATCCATCTTATTAACTGGTATGTTAATTGGCACAAATGTCTAATTTAAGACCTTCATAAGTGCCTTTCTATGTGCCACCGAACTCAGCAGTAGTGCCAACATTGAAATACGTGCTGACAGGCTATGTTGTTGCACCACAATATTGTACTCATTGTGTTTTAGAAATTTTAAGAATTCTATAGCCTCTTCTTTCTTTATTGACTAATTTACAGCTGGTATATCCCCTTCGAATGGTTCAAGCATTCTCTGAGGTAAGCTAGACTTTTGGGAATAGTACTTCCCAACAGAATGCCCTACTTCATTAATTTCTTCTTTAACAGAGCTAACTTGGCATTTATACTTCCAAGGAACTTGTTTGTTGTCCTTGTAAAGAAAAGGTATTGATGACACAATCACTACTTTTTTTGGTGCTTTATCTGTTACTTTTGCCTTAGGGGTGATTATCAAGGGTCGACATACACCATATCCCTTATCAGATGAATCTCCAGTCGTACAAACATCAACTTCTTGAGTATCATTGACTTCCTCGTAGAATTCCAGTCACATAAACATTCTTGCACATCATGTCCTTTTTCATCGTGATAATATAAATAGTTACCACCTTCGTATTCCGGTTTGCTAGAATGTGATGTAAGAAATACTGCCTTTACCATCTGCCTCAATACCCAGACCAGAGGAGACTTCACTTCAGAAACACTTGTTTTAACCCTCTTTCCCCTCTCCTCGATGATTGCATTAACTCCACTTTCTTGGTGGTTAGATAGAGGGTTCTATGCAACGCTAGGTGATTCTGAATTATTGAAATAAATCCAGTTCCTCCTTCACATCCGTTGCATGATTATTTTGAAGGCGAGGCAGTTCTCGATAGCATGCCCTAGAACTCCACCATGACATTCATAATGCACATTTTCATCATACCATTTGGGGTATGGGGGCTTTAAAGGTTCTAGTGAATAAGGTGACACCACGTGCGGTCAAAGAGCTATTGATAGAGTTCCTTATAGGTCATGGGAATATGATCAAATGTTCCCTTTCTCTTTCTTTCTTCGGCTCCCTTGAGTCTTTCTTAGAAGTACCTGATGGTACAACTGTAGTCGGTTTGGATTTGAGATCGTAACACCTTTGCTAGTGTTGAAAGTATTGATGTTATTGATCTCTCCTTCTATTTTCTTCATAGGAGGTCTTCTTCTAGACTCACCTCGCTCAGTCTTTCATTTCTTAATGGTTGTTTCCACCATCTATCTGGCCATAACCAAATCAGAGAAAATTTTGGACATAATTGCAACCAGGTACTTGAAGTAAGGAGCCTTCAGAGTGTGTACGAAGAGCTTCCTTGTCTCTTTTTCATCCAAGGGCGGATGAACCTGCACAACTAAAGCCCTCCATCGATGTGCATACTGTTGGAAACTTTTGTTATGCTTCTTTTCCATGCTTTATAGCATAACACGATCCGGCCTCATATCATTTATATGCTTATACTATTCCAAGAATGATTTGGCAAGATCTTTCCATGTATGAATGTACGAGTGGTTCAGCTGATTGTACCACCTGATAGCTGAACCTGTCAAACTCTCCCGGAAGTAGTGAATTAGGAGTTTGTCATTCCATACATATATATCATCTTTCGACAGAACATGGTAATGTGAACTGAAGGGAAACTATTTCCATCAAACATTTTGAAGTCTGGAACTTTAAATTTAGGAGGAATAATCAAATATGGGATTATGCTTAATTCCAAGGCATCAACTCCATAATAGTCATTGTCCCCTTTAACCATCTTCATCTGGTCTTCCAACTGCTTGATCTTTTCCTCTATTTTCTTTGCCTTGTCCTCTTCATCAAAATTTGGTATATGGTAGTCATCAGGATTATTCTGAGGATTAGATACAGAAGCCTGTACTTTTACAGCATACAAGGCTTGTGTTTTCACAGCGGATGAGTCCCCTTGAAGTCATGGTAAGATTCTTGGTGAGATAACCACCTGTAGGGTGGGTAGCACAATCACTACTTTAGATTTCCCTTCCCTAGAAGCACTTGCTTGATTCAAGCCAGATAACTTTGTGACAATTTGATCAATAAAAGATTTTTGGCTTTTAGTGATTGATTTCAAAGTGCTTTGATTATTATGACTTATTTTTTCTTTATGCTCCCTTTGTAACCTCATCATGTTCTCTTCAAGTTGAGCGATCTTAGCTTCCATTTTTCTTTTCTTTGAATGAGTATTGTGAGGATGAGGTGTGTCCAATGGTTGAAGTGGAATGACCATTATTTTTTCCCTTTTTTATGAGACATTTTCTGTTAGTTAATGTGAATGTTAAGAAATGAAAAAAAATAAAATAGTGTGAAATATGCAATAATGCATGATGCATGAAGTTTCGAGGCACTGGTCTAAAAACCTGTATGTTATTATAAATAATCTTTATTGAGACAAAAGTGTTATTTCTAAGAGATCAAAACAACTCAAAGGTACATTCTAAATAAATTCTTTAGACCCCGAACGACTTCTAATAGGTTAGCAAGTCTTCTTTCTTCATCTGTCAACAGCTGAATACCTTGTTGAACCGCCTGGATTCTCTCGCCAAACCGTACAAGTGGCGTGCCGCTCCCTGTACATACTCTAAGAAGTCTCAAATAACCATATCTCTAACTTTCACCCTTTGCTGAGCCTACTCCCAAAGAAAGCGCCATTGGATTCCTCCATTAAAAGGAATTATATGAAGTTCACTTGTCTGCTTCTTGAATTTGTCAACAATGACCTCTAATTCAGCTATAGTTTTGTCATCATGTTCCTTTTGTGTTTGAAGGGACCTCTCTAGATCAGTTACCTTGGTTTTCAATTGCTTGTTCTGGTGTTAGATTTCTAACAAATGTCTTTGGGAAGTCTTTAACTGCTCTTTTAGTGTTTCTCCTTCATCTGGTCCCTCAAACTTCCTTTTCAATCTACTAGCTTCACCTTTCCAGTATTCGGAAGACCTTTTTAAGCTGGAATTATTCTGAACTTGTTTTTGATACCCTTTTCTCAAATCTTCCAACTCAAAGCAGACTTTTTTCTGTTACTTTTCTAACCTGTCAGCTCGATCTTTCTGGGTATCAACGTCTAATTTCTATTGGAATCTTTCAACTTCGAGTTCCCTTAGTTTTTGTTTCAGCTCCTCCTTTTTAGCTTCGAATTCATTCTTTACTATCTATAATTCTGAGGGAATTGGTTTAAGATTCTCTTCCATTGTTCGAGTATCTTCATGATCTGGTATGGGAATGGTGTCATTCTTCCTTAACTTCATCTATTCTATATAATCTGGAGTAAGTGTGTCTTTTGCAACTACGACATCCGTATGAAATATCTTCTTCCACGAATCAACTGCATCTTTGACCTTTTTATTGTAGTTATCCTCATGGTATGTAAACTCTGATCCAAATATCTCATGTGTAACTGGGGCAAACTGATGTGCCCCATACTGCTGAAGTACCAAAAGCAGAGAATAACCAACTTCTCCCCATAACCCAAGTAACATTATAATTCCTGAGCATCCATATTAGTAAAGGATATCATTATAGGTCAGTCAGGGGGCTCTCCAAACAATGTCCTTATCTTAAAGGTGCATGAATTCCTTGACCCATTTTTCCTTAGGAATGCCTTCTCGCCACTTTTGTGTAAGGAATTTTCCAAATGGGAGTAAGTGGTGTTGAATCGGCGGTAAGAAATCCCACCAGTCTTTCAGAAATGACTATGGATCCAAACTTGAAGAAGCTATGTGTACCCTATAAATCTTCTGTCATCAGTTTTTCTGCAATGGTTTAGTGAACGAAAAGTTTCAGCAAAGATTGATGGCGTAGGGTTCACTCGCTTAGGCAGTTTTTCGAACAGTTCCACCACAACTACCTCAATATATCCCAAAGTTTTTGGGAAGATAACCAAGCCGTAGATACCTAGTGCAACAAGGTCAATCACCTTACATTCACCTGGATAATTCTTCATTAACTTCTTGATGTGGGTCCAAGCAATTCCTTTTCCTTTACCTTTGTGTTGAATCCGGTCAGTTACCCACTTTTCATCTCACCTGTAATATTTGCCAACCCATTCTTGAAAGGATGATTTTTGATATATTTGGTGTAGACCTGGTCTATTATGATTCCTTCACAATGTAGTAAAGTAGTATATTCCACAATTGTGGGCATCATGTCTTCTTGGTTGAAAGTAAAATAGATGTACCTTGGATTCCAAAATTGCACTAAGGCTCGAACTAGGGTCTCATCTATCTTGACATAGAGTAGATGTGCAATATCACCTTACTGCTGGCAAAATCTCTATTTCTTTTCATTTTTCTAGCTTTCCCAAATGCTTCACAACTCTTGAACAACATTTTGTTTAAGGATGAAAAAAGCATAACCAACCAGATCTGACACATAGTTACCTTGCATATTGTCTCCCTTTTCCTTTTATGTCTTCTTTGACTATAGCCAGACCTCTGTATTTTCACCTCTTGCATTACAATACTTTGTCCATTAATGCAAATTATTTGAGTTTAACGAACACTTTTTACGGATCAACACCTCTTTAAATGATGCAAATGATAAAAATAAAAGAAAAACAATGATAAAAATGAAACAAGTTAGTAAGATAAAAGTAATACTCAAAATCCTAACGAAAAAAATTCCTACCCCACATGATATCTACCCCACATGCTTATTATTCTTACCCGGACGTAATCTCTATCCTATATGTTAAAATCTTAACAACATATATTTTTGTTCGTATGCTTTGAACATAAAATAATGGAAGAAATAACTCAAGCAACCTAGGTTTTGAAATAAAGTTTTTTGGGGTGGGCTCTAATTCCTTACAGTCTCTCGGTTTAGGTTCTGAAAAAGGTACCCGAGTTCTCCTTGCTGGTGCCCCCTTGGGCTTGCCAGACCCTCAGTTCTAAGACCATTACAAGCTTGTGTGGACCAAGTTAAACTCGAGAGGACACATTCTCTTATGTCTGCACGGAGAATAAATTCTAATGAAGGCGTTGCTTTCACCTTCACTTACGAAAGGGTTTGGAGTTCAGGTATAAAGCCTGAGATGAATTTTTGAAAAAGCTGAAATCATTAAAAAAACATCAGTACAACTATTTAACTGAAAAAATAATCAAAGATAAATAAAAAGGATCGAAAAGATAAATTAAAATTTAAACTTACAATTTTTGCTTAAGAAGACAATGAAAAATTATTTTTGGCTTGACTCACTTACTGTCCCCAGCAGAGTCACCAAGCTGTCGTAACCGTCCTTCGGGTGGGCCTAGAATCGGGCTTCGACTTGAATTTAATGTGTTCGAGCAGCCACCGATCATTTAAAAAAAAGATTGACCGAACACCTTAATTTACCATCTTACATAATCTGTGTTTTATCATAAATATATCAGATTCGGGAATCGATTACAGTCAAGGAAAGATTATCACCCTTGTACTGCCCTTGCAGTACCAATTTAATTTCTCAGTTGTCTTAATTACGAAAATTAAAAGTTAAATTGAAATTTAAAGATTCGATCCGAATTACTTACCTTTGATCAATTAAAATTACCCCTAAAAAAATGGATGTCCCTTTTTCCCATATGTATGGGGTAAGGGGGAGGTAAGATAGTAGACTACCCCCAACACCAGGTTGAGAGCAGCTTTCGTAAGAGACCTTCGAATTATGAAATACCCTCCGTAGGACTCGATCCCACGACCTCAAGGTTAAGAACCTTGTGCTCTACCCCTAAAAAGGTCAAAAATATTAGATTGAAAGATAAATATTAAATAAATCAAAGAGAGAGAAAAAAGATTAACTTAAGAAAATAAATAAAAATTAAAAAGAAAGAAATAAATAAAAATTTAAAGGATCAAATTAGAACAAATTAAAATCTATGGATCAAATTGATGCTAAAATTGAACTGCAAGAGAAAAACCAAATGTAAGGGGACTAAATTGCAAAATATAAGAAAAATATCAAGGATTAAATTGGAATAATTCAAAATTAAAGAGTAAATTCGCAACAGGTGACCAAAATGAATTACACTTCAAACTCCCAAGGACTACAGAAATAATTTAAGAATCTTGTATTTATAAAGTTGCCCTCCTTATAAATACCCCAAAAGAACAAAAAAATCAATTTTATCTTATAATAAAAAAACTCTCTCTAAAAAAAATCTTAACCCAAACTCTACTGGCCTAGCGTCGGTCGCCCTCCAGTGGAGCCCCACTACCACCACCAGCCGCGTGGTGGCCGGAAACCTAAAGCTTTCCCTAAAACACTCTTCTCAATGCACCGATCCTAAAACCGAGCCCTAAATTCCCTAAAAAAACCCAAACGACGTAGATCTACGCTTGAAGTTTCGAACTTTACCTTTAGTCCGATGACTTTTGAAAATCCGGCGACCTTTAGCTTCACTCCGACGGTGAAAATCTTTCTTCTTTGTGTTGGAACTTTCTTTTTTGATGCTTTTTGTTTAAGAATGATTATTTTCCTCGTAATACTTATTGCTCGATGTTTGATATGTTGGTTTTTTTTTGTCTTGCTCCGGTTGATCTTTCGGTGTTTGGGCTCTTCGCGTGGTTATCGTGTGATTCGACTTTTTCATGGGTTTCTTGGTTTTTTTTTCTCGGGTTTGTTCGATGTTGTTGCGGATGTTTATGTTGTTGTTGCTTGGTGATGATTTCCTTATTGTTTGCTGGTTTTTTCGATGGTATTTCTCTTGGTGCTGTCAACAACCTTGGTGGGGGTATTTATACCCCACCGCCATAGGTTATTTTCGGACGTTGTGGTTTTGAAAATGGTGGGATTCATGTGGGTTTTTTGTGGTTTGTGTGGCCAAAAATTTCAGGATAGTGCAGTCCCGAGTTGTTAGGCCGAAAATCTTGGCAGGTTTTACCCCCGATCTGTTGTGGTTGGCGACACTCCTTGATTGGTTGCTAACCTTCCTTGGCTAAGCATAAAACCCTAAACTAATTCGGCTTGGATCAAGCTCCCTAATCGGGCCTGCTTTGTTGGGTCAGGCTGGTATTGCCCGATTTGACTCAATTGCTGGATTGTTTGACTTAGTTACTCTCTGAACCTGGACCAAATATAATATAATATAATATAATATAATATAATATAATATATATAATATAAATAATATAATATAATATAATAAATATAATAATATAATATAATATAATATAAATAATATAATATATATAATATAATATAATATAATATAATATAATATAATATAATATAATATAAATAATATAATATAATATAATATAATATAATATAATATAATATAATATAATATCTAATCTAATCTAATATAATCTAATATAATATAATCTAATATAATATAATAATAAATATAATATAATATATATAATATAATATATAATATAATATATATAATATAATATAATATAATATAATATAATATAATATAATATAATATAATATAATATAATATAATTAATATAATATAATATAATATAATATAATATAATATAATATATATATATAATATAATATAATATATATAATATAATATAATATAAATAATATATATAATATAAATATAATATAATATAATAATATAATATAATATAATATAATATAATATAATATAATATAATATATATAATATAATATATATAATATAATAATATATATAATATAATATAATATAATATATATAATATAATATAATATAATATAATATAATATTATATAATATTTTCGGAAATAATATGTTTTCAAAATATATTTTTAAAACTATATTATATACGTTTTTAAAAATCGTTTTTAAAACTATATATATTATACGTTTTCAAAAATGTGTTTTCAAAACTATATAATATATGTTTTCAAAAACTTATTTTCAGAACCATATTATATATTTTCAAAAACTGATTTTTTTTAAAAACTATATATCATATGCTTTCAAAAAATGTTTTCTAAAAACTATATATTATATGTTTTCAAAACATATTTTTAAAAACTTCATTATATTATACTAAATATACCTGGACGAAAATGAGTGACTACACAGTAGAGCCAGGAACAAGAGATTGATGAGGATTGTAGATAATTTTGAAAATATTGCCCAAGAATTTCATAACAACGAAGACTTTCTTACGAGGAAAAATGAACAACTTTGTTTACAGCTCCGAGAATTGACACATAAGATGAAGGAAAAAGATGACGACATGAAATAAACTATGATCCAAGCAAGCAATGTGGCTCACAAGTTGATTGATTTAGCTGGCTTTTACAAGATAATTGAAGCAGATTGACAACTCAACACCCAAACATGAGTAGAAGTTAACTTAGCTTTTAAGAGAGATAGAGAAGTTAGAAGTTAAATCTATTCCTTATGTGTAAAAGTTTTTGTGTTCAATTAAAGTTTTTTAAGATGGTCTCTCTAGAATGACACCTTTTGCATAGCTGCATTTGCATCACATTTGTTTATTTAAGCATTTTACATACATTGGTTATGAAAACATGAAAATAATTTATGGAGGGTTATGTGATAGTAATACCAAGATGATTCATTCATACTACTTTCTCATCATCATGAACAAAAAAATGGAAACAATTGGAGCAATCTCATGAGGGATCACAATATTGGTTACAAGAGCAGTTGGCCGGGTTACAACAAGAAATGAGGAATCAAGCATCGGGTTCTCTACAAGATGTATTGAATCAGATGACCTAGGCGATGGTAACCAAGACTGCTGATAGAGAGAAGATGGCTGATAAAGGATATAAGTGTCATCAAATTAATACGTCGAGAATGATAATCTACCCTGGAGCTTCACAATCACACCTACAGAAGAGCCTCATTTTTCATGAGCAATTTAAAGATAAATTCAAGCGATTGAAAAAAGTAATTGGAGCTATGAAAAATGTTAATGCCCATTTGATTACAAACTCCTATCTCAGATTTGTATCCCCATTTTATTAAAGGTCAGTACCTTACACCGAGGCCAATGAAAGTGCCACAAAACCCTTATGCCCACAACTATGATCAAGATAGTGTATATGATTTCCACTTTGGGTAATCTAGGCATTCTAAGGGGAACTGTAGGCCGTTGTTAAAGGAGATAGAGATGCTTGTTGAAAATGGGACGTTGACACAAGAATTAGTGGAACAGTGGATGACGAACTCGAGTGGGGCATCAAAGCACAATATGTAGCATCAGATTGAGTCAAGTGCCACTGCATTAGATGAGTAATGAGCATCCTAATTAGGAAGAGATCATTTCATCCATCATGAAACTTCATTTCACTTGTATTATCTTGTTTTAGCATGTTTTTATTCTTTCTTTATTTGCCTAGATATTTTGTAAAAATGTTTGGTGATTGAACTTATACTACTATTTAAGGTTATATACAATGAAAGAAGTTTTAATCCTGGAGTTCTTTGAGTATCAAATGAATTAAATATTCTTTTAATTTTTCAAGAATTATAGATCTTTGGCAAGTGACAAAATTAGACATTTCATATCCCGTCCAAAGCCAAAGGCATAATTACTTGATTGTTTCCCTTACAATAGTTCATTGTCGCTAAAAAAACCAAATTTTGAAACTACATCTATCTGAGTCACCAAAGTCATACCATTACCTCTCTTTGAGACACTCAAAATCATACTCTTACCTCTCTTTGAGGCAATAAAGTCACATCATCATCTTCTCAGATACAAAACCCTTATTTTTTTGCTAATAAAACTAGAAGGCCTTGAAGGCAACACTTTTATTTGTTCGAAAATCTTCCTGCAAGAAGAGACGAGATGGGGCATCATAGATCAACTTTTTGAAGATAAGCTTAAATAATTAGAGCATGTCATGATCAAAGCAAGAAGAAGAAGAAATAAAAGGAATAATTGTTTTCATGTAAATAAAAGTTAATCATGAATATTCATCCCCCTGAAGATACCTCTTTTAGCAAAGACTTATGTGTATGAAATGATGAACGAGTTTCTTTCAATATCCATTCACAAAAAGAGGAAAAATATATTCCTTTTTGTCCCCATTTGAGCCTAAATTATTTTTCTTCTGATTCAACCCTAACCAAGAATCACCTTTCACACTAGGGGCAAAGATGAAAAAAAATCTGCTCGTAGGAGTGAAGACCATCAATTCATGTCAAGTGAGAAATAACAAGGAACCACTAGGTATATTAAATACATAGTACGAAGATCAAATCATGTTAAAAGCAGTAAAAGATGTCTGAATACAAGAAACAAATTATACCCGGATAAAAATGTAAAATTCTTCAAATTAAGAGGACATGAAGGTGCTCAAAAAAATTAAAGACCTAAACTCATCCAACGAATTCATATTCGAACAAAAGATAGGGAAAAATAAAAATAAAAAAGATAGAAAACAACGAAGAGAAAAGTAAAAGAAGAGACAAGAAAAAAAAGAAAAAGAACAAATCAAGTATTTCAAGATGAGTGACTCATTAAACCTCAAGCCATAAAGTTTATCAAGTACAAATGGTTCAAAGATCCAGATTCAAGAAGAAGAGCGAGAAATGCCGAAGATATAGGAAAATGGAGATGAATTTAAGGATGAAAACCCAAAAATGGGCAGTCTAGAGGGATCCAGAAAAAGAATGGAAATAAAAGAAAGATGACAGACAAATTCAAATCTGACAAGACAATATTAAGGGCATCAGAGTTAAATGATCCTTGGTTCAATCACCTTCAAACACTTGTTTGGGCCCATTATCCCTTTCTTTCGTAACAGTGAACCGTAGCCTACATTACGTGCCTAAAAAGTCCCTTCTAATAATACACAAAGTTCTAAGAAGAAGAGACTATCTTCATATTTCATTTTGCCTTTCAGGTTTAATTTTTATTTGCAAAAGATTTTTTAAAATCTTTAATACATGATAGGAAAATTGACAAATGGGTTTAAGATGTAAAATTTTGAAAGACGTCTTGAATCCAAATGAGGTTTTGAGTTGAAAACTTGAAAAGACGACTCAAATATTAAATTGAGCAACTACTACATAAGTGACAGTCTTATGAATCTCTTGATGAAGCACCCCACATCCCAAATGTGCTCATAAGAGTTTAAAATCAATGAGTATATTTAGAAGATGAACATAACAACCATTTTCTCAAGACTGTGGTAACCAAATAACGAGATGTCCTATAATAAAAAAGCCAACCTGAGAGACCTTACCTTTCCAGAATTAACCCATACCTCAAATTTGTCACTATTAACACTTGTCAATGGGCTATAATGATTGAAGAATCGAAATAGCAATTGATTTGTTTGATACTCAATGAACTCTTGTTTTATTATTTGTTTCAAATATGAGTCGCTGCATAGGGCACTAGTTTTCAAAAATTCTTCATCAAACGTTTTCATATTTTGAAAAATTGAAAGAAGAAGAAAAGTATTCTCAAACAGGACAATCTCTCGAGAATGAAGGAGATCCTTGAAGAAGTTGAGATTTGTTCTACCTCAAGAGCCAATGCAAGAAGAATAAAAGGCATAGGAGAAATGAAGACATTCTTTGTTTTCTTTTGAAGCAATGAAGTTTGAAAGATCAAAAGACTCAAGAACAAAACTTATTATACTTTGATGGGATGGTATTTTTGATAAATGATGCGAGAGTGAGATCAATCAAGGATGAAATTTCTCAGGGATGAGTCATGAAAGTACCTACATTGGGGCATGACCAATGACCCAGATCATATTGAGATAACAAGGTTCAAATCGAAAAGACATTGAGAATAAGCCTCACAACTTGGAGTGTCAGGGGCAGGCCATGAATTTGAGTAGAGCTTACCTTGTGGAGCAAATCAGTGAACATTAATCAATTGTAGAGTTCCAAAAAAAAGCAACTCTGATAACTCAATTGAGTTGAGGGCAGAAATGGGCATCAAGGTTATGTTCCTAAATGCATCAAGAATCTTAGAAACGAAACATTTCTTCTGAGACATTAATGCAGATAAGAGGCAAAGTAGACACAAAGATATAAGATGATCAGATGACTCTTCAGGGATGCAAGCTTGAAATTTTAATTTGCTACACTTATATCTGAGTAAACCTTGGAAAAGATTGATCAAGTGGAAGAAGACCGAGTTCTCCACTTTGGAGTCAAAGAAAAATATAATCAATAGTTATTCATTCATGAGAACATCATTTGCATAAAAGAAAATGCATTACATTGATACATTTAATTGCATTCACATTTCACACATAACCGTGTGGTTTTTATAGATCTTTCAATGAAAAGAGAAGATTCATGGTATTAAAATCCCAACAAGTGGAAGCTAGAATTTAAACCTCAAATATATTGAAACATGTTTAGGGAGGAATAACCGAAGAATATGGTGTGCCCAATCCACAGAGAAAGCATTACTTTGAAGTGGGGCATGTTGCCCGACCATTAAGTCGTTTTATAAGTTAAAAAATGATAAAAGTTTCTCATTTAAATCTGAAAATGGAAATTGTTGAAAAGTAAAGAAAGTTTCTTACCTAGTAAACTATTTCCAAAATGATAAATCCTTCAGGCCATCAGCAAGTCTTTCGAGCATGATGATTAAACCCTTCAGGTCATCTGTCAGTCTCACTTAAGAAAACATCAAGATAAAACCGGACAAAAACATGTTGTCTTTTAATCATTGCCTTATTCTTGTTAACATAAGAATGGGCAAAGAGGGGCGACTGTCGACAACTCGTTTTGTACCGGTTTTAGTTTTATTATTGTTACTATTATTATTATTATTATTATTATTATTATTATTATTATTATTATTATTATTATTATTATTATTTGTGTTTTCAGGTTATAAGACCCAACCGATCCAACCCCAGAAAAATAACCCAACCGGGCCCAGAAAAACAACCCGACTGATTCAACAGAACCGAGTCTCAATTACAAGCAAACCCGACCCAGAAATAGACTCGGCCCTGTACCCGAAGCTGAAAACCAGGCCTAGTGCTAACCCTAATTAGTTAGAATTTTTAAACCCACTTCTGTCGCCACTCGCACCAATCCTCAACCGTCATTCCTACTGTCCACTGCCAGTACTCCATATCATCAGGCTACTCCAACACGCACTCCAACTCCTTCAAGGCAACCACAACACTCCAAGATGAAGATCTTGTTTCAAACAACACACAAAAACAGCATAAGAAATAATGGTTTTGGGGTGATAAAAAGTGTCGACGGAGAGATGAAGAGTCCAAAACTTTGCATCTAGATCTACGCTGATCTAGATCATTTTTGGGCAAAGAAAGGCCAGATCCGTGCTCAGGACGCTGAGGCGAAGCCGCCCGTGAAATTTGGGCTCAAAAAGTCACCGATGGATGACGGCGGAGCCCCTCGCAAGAGATCCACCGACTCTTGTAAAGAGAGGGGAAAACTTCTCTCTCTACCCAAAAGAAAAAAATAGAAATGAAATGAAAAATATGAAAGAATGGGATAAAAGGGGTTACATAGACTACAAAAAATGACGTCATTTCAAGAGGAGGGGATTTCTGATTTCAGCGCTTGGGTTAATCACGCAACAGGCCACCCAATGTTTGTAATCTTTTCAATTTAGTCATTAAATGCAACCTTTTGTTTTTATTTCGAACTCTTTATTTTATGCATGTTCTATTTTAGCCCTGTTTCAAGATTTATGAAGTTATTGGTTTTGTCTCTTAATTTTACTCATGTTGTATTTTGATCCATGAGTTTAGTTGTTTCTAGTTTACGCTTGTTTGCACATTGGATTTGTTATTTTCGGATTGTTCATTTTAATCCTTGCTTATTTTAGATACTGTTATAAATTAGGTGGTTTATTAGCATGTTTAGTCCTTACCCTTTTGTCTTGTATTGATTTAATCCTCATTTCGAAATTGTTCAAATGTGTTTTAATCCCTACACTTTTCATTGTTTTATTATTTTTTAAGTATTTACGAAATATATGATTTTGTATAAATATATTTAATTTATTTATCTTATTTTTTTACTAGTATATATTTATATACATGTATACATATTTTGTATTATATATATATAATATAATTATTTCTATCCTAAGCTAAAATATATGTAAATAGATAAAATTTATATGTTACTTTTTATGATTCCTTCTTTTAAAACTTATACATGCATATTATATTATTAATTTTTGTTGTTCAAGCATAATATACTTTAATAAATAATATTTATATGAATATTTTAATGGTATTATTATTTTATGCATATTATGAATATAAATGAGTAATTTGGTGCATATTGTCTTAGGTTCCATTTTAAGTTAGTTTGTATGATATCCTCATGAGCATAACTTGACTCAAATCGAAATAAATTGGCTTAGGGTAATATTCGTTCATTTTAATAATGTCATAAAGTGACTGTTTTAACGTATAAGAAAGTTACTTTCGATAATTTTAAAATGAAAGTATAGCCAATTTAGTCACATGAATTAAATCGAATTCATTTTAAAATTCGGGGATTGGGAAAAAGATCGTGTTCTTTTAATTAAATTCATCGAGAAAAGACAATTAGATTGAATCTAAGGTCTCGTATCGATATATTTAAATAATTGAACATCCTTATTCTCATTAAATATTGGTAAAATAAATAATTAATTGTACTTGCTTGATATATTCTTTTAATTTGCTTTATTTTTGCATGTGTTTTCAAACTAATGATATTTGAATTGATATTGTGAATAGTAATATCTTTTTATTTCGGTTGGAGTAATAAATGACTACTTTAAGGCATGAGATGTCATTTATTCTCGATTGGAAATAATTCGATAGTACCATTTTCTCTCGAATTAATATTGATTTTAAGAGGGAATAGTGACATCTCTTTATTTCGATTGGAGCAATAAATGACTACTTTAAGGTATTGGAGGTCATTTATTCTCGATTGGAAATCATCAAATATTATCGTTTTCACTGGAATCAATATTGATTTATTCTCAATTGGAAATAATTAGATATTATCATTTCTCTCTTAAAAATATTTTTGGGTATTGTTATTTTGAATTAATAATGAACTTTAAAATGAAATTTTAATATTTCTTCATTTCTATTGGAGTAAGAATCGATTGCTTCAAGATGTGATTGATCGATTCTTCTCGATAGGAAATAATTAAATATTATCATGTTTCATCCAAAAATTCAAAGAATATTATTTTTAGGGGATCTTAAATTAAATTAGACTCAAACTCGTAAATTTCATTGCAAATACAACTAATTAATCGACTAGGTACCGATTTAGGACGTTGTGGGGGTGGTAATCCTTCGCCACACGTAACCGACTCCCGAACTAGAATTTTGGTAACGCAGACCGTGAGTTTGTTATTTTAATTAAAATTAATATTTTATTAAAATGAAAAATACGTTTTTGGGTGCCCAATCACACCCTAATCCAATATTGGTGGCGACTCCCAAAACCAAGTTTTATCATTAACCGGTCATAAAAAATTATTTCGAAACGAAACCCTTTTTTCCCCTTCGGAGAAAACCAGTTCGACATTTCTTATTTGAAAAATCAAAGCAGAATTTTAACATTTTAAAAATAAAAATAAAAAACTGTAATTTACCCAAACAAAAATACCTGCCTTGTTATATAATTAAAACAAATATGTTAGGTAAATTTGCATTCAAAATTAGGTGAGAAAATACTTATTAGTTTTCCACTAGCCTCCCACCTTAAACATTAATATTTAATCTAATTGAAGAGTATTTATCTTCGATTCGTTATCTCATATTACTTTATGATTTTTCTCCCTTAAGGAAGAGCTTAAACTTCACCCATTTCAGAAAGAAAGTTCCACTTATGATTAAAATTAATGTTGATTTCGTAAATTAACCTACATGTGTCTAGGTCAGAAAGAATGACGTTCACCCCATGACTTTTCGTTTGGGAAAATTTGTCCTCCATAACAGAAGAAGTGCACTATATATAATAATAATAATAATAATAATAATAATAACCACTTTTATTAAAGAAAACGGAAACATTTCAAAATTACAAGAAAAATTATTAAATTAAGAGTAAATTAATCATATCAAGTGAATGTTTTTCTAAAATTATCGAAGTGCAAAAACTAAATACTTAAGAATAAAAAAAACGAATAAATAAGGAAAGAGTTAAAATTCCAACTATTAAAATATAACGACAAGTATAGTAATCTTAGAATAAAATTGACATAAAATTTTACATGAAAAATTATTTCGGAAAAAAGTTACAGGTAAAAGATGAGCATTTTCACTAATGTTAGAAAATAGAATAATGCAAGAGGATATGCATAATCAAGTTAAAATCTAATCATATTCCATAGTATCTATTTATATCATTATATAAATAATTGATTTAAAAGGAAACTTGTTTAGGATAAATCTACTTAAAATAATTTTTCTACTATTAATAAACATAAAAGAAAATAAGTTTCCCACGTTCAATCAAATTAAATTTCTTACTTTTCTCAATTATCTCTTAGTTTTATATCTTCATTAATTTATGTCACATCAAAATCGGGTTAAACTCTAACAATTTTCACTTTGACACGAATTATGAAAATGCAAGGAGTTTGAGACAATATTAAATTAGATGAAACAGACAAACTTAACGAAAGAACCAATTCTTCACCTCAACAAACAAGTTCTCTCTCTTGAAAATATATTATTCAATTCTTCCAAGAAATCTCTTAAAGAGGTATTCTTCATTAATGAATACTGATCTAATCCAAGCCTTAGCCAAGCTTGAATTTAGTTTTCACATCGATAATGTCATCATAAATTCTAGCTTTACTCACAATTGTATCATTGATGAGTGTTCAGAATCGTTAATATCTGTTCGTTATTTCTTCGATTTTGTGAAGTTATTGCTGCTTATTTGGTTGTGTTATGTCTATTTTCGTGCAGGTCCTTACTTTCCAGAATTGGTGATAAAACGGGCGAATTCTGTATTTTTATTATTATTTGGTCACGGCTGGAGACATGGGCACGACTCTGGGCACGACGCGGTCTGACATGGCAGTTTCTAGAAGGTCCAGTCAGCGGCGGTTTCTAGGAGACTTCGTCTGCACGCCTTCTGGAAGATTGACGAGCGAGTTGCATTAGGAGACTAGTTTAAGTTTGAATTTAAATTTAAAAACAATTATCTTTTGTATTTTTTATATTTTCTTTGTTTATCCTTTAGGCTTTGAGAGGCTATAAATACCCACTTGGGGTAACCTAAACTCATCATTCAGAATACATTCTCTTTTCTCTCTAGTTTTATAAAAGTTTTCTCTTTTCCTTTTCAAGTTCTTTTTATTTTTCTTATTTTCAAGTTTTATTTTATGCTAAGTATGACTTTTGTCATGCTTAGCTAAACTTTTCATAAGCCGAGAGCTGTCACGATGATTCAATTCCAACGGGAGAATTGAAACGGTCCCTTATATCTTCGGAATCTCTCTCTCAATCTCTGCGCTTATTTTTCAAATCAAAACAGTTTTTAAAATCGAAGATTGACTTTGGTCAAGAAGTTGTTGCGATAACGTGTGGGAGGAAGATTCGGCTTATAGAAAGCAATTCGACTTCCTAGGAACACACTGGCGAGATAGCTCGCCAAGAGGGAATTGAGATCGGAATGGACAGTTATAGAAACAATCCGAGTCGGGTCGCCATGAACTAAACGGTATTTGATCTACGACCAATAGATGTGTTAGAATCAACTACCGAAGCCGGAATCAAAGATTGCCTTGGGTATTCGGTATACAAGATAGAGTCACAAGGATAGCCCTTGTAGACAAAGTAACTGACGTGAATCCCGAAGAGAAAATCTTATTCGATGATCTAAAGGGAATTGAATCAAAGCAAAGCTTGAGGCTACTTTTACCGTATTTATTCACAATCTTCATCTTCTTATTTTACTTTAATTACTTTTATTTAATCACTTATTTATTATCTTTACTAAAATCCCCCATTTTACTGTTTCACGCCTGGCATAAATAATTCAGACAGAAATTTATAATTTTCTAAGTCCCTGTGGAATCGACCCTTACTCTCTTTGCTACGCATTTCCTTAATTTATTGATTGAGAATAAGGAATTATTTTGACATCCGAAACGAAGTTGTGTCAAAATTGGCGCCGTTGCCGGGACTTCGCCAAAGTTACTAATTTTTGTTGTTTTGATTTGACTAGGACTAATCTGGGCACATTAGTGGAGTACAACCCGGAGATCGAAGCTGAAGCTAGGAGACTCCACGCACAGACACTTTGGGAAAGAAGGAGACAACAATTAGATCCAGAAGAAAGATCAAATTCAGGTAATACAAATCCGATGGTCGAACCTACTATTCGGGAGTTAGCCGCGGCACCCACTGAACAAGGACCTATGTGCATTAATTTTCCCCAAGGCGAAACTCCATACCAGTTGAAAACTGGCCTTATTCATCTCCTCCCTACATTTCGCGGATTGCCAAACGAGGATCCACACATCTCAAAGAATTCACATGGTCTCTCTAGCATGACACCCAGGGAGTAACCGAGGACCAAATAAAACTTAGAGCTTTCCCTTTTCCTTAACTGACTCGGCTAAGGAGTGGTTATTTTATCTTCCTCCTAATTCTGTTACTACATGGGCTAATATGACTCGTCTTTTTCTTGACAGGTTTTTATCTACGGCAAAAGTAAGTGAACTACGAAGGAGAATACTTGGAATCAAGCAACTTGATGGAGAGTCGCTCTACGACTACTGGGAGCGGTTTAAGAAGTTGTGTTCTAGTTGCCCACAACATGGGCTAACCGAACAAACACTCATTCAATACTTCTACGAAGGATTTTCTCCCCTGGAAATGAAGATGATCGATGCTGCTAGCGGTGGAGCCTTGGTGAATATGACTCCTACCGAGGCTAGAGACTTAATATCGACGATGGCTGCAAATTCCCAACAGTTCCGCACAAATAATAAACCTTCTCGAAGGGTTCATGAGATAAGTTCATCTTCATTGGAAAGTAAAATAGATAAGTTAACTGAAGTCGTAAACTCTCTTGTTGCAGGAAAGACAGGACAAAACCGAGTATGTGGAATATGTGCATTGCCTGATCATCCAACAGACGGTTGTCCACTGATTCAAGATGATGCAACAACTCAAGTCAATATAGTCGGAAACTTCCCGGGACTTCCCCAAAAAGCTTATAATCATTACGATAATTCATACAACCCAGCATGGAGGGATCACCCGAACTTCAGTTATATGCAGAACCCAAGACCGAATCAAAGCTATCAAGCGAGACCTCCACCACAACAACACCCGCAGAAGACATCACTAGAATCAATTGTCGAAAGGTTAGCACTATCCCAGGAGAAATTCCAGACCCGAACTGAAGCCCACTTCCAAGAGATGGACAAGCAATTGAGCCAACTGGCTCAAACCGTTGGGAGATTAGAGTCACAAGGTAAACTTCCATCTCAAACTGAAGTGAATCCGAGGGAAAACGTTAGCGCAATCACCATTCGGAGTGGTACAGTAGTAGCGCCACCTATCCCATCGGACCAAGCAGTCCAAAAAGAAAAGAAGACCAATGACGCAGGATCCCAGAATAAGAATGAAGAAGAACAATTGGGATCCGAAGCCATCTCCCTACGACGTGCCACCACCTTTTCCATCAAGGTTAGTTAAAAAGGATAAAAAAGTTGAGGAAAAGGAAATATTAGACGTACTTCGGAAGGTGGAAGTTAACATACCTCTCCTCGAAGTTATCAGGAAAGTTCCAAGGTATTGCCGGTTTCTGAAGGATCTCTGTATGACTAAAAGGAAGCTTACCGGGGTCGAGAAAGTGGATTTAGGCGCGAACGTCTCAGCAGTTTTCCAACGACCGCTTCCACTGAAGTATAAAGACCAAGGTATGTTTTCAATACCTTGTAAAATTGGTGAGGTTAAGATCAAGCAAGCTATGTGCGATCTAGGTGCCTCTATCAATGTAATGCCCCTCTCCGTCTATAATTTAATTCCACCAAGCCTTTGAAAGAGACGAGAGTTACACTTCTAGCCGACAAATCAATTATTTATCCTGAAGGACTCATAGAAAATGTCTAGTGGAGGTAGAAAACTTAATTTTCCCTGCTGATTTTTATGTGATTGATATGGAAAATGATCGTAGCAACTTTGGTTCTGAAATCCTCCTCGGTCGTCCTTTTCTGAGCACGGTAAATGCAAAAATTGATGTTCGAAGCGGTATTCTTACTATGTAGTTTGACGGTGAGATCTTAAAATTTGATGTTTATAAAGCAATGAGATATCCGGATAACATTCATAGTATTAATTTTGTTAGCATTTTGAACTTGTTGATGATGAATCTAACTTTGTTGATGATTTATGCAAGAATCGGATGATAAAAAAGACGACATAAGGGGTTGAAAAATATTTCAGTTGTTGATTCAAATTTGATCTCAACTCCTTTAAAAACTAAAGATTTACATTCCTTTTTACAGGCATCAAAAATTAAGTCGAAATCATCAAGGAGTCGTTTGAAGAAATCATTTTTTGGTAAAAAAGATGTTTGACGGCCATTCTTCTGGACAAGATTTTAAAATTGGGAAATATCCGAAGAAATCTTTGTGAGAATTTTCAAATTTCTCATAAGGAATTTCTTAGTTGGAAAAAGCGAATGAAGTGGAAGTGTCTGTCACGGAACCTGTAGACTGAATCAGGTCGTCAAGCTAATGACGCTAAACAAAAGCGCTTCATGGGAGGCAACCCATTGTTTTCAATTCCGTTATATTTTTACTTTTTATTTATTCATTCAAGCATGTTTAATTTAATTTTTTTTTATTTTGCAGGAACCGAATATTTTTTTTCAAACTTAAACGGCGAGAAATTACGAAATTATGATTCGAACAGTGTTAATTTCAGAGTCCATTGAGCATTACACGATCGAATTGAGCAGAAAAAAAGAGCCTCAAGTCGTGCGCACCGTTTAACTAAACGACGCACGTTAGCAAAACCCATAAAGGGGCCGACGCACGTTAGCAAACCCCATTTTTTTTCTTTCCCCCTTTTTGTTATCTTCTGCCGCCCACCTTATCTCATTCCCCTTTTATCTTACTTTGACATAGACCCACCTTACCGTTTCAATCAACTTTTCAATTTTTAAGTATACTTTTTCTAAATTACAGAAAAACCAAAAGTCCTCATTACTCCCAACTCTACAACCCACGGCAAGAACCAATTTTAAACCAAATTCAACCAAAAATTCCAACCATCTTCATCTCTCAAACCCGGTCGCTCATTCCCCAAAAAGCACGAGACCATCATCCTTTCTTCCTCTCCTCACCGTCGCCCTTGCTAACGTGTTTTCAACCTCTCCACTCACAATGGTACGCACAATCGGGGGATGTAGATGCTGGTTTCCACCGACAACATGATGTTTCCAGTACCTCCCACCATGGTCGCGGTCGACATTAAATCCGGGAGTTCTCTGTTCTTTCTCTGCACTTTAATTTTTTTCGTTTTGAGGCAAAACGCTTTAAGTGAGGGGGAGTAGAGTGTCGTTGTATTTCCCTTTGTTTTTTTTTATGCTTTGAATCTAGTATGTGTTAGTTGAATTGGTCGGAAATTTCATTGATTGTCTTTGTCTTGGTGAAAATTTTTGGAATGCTATGCTTGTTTGGGAACACATGATATTTAGGTTATGATATTCTTGATAATGGATAGCATGGATTGTGATAAGTTGGTATTTTTGTGATATTCCATGATTTTTTTGGCTGAAATGTGATTAGCTCAATGCATGAAAACAATTGGTGAGATTTGAGCCTTTACGAGCATATCATTTTCGCTCCATTTTGTTGATTGAGTGTGTCGAATTTGACATTGGCATTCTAGAACCTGCATGTTAAATACTGTCGAGATTACACATGAACATGATGCTTAAAAATGATTTGGGCACCTTAGGATTAACCATTCCGTTCCCACTAAATAGCCTACCCATGCATATTTTCCCTTAGTTAACCACTTTTGAGCCTATTTCCATTTCTTGTTTCCACCATATTCATAAACCCGAGCTTTTTATTTTTATCCCTCTTTCTACCTTTTCAGGGCAAGTGAATAATTTTACCATTGTATTCTCCATCACAAAAAAATGTTGAAAAAAAAAGACATGAAAGAAAAAATGGAAACAAAACAACAAATGTGTGAAAAAGAAAAAATGCATTTCGACGAGAAAATTGTTGTTAGTTAACCACTTTGAGCCTATTTCCATTTCTTTGTTTCCACCATATTCATAAACCCGAGCCTTTTATTTTATCCCTCTTTTCTACCTTTTTCAGGGCAAGTGAATAATTTTACCATTGTATTCTCCATCACAAAAAAAATGTTGAAAAAAAAAGACATGAAAGAAAAAATGGAAAACAAAACAACAAATGTGTGAAAAAGAAAAAATGCATTTCGACGAGAAAATTGTTGATATATCGTCTTTTTATCTTGTTGTGCTTAATGTTTTGATGGAGTTGAGATTATTATTGTTAGTTCCTTGCCTTGAATTTTAACCATATATTTAGCCTTTTCCCCACCTTTACCTAAGCCACGTTACAACCAATAAAAGACCCTTTGATTTATGATTGCTTTACCCCAAAATTGAGTGCATTGAGATTTGACTCACGGTAACGTGATTGAGTGAATCACGTAAGTATTGAGTTATGAGCATTGAGATTATGAATGAATGGATATTACAATTGCACTTGACTTGTTCAATTGGTGATGTTCAGTTGATTGATTTTTTGACTTCAATAGTTATTGTGGTCTCTACCTTGCTTCCTTGAATATGAAACTTGAAAAAGAACGTTTAATGAAGTTTTTGACTGATTTGGTTAATCATACTTGAGGACAAGCATGAGATAAGTGAGGGGGAATTGATGAGTGTTCAGAATCGTTATATCTGTTCGTTATTTCTTCGATTTTGTGAAGTTATTGCTGCTGATTTGGTTGTGTTATGTCTATTTTCGTGCAGGTCCTTACTTTCCAGAATTGGTGATAAAACGGGCGAATTCTGCATTTTTTTTATTATTTGGTCACGGCTGGAGACATGGGCATGACTCTGGGCACGACGCGGTCTGACATGGCAGTTTCTAGAAGGTCCAGTCAGCGGCGGTTTCTAGGAGACTTCGTCTGCACGCCTTCTGGAAGATTGACGAGCAGAGTTGCATTAGGAGACTAGTTTAAGTTTGAATTTAAATTTAAAAACAATTATCTTTTGTATTATTTTATTATTTTCTTTATTTATCCTTTAGGCTTTGAGAGGCTATAAATACCCACTTGGGGTAAGCCTAAACTCATCATTCAGAATACATTCTTCTTTTCTCTCTAGTTTTTATAAAAGTTTTATCTTTTCCTTTTCAAGTTCTTTTTATTTTTCTTTATTTTCAAGTTTTATTTTTATGCTAAGTATGACTTTTGTCATGCTTAGCTAAACTTTTCATAAGCCGAGAGTTGTCGCGATGATTCAATTCCAACGGGAGAATTGAAATGGTCCCTTAATATCTTCGGAATCTCTCTCTCAATCTCTGCGCTTATTTTTCAAAATCAAAATAGTTTTCAAAATCGAAGATTGACTTTGGTCAAGAAGTTGTTGCGATTAAACGTGTGGGAGGAAGATTCGGCTTATAGAAAGCAATTCGACTTCCTGGGAACACACTTGGCAAGATAGCTTCGCCAAGAGGGAATTGAGATCGGAATTGACAGTTATAGAAACAACAATCCGAGTCGGTCGCCATGAACTTAAACGGTATTTGATCTACGACAATAGATGTTGTTAGAATCAACTACCGAAGCCGGAATCAAAGATTGCCTTGGGTATTCGGTATACAAGATAGAGTCACAAGGATAGCCCTTGTAGACAAAGTAACCGACGTGAATCCCGAAGAGAAAATCTTATTCGATGATCTAAAGGAAATTGAATCAAAGCGAAGCTTGAGGCTACTTTTACCGTATTTATTCACAATCTTCATCTTCTTATTTTTACTTTAATTACTTTTATTTAATCACTTTATTATCTTTTACTAAAATCCCCCCATTTTTACTGTTTCACGCCTGTCATAAATAATTCAGACAGAAATTTATAATTTTCTAAGTCCCTGTGGAATCGACCCTTACTTCTCTTTGCTACGCATTTCCTTAATTTATTGATTGAGAATAAGGAATTATTTTGACATCCGAAACGACAGTTGTCAATCATCACGAGTAATATCATGCACAAAATGATTTCAATCAATAATGCAATTCTATTTTTTTTGTTATTTATCTTTATGGTGAATTAGACTCTCTTTTGATTAAATTCACCCTCTGCATGAAATTAAACTCTCTTTTGCTTCTTATAACAGTTTATGACCACAATTGTCTTATTCAATAACAAATCCTATTTTGCTTGATTTAGTACATATATTTTTATTAATAACGACATAATTTAAATGGTCATATTGTCTAAAATTGTTGAACTCTACATAACATAAAATTTTGTAGTTTTTCCTCTGCCTTTTCATCACAAGGAAAGAGTCATTGCAAATTTTCATAGCTCCACCTTTCATAGAGAATTTGTATCCTTTTGAATTTAGATTACTTAGTGAAATCATATTTTTTTTCTCAAATCTGGAACACAACTCACATTATCAAGTGTTCAAACAATCTCATCGAACATCTTAATTTTGATTTGTGACAATATATATGATCTTACAAGAAACATTATTTATCGAAAATATATCATTAGTAGACACGAATTAATACTTCGTAAATCAGTCTTGATTGAGACTTATATAAAAACTACTACCAAAGTTAAGAATATATTCTCTTCTTGTTATAGAGTTTTCACCGGAAGCAACTAAAAGTTCGTCATCATCATAGTATTCAATTGCGTTAGCTTCCGTTTATTTATATTGTTATTTTTCATTATGACTCATATTATCCTTTTGATTATTATTTTACAACATATACCACTAAACCTCAATGTGCCCTTTTTCCTGCATTTATATAAAAAAATTCTACGATCTTAGATTTCGACCTAATCTTGACTTCACAACTAAAACCATTTTCTTGAATCTTTCCACAAACAATGAGACCCTCAAGATTCATATCCAAAGATATGATGCTCCATCTTATCGTATAAAATTAAAGAATCATAAACTTCATTAACTGTAAGAGATTCATGATCATATAAAATTATATCTTTAAAAGTTAAATAAAAAAAGGCAACAAACAAGGTAAAATTTCTTTAAATACAGCTAAGTGATCTACCAAAGACGCACCCTTCAACCAAATGATGAGAATAAAGACGTTGCTTCAAAATAACTTGTTAGTTAGGATTTCTGACATGCATAGTTACTTTAGCTTCATTCATAATGAAATATTGGTTTTCTCTTTTAATGTTTCTTACAGAATTTTATTCGATAGATGAAGATGCAATTGTGATAGTCTTTCAATTCTTACGATGTTTTTCTTGAAGTGTTAATGTCTAAGATATCTTATCTAACCCTAGTTAAAATATATTATTTTTATTTAAATATTTAATTTTTTTAACAAAATTAGTACTTAAAATTATCCTTTTAATTAAAATATATACTTAAAGTATATATTATGTGATATTTTTATCAAAACGTTACATGTTGCATCACTGATTAAATACTGTTATGAAGGTTTATAACAAGTCATCCAATTACTGTGTTGAATAACTATTACAAGATAAAAAAATTCATATTCTTAAAAAGCAAGGCATTAAAAAAATCCATGTAAGTTAAAACTACATAGATCTTATCTGCCATAACGTGAGTTTAATGTTGTGATCCAGTAGTTGAAGTTCACACTTCAAGGATTCTTTATCATGATTGAGACAAGTAACTCAAATGCTCTGATACCAATTTGTTAAAAGATAAGGGAAAATTTAGCAATTGCATAATAAAATAGACACCAAGAGTTTATGTGAAAAACAATTAGAGAAAAACCACCGTCAGAATAAGATAATTTTCACTAATATCGAAAATATAAGTGTAACATCCTAAACTGATACAACACACAGTCGACTGATCAGAATGTCATATGGAACCATCGGAGTGGCTAACCAAAATTTTTCTTTAATTTGTTAATTAAAACGGCCATTTAAAAATCATTTTGTCATAAGAATGATTACCATAAATTATAAACAAATATCACATAGGCGAGCTCCCAAAATAATACATCAAAATATACAGACAATTTTTTTAAATAAGTTACGATTTGAATATACAAATGGGTCTACAATTTATACATGCCCTCTAAAGAATAACTCGAGATGTACTCTGCTACACTCGGTCTAGATCTCAACTGCACACAAAAAGCTCTTCCTACTAACCTGCATAAGGAAACAATTTTCAAACGCTGAGCTCACTATCCCAATGCCACACTAATAACTAAAACATACTAAATGTGTTCATCTAATGCTTAAGCTATCAAGGAACATACAATAGTGAGTACACTCGTATACTGCACTCTTTACTCCATGGTAGACATCATGGTGCGGCTGAGGGTTCTGCATCTCATAGCTCACGTACCCCTCTAATCTACCGAGGATCAGGCTTAAAATCTCTATATCGGACACAACACTCTCGACTAACCCACCCCTCGTGAGTGTCAAGCCAAGGCACCCTAGTTAGTCAGTTTAAAGTGTCTCGCACACTATCTAAGGATATCCTGACTGATTCTATAGTTCAATACTAGTATCATTTACAAAAGTGACTCGGGTGTCCTAATCGTTTCCCAAGTATACAAACAATTCTAGTTTTATGTAATCCTAACAGTTATTGTTTCTATTATTTTGTTATAAATTACTATTAACATTTGAAGTCTTATTTGCTGTTATTCTGAGTATATGGGATTACCTCGAATATGATCACTTAATCTTTGGATTAATTATCCAAAATTGTTCATTGGTATCGATATTGACTTTTCAATATCGATATTAAACCTTTGGTATCGATACCCTAGACTAATATATGCTATTTCGATAAAGGAGTATCAATATTCTAGGCTAAGTATCGATACTCTGATGTTAGGGTATCGATATTTGCCTGAGTATTGATACCAAAGTTAGGTTCGATGTTCTGAAAAATACCAGTATCGATACCCCTATGGGGAGTATCGATGCTCCTACCCTGGTATCAATACTCTTACCCTGGTATCAATAATCTATGAATGGATACTGATAATACCTCTTTAAAATTGCCTATTTTTTGACTAAAAAATGAAAATTATTGATATTGTTCTTACAGTTTTGATACCATCGCTACTAGGTGTGCTGCCTTAGCACAAAAAATTCCTATCTTCTTACCTAAAAGGCCTTATTGAGGTCCCCAAATAATGTTTAAGTGTTTCATTTGATGTTAGGGGTCATAAAGAAGGCTTTAAGCATGCTAAACATCACAGAAAGTGAAATCTACCATGAATGCTCCATAACTCAACTTTAGGCTAAAATACATTTCTAATGACTCACAAGTGACATGAAGACATTGTGAATATATTATCTTGGTTCTCCTTCTACTAAAATCCTCCCCCAAACCAACCAAGGTTCACTTTTTCTTTCCCCTAGCTTTGGAGCTCTCCCCCACTTCTTTCACTAGCCAATAATAAGAAAAGTGGATTACTAATTTATTTAGGAGCTTGGATTTGGGTTAAGGACACTTCTTATTACTTGAATCCACTAAAAACGAGCTTGAATCACATGATTCTCCTAAACCCCCTTAAAACTCATTTTTGGTTTCTATGGCTAAAACTTGTGATATGGAGCTCAAATTGAAGCTAGAAGAATGAGATTAATATTCTCACCATGGTTTAACCGACCTAAACTTGAAATGCTTGAAATCTTCACTTTGAAAAGGAATAAGAAGAGAAAAAGATTAACAGAATAGGAAAAGTGTTTGGTGAGTATTAAGGGGAGTGGTTCACGTAAAACATAAAATAGGGAATGAAGTTTTTAGTTTCCAAAATAACAAGGGGTAAATTACACTTTAGTCCATCTCATTTCTTTTTCAACTTCAATCACCACTAACTCTTGGGCCCAACCCGATCTCACTCTCAACTTAATTAACCCTAAACTATTTTATTGGGTCCTTTGACTCAAATTATGGGTCTCGGATTGATCCTAACTACTAACCTGAAATCCATGGTGTTATAGTAAGAATACAAGTGAATTTGCAAAATTAATTTAACATGTAATCCTAACCCGTAGTTTTAATTTTTAGGGTAGTTACTTGATTATAAAGAAAACATGTTCAGTAAAACTTTAATCTAAGTATATTTTATACTATTAGTCAACATAAAAGAAAACATATTTCTTATTTTTAATCGAATTAAGTTTCTAACTTTTCTCAATTATCTCTTAATTTTATATCTTCATTAATTTGTATTGTAACACCCCCAACTCTTATCCGACCCGGATCCGAGTCTGAGGTGTCACATTGACTTTTCAAAACATTTACTTGTATAAAATTGTGAGTGATTTAAAAAATTTATCCATATAACTTATTCAGAACATTTACAGAACTATTCAGAGCTTATACAATATATCATTTTGAATACATGCCAACTAGAACTTCATATATTAAAATACATATTATTCACCTTTCTTCTGATCTGGCCTTTGGTAAGGAGAACTGAACTGTCTTGCTCCACATTGCTCTTTACTCTTCTCGAAACCTACGTGTAAATCAATTACACGCTAAGTCTATGACTTAGTGAGGCAATAAACATATAATGTAAACATTTACTAGTAATCATGCATAAACAATTACTATTATCATTTCATACAACTCATATGCTTTTATGTGTAACAAATACATACATACATACATATATGTCATTATCATTCATATCTCTTATCTCCTATTCCTATGATCTTTTATGTCCATATTATATATCTGATAGACTTGTTATTATATCATCATGTCAATCAATTATAGTCATTCACATATACTTTAACATGTACCCGCGTATGCAATATAACACATATACAATAACCAATAAGACATATATATATCCTGTCATTTAAAGCATATATCCTATTATAAAACACATATACACAAGCAACTGTATCATCATCTTCATTCTTATCACTATAATTGATTCCTTTTATCATATGATCTTATAATTACTATTTGTACAATCATATATCTTATAACATATACAATAATCACTAACACACATATATCATGTCATATAATTCATATTCCAAAACATACATTGTATTCAATATTATCTCTTATTATCCCATGTACACATGTGAGAACTGTAGATAGGTGAGTCTATTGAGGTTGTGCACTATGTTGTCATCACAGCTCGTATAATTCCCACTAGGGGCGCTAGAATTTATCCCGAAGGACCACGTAGATGTCCCAAAGGACTACATATAAGACATATGTCCCGAATGACCACTATGTCCCGAAGGACCACTATGTTCCGAAGGACCACGTAGACCCTCGACTCTTGGCATGCCAACTATACCTCTAGCTCTCAATACACATAACATGGGCATTTTCACTTATATCATTTCACATATACACTTTCATATCACATGTTCATATAAGCTCATAGCTTCTTTTCATGTAATTTATATCACTTTTCATATAATTCACATGTTCACATATCTCTTTTCATATTCTCATAGGATCACATAGCTCATATATTCATCACATAGCTCATACTTCTCATAGACATATAAAAAACATAAATCATCATCACATAACTTATATTACATGTTCATATAATCATTTATATATATACCACATAGCTTATATCACTTTCTCTTGCCATTACATAATTCATTATTATTTACATAGTTTATGTTCATATAACTTATATCACAGAGTCACATCATCACATAAATTATATCATAGAAAAGAACATAACAATACATATTCACATACTAACGGCTACCAACTATACTTATTTTCATGCATTCATATAATCAGAACATGGAAATAGACTCATCGCAAGTCAAATTTCCATAAAATCATATACTATAATCATATGCACTCA
This sequence comes from Hibiscus syriacus, assembly GCF_006381635.1. Lineage (NCBI taxonomy): Eukaryota > Viridiplantae > Streptophyta > Magnoliopsida > Malvales > Malvaceae > Hibiscus > Hibiscus syriacus. The sequence goes on from NW_024062608.1 coordinate 4,178,095, forward strand.
CCTGAGCCTCACTAAGTTTCAATCCACTTTTTTGATTTACTTTCTTTCGATCGAATCTTGACTTGATAATCATTCCGGAACTTGTTCATGCTCGATATCTATATAATCATAGATTGACACATATCAGTATCCAATTGATATATTCTAATCTATCATTTCTTAGACCAAAAGAAATGTCTATTTCAATTTCCCCTTGAAGTGCATCGATGCATTCTACAATGCATCGATGCATTCTTTAACATGTGCATCGATGCACTACCCATGCATCGATACACTAATCACCTTTGATGTTTTCATTTTAAGGGGGTGCATCGATGCACTCCTTATGCATCGATGCACTAATTGCATTCGATGTTTCCATTTTTAATGGGTGCATCGATGCACTTCTTATGCATCGATACACACTGAATAATTTTCTGGAAATACCCTTGATGTATCTGTACACATTGAATGTGCATCGATGCACATAGCCCAGAATTTATTTTTAAGCCCGAACATCACTCCAATTATACTTAAACACTTCATATTACATTCTCTACCATATTCTTAACTCTCATATACATACTTAAACTCATTTCTACTCCTTTATCACCCCTTTAAATCTCAAAATTCCTTTCTCCCTATGGAAATCAATAATCATACCAATTTTTCAATATGTTCTTAATTCAATTCTATCACTTCATATCTCTTAATTAGGTTGATGACAAGTCAAATTTATATTCCAATTTGAGTAATGAACTCTATTCCAAGATTTCATTTGAAAACTCTTGATCTTTAATCTCTCCTAACTCCACCATTATTTGCTTTTAAGATGATTTAAGTTTTCTTTAAGCTTAATTATCATCTAATGATCATAACCCAACCTTAAAATCAACAATTAATCCATAAACAAAGAAACTCACCTTTGAGCTTGGAGATACGGGAAGAGAGGAAGAAGAAGGAATAAGAAGTTCTGGAGAAATCTTTCATTTCCCACGTGGTTCCCTTATCTTATAAAGAGAAATAAAAATCTTCCTTTTCAAATAACCATTTTACCCTTTACTTCCTTTAATAATTACTAGCAAATTTCAGGAAATATTTCCAGATAAATCATTGAACTATTCAATTCTTCTACTTTAGTCACTAAATTATGAAACTTTACAATTTAGTCACTAACCCCAAGTTTGGGATATTACAAATCTCCCCTCCTTTAAAGAAAATTCGTCCTCGAATTTTCATTGCACATACCGATAAGAACATACCTTCTAATGTTCTCAGGTTGTCTCCTTTACTTAACATTTCCTTCTTGTAGTTCTTCAAATTCCTTTTCCTTTATACATTCATCTACTGTCACTTATCATATACACAGTAACCAATAACCTCAATCCATTCATGTCTTTTCTCTCCTTTAATTCGGTATTTCCTTTTACTCATTCACAATTCGAAATATCCTTGTAACATAGATCATATCTTTTCTTCAGTCTCTCATATGCTTTTCATATCACTTAGACTTATCCCTGATTATCGATCTTTATCATATCTTCGTAACTTTGATAATTCCTTTAATTTTACATATCCTCTTCCTTGACCATCCCTTGTACTGAAAATTTCTTCCTTAATCTTGTACAACCACTTATTCCTTTGTCTACATCATAACTATATGATCAGAATACACAACCAAATCCAGATTCATCATACTTAATTAACTTAACCTTATATCTTTTCCAAATTATACAACTCTGTCACCTTTACTATGATTCAAATATACAACTATATCTAATACATTTTCATCACGACATCTTGTTAGCCCACGCTAACTCTTTCCTTCTATAGTATAAACCCTTATCATATCCACACTCTTGCTTATACACCATACTATTTCTTTGTTTCAAATCCATAACTCTGATTTCATTCCTTTTATAAGCGTATCACTGATGCACTTATTGTTGAACTCTTCTACAATTCTAACCATATCATTTGACCTTTTAACGTTCTTATGGTGACATTTTCCCACCATACTCTAGCTTTCTCTCATAATAACAAAACTTCTCAATTTAACTTCTCCACTTTGGAGAAAAAATAATCATCTAACATTATCTTAATATCATTTATTCAAAGGTTTGTAACAACATAACCTTTCTCAAATTCACCCTTGAACTCATGTGCTCTTAACTCTTTTAACTATTTATACACATTCATTCTACATCATGAAACATTCTCTAATCTTATACATGCATTCCATGAGGTTTTCGCTCTTATCCCTGCCTGGCCAGGGCAGGTAAATGCTATTACCTTCAGGTTTATTGCCTTGTTCTTCACTTTGGAAGCTCTCATATATTCATGTGCTCATATCATTTCTTCTATCACATATCACGTGTGCATATGATCACCCAATTCATATCATATAACATTTGTTATTTGCATATGTTCACATATCATCTATCATATCATATAAACATATATATCTCATAAATCATTCTCATGTATTCACTTATCTTATATAACATAACAATTTAACTCTATTAACAAGACAACACACTCCTTATCCTATCAGATCAGAAAATTTTCCACTTTGTGTTGGCATGTATACTTTTTAAAACACTTTTGACTTCATTTTTTTAGCCTAGAATTGGCTAAACCATAGCTCTGATACCATTAAATATAACACCCCCAACTCGTATCCGACCCGGATCTAAGTCCGAGGTGTCACATTGACTTTTCAAAACATTTATTTGTATAAAATAGTGAGTGATTTAAAATTTTTATCCATATAACTTATTCAGAACATTTACAGAACTATTCAAAGCTTATACAATATATCATTTTGAATACATGCCAACTAGAACTTCATATATTAAAATATATATTATTCATCTTTCTTTTGATCTGACCTTTGGTAAGGAGAACTGACATGTCTTGCTCCACATTGCTCTTTACTCTTCATTGCTCTTTACTCTTCTCAAAACCTACGTGTAAATCACTTACACGCTAAGTCTATGACTTAGTGAGGCAATAAACATATAATGTAAACATTTACTAGTAATCATGCATAAAAAATTACTATTATCATTTCATACAACTCATATACTTTTATATGTAACAAATACATACATACATATATGTCATTATCATTCATATCTCTTATCTCATGTTCCTATGATCTTTTATGTCCATATTATATATTTGATAGACTTGTTATTATATCAACATGTCAATCAATTATACTCATTCACATATACTTTAACATGTACTCGCGTATGCAATATAACACATATACGATAACCAATAACACTTATATATATCCTGTCATGTAAAGCATATATCCTATTATAAAACACATACACACAAGCAACTGTATCATCATCTTCATTCTTATCACTATCATTGATTCCTTTTATCATATAATCTTATAATTACCATTTGTACAATCATATATCTTATAACATATACAATAATCACTAACAAACATATATCATGTCATATAATTCATATTCCAAAACATACATTGTATTCAATATTATCTCTTATTAGCCCATGTACACATGTGAGAACTATAGATATGTGAGTCTATTGAGGTTGTGCACTATGTTGTCACCACAGCTCGTATAATTCCCACTAGGGGCACGCAGAATTTGTCCCGAAAGACCACGTAGATGTCCCAAAGGACTACATATAAGACATATGTCCCGAAGGACAACTATGTCCCGAAGGACCACTATATCCTGAAGGCCCGCGTAGACCCTCGACTCTTGGCATGCCAACTATACCTCTAGCTCTCAATACACATAACATGGGCATTTTCACTTATATCATTTCACATATACACTTTCATATCACATGTTCATATAAGCTCATAGCTTCTTTTCATGTAATTCATATAATTTTTCATGTAATTCACATGTTCACATATCTTTTTTCATATTCTCATAGGATCACATAACTCATATATTCATCACATAGCTCATACTTCTCATAGACATATAAAAAACATAAATCCTCATCACATAACTTATATTACATGTTCATATAATCATTTATATCTATACCACATAGCTTATATCACTTTATCTTGTCATTACATAAGTCATTATTATTTATATAGTTTATGTTCATATAACTTATATCACAGAGTCACATCATCACTTAAATCATATCATAGAAAAGAACATAACAATACATATTCACATACTAACGACTACCAATTATACTTATTTTCATGCATTCATAAAATCAGAACATGGAAATAGACTCATCACAAGTCAAATTTCCATAAAATCATATACTATAATCATATGCACTCACCTGAGCCTTACTAAGTTCCAATCCACTTTTATGATTTACTTTCTTTCGATCGAATCTTGACTTGATAATCGTTCTGGAACTTGTTCGTGCTTGATATTTATATAATCATAGATTGACACATATTAGTATCCTATTGATATATTCTAATCTATCATTTCTTAGACCAAAAAAATGTCTATTTCAATTTTCCCTTGAAGTGCATCGATGCATTCTACAGTGCATCGATGCATTCTTTAACATGTGCATCGATGCACTACCCATGCATCGATTCACTAATCACCTTCGATGTTTTCATTTTAAGGGGGTGCATCGATGCACTCCTTATGCATCGATGCACTAATTGTATTTGATGTTTCCATTTTTAATGGGTGCATCGATACACACTGAACAATTTTCTGGAAATACCCTTGATGCATCTGTACACGTTGAATGTGCATTGATGCGCATAGCCCAGAATTCATTTTTAAGCCCGAACATCACTCCAATTATACTTATACACTTCATATTATATCCTCTACCATATTCTTAACTCTCATATACATACTTAAACTCATTTCTACTCCTTTATCACCCCTTTAAATCTCAAAATTCCTTTCTTCCTGTGGAAATCAATAATCATACCAATTTTTCAATATGTTCTTAATTCAATTCTATCACTTCATATCTCTTAATTAAGTTGATGACAAGTCAAATTTATATTCCAATTTGAGTAATGAACTCTATTCCAATATTTCATTTGAAAGCTCTTAATCTTTAATCTCTCCTAACTCCACCATTCTTTGATTTTAAGATGATTTAAGCTTTCTTTAAGCTTAAACACAACCTTAAAATCAACAATTAATCCACAAACAAAGAAACTCACCTTTGAGCTTGGAGATACGGGAGGAGAGGAAAAAGAAGTTCTGGAGAAATCTTTCCTTCCCACGTGGTTCCCTTATCTTATAAAGAGAAATAAAAATCTTCCTTATCAAATGACCATTTTACCCTTTACTTCCTTTAATAATTACTAGCAAATTTCAGGAAATATTTCCAGATAAATCATTAAACTATTCAATTCTTCTACTTTAGTCACCAAATTATGAAGCTTTACAATTTAGTCATTAACCCCAAGTTTGGGATATTACATGTATCACGTAGAATTTGGATCAAACTCTAATACCAACCAAACAATGAGAACAAATTATAGATATAAACTTCATTATTGGTGATGAACAATGAACACTATTAACAAAAACATAAAAATGCATATAATAATGATTACTCGTTGAAAACTAATATTGTTACTCCCATGAAACACAATCTATCTTCAGTGATTGCGAGTGTATATCAATATCTAGTCTAAGAGTTTAAAGAAAGAATAGAATAGTTGAATAAACGCCATCGAAAAGTGGAGAGGTAACGTAAATTCAATCATAAGAATAAAAAGAAAAAGAAAAGGCGTGTTGCAAAAAAAACTTATTGCAAGAACAGATAAAATTATCTATCACTTTTATACAAAAAAAAAGATGAAGAAGAGTAATTAAAAAAATAACATAACCTAAATTATAAAGGATAGTAGAAAAGATAAAAAGAAAAACTAACAGATGATAATTCATTTGAAACTAATGTTGTAACTGGTAGTAAAGAAAAAATAAAACAAATTAAGAGCAAAGTGATACAAGAAATAGAAAAAAAAATATGATTTTTATTGAACAATGACAATTGGATTTCATTAATAATAGAAGGAACGAGAATTACAGCACATCAAAATATAGAGAGAAAATTGGAGAAAAAAGTAACCAAAATCCTCATACAAAAATAAAATATTAAACCTAAATACACGCAAGAAAACAAAACCTTCTGTTGATAATAACGACCAACATCAAAACCCAATAACCTTCATAAAAACTCCATGTCTATGTCGAATGAGACGCTTTACGAAGTGATAAGGGAGTGATGAGCAAACCAAACAATCTATCAGGCTGCTTCGCTGCACAATTCTGATTACGTCTGTAAACAACATTTTATCGAATATGGGATCTGACTATACTTGACCATCAACAAACCAATCAAAAAATAAATGTCGTGATTATTTTTGTGCGACTACCAAATGACCGCAAAGGTATGAAAAAAAAGGTTCCAAAAAGCGTAAGGATCATGCCACAAGATCAGAGAAAACACATGACACAAGTGCAAAGAAAAATGTGTCACAATGATAGAGATTCTTATTCAAAATTAAAAAGACTCAAGAAAAATAAAAGGTATAATATAAAAAAAAGGAGATCTAATAGTCACTGACGGTCGGCAACCAACATTAAGATTAGTGTCGTCGTCGGCTATATAAAAATTAAAGAGAAAAAAAAGAAGACGACACAAAAATATTGAAAGAAAATTATACTGAAAAAAAGGAGAGACAAATAAAATTAAGATTTTTTAAATATGTTAAATTTATATAATTTGTATACATTATCTTACTTGTATGAAAAATATAAATTGTCTGTACATAAATCACATAGGCCTTCCTCGTAAGATAACCTTATATCCTATTATTTTAACTAGTTTATTAAATTAACTATCAAATAATTTGATGTAATAGCTATTATAATAGCTTAACGAACTCATCAAACTTTAAACAAATTAAGAAAACTATGATTTGGAGGATATAAATTTAAAGAAAATTCTATAATGCTTGACGAATATCGATAAACACCACTGACGATGAGCATCATTAATTTATTTTATAAAAATTTATAATTTTAAAGGGCTCAATGTATAATTATAAATTAGTTGAAAATTTAAAGGTAAATTGTTTAAAATAAAAGGTAAATTATACTAATGACCACCTAACATATGCCCCTTTTTGTTTTGACCACAATTTTTGAAATTTTATTCTTTCAATTTGTAGGAAGACAAAAAAAAAAAAAACTTACAAAAAAATTGATTTCATTTTTGAGAAATTTAAAAAAATGTCAAACGCTTGGATTTCAAAAATACATCTATATTAAGTAAAATCAAAATTTAAACTCTTAAACATTAATTCAAAACAATTAGATTTTACTTATTATGCAACAAATTAGGTAAAAGTAAAACTATAATACTTAGATAGATGAGTAATAAAAAAATATTTTTAAACAAACGGTCAAAAAGTAATTATCAAATAAAATAAAATATCTAATTTAAACTTCTAAAATCATTTAAAGATATAATTTAAACACATGAATTTGTCACACTAATTGTCTTGCGTGTATCAATGTAAAATATAATATTTTAAGCTAAAAGAAGAAGAGCATAGAGAAATATTGGCACGTCTCATCACAAAACATTGACATATTTATTTTACTTTATTATTAAAAATAATAAAAAAAATTGATAAAGATAAAGGAAAAATTGTACTGGCTGACATTAAATTGGATTCCTCTCCAATTAACTACTTTGGCATATTTGAGAGTTAAATTTATTTTAATTTATTAAAATTAGGACCAAATTGATATAATATATAAGTAAAAATTATTAAATGTGTAATTATACTAAATATTTTAACTGACACATCAACTTTTCTGTTAAATCTTAGCTGCAAGTGGTTTTATTGAATGCATTTAAATTGTATTTGAGTGACCCGATTGATAAAATTTTAAAAATAATAGTAAAAATAAAAAGGGACAATAGTAAGTTAGTCACTGCTATAATTACTTTTTATTTATAAATTTTCAACTAATTTATAATTATATTTTGAGTCTTTTAGAATTTTAACGTTTTATAAATTAATTTATCAGTGCTCATTACTAGTGTGCTCATCGAGCATAGAAGAATCATCCTAAATTTTAACATAATTAAATACATAATATTTTTTATTTATAATTGAGATATTTAAATAATTCAAACATTAAATAAAATTTAAGAAAACCCTAGACTTCCCGTTAAGAACTTTCCTTGCCCTCGTCCGGGAAGTTCTGCAGTGTGACGCTTAAAAAACAGCTAAAAACGGCGTGACCGGTTAAATAAGTGACCGGTTAAAATTTAGACCGGTTATGTTATATCATTTAACAGGAAACATTATCAAGTACAATAACATATTAGGTACCGCTTATATAATGTAATAGGTAGCGCTTATATAATAAAATATGTTAATTATTGGAAACATTATCAAACACAATAACATAATAGGTATCGCTTATATAATGTAATAGGTAACGCTTATATAATAAAATAGGTTAATTACTGGAAACATTATCAAGCACAATAACATATTAGGTAGCGCTTATATAACGTAATAGGTAGCGTTTATATATTAAAATAGGTTAATTACTTAATTTGTTATTACAACATATTAGGTAAACGCCTAAAATGTTACCAAGAATAACATAATCGATTACTGGAAACATTATTAAGTATAATAACATATTAAGTAGCACTTATGTAACAAAATATGTAATTATTTACTTAATTTGTTATCAGTTATAATAAACATACCTTAGGAATAAATGTTAATAAAATTTAAAATACCTATTACATTAAAATACCTACCGTTTTTTTGAAGGTTGTTAATAATGTAAACGGTAAAAAAAATATGCGTCACTTATTACAATAAACTACCTACCGGGTATGTTGAAAGTATCGATTTCATTTAAATAAGTATCGACACTTTTGGAATTTAAAAGAAAAGCATTAATAGCGCCTATAAAATATCGATACTTTATAAAAATCTATCGATATTTTACAATATAACAGGTAAAAATATAACAACCAATTTCATTATGACAAAACCGGTAAAATTTACTTGATATGTTGAAAGTATCGATCCTTTTATAAAAATGATAGATACTTTACAATATAACAGATAAAAATATAACAAAACCAGTTTCATAATGACAAAAACGGTAAAATTTACTTAATATGTTGAAAATATCGATCCTTTTATAAAAATGATAAATACTTTACAATATAACATGTAAAAATATAACAATCAGTTTCATTATGACAAAAACGGTAAAATTTACCTGATATGTTGAAAGTTTCGATCATTTTATAAAAATGATTAATACTTTACAATATAACATGTAAAAATATGACAAAACTAGTTTCATTATGACAAAACCGGTAAAATTTACCTGATATGTTGAAAGTATAAATACTTTTTATAAAAAAGATCGATACGTTTTTGAAAGTTATGTAATTTATGTTTCAAAAATTTTTAATAGTGTTTCATGTTTGCCACCTACAATATTAATTTAATAATTTCATTTACACAAAAAAATTATTTGATTGTTTTGATATTTTATAAAATATTATTTAGAATTTAAATTTAACAATTTTAACCAAAGATAATAATAAATATGTAATATCTATGTTTATTGTTTTTAATTTAATAATAATATATACCGTAACATAAAAAATAAATCATTAAACGCGTATAATTACTAAATTAATATGTTAAATCTCACTCAAAAGATAACCTTAAATTAATGTTTTTCATTGTGAAATACCTACCTATTACATTAAACTACCTATCAGATATGTTGAAAGTATCGATTTCATTTAAATAAGTATCGAAACTTTTGGAATTTAAAAGAAAAGCAGTAATAGCGCCTATAAAGTATCGATACTTTATAAAAATCTATCGATATTTTACAATATAACATGTTAAAATATGACAAAACCAATTTCATTCTGACAAAACCGGTAAAATTTACTTGATATGTTGAAAGTATCGATCCTTTTATAAAAAAGATAGATACTTTACAATATAACAAATAAAAATATGACAAAATCAGTTTCATTATGACAAAATAAAATTTACCTAATATGTTGAAAGTATCGATCCTTTTATAAAAATGATATATACTTTATAATATAACAGGTAAAAATATGACAAAACCAGTTTCATTATGAAAAAAAGGGTAAAATTTACCTGATATGTTGAAAGTATCGATCATTTTATAAAAATGATAAATACTTTACATATAACAGGTAAAAATATGACAAAATCAGTTTCATTATGACAAAAACGGTAAAAATTACCTGATATGTTGAAAGTATAGATATTTTTTATAAAAATGATCAATACTTTTTTGAAAGTTAGGTAATTTATGTTTCAAAAGTTTTTAATATTGTTTCATGTTTTCCACCTACAATATTAATTTAATAATTTCATTTACACAAAAATTATTTGATTGTTTTGATATTTTATAAAATATTATTTAGAATTTAAATTTAACAATTTTAACCAAAGATAATAATAAGTATATAATATCTATGTTTATTGTTTTTAATTTAATAATAATATATACCGTAACATAAAAAAAATCATTAGACGCGTATAATTACTAAATTAATATCTTAAAACTCACTCAAAAGATAACCTTAAATTAATGTTTTTCACAGTGAAATACCTACCTATTACATTAAACTACCTACCGAATATGTTGAAAGTATCGATTCCATTTAAATAAGTATCGAAACTTTTGGAATTTAAAAGAAAAGCAGTAATAGCGCCTATAAAGTATCGATACTTTATAAATATGTATCGATATTTTACAATATAACAGGTAAAAATATGACAAAACCAGTTTCATTATGACAAAAACGGTAAAATTTACATGATATGTTGAAAGTATCTATCCTTTTTATAAAAATGATCGATACTTTACAATATAACAGGTAAAAATATGATAAAATCAGTTTCATTATGACAAAAATGGTAAAATTTACCTAATATGTTGAAAGTATCGATCCTTTTATAAAAAGGATATATACTTTATAATATAACAGGTAAAAATATGACAAAACTAGTTTCATTATGACAAAAACAGTAAAATTTACCTGATATGTTGAAAGTATCGATCCTTTTATAAAAAGGATAGATACTTTACAATATAATAGGTACAAATATGACAAAACTAGTTTCATTATGACAAAACCGATAAAATTTACCTGATATGTTGAAAGTATAGATACTTTTTATAAAAATGATCGATACTTTTTTAAAAGTTATGTAATTTATGTTTCAAAAATTTTTAATAGTGTTTCATGTTTTCCACCTACAATATTAATTTAATAATTTTATTTACACAAAATTATATGATTGTTTTTATATTTTATAAAATATTATGTAGAATTTAAATTTAACAATTTTAACGAAAGATAATAATAAATATGTAATATTTATGTTTATTGTTTTTAATTTAATAATAATATATACCGTAACATAAAAAATAAATCATTAACAATTTTAACGAAAGATAATAATAAATATGTAATATTTATGTTTATTGTTTTTAATTTAATAATAATATATACCGTAACAAAAAAAATAAATCATTAGACACGTATAATTACTAAATTAATATCTTAAATCTCACTAAAAATATAATATTAAATTAATATTTTTCACAATGAAATACTTACCTATTACATTAAACTACCTACCTGATATTTTGAAAGTATCGATCCTTTTATAAAAAGGATAGATACTTTACAATATAACATGTAAAAATATGACAAAACCAGTTTCATTATGACAAAAATGGTAAAATTTACCTGATATGTTGAAAGTAACGATCCTTTTATAAAAAGGATAGATACTTTACAATATAACATGTAAAAATATGACAAATCAAGTTTCATTATGACAAAACCGGTAAAATTTACCTAATATGTTAAAAGTATAGATATTTTTTTTATAAAAAGAATCGATACTTTTTTGAAAGTTATGTAATTTATGTTTCAAATTTTTTTAATAGTGTTTCATGTTTTCCACCTACAATATTAATTTAATAATTTCATTTACACAAAAAATTATTTAATTGTTTTGATATTTTATAAAATATTATTTAGAATTTAAATTTAACAATTTTAACCAAATATAATAATAAATATGTAATATCTATGTTTATTATTTTTAATTTAATAATAATATATACCGTAACATAAAAAATAAATCATTATACGCGTATAATTATTAAATTAATATATTAAAACTCACTCAAAAGACAACCTTAAATTAATGTTTTTCACAGTGAAATACCTACCTATTACATTAAACTACCTACCGAATATGTTGAAAGTATCGATTCCATTTAAATAAGTATCGAAACTTTTGGAATTTAAAAGAAAAGTAGTAATAGCGCCTATAAAGTATCGATACTTTATAAAAATGTATAAATATTTTATAATATAATAGGTAAAAATATGACAAAACAAGTTTCATTATGACAAAAATGGTAAAATTTACCTAATATGTTGAAAGTATCGATCCTTTTTATAAAAATGATCGATACTTTACAATATAACATGTAAAAATATGACAAAATCAGTTTTATTATGACAAAAATGGTAAAATTTACCTGATATGTTGAAAGTATCGATCCTTTTATAAAAATGATAGATACTTTATAATATAACAGGTAAAAATATGACAAAACCAGTTTCATTATGACAAAAATGATAAAATTTACCTAATATATTAAAAGTATCGTTTCTTTTATAAAAAGGATAAATACTTTATAATATAACAGGTAAAAATATGACAAAACCAATTTCATTATGATAAAACCGATAAAATTTACCTAATATGTTGAAAGTATAGATACTTTTTATAAAAAGGATTAATACTTTTTTGAAAGTTATGTAATTTATGTTTCAAAAATTTTTAATAGTGTTTCATGTTTTCCACCTACAATGTTAATTTAATAATTTCATTTACACAAAAAAATATTTAATTATTTTGATATTTTATAAAATATTATTTAAAATTTAAATTTAACAATTTAACCAAAGATAATAGTAAATATGCAATATCTATGTTTATTATTTTTAATTTAATAATAATATATACCGTAACATAAAACGAGTATAATTACTAAATTAATATCTTAAAACCCACTCTAAGATAACCTTAAATTAATGTTTTCCACAGTGATATAAGTATGGACACTTATATATATGTATCGATACTTACTGATAACCAAAGTTTACCGGTTATCAAATTTTTTAATAGTTCTTCATGTTTTCTACCTAAAACATTATTAATCTATCAACATAATAGATAATGCTAAACCGAATTTATTAAATATCTTTTAATATATTTGATAACGCCGTATATTAACCATATATTAATCCGTTTTTTCTGAGACAATCCGTTTCATAAATTAAAGATTGTAATTAAGCCGACAATATATTTAATTAAGAAACAACCACTTTTGAATAATAAATTGATGTATGAGATTTGACCAAAATCCAGCGCAGATTTCAGCAGACTTCGTGATTCTGACAACAAGATAATCTATGATTTTGACATGCCCTACTTTATGACTAAAACATCCATTGAATTAAATATTTAAATGCAACTAGTTTGTACACTAGTCTCTTTTTTTGTTCCAAGCTTAATCTGTAGACTAACCCTCTAACAAAAATGGCAGGACCTTTTTGGTCCTTAAATTTTACAGCTTTTGTCATTTTGGTCATTCAATTTTGCAACTTTTCGATTTTATCAGATTATTTAAATTGTGGTGGAAAACTTAACTGAACCTTAAGTGACGATTTGATCAAATACAACATAAAACATTTGGTAGTGCACATGTGGCGTTTGACATGTTTTCATTAAAAGTCCCCTGTGGTAGCCACACCATCACTTAACGATTTAGTTAAGTTTTCCATCCAAATTTGGTTAATTTAACAAAATAGTGAAGTTCAATGTTAAAACATCTAAAGAAAAGTTTAAGGATTAAAATGATAAAAGATAGAAGTTTAAGGGTCGAAAAAGTCCTCAGAAAGGTATGCTCAATAATTGCTTGCTTTAACCTCAGTCCAATTCTACTAATTAAATTTTCCCTACTACTTAACTTATAATATTACACCTATTCAAATAAAAACTTATAATAATACACAGGTCCCTAGTATAAATGTTGACACATACATAACCTTTTATAGATTTTAAATACTAAACGCATAGTAGCTTAGCTTACGAATTTTGGTTTTGTTAAAAGTTAACACATAAAAGAAACAAAGGAAAAGTGGAGGTTTTTTAAGACTTGATACGCAAAATTCTACAACGCTCAACAAACTCCCCTAAATATCACTAACGATGAGTATCATTGAATATTATTAATTTAATTTATAAAAATTTAAAATTTTAAAAGACTCAAAGTATAATTATAAATTAATTATAAATTAATTATAAATTAATTAAAAATTTAAAAGTAAATTGTTTAAAATAAAATATTAATTACATAACTTTCTATAATATTTTTAAACATTTATTAAATAATTTTTAAAGGTATAAATATTTTATCATTAAAAAATTATGAAAAATAATGTAAACAATATTTTATTTTAAAAATTTAACTTTAAAATTTTAATTAATTTATAATTATATGTTGAATCCTTTAAAATTTAAAATTTTTATTAAATTAAATTAATGATGCTCAATGATATTTGTTTTTAGTGGTGTTTAGCAGTTCTTGTCGAACATGACAAATTCATCCTAAGATAACTCGAACCAAATGATACTACGGACACAAGCACACTGCAAACATGTGTGCACACCTTAATTTTGTTAAGCCCATTCTTTAATTTTATTATTTTTAGTAAGGAATGAGATTTAACTTTTTACAATTTATAAATTTCTTTTTTTTAATAGAACAATTTATAAATTAAAAACATATTAATCCAAATATAATTTTTATTAATTATCTATGTACATTATCTTTTCCGTTAAATTTAACATAATGAGTTAAAAGAATCTTGTTAAACATATTATAAAATCAAATTGAGATTATAAAAATAATATTAAATATACGCAAACCTGTAAGTTTTAATGAGGTTGAATGGTGTTTGAGTCCCTCGAAATTTATTATAAATATGACCCTAAACTTATTTTACATTTACTGTAGTCTTTAAATTGAGATAAAAAATTAATATGATTATTTGTTAAAAAATGATGTTGATTAATTATTAGGGTATTGATATGAAGTTCACGATGATGACATGTTAGTTTAATATGGATCGATGACGTAACATAGGAGTTTACTTGATTATTTTAGAAAGTTTGAGGGATTAGTTAATATTTTTAGAAAATTCAAGGACTTATTTAAATAAAAATAAAATATTTAAATTTAAAAATATGAAAATATAAAAGGCTAAAAATAAAACTTAAATTATGAAAATAATAAAAACAGTGTTAAAATTTTCAAAAAAAATATCAAATAAAAAAATATCAAGCTACAAAATAATAACAAATAATTATTAAAATTTTAAAAAATAAAATAAGTATTGTAATTTTTTAACACTCATCAAAAGAGACTTTGACTCTCATGTCAACTTGAGTCTATTACTATTTATTAAATATATATTTTTAATAAAAAAAAAATAATAATTTTTATATTTTAAATTTTTTAATATTCTTTGAACATAGGATCATAAAAATGAATTAAACATTTCAAAATCAATGTGGGCACAACTTATATGGTAGCTTATTGTACTATGTGTTAGAGTTATTAATTGCTCATGAAATTGTCTTTAATTATGATTAGATGTGTATGTGATTGATTTGAATGACTTATTATGTTTTCTAGTCATGTTCATATGCAAAATTTTTAAGTATCGACTAATTTAGTAAGAACACTTTGTATAAGTGTTGATTATATGAATGTATAATATGTGTACATTTATGAGATAAAAGAGTAGGACATGTTAGGCAAAAGGCCATATTTTTTCAATTTAAGGCTACATTGAATGCAAAATAAAATTGAGGAGCTAAGTTGATTTTTCAAAAGTTTGAGGGTCTTAGATAGAATTAAACCTTTTAATAATAATTGCTCGTAAAAAAAAACAGTTCAAGTAAAAGGCTACTCTAAAATTTCAAAAGATGGAAATCATACACGTAGCAAATCCCAAAGGCCTCGCGTCCAATCACCATCATTGGATATGAGGCCCAACATTATAATTAACCAGTTTAAGCTTTCACCATTCATTTAATAACCTTGCAATACTAAGAGATTTGATTTAAGTAGTAAGCAGTTTAATATCGCTTAAGTAAAGTTTTAGGTTCGAGTGTTTGTGCATACAAAAAATCTATACTGAGATATTCATCCATTAAAATCATGTGTGCGACCCAAATCGATCAATAATAATCAAGACAAAACCTTGAAACTAAAAGGGACCAAAAAAAAAAGACTTGCAATAACGTCAGCTGAAGTTTAGACATGTTATGTGTGACGATTAACACTCCAAAAACTTTTGAGGTATCAATACCTCAAACATATATATCATGCTTTAATGAATTTAAAGGCCATAAACAGACATTTACTTACGCTACTTATTTTCAAGTGATTTTCAAATTAAATTAAGATATCAATACTTTTGAGGTGATATGAATATCAGAATGAAAATAATTTTCAAAGACAAATATACCACCCAAATATCCATACTATGGCAAAATCTGGGATTTTGGCTTCACAACACTAATTTGCCAACTTCTATGCAAGCAAATATTTCTTTCTTTTTTAAAAAATAATCCCACGTAATTATGGGAAATATTTGTTTAAAATTTTTTAGTCATTTATAATGCACACAAAGATAAACTTAGGCAAGGTAGGGCCGTAAGTGGGTGTCGTCCCTTGAAAAATTTAAAATTATCACATATTTTAAAATTTTTTATATATTTTCTATTGAACATCTAATTTTTCTTTCAAGAATTTTAGAAGTTTTAAATTCGTCCCTTAACATAAAATTTTACGTCAGTCTCTGAGTATACACATCAGGTAAATACAACTGCTCGAACCGATAACCTTAAGGGAGAACAACACTTCCTTTAATCACTAAAATCACTGAATAAATTCTAACTAGTTCATAAAAAAAAACAATAACCCAATTTAACCATTTTTAGATCATCGTATCAGTATAGACATGCTCTAGTACAAACTTAAGTTCAATTTATGACTCTTGAATGAGTGTAAATCTAATTGATGAGATGAACTCATTTGAAATCAACATATTTTTCATTGATTTCTGGCTTTTTTAAAATATTCACCTTTTTTGTGAAGGATGCTCTCATTTCACGAAAAATTAATAAAATAACATTCTAGTAAATTTGGAGAACACCTCGCTAATTATGGTAAGACAACAATATTACCTTAATTGTTTTAAAGAAAATAAAGGGAACAATTTTACCTTAATTGTTTTAGAGAAAGCAAATGAAGCTACTAATGAAGGTCCTAGCAAGGAGAGAGTTCTTGATGCTGGCTCCAACGTTTCTTCCTTATATGGTCCATGGATGGTGGTAGTGAGACGAAAGACGAAAAAAACGTCCAAGCTCGAGTAGACCAAATGATAAGGGAAATGACAACATCAAGGGTTCTAGATTTGCTGCTCTTAGCAGTGCTGATTCGATCCAAGGAACGACCAATAACATGGAGGAAAATTCGATTCTCGAACATGACAAGAATGTTTCTGTTACTGAGGTGAATGTCCGAACTGCTACTCAAGAGAATGTGGTAAGCTTCCAATTGTTTCTGTAGTGCAGAATAAGAGTATACAGCGTACGTAATGAAGCATACATGGCATCCAACCCGGATAAACAATCCAAAGCTTCAAAAAATGGATCGACTGGTGTTAGTGTGGTCTCAATGTTGAGTGGGCAGGATGTGACTGCTGTTGAGCAAGATCGGTCACTCATATGGAAACCATAAAGCAATTTCTATCGATGAGCCTAGTGCTGGTGGGAACACTCAAACAAGTGTTAAAGCGGCCAAGTGTAGAGGGGTCTCCAACAAAACTTTGAAAGAGAACAATAAGAGGGGTTTGAAAATTCGTAAACTGATTAATTTAAGTCACAGTCCAATCCTTTGATTTCAGATTGGCCGCATAATGTCTCCAACCAAATAGCAGCTGAAGGTTTAATGAATAATCATTTATCTTCTAAAAGTTCCAAGGTGGTGAATCAGGTTGTTCATGGAAGCAAAGTTGGTAATTCCTCCACTGATTGCTTTATGGAGGACTTGGCAGGAGCTGGATTGAGGGATTGATCTAGTCCGTATTGTCGAACAATAAGGTTCACAATTTTTATAAATTTTTAATGACCAGTTTCATGTTATGGAATTGTCAGGGTGCCGCTAGCCCGACATTTAGGAGGTATCTACAAGCCTTTATTCGGGAACATAGACTGAGTATGGTTGCTTTATTTGAACCCCATCTGAGTGGAAAGAATACGGATAAAGTTGTTGCGAAGTTGGGATTTCCAAATTCCTATACGGTTCAGCCTCACGGTTTTAGTGGAGGAATATGCTAATTATGGTAGGATGATTCTTGCATGGAAATTATGCATGTGTCTAATCAGCTTGTTAATGGGAGACTTCGAGTTACAGGTCATGAAGCTTGGATTCAATTTACAGATGTTTATGCAAGCCCTCACAGTTCCGAACGAAAACACATTAGGGACCAACTTGCGAATTTGGACCCGGGTAACAATGTTGCATGGGTGCTTGGGGGCGATTTCAACGTAATTCTCAACCCGGATGAAAGTATTGGGGGCTCGGATTATTATGCTGTGGGAAGCCGAAAATTTTCTGAGTTCATCCACATGGTCGGGCTTTCAGACTTGGGGTTTAAGGGATCTTCGTTCACTTGGTTGTGAGGAAACCTTTATCAATTACTGGATCACTGTTTAGGCAACACTAAGTGGGATAGTTCTTTCCCAAGTTCTCATGTCATTCACTATGAACGACTTGGATCGAATCATAGACCGTTACTTCTTAATCTCATAAACGAAATCTCTAATGTGCAAAGAATCCATTTCGTTACATGGAAGCTTGGCAAAGTCACCTCGAATTTCAAGACTTCCTCGGGTCTTTGTGGAATAGGAATGTGACATTTGAAGAAAATATCACTTTCTTCTCACCTGAAGCTCAAATTTCGAATAAAGAGGTGTTTGGTCATATCATAAAAAAAGGATCCAACTAGCTCGTTTGAGAGGAATAGAAACACTGTAACAAAATAGGTATATAGCGGCATTTTCAAAGCAAACACCACTAAATTTGTACATATCACGGCGTTTATATCCAAAACGCCACTAAATGGTAACATTAACGGCGTTTTTCAACAAACGCTGCTAAAACTCGTACTTTAGTAGCATTTATTTGATAAACGTCGCTAAAGATAATTACTTTAGTAGCGTTTATAAACAAACGCCGTCATAAAATCGTTCTTTAGTGGTGTTTTTAAACAAACACCGCAATAGGGTACATATATCATGGCATTTTACACAAACGCCACTAAAACCTAGTACTTTAGTGGCGTTTTAAGAAAAACGCCGTTAAATACTCGTAATTTAGTGACGTTTTTATATAAATGCGCTAAAGACTATACTTTAGTGACGTTTTTATAAAAACGCCGCTATAGACTTGTACTTTAGTGACATTTTTAGACAAACGCCGCTAAAGACTCTTACTTTAGTGGCATTTTTATACAAACACGTAATAGGACACATATATAATGACATTTTTGAGAAAAATGTCGTAAGAGATTCATAATGTAATGGCATTTTTTGAATAAACGCTGCAAGTTTATAGTTTCTAAGTCCCGCCACTTTAACCTTTTTCTATTTTTCCCCTTCAAATATTTTTTCATTCCCGCTGTTTACCCAAACCCATCTAGTGCTTCTTCGCCGATCTCACTTTAGCAACGCGAAACAAACGATACTTTTAGTTAATTATAATTAATAATACTAGTTGTCGAGGAGTGCATCTCAGTTTCTTCCCTGTTCCCATAGTCAATTCTCTCTCGCGAAACCAAATCTCTTTTCTCATTTGACGATCAAAAGTTTTTGAATTGATTTATGTCTTTTTCTCTTCAGCACTCAATCTTAAATGGGTCGTAGGCCTAACGACTCGGAACACTCCCTTTTAACCTCTTTCGTCCTCCTCTTGGTGGCTCTCTTCTCCTGTCATCTGGTCTATGTAGTCGTTTCTACACTATTGAATCCCACCGTAAATTCTGATGATGCCAGCTTCGAGTCTTCGGGATAGCAGGAAGTATTGATGTGGGGGAAAGATGGGTGAGTGTTGCAGAGGCATTGAGAATTTGGAGCTGTGGGTTGCAGCTGTGAAGTGGGGGTCTGGCTTCAAGTTTACTTCTTCCCTTGAATGTTGCCAGGCTTCTAAGGCCATGTGTACTGGAAATGATGACCCTTGCTTGTGTGATACTTGGGTTTTCTGTAGGAACAAGGAGGCTTGCGGGTCGAGATTTAGAGAGGTGAGTTTTTCCTTAGTTTTCCCTTTTTTTATTAGATTTTAAAGGTTTCATTTTAGGTGAATATGGAATGTTGAATTCTGTTGTTAACTGTTTAATTTGATGTTTCTGGTAGTGGTTGTTTGAGTTGACCTAGTGAATAGATTACTATTGGTTATGCTTTGCTTTATCTTGTGTTTAATTTAGTCTTATAGAATGATCAAAAAATTTGCTCAAGCATTTTTACCTTTTTTTTTAAAAAAAAAGTTAATATTGGCTTATGTAGTTCATAGTTTTGAAGAAGTTAAGTTGGAATAACATCATATTCACATTACTAAATGCACTTTTAAGATGTCATCTTCTATTTTTTTTTTTGCATAAGTTAATGCAAATATCTTGTTAAATTTTGAATCAGGATAACCATGTTCTTATATTTATCATTTTGTTTCCCCAGTGTTGGTTGAAGAAACAAAAGGATGCTTTGTCTCCTGATAGGCAAGAGGCAGGGAAATCGGTCAGTTTGACGTTTGGGATCGTTTTCGGAAAATGAGAGGTATATGATATAAGTTTCACTAGTTTTTTACTTGTTCTTTTTGTCACTGGCTGCAAAGTCTGATAATCGGGTTTTTTCTTCTTCTATGGACTATGATTACAAGCTCAAATTTTCTTTAAACGTTCTACTGTTGAAGTTTATCATATAAAGCACATTTCTTTGGCACTGATGATCATTCTTGTACAATCTTATTCAGGGCATTGTCGAGGTGGAAACAGAGTATGGTACTCTTCATATAAAAGTGAGTACTTTTATCTTCATATAAAAGTGTAGGAATAAGGGCCTCATTTGAAATTAATAATCCAAAAATACGAAATGGATAGAGTCGGAACAATGTGAAGGTTCGAGTTCGATGGTACTATCGGTCGGAGGAGTCTATTGGAGGGAGAAGATAGTTCCATGGCGCTAATAAGCTCTTTTTATCAGACCATCATGATGTGCAAAGTGCACACACTATTGAGGGGAAGTGTGTGGTCCACACATTCAAAAAGTATACTAAGCTTGAAAATGTTGGTGCTGAAGATTACTTTTCTTGGGTGGTAGTGTGAGTTTAGATTTTTCTCGTGCTTTTAGGTTGAGATTTTTCTTGGTGCCTTGTATTATGTTTTTGGAGATAGTTTATTAATTGTTCAGGATTCCTGTTTTGAAGGTATTGCAAGTGTGAGATGCCATATAACCCAGATGACCTCATGGTGCAAAACGAGGGATGCAAGGATTGGTAAAGTCACCACTCATTTACTTAATAATGCTTGTCAAAATAATATCTTAGCATTCTGATGTTACTTTCCAATAATGATTTATATGTGTCATATTTTATTTGGTATAATATCTTTGAAAATCTTCTTCCTATAAAGTTGTAGTTTTGTTGTGACGGAAAGCAATTAAATGTAAGGCATCTAGTGAGCTCTAATGGTAGAATCATTAAGACACAGATAAGTATGAGCTAGATCACTTTCAGTTCAGAGGTGGACCCAGGAGCCTTCGTCAGAGGTTGCAAGAGATCCAGGGGTGGCACTTTTGAGGGGTGGCACTTCGATTAGGGGTGGCACTTGTGGAGGGGTTTCTTGGGATACC
Organism: Hibiscus syriacus; assembly: GCF_006381635.1. Classification (NCBI taxonomy): domain Eukaryota; kingdom Viridiplantae; phylum Streptophyta; class Magnoliopsida; order Malvales; family Malvaceae; genus Hibiscus; species Hibiscus syriacus. Next base: position 4,200,203 of record NW_024062608.1, read on the forward strand.
CCGAGCACCATGGAGGTCCACCCTTGGATGAGGGGTTTCCCGGGATACCCCGGGCTCCATGGAGGTCCGCCCTTGCTTCAGTTCCTTTTGAAAATACAAAACTTTTATATTACCATTCAAAATCTTTAAGCTGTCTGTTAATGTCGCTTGATATTACTTAAATGCTCTGTTTTATTTGGACATGATTCATTTCCATATTAATATTCTATTATTAATGTGTAATATCTTCCTTTGGTCTTCATATCACCTAATTCACCATTAAAATGGTAACGATTTTATGATTTACAATTTGATGAAAGTTTATATCTAATGAATCAAATAAGGTTTTATTTGATTAACATTTTATGGAAAAATAGTGGCTGCAATTGAGGATTTAGCTTCTGGTAATGTCAACCAGTAGTGGTGTGTATAGAATTTCATGTAAATCACTGTAGTGTTGTCGTCTCAGATCTCCTTAAAACTTTGGAGTTCATTACGTTATTGAAATTACCTTAAGTGAACAAATCTCATAAGTTTTAGCGTACATTGTAAAATAATGTTACTTTTGACAGTTTAACTCTAAAGTAGTTACATATTAACCTTTCAGGTTATTTAATCTAAAACTACAAAGTTGTCTTTCTTCTTGGTCATAGACAAAGAAAGGAGACAAATTTTATTAGAGCCTTTTGGAGGTTTCTAATGCTCATCTTCACTAAGAACTTAATGAGTTTGAAATTCATAATGTTACCAAATATAACAATGTCAGTCTGATCACACTCCGTTTATAAAAACAACTCTAGATAAGAAAAAGACGATCATGATTGTCTACATTGATGACATCATCATCATAAGTGATGACTTAATAAAAATCAAGAAATTGAAGAATTTACTAGCAAAGGAATTCAAAACCAAGGATTTAGGGACCTTGAAGTAATTTTTGGGCATGGAAGTGGCAAGATCAATAGAAGGAATTTTCATAAATCAAAGAAAGTTCATTCTAGACTTACTCTCTGAGACTGGAATGATTGGTTGCAAGACCTCAGAAACTCCCATAGAAATTAATCTAAAGTTGAGAAAAGACGAGAATCTGGTAAACAAAAAGCAATATCAAGGATTAGTTGGTAAGCTCATATATCTATCCCTAACTAGGCCAGACATCGCCTACTCTGTTAGTATTGTGAGCCAATACATAAATGATCCTAGAGAAGAACATTTGGAGGCAGTAAATCAAATTTTGAGATACCTAAAGATGACACAGGGACATGGGATGATTTTCAGAAAACATGAAGATAGAATAGTAAAACTTTTCATGGATTTGAGCTGGGCTGGAGAATTAATTGATAGAAGATCAACTACAGATAATTGTTCGTTTGTTTGGGGAAACTTGGGGACTTACAGAATCAAGAAACAAGCAATAGTCTCAAGAAGCAATGCAAAAGTAGAATATCGAGCGATAACACTCGAAATATGTGAAGGTGTTTGGTTACAAAGGCTCCTAACCGAACTAGAGACGTGCGACAAAAACCACTTTTAACTTCAGACTGATAGCAAGTCGGCAATAAATATTACAAAAAATCCAATACATCACGGTAGAACAAAACATATGGAGATCGACTGACATTTCATTGCAAAAAAGTGAATGGAAAAACTGTAAAGCTAAACTATCTCTTCAGAAAATCAACTAGCCAATGTATTGACCAAGGCACTTCCGAGGACTACTTTCGACGAAATTATATTCAAGCTGGGTCTTTGTAATATTTACTCCCCATATTGACGGGGAGTATGAGTTGTGTTAGGTTTAAACTCTGATTTTCTCACTTTATCTCTAATTTGAATATCCTAGTTTGTAGGAAAGATAACTTCTTATTTACTTAAGACTCTTATCTATATCTTATAAAACCCCAATGTATTCTCTTTCTTTTATTTCTAAATCTTGAATAAAATAAAAGATTTCCTTCTTGAAAACCCTAGTTTTACAAAATCTTTCAAACCATCTAAGGGTATCTGTCAAGGTGATCTAATTTCCTTTTATCTTTTTTTCTTGTGTATGGAATGATTGTCTCAGATGATTCAACTTGCAGCCAATAATCGACAATGACAACCCATTCGAACCACAAAGCAGTATCCATAATTTCTCATTTCTTTTCTGCTGATGATATGATATTATTAACGAAAGCTAATCTTAATCAAATAGTTGTGGTTCGTGAAGTTCTTGACAATTTATATATGGTTTCAGGATTAAAAATGAGTCTGCCAAAAACTATTTTTAATTCTTCAAAAATGTATAGTTGCAAATGTGGGTGCATATATGCACGTCTTTTGGGTTTTTATAAGTTGTTTATCTTAGAAAATGTTTGGGTGTGTTAGCTCTTATAAACAACCGAAAAATACCAACATGGGGTGAATTGACCTTTAAATTTTTTTGTTGAAGTAACCGATAATAGAAAGATTTGCAAAACGGTTTAGAGTCGGCTTCAAAACCAAGTCTACATTCACTACCTTAGCATCCACACTAAGGATTTCTCAAATACACTAGATTTTCTAACCTTTGAGGACATTGTGTAACCTTACAACAATACACAAGTTTTATACCCAAAACCTTGCTTACACTCTCCATACAAGAAGAATTACAAATAAAGCAAACATATGAGAAAACCTCACCAGTAAAATATGTTTGCATAAATTAAGTATTCACCAAAATACATTTGAACAAAATAAACAATGTAGCTCACGAGTGTGTTACAATGAAAAGATTGAAAAATTAAGCACAAAAGACTTCTTTGATGTTGGTATGATTGTTCAATATGGTTCTTGTTTACCTTGGGATGCTTTGACCTTCAATTTATACATTCTTCATCAATTTTATCCATTTAGAGTTGTAGGGGATCATTATAACCATTACCTACAATAAAAACAACATTAAATGCACAAGGGATCGATCCTTTAGTGAAAGGGATTGATCGTTTTTCAAATAATTTGACCATTGCAAAAACAAATCGATCATTTAGGGGAAGGGATCGATCTTTTTTATCGAATGATAGATCCATTTGGTTAAAGGATCGATCCAACACTAACTAGAATCCAAATGACCGATCCTTTTGCTAAGGGATCGATCCTTTGAGCCAAAAATGCTTGGAAACTTGAATTTAAAGTGCAAAAAATGATCAAGTATGTTTTTGAAAAGGTTCAACTAAGTTGGAAAACATTTAAAACATATTATTCAAATTAATCTGGACTTTGAATTAATTTTGATAAAATTTTGACAAATTCAATTAAGTACAAAATCAATTTTAAAAATTATTGTTATATTAAAATCTTAATTCAAAAATCTCTCTTTTTGATATAAAAAACTCTTTGGAAAATTGTTTTTGAAAAAGGCCCCCCTTTGAAAAATAATAAAACAATTTGAGAATTTGTGAAAAATATTTAAGCTCCAATTTTTAATTTTGAAAAATCATTTTTCATTTTATATTTACTTCACTCCCTTTTTGTTATATAAAAAATAATTCAAAAATGTTAGTATCATCTAACAAAGGAGATAAAGTAATAACATAAAGCTAGAATCAAATAAAAACATATGGAGACATAATATGTGAAGCATCAAGGTACGTTAACATAAATAGATAAATCCATACTTAATATAAAGTACCAAAGTCATAAATATTCAAATAACCAAATAAAAACATAAGTAAAAAATACAAAAAAATCAAATGTCCAAGTGATATAAATGCATCAAGGTGTAATAATATGAAATGATATGATATGCATGCACACTAAGATGAAGATGAAGCAGGGGAAGAAAATCCATCAAGCTGAAGTAAGGCTACTCGAACCTATTCGATCATACGAGCTTCAATAGCTGACAACACTTAATCTCATCAAAGTGGAAGCTAACATGGGCTCAGAGAGAATCGATAGACTGAAGCATCCTCTCTTCAAAGCTTTGAAAGAAATTCACGAGAGGTGTTGTGTCTACATGAGCTGCTCTTTCGGGCTTCTTGCCATCATCATTATCGTGAGCATCATCCATATACTCATCTCCATCGTGGTCATCCTCATGCTCTACGTGGCGACTACAAACCCAATGCATTGGGCCCCTCATGCTCCTACATGTAGCTGATCTTTGCCATAGTGTCGCGACTAATGATATTTTCATCAGTAAGAAATGCATCGATCTCGTAAGAATTGTCGATATCAATAAGCTCAAACAAGTGACTAAGATACATCCCATATACTAGGTTCAGTCAAACATTAGATTTTATGACACTCACAATGTCATTGAAAATATGCTAGCTAAGTGAAGCTTGCGACATTGTTGAATGTAAAACTTTTAGAGTATGCCCAAAGACTAATCATAAGATGATTGTAATGGTACTTTTTCTTTACCGTTTTTATTAAATAAGGGAATTGAAACTATTGTTTTCAATTGTAATTTTGTGTCTAATATAAACTAAAAGATAATAAAGTCTATATAATAATATGATTATTATTAAAGATACTTAGTCAAATATTATTATGGGCATTGACAATAATAATATGTTTAAGAGTAATATGGAATTGATTGATAACAACGAGTTGTCATTGACATAGAGATTGTAATATCGAGACATGAGTATGTTTTTAGAGAACAATATATTAGATTGACCCACTATGAGCATGTGTCTTGGATTATTACGTGATAGTCACAATATTGCTTATGGTGATTACTATATGTATAATCCCCAGACTTGAGATCATTATTATCTCAACATATATTGTTGTATGTCTTGATACAGTTAAACATGCTCCGTAACTGGTTGCATTATAATGACTGGTATTAAACATATCACGATATATGTAGTGAGATGTGAATAATCAATATGTGATTTGTCTTTCCTACATAATAGGAAATATATCACAGGCCACTTGATTGAGTGATACTAAAAATGCATGGCCATGCTCAAACAAGTTGATATGATATATCATAAGTTATTCATTTATTTTAGTATACTATAGATATCTTAGAAATAATAAATAGGTTATACATGTGTGACTATTCTAGGACTTGTGCCTACTATAGATATAAAGGACAAAAGGATATAATACATAAAAGAGTTAGTCACGAATATGTTATGTCAAATCGTGACTTCTTGTAACTTAGGTGACAATGATATATTATTGTTTTTAATATTAGAATGGTTATAATAATTACTACTAATGTTACAGGAACCTACAGGGACACACCCCAGAGTTGAAACGAGCAGATGTTTAACGAATTGTAACTGTACAATTTAATTATACATTAATGAAAACGTCTATAATTAAAGTTAAAATATATTTGATATATATCTAACTTTAATAATCCCAAATATATATATATATATATATATATATATATATATATATATATATGGATATTAAAGAAAATATAATTATGATTATATTTCTTTTAATAAATGTAAAATTTGAAATAATCATTTATAAGAAGAAAAACTAAGGGTTAAGGTTTCTTTGTCGTATAAAAATATAATGATCTAGCATCCGTTTCAATCTCTTTTGATATTTTTCTCAACATTTTTCGAAAAAAGGAAAAATTACTCACAACCAAGTGAACTACGTAGAGACCAAGACGATTTCGTGGAGGTTTTGGATTCGAATTTTTCGTGAATGCATAGACGAATTTTTGTTTTTCCCAGAACCTGAGGTGAATTTCGTACTTCTTCCTCCCGAATTCAACTTTTCATACTTGGATCACTGGTGTGATAGTCTGATATTTTTTTCCTGCGCCATGAGGTGTAACGACAATCCCAACAGTAGTATCAGAGCTATTTGTACGATATGAATTCGAGTTAAATTCTTGGTTGATGTATTTGTATAAGATGCATGCATTGATTTTATTGTTTCCAATGAGTATGCGTTATTTGTGCGAAATATGCAATCGATTATAGTCACAATTAATATGTTAATATGTTTTAAATAAATTTTACAATCGATGGTTAAACGTTAATCATGTATTTGTTGTTGTAAGGGTTTTAATGTTTATATGTTAATTGTGAACATGATGAAAATACAGTTATGATGGCAAATTGTTTTCGACGGAGGAACAATGGTTGTTCCAGTGCAAAAAACCTTCGGGATTGATAGATCCTAAAAACACGATTTTGTTGATAAAAGTTATTAAATCATGAGGTTTTCCACAAAAACAGTGAGTGCAATTTAAAAAAAAATTCTCAATGTGATTTTAGGCCCATATCCGTAATTATAAAGAAATTTGTAATGATATATGCATGATATGTTTTATATGTATAGTTATAGCCTTTTTATTTGCAAGAGTTGTAAATTTTTAAATATGGCATGCATGTCATGCTTTTCTATACTTCTATTGTATTTATCTTTTCATCTTACTCCCTCGTATGTAAAACGAGTTTCTAAAGTTGTAATCTTTTGAGGATTCAAATAAGAAGAATGATGGACTAACTAATGCGAGAAGATGTTTGAGAAGCAACCTTTATCTTTAGATTTTTGGTTCTCCCATTGGCTTGGGATATGCCACCTTAGTTTTTCTTTTGGGCTATAACCATTGCATTTTATTTACTACTTTGTATATATCATGTATGTGATGCAATGAATAGTATCTTAGCATTCTAATAAGTTGAAGAGATCAATAAGGGCCTAATATTAAATTGAACAATGATGAGATAATTATGAAAATCTCTCTTTATAATCTAAGTTAATTTAACCACCCAATATTTACCCTCATTAAGACTTTGATCGATATTATGTGGGCTTTGCCAAAGCAATGGCTCATGAATCTATCTTGGTTAAACGTGAACAATAAGTAGGTGATATTCATTGGTTGAAATTTTGTTAATAACTTAGCTAGGGTATTCTAATAGGATTGGAAATCTAGAGCTTAATTATTTGCATAAATCATGAGATGATTTGAACAAAAGTTGCTCGCCATAATTACATGAGCAAAGTGTTGCCTACCTAAATAACCATTCTCCTAAGAGAAAAGCCAAAGCTGACTTGGGAAAGGGTGAAATATGGATCCTTAATCACTAGAAAAACTTTTGAAAATTTATTTCGAAATTAAAACACGAGGGTTTTTAATTTTGAATAAAATAGTGGGAGTAATTTATTATTAAAGACCTATTTATAAATTTTAAACTCGATAAATTTACTTACATCATATATTTTCCATTGTTTTAGATTTAATGGAAAAAATCACACTTTCATTACAATCAATCCTTGAGAAGGATAAGCTGAATGGCTTGAACTTCCTTGACTGGTTCCGTAATTTGAAAATTATTCTCAAACAAGAAAGGAAGAAATACGTCATTGAAGAGCTCCTTCTTGACTAACCAGTAGATAATTATTCTAGAGCTGAAAAAGACAAGTTTAAGAAACACATGGATGACATGTTAGATGTGGGATGTCTTATGCTTGCCACCATGACCCCTGAGCTTCATAAGCAACTCGAGGTGAATTTTGTATCTCTTCCTCCTGAATCCAAGTTTTCGTACTTGGATCACTGGTGTGATCGCTGGAATTTTTCCGTTGTGCCATAGAGTATACCAGTGAATTTAAAAATGTTGTTTTAATCGTCAAAAATAAAATAATCCTCTTCAAATAAAGTAAATAAGTAGTATAGTGAAGAAGGTTGATCCATAGGGAATTCAAAAATTTCGATGCAAATGTATGTCGATTTCAATCCAGTAAGCTGTAACAAAAATAAATAAAAATAAAAGTGGGTAGGAGAGATTGAGATGAAATAAATAAAAGAATACAAAAGTAAATTAAGAAGAAGTAATAAATCATAAGAAGATGAAAATAAAGTTGAAAAATAAAAATGAGAAAAATTGCCTCGAGCTAGCTTTGTTTCAATTTTGTCGATCATTGAAATGGATTTTTTCTCAGGGATTCATGTCGGTTATAGTCTACAAGGTCCAACCCATTGTAACTTGCCCCTCTCTCATGTAATAAACCTTCCCAAGTCTATATTCGAAAGATGATTCTTGAGTGGATTCACCACAACTATTGCCGTTAAAACAATTAGAATAAAAATTGGAAAGGCCAAACTTGGATTATGTCATCTCGTCGAGAATCGAATTCGATCTCGCTTTTCCTTAGCGGACTGCCGCTAAGTGTGTTCACATGAAGTTGAATTGCCACAGGCCAATCCTTCCTCCCAACTGTATATTTAAACAACATCTAGACCAAAGAGCACTTTTGATTTGAAAGTGTTTAAAATTTGTAAGTAAGATCGACTGTCAAACTAAATAACCAGAAAAACGAGAATGTACCCCGAAGGGATTTAAGTGTTGTTCAATTCTCACATATGAAATTGATTCATTACTAGTTCTCGGCACAAAATAAATTAGTTAAGCATGATATTGATCATACTTAGCATGTTTTGTAAAATTAGTAAAAAACTTAAATGGAGAAAAATGGAAATGAAAAGAAAAAGGAAGATTTTTATTAAAATCGAAAATAAAGTAACAAAATAAAACTCAAGATGAAGATGTGTTCTAAGCCTTACCCCAAAAAAGGTATTTATAGGCTTCTAATTACCTATAAATAACAAAATAAAATCCAAAATAATCTAAGTGATAATTCAAATGTTCTAATTTCAAATTAAGAAACTGAAATACCTAAGATATCTCTCTAGATTTTTTGTTGATTGGACTGCTTCCAGAATCTTCCAGCGTCTTCTATAATCTACCACGTCAACTCCGCGTCGTGCCCGTCGTCATGCTCATGTCTCCAGCCACGACTAGAAGATAAAAGAATTCCAGAATATGCCCTTTTACTGCCAATTCCAATGAACAAGTCACTACACAGAAAATAAAAAATGTATCCAAATCAGCAGTGAAAAATTCACAGAGCAAGACAATTAGCAAGCAAAAAGTGTCAATTTCAAGAACTCATCACGATCCCAACAAAAACATCCACCAATAGTCACTCTTGTCTGTAGAGAATTTTGTCCCATGAGCATGAATGCAATGAGTAACTGTCGACACCGTGTTCCGCCCGGGCGGGGAAGACCGATACCGACACTCAGGGGTTTTCTCTATGAAAATAGTTTCAAAATGTGAACAGTCGCCACCAAACATTTAAGGTGTGAATGGAACACTATAAAAATCGGGTGATTTTAATAAAACATTTTATTTTAATAAAATACCAAGTTTTAGGGTCTGCAAAAATCCAGAAATCAGGTTCGGGAGTCAGTTACGCGTGGGGAAGGATTAGCACCCCTACAAGAGTCCAAAATTTGGTACCTAGTTTATTACCCTATATTTAAAATTGAAAATTTAGAGTTTGATCTTTATTTAATTTAAAAATCACTAAGAATACAGAGTTTGAAAAGGGTATTCGTTTATTGAAACCGATAACATTCGCCCCCGAGCGTAAATACGGGAGATCAGCTATTGTGTCTAATAACCGAACATTGCCTCGTTTTTAGAAAACATGATGTGGTTTTGAAAAGAATGTCAACTTATTTAGGAAATTACCAATAGTCACCCTCTGAGCACGATCGCGGGGGATATACTATTAACTCCTTAATAAGTGAACAGTGCCTTAAGTTTTAAAAACAATGCAATCAAACAAAATTTTATTTATTCCTAATTATACTAAAAACAAATTAGGGTTTTTTCTAGCCTATGGTGTCAAATTATAAAGGCTCTAATATTAATCCTATTTGATTTTAATTAATTATTGAATCGAATAACTGAGATAGTCCCTCGAGCACTTACGCGAGGGCCAACTCGAATTATCCCCTAGATTTAAAGACTAGTTTGAAATCTGAGCTAAAATGGAGGATGTATTTAACCTATTTGATTATATCAATATAAAATTATGATCGAAGTTTGGGGATGAAAATGTCAAGATCTAAAAGTTTGGATTTCTAAAAGATCTAAAAGGCTAAGGACCTAAATTAATAATTTCTAAAGTTAGGGGTCTAATTAAAATCTAATTATTACCTAAATTGTTATACTAATTTTTTTAGAACCTTTTAATTATTAATTAATTATTAATTGAACAACTGATTCGAGTAATCGAGCGTATAATGCAAAAACTCGATTCGAATTGCTCCCTAATTAAACTAGAGTGCCATCCTAATTTCTAATTTTGGTTCGAATATTAATCCAAATTAAGAAATAAAATTACAAAAATAAATAAATAAATACTAAAATGAATAAAAATAAAATTACAGATAATAAAAGAAATTAATATATTCAAGGATCTAAATATAACAAACTTTAAATGTAAGTACTAAGTTACGAAAGAGTCAAAGAAAGTAATTAAATAAAAATTGGGACCAAAATACATAAAAACAAAATGACAACAAATAATTCAAAATATATAGAAATAATGATAAAATGATTAAATTATAATTACCAACATAATATAAGGACTAATTTTAAGCTAACCTTAGAATACTGACCAAACCTAAATAAATGTAAAATTAACATACAAAATTGGAAATAAACCGGTGACTAAGACAAAATGCTCATAAGTTTTAAGGTCCTGCATACGATTCATCCTATTTAGTTTAAGCTAAAATAATATGTGAAATAACATAAATAGTACCTATACATTAGAAACAAATCAAAGAATTAAAACAAATAAAGGACCAGTTTGCAAATATGCTCCTAAATAGAGATTACCTAAACTAATTTACGCCTAAGGTCATGGTGGCTAAACCCTAATTTACCCTAAAGCTTTAATATAAAATCTATTTTAACTAAACCCAAACCTAAGCAAACTCACAGCCGCAACCCCCTTTCACTCTCAATCTCTCCTCTCGTCCTCTCCCTTACTTCTATACTCCGACCGAGACCCCTACCAGAACCCGAAAAGGGGTGAAGTTCGAAGGCTCTCCACTCCGATGGCTTCAACTCAGGCGGTCGACTCCTCGGTTAGGTAATTTCTAGACTATTCTCTATTTATTTTTCCATTTTTGTTGGTTAGCTGGGTGATTTAGGGTCAAAATAAGCACTTATTTATTTTTTATATATTAGTGTTACCATGCTTGAAAAAGAAAAAAAAAGGTTATATTTACCCCATTCGAACATGCAAGGTTTCGATTCTTACAAAGATTATTGCAGTATTTTTTTCGAAAAAAATAACAGTATATGATATACCTTAAATTCGAACAAAAAGAGAAATAAATACTTGGTGTATTAGAAGTGCACAGATCAGAGGAATGACATGCATTCGAACCAAAAAGAGTTGAGTAATAGATAACCTTTGTTATTCTTTGAAGATGGAGTTACAGTGTGATTTTCCCCTCTCTTTGCATTGTATACTGATTTGGGGTTTTATAACCCATTACATATGTAAAAAATAATTAAAAAATGCTATTGGTGTTGTGCTGGAGCAGGGCATGGGCGAATGTTATGGGGTTTCTCAGCGGTCTGCGCAAGCATGGGCACCAGATAGATTGAACATGGCAGCATGCATGGTGCTTTTAATAAAATATGGAAGTACATGGCAACATCACTCAATTTGGTTGTCTTTTAAGACTAGGAGCTGGATATAATACTAATAAACAAGTCATCATGAATTAGATTTCCAATGCTGCAATCCAGCTCATGGTCCTGGTTATAATATTGTTCCCATAATGTTGTTGCCACCAATGATGGCACCACTTGGTGCTTCTTTGTCTGGTCAAGTAAATGGCCTTCCACAGCTTCTTACACTGGCCCCACCAACCATAAATCCTAGAACTGCACCAGATAATAGAGATGGGTTTTAATTTAAAATATGGTGCTCACAGCTGCCCCTCTTTGCTCATTGCTTGTGAAACGGGAATAAAGCAAAGATAACAGAGCGCCATTTTTGAGTCAATCTCTTCTCTCCAAGTTGCGGGTTCTTCTGGAAATGTAGATCTAAGGTTGAACAAGTTCTTCTCATTATGAACTTCTTCCTCGTTGGATGAGTTCTTTTTATTATGAACCCTCTGAGCTAAGCTTGAACAAATTCTTCTCATTATGAACTTGTTCTCCCCTTTTGGATGAGTTCTTCTCATTATGAACTCTTCGTTGGAAATGTTGAGTCAAGGTTGAACAAGCTCTTCTCATTCGTTGGATGAGTTCTTCTCATTATGAACTCTCCGCTGGAAATCTTGAGCTAAGGTTGAACAAGTTCTTCTCATTATGAACTTCTTCTCATTCGTTGGATTAGTTCTCATTATGAACTCTCCGCTGGAAATGATGAGCCAAGGTTGAACAAGTTCTTCTCATTATGAACTTCTTCTCCTTCATTGGATGAGTTCTTCTCATTATGAACTCTCCGCTGGAAATGCTGAGCCAAGGTTGAACAAGTCCTCATTATGAACTTCTTATCCTTTATTGGATGAGTTCTTCTCATTATGAACTCTCCGCTGGAAATACTGAGCCAAGGTTGAACAAGTTCTTCTCATTATGAACTTCTTCTCCTTCGTTAGATGAATTCTTCTCATTATGAACTCTCTGTTGGAAATGCTAAGCCAAGGTTGAACAAGTTCTTCTCATTATGAACTTCTTCTCCTTCGTTGGATGAGTTCTTCTCATTATGAACTCTCCGTTGGAAATGATGAGCCAAGGTTGAACAAATTTTTCTCATTATGAACTTTCTCTCCTTCGTTGGATGAGTTCTTCTCATTATGAACTCTCCGCTGGAAATGCTGAGCCAAGGTTGAACAAGTACTTCTCATTATGAACTTCTTCTCCTTCGTTGGATGAGTTCTTCTCATTGTGAACTCTCCGTTGGAAATGCTGAGCCAAGGTTGAACAAGTTCTTCTCATTATGAACTTCTTCTACCTCGTTGGATGAGTTCTTCTCATTATGAACTCTCCACTGGAAATGTTGATCAGCTTATCTTCTCTTTGAAGATTTAATTCTGCGAAAATTTATCATGTGTCAGTGAATTGGTGTTTGAAGAACCTGAAAGCAATGACCTCCCAGTCTTTGAAATTGCTTCAATCCATATAAGATATTGACTGATCCTTTGTGGAAGTTGTGAAATGAATCTTTCATAGACCCTTTAATCCTGTCATGTTTTCAAAACTTGATGTAAATGCATGCATATGCTCTTATTTGATGAATGCATGAGTGTGTATGGTGAGTTTTTGGGTTTTTAGGGTTTTATAGGCCCTTTTTCTCTTTATCCTCGTTGAGTCTTCATTTTTGCTGACTTCGTGTCTGATTCATAATCTTTCTGTAATTTCTTGTCTCGCCCTCTCATCAATCACTCGCTTCAACTAGTGCAAATATCGACCGGATGGACGACCTTGGATTTCCAATATCTTCATGGGTTAATCGCAAAGTAATACCAAAAAAACCATTTGCTTAGAATTCAAATACTTTTTATGGCGCACGAAAATGAATGTTTTGAAAATCAAAATGATAATCAAGAAATTTATTGACGAATGTAAGTTTTACACAAAGTCATGGTAATCAAAAGAATTGAACAAGGATTATGGAAGCAAAAGAATATGTCATAACGAATTCTAGCGCAAGTGTTCCTGAATCAGTTAATTTAACGTCCCGATTCAATCCTTTGTCTGGGAGATCTCAAGGTGGCAGAGCTGTTTGCAAAAGTGAAGTCATTCACGACCAACTAGTCTTTAGAGGAGGTTACTTATCGGATGCCTCCACATCAAAAATGATTTTGAGCCGCCCTTTCGGGTTTTCAACTCAAATCCTTCATTGGTTTTAAGGCGCCCTTTACGGGTTTTCACCTTGAACCTCTCCTTTTTTTTCTTTTTTCTTTTTTAGGCATAATATTTCTTGACAGATTCTGAATTTGTTGGGTTTTTCAGTACTTTTCCGTCCATCTCTGCCAAAATCAAAGCCCCCCCCGGAGAAGGCCTTTTTGACAACGTAGGGCCCTTCCCAATTGGGCATCTATTTTCTGCGGAAGTCCTGGATTGGCAAAATCTTTTTAAGTACTATATTCCCTTCTCGAAACTCTCTTGGGCGTACTTTCTTGTAATGGGATCTCATCATTCTCTTTTGGTACATCTGCCCGTGACATATAGCATTCAACCTTTTCTCTTCAATAAGATTTAGTTGATAGAGGCGAGATTGAATCCATTCTGCTTCATCCAATTCTACTTCCTTCAAGACTCGAAGTGATGGAATTTCAACCTCAATAGGTACGACTGCCTCTGTTCCATATACCATAGAGAAAGGTGTTGCCTCTGTCGATATTCGTACAGTCGTTCTATAACCATAAAGAGCGAAAGGTAATTTCTCATGCCAATCCCTGTAAGTTTATGTAGCCTTCGTAATGATCCTTTTGATGTTCTTGTTTGCTACCACTATTGCCCCATTCATTTTAGGGCGTTAGGTAACAGCGTTGGCATGCTTTATCTTGAACTGCACACAAAGTTCCTCCATCATCTTGTTTTTTAGATTAGTAGCATTGTCCGTGATGATTCTTTCTGGCAACCCATATCGACATATTATTTCCCTCTTTATGAATCTGCAAACTGTGGATCTCGTGATACTGGAATATGAAGCAGCCTCTACCCATTTTGTGAAGTAATCAATTGTTACTAAGATGAATCGATGCCCATTTGAAGCTTTTGGTGTGATTGCCCCAATGACGTCCATGCCCCACATAGAGAATGGCCAGTGTGAGCTCATGACATGCAAAGGAGAAGGCGGTGCTTGAATTTTATCTGTATATATCTGGCATTTATGGCATCTTCTCACGTAATTGACGCAATCTGTCTACATCATGGCCCAATAGTATCCATATCTCATAATCTTTCTGGCCATGGACAAACCATTTGCATGTATTCCGCACGTTCCGCCTTGCACTTCTTCCATAACATTTTTTGCTTCTTTGGCGGTTATACATCTCAGTAAAACTTGGTCACTCCCCTTTCTGTACAAGATTTCCCCATCAAGGAAGTATCCGACTGCCATTCTTCTGATAGTTCTCTTATCAACTTCAGATGCGCTGGGAGGATACGTCTGGTATCTCATGTACTGTAAGATATCATAGTACCATGGATGGCCATCTATTTCTTCTTTTATGTGATAGCAGTGGGCTGGGGTCTGGTATACTTGCATCGTTATGGGTATCATGTATGTTCTCTTATTAGATTTAAACATCACTACTAGGTTGGCTAAAGCATCTGCCATCTGATTGTCCTCTCGAGGGAGGTACTTGAACGTGACATCCTCAAATTCTTTCAGCAGTTCAAGGACCAAATTTCGATATTCCACTAGCTTTGAATCTTTCGTCTCCCATTCTCCCTTTAGTTGGTATACTACTAATGAGGAATCTCTGTATACTTTGAGTGCCTTGACCTTTCTTTCAATGGTTCCTTTTAACCCCATAATACAAGCTTCGTATTCGGCCATGTTGTTGGTGCAAAAGAATTCTAATCTGCTTGTGAAAGGATAGTACATTTCCTCAGGAGAAATCAACACTGTCCCAATTCCATTTCCTAAAGCGTTAGAGGCTCCATCAAAGTACAAGGTCCAAGATTTTTTACCCCCAGACCTTTCTTCATCGGTAGAGATGCACATCAAATCCTCATCTGGGAAATTAAAGTTCAAACCTTCGTAGTCTTCTGAGGCACGACTTGCAAGAAAGTCAGCTACGACGCTTCCTTTTATTGCCTTTTGGCTCACATAGATAATATCAAACTCAGATAAAAACATCTGCCATCGAACCAGTCTGCCAGTCAAAGCAAGGGACTCCATAAAAAATTCCAGTGGATCCAATCTTGATATCAACCATGTGGTATGGTATAACATGTATTGCCTGAGTCTCCGGGTAGCCCAAACTAAGGTACAACACATCTTTTGAATTGGTGAGTATCGAGTCTCACAGTCGGTAAACTTCTTGCTCAAGTAATAGATGGCTCTTTCCTTTCTTCCTGATTCGTCATGTTGCCCTAGTACACAACCCATTGAATTCTTGAAAACCGTTAGGTAGAGAATTAGTGGTCTGCCTAGTACTGGTGCTACCAATATGGGGGCATTTGACAGATATTTCTTAATGATTTCTAGAGTTTCCTGGTATTCATTATTCCATACCTCCGGATTATTCTTTTTGAGTAATTTGAACACGGGATCGCACTTATCGGTCAGTTGCAAAATGAATCGCGATATATAATTTAGTCTTCCCAAGAACCCTCGAACCTCTTTCTGTGTGCGAGGTGCATAAATGTCTTGAATTGCCTTAACCTTATCTGGATCGATCTCGATTCCTTCCTGGCTTACCACAAAGCCCAATAGTTTCCCTGATTTTACTCCGAACGTGCATTTAACTGGATTGAGCTTTAGTTGGTACTTCCTTAATCTTTAGAACAATTTTCTCAAATTTTGCACATGCTCCTCTTCCGTTCGGGACTTAGCAATCATGTCATCTACGTACACTTTCATTTACTTATGCATCATGTCATGGAAGAGAGTCACCATGGTTCTCTGATAGGTTGCCCCGGCATTTTTCAACCCGAATGGCATCACTTTGTAACAGAAAGTTCCCCACGCAGTTATAAACGTTGTTTTCTCTATATCCTTAGGGTTCATATTGATCTGGTTATACCCTGAGAAGCCATCCATAAAGGAAAACCAAGAATGCCCCGCAGTATTGTCTACCAGAGTGTCTATATGAGGTAAGGGAAAATTATCTTTCGGGCTAGCCCTGTTAAGGTCTCAATAATCCACACACATGCGGACCTTCCCATCCTTCTTAGGTACTGGAACTATATTGGCTACCCATTCGGGGTATTTCGCCTCCTGAAGGAAACCTGCATCGATCTGTTTGGTTACCTCATCTTTAATCTTTAATAACATCTCTGGTTTCATTCTTCTGAGTTTTTGTTGAACTGAGTTGCATTCTGGTCTAATGGGAAATGTGTGGAAAACTATATCAGTGCTTAGCCCCAGCATATCTTGATATGACCAAGCGAAAATGTCTTTAAACTCTTGGAGCAAGCTTATCAAATCTAGCGTTATTTATGCGGATAGAGTAGTGCCAATTTTTATTTCCCTCTGCATTTCCATTGTCCCCAAATTCATGAGTTCTATTTCTTCTTTGTGGAGTAGAATCTGTTTTTCATCTCTTTCCACTAATCTCAATAGCTCATTAGGGACTTCAAAGTTTTCTTCATCCTCGCACTCATTGACTTCTTCCTGACACAATGGTTGTTCGAGATCTATCTTATAACTGGCCTCAGGAACCATTATGCTAGCATCATTGTGATATATGCATGAAATTTGGTTCGGATATATTGGAATGTAAAGAAAAAAGAATATGATGTAATGCAAAAATGTGAAGAATGAAAGTGATTATCATTTGAGGGAAAAAGTATCTTTCATTAATTGACTGAATAATCATTGAGTTTTACAAAAGGTTGAATAGATACTTTGAAGATGCTAATACAAATTATTTCTGGGCATTACTTTGGATTGACCCTGAAAATTACGGGAAGATCTTCGGCTGTCCAGTTGTCGAGCTTTTCACCGGGGAAACAATGACGGATTCCAGATAGAAACTTTTCGGGTTGGTTACCTCCAGTAACCATGTTGATAGACAGTCTCTTCAGGGTCTCGCCCATCCACTCTTCTTCTTTTGCTAGCCTTTCGATCTCGACAGCGCTGGCCAGTTCTTGCTCTACATCATACACTCCTCCAGATTTGAAAGAGCTCTTCAAAGGAGGGAAGAACATACGTTCTCTGGGGATATCCCCTCCTCTTAATCTGGCTTTCCTTGCCTCGAACCTTTTTTTCAATTCTTGGCCACGCTATTGGAAGGTGGCCTTAAACCCGAGCCCAAAATGGTCTCTCTTCCTTTCAAGAGTTATGGGTCGTACCTGCCCCTGCAGATTTTTTCCCAGTCCTTTGCCGGTTCTCGCTCCTCTTCCCAGGGTTTGCCTTATTGTCATCTTAGTGCAATCTAAGAGTGTGGGACGAGGAATCCTGCTTCCTTCAGCCACATAGGTTGCGTTGAAAAATTCTAACGCCCTGAAGGAACATTCTAAGGCGTCTTCATTGACTTCAATGTATGGGGTATCTATCGTCGTAGAAGCTATGATTTCTTGTTCAGCTCCGATGCTGACCAACCTTCCATCAATTATGAATTTCATCTTCTAATGTAAGGACAAAGGAACTGCCCCTGCAGCGTGGATCCAAGGTCTCCCCAGTAAGCAATTGTATGTCGGGTGGATGTCTATTATTACAAAGTCAATGTTGTAAATAGCAGGTCCGATCATCAAGGGTATTTCCATCTTTCCCATCACGTCCTTCTGGGTTCCGTCAAATGCTCTGATGATGTTATGATAAGCTCTCATGTGTGAGCTATCAATGGGTATTCTTTGTAGCGTAGCCAAAGGCATTACGTTCAGTGCAGACCCGTTATCTATCAGAACTCCCGGTAAGACATGGCCATGGCAGTGTACCGTGATATTTAAAGCCTTGATGGACCCCATTCCTCCTTCCGAGATCTCATCATCAATAAAGGTGATGTAGTTGTTAGCAGCTATGTGTCCTACGATTCGGTCTAATTTATGCGTTAAGATATCATCGGGGATAAAAGTTTGGTTAAGTACTTTTAGCAAGGCGTTCCTGTGTATTTCTGAGTTGATCAAAAGATCCAAGATCGAGATTTTTGTCTGCTGTTTGTGAAGTTGGTCCACTACGCTGTATTCACTATGCTTTAGGAATCTTAGGAATTCACGACCCTGAGCTTCGATCACGGGCTCGTTAATAACTGGTGGAGGTTCTTCATTGAAATTTTTTGGCATTACCACTGTCTTGGCTTTGGCATTTGCTTTATCTGCTTCGGTGGATGTCTCAGGTGAGTAGCATCTTCCGCTTCTCGTGAAGTGGCCTACCTCACCTACTTCTTCTGGGATTAACTTGCTTTCTTCTCTCATCCTTTCAGTAGTTTTTGGTACCTCTGGTATGGACACACTAGCTTCGTAATTCCAAGGAATCTGTCGGGTGTCCTTAAACGAGAAGGGGGACGGAGTTGTGATCACCACTTTCAGAGTCGTTGATGATGAACTCTCATGTCTTGGTCTAATGGTGATGACCATCGATTTTCTCACTCCAGGCATCCTGTCAGAGCCATCTGTCATGCAGACGTCCATTTCTCGGGGTCTTTCTTCAAAAAATTCCACTTCCCTGCTGTCCATCATTCTCTGAAGTAATCCTTGAAATTTGTGGCAACTCTGTATGTTGTGGTCCTCCTCTTGGTGATATTCGCAGTACGTTTTACGTCCCCAAGGCCTTGGCGTGAGACTATCTTTAATCATCCTCGGCATGCACAACTGTCCAAACACCCTGCTGAGAGGAGATCAGATTTCTGATACATTTCTCTTCGTCGTTCGGATCTCTCTTTCATCTATCATATTGATTCCTTGCCCTCCGTGATTAGGAAGAGGGTGATCATTTGCAGCTGGTGTTTTGAATTCCGAATCTCCAGCATTGATGAAGCTTCGTACAACTCTCTTGAAAGCTGAGTAGTTCTTGATATCATGCCCAGCGATCCCTGCGTGATAATCACAGTAAGCATTGGCATTATACCAATGCGGGTAAGGTGGCTGCAGCGACGTTAACTTGTAAGGACGCACTAGATCTGCCTTCAAAAGCGAGTTGTAAATTTCTGAGTACGGTACTGGTACTGGTGAGAAAGTTTGCCTCGTATTTTCTCTCTCCTTGGCCCCCTGTTCTCATAAGTGTTTGCCTTCTCTACCCTAGGCTGGATGATTGTAACACTGGCAGCGCAGTTCTTATGGTGAGTGTTCGTATGGTTCACCTTGCTTTCTCTTTTCTTAAAATAGGGCTTCTTTGACCCTTCACCTCCTTCAATCTTTCCATTTCTAATGGCATTCTCGATTAGCTCACCAGAAATGACCAAGTCAGCAAAATTCTTGGTAGCATTTCCTAAGAGATGCCTTAAATATGGAGCTTTTAGAGTATTCACAAAAATGACTGTAGCCTCTTTTTCTAATAATGGGGGCTGCACTTGGGATGCCACATCACGCCACCTTTGGGCGTATTGCCTAAAGGTTTCACTTTGTCGTTTCTCCATATTTTGCAGCGTCCACCGGTCAGGTACCAGGTCAGTGACGTGACGATACTGCTCTAAAAATGCTCGGGCCAAATCCCTCCATGATTTAATATGAGACTTGGTTAATTGGTTGTATCATTTGGTTGCCGATCCAGTCAAACTATCTTGGAAGCAACGTATCAGAAGCTTCTCGTTCTCAGTATAGCCAGCCATCCTCCTGCAGAACATGGAAAGATGGGCAAGTGGTCCCGTCGTACTTTTCAAAATCTGGCGTTTTGAACTTTGGGGACAATATGAGATCAGGAACCAAGCTTAGCTCCCTCGCGTCCATTCCGTATAATGGCTCCACCTCTACCGACCTTACCCTTTCCTCCAGACTTTTCAGTTGTTGGGTTATTCCGCTGTCAACCTTTCCTTTTGCTGATATTTCCTGAAAGTCATGAGGTAACTCTTCCATGCCTGACTCAACAGGTCTTACCCTGGCAGCCGATGGGTAATTAGCTTGATATACGGGCTCAGTATGATTCTGGGCTGGCGATCTAACAGAAATGTGTACTGGGGTAAAACCGAGAGAATGTGAAGGTCCTGGTGTAAACCCCGGTGGATGTTGGGGATCAGATGTAAACACAATAGGATGGGACGCTTCTGGTTCAAACCCTGGAGGATGCAGGGGATCTTCTTCAGATAACGCTCGCTGGTCAACCTTCGTCTTTCCGTTCGTAGCAAGTTTCTTAAACATTTCTTCGATCTTTTGCAAGATACCGACTTGCGAGTTTTCTATCTCTACTTCCATCTTACTTAGTCTCTCTCTAATTTCTTCTTGGGCTTGCCTTTGGTCTTGTTCAAGCTGTGCCATTCTTGCCTCTATTTTCTTGATCGTTCTTCGAGTACCGTACGGGTGTGAGGCGAGTGCCAGGATAACTACAATTGGTTGGAAATTATATTTTATTATTTAGTGAATTTTAATAAATGAATGAATTGTTATAATATAATCATTTAGTCTTTTAAATATGAGAAAAACATGTGAAAATGCAAATGCAAATGCAACCCGATATTGATTCCAAAATAACTTAGTTTATAAAAAAAAGGGTACTCAACAACACACAATGTCTAAGAACTTAGGCAAAGAGAGTACATCAATCATGGAAACTACACATAAAATCTTTCCGTATCCCCTAATCTTTTGAGCTCTATCATCAATCCGATGATGCGTCGTTCTTCTACTAACTCCATGACCACAAAAAACTCTCAGGGCTACCGCTTCTTCAGATAATTCGAATACTTGGCGAGCAACACTACGGGCCTGACTAATGGCTCTCCCCATTGCTTCATGGTGACTCTGAATAGTATCTTGAGCCTGTCGTAGTGCGATTCCAAGCTCTGAATTAGTCAATGGTCAACTTTCTTCTAATTTTTGGATATGCTGATGTCTTTTCAGTACTGCAACTTTTAGCTCAGTAATCTTGAATTTTAAGGCCTCATTCTCCTGCATGGCTATATCATGCGCGGATGAGTGGATTAACTTTGCTTCTTCTAACTCTGCTACCCTTTTCTTTAACCTCTAATTTTCATTTTGAATACGGGACCCATCGCTACTGTATGAGTTCTGAAAAATCTCATCCAAACTAAGCAGCTGTGCTTCAAGCCGTTCAATCTGTGCCCCTCTTTGTGTCAATTCTTAGTTAGCCTCATCTCTTTACTCTTTTAGTCTTTAGGCGTGCTGTAAGGCTCGTTTCTTTCCTTCTTGATATCTTTTTGCGCTTCTTTCTACCCCGTTGAGTTTAATTTTTAGGGTCTTGGCAGTATGATGTAGACTCTGGGCTCTCATATTCTTTTCTAAGTCTCAAAAATCTTGATTTAGCGCATCAAAACTTCCCTGAACCTTCTCTTTATCTTTGGACAATTATTTTATCACTCAATCTTTCTTAATCAGCTCGAGCTCCCACATTGTCTTCTCATCTGAGAACTTTCTATTTTCTTTTTCTTTCTCCATATTTATCAGTTGCATTTCCTCTCTTAACAATTCAGCCTCTGTTGGGAGCCTCTTCAATCGCTCCTCCATAGTCAACTCATCTTCTAAATTTGGCTTCGACGTGTTGTTATTAATCATTTGCAACCTCCAAACCTCGTAGGCCGGCGTG
Source organism: Hibiscus syriacus (assembly GCF_006381635.1). Lineage (NCBI taxonomy): Eukaryota > Viridiplantae > Streptophyta > Magnoliopsida > Malvales > Malvaceae > Hibiscus > Hibiscus syriacus. The sequence continues at coordinate 4,222,331 of NW_024062608.1, forward strand.
AATACATGCTCTATTATCTTGAAGCTCATGCAGTGAGGTTCAAGCCAAGCCATATAAATCTTTGAAATCCGCTCTCGGTAACCTGGAGTGGAGAAAGAAAACTCCGCCTCCTTCAGGCCGTGGGTAGCGAGTACGAATTGTAGGGTACTGAACTGTCTGAGTGCAATTAGCGGAGTATACCCGATCGCTCCCCATAACCCGTGTAGCATTATAAAACTATCGTTGCCGCATCTGAAAAGTATGTCTTCTTTGGGTAACCAGTAAGCCTTCCATACTATCTCAGTATCTTTTATGTTACGGAGAGCTTCAACCCATTCCTTCCTCTTGGGATGCTCTGGTATTTGAGACTTGCTGAGGAAGTTCACTAGAGGCGAAAAATTCGATTGATGTCTCCGAGCCCAACCTTTCTCGACTATCCAAGAGTGGTTCCACCACCAAACTAGTAACAATGAGGCATATCCGGTGAACTGACCTTCCCCCAATCGTCTACACTAGTTGAGTGACAAGAATGTTTCCGCAAGGATAGCTGATGCGGGATTATTTCTGGCAATAGCTTCGACAAAATCAATTAAAGCGATGTCGAAGTGATCCTTATTCCTGGAGAAAATAACCAAGCCATATAATGCAAGTGCAAAGTGATCTATTCTTCTTTTTGATGGAGTCTGCTCATAAATCAAACTTTTCAGTTGAGGCCAAGAGATTCCCTCATCACGAATATACTCTACGACCCATTCCTTGGTCTTCTCGGTCAGCATGATCATCTTGGTAATGAATCCCTTAGGTCGGATCACCTTGGTGTAAATAGAATGTCTTCTGATATTTGGGATATTCAGTAAAGCCGTATACTCCTCCAAGGTAGGGGTCATATCTACTTTACCGAACGTGAAACACCTGTAAGCTGGATTCCAACACTCGGCCAGGGTTCGAACAACCACTTCGTCTATTGGAACTCTGAGCAGCTCTACTAGGTCGCCGTATATTTCTCTGAACAGTGTCTTCTCATTATCATCCCAAGTGGCCCAAATTCTTGATAACGCAACCCAATGCGTCTGTCTGACTTGGATAATTACCTTCTCCAGTAAAACTGATTCTTCATTAGTAACAAGGCTATCCCTGAATCGTGTTTTTCCGTATTCAGACCAGGTTTGAACATTTATTGTATTCTCAGTCCCATCGGAAAACATTGTTGTCTTAAGCTCTTTTTATAATAACTAGATAATCTGGGAATCAATATCGTTTATGAAATGATGTGATATGATAATGATACATGCAATCAAGAAACAAAGCAACAAGTTAGTACATCAGAATAATCGAAAAATAAAGGAATAATTAGCGAAAATTTAAATTATCGAAAGTGAAATAATCAAAGAAAACTGAAAATCCTAACATCATGCGATTTAGTTCTCTTAAGTTAACCACATGGCTTTAAATGGGTTGGTTTACTAAATTCTCTATATGTGGGAGGGTTCTAGCAAGGGTTCCCGAGTAATTTCACAACCTGCTAAGGTTGACCCCGATTCTAGCCCATTACAGACTTGCGAATCGGGTTCCACTCAGGGGATCACACCACTAAAAGCGTACCTCAGAACTGATATCCAGATAGACAACTTAGGTGCTTTCCAGAGATACTTTGTCAGACCCACACAAGGAAGCCCAATGCTCCTCATGAGGTGTGACGTTTCTCCCTACTTAGATAAATCGGGATTGAGCTCGGGTTTAGAGCTATGCTATGCAACAATCCTAAATATTTCATAGAAGTGTAAACATTAACCAGAGAGAAATCTGTTTTTTTTAAATAACATAATGAACAATAAATTAAATAAGATCGAACTCGTAATTTCTAAAATAGTAAATATAGGGTAACCAAATCGTGGCTCGACTCTCAATTTGTTTAAAAAAACAAAAGTCCCCAGCGGAGTCGCCAAGCTGTCGACACCGTTTTCCGCCCAGGCAGGGAAGACCGATACTGACACTCAGGGGTTTTCTCTATGAAAATCGTTTCAAAATGTGAAGAGTCGCCACCAATCATTTAAGGTGTGATTGGAACACCATAAAAACTGGGTATTTTAATAAAAAAAATTTATTTTAATAAAATATCAAGTTTTGGGGTCTATAAAAATCCAGAAATCAAGTTCGGGAGTCAGTTACGCGTGGGGAAGGATTAGCACCCCCACAAGCATCCAAAAATTGGTACCTAGTTGATTACCCTAGATTTAAAATCGAAAATTTAGAGTTTGATCTTTATTTAATTTAAAAATCACTAAGAATACAGAGTTTGAAAAGGGTATTCGTTTATTGAAACCGATAACATTTGCCCCCGAACGTAAATGCGGGAGATCAGCTATTGTGTCTAATAACCGAACATTGCCTCGTTTTTAGAAAACATGATGTGGTTTTGAAAAGGATATCAACTTATTTAGGGAATTACCAGTAGTCACCCCCTGAGCACGATCGCGGGGGATATACTATTAACTCCTTAATAAGTGAACAGTGCCTTAAGTTTTAAAAACAATGCAATCAAACAAAATTTTATTTAATCCTAATTATACTAAAAATAAATTAGGGTTTTTTCTAGCCTATGGTGTCAAATTATAAAGGCTCTAATATTAATCCTATTTGATTTTAATTAATTATTGAATCGAATAACTGAGATAGTCCCTCGAGCACTTACGCGAGGGCCAACTCGAATTATCCCCTAGATTTAAAGACTAGTTTGAAATCTAAGCTAAAATGGAGGATGTATTTAACCTATTTGATTATATCAATATAAAATTATGATCGAAGTTTGGGGACAAAAATGTCAAGATCTAAAAGTTTGGATTTCTAAAAGATCTAAAAGGCTAAGGACCTAAATTAATAATTTCTAAAGTTAGGGGTCTAATTAAAATCTAATTATTACCTAAATTGTTATACTAATTTTTTTAGAACCTTTTAATTATTAATTAATTATTAATTAAACAACTGATTCGAGCAATCGGGCGTATAATGCAAAAACTCGATTCGAATTGCTCCCTAATTAAACTAGAGTGACATCCTAATTTCTAATTTTGGTTCGAATATTAATCCAAATTAAGAAATAAAATTACAAAAATAAATAAATAAATACTAAAATTGAATAAAAATAAAATTACAGATAATAAAAGAAATTAACATATTCAAGGATCTAAATATAACAAACTTTAAATGTAAGGACTAAATTACGAAATAATCAAAGAAAGTAATTAAATAAAAATTGGGACCAAAATACATAAAAACCAAATGACAAAAAATAATTCGAAATATATAGAAATAATGATAAAATGATTAAATTATAATTACCAACATAATATAAGGACTAATTTTAAGCTAACCTTAGAATACTGACCAAGCCTAAATAAATGTAAAATTAACATACAAAATTGGAAATAAACCGGTGACCAAGACAAAATGCTCATAAGTTTTAAGGTCCTGCATGCGATTCATCCTATTTAGTTTAAGCTAAAATAATATGTGAAATAACATAAATAATACCTATACATTAGAAACAAATCAAAGAATTAAAACAAATAAAGGACCAGTTTGCAAATATGCGCCTAAATAGAGATGACCTAAACTAATTTACGCCTAAGGTCATGGTGGCTAAACCCTAATTTACCCTAAAGCTTTAATATAAAATCTATTTTAACTAAACCCAAACCTAAGCAAACTTACAGCCGCAACCCCCTTTCACTCTTAGTCTCTCCTCTCGTCCTCTCCCCTATCTTCTATACTCCGACCGAGACCCCTACCAGAACCCGAAAAGGGGCGAAGTTCGAAGGCTCTCCACTCCGATGGCTTCAACTCAGGCGGTCGACTCCTCGGCTAGGTAATTTCTAGACTATTCTCTATTTATTTTTCCATTTTTGTTGGTTAGCTGGGTGATTTAGGGTCAAATTAAGCACTTATTTATTTTTTATTTCAAACATACATATTAGTGTTACCATGCTTGAAAAAGAAAAAAAAACAGGTTATATTTACCCCATTCGAACATGCAAGGCTTCAATTCTTACAAAGATTATTGCAGTATTTTTTCAAAAAAAATAACAGTACATGATATACCTTAAATTCGAACAAAAAGAGAAAAATAAATACTTGGTGTATTAGAAGTGCACAGATCAGAGGAATGACATGCATTCGAACCAAAAAGAGTTGAGTAATAGATAACCTTTGTTATTCTTTGAAGATGGAGTCACAGTGTGATTTTCCCCTCTCTTTGCATTGTACACTGATTTGGGGTTTTATAACCCATTACATATGTAAAAAATAATTAAAAAATGCTATTGGTGCTATGCTGGAGCAGGGCATGGGCGAATGTTATGGGGTTTCTCAGTGGTCTGCGCAAGCATGGGCACCAGATAGATTGAACATGGCAGCATGTATGGTGCTTTTAATAAAATATGGAAGTACATGGTAACCTCAAGCAATTTGGTCGTCTTTGAAGATTAGGAGCTGGATATAATACTAATAAACAAGTCATCATGAATTAGATTTCCAATGCTGCAATCCAGCTCATGGCCCCGGTTATAATATTGTTCCCATAATGCTGTTGCCACCAATGATGGCACCACTTGGTGCTCCTTTGTCTGGTCAAGTAAATGGCCTTCCACAGCTTCTTACACTGGCCCCACCAACCATAAATCCTAGAACTGCACTAGATAATAGAGATGGGTTTTAATTTAAAATAAGGTGCTTACAGTAACGATGAGATGAAATAATCAATCGTGAAGGGAGAAAAGAGTGTATCTATTTTTCCTAAGATACATATAGGGAGGAAAAGACACTTTTTCATTATCATCATCGGTAAGAGGAAGGCTAAAAGATTGGGTGATTAGATCAACAGTGATGGTAACAGTATGACCTATAAGATATGAAACGATGGTCTAAAAAGTGGTGCCATCTTAAGTAAAGGATGACACATGAGCATTCGAGTAAAAAGCTCAAACCAAATATGGGTAGGTAGGGCCGTGAAAGTTAAGGAAATCAAAGAGTTTCATGTCCTCTAAATATTTTTATAAGGAAAATCTAATAAGTTTAAAATTTCAAAGTCAATTTTTTGGGAATCCTTAATTTAACGATAAGCAATAAATGAGTCATATCGCTCACGAGTTTTTGAAGTTTTAAAACATTGGTCAATCTAACAACTAACTTGAGGGTTGTTTGTAAATTGCCCCTTTGAAACCACTGTTCAAAAATAATTTAAGAATAATTAAAAAAATTGGGCTTTGAAAAACGATATGGAAGAATGGGTTAAGGATGGTTTTTGGTAGAGGACTTTTATCGAACACCTTGTGGGTGTAAGATAAAGGTTTGGGATTTTTGAAGAAATTGGTTATGGGTAATGTTTCATGCAATAAAACAACAATATTTGCAATGAATAATTATTCTCTAACCACTTAATTCAAGAAAACTTAACAGATTTTGAAAATTTGAAAAGTTAGGGTTTTTTTTATGAATTTTACAAAAATATGATGATTCCTCTAAAAATTTGTTAAAAAATCGTTGAAAGGAAGTTTAAAGGAATGATTTCACACTAAAACCCATTGAAAACGATTTGATTTGAAGAATTATCAAATTTGGATTTTGAGAGTGTATAAGATTGTTTTGCTTGGAAGTGGAGGCTTCGTAGGGAGATATGATCGTGAAATAGACTTAAAAGGGTTCCAAAGATGATTTTGGCCTAAAGGGATCGATCCATCACAAAAAGGATCATACATTTTTCTGAAAAAAAGGCAAGGATTAATCCTTTACTCAAAGGGATCAATCCTTTTTCTGGAAATTTGCATTTTTATTCCTGAGACCAAATTGGATGACAATTGACTTAAAATTGATGCAACCCAAGTCATATTATTGATAGAAAATTAATTTTAATGACTTATAGGATACTACATGTTCATGAGTGTTAACTTTAAACATCAAATTATGCAAAATTTTATTATTGATCAATTTAGTCCATAATTTGCACAACTAAAGTTCGAATTAAGTCACACAAACAAACGATGGCTCTAAAAATCCTAAAATGAATATTTTTAATTTTTCTACATTTAAACATCATATTCTCAAAAACAACATATATGATCAATACAAGGCATGGAGAATAAGATTTCACAACAACAATCAACATTGCAAATTTAAGGCAAAAAAATCATCAACATAAGTATATTAGGCCATAAATATGAAACTCATACAAAAATGACTCCCCCTAACTAATTGCAATTAAGCACTATATGGGAAAACTCAATCATGCATATAAACATATAAAAGCATATAAAAGAATGAAATTGCATGAAATTAAAATATTTTACCACTTGAATAAATATTGATTTCTTAGGTCTCACTTTCTTCAAGTGCCCTTCCTTAGTGTGTCTAGAGCCTCTAAATAGCATGACGATGCTCACCATTGCTCGAACACACATACAAGATATTTTTGGTACCCAAATTGCTTTGGACTCTTGATTGTTAGTTTCAATGTCTCTAGTTCCCTAAGGGACCCATATTTGTCTTATTTTATAAAATTTTATTTCTTTATAGGACAAGTATTAGAATTAAGACCATGATAATGACAATGTGAACATTTTGCCAATATTGAATTTGATGAATTGTTAGAAATAATTTATTTTTCTTTCATTAAACTATCAAACTTAATTTTCAAATCAAAATTTTCCTTTTCAAAATTTTCATTCTTCAATTTAGAAAGCTCCAAATCCTTTTTGAAAATTTTATTTTTACTTTCAAAATCCAATTTAATTTTCAAAAGAGAATCATTTTCATTTTTAAATTTAAAAATTATTTTCAAAATCCAATTTATGGTCTCAAATTCCAAAATAAATTCATAAAAAACATCTTGTAACTCATCAAAAGAATATAATTTAATTCATTTGAGTTAGAAGATACCTTTGAATCTTCTTGGATGATCCTAAGGCAAAGGTTGGTTACTTCATCATCAATGATGTCCTCATCACTCCATGTAGCCACAAAAGCCTTTTTCTTTGGCTTACTTGATCAGTTCCTCTTCAATTGGGGACAATCATACTTCACATGTCCCAATTTTTGTAATTATAGCATATAATAAGATCCTTCTTATTCTTTGATTCATGCTTTGTATCTTTATCTTTAGATGACATGAATCATTTGAATCTCTTGAAGAGCTTGACCATCACTTCATCTTCATCATCATCGTCTTCACCAGAATTGTATTATTTGTGTGTAGAGGATCTTTAAAAACAACACCAACCTGATTTTTATTTTCTTTCTTTTATTCTTTATTTTCTTCTTCTTTCTCATCTTCTTTTACCATCAACTCATGAGTGAGCAAGGAACCAATAATCTCATCAAGAGTGAGAGATTTTAGGTTCTTTGCTTCAATGATCGTTGTCTTCTTTGATTTCCAAGACTTTGGAATAGAGTAAATCATCTTCCTCATAAGCTTTTCATTAAGGATGCTTTGTCCATACCCTTTGAGATCGTTGACATTTACGGAAAAATCTATCAGTTATAGCTTTGATGTCTTCACCTGTTTTCATCTTGAAATTCTCATAGGTATGATTGAGAATACATAATTTTGTTTCGCTCACTTTTTTGGTTTCTTCATGAGTGACTTAGAGCTTGTCTCAAATTTCCTTGGAATTTGAACGAGAGGAGATTCCTCTATATTTCATTGGGCCTAAAGCACTAAATAGGATGCGCATAGTCTTGGTATTTTGTTGGAACTTCTTCTCTCTTTTTTCTTCACTCCAATCTTCCATTTAATTGGTTGGAGTAGATTGACCCTTCATGATAAAGTTCCAAACTCCTAAATCATTTGCTTGAATGAAGAACATTATCATATTCTTCTAATAGGCATAATTTTCTCCATTGAAATATGGTGGCTTGTTGACTGGTTGATAATCTTCAATGTAGGGAGTTGGAAGTTGAAGCCATATTTATCGGTTGATTATAAAAGTTGATAGAGCTCACCAAGGACCTTCTCAAGGTTGTTAAATCGTCGATAGAGACTTGCTATGATACCAATTTTTAGTTTTATGAACAACCGAAAAATACTAAGATGGGGTGAATTAGCCTTTTAGAAATTTTGTGGAAACAACAAAAAAAATAGAAAGATTCACATAACGATTTTAGAAAATGGTTTAACTTCTAAAACAAGTCTACATCCATTACCTTAGCATCCACACTATGGATTTCTCAAATCCACTAGATTTGATAACCTTTGAGAACAAGGTGTAACCTTATAAAAATACACAATGTTTATACCCAAAAACCTTGCTTACACTCTATCCACAAGAGGAATTACAAATAAAGCAAACAATTGAGAAAACATCAAAACGCAAATATATTTGCACAAATTAAACACTTACCTAAATCATACTTGAGCGAAATAAAAAATGCAGCTCGTATGTGTATTACAATGAAAAGATTAAAAAATTAAGCACAAAGACTTCTTTGATGTTGGTATGATTATTCAATATGGTTCTTGTTGTCCTTGGGATGTTTTGACCTTTAATTTATACATTCTCAATCATTTCTAGTTGTTTGGAGCCTTTGGGGATTATTATAGTTGTTACCTACAATAAAAAACAATATCTAATGCACAAGGGATCGATCCTTTGATGAAGGGGATCGATCCTTTTCAAATAATTTAACCGTTGCAAGAAATATATTGATCCTTTAAGGGAAGGGATCAATCCTTTTGGTGAAGGGATTGATCGTTTTCCTTGAGGGATCGATTATTTTGTAAAAGGGGTTGATCCAAAACTTACTGAAACCTAAGGGATCGATCCTTTGGTCAAATGGATTGATCATTTTCATGAGGGATCAATTGAGTATGTTTTTTAAAAGGTTCGACTAAGTTAGAAAACATTTAAAACATATTTTTTAAGTTAATTTGGACTTTGAATTATTTTTAAATTTTTTTTGACAAATTCGATTAAGTCCAAAATCAATTTTACAAATTATTGTTATATCAAAATCTTAATTCAACATGGTGTTCCTCTTCTCCATTCGAGGGTTACACTGGCTTCCTATGAGTACATAGTGCAAATGGTTCAAAAACGATTGGATGAGTGGAAGGCAAAATCTTTCTCCTTGCTGGGAGAATTACTCTAGCCCAAATTGTCTTATCGGCAATTCGTATTATACAATGCAAACGACGGTAATTCCTAAATGAACTTGTATTGAACTAGAGCGTCTAATTCATCGTTTCATATGGGGGATAACATCGGATAATTAGGGTCTCCACCTTATTTCATGGGAAGAAGTTTGTAGGCCGACTTTGCAAAGAGGCTTTGGAATTTGATCGATGAGTACCCAAAACGAAGTCTTTCTAATGAAATTGGCTTTGAATGTAATTGCCAAGAACGATGCCTTATGGGTTCATTTCCTTCGCCGTAAATATAAATGTTAAGAGTAGGGATTGCTGTATGACCCGAACCTGACGGGAAACCCGAAACCCGATCAAGTTCGGTTCGGGTCGGATCAGGTTGAATGATATCGGATCGGGTATCGAGGATTTTTTTCGGGGATTTTTTCGGGTCGGGTTTGGGGCAAGATATCCCCGCCCCTACCCGATTATATATAGAGAAAATCGCCTCAGTGACCAAAAATGTCTTATAATATACGATTTTAATCAACTTTTTTTGGATTTGCCAAAATGACCAACAAAATCGCAACGCGATATCAAAATCGCAACGCGATTTAGAAAATCGCAACGGTCAAAAGAAAATCGCAACGCGATCTTCCAAGAATCGCAATGCGATTCCAAGAATCGCAATGCGAGCCAAAGAATCGCAATGCGAGCCAAAGAATCGCAATGCGATTCCAAGAATCGCAATGCGATCTTCGAAGAATCGTAATGCGATCTTCGAAGAATCGCAACGCGATTGAGAAAATCGCAACGCGATTCCAATAATCGCAACGCGATTGAGAAAATCGCAACGATTCCAAGAATCGCAACGCGATTGAGAAAATCGCAATGCGATTCCAAGAATCGCAAAACGGCAAAAGAAAATCTCAAAAGCAGTAGAGTTGTTCGTATTGCATTTGTTTCTTAAAAATTTTCTCTAAAAAGATAGTATCCGCGCGGACGTGTCGAAGACACGTATGACCACGACCACGACCACGACCACGACCCGAGACGAGACGGCGGCGGCGGCGGCGCGCGAGAGTCCCCCTTGTTCTCTTTCACTCAACAAGGAAATGAGAAATCCAAGCCTTAAATACACTTCCCAATAGTGTTTCCAATACTATGTGGGATTGAACATTACCAACAACCTTCACATGTCAACCTATTTTGTGTGCTTAATTTGACTGTGCCATTCACTAAAATTGTTGGAGATTAGTTCATTTGAAGAAGTGTAACTAATAAACCATAAGCCAAGTAAATTGCTTTTATTTGTCGTGAAATGATGTCCCTGCAACCTTTGGTGGAACTTTGGACCTTGTAATAAACTTGAACTATGCTTCCAGTTCCATCCAGTAGAGAATTTAAAATCATAACTTGTAACTTTATCTCCAATATCACAAAGCAACAAAAAATCTACAAGAAATTGATCAGCTATGAGGAGAGTCTTGAATGTAGAATTGTTGTGTATAAATCCACATGTATGCATAACCGGGTAGAAATTATATTTGTATACGGCAACCCACCCTTTTTCACTAAACAAAACAATTTTGGCATACCAAATGAACTAATCTCTCTTATAGTCACACTCAAGCTCTTAGCAAAATAGGTTGACATGTGAAGATTGTTGGTAATGTTCAATCCCACATAGTATTGGAAACACTATTGGGAATTGTATTTAAGGTTTGAATTTCTCATTTCCTTGTTGAGTGAAAGAGAACAAGGGGGACTCTCGCGCTCCGCCGCCGCCGCCGTCTCGTCTCGTGGTCGTGGTCGTGGTCGTGGTCGTGGTCGTGGTCGTGGTCGTGGTCGTGGTCGTGGTCGTGGTCGTGGTAATACGTGTCTTCGACACGTCCGCGCGGATACTATCTTTTTAGAGAAAATTCTTAAGAAACAAATGCAATACGAACAGCTCTACTGCTTTTGAGATTTTCTTTTGCCGTTTTGCGATTCTTGGAATCGCGTTGCGATTTTCTCAATCGCATTGCGATTCCTGGAATCGCGTTGCGATTTTCTCAATCGCGTTGCGATTCTTTGAATCGCATTGCGATTCTTGGAAGATCGCGTTGCGATTTTCTTTTGACCGTTGCGATTTTCTTTTCAACATTGCGATTTTCTAAATCGCGTTGCGATTTTTGTTTCGCATTGCGATTTTGTTGGTCATTTTGGCAAATCCAAAAAAAGTTGATTAAAATCGTATATTATAAGGCATTTTTGGTCACTGAGGCGATTTTCTCTTATATATATATAATATTTTTTTATATTAATTATATATATAATATTTTATATATTTTATATTAATTATATATAAAATATTTTTGGGTTTGGGTTCGGGTTCGGGTATAATATTTCGGGTCGGGTCGGGTCGGGTTCGGGGACGGGGCAAAAAAATCCCCGACGGGGCGTCCTGATAAAAACCCATCGGGGTCGGGGATTTATTTCGGGTTCGGGGACGGGGCGAGCAAAACCCGCCCCGAACCCGACCCGTTGCCATTCCTAGTTAAGAGGGTATTCCAACTTATTTACATAGTGGTAATTGCTCAAGATTATGGGGAGTTCTAGGCATTATTTGGAGTGATGTCCGCGACCACATGTGTTGGAGAATTGGTAACGGGATAAATGAAGATTTTTTGGCGTGATGATTGGGTTCCGACAAATGACCCTCTATTCAAACATATACTGTCGCATACTACTCTTAATAATGGAAAGGTCTGGGTGTCGAATATGGTAGATCACAAGGGAAACTGGCGCTGAGAACTCTTCCAAAGCTTGCTTCCATGGTCGATTTTATTATGGATAGCTGCTATCAAGGAGCCAAATTCTACTCTTGTAGAAGATTCTGTGGGGGTGATCGGGGCGAGAAGATCGTTAATTTTCAGTAAAATCAGTCAATGAAATCCGAAGCGATACACAAGTGAGAGGAGCTAACCAACCTTGGAAATAAATTCATCATTTCTGGGGCTTACAACACATCAAAATATTTGTGGTTGGTTTGTTGTGGAAAATTGATGACCAATGAAGAGAGAGTACGAAGACACTTTACCAGGAATAGTTACTACCCGATTTGCTATGCAAAGGAGGAGGATATTATCATGCTCTTCGATTTTTTTCCTATTGCAAGTTCCATTTGGCCGCTGTTAATTAAAAGGGATAAGTTGGGGAAATTTCTTAACTTAGACATCCGAGACTGGATTGGAATCAATATTACGATGTTAAAGTACTTTGCAGTTGAGCCAAAGAAGTGTGATTTATTCTTTGGAACAATTATATGGAATTTTTGGTTGCACAGGAATGCTACTGTGCCCGGATCACATGAGGAATTCGATCAATCGGTTCTTGAACAAAGTTGTGATCTCCTGGTAATAATGAAGCGGCTATTGATGCTTGAGGTTCATAGAGTCGTGTGGAATCATTGAGAGGAGACCGTCCCGATTTCTAGTCTCCTCCACTATCAGAGTGGATAAAGGTTAACACCGATGGTTCCAGAGCGACAATGGATGGCTGGGTGCCGTGCAGAGTATGCCTGTAAACGAACTGAACATTCAGCGAACCGTTCGTGAACTGTTCGGCGGGAAGTTCATTTATGTTCATTTATTTATTAAACGAATGAACATGAACAAGACTTTGTGCTCATTTAATTAAATGAACGAACATGAACAGAGGGTTCGTTCGTTCATTTACGTTCGTGAACGTTCGGTAATATGTTCGTTCATTTATATTCGTTTATATGCATTTATTTATGTTTAGTCCAATCTCTCTAGACTCATTTAAAATATTAAAACCCAATAAACTTTAATATGATACACATAAATATTTTAAAATACAATTAATTTTAAATACAAATAAAAAAGCTCAAAACAATTAAATAAAATATAATCCTAATTGTTAGGAAAGAAAAAAAATATTTTTCATTTATATCCGTTTATGTTCATTTATTGTGTTCGTTTACGTTCATTCGTTTGTGTTCGTTAACGTTTGTTTATTGTGTTCATTTATGTTCGTTTATGTTCGTTCATTTGTGTTCGTTTATCATTTAAATGAACGAATGCGAACAATCTACATTCCTTAACGAGCAAACATGAACAAGAAATTTTTTGTTCATTTATATTCATGTTCGTTCATTTATTCGGATAAAGTTAAATGAACAAGCTATATTCCTTAACGTACCCTGTTTTCGTTTACAGGCCTAGTGCAGAGGAGTGAACCGTGACCATACTGGTAGGTGGAAAATCGATTTTGCAAAGTTTATTGGGGTATGTTCGATATTAGAGGCTGAATTATGGAGAATTTATATTGGTATGCAATTGGCATGGGATCTTGATTTTAGACAGTTGATAATAGAATTTGATAACCAAGATGTGATCATTCTCGTTTAAGAGGTGGTCGTTCGACAGGGTTTCCACACTATTCTTCTCCATATTCGTGAGCTATGCCGAAAGCAATGGTTCATAAAGCTTCAGTATGTGCGACGCAATGGTAATATGGTAGCTGATAAATTGACTAAATTAGTTTGCTCTGATAGTTGAGGTTAAGACCGACGATTGAAGTTGGGGAACTACTGCAACATGACAACAGTAGCGAAGTACTTATTAACTCTTTCTCTTCACCGAAAAAAAGATCACCTAATTAATTATTATAATAATACAATAAGATGGGTGAATTCACGAGATAATGTTCTCGAACTTTTTTTTTTTCACGATATGGTGCACATCCCAGATTAATTGTTGAAATGGGGTGAATTCTACAGTGATCGCCATAGGACGCCATGCAATCTAGGCGATCTTGTAGGACGCCATGCAATCCAGGCGACATACGGGGTGACATACGAGCCATACAAGCCATATACGAGCCACACGAGCCAATGGAGAGGTCGCCATGCAGTCTTATACGAGGAGAGGTCGCCATGCAGGCTTAGACGAGTCGTACGAGCCAATAGAGAGGTCGCCATGCAGCCTAGGCGACCTTGTAGGTCGCCATGTAGTCCCGGCGACCTTGTAGGTCGCCATGTAGTCCCGGCGCCATTCCCATCATCCATGCACATGCAGCCACAACTTAGATTCCTTCACGTGCTCCCCGCTGCATGCCTACAGCTCCCAATGCATGCATGTGAACCATTTGAGCCAATTCATGCATGTGAACCATTTGAGCCGTGAATTATTGGTACAATAATTGAACCATTGCTGCGTGAAATCAGCTGATGCTATCATAGCTACAATTGCACAATTATTGGTGAAATAATTGAGGCAGCCGGTTATATATGGGGTGTGCATTATCCTAAGAACATAAAAGAAAGAAAGAAAGGGAGAAGAGATTGCAGAAGAAAGGGATAAGAGATTGCAGTCGAGAAAGAAAGAAAGGGAGAAAGGAAAGTAAGAAGAAGAAAGGGAGATAAGGTAAATTTTTTTATATTTAAATTAGTTTATTATTATAAATGTTTAATTTGTTAGTTTAGGGTTTAGGGTAAAACAAAAAGTAGTTAATTAGTTTGTTAGTTTAGGGTTATATGATTGTTAGTTTAAGTTATAGTATACATAAATTAAAAATTATTTAATTAGTATATGTTTGATAGTTATATAGTTAAAAAATAATTAATTAGTTTGTTTTGTTAATAGTTAGTTATATAAAAAAATTTATTTAATTAGTTTGTGTTAGTTAAATAGTTAAGTTATATTTGTTTGTTGAATTTATATTATATAAAAATTAGTTAGTAAGTTTATTAGTAGTATATTATAATGAAAAAATAGTTTATTAGTTAGTTTTAGTTATATAAAAGAATATTTTATTAGTTGTTTAAGGGTTTAGCGTTTATGTTTAACTTATATTTTAAAAAGTTTAGTTTGTTAGTTTATTAGTTTATTATATTATAAGTTATTATATTAAAGTTTAGTGTTGTAAATTAGTTAGTTAGTTTATATTAGATTATATTAAATGATTTTTTAAATATTGTTGTTTAATTTTTTTTACAGATTCATTCCAATGGCTGACCAAATTCCACTGTTGAGGCTTGACAATGAACATATTTCAAGTCACTTGGGAATAATGGTGAATAAAATATTTGTTTAATGAATTATAATTAATAAATATTTGAATATTATTTTATGATTGTGATAATTTTTTTGAAATATTTAATTGTAGGAGGACGAGCAGCGAGTCCTTCGTCTTCGACTACATAAAGTGCTCAAGCCACACAAACTAATAGAAGAAAATTTGCAAGAGGCTGGATTTTGGTATATAACATTTGTGCGAGATTACAAGTTGGTCCCAGGTTTGATCAGTGCGTTGATTGAACGTTGGAGACCAGAAACGCACACGTTTCATTTGCCGTGTGGCGAATGCACGATAACTTTGGAGGATGTGGCAATGCAACTCGGGGTCCAAACTAATGGGATGCCGGTGGTAATGTCACATGAGTTTAATAAGGTGGAACAACTTTGCAACTTGTTTCTTGGGAAAACGCCCGTACCACCAGAGTGTAAAGGGTAGCGGGTGAGGTTGTCATGGTTGAAGAATGAATTTCAACTTCAATCAAATAGTACGGAGCACGAAATTATATATGCAACACGAGCATATATATTACAATTGATTGGGGGAATTTTGATGCCTGATAAATCTGGTAGTTATGTTCACACTCAGTATCTTCTTTTTTTAACAAATTTTGAGAATTGTAGGCAATATAGCTGGGGTTCGGCGATATTGGCGTTCTTGTATCGTGAGATATGCAAGGCGTCATTAGTCGTGAATGATAATAATACAGTAGAAATGTCTGTTGCTGCTACAATCATGGGCTTGGCATAGACTTCCGTTTTTGACACCGATTAGTCGGACTGCGGTTGACTTTCCACTTGCCGGAAGGTAATATGAATCCTCTATTTTAATATAAAATATTAATTAAAAATATTTATTTTGATTAAAATTATTGAACAAAATGTCTCTATTTTTGTTTTGATTGATATACAGATGGAGGCATAAAATTGAAGGCACAGGGTTGGTGCACAACAACATTAAAGAGTTAAGGTTGAAGATCGACATTAAGGCCAAAAAGGAGGTATGCATAATTTGTATTTTTTAATTATTATTTAAATTAACTATATTATTTGATTTAAATAAATTTTATTGTTTTTGTAATTTTACAGTTTAATTGGAGACCATACATGAATGAAGAATTATTTGCGTTGATACCGCCCAATATTTTAGATGGGTTTCAATATTGGTGTGCTGTTACACCATTGATCAATTTTGCTTTTGTTGAGATCCAATTTGGGGATAGAGTGCTGAGGCAATTCCATTTCCACCAACCTATTCCGTGGAGTCCATGGGATCATGACCTCCTCCAAAACTTAGATGGTCGTCGTTCAGTGAATTGGGTTGAGACGCATGACGACCTGCACAGATTTGATGGTCGTCGTAAAGAAAGCGTTAATTGGGTTGAGAAGCATGCAACCTACATTAATGCTTGGAAAAATAGGGCTTCATTCATGCCAACTCTTGACGCCATTCAAGACGACGACTTTAATTTTGAGACTTCGGCTTACCTTGCTTATTTTTTGGATAATGGAAAGCCGTTCCTCACAACAATAGTAGAGAGGCGACAATTTTTGAGGTTTAAGAAAAGATTTGGTAAAGCTGAATACTCTCTACCGAGTGGGAGTGGGAGTTCATCTCTACAACCTAAAGCGGAAATGACCGATGTGGATAATAGCGCACCACAATCGTTGCATCACGCAGTTGATGATTCTACTGGCCCGGCATACATACCAGAGTTTGTGCAGCCTGAGGCACCCATCTATTCTCCTACGTTTTCGTCGACGTATGACTTTGAACACATGACAGTTCAAATACCCCCAATGAATGAGGGGGATGGGTACAATACTCCTGAGCCACAATGGCCACAACATATCAGACGTCAGCCCCGACATTATCATTCAACAACACCCCGGCATCGACAACAATTGTAAACTCGTTTGCTATTTATTACAAATTATTTATTGAAATTAGACTACTTTTTTTTAACCTTAACAATGATTTTTAGTATCAAATCATTACTAGTATCAAATAATTAAATATTTAGTAAATCAACTATTTTAAATCATTAGTATCAAATAATTAAATATTAACAATAAATCCTTATTAATAATAATTAGTAAATCATTAGTATCAAATCATTAAATATTTAAAAATCATTAATAAATTCGACTATGTATAAATTTAAACTCAGTAATCCACACTTGTACACTCATTTGTTAGTATTCTATAATTATTAGTAATAATTATTAAATCATTAGTATTAAATCATTATTATAAATAATTACTAAATAATAACTAAATAATTATTATAAAATCATTATTATAATGATTATTATCAAATCATTACTAAATCATCAAATCATTAAATATTTAAATCATTATTAAATCATTTTTATAATGATTATTATCAAATCATTATTATAATGATTATTATCAAATCATTACTATAATGATTATTATCAAATCATTACTAAATCATCAAATCATTAAATATTTAAATCATTATTAAATCATTTTTATAATGATTATTACTAAATCATTATTATAATGATTATTATCAAATCATTACTATAATGATTATTATCAAATCATTACTAAATCATCAAATCATTAAATATTTAAATCATTTTTAAATCATTTTTATAATGATTATTACTAAATCATTATTATAATGATTATTATCAAATCATTACTATAATGATTATTATCAAATCATTACTAAATCATCAAATCATTAAATATTTAAATCATTATTAAATCATTTTTATAATGATTAATAAATACATAGAAATACATATATGATTACTAATGATGAGGCCTATATCTTGGTAAATTAGGACAATTTTTTTTTGAATGGCCTTCACCCCTACATAATCCGCATCTCTTTGCTTGACCTCTCTCTATAGCATGAAAATCCATACTGGTATGAATTCGAGTGGACTCAGGTCGACCCTTTGGACTTCTGCGAAGCATTGGATTTGGTAGCCATTCATCATGATCCTTTTTGGGCCAATATGATTCATTCGGGATCTGTCTGAACACATAGCTGTAGACATTTAATATCCTATGTAGGTGGAAGCATTCATCAACATAAGTGTATGCGCTTACACCAGCATACATACATGCAGCGACTGCATGAGCACATGGATATTTCCATGCCTGAAAACGACCACAATCACACCATTTGTGTCGTAAATCCTAAATGTTTGGTCTTCTCCTCCGACGTTACGGCGTATGCACGACACGACAAAAGTATGACCAACTCGGTCGAAATTATGAACAACCATTGATGTTGCCAATCGCTCATTTGTTTCCATTGATTCCACCACTGTAGGAGCCCAAGTTTTACCTCTATTTATGAGACTCTCAATTTCCTTGCCTTTGTCCGACCAAACTTTACCCAGTCTAAAGTACGTCTCTTTCACCACACTCGCTATTGGGAGATGGCGTGTACCTTTTAGTACCGAATTAATGGCCTCAACAAGGTTTGTGGTCATATGTCCGTATCTCCGACCTTCATCGTATGCTTGCGACCATTTTTCCCGCGGTATTTTTGAAGCCCACTTCCAAACACGCTGATCATCGTAAAATACCTTCAAATTCTCCAATCTCTTGTCAAAATTTGGTCGACGTAGTTCGTATCCTGTTCCATAATATATTGTGTTAAACCGCAATTAAAAAAACCACGTAAAAAATACACAAATATTGAAAATAAAACTTACCTATGCTGACTATCTCGCTACGAATATGTGCGTTATGAAACTAGTCGATACTATTCTTGCCAATATGACGGATACAAAATGTCGGATATGCATACGGAGGTATCCAACGACTTCCTGGTCGTTCAATTGCCGCCAAAATACCCGTTCCTCTATCGGATATCAAGCAAACTCCATCTTCACGAATGACATATTGACGTAGATTGGTCAGAAAGAAATCCCAAGCCTCTGTTGTCTCTCCCTCAACAATGGCGAATGCAATTGGGAAGATATTTCGCTCACCATCTTGAGCAACTGCCATCAAAAGTACATGCCTATATTGACCATACAACCACGTACCATCTACTTGGATCATACGTTTGCAAAATGGAAATCCTTCAATACATGCCTTGAATGCCCAAAATAGTCTATGAAATATTTTCTTCCCTGGCAGAAGTTGACCTTCTTCGTCATATGCGGGCATGGTTTGAGACTTCACTATAGTTCCTGGGATAAATCGCTTCATTGCTTGTAGCAAATGTGGTAGCTCATTGTACGATGTATCCCAATCTCCATACGTCAACTTCATTGCCTTCATTTTCGCATTCCACACCTTGCCATATTTTACTTGATATCCAAATTGGCTTCGAATAGATGCAGCTAACACTGAACAAGATATCCTTGGATCCTTTTCAACCATCGCCTTCACGTATTCACATATTACATCGGAGTCCAATAGTCGGTGGTCTTGTTCGATGGAGTTTCGCAAACATGTGTGCGAACCATTGTACCTCGTGATGACCCAAACATCGTGCCTTTGATTTTTCGACACTCTGATCTTCCACTTGCACTCTGGGCCATATTTTACACACTTTGCGTATAGGGTTTTCTGGTTGGACTCTGCAACATGGACATCAACATGGCATTTGATGCAGTACTCTTTAATCGCCAGCGTAGCTTCATTTTTTCCTCTGAATTGCACCCCAACTGAAAATTCACCAGAATTATCGAATGATTCAGTCATTTGGTACGGAGGTAAATGTAGCATGTATGGGAATTCAGGTACCCTCATTACATCATAGTCTATCTCGTACATGTGAGGAGTAGCTTCATACGGTGTCGGAACTTCATCAATTGCACCTCCACCAAAAATATTTTCGTCGCCGCCCAAAACGGGTTCTTCAGTTTCTTCATCTTCGCTTGAATCATCATGAATTTCTCCCCATCGATTTTCAGCGTCAATATCAACAACCAATTCCGGTATGTTTCTCGTCTCATACTCTGCTGTTGTAGATGTCCCCCCGACTTCATTTACACTTTCCAATAGTGCCATAAAACTGTTCGGGAACCTGTATGTCGGCTCCTCAAACTGACTATATAAAGCCATTTCAGATGGATTTTGAGCCACACCTCTTGATGACCCAGGAACATCACATATGTTACGCACATCAACAAATAATTCAATAACTGCTATATTGGTTTACTCATGTAATCCAACCATGGTTCCAATATCATCATCTTCTTCAAGTGGAACTGCAGCATATCTGACTGGGTTAGAGCATATCATAAACCTATACCTCAAACCATCAACTGCAGCTCGAATTTTTCTTTCTATCTTATGCTTCATTTCTATAAATGTGATGTCTTTTTTGAACATCATATTTATTGGTTTTTCAGAATGAAAAACTACTCCGACCTCATTTTCCATAATCTGTCCATTATAATGGACAATCGTGAAAAAGTTGTTGCTCATTTTCTCTACAAATAAAAAAATAAATTAATTTAGATTAAAAAATTAGATAAGATAATTTCATAAATTATTAAATATAATATAATATACTATTATATTAATGATCAAATAAAATTTATTATTTAACTTGATTGATTGCTTACTAATAAACCTAATAATGATTTGATAATTACTATTAATATAATGATTTGATATTTAATGATTTAATAATAATATGATTTAGTCATAATCAATAAATTATTTATTATAAATATTTAATGATTTAGATTTGATACTAATCATTTAGTAATTATTACTAATAATAATGATTAGTTTGATAATAATTTTTATTTTTTAAAAATATCAAACAAATTTGTTAGGCAAAACTGTCGAGATAATGTTCTCGAAATAATTATTTCGCGAGATAATGCGTTGTCCGGATTATTTCATTCAATTAATTTTTACTTCTTACTAATATACACATACAATGTAAATTAAACAAAATATTTTTAAAACAACACTAAATATTTTTAAACACAATATTTTTTAAAACGGAAATTATCTCGCACAAATTAGTTTATATAATCTAATATAAACTTACTAACTAACTAATTTACACATACACAACAACAAAAAATGGACAACAAAAAATAATAAATTACTCACGTCTTTATGCCTTCTTCCTTTACTTTCTTTTCATGCCTTGTTTATTTCTTCGAATCAATCTGTACGTGGGCAAATATTGTGAAATAATGTCATGTATGTGTAAACAAAATATTTATTTAAACAACAATAGCTCCCACAAATTAATTTTATATAATCTAATATATTATAATATACCTTAAACTAATAAACTATTTCTTTATTATAATATAACTTAGTTAAAATAACAAACTAATTAAGCACTAATTAATTTTTTTATAATATAACTTCAACTTCAACGAACAACCTAATATACGTTTAAAGACACTAACAAATTAATTAATATTTTTTATATTTAATAACTTAAACTAAGAAACTAATTAACTAATTTTTATATAATATAATATAACTTAAACTAATAAACTAATATAATATAACTTAAACTAACAAACTAATAATTTATACTAACAAACTAATTAACTAGATTTTAGTTTTACCCTAAACCCGAAACTAACAAACTAATAATTTCATATAATAAACTAAATTAAACAATAAAAAAATTACCTCACGAACTATGTTTGAGCCTTTATCTTCTTTTCTTCTTCTTCCTTTTCTTTCTCTCGGCAAAGTTTATATGTGCTTATGCTTCTGGTTCTGCTTGTGCTTTTACCCTAAACCCCATATCCTTTATATAAAGCAACTGAGCGTTGGACAGAGTCATTAAATTTGATTGTTGAAGCAAATAATATTAGCATTGCATCGTCTAACTATTGAGCATTTAAAGGCTGACAGCTAAATTAACGCTGCAATAACGCAACTATAGATGCAACACATACAGCTACGGGTGCAGGAATCTCTCAGCTATGATGCAACGCATGCATGCAGCTACAGCAGCTACAGGAATCTCCCAGACCTTGGTCGCCGAGACTCCATGGCGACCTACCTACCTTCCCGCCGTGACCTACACCGTTCGACGTGCATGGCCCATGCACAGTTCCCACGTCCCATGCACAGCATGCATCCCCTCCCCCATGCATTCCCACGTCCCATGTTGATTGCATGGCGACCTATTCCTTTGCAAAATACACACAGGTCGCTCGGATGCCATGGCGACCTCCAAGGTCGCCCGGATGCCATGGCAACCTCCAAGGTCGCCCGGATGCCATGGCAACCTCCAAGGTTACTGTAGAATTCACCCCATTCCAACAATTAATCTGGGATGTGCATTATATCGTGAATAAAAAAGTTCGAGAACATTATCTCGTGAATTCACCCCAATAAGATTATCTTATTTTTAAATTTTCTTTAATGTGATGATGTTAAGATAAATGAAAAAAACAACTATTAGCAATAATGATAATAAATAAATAAATGATAAACAACATATTTTTGTAATCATCAAACTATTTTTTTAAATATACGTTTTTGTTCTGTTTTAATCACCTATCATTAAAAAATAAATAAAATTATTCACATAATATTTTTTATTTTTTTAATAATGATATTACATTATCTTGTGGTGATAGTGTAAGTATCCCGGGTTGTTTTCCCATTTTTAAATTAAATTATTATTAATATTAACATTCATACGTTGTTTTTTTAATGTAATATAAGATTTTTTTGTAGTTTGAGTTTGAATCGAACTCGAATTTGACTTCAATCAAGCTAGGACTGAGAATATTTTGAGTTCATATTTTTCGAACTCAAATTGAACTTCAATTTCTGATTTCAAGTTCAAATCAAGTTTGACAATTCTAAACTTACAAACTTTTAAATCAAATCAAATTTAATTTTAAATTTTTTAAATAAATCAAACTAAAAAAAATACTCAAACACGTTTAAATAATTTTAGCATTTCAACCCAACAGCTGCTTTTGTTGTTAGCAAAGTTTGAACACCTCTTTCGCGAAAGCGCGTAGGCCATCCGACGCCAAAAACTGTTTCTCGGATAATGGAGTCTTCGGCTTAATTGGTTTTAGCACTTGAACCCATTTGATTTCTGACTTCACTCCATTTTTCGCATTTCCTATCGTCATCGCTGGCGTCATTTACTTCTTTTTAGTTTTTGTTAAATTAATTAATTTATAATTTGATATAAAGGTATACATTATGATTTTTGAATTAAAATACAAAATTTAATTTACTTGACAAATTATATTTTCCTACTTTTACTTTTTATTTTATTTTATTTTTGCATATACTTTGCACTTGTTAATTATTTTAAATTTGGTTTATAAAATTAAATTTTTAAAACTTAAATCAATTGTATACATTGGATTAATAAATTTACTAAAAAAATATTATATAAAATTATATTGGCAATTTTATTAAAACTAATTATCATAGATTAATAAAAACTTATATGTTCTGGATCGATATCCGATTGATAGTTTTTAGTTATTTTATCAAAATGATTATATAAAAAATCAATTAACATTGATACATTTATATTTTAGATTTTTTTAAAGTAAATTGATGCCCACTTGTAACATGAATTCAATCGAAATTTTATACAGAATAAAAATAATTTTATAATACTTCAATATGATTTTAAAATGATTAAATTTTATTTATTTTATAAATAGAAATAAAATAAAATTTAAAAACGTAGATAAAAAAAGAAAGAATTTATTTTTATTAAATCTTAACAAAATGTTAGATAATAAAATTTTGTTTATGGTTACTTTCATTATTTGAAAGGTTTAATTAGAAAATAAGTGTCTAAATTGTATCGTTTTTCCTAGATAAGTGCCCAAATTTTTTTATTCATCGAGGTGTTTAACGATACAAATATTATCACTTTAAGTGTCTAAACCGTAATGACCATTAAAACATTCTTTTAAGTAATATGTGTCATGTTCTGTTAATTTCGAGAATTTTATTTTAAAAAACTTGTAAATATCTTTTTATAAAAAATTTCAATTTTTTTTAGAAAATATTTAAAAAAAACAAAAACTTTAATTTCAAATCTATATTAACGTTGGCTGCCCCAATAGTCTTTTCGGCCACCGCCGACTACCACCATCGTTGTCAAACCACCATCCACTCATTGTTATTCACCCAATAACTGATCACTATTCTTATCATTGCCCTAATCCCTTAAATCTCTAAACACTTAAAAACCCTAACCAAAATCCACTCAAGTGATAACAATCATGTGGCGTGGCCACCAACAAATTAGGGTTAAAGATTTAGAATTTATAAAGATTTGAGTTTATTTTATAATTTTTAAAAATTATGATTTTTTATAAATATAATAATTTTTAAATTATTTAAATAAAATAAAAAAATTTAAATTATCAAAACATAACATATGTCATGTCATTTAATAAATCTTCTAACAAATATTATGATTGAAATATTTAAATTGATAACATTTAAAACATTAAATGTGTAAATGAATAAAATATTAAACATCTACTTTGAAAAAAAAAAGATAAAAACTTATTTTCTAATTAAGCCTATTTGAAAACATAGGGCCAACTCTCAAGACAAATCCAAGTGGTGGCCCGCAGCCGCCACCTCACTATTAAACTGTCATATCAATCTGAAATCCACACGTGTTAATATAGCACACGTATTCAAAATGTTTCAGGTAGGTAATATAATGACGAGCAATTCTAGATTTCTAGTACTCCATTATCTTCCTCTAAAGCTGATCAAACTTCACTTCACAGAAGGAAAAAAGATGTCTAGCTTCGGAGAACCTTTACGTATATCGCCGGACTATTCCACCGGCTTCGATCACTCTTACATGCAACAAGTTCCGGTTAGTTATGCAGGACCACGTCTCCCACTTTTAAACCTCTCAACAGTGAAAAGGAGAATGGATCCCCTGCAGCACTTCTTAGCTCTCTCTCTCAGCACCAACACTTTGATCTCCAACGAACAAATGGAGCTCATGTCCTCCGAAATCGCCTCTGCCATCCACCAAATTATCGTTAACGGCGCCGCCCTCCTCTCTTGCGCCAAAAACACCCATCCCCCAAACCCGAACTCGACTCCGAAACCGAAATCCGACTCTTACAGTTACAACGGTGGAGAGTCTGACATAATCGAGTTAGACGCGGTGGAGTTGCTGTCGGAACATCTACATCTCTGCGAAATTTGCGGTAAAGGGTTCAAACGTGATGCCAATTTACGGATGCATATGAGGGCTCACGGGGAACAGTATAAAACCCCCGAGGCATTAGCAAAGAAGAGACCAAACGGATCGGAGATCAATAATTCGGGTCGGGAAACCCGGTTTTCGTGCCCGTATAGTGGGTGTAATAAGAACAAGACGCACGAAAAGTTTAGGCCTTTGAAATCGATTTTTTGTGTGAGGAACCATTTCAAGAGAAGCCATTGTCCGAAAACATACGGTTGCAAAAAGTGTCATAAGAAGAGGTTTTCGGTTTTAGCTGATTTGAAGAGTCATTTGAAGCATTGTGTGGGCGGCGGGGAAGAAGAGAGCAAGAAGTGGATGTGTAGCTGTGGGAATAGTTTTTGCAGGAAAGATAAGCTTTTCAGACACTTATCTTTGTTCGAAGGCCATATGCCAGCAGTGGCGGCGGAGGAAGGCGACCGGAAGTTGCAAGGAGCGGCCGCAATGGAGGAAAAGAAAGAGGAAGGGTGTTTGAGGGATGGGTTGTTTGACGGGTTGCTTGATGGATTTGGGTCTCTCGAGAACTATTGTTTGCAAGATCTGTTGGGACCATAACATGTTCGTTGGAGTAACTCTTTGCAATAAGCCTATTGGTATTGGTTGTTTTTCGAAAATCTCTTTTTGTTACAATAACATGTTCTTCTTCCTGGTGGTGTTTTACTTGCAGAGCCAACATGATGAGCTTTGATTCTTAAAGTTGGTTCTTTTGGCTGTAATATGTTACTTCATGGATTCTGTGGTTATAGTCCAATTATAATAAATGAAATTGTTGATTTCAAGCTTCTTAAATCAACATAGGATTAGATGGGTTCATTGGAAAGGATCTTCTTCCTTTGTTTTTTAATATGAATTTATGTTCCATAGTTGTATTTGGATTTGTTCAAGAGATTGGTCAAGTAAGGTTTGTTTTAAATTTAAAAGGGTTTTGAATATCATTATTAAGTTTTTTTCTCGGTAAAGTAAAATTTATTTATTAAAACCTAGACTAAAAGCCTCATTAAAAACCTACTAGAGGAAAAAAGTATTCTTAACTAGAATAGAAAACAACACCATAATCTAATTATGTCACGGATACAACTAAACGAAACAGCAACCCCATGTACCACAACCAGCAAAATCTCAAACAGCACACCCACCATCTAATAAAACTCGCAATAAACAGGACACAACTAACAAGCGTCTGACCTACATGCTTTGTTAACAACACAGCCCTGCAAATAACAATAAAATTAGGAGAGAAATCTATAGATACTTATCCATCTATGTCTATCATCATCATCAAATCGCCATTCTCACCCATCATCACCAAAATCCTAATTTTAACTAAAGTATCTATATCATATTATATTCATTATCTTTGTTTCTATTTCGTTCTCTTTATTCTATCTTATTTGTCCTCACCTCGTCTATCTTTTTTAATTTTCTAACAACTTAAACTCCACAAAACCTAGTTGCTGCACATTATCATCTTCCATCTTCCTCTCATTCTTTGATCGAGTCTAAAACTGATGAGTGTTCTAAATCGATATTATTTGTTTGTTAAATCTTCGATCTTATGGATTTATTGTTGCTGATTTGATTGTGTTATGCTTATTTTGTAAAAGATCTTACTTTCTAGAATTAGTAGTAAAAAATGGTGCATTATGTATTTTTATTATTATATGATCACGGCTGAAGATATGGGCACGATTCTGGGCAAGATACAGTCTGACATGGCAGTTTCTAGAAGGTACAGTCAGCAACATTTTTCTAGAAGATCTAGTCAGCACCTTTTGGAAGGTGAACATGCAGAGATATCTTAGGAGATTTATTTTTAATTTTAAAGTTTGATTTTCGAAAACATTTGAAATTATCTTTAGGATTGTTTTTCTTTTAATTTATATGTTTATCTTTAAGATTTTAGAGGCTATAAATACCCTCTCGGGGGTAAGCCTAAACACAACTCAGAATTACTCTTCTACTTCTTTCTAGTTTTATAAATTTATTTATTTTCTTTTCTTTTCAAGTTTTCGTTTTTATTTTATTTTAAATTTTATTTTTAAACATACTAAGTATGACTTTTGTCATGCTTAGCTAATTTTCACATAAGCCGAGAGCTGAAGCGATGACCCAATTCCAACGTGAGAATTGAAAAGCACCTTAATAACTTCGGAATATCTCTCTCAATCTCTACGCTTATTTTTAAAATCAAAACAGTTTTCAAAATCAAAGATTGACTTTGGGCAAGATGTTATTGCGATTAAATGTGTGGGAGGAAGGATCGGCTTATTGAAAGCACATTCAACTTCCTGGGAACTTGGCGAGATTGCCTTGCCAAGAGGGAATTGAGATCGAAATTGGTAGTTATTGAAACAACAATCCGAGTCGGTCTTCACAAACTTAAACGATTATTGATCTATGACAATTGATGTTGATCAAATCAATTTCCAAAGATTGAATCAAAAATTGCCTTGGGTATTCGGTATACAAATAGAGTCACGAGGATTGCCCTTGTAGACAAAGTAACCGACGTGAATCCTGAAAAGAAAATCCAAATCAATGATCCGAAGGAAATTGAGTCAAAGCGAGGCTTGAGGCCGTTTTTACCATATTCATTTTCAACCTTCAATTTTTATTATCGTTTTTTTATTTTTAATCCTTTTTACCAAAACCTTTTTTTACTACTTATCACCTAGTTTAAGTCATTCAAACGAAAATTTGAAATTTTCTAAGTCCCTAAGGATCAACCCTTACTTCTCTTTACTACATGTTTCATTTATTTATTAATTGAGAAGAAGGAATTTATTTTGACATAAAAACGACAATTGTCAAGAACTTTCTATGCTTGATTCCTCGACAAGAACAACGTTCACTTATCCGCTGTCGCTTTTCTATCAATTAGTAGTCTACAAGTACTAATAAGTTATCTCCTCGCCGAGTATCCATACAATATAAACTCTATAACATATCAATTATACTTGAAACTATATTAAACACGAAAGAATCAATAATTACAAATTGAATAATAAGATTTTTATTTTTACAATTCAATTTATCAATGATCATATTTCCTATATGACTATTAGTACTTTCATTGCTTATTTTCAATATCAGATTTAAATCAAAAAAATTATTTTACTTATCGAATGTAACATATCACACAACTCACCTTTGAAGATACCAGCATCCTTATACATATCAAAATGTCGAAAATCATGTTAAAACATAATACAACATGCACTAACATTGTTCAACCCAGCCATTATCGTGTTTTCGTACTGAAATCACAATTTAACAATTAAAATACATAGCTTGCCTACGTCAAAACATAACAACAATATATATATCGACAGACTCGATTTCGACTAAATTCATTTAATCTAAGTTACTGATATATCTCAGATCAATAATTTACTCATTTATCTTAGCTTTCCCTCTTTCCTCTAAGGTCTCCACCAAATTATCTTGAGCGTGGAAATATATGGACGCATCCAAATGCATTGTAATACATTAAAAATTAAAATCAATATAAAGATGACTACACTAGTTATAACGTTAGGAATCCTTCACTAACCACAATAAACACATCGTTAAAATGCCTACGTCAAAAATATTT
Source organism: Hibiscus syriacus (assembly GCF_006381635.1). Lineage (NCBI taxonomy): Eukaryota > Viridiplantae > Streptophyta > Magnoliopsida > Malvales > Malvaceae > Hibiscus > Hibiscus syriacus. The sequence continues at coordinate 4,251,296 of NW_024062608.1, forward strand.
TCAACCTTCCTTCGCCTAAAAGGGGAGAAAACATCGAGATTTTTTCCACATAAAGAGTTAAACGACTTAACTTTCTACCTAAATCAAAAAAGGTGAATCGTTCATCGTTAAAACAATCCTATCAAAATTTCATCAATAAAATATTTTTAAGAAAAACAAACAATCTCAAATTATGTCACAATATATCATTCTAAAAACTAAGAAAAATAAGTGTTGCACCTATAATAGATACATCTCAACGAGATCCACGAAAAACCTTTGTAAATATATGTCAAGAAAACGAGAAGTTATGTTGAATTACTATGTAAAACAAATAAGTTTTATACTAATTTATAGCTATTAGATTTAAATAAATTTTTTACTGAAGTGTCGGTTGGGTTTTATTAATAAAATAAAGTCCAGTTGTCAACCACAAGATGAAAAAACAAAAAAACAAAGCCAACGGTCACAAGGGGATGTCTCATGTACGACAACTTTAATATACAGATAAGGAAAGACGCTACCGGAAATGTTAATATTTTTTTAACATTTCTAGTAAAGCGATACCTAAAACATTATTTTTCTACCAGAAATGTTAATATTAGGCGCTACCTAAAATGTTATTTTTTCTACCGGAAATTAGATAGGAGAATTAACATTTCGGGTAAAAAATAATGTTTTAGGTAACGTTTTACTGAAAATATTAAAAAAATATTAACATTTCTTATAATGCATTTCTTTAACTATATATTAAGGTTGCCGTACAACATAACTACTTAATCACAAGACAAAACCAACAAACCCAAGACTAAGAGTGCTGGACAACTCAAAGAAAAAATAAACCAAACAAAAGGAAAGGTAAATGGGAAATAAACCAACAATCTCTCTCTATCTTCAATCAAACAACATCCACAGCTAGGAGAGAGAAAAAAGAACAAGAAAATAGAGCCTGAAACAAACATCAACACCGTGTAAATCCATAGGAGATTAGGGAGGAGTGATCCATCTCTTGTCTTCATCAACCTGAAGCATCACTTTCTCGGGAGCATAATCATCCGAGGCCAAAATATGAACGGCCGCATTATCAGCTCAGGGTGTAAATCGGAAGGACACCGCATGAAAGGAGGCCGCTAGTTGCTTCTCGGTCCAAGATTTAAATAAATAAATGGTTTAAATTTAATTTAAACTTTATAATCCATAAATAAATATTTTTTAACTCACAGTAAAATAATTTCTCCTTTTACTCTCTGTTTTGAAAACCGGACCGGATCGGCCGGTTCAATCGGTTCAATCGGGAACCGTTACTTAGTCCGGTTCAATTTAAATCGATTGAACCGTTATTAGTGAACCGGCCAGAACCACTGAACCGTTGGAACCGGATCGGCTGAAAACCGGAAAACCGGAGAAAACTGGGATTTTTGTTTTTTTTAAAAAAAAAAATTAAACTAAACAACGTCGTTTGTTAAACGAGCCAAGTCAAACTCGAGTATTGCTGAGCTTGACTCGAACTTGAAAACTTTAAAAGTAAGCTCAACTCAACTCAAACTCACAAGCTAAAAATTATCAAGTCCAACTCAAACTCGAAATATAATATTGAAACTTGAACTCAAAAACGCTTGAACTCAAAAAAAATTTAAAAGCTCGATTGAAGCCTAAAATTCAAGCTTGATTGAAGTGAAAGAATAGTTCACTCAATGCTCACCAAAAGGCTTCCATGATTTTGAATGCCAAATTACCTCTATTATTTATAGAAGTTAGTTGTGATGCGCTTCTATGTTTCTTAGCAATGTGAGATTGTTTTGTTCTCATATTTTTTACTCTTTAGACTTTTGGGATGCTCTTCTATGTTTCTTAGCCATGTGGGATTGTTTTAAAAAAAATTAAACCAAACAATATCATTTTGTTATGATTTTTTTAACCCAAAATTTATTTTTTTAATTATAGTTATATAATTATATTTATTATTTAATATGTTTTACCTTAAATATTATGTTGTAGTTAATTTGAATCATTTTGTTTTACTTGATTTTATGGTTTTTAACTTATATATGTTATGACTTGCTTTGAATATGACTTGTGATATAAAAAATTATTTTTTATTAAATATTTTTGATATTTTTATTTAATTTTTTAAATAATTATGACGTCGTATGGTTCTTCCGACCGGTCGGACCAGTTGAACCAGTGAACCGGTAGCATGACCGGTTCGCTAACCGGTCCAGTTCTGAAAACTATGCTTTTACTTCAATTTTTAATCTCAAACTCCAGACCTCAACCTCTCAAACCCTAACCCATAAACTTTAAACTCTAAGCCTAAATCATAAACCCCAAATCTTAAACCTTAAATCCTAAACTTAAATCTTAAGCACTAAATTCTAATCTCTAACCATGAAAAGAAAAAAATATTGTTTAACTGTAAGTTAAAGAAATATTTATTCATGAGTTATAAATTTTAATTAATTCAATCCATTTATTTATCTAAATTTAATGACCATAAATTAGGTAAAACTTATTAATTTTACATAATGTAAATGGATTCTAACCATTTTAAATACTTTAACACTTTTAACTTTTCCTTTAAAAATATTTAGTTTTGACAATATTGCATTATCTTGAAATTTATTTAACTTAATTAATATAAAATTTGTGTATGGAAAATGTTGATCATTATTCAAACCTCAAATTTCAAATAAAACTTGAAGTCAGGTTTTTCATAATTCAAAATTGGCTTTTATGGCTAAATTATATTTTTTTATTAAGTTAAAGGGATTATAAAGTAATATATGTTCTAAATATTATCAACTATTTGATAATGAACGCTCAATCACCATATTGTAGTCGTTGGTACTCGAACATGTACCCTCTAGAAACAACAACAATTCCTTTAACTATAAAGATAAATTGGTTCCTTCATAGCTCAATTATAGCTTAACTGTTGAGACTAAATTATTATAATATTCCATATAAATAAATAAATAAAATATAAATAATTATAAAATAACAAATCATATCAGTAGGTATAAAATAACAATAGTTTCATACATTTCCCTGGTGTGATCCTTCAGTACTCTCATTAATTCTCAGAAAATATAAAAGGAAGAGGGATTAAAAGGCGGTCTGATGCTCGCATCATAGCTTCAATCATGTAACGTAATTAGGTTCCTTCAGCAAAGAACATTGTGTCGAGACGTTTCTCTGACCGGCGACGGAGAGTGCAAATAGTACACTCCAAATGTGTAATTAGTCTCGAAAAAATAAGTGTTTATCCTTCTCAAATTAGATGAAACACCAAGTTATAGAGTAGCCACCAATTTTTTAATTTGGTGAGTTTGGTCACCAAAATATTATATTATTCTAATAAAATTTCTAAGAATAATATTAAAATAATACAACTCGGGTCTACTTACCAGAAAAATAAGTTATGGAGTCGGTTACCTATGGGGAAGGATTAGCACCCCTATAACGCCCAAAATTAATACCGGTATTTATTAATTAGTGTCTTTGCAATAAATTATAAATTTGTATTTAAATTAATTTACAAATAATTTAATATAAATACTTACTAAATATTAATAGTCCTATTATAATATTTAATATTAAACCCATATTAAATTCAATTAATAAATTATGTATGATAATAATCCTAAAGTAAAAATACTAATAGTAAATTAATCATATAATAATAATTAATGATTAAAACATAAAATAATAAAATTCATTAACCTAATTCGAAATACTACTAGAATTTTGTACTAATTATGTAATTTAACCTAAATTATTAATACGAGATTAAAATAGAATTTATTAATATTTAAGGGATTAAAACGATATTTAACCTAAATATACACACACACACATATATATATATATATAGTAGTGACTAAAATATAAATAACTAAAATTAAAAAACCGAATTAAAAGGAATAAAAACCTGGTTTTGTGACCATAACTGAAGTTTACAAAACTTGAGGCACTGCGGACATAGTTTAACCATGTTTAAATTACACAAAAGCCCCTCTACTAAGATGACATCGTATGGGAGAGGGTATAAATGCCCAATATTCGGCCCAAAAGGGCCAAGCTTCTTCATTTTCTCTTCTTTCTTCTCTCACTGAAAGAGAGAACTCTCTCAGTTCTCTCCAAAAACCTCGTCGGAGGTAAAACTGGCCATCGATCGGCAGCCGATTGCCGCCACCGTTAGCCACCACCCACGGTGGTCGAAAAATACCAAAATATACAAAAATAAAGCCCGATTTTCCCTCGTCCTAAATCCAACCTCCTCCTTACCTAAAAGCCTCTTGATAACCCTATATCTAAATAAAACCGAGAGTTTTACCTCGGTTTCCTACTTGAATCTTCTGCATTTTGGCTTCCAACTAGGTAAGATCTCTCAGCCTTTTCTCTTTACTCGTTGTTTGGTCTTGTTTTGCTCTCGATAACTCATCTGTTTCTGTTATTTTTGTTGTTATTGGTATTTTTTGCTCTTGTTGTTTTCTCTTTGTAGGATCAGGGTTTATATAACCCCTAGAAACCGATTATAATGATTGCATCTTTGTTGATTCATCGGACCTATGATGGTGACTCACCATATATTGTTGTGTTGTGCGGCTCTCCTAGTGTCTCTAGAGCCTTTTATTGGATTCTGGAGAGGTGGTGGTGCCGTGGCAGTAGCTGGAGCAGACCATCTGGAGATGGTGGTAAAATGATAACCCTAGGGTAATGAAACCCTAAGGTTTATGCTGAAAGACTATGGACCCTTGGATCTACCTCTAATCGAATGGTTGTGGAAGAGCGGTGGCGTTGGAACAACCGGTGACTGGATTTGGGCTTGGCTCGGGTTGCTGGGTCTGGATCAGATCTGTTGGGTTGAATCTAGATCGGGCTCGGGTTTAGTTTTAATCGAGCCTGAATTTGCTTTGTAACCGAGCTTTTTAATATTATGTAATAATAATATTAATAATTATAATAAAATTAATAATTATAATAATATAATATAAACGTCACTCGGACGAAAACGACTATCGACAATTGCCCCTCTTTGCGTTATTTTTGTATTAACAAGAATAAAACAAAGATAAAAATACAAGAAGTTTTTGTCGAGTGAACTTCTTGCTTTGTTAGAAAATTCATTCCATTACTCTTTTGTGGAGATCGAATCTTGATCTGATCGTGCTCCTGCTTCACTACTCTTCTATGAAAGCTGAGAATAATTTGCAAATGATTTGCTTCACTACTCTTCTGTGACGGCTGAATTTGTATTACTCCACTACTTTTCCGTGAAGGTTTCATACTTTGCTGAAAAATCCATTCTACCACTCTTCCATAGAGAGTGAATTTTGATCTTATTCCTATTTCACTACTCTTTCTGTGAAGGCTTTATACATTGCTAAAAAATTTGTTCCACTACTCTTTTGTGGAGAGCGAATTTTGATCTTATTCCTGCTTCACTACTCTTCTGTGAAGGCTTTAAACTTTGTTGAAAAGTCCATTCCACTACTCTTCCATGGAGAGAATTTTGATCTTGCTTTTGCTTCACTTGTGAAGGCTTGATTTGCATTGTTTCACTACTCTTTTGTGAAGGCTGAGAATAATTGACTTGAGAAGAATCTAATTTCACTACTCTTTCGTGAAGATCGGATTTGATGTTGAATTGCTTCCACTACTCTTCCGTGGAGATTTTACGATTGGTCCTAAGGACTCATTATCTTGCTCGAAAGTCTGAAAGATGACCTAAAGGATCTACAAATTACCCGAAGGTTTTACAAATGACCCGAAGGTTTTACAAATGATTCGTAGGCTTTACAAATGATTCGGAGGCTTTACAAATTATCCGTAGACTTTACAAAAGACCCGTAGGCTTTAAAATTTTGTGAAAAATAATTTACTGGGTAAGAAATTTCTTACTTTTCAAAAATTTCATTTTTGGAAAAGATTAAATGAGAAACGTTGAAAACAACTTGTTGGTTGGGCATGCCCCAAAATTAATGCTTCCTCTGTGGACTGCATTTATTTATTCTTCATATGTTTGCCTCTCCAAACATGACTCATGTATTTGTGATTTGGATTCTACCTTATACTTGTAAGGTATTTTTGTCCCTGCATCTTCATATGAGAAATGTATTTATGAAAATGCAATCAAATATATCAATGAAATGCATGCAAATAATGTTCTTATGAATGTAGGAATGTCAATCTTCTTCGTTTGACTCCAAAGCCTGATCTTCTTTCACTTGATCAGTACTTTTCAAGGCTTTCTTCAAATATCAGTATAACAACTTATGCTTTCAAGTTTGCATTTCTGAATAGCCATCTGATCAAGTTGCATCTTTGTGTCTTCTTTACCTCAATTTACATTAAAGTCTCAAAAGAACTGTTTTATTCCTGTGACTCTTTCCATGCTCAGAATTATGACTTTGTTGCCCCACTTTGTTCTTGATAACACCAGCTGTCTTTTCTTAAACTTGTGTAGAAATCTGATAAAGTTTTTTGTCTTAAAAAAGAGAATCTGTTGAAAACATTTTTGTGTTTCGATATAACAAATTAGTTTAAATGAATTTTAAGATTTTACAAATGATTTTCTAAGTATATTCGATTCAATTAATCGAATATCAAATTATTACTCCAAGTCTTTTAAGATCAATTTCAAACCTTACTAAATGTGTAAAATTGTGTTTTATACTTAATATATTTTTGAAACAATTTTCACAAAGTATTTTGAACCAAAATCAAGCCTAAAATCAATTTTTCAGAGTGATGCACCGATGCACCAATCCATGCATCGATGCACCATGAATTAAATTGAACATCGAATGCATTTCATGCATCAATGCACTTACCATGCATCGATGCACTGAGGATTTTATGAAAACATCAAATGCATTTGATGCATCGATGCACCAGCCATGCATCGATGCACTCTGGCTATTTTGAAACATCGAATGCACTTGATGCATCGATGCACTCTTAGTGCACCGATGCACTAAGGGTCCAACGGTCAAAATATTTGAATTTTACACTGATGCACCGATGCACCGATGCACCATGGGTATGCACCGATGCACTGACGCTCCCAACTGCTTTAATTAATTGTTTTCACACTTAAATGGCTCTATTGACTCCACTAATCATCCCCAATGTTCAGAAGTGATTCAAGGTGTATTTAAACAAGCTTAGAAGCCATTGATCAACAACAAGAAACAACAAGCAACTAGAATCAAGATAGAATCAAAGAGAAAGCATCAAACCTCAAGTTTGTGCACTTCAAGCCTATTTTTCATTCAATATTCATTTTGCTTTCAAGAACACTATTTGTACTCAATTGTATTCATTCTTGAGTGTTCTTTTCTTTGTATTCATTCTTGAGTGTTCTTTTCAAAACTAAATCGAAGGAGAAAGACCTGATCATTTGCTATGAATGCAAAAAGTCGGGGCATGTCAAATATGATTGCCCATAATTGAAGAAAAAGGGTTAATCCAAAAAGAAACACAAGGCTCATGTAGCTATATGGAGTGATGAAGAAGGTTCCGATGAAGAGGAACAAGAAGTTGTAAACTTGTGCTTGATGGCTATCGGGGAAGATTCTAAGGCAACCTCTAACTCATTCGTTTTGGATGAATTATCTTATGATGAGTTATTAGAGGATTATAATGAGTTGGCTTCGGATTATGAGACTCTATTTTCAAAATACAAAAATGATATTTCAAAATTGAAAAACGAAAATAGTCTTATATCCAAGACCAACAATGAGCTTGAAAGTAAGATCAAAGAATTGCAAATCAAAATATATGATTTTGAAAAGAAAAATATTGATTTGCATAACTTACTTTCAAAAGTTCATGATGATCATCTAAAGAAGATTGATGATCTTAAAACTTCTTTTAATAAGGTTGGAACAAAAAGTTTTGAAAAATGTGAGAATTCAAAATCCAACTTTGTTAAGAAAAGTTTTAGAAGCTACAAGCATAGAAGTCCTCAACGAACCTTGAATGGTAAAATTATTAGGAGTATATGGGTCCCTAAAGAATTTATTACTACTAAAGATAAATATGTCCTTCATAAATGGATACCAATGGGGACAAGGATTTTAGAAACTAATGAATATGGACCCAAAAGAATTTGGGTACCAAAAATTAGAAATTAATCTATGTTTGTAGGAAAAGAAGCATTGCTACAAGGCACGGGAAGCAAATTCAAATTCATGGTACCTTGATAGTGGATGCTCGAGACACATGACCGGAGACAAAAGCCGGTTCATAGAGCTTAACACCAAAAATGGAGGAGAAGTGACTTTTGGTGATAATTCAAAAGGTCACATTGAAGGTATTGGTACTATAGGTAATACCTCTTCTATACAAATTAAAAATGTGTTATATGTGAATGGATTAAAGCATAATCTATTGAGTATTAGTCAATTATGCGATAAGGGATTCAATGTCATGTTTGAAATTAATGGTTGTAAAGTCATTGACATTGCATCTAATCAGGTTATGCTTGTTGGTTATAGAATAGGAAACATATACATGGTGCATTTAGATTCTATTGATATGACTAATTTGTGCCTAGTTTCTAAGGATGAGCATGATAGTTGGTTATGGCATAGGAGACTAAGACATGCTAGCATGAGTGTTTTACAACGGTTAGTTCAAGGAGAATTGGTTCGAGGGCTGCCTAAACTAAAATTTGATAATGATAAAATATGTGATGCTTGTGCTAAAGGAAAACAAAAGCGAGTTTCTTTTAAATCCATTAATGATGTGTCAACTAGTAGATTATTACATTTGATCCATATAGATCTTTTTGGGCCAATTAGGACTACTAGCTTGGGTGGAAAACAATATGCATTTGTCTTGGTAGATGACTATTCTAGATATACTTGGGGTTCTATTCTTAAGTACTAAAGATGAAGCATTAGAAAATTTCATCACATTTTCAAAAGTAATCCAAAACAAAAAAGGTTACTCTATCACTAGTGTTAGAAGTGATCATGGCACTGAATTTAAAAATCTTGGATTTAATGAGTTTTGTAATTCTAATGGTATTAGCCATAATTTTTTAGCACCTAGAACCCCTCAACAAAATGGAGTTGTTGAGAGGAAAAATCGAACTTTAGAAGAAATGGCTAGAACCATGCTTTGTGAAAATAATTTGCCAAAATATTTTTGGGCGGAAGCCATAAATACCGCTTGTTATGTTGTAAATCGAGTAATGATTAGGCCAATTTTAAAGAAAACTCCATATGAAATTTTCAAAAATAAAAAGCCTAACATTAGCTATTTTCATCCTTTTGGATGTAAATGTTTTGTTTTAAACAACGGTAAAGAAAACCTTGGCAAATTTGATGCTAAAAGTGATGAAGGAATTTTTCTGGGTTATTCCTTAAATTCTAAAGCTTATCGAGTATTTAATAAAAGAACTTTAGTTGTATAAGAGTCTATACATGTTGTTTTCGATGATAATCTCCTTCCGAGGAAGGATTCTTGTGTTAATGATGATGTAGGTATTATAAATACAAATGACGTTAGACATGACGTTGGAGAATCATCATCAAAGGAAGAAACGAAAGATGAGGAAACTCATGATCCTCTCGAGAATCCAACCATTGAAGAAAGGGAAGTATATTATCCAAGAGAGTACAACTATGTCAAGGATGGTGAAATTATTGGTGATCCATCCAAAGGGGTAACAACTCGATCTTCTCTTAGAAATATTTGTAATTATGTTGCATTAAATGATGAACAATGGATTATGGCTATGCAAGAAGAATTAAATCAATTTGAGAGAAGTAAAGTATGGACATTAGTTGAAAGGCCTAGTAATAAATCTAATGTAGGTACTAGATGGGTATTTAGGAATAAGCTTCATAAGAGTGATAATATAATGAGAAACAAGGCTAGACTTGTTGCTCAAGGGTATACTCAAGAAGAAGGCATAGACTATGATGAAACATATGCTCTCGTAGCTACGATGGAAGCAATTAGAATGTTATTAGCATTTGCATGTTTTCATGAATTTAAATTATATCAAATGGATGTTAAAAGTGCATTTTTAAATGGTTTTATAAAAGAAGAAGTTTATGTGGAACAACCTCCAGGTTTTGAAGATTCAAAATTTTTGGATCATGTTCTTAAATTAACAAAAGCACTTTATGGTTTAAAACAAGCTCCTAGAGCTTGGTATGAATGATTGTCAAACTTTTTAATTGAAAAAGGTTTTTCAAAAGGGAATGTTGACACTACATTGTTTTTAAAGCATAAAGGTAAAGATTTATTAGTAGTTCAAATTTATGTTGATGATATAATATTTGGTTCTACTAATGATGTTCTTTGCCAAGAATTTTCTAAGCTAATGCAAAGCGAATTCGAAACGAGCATGATGGGGGAGCTCTAATTTTTCTTGGGACTCCAAATCAAGCAAAGAAAAGATGACAACTTCATCAATCAAGTTAAGTACGTCAAAGATATGCTCAAGAAATTTGGACTGGAAAATGGCAAGCCTCATGACACTCCAATGAGCTCTTCAACAAAGCTTGACTTAGATAAAGGAGGTAAATGTGTAGATGTTAAATTATATAGGTCAATGATTGGATCTTTACTTTATCTAACTGCAAGTAGACCAGACATTATGCTTAGTGTTTGCTTATGTGCTAGCCCTAAGGAATCACATTTACTAGCTGTTAAGAGAATCTTTAGATATCTTAAGGACACTCTTAGTTTAGGACTTTGGCATCCTAGAGACTCTAGCTTTAGCTTGCATGCTTTTTCTGATGCGGATTATGGAGGATGCAAATTAGATAGGAAAAGAACCTCCGGTACTTGCCAATTCCTTGGAAATATGCTGATTTCTTGGTTTTCAAAGAAACAAAATTGTGTTGCATTATCTACCACTGAAGCGGAATACATTTCAGCCGGTAGTTGTTGTGCACAAGTTTTATGGATGAAACAACAACTTTTTGATTATGGAATTGAAGTAGGTACCATTCCTATCAAGTGTGACAATACTAGTGCTATTTGTCTCACTAAAAATCCCATCCAACACTCTAGAACTAAGCACATTGAAATAAGACATCACTTCATTAGAGACCATGTCACTAAGGAAGATGTAGTTCTAGAATTTGTTGATACTTTGCATCAATTAGCAGATATCTTTACAAAACCTTTAGACAAGGAAAGATTTTGGACACCTAGGAGAGAATTAGGTTTAACTAACCTATCTTCACTTAGTGTTTAAAATAATTTTAGCACTTTTAAGAATAAATGAAAAATGCTTATAATGGTAATTTTTTTTCATTGCTATTAGGTAGGGGGAGTTTATGTTATTTGGTGATAATTAATTTTATATGTTCAAAGATTAATTTGATTGATTGAACATGATTAATTTTCAATATGTGAGTTGCCAATACCACTAGAGCTAATTAATTTAGCATTTTAAAGTGTTTAAAAAGGATTTTTGACATTTCTGTGCTTCATGCATCGATACACTTAATAGTGCATCGATGCATCCCTTTGAATGTGCATCGATTCATCATGTTGATGCACCGATGTACGTCCTGAATATGCATCGATGCATGGGGTCATGCATCGATGCATGGGGTCATGCATCGATGCATCTGTCGGGTTTTTAGATAAAACCCCTGATTTTCTTCATCTTCTCAAAACCTAACTCTAAAACACTCATGCCGTTCGCCTCTCTCTCTCTCTAAAATCTCCTTTTGCTTAAAATCAACAAAATATTGTTGGAATCTTCGAGTTTTTCAACTCCCAATCCTGCATTTATCATCAAATCGTGTAAAACAACATCAATTCCTCTCAAATCCAAAATTTTCAAGGTAATATTTCAAAAACCCTATTTTATTGATTTTTGATCTTAGGACTAGTTTTAATTAGTTCTAGGATGAACATTATATCAGACATTGATAGTTTGATGATTACAAACTAGTTTTTACAACTAATTTCATCAAAAACTCACAAATTTTCAATGAATTTGTGAATTTTCGAAAAAAAATCGAAAATCTAAATTTAATTTCTAAATTTGATGTTTTTGATTTAATTATGTTGTTTTCATAAAAAAAACTATACATATTATTTACAAATATTGTTTTCAAATAGTTTTTCAAAACATTGCCCATTAGGATTCAGTTTAGAGAACCTTGAATTATTGAGGACGCAATTGAGTTTTGGGATTGATTATTGTGCATACATGTGTTTCAATTTGCAAGTTATATTTCTTTTTCCCGATTCTTAAACCATGTCTAATCCCAAACGCCCTAGGACTTCGTCGAGTCGTTCTCATTCAAACCAACCTCCTAATCTCGTTCCTCCTCCACCTTTATCTCTATTAGGATCTTGTTTTAACATGCCTGAGAGTCATAGAGACGAATTGTACTCTAGGTACAGAAACTCTTTCCAAACTTATAGAATCCGTGAAGAGCGTATTCCTTCACTTCAAGCCATGGTTAATATTGATTTCGAATACCTTCCGATTCTTAAAGCTTGGAAATTTGATAAATTATTTCAGCTTAAACCTATCGTCTATCAACAATTGGTCCGCATTTTCTATTCCAATACGGTGTGTATTCAAAATGAAACTCAATGTGGAACTATAACCATTAGATCCTATCTTTTAGGCAAATATATTAATATTGACCCCAAGACTATAGCTTTCCGATTTGGGTTAGAAGATAGTGGTGTATATAATGAGAGTGAAAATGTGGAATATCCCTATGTTCCAAACTCAAGTGTTAGTACTCTACGATCTCATCACGATCGTTTTCTCCATTTGATGATCTCTTGGTGGTTTAGACCATCCGGAGGTAGGTACTCCACACTTCGTGCTAGGGATTTATGGTGGATGTATTGTATTAAAAATAAAATCAAAATAAATCTTCCCCACATTATATTCAGTCAACTAGTGGACATCATAAACATTGTTCCTTCAAAACATGTTGAAACATTGATTTATGGATGTCTTCTTAGTAATCTCTTTATAAAACTTGGTCTAGACGTCTCTCTCGACAATCCTATCCCACTCCAAAATCAAATCAATCTCACATCCTTGAAGAAAGCGGATTAGAAACAAGACGAGGTAGCCGGTCAATGGGTTTTTAGACCCAAAAAGCAAACTCCGGGAGCTAGTTCCTCACGAGCTACTCCTAGCTCCTCTCGTGCTCCTCCTCCTCCTCCGGCTTCGGCTTCGGCTTCTGACGATGATCCTGAATTTTAACAACTTATGCAAGACATCGATGATCACGTACCTGATGACGAGCCTGCACCGGAAACAACTCCACAAGAAGATCAAATGCCTCCATATTTTCGTTCGTTTTTGGAGACATTTGATTTACGGTATGTGTTCATGGATTCGCGCTTCACATTCATTGAGTCCCAGCTCTCTACCTTGGGATCTCGACAATAAGATATGAATGATCATTTGGATGCACTTACGCTTGAGATGAGAGCTCGTTACCCTCCTCCTCCTTCCGATCCTTCGATGGATGAATAGACTTATCTTGCTTTGATTGTTTTTGGGTTTGAACTTGAATTTAAATTGTTAAAACATTTTGGATTGTCTTTCTTTGATTGTTGGATGTTTGTTTGATGGATATTTGAACTTTTATTTTATATATATTTTGGTTTGTTTTAATATATGCATCATTTATTTTTTAGTTGAAATATGATCAATTTACCATTTCACATCTTATTATGAATATTGATTATGAAACTAGTGGCTAATCTCTCTTTTGATTATTATCTTAGTAGCTAAAGCTATATATATATATATATATTTAATCAATTGTCTATGTTATTTCAAAACCTTGTTTAAATCGATTTTTAAGTCTTTTTGATTTAACAAAAAGGGGGAGAAATGTTAAGTGTTAAAAATGTTTAAAAAAAAATAGGAGAAGTGTTTTAGTAAGGGGGAGTAATTTTTCAAAATTGATTTCAAATTTTTAGAAAATCTTAAATTAACACAAATGTTTTGTTATATCAAAAAGGGGGAGATTGTTGAAAACATTTTTTTGTTTCGATATAACAAATTAGTTTAAATGAATTTTAAGATTTTACAAATGATTTTCTAAGTATATTCGATTCAATTAATCGAATATCAAATTATTATTCCAAGTCTTTTAAGATCAATTTCAAACCTTACTAAATGTGTAAAATTGTGTTTTATACTTAATATATTTTTGAAACAATTTTCACAAAGTATTTTGAACCAAAATCAAGCCTAAAGTCAAATTTTTAGAGTGATGCACCGATGCACCAATCCATGCATCGATGCACCATGAATTAAATTGAACATCGAATGCATTTCATGCATCGATGCACTTACCATGCACCGATGCACTGAGGATTTTATGAAAACATCGAATGCATTTGATGCATCGATGCACCAGCCATGCATCGATGCACTATGGCTATTTTAAAACATCGAATGCACTTGATGCATCGGTGCACTCTTAGTGCACCGATGTACTAAGGGTCTAACGGTCAAAATATTTGAATTTTACACTCATGCACCGATGCACCATGGGTATGCATCGATGCACTGACGCTCCCAACTGCTTTAATTAATTGTGTTCACACTTAAACGGCTCAATTGACTCCACTAATCATCCCCAACGTTCAGAAGTGATTCAAGGTGTATTTAAACAAGCTTAGAAGCCATTGATCAACAACAAGAAACAACAAGAAACTATAATCAAGAGAGAATCAAAGAGAAAGCATCAAACCTCAAGTTTGTGCATTTTAAGCCTATTTTTCATTCAATATTCATTTTTCTTTCAAGAACACTATTTGTACTCAATTGTATTCATTCTTGAGTGTTCTTTTCTTTGTTCTAGAATTGTGCAAACAATCTACCTTGTGAGGATTTCCTTGTAAGTTTGCAAATTTGTAATCTTCTCTTTGGGAAAAATTGTTCTCAAGAATTGGGGTATATTCTTGAGGGTGTTGTAAGGTTATCTCTTTGGCCTCAAAAGAAAGAACAAATTAGTGAATTTGTTAGAAAATCCTTAGTGTGGATAGCTAAGGTAGTGGACGTAGACTTTGATTGAGAAAGTCAAACCACTCTAAATTGCTATGCAATTACTTTCAATTTTCTGCAAAAGCTTCCACAAAATTTTAATTGCCAATTCACCCCCCTCTTGGCCAATTACGTCAATCGATTAACTCAACAGAATCTATCATCTTTGCAGCATATAGATGTAACTATGCTAACTCAGTAGAGATTAATTAGGATATCGACAATGTTTATTCTGATTTGACTCTTGAAACACTTTACAAGAAGGTTTTATCCTAATTCCTTTCATGTCTCCATATCTAATCAAATTTCGAACAAGGTTATTCAAACCATATTATATCGAGATGTTTAACCCATAATTCAATCTTAGTTGGCTCTACTAGTTTCTTGTTGTTAAAATTCCATCGCCCTTTTATGGAAAGAAATCTTCATCATTTCTCATTTTTGACCTTGGAATTGAAAAGACAAACTTCATATGAGAATACCACATGATCGTAACATTGGTTCAACACCATAATCACTGGTTCGTAAAACATTTGACAACACATTCATTATTTCATGTGACTTCTGCCTAGATTTCTTAACCAAGGAACTCTTTGCATGATGTTCGAAACTTTTTATATGATGTCACAATGATATTTCAATAAGAATACAAGTGGGATGCTTTAACTTTTTAGCATCATATCAAGGAACATTTGATAACACATTCATCCTTTCTTGTGACTCCGGTGGGGATAATGTAATTGTATGATGGACAAAATAGTGATGTATGGTCAACTCTACTGTCATTGTTTCACCATTTTCATTCTTCATACCCTTCTGTTTCATTGGAAATATTTGCTCAAATTCATGATACTTACATGATAAAGGCTTTCAGTTTTCCCCAATATTTGCCTTCAAAATGCCCAACATGAATTTCTGTCTGAGATATGCTTTTAGCATGCCCCATTGTTATTTCACACTGATATGAAGCTTCAAAATGTCCTAACATGCTAAGTTTTAAGGTTTTCTTTCAAAGTCTGTTTAATTTGGATCTCATGCTCCTTACAAGGTCCAACTTTGATAATGTTCCCTTATGGGTACTCATGGCTCTATTCGTGCCCGAATCTTTAAATCTTGAATGCTCTCATTCCAATGTTACTAAACAACAATGTTGTTAAGCAACATGAGTGATTTTCTTCATGTTGTCACAACTTAAGAAGTGACCAATTCTTCTAACAGAAATGTCTGAGATATGTGCCTCTTCTGAATGAGGTAATTATATTCTTCTTGATAGATTGTCATAAAGGAATGCTATAAGTCCAATTCTCTAGACTTTCTAATCTATCGGGCCACTTGCTTTCAAGAATGTGAAATGCTTCATCATTCTGGCCTTGCTCATTCTTTTTCTCAAATAGGGGTAGAATAGGCATCAACCTAATTCAAGATCCTTTCTCATTTGAGACCATCCTGTTTAAAAATGTTCTTCTTCCTTTCTTATCAAAGAATGAAAGAATTTTGTAAAATATTGCACCTTACAAGTTCATAATAGAATCAAATCATAAGCATGAATTCAAATAATATCAGAAGAATCAACAACTCTTTTCTGTTTCAGATTTATAGTTCTTTGACAAGTATCAAGATTGGGAGGTTAGTTTCAGGTTGGCTTCCCTATTTTCTATGGTTACATCTTAGTGAAGATGTCACTCCTCTCTCGCTTTTCGAGAACATTATTACATGCCTCACTTAATATTTTTTTCAGATGCGTACAAAATGATACAATCTAGTATAACGGTTACTAGACCTCCTAGAATACCTCCATTTCAATTCTCTGAAATCTTTGATTTTATCCAAAACAGTTTGAAAACATCGGACTAGCAATGAAATTTCTGTGTGCACGTGTGTGAAATAGACTATAACAGGTATTATTTCACTTTCTTATAACTTCTTCTTTTGCATTTTTGGCTAGCTGAATTCAGCTTTATTGTGATTAGCCTTCATTAGGCTAATTGAAACTTATTCATAAAGCCAGGGCTATTAACCAATTGCTCTAGAGGGACAATTTTATTTCATATATGACTCTTACTTTTTATGAGAACCGGTTATAGTCTATGTGTTTGGTGGAAATCATAAAATCTCATTACCAAATTTTAATTTACAAGCAGCTGACTTTAGACTAGATTTGTCAAAGTTTCATTGTCGAACCTCATCAATAAAAGAGTAATCTAATCAGCTTCGTAATATTACACCAAGATGCCCAACTTTGTATATTTGTAAATACCAAGCCTTTTGTCTAATTCTTTGCATTGGAGAAAGTTCTCTCATTTTTGTGGGAGGGTAGTGTTTGGGATGCATTTCTTCTGAGGTAAAATCATGGTTCCTTTTTTACTGGTGTTCAATCTTGATACTTTGTCAAAGATATATAACTCTAATTATAAAGAACTTTTAATCTAATGATATTTAAAGAACTGCAAGATTTCAAAATTGATTCAATGCTCAGAACCTTAAAGGCAACACACTTGTTTTTACCAAAAGAGGCAGAGAAATGAACAAAAACATATTCAAACAATATGCTATAAAATGAAAGGTGCAATAGTGGTAGATAACAACTTCCACTGCCTCATTATTCCCTTTATTTCAGAAAATCTGATATAGGTGCTCGAGGTGTTTTTAGAGTTGTACTTGCTCTATTCTCTTTAAATTGTCCCATTCTTCCCTTTATTTCAGAAAATATGATATAGGTGCCCGAAGTGTTTTCAGAGTTGTACTTTCTCTATTCCTTTTTAAACATGTTGGCCAATCTCAAATTACTTTTCCTTTTGCTTTTTTATTTCTCATTTTTGTTTCACTCATCAAAGAAGTATCGAGAATTAAATTAGACATACATGCTTGATCTTCCTTGGCTTTGCCTTGCCCTCCATTTGTTTTGACACTATGAACTTCATTATGGGGGTTGACTGCCAGTTGTTTGATCAAAATGGATTGACTATTGGCATCTACTTCTATAACTCCATGAGTCAGAAGATCTCAAACTCGTCGTTTGAAGTTGCCACAATTTTTGATGGAGTGTCCTCGGATTCCAGCATGATACTCACAAAAAACCTTTTCTTTATACCACA
This sequence comes from Hibiscus syriacus, assembly GCF_006381635.1. Taxonomy (NCBI): domain Eukaryota; kingdom Viridiplantae; phylum Streptophyta; class Magnoliopsida; order Malvales; family Malvaceae; genus Hibiscus; species Hibiscus syriacus. Next base: position 4,269,389 of record NW_024062608.1, read on the forward strand.
TTGGGTAAGGATGCACCAAAGTTTTAGCAAGACATGGAGCAATAATTTGGGCTTTCGTGTAATTCGGCATATAACTTGTTGTATGAGACTGAAGGAAAATGAGGTAGAAACTTTATCGACATCACCGTCTCTTTACTATTGTTTTTCTTAAATTCTTGTAATTGATGACCAAAATATTTGCTTTGAATGTTTGACTTTTGACCATCATCATGAGAGAGATGATGATTTGAAGATTTCCTGCCATAAGGTCTTGGACTTTTAATTTCAGAATTATATAATTTTCTGTAGAGTGACCGAAATATCTGGAATGATAATTACATGGATTCTTGAAATTTTTCCAATTTGGATGCAAATAAGTACTAGGAGGAATAGGTGTTACCAGACCACTTTCAAAAAGAAAGGGTAACAACTCTGAATATGAGATTGGAATTGAAATGAGATGTGTCATCCTCTTTTCTTTCTTGCCTTTTTAGCCTTTTTCAATGGGACTTGTTCCATGTTTCTCTTCTCTAAACCAACTTCAATTTCCATGTTTTCTATCATATTTCCTAATCCATGAAGATGAGTTGGATTTCTGAGTTCCACAACAGGTTCTTGATCATTTTTCATCATATCAATATCTGCATCATTGAGATCCAAACTTTTTCTCAAGGCTTTCATCTTCCCATGTTTAGTAGGTTCTTCTAACATCTTATCCCCATATAATATATTAACCATTATATTCATTAACTTAGACATATGTTCCCTGGATTCATCTTGGAACATTCTTGTTTCTTTAAACATTTCTCGTTGCATCTCTACAAGCTGTTCTTGGATTTTCTCAATCTTTCCAACTCGAGCTAATATTCCATTCATTGCTTTTAATCTTTTTAAAGACCTGCCCCTGATTTTCAGAACTCCTGATTACAAAATCTTTCACTGATTACTCCCATATCATATGTCATTATGCTATGCAGAACATGAATGTAAATACAAATGTGAATGTTAATGCATGTATGAAAGCTGTAATTCAAGAGTGATTATCTTAAAATAGCTTTCATTGAACACAAAAAGGGTTTTTTAAGTACATCCAAAAGATCATTACATATAAGGGATAACTTTCCTTCTTAATTTCTCAATTTCCTTAAAAAGCCAAGTTAATTTCCATTTATGCTCAAAAATCGACTTGTCATTCTGCTCCAGCTCCCTTGTAAAACCAGTTAAGTCCACCAGCTTATGGGCCACCTTGTTTGTTTGAGCAGCAACTTTCTTCATGTCACCTTCTTTTTCTTGAATCTTACTTGCTATCTCCTGAAGTTGTAAACAATATTGCTCATTTTCCTTTTATTAGAGAGCCCTTGTGTTTAAGAAGTTCTTGTACCAGATCTCCATAATTATCCACCATCTTCATCAATGTGTGATTCTTGGCTATAGTGGCTTTTAATTCATCATCAATCTCGCTTTGATGAATCAAATATGAAGTTTCCATATTGGCTATAACTTTCTTCAACATCTGGTTTTCAGCTTGACATTTTTCCAAATTTGTGATGGCTGCATTGCACATTTCTTCAGCAATCTGTAAGTCATAGGAGAATTTCTTCGCTTGATCTTTATGTATTTCTTCATTATTTTTCCAATGCTCAGCATCATTCTTAAGTTTAATGATCCCTATTATCCATTCTTTTAGGGTATTTCCTAGTCCCATGCCCTTGAAGGTTTGACTGACTTTTCGAAAATCATTAAGCATGGCTTCAACCTCTATGATCAATTTCTTTTTTTCGGCTTTCCAAAAGAGGGATTGAGCTTCATAAAAATTCTCTCCCTTATAACTTCTTCTATTGATGCTCTTACCATAAAATGCTTTTGGTACCAATCTACCAGGATTTTTATGTGCATATCCCTCCATCATTTTAAGAGCTTCCTCAAGATACCCTTCTTTGGCTGCTTTATAGTTCACTATATCATGAAAACCTTTGTCCATAATGAAAACTTTTGATTTTGATAATCACTCTTGAATCAACACCCTTGATCATTCCATGGTTATGCAAATGCAAGCAGAACAATTAATATATGCATCTCCGGAATAAATAAAGATAAGAAAACTAGTTAGTACCAATTAATGAAAAGGAAAAATCATGTCTATTATATATATCCTAACCTCATGCTTTCTAGTTTCATGCTTTATTTGGAATATAAAATAATACTAAATAAATAAATAAAACTCAACATGCTTTTCCTTGTGTGCTAACCTCAATCCTGACTCATTTGGGTTAGGATCTACCTAGACTCCAATTCTAGATTTTATTATATATTGGGTTTTGGCTCTAGGGTAAAAGGGTCAACAAATTGTCCTTTGTTGGTGTCCAATTAGACTGCCAAGCCCTTAATCCTGGTCTATTATAGACTTTCAGATCAAATTCAATTCAAAGGAACACACTTTCTTATGTCCATACGGAGGTGAAAACCAAACAAGGAACATAAAGTGTAAGCTCAAAGAATGGTCCCTTATCCCATACGGAGGTGAAAACCACACGAGGGAGTAGTTTCTCATTCGAACTAAATAGGAAAAGAGCGGGGTTTTAGCTCATGTTATGAATGCAGTGCACAATGGGTGAGAAAAAGCATAAAAAGGAATAAAGTAATGTAAACCATATTATTCTATTCTAAAGACCCAAAATTAAATATGTACACACATAAAATAACAAAAAAGTTAGTAAAATAATAATCATAACAAAATTTAAAACAAATTTATTATTTTATTGCAAAGACAAATAATTAATAAATTGGTGGTTGGACTCTTTTTTTTTAAAATTCCCCAGCAGAGTCGCCAAGCTATCGAGATGTTTCTTTACCCGGCGACGAAGAGCGCAAATAGTACACCCCAAAGGTGTAACTAGTTTCAAAAAAATGAGTGTTTATCCTCCTCGAATCAAATAAAACACCAACTTGTAGAGTTGCCACCAATCTTTTAATTTGGTGAGATTGGTCACCAAAATAATATATTATTCTAATAAAATTCATAAGAATAATATTAAAATAATACAAATCGAGTCTGCTTACCAGAAAAATGAGTTCGGGAGTCGGTTACATATGGGGAAGGATTAGCACCCCCATAACGCCCAAAATTAGTACCGGTATTTATTAATTAGTGTCTTTGTAATAAATTATAAATTTGTATTTAAATTAATTTACAAATAATTTAATATAAATACTTACTAAATAATATTTAATATAAATATTAATAGTCCTATTATAATATTTAATATTAAAACCATCTTAAATTCAATTAATAAATTATGTATGATAATAATCCTAAAGTAAAAATACAAATAGTAAATTAATCATATAATAATAATTAATGATTAAAACATATAATAATAAAATTAATTAACCTAATTTGAAATACTACTAGAATTATGTACTAATTATATAATTTAACATAAATTAATTAACCTAATTTGAAATACTACTAGAATTATGTACTAATTATGTAATTTAACATAAATTACTAATACATGATTAAAATAGAATTTATTAATATTTAAGGGATTAAAACAATATTTAACCTAAATATACATATATATATATAGTAGTGACTAAAATATAAATAACTAAAATTAAAACACCGAATTAAAAGGAATAAAAACCTGGTTTTATGACCATAACTTAAGTTTACAAAACTTGAGGCACTGCGGACATAGTTTGACCATGTTTAAATTACACAAAAGCCCCTTTCTCAAAACAACGCCATATGGGAGAGGGTATAAATGTTCAATATTCGGCCTAAAAAGGCCAAGCTTCTTCATTTTCTCTTCTTTCTTCTCTCACTAAACGAGATAACTCTCTCAGTTCTCTCTAAAACCTCGCCGGAGGTAAAACTGGCCATCGACCGGTAGTCGATTGCCACCGTGTTTCGCCACCGCCAGCCACCACCCACGGTGGCCGAAAAATACCAAAATATACAAAAATGAAACTCGATTTTCCCTCGTCCTAAATCCGACCTTCTCCTTACCTAAAAGCCTCTTGATAACCCTAGATCTAAATAAAACCGAGAGTTTTACCTCGGTTTCCTACTTGAATCTTCTGTGTTTTGGCTTCCAGCGAGGTAAGATCTCTCAGCCTCTTCTCTTTACTCGTTGTTTGGTCTTGCTTTGCTCTTGATATCTCCTCTGTTTCTGTTATTTTTGTTGCTGTTGGTGTTTTTTACTCTTGTTGTTTTCTTTTTGCAGGATCGGGGTTTATATAGCCCTTGGAAACCGGCCATAATGATTGCATCTTTGGTGAGTCACCGGACCTATGGTGGTGACTCACCATAGATTGTTGTGTTGTGCGACTCTCCTGGTGTCTCTTGAGCCTTCTAATGGATTCTAGAGAGGCGGTGATGCCGTGGCAGTAGTTGGAGCAGACCACTTAGAGGCGGTGGCAAAATGATAACCCTAGGGTAATGAAACCCTAGGGTTTATACTGAACGACTGTGGACCCTTGAATCTACCTCTGATCGAACGACTGTGGAAGAGCGACGGATCTGGAACAACCGATGGAAACCCTAGTGTGCATGGGCCTCCTCGCAGGCCTGCTGAATCTGGGCTTGGCTCAGGTTGCTGGGTCTGGATCATATATGTTGGGTTTGAATCTAGATCGGGATCAGATTTAGTTGTGATCGGGCCTGAATTTGCTTTGTAACTGGGCTTTGTAATATTATGTAATAATAATATTAATAATTATAATAATATAATATAAACGTCACTCGGACGAAAATGACTTTCGACACGGATTTTTGTCAATCAACAGATTCACGGGAATTTAGTGTCACTTCTCTATCTGGTTCTCATTTCCCATTTCCTCTTCTAAAATGTTCAACCTCCAAAGCTCATCAGATGGGGAAATTCCTCATTGATTTTTATGCTGTATCAAATTCAAACGAGAAGTTTTAAATATCAAAGCCAGTTTTGTAGGGAAAGTTATATAGGAGTTTCGGTTGAGTGAAATTAGATATTCAAGCTTTTTCAATCATGACAGTATCACTTGAAGCTTTAGCAATGAGAGGGGCGGGTTATAATGAATGGAGGTATGGATATTGAAAACTGGGAAGATGATGATGTTTTGCATTGCCCTCCCCCGCATTTACTTCCCGAAGAGAATGAAGAGGAGCCGGTTAGGGTTTTGAAACAGGGCACGCAAATTGTTGGCACCAGCTCACCGACCAGCTGATCGAAAGGTTTCGATGACGTTGGTAAATCCGGTGGAGAATGCAAACATCTAAGGTCGTTCCGAAGCAGGAATTTGCCCAAGAAGATGAAGCAATCGTCGAGGTCAATACAGAATGTGATGAAATGCATATCAATCATGGTGTTAATGATTGCAATAATTGTTGGGAAGAAGAGATTTCTAAATCAATATTGAATTTTGATGGTTCAAGGAGAACATAGTTTGGGTTTACGATTATACATGTAGAACTTTTCTTTTCATTTATTTGTTCAATTCTACTTAAACGTTTTAAAATTTCATGTTACGATCTAATAATTATAATATAAAAATTGCTGGTGAAATGCTCTGCTTCTCAACTAAGAAGCATGAGGAAATTTGTAGTTTCTTTTATTTTTTTCTTGGGATGGATTAAATATGTTACTATTTGAACAAAAGATGAAGAATCAAATGGATTCGAAGTGGGTAAAATTAATGAGAACATTTATTTTGTGATGCATGCTTTATCTCAACTTGCAAGCTCTCTTTTTATAATGAAACCTTTACTTTAAAAGGCCACCAAAGTCCAAACACGTGAATTTTATAATCTCTCTTTTTATCCCATCCCAAAACCCCAAAACCTATACTTTAAACCCCAAAACCTAAAACCTAAACATTAAATCCTAAATCATACACCTTAAACTCTAAACATTAAACCTTAAATTTTAAACCCAACCCTAAAAAAATATTTATTTATGGGTTATAAATTTTAATTAAATCTAAGTTATTTATTTATTTAAATCTAATATCTATAAACTAATGAAAAACTTATTGATTTTACATAGTGTAAGTCGATATATAGAATTATGATCCACTTACACCTAGTGTAAAAATTTTAGTTTTATACCTTTTTAGGGTTGTGGGATGAGAAGAAATCAAAGGCTAAGATGAACTCTTTATTTTTTCCCAGTGAATATCTTTTCATTTCCTACCGTTAATATTATCATTTGATTTACTCTCATCCAACTATCCTAAAAAGATGTAAAACGTTTTAGTTTTATACTATATAAATAGATCTTGCACGCGCATATATATATATAAATTTTAATATATAAATATCTTAGGGTACATTATGTTTAGCATTCTATTTTTTTTTAAATTCACTTTAACCTATATAATAAATAATTTTTAAAAAATATATATAATTGGAATCGATAAGGGACCCTAATGAGAAGGATAATATATTTTTTTATGATCCGAATTTGAATAATTAATTCATAAGGTGTATGTAAATTTATCCAAGTTAAAATATGACATATTATCATGTGACTAAGTTATAGTGCTAAAAAATAATATTCAGGGTTTATTTTATATTTTAACTTTGTTTTGTTTCTGGCTCCAATATATATATATATATATATATCTTATTTTATAGAATTTGTAATTTTGTAAAATAATTTTGGTAATATTGTATTGTTAGTTAAATTCTCATTAATTTTTTAGTTTAATATTTATTTTACATTTCAATCAATTAAATTAATATTAAATGATTATAAATTCATGTAAAATATTTCACGTAATATAAGAAAATAATTTTTTAATAATAAAAATTAAAGTCGTAATTTTGTTTTTTCATATATGCAACTTTAATTATGATATTTAAAATTTAAAATTATATTATAAAAAAAATTCTACATCGCTTGTAATATTAATAAAAATATGATATTTACATAATCAATATTTTTTCTCCGGCCCAAGGCAAACTTAGATATACTTAGTCCCCAAAGCTCCATCTAACCCATAAGATATTGGATAAGTTTTTAAATAAATATAATTTATTTTTCCAATTCAAGTCTTTTTTAAATTTAAAATTTCAGACTATGGTGTTTATTGAACGAGTTGATCGTCAGTTAGATAGTGATCGATTTGTGCTCGTTAAAAAAATTTATTGCTCGACTCGACTTGTTGCTCGTTAAGCTCGTTAAAATTTTGTTCGGCTCGTGCTCGTTAAGAAAACTTGTTGCTTGACTCGTTGTTCGTTAAGCTCGTTACTCATTAAACTCGTTACTCATTAAGCTCAATGCTCATTGCTCACCTCGTTTTTCACTAAGCTCACCGAAATTTTTACGTTATTTTCTTAACTATATGTAAAATCTACTAATATTATATAGAACTTAATATAAACATAAATTAATAAATTTAACAAAAAATTATCAAAAGAGCGTATGGAGTAATTTTTTCCGAATAAAAGGGAGAGAAAAAAATTACTTCATACACTATTTTGATAATTTTTTGTTAAATTTATTAATTTATGTTTATATTAAGTTATATATAATATTAGTAGATTTTACCTATAGTTAAGAAAATAAAGTAAACGATGAGATTAGTGAACAACTAAACTTCAAAGTAACAATCCACAAATACACTAAAATAATAAAAAATGTTTGATTTTTGAGTGTATGAAATAATTTTTTAAGAGTTGAACTTTGTTCGACTCAACTCGTTAAGGTCTCGAGTCGAGCCAACCCGAGTCCAATTTTTACAAAACTATGATCGAGTCGAGTTCGAGCTGCTCAACTCATTAAGCAACCTTACTTTAAACCTAAAGACATATATACCGCATGTTTATCACATTAGCAACTGCAAGTACAGTGATAGATCACCTTTACCACCTCAAGGCACACTCTTTTTTTCCATTTAGGATTAGGGGTTTTTTTAATGAGGTCCTCGAGGTGGTTTACTTTATAAACGTTCGTAATACAAAGTACCATCTTTCCAAAAAAAAGTACAGTGATAGATGCATGTATTTCCTATGGTGGGTACATGCTCACATTGAAATCTGATTTTTTTTATATTTATTGTTTATTTTACATATCCACCCTAAAATTTTATTGATGTATACCCATATAAAAATATCCCAAAAGTTTTATATTTGTTCTACTTAGCTATAAATATCTCAATTAATGCCATTTTCCTTCAGCTTTGATTTTTGGTGTATGATTATACCAAAATATCGTCAACAGGTTAAGCCAGGCAAATACATGCATGAACCAATCAAGCTTGCGTCATGGTTTTAATCATCTGTACAAGTCAATAGAAGCTTTAGCAATGGCAGGAAGTGATTACCTTGAATGGGAAGAGGATGATAATTTGGAGTGTCCCCCACGCCATTTACTTGCGGATCAAGAAGAAGCATCAGAGCCAGAAATCACAGTAAAATGTACTAATTGTTCCTCTTCTTACTATGATCGTATTACTCAGGTTGAACTTTTCTGACAAGAGCTAAGCTATGGGCAAGAAACTGTTCCAAAATATTTATAATTTATGATGTCAGAGGACATCTCTTTGTTTCCTTTACTTTTTTTTCTAAATCGAGCAAGCGTCGATTTTCTTGTAATATTTCATTCCCAATTACTATGAGACAGTAAATATGGAGTTCGACAGCTCTTTCCTATGGCGTTTCTGTATATTTGAAGGAATTCCTATGTCATTAATTTCTGTATAAGCGAAACAGTTATCTAACGACTTCTAGTTTGCCTTCTTGGATCCTTGATTTGAATTATAAATTTTTAAGAAGGGTAAAAATGAAGATTTATCATTGTATTAACTTATATATTATAAATCAATATCCCCCTCTTAGTTATGTTCAGCTAAACTTTTAGCGTGGTTTGCGAGACCTTGGGTTTCAGGGACCAGATTGAACTATTTATGGACTGGGACAAGAAACTTTTACTGCACATCATCTGGTGTGTGTGAAATCTGAGCATAGGTGTACTCAGGTAACATTTTATAGAATGTTTATAGTTTCAAAAAGATTGGGGATACATGGAATAAACCTGTATTTGGTAGTAGAATACGTTTAGTAAGCAGGTCTTTCTGTATGCAGCGTGTAACAATATGTGTTCCTAGATGGTGATCTTGATCCTTCCTTCAACCGTATTGCTATTGTTCTCATCCCAAAGGTATAAAACAATGTTATTTAATTCATGGTCCGTTTTGATTTGTTGAACGATTACGAGATTAAAATTCATTAATTTCATTTTTTGTGGTTTGTTGGGGTAATCTTATTTGAATTGAATTTTGATATCATGATTCATGATGATAATTTTTTGATTTGCTGGTAAAGTTTTTAATAATTTGTCGGTATATTAAATAGAGAAAGTATAATAATTTTTAATATTTTTTAAGTTATTATAAAGTTGAAGGACTAAGTTTAGAATTAAATCAATGATCGTAAACAATAAAAACACTAATAAAAATAGTTGTTCTTCACTCTATAAAAAAGTAGTTCTATACTTGGGTTTAATGACATCTCTCTTTTCCTTTTCTCTTTTTCCCCTACGCTTCCTGATAGAATATAAAGACATGCATAATGATCTCCCAATAAAATAGACACTACGATTTTAAGTGGAAGATCGTTTCGGAAAAAACCACGTGTAGAAGATGAAATATTCACTAATATCAATAGAAAAATAATACAAGAGGAGTTCTCATGGACAACCTAATTCGTAACCCTAATCCTAAGTATATGTTTATAGCGATAGATATTTGATTACAAAGGAAACTTATAAAGTAGAAATATGTTCAAAGTAGATTTTCTATGTAAAGAAAAAAATATAATTTCTACTTCTAATCAAACTAGGTCTCTTCCTTTCCTAAATTTATATGCCACTTTGAATTCAAGTCAAATTCTAACAAATGTCCACCTTAACACGAATTCTAAAAGTGAGAAGGTTTCGAGACAAAACTCTCAAATTCGATAGACACCAAAACTTAACAAAAATAATTCTTCAGTTCAACGAACAAGTTCTTCACCTTGAGAACATATTCTTTCATTCTTCCATGAAACTTCTTAAAAGGGTATTCTTCAACAATGATTGTCAACTTAATCCAAAGTTTGTCCAAACTTGGATTTAGTCTTCACATCGATAAGGAAATCATAAGTGCTAATTTTACTCACAACTTGTTCACTACAAGCAATATCATGCACAACACCATTCCGATCGTCAATAAGAATTCTATCTTTTTCACTATGCTCACGAAACTCATTTTTTTTCTTCTAGAATATGTTATCCTTATAGAAATGAACTCTCTTCTTCTTAAATCCATTATGCACATGGAATAAAACTCTTAATTTTTGTTTAAAATAATACAAGAACAATGTCCTAGATTAGTGGCTAGGGCATGGGCACTCATGCTTGCTGCAAGTGACGGTTTCAGATCGTACCAACCACTCTTTTCCCTTTTTTTTATTTCCTGACAGAAAAGGGGTAAATCCAGTTCAAAAATTGATCAAAAGTTTTTAAATTCTTATGAATAGGTCCCTAAGAATTGATTTAAATAAAAATTAAATTAAAACCCAAATTAAATTGGGGTGTTACACTTTTATACTCCTAAAACTGTTATGCCCATGGTTGTTTTGTTCAACAAAGAATCCTCATTTGCTATGAAGGAAAAAATAATAGTTAATCTTATATAATTGTTGAACCTTGTAGAATATAAAATTTGACACTCTTTATCTGCCCTTTCATCAGAATAAGAGAGCTATTAAAATTTATGTACCTCTACTTTCTACAACGTGAATATGATGTCATGATCCAACATTGAAATTTCGTACTTCAAAGATGTCAATATCGTGATCGAGTCAAACAACTCGAACACTATAATACCAATTTATTAGAAGATAATAACATGCACAATGATCACTCAATAAAATAAACACCAAGATTTTACGTGAAAAACCTTTCAAGAAAAACCACAGGTAAAAGAGGAGAAAATTCACTAACGTCAAGAGAAGAAGAATATAAGAGGAGTCCTCATAGACAACTTAACCTCTAACCATAATCCTTAGTATCTATTTATAGGAATAGAAATTTGATTACAAAGGAAACATATAAAGTAGAAATCTACTCAAAGTAAATTTTCTATATAAAGGAAAAATAAAGTGTTACTTCTAATCAAACTATGTTTCTTTAACAAAATGTTGATTCATTTTCATTTCTTTTCCTCTATCAAAATGCCGATCAAAATAGATCTGTAGAATGTACTACTAATGACAAGTAAGATCCGGTCTTTCACCGTCTTCATTATGACTTCTTCCACCCCTTCACCAACTGAACTCTTCCCTCATTTTTTGTTTCCTTTGCTTTTGATGTGATGAGTTTTTGATACACTAATTTTATCTTTCCAACACGCGAACTAATTCTGAATTGGAATAAGCTAATTCAAACAAGATTCATAAGGGTGGAGAGCGAATTGCATAATTTTAGACTCCAAAATCAAGAAGAACACATGAATTTTAGACGTATCCGCTTATGCATAATCTTGTATAAGATACTAACAAAGGTTATTTTTCCAGAGAATATAACTTTGTATGCCGCTACTGATTGCCCCTAATTAAGCGAGCTTTGTAGCTTGTCACAGTGTTACTAAGAATATCATAATTAATCAAGAAATTATGTACAAAATGCGAGTTTGCAAAGGGAGGCAAGGATCTAATAATTAAAATGGATCTGAAAAGATTTTTTTTAGCTCAGCAAGATATTTTTATTAATAAAATTTAACCCCAAATTATGAGGCTCGTTAAAAATCTCGATACTCCTAAATAGAGAAAAAGAGTACTACACAATTAGGAAACCAAAACAAATAACAAAGAAATACAAATAGAAAACGCAAAACTAAGCCACAAAAACTTGGGACAAAACACAATATGTAGCAACAAGAAAACACCTCTATGCATTGAAACTAAACATATTACCATAAGGCTTGAACTATTCAGACCTTGATATTTCCAACTTTGCTAGGTGATAAGCCATTATGTTTTGAATCCTTGGCACATACATGAACTACACTAGAGAGTTCTCAGATCATATGATCAATATCATAAAAAACTACCATTACCACGGTCTCGTATATGAATACGCGATCCAGGATCACTAGAGAACCCAATTCCAGTATAAGAGCAACTTTACCTTTCCAATCTGCCTCTGGAAAAATATATAGAGCTTATTTAATTGCTATCATTTGAAGTTCTCAAAACGCTACCACAACCTGATTTTCTTTTTTTAAAAGCTTCATCCACATTGAATTTTACATTTCCTGATGAAGGATGACTCCAAACAATCGTAGGTATGGAAAAATTGCTTAGAAGGGAACTTTCGTTTGTTGCTTTGAGCCAGATGAACTCTCACAATTTTGTTTAATAAATCAAGTCATTCAGCGTAAAAGTTTTTTATTTAAAGACTTTCTCATTTCGAGCTATCCAAAGGCTCCAAAATGCTGCACCAATAGTAATTGGAAAGGGTGTGATTGCAAGGTTGGAGAGGTTATTTTTTTTGTATCTTGACACTCCTTTGGGGGTTGATCTGAGAAAGGTTAGTACATGGCTCTGCTGATCGAGCATTTCCAAGGAAAATTGCAATGATGGAAGAGCCGAACATTATTAGCTGGGAGGGTAGTGCTTATTAACTCAGTCCTGTCTTCTCTTCCACTTTACTATATATCGCTATATGAAGTTTTGAAAACTGTGTTATAGAAAATTGAGAACATCATAAGGGGTTTTCTGTGGGGATTTTCGGTACAGAAAGAGAGGATAGCTCTGGTTTGTTGGAGTCAAATATGTTTACCTCGTAGTAAGGGTGATCTAGCCCTCCTGAGACTATTTTGCAAAAAAATATTTGTATTTTTGAAGGTAAGATTTAAAAAGCTTTCGAAAAATCAAAAAAAAAATTCACCGCCGATGAACGGCGGTCGACGAGACGGCGATGGTCGGAATCTGGGTTCCTATGAACCCGGCCGTGTTCTTCATCGGATGAAGAACACTACGAACACTTGAGAGAAAACAAAATGGGGAGAGGGTTTGATCGGTTTGAAAAATGAAAGAATAAAAAAAAAGTTGTTAATTTTTTGTATTTATAGTGACCCGTTGACCCGTGACCCGATCCAAATCCCCCTAGGATTGACGTGTTTGCTTGGGAAAGGGGCTAATTGTAGTTTTAGTCCCTCGTTTGTTTTCAAAATCTGTTTTGCCCCTTTAATTCGATTTTACCCCAATTTTCCTATTTATTTTATTTTTATTTTTATTTAGTCCTTTTTATTTAATTCCCGTTTTAATTATTTTTATTTTTTTATCTTATTTATTTATTTATTTAATCCGACATTTTATTTTATATATATATATATTTATTTATTTTTTATGTTTCTGTTTCTGTTTTTTGTTATTATTATATTTTTACCTAACATTTTTATTTATTTATATATATATATATATATATTCTTTTCTTTTCTTTTTTTGTTTCTGTTTTGTTGTTTTTTTTTACCTAACATTTTTAATAATTTGTGTTTCTGTTTTTTAATTTTTTTTTGTTTCTGTCCTTTTTTTATTTCTTTTATTTCCTTTTTATTTTATTTAATTTGTGTCTTTAATTAGTTAACTTCTTTGGTTTTTACTTTTTTTTATTTATTATATTTATTGTCTTTTTTATTTAGTTTTTTATGGTTTCACTATTTTTTATTTTGTCCCATTTTTTAGTAATTGTTTATCATTAATTTCGCAATTAGTGTTTTTTTAATTCAATAGACTTTTTTCCACATTTTTTTGCTTTGTGTTTTTAATGCATGATTTGTTCTTTATGTTCTATTTGTTTTTATTTTGTTAATTTCTCGGCATGTATTTATATTTCTCTTTTTCCTTCTATGTTCAAAGTGTCATAATTTAACATACATTTTTTCTTTTGGATTCAACATATTACTTTACCAATCTAATATTTTCGACTTTTCTTCGCTTCAAAGAACAAGTTCTTCACATCGAGAACATATTCTCTCATTCTTCCATGAAACCTCTTAAAGGGGTATTCTTCAACAATGATTGCCAACTGAATCCAAAGTTTGTCCAAACTTGGATTTAGTCTTCACATCGATAAGGAAATCATAAGCGTTAATTTTGCTCACAACTTGTTCACTACAAGCAATATCATGCACAACACCATTGTGATCGTCAATGACAATTCTATCTTTTTCATTATGCTCACGAAACTATTTTTTTTCTAGAATATGTTATGCTCATAGAACTGAACTCTCTTTTTCTTCTTAAATCCATTATGCGCACGGAATGGAACACTTAATTTTTGTTTAAAATAATACAAGAATAGTGCCCTATCTTAGTGACTAGGCCATGGGCACTCATGCTTGATGCAAGTGACGGTTTTAGATCGTACCAACCACTCTTTTCCCTATTTTTTTATTTGCAGACAAGAAAGGGGTAAATCCAGTTCAAAAATTGACCTAAAGTTTTTAAATTCTTATGAATAGGTCCCTAAGAATTGATTTAAATAAAAATTAAATTAAAACCTAAATTAAATTGGGGTGTTACACTTTTATACTCCCAAAACTGTTATGCCCATGGTTGTTTTGTTCAACAAAGAATCCTCATTTTCCACGAAGGAAAAAAATAAGGATAAACTACTCCAATTGTCACTAATGTTTGGGTAAATTTTCGTTTTCACCACTGATGTTTCAAAAGTTACAAATCGATCACTAACGTTATCGTTTGTTACAAATTGGTCACTCGCCCTTAATTGACGTGACGAAAAATACACGTTGCGTGTTAACAACAGTTAACAATCTTACATGGATGGTATAATTACACAAATAGTTCATGTTATTTATATATTCTTTCATTTGATTATAGTTTTAAAAAATTAAAATATATTTATTTTTAAATTAATTTTTTAAAATTAATTTTATTAAGTCTTTCATTTTCTGAACAATCTTATAATTTAATTTGTCATCATATATTTTAAATTAAATTTTTATCACAGCATAAATTGTAAATTTAATTATTATTAGTTATATGATGAAAAATTAATAAGCACATAAGTCGTGAAATTGTTTAGGGAATGGACCGAACTGCATCCGAAGTGACTCGTGATGATATCATCAGTAAATATTATGAGATCTTAGTAGATTGGGTAACTAATGGAGATTTTCTTCTTCCGATAATCGTCAAGTCGAACTAGTTCGTTATAGATTCATGATAGAATTCATTTCAACCACACAAAAAAAAACAAATTGAATCCATTAAAAGGATAGATTCGAGATAATAAAAATAAATCGGCCGAACGTCTGGCTTCAGTTCATGTTATACCTGATGATACGACCGCATTTGTTTTAATCGCGATGAATTCATTAGGTGGTGTAAATTGGTGCCTATAGCTAATTCATTTTGGAGCTCCGATTGCCTCTATCTACAAAAAAGCCATAGAGATTTCGATTTCTAATGCTTGTAAATATTTCATAAATAGATTTATGTCGTCTTATTGAGAGCCCCTTAACATTATTGGTATTCTTGTATTTCCTTGTGCTTCGGTATAACATCTTTTTGGGAAATACATAAATGTGCATTCACAAATTTATCATTTCATGTTATGGAACTTTTGTCTGGTATATTACTATTAGTTTGACTACTGGAATTTTATATTTTTAGATCACTTCAAGTAATATTAAATTAAAATTTTGGACATAAATTTACTTGGAAATTAAGTTTTTTTCTTGAATCATGGAATAGGGAGGAGCTTCAAAATAATTTCACGACCTATGTGCTTATTAATTTTTCATCATATCAATAATAATAATTAAATTTACAATTAATGTTGTGATAAAATTTAATTTAAAATATTTAATGACAAATTAAACTATAAGTCTGTTCAGAAAACGAAAGACTAAATAAAATTAATTTTTAAAAATTTATGCACCGAGTGAATATTTTTTCCTCACAAATAAGATTTTAATATTAGTATTTATTTATTCAAATATATAAAAAAAAATTATGCATCGAGAAGATTTTATTTTTTTAAATATAATCATAAATATTTCATTTTATGTTTTATCAAATCCAACAAAAAAATACATAAAAAATAACTAAACTATTTATTTAGTGACCATTGGAGTAGTTTACCCTTTAATTTATTAAAACTAGGATCAAATTGAAAGAATATATAAATAACATGGACTATTTGTGTAATTATAACATCCAAGTAAGCTTGTTACATGTTGTTAACAGGCCACGCGTGTTTTCCGTCATGCCTGTTAACGACGAATGACCAATTTGTAACAAACGATAACGTTATTTGACCGATTTGTAACTTTTGAAACATCAGTGGTGAAAACGAAAACTTACCTAAACTTTAGTGACCATTGGAGTAGTTTACCCAAAAAGTAATAGTTAATCTTATATAATTGTTGAGCCTTGTAGAATATAAAATTTGACACTCTTTATCTGCGCTTTCATCAGAATAAGAGCATGGTTTTCAGAACCGGACTGATTAGCGAATCGGTCATGCTACCGGTTCACTGGTTTAACCGGTCGAACCGGTCCCACCGGTCGGAAGAACCGGACGACGTCATAATTATTTAAAAAATTAAATAAAAATACCAAAAATATTTAATAAAAAATAATTTTTATATCACAAGTCATATTCAAAGCAAGTCATAACATATATAAGTTAAAAACCATAAAATCAAGTGAAACAAAATGATTCAAATTAACTACAACATAATATTTAAGGTAAAACATATTAAATAATAAATATAATTATATAACTATAATTAAAAAATAAATTTTGGGTTAAAAAATCATAACAAAATTATATTGTTTGGTTTAATTTAAAAAAAAAACAATCTCACATGGCTAAGAAACATAGAAGAGCATCCCAAAAGTCTAAAGAGTAAAAATATGATAACAAAACAATCTCACATTGCTAAGAAACATAGAAGCGCATCACAACTAACTTCTATAAATAATATAGGTAATTTGGCATTCAAAATCATGGAGCCTTTTGGTGAGCATTGAGTGAACTATTCTTTCACTTCAATCAAACTCGAATTTTAGGCTTCAATCGAGCTTCTAATTTTTTTTTTGAGTTCAAGTTTCAATATTATATTTCGAGTTTGAGTTGAACTTGATAATTTTTAGCTTGTGAGTTTGAGTTAAGTTGAGCTTACTTTTAAAGTTTTCAAGTTCGAGTCGAGCTCAGCAATACTCGAGTTCGACTTGGCTCGTTTAACAAACGACGTTGTTTGGTTTAATTTTTTTATAAAAAAAACAAAATTCCCGGTTTTTCCCAGTTTTTTCCGGTTTTCAGCCGGTCCCGTTCGAACGGTTCAGCGGTTCTGGTCGGTTCACTAATAGCGGTTCAACCGGTTTAGATTGAACCGGACTAAGCAACGGTTCCCGGTTGAACCGGTCGGTCCGGTCCGGTTTTCAAAGCAGAGAATAAGAGAGCTCTTAAAAATTTATGTATCTCTACTTTCTACAACGTGAATATGATGTTGTGATCCAACATTGAAGTTTCATACTTCAAAGAAGTCAATATCGTGATCGAGTCAAACAACTCGAACGCTCTAATACCAATTTATTAGAAGATAATAACATGCACAATGATCATCCAATAAAATAAACACCAACACTTTACGTGAAAAACCTTTCGAGAAAAACCACAAGTAAAAGAGGAGAAAATTTACTAATGTCATGAGAAAAAGAATATAAGCGGAGTCCTCATGGACAACTTAACCTCTAACCCTAATCCTTGGTATCTATTTATAGGAATAGAAATTTGATTACAAAGGAAACATATAAAGTAGAAATATACTCAAAGTAAATTTTCTATATAAAGGAAAAATAAAGTTTTACTTCTAATCAAACTATGTTTCTTATTTTTCTAAATTTATATATTAATTAATTTGTGTCATCTTAAATTCAAGTGAAACTATAAAACTTCCACTCTTCCTGCGTCTTCATTTCTTTTTTCTTTAACAAAATGTTGATTCATCTTCCTTTCTTTTCCTCTATTAAAATGCCGATCAAAATAGATCTGTAGACTCTACTACTAATGACAAGTAAGATCTGCTCTTTCACCGTTTTCATTATGACTTCTTACACCCCTTCTCCAACTGAACTCTTCCCTCATCTTTGTTTCCTTTGCTTTTGATGTGATGAGTTTTTGATACACTAATTTTATCTTTTCAACACGCGAACTAATTCAGAATTGGAATGAGCGAATTCAAACAAGATTCATAAGGGTGAAGAGCGAATTGCATAATTTTAGACTCCAAAATCAAGAAGCACTCATGAATTTTAGACGTATCAGCTTATGCATAATCTTGTATAAGATACTAACAAAGGTTATTTTTCCAGAGAATATAACTTAGTATGCCGCTACTGATTGCCCCTAATTAAGCGAGCTTTGTAGCTTGTCACAGTGTTACTAAGAATATCATAATTAATCAAGAAATTATGTACAAAATGCGAGTTTGCAAAGGGAGGCAAGGATGAATAATAATTAAAATGGATCTGAAAAGATTTTTTAGCTCAGCAAGATTTTTTTATTAATAAAATTTAACCCCAAATTATGAGGCTCGTTAAAAATCTCGATACTCCTAAATAGAGAAAAAGAGTACTACACAATTAGGAAACCAAAACAAATAACAAAGAAATACAAATAGAAAACGCAAAACTAAGCCAAAAAAACTTGGGACAAAACACAATATGTAGCAACAAGAAAACACCTCTATGCATTGAAACTAAACATATTACCATAAGGCTTGAAAAATTCAGACCTTGACATTCCCAACTTTGCTAGGTGATAAGCCATTCTGTTTTGAATCCTTGGCACATACATGAACTGCACTAGAGAGTTCTCGAATCATACGATCAATATCATAAAAAAACTACCGTTTCCACGGTCTCGTATACGAATACACGACCCAGGATCACTAGAGAACCCGATTCCACTATAAGAGCCTCTTTACCTTTCCAATCTGCCTCTGGAAAAATATATAGAGCTTATTTAATTGCTATCATTTGAAGTTCTCAAAATGCCACCACAACCTGATGTTCTTTTTCTTAAAGCTTCATCCACATTGAACTTTACATTTTCTGCTGAAGGATGACTCCAAACAATCGAAGGTATGGAAAAACTGCTTAAAAGGGAACTTTCGTTTGTTGCTTTGAGCCATATGAACGCTCACATTTTTGTATAAAAAATCAAGTCCTTCAGCCTAAAAGTTTTTTCTTTAAAGACTTTCTCATTTCGAGCTATCCAAAGGCTCCAAAATGCTGCACCAATAGTAATTGGAAAGGGTGTGGTTGCAAGGTTGGAGAGCTTATTTTTTCGTTTCTTGGCTCTCCTTTGGGGGTTGATATGAGAAAGGTTAGTACATGGCTCTGGTGATTGAGCATTTCCAAGGAAAATTGCAATGATGGAAGAGCCGAACATTATCTTTTGCTGGGAGGGTAGTGCTTATTAACTCAGTCCTGTCTTCTCTTCCACTTTACTATATATCGCTATATGAAGTTTTGAAAATTGTGTTAAAGAAAATTGAGAACATCATAAGGGGTTTTCTATGGGGATTTTCGGTAGAGAAAAAGAGGATAGCTCTGGTTAGTTGGAGTCAAATATGTTTACCTCGTAGTAAGGGTGAGGGTAATTAATATACAAGACAAAAATACTGCTTTATTGGCAAAATGGGGATGTAGGTTTGTTATGGAATGGTCAACTCTTTGGAGGCGGAGGAAAAAATCAAAATGTGTTTGCATCTAAATGATGGCTGCTAAATACTACAAAAATGAAGAGTATGTTGGTATGTAAAATTCCAAATTTTGGGTTAGTAGTTTCGGATTTACCAGCAAGGTATGTGGACCCCATGGATTTCGTAATTTAAGTTGTTGGGCCTAGTTTGGCTTATTAAGGTTGGGCTTAGGTGGAATTAGCCATAAAAAGAGGGTTTTGAATAGTGGAAAGATAAGAAAGGACCGAAATCATAATTTTCTCATTTCTAAAAATATGAAACCTTTTATTCTCTTCATCTTCTTCTCCTCTCAATTTCTTTATTTTCCTTATCCTTCTCCCTCTCCAAAGACCAAGCTAAAGGTGAGTATTTGAGTCATTATTATATCTTTTAAGCTTCAATTTGGTTCCTAATCCCTCAATCAACATCGTTTTAATGATTCTAACCTTGGGTTCTTATAGCTAAAGAGAGTATGGTTTTTTCATCCAAATATTAAAGAAAGTTAGTGTGTCTAAGTAAAGAGCTTCATTTCGGGATTCTACTACCAAGGTAGTGTATTTCTATTCCTTTGGAGAGTTAAGGCCTATATAAATATAAACATTTGCGGATTTCTACGTGTAGCATGATAAGTGACTAAAGTTTAACAAGTATAATAGATTTATAGAATAGTGTAGTATGTTAACTCGATCGAGTAGAGTTAGCCAGTGAAGGGTATAATGATAGCAATTGAATCGTAGAATAGTGTTTTCCTTGTGAGACATTCCAAGCATATATTACTAGATAACAAGAATGTGATTCATTGCCTTCATACCCGTCGAAGGTTTTCAGTTAAGGTTTGACGCAAGTAGCACTCTATAAGAAAAAAGGGATTATAGATCAGTTGACGAGGCATCAAGTTGCAAGAAATATTGCGGGTACTTCTTCCGTAAAGATTAGATTAGTACGAGTTAGGTGCTTCAAGGTTTCTAAGTGTTTAACCTAAGGATATGTCGTTATTCAGTCCAATTAAATTTTGATGATGAAATTTTCTTTCAAGGAGGCGAGAATTGTAACATCCCAAATTCCAGGATAATAGTTTCGAGTTTACCTAAGAGGCATGTAGACCTCGTGGATTTCGTAATTTAAGTTGTTGGGCAAAGTTGGGCTTATTTGGGTTGGACTTTGGCTTAATTAGCCATAAAAAAGGGTTTTAAATAGTGTAAAGATGATAAGGGACTGAAAGTGTAATTTTTTATTTTTTAAAAGATTAAATCTTTTATTCTTTTCATCTTCTTCTCTTCTTCATTTCTTCATTTTCCTTCTTATTCTTTCTCTCCAAAGGCTAAGATAAAGGTGAGTGTTTTGAGCCATTCTTACATCTTTTAAGCTTCAATTTTATTCATAATCCCTCAATCTACATCATTTTAATGATTCAAAGCCTTGGGTTTTTATAGCTAAAAAGAAAGTGGGGGGTTTTCATCCAAATCTTAGAGAAATGAAGTGTGGCTAAGCAAGGAGATTCATTTCAAGATTCTTTTACCAAGGTAGAGTATTTCTAATCCTTTGGATTGTTAAGGTTTTCATAAATAGAAATATTTACTAAGATTTGTGTATTTGACCATTTAAATGTTTATATTTGACTTCATAATTAAATAACGTTTTAGAGGGAAAGAAGTTAATGGTGTTTTTTATGACAGTTTATAACCCTAAATAACTCCATAAAGCTTTAATACATGTTTAGAAACCAAACTAAGACATTTGGGATGACTTTATGGTGTTTTATGAGCCTAAACAAGTCATTTCTAGGTTTGATTATCGATACTAGATGAAGAATGTCGATAACTAGATGAATTGGGATGAAAATTAAGGATTTCTAGTTAGGAGTATCGATATTGTTGGGCAGAGTATCGATATTGCCCTTACAATATTGATACTCAGGGTAACAATATCGATACTGAGACATATTTTCAGTTGTAGAACCTATTTTTAGTATTGATACTCATAAGGGTATCGATACTTGACCCTAGGGTGTCAAATTGTTGGTAGAGTATCATTACTACTCACTTTGGATGGTTAGATTTGAACTCTTTAAGGTTGTAAGAGCTAAGGATGATCTGTAAAAGTGGAACTTAGTTCTTGAGGGACACAAATAACTAAAGATGCCTAAAAACACTCGTATGAGTGGATTACACTTGAAGTAACCTTAGTAGGCGTAATACGTTCAGGCACCTTCAGCCAAACATGTAACAAGTATTTAAGAATAAAGGATCATTGTAGAGGATATACCGATAAGCGGTATGATGATCTAACCAGATTTTGAAATAGTAGAGTTGCATACTACAAGAATGTCGGCAAATTGTTAACGTACAATTGTCTCTCTAATTAAAGGGTGAATTGAGGGAAAATGTAGTAAGAGCAACTAAAGTGTCAGTACTTAATATTAAACCCAAGTCAGGCATCAGGCCAGTAAATAAAACAACAAGTTAACAGTAGAATCAATATCATCATAAAATCACAAAACGCAAAGAGACTTATCTAGAGACAAAGAATGACTAAAATGTCCTTAAGTATCGAATGACTATAAAAGAGTTGTTTATTAAACTAACAATAGTAACCGATTAATAAACCATTGAATAATATTCTAGAAGAGAGAACTAGGGATATAATAGCTTGTGAGAGGATGACATCACTTTAGTGTGTCGAGCTATGATAGGGTGTAGTCAAGCTACCTTAGTTGCCTTAGTATGGCATTGTTAGTACGCGAGACACTTCAATGGCTAACTAGGGCATGAGGCCCAAACATTCCGATGAGTGGGATAAAGATGTCAGAGTTGTATGGGCCTTCGATCCCATAGATATACATGTATAGTTGCATCAGTCCAGAATAGTATATGACGATCGTATAATGCTATAAGATATTCGGATACACCTAAGCAAGTTAGTGAGGAACTTCTATGGCTAACTTGGGCACGAGGCCTAACACTCGCAAGGGGTAGGTTAGTCGGGTGTGGTATCCTCAATTTTCTAGTGCCTAACGGCTATGTTAAACCATATACTAGAAGTGTCACATTCAGATAGTGTACAGGAGCATCAGTGTCACATTTATAAAATGCACATCGGTTACAATCATTAGGGTTAGAGACCCTTTAGAGGTGTACTCAGGTCGAGGCCCTTAGCAGAGGATTCAGGGAAGCGTAAGACTCTTACTGCAGTGATAGAACAATTAATCCATAAGTAGGTAGCACTTGGTTGAGATCATGCATGTACATACTGCTTTGTAACACCCCAAATGTCGGGTTAGGAGTTTTAGGTTTATCCAATTGGGCCTTAGGATAAATTCCCTCAACTTACAAAAAGTTTAAACAAAGTGAATTTTAGTTTGGGCTTTGTATGAACCCAGTAAGAATTAAAAAGGGATGCTTTTAATCATCAACCAAATGAGGAATGACTGAATGAGTAAATAACCCATTTTTTAAAACAAGGCTGATTTCCCATTAATTGGGATAATATCAATGTTTGTTTTCATATCTTTCTCCTAACACAAGTTTGTATTCTTCATCTTTTCTTTCTTATATTCTTCCTCTCCAATTCATGGAAAAGGTTCAAACCTTTTAGCTTTACCAGCCTTTATCAGAAAGTCCAAGGTAAAAACCATTTTTTATACCCTCCAAGCTCCAATTCAAGCTCTCATTTGCAAGGTTTGGTTTAGCTATCCAAAAATGGGTTTTAGTAAGGGTTTGGAAAATCAAGGGTTTCCAGTTCTTTTTAGGAAGATTCAAGTTCGTAGAAATGTTTTTAACCTTATTCTAAGTATTTCAATGAGTTAATAACTAATTTACCTTGTCTTTATTAGTGAAAGATAAGAAAGAGAGTTCCAAAGCAAAAGGTAAAAAGAATCTAGTCATTGGTTGAGTTAAAGACATTTTCAACAACTTAGAATCAAAGTAACATCTTTCTAACTTGTCTATACCACATGTAGATCATTAAATGTGCATATATGGTTAGTTAAGTTCATGAACATGCTAGAGTAAATCCATGGTAAATTTCATATTTGATTTTTATAAGAATGAAAAGTGACTCCCTTTGACCCTTAAGACCTCAAATAAGACTCTAAAAATGTTTACAAGCCTTAGTGGGACGAATGGGTGATTTTGGGATACATTTTTGTGCTAAAACAGGATACTTCAGGTCGTATCGGTACTAGAAAAACAATACTGATATTGTTCTTCAAGCATTGTAAAAATAGGCGTGTTTTGTGAAGGTAGTATCGATACTCTCCCTAAGAACATCGATACTCGTGGTCTATGTTGATACTCATGAGGTGGTTTCCATACCTATGGCAAATTAATGATTATAGTAGCCTTTTTTTTAATATCGATACTAATGGGAGTATCGATACCAAGGGTAGAGTATTGATACTCCCTATAAGGGTATCGATACTGAGGTGTTTTTCAAAACATCGAAACCAATTTTGGTATCGGTACTCAGGGTAATATCAATACCCACCCCTAGGAGTATTGATACTCCCGTAAGAGTATCGATATTAAAGGTTTTATCCAAATATCGAAGCTATTTTTGGTATCGATACTCAGGGTGAGTATCAAAACCCAAGAGTCAATATCGATACTGCAAGCACAGTATCGATACCATTGACATTATTGGGCAATTTTGCCTAATCAGTTTAAGGATTTGGATTTGGGGATTTTAAGGTCGTACAAACTTTGTGTACATGATTACAAGTGAAAAAATTAACTGATTTCACACCTAGAAATCAAACAAGTTAGGATAATATAAGATTGGTTATTGTGTGATGCTCGGGAAACGTTTAAGACACACGAATTACTCTAGTATTATGATGGTTGTCGTTTTTGATGAAATATCTAGATATTGTTCATTGGGTATGCATTTGATGCAAGTAAAATTTCAGATCATGCCTAATAATCGAATATGTTTGGGATGTGAGTTTTCGATGCACATAAAATTTTGGTCCTCACCCAAAAAATCTCAAGTAGGTTAGATAGACTAAGGACGTAAGTTCCAATGCACGTAAAATTTTGGTTCTTACCTCGAGGCTATCATGTTTCAAGATAGGCCGGTATGTTGTCTGAGATGCACGTAAAATTCCTTTGACCATATCACTAAGCATATCTCATATTTATTGATATACTTCTACATATTCATGGCTTTACGCACCGACATGTTTATGTAATAAAATCGTGTAGTATTGTATAGTTATTATCATGGCATTGAACTTGTGAGCTCAGCGTTCAGAATGTGTTTCTGTGCGCAGGTCAGTAGAGGATCGATGAAGAGCCTATCGTGTAGATACATTCCAAACCAGTCGTTTCAGAGTATGTCATGATTCTGTTAGAGGGCACCTATTTATGTGGACCTTTTATTTATTCGAGTCATAACTTATTATGATTTGAAACTCAGTTTTTGTATTTATACTTATTGAAAGGCTCTCGTATTTTTTAAACTATGATTTATGGTCTTTTATTTATATTATGGTGAATGACTTATTAATGTTTTACAAATGTTTTAAAGAAAATTTTGGGTTAGGTGCTCTGTTGGTCCGTATAATGCTTTAACCGTATGATATTAGGGTCAGACTATATTAGGGTGTTACATTTACTGGTATCAGAACCATAAGATTTAGTTGTTCCTAGGACCTGTGGGTCAGAGTGTGTAAGTTTTTTTGTGAGTACATGCCTCTAGAGTGTAAAAAATACTTAAGTTTCTAGAATGACGTTATTGACCTCTGTTTACTTTCAAAGTTCACGATTTGATCATGACCGATAGTATTACTCCTAGTCATGAGGGTCAGGAGGAGATTCATGCCTTTCTCGCAGGTGATACTGGTAAAGTTTCTCTCAGATTATGAGTACGAGGTACCGACTGACGCTGAAGTCGATGAGGCACCCTTCTTCTAAGACTTGTCTTCGACCTTTAGGTAGATACTCCTCGCTATTTTGAATCAATCTGCCATGCCACCTCCCCCTCCCGTGGCCCCATTTAATTCTATGGTAGTGCCTCATGAGTCTCTAGTCGAGAGGTTCTGTAGGTACAATACTATTAACTTCTATAGATCCAGGGATGACGATCTTATTTTAGTAAATCAGTGGCTCAGAAAGATACTCAATACTTTATGTCAGTTTTACATCACTCCCAATGGCAAATTAGCATGCACCACAACCCTTCTGAAAGGTGTCCCGATCAACTAGAGGGAGACCGTATAGATGGCGATGGAGCCAAAGAGTTCTATGTGGAAGTACTTTCTATTCAGGTTCAGAGAGAAGTATATTTGAGAGGCCCATAAGGATGAGTTGAAGGACCAGCTTATATGTTTGACTCAGGGGCAACGAGATTGTACTTAAGTATTAGAGAAAGTTCCTGAGATTGAGTCGTTATACACCAGAGCTAGTACTGATTGAGGATCACCATTATTGGAGGTTCAATGAGGGCCTCCACTTGGACATCTTGGCCCATTTGGTAGCTGACCCTCTCCGTATCATTTTGGATTTGACCTGTTAGATGAAAATAGTGGAAATGATCATGTGTAAGAAGGTTCATGCAGCGAGTGATTATGTGGGTCAGAGTATGAGAGCTCTAGAGAAAGATATACCATGAGGGCCAAGGGCCCTCAAAGTTCAGGGAAATTATCGTCAGGGTCATCCAGATAAGGAGCTCAGAGTTTGGACTGTTAGGGTAGGTCTAATCCTCATAGAAAACCCTTATCATCAACTTCTTGATTGAGTGCTGGTAGGTCATAGTGGGCACCAGTTTACCTGGTGTGCTCGACTTGTGGTCGGAGACACCCAGAGAGAAGCGACTGAAGATTGCTTCAGCTGTTGGTCTTTATATCATTTTTTCAGATAATGTCCCAGAGCTCAGAGCACGACCTCTGCATCATCACAGAGATCTTTACCATCTGTTCAGTGAGGTTGAGGGTCCTCGAGGGGTGACAAAGCTATTTCAGAGCAGTACAACAAGGGTACTGCCAGATCAGAGATCACCCCATAGCCTAGAGTAACCTCACACCAGTATGTCGTACGAGCCCAGCAGGAGTGCAAGGCATTCGATATGATATCAGGTATATTTACAGTGTACTCCATTCCTATTACTGTATTAGTAGATTCGGGTTCTACCCACTCCTATATTTGCTATGATTTATTCTGAGAGAGGAATATCTCATTCAAAGATTTAGAGATATGGGTCAGAGTATCTAGTTCTGTAGGGTTATACATCTTGGTTGATAAGGTTTACCATTAGTGCTCGTAAAACTGCAAGGTCAGATATTCTTAGCCGACTTAATAGAGCTACCATTTTGGAAGTTCGATGTGATTTTAGGCATATATTGGCTTTCAGAGCACGATATTATTTTGAGGTGTAAAGCGAGACAACTCAAACTTTACAAGAATGATGGAACCATGATAGTGATGACTAGCGAGAAATCAAGTTGTACAACCAAAGTTGTCTCTTCGGTTGGAGCTCAAAGATTGATAAGTCGAGGCTGCAAATCCTTCTTGGCCCATGTTGTGGGCATACGCAAATAGGGTGCAATAGACATCAGGGATGAGCCTGCAATACCTCAATACCAAACTATACCTCTTGATCAGGTAGTAACCCCAGTAGTTCCTGCAGGAATACATCGAAGAAATCTTGCACATACAAATATCCTTCAGTGTTGGAACAGAAACGCGTGTGCCCACAACATGGTCCAAAAAGGATTTGCAGCCTCGACTTATCAATCTTTGAGCTCCAACCGAAATTTGGATAAAACCTTTAATATCGATACTCTTACGGGAGTATCAATACTCCTAGGGGTGGGTATTGACATTACCCTAAGTACCGATACCAAAATTGGTTTCGATGTTTTGAAAAACACCTCAGTATCGATACCCTTATAGGGAGTATAAATACTCTACCCTTGGTATCGATACTCCCATTAGTATCGTTATTAAAAAAAGGCTATTATAATCATTAATTTGCCACAGGTATGGAAACCACCTCATGAGTATCGATACTCTTAGGGAGAGTATCGATACTACCTTCACAAAACACGCCTATTTTTACAATGCTTGAAGAACAAACTATACCTCTTGATCAGGTAGTAACCCCAGTAGTTCCTGCATGAATACATCGAAGAAATCTCGCACATACAAATATCCTTCATCAAAAATCCAAGTGATATTAGAGTGGGAACCGCCTAAGAATGTATCTGAGGTGCGCAGCTTCTTAGTCCATGCAGGGTACAATCATCGCTTTGTTAAGGGATTCTCGATGATAGTAGCATCGTTGACCAAGCTACTACAAAAAATGTATCTGAGGTGCATAGCTTCTTAGGCCTCGCAAGGTACTATCATCACTTCATCAAGGGTTTCTCGATGATAGCAGTACCGTTGACCAAGCTACTGCAAAAAGGAGTCCATTTCTTGTGAAACGAGAAGCGATAAGAGAGTTTTACCCGATTAAAAGAGATCCTTAGTCAAGCTCCTTTTTTGATTCATGGTCTATTGAAAGAGACTTCAGATAGACAGAGGTCGTATGTTGACCTAAAGTGCAAGGATATAGAGTTTACAGTGGGAGACAAAGTGTTTCTCAAGGTTTCCCTATGGAAAAAAATACTTCATTTTGGATGCAAATGAAAATTGACTCCACATTTCATAGGACCCTACGAAGTATTGGAGAGAGTTAGATCAATAGCTTGCCGATTAGCCCTTCCTCTAGAGCTAGAGTGCATCCACAACGTGTTTCATGTGTCCATGCTTACGAGATACCAATATGATTCGTCCTATGTCATACCCTTGGAGCATGTCAAAGTGAGTCAGGACATGACCTACGTGAAGGAACCAATCTGGAACCAATCTGGATCCTATCCAGAGATGTTAAAGAATTGATAAATAAGATGATATCTTAGTTGAAATTTCTATGGAGGAACCATGGTGCAGAGGAAGCGACATGAGAAGTCAATGTGGTTATGCATCTTCAATATCTTCATCTCCTTTATTTAGGTAAATTTTGAGGACGAAATTTCTTCTTAGGAGGGGATAGTTGTAACACCCGAATCTAAGGTTAAGAGTTTCAAACTTATCCAATTGGGCCTTAGGATAAATTCCCTCAACTTATGAAAAGTTTGACCCAAGTGAATTTTAGTTTGGGCTTTGTATGAGCCCAATAAGAATTAAAAAAATGGATGTTTTTAATCATGAACCAAATGAGGAATGATTAAATGAGTAAATAACTCATTTTTTAAAACTTGACTGATTTCCCCTTAATTGGGATGATATCACTGTTTGTTTCTATCTCTTTTTCCTCACACAAGTTTGTCTTTTTCCTCTCATCTTTCTTATCTTCTTCCTCTCCAAGTCAAGGTAAAGGTTCAAGATTTTTAGCTTTACAAGCATTTGTCAGAAATTTTAAGGTAATAATCACTTTCTACACTCTCCAAGCTCCAATTCAAACCCTAATTTACAAGGTTTGGTTTAGCTATCAAAAAATGGGATTTTAGCAAGGGTTTCCAGCTTTTTTTTTAGGAAGATTCAAGTTCATAGAAACATTTTTAACCTCATTCTATGTATTTCAATGAGTTATTAACTCATTTCCCTTGTCTTGATTAGTGAAAGAGAAGAAAAGAGTTCTAAAGCAAGAGGTAAAGAGAAACTAATCCATGTGTGAGTTAATGACATTTTTCAGCAGCTTAGAATCAAGGTAACACGTTTTTAACTTGTCCATACCACATGTCGATCATTAAATGTACATATATGGTTAGTTAAGTTCATGAAGCATGTTAGAGTAAATCTTGGTAAATTCCATATTTGATGTTCGTAAGTATGAAAGGTGACTCCCTTTAACCCCCTAAGACGTCAAATAAGACTCTAAAAATGTTTACTAGTTTTAGTAGGACAAATGTGTGATTCTGGGATATATTTTCCTGCCTAAAACAGGACACTTTAGGTCGTGAGTATCGATACTGGAAGAACAATATCGATATTGTTTTTTGAGCAGTGTAAAAATAAGGATACTCTCTTTAGGAGTATCAATACTCGTGGTTTGATTTCGATACTCATGAGGTGGTATCGACACATGTGAGAAATTAAGGATTCCAATATCCATTTTTGTGGTACCAAGGGTAGAGTATTGATACTTAATAAGGGTATCGATTCTGAGGTATTTTTTAAAACATCGAAGCCAATTTTGGTATCGGTACTCAGGGTAGTATTAATACCCACCACTAGGAGTATTGATACTCCCATAAGAGTACCTATACTTATAACGCCCCAAAACTCGGGTTAGTAGTTCGAGTCAATCTAAAACCTATAAACTGAAACCAATGACCCAATAGAATGGTTGGATTTAGTTAATTAACGTTTGGTCTTGAGTTAGGCCCAAAGGATAATGATGAGTTTGTCTGATTTTGGAGTCAAAGGGACTAAAAGTGTAATTTATCCAATTTTATTTTTGAAAGATGAAAATCCCCCTTATTTTAAGATAGTTTACGTGAACTACTCCCATATATCACACCAAACCTTCTTCTTCTTCCTTCCATTTTCTTCTCTTCCTCTTCCTTTCCAAAATCAATATATCAAACATTTTAAATCTAGATTGGCTTAATCAAGGTAAGATTGTTAATCCTCATTCTCATAGCTTCGATTTAAGATCCATATTTAAAGTTTTAGACTTGGATTCCAAAAATGGGTTTTGAAGGAGGTTATGAGAATCTATGGATTCTAACTCTTTTTAGGTGGATTTGAATTATGGAGAGTGTATTTAAATTGTTTTTGAGCATCTAATTAAGCTAGTATTCCATTTTCTACCTAGTTTAGTGAAGGAGGTAAGAGAGAGTTCCAAAGCTAAGAGAAAAGATAATGCACCTCTTGAGTGAGTTGGAGTTTTTGCTATTAGCCAAGAATTCAAGGTAATTACACTTACAACTCTTTTATACTCTCTTGTGGGTCATTTTGAAGTGCGAAGTAGCATAGAGTTTGATATTAAAGCATAATGAGCATGTTCATGGAAAGTGATATGTTTTATGTTATTAGTATGTTTTAGAGCCTTATTTATGATCCTTATTTACCACATAAGACACTAAAATATTTAGGAGCCTCAAGGTAGCAATATGGGTAAGTTTAAATGACTAAATAGGGGTATTTCGGACGAGGGTATCGATACTGAATGAATCGATATCGATATTCTTATTCAATCAACTTAAAAATGGTTCATGTTAAAAGGGTAGTATCGGTACTTATTAAAGAATTATCGATACTCAGGGTCTAATATCGATACTCAATGGGTAAGTATTGATACTGTAGTATTTTTTAAAACATCAACGCCAAATTTGGTATCGTACTCATGGGAGTATCGATACCCAGGGTAGAAGTATTGATACTCTCTATAAGAGTATCGATATTGTGTATATTTTCAAAACATCAAACCTAATCAGTATCAATACCAAAGGATATGTATTGATACTAAAGTATCAGTACCGATATTGAGGGTACAGTATCGTTACCAACGTACATTTTTGGGCAATAAATATTAAGGGATTGTAAGGATAAATGAGGTTCCCAAGAACTATATAATTACTTTTAAATAAGATTACAAGTGGAAACATTAATGATGCTTAATTACACTTAGAAACGAGATAGGTTAGGGTGACATAAAACTAACCTTGAATGATGCTCGGGAAACGATTAGGACATCCGAGTTCCTTTAGTAAAGATAAGGTGTCAAAATTTAGAAGCGGTCCAGATATCCTTAGGTAGTGCGCAAGGCACTTTAAACTGATTAGATAGGGTGCAAGTTCCGACACTCATAATAGGTGGGTTAGTAGAGGGTGTTGTGTCTGATGCAGAGATTATGGGCCTCATCTTCAGTAGGCTAGAGGGGTGCGTGAGCTCCGAGATACAGAAATCTCACAGTCGTATCATGATGTCTACCATAGAGTGGAGAGTGAGTATACTTGTATACTCACTATATTATTTATCAGTTGGTTTGAGCATTGATGTAATGACCCACTTTTTGTATGTTTTAGTTGTTAGTGTGACACTATGCTAGTTAGCTCAACATTTGGAATTTGTTTCCTTACATAGATTCTTAGGTAAATAGCAGTAGAGGAGCATTTTTTGTAGTAACGACCCATACACCGTTCAGAGTAGAGTATGTCTCAAGTTCTTTAGATGGCATGTATATTCTGAAACCAACATTTTGTGTATTTTGAATCCCTATTTTGTATAATTTAATCTTAACTCATTTTAAATTAATGGTCTGCATATTTTTAAATGATATTTAAAGAGCTCCTGAAGTGAATTGATTTATGTAAATATTATTGATTATTTTATCATGAGAAATTTCAAATGAATGTTTTCAATTGATTAAGTTTAAGAAAATTTTTGGTAAGCCACTCTAGTAGTTCTGTGTGCCACTCTGATCGGTTGACTATGTGTCGTACTGGTTTAGTGTGTTACAATACTAAATGGTTTTCCCAAACATTGAAGTTATTTTTGGAATTGATGCTCACCAAGAGTCGGTATCGATACTATTGGCATAGTATTGACACCATCGTCATGGATTGGGTAATTTTGCCTAGTTGGTTTAAGGGTTTACATTTGGGGATTTTGTGGTCTTACAAACTTTGAGTACATGATTACAAGAGAAAATAATTAAATTAACTAATTTCGAGAAAACAATTAAATTAACTAATTTCACACCTAGAAATTAAGCAAATTAGGATGACATAAGATTGGCCATTGTGTGACGCTAGAGAAACGGTTAGGACAAATGAGTTACTATAGTATTATGACAATCGTCCTTTTTTGATGAAATATCTGGATATTTTTTGCTAGGCATGCATCCGAGCACGTAAAATTCTGGATCGTACCTAATAATCGAATAAGTTTGGGATCTGAGTTTCTGATGCACGTACAATTTCAATCCTCACCCTGAAACTATCGAGTAGGTGGGATAGACTAAGGACGTAAGTTCAGATGCATGTAGAATTTCGGTTCTTACCCTGAGGATTTCACGTTTCAAGATAGACTGGTATGTAGTCCGAGATGCACATAAAATTCCACCGACCACATCACTAGGCTTATCTCATGTTTGTTGATATACTTTTTCATATTCATAGCTTTACACACTGACATGTTCATATAATGAATGCATGTAGTGTTGCATAGTTATTATCGTGGCACTAAGCTTATGAGCTTAACATTCAGAATGTGTTTCCGTGCACAGGTCAATAGAGGATCTACGAGGAGCCTATCATTTAGATACATTCCAGACCAGCAGTTTTAGAGTATGTCTTGAGTCTGTTAGAGGGCATATATTTATATAGACATTTTATTTATTCGAGTCATAACTCTATTTTGATTTGAAACTCAATGCTTGTATTTGTAGTTATTGAGAGACTCTCGTATTTTGTAAACTATGATTTATGGTCTTTTATTTATATTATGGTGAATGACTTATCAATGTTTTGCAAATGTTTTAAAGAAATTTTTGGGTTAGCCACTCTAGTGGTTCGCGTAATGATTTAACCATACGATCTTCGGGTCAGACCGGATTAGGGTATTACATGCTTAGTACCATATCTTCAGCATGCTTGTGTTTTTTAGAGTCATCATGCTTCTCTAGATTAGCGATTATACTACTGGGCTTTGTAAGCTCAACGTTCGGATGCTCCCGTTCCCAGGGTTTTAGCTTAGGTTGTTCGTAGTGCACCGTTGCAGTAGGACTTCTAGTATCTCTTTTGGAGTACTATATTGTAGCTTAGTGGGCATATATATTCATAAAACCTTACACACGTATTTAGATTTATAAGAAAGAGTGTAATATTTTGATTTAAATTATACGTAATTGGGCTCTGGTTTATAAAATACTTTTATAACTGCTATTTACATGTATTATGATATTATTCAACATGTTTTAAAAGATGAATGAATAAGTTTTGAAAATCAAGGTTGCCTCGGTGACCTAATGTGACGCTTTATGCCCATTCGTGTTTAGGGTGTTACATGGTAGGATAGAGAGGAATTATAAAGAATTAGATGAAGGTGGATGTGTCACGTTGGATGAGCAATGAATATTTTAAATGGCAGGTTGGAGATGGTAAAACTGCTTTGTTCTGGGAGGATTGATGGTGTGGAGAAAAACCACTATGGTTTGTTTTTCATCGATTGTACATGTTATTCTCTTTTAAAGATGAGACTGTGGCTTATTGAATTGGAAAGACTGGCTTATTATTATAGATAAATTAGTTAAGTAATAAATGGGGTTAGAATTTTCTCGGAAGTGGCGGATAAATTGATATGGATCCATGATAAAATTGAATTTTTTCTGTGAATAAGCTAACGCAACTAAATACCGGGGTGGAGGAGCCAGAATTTGACTTTGATAAATTTTGGAAATTGAAAGTGCCTCTCAAGGTTAAAAGTTTTTTTTGATGTTGAAGATTAATCGACTTCAAACAAAGGATTTTCTGAATAAAAGAGGTGTTGAATGCGATCCAGAGCATAGCTATTGGGTCCATTGCGGTTGAAGTTATGTAACGGTGAACCATTTGTTTGCTAGTTGCTCATTTATTGGAAGTTTTGGAGGCTATTATATAGTTGGTGGTGTATCGAGTTTGTTTTTTTTTTTTTTTTTTGCTTTTTGGTACCTTACACAGGTTTTTCATCAAAGTCTGTGGAGGATTAAGGTGGTGGATGCATTATGGAGTATATGGCTAATTTGTAATGATGTCGTGTTTGGGGACAAATCTGTGTCGTTTTTTGAACGAACGCCAGTAAATATTCGTATTTTAGTGGTGTTTTTATATAAACGCCGCTAAATAATGTACTTTAGTGGCATTTTAAGCACAAACGACGTTAAATATTCTTACTTTAGTGGTGTTTTATATAAATACCACTAAATATTATACTTTAGTAACGTTTTTATACAAACACCGCTAAAAACTCGTAACGTTTTTATTCAAATACCGTATTTATAAGTACATTTTACAGTTTCTAATTCTCACGCCCCTTCAACCTTTTTTTCATTTTTTTTCCCTTCACATATTTTTTGGACGATGGAAAAAGTGAGAAAGCAAGTTGAAAGCAAAAAGTGTTAACAAAGGCGGAGTTGAGAAGGAGGAACTGGTCGATGGAAAGAAGCAAGTTGAAGGTTTGAGATTTAGAGATCTCGAAATTAGTGGGGAGGCCGATTTCTGATTCGTATATAAGGGAGAATTGGCAGGCAGCTGTAAAGGAGGCGGAGAAGACCTTTAGGGGGGAAATTAGGGATTCACGTGCGAGGTGAAGAATCGGAAGTAGTCAAATAGCTAGCCTTTCTTGAGTAGGGGCATAATCAATTTTTAGTGTTAAAGTCTGGGCCGATTCGGAGGTGGAATCTACTTGAGGATTGTTTCGTGGAGCTCTAGAGGTCGAGGGGCGGAAGCATAGCTTTTGGTACTACATTCGTTGGTTAGAAAGCAAAAAGTGGTTACATTACATTTGCAGGAGTCAAGGAAGGAAATGCTTGACGATTTGTTGGTTCGTAAAATTTTTGTGTTGATGTCGTTTCCAAATTTAGAGCTTTTATAGAAGTAAGGAGGTTTGGGGGGCGGCTTTCGTCTGGATTTAGGTTTCTTCTGATGTTGTTCATCCACCACTACTTTCCATACCCTTCTGCAGTTTTGTCTTAAATTCTTAATGCCTTGATGATTTATCATGAAAAACTCAAGGGTCGAGGATGTAATATCATTCTTTTCTTTGATTTTCATTTCTTCTTCCCTGTAGCTAATATAGCTCATGATGGATTTTTTCTGGTTATTGAATCAGTAGTCATATACTTAAACTGATTATACTGAAGGCTACGCCTTCACATATCTTATGCTTTCTATTGTAGAATGGTAATTTTCATTCTCATCTTTGTTTCCTTCTGTAGTTGTGGGTGTTGGTGCTGCACTTTTCTTGTTCCAACAGTTTGCCGGGATATATGCCGTGGTGTATTATTCTACAGCTGTCTTTCGTAGTGCTGAAATTGCATCAGATGTTGCTGCTAGTGCTCTTGTTAGTGCATCAAATGTCTTTGGTAAGTCTTTAATCATTTTTAAAAAGCATAAGTTCTTGGGGGAGGGGGAGAACCAAAATTCATGTAGGAGATTTAACATTTGTTGCTTCGACTCTTCGTTTCTCTTGAAGTATTTGTGTTTGACCTCTGATTTTAAACATATCCAAGCATGAGTATGAGGATATGAATTATGACCCTCCATGGACTCTTCAAATAGATTGGAAATCTTGGAAAAAATGAGCGTACCTGTGTTGAACACATACTCATGTCCAATGCTCACAACTGAGTCCGAGTAATATTCCTGGCTTGTGAAATTCTTGCAGGCACAGTTATTGCATCCTCTGATGGACAGACAAGGAAGGAAAAGTCTTCTAATCATTGCTGGAATGGTAGGATTTTTCTCCGTAAAGGTTCATGCTTCCAAAGCAGAGTGTTTTCATTACATAAACTTGAATGTTTTCTCATTTTCTTCCACATCATGACCAATTTTCTTAAACTGCAAGTAGTCTTACTTTTTGTAATCAAGTTTTAGCCTAGAGACTAATTCTCTCTAATTTCAAAAGCTCACTCGGATTATAAAATCATGTTTGTTTATAGCAACCAATAGTAATTAAATTTCCAATTGGAGAACTTTTTTCATCATTAAGTAGCCGGAAGAGTTCACTTCAGTATCTCAGAGCAAGTTCTCAGGTGGTTTTCGTGAAAGACTTTTACATGCAAGCAAAAATTGGTCACTTTTTAGCTTGCTTGTAAAACAACTCCGTTTTGAATCTGGACCCTTTATTTTTCCTTCAATTTCATGGATGTTTAAATGGATTTTGACTGAAACAGTAGTATTTTGATGAGCTAGGATTTCACCGTTCAATGGTTGAATAGGCTGTTTATTGATATTATTTCAGCCAATATGGATGGCCTTAAACTTTAAACCATGGTGAGCATATTAGTTGGTTAGAGACTAAATGTGAAGCTCATAATTACAAAATGATATGATGCACAAATTTCTCATCAGTTTCTCTTATAAGTAATATATCATTTCTTTTTTCGATGTCATGTTCCTCGGTTTTCATTTCGCTCGCTAAGGGTGCTTCAATGTTGCTGCTGTCATTGTCATTCACATGGAAGATCCTGGCCCCCTACTCTGGCATGCTAGCCGTCGTTGGGACTGTTCTGTGAGTTAAACCCTTTCATGCAATTAATGATTCTCCTTCTAATTGTTTTGATGCCTGCAATCATTGTCGCCTCCTAATGACCAGAGAGATCTAAAGCTGGTTTCCATTTCTTTTACACAGCTACGTCTTATCATTTTCTCTTGGTGCTGGTCTGGTGCCTGCTCTTTTGCTTCCGGAATTGTTTGCTTCCAGGATCAGAGCAAAAGCAGTGGCTCTATCGCTTGGCACGCATTGGGTAAGTTGCGATAAAAAATTGACCCAAGCATTTTGATATGTGCATGGGCATGTTTATCCCTGCAAGCAAATTGGCATGTAAATACTTCAATATGATGTGGTAACGTAATGTAACAATGGTCCTTTCTTAATATGACTTTCTCCATTGCATATATTTTTCTTGGAAAGAACATGATCTGAACATGTTTATTCGTGATATTTCTGCTTTCATCTTTCGATTGGGTGTATTTCTTGCTTTCATGTCAGACTTTGTTTTTCTGTTCTAACAGATATCGAACTTAATCTAGGTTCTTTTTATATTTTATAAATAATTTAATTTTGTATCCCTAAAATTTTATACTCATAAATTTCTAGTATGTTTTTCAAAAAACTCACACTCTAACCTATTGTTATTATATGATTATATAAATTAATGTTGACATATTAATAGCTCATATTATATAATCCGTGTATTGTTATAGGTTGTTACCATGTTTAATTTTCATGTTCAAAGTTATCTAACTTATTGTTTATGCATATATAATAGGTTCATGATGCATTTATAGGACAAAATCAACTTAAACAATGATGCATATGATACGACAAAATCAACCCCAAAGTCCACCATCTTAGATATTATTGTTTATTCTAGTTAACAATGTTGAACTACATTATATTTTACGTTAATATAAACTTTGATTTATTATTATGGATTTCAAATTTCTTGTTATGGATTTCAAGTTTGTTTTTTGGATGTCAAGTTTATTGGATAATGCTACAGGTTAAATTTGGGTAACAAAAGAGTAGAAAACATTTGAAAAATTAGTTTTAATTCACTGCGTTTGTATAAAAATCAACTAAATAAATACTAGTCAATACCAGCGTTTTTGAAAAATGCCATTAAAGTTCTAGATTTTTTGCGGCGTTTATAAACACCACTATATACGTAATCAATAGTGTGTTTTACATTCACAAAAGTCACTATATGTCAAAATATTTAACGGTGTTTTTGGGATAAAACGTTACAAAAAAAAAGATAAGTAGCGGCGTTTGTAAAAATAGCCGCTAAAAAACATAACCTTTAGTGGCGTTTGTGAACTATAAACGCTGCTACAAAGGTTTTTAGCGGCGCTTAAAAAACGCCGTTATATAACTAAAAAACGCCACTAAAAACCAATTTTACTGTATGATTCTTGTTAGTAATCAGGAATAAGTCTGTATGATTCCTGTTATTAATCATATTCGCCAAGCAAAAAAAAAATCAACATTTACCAGGAGTTCCTGTTATTAATCACGAACAAATGCATCGTGTATAAAACATAAGATGACATTCTCTTCCCACTATGTCCCTATATCAATGCACAATCAACTAAGCCTACCTAAGAGAAACTAAGAAAATTACATGCAAGGGATTCTTTACCTCATCATCTTCCACCCGATAACTCGATAGCAACCTGGATATGTACCGAATCGTCTCCCCAGTCCAATCTCCTTTGCAGTCTTTCATACTCTCGCCTACGTGTAACCTCGACGTGTTGCCATTCTTCCCACCTCTGTGCAAGCCCCTCTCCTTCCAGCATCCTCACCACCTCTGACATTGGCGGACGATCCTCTGGTGAGGCTTGGGTGCAAAGCAATGCAACTTGGATCATTGCCTCGACCTCTTCGATGCTGTAATCTTGTTTAAGGTTACGATCTACAATCTCATCCAACTTTTTCTCCCTTTCTAGCTTCTTAACCTTCACAAACAAACAAGTTCCCCAGAAAGTGAGCAATATTAGTGATCATAATTTTGGAAATTTGTTGGTATAAAGATTTCAAATCTTTCCACAAGAAAAAAATTCGCATATTCTTCTTTGAAAGCATGCTAAGAAACACGAGGAAAGGAGAAAGATACGCATGCAAAAGCCAAAATCGAAAGAGATGCGAGTTATCTTACATAATCAAGAAGCAAAACATCATCTTCATCTTCCAAGCGTGAAAAATCTATCGCACGTTGACCTGTTACGAGCTCTAGAAGCATAATCCCATAACCAAAGACATCCGTCCTCTCTGATGACTTCCCAGTAGACAAATACTCGGGTGCTATGTGTCCCATCGTCCCGCGAACTTGAGTTGTTATATTTGTCTGTCTCACGTCCACCAACTTAGCAAGGCCAAAGTCACCAACAACTGCTTCAAAGTCTTCATCCAATAATATATTAGCGGCCTTCACATCCCGATGAATGATCTTAGGATTGCAATGTTCATGAAGGTAATCCAACCCACGGGCTGCACCTAGAGCTATTCGTTTTCTTTTAGGCCAATCTAAAACAGGTTCACCAGGTTTGAGTTCTGCAGCAGTTCAAGATAGTCAAATATTTTATGATGGTCTCTGGAAGAACGGAAAGTTTTAAGGGAATAATAAAAGCAGCACAATAGATTCTACAAATTTCCAAGAGAAGACATTTATAGTAGCTAATAGATTGAGAAAATATTTCAGAGTCTGACAAAATTATGCTCAAGATAGATGAGCTTATTTTTGCAACTATCACATCCAAATATACGCTATGCTTCTTTTGAAGCTCAAGATAGAAAATGTTAAAATATGTAATAAAATCCATGCTGAATAAAATACTCAAAGATCTAGTACCTCGAAGACGAGAGGCCACGCTTAAATTCGGCATGAAGGGATAGACCAAAAGGCGTTCCGTTGGTGTTGTACAAAAGCCAATCAGCCGTAAGAGATTCCTGTGAACAGCGACACTTATCATCTCAACTTCGCGTTGAAAAGCTGCATCTCCTTCAGGACTTCCGAAGTCAATTAATCTCTTAACTGCGACTTTCGTGTTATCAGAAAGCACACCTTTATAAACCTTTCCGAAACCTCCCTTTCCAAGAACATTATTTTCACTGAAGCTATCTGTAGCCAACTGTAATTCCCTCCATGCAAACCTTGTCAATTGACCAAAAGAAATTCTTTGGTCAACTTCACCTGACCAAACAAATTTAAGGAATTTCAAAAAAATATACGAACAGATTATGCTCAAGTTATCCTTACAATGAAATCCGATTTATACTTAACAAGGCATTATAGTTGAAAATGTTTTTCACATCCGTCAACAAAATTGACTTTCTCGACATTCCTGGTTCAATTAAGGCTCATAGAAGCTACATAGTAAATTACTAGTTGTAATGCCAAGAAACTTTCAAATGAAATACAAAATTCTGCAAACTACATAGCTAAGTGATTAAAAGGTAGTAAAAACCTGCAACGTCTACAAAGAATTCGCCCTTGTTGCCTTTCTGTCTACGTTTGCACAGTAAAAACAGCAATCCACCAAAAAGAAGAATTACAAATCCCCCAACAATTCCAACAATAAGACCAACTTTAGGCTTATGTGATGATCCTGTAAGAAAAGAGAAACCTCAGAGATGGTCAAATTATTGTGCAAATTTAACAGTTGTATCTTAGAAACCTTTGAACCAGTGCTGTCGATGGCAAAAAGAGCACGCTAGGCCTTAGTACCATTGAACTACCAGAAGTGCAAAGCTCAAGAAAAAAAAGGAAACTCGCCTGAATAAAGTAAGGCAATATGTATTTATGATAAGCTTAGGAAATATGATAATATAACTCTTAAAAATAGTCCATTTTATGTACAAAATATGCAAAGTTCTCTTTTTTGTGTTTTACTTTTGTTGCCCAATATGTATGCATTCTTCACGGACCCATGTATGTTGTTGAGTACTCGACTATTAATAAGTCAAGTCTAATACTAGAGTAATTTTTTATATACATGCTTTGTAAACTAACGTTTACACAACCCTATCTATTTGAACCCTAAAATCTAAAATCTTAACCCTAAAGCCCTAGACTCTAAATTCTAAACCCTAAATTCAAAAGACTAAAACATAAAACCCTAACCCGTAATCTTAATAGAACACATGGCATTAGAATAGACAGACTTGAATAAACTAAAGTTTACACAGCCTATGTATCAGATAATTTTACATAATATTGTCACCTTTCTTGCTAGT
The DNA here is from genome assembly GCF_006381635.1 of Hibiscus syriacus. Lineage (NCBI taxonomy): Eukaryota > Viridiplantae > Streptophyta > Magnoliopsida > Malvales > Malvaceae > Hibiscus > Hibiscus syriacus. Next base: position 4,310,545 of record NW_024062608.1, read on the forward strand.
AAAGGTACAAAATAGAGAAAGCCAAGGGCAGGCTAGGACCTTGGCCCCTTAGTGAAATGGTACAATAACTTCTTTAGCGCCTTTTAAAATATAATAATTCAATTTAATTCTTTTTAGCTCCTTAATTAAATGAAAAAATTGCATTTTTACCCCCTTCAGAAAAATTAATAATTCAATTTAAACCATTTTAACACAAAACTTTTAGCTTTGGCCTCCAAAGTTTTTAAATTTTATCTTCGTCCCCAACACAAAATTCCTACCTTCGTCCCTAGGTACAACTAATGAAGAAAGAAAAAATAAAATAACCTAAAAGCACTTCAACCGAGCAGGCTTTTTTGTACATACTGCCATACAAAAATCACACCTAGGTACATCAGTGTGTGCTTGGTCAAATGCGCCTCGTCCATAAGTATTTGAGGCACAAGGGCTAGGGTGCATGCCTTGACAACACAGCGTTGAATGTTGTAAAACAATGTTACCGAGTCAAAAAAAAAGTTAATGAAATTACCAGAATTGTTTTCAGTTGACACGCATGGATGAGGAAAATTTACACCACAATTTAAATTGTTTCCTGTAAAACTGAATAAACAAAGTTAATAGATTACACCGCAATTTAAATTGTTTCCTGTAAAACTGAATAAACAAAGTTAATGGATTAAGTTCACGACCGAAGCATACATCTACAGTGGGTGCATGCACATTGCTGGAGAGAGATAAAAGGGTGTAAATACACATGTAGTAGCAAAATAAATAAATAGTAGAAAGAGTTTTATTTCTTTGTATTGAAATAGGCAATAAAATAAATTAATAAAAAATAATCGTACTTGTAATTTGGAATGTTGAACAAAATATCAGGTACTTGACCACTAAGATCATTTGAATCAAGCGAACTGCAAAGAAAAAAAGCTCAGCCATTTCAAAGGCACTTCAAAAGAAGTCCAAAAAGAAATAATCAATCATGCGTTCAAGTTCAAAACTTTACAAACTAAGAAAGCATGGATCAATTTGTTAAAACTCAATGTTTAATCAATTAGCTGTTGTATATCAAAGACCTTCGGACGCCATTCCGGATTCTTTACTTACAGTGAGATCAAATTTGTAAGACCTGAAATAGGCTGTGGAATGGTCCCATTAAGATTGTTCTTACCAAGTGTCCTGCTTGAATGAAAGAAAGAATGTCGTCCTATGAATGAGTTACGAGGTAATGCAAAATATATCAAAACAAGTAAAATCTTAATATAAAGATAGTTCTTACAAGAATTTCAGATTTTTAAGATTCCAAAGGGAAGAAGGTATTTCGCCAGTTAAATTATTATTTTCCAAATCCAAGCTTGTCAAGTTTGACAAATTTCCAAACTCTTTAGGGATCTCACCAGTTATACCATTTCCTTTCAACGTACTGCATGCAGGACATGGAAAAGCACACATAAATATATAAGAACAAAAGATCCATCCCAAGGCTATAATGACCGTGTGCAGAAATAACTAGTTAAATAAAGTTATCAATGAGCAGAAACTCGCAATTTTAGTCTATGCTTTGAATTAGTGGCAATCATTATCTAACATTTTATTACCATAAGGATGCTCGTATAGTACAGAGTTACTACTTACTACACATGTAAGATATTCAACTTTTTCACCAAAGATACAGAACTTATGGAGTAATAGTAATTCGACCAACAGATTCAGCAAAACAGTCTCACTCTTACAGTAAAGCCCTTTCATGATCCTCCAGAATCAGCAGTCCTAGGTAACTCCTCCGTCACTTGAAACCAATGTTATTTAGTAAGCTACTTATTTTTCTCAGTTTTCATATGCCTCCAACATATTCATATCATTTCAAAGAGATTATTAAGGCTTATCATACAAGAACATTTAGCCTAATAATGATGTATGACATAAATCAATAGGTTTGTGCACTGTTAGAAAGCAAAGAAAATTCTTATCAACCCGAGAACCGGGTATAAACAGTGATGGAACTACTCAGCAAAATTCAATACATCAAGAAAAAAAACAAACTATTAATTGCTAAAATTCATGTTCGATACGTACATTGATGAAAGATTTTGCAGAACTCCTATTTTAGGGGACAATGTGCCAGAGAAGTTCATGGATGACAAAGTGCTGAAAGAAAATTGACGATATCAAGATAAACATGCATTTATGTTACAAAAATAATATTTCAAGAACAATGAAATCATGCACGCGTACATTTGCAACTATGAACCATAGTCAAGGAGAAATAAAAAGTATACAAATAACTTACACAGATATGACATTTTTATTACTAGGATCACACTTAACATTTGTCCAAGTGCAGGGGCCAACTAGATTTTGATTCCAATCTTTCAACTGATCGGCTGAAGCATGGAGTGAGCTCTTTAATGCAATTAAAGCATCTCCTGGAACAGATGATAGATATTCATAATACAATTAAGCAAATAAATAAACCCTCTGGCCATCCAAGGCCTAAGGAATCAGTATCTAAAATCAACCAAGAGAAGAAAAGGAAATGAACTTATAGTGGAAGATCCTCTCACTATACCAAATGCACATTAACTCATGCATGCAACTTACATGGATCTCAACAGAAGTGAGTTACTTCAGCCCAAATTTCTCAAAAACTCAACTCCAAAATTTAAGTCGATAACACAGAGTGAAATAAAGTTCAATAAAATATAACTAAGCAACCAAGTCTAGAGGCTTTGAAAATTCAGCTGATTGATAACGATTGATAGTCCCTAGAGTGGTAAAACTATTTTTTATAGGAATTGAAGGTCTCGTTAAAAACCCCCTTCTTTATTAAAGAAGCTTGTAGACGAGCTCCTTAATCAGAGGAAGGAGGAAAAGAGTGCCTTAAGATTTCATTAAACAAAAGAAATTACATAAGATACAAACTTATAGTACCCCCACCAAAAACAAAGAATCAGAAAACAACCAAAAACAACCCTTCACAACAACACTAACTGCCTAATCACCTCAGCTACAACAACAACTCCAAGAGGACAACCAGAACTTGGCCCGAAACACAGCACAACACAGAACAACTATAGAAAAGCCACATAACAGCTGACAAACCATAAAAGCCAAATTCGGACATTAAAGCCATGAGCTTCCACACGATAAGTGAAGAAACCAGAAACTTCGAAAAAACTCTGTCCACCATTCTGCACCGAATACTGGACATGACATCGGAGACCAAACCGAAACTCCAACTCCAAAATCCAAAATCAACTTCGATTCCCCGAAAACAAATCACCACATATTGTATCTTTCAATACGTCCATCGCTAAAATGTTCCAAAATCAAGAACACTCGTGAGCCTTTAGATTCAAAATCCGAATCTTCCCCGATCTGAAGGGATTCTTTCGCATCCTTCTTATGTCTCTGCCGCCTTGCATGAAAGACAGAATCATAAAGGATTCTACCTTCAAGTTCAGACAATCCTTCCACACGTTGCACCTTACTGTGATTACTCTTTCTACGGTAATCTCTAGACTTCCAGTGTTGAGCCGAATGTTTTCCAAGAGCTGAATGGAGAGAGCTTAAATTATTATTATTCCCATCCTTTGCTGTCCGGTTCTGCCTGTCCACGCCCTTGGAACTAATAAATGCAGAATTATTTGCCAGGCCCACAATATTCTCATCCTCCACTACCTTTGTCTCTACCCTACAATCCAACATGGGGAATTCTATAAAATAATCCTTCATTCCCTCAAAACCACGTGCAGTGTCACTACTTTTCCTCTTGTCATTTTCTGCCTCTTTCTCCGCTTGGACCAGCACATCCTCGTGTTCCACTACTTCCTCAATTTTCGATTGAGCCATCCCCTGACCAGCAACAACAATCCTCAGTCCCGAAAATAGTTCCTCCCCTATATTCCTTTCCTCCTCAACCTCATCCTCTAGTTATGTTCCCCATACAACATAATAGATTGTCTTCTTCCTCAGAACACCGCTTGGAATTATTGACCTCCGAAGAGTCCATGCTTCTTCCTGCTTCCTCAGCACATTCCTTCACCTTGGAAATCTTCACTGGCGAATCACCATCGAGTTCCCCCACCGTGGATAACGGGTAGGCAACTACCTTTTCCATCATGGATGAATCCACCCAGACAGATTCTGGTTTGAAACAAGGTTCAAACTCAGAAACATAAATTGTATAGATCTGATCCCCGACTTTCAAATCTAAGTAGTCTTCCACTCAAGCTTGGCAGTTCGTGGTTATCTGCAACAATGCTCTATCAAACGAGTCGGGGTTGAAGGTCCCTTCCTCAATGGAGAAAAGTTCTCCCCATTTGCCAGCAATGTTTCTGAAGGTGGAATGGCTCTATACGAACGAAGGGATTCCTTTGCACGAAATCCATGACCGACGGCTGCTGCACTGAAACTTTTCCGACCACACTTCCACTTTGTCGAAGCAGTTTCTCAACGCCCCAATCTGATTATTAAGAGCCAAATCCTTACTCTCTTCATCTTCAAAAATGATTAAAATTGCTAAACCACTTAACCTCATAATTTTGGGACAAAACACGCCTTCCTTATGCAAAAGCGTAGCCAGCTCTTTCATTTTTAAAATTTTTCTGCACCAACCTACCAAGTTATTTTTGAGAGCTAAGAGCTTATCCTCGTCAACAACACCGACTATGGGAGCCTCTGAATGATTATCAACCTCCACTTTACTCTTGACCTCGGCTAGTTTTGGACCAGAAAACTTCTTTCTCCATAATTCTTCACGAGGTTGAAATCTCGCCATGAAAAGTCTAATTATAAAACCTTGAAACCAAGATCCATCAGCACAATTGATAGCCTTCCTCGCGTCCTCCACTCTGCTGAAGCGAACAAAGTCAAACCTACTTCCTCCCATACTTCTTTTATTAGGGATGAAAGAATCAACCACATCGCCATATTTATCGGGAAAAAACCTAAGACCTTGATGATGAAGATACTCTGGGATATTGAAAATGATCACTGTAAAGCAATTTTTCCCAACAAATCTTCTCACCTTACTCGACATCAAAGAGATATAAAAAGGGAAAAAGAAAGAAAATATTTTAAAACGCCTGATTTTTAGAGAGAATGAGGAGCTTCTCTCACTAACGCCTCATTCCCAAGCTAATGAGACGGTTAAAAGGACCCTAGAGTGGTAAAACTTATTGAACAAGAAGAAAAGCTTCAGGCATCTTTTCGTGAATCCATTTGAGCTTATTGGCTAAGTAATATCATCCCTTTACATCTAAGCACTTTAGCACATATAAGGCCCAACACTCCAAAGACTATTACAAATAGGAAATTTAACTCTAAAAAACAAAGGACAAGCTCAAACATGCCTATTGTGAATGATGTCTATCGTCAAATTTACCAGTGAAGTGAAATCCTGAGAAAAATTGCCCAACAGGAGCATTTAAACAAGAATAACCTTGAAAATCAGCAGATACAAATGAGAGCAAACAAGCCAACAAAAGTGCACCAAGAAATGGTCCCATCTTCAGCAAAGTTGAGCCCAATGATCAATGCAATGAAATACAAAATCTCTTACATATATACAAGTGACCATCACTGCAAAAAAATATGCATCAAATCATAAATATAAAAGCATATTACAAATGATAACTAGGAAAAAAAAAACAACCTAACATCGGAGTCCGAGTAATGTTGGCAGTTAAGATCAATACAGATCAATAATTGCTAAAGAGAGAAAAATTAAAACATAACAAAAACAGAGAGTTCCATATACAAAAGTTCCTATTAGGACAACCATCGATCGATGGAGAAACTAGCAACTGTCAAGCACAGGCCCTTCTGTTCTTGACTCACATCAGGAATTTTACAGCATTTATTAGTGCTTCAATAAATTTTGGGGGTAGGAGGAAATGACAGGCAATTCACTTCATATCAGTTTACAAATTTCAAATCATTGACATTTTCTATATAATTTGACAATCATCATTTCCAGAAAGTTTTTGGTCAGTGATTGGAAGCTATATAATGAAATTATATGTATCCCAGCACTTTACTTTGTCTCACAGAACGTTTCATCTTTGCAAAATCATTCTTTCCTTTTCAGTTATAACATGAAGTTACTAGAATCAATAAGTGTAATAAGTCAATAAAAAGATAACAAATTTTCCATCAAATATTCCTTTTCTGGCAGAGAAAGAACGTCAAACAAAATCACAATGAGCTCTCCAAAGGATCTTTCAAGATTGCAGAACAGTAATGCAGCTTTTAACATTCAGTACCAAGCAAATTAATGCAAAATCAAACAAGTATAGTTCCAATTGGGGAAAAATGTTTGGATTAAGAAGAAAAAAAGGGAAATCTATTTTTCAGTACTGAAACAATTCTCTAAACAACAAGTAAAAGGAGCAGTTATTTTTAAAAAGGTCACATCTTCTTTTTCTCCAGAGATTTTCCTTGAATTTAACCAGCCTAAAAACAATGAATTTAACCGAATCAAGAGAGTAAAACAACAAGCCAATAATTGAATAAAACCCAAAGCTTAGAATCTCAAGAAAAAAAACATAAAAACAAAGAACTTAGAACTTGGTTTAGGAAGAAAGTTGCTTACCTTTGAGAAAGAAATCGGTTAGAGAAGAAAAATAAAGGATGGGGTGTTTTTTATTATTTCAGATGGACTGTAATAACTTGTAAGAATCATATACTGATTCCCTTGGGTGAAGGACAGACATTATTTTTGTCAGAAACAGAAGTCTATCGAGAACCTTAGGAAGCACGTCTTTTATGGTCTTATTTTCTGTAATTAATTTTGGACGGACCCATTAATTTATATAAAATATTAAAAATATGAATGTAACTTGATGGAAATAACAATGGTTTTGTATATATATATACATTTTAAACAATAATGGTTGTATATTTTTTATTGTCTTTTATTGAACTCTCATATTCTTATTATTCTTGATGTTTGAATTTAAGACCTTAAAAATAATAACAATAATTTTATTACTGAAATTGTTTTATTTGTACAATAATTATATATTTTAAATTGTCAATTAGATTATAGTTTTTATTAGTTTAGTTTATTCAATTTATAAATAGTTTTTATCCACTATCCATATTTCCGAACAATCTTAATCTAGATTAGCGTACTAGATAATACTCCACAAAGATTATTTTCACATCATAGTCTACGCGTTTTTACCCAAAAATCACATTGACAGAAATTAATTATTTGTCAGGCACTGTTTCAAAAAATTTTACCGATCTAACACCCTTTCTGATGAGGCGCGGATCTAGCACCCTTTCTGACATGGCGCGGATAGTTATCCGCTCCTTATCCGAGCTCGTGCCACGCCATCCATGCCTTTATGGGATTCTAACACGCGCCAGTAAGACACGAATCTTTTATTATTAGTTCCGAACTTCTCGACCTTTAAACTCTCCCCTCACCTATAAATAATACCCCCTTCAACCGTAAATATCACCACATCAATTCCTACTATATTTGTTTCACCAGTTCCTTTGATATTTTCTTGTAAGGTAATTTTTTTAATATATTATATTTATTTTATGTATGATTATTTGGAAAAAAAATATTGTATTGGTTATTTTCTATTATTTTTTGCGGTTGTAAAATTGAAAAGTGGGATCATATGTCGATACATTTTTGCCGATACGGTAACAATATAAAATTATATTATTTAATTATTATTAATATTTTTAAATTTTTTTATTAATTTATATTTTAATTCGTACACTATTTATTTAATTAGGCGTTTTTCATCTTTTGTTTTTGCAGATATAAGACTCTTAATCTTTCAAACTCTCAGAATGACGAGTATTTTAGCTATTGTTTACTATGATGGAGAAATTTTGAAATATGAAACTGGCGTCGTGTTCGCATCAAATCATTCTATCAAAATATCCTTCAAGATAAACATAACTCTTGAGGAACTGATAACGAAGATTTCAAGGAAGGTTCATGTTGGAAGTACTAGAAGATTGTCCTCGCTTCAGTACAGATTTCCAACATCGGTGTTTTCGTTAACTTATACAGCGTTCAAACTATCGAATGATAACGATGTTGCAATGATGGTTGATTATTAAGATCATTATTCAGACGTCGATACAGAGATGTATGAAATTAGTTGAAGTGTGTGTTGTTCGTGGTATGTCATTATGCTCTCACTATGGGCTGACTCAACAAGTTGATCAAGTTGACAGTCCAACTACAGTAATATTTAATGATTTTAACGTCATAATGGGAAATCCGCATCATGGTGTCATCCCATCAAGTTCAATGGGGAGATATTCATCAGCAACTTCTTACGATCTGTATCGAGGTGGGTCCACAAACAATTCGTATGGCAGCATCACATCCAGTTCAAGGGGAAGACATTCATCTGCTAATTTCATTGAACTGGATATGGAGTTGCGTCACGCAACAATATGTATAGTACCCATTTGACACGATGCCTTCAAGCTCCAAGGAGAGGCATATGCGAGCTTCTTCGACCTCAATGTCAAGATGCCTTCAAGTTCAAGGGGAAGGCATGCAAGTACCAGCTTGTTCGACCTAAATGTCGACAGCGTGGAGGAACCCTCATCTCTACCAGAAGAACCTCTTCGTGAGCCAGGTGCAGATGGTGTTGAGATTGGACTATTTGTTCACCCAGAATCATCACAGTTCAACATAGACTCCAATGATTATGATGATGTAGATGAAGTTCCCACAAATACGGTACACATTGAATCTCCAACACATATGTATGAAGTTGACTATGGTGCAATGTATGGGCCAGAATTTACAGATATGCCTAATGTCGGTGACTATGGATTTAATTTATCAGTCAATAATGGTGAGTTATATAAAGGAATGGAGTTTTCATGCAAACAAGAAGCAATGATGGCAATTAAGAATTACAATATTCGTAATTTTGTTCAGTCCAGAGTCGGCCGCTCTATCACCGAAAAGTATGTATGTCACTGTGTCTAACGTGAAAACGGATGCAATTGGATGGTTCGTGTATCGAAGAGGAAGATGAAAAACAATATATTTGAACTAACAATATACAATGGTCCTCGCACATGTTTTGTTGGAGGGATCAACCAGGATCATCCCAACTTAGACTCTGACATGATCTGCCAAGCCACCATGCCCATGGTAAAAGCAAGCTCCCATATAGCTATTGATGTGTTGATTTCAACTATACAATCGCAGTATAGGTATACCGTCTCATATAGGGAAGCATGGAAGGAAAAGCAGAATGCCATTAAAAACTTCACGGCGAATGGGATGAATCTTACAATGAACTACCAATTTGGTTTCGGGTGGTGCGCAGATTGAATATTGGGACAATTATGGACTTCGAAACTTACTATGCATACCACAATGATCGAGTTCTTTACGATCGATGTCAATTCTACCGGCTTTTTTGGACTTACCCACAGTGCATTAATACTGTGAAATACTGCAAGCCCGTGGTCCAAATCGACGGGACATTCTTGTATAGAAAATACATCAAGTTTTACTATTGGCAGTTTTTCAAGATGGTAATTGCAACATACTTCCAGTTGCTTTTGCCCTTGTTGAAGGAGAAGATACATATTTTTGGGCTTTTTCCTCCAAAACTTACGCTTACATGTTATCACGAGGGAAAAAATATGTGTCGTTTCAGGTCACGGAGCTGAGATCAAAGTATAAATGGATTATTTGGGTCCAATGTGGCAACCACCCTATGTCCAACATTGGTACTGTATCTGACACATTGTTGTAAACTATTATGGAAGGTTTAAGAAGAATGTCAAGCGCCAATTACTTGTGCGTATGAGTATGTCAAAATGTTATTTTTTATTTGTCAATCATTTTCATTTTTTTATGTAAACAAAGTTATTAAGTTCTACATTTGATGCTTAGTTTACGAACTATTACCTCAAACATTTGAGTCCATGCTTCAAGAGTTGAGGGGAAAGAACGAGGAATTATACAATTACATCATCCTCATCAATAAAGAAATATAGACAAATGCATATGATGGTGGACACATGACGACCAATTTCGCTGAGGCTATCAATTTGACCTTAAAGGGGGCACGCCGTTTACTAGTAACGACTTTGGTAAAAACAACATATTTTTGTTTAGGAGCGATTTTTGCCAATCTTGAGGGACAAGCTCAAACTTGGGTGCAAAACGGTCATGTCTATCACCCTAGATTAGTTACAAATCTACAAAAAAGAATTGTTGCATCAAATGAGATGTTTGTAACAAGTTTCTCTAGAACCCATGAATTATTTCATGTCATAGAGATCCCGCGACCTCTTTAAGGGATTTAAGCTAACTCATTCAAAGTTAATCTATGAGACAGATGATGCGACTGTGGGTTTTTCAAGCTCTAAAGTATCCATGCTCTCATGTCATAACAGCTTGCTCGCATACCCATCAAGACTATAACCATTTTGTGGATCTCGTATGCCTACTATCAGAAGTGTTTAAGGTATATGAATTTGAGTTCCCCCATAGATAATGAGAAAGACCCTAATAAGGTTCAGAATTAGCTTCTGATTGTACCAGATACGTCCTTATTGAGGGATCACGGTCATCTAAAATCCACTCAAATTCATTGTGATATGGATATTCGAGAAACGTCTAGAGAAAACAAAAGATGTGGCATTGTAGAAACCCATGACACATTAGGAAAAAATGTCTATCTCTTTTGTCATCAAGTAATTGTTGATATTGTGCTTGATGTAGTTGTTGTTTATGAAAGATAAGTTTCTGTAATTTAATTTTCATTTACTTTAAGTTAATGTCATTTGATCATCACCGATTAATTAAACAAGAAAACGATACAAGAAAAGAGATTAAAAAGCATTAAATAATAAAAGCATTCACTTGAATTAATATAATAAACAAAATAAATTAATTAATAAAAAGTCAATAATTAAAAAAATTACAATTTTTTAAATAAAAAATTAAATACAAAAATAATGAAATATATGAATCTATCAATGTCTGCGTCTTGAATGTGTTCAGCAGGGCGGTAACTGTCTGTCTCGAGGCGGATTTCTTCGTATAACTTGTTTTAACTCCTCACTCTCATCATCATCTTCATCATCATCACCATCACCATTATCATCATCATCATCATCAGGAGCAGGTACATTTTGTTGATGAGGGACGAATGACGATGTAACACCTTCATAGAATAAGGACCCTAGAGGTGTATGACTGACTATCCCACCGCTCATAGAAAATTGGGAAAACTAAGAAAAGACCTACATTGATGAGTGAGAAAATTGTACAGGAGGTGTCTGTGCGGCAGCCATCGGTGGTGAAGATGGACCTGCCATATAACCAGTATATGAACCTCAAGTTAGATCTGCAAACATAGAACCATATATCCTCCAGGAGGAGTCATATAACTATGCGGTGGTAGTGACATCTAGTATGGAAACGACGGTGGCAGCATCTGATATGGCTGCGGAGCCATCTGAAACGGTTGCGGAATGTACAATGGTGTAGACTGTGGCAGCTGTAAAGGTTCTAGTGCTGCAGCTGAGGACGAACCGGAAGCGTCCACTCTCTGTCTACGAGTCGAGGTACGATGGAGTTGTGATGGTGGACGTCTTTGTTGACGTCGATGAATGCTCTCGCCTCGTGCTTCCTTGGAAAGTAGAAATTGTTTCTCGTTCCTTTTAAACCACTCGTAATAACCATCTGGAACCGTCAAATGATCCACATAAATGGGTTATGTACGGAGAATGCGCCCACTTCAATCCTCTCATATTATTACCCACTCATAGTACTTTAGCAACCAGTCCACTTCTTTTTTGCTGCGTCGATCGGTGCTGTCCAAATCGTCAAGATTTTTAGGTGCTTCCAGAATTGATTGTACAAAACCAAATTTGCGGAGCACGTGATCAGTGGGATGCCACTCGACAATCGCATAACAGATCAGAGTGACCACCGTCATCCAAACATTTAATGGGTCCCTTAAGTCATGTGGGATGCAAATCCCCATCTCTTCAATACAATAAGGAGCACATTCAAACTAAAACAAATATATATAATTCTTATCAAAATAATAATCTAATTATATAAAGATAATTAAAAGTAGATTTTGTTATTTAAATACATACATTTGTGCTAGCCTTCTGATCAATTAGTAGACTAATTGATTCTAATTCATCACATAAATCCTAATGATCTTTCCTTGCAGTAGACCACCCATTCAATGAAATAATTTTTATCATATACTAAATAAAATTATTAATATACGAAATCAGTATTATAATTACCTCAATAATAGCGGGAAGACTAACGAATTTTTCACCACCGGACATAAAAATGGCATGTGATACCACGCCCAAGACTTCAATAGAAGGAGACATCCGTCGATAGTATTTTTTTCTATAGTCAGTAGCTCGACACATTTTCCTATAGAGAAATGCCAAAACTGTCGAGGCTCAACTCAGTTTGCCAGCCTAATAAAAATCGGCGAGGTGACACAATCACATACAGTGAACTTGGTTGCACGATTTGTTCGGCATCAGGAGCACTCCTATCAACTATAGTATGCAAGCTCGTGCATACATTTTAACCTGCTCCTCCGAGGCTTTGCTACTCAAACGCTTGAAAGTTACATCCAACCAATTTAGCATAATTCGACCACCGTTTAAATTAGGCGGGACATCTTCGTGCATACATTTTATCCTACTGCTCCGAGGCGTTGCTACTCAAACGCTTGAAAGTTACATCCAACCAATTTAACGTAATTCGACCACTATTTAAATTAGGCGGGACATCTCCAAGATACTCCTGGCACAATGAATGACAGTCACCGTGCACTACCCCAGAAAGCACATCTCCATCTACCGGAAGCCCCATGCATGGAAACATCCTCCAGCGTAATTGTGAACTCTCTGCACGGAAGATGGAATGTGTGTGTCTCCGGTCTCCGCCGCTTAATCAATGCAGAAATCAAGTTGGATTCTAGGTTACGGTGCCCTTCGTATCTTGCTACGTAACTGAATCCAGCCTCGACTAAATACAACTATACACGGGTTGGTATCTCTAACTTAAGATTACGGATGAAGAGATCTAATATACGGTCTCTCTCTTAATTTAATAAATATTATATAAATTAAAATATAAACTAATACTAAAAAATTTAAATAAATAAAATATTAATAATAATTATAATTAAAATAGAATTTAAAAATGTTATCGTATTAACAAAATGCTTCGAGATATGATGTCCATTTAAACGAAGCAGACCGTATTCCATTTTATAACTGCAAAAACTAATAAAAAGTAAATATAATACAATTTAATAAAATACTAAAGTATTAATTTATTATAATATAGTAAAATAGTTTACCTTCTAAATAGAATTTGACCGGGTTTGAGCTTTAAGAGGGGTTGGGCTTTGAGAAGATTTGAGAATTTGGTGTGTTTGAATGAAGAAGGGGTGGTATTTATAGGGAGAGGGGAGGGGTTTGGCAGAATGAGGTAATTAATGTGGGAGGTGTGAACGGTTGAAAATTAATTAAAAGGTACGGATCACCATCCGTTCCTTTCTAGAGTGTGTCAGAATCCCAAAAAGGCACGGATCATCATTCGTGCCTTTCCCTTACGTGGCGCCTGCTCGGATAAGGAGCGAATGATCATCCGCGCCTTTCATTATGTGGCGCCACATAAGAGAAAAATCCGCACCTTATTAGAAAGGATATTAGATCAATAAAATTTTCTAAAACGGTGCCTGACATGTAATCAATTCATGTCAGGGTGATTATTTTTGGATAAAAACGCTCATATCCTATCTTTCTTTTCTTAAAAAAATTGTCGTTCATTTGCTCTAAAATGCTTCTTATCGAATCAAAATATCGTGTTATAATTAATATTTTCAAATAAAATCTAAAGAAATGTAGTTTCAATCTATTTTTTTACTTTATATTTTGTTTTCAAAGTGATTTGGACTTGGTCCAACATAGAAAAAGAATATATTAGCATTGCTCCCACTTTACGTTAATTGATTAGTGGTGACCCACCAATATACATAAACTTTATAGTGTGAATAACTGAATGTATCTATCAAAAATAGGAACAGGCAGCCAATATAGACTTCTGTTGCATGTGCTTCCAGAACACCACGACCACACCAAAAATTAGACTAAAATTAAAATGCTATCTATCACTAATATTTTTTAATATTTATGAAAAAAATAAAATAAAATCTTTTAATATCAAAGTCTCCGTAGTAAAAAAATTATTATTATTCTGAGAATATCAAAAATGTAAACGTTTAATATTAAAAGATTGAATGTTATTTTTAAACAAATACTATTTTGTAATTACTTCATATTAATAAAAAAATTCATCCAATTACTGTATTTTTGTATAAAACTTTTTGTATAAGTAAATCCTACTCATAAATAATATTTATGATGAATTTTAAATAAAAAAATTATTATCAAAAGTATCAAATTAGGTGGGCTTGTCCAAATGGATGAGAGAAGTTTCATCACCATTCATTCCTTCCTAATAATAGGAAAGACAAAACTGAAGGATAACTTTGTTGCCCAGATTTTAGTTCAATATCAAAGAATGGCTGCAAACAGGGATTTATCACTAAAGTCCATCTCTTCTTACACCTCCCTGTTTCCAGCGACATTCATTTATATGGGGCAAAACTATCACAATATAATCTTACCTTACCTACGTGTCCAAATTTTAGCTGCTTTCAGCTTTCGTAGTTGAAGCATTTTCAGAACTGCAATGTCTATCTTTGCATGTAGCGGTAGTTCCGACTTCAGAAGCTGCCCTCACTAGACAGTGCATACGATTTCCGTGGCAATTAGCACCTAATGCCATTGTTGTATACACCTATCTCCTGTCACTTGCTGTCTTACCCTTGCTTAAGTCGGCAAGCTCCTCGATAAGCTTCCTCTCTTCACTGCTCAACCTTTTTGGAATTTCAACTTGGAAACGGACCAACTGATCACCCCTAATGTTGGTCTTATTTAGAACAGGAACACCTTTCTTGGCCATTACGAGGGTGATGTTTGGCTGGGTTCCGGCCGGTATCTTCAAATCAACCATACCATCCCCAGTTGGAACCTTGATTGTTGTTCCCAGTATTGCATCTATGTATGACACCTTGCAAGTGTACAATATGTTGGTATCATCACGTTTTAGGACGGGGTCTGGGATGACTTCAATGACTACAAAGAGATCACCGTGGGACTCACCTCTCCTTCCAGCATTTCCTTCGGACCGGACCCTTAAACAGCTGCCCGAGTCCACACCAGCCGGCACTTTCAAGCTAATCCTCTTCGTTCTCCTTACCCTCCCATCCCTAGTACACGTACTTCATGGGGTAGAAATTTCCCCCGTCCCACCACATGAAGAACATGTCATTACCTGCTGGAAGACCCCCAGTGGAGTCCTAGCAGATGAGATAACTTGGCCCTGCCAACCACATGTGGTACATTTAGATGGTGTTGTTCCGGGTTTTGCACCAGAACCATTGCAAGTTCTGCAGCTTTCTAGCGGGTTATCTCGATTTCTTTCTCAACTCCAAACACTGCTTCCTTAAAATTCAATACAAGACTGTAATATTCATCCTGGCCATCAACAGCTCTATTCCTGGAACCTCGTCCACCCATGCCACCCACACCACCCATGCATTCAAATAGTGACTCAAACAGATCAAAAGGATTGCTGAAATCCTGTCAAAGCAAACATGACATCAATGCCTGAATGAAATAATGTTGACAAAATATGGGAAACATAATTTTGAAATGAAAGATCTTATTAAGCATCAGTAGAATTAACTTACCCCCATTCCCATACCAGCACCTTTAAGTCCAGCCTCCCCATATTTGTCGTATAGAGATCGCTTATCATCCGACAATACCTAAGCAATAGAATGCACCTCAAAGATCAGATATGACCATAGCGATTCAGGACTGTTGCATTTTAGGCACCTAAAAGAAACCATAGTAAGCACAGCATGATACTCTTACCTCATATGCATTACTAATGTTTAAGCATACGTGAGTTAAAGACATTTAACTAGCAACACAAACTGAAAAAACAAACTTCCAAGAAAAAGTATTCAGTGAGAGTCAGAGATCTTTAAAATACTGTTCCATATAGTCTCCATTTCAGCAATTGCTTCCACGAATATATGAAATATATTAATAGAACTCAACAAACACCTAACTTGGGAATTCCATGACTACTACTATTCCATTTTCTATTTCTTTCAGCAACTACGTTCTCATTCTAAAAATCGTAAAATATCATTTTGGATAAAATTTTTGTTTTAATTCCCCGCTTGAAATCATCACAAGCTGATTCCTCCATCCTGAGATGAGGATATTATGATGACAATAAGTGGATGTCAACCCATCTCATTAATATGATCTCTCAGAGAATTCCAACTCATCTTTAAACCGAACTTCTTAGAGAAAGTGTTATGCAACAACTAATGAAACCTAATTTCCCAGACCCCGGTAAAGAAGTTAAATGATATGGTTCAACCAGAATAAGAGAAGAAATTTTTCTGAAGATCATTGTGGTCACTTCTGCATCAAACAACTTGTACCATCACTAAATCTGAAAATGGGGAAAGAAAATAAGGAGAATAATTAAAAAAAAAATTGATGATTCTCAGAGACTAACCACAACACTTCATGGCCCAAAGTATTCAGAGATTTTCTCATATGGGTCAATATCACTAATTCAGATGTTAATTATTATTTATTTATTTTGAGATTAACTTTCAATGAGCAGATTCTTATGATCTGAAACTGATTTTCAGATTGCATCACATCAAATTCCAGAAAATCCAGATAACTAGAGCTTGTTGATATAATCATATCATGTTTTTATCTGAAACACATCAAACTCAAGTTCAAGCTTACTAGCACTGCACATCACATCTAAATATAATGAAATATATAAAAGTGCAACAAACAGAACCATATAAATAAAAGGCAATAGGTATAAGGTTATCAACTAACTTGTTCACATCTGGATGATAACTTCGTGCAAGCTTACGATAAGCTGAAAAAACCAACAGAAAAAAAAGTAAGATAATATAATATGGAAGACAAGAGCAGGAAGTAGTAACAGGGGGGGGGAAATTGAAGCTCCAATCAAAGCAGGACAACCATAATTTTTCCTTCAAATAGTTGAAACACCTAAAAGATACTTCCTTCCCATTAGCAGAGACCACAAATGTGAATAGGTAAAAGACCTCTTAGGTTCCTCTCAATTTCAAAATTGGAAAAATTGACAACTCTAAAAAAAGAGGAGCAATTTAGTCCCAATCAATTTCGAAAATGAGTGGTTAAAGATAATTAATCGCGATATTAATATTTTGTCAATTTACATAATTTTGATTGACATAATAAAAAATAAGCCCTCAATGATTATGCATCATGTCAATTTGATCCTGATTATAAAAATTTCAACATATAATTTATACATTTTGTCAACGTTGAGGGCTAAATTTGTTGTACTTTTATAATTAAGACCAAGTTTACATGATATATAAAGATTGAGAGCTAAATTTATAATTATGTCAATCAAAATTATTTAAAATCGATGGAGAACATTAATGTCGTGACTAATTGTCCTTAATTGGTCACTTCCGAGATTGTCAAGAGAGGGACCAATTTTCCCAATTTCGAAATTGAGAAGGACCTAAGAGGTCTTTTTACCAAGGTGAAGTTAATCATCTTGGTTGAACCATTGTCTTACATTTCTTTCCAAAATTTGAAAGCATCCATTTATTACCTAGTAAATATCCTGGACTACGTCTTAGCCTCACTTCACGTATATCCATCCTCTCTAATATTCTATTTGATTTATGTTATTAACACCTACCTCTCTTAAAATTAAAGCTTGTGCATCAGTGTTTTAAAACTTTCCATTCAAAAACCCTTAATCCAAGTAAACTTAACTTCAACTTGAAAAATCGTAAATAAGAAATTAGATTAGCAAACAAAAATAAGCACATAAATGCAGCAAAAAATCATATAAGGAATAAATAGAACAGTCACTGAACAAGTTTTGGTACGTCGACATACCCTTTTAATTTCAGATTTGCTTGCATTTCTTGACACCCCAAGGACAGTATAATAGTCCTGCTCATTATATAACATGATCATGCTAAAATGAGGATGGAATATTGAGCCAGATGCCAAAATACGGCAAGAACAATATGAAATGCATACTCAAATTTTCAAAATATATAATTACCTAATAAAAAACATTAAAGCCTAAATTTTCACCCAAAAAAATACAAAACAAAACAAAAGCAAAAGAAATTGGAAGTAGTTTACACTCACAGTTTCAGCTCTAACAATGAACCGTGCTCCCCTACGATGATGTGATTGAGACGACCTCAAAAAGGATAACAATGGTAAGGAATCACGTGAAAATAAGCCTGAATTCGATGCTCCCAAATTACTCACTGTTCTTGTGACTCCGCATAAGAGCAGCATACACCAAAATTATTCTTCAATGGTTGCCAACAAATAGCATATTATGGTTAGAGGTAAAGCATCACACATTTTTGCACTTGTGTCTCTCTTTAATCAACTATCAACCAGCAGAAATACAATCTAAACAAAAAGAGTGACTACAAAGGGGGTAAATCTGCCCACTTAATCATTATGTTCACCAATATGCCATGCATCAAATTCACGTATGCAAATGAATGCTCATGCAGAAACCAAAACTAACAAGTGGCAATGGGACTGCAAATTCAGCAGTTCCAAATCCATATAAAAGACTAGAAGAAAATATGTGTAGTCAGATAAGCTAATTCAACAATACCCTTGCTATATACAAAAGATTTAAGTAGAAAACTTACCCCAATCTGCCTGTCATTATCCGGTTTGGGACATAAGGACATATAGTAAACTGAGGACGAATACTCCACTGAGCACTGAAAGTGCTTCCACATGGTATAGAAAACCTGAATCCTAACTTTAAGCTGAATGGCCTTTAGCAGGCTGAAATAGATCAAATATATATGAAACTAGATGGATCAACAGCACCGTAAAATGAATTAATCCAATCCATTATTAAAAAAGGTAAATAAAAATAAATAATGACTTTCATTTCATCTAGCAATGATTCAATACAAAAAGTATTCCCATCAAAATAATGTCAAGAATCCAGAAGTTGTTCTCAACAATATTTCTCACACTAACTCAAACAGTTTATCATATACGACCATATGCGATAGAGAGAAAATAAAATAACTAGTTTAGGCAAAACCTCACCGACTTTCCTGACCCTAAAAACAAAGAATATTGATTTGGACGGCATTAAACACCTCTTCTTATTCAACATTTCAAGGCCAACTTGCATTCCTTTCAGAATTCATGCTCTCAAAAGTTAGTTTTCATTTAAGTATATCTTCCTTTCTTTAAGGATTTCAACTACCAACCCTTTACGAAACACATTTAATGTCGGGCTATTCCTGTTTACTAATTAAAAAAAATCATATTTCTTCCTTTTGTAGAGGAAAAAGAAGATTTTTTTTTTTAAATGTTTAAAAATAAAATTCTTAATCAAAAGCAAACAAAAGTACTCTTAAACTCTCTCCATCACCCAGAAACCAAAATTGTCGATAACAGTACATCTAATTACAAAAACACATAAATTAAAAAGCAGCAACCAGACAATTGATATAGTATTAAAATTTTCAACGAATATGGCATACTTCTAGAGCTAAAGCAAACCTGTACATCGATTTTAAAGAAAATATTAAATAAAAATGGAGAATTAAAATGCAAAAATAGGGCAAGAAAAGAAGAGCAAACCTTGTTTGGCTGCAAAGCAATTTGCTCTAAGTGAGAAGTGAAAGGCTGAGACTAACATAGCGCGTCTAAATATAGAGTTTAATTCCCTGATTTCTTGGTAAGTTGCTCTCAACTTGCAACCTATGTTTTCCACCGTTGGATTGAAATGAAATTGAGATTTTGCTACGCCTTGCTATTTTGTTTCTTCGATTAGGGGTGAGCGTTCGATCAAGTCGAATCAAAATCAAGTAAAAATTTTTGATTTATTTGAGTTGACGAATCTTATTTTACTGCTCGAAGTTGACTTGAAATT
Source organism: Hibiscus syriacus (assembly GCF_006381635.1). NCBI lineage: Eukaryota > Viridiplantae > Streptophyta > Magnoliopsida > Malvales > Malvaceae > Hibiscus > Hibiscus syriacus. The sequence continues at coordinate 4,330,646 of NW_024062608.1, forward strand.
TTTTCGAGTTAAGTCGAGATTATAAAATTCGAGTCGAGTTGAGTCATTTTTTCGAATTTCTGTTTAAATTTAATTGTAAATATTTATAATATTATAATATTATTTTATTCTAATTTAAGTGACTTTCTATAATCATATATACAATACAAATATATATCTTCATATTTTTATATATGTGATATATATATATTATACAAAGTCTAAGGACTCGACTCAAACTTGAAAATAAATCCACTAATTACTAAAAAATTTTGAGTTATTCGAGTTGCATTTTACAACTCGATTTGAACTTGAATTTCTTTTTCGAGTCGAGTCAAGTTTATGAAATTATAACTTGAAACCAATTCGAGTCAAGTTTTTTTAGTCGAGTAGAGTTTTAATCACCCCTACCTCCGATTCGATAAAGTAATTACTATATATTTTTGTTTTGACAAACAATAATAGAGTTAATAGGGAAATTGACACTTAATTATATTCGAATTTCTATTTTGGTCTTTAAAATTTGATTATATATATCACCAATTTTGATATCTTCACGTCATAAAAGATAATTGATTTTTTCATCTAATTAATTTTACGATATATCTTTTCAAAATATATTGACCATTTAACAATAAACATTTGTATTTTTTTGTATACGCGATATTCGAATCTAAAATGTTGAAGGATAACAAATTTTTTAGCAATAATTTTTTTTTGTTTCAAAGGGAATTTAAAGAAAGCTAAGTAGTCATATGACCTCTTTGGAAAGCTATGCCCATGAGATCAGCTTTCAAAGCAGGAAGTACATCGACTGGTGGGTGATCATAAATTTCCAGCTCCTCTTCGAGACAGTAACCCAGCTTAGAAAGCACATACGCACAGAAGTTTGCTTCACGATATGTATGCTGGATGCAAATATTCCACCTCCGCTCCTTTAGGTTTCGAATATCAGAAATAAGACTCCCAAGCGGGTGAATAACATGTATTACCGGACTCAATGAGATTCGGCGCCAACCGAGCATCAACATCACAGTCAACGTTTCGAAAACTATACTCCCACGCAATAGCAAGTCCTAATCTGATCTCTTGGAGCTCGGCCGTAATACTTGAACATACTCCCAAATGAGCAGAAAAGCCCAATATCCACTCACCAGTATCGCTGCGATTGATACCACCTGCACCCGAAATACCAGGGTTCCACCGACTAGCACCATCGGTATTTAGTTTCACTCTCCCATGAGTAGGAGCCTTCCAAGCTACAAGTAAACTTTGATTTGTTGTGGGCAATTTTCTTGTGAGTTGAGAGAACCTCCTAGGTAATGGCCACGATATTGCTCCAAAGACCAACCTCATCTCGTCGCATTTTGAATGGTTCAAAAATTGAACGATAAATCCTTTCATCTAATTAATAGTTGGCACATAAAATACAAATTAATTTAAGTGTCAAAATAAGAAAAAGTTACTAACAATGTTGGTTTAAGTGATAAGGAGTTTGATATTATTTAAACAGGTCTCAAGTTCGAGTTATTGTGTATGCATAAAATCATCGTAAGGAAACTCACCCACCAAATTTATGTGTACGATGCAAGTTGATCCGAATTAGTAAGGATAAAATCATGAAAATCGGAAGGAAAACAACAAAAAGTAAGAAAAAGTTTGAAATTATTTTTATATTAAATTTTATTTTTCTCACAATTCTCTTTTATTTTATTTTTTTCAATTGATTTGAAGGATTTTAAGATTTTTTTTTGACAGATCAAAATAGTTAGAACCATTGGAGGACATAGATAAACCAAAATGAGATATTTGATCTAATCCGATGAACAAATTTGGAGCTCAAAATCATATCTCAAAAATAAATCTCAAAAATATTTAGGGCCAGTGAGATGATAAAAATTTTATATAAAAATCAGATCAAAAGGAGTTAAGAGTATGACAGAGAACGATGGTCGAAACATTTTGTAACTTGCCAAAATATGAATTTTGATGCATATATATTTTTTGTTTTTCTTTTCTGAATTGACTCTTAAAGTACACTTTATTCTTAATTTGACTAGGCATGTATCACTCATTTTTAATTTTTAATTTTTGAACGGAAGAGGAGGCGATAACGCCATTACAAAGCTTTATTCATCCTCAAGAAAGGAGGACCAAGAATGTCTCTATGAAAAACATCAATTAAAGAGTGCATAAGCTTCATTGCTATCTGTCTGAACAATTACTCTTTCAGCGCCTTGTTGCCAAGCTTAAGCGGAGGCCTTCCAGGATTCCCGCTACCACGACCTTGGACATTTCAAACAAAAATTTTAAAATCCATAAAAAATAGTGGAAAGAGAGAGTAGCCGTGAGGCTTAAATTACTCGACCATGACCGTAGGGTCATCCATAGCAACACCCGCTTGGGTAACATGTGTATTATGAGCCATTTGAGCTTCGACTGAGCCATGCATGTTGGAGCAAGGGGTAACAATATGTAAGGCATCAGGTGGTCTTGAAGATGGTAGAGTACGAGAAAGACCCGACTCATTCGGGGTGTCATTCGAGTTACAAGGGTCGTGTGCTTAGACGGGTTCAAGTTCGATATACGAGTGATAGTCGCAATGGCATTTTGAGATATGGGAGACGGTCTGGATGAAGAAGCATTAGTATTCCTTGGTCCAAGGATAGTAATGGGTGACTTTCGGAGGGTGATAGGGGCTTTCCCTTTAGATTTAGAAGCAGTAGTGGGGTGCTCAAGGTTTTCTTTGTTGGCATTGGATAAGCGTGATTTGGTAATAGTTGATTTGGTCAGTTAACAGGGAAGGGCGATGGCAGAGTTTCAAATCGCGATCGTGGTCGCGTTTTCTAACTCGGACGGTGGCGAAACCGCTATATCGCGACCAAAATCGCGGTCGCGGATCATTTTTTAAAACCCTTATGGGATATGATCAACAGTGGTATCTTGTAGGGTTTCATCAACATCTACAAGTGGGGAGAATCGGGAGGAGTTTGATCCATTGCCTCGCTTTTGTTGGCTAGTGTTTGAATCTTTTTGGCTCTTCTTTTCTGTCGTTTTTCTACTAACATCCACGGCCCATACGACGCGGGGGGAGGAGCGGGGAGGGGGGAGTTGCTGTTCAGTAGGATTCGTCAGGTTTTCTAGGGGAGCAGGCGGTTGAACAATTGTGGGGCAAGAATCGGAGTGATGACCGTAAACACCAAATGTGAAACAAACGACAGGGAGTGATTCATACTCAGCAAATTGAATGCGTCCATTGATTTCGATTTTTGAGATCAGCGACTTGTTCAGGTTCAAAGTAACGACCATACGAGCAGAACGACCCCGTCGCCCATTATTTGTTTGATAATCAATTTTACGGACATTGCCATTAATACGCTCACCAATTGCTTGAATTAAATTTCGTTTGTACCATGTGATTGGGAGACCAAGAAGACGGACCCAAGCCATTATTCGGCTAGGATGAGTTTGGGAGGTAAAGAAGTCTGGGGACCATGGTTCAACCGTCAAATAATGCCCGAAGATCATCCATGGCCCTTCGGCGAGGACCGTCAGATAATCACTTTTTGCAACAAATATCACGAGGAAGTAATCATTCTCTATATCAATTAGCTAGCTTGATAGGATGGGCATGACGCCAAAGAGAATGGATCCGATTATACAACATGGTGTAGCCAACCCTACGGCCAAGGACCTTAACAATAAGTTTTGAATCCATGCTCTTGAGGGCGAGATTACAGACACGATCAAAAAAATTAATAAATAGTACTTTGTCAAATTCACTAGTCTCCACATCATTATCGAACAAATCAATATCAATATCATCATTATCCAATGACATCAAGTCTCCAGTAGGCAAGGAGTCTTGGTTGCCAAGGACCATGTCTCGATAGGATATCGTGGGGGAGGGGTTTGGCGAGGGCTGGGGGTTAACGCCGGGAAGGCCATCACAATACATGCTGTTGGGATCAGAGGAAGGGTCTGGTGGTTCTTCATCTTGACGGCGCTTCCGTTTAGTTTCATACTGGTCGACGGTAGGGTCAGGGTTGAGATTCATCTAGGGTATAGAAAGTAACCTATGTATCACTCATTTTTCTTATTAACTATGTAGCACTCATTAATTGGTTGAAAGGGTCACACAATTTTTAATAGTGTTCGAAAAAAAGGTTAAAAGTGATGATGAAATAAAACTTTGCGGTAAATTATATCATTCCTCACTGAACTTTTATTTTTTTTCTTATTGTATTTATTATATTTTTAATTTTTTAAATTAACTGAACTTTCGAATTACTCATGTTTTGATCACTCTAAATTATTGGATTATTATTTTTCTATGACATGGTATTTTTTTATTTAATATAAAATAATTTAAAATATAAAATAAAAACATAAGGTGGTTGGACGTCAACGTCGACTGTCGTTGCCTACCACATATGACATTCATTCGGTCCTAGATTTCATAGGTCACTTCGCCTCAAAACCCTAATCCGAATCCGACCTCCATTTTATGAGAACTTGTTCTAAAGTCCACGAATTGGAAATTAAAAGTGAAGAAGTCGAAATGTTTCGGCCGAGATTCACATGTTTTGAGATATTTTCTGACGAAACAACCACCAAATTTAAACTCATTTTACCCCAAAAATTTAAGGATTGAAATGAGAGTTCAAATATAGTTTAGTAATCAATTTACTGGTTAAGCTAAAATAATTTTCAAACTTTATCATTTTTTTATAAATTAATATATTACATTCAATAATTGTTTAGTTTTACATATGCAATTAAATAATTTCTACAATATCTAATCTTAATTAGTCTACTGATGAATTAAATATTAATAGTTATAAAAATAAAAATTTAATATAAATAGAATTTTCTATTGAGTTAATATAAATCAAAGTATTAGAGTTATCTGAATATAATATTTTTACAAGCAATTAGTGATAAAGGTTCTGATCCTTGGATCGGTTAAATTTTCACTTGAATATGTATTGATTTGAACAAGAAGAACAAAATTTAGAATTCAAAGATTTTCTTAAACATCGAAGAAAGAAATTCATGAACAGAAAAATAGAAACAAAAATCGAAGAGCAGTGGTGGAATGGCATGGCAGTTGAAGAGTCAGAGGGAGGCGAGGTGTTGAAATGAAACAAGAACTCGAGATAGTGACTGTAGTGGCTCTGGATATCACCGGAGAGTATGTTTTATGGTCTTTGTCAATCAGGTAAGTAAAAGAATACATACTTAAGCATTGTGGGAAGCCTTTCAAGAGTATGGGAAAGTTATAGACGTCTACATCACTTACTGGAACGTGAAAAGAAGGATGAAGGCATCCACTTCTGCATTCGTTAGATTTGATAAGAAAAGGGCGCCCTAAACGTTATAAAACGAGCTGAGAATAGACGTATGGATGGGTTTCAAATTTGGGTTTTCAGTGGTGGAGTGTCAAACCAAGGAAAAATCTTGTCTGCTCGTAACAATTTCCTATCAACTATCGACAAAAGATCTTATATGAAAGTATCGGTTGGTGGAGGGAGTAAGTTGGAGAATTGCATAGTGGCAGGTTCTGATGAGATCGGTATAGAGGGATCACAAGTCAATGACGAAGTTAATGGAGGATGCAATAGAACATACAAAAGTGTGGAAGTTAAACTGTTGGAGAAAGATCACGAGAACTACAATAAAGGTATTGATTGTCTGATGACTGAAAGTAATCCTTCCCTCTTACATCATTGTGAAGAAGCTGAATTCTCTAGGAATACGGAGAATGATCTAATTTCCATTTCCATCCTAAAGGATGAAATGATGTGGCTGAATTGTTGCCTAGTTGGAAAAAATAAAGGAATGTATAAGTTAGACATAGTTCAAGAAGCTCTTAACGTAGACGAAGTTAGTGTCAAGTATATCCGTGAAGTGGGATGTTAGTAATCTTAAGGTTCGTCTTGGTTTGATTCGTTAGACAAACTTGATGGGTTCGAAGAAAAGAGGAAAATGGAAGTATGGGTCTGTTTCGAAGGCTTTCCATTTCATTCATGGAACACATTTTTTTTTTTAGAAATCTGGTCAGCAAATGGGGAGAATTTTTACGTTCTGAACACATCCAATCTAGTCAGGTTTGACGTGGCTAGGGTTCTTGTAGAAGTACAATATGTATCCATAATTCCCGAAAGGTTATCCATGGTTACTAACGGTCAACTCTGCAAAATCACAATTAGGTGCAAGGAGTGCGATGATGATCGTTTTTCTTGGATGGGGAATCACCGTTCGTATTCCCATCTGATCCTCTCGATCCAACCTTGGAATTCAGGCCATGCATTAACAATGTTGCGGTTCAAGATTCAGTTATCAAAAATAATAATGAATCGTTTTCGTCGTTAGTTGTTAGTTTCCCAATCAGAGTAAGGGCCCAAAAGAGTGAAGAAGAAAAGTAATGTTCCTAAAGATCCCTCTCTAGTTATCTCACTTATGGACCCCTCTTCTGGTGGGTCCAATTCTTCATCTATGGGTGTAAATATTTAAAGAAGGGAGGAAGCAGAATCGAAAGTTGATTTGGCACCGTTAGTTGGAATTGATTTTGTTGACCCAAAGGAATTGGTGGTCAATCGATTGATGAAAACTGATGAAGCTGACGGGTTGTGGATTGCTGGAGTGTGGTATTCCAGTCGTCGTTATGTGTGTTTCTTAACCTTTATGTCTCAATTCAACTTTCTATCTTGGAATGTAAGGGGGCTTGGTAAGCCATAAAAATGTCAGGTAGTGTCTAATGCAATTGAAGCAAATAAGGCAGAGGTAGTGTTTATTTAAGAATCGAAGCTACCGGACCTACATCTTTCACTGGTGTGAAAAATTTGGGATCAAAAAATGTTAGTGTGGTGTTCTCGCCTTTAGTTGGGAGCGTTTGGAGGTCTCATCTCTCTTTAGAACCCAGATTACTTTAAAGTGGAAAGAAGTATAACTCATAGAAGATTCATCCTCGCCGCTGGCTGTTTAGTCCACGTCCTTTCAAGCTTTTTCCCATTGGGTTATTATCCTGAGGAAATGATTAAATCGATATGCAGGAAAGTTAGTGGTTATGGCACGGGTGTTGTGTTAAAATCATTAAAAGCTTATTCCAAATCATGGATTGCGGATTTTCGAAGTAAGGAGAAAGATTTCATTCCATTGTTAAAAAAGAGGGCGACACCCTTGATTCCGAATTACTAAAGTCACAGGGTAAATAGCTTATTTTATCTAAAATTAAGTCCTTAAAATCATTACTGTGGAATAAGTTAAGAAGCGAAGAGCATGAGTGCCTACACAGAAACACAAAGTTCTTCCATTTGTCTGCCTCTATTCGAGGAAGCATAAATTTGATTTCTTCAGTCCGAGTGGGTGGTCACACTTTGCATAAGCCCGACCTAATTCGAGCAGCGCTTCCAAATCACTTTAGAGAAGGATTTAACTTTTCTTCTACCTTAAAAATCAGAGAGTTTGATGGTAACTTCAGAAAGCTTAATAGTTTTGCTGCCAGTGTTATTGAAGGTCCATTCTCCCCTGATGAAGTATGGGCAGCTATCAACACTGCTGACAGATCTCGAGCTCCAGGCTCTGATGGGTTTAATCTTGATTTTTACAAAAAACTTTTGGCTGATCCTCAAAGATGACATCATGAGCTTTTTCAAGGATTTCCACGATAGAAAATTCTAAGATAAGTCACTGAATAATTATTTTATCACATTGATTCCAAAAGTCGTTGCCCCTAAGGTTACTGAAGATTATTGGCCTATTAGCTTGATGGGAAGTTTGTACAAAATCTTTGCCCGGGTACTGTCTCGTGGGTTGGTTAAATGCATTGACGAAGGTGTTAGTAACATGTAATTTGATTTTATACCTAGGAAACAAATTAGTGATTGGTTACAAATAAGTTAATCGATTTAGTGCGCCGATCTAAGGGTGATTACGACACTGTTGGCTGGTCCTTCCTGGATTTTATCATGAGAAAGATGGATTTTGGTCTGAGATAACGAATGTGGATGAATCTGTGTATATCCACGCTATCCGTTGTGATTCTAGTTAACGACTCTCCATCTATGTCCTTTTATTTAAAGGGGCTTTCCCCGAGGGTGTACTCTATTTCCACTGCTTTTCAATTTAATCGCTGAAGCTTAGTGTCCTAATTCATAAGGTTGAATCTATTGGCTTGGTTAAGGGATTGTTTTGTGGACTCAAAAGTTCTGTTATATCACATATTCAGTTGGCGGATGACCTATTAATTTTCTCAAATGCCAATGGTGAAGCTGCCCAAAATATCAAAGGTTTATTTCATCTTGTTGAAGTCATTTCTTGCTAAAATTAAATAAAGAAACCAAGCTCTATGGGGTTAATGTGGTCGACTCTATGGTGCAATCATGGGCTGACAATCAAATTTGGTTGGGGTTTACTACCCATCAAGTACATGGCCTCCTTTTGGGTCATACAACAAATTCTAGAGGGTTATCGACAGGAGTGAGCAAAACTCGATTCGACTCGAAAAATCGATTTTTTTTCAATTTCGAGTTATTCGAGACGAGTTGTTCGAGTTAATTGAGTCAACTTAAATTATAAATTCGGTTTTCGAGTTTGAGTCGAGTTTAAATTTTGAATTTTCGAGTTATTCAAAAAACCAAAAATTTGACTAAGTATTTTGACAACTTTATGATTTAGTCCCTGATTTTATTTTTTCTTCAATTCCTCCTCCACTTCAAGTCCGTTTTTACCAAATTTGAACCACATGTTCCTATACCATAGTAGAATACATGTGTACTTTCAATTCATCTTTTTGATAACAATTTTTTTTTTATTTTTCAATTTAGTCATTCAATTTTTTATATCCTCCTTATTTTTTCAATTCGTCATTTATTTTAAGTTCGTTTTTACCAAATTTGAGCCACATGCTCCTAAACATAGTAGAATACATGTGTACTTTTAATTTCTCTTTTTGATAACAATTTTTTTTATGTTTCAATTTAGTTCTTCAATTTTTCATAATCTCCTTATTCCTTCAATTTGTGATTTATTTTAAGTCTATTTTTTATCAAATTTGAACCACATGCTGATATACTACAATAGAATACCTATGTAACTTCAATTGTTATTTTTTTACTAAAGATGTACTATCTTTTTTATTTAGTCCCTTAACTATGCATTTTACTCAATTTGGTCTTTAGACTACAATTGTTTACAAATTCTTTCTTCTCATCAATTCCTTGACTCATTTACACTCTCATCAATATTTTACCCTCAAATACTTTCTTTAAAATATAATATTATGAATTTATTTCATAATTTTAGAATATATTTGATATATTAAATAACATTATAATATGAAAGAATAGAATATACATATACACACACATATATATATATATATTATGGTTATATAAAGTAAAAACATTGGAACAAATGGTTGCCATAATAATATAAATAATTATAATAAAATTAGTATAGAAACTCGAATAAATTGACTCGAAAAAAATTTCAAGTTATGTTCGAATTATAAAATATGACTCTTCAATTCGAATAACTCGAAAATTTTTAACTCGACTCGATCAAATGCTCACCCCTAGTTATCGAAACCAATTGTGGATAAAATTAAAAATCATGACGCTAAATGAAAATCAAAATTACTATCTTTCGGTGGCAGGGTGGCCCTTGTGAAGTCCGTTTTAGCTAACCTCCGAGTCTATTACATCTCGATTTTTCAAATGCCGAATTGGGTTTTATGATGAACAAGCCAATAGCTAATTTTATCTGTTGTGGGTCTTTAAACTGATCCATCCATTAGATTAGTTGGTCAACACTTTGCAAGCCTCTTAATGCTGGTGGCGTTGGATTATTTGACGTTGAGTTAAAATATCGAGCTATATTAAATAAAAGGATTTGGAGATTTGGTTGCGAAAATAATAGCTTGTGGAGAAAATTAATTCAATGTGAATATGGCTATGACCCCTCCTCTTTTTACCAGTAGCCCATATCCCTCGCTCCTCCTCTTGGATTTGGAAAGCCATTATTCGGCCTATGTCCGTTGTAAATGATCCTTTTTGTATTAAGATTTATTATGTTTTGGGTGACGGTAAGCTCATTAATTTTTGGAGTAATATTTGGGCGGAGAAGCTCCTCTTAAAATCTTATTCTAAAAAATTTACGTTTTAACTGTCCATAAAAAATGTAAGACAGCTGATTTTGGAAGGAAGATATCAGTTAGATGTGAATGGCATATTGACCTTCCTAGAACCCTTTTTGATTAGGAAATTGCTATTTGGAACTCTTTTTGTTTCACGCTTAGATGTGTATCAGACAACCCTTCAAACTCTGATAGTCTCCGTTTGTGTGGATACTCTTTCGGTTGGTATAAACCTAAGGAGTTTTGCCAAGATTATAGTCAAGTCAGTGTAAAGGGCAGTGTCATTTGGAAGTTAGTTTGGTCAAATTGCCCTCCCAAAGTCGAGTCTTTTGTGTGAAAAACAGTCCATGGTAGAACTTCTACAAGAGTAGAACTTGCAAAGCGAGGTTGTAATCAACTTAATTTCATTTCATGTCCTCTTTGTGAGGCTCTAGAGGAGTCCGTTACTCACCTTCTATGTCATTGCCCTACGCTTGGAAACTTTGATAGTGGTTTGGAACACGTCTTTCGTTATGTCATGCAATTTTGGCTCTTTGTTAATAGTGTGAGATTCTCTCCCTATCTCTCCTCGTTCGAAAAATATCTGAAAACTCGCCTTCTTTGATTTTGTTTGGTCACTCTGGCTCTTCTTCAATGAGGTTATTTTTAAGAACATCAAAATTGATAAAAATCAGTTATTTGATTTGGCATTATTTAAAACCAGTCAATGGTGTAAATTTAAATGGCCAGGGTCCTTCAAATCAATATTTGATATCCTCTTGTGCCCTACTTCTGCTAGTCTTGTGCGGCCAAAGCATAAAGTTCAAACGTGGTGCTTGTGGAAGGAGCCTCCTGCTGGTTTTTTAAAATTCAACGTGGACGGGGCTTGATCCTTCGGGAGTTGAACTACAAGTGGTGGTGGAAGTGTGTCGTCATTTTCTTGGTTCATAATGGTTTTCTTCTTTTCGCCTCATCATTGAATTTGACAGCAACCTGGTAGTATCATGGATTAATTCGCCTCTAGCTGCCTTATTTTGTTTTAAGTCAGATATCCTGTTTTGTATCTTTCTTGTTGCAGTCATTCATGGGAGGTTCAAGCCATCCCGAGAGATGCCAACGGTGAAGCTGATAGATTTGTAAAGGTGTCATAGTGGGAAAAGGAGGATGAGAGATAGAAGAGGAAGGGCGAGAGATCAAAGATGAATTGTGGGAAAGAGAGAGACAAAGGTTAGGGATTGAGATTGAATTGGGGATTACTTACATGATGAGTGGGCATGTGATGAGCACGGGAGGAATTAACCCATCAATCCAACAGATCCAGGTGGGTAGTCCAGCAGATCCAAGTGGTGAGCAGGTAGCCCAAAAAGAAGCCTAATTCCTATGATGACAACATAATTAGTTATGCAAGGACAGCCAATTGGCTTAGCTAGATTCCCTAGTACTGTGTATGTAAATAAAACAGGTACTTGTAAAGAAAAAGATATGCATATTTTGAATGAAGTACTGAATTCCTTATCCTTTCTTTGATTCTATTTTCTATTCTCTCTTCGCTCTATTCCTCTAATTCTCTCATAACCATCACAATTGGTATCCAAAGCCAAAATTTTCCTCGTAATCGACGTTGAGAATGCCAAAGAAAAACCAAACAATGTCTGAAACACCATATTTCACTGCACTACAGAAACAACTTGAGGATTTGACAACTTTGGTTAAACAATCCCAAGATGAAACTAAGACTCCTAAATGGTGGGAGAACCAGGAGAATCATATCACTTCTTTGGAGTCTAGAATGGCCACAAATCAAGGGTATATGGAGGAACTTTTGAGGATTTTGACTGGATGAAATGAAGATTAGAACCAGTCTACTAATGACCAGGTATAAACCCCTAATTCATCTAACATGAATAGAAAACAACCTGTAAAGGTTACAGTGATTAATGATAAGTCTAGGTTTACTTATAAACCTGATGAACATGGGATCCTTAAGTCCAAGCCAGATGATTTGCCTGCTCATATGACTAGTTTTAAAAATGATAATCAAGTGGGTGAGAACAGTGCTGTTAAAAACAATACAGTGGGCTTAGAGGTGGACAAAAGAGGCACATGGGGGTCTTTTAATACTTCAGGAACGATGTGGCATAGACCCAAAATTGAGCTACCTTTTTTTTTGAAGGAATTAATCCACGAGGTTGGATACAGAAATGCCTTAAGTATTTTTCTCTTTGTAGTATTGTTGATGAGCAAAGAGTGGAGGTGGCTATAATGTATTTAACGGGTAAAGCATAAATTTGGTTTGATGGCTATATTATGCAAAAACATCATGTGACATGGCATAAGTTTGAGGCAGACCTTTTTCATAGGTTTAGTGATAGATCCTTTGCTGATATAGTGGAGAAGTTTACAAAATTAATACAAAAATGGTCTGTTGAGGAGTATCAGGACATATTTGAAGAACTACAGCCTCACATGCTCTTACAAAATCCCAATTTAGGTGAAGAATTCTTTGTCTCTTTGTTTATTAGTGGGTTAAGAGATGATATTAAACACAAAGTCAAGACTCTAGACCCTAAGACACTTTTTGAGGCATGCAGGCAAGCTAAGTTGTATGAGTTGTCAGTTGAATTTGAGAATAAAAGATTGAGACCATCTTTTAGAAAACCACCCTACCCAAACCCTCTACCTATTTCTAAGCCAAATCAGCTACCATTACCACAAAAGAATTCAACCATTATACCACAAAAGCAGAACCTAATAGACTACAGAAGGTAGAATAACTTATGCTTTAAGTGTGGTGAAAAATTTATTCTAGGTCATCAGTGCAAAACAAAACAATTAAACATGATGATTGAGGAGGATACTGTTATTCCTTCAAAAACTTTATATACTGATTCAGAGCAGCAAATTCTACAAGAAGAGGAAAGCCTAGAAATATCTATGAATGATATCATTGGATATATTGGCCATAATACATTAAGAATTCAGGGCACCATTCAAGGCAGACAATTGAACATTTTAATTGACACCGGTAGTACCCACAGTTTTTTAACACCATAGTGGGCTGATGCTGGTATTAAAGTGACTACACCTTACCCTTTGGCTATTACAATGGCTAATGGACAACAACTCTACAGCTCAGCAAGATGTAATAAGGTAGAATGGAAGATGCAAGGATATTCTTTTATTCATTATTTTAGACTTCTAAAATTGGGTGGAAGTGATATGGTGTTAGGTGTTGACTGGATGAAAATATTTAGTCCAATCTTGATGGACTTCAACAAAATGACATTAAGTTTTGTACACCAAGATGAACAAATTGTTATACATGGCCATCAACCCTCAAATGTTTTGCAACAAATTTCATGGGCTACACTTTTGAAAATGACAGCTTCAAACTCTGCTATTTTGGGGCATGTAGTACTGATAACTATGACAGAGAGATCCAAACCTATTCCTGCAACTATTCAACCTCTAATAGAGAGATACAAATTTATTTTTGCTGAACCAACATGCCTTCCACCAACAGGAAACCATGATCATGCTATTCCTCTTAAGCCTGAGTTTGTGCATGTGAATTTAAGGCCCTACAGATTTCCCCATAACCAGAAAGCTGAAGTGGAAAGACAAATTGCTACCATATCCTCATCTATTATTTAACCTAACAAGAGTCCATTTGCTTCTCCATGTCTCCTAATTAAAAAGAAGGATGATACTTGGAGGTTCTGTGTGGATTACAGACAGCTAAACATTATGACAGTCAAGGATAAATTTCCTATTCCTGTTGTGGAAGATTTATTGGATGAATTACTTGGTGATTTCTATTTTTCAAAGATTGATCTCAGATCAAGATATTGGCAAATCAGAATTAAAAATGCATACATTTACAAAACTGCATTCAGAACTCATCAGGGCCACTATGAATTCAAGGTAATGCCTTTTGGTCTTACTAATTCTCCTGCTACATTTCAGACATTAATGAATGAATTATTTAGTTCATTCCTTATAAAGTTTGTTTTGGTTTTTTGATGACATTTTAGTCTACAACAGTTATATGAAAGACCATATTACTCATTTACAAAGGGTTTTGGATGTTTAGCAAGCTAACCAGTTATTTGCAAAGTTGTCCAAATGTTTTTTCGGACAGACCCAAGTAGAGTATTTGAGACATATTATTTCAGCTGTAGGAGTAGCTACTGATCCTAGTAAGGTGGAAGCAATGAAGAATTGGCCTCTTCCTAAATCCTTAAAATCTTTGCGTGGATTTTTGGGTTTAACAGGCTACTACAGAAGATTTATTAAAGATTATGGTACTATCAGCAAACCATTGATACAACTTCTTAAAAAGAATTTTAAATAGGACAGTGCAGCCTTGATTGCTTTTGAAGATCTAAAAAGAGCTATGTGTGTTGCCCCTGTTTTAGCTCTACCAGATTTTAGCAATAATTTTTACTTGGAAACAGATGCCAATTCAGAAGGCATAGGTGTTGTATTATCTCAAGATGGCAGACCTATTGCATATCTTATTAAGGCTCTTAGTCCTAGACATACTGGCCTCTTTATTTATGAAAGAGAGTATCTTACTATTCTATTAGCAATATCTAAGTGGAGACATTACTTAGAGGGCAATCCTTTTGTCATCAAAACATACCATGAACCTGTAAAGTACCTATTGGAGCAGAAATTAACTACTGCAATTCAGAGGAAATGATTGACTAAACTATTGGGTCTGGACTACACTATTCAATACAGAAAAGGAAAATCAAATGTGGTAGCAGATGCCTTATCTAAACAATGAGAAGATCAAGGTCAGTGTTTTGCTATGGGCACAACCTTAATCATTCCTAGTTGGGTTCAGGAAGTGGATGAAAGTTATAAGGAGGATCTAATGGCTACTGAATGGATTTCCAAATTAACTGTTAATCCTACTGCTGATCCTAAGTGGAGATATTCAAAGGGTATCCTTAGATTTAAGGATAGAGTCTATATTGGTACTGCTGGGTCTCTTAGACTACAAATTCTTCAAACCCTACATGATTCACCTCATGGAGGTCATTCTGGAAGCCAAGCTACCTATCAAAGGATTAGGTATTATTTATATTGGCCTAGGCTTAAAGCTATGGTGGCAACTTATGTAAGAGCTTGTGCAGTGTGTCAACAAACTAAAGTGGAGCATGTTGCTAAACCAGGACTGCTACAGCCACTGCCTATTCCTTAGTAGGCTTGGGAGGTAATTATTGTGGACTTTATAGAGGGTTTGCCTACATCTTTGAGGTAAAATTGTATTCTAGTGGTTGACAAGTTTACTAAATACAACCATTTTTGGCACCGTCAGACCCTTACTGTACAACTGATGTATTTAAACCATACTTGGATAATATCTATAAGCTTCATGGCCAGCCTAAAATGTCCATTTCAGACAGAGACAAGACATTCACTAGCCTTTTTTTTTTGGAGAGAACTAATGAAGTAATTGGGGACTAAGACCCTATTCAACACTACTTACCATCATGAAATTGATGGACAGATAGAAAGGGTAAACTCGTGTTTAGAATAATATATAAGGGGCCTATGTTTTTTTCAACCAAAACCGTGGGCTAAATGGTTGCCTCATGTTGAGTGGTGGTACAATACCACCTACCATACTGCCCTAAAACTAACACCCTTTCAAGCTCTATATGACTACAAACCTCCTACAATGGTATGTCATACAGAGAATCAAGTACAAACTATATTGGAATTAATGCGTAGTAGAGAAGATATCAGACAACTGGTTAAGTTACAATTAGAACATGCCAACAATCGTATTAAGCAGAAAGCATATAAGAAAAGGTCATAAAGAGTGTTTCAAGTGGGGGATGAAGTTTACCTGAAATTGCAACAGTACATACAAACTTCCCTTGCCCTGAGAAAAAAATTTGAAATTAGCAACAAGATTTTATGGTCCTTACAAAATTACAGAACGAATTGGAGAGGTGGCATACAAATTAGACTTACCAGCGACACCGCGCCTGCACCCAGTTTTTCATGTCAGTCTCTTGAAGAAACATGTTGGGAAAGCAGTAAAATCTTCAATATATCCTCCTATGGTTGATGAAGATGGTCCGTTCAAAGTAGAACCATGTAAGACATTGGGCTGACAAATAGTTAATCGACAAAATAAAACCATAACTCAGTTGCTGGTTTGATGGACTAACCTGGATGAGACGAACGATACCTGGGAGGACTACTCTATGCTTCGAGGGCAGTTTCCATCATTTGATCCTTGGGGACAAGGATCGTCTCATGGGGTGGGTATTGTCACAGTGGGAGAAGGAGGAGAAGAGATAGAAAAAGTAGGGCGAGAGATCGAAGATGAATTGGGGGAAAGAGAGAGATAAGGATTAGGGATTGAGGCTGAATTGGGGATTACTTACCTGATGAGTGGGCACGTGAAGAGCACGAGAGGAATTAACCCATCAGTCTAGCAGATCCAGGCGGGTAGTCCAGAAGATCCGAGTGGTGAGTGGGTAGCCCAAAAAGAAGCCCAATTCTTTTGATGACAACAGAATTAGTTATGCAAGGACAGCCAGCTAGCTTAGCTAGATTCCCTAGTACTGAGTATGTAAATAAAACGGGTACTTGTACAGAAAAGGATATGCATATTTTGAATGAAAAACTGAATTCCTTCATCCTTTGATTCTATTTCCTATTCTCTCTTCGCACTATTCCTCTAATTCTCTCATAACCATCACAAAAGGCTGAAATTGATTTATACTAGTTATGTGGGCGGTATCTGTTTTACATTTAAGTTTGAGAACTTATTCGTGCTTTGTAGTGCTTTTAGTAGCGTTCATTGTTATTTTTGCTTTAGGGTGGGGTTATGACTAACTTGTTGGTGTGGATGGTTTTGTGTTGACTGTTTAGATGGCAGATTGTCAATTTGGAACTCCACGATTAGCTTATCCTTCACCCTTGTTGACCCTACTCGAAAGCTCATGTTGCTGCCCTTTCGATCACATGTTTTGGGTGTCAATTATACAGATTGCCGTTGTGATATTCTTTTATTTGGTGGTCAGGTTCGTTGTGATAGTTTTAGCAGGTTATGCGTGAGTAGATGAATCTCTGGGGTTGGTTTTCATAGGTGTATTGTTGTAATTGGCTCTGAATACTACCCGCATTTAGACACTTAAATCGACATTAACATGAACCTTTTTTCCCTCCATTTAGACTTAATAAAGTTTTTTAACCAGGTTCGTGTTAGTGCTTTCCATCTTTATATGATTTTCTTTATCAATCATATTAATACCTTTAAAAAAAATTCCTCAAACCATTGATTCAATTACCCTTCCATAATTCTAATTATTTATTTTTAATGACTTAACCTAATTAAATTCTAAATAGATCTCACATTAATTATAATTTGATTTTATCAGAATTTGCGCGTAATGCCATTATAAACTGCAATTCAACCTCCCTTAAATTTCTTGATTGCATCATCTACCAGAACACATTATCTTTTACCTGACCAATCCGGCCGTATCCAAAGCGGAAAACAGACAAGGAGACGTAGTTAAAACTCCCTCACGTATGAAGAAACATTCACAAAGATGCCTTGCCCGAGTAGCTTCTGATATCACTTGGGTTGCATTCAGGCGGGCACTTGCAAAGCTTAACCTATATACAAATCATCACTGTATAGAGGCACTGTGTATATTAATGGTTTACGTTCCTAAGAGAACTAAGCATTGGGAAGTTGGCTTCATTCTTCACGACTATCTTCATAGCTATCATCAAACTAAAAATAATACATTTAATAAATGTAAAATTAATATATTTACACCACAAATAAGTTAAACCACGATCTTCTATGAACTTTTTTAGTTGATTTGATAACTTAATTCTTATATTTTAGTCTATAAATTTTTTATTCTTTTATTTTTAGTTAATATTATACCGAAATCCAAATTATGCTATATTGAAATATATTCTTTCGGTGAAAGGAAACAACGTAGCATTAAGATTATATAATGATTGTTAAAAACGTTAGTGAGCACTCGATAAACTATATAACTCGAACAATATTATTGATATAAATAAAATATGATACAACGACGTTACTCCGATACTAGCTTGAACTAATTTACAAAAACCACACACAACTATAACTTCGCTAAGCTTCACTGTATCTTGTATTTTTTATACTCACTTTTTATTTTCATACGAGCTAATGCTAACTATTGATGCAAAAAAAAAAAAAAATGCAAACTACATACATATTTATAGGCTAATTAACCGATTCTTGAAGCTTCCATCTTTGCCGCCATTTACATTGCTTGCCGTGCTCAAATTCCATGCTGCCATACACTTTGCCATGTTCAAAAATGCTTATTCGATTTGCTATCCATTTTCATTAATCTGCTCCTGCCGCCTCACCATTCTTTTCAAAGCTGCCGTGTTTGACATATAATCCAAGCTGCACTACAACAAAAATAGATTTTTAACGACGTTTTTCAGTTATATAGCGGTTCTTTTAAGCATCGCTAAAAACTCTTCTGGTACAAAAACAAATGCAGCAAAAAGCACTGCTGAAACAAACGACGCAAAAGGTCGCATCGTTTGTGAACGAAAAACGCCGCTAAAGGTTATGACCTTTTGCGGCGTCTTTTTTAAAAACTCTGTTAAAGGTTATTTAGTGGTGTTTTACTAAAACCCCGCTAATTATCTTTTATTTTGCGGTGTTGGTTCTGAAAAACGCCGCTAAATGTTCTTACATTTAGTGGTGTTTGTTACCAAAGTGCCGCTAAATGTTCTGACTTTTAGTGGCGTTTGTTCCAAAAAATGCCGTTAAATGTCATGACATATAGTGAGTTTTTTTGTATAAACGCCGCAAAAGATCTAAAACTTTAGTGGTATTTTTTAAAAACGTCGGTATTGACTATATGTTTAGTGGCATTTTAATACAAACGCCGCTAATTAAATCTGATTTTTCAAAAGCTATTTTCTGCTCTTTTATTACCCAAATTTAAAATTTTAACCTGTAGCATTATCCAATAAACTTGACATCCATAACAACAAACTTGAAATTCATAACAACAAACTTGAAATCCATAATAATAAATCAAAGATTACATTAACATATAATATAATTTTGTTTAACATTGTTAACTAGAATAAACAAATCATATATCTAATAACACCTAAGATGGTGGACTCTGGGGTTGATTTTGTCGTATCATTTGCATCATAACTTGAAGTTGATTTTGAAAGTATTCACATTTTTTCTGATATGCTGCTTCTGGGCCAATAGGTTGACCAATATCGTTTCTTGAAACTTTGACACAATTCATAAGAGAAAGTTCGTATAATTCATTCAACGTTGTACGTCCTCTAGTCTTGCGTCTTCCACCATTTTCAAGTATATAAGAAATAATTCAATATAAGTTTTCAAAATCAACCACTAATTAAAGAAAGTGTCAAACACTACCTTCAATTTGTACAACTTCTTCAACAGTAATCGAAACTTCAAAAGATCCAACACCACTAGATTCGTCATTACTTGTTTCTTCATTCTCTTGAGAAGCTTGAACAATCCACAAATCACTTAATTTTCACATGAGAAGAATATATGTAATAAACAAACAACAATTTTAGTGAAACTATTACTATTAATGAATATATTGAACGACAACATGTTATAAGTTATAATATTTTAAATTAATGAATTAAGATATAAAATCTTACTACATTGTTATGTCATATCAATTTTCATAAATATCTTCATCCATGTCCTCCCAAACCCATTGAAATTGTGAAGTAGTATTACAGATAGTTTTATATAAGTTTTGTGCTACAAAAAGTAAAGCTTCTGATCTTTTTTCAATGTCATCTATACTTCCATCCCCGATGTCTATCAAGTCTCTGGGGGTATTATGGAGCACAACATACCAACCCTCATCCATTGGATCGTGACAGTAAAAAATCTGTTTGACTTGAGAAGAAAATACATATGGCTCATCCATCAATTGTTTACCAGTTTGAATTAATCAAGAGAAATTCACCATTGTAAAACCAAATTTATCTCATTTAATGCCTCGAGTAGTATTTACATCAACCCAGTCACACCGAAACAACACAACCTTTCGTTTTCCATAATAATCGAACTTAATAATGTCCGTAAGAATTTCATAATATTCTACATCTCCCTCCACAGGATGATTGTCTCTGGCACTAGCATAACTTGTAGTTGAAGAAGTAACAACTACTCCACAATTTTGTGTCCTCCTTAATCTTTCACGAGATTTCGTGTGGAACATGAACCCATTAATGAGGAATGCGTTATATCTTTTAACAATTCTATTCGGACCTTGAGAAATCCATTTAACATCTTCACTAAATTCTCTCCCACTCCAAACCTATTTCCAAACCTATTACACGTGAAAGGTGAATTAATTAGCATTTATGTTGCTTACCATCTGCCCTAACCATAATAAATTATTTACAACTATGTGCAATGATTTAGTTTCTTCTCGTCTGTCCTAACCATTCATGAAAAGTTTATGTGAATAAATTATGTATCTCTTACTGATGTAATCTTCAGAAGCGTGTACGAGATCTCAAGACTTCTTTAAACTTTTTATAAAGCAGAATATGTCGTTAAAGAATGAGAAATATAAAATATTATATAAATATATTAGGATTTAATTCGTAAAACTTATGTGTGAAAGGGATCTATTAAATCGTGATGGAAAAGAACATATCAGTGTGCTTGTACCCAAGATTTATCATCTAAGTGTACAATTTCAATTTTGTCGTGTGGTTCACCATAACTTCCAAACAAATAAGTCTCAGCTAAGTCATTAGTACATAACACATAATTTCTATTTGGTATATTCAATCTTGTTTCAACATCTTCCAAATATCTAGAGCAAAAAGATATATACTCCTCTGTCAAATACCCTTCAACAATTGATTCTTTCGGATAACTCTTATTACGACAATAAGACTTCAACTTGCACAAAAACCTAGACAGAAAATAAAATAATATGTAAATAGTTTTGATGAAAAGTTATAATCAATAGTGAATTAATACATATAAGTAAATTAACACATATCTATAGGATATATCCATCGATAGAAAATGGGTCCACCAACTTTAGCTTCGTGAGGAAGATGAACTAGCAGGTGCACCATAATTGTGAAGAATGAAGGTGGAATTATCTTCTCCAAGTTGCATAAATTAAAGGCGGCTCAATCTTGTAGTTTATCAAGTTCTTCAACCATCAGAATTTTCCCACAAATAACTTTCATTATATTAGAAAGTTCAATTATACAAGATGTCATCTTACTCGACATACAACTATGTAAAGCTACTGGCAGTAAATATTGCATCAATATGTGATAATCATGTGACTTTAAAGAATAAAGTATTCAATCCTTAACACTGACACATCGAGATATATTTGATGCATACCCATATGTTACCTTTATACTCTTCAACATCGTGCAAAAAAATATTTTTCTTTCTTTGACATCACAAAAATAGAAGGCGACAAGAAATATTTTCCATTAGGATGTAACTACGGATGAAGATCATGTCGAATTCTGATGTCGACTAAGTCAAGTCGACTATTTGTATTATCTTTAGATTTTCTATCGACATTGAGAATGGTCCCCATAATATTCTCATAAACATTATTCTTAATGTGTATGACATCAAGATTATGTCTTAAAATGTAATCCTTCCAATAAGGAATCTACCTCATTTGTATCATCATCTTCATCAGGCTCATCATCACTCTGTTGGTTAACATCACAATCATACACTTGTTTTGCTTTTTTCTTTGATCGTGTATTTGGTGGTTGATTCATCTTTCCATAAGTATACTTGATTTGTTTCAACATAGAGAAGATATTAGACCCGATTGTTTGCTCAGTAGCTTTTCGAAACTCTTCAGTACCATCAAACATATTCTTTTGACTTCTAAATCTATGATTTTCAGCTAACCACCGACGATGTCCCATATAAGATAACTTTTTTCCATTATACAACCACTTCGAACATTTTTGTGCAGCACAACAAGGTCAAGCATAACGCCCTTTAGTACTCCAACCAGATAAATTTGCATAAGCAGAGAAATCATTAATTGTCCATAATAAAGGTGCACATAAATTAAAATTCTCATTCTTCAACACATCATATGTTTCGACCCCTACCCATAATTATTTCAACTCTTCAATAAGAGGATGCTTATAAATATCAATATCATTTTCGGGACCTTTCTCGCCGGGGATTATTATGAATAAGATAAAAGCTGATTGTTTCATGCAAATCCACAGAGGCAAATTGTATGGAACAAGTATAAAATACCAAGTACTATACGAAGGACTCATGATTTTGAAAGGATTAAATCCATTGGATGCAAGACAAAGCCAGGCATTTCGAGGATCTCTTGCAAAAATTGGAAATTTTTGGTCAAATGACTTCCAAACTAAACAATCCGCATGATGCTGTAATAATCCATCATCAGTTCTTCCATCATGATGCCACCTCATAAACTCATCAGTATTTGAGGACATAAAAAGTCTTTGAAGCCTAGGTATTAGAAGAAAATATTGCAGAATCTTTAATGGTTTCTTTCTTGATCATGCTTCAACTTCATCTTCACTCACATTTTTTGCATCCCTAGTCATCCACCGAGATTTTTCGCATACATTACAGGACTCCTGATTTTTTTGATCACCCTAATACAACATGCAATCATTCAGACAACTATGAATTTTCTCATAACAAAGACCCAAATCTTTTTCAGTTTCTTCGTATCTTTTCATGATTGAGGGATTTTTGTAAAAGGAAATATTTCTCCTAGAAACTCTAATAACTGCGTAAAAGAGTTACCAGTCCACCCTCCCAAGCATTTTAAGTGGAAAATACGAATTCAAAAAGAGAGCTTTGAATATTTTGATCTCTCATAAAGTTGTTCATTCATTTCACTAAGCAACTTGTAAAACTTTGCCGCTTCTCCATTTGGCTCTTCAGCACATCCACTTCTTCCCATCTTAGTGAAATCATTAACATAATTCTCACAATCATTTTCTCTAACAAATTGATGATGATTGTGCATATTAAATGCATCTCGCAACATAACTTCCATCTCATCTTCTCTAATAGATCATGGTGAGAAATAGGAGGATAAGTCAAATTACTCATGGAAGAAGATCTATGAGATGTAAACTCTCATGGAATATCCATTTTCTATATCACCGAACAAAGCCACAATTAGATGCTCGTAGACAACATCACGAATATGCCAATTAATGTTACCACACTTCTTACAAGGGCAACGAGTCATATTCTCCTGGCTTGTATTCAGAAAAGCTAAATTTAGAAAAGTTTCAACTCCATTTTAAAATTCGTCGCTTACCATTGACAAATCTATCCAACTCACATTCATTTCGTATTTCTGGAATATTAATTTCTAATGTTAATTGTTAGTATTATAGAGAAAGTAAGCAACTAAACAAAAGCATTACATTTTATTTCACAATTTAAATTATTATTATTAAATTGGAAATGAAAAAAGGCATTGCGGCTATTATGTACATAGGACCAGGGGTCAATCCCTAAAATACTTTTATAGGGAGTTAAATTTAATTTCTAAAATTTTGAAACATTAAAAATATAATTTAATTTATTATCATTATTGTTATAGTTGTATATTTAAAAAAAATTATAATTTTAATTATTAAATTTAAGGTTTTTAAAGGAACAAAGTTATATTTATACCATCTAATTTATTTATAGTTATATTGGTATAGATATGATCTATATTTTATTATCATTATAGTTGTATATTGGTATATATATGATCTATAATTTATTTATAAACCTTCTAGCATAAAATGTGTCTATGAAAGGGGCACACTGTTCTCATATGCGTTGTTCCTAGAGTCCAAGAACCCTTAACGTTTGGGTGTGCCTTTTAAAAATAAGCTCTAAGTGAGACAAAAGATAAGAGATATCAGTGTGGCCAAAAATCGAGTGTGATTGAATTAAATTATCATTGCACTGTAAAGTGGTCGGTTTGGTTCACTCACCTGTAGTTTGTGGTTATCGCCAAGAAGAATGGGACGTTGGTTCACTCCCAAAAAGAATACACACTAAGTTAAATTGGCAACGCAGACTTGTTTCGCTGCTACAATCACATGAACACGTTCACAGTATTCAACTCTTACAGCCTGCAATGACCAAAACAATTCATATCAGATACATGACTGAAAACATTTCATACTTGAACTGCAAATAGATTGATAGTTACAGTGTGTAGACATCAGTTTGACCATTTTACAAGGGATCACACCAAGTAAAAATAAAATATGAAAAGGGAGGAGGTAGGGAGAGCACATAAAGTGTTCCCATAGGAGAAGAACTATTGCGAACAACAAAGAATATTATACAAAACCACTCGAAGTACCAGCAGCAAAATTTAATATATGACTTCATACAAATATTACATAGGCATAGATTATGCATGGGCGAAAAAATATCTTATTAATGACTTGACAATCCTAGAAAAAAATATAAGGAATAAAAAATATAAGGAATAAAAAATATAAAGAATCAAACAATATCTTGTTGGATCACCTTTTGGTCGAGTATCTTTGGTAACAAAGAAACAATTCAGTAACTTTTTAATAGTGATGGGCATTTTCCAGATGTATTAAGACCACCTGTATAAAACCCATTCATTACTTTCATCAGTTAATTTTTGAACAAATTTCAAACAATTTCAACTGTTGCAAGTCACATATTTTAAGAAAAAATAAACATTTTAAACAACTTAACTAGATATTTCTTTGAATCACTAAATAAATAGTTTTGAAGTGTAAAATGTAACATGCTTAGATTGAATTTTACACGAAATAGAACAATCTTATAAGTCTAATTTTAACAATTAGTCTGAAAGTCACTTTGTTTCAGCTCTCTTCCCTCCTTAGCACTGTTAAACTGAACCCCATTGTTAGAGTAGCTATTCACAACTCAACCAAACTGAACCCCATTGTTGGAGCAGCAAAATATAACAAAGAATAAAAGGAGGAGGTGCAAATATTTTTTCACAACTCATCCAAAAACAAATAAGTCCACTACGACCATAACTTTCTACTATTCCCTTTCTAGATATTCACTTAATTAAATTATATTTTTTTAGTTTGAAAATTCTAAAACCCCATTGTTGGAGCAACTAGCGAAGCGATATTAGTCATATAATTAGAGCTAAGGGGTGAAAAACAGCATGCTAGAAACCTATTTTCACATGCGTTATTCATATACAATTTGATCAGCTGGCCTAAAAACAACTCTGAACTAACATTTCTTTTCCCTTATTATATGGCTACCCAGCTCGAAGCAGTAGAGAAGGTTACAGAGTTATAGATTGAAAGGATCAGGACTATTTATCTTTGTTGACAGAACATTGTTAACCCTAAAATTGAATCCAAAATGATTGTAGCGGAGATAATGTTGGTAGATAAGAAATAATTAAGTCTTGTATTTTGGAAAATGATAAATTTAAATATGATTTAAGAGATTTCGATATAAGAAATAGAAAGAAAGAAACCAATAACGATGAGGTCGGGGATGATGTACAGAGCTCAACTTTCCACTCACGAAGGTTCTGATAAACTTGCTCCTCTAACACTGCAACATCGCCGGCTCGTCCTTCCTTCCTAGAGGCTTGAAGACCGCTGAACTGTAGACAGCAACAAACAACAATTGAGGAAGAAAATAGTACCTGATTTTGAGCCTTGAGGATTGATGGAGACGCGATAGTGGTGATTGATGGCGCAACGGTGGTAATCGGCGGCGTGACTGGTGGCGACTACTGCCCGTATTTGATGAAGATGATAAAAAGAAATTAGGGATCGGGTAGGATAAAATTGAGGTTTTTTTTTATAAAACTTTGTGGTGTTTTTAAACCAAACGCCACTATAGAACAAACTATCGCGGCGTTTTCAAACAAAACGCCACGAACATTTCAACATATTGCGACTTTTTTAAAAAATACCACAAACGTTCCGAACTATTGTGACGTTTGTCTAAAAAACGCCATTAAAGAACGATTCTTTTGCGGTGTTTTTTAGAAACACCACTAAAGTACTAGGTTTTAGCGTCGTTTGTCTAAAAATGCCACAATATATGTACCATATTGCGGCGTTTGTTTAAAAAATCCACTAAAGAACGATTATTTTGCGGTGTTTGTTTAGAAACGCCACTAAAGTAGGGTTTTGTGGCGGCATTTGTTTAAAAACGCCTCTAAAGTACTTATATTTAGTGGCGTTTGTGAAATAAACGCCGCTACAGTACGAGTTTTAGCGGCATTTATGAAAAAACGCCTTCAATGTTACTATTTTGTGGCATTTTGGATATAAACGCCGCGATATGTATAAATTTAGTGGCGTTTTCTTAAAAAACGCCGTGACAAACTCCGCTATGTACCTGTTTTGCTGTAATGCTATTGCCATTTTGTTTTCAATTTGCCATATTTTGTCCATTATTCTTCGAGAATCATCCATACTTTGCTAACATCCAAAAGCAGGTTTCTTTCTAACATGATTGGGTACATAGTAAGCACATTCACATCGACAAACGACACTGAATTTATGTTAAGAATACATTAAACTGAATCTCAAATAGACTATAATTATAGTGTCGAAAACAAAAACCACAGTTTTTATTCAATCAACGTATGCTAATTTTACTGCTCAACCGCGACAGAGGGTTTCTTCGATCATTCTATCAAAGTTGGCAAAGGAAGATCCTCCATTATTAATAGCAGCTTCAGCTTTCTTCTTCCATTCCCAGGCCTTTCGCCTTTTCCTTTTCCCATCATCTCCTTCCATCATCTGTCTAACAAGACTCTCCACATCGTCCCGCTTTATGTCCGGGTTGATTTCCACGGCAGTGCCCCATGTGTTGCATGCATATCGACAATTCGTCTGTTGATCTGCGAAGAAAGGCCAACAAATCAAAGGCACGCCTTCCGAAACAGCTTCCAATACAGAATTCCACCCGCAATGTGTCAAAAAAAGTCCAACCGCTGGGTGGGACAACACTTTCTGTTGGGGACACCAGCTTGTGATGAAGCCCCTTCCCTTTATTTCCTCCACGAATTCTGTTGGCAAAACAACCGATTCACCCATTACGACATCGGGTCTAACTATCCATAAAAACGGGTACTTACTGTTTGCAAGTCCCCATGCAAATTCTTTTAGATGATGATTTGACATCACTGTTACACTCCCATAATTCACATACAAAACTGAGTTGGGCTCCATTGTGTTAAGCCAATCGATGCAGGTTGTGTCTTCCTTCCATAGGCTTGAATTCAGCCACTCGTACTGTTGGATTTCCGGTATGTTAATGTTCCTACAGAGCGAGGCAAGTGGACCAATTGCATAAATATTTGGGGTTTTGTCTGCAAGAACTTGTAACACTTCTTTCTCCAACTCGTCGAATGTGTTGAAGATTATTGAAGAAGATTCTATACATTCTTGTGTTACTGCCATGGCGTAATTCAACATGAAGTCGTTGGGATCGGTGGTTCTTATAAAGCTCGGCATATCCTTGTAGCGCATATTAGGCATACCAGGGATATCTATCGGCATCTCAAGTGTCCCATCGCTGAGAAAGAGTTCATCTGCAAGGGATGATAACGTAAGAATTAAAATAAATAGAAGATCAAGTAACAAACTAAGAGGAAAACCTAAAATAATTTGTATTTGTAACCTTTGAATGGAACAATGCCTGTTTGAACAAGTTCTTTGTATTGAAGATATCCCATAAAACTAATAGTGGAAGACGTCCAGAGTTGAACATAAGGCACCCCAATGAGTTGAGCAGCTTTGGTTCCACAGTTCATAACTCCATCAGAAACTATGCAAGTAACAGGAGGAACTTTGGGCGAGGAATTCAACTTAGAGAGTAGTTCCAAGAATGGTGTGAAACAAGTTCGTCGTGTGGAATCACATATTGATGGGACAGGCTGAGTTGCATCGGCATCAGATGGTGGCAACCCATCAGGGATGGTTTCGAATTGGAAATCCGGCAGACCCTTAACGGCTTCTACCCCTCTAGACCGGATCAATCGTCGATGGTTAAACTCAGTGTTGACAAAGGTTATATGGAAGCCTCTCGAGTGCAAGAGCTTAGCCAGTTGCATCATGGGGTTAACATGGCCTTGTGCTGGGAATGGAAGGCATACTGCATGTGATTTAGCGGATCCAGCTGAAGCCATGGCTGAGGAAATAATAAGTAAGCAATGAACTGAAGTTAAAACACAAGGTCAATATGATGAATCTCCCTTCTTAAAAGAAAATGAGGTGGATAAAGACGGTAAAAGCGAACGGCAATTATGGTGTAAAATAATTGGATGGCGTTGCTTTCCAAGTGGGGCTGCTATCAGATTATATATGGATCTTCTGGCCTGCTTGATGTCTTCATCCATGCCAACATGGATCAGATTAAGATATGCGTTGGGTGAGTAGGAGAAAAAGAGAAGATGGTGGGTCAAACAAAAAAAATAAAATGAAACAAAGAAGATGATGAAATGAGACTAAGAAATTGACAATTTTAATAAACTAAAACAATTGTCCAAATAGTTTTTTAATATTTAAAGTTACTTAATTATTTTTTCATCATACAGCTATAAGCGTTGAATGCTTAGTGATGTGTATTTTAATAAAAATAATTATTTGATACATAAAATTCTAAATCAATAAATAGATTTTCATCTCAATAATACAAACTCCTAAATAAAAAAAATTGTTTTCTTAACTAAAATAAACTCTAAAATTCTTAATACGGAGAGTTATATTGCATATGTATCTCAGTTGTCTTAGAAATTAATCATTAATATTTTAAATCTCTAAAAATGATTGTGAAGAGAAATGAAATAACCAAAAATAAACTTAAAATTTGATTCAAATATTTAGAAATAAAGAATCCTATTCAACAACGAACACAGTCCTATTTTAGGAAGGATTCTGGTCCATTTTCCTAAATTAATCCAAACAGATTTCAAACATGAACTTTGAAATGTCAGGAAAATCCCTAATTCATACATGTATCAATATTTTTTTTCTCAGCAACTTGTGTATTTTATTATCGAGGGTGATCTTATCCCTAACGAAAAGCCTTATTAAAACCCCCTAATCCTAAGCGGTAGAAATGAGTACTCCACGATCGAAGGAGAGACACACAGCACGGAAACAACACTTCAAACCGGTTACAAATGCAGAATAAACAATGCTCTTAAGACCACTTATGAGAGAGTATAACGACCAGCATACAAATTACGAACTAAGCGACACTTAAGACCACTGCACAACAGCCAGCGAACAAACCATGATCTAGACAGCAGTACAGAAAAGCAGTAGAGCCAACGACACTCCTTACTAGCATGCTTTGAATAAATCATGTCTACTGAATCCTACCTGTAGACACCCATTTTCTTAAAAGATAGAACTAGTAAGAGTTCATCTCCTAAGAGGACTCTTCCACCACCATATCTTTTAAAGCAACAACCACACCAACGAACGTGCAACAACCGAGCAAGGAGTCTAGTTGCATTAGGATTATATTGTTAATAAGATTCTAAAAATAGTTAGTTTTTTCACTTTAAATACATGTAATCCTCACCATTTGTAAGATAGGATTTACATACAAAATACAGAGGAAAGCAAGGAAAATACAAAGACAAAGTTATTGTAAACGATTCGAAAAGAAAATAAAAGGTAGCATCTTTTTTTACATTGATTCGTTCATTTCTCGCATATGCATGTTATTTTTCTTGAGATTTGGTTTGAATAACCCAAAGCGTGGGTTGCACCGATGACCAAAAAGGGGTGGGCTTTCGAAGTTTCGAACCTAGATCTACTCCCGAGGCATGTTTATTTTCTTAAAGTATTTAATATTCCCTCTAAGTCAATCTTAATCTTTAATTTACCTTGAAATTTACCCTTTAATTTTATTTTTATATTAATTTCGTCCCCTATATATATATATTTAATTATATTTTTTTATTTATTTACTATATTCCTTTTTTTATTTATATTATATTATTTTTATTATATATCTTATATCATTATATATATATATATATATATATATATATATGTATAGATGTATTAATTTTTCTCCATTTACTATGTATATATATATTTTCTTAATATTATATTTTATACGTTTTTATATATATATTTTCTTAATATTCTATTTTTATTTATTTATATATATTATATTTTTACTTTATTTTATTTTTTTCTATTTTTTTTCTTAATATCGTATATATATTTATTTTTTATTTGTTTTACTTAGTATTATATATTTATTATTTTTATTTAGTAAATACTACTTTATATGTACACATTATTTTTATTCATTTTTAATTTCTTTTTCCTTTTTTATTTTTTTACTCCATTAATATTTTCCCTTTATCTGTGTCTTTGTTTTTTAACATTTGATTCATTTTGTTTATTTTTATTTTTTATTATTTTTTACGTGTTTTGTTATTTTCCATTTCTTTTGTTTTATTTATTATTCTCACGTTTGCACACTTGCTATACTAATTCGATTTTATACTCCGCTACGAATCTAATATTTTTATCTTTTAAGGGTATTCAAATCAATCAATTGTAAGTAATTTGAATTGGGTCTGTTAAATTTTAATTTAAATTTCGAATTTTCACAACTAAGACAACCGGAAAATTAATTGGTACCGAAAGGGCGGTTCAAGGGTGCTAATCCTTCCTTGACCGTAACCGACACATTTATGGTAAAAACGCAGATCAGGTAAGATGGTGTCCGACCCGCCTAAATTCGTTTTAAAATGGTCGGTAATGACTCCAATCCACATTTTTCAAGTCGAAGCCCAATTCCGGGGCCCAACCGAAAGACGGTTACGAAAGCTTAGCGACTCCGCTGGGGACATGTAAGTGAGTCAGGCTAAGGTAATTTCCAGTTGTCTTTTTAACGAAAAGGGTAAGTTTAAATTTTAAGGTAACATTTCGATCATTTTTACTTACTTTTGATTATATTTTGGGTAAATAGTTGTACTAATCGTTTTCTCGTGATTTCAGCCTTCAAATCTTTTTCATTTAAGGCTCTATACCCGAGCTCTAAACCCTGTCTTAAGTGAGGGTGAAAGCGACACCTTCGTGTGAATTTATTCACCGTGCGGGCCTAGCAAGTAGCCTTCGGGATTCATATACCTTATGTCTTCGTGTGAATTTATTCACCGTGCAGGCATAAGGGAATATGTCCTCTTGAGTTTAACTTAGTCTACATAAGCCTGTGATGTGTTTAGGACTAACGGTCTGGCAAGCCCAAGGGGGCACTAGCAAGGAGAACTCGGGTACCGTTTTTAGAACCTAAACCGGGAAACCATGGAGAATTAGAGCCTACCCCGAAACCACATTCCAAAAGCTAGGATATTTTTACCCTAACCATTTTCTTTTTTTTTGTTTCTTTCGTCATTTATTTTTATTTTTATTTTACTAATCCTTTTGCCTTTGTGTTTGTTTTCTAGCATTTGCATCATAACAAGAGGCTATTGATCCTTAAAAAGCGTTTGTTAAACACAAAATAAATCTGAATTAATGGACAAAGGTGTTGTAATACAAGAGATTAAAAACGCTAAGGCACGACTTTGGTCCGAGAAGACTCAGAAAGAGAAGGGAGACAATCTTCAGGGAAATTATGTTTCAGAGCTTGTTAGTTACGCATCTGTTAGCCTGAAACAAAAGGATGTCCAAGAACTGCGAAATATTTGGGACAATTGGGGGAATGATAGAAAGTAGAAGTTCAGCCAACGATATGGTGATATTGCCCTCTTACTCCATGTCAAGACTGATGAGCCCCTGCTCCAAGCATTAATTCAATTCTGGAACCCGTGATATAGTTGTTTCACTTTTAACCGGGAGGACATGGTGCCCACAATTGAAGAGTATACTACCCTACTGCACTGTGAAATCATCAGACTAGAGAGGGCATATATCAAACACATCAAGAGTCAGCCTTTCAAGAATGAACTAGCTAAGATTGCAAGGGTTAATGAAAAATGGATGACTGATCGAATTTGACACAAAGGTAACGGGGAAGGAATCGAGTGGATCCACATAAGGCAACTAATAAAGAACCACCCTGATGAATGGAAGACTATAGACCTTTTTACAATAAGTCTGTACGGTCTGATTATATTTCCGAAGACTTTGGGCTGCATCAACGCAGCCGTGGCAGAACTATTCGAACAACTTCCAAGGCGAGTCAACCTAGCACTGGCCATCTTAGCCGAAACCTTTCGATCTCTCAACCATTGCAGAAGAACTAGCGGAGGAAGGTTCGTTGGATGTATTTAGCTCATTCAAGTCTGGATTCACAACCACTTTTGGAAGACTAATGGGGTAGCCTATCACCGATTCAGCACTACCTATTCACCTTTGGGAGAATTCATCACTAGGAAATGGCATGAAGATGCTTCATAGGAAAAGTGGATGAAAGTTTTTACACATCTTTAGGATCGGGATATTACCTGGAAAGCCCCCTAGTTGTTCCTCAGTGACGTTCTTTTCCGGTGTGGGGATTCTGATACTATGACCTTACTCGGACTTCGGGGTGCAGTTGGGTATGCTCCGTTGTTAGTACTTAGACAATATGGGGTACGCCAGTTTGTCCCGGTAACATGTGGGATAGCTAGATCAGAGTTTGTGTATAATGGTGAAAGTTATAAGAAGAGGATCAAGAAAGCAGCTGATTCGTGGAAGAAAGTATACCGGATGGATGTTGTGGCTGCCAGAGACATGCTTACTCCAGATTATGTGGAGTGGCGAAGACTGAGAAAGAATGATAACATCCCGGTGCCAGAATGTGAAGACACCCCGACCATGGAGGAACATCTCAGGCACGTCCCTTCTGAACTTGAGAACTGGAAGCTGAATGTTATCTATGGAAGCTAGATGCCGAATCTCAGAAAGATAGACCAGACAAACTGGAAAGAGAACATAAAAGAGTCCGTTTTGAGCTCGAGGATTTGAGAAAAGGGTATCAAGATAGAGTCAAGGATAATTCCAAGTTGAAAGTAACCTCTGAATACTGGAAATACAAAGTTCATAGCTTAAAAAGAAAGTTCGAGGGGTCTGATGAAAGAGATTGGAAAGGACTGTTGAAAACTGTTCAGAGGCGCTTAGCAGATAATCAACATCAAAATCAATGCTTGAGAATCCAGATGGTTGACCTAGAAAAACAACATGAGAGAGATGGAAAAACAATATCCGAGTTAGAAGTTATTGGGGATAGATTCAAGAAGCAAACAACCAAGCTTCAGATAGTACCCTTCGACGAAGGCCCGTAGTGGCGTTTCCTTTGGGAGCAAGCACAACAAAGGGTGAAAGCTAAAGACGCAGTCATTTGAGATTTCCTGGATCAAGTGCAAAAAGCAGCCCGTCATCTTCACGGCCTGGCAAGGGAAGATGGAGTGGTTCGACAAGGCATTCAACCAATGACAGATGAAGGCAGAAGACTTGTCAACCTACTAGAAACTGTTCAGGGTCTAGAGGATTTAGTCCGAACGTACCTTTGATTATTTTTTATGTCTCTTACAAGATAAAACATTTTTGTCTAAATAAGGATTATTTATAATAATAGACACTTTTATGGATCAATGCCACGAACATTTCATGCATTTTTGCATTTTGCATATACATTTCATTTTTTAAGCATTTTCATAAACATGAAATTTCTTCATGGAGAATTCGATGAAGTGGTTTTAACCACATGACACCACATGGAAGCAAGATTGTAACATAAAAAAAAAACTAAAATCACGACGAATGAGCCCGATCAGCTGGTTGTATGACTAAACCTGCCAGGATGATCTGAGAAGAGAGTCCATATATCCTAAGGGCTACAATGTTGAAGCTATTTGCAGTTGCCACATATGATGCTTCGTACATTCCTCTGAGAACTATAAGGCGATGAAGCGCGAGATCCAAAACCTGATGGATTCAGGGGCATGGACAGCCGAAGAAGGGGACATTGCATATATCATTTGCACTTAGAGGATTGGTTTGTTTGAACACGTCTTTGATATTTCATGTTTGCTTAATCTTTTAAACGATTAAATTTATGATACTTTCTAAGGTGGAACAATTAAACAAATTTTAATCTTTAGTTCTTTGAATATTAAATGAATTAAGGATTCTTTTAATTCTTCAAGAATTATAGATTTTTGACATATGGCAAGATTAGACCTTTCTTATCCTGTCTTAAACCCCAAAATAAAATACCTTGATTCTTTACCTAAAATAACTCATGGTCATTACCAAAAAGACCAAAGTTTGACATTACATCCCTTTGAAACTTTTGAACATTGCCTTTATCTTTTGATACACCCATACATTTCTTTGAGTCAAATAAAGTCACACCATTGTCTTTTTAGACTCAAAATTGACATTTTTATGCCATTAAA
Organism: Hibiscus syriacus; assembly: GCF_006381635.1. NCBI lineage: Eukaryota > Viridiplantae > Streptophyta > Magnoliopsida > Malvales > Malvaceae > Hibiscus > Hibiscus syriacus. The sequence continues at coordinate 4,365,236 of NW_024062608.1, forward strand.
ACTCAAGGCATTGAGTTGTTCATTTGAACATGAGCCTTCTTCTAAGACACAACTTGGGGCATCTCGCAAAAAGCATGAACATTGAGACATGTTAGGGGCAAGAAGCAGAAAGAAGAATTTACTCGGAATAATTCTACCATGCATTAATTGCACTATTTTCATATGAATAAAAATAATCCTGAAAAATCTATCATCCTGAAGATACCTTTTCTGTGAGGACTTCCATGTATGAAATGATGAACGACTTTATTTTTTCATCCCTTCACAACAGGAGAAGATATATATCCCTTGTGTCCCCTTTTGAGCCTATAGTATTTTTTTCTTCTGATTCAACCCTAACCAAGGATCACCCTCCACACTGGGGGGCAAGGTGGAGAAAATCTGCTCGCATGAGTGAAGACATTGATTCAGATGAGATACCGAAAGGTGAAGCAAATGCCAAGTGCGAAGATTCAATCCGAACAAAAAGAGAAAAAAAGAGAAAATAAAAAGAGAAAAAAAGGAAAATTGAAAAAAAAGAAGACAAGATGCGTATGCAAAGATTCTCTTGATTCAAACGACGCATCGAGATTCAAAATATGAGATTGATCAAGCACAATCATTTCTGAATCACTGAATCACTTCACTCGAAGATCATAGAGCATCAAATGAGATTGATCGAGCACAATCATTTCCGAATCACTGAATCACTTCACTTGAAGATCATAGAGCATCAAGAGAGACACACATACGTACATATTCAAATTGAGCAAGATATGATTGAAGACATCAGAATGAATTGATCCTTGGTTCAATCACCCTTAAACAATTGTTTGGGCCTTTTATCCATTTATTTCATAACCATGAACCATGACCTACGTAACGTGCCTTAAAAGTCCATTCTAATCATACATGGATTTCTGAACAGAAGAGACTATCTTCAGATTTCATCCCGCCCATCAGAATTAATCTTTATTTGCAGAAAATAGTGTAATTAATGCATGATAGAGAAAAATAACAAAAGAGGGTTCAATACATAAATTCTAAATGACATCTTGAAACCAAAGGAGGATTCGAGTTGAAAACCTGAAAAGGCGGCTCGAATACAAAAATTGGGCAGCTGAGGTGATTGCACAAATTCCTTGATAAGGCATCGCATAATCTGAGCTTGACCATGAAAGTTGGGAATCGGAGAACACTTCCAATAAGAGGAGCATGCAAGATACCCCATCAAACCTTTGAGCATCAATTAAACAAAAATGCCAAACCTTTGACTAAACATAATAACCTGAGACATTTTTATCCTTTCCTTACTTAACCATTTCCCAAAAATAGATTTGATCTTGGCACATGTCAAACGGCTATAATTTATTGAAGGATTAACAATATAATTAATTCTTTGATATCTAATGAACTCTAGTTTTATGATTTGTCTCAATTGTAAAACCGTGAAAGGGGAAATATTTTCAAAACTTTTGCTAAAACATTTTTTGAAACTCTTTTTTGATATATTCAGAACTTTGAAAATAAAAAAGAAAGAAAAGCATTTTTTTTCAAAACAAAACAATCTCTCTAGAGTGGATCTTGGTAAATGACATGTGGCTCTCAAACATAAAACTCATGCTTAGAATCAATGCTGAAGCAAGAAATCAGGAACAATGAGGGCATCTTTGAAGATTCAATATCAAATGTTGGGGCAGTTTTTTAGATTTAACATCAAATGTTGGGGCATCTTTTGAGATTCAACATCAAATATTGGGGCATCTTTGGGAATTCAACATCCCGATGCTAATTATCAGACCTTTTGAAGGCATTTCCTCCATATGCAGGAACAAGCACACAAAGCACGAGACTTCATCTAGGGGATAAAACATAACTAATTCATGTTACATGCATCTTAGACATACTTAAGAGCATCGCATTTATCATTTTTGTATACATAAGTTTTTACAGCTTTTAGAGTCAAGTTTTAACTTCAAGATGAAGGATGCTCGATTCAAAAGCACATGGTGGTTGCTCTACCTCACAGCGAAGGGGCGACTGTCTGACAACAAAACAACTTTCCAGTTTCAGTCAGAGTCAATTTCAACTTCACGGCGAAGGATATTGAACTCAAAGTGACACAATTCGCTCGAGAGTAAATTTCAACTTCATGACGAAAGATATCTAGCTCGAAGCCAAACTTCACAATAAAGGGGTCATCCACGATTTCGACTTCACGGTGGAGGGAATCATATCCACCCACAACATACAATACTTGGATTTCAACTTCACAATGAATTATATCCAAGTCAAGGCTCAACTTCACGATGAAAGGACCACCTGCGATTTCAACTCCACGAAGGAGAATATCGTGCCACTTGAGACAACACAAGTTCAACTCCATAACGAAGGGATGACTGGTTGTAAACAAATAATTTCCCAATTTCAGAGCCAATTTCAACTTCACAGCGAAGGATATTGGACTCGAGACAACACAAGCTCAACTTCACAGCGAAAGGGTGGTTGGTTGTCAACAAACAATTTCTTAGTTCCATAGCCAATTTTAACTTCACGGTGGAGGATATTGGACTCGGAACAATACAACTTACTTGGATTTCAACTTCACGATGAAGAATATCCAATTCCAAGGCTCAACTTCACAACGAAGGGGTCATCAATGGTTTCAACTTCACGATGAAGGGAATCGTGCTCACCACTGTCTCTCTTGAGACAGTTTCCAAGTTTCCCTTGAAACAAAATCTTTAAATTTATTTCTACTAAAACAAATTTTGTCTCCCTTGAGACAGTTTCTCTTGAAACACAAAATCTTCAAATTTATTTTCCTTAAAACAAAATTTTATTTCCCTTGAGACCGTTTTTCATGAAACAACAGATATCTTTGAGATCGTTTCCCTTGAAACGAATTCTATCTCTTTCGAGACAACTTCTCTTGAAGCATCATCTAAACCGTTACACTCAGCTCAGATACATACTTGAGATGGTCGAGGAGCATTTCTCAAATCAAAAATAGAATGTACACATCAGATTTGAATATTTGAAGAATTCAAGATCAGGGATCAAAACTTGAAGATTCAAGAATCAAGATTCCAGACAGGCAACCGGAGATCGAGATTTCTCTCCAGAGCCCCAAGATAACATATGTTGCATATGCATTTTAGGCACACCTAAGAGCATTACATCCATAGCATCACATATATGCATAACTTTTTCAGGTTTTAGCTAGAGTCAATTTCAACTTCGCGACGAAGGATATTGAACTCAAAGCGACACAATTTTCTCGAGAGTAGATTTCAACTTCACGACGGAGGATATCTAACTCGAAACCAAACTTCCCAATAAAGGGGTCATCCACGGTTGCAACTTCACGGCAAAGGGAATCGTGTCCACCCGCAACATACAATACTTGGATTTCAACTTCACGATGAAGGATATTCAAGTCAAGGCTCAATTTCACGACGAAGGGGCCATCCGCGATTTTAACTCCACGACGGAGGATATCGTACCCGCACATCCACGATTTCAACTCCACGACGAAGGATATTGTGCCATTTGAGGCTCAACTTAACGACGAAGGGGCTTCCCAGTTTCAGAGCCAATTTTAACTTCACAGCGAGGGATATTGGACTGAAGACAACACAAGCTCAAATTCATAATGAAGGGGAGACTGATTGTCAACAAACAACTTTTCAGTTTCATTCAGAGTCAATTTCAACTTCACAGCGAAGGATATTGAACTCGAGACAACACAAGCTCAACTTCATAGCGAAGGGGCGACTGGCTGTCAACAAACAATTTCCCAGTTCCAGAGCCAATTTTAACTTCACAACGAAGGATATTGGACTCGAAACAATACTACCCACTTGGATTTCAACTTCACAACGAATGGGCCACCCGCGGTTTCAACTTCACGACAAAGGGGAATCGTGTACACAAGCAACATCCATCTCAAGATTGGATTTCAACTTCACGACGAATGATATCCAACTCAAAGAAGGGTTATATTTCAACAAAGACCTTCGAGTTCGACTACCCTCAGCTCCAAGACACATAATTTGTAGCATAACTCAAGGCAAGAAGGGTTATCTATCATCAAATACCTTCGAGTTCGATTACATTCAACTCAGAGGTAAATCAAATTTATAGCATAGCTCAAGGCAAGAAGGGCTATCTGTCAACAAAAATTGTTGAGTTCGATTCCATTCAGCTCGATGACACCTCAATCACACTATTATCCGACTGCAATCGAGGTTTTCAAGCCGAGAAGAAGATATGGGTTAGTCGTGCCTTAGTAGCAAGAAGTCTTTTTACCGTCAGCATAGCTTAAGTCGAGAAAAACTATCTGTCAACGAAGACTTTTCGAGTTCAGTTTCATTAAGCTCGAGGGCATATCAACCATATTATGGAGTCAAGGGATTACTTTCCAGTCGAATTTTTAGCCAAGGTCTTTAAACCGAGAAGAAGACCAAAGTGGACTACAACGAGAAGCCACATTCTGATTCAAATCATTTCAAGATGGACTCGACTTCGTGACGGAGGAGCCATCCACAACTCAATTCGACATGGAGTTATTCTTCAACTCCACTGAACGAAAATTTGTGTCTTTTTATCTTTGTCCTATTTTTTGTTCCACGAAAAAGGACAAAGAGGGGCAGCTGTAGACACCCATTTTCTTAAAAGATAGAACTAGCAAGAGTTCATCTCCTAAGAGGACTCTTCCATCACCATATCTTTTAAAGCAACAACCACACCAACAAACGTGCAACAACCGAGCAAGGAGTCTAGTTGCATTAGGATTCTATTGTTAATAGGATTCTAAAAATAGTTAGTTTTTCACTATAAATACATGTAATCCTCCCCATTTGTAAGAAAGGATTTACATACAAAATACAGAGGAAAGCACGGAAAATACAAAGGCAAAGCTATTGTAAACGATTTGAAAAGAAAATAAAATGTAGCATCTTTTGTACATTGGTTCGTTCATTTCTCGCATGTGCATGCTATTTTTTTTTTTTGAGATTTGGTTTGAATAACCCAAAGTGTGGGTTGAGCCGATGACCAAAAAGGGGTGGGGTTTCGAACTTTCGAACCTAGATCTACTCCCGAGGCATGTTCATTTTCATAAAGTATTTAATATTCCCCATAAGTCAATCTTAATCTTTAATTTACCTTGAAATTTACCCTTTAATTTTACTTTTATATTAATTTCGTCCCCTATATATATATTTTTAATTATATTTTTTTATTTATTTTCTATATTCCTTTTTTTATTTATATTATATTAATTTTATTATATATATCTTATATCATTATATATATATATATAGATGTATTAATTTTTCTCCATTTACTATGTATATATATTTTTTATTAATATTATATTTTATACGTTTTTATATATATATATATATATATATATTCTTAATATTCCATTTTTGTTTTTATTTATTTATATATATTATATTGTTACTTTATTTTTTTTTCTATTATTGTTTTTCTTAATATCATGTATATCTTTATTTTTTTTTATCTATTTTACATAGTATTATATATTTATTATTTTTATTTAGTAAATACTACTTTATATGTACACATTATTTTTATTCCTTTTTAATTTCTTTTACCTTTTTTATTTTTTTACTCCTTTAATATTTTTCCTTTATCTGTGTCTTTGTTTTTTAACATTTTATTCATTTTGTTTATTTTTATTTTTATTATTTTTTTACGTGTTTTTATTATTTTCCATTTCTCTTGTTTTTTTATTATTCTCACGTTTGCACACTTGGTATCCTAATTCGATTTTATACTCCGCTACGAATCTAACGTTTTTATCTTTTAAGGGTATTCAAATCAATCAATTGTAAGTAATTTGAATCGGGTATGTTAAATTTTAATTTTAATTTCAAATTTTCGCAACTAAGAGAACCGAAAAATTAATTGGTACCGAAAGGGCGATTCAATGGTGCTAATCCTTTATTGACCGTAACCGAGTCCCGAACCCGACACATTTCTGGTAATAAGGTAGTTCATGTAAGATGGTGTCCGATCCACCTAAATTCGTTTTAAAATGGTTAGTGGCGACTTCAATCCACATTTTCAAGTCAAAGCCCAATTCTGGGGCCCAATCGAAAGATGGTTACGACACTACCTTTGCAATTTGATCCATCGTATTGTTACAATCCCTTGAAACATAAACAAATTGGATCTTCCAAATTAAATGTATCTTTCGATATATCTCTTTGAAAAAAAATCCCACTGCCTCCAAGGAAGAAAGAGAGGGCAAGAGATCCAAATCAACGCTACTTTCGAATCGGATTCAACAGCTAACTTAGTCTTCCCGAACCAGGTAGACTCGTATTGAGAAATAAGTAAACTGTCACTCAATGCTGCTATATTCAACATTACCTCTACTTTTTTCTTTGTTTTCAATAAGTTGAACATTCACTCGTTTGCAAAAAATCTCAAAAGCACCTCGGGCCAAGGGTTTGGTAAAACCATCTGCAATTTGATGAAACGCGGGCACATATTGTACCTGTAATTGTTTAGCAGCAACTTTCTCATGAACGAAATGCACATCTAGATCAACATGCTTGGATTGAGCAAGATAGATTGGATTGGCGCTTATTGCAATAGCACTAGGAATTGACACACTAGATGGTAGGAGGTGTGACCTGAACTACACCCAGATCTGCAAGCAAAGCACTGATCCACGTTATTTTTACAACAACATCAACAAGACTTTTTTACCCAACTTCCATGGTTGAGCGTGAAATAGTCATTTGTTTCCTGGATGACCAGGACACTAAACAATTTCTAATAAAAACACAATGACTAGACATTGATCGTCTATCATCCATATCACCACCCCAGTCTGCATCAGCAAATGCAACAACTTGAAGGTTAGAACCAGTAGAAGTGAAGGCCAAGCCATAATTAAACGTGTCTGCCAAGTATCAAAGAATTCTCTTAACTTCCATAAGATGAGACTCACGAGGGGCTTGCATGTATTGAGCAACCTTGCTCACATTGAGAGCTATATCAGGTCGAGTATGACACACAAACAACAGTGAGCCGATAATGCTAGGAAACTTATGTGCATCAACTAAAAGATTGTCTGCATCCTAAGACAGCTTAGTAGACACAACCATAGGAGAAGTAGTTGGTGTGACCTGAGCCATTTTCATTTTTTTCTAGAAAATCCAATACAAACTTCTTCTAACTCAACACAAGAGAATATGCACACCGTTTAACCTCGATGCCCAAAAAAATACGACAAGTCACCAAGATCCTTAAGAGAGAACTAACAAATGACATACTCAATATGACTCAAAGACTCTCATGTCAAGATGATATCATCAACATACACGAGAATAAATGTACAAACTACATCCTGAATAGTGACAAAAAGAGAACAATCTACTTTGGATTCTCGAAACTCTAACGCAAATAAACTATCGCAAAGCCTAGTATGCCAATTGCGTGGCGCCTGTCTCAGGCCATAAAGAGCTTTCTGAATCTTACAAACTAGCATAGTACCATCAGGGGCATATACTTTAAACTCGGCTTGCTACTGCATAAAAACATCTTTACACAACCCGTCATTGAGAAAAGCGTTATTCAAATCTACTTGGCAAAGTGACCAATTCTTCGAGACAATCAAGGACAACACAACATTGACTGTGGAAAACCAAACCACTGGACTATAAGTTTCTTGGAAATCTTGACCGGTCACCTGAGATAGCTCTTAGCAACCAGGCAAGCTTTATACCTTTGCACAGTGCCATATGCATTCTTCTTAAGCTTGAAAAGCCAGTTACACCCTACAACAGTCCTCACTTCTAGAAGTTTAACCAAAGTCCAGGTGTCATTTTTCTAGAGAGCAGCAAGCTTATCATGAATAGGTGCTGTCCACTTATCAGACCAAAAAGCCTCACAAACAGTGTTAGGTACCATCTCATCCATACTACTAAGAAATACTTTAGGCTTGAAAATGCTAGCCTTATTGTGAGTGCACATAGGGTGAATATTTGCCACAATAGATGACTATGAAGTGGATGGATGAGCAGCAATCGATTGTTCAAGCACCCGAGACTCATCGCAAGACCCCATATCTGACGCAGAAGTAATACCTACAGTTACAGATGCCTGAGAAGAAACAACAGATGTGTCCTCACCAGTTGGTAAAACTAAATCAGAAGGAAAATCAGGAACAATAGGATGACTAACATTAGCAGGTGAGAACACAGGAGAGGCATGCACTCATGAGGAAGCCCTAGGTACATGTAAACTCTATAGATGCATGAACACATCTAACGGAGGGGCTTTTTTGGCCAGATGTAGAACCTGAGGAATGTGAGGATGAAGCTGCAAAAGGAAAGAGCATTTTATCAAACTTAACATGACGAGAGATATAGACACGTCCATCAGGAGCAAGAAACTAAAATCCTTTATGATGAGGAATGTAGCCTAAGAATGTACACTCCTAGGATCGAAACATAATCTTGTGCTTGTGAAACATCCGCAAATGAGGAAAACATTGACAACCAAACACTTTCATGAAAGTATAATCAGATTGGTTATGAAATAATTTTTCAAAAGGGAAGATACCCTGTAGCACATGTGTAGGAAGTCTATTGATAAGATACACAACAGTGATTACTGCATAAGACCAGAACTTCAAGGGAAGTGAAGCCTGAGCCAACATGACGAGGGCTAATTTAATCAAGTGGCGATGTTTTCATTCTACAACCCCATTCTGTTCATACGTGTGGGAACACGTTACACGATAAACAAGTACCTCCTTGGCCAGAAGACTAGTCAGTGGCCTATATTCACCACCCCAGTCACTTTGAATGGCTTTAATGGGTAAGGAAAATTGAGTGGCAACCAAGCTCTTAAACAACTGAAAAGCAGTCATAACTTGAGACTTGTATTGCGGCAAGTACAACCAAGTATGGCGATTGCAAGCATCAACAAAGGAAGCATAGTACCTAAACCCATTAGAAGAAGTAGGTATGGGACCCTACAAATTAGAGAAAACAAGTTGAAAAGGTTCAGTGTACACAATTTGAGAAGAATCAAAGGGTAACTTATGGCCTTTCCCAATACAAAAAGAAACATAAGTTTTATTAGAATAATTTGAAATATGTACATGCAAAAGATTACAAACATTCTTCAAAGTATTAAGCGAAGGATGACCCAAGCGTCTATGCCACAACTTAGATAAATCAAAAGAAGTAGCTAGATTAAGACTAGCAGGATCATAGAAGTTTGAGTTATCAGCCAGTACAAAGGAGTAAAGGCCACCACGCTGCTTGCCTCTAAGAAGAATGCAACCAATAACTTCATCACGAACACAACAGTCATCAGCTCAAAACTAAAAAAGATACGATTGTCCCTAGCAAGCTTGGACACCGAGAAGAGATTCTTAGTTTTCTTAGGCACATGAAAAATATCATTCAACATTGAAAACATTTTGAAAACATATATATTATATATAGTTTTTAAAAACATTTTTAAAAACAAATATATAGTTTTTTTTTAAAAAATTTAAAAAATATATAATATATAGTTTTTGAAAACATATATTGTATAGTTTTTGAAAATATTTTGAAAACATATATAGTTTTTAAAACATTTTTGAAAACATATATAAAATATATAGTTTTTTTAAAAAATATTTTTTTGGGTACAAGGTGCGGTTCAACAGTAGCCCAACCGGGTTTGGGCTTGACCTAGCCCAAACTCGATTAGGGTTTCACACATCCCAGTCAGGCACCGCATAGGAGGGAAACAGAAAGTTCCAGAAGCATGAATGCCAACAGTCAGAAACGGCGTGAGATTTTCGGTCGGGGAAATCGAGACTGACCTATTGTAACATCCTCAATACCGGGTTAGTGACCAAATTGTAATATTTCAGGATTTGGTGATTAAAATGGAATAGTTGAAAATTTCAATGATTTATTTGGAAATATTACCTTAAAGATGCTACTAATTATAAAATGTATTAAAGGGCAAAAGGGTCATTTGACCAAGAAATGAATTAAAAATGAGATATGGTAAGGATTTATACACGTGTGAAAGGAGAGATTTCTCCAGAGCTTTATTCTTTTCTTCTTCTTCTTCATTTCCTCCCGTCTTTCCATAGCAAAGGTAAGTTTTCTGATTAGTTGATTATTTGTTGATTTTAAGTATGGGTTTTGATCATTAGATGATAACTAAGTTTAAGAAAATCTTAAGTTATCTTAAAATCAAAAGATAAATGAGTTAGAGAAGATTTGGAGTTCTTGAGTGAAATATTGAAATAGAGTTTATAATAAGAATTGAAAGTTAAATTTGACTTGTCATCAATCTAGTTAAGACATATAAAGTGTTAGAAGTTGAATTAAATCATGTTGTAAAGTTGGGATAATTCTTGAATCTCATAAGGAGGATAGGATTTTGGGGTTTAAGATGAAATAAATGAGTATAGATTAGTTTAAATAGGTGTATAAGAGTTAAGAATAGAAAAATGGATGAAATATGAAGATTTAAGAGAATAAAGAAGGGATTTTCGTGCTCCAAGTATCATTTCTAGGTTGTGTGCATCGATGCATCTTCAATGATCATCGATGCACTCTCAAATAATTAAACATCGAATGCAATTAGTGCATCGATGCATAAGGAGTGCATTGATGCACCTGCTTAGAATGCAAACATCGAATAGGATTTATGCACCGATGCATGGATAATGCATCGATGCACTTGTCAAGGTATGCATCGATACATGGTGTAGTTCATCGATGCATGCCTCCATTAAAAGATGAAAATGGCTTTCGTTTAGCCTATGAAGTGATAACTTAGAATATATCAATTAGTATATTGATATGTATCAATGTGGTATTATTATGTAGACATAGAATAAAAGCTTGTTCCAGATCAATTGAAGAATTATAATCAAATCAAAGAAAGTAAGGCTAAGGTGAGTGCAATTTCATTGTACTTATGTTATAGAATAAGCATTGGCTTGCGATGAGTCAGTGACGGATTTACTATGGTAATAAGTAACTCGTCAAATGTTATTTGATCTGTGAATTCTATGTATGCATAAGTATATGTGGCATGATTTATATGATTCATATGATATATGATACTGAACTACATGAATATATGAGAATATTGTATCAGTGGAATGATAGGTTTGACATGTTATTTTATGTGATACGTGTTTACATGATCACAAGACATGAGTTATATGAAAGAGAAAGTATATGTGATACGTGAAAGTGAATCATATGTTTACATGAAAAATGACATGAATTACATGAAAGTAAACTATGTGACTATATGCACATGTGATTTGTGAGAGAAGAAAAGTAATATGTAATCATAAGAGCAATGAAAGTGTATAAGTGAAAATGCCCATGGTATGTATATTGAGAGCTAGAGGTATAGTTGGCATGCCAAGAGTCGAGGGTGTACCTATGTTCTAAGAAACATATGGATAGTTTACTTAGGTTCTTCGGGACCTATTGACAGTTACCGAGGATCTTTATGACCTCTGGATAGTTACCGAGGATCTTTATGACCTCTAGATAGGTCCTTCGGGACATTTATACGAGATGTGGTGACAACATAATGGTGCACATCCTCAATAGACTCACGTATCTACAGTTCTCGCATGTGTACCATGGGCTAATAAAGAGATAATTTGAATAAACTAGATATGATGATATGTTTGTTTCCTTGTGAAATGTTATGGTATAATGGTACAAATGGTAATTATAAGATTATATGATAAAAGGAATCAATAATAGTGATAAGAATAAAGATGATGATATAGTTGCTTGTGTGTATTTGATTTACGATAGGATATATGTTTTACATTGCATGATATATATATATGTTGTATGGTATACGTGAGTACATGTTAAAGTATATGTGAATGAGTATAATTGATTGACATAATGAGATAATAACAAATCTATAAGATATATGATAGGGATATAAAAGATCATAGGAGTAGGAGAGAAGAGATATGAATGATAATGACATATATGTATATATGTACTTGTTACATGTAAAAGTATATGAGTTGTGTGAGATGATGATAATTATTGTTTATATATGATTACTAGTTAAAGTCACATTATATGTTTATTTCCTCACTAAGTCTGTGACTTAGCATGTAAGTGATTTACACATAGGTACAAAGAATCGGGAAGAACAAAAATAGGAGTGGCAAGAACAACAACACTACTAGAAGATCATATCAAAAGTAACAGATAAAGTATGTCTTTTGTCATGTATAGTGTTGGCATGTAATAAAAGTGTTAGTTACAAATGCTCTGATCCGTTTTGTCTTGTTTTGGTTAACTCGTGTACAATAACAATGTTATTTTAATAAAGTTTTTAAATTTCCTTGGTTTTCGTCAAGAGTTAAAGTTTGAAAAGTAAATGTGACACCTCGAACTTGTATTCGGGTCGGGTACGGGTTGAGGGTGTTACATTTAATGGTATCAGAGCTACGGTTTAGTTGATTCTCGATATAAACCGAAGTCTAGAGTATCTTATAAAGTATACATGCCAACAAAAGAGTGAAAACTTCTGATATGATATAATAGTAAGTGTGTTGTTTTGCTGATAGAATGATATGGGTATGTTTTTATAGATGTCCAAACATAATAGTTCTCGAAGTCAAGCGGGAGATAATCGACCAGCTGAAAGTAGTAATTCACCTGCCCTGGCCCGACAATGTGAAGAACAGGCACCTTCTGGAGTGCCTATAACTGATCAAGATGTGTTCTTTAGAACATTAGATGTTGTATTGACGCGTTTCCAACCTCCTGCTACTTCAACTCCAAGAATGAATGTTGCAAAGGAGTTGAGGGGTTTAGGAGCTCCAGAGTTTAGGGGTGCAGCCGAAGAAGGTCTTGTTACCGCAGACCTTTGGCTTAATGATGTAAAGGTTATGTTAGAAGGACTTCACTGTTCTGATGTGGAGAAATTAGATGGAGTGGTCTCCTTGCTTCGTGGGCAAGCTAGAATTTGGTGGACAAATGTTACTCTGAGATTGACAAGTGATCAAGTGACATGGTCTTTATTCTTAGAAGAATTTAAGCACAAGTATATAGTAGACCAGTTTATTCAGAAAATGAAGCAAGAATTCTTTAGTCTGAAACAGATGAATCGCACAATGTATGAGTACGAGTGCGAGTTTAATAAGTTAAGTCATTTTGCGACTGAGTTGGTCCCAACAGAGAAAGATACGTGTGAGTGGTTTGTAGAGGGTTTGCGCCCGAGGTTGAAAGAAATGTTAATAGTGCTGAACTTGTCTTCGTTTCAAGAAATAGTCCAACCCTCTAAAAGAATAGGGGCTTCAACGAGTTTTGCACCACCCAAGAGAGGTAGAGATACTGGTTTTCAGTCTCAGGCAATGACTGGATCGGTGGTATCCTCCGTTAGAGAATCAAATCAGACAAGAGCTAGACAGACCCAATCGATAGGGTCTGGTAATAGAAGACCACAACAGAGACATTGTCGGACTTGTGGAAGATATCACGGTGGGACGTGTAGAGTTAAATCTGGATCTTGTTTCCGATGCGAGGAAACAGGATATTTCATGAAAGATTGTCCATTGGGGACAGAAGAGCATGCACAGTTGGATCGATCTGCTTCTATGTCTCAAAGAGGAAGATGTAGAGGAAGAGGCAAAAGTCAACCTGAATCCTCTACTCAACAGGACATACGTTCCACTGCTCGAATGTATAATATTAATACCAATGAAAATTTTGATGATCCAGAGATAATAGCAGGTATTTTTCTATTGTACAGTAAATGCAGTATGATATTGGTTGATCCGAGTTGTATATATATATATGAGTAGTGAATGGGTGAGAGAATTGAGAATTGTAGGTAAAAGTTATTTGTAGTAATATTAAAGTGACAAATTTAGTAAGGCACAGTGCTCAAGTAAATTAGATATGTTGGAGATGTTCCATTCAGATTTAGGGAATTGAATTCTTTGTTAACCTAATAGAGTTATTCTTCAAGGGATTAGAAGTAATATTGGAGATGGACTAGTTATATAGTTAGTATGCAAATGATAATTGTAAATTAGGAAGAGGTACAATTAATCAACTTATATGGATTGGAAATATCAATGTTGAAGGATATATGTTATAAGGAAAATATTAAAAGAGCAAGTGATAGGAGTATGTTTTGGAAGAGTTTGGAATTATATATATCTGTGATAAGTTTATAAGACAAAGATAAATGAAATGTTTGAATTTGAATCAAGAAAAAAAAAGAAAGAAATAAGGTTTAATAAGTTAAGGAGATAAAGGATGAGTTATTTTGATTAGAAAGAACATATATGTGGATGATTTGATGAAGGTTTACATTTTTCTTTAGAGAAGTGGGTTGAATAAAAAAATAATTTGAGAATGAATGTATTAAAGTTAAAGGATTTATATGTTTGATGGAAGTTAAAGATTTAACAGAAAAGTTTGAGATGAAAAGGGATAAATATATTTTGACTGAATAAGAATTTTACAAGGGATAAGGCTATGCAAGTAATGTTAAATATCATGATTATGAAAATACGATATGGAAGGTTATTTAAAGATAAATATAAGTGTTATGAAAGTATGAAGGATATAATATAGTTTGGTTATGTATAAGAAGATATTGATTATAACAGGATAAGTGGATAAAGAAATGAAAAGAATTGAGTTTAAAGGATCAGATATGAGAGAGACTATATGGAAGGGTAGATGATAAGTTCGATATAGAAGTGAAGGAAAATGCGCAAGGTGATATGAAAAGATTGTTTGATTTTGTAAAATATATGTTTAATCACATTTGAAGAAGATTCAAGATTATATTATTGGTTAAATGATAATGAAATAAAAGGTTGGTTACTGTCTACGGGATGAGTAACATTATATGGATTTTATGAAGGTCAAAGGAAAATGTAAAAAAATTGAAAGAGTGGAAAAGATAGATAAAGATTGGATTCTTTGGAATTGAAGGCAAATCACTGATTATAAATTACGAAGGAATAAGTTGAAAAAGCAACATTAGAACATTATAAGATATATTCTTATTCTTATTAAGATGTATAGTGAAAAATTCGAGGACAAATTTTTCTTTAAAGGAGGAGAGAATTGTAACATCCTCAATACTGGTTAGTGACCAAATTATAATATTTCAGGATTTGGTGATTAAAATGGAATAGTTGAAAAAATTCAATGATTTATTTGGAAATATTACCTTAAATATGCTAGTAATTATAAAAGGTATTAAAGGGCAAAATGATCATTTGGTAAGGATTTATACACGTGTGAAAGGAGAGATTTCTCCAGAGCTTTCTTCTTTCTTCTTTTCTTATTCTTCTTCCTTTCCTCCCGTGTTTCCATAGCAAAGGTAAGTTTTCTGATTAGTTGATTATTTGTTGATTTTAAGTATGGGTTTTGATCATTAGATGATAACTAAGTTTAAGGAAATCTTAAGTTCTCTTAAAATCAAAAGATAAAGGAGTTAGAGAAGATTAAAGATTTGGAGTTCTTGAGTGAAATCTTGAAATAGAGTTTATAATAAGAATTGAAAGTTAAATTTGACTTGTCATCAATCTAGTTAAGACATATGAAGTGTTAGAAGTGGAATTAAATCATGTTGCAAAGTTGGGATAATTCTTGAATCTCATAAGGAGGATAGGATTTTAGGGTTTAAGATGAAATAAATGAGTATAGATTAGTTTAAATAGGTGTATAAGAGTTAAGAATAGAAAAATGGATGAAATATGAAGAGTTAAGAGAATAAAGAAGGGATTTTCGTGCTCCAAGTATCATTCTGGGTTGTGTGCATCGATACATCTTCAATGTGCATCGATGCACTCTCAAATAATTAAACATCGAATGCATAAGGAGTGCATTGATGCACCTGGTTAGAATGCAAACATCGAATAGGATTTATGCACCGATGCATGGATAGTGCATCGATGCACCTGTCAAGGGATGCATTGATACATGGTGTAGTACATCGATGCATGCCTCCATTAAAAGATGAAAAAGACTTTCGTTTAGCCTATGAAGTGATAGCTTAGAATATATCAATTAGTATATTGATATGTATCAATGTGGTATTATTATGCAGATATAGAATGAAAGCTTGTTCCAGATCAATTGAAGAATTAGAATCAAATCAAAGCAAGAAAGGCTAATGTGAGTGAAATTTCATTGTACTTATGTTATAGAATAAGCATTGGCTTGCGATGAGCCAGTGACAGAGTTACTATGGTAATAAGTAACTCGTCAAATGTTATTTGATCTGTGAATTCTATGTATGCATGAGTATATGTGACATGATTTATATGATTCATATGATATATGATACTGAACTACATGAATATATGAGAATATTGTATCAGTGGAATGATAGGTTTGACATGTTATTTTATGTGATACGTGTTTACATGATCACAAGACATGAGTTATATGAAAGAGAAAGTATATGTGATACGTGAAAGTGAATCATATGTTTACATGAAAAGTGACATAAATTACATGAAAGTAAACTATGTGACTATATGCACATGTGATTTGTAACAGAAGAAAAGTAATATGTAATCATAAGAGCAATGAAAGTGTATAAGTGAAAATGCTCATGTTATGTATATTGAGAGCTAGAGGTATAGTTGGCATGCCAAGAGTCGAGGGTTTACCTATGTTCTAAGGAACATATGGATAGCTTACTTAGGTTCTTCGAAACCTATGGACAGTTACCGAGGATCTTTATGACCTCTGGATAGTTACCGAGGATCTTTATGACCTCTGGATAGGTCCTTCGGGATATTTATACGAGCTGTGGTGACAGCATAATGGTGCACAACCTCAATAGATTCACGTATCTACAGTTCTCGCATGTGTACCATGGGCTAATAAAGAGATAATATTAATAAACTAGATATGATGATATGTTTGTTTCCTTGTGAAATATTATGGGTGATATATAATGGTACGAATAGTAATTATAAGATTATATGATAAAAGGAATCAATAATAGTGATAAGAATAAAGATGATGATATAGTTGCTTGTGTGTATTTGATTTACGATAGGATATATGTTTTACATGACATGATATATATATGTTGTATGGTATACGTGAGTACATGTTATGGTATATGTGAATGAGTATAATTGATTGACATAATGAGATAATAACAAATCTATAAGATATATGATAGGGATATAAAAGATCATAGGAGTAGGAGATAAGAGATATGAATGATAATGACATATATGTATGTATGTACTTGTTATATGTAAAAGTATATGAGTTGTGTGAGATGATGGTAATAATTGTTTATATATGATTACTAGTTAAAGTCACATTATATGTTTATTGTTTCACTAAGTCTGTGACTTAGCGTGTAAGTGATTTACACGTAGGTACCAAGAATCGGGAAGAACAGAAATATGAGTGGCAAGAATAGCAGTACTGCTCGAAGATCATATCAGAAGTAAAGGATAAAGTATGTCTTTTGTCGTGTATAGTGTTGGCATGTAAGAAAAGTGTTAGTTACAAATGCTCTGATAAGTTTTGTCTTGTTTTGGTTAACTCGTGTACAGTAACAATGTTATTTTAATAAAGTTTTTAAATTTCCTTGGTTTTCGTCAAGAGTTAAAGTTTGAAAAGTCAATGTGACACCTTGGACTCGTATCCGGATCGGGTACGGGTTGAGAGTGTTACACCTATCCCGAAATCCCCAGTCAACGATGAGTATACCGTGTTAGCCGGAACTACCAGGCCACCTGTGGGGGGTATAAATACCCCCACCAAGCCACTGCCAATGGGAGTAGGATGGAACAGAAAACCAAATGGAGAACAACACCAAAACCATCATCGTTGAGCCACTGAAAAGACAGAGAACAATCGGCTCATAAGCGGTACCAAAACCTCATGAACGAACAGCAAACCGAGAACACAACAAAACAGCGAGAAAAATATCAAAGCACCAAAACCAATCGGTGAGGATAGAACCAAACACCACAAGCGTCAAACCATAAGCTAAACACAACGACTCAACAATAAGATCCAACCAAAATCCAACAATATCAGAAAATAAAAAATACAGTACACAACAGAGCAAAGCAAACCATACAAAAGGCCGTCGAAAACCATCATCAGAACACCGAAAACAAAAGGAAAGTCGTCGGGAAGATAGGTACCGAGCGGTTATTTTTTTAGATCTACGTTAATTTGGGTATATTTCGGAGATTTAGACGTTTGTTTTGGGGTCACGGGACTGGCATGGTTATTTTGAGGTAAAGTTACTTTTTTTGGCCACTGACGAGTTCAGAGAAGGGTGGCAGAATCTTCGGCCGAGGAATGAGAGGTTGAGAGAGTTCTTACTCTCTCTCTCTCTCTTCAATTTGGAAAGAAGAGGAAAAATGAAAGTGGTTGGGCCGTTTTGGTCTTGGAAACTTGTATATATATTAAAAGCAAAACTACTTCGTTTTAAGGCTCCCATACCTATGTTTTCAAGCCTTAAAAGGGATAATCTCCCTTTTGGTCCTTCTGGGTTTGTAAGATGTCGTTTAGGTTCAAAATAGAATGAAATATTTCTGTTTTTGAGCCCTTCAGGTTTCTATTTCTATGTCTTGGTCACTGATTTGGCATGAAAGTTTAGGTTTATTTATTGTTTAGTCCCCGATCTTTTATTATTATTATTATATTTGTTTTAACCTTTTTTTATTTATTTCATTTTTCTTATTAGTTTTTCAATTTTAATTTTTTATATTTTTTATTTTACTTTATATTTTTTTAATTTAACCTTTTGCTATTATTTTTTACTTTATTTCGTTTTTATTATTTTTATTTTTTCCTTTCATTTTATTTTTTCCTTTTTCTTTTATTTATCTACATTTTTTTAGTATTATTATTATATTAATATTTTTTCATTTTTTTATTTAACATATTTTTTCTGTCGTAATTCCAACTGACCAATGGTAAGTAATTCAGATCAAATTTTTTAAATTTAAATTTAAATTTAAATTTTCGCAATTAAAGACAACCAACAAATTAATTGGTATTGAAAGGACGATTCAAGGGTGTTAATCCTTCTTGGACCGTAATCGACTCCCGAACCCGACGTAATTATGGTAAAACGCAGATCAGGTAAGATAGTGTCCAATCTACCCAAATATCTTTTTAAATGATCGGTGGCGACTCCTAAGCATTTAATCCAAGTCAAAGCCCAATTTCGGGTCCAACTGAAAGACGACCGCAACAACTTGTGAGCGAGAAGACAAGAGAGCATTACCAACAGTTTGTACATTAAGAGGAATACCATTACCAATTAAAATGTTACCTGGTCCCCTATAATCAGAAGGATGAGCAATCTTGGTAACATCAGGAGTCACATGATGTGTGGCACCAGAATCAACCACACAGTGCTCGAGAGGTAGACGCCATATTAGCTTGAGGAGACGCAGTGGATCTTCCTTTACTAGCATTTGCACAGCATTCATATTAAACAGTTTCAGCCAAATTAGCATTGCCAATACCATATTTATAATGTGGAGTGTCACTATCATCACCAAGAAAGTCACGATTAAACTAATAACAACATTGTTGAACCAGATGACCAACCTTGTTGTAGAAATGACATTACACTCGTGGCGACCTCTACCACGTACACCAGATCGACCGCCTGAGGAACCATGATACGACTTGCGAGTAAAATCCTAAGAAGATCTAGAATCGGAGGTATGACGATTCGTAGTATGTGTAATATGAGAACTCATCGAAAGATTCTCTGCTGGAAAATCAAAGCCATCCGACTGAGTTTCAACATCAATCAACATGTTGCTAACAACATCAAGAGTGAGAGTTTCACACATGGTGGTTATAACAGTCATAAACGGCTGGTATTATCCAGGTAAACCTTTTAACACACTCACAATCTGTTCAACCGGAGCAATAGAACTGCCACATAACTCAAGCGCATCGTACATCTCCTTAACGCGAGTGAGATAAACACACATACTATCATTTCCTTTTTTAAGAGGTTGAAGCTTGTACAGTAGATTCATCACCATCGTGGTCGAACAATTGACAAAGAATTGAATCATTTTACTTCAAATTGTAGCCAGCGTCTCAGCACCAACTAATTGAGGCAAAAACTGAGGACTGATGGTAGACAGCAACCAGAACGCTAGTGCACCATCTTGCGCTACAAAATCCTCAAAAGCCTCATTAAAACAACCTCACCATTTTGATCAACAATGGTTTCTGGTTGCCCTGGCATCAAACCATTCAATAGTCGTTCCAGGCGATGACTAGGAATAGTGAGCAGCACCTGCTGCTTTCAAAGAAAGAAATTAAACTCGTCCAAAATAACGTTCACCTTCTTGTTAGTTAACATGATTGATTGCACCACCGAACTACCTCTAGAGGCTGAGGTGAGAGTCAGACTGTCAAGAACCATCACCACAAATGAAAACTAGGAGCCAAAACCTTTAGTGAATGATACCATATTGAGAAATAAGCAATTAAGGAAAAACTGAGGAACTTCTTTATTCAAATTGATAAGAAGGATTGCTTCACAGTACGTCAAATGTGCTATATATATAGCACTGTAAAGACCATGCAGCTCAAGTAGCTACTTAACCGTCTAACAATCCTAATAACTTCACACCAACCTAACCACCTAGAGCAATCAACTTTTGACATGTGTACAAGTATAACTGTCACTCAATGCTGCTACATTCAACAACTCATAAAAGATATCGATAACAGTTTTTATTGCTGACAGTTGTGTAAAATCAGATTTTATGCATAAGACAAGCCCATAGAACATTGTTATTAGGTTCCCAAATTCTGTTCTTAACACTCCATCACAACCCGCCACATCATTTGATGTTATCCTATCGACATTAAACTTTATTTGCCCCAAGCTTGGTGGCTGCCAAACTATAGCCAACCTATTTTTTGATTCACAAGAGACGGTGCAGACCCCCGGGTTATCCCACTATAACTCTTATCAAGATTTTTGAGATCTTTAAGTGTCTTGCATCAAATACACGCTCTAATCTTTGCATAAAATACAATTTCTTTGATTTCAAAAATACAACCACAATATTGCAGAATATGAATAAGTGATCAGAACTTTCACTAACAGTCCGGAACAATGGTTAGAGGCATTGACTATTCGACAACACAAGATCACGGCTCCTAAGGAAGTCCTTGGTGGGCACCCTTTATAACTTCAGTATCCAAAGGAAACATTTAACCTTTGGAGGAACCTTTAGGCTCCAGATTTTTTCAAAGTTCACATTTATACCAAGTCTTCCTGGACATACCAACAATTCGAAAAGCTTTTTAATAAAAAAATTCCGACCTTCTTGTTAATCCAAATAATACAATTAGCTACACATGGTTTTAATCTTATTGGTGCAATACCATTTTTGATTTCCAGAACTAGTGACACTTTGCGATCCAAAGGTTGTCTGTCAAACATGATTTTCCACTCATTACTAAACCATTCCTTGAACCGAGCACTTCCTCTATTATTTTGAATTTTCTTGACAATGACCTATATAGTCGAGGATATTTTGACCTCAACTATTTCTCTTCGCACCAAATGTCTTCCCATAATAAAGTGGATTTCCCATCTCCCACCAACCATCGGAGATCATCTATACCATACTTGTTAATAATCACTGACCTCCTTAGGACTCCTTTCTCTCTAGAAAACCTCCAGCTCCATTTTGCTAGAAGTGTCTTGTTTTTTGCCCTTATGTCGATTATCCCAATGCCACCTATCCTCTTTGGAAGTTATAGCCCAACCCGATTCACTTGAGCCAGCTTCTTAGTATTCCCAAAAAAACCCCAAATAAAGTATAGTCTAATCTTATCAATCTTCATTAAGACTACTTTCAAAATAATAAAGATAGACAAATAATACAGATGTAGCATAAACAATACTGAATTAATTAGAATCGCCATTCCTGCGAAAAACAACGTTATGCTTTTCCACCCAACTAGCTTTACTTTTTACCTTTTTATCACTGAGTTCCAAGTTGAAATTTTTCTTGGATCCACACCTAAGGGGATCCATAGATGCTTAAATAATAACTTGCTCAAAATGCAACCATAAATTGAGGCCAGCTCTACTAATTTGCTCACTTCTACCCCAATACTTGCTAGATAGATTTTTTAAAATTAATGCTTAATCTAAAATATACTTCAAAACATATCAGGATTCTCTTAATGTTTGGAAGGTGCTGATGATTTAATTGAATGAATCAAATAGTACCGTCCACAAATTATGTTGGAAATATTGACTACAAAAACATACCATTAGCACTGACCGTAAAATCACACCATTAGAAAGCTTTAAGAGAGTTGAAAGAGATGTGAAAGTTGAAAGTGAATTGGTGAGTTGAGAAGCTAACAATACTTCTCTATTTATAGGCTTCATTTAGGGGTAAATTCGTCCAACAAAAAGTATATTAAAGTTATATTTTTTGTAACTCCTGCAGTTACTTCTCTAAAATTCAAACCTGTCGAAGACACATATTGCCACAAGCTACATCCACATCAACATCAATTAGCATGAGCATGAGCACAAGCCAAGCCGAGATGGACAGGCGACAGCGACGGCGGTGCGCAAGAAGCCTCCTTTGTTCTCTATTACTCAACAAAAAAATGGTGAATGAAAGCCTTAATTACCCAATCCCAATGTATTTCCCACTATATGTGGGATTGAGCATTACTAACATTCCTCCACTATTGTAAAAGAATTCTTCTAAAACTCAAAAACAATCTTTCGATAAGAACAATAGTGGAGCTGTTGCTTAAGCACTAGTGAACGTATCTTGAACTAGTACATAGTGATAGTGAGTGATCATTCTCTTAGATAAGTGAAACTAGTCTTGAACTTTCTAAGATAGGGGTAAACTCATAACACACAACTAACCCCTTCATCCACCTGAGTCTTCGATGTGTAAGAGTATTAGAAAAATGATATTTGGCCATCTTATCTTAGGATTCTAGTAAGTGTACTAGAAAAATGACCTATCATTTTTCATAGAAGGCGACTAACCCTTATCACTTACGTAGGTTATTTTTATTTCTTCATAAACCACCCTTAACAAAGTTATGAAATAATTAAGAGCTTAAACAATAGCTCAACCACACTTAGGGTATGGTGACTTTCTTCAAGTTCAATATAAATGAACCACCAAAACTTTAGGATAAGAAGTCATTAAGAATAAATATTCAACCTCATTATTCAGTAAATTCAACAAGTCATTCTCACTACAACCATCTAAAAACTTGGATTTGAATTCATTAAGAGTTTTCATAAAACTCAACTTTTCTAGTGGTAAGTTCATCATGTCATTATCAATTAGGACTACCTACTCAACTTTGGGTTATGAACTTTTGAAGAATAGATATTCATCCAAAGTTGGTAAATTCATCAAGTCTTTTTTTACTAAGACCACCCAATGTCTGGGCTATGAATTTATTAATAGCAATTAAGCCTAACTTGGGCATGTATATTATTCGTCATAGGGATAGGCATGGAGAAATGTATATTATTAGTCTTTTCATGGTTTAATTTGACCACATTGAACTTAGATAATTAAGTTGGGTATCCACCATGAATTCCTCAACCAATTGGCTTTAGACTCATCCCCCTCGACGAATCTAGGACTAGTTTTCGACTTAATCCTTTGATAAGTGAATCTGCTAGGTTGTTTTCCGACTTGACATACTCTACAGAGAGCACTCAATTTCTTATCAAGTGTCTAACATATTTATGCCTTATGTGAATGTCCTCTTCTTACCATTGTAAGATTAGTTATTGGCCATACTAATCATAGTTTGTAAATCACAGAGTAAGGAAACTGGAGGAGTCGGTCTTCCCCACAACAAAATTCCAGCTAATAAATTCCATAGTCACTCACCTTCTTGACCACCTAAGTCAAGAGCTATAAACTCTGACTCCATAGTGGAACGAGCAATACAGGTTTGCTTCAAAGATTTCCATGAAATCCCTGCTCCATCTAAAGTAAAGATGTGCCCACTCGTCGAGCTTACCTCGTCATTATCAGAAACCCAGTTGACGTTACAATATCCTTCTAACACTACAGGATAGCCAACAAACTCTAGTCTCCAATCCACCTTACCCTTAAGGTACTCAAGTAAGTGATGAAAAGCGACTCGATGTTCACCACTTAGGTTGTGAGTATATTTACTAAGGTTGATCTTAGCGTAGGTAATATCAGGCCGAATATAGTTCATTAAGAACATTAGGCTCCCGATCACTTTAGCATATTTAGTTTGGGAAACGCTACTTCCTTTATTCTTAAAGAGATGTATGCTAGGGTCATAAGAAGTTCAAACAGGGACAACGTTAAAACTGTCAAATTTATTCAACATTTTTTCAATATAGTGTGCTTGACTGAAAGAAAACCCACCTTTTCAGTTTTGGTAACTTTTACTCCTAAGATTACATTGACTTCTCCCAAATTCATCATCTCAAACTTAGTAGATAAGAAATCTTTTATTTTGTTAATGGACTCAACGTTAGTACTGAAAATCAACATATCATCAACATACAAGCTTATGATGACACAATCAAAACTAAACATCCTCGAATACATACATGTATCTGAACATTTTACAATAAAACAAAAACTAAGGATAGTTTTATGAAAGTTCTTGTACCACTGTTAAGGATGTAACACCCCAACCCGTACTTGATCCGGATACGAGTCCGAGGTGTTACATTGACTTTTCAAAACATTTACTTTTACAAAAGAATGAAGGATTTCAATTTAATTAAAAACAATTGGTTTACAAAACATATCAGAGCTTATAAAATTTCAATATCCTAATTACATGCCAAATATATTCATTAAAACAAAATACATATTAATCATTTCTTTTCTGATCTGACATTCGGTAAGGAGAAACTGACTTGTCTTGCTCCTCTCTGCTCCTTAATATTCTCGGAACTTACTTGTGAAACACTCACATGCTAAGTCGATGACTTAGTGAGACATAAATAAACTGAAATATAACATCTCAATACTAATTCCTACTATGCACAATTCATATAATCATATTTAACTACAAAACACATTATACATCAAAACATAAATATATATACATATTCTTATCATCTCATTATCCTTATTATTTTTAATCATTATTAGCATCATTTCCATTTTTATCTCTTAGTCATATGCTCTTATACCTAACATTCTTAACCAAACTATATACACATCATTATATAATTTCTGTAACACATTCATATCACAAAACATACATATCACATATAGTATAATTGTTATTATCTCTTTAATAGCCCATCTACACATGTGAGAACTAAAGATATGTTATTATATAGAGGTTATGCACATATGCTGTCACCACAGCTCATATAATTCCCATTAGGGGCACGTAGAATTTGTCCCGAAAGACCACGTAGAAATGTTCCGAATGACCACATATAACACATATGTCTCGAAGGACCACTCTTTAAGAACCATATACATATTCCAATGGACCAAATAAGTATACCAAAGTATCGCATATTTGTTCCAAATGATTACATATATGTCCCGAAGGACCATGTAGAACCCTAAACTCTTGGCATGCCAACTATACCTCTAGCTCTCATGACATATAACATGGGCATTATCTTTTATATTTATCCACGTAGTTCACTTACACGTAGATCATTTCCATATAATTCACATGTCCCGCATATCACATGGCTTATATCTCTTGATCATTTAATCACATAACATTTTATCACATAACTCATAGTCATATGATTTATATATTTTCTCATATGTTCATGTAGGTCATATCATATGGTTAATATCATATTCTCATAGCTTTATTACATTAATATATATTCACACAGTCATATAACATATACAGTAACATATAACACATACAATCATATTCAAGTACTCAGTTACACACCACAATCATATTAACACATGCATATATTCATAACTTTATGCATAATAATATAGGAAATAGACTCATCGCAAGTCTTATTTCCCTTAAACATCATATATTAATTAGTAGGCACTCACCTGGCCTCACTAGTCAATACCGATCTTTTATCTTTTCTCGATGACTACTACTTGTCAACTTGTCCGGACGTTGCTCTCGATTGATATCTACACAATCATACATATAATATTCATATCAGTAATCCAAATATCATGATTCGGTCCATAATTTCTTAGACCAAAAGAAAGGCTTAATTCCATTTTATACATGAAGTAGTATCAGTTCCCCCTATAGTGTATCGATACTTCCTTATCTGTGGTATCGATACTAAGCCTAGGTATCGATACCCATTTTGTATTCGAAATCCTTGTTTCAAAAATTGGTACCGATACTGACCTTACGGTATTGGTACTCTTGGTATTGATACTACCCTCCACGTATCGATACCCCATGAATACGCTTGTCAAATTCTAGCTTATAGTATCGATATTGTTCAACTTTTATCTTTTCTCGATGACTACTACTTGTCAACTTGTCCGGACGTTGATCTCGATCGATATCTACACATTCATACATATAATATTCATATCAGCAATCTAAATATCACGATTTGATCCTTAATTTATTAGACCAAAAAAATACTTAATTCTATTTTCTACTTGGAGTAGTATAGGTATCCCCTATAGGGTATCGATACTTCCCTATCTATAGTATCGATATCAAGCCTAGGTATCGATATCATTTTGCATTCGAAATCCTTATTTCAAAAATTGGTACCGATACTGACCTTATGGTATCTGTTGAAAACATTTTTGATGTTTCAATATAACAAATTAAGTTAAATGAATTTTAAGATTTTACAAAAGAGTTTCTAAGTATATTCGATTTAATTAATCAAATATCAAATTATTACTCCAAGTCTTTCAAGATCAAATTCAAACCTTACTAAATGTGTAAAATTGTGTTTTATACTTAAACTATTTTTGAAACAATTTTCACAAAGTATTTTGAACCAAAATCAAGCCTAAAATCAATTTTTCAAAGGCATGCATCGATGCACCAATCCATGCATCGATGCACCATGAATTAAATTGAACATCAAATGCATTTCATGCATCGATGCACATACCATGCATTGATGCACTGAGGATTTTATGAAAACATTGAATGCATTTGATGCATCGATGCACTCTGGCTATTTTGAAACATCGAATGCACTTGATGCATCGATGCACTCTTAATGCACCAATGCACTAAGAGTCTAACAGTCAAAATATTTGAATTTTACACTGATGCACCGATGCACCATGGGTATGCATTGATGCACTGACGCTCCCAACTGCTTTAATTAATTGTTTTCACACTTAAACGGCTCTATTGACTCCACTAATCATCCCCAACGTTCAGAATCATTTGAAGGAGTATTTAAACAAGCTTAGAAGCCATTGATCAATAACAAGAAACAACAAGCAACTAGAATCAATAGAGAATCAAAGAGAAAGCATCAAACTCATTGTTTGAGCACTTCAAGCCTATTTTTCATTCAATATTCATTTTTATTTCAAGAACACTACTTGTACTCAATTGTATTCATTCTTGAGTGTTCTTTTCTTTGTTCTAAAATTGTGCAAACAATCTACCTTGTGAGGTTTTCCTTGTAAGTTTGCAAATTTGTGTATTTCTCTTTGAAAAAGAATGTGCTCAAGAATTGGGGTATAATTCTTGAGGGAGTTGTAAGGTTACTCTTTATCCTCAAGAGAAAGAACAAATTAGTGAATTTGTTGGAAAATCCTTACTGTGGATAGCTAAGGTAGTGGACGTAGACTTTGGTTGAGAAAGTCAAACCATTCTAAATCGCTGTGCAACTTCTTTCAATTTTCTGCAAAAAGCTTCCACCAAAATTTAAATTGCCAATTCACCCCCTCTTGGCCGATTTCGTCGATAAATTAAATCAATAATTGGTATCATAGCCTCACTCATTTAAAGTTTTAATCACCTCTTGAGTCGATTCAGGAAGAGTTACATCGATTATCAAGTCATCAATGGTCTCTACTTCAAATGTCGACTCCGATCTCGATTCGATGCCCGTCAACAAGCCTCCATTCTTCAATGGAGCTAACTATGCCTATTGGAAGAATAGGATGATGTATTTCATTCAAGCAAGTGACATGGGAGCATGGAATATTGTAGAAGACGGATATATCAAGCCTCTTACTCATCCAAGATTATGGAGTGAATGAGAGACAAGAATGTTTGAGCTCAACTCCAAAGCAATCCATATCATATTTTTTGCTCTTGGACTAGATGAATATGGAAGAGTTTCATCTTGTACAACCACCAAAGAAGTATGGGATAAACTAAAAGTCACTCGTGAAGGCACCGACGAGGTAAAAGGATCTAAAATTAGTCTTCTAACACATAACTATGAAAATTTCAGGATGAAACCAAATGAAGATATCAAATCTATGACGGATAGATTCTCAACGATTATCAATGGTCTCAAATCATATGGAGAGATCATTCCAAACGAAAACCTTGTGAGGAAGTTAGTTTACTCACTTTCAAAATCGTGGCAATCCAATAAGATGTCAATCATCGAGGCTAAGAACCTAAAATCCTTAACTCTTGAAGAGCTAATTGGTTCTCTCATCACTCATGAAATGATGCTTGAAGATGAGGTGGACCTCGATAAGATTGATGAGACACCAAAAGAGAAGGAGAAGAAGAAAAACATTGGAGTTGCTCTCAAATCCACAAAAGATGAGAGTGATTCAGATGACGATGACGAGGAAATGGCATTGTTTGCCAAACGGTTCAGAAAAATGATGAAACCTTACCGAGGAAGAAAATTCAAACGAAATAAAGGTCTTAAAAATGAACCAAAAGAGAAGGACCATATCATTTGCTATGAATGCAAAAAGCCAGGGCATGTCAAATATGATTGCCCACAATTAAAAAGAAAGGCTCAATCAAAGAATAAACACAAGGCTCATGTGGCTATATGGAGCGATGAAGAGGGTTCCAATGAAGAGGAACAAGAAGTAGTAAACTTGTGCTTAATGACATTCGGGGAAGATTCTAAGGTAACCTCTAACTTATCTGAATTAGATTTTTATCTTATGATGAGTTATTAGAGGAATATAATGGGTTGGCTTCGAATTATAAGAAATTGTTTTTAAACTATAAAAATGATGTCTCAAAATTGAAAAATGAAAATAAGTTCATATCTAAGACCAACAATGATTTTGAAAGTAAAATCAAAGATTTGCAAATCAAACTAGAAGAGTTTGAAAAGAAAAATTCGGATTTGCAAAATTTACTTTCAAAGGTCAATGATGATCATCAAAAGAAAATTGATGATCTTAAAGCTTCTTTTGATAAATTTGGAACAAAACGTTTTGAAAATGGAGAAAATTCAAAATCCAACTTTGTTAGAAAAAGTTTTAAAAACTACAATCATAGAGGTCCCCAAAGAACCTCTAATGGAAAATCGTTAGAAGTATATGAGTTCCTAAAGGACTCATTACTACTAAAGATAAAGATATCCTACACAAATGGATACCTAAGGGGACTAGGATTTTGGAAACTACTGAATATGGACCCAAAAGAATTTGGGTAGCAAAAATTAGAAATTAATCTGTGTTTGTAGGAAAAGGAGCATTACTACAAGGCACGGGAAACAAATTCAAACTCATGGTACCTTGATAGTGGATGCTCAAGACACATGACCGGAGAAAAAAGCCGGTTCATAGAGCTTAACGCCAAAAATGGAGGAGAAGTGACTTTTGGTGATAATTCAAAAGGTCACATCGAAGGTAAAGGTACCATAGGTAATACCTCTTCCATACAAATTAAAAATGTTTTATATGTGAATGGATTAAAGCATAATCTCTTAAGTATTAGTAAATTATGTGATAAAGGATTCAATGTCATGTTTGAAACTAATGGTTGTAAAGTTATTGACATTGCATCTAATCGGATTATGCTTGTTGGTCATAGAATAGGAAACATATACATGGTGCATTTAGACTCTATTGATATGACTAATTTATGCATAGTTGCTAAGGATGAGCATGATAGTTGGTTATGGCATAGGAGACTAGGACATGCTAGTATGAGTGTTTTGCAACGGCTAATTCAAGGAAATTTAGTTCGAGGGTTGCCTAAGCTTAAATTTGATAATGATAAAATCTGTGATGCTTGTGCTAAAGGAAAACAAAAGCGAATGTCTTTTAAATCCATTAATGATGTATCAACTAGTAGAGTATTACAATTGATCCATATAGATCTTTTTGGGCCAACTAGGACTACTAGCTTGGGTGGAAAACAATATGCATTTGTCTTGGTAGATGGCTATTATATATATACTTGGTTTATATTCTTAAGTACTAAATATGAAGCATTAGAAAAATTCATCACGTTTTCAAAAGTAATCCAAAATGAAAAAGGTTACTCTATAACTAGTGTTAGGAGTGATCATGGAACTGAATTTGAAAATCTTGGATTTACTGATTTTTGTAATTCTAATGGTATTAGACATAATTTTTAAGCACCTAGAACCCCTCAACAAAATGGAGTTGTTGAGAGGAAATATCAAACTTTAGAAGAAATGGCTAGAACCATGTTTTGTGAAAACAATTTGCCAAAATATTTTTGGGCGGAAGCCATAAATACCGCTTGTTATGTTGAAAATCGAGTAATGATTAGGCCAATCTTAAAGAAAACTCCATATGAAATTTTCAAAAATAAAGATCCTAACATTAATTATTTTCATCCGTTTGAATGTAAATGTTTTGTTTTAAACAACGGTAAAGACAATCTTGGCAAATTTGATGCTAAAAGTGATGAAGGAATTTTTCTGGGTTATTCCTTAAATTCTAAAGCTTATCGAGTATTTAATAAAAGAACGTTAGTTGTAGAAAGTCTATACATGTTGTTTTCGATGATAATCCCCTTCCGAGGAAGGATTCTTGTGTGAATGATGATGTAGGCATTATAAATACAAATGACGTTAGACATGACATTGGAGAACCATCATCAAAGAAAGAAAAGAAAGATGAGGAAACTCATGTCGAGAATCCAACCATTGAAGAAAGGGAAGTATCTTACCCAAGAGAGTACAACTATGTCAAGGATGGTGAGATTATAGGTGATCCATCCAAAGGGGTAACAACTCGATCATCTCTTAGAAATATTTGTAATTATGTTGCATTTTTCTCATGCATTGAGCCTAAGAATATTAAAGAAGCATTAAAAGATGAAAATTGGATTATGGCTATGCAAGAAGAGTTAAATCAATTTGAAAGAAGTAAAGTATGTACATTAGTTGAAAGGCCTAGTAATAAATCTACTGTAGGTACTAGATCGATATTTAGGAATAAGCTTTATGAAAGTGGTAATATAGTGTGAAACAAGGCTATACTTGTTGCTCAAGGGTATACTCAAGAAGAGGGCATAGACTATGATGAAACATACACTCCCTTAGCTAGGATGGAAGCAATTAGAATGTTATTAGCATTTGCATGTTTTCATGAATTTAAATTATATCAAATGGATGTTAAAAGTGCATTTTTAAATGGTTTTATAAATGAAGAAGTGTATGTGGAACAACCTCCAAGTTTTGAAGATTCAAAATTTCCAAACCATGTTCTTAAATTGACAAAAGCGCTTTATGGTTTAAAATAAGCTCCTAGAACTTGGTATGAAAGATTGTCAAATTTTTTAATTGAAAAAGGTTTTTCAAAAGGGAAGATTGACAGTACATTGTTTTTAAAGCATAAAGGTAAAGATTTATTAGTAGTTCAAATTTATGTTGATGATATAATATTTGGTTCTACTAATGATGTTCTTTGCCAAGAATTTTCTAAGCTAATGCAAATTGAATTCGAGATGAGCATGATAGGGGAGCTCTCATTTTTCTTGGGACTCTAAATCAAGCAAAGAAAAGATGGCATCTTCATCAATCAAGCTAAGTATGTCAAAGATATGCTCAAGAATTTTAGACTGGAAAATGGGAAACCTCAAGACACTCCAATGAGCTCATCAACAAAGCTTGACATAGATGAAGGAGGTAAATGTGTGGATGTTAAATTATATAGGTCAATGATTGGTTCTTTGCTTTATCTAACTGCAAGTAGACCGAACATTATGTTTAGTGTTTGCGTATGTGCTATATTTCAATCATGCCCTAAGGAATCACATTTACTGGCTGTTAGAGGATCTTTAGATACCTTAAGGACACTCCTAGTTTAGGAATTTGGTATCCTAGAGACTCTAGCTTTAGCTTGCATGCCTACTCTGATGCGGATTATGGAGGATGCAAATTAGATAGGAAAAGCACCTCCGGTACTTGCCAACTCCTTGGAAATATGCTGATTTCTTGGTTTTCAAAGAAACAAAATTGTGTTGCATTATCTACCACTTGGTGTTTAAAATATTTTTATCACTTTTAAGTATAAATGAAAAATGCTTACAATAATAATTTTTTATTGCATTCTTTGCTATTAGTTAGGGGGAGTTTATGTTGCTTGATGAAAATTAATTTTATGTTAAAAAGTAGTTTAAGGATTAATTTGATTGATTGAACATGATTAATTTTCAATATATGAGTTGCCAATACCACTAGAGCCAATTAATTTAGCATTTTGAGTGTTTAAAACAGGTTTTTGACATTTTTGTGCTTCATGCATCGATACACCTAACAGTACATCGATGCATCCTTGAATGTGCATCGATACACTATGAAGGTGCACCGATACACGCCTTGAATGTGCATCGATGCACAAGGCCATGTATCGATGCATCAGTCTGGTTTTGCGGTTTATAAGGCTTATTTTCTCATTTGTTTCAAACCCTAAAAACTATACTCTTCAACTGTACGCCTCCTCTCTCTCTCTCATACTCTCAAATTTGCTCCAAATCTTTCGGTTTTTCAGAAATCTTTCATTCTTCAACTCCTAATCCTGCTTTTATCATCAAATCATGCAAAACAACATCACATTCCTCTCAAATCCGAATTTTTCAAGATAATATTTCAAAAACCTCTATTTTATCATATTATAATCTTAGGACTAGTTTTAATTAGTTATAGGATGAACATTTTATCGGGCATTGATTGTTTGAAGATTAAAAACTAGATTTTACAACCAATTTCATCAAAAACTCACAAATTTTCAAAGAAATTTTTGAAATAAAAAAATCGAAAATTTGAATTTAATTTTTAAATTTGATGTTTTTGATTTAATTATGTTGTTTTCATAAAAACTATACATATTATGATTTTACAAAAATTGTTTTCAAATAGTTTTCAAAACTATGCCCATTAGGATTCAATTTAGAGAACCTTGAATTATTACGGACTCAATTGAGTTTTGGGATTTATTAAATTGCGGCTATGTTTTTCAAATCCTTGTTTAAAATCATTTTTGAGTCTTTTTATTTAACAAAAAAGGGGGAGAAATATTAAAGTGTTTTAAAGGGGAGAAGTGTTAAAGTGTTAAAGTAAGGGGGAGTAATTTCAAAACTTGATTTCAAAATTTATTCTCAAAGAAAATCTTAAAATTACTCAAGTGTTTTGTTATATAAAAAAAGGGGAGATTGTTGAATTTTTTTTTGATGTTTCGATATAACAAATTAAGTTAAATGAATTTTAAGATTTTACAAAAGAGTTTCTAAGTATATTCGATTTAATTAATCGAATATCAAATTATTACTCCAAGTCTTTCATGATCAAATTCAAACCTTACTAAATGTGTAAAATTGTGTTTTATACTTAAACTATTTTTGAATCAATTTTCACAAAGTATTTTGAACCAAAATCAAGCCTAAAATCAATTTTTCAAAGGCATGCATCGATGCACCAATCCATGCATCGATGCACCATGAATTAAATTGAACATCGAATGTATTTCATGCATCGATGCATATACCATGCATCGATGCACTGAGGATTTTATGAAAACATCGAATGTATTTGATGCATCGATGCACTCTGGCTATTTTGAAACATCGAATGCACTTGATGTATCGATGCATTCTTAATGCACCGATGCACTGAGAGTCCAACGGTCAAAATATTTGAATTTTACACTGATGCACCAATGCACCATGGGTGTGCATCGATGCACTGACTCTCCCAACTGCTTTAATTAATTATTTTCACACTTAAACGGCTCTATTGACTCCACTAATCATCCCCAACATTCAGAATCATTTGAAGGAGTATTTAAACATGCTTAGAAGCCATTGATCAATAACAAGAAACAACAAGCAACTAGAATCAAGAGAGAATCAAAGAGAAAGCATCAAACTCATTGTTTGAGCACTTCAAGCCTATTTTTCATTCAATATTCATTTTGCTTTCAAGAACACTACTTGTACTCAATTGTATTCATTCTTGAGTTTTCTTTTCTTTGTTCTAGAATTGTGCAAACAATCTACCTTGTGAGGTTTTCCTTGTAAGTTTGCAAAATTGTGTATTTCTCTTTGAAAAAGAGTGTGCTCAAGAATTCGGGTATAATTCTTGAGGGAGTTGTAAGGTTACTCTTTGTCCTCAAAAGAAAGAACAAATTAGTGAATTTGTTGGAAAATCCTTAGTGTGGATAGCTAAGGTAGTGGACGTAGACTTTGGTTGAGAAAGTCGTACCACTCTAAATCACTGTGCAACTTCTTTCAATTTTCTGCAAAATGCTTCCACCAAATTTTAAATTGCCAATTCACCTCCCTCTTGGCTGATTCCTTCGATCGATTAACTCAACAGTATCAGTACTCTTGGTATCGATACTACCCTCCAGGTATCGATACCCCATGAATATGTTTGTCAAATTCAAGTTTATAGTATCGATACTGTAACCAGTATCGATACCCCTATATCAAATATCACTCTTTTACTCTTGCAGTGTCGGTACTTGATGAAGCAGTATCGATACTCATAGCTAGAATTCACTTCTTTAACCTGAAAGTCTTACCAAACTTACTTAATTTTTCTACCGTAACCTCCTTTCATAATACTAAACTCAAATATACTTCATAAAATCATCTTATATCCATATTAAACATCATTATCTTCAATATCTCATTCAAATTCTTGAAACCAAGAATCTCACTACATTTTCAACATGTTCTAACTTCATTTCTATTACTTCTAACTTCTTAATTAGACCCATGACAAGTCAAATTTCACTTCAAAACTTATTTTCCAACTCTTTCTCAAGATTTCACTTAGAAACTTCTTATCTTTAATATATTCTAACTTATTATTCTTTTAATTTCTACATCCCTTTAAATTTCCACAGTCTTTCCTTATGCTCTGCCAATCAAAACCAATCTTTAATTAAAAGAAAACCAGCTGAAAAATCAAGCTCACCTTAGTTGAAGAGCTCACGTTGAGAGGAGGAAGAAGAGTAAAGTTTCCAGACTTCTCTTTTCTTTTCTCTCATTTCCACGTAGTTTTTCCTTTATAAAGGGAAAATAAAAATCTTTCTTATCAAATAACCATTATAACCTTTCTACTATCAAACTTTTCTATTAACTCCAACACTAAAATTTTCAATTAAGTCCCTAAACTTTTAATCTTTTCTAAAATTGATCACTAAGTTTCAAAAACTTTCATTTTGGTCACTAACCCGACTTTTGGGATGTTACAAATCTCCCCTCCTTTAAGAAATGTCATCCTTGAATTTTCACCGCACAAATCGATAAGACCATTACGTACACATATTTTTTAATATTCTCATGTTGTTTCCTTTACTTAATCTTTCATGTTTACCGCTAGAAGACTTACCATTTACTTACTCACTTCTTCATCTCAATTCGTTCTTATAGATCCATATAATGTCACTCATCATATAGATAATAATAACAATCCTTACCATTCACAATCTTGGTTCAATTGGTTTCCTTCATCATTCTCTAATTGATTTGCAATATAAATCAAATCTTTACACATTCCTTAATCCTTGTCTGTATTACAATACCTATAATCTTTTCATATGACCTTACGTACTTTCCTTTCTTCTGTATCAAACTTATAATTCACTCCTCAATATAATCCTTGTCACACTTGATCCTTTAAACTCCATCCTTTTCATTTCCTTATTCTATTATTTTTCCATAAATCAAAATCTCCTTACAGGATAGGTCGTATCTTTTTCTTCATACTCTCGTACTCTTTTCATATCACTTATACTTATCTCTGATTACCAATCTTTATCACATCTTCTTAACTTTGATAATCCACTTTACCTACACATCACCTTATTCTTATATACATTCCCTTTTATTATCTTTAACTTTTCTATCCATTTGAATATTCTTTCAGACATACGAATCCTTATTTCTTTCACTCTATCACATTTTCATGATCAAAATACATAATCATATCCAAATCCACACCATACTTGGTTAGCTTACCCTGACATCATCTTCTAATCCTTTAACTCTACTACACTTACTATTACATAACTTTGTTAGTCAGCAGCAATTCTTCCAATCTAAAGCGTAAACCTTCATCAAACCATTCATATACATTATTTCTCCTACACCATGCAATTTCCTTTGTTCAAACTCAATATTCCAACTTCCTTTGTCTTATAAACTAATCACCAATATACCCATTCTTATGATAACATCATTGTATCTTCTATTATTCTCATGATAACATCTGTTCACTATATTTTAACTCAGCTTCATAGTAACTAAACCACTTCATCTAACTTCTCCACTTAGGAACAGTGGAGATCCTCTAACACTATTTGAATACATTTTCAATCTTCTGAAAACAATCCTTAACTTTTACAAAGGCACTCCCTGAGGTGTCCGCTCTTCATCCTGTCTGGCCAGGATAGGTGAATTACTACCACCATCAGGTCTATCACATTCTCACTTCGTTTCGAAACTCTAATTATCATACTTCTATTATAACGTAACAATCTAATTCTATTAGCAAGACAACACGCTCCTTACACTATCAGATCATAAATTTTCACTTTATGTTGACATCTACACATTTTAAAACTCGTTTGATTTCGGTTTAAGCCTAGAATCAGCTAAACCTTAGCTCTGATACCATTAAATGTAACACCCCAACCCGTACCTGACCTGAATACGAGTCTGAGGTGTCACATTAACTTTTCAAAACATTTACTTTTACAAAAGAATGAAGGATTTCAATTTAATTAAAAACAATTGGTTTACAAAACATATGAGAGCGTATAAAATTTCAATCTCCTAATTACATGCCAAATATATTCATTAAAACAAAATACATATTAATCATTTCTTTTCTGATATGACCTTCGGTAAGGAGAAACTAACATGTCTTGTTCTACTCTACTCCATAATCTTCTTGGAACCTACGTGTGAAACACTCACACGCTAAGTCGATGACTTAGTGAGGCATAAATAAACTGAAATATAACATCTCAATACTAATTTCTACTATGCACAATTCATATAATCATATTAAACTACAAAACACATTATGAATCAAAACATAAATACATACATATATATATAATCTCATTATCCTTATTATTATTTTTATCATTATTAGCATCATTTCCATTTTTATCTCTTAGCCATATGCTCTTATACCTAACATTCTTAACCAAACCATATACACATCATCATATAATTTCTGTAACACATTCATATCACAAAACATACATATCACATATAGTATACTTGTTATTATCTCTTTATTAGCCCATGTACACATGTGAGAACTAAAGATATGTGAGTACATAGAGGTTATGCACATATGCTGTCACCACAGCTCGTATAATTCCTACTAGGGGCACATATAATTTGTCCCAAATGACCACGTAGAAATGTCCCGAATGACCACATTTAACACATATGTCCCAAAAGACCACTCCTTAAGAACCATGCGCATATTCCAATTAACCAAATAAGTGTACCGAAGTACCACATATATGTTTCAAATGATTACATATATGTCCCGAAGGACCACATAGAACCCTCGACTCTTGGCATGCCAACTATACCTATAGCTCTCATGACACATAACATGGGCATTATCTTTTATATTTATCACACATTCACATAATCACGTAGTTCACTTACAGGTAGATCATTTCCATATAATTCACATGTCCCGCATATCACATGGCTTATATCTTTTGATCATTTATTCACATAACTTCTTATCACATAGCTCATAGTCATATGATTTATATCCTTTCTCATATATTCATGTAGGTCATATCATATTCTCATAGCTTCATTACATTAATATATATTCACATATGTCATATAACATATATAATAACATATAACACATACAATCATAATAAAGTACTCAGTTACACACCATAATCATATTAACATATGCATATATTCATAAATTCATGCATCATAATATAAGAAATAGACTCATTGCAAGTATTATTTCCCCTAAACATCATATATCAATTAGTATGCACTCACATGGCCTCACTAGTCAATACCGATCTCTTATCTTTTCTCGATGACTATTACTTGTCAACTTGTCCGGACGTTGCTCTGGATCGATATCTACACAATAATACATATAATATTCATATCAGTAATCCAAATATCATGATTCGGTCCATAATTTCTTAGACCAAAAGAAAGGCTTAATTCCATTTTATACATGAAGTAGTATCAGTTCCCCCTATAGGGTATCGATACTTCCTTATCTGTGGTATCGATACTAAGCCTAGGTATCGATACCCATTTTGTATTCGAAATCCTTGTTTCAAAAATTGGTACCGATACTGACCTTACGGTATTGGTACTCTTGGTATTGATACTACCCTCCAGGTATCGATACCCCATGAATACATTTGTCAAATTCTAGCTTATAGTATCGATATTGTTCAACTAGTATCGATACCCTATATCAAATATCACTCTTTTACTCTTGAAGTATCTGTACTTGATAAAGCAATATCGATACTCATAGCCCATAATTCACTTCTTTAACCTGAAAATCTTACCAAACTTATTTAATTCTTCTACCATAACCCCCTTTCATACTAATAAATTCAAATATACTTCCTAAAACCATCTTAAATCCATATTAAACATCATTATCTTCAATATCTCATTCAAATTCTTAAAACCAAGAATCTCACTACATTTTAACATGTTCTAATTTCATTTCTATTACTTTTAACTTCTTAATTAGACCCATGACAAGTCAAATTTCACTTCAAAACTTATTTTCCAACTCTTTCTCAAGATTTCACTTCAAAATCACTTATCTTTAATCTATTCTAACTTTCATTCTTTTAATTTCTACATCCCTTTAAATTTCCATGGTCTTTCCTTATGCTCTATCAATCAAAACCAATCCTTAATTAAAAGAAAACCAACTGAAAATTCAAACTCACCTTAGTTGAAGAGCTCACGTTGAGAGGAGGAAGAAGAGCAAAGTTTCCAGACTTCTCTTATCTTTTCTCTCATTTCCACGTGGTTTTTCCTTTATAAAAGGGAAATAAAAATCTTTCTTATCAAATTATCATTATACCCTTTCTACTATCAAACATTTCTATTAATTCCAACACCAAAATTTTCAATTAAGTCCATGAACTTTTAATTTTTTCTGAAATTGATCACTAAGTTTCAAAAACTTTCATTTTGGTCACCAACCTGACTTTTTGTATGTTACAAAGGATCTTGATTGAGGCCATAAAGTGACTTTTAGAGTCTAGATACTTTGACTTCCATACTAGGCACCTCAAATTCAAGGAGTTACGCCATATATATTTCCTCATCTGGATCTCCATTCAAAAATATAGTATTTACATCAATTTGATGTACTTGCAACTTGTGAATGGAGGCTAGTGCAAATAATACAAAGATCGTTTAGATTTTCGTAACTGGAGAGTAAGTTTCGAAGAAGTCTAAACCAAATTTTTGTGTGAACCCCAACTAGTCTTGCCTTATACTATTGGATCGAACCATCTAGCCTGAGTTTCTTCTAGCAGATCTATTTGTTGTTGATTGGCTTGAATCCTCTAGGTAAGTCAACCAAATCCCAAGTATGATTAGACATTACCGATTCCATTTCATTATTGATAGCACTTTTCAAAAACTAGCATCGATAGATTGTATAGCTTCCTAATAAGTTTTAAGATCCTCATATAACAGAAATATTTGAGCTATATGATCAAAAAGAGAGTATAAACCATTTATTTTAGAAATAAATGAAGTTATGAAATCTGGTCCAAAAGAGGTTTCAACTTTTTGTTTCTTACTTCTTCTAGGCTTGAAAACAATTTCCTCAAAAGGCCTAGCAGGCACACTAGAAGCATGAATCTGTATGTGGCGCTGTTTGTAACATACCCTATGAACACCGCATCAACAATTTTAGATCTGATGGTAGACTTCTTAAAATCTGGCAACCTAACATTAGCCAGACACCCCCACACTTTCAGGTATTATAGATTTGGAGCACATCCTTTCCACAACTCATATGGAGTATAATCTAATTTCTTATGAGGTACTCGGTTCAAGATATGATTTACTAATAGAATAACATCCCCTCACATGTTATTAGATAACCCAGAACTTATCAACAATGAGTTCGTCATCTTTCTTAAAGTTATATTTTTTCTTTCAGCTATACCGTTTTGTTGAGAAAAATAATGGGCTTAAGTTTCATGAATTATGTATTTACTCTCACACACCTCTTTTATGAAATTTGATATGTATTCGCCACCTCTATCAGATCTAAGTAGTTTGATTCTCATATCTAATTGATTCTCAACTTCTTCCTTATAAATAAGAACGAAGTTTTCAGTTTCATCTTTAGTTCTAAGGAGATGAACTTTTGTGTATCTCGAGTAATCATCTACAAAAGTTATATAGTAGTGTTTTTCTTATTTACTTTCAATGTTTCTAAAGTCTACTAGATCAGTATGAATGAGTTGTAACAATTTAGTCTTTCTTTTAGAAACTTTCTTAAAGTGAGGTTTAACATGCTTGGCTTCTACACAAATTTCATATTTGTTAAAGCTAGTTATCTCTAGTTTAGGTAGAACATTTATTTTCATCAATTTTTTAAAGCATAAATGTTAATGTGTCCTAATCTAGCATGCCACATATCAACAGATTCAACGTTGTAAGTAAAAGTGGTAGTTTTATTTTCATTAAGTTGAGTTT
Organism: Hibiscus syriacus; assembly: GCF_006381635.1. Taxonomy (NCBI): domain Eukaryota; kingdom Viridiplantae; phylum Streptophyta; class Magnoliopsida; order Malvales; family Malvaceae; genus Hibiscus; species Hibiscus syriacus. The sequence goes on from NW_024062608.1 coordinate 4,406,392, forward strand.
CTATGACAAATAAACCCCCATTTAAAAAACATTTCCCTACATAATCACCGTTTCAAGAAAGTACAAGTTTATATGCCTTAAAAACTAACTAAATGCTTTCCCTATTTAGAAGTATGCCACTTATTAAATTTTTACGAAAGGCATGTACATACAAAACATTATTTTAGGCTAAAGTTTTACCGAAAGTTAGCTTGAGTAAAACCTTGTCTTTTCCCAACACTTCAAAACTACTAGAGTTCCCCATGGACACACGTTCACCTTCATTCCCATCCTCGAACTCGGTAAAAAAAATCCTTCCTTGCGCAAAAGTGCTTAGAAGTGCCAATATCTACCACCCACTCAGAACTGTTCTCCACCAGGTTGATTTTGGAAACCACCACAACAATTATGTCATCATTGTTATCTATAACATGTATTTGTGGCTTGTTGTTATTCAGGCGCTCTGAGCGATGTTGGTATTGATAGGATTTGTGACCGGCTAGACCATAAACATAGCACTTGAACGTCTTTCCATCAACTTTGGTCTTTCTCAATTTCTTGAAATTGGTGCCCTTATGAGATTTTATCATTTTTTTGGATTCCCTCATTTCATGGTCTTTTTGAGCTTAGACCCTGAGACACCACCAGTTTCAACCAAGTTAGACTTAAAAGACATATTACTAAAGGAACTTGCAACCTTGTCCTTTAGACGATTGGTCTCCTCGATTTTCATGTGTCCCACCAGTTCCTCAAGTGAAATACCTATCTTCTTATGCTTGAGAGAGTTACGGTAGTTGGACCAGGACTTGGGCACCTTTTCGATGAGGACATTGGCTTGGAGTACTTCACAGATTTTCATTACTTCGACAATGATGCCGGTGACCAGATTCTTGTAGTCATGTACTTGATCTATTATGGGTTTATCATTCGTCATCTAGAATTTGAGTCATTCTCTGACAACGTATTTCTTTATGCCTGCATCGTCAGCATTATACTTCTTCTCCAGAGTATCCCAGATCACCTTGACACTTCTTTTCTTAAGAAACATGTAAAATAATTTGTTAGACATATGGTTGAGAATGTGTCTTCATATCGTCTTATTTTTCTTCTCGTATTTCTTGGTGGTAGCGGCAGCCACAGCAGTAACGACTAAGGCAACATCTATCAGAACCACATCATTATTGTCTCTGCCAATTGGGGTGGTAGGCGAGGTGGTAGACGGCATGATAGGTGGTGGCTTGAGCAACATGTAATCCATGTCAAGCTGCTCGAAAAATATCAGTATCCACTGGGGCCACCTCTATTATGCTTTCCATAGAGTGTGTCGATCTTGGAAAGGTTAGGAATCAGCTTGCTCAAAGGTGATGTCATTTTTGCAGTATATGAATTCATTTCTAAATTGTTGGAAATATTGACTGCAAAATCACACTATTAGCACTGGAAAATAAATAATTCAATCATTTGAAATCGTGTTGTGGTAAAACCACTACCTTATAAACGAATTCACCCCGATATGTGTAATAGCTCTAATAGGCAGATCGTCTCCCAATGTTAACATGGTCGCTCTAAATATCGTATACCCAGGAACAGAATGGATTGTTGGTGGTACTGCTCCTCGCTGGAAAGAGTCTGAAGCTTAGAAAGCTTTGAGAGAGTTGAGAGATGTGAAAGTTGAAAGTGAATTGGTGAGTTGAGAAGCTAATAATACTTCTTTATTTATAGGCTTTATGTAGGGGTAAATTCGTCCAACAAAAATCAGATTAAAGTCTGATTTTATTTTCTGAAATTAATATTTTGTAACTGTTATCTTTTATTACATGAAACTACTAAATTAAACAGATGAATCTAGCCCTCAAAACGTCGAGATACATTGTATAATTCTCAGACATTTGTAACTACTACAATTACTTTATCTTGAATAGAGACGTAAAATAGGCCAGGTACGTTCTACCGTTTACGGATTAATTTCATAAAACTGTTTTAAATTTTAGAAATCAATATAACTAATTAATCAGTTGTTACTCTTTAAAAATATGAAATTCGAATAGACCATATTAGCCTCGACCACGAGCACGAGCCGAGATGAGACAGACGAACGGCGACAGCGATAATACGTGAGAAGCCCCTTGTTCTCTATCACTCAACAAGGGAGTGGAGAATGAAAGCCTTAAATACTCAATCCCAATGTATTTCCCACTCTATGTGAGATTGAGCATTACTAACGTAATGTAAGTGAGATATAAATGAGTTGGGCGCCACATTTTGGATTCATTCTATGAGCCATTTAACTTATGCTTTTTCCAGTAATAAATTAAGCGTCTTTGTAACCATAATGAAGAGCAACGGGGAAAGTGGATCATCATCCTTTAACCCTTTCCACATCTTGAACTCCTTAGTTGGGGACCCATTTAGAAAAACTGAGACTTTTACTATCTATATGCATTCCTATATCTAGTGTTGCCACTTCCAAATCCTATTTTTACTACAACATATCTAGAAACTCTCAACAAACACAATCATACGCCTTTGAAAAATCTAGCTTTAAACTCTGCCTTTCCCTTGTCTTTCTTTATTCAAAGGAGTAAATTACTTCATTTGCCACGAGAATCTCATCAAAAATATGTCTTCCTAATAACAAGACACATTGTGTTTCACTGATTAATTTTTCCATAACTCCTCTAACTTTTCTAGATAAAACCTTCATTATTATCTTATACAGGTAGCTCACCAAACTAATTGGTCTGTAATCTGAAACTTCTCGGGCGTTTCACTTTCGGAATGAGAGTTAAAAAAGAAGAATTCATATTTTGTTCCAAGTCTCCCAATCTGTAGAATTCACATTTTTTCCAACTCACCAACATCTTCCATAGACGGTGTTTAATTTTTAACAATTAGATAATATCATCAAGTCAATATCAATATAAACTATCAAAATTAGAGCTATAAAACCTGATATATGAATTTATTAAGAGTAAAGCTCAATCTTAAATATGTACATTGTTCTCCATATATGTAAAGATGTATGTTATAAATATTTTAATAATTTTATTTGATCATAAGAAATTTAGAAAATTAAGTTGGGTATTCTAATAAATTTCTCAACCAATAGACTTAAAGTCCATTCCCTCAATCAATCCTAAATTATTTTCCTTCATTTATCTTTTAAGTTTAAAATTAACAAAATTCTTCTTTATCCTTTAATACTCAAAAGACAGAAATTTATCAATATTTTACATACTTATACTTTTATTCATATATATCTTCTTATAGGTATTTCTTTTACAGTTGATTCCGAGAAGTGGGTCTAAAATTTTAGTGTATGGTATTACTGTTAAAAAGTATTTGAGAAGAAAAAATGTCCATTTCAAACATGATATTATTATAAATTTAAAATAAATCAACTTAATTAATGTTAAAACTCACTACCAGTTTTTAATATTTCAATTAAAAGCACTAATGTTAGTTTTATTTTTTAAATAAAGCCAATAAATAAATTTTTAAATAATTAAATTAAAATAAAGGTAAAAAGGAGGAATAAAAAGGCACAAGCATACTAAAGAAAAATTAACATTACAGTAACAAGTGTGAAGGTAAATTTGTCTTTTTCTTTTATAAACGAGCTTTCTCACTAACTGCTGAATTATTCAGTTTTTCCGGTTGGATTAAAAACTCAGTTCTAAATGCATTTTGAATTTGATAATAAAATATGCATTGTTTAGTGTTACTTCTAGTACCATTTTGGAGCCAAAAGATCTTTTAAAAGTTCGACCTAAGGGGCACACAGATTATAGCTTATGAGTTGCATGAACTTCATAAACAAACTCTAAAGTCATTCGATTTCTTGTTTGATTAATTGAAGAGCTATCGGATCAAACTCTACAATGAAATTAATAAAACATTGTTAATGCCTGATTTATTAGTGAAAGATGAAATGGAGGATCCGGTTTTCAATTTTGACCGGCGCGTGTGGAGCTTAAAGGTTCCTCCGAAGCTTAAGAGCTTCTTCTGGGTGCTAAAGCTGAATAGAATTCCTACAAAGTTTTTTTAAAATCTCGAGGGATCGATGTTGAGTTAGGATAGTATATTTGCATATGGTGTGAGGATGACTTAGAAAGTGCTTACCACTTGTTTGCTGCCTGTAGTTTTATCTCTACTTTGGATCAGGTTTTTCAAGAAAAATTAGGAGTACATGATTTATTATTGTTTCACTGTGGTGTATTTGAATTGCTCGGAATGAGTTGGTTTTCAAAGAAAAGTCGTGCAAGGTGGAGGACTTAATTTTCAACACAAAGTTGCGATCACTAACGTGGATAAAAGCATCGAATGATACTTGATAGTCAACATGGGAGGCTAGTGGAGCTGTCCGAAAGTTGGTTTTGTAATGGGGTATCCTCGATGGGTCAATGAAATAGAGAAGGGATCTCCTAAGGTAGGGCTGGCAAAATTTAAAGTGACTGGTGTAGTGAAAGAAAGCTTAACTGGATGCGGAGGTGTTCTTTGTACGGTAAATGGGATGCTTCGTGCAATGTTTTCAGGTTCAACGGATAATTTAAGGGCGGTGTTTATTGTCATCACAGCCATTAAATTTCTTTGGAAGTACTTTCTGAAGAAAAAGGGTTGGGATCAGGGGAGTTCATGGTGTAAGTCGAATAAAAAATAGTGTTGGATTGGATGGACGCTCCTCTTCACCGACGGTGGGAATTTTGACCATTGTTTCTCGAAATAGACAAGGTGAGGAGCACGTTTGGGATCATCCATTTTAGCTACATTGATCGAAGAGGAAATGGTTTATCCACACACTTGAAGATCGAAGGAATGCTTAGAAGGTTGTTTTTTAAAGTTTGTGTTGGTAATGCTCAATCCCACATAGTATTGGAAATACTATTGGGAATGGGTATTTAAGGTTTGGATTCTCCACTTCCTTGTTGAGTGAAATAGAACAAGGGGAACTCTTGCGCATCGCCGCCGCCGCCGTTCGTCTCAAGTTGTGGTTGTGGTCGTGGTTGTGGTATTACGTGCACTACTAGAAAAAACCCCTTTAATGACGTGCAATGCACGTCATCTATGGGTGCAGATGACACGCATTGCACGTCATTGAAGCCCCCGTCATAAATGAAGATGACATACATTTGTGTGTCATAAATTTATGACACGCATTTATGACTTACATTTACGACTTACATTGCGTGTCATTGAAGCACAAGTCATTAAAAAAGATGAAACACATTCGTGTGTCGTGATTGTATGTCGTAAATTTTATATATATATATATTGTAGATTGACAAATAATCAAACTAAATCACATTTAATGCCTCATAATACTAAATATATATATCATATTATATATAAGCAATCCATTTGCATACAATATATTAACATTAAGTTATCAAAAATATTGTAATCATATGTCGATACAAAATATCACGGCATAATAAAGTTTGCCATATAAGATACCCATTCTTTGCGAATATCATCAATGTCATCATCCATGTATTCTTCCTTCCCATCGCCAACCTAAGTAAAAAATATGAAATAAGTATATAATTTATCTTATTTAAAGTGAAGTATATAACTATCAAAGAGTACTAAAATGACCAGTTTTACATATGCATTCTTTGAAGCATATGTAAAAATAAATTTTACACATTTAATTAGTAAAACTTCCCATATAAATTGTATACATTATCACGGCACGAATTCACAATTTTTAGTCTTGCTAACAAGTACTTGCATTAATTTGTTCAGAATGACATCCTACTTCAAGTCCATATGATATTTGTATGACTAATGTGTATGTATGATATGATAGATGTGTATCAGAAAAGTTTGCTTACATTCTTATTGACCAACACTTCAAGTCCGTTCTCGACTATCTCTTTCATGAACTTACAAACATAATATCTACACTCGGTACCTCTCAACTGACGGGGACACTACAAACAGTTTACAATAAATGATTAGTCAAAATGAAAGCTGCAATTTAAATGATCGATCGAAGTCCTCACCAAAACATTGATCCAATTGAGGCTAACCCTTTTGTTAGATCCACTTTGAGCAGTGTACAATATCATTGCCCTATAAAAATTGATAAAATATATCAAAGAATATACTATAATGTTTCGATAATTTATGTTACTTACGCATCAATAATTTGCTTCAACTGTTGATGGATATTGGTGGGCCCTAAGGAATCAAGATAATAACAATTTGTTGTTTTCATATCTATCACCGCCAACACCCAATGTCTTCTATAAAAACCAAAAAACCAAATTAAGTTACTAAAATATATTGATAATCAAATGAAAAAACAAACCCGGGATTATATAGGCTGACAATTAGATCTCCAATATGTGTTGCTTCAAACAAAGCTCAAGAACATGGTTCAATAGCTTAGTACCTGCATAAATTCAAGATTTAAGCAAAAATTTCAGACAAACGAAAAAACCAATGATACATGGTTTTTAACAAACTATGGCTCTTACTAAGAATCAATGGCAACGTAATTTCAACAAAAGCATGTTTGAGGCAATTAGCTAAGCATCAAATTGATTATGATTTCATGATACTTAAGCATCCCGAGTAGAAATAAGAATGCTCATATGTTTAGAACAATTTAAAGGTCCATATGTATCAACTCACCAATTCCTAACCCACGATATGGTGCTAAAACACCCAATGTCATTATGTACACACATATGGCCCCCCATTCCTTCTTTTTCACCCGATAAGCAATTGATCCAACACAGATGTCACTGTAATATGTTGAGTTAGGAAGCAAACATGTGATTGTTAGAATAACATGCTAACTTTTGAATTATACAGGTCACTTTCCAACTTAATCTCTTATCAGGCTCCAACTCGTCTAATATGATATATGAATGTGTGCATGTGTAACCATCCACAATTTGTTTCAATCCATCAAATTAAAAACAATAACATTTATTATTTCTAACCATAAATGCACCATACTAGTAATTGATGTCAAATACTGAAGGCATTGTGAAAAAAGACATCTCAAACATGCTTTGCACATTGCTAAGATCGTAGAATTAGATGAGGCTAGTCACTCAAAACTTCAATCGAGTCTATTTCTTTGAGCATGACCTAAGGATTAAGGAGAAAAAACAAATATGCAATTACCAAGGAAGAATAAAGTTATAGGATAAATCTCTCCAAAAACTAATAGGTTTTGAAATTCCTACAGTTTCAGTGTTATAGACCATCAATGCTCAATAAGCACCCTCCAATGTAGGGTAGCAAATTTCAGAATTGGGAAATCTTTAGCTAGGGATTTTATGACTTGAAAATTCTCCAGAAAAAAAAACTATTTATAGCTACTACCTATAGCTTAAAAGTTCAAAAGAAATGCAGGATAAGGATGGATCAATTAACGTTTCATAATATGCAGAAGATCATGGCAGAATCAACAAGTGCACCAAATACAATTAGTAGCATATGAGTGCAAGGCAACACAAGCACAACAACAGAACTGAAGAATGTTTTTGAGGCATAAACTGAACAATATCTAGCCATTTCTTGGTTTCAATAAACCCCCAAAAAATTAACAATTGAAAAATAATTAAATATGTTAGTTATTAAATGCCTCCGAACACAATAGAACAATGTAATCTAAAGTGGAACTATTTAATCCAACAAATAAATTACTTTTGTCAAAGATCAAATGAGAGCACAATGAACTGACAACTTACAATACCTTATTTGTATCAAAGGCCACTTGTAGTATATCATCAAAAGTCGATGTAAATCAAACCACAAAATACCAACAATTAACCAATGCAAAGAACAAAAAACAAGAGAAATGAAGGCATAAATCAAGACCAGCAGCTTAAATTCCTTAATTTACTAAAAAACGCTGACAAAATTTCCATTAAGATGAAATATTCAGAAGAACGACAAAGAAAACCCCAAGATTCAAAAAGAAACAATTGCGAAGAAAAAAACCCAAACAAGAATCGAACACAACAACAGGAGAATAACATGCTTTCAAAAGAAAATAACGAAAACCCGAAAAAGATTGGGGGAGGAAAGGAGGCACACCAAGCTTTGTGAATTCTTTGAAAGCCAGAGCATCGGCGTAGTACTTTTCGTTGTAACGAACGGAGAATATAGCAGTGTTGATCTTCTTTAACAGCATCACGTTCTTGTCCCTAACACCATCGAGTGATATTGCTACTTCTAGACCAACCGCCATTATTATTAACTCTCCAAGAAAAAAAAAGATTTGGGGAGGGGATATAACAATGGCGTGGTGAGGGGATTGTACGGACATAGATAGATTTGTTGTGTGTGAAGACAGAGGAAAGGTAGGCTTTGAAATTTTACAGCAACAGTTGAGAGATTTGGACCTTTTTAAAGAGGGTAAAAAATTGGGGGAGTTTTCTTTTCCCACTGATTTCCGTTGATTTTGATGGCTACCATTATACCATGAAATTTCTCTGCTTTGACTTGAAATTGAGAGGGAAAGCATGCGTACGTGATGAAAATTATGGGGAAATTAAAAGATGACTTTTAGAGATGACACACAATGAAAAGTGTACTCCGTGTGTTTGCTAATTTATTTTATTATGACTATTAAATATGACACACATTATTGTAAGTCATAAATTGTTCAGATTTTAAGAAACTTGACATTTCTTATGACACACATTTTTTACAAGTCATAAATTAGCATGTGTCATCGTTCGTGTGTCATTAAAGGTATATTTTCTTGTAGTGGTGTCATCGACACGTCCGGGCGGATACTATCTTTTTAGAAAAAAATCTTATAGAAATGTGAAAGATTTCACTTAATATTTATAGGCTGTTGAGGACTGTTTAAATTCAAATGATAACAGTTGATTTATGAGTTGTCTGGAATTAAAAAAAAATCCTAAATTAAATCAAAAGGTTAAGATGTATTTGGACTGATTTCCATCTTTTTATAAAGGGGACAAGCTGTTAATATCAGGAGTTACATGATTTAATTTCAGGAGTTATAACAGCTGATTAATGATGAAATGAACCTGGACTATTTTTTAGTCAGGTTCATATGGACGTTTTAGTTGTTAAAATGAAGGGTTTTAATCATATTTTTATGGACGATTTTAATCCTATATCTAGCCTATAAATAGAGAGCTGGATTCAGCTTCTCAACTTACTCTCAATATTCAGAATTCACTCTCAATATTCAGAATTCACTCTCGATATTCAGAATTCACTCTCCAAGTGTTTTCTAAAGTTGTTCTCTGTGTGTTTCTCGATCAGAAGTGCAATACCACCAGCAGTCCACTCTGGTTTCAGGTGTACGAAATTTGGAGTGATCGTACTAACCTCGGGGGACGGACCGCCTACTACAGCCATTACACACTTCGAGGCAAATTCGTTTTTAAGGCAGTGGTTTTACCACGACACGGTTTATGAATATGTTTCTTTTAAATTACTGTTTATCTTTCCTGTCAATGCTAACGATGTGATTTTGCAGTCCATATTTCCAACAATTTGTTGGTAATTTTTTGGGGTCTGGTTTATCTCTTCACTTTAGTTGTTGTATGTTTTAAGTGTTTCGTCGTATTTTGGTTCTGATTGTAATTTTTGTTGAAGAAGTATGTTGTCATGCGTATGAAGTTAACTTATATGAGCTACAGGTATGGTTCAATCGGAGCTAAACCGAAGTCTGGTTTGTTTATTGGTTATGGGTGATGCTTGTATCTCTCCTAGTCATAAGTAGTCTTTTTAGGGAGGTTTTTAACGAGCCTCACTTCTAGGCCTAAGGTAATTTTAATCATCAATAAAATCATTTTGCCGAAGAGAAACAAGCTCCTTATTTTCTCTTTATTCCTTCTTCTACCGAGTCGAAGGATAAAGGAAACAAGCTCCTTCATTTTCTCCAACTTGTTTTTCTACCATTGACGAGTGATTGTTAAACCAAGAGAGACAAAGCTTAATTTTTTCTAAAATTAGTGAATAAAAATCAAAATTAAGTTAAATTATTGATATAGATTCTTGATTAAAAAATATTTTTGACGATGTTTATCCAATTATTTAGATTGTTTAGGTGATACTGAATACAATAGAACTAGTAATAATTGTAAATAACTGGCATTGAATTTCAACCACTAGAGAATAATGAAAGAATTTATATGGTTGTAATATTTTTTTCTAAGAACATGACAGTTACACTAAAGCTTGCCTACTTTTTTTTATCAGCAAAGATGGTTTATTAAGGATTTGTGTAAGTAAACCCAAGACCTAAGTTGTGTGCCTCGACAAAAACCACCCTACACCTAAATGGAGGAAAAGTGTACAATACAACTAGGAAACAAAAACAAATGGACAACTGATTTAATGGACTATCACACAAAAAAAACAAAAGTGACTAGTCGATATATATGACATCTCAACATATCACACTTACAACCATGATTTTTTCTAATGAAGGTTCCTTAATACTATGCAATAAAAGATCTCCTTCCCAACCCATCATTGGCTTGATGATCCATCATTCAGTGAAGCTTCTAGGCTAATAAACGAATAATTCACTCATTCATTTAACTAACTCTGGACCATCTCAGACCATTGTTAAAATGACGAGAACTCAAAACAAGGACCTTCATCACGATCATCTGAATACTAGGTAACTCCTCCTACACAAATATGTGAATTTTAACAATCTCAAATAGCTTTGGCTTATACAACAAACAGCTCTATCAAGCCACCCCTTGATCACTAAAACATACATGGCTAGCAGTGGAAAAAATCTATCAACAGTTACCACCAAGTTTAGAGCACCATGCCACCTTAAGAATGACCTAAATAATACACGCCTCACTACAGAGTAATCGTTACAAACCGGATAGAGAGAAACTACTATGGAAGATACACCGAGGTGAAACTCAGATCAACTCAACAGAGCACATATTCTATATAAGAAAATACCCTCATTTAGCCTAATATTTTCACAACCCACTAAATCTTTATATAAATTCTAAAACCGCGAAACAAAAACAGTTGATAATAAGCACCCATAATGCAACCTTGAAATGAATCCACCTCTGCAACATATTCAAATGGCATAAAATAAAATCAAATCAAAAGCAAAACTCACCATAGAACCCGTAGATAACCTAATCCTACCTAAATCTTAAAATCAAACTCATCAATAACCTACACTATTCTTCTAACCACCAATATAATCGACGCTTGATAGCTTGTAAATGTATTTGCTAAGGCAAGCAATTTTGTGCAAGTATACACAATCGAATCAGGTAATATAGGGCAAGTGAGTATCGTCTCCTCAGGGATTGGTTGAACATTTTTAAACTTCACCATAACCAGAACTAGTTGTCACAAGCTACTTCTTACTATCTTGTCAAACTAAAAAGCTATTATTAATAAAACAAGAAAATACTTTAAAGTATAATTGTAGAAAAGTTTGGTCGAGACAAAATAAATCTGTAAACTATTAAAATAAAATAAAACAAGGACAATCATTGATTCAAATATAATTCAAACAACCTCGCATATTCGGACTTATCGTAGAGCACTTATGATAATCTTTTGCATTGACAACAATTATTCTAAGTCCAGAATGAATTATTATGACATGTTTAAGCTGGCCGACAGGATTACTAAGTATTCTTAGATGGTTTCTATGGTAATACCACTCAGCGTTAACTATAACCCTTGGTTTGTCAGACTGTTGTTGTAGCAATACCTCTCGGCGTGAAATATAGTCGTTGTTTATCCTACTCTAGCGTCTATCCCTTTTAGTTGAATAAAACTCGCTCCTTATCTCTAAGGTAGACAATTTAGAACATCACCATCTCGGATTCATTCCATTGTTCACGTAGATCTATCTTAATTCTCTAGAATTAAAAGAATTATTATCTAGACAAAAGACGATCTTTTGATGCTCTTACATTGCCAAGACATGTTTCACCAAGACCCCAGACAATCTCTCGAAGCTCTTACGGTGTCAAGGTAAAATATTCAAACAATGAACAAAATAGTCATGAGCAAAAACATAATTCATCATTCATTAAACAGAAAATAATTGTCTAGGCAAAACAAAGATTAACACCAAGTAAGACAGACATGGTGTTATCAAAAAGTCATGCAAATATCATCGTTTAATACAACACCAAATACGTAAAGAAATTAAGAACAAAGGAAGAACGACTCCCAAAATCGAGCGCTTTATTGTGACACTTCTGATCAGCGCCGCGCCTGCCTTGGTGATCAGCCTCTCTCGAGACCTGATCACCATTCTACTACAGTCTAGCTATGGAGGATACTAAGGAAGATCAGTTGGTAAACGGTGGAGAAGCTCTGCAGTTGCTCGTTCACACTCTCGGTAAAGCTCTCTAACTTCCTTGCCTTATTCTTTGGCAACTACGATTAGATATTTATAGAGGGGAACCTCCTAGAGTTTCACATGATTGGAGATTCCTTAAAAAACTATTATTACTTTGTCCAGACTAAAAAAGGAAAGGCTGCTGACGGCTATCAGAATTCTGAGGGCTTGCTTACACATGAAGGATGTCATCCATATGGCTTCTGACATAGGTGATTTTGTCATATCAACTTCATACTTTCTAGATAAACCTTTCCCTGGCAAGATAAATCTGCTCCTTACGTTTTTAGTCTCTCTATTCTTTTGGCCCTTACAAATTACGTTGTCGCGACTGAAATTTTCTTCCTTCGTAAATTTCCTGCACATACACAAACCCTTTCTCCTCAACAGCATCAGTTAAACCAAATAAATCTTGTCGAAGCAAAACTTATCCACCACAAGCAAATATAACCTAAATGAAACTAAAACGTTGTGCATACTTTATTTAGACGAGCAATAACTTAAGTGAAAACACAAGAAATTGAGTCTTTTTACGGAGTTATCACACACCCAAACTTAAACTATTGTTTGTCCTCAAGCAATGCACAATAGCTAGAAGAAAATTAAAATTGTCATGGCAAAGCAGTGTTAAGAAAATTATATGGTGGTGTGGCATGCTTGTGTCATGAAAACCAAAATTTTCAACCAAATATTATTAATTTCTTTTTAACAAAATAAGTTACAATACCTACCTCAAACTTGAGGGATACATTGTCCTCAATACTTGAGAAATTAAACTACATGAATATATATATGCAAATGCTAAAAAAAATTAAATGTGAGCTTACTGTGGTGGTGTGGCTAGACTAGACGCCCTCGTTCGATGTCATTTAGGTAGAGGGGGACTCTCGGATCTCGAGTCTACTACTGATATCTTCAAGGGTGATGGTTGAAGGACACGGCCTGTCGTTCTCTTGATGCATCTCTTGTTGTTCGGATCTCGTGCTAGTGTTAGTTGGTCTGTGGTAGGAGAGGATTATGCAGGAATTAGAGCTTGGCTTTGTGCTATTTCTGAGACTAGCGTTACATAACGGAATGGTGACTGGACTGGAGCTTGCTCGGGTTGCGTTGGGGCTGGATCGAAATCTTCATCGGTGAAGAAGTTGGGTGGAATCTCTTGAGTTCTTTCAAAGGTTGAGAATGAGGAGGAGCAGAGGAACTTGTCTGTGTCACCATGGTCTTCCTCTGGTACAGGCGAGACTTGGGTGGCCAGGGGTGGAACGTCTGTGGATACTTCTGGGGGAACATTTGATGTCGAGGCATGGAATGTGTTTCCCCCAACAGTGTGTTTCAGAATGATGGTGGGAAAAGGCCGCAGATTAGCGATTGTGATCGGAAGCAACTCCTTGAAAAAGACGTTGAGTTGTGCGTCTCGTGCCTTGACGTACTCAAAGAAGATCTCCATGTGATTCTCAAGGTGCTCAATCTTCTCACGCATTTCTCACGTGTATGTGACCACTACTGCCATTATGACCGCGACAATAGATTTTGCTCCTCACTCTAAACCTTCATGCGGGGTGTTGTCATCGAAACTCATCAGTTATGGTACTTTCTTTTTGGTGATACCCTCCTTGGATTTGATGAAATCCTCAAAGGGCCTCCTCTGGGACCTTTTTTTTCTTTCACAGAGTAGTTATCAAGTTAGGAAATAAGAGACTGCCCTGTTTCTTTTGGTGCACTCATGGATTTGCTCGAAGATGAGTTCTCCAACTTCAATCTTTCTTCGTATATTATCAAGTGTAAAAGCATCAATGTTTTCACAAGCACGGTTGTGTTATGAGATGTTGGCATGAGTTTTCCCTTGATAAAATGGTTCCACAACTTTACGATCAGTTTAAGGGCTCGTCGATCGACTCTCTTCGTTGTTGGCGCATTCCCTTCAAACTTAGCCCACCCAAAGTAAAGATTTTTTAGTACTCCATGGTAGGTTTGTTGGTCTGCCTCAGCCACAAATTTCTTATGTTTCTCTTCCATATTCCTTAACTTGAAGCATCTGTTGAGTAATGAAGGGGAAAATCGAAGGAGCTTCCCTCAGATATACACCGTGTGGTTAGATGGGTCTTCGAGATGGGCGTAGAACTCTCTGACCATTACTGGTGCTACGGCTTTGGGGTGGCGAGCAAAATTCTCCCAATTTTGCTTCCGAATCACGTCCATGACCTCCGGTCCAAATGGCTCTTCGTCCTCTGATGGAAAGACGAACCCGTCTTCTAAATACACTTGTCGTTTTTGAAGATTTTTAAAGCATGCCTCGGTTCCGGTTGTTTGGAAATGCTCAAAGCTTGGTGTTGGGGCTAGGTTTTTCTTCGATCTAGCCATGATATTTGTTTGGTGCAGTGGGTTTAACGACGGCAATGGGGAAATTTTATTGAAAGAAAATTTCTTACTGTAGAGAGAGTGTGTGTGAAACATGATAAGGAAGATGGAGTTGAGGGTGGTTTTTCTGGAAAGTATTGGGTGGTTTCTTTGGGGTAATTCAATCAAAACACAAGGGGAAAATATTTGGCATTTATTGTGTGATATTTGATTGGACGTAAAGTTGGGGGAAAAGATACTTTCCCTCTTCTAATTTTGCCGCCCAAATTTCTTGCCCTAGGGTTTCCTCTCCTTTCATACGTGAACTATCTCCCCATGTTGCCACGTGTACTCTGTACGCCAACACGAAATAAAGAAAGAAAATAAAACAAAACAGATAATGTATGTATAAAATAACTTAATTTATTTATGTACAGAATTCAAATTTTCATTGCCTAGGCAACAAATTTTGTTCAAGTAAGTAAGGCAAGCTCTTGGACATCATGTGTCGTTGATATTGGTTTGTCTCGCATGACTAGGGCTCCTTTTTATTCCTTTAGCCTCTGCTCGTTCACCTTGAAAATGGAACTATCATCTCGGTTCTTGATTTCTATTGTTCCATTATTATGAACTTGATGTACAATGAACGGTCCTGACCATCATGACTTTAGCTTGCCTGGGAATAACTTGAGATGCGAATTGTAGAGCAGTACTTGTTGTCTATAATAAAATTGCCTAGGCAATATCTTTCTCTCATGCCATCGCTTTGTTTTCTCTTTGTATAGGCGGGCATTTTCATATGCGCGTGCTCTGAATTCATCCATCTCGCTCAGTTCCAAGAGTCTTCTTTCTCCAACAAGCTGAGCGTCCATGTTTAAATTTTTGATGGCCCAGTAGGTTTTATGTTCAAGTTCCACAGGTAGATGGCATTCTTTACCGTAGACAAGTTTGAACGGAGACATTCCCAATAGTGTCTTGAATGCTGTGCGATAAGCCCATAGTGCTTCATCTAGCTTTGGCGACCAGTCCTTTCGACTTGGGTTGGCCACCTTCTCTAGGATTTGTTTGATTTCTTGGTTAGACACTTCGGCTCCTCCATTAGTCTGAGGGGGTACACCATAGCGATCCTATGTCGCACTCAATATCTTTTCAATGCCTTGGCAACTAATTTATTATCAAAATATGTACCTCATCACTAATTATAGCTCGTGGTGTTCCAAAACGTGTAAATATATTCTTGTGCAAAACTTTGAGTACCGTCTTGGAATCATTTTTTGGTGTTGCAATGGCTTCAACCCACTTAGATACATAATCCACTTCCAAAAGGATGTACAAATCTCCAAAAGATATGGAAAAAGGTCCCATGAAGTCTATTCCCCATACGTCAAAAAGTTCAACCTCCAGAATATTTTTCCATGGCATCTCATATCATTTAGATATGTTTCCTGTTCGTTGGCATCTATCACATGACTTGTAGAATTCATGTGCTTCTATGAAAAAGGTTGGCCAGTATAATCCAGATTGTAGTACTTTCGTCGCTGTTCTCATTCCATAAAAGTGTCCTCCATACGGTGACGAGTGATAATGAAGTAGAATTTCTTTATGCTCTTCTTCTAGAACACATCTTCGGATAATTTGGTCTCCACATTGCTTGAATAGAAATGGTTCATCCAGTAATAGTGTCGCACATCGTGTCGAAACTTTTTCGGCCCTGGCTAGATAAATCAGAAGGAACAATACCACTAACAAGAAAATTAACTATGTCAGCATACCACGGCACAACCGTGACAAACAATATTTTCTCATCAGGGAAATCCTCTTGAATTTCTATTATGTCTTGACAATCAGATTTGTTATCTAATCTAGACAAATGGTCTGCTACTTGATTTTCTGTACCTTTTCTATCATTGATCTCTAAATCGAACTCTTGTAGTAGTAATAATAACCATCTGATTAGTCTAGGCTTTGCATCTTTTTTATTGATCAAATATATAATGGCAGAATGATCTGTATGCATAATCATCTTAGTGCCTATGAGATATAGCCTAAACTTATCAAATACAAATACTACTACTAAAAGTTTTTTTCAGTGGTGGTATAGTTTACTTGTGCATCATTAAGAGCACGGCTTGTATAGTAGATAGCATGAAAGATTTTACTTTTTCGTTGCCCTAGCACTGCACTAGCATCGTACATGAGTTCAAAGGGTACATTCCAGTCAGGTAGGATAACAATTGGTGCTGCTGAAAGTTTTTTCTTCAAATCTATGAAGGCATTCAAACAATTATTAGTAAATTCAAATGGATGATTTTGTTGAAGTAAAGTACACAAGGGTTTAGAGATTTGATAAAAATCTTTTACGAACCGCCTGTAGAAGCCTGCATGTCCAAGGAAACTGCGTACACCTCTCAGGTTGGTGGGTTGGGGAAGATTTGCGATTACTTCCACCTTGGCTTTGTCAACTTCAATGCCTTGACATGAAATTTTGTGACCCAACATTATTCCCTCGGTTACCATAAAATGGAATTTCTCCCAATTTAGTACTAGGTTGGCTTCTTCACATCATTTCAGTACTTTGGATAAATTGTCAAGACATCAGTTGAAATCATCACCCAAGATGGAGAAATCATCCATAAATATTTACATGCATTCTTTTACCATATCTGAAAAGATGGCCATCATGCATCTTTGGAAGGTAGATGGACCATTACACAACCCAAACGACGTTCATCTAAATGCGTAGGTACCATATGGGTATGTGAAAGTAGTTTTCTCTTGATCCTCTGGTGCTATGGCTATTTGATTATATCTTGAGTATCCATCGAGGAAGCAATAAAAGGATTTTCCCTCTAACCTATCAAGCATTTGGTCGATAAAAGGGAGGGGAAATGGTATTTCTTTGTGGCTTTATTGAGCTTCTTGTAATCCATACATATACGCCAGTACGTGACTGTTCTAGTAGTGATGGGCTCGTTATGTTCGCTTTTAACCACGGTCACACCACCCTTCTTTGGCATACACTGCACCGGGATGACCCATGAACTGTTGGATATGGGGTAAATCACTCCCGCATCCAGCCATTTTATAATCTCATTCATGACTACCTTCTTCATGATCTAGTTGAGCCTTTTTTAGGGTTCCACCGAAGTACTATGACTATCTTCTAGATTGATCTTGTGCATGCATATTGTAGGGCTAATTCCCTTCAAATCTGTCATTATCCATTCGAGAGCCTTTTTATGCTGTGACAAAACATTCAACAAACTATTCTCCTGCTCGAAGGTTCGATTGGCAGAGATTATCACTGGTAAAGTTTCATTACTTCCTAGGTATACATACTTCAAATGTGATGCCAAAGTTTTAAGTTCCAAACTGGGTGCATGTTGTAAAGATGATTATGAAGAATTAACTTTAGCAAAATTGAAGGGTTCAAATTTCGTACCTGCTCTATTATGAAGGAGACTTGATTGTTCCTTTAACTTTTCTTTGTCTTCTGCCTTGGTGTCGTTTTTAGGGAATCCATTATGTGTTAGATTACTATTGTCAGGGCCATAACTCTCAGAATCGTCTTCTGAAAATAATTTGCCTGGGCCAAGATTTTCTTGTTCGTACACCACGGTTAGAGGGTCGTGGTACAAATCGTTGTATTTGTCTAGCTTTAGAGATTTATCGTAGCCAGGAGTTGCCTTTTCTTCCTCTTCTATTGAGTCCACTTTTCTAATGCTTTAGCATTCTTCCGAGTCGTCCATATATTTCATAGAATTGAAGACATTGATTGTGACGCTTTGCTATCCTACTCGCATTGTGAACTCTCTTTTTTTGCAATCTATTAGGATTCTTCCAGTGGCTAAAAAGGGTCGTCCCAGGATGATAGGTTCATTCTCATCGGCTTCACAGTCCAAGATAAGGAAATTGACTGGAAATACAAACTTGTCCACCTTTACTATGACATCTTTTATTCTGTCATCGGGTCGCATATAAGACCGATTGGTCAGCTATAGGAAAACTGTGGTTGGACAAATGTGATATCCCTCTAGTTTCAGAAATATGGACTTTGGTATCAAGTTTATATTCGATCCCAAATTTTTGTTTTGGTGGGAGCTTGCTGACTGCAGAATAGATTTCTGTTGTCGTGGCAACATGTTTTACATTCCTCTTCTTTGTAATGATGTCTTTAAGAAACTTGGCATAGGAAGGCATTTGTTCGATGGCTTCATGTAAGGGCACGTTGACATACAACTAATCCAGAACATCAACAAATTTTTTGAATTGGATATCATCGTTATGTTTCTTCAATCGTTGAGGGAACGATGGTGGAGGTCTCACATTATCTGTTGTTAGTGCTGAGGAATCTCTGGCCTTGGCCAAAAATTTCTCATTATATGGATGATATTTTTCTGAGCCTTCATCATTTTCCTTCTCTTCAGTTCCTCCATCATGTTCCTCATTTTTCGCTCGATCCTCTGGGTCTGTTATGCCTCGGTGAAAATTGTTTAGATGTTCTCCCCCAAACTTGTCATTTTGCTTGACCTGTGTTCCACTCCTTAGTGTAAGCACACTGCATTGCTTCTTTCCATGATACTTAGTGATTTCAGTATCACTAGGGAGATTCCTTGTGGGCGAGAATGTAATGTCGTAGCAATTTGTCCCACTTGATTCTTCAATGCTCGTAGAGATGAACTATGGCTTTGTAAAAGTGTAGCTTGGCTTTGTAATATATTTCATTGGTTTTTAATTGTTGTTGAATGCTCATGCATTAAGGTCTTTGTTGAAGCCATGAAATCTTTTGTTGAGGCCATAAATTCCTGCAATGACAACTCCAAGGAGTTAGTATTGGAATTAGTATTAGAGGAAGAAGTTGTACCTTTATTGCTTTTCCAAGGCAACTGATATTGTTGATTCTGAAAATGTTGATGGTCTGAGTTACTCTATTGTGGCCTATTGTAACTTGCTGCTTGATTTTTATTGTTCCCTTGGTTACTCCATGAAAAATTCGGATGTTGTACCCAACCAGGATTGTATGTGTTATTGCCCACAAAATTGGTGGATTCATGATTTTTCGGACATTCACTCTAATGATGGTTGCCTTGACAAAATATGCATGTGTTATTGGTCACCTTGACTTTTCTTACCTCATTAGGACACTGTAAATTTTTTAACATATTAGTTATGGAAGAAAGTTGAGCTGCTACTGAATCCTTACCCTCTAGTTCATATGCTCCATATGTTTTTCTACAGGTTCCTAATCTTGTATTTGAGAATTGATAGTCATTATTTTTTATCCTGTCGAGGATATTAAATGCTTCCTCAGGTGATTTATCAAGTAAGGTGACATTTGTTTAGGCATCTAACATCATTCGAGTTGGTGCATTAAATCTGTTGTAAAACATCACTACTTGAGTCCAGTCATGAAACCCATGGTTGACACATTTGCGAAGTAAACTTTTATACCTATCTCAACATTCGTACATTGATTCATCGTCTCCTTGGCGAAAACTTGCAATATCATTGCGAAGTTGTGTATTTATATTAGGAGGATTGTATCTTAGTAGGAAACTCTTGCATAAATCTGCCCATGATTCCATTGAGCCTGAAGGAACTCCGCTAAGCCATGCTCTCGCACTATTGCATAGGGAATAAGGGAAACGTTTTAGTTTAAGCACATCTTCATGCACTCCTTATTGTCGGAATGAATCGCATACTTCAAGGAAGGCACGAATATGCTGTCTAGCATCCTCATTAAGTGAACCACCAAATTGGCCAATAGAATTTAGCATATTAAACATCACCGATTTAAGCTCAAAATGAGTTGCTTGTATTTTAGGTGCCACAATGTATGGATTGAGGTCATCAAGAATTGGATTCAAATGGTCTCGTATTGCTCTTGATCTTGCAACTTGAAGATTAATTGCTACATCGGGATCATCGTGATCTCCCATGTTGTTGCCTTGTAATTTTAGTTGGTTTAAATATTCTCTGGTACGTTAGTCACGTCGCCTCTGTCTGAATAACTATTCAACTTCAGGGTCGAATGGTTTCAATGGTTTACCAGTAGATCTCAGGGTCATGCAATAATAAAAACCTACAAAATTAAATAAAATACATTAGACTAGATAAATATAAGGTGACAAGAAAAACTTGTTATGGGAAATAAAAATTTCGTTAGTTGCCAATCCCTGAAAATCAAATCAAGTAATATAGGGTAAGTGAGTATTGTCACCTCAGGGATTGGTTGAACGTTTTTAAACTTCACCGTAACCAGAACTAGTTGTCACAATCTACTTCCTACTATCTTGTCAAACTAAAAAGCTATTATTAATAAAACAAGAAAATACATTAAAGTATAATTGTAGAAAATTTTGGTCGAGATAAAATAAATCTGTAAACTATATAAATAAAATAAAACAAGGAAAAACGTTGATTCAAATATAATTCAAACAACATCGCATATTTAGACTTATCGCAGAGCACTTATGCTAATCTTTTGCATTGACAACAATTATTCTAAGTCTAGAATGAATTATTATGACATGCTTAAGCTGCCCGACAGGATTACTAAGTATTCTTAGACGGTTGCTATGGTAATACCACTCAGCGTTAACTACAACCCTTGGTTTGTCAGACTGTTGTTGTAGCAATACCTCTCAGCTTGAACTATAGTCGTTGTCTATCCTACTCTAGCGTCTATCCCTTTTAGTCGAATGAAACCAGCTCCTTATCTCTAAGGTAGACAAGTTAGAACATCACCATATCGGATCCATTCCATTGTTCACGTATATCTATCTTAATTCTCTGGAATCTAAGAATGGTTATCTTGAAAAAAAAGGCGATCTCTCGATGCTCTTACATTGTCAAGACATGTTTCACCAAGACCCAGACAATCTCTTGAAGCTCTTACAGTGTCAAGGTAAAATATTCAAACAATGAACAAAACAGTCATGATCAAAAACATAATTCATCACTAATAAAACAGAAAATAATTGTCTAGGCAAAACAAAGATTAACACCAAGTAAGACAGTCATTGTGCTATAAAAAAGTTATCCAAATATCATCGTTTAATACAACCCCAAATACGTAAAGAAATTAAGAACTAAGGAAGAACGACTCCCAAAATCAGGGGCTCTGTCATGACACTTCTGATCAGCACCGCGCCTGCCTTGGTGATCAGCCACTCTCGAGACCTGATCACCACTCTGCTATAGTTTGGCTATAGAGGAAACCAAGGAATGGTTGCTGGTAAATGTTGGAGAAGCTCTGCAGTTGCTCACTCACACTCTCGGTAAAGCTCTCTAACTTCCTTGCCTTCTTCTTTGGTGGCTACGGTTAGATATTTATAGAGGGGAATCTCCTAGGGTTTTGCATGATTGGAGATTCTTTAAATAACCGTTTTTACTTTGTCTAGACTAAAAAAATAAAGGTGGCTGGTGGCTATCAAAATTTTGAGAGTTTTCTTGCACGTGAAGGAACTCATCCAGCTGGCTTCTAACATAGGTGATTTCTTCATATCCGCTTCAGACTTTCTAGATAAACCTTGCCTTGGCCAGATAAATGTGCTCCTCACGTTCTTTAGTCTCTCTATTCCTTTGACCCTTACAAATTATGTTATCGCGACTTAAATGTTCTTCCTTCGTAAATTTTCTGCACATACACAGTCTACACAAACCCTTTCTCCTCAGCAACATCAGTTAAACTAAATAAATCTTGCCGAAGAAAAACTTATCCACCATAAGCAAATATAACCTAAATGAAACTAAAATGTTGTGCATACTTTGTTTAGATGAGCAATAACTTAAATGAAAAGACTAGAAATTGCGTCTTTTTACAGAGTTATCATCGCTATATAATTTCTTTGAATATACTCTCCTCCGATCTTAGAGACATCCCCACTATCTGCTCAAAAGTCCTTTCACAATTATCCCCAACCTACTCAAGAAAACAAGAGCTTCAAGAAAACTCCTTTCAACCAAACAAAATAGAAAATCAAGCTTGCTTACCCGTCTGTCCTGCCTCTACCAACAACGCAATGTCTCGAAATTGCCTACTGTTCGTTTCCTTGGATTTGAATCCCAAGTTCTTTTCGTAGCTTAAGGGTCATTCTAGTTTCCCTAGTAAACACATCCAGTCTAGTTTAAGAATATGTTTCTTTTACATTACTATTTATCGTTCTTGTCATTGCTAACGGTGTGATTTTACAGTCCATATTTCTAATAGTTTGTTGGTAATCTTTTGGGGTTTGGTTTATCTCTTCACTTTAAATGCAGTATGTTTTAAGTGTTTCATAGTATTTTGGTTCTGATTGTAATTTTTGTTAAAGAAGTATGTTGTCATGCGTTTGTAGTTAACTTATAGGAGCTACAGGTATAGTTCCATCGGAGCTAAACCGAAGTTTGGTTTACTTATTGGTTATGGAGTAGTCTTTTTAGGGAGGTTTTTAACGATGCTCACTTCTAGGCCTAAGGTAACTTTAATCATCAATAAAATCATTTTGCCGAGCAGAAAAAATAACAAATAGTTAACACTGAAACAAGTTGAAATACGCATTTAGATCAAATAACCTTATTTTCTTTTTATTCTTTCTTCCACCGAGTCAAAGGATAAAGGAAACAAGCTCCTTCATTTTCCCCAACTTGCTTTTCTACCATTGACGAGTGATTGTTGAACCAAGAGAGACAAAGCTTAAATTCTTCTAAAATTAGTGAATAAAAATCAAAATTAAGTTAAATTCTTGATATAGATTCTTGATTTCAAAATATTTTTGACGGTGTTTATCCAACTATTTAGATTGTTTAGGTGATACTGAATACAATAAAACTAGTAATAATTGTAAATAATTGGCATTGAATTTCAGCCTCTAGAGAATAATCAAAGAATTTAGATGGTTGTAATATTTTTATCTAAGAACATTACAGTTACACTAAAGCTTGCCTACTTTTTTTATCAGCAAAGATGGTTTATTAAGGATTTGAGTAAGTAAACTCAAGACCTAAGTTGTGTTCCTCGATAAAATCCTCCCTACAGCTAAATGGAGGAAAAGTGTACAATGCAACTAGGAAACAAAAATAAATGGATAACTGATTTACCGGACTATCACAAAAAAAAGTGACTAGTCGATATATATGACATCTCAACATATCACACTTACAACCATAATTTTTTCTAATAAAGGTTCCTTAACACTATGCTAAAAAACCGCACCTTCACAACCCATCATTGGCTTGAAGATCCGTCATTCCAGTGAAGCTTCTAGGTGCATAAACGAATAATTCACTCATTCATTTAACTGACTTCGGGCCATCTCATAGTATTGTTAAAACGACAAGAACTCAAAACAAGGACCTTCATCACGATCATCTGAATAGTATGTAACTCCCACCCACTTCACACAATCAACATTAAGAGCCTCCTAGACAAACATAGGAATTTTAATAATCTCAAATAGCTTTGGCTTACACAACAAACAGCTCTACCAAGCCACCCTTCAATCAAACCCTCGATCCCTAAAGCATATTTGGCTAGCAGTGGAAAAATCTATCAATAGTTACCACCAACTTTAGAGCACCATGCCACCCTGAGAATGGCCAAAATAATACAAGCCTGAGATCAGTGATATATCCAACGGGATCTCTTATCCCTCTATTATAGGCTTTCAGTGACCTTGTGCCATGTCGTTTGGTTCTGAATTATTCAACCGGATTGAAAGTTCTGTACTTTCTGAAGACGAAGAGCTCTCCCCACTGATCCATATTTCTTTATACTGGTTTTATGGGTCTGCAGAGTTATCTGAGAAGCCTCTTTCAGTTACTAGTACTTTGAAAATTACACCACCAATCTCAATTTCCACTGATTCTTCGATCATAGTTGGTGTTAATTAACAAGGATATTTTCTCGCCATTAAAGGACTGGTTCGCATTTTCACCTAGAGATTCCAAAGACCCCCATAGTTCCGCGAGTCTTTAGAATGTAGTAATGTTCCAACATTACAAAGGAACCCCCAAAACTTCAATCCAGGTTTCTCTTTCCAGTTGGTTCAGGTCCTCATGTCGTTGGTCGATAACTAACATTAAAGTTGGTGTCGTCGTCAATCAACAAAAACAAAAAATGAAAAGAGATGAGCGGCACACTAATGAGAGAAAACTAAGTTTTTTCAATCACCCTAAATAACATACGTGTATACTAGGAGATTATTTTATATTGAATAATATCTTTTAAAATCTTCACATAAAAGCCAAAAGAATATAAAATTGAGTGACAAATAATTTCTTTTTATCATGTTAAACTTATTTTTGTGGCATAAATAAAATTTCACCTTTAATATCATAAAAGGTATGAAAAATCAAATTGTCGTGAATAAAATTTAATGGTGACCAGTGTATAACGTCGTTGAATTAAAAAAAATCATCAGAATAATAATCGTCACTAGTACTTTCATTTTATTGAAGAAAAAATTTATAATGTTACCGTTTTTTCTAAAAAACATTAAAACATTTCCTACCAATTTTTTGGACGCAAATTTTGGCGTCAAACGTATAGTAATGAAAATCAATAATCATTTTAAAAACATCATTAAAGATACGTTATCAATCACTAAATGTTACAAAATAAAAAAAATGTAACATTTATAGTGTATTTTATGACGTTATGAGCAACGTCATGTAAAAACACTACAACAAAACATGTTTAGTAACATTTTAAATGCAAACGTCACAAAATGGTAACATTAGCAGCAGTTTTTAGAAAGACCATTATAGATATGTCTATTGTGGCATTTTTTAAAGAAAAGAAGTGTCCAGTACTTTATCAACGTTTGTTTATCCAAATGCCGTAATTTTTTTGTACAATAGTGGCGCCTTTTAATATTTTGCCCACAAAATGTATTTTATGTTGATATACTGTGGCGTTTGATGTTTAAAACAACACGATAGGAAGTTCTTTATCCCTTACCCGGTTCTAAATCCCTAATTTTGTACTCCTCTTGTGAAATATAACGCTCCTGCTCACTTATCGGGCCTCATGATTTCCAAACACCCATTTTTCTGAAAAAATCATTCAAGTTAATATCCTTAAACGTTGGTTGATGGGTCTAAAGCCCATTGGTTGAGGAATTCATGGTGGATACCCAACTTAGTTATCTAAGTTCCATGTGGTCAAACGAAACCATGGAAAGACTCATAGTGCACATTCCTACTGCCTATCTTTATGTTGAATAATGTGCATGCCCAGGATGAGCTTAATTGCTCTTAATAAATTCATAGCCCAGGCTTTGGGTGGTCTTAGTGAGAAAGACTTGATGAATTTACCGATTTTGGCTGAATATCTATTCTTAATAATTTCATAACCCAGAGTGAGTGGGTAGTCCTAAATGAGAAAGAAATAATGAACTTACCTACAGAAAAGGTTGAGTTTGTTAAACTCTTAATAAATTCAAATCCAAGAATTTGGATGGTTCTAGTGAGAATGACTTATTGAATTTATCGATTAATGAGGTTGAATATTTATTCTTAATGACTTCTTATCCAGAGTTTAGGTGGTTCATTAATAATGAACTTGAAGAAAGTCACCATACCCTTTGTGAGGTTGAGCTATTATAAAAGCTCTTAATTATTTCATATATCTGTTAAGGGTGGTTTATGTCGAGTAAACTTGATGAAATAACATATGTAAGTGAGAAGGGTTTGTTGCCTTATATTAAAATTGTTGGGCCATTTTTCTAGCACACTTACTAGAATCCTGAGGTAAGATGGCCAAATATATACTTTTGTATATATATATATATCTTACACATCGAGGACTCAGGTTGATGAAGAGTTTAGTTGTGTGTTATGAGTTTATCCCCATCTTAAAAAGTTGAAGACTAATTTCACTTATCTAAGAGAAGAATTGCTCGTCATCTCTATGTACTAGTTCCATAAACGTTCACTAGTGCTTAAGCAATAAATCTCGCTATTGCTCTTCTAGAAAGATTGTTTTCGAGTTTCAGAAGAATTCTTTCGCATTAGTGGAGGAATGTTGGTAATGCTCAATCCCACATAGTATTGGAAACACTATTAGGAATGGGTATTTAAGGTTTGGATTCTCCACTTCCTTGTTGAGTGAAAGAGAATAAGGGGAACTCTCGCGCATCACCACTGTCGCCGTCTGTCCGTCTCGGTTCGGCACGGCTCGGCTCATGGTCGTGGTCGTGGTTATTGTCATGGTAATACGTGTCTTCGACACGTCCGCGCGGATATTATCTTTTTAGAGAAAATTCTTATGGAATTTCTCTTTGAAAGAAACAAATGAAAAAATGTGAAAGATTTCACCTGATATTTATAGGCTGCTAAGGACTGTTTAAATTCAAATGATAACAGTTGATTTATGAGTTGTTTGGAATTAAACAATTTTTCCCTAAATTAAATCAAAACGTTAAGATGTATCTGGACTAATTTCCAGTTTTGTATAAAGGGGACAAGCTGTTAATATCAGGAGTTACATGATTTAATTTCAGAAGTTATAACAGCTGAATAATGATGAAATGAACCTGGACTATTTTTTAGTCAAGTTCATCAGGATGTTTCAGGTGTTACAATGAAGAGTTTTAATCATGATTTTTTATGGACGATTTTAACCTTATATCTAGCCTATAAATAAAGAGTTGGATTCAGCGTCTAAACTCACTCTCAATATTCAGAATTCCTTCTCCAAGTGTTTTCTAAAGTTGCTCTCTGTGTGCTTTCTGATTAGAAGTGCAATACCACCAGCAGTCCACTCCGGTTTCGGGTGTACCAAATTTGGAGCGACCATGTTAACCTCAAGGGACGGACCACCTACTACAACGATTACACACATCGTGACGAATTCGTTTATAAGACAGTGCTTTTACCACGACACTGATTACGAATATGTTTCTTTTAAATTACTATTTATCTTTCCTGTCAGTGCTAACGATGTGATTTTACAGTCCATATTTCTAACAGTTTTTTGGTAATCTTTTGGGGTCTGGTTCATCACTTCACTTTAGCTGCAATATGTTTTAAGTGTTTTGTAGTATTTTGGTTCTGATTGTAATTTTTGTTGAAGAAGTATGTTGTCATGCGTCTGAAGTTAACTTATAGGAGCTACAAGTATGGTTAAATCCGAGCTAAACCGAAGATTGGTTTGTTTCTTGGTTATGGGTGATGCTTGTATCTCTCCTGGTCGTGAGTAGACTTTTTAGGAAGGTTTTTAACAAGGCTTACTTCTAGGCCTAAGGTAATTTTAATCATCAATAAAATCATTTTGCCAAAGAGAGAAGCTCATTATTTTCTCTTTATTCCTTCTTCTACCGAGTCGAAGGATAAAGGAAACAAGCTCCTTCATTTTCTCCAACTTGTTTTTCTACCATTGACGAGTGATTGTTGAACCAAGAGAGACAGAGCTTAAATTCTTCAAAAATTAGTGAATAAAAATCAAAATTAAGTTAAATTATTGATATAGATTCTTGATTGCAAAATATTTTTAACGGTGTTTATCCAACTATTTAGATTGTTTAGGTGATACTGAATACAATATAATTAGTAATAATTGTAAAAAACTGGCATTGAATTTTAGCCACTAGAGAATAATCAAAGAATTTAGATGGTTGTAATATTTTTGTCTAAGAACATTACAGTTACACTAAAGCTTGCCTACTCTTTTTTTACACTAAGTTGTGTGTCTCGACAAAAACCTCCCTACACTTAAATGGAGGAAAAGTGTACAATACAACTTGGAAACAAAAACAAATGGACAACTGATTTAACGGACTACCACAAAAAAAACAAAAGCGACTAGTCGATATATATGACATCTCAACATATCACACTTACAACCATGATTTTTGCTAATGAAGGTTCCTTAACACTATGCTATAAAAGCTCTCCTTCCCAACCCATCATTGGCTTGAAGATTCGTCATTCCAGTGAAGCTTCTAGGCACATAAACGAATAATTCACTCATTCATTTAACTGACTCCGGACCATCTCAGGCCATTGTTAAAACAACGAGAACTCAAAACAAGGACCTTCATCACGATCTTCTGAATACTAGGTAACTCCCTCCCACTTCACACAATCAACATCAAGGGCCTCCTACACAAACATATGAATTTTAACAATCTCAAATAGCTTTGGCTTACACAACAAACAGCTCTATCAAGCCACCCCTCAATCAAACCCCTCGATCGCTAAAGCATATATGGCTAGCAGTGGAAAAAATCTATCAACAGTTACCACCAACTTTAGAGCACCATGACACCCTGAGAATGGCCAAAATAATACACGCCTCACTACGGAATAATCGCTACAAACCGTTTGGAGAGAAACTGCTACGGAAGATGCACCCAGGCGAAACTCAAATCAACTCAACAGACCACATATTCTATATAAGAAAATACCCTCACTT
The DNA here is from genome assembly GCF_006381635.1 of Hibiscus syriacus. NCBI lineage: Eukaryota > Viridiplantae > Streptophyta > Magnoliopsida > Malvales > Malvaceae > Hibiscus > Hibiscus syriacus. The sequence goes on from NW_024062608.1 coordinate 4,435,455, forward strand.
AGCCTTGCACAACCCACTGAATCTTCATATAAATTCTAAAACAATGGAACAAAAACAGTAGATAATAAGCACCCATAATGCAACCTTCGAACGAATCCACCTCTGTAGAATATTCAAATGGCATAAAATCAAATCAAATCAAAAGTAAAACTCACCGTAGAACTTGTAGACAACCTAACCCTACACTATTCTTCTAACCACCATTATAATCGACGCTATATAACTTCTTTGAATATACTCTCCTCCGATCTTAGAAACATCCCCACTCACTGCTCAAAAGATCATTTCACAATAATCCCCAACCCACTCAAGAAAACATGAGCTTCAAGGAAACTCCTTTCAACCAAACAAAACAGAAAATCAAGCCTCCTTACCCGTCTGTCCTGCCTCTACCAACAACGCAATGTCTCGAATCGCCTCCTGTTCGTTTCCTTGGATTTGAATCCCAAGTTCTTTTCGTAGCTTAAGGGTCATTCTAGCTTCCCTAGTAAACGCATCCCATCTAGCCTGCATATCTGAGTCGGAAAGGGATCCACCTTCAAGTTCTGAGATCTCCGGTGAAATCGCAGGATCTCTTTTTTTCTTCAATCTTTTAATAGCTTTGTCTCTCTTCTTCTTCTCCGCTACAGAAAGGGTTTTTTCTTGAAAAACTCCAAGTGATCCGTATCTTCTCCCCCTGGTCCATTTTGGAGCATTTAGAGATTCAGGAATCTTCAAGATGGAAACCTTGCCGTTGGAGCACTTGGTTTCATCTGCCGCTACTGGGATATTAACTTCACTCTCTGAACTCTTGACCCAACGTTATTTAGATCATCAACTAGTTCAGCCCAGTTGTGGTATGGACATGTATAAATTTCTACCTGGTCTTTCTAGACGTTAGCAATTTCATTCCTCTTAAAGCCCAAACTATTCATGTCTTCCAGTATTTTTTTCATATGCATCTATGCTTAAGCTGGGCAGAAATAGCCCACAATTTTCTGGATTCTTTAAAGCATTATTAGACACGTTCGAGTTATCTGTCTCCCTCTCCAGCCTCCAGGTGATCTTTTGAATTACTTTTGCCGTACGTCGCGCCAATCATCTCATCCGCCTCTTCAACAGAATTGTGTTTATTCAATTTTCCTACAAAGGAAGGCACCTATTGTAGGCTTTCGGTGACCTTGTGTCTGATCGTTTGGTTCTGAATTATTCAACTGGATTGAATGTTCTGTACTTTCTGAAGACGAGGAGCTCTCCCCACTGATCCCTATTTTTTTATACTGGTTTTCTGCAGAGTTATCTGAGAAGCCTCTTTCAGTTACTAGTAATTTGAAAATTACACCACCAACCTCAATTTCCACTGATTCTTCGATCGTTTGATCATAGTTGCTGTTAATTAACAAGGATATTTTCTCGCCATTAAAGGACTGGTTCGCATTTCCACCTAGAGATTCCAAAGACCCCCATAGTTCCGCGAGTCTTTTGAATGTAGTAGTGTTCCAGCATTACAAGGGAACCCCCGAAACTTCAATCCAGGTCGCTCTTTCCACTTGGTTCAAGTCTAGGTCGGTAACTAACATTAAAGTTGGTGTCGTCGTTGATCAACAAAAATAAAAAAAATGAAAAGAGATGAGTGGTACACTATTAAAAGAAAACAACGTTTCTTCAATCACCCTAAATAACATACGTGTATGCTAAGAGATTATTTTATATTGAATAATATCTTTTAAAATCGTCACATAAAAGTCAAAAAAAATATAAAATTGAGTGACAAATAATTTATTTCTATCATGTTAAACTTATTTTTGTGCCAAAAATAAAATTTCACCTTTAATATCATATAAAATATGAAAAATCAAATTGTCGTGAATAAAATTTAATGGTGACTAGTTTATAACGTCGCTGATTCAAAACAGATCATCAGAATAATAATCGTCACTAGTACTTTCATTTTATTGAAGAAAAAATTTATAATGTTGCCGTTTTTTCTAAACATCATTAAAACATTTCCTACCAATTTTTAGGAGGCAAATTTTGGCCTCAACGTATAGTAATGAAAATCAATAACCATTTTAAAACCGTCATAAAAGATACGTTATCAATCACTATATGTGACAAAATAAATAAATGTCACGTTTATAGTATATTTTATGACGTTATGAGCAACGTCATGTAAAAGCACTACAACAAAACAGGTTTAGCGGCGTTTTAAATGCAAACGTCACAAAATGGTAACATTAGCAGCAGTTTTTAGAAATACCCATATAGATATGTCTATTGTGGCATTTTTTAAAGAAAATCAAGTGTTCAGTACTTTACCAGCGTTTGTATATCCAAACATTGCAATTTTTTCGTACTATACTGGCGCCTTTTAATATTTTGCGCTGTAAAATGTATTTTATGTTGATATACTACGGCGTTTGATGTTTAAAACGACACGATAGGAAGTTCTTTATCCCTTACCCGGTTCTAAATCCTTAATTTTGTACTACTCTTGTGAAATACAACGCTCCTGCTCACTTATCGGGCCTCATGATTTCCAAACACCCATTTTTCTGAAAAATCGTTCAAGTTAATACTCTTAAACGTTGGTTGATGGGTCTAAAGCCCATTGGTTGAAGAATTCATGGTGGATACCCAACTTAGTTATCTAAGTTCCATGTGGTCAAATGAAACCATGGAAAGACTCATAGTGCACATTCTTATTGCCTATCCCTATGATGAATAATGTGCATGCCCATGATGAACTTAATTGCTCTTAATAAAATCATAGCCCATGCTTTGGGTGGTCTTAGTGAGAAAGACTTTATGAATTTATCGATTTTGGCTTAATATCTATTCTTAATGAGTTCATAACCCAGAGTGAGTGGGTAGTCCTAAATGAGAAGGAAATAATGAACTTACCGACAGAAATGTTGAGTTTGTTAAACTCTTAATAAATTCAAATCCAGGAATTTGGATGGTTCTAGTGAGAAAGACTTATTGAATTTACCGATTATTAAGGTTGAATATTTATTCTTAATGACTTCTTAGCCCAGAGTTTGGGTGGTTCATTAATAATGAACTTGAAGAAAGTCAACATACCCTTTGTGAGGTTGAGCTATTATAAAAGCTCTTAGTTATTTCATATCCCTGTTAAGGGTGGTTTATGTCGATATAAACTTGATGAAATAACCTATGTAAGTGAAAAGGGTTAGCCGCATTCTATGAAAAATGTTGGGCCATTTTTCTAGCACACTTACTAGAATCCTGAGGTAAGATGGCCAAATATATACTTTTGTGTGTATATATATATATATATATATATATATATATATATATATATATATATATACACATCAAGGACTCATGTGGATGAAGGGGTTAGTAGTGTGTTATGAGTTTACCCCCATTTTAGAAAGTTCAAGATTAGTTTCACTTATCTAAGAGAAGTTTGCTTATCATCACTATGTACTAGTTCCAGATACGTTCACTAGTGCTTAAGCAACTAATCTCGCTATTGCTCTTCTGGAAATATTGTTTTCGAGTTTCATAAGAATTCTTTTGCATTAGTGGGAGAATGTTGGTAATGCTCAATCCTTTATAGTATTGGAAACACTATTGGGAATGAGTATTTAAGGTTTAGATTCTCTACTTCCTTGTTGAGTGAAAGAGAACAAGGGGAACTCTCGCACACCGTCGTTGTTGCCGTCTGTCCGTCTCGTCTCGGCTCGACATGGCTCGGCTCAGCTCATGGTTATGGTCGTGGTAATACGTGTCTTCGACACGTCCGCGCGGATACTATCTTTTTAGAGAAAATTCTTGTGGAATTTCTCTTTGAAAGAAACAAATGAAAAAATGTGAAAGATTTCAGCTGATATTTATAGGCTGCTAAGGACTGTTTAAATTCAAATGATAACAGCTAAATTCTGAGTTGTCTGGAATTAAACAGTTTTTCCTAAATAAAATCAAAACCTTAAGATGTATTTGGACTTATTTCAAGCTTTGTACAAAGGGGACAAGATGTTAATATCAACAGTTACATGATTTAATTACAGGAGTTATAACAGCTGAATAATGATGAAATGAGCCTGGACTATTATTGAGTTAGGTTTATCTGGACGTTTCAGCTATTACAATGAAGGGTTTAAATCATGATTTTTTATGGACGGTTTTAACCCTATATCTATCCTATAAATATAGAGTTGGATTCAGCTTCTCAACTGACTCTCAATAGTCAGAATTCACTCTCTATGTGCTTTCTAAAGTTGTTCTCTGTGTGCTTTCCAATCAGAAGTGCAATACCACCAGCAGTCCACTCCGATTTCGGGTGTACGAAATTTGGAGCGACCATGTTAATCTCAAGGGACGGACATCCTACTGCAACAATTACACATATCGGCGTGAATTCATTTCTAAGGTAGTGGTTTTACCAAGACACGGTTTACGAATCTGTTTCTTTTAAATTACTGTTTATCTTTCCTATCAGTGTTAACGGTGTGATTTTGCAATCCATATTTCTAACAGTTTGTTGGTAATCTTTTGGGGTCTGGTTCATCTCTTCACTTTAGCTGTAGTATGTTTTAAGCGTTTCGTAGTATTTTGGTTCTGATTGTAATTTTTGTTGAAGAAGTATGTTGCCATGTGTCTGAAGTTAACTTATAGGAGCTACAGGTATGGTTCAATCGGAGCTAAACCGAATGCTGGTTTGTTTCTTCGTTATGGGTAATGCATGTATCTTTCCTAGTCGTGAGTATTCTTTTTAGGGAGGTTTTTAACGAGGCTCGCTTCTAGGCCTAAGGTAATTTTAATCATCAATAAAATCATTTTGCCTAGCAGAACAAATAACAAATTAGTTGACACTGAGACAAGCTGAAATAGGCATTTAGGTCAAAACACCTTATTTTCTCTTTGTTCCTTCTACTACCGAGTCGAAGGATAAAGGAAACAAAGCTTAAATTCTTCTAAAATTAGTGAATAAATATCAAAGTTAAATTAAATTCTTGATATAGATTCTTGATTGCAAAATATTTTTGACGGTGTTTATCCAACTATTTAGATTGTTTAGGTGATACTGAATACAATAGAACTAGTAATAATTGTAAATAACTGGCATTGAATTTCAACCACTAGAGAATAATCAAAGAATTTATATGGTTGTAATATTTTTGTCTAAGAACATTACAGTTACGCTAAAGCTTGCCTACTTTTTTTATCAGTAAAAATTTAGCTGACCCAATTTCCATATGTAATGGGGTAAGGGGGGGTAGGGTAGTAGACTGCCCCCAACGCTAGGTTGAGAGCAGCTTCCGTGGAAGACCTCTTTTATTAATTACCCTCAATGGGACTCGATCCCACGACCACAAGGTTAATAGCCTTGCGCTCTACCAACTGAGCTAGATGGGCAATATAAAGATGGTTTATTAAGGATTTGAGAAAATAAACCCAAGACCTAAGTTGTGTGCCTCGACAAAAACCTCCCAACACCTAAATGGAGGAAAATATTACAATACAACTAGGAAACAAAAACAACTGGACAACTGATTTAACGGACTATCACAAAAAAAACAAAAGTGACTAGTTGATATATATGACATCTAAACATATCACACTTACAACCATGAGTTTTGCTAATGAAGGTTCCTTAACACTATGCTATAAAAGCTCTCCTTCCCAGCCCATCATTGGCTTGAAGATCCGTCATTCCAGTGAAGCTTCTAGGCACATAAACGAATAATTCACTCATTCATTTAACTGACTCCGGACCATATCAGACCATTGTTAAAACGACGAGAACTCAAAACAAGGACCTTCATCACGATCATCTGAATACTAGGTAACTCCCTCCCACTTCACACAATCAACATCAAGGTCCTCCTACACAAACATATGAATTTTAATAATCTCAAATGGCTTTCGCTTACACAACAAACAGCTCTATCAAGCCACCCCTCAATCAAACCCCTCGATCGTTAAAGCATACATGGCTAGCAGTGGAAAAAATCTATCAACAGTTACCACCAACTTTAGAGCACCATGCCACCCTGATAATGGCCAAAATAATACACGCCTCACTATGGACTATGGATTCAAATCGCGTTTTCGGTCGCGTTTTCGGTCGCGTTGCGTTTATCAAGGTCGCGGACATAACGAATGCTATCGCGGTCACTACGAGTATCACGGACGTGAATTTTTTTAATTCGCACAACTTATTACAAAATATAATAAATTTTAATTATAATTATAAAAAATCAATTTTAATGATATTTAGAGTGTTTTCTAACACTTATGAACTTCTAAAAACTTTTATTAATACATGAGCATTATTTTTACCATCATTAATTATTTTTATATTTATTTATAAATTTCTTAAAAATATTATACAATAAACATAAAATTAAAATTAGAATTTATAAATATAAAACAATTCATTACTTCTATTATCAATAATATAATACAAAATATAATAAACATTTACTAACAGTGAAGAAAAGTAAGTTTATTGCATAAATTAATAAATAATAAAAATAATTTAAGTGTTTAAAATTTAATTTCAACATTCAATCTCTTAAAATAAATCATAATCATTTAAAAAATTAACATAAAATTATCTATTATTATTCACTTACCAAAAATAACATATTAAAATTTAAAACTTACACTAAAATAAAATCAACAAAAAAACCCATAACATGTAACCCAAATCTTATTAATTTATTGGATTTCTTTTGGTCCAAACCTAAAAAATTAAAAGTAAAAAAAATATTTAAATCTAAAACATAAATAATTTTTTTAAATCCCAATCCTCTTCTTCTTCTTCTATCTCTGCGTGAGATAAGAGAGACAGAGAAACACAACAAAATCAAAAAATTTCTCTCATATTTATTTTTCGTTTGTGATTTTCATCAAAAAGCTTCATTTTTTTTCTAGTAGATGTGTTGTTGAAAGCTTCTCTTGTTCTTTCTTTGTTGAAAAATCATCAATTGGAACATCCTGTTCGTATGTTTTCTCCTCTTTGTTGTCCAAAAAACAGTTATGGGTATGATCATTTTTCTTCTTTTTTTTTCTTCTAAACTCTACTCTTTCCTCTAAAACCCAAAAAATCTGTGGATTTCAGTTGATTTGGTGTAACGGTAAATAACAGAAATAGCGGACCGCTATCACCGTGATCGATCGTTATCCGTTAAGTTGCGGCCGTAATCGACCGCTATCGGTGTGATTTCGTTTAATACCGTTATTTTGGACAATAACAGTATCGAACGACGGCACTATCATAAAATAGCGACCGCTATCACGTTTGCGCTCCGCTATTTGAAACACTGCTACGGACTAATCGCTACAAACTGGTTGGAGAGAAACTGCTACGGAAGATGCACCCAGGCGAAACTCAGATCAACTCAACAGACCACATATTCTATATAAGAAAATACCCACTGAATCTTCATATAAATTCTAAAACCACGGGACAAAAACAGTAGATAATAAGCACCCATAATGCAACCTTGGAACAAATCCACCTCTGCAGCATATTCAAATGGCATAAAATAAAATCACATCAAAAGCAAAACTCACCGTAGAACTGTAGACAACCTAACCCTACCTAAATCTTAAAATCAGATTCATCAACAACCTACACTATTCTTCTAACCACCAATATAATCGACGCTATATAACTTCTTTGAATATACTCTCCTCCGATCTTACAAACATCCCCACTCACTGCTCAAAAGATCCTTTCACAATAATCCCCAACCCACTCAAGAAAACATGAGCTTCAAGGAAACTCCTCTCAACCAAACAAAACAGAAAATCAAGCCTCCTTACCCGTCTGTCCTGCCTCTACCAACAACGCAATGTCTCGAATCGCCTCCTGTTCGTTTCCTTGGATTTGAATCCTCCGTAGCTTAAGGGTCATTCTAGCTTCCCTAGTAAACGCATCCCATCTAGCCTGCATATCTGAGTCGGAAAGGGATCCACCTTCAAGTTCTGAGATCTCCGGTGAAATTGCAAGATCTTTTTTCTTCGATCATTTAATAGCTTTGTCTCTCTTCTTCTCTGCTACAGGAAGGGTTTTGTCTTGAAAAACTCCAAGTGATCCGTATATTCTCCCCTGGTCCATTTTGGAGCATTTAGAGATTCAGGAATCTTCAAGCTGAAAACCTTGCCGTTGGAGCACTTGGTTTCATCTGCCGCTACTGGGATATTAACTTCATTCTCTGAACTCTTGACCCAACATTATTTAGATCATCCACTCGTTCAGCCCAGTTGTGGTATGGACCTGCATAAATTTCTACCTGGTCTTTCAAGACGTTAGCATTTTCATTCCTCTTAAAGCCCAAACTATTCATGTCTTCCAGTATTTTTTTATATGCATCTATGCTTATGCTGGGCCGAAACAACCCACAATTTTCTGGATTCTTTAAAGCATTATTAGACACGTTTGAGTTATTTGTCTCCCTCTCTAGCCTTTGTGATCTTTTGAATTACTTTTGTCGTACGTCGCCCCAATCATCTCATCCGCCTCTTCATCAGAATTGTGTTTATTCAATTTTCCTACAAAGGAAGGCACCTCAACTCTATCACCCACTAGCACCGATTCCCCAAAAGACCTATTTTGAGAATAAACATAATCATTGAAAACTTTTTCGGTGCCTATTACATTAATTGCTTTTTCTTTTCCAAAAACTTGTCCTCCGAATTATTTATGTTCTTCGCCTGGCCTGAGATCGGCGATGCCTCCGACGGGATCTCTTCTCCCTCTATTGTAGGCTTTCGCTAACCTTGTGCCTGATCGTTTGGTTCTGAATTATTCAACCGGATTGAATGTTCTGTACTTTCTGAAGACGAAGAGCTCTCCCCACTGATTTTCATGGTCTGCAGAGTTATCTGAGAAGCCTCTTTCAGTTACTAATACTTTGAAAATTACACCACTAACCTCAATTTCCACTGATTCTTCGATCCTTCAATCATAGTTGGTGTTAATTAACAAGGTTATTTTCTCTCCATTAGAGGACTGGTTCGCATTTTCACCTAGAGATTCCGAAGACCCCCATAGTTCCACGAGTCTTTTGAATGTAGTAGTGTTCCAACATTATAGAGGAACCCTCGAAACTTCAATCCAGGTCAATATTTCCACTTGATTCATGTCCTATTGTCGTCGACAACTAACATTAAAGTTAGTATCGTCGGTCGACAATTAACATTAAAATTAGTGTCGTCGTCGATCAACAAAAATAAAAAAACTAAAAGAGATGAGTAGCACCTAATGAGAGAAAACTAAGTTTTTTCAATCACCCTAAATAACATATGTGTATACTAGGAGATTATTTTATATTGAATAATATCTTTTAAAATCGTCACATAAAAGCCAAAAAAATATAAAATTAAGTGACAAATAATTTCTTTCTAACATGTTAAACTTATTTTTGTTGCATAAATAAAATTTCACCTTTAATATCATATATGAAAAATCAAACTGTTTAGACAAGAAAATAACTTAAGTGAAAAGACTATAAATTGAGTATTTTTACGGGGTTATCAACGTTATATAACTTCTTTGAATATACTCTCCTCTGATCTTAGAGACATCCCCACTCACTGCTCAAAAGTCATTTCACAATAATCCCCAACCCACTAAAGAAAACTCATTTCAACCAAACAAAACATAAAATCAAGCCTGCTTACTCGTCTGTCCTGTCTCTACCAACAACGCAATGTCTCGAATCGCCTACTGTTCGTTTCCTTGGATTTGAATCCCAAGTTTTTTCCGTAGCTTAAGGGTAGCTTCCCTAGTAAACACATCCCATCTAGTTTACGAATATGTTTACCAATATGCTTTTTTTAAATTACTGTTTATCTTTCATGTCATTGTTAACGGTGTGATTTTGCAGTCCATATTTCCAACAGTTTGTTGGTAATCTTTTGGGGTCTGGTTCATCTCTTCACTTTAGTTGTAGTATGTTTTAAGTGTTTCGTAGTATTTTGGTTCTGATTGTAATTTTTGTTGAAGAAGTATGTTGTCATGCGTCTGAAGTTAACTTATAGGAGCTATAGGTATGGTTCCATCGGAGCTAAACCGAAGTCTGGTTTGTTTATTGGTTATGGGTGATGTTTGTATCTCTCCTGGTCGTGAGTAGTCTTTTTAGGGAGGTAATTTTAATCATCAATAAAATCATTTTGCCGAGCAGAAAAAATAACAAAATAATTAACACCGAAACAAGTTGAAATAGGCATTTAGATCAAATAACCTTATTTTCTTTTTATTCTTTCTTCCACCGAGTCGAAGGATAAAGGAAACAAGCTCCTTCATTTTCTCCAACTTGCTTTTCTACCATTGACGAGTGATTGTTGAACCAAGAGAGACAAAGCTTAATTCTTCTAAAATTAGTGAATAAAAATCAAAATTAAGTTAAATTCTTGATATAGATTCTTGATTTCAAAATATTTTTGACGGTGTTTATCCAACTGTTTAGATTGTTTAGGTGATACTGAATACAATATAATTAGTAATAATTGTAAAAAACTGGCATTGAATTTCAGACGCTAGAGAATAATCAAAGAATTTAGATGGTTGTAATATTTTTGTCTAAGAACATTACAGTTACACTAAAGCTTGCCTACTCTTTTTTTATCAGCAAAGATAGTGTAATAAGGATTTGAGTAAGTAAACCCAAGACCTAAGTTGTGTGTCTCGACAAAAACCTCCCTACACTTAAATGGAGGAAAAGTGTACAATACAACTAGGAAACAAAAACAAATGGACATCTGATTTAACGGACTATCGCAAAAAAAAGCGACTAGTCGATATATATGACATATCAACATATCACACTTATAACCATGATTTTTTATAATGAAGGTTCCTTAACACTATGCTATAAAAACGCTCCTTCACAACCCATCATTGGCTTGAAGATCTGTCATTCCAGTGAAGCTTCTAGGTGCATAAACGAATAATTCACTCATTCATTTAACTGACTCCGGACCATCTCAAGCCATTGTTAAAATGACGAGAACTCAAAACAAGAACCTTTATTACGATCATCTGAATACTAGGTAACTCCTTCCCACTTCACACAATCAACATTAAAGGCCTCCTACACAAACATAGAAATTTTAACAATCTCAAATATCTTTGGCTTACACAACAAACAGCTCTATCAAGCCACCCCTCAATCAAACCCCTCGATCGCTAAAGCATACATGGCTAGCAGTGGAAAAATCCATCAATAGTTACCACCAACTTTAGAGCACCATGCCACCCTAAGAATGGCCAAAATAATACAAGCCTGAGATCGGCGATGTCTTCGACGGGATCTCTTATCCCTCAATTATAGGCTTTCAGTGACCTTGTGCCTGATCGTTTGGTTCTGAATTATTTAACCGGATTAGATGTTCTGTACTTTCTGAAGACGAAGAGTTGTCCCCACTGATCCCTATTTCTTTATACTGGTTTTCTAGGTCTGCAAAGTTATCTGAGAAGCCTCTTTCAGTTACTAGTACTTTAAAAATTACACCACCAACCCTAATTTCCACTTATTCTTCGATCCTTCGATCATAGTTGGTGTTAATTAACAAGGATATTTTCTCACCATTAAAGGATTGGTTCGTATTTTCACCTAGAGATTCCAAAGACCCCATAGTTTCACGAGTTTTTTGAATGTAGTAATGTTCCAACATTACAGAGGAACCCCCAAAACTTCAATCCAAGTTTCTCTTTCCACTTGTTTTAGGTCCTCCAGTCGTTGGTCGACAACTAACATTAAAGTTTGTGTCGTCTTCAATCAACAAAAACAAAAAATGAAAAGAGATGAGTGGCACACTAATGAGAGAAAACTAAGTTTTTTCAATCACCCCAAATAACATACGTGTATACTAGGAGATTATTTTATATTGAATAATATCTTTTAAAATTGTCACATAAAAGCCAAAAGAATATAAAATTGAGTGACAAATAATTTCTTTCTATCATGTCAAACTTATTTTTGTGGCATAAATAAAATTTCACCTTTAATATCATATAAAGTATGAAAAATCAAATTATCGTGAATAAAATTTAATGGTGACCTGTTTATAACGTCGTTGATTCAAAATAAATCATCAGAATAATAATCATCACTAGTACTTTCATTTTATTGAAGAAAAAAATTATAATGTTGCCATTTTTTCTAAACATCATTAAAAGATTTCCTACCAATTTTTTGGAAGCAAATTTTGACGTCAAACGTATAGTAATGAAAATCAATAACCATTTTAAAAATGTCATAAAAGATACGTAATCAATCACTAAATGAGACAAAATAAAAAATGTCACGTTTATAGTATATTTTATGACGTTATGAGCAACGTCATATAAAAGCACTACAACAAATAGGTTTAGCGACGTTTTAAATGCAAACGTCACAAAATGGTAACATTAGCAGCAATTTTTAGAAATGCCACTATAGATATGTCTATTGTGTCATTTTTAAAGAAAAGCAAGTGTTCAGTACTTTACTAGCATTTTTATATCCAATCGTCGCTTTTTTTCGTACTATAGTGGCACATTTTAATATTTTGCACCACAAAATGTATTTTATGTTGATATACTGCGGCGTTTGATGTTTAAAATGACATGATCGGAAGTTCTTTATCCCTTACCAGATTCTAAATCCCTAATTTTGTACTCTTCTTGTGAAATACAACGCTCTTGCTCACTTATCGGGCCTCATGATTTCCAAACACCCATTTTTCTGAAAATTCGTTCAAGTTAATACTCTTAAACGTTGGTTGATGGGTCTAAAGCCCATTGGTTGAGGAATTCATGGTGGATACCAAACTTAGTTATCTAAGTTCCATGTGGTCAAACGAATCCATGGAAAGACTCATAGTGCACATTCCTACTGCCTATCCCTATGATGAATAATGTGCATGCCCAGGATGAACTTAATTGCTCTTAATAAATTCATAGCTCAGGCTTTGGGTGGTCTTAGTGAGAAAGACTTAATGAATTTACTAATTTTGGCTGAATATCTATTCTTAATAAGTTCATAACCCAGAGTGAGTGGGTAATCCTAAATGAGAAGGAAATAATAAACTTACCGACAAAAGGTTGAGTTTGTTAAACCCTTAATAAATTCAAAGCCACGAATTTGGATGGTTCTATTGAGAAGGACTTATTGAATTTACCGATTAATGAGGTTGAATATTTATTCTTAATGACTTCTTAGCCCATAGTTTGGGTGGTTCATTAATAATAAACTTGAAGAAAGTCATCATACCCTTTGTGAGGTTGAGCTATTATAAAAGCTCTTAATTATTTCATATCCCTGTTAAGGGTGGTTTATGTTGAGTTAAACTTGATGAAATAACCTATATAAGTGAGAAGGGTTAGTTGTCTTCTATGAAAAATGTTGGGCCATTTTTCTAGAACACTTACTAGAATCCTGAGGTAAGATGGCCAAATATATACATATATATATATATATATATATATATATATATATATATATATATATATCTTACACATCGAGGACTCAGGTGGATGAAAGGGTTAGTTGTGTGTTATGAGTTTACCCTCATCTTAGAAAGTTCAGGACTAGTTTCACTTATCTAAGAGAATGATTGCTCATCATCACTATGTACTAGTTCCAGATACGTTCACTAGTGCTTAAGCAACGAATCTCGCTATTGCTCTTTTGGAAAGATTGTTTTCGAGTTTCAGAAGAATTCTTTCATATTAGTGGGGGAATCTTGGTAATGCTCTATCCCACATAGTATTGGAAACACTATTGGGAATGGGTATTTAAGGTTTGAATTCTTCACTTCCTTGTTGAGTGAAAGAGAACAAGAGGAACTCTCGTGCACCATCGTCGATGTCCGTTTGTTTGTCTCGGCTCGACTCGGCTCGGCTCGTGGTCGTGGTAATATGTGTCTTTGACACGTTTGTACGAATGTTATCTTTTTAGAGAAAATTCTTGTGGAAATTCTCTTTGAAAGAAACAAATGAAAAATTGTGAAAGATTTCACCTGATATTTATAGGCTACTGATGACTGTTTAAATTCAAATGATAACAGCTGATTTATGAGTTGTCTGGAATTAAACAGTTTTTTCTTAAATTAAATCACTGGACTGATTTCTAACTTTGTACACAGGGGACAAACTATTAATATCAGGTGTTACAAGACCTACATGATTTAATTTCTGGAGTTATAACAGCTGAATAATGGTGAAATGAACGTGAACTATTTTTAAGTCAGGTTCATCTGGACGTTTCAGCTGTTACAATGAAGGGTTTTAATCATTATTTTTTATGGACGATTTTAACCCTTATTCTAGCCTATAAATAGAGAGTTGAATTCAGCTTCTCAACTCACTCTCAATATTCAGAATTCACTCTCTAAGTGTTTTTTGAAGTTGTTCTCTGTGTGCTTTCTTATCAGAAGTACAATACCACCAGTAGTCCACTCTGGTTTCGGGTGTAGAAAACTTGGAGCAACCGTGTTAACCTTTGGGGAAGGATCGCCTACTGCAGCGATTACACACATCGAGGCGAATTCGTTTCTAAGGCAGTGGTTTTACCACGACACGGTTTACGAATCTGTTTATTTTAAATTACTGTTTATCTTTCATGTCAGTGCTAACGGTGTGATTTTGCAGTCCATATTTCCAATAATTTAGAGACGAATTCTTGTATACTGCAATTATGTCATCACTTTTGAGCAAACTGATTCCCGATCTTTCCAAGATCGATGCACTAGATGGAAAAAATTATAGAAGGTGGTCCCAATAAATCCTCATTTTCTTCGAGCAGCTTGATCTTGACTACGTGCTGCTTAAGCTACCACCTACCATGCCGCCAACCCCAGCTACCGGTAATGATAGAATGCGGTTCTGAATGATGCCTTAGTAACTGCCACCACTACTCTCGATACCTATGAGAAATACGAGAAGGATAACAAAATGGTGCAAGACCATCTGCTTAGTCACATGTCAAATAAATTATTTGATATATTTCTTATAGAAAGGAGTGCCAAGGCAATATGGGACACTCTGGAGAAAAAGTATGGTATGGACGATGCGGGCATCAAAAAGTACGTTGTTGGCGAATGGCTCAAATTCCAAATGACAAACGACAAGTCTATAATGGATCAAGTTCATGACTATGAGAACTTGGTCACTGACATCATCGCCGAATGGATGCAAATGTGTGAGGTACTGCAAGCCAATGTTCTCATTGAGAAGTTGCCCAAATCCTGGTCCGACTACTGCAATTCTCTTAAGCATAGGAAGAGAGAAATTTCGCTTGAAGAGCTGGTGGGCCATATGAATATTGAAGAAGCCAATCGTTTAAAATATAAGGTTACTAATTCTCTGAGTAATTTGTCTTTTATAGCTAACATAGTTGAGTCTAGATTCAAAAAGATCATGAAACGAGGGAATCAAGAGAAGAAGACAAAACCTCATAAGGTTACCAACTTCAAGAAGTCAGGAAAGGCCAAACCTGAAGGAAAGACGCTCAAGTGATATGTCTGCGGTTTAGCCAGCCACAAAGCTTATCAATGCCAACACCGCTCAGACTGCCAAAATGACAACAAGCCACAGATATACGTTGTAGAAAAAGATGATGAAATCATTGCTACGGTGGTCTCAGAAGTTAATATGGTGGAAAACAGTATGGTTCAATAGGAGCTAAACCGAAGTCTAGATTGTTTATTGGTTATGGGTGATCTTGTATCTCTCATGGTCGTGAGTATTCTTTTTAGAGAGGTTTTTAACGAGGCTCACTTTTAGGCCTAAGGTAATTTAATCATCAATAAAATCATTTTGCCGAGCAGAAAAAATAACAAAATAGTCAACACTGAGACAAGCTGAAATAGGTATTTAGGTCAAATCACCTTATTTTCTCTTTATTCCTTCTTCTATTGAGTCGAATGATAAAGGAAACAAACTCCTTCATTTTCTCCAACTTGTTTTTCTACCATTGACGAGTGATTGTTGAACCAAGAGAGACAAAGCTTAAAATCTTCTAAAATTAGTGAATAAAAATCAAAATTAAGTTAAATTCTCGATATAGATTCTTGATTGCAAAATATTTTTGACGGTGTTTATCCAACTATTTAGATTGTTTAGGTGATACTGAATACAATAGAACTAGTAATAATTGTAAATAACTGACATTGAATTTCAACCACTAGAGAATAATAAAAAATTTAGATGGTTGTAATATTTTGTCTAAGAACATTACAGTTACACTAAAGCTTGCCTACTTTTTTTTATCAGCAAAGACGGATCCCAAGTTCTTTCCGTAGCTTAAGGGTCATTCTAGCTTCCCTAGTAAACGCATCCCATCTAGCCTGCATATCTGAGTCGAAAAGGGATCCACCTTCAAGTTCTGAGATCTCCGGTGAAATCGCAGGATCTCCTTTTTTCTTCAGTCTTTTAATAGCTTTGTCTCTCTTCTTCTTCTCCGCTACAGAAAGGGTTTTGTCTTGAAAAACTCCAAGTGATCCGTATCTTCTCCCCTGGTCCATTTTGGAGCATTTAGAGATTCAGGAATCTTCAAGCTGGAAACCTTGCCGTTGGAGCACTTGGTTTCATCTGCCGCTACTGGGATATTAACTTCATTCTCTGAACTCTTGACCCAAAATTATTTAGATCATCCACTCGTTCAGCCCAGTTCTGGTATGGACCTGCATAAATTTTTACCTCGTCTTTCAAGATGTTAGCAATTTCATTTTAAAGCCCAAACAGTTCATTCTTCCAGTATTTATTTTTATATGCATCTATGCTTACGCTGGGCCGAAACAGCCCACAATTTTCTGGATTCTTTAAAGCATTATTAGACACGTTCGAGTTATCTGTCTCCCTCTCCAGCCTCCAGGTGATCTTTTGAATTACTTTAGCCGTACGTCGCCCCAATCATCTCATCCGCCTCTTCATCAGAATTGTGTTTATTCAATTTTCCTACAAACGAAGGCACCTCAACTCTATCACCCGCTAGCACCGATTCCCCAAAAGACCTATTTTGAGAATAAACATAATCATTGAAAACTTTTTCGACGCCTATTACATTAATTGCTTCATCTTTTCCGAAAACTTTGTCCTCTGAACTATTTTTGTTCTTCGCCTGGCCTGAGATTATTTTATATTAAATAATATCTTTTAAAATCGTCACATAAAAGTTAAAAAAATATAAAATAGAGTAATAAATAATTTATTTCTAGCATGTTAAACTTATTTTTGTGGCATAAATAAAATTTCACCTTTAATATCATATAAAATATGAAAAATTAAATTGTTGTGAATAAAATTTAATGGTGACCAGTTTATAACGTCGATGATTCAAAACAAATCATCAAAATAATAATCGTTACCAATACTTTCATTTTATTGAAGAAAAAATTTATAATGTTGCCATTTTTTTTCTAAACATCATTAAAAGATTTCCTACCAATTTTTTGGAAGCAAATTTTGGCGTCGAACGTATAGTAATAAAAATCAATAACCATTTTGAAAACGTCATAAAATATACGTTATCAACCACTAAATGTGACAAAATAAGAAAATGTTATGTTTATAGTATATTTTATGGCGTTAAGAGCAACGTCATGTAAAAGCACTACAACAAAACAGGTTTAGCGACGTTTTAAATGCAAACGTCACAAAATGGTAACATTAGCATCAATTTTTAGAAATGCCGCTGTAGATATGTCTATTGTGGCATTTTTTAAAGAAAAGCAAGTGTTTAGTACTTTACCGGCGTTTGTATATACAAATGCCGCAATTTTTTCGTACTATAGTGGCGCCTTTTAATATTTTGCGCGCAAAATGTATTTTATGTTGATATACTGCGGCGTTTGATGTTTAAAACGACACGATAGGAAGTTATTTATCCCGTACCCGGTTCTAAATCCCTAATTTTGTACTCCTCTTGTGAAATACAACGCTCCTGCTCACTTATCGGGCCTCATGATTTCCAAACACCCATTTTTCTGAAAAATTCGTTCAAGTTAATACCCTTAAACGTTGGTTGATGGGGATGCGGTAGTTCTTCAATGGACGCCGATTTCATTTCTAAAAACAACGCTCCTTCCCAGTGTCTTAGCTTGTGCCAATTACCTAAAGTTTTCGCCATATTCTTCGAAAGAGAAGATGAAAGAGAAACTATTATACGCCATAACAGAAGGGCCATAACAGAATGGCAAGGCTCATTCCACCTTTCATAGCTTCTTTTAAAGGTACGTATCTGTGAATTTGTAATTATCATTTACGTAGGTGCTCGGTTTGGTCAGTGTACATGAAAACGCGTGGTGAAGGGCAGTATAGTTGGGGATCTTGATGGGAATGGAAATAGGTGACAGAATATTTGTGGTGGGATTTGTAAGTAGAGAATGGGAGTTGTTTTAGTTTTCAAGTTGAGGTCTTGGCTTTTGTATATATAGGAGTGATGGCTATTTCTAACTTTTTATCAATGCTCAAAGATGCATGGTAATTTGAGGACTTAGGGTTTGAAGATGGAAATGGGAATCCATTATTCTTGGGGTATGGATTTCTTATTTTTCCTTTAAAAGTTCGTTCAATGCTCAGGTTCTTTAGGGTCTTGCAAATCCTATTTTCGTTTCCTGTTTAATGATCTTTATGTGTTTGATTAGAACCTTTTTGTGCGTGTAGAATTGATTGTTATTACGTAGTGCCAAGACCATGGTTTGTATTTCTATATCAATTAATATTTGTTAAAGGTTGAATGTTATAGTTTTTTTTCTAAAAGTTTAACAGAGATTATCTTATTATTTGTTTGAATTATTAACTTACACCACTAACAGAATTCTTGTGGGGCTTTTCAAAGATATAACAAACATGAAGGAAAATGTGAAACCATTACTTTTGGACTGCTAAATAAACAAAGTCTTCTAAATGACTTATCCGAGGCTGGAAGAGTGTCCAGCAAAGATTTCGACGGCAGAAAAGTAAACAATGGTAACTGGGACCCTTTATAACATCTTTTAATATTCAACATTGATGGATGTACTCTAAATGTAGGGTGTCACACGCGAAAATTCTTGAGCTTTATTAATTAATAATTTAATCAATTTAGGGACTTAATTGTAAGTTTTTAAAACTTGCAGCTCATTTTTGAACTTGTGGGAAATTTAAGAACTTAACCCTGAATTGTCCTATTTTTTTGGTCTATAGAAAATTTAAAATGGGAAAATGCGTGGTTAGAGGTTTTGAAAACCCTTGCATAATCAACCATGCCCCTACCAATCAAGCTAGGCTAATATTTTAATCTGAAATAATAATAATTTCTTTTGGATTGAATAAAATGAGTAACCCATTTCCCATAACCAGAAAACCCCAACGTGAAGCAAACCCCAAAATCAACTCCTAACCTACATGATTTTAAGCCATTCCCATCGCATCTCCATTCAGCCTCTTCCGGTCGCGGTGAGGTACCCGCGATCCAACCCCGACCCCTGGTTTACCCAGATCGGCCGCCATCAGTCGCGAAGCAGTAGAGACCCGCTGAACCCCCGCCGCTTTCCCTCCCTCAATCCGCCTTGCTCCGGCCGGTGGTGTAGGTCACCACCACCTCCAATCAGGGCGCTAAGTCGCCGCGTCCAAGACCCCTCAATCAATTCGTCGAAAGGAGCCGCTGTTTTTCGTGGAGATGTCAAAGAAGCTTGGCCGAAAACACCTACCCCATTGCTCGATTAACTACAAAATCCAGCTACCATGGTCACTCCCAAACCTCACCACCTATACCATCGGACTCCCCTCCTCCATGCGCCCAAAACCTGACTGGGTTTGTCTTCCGAAGTCGTTATGTCGTCGATAGTCATTTTGGGGTAAGATTCAAATGTTTTCGGGTTGATTTAAATTGCTTTGGATGAATATTGGGTTATTGCTGAATTGATGATGTTGCTTTGGTGCTTCCGGAATGCTTGGCTGCCACCCTCGACCTCGTCGCCGTCGTCACACACAGCCATGCACCGTCGCTTGCGCGTGGGGCTCGTCGCACAGCTTTGATTTCTTTTAGAAACGTCCCAGGTGGATCGAACAAGCCCAACCCAGCCTGATTCAGGTATGTTTAACCCGATCGAGTCAACCTGAACTGGTTAAGTTGAGTTAACTCGTTCGAGTCAACTCGTCCGAGTCAACCCGTTAACTTTGATTGTGACCTTTGACTTTAACCAGAGTTGATCGTCGACCGTTTACTTTGACCCAAAAGTTAATTTTTTTGAAAAGTCATATTTTTTGTTTTCGACGTCTTGAGTCTGAATCCGAAGTTTGTTTCCCCAAATTCAAACCCGGTAAGTTGTTTTTTTAGCATTTTACCTTCCGATTCGATTCATTTTCTATAATTAAGCATCGTTTCTGATGTAATTTCTGTTTATATGTATCTGGGATATTATTGGATGTTGGATTCAAGTTTGAGAGTGAACTAATGGAGTTTAAATGTTCGATCGATGGAGCACGAAAATCGAGGTAATACATTACTACCTTATGCATGCTTAATGGAACATATTGGTATTGATAAATGCATGATTGAATATATATAGTTACTTGTGTGTAGTTAAAATTTCTAAACTCGATCTGAATGTGAAATAAAGTGAATTAAACTGAATAAGGCTCATACTACATTCATAGACACAAGAAGACTGATAAGAAAAGATTTCAAGTTCGGTGATTATCTGGAAAAGGAAATAACCTTAGAATCTCAAAATTCTATTTGTCTTGTTAAAAGCTTTAATACCGAAATTATCTGGTTATGAAATTACAAAATGGCCTTTATAAGGTAAAAATGACCTGGACTGACCTTGATAGTGAAAGTACCCTGAGAATTCGTAATTAATTTGATAAACTATTGTTTCATCTGTTAAATTATTGATGTGCTCATATAGTCACTAATAATCGGATCCTAACATTCGATAAGGTACAAGACCTATAATTATTGATTTTTTAGTAAGCACCTAAAGACTAAAACATCGAAAGTACAATTCATGTTTGAATTATTCAGAAAATTGAATTAAATGGAAATACTGGATGGAAGGAAAGGACTGGAATACCCTTGAACTGTAAAATAACCAAAATGTCCCTGGAGTGTAATTGACCTAAGATACCCTTAAGTCATCGAATGATTGAATACTTGTTTGTCTCCTCGAGGTTCGTTCGATTATAATTCTAAAAGTACTTAGCTCAACTCTATGGCGCAATTAGTACTAAGAAGTGAATATTTGTGAGACTACTCTACCCGTAAACTAGGTAAGTATCGCATTATTGGGATCTGATCAGTTCGATTGGATTTGGAAGTTGGATAAGACACTTGAAATATGAAATATTGTAAATCACTGCTTGCCTTTATTAAACTAAATTACAAAAATTTCTCAGGAATTTAAATGACTATAATGCCCTTATGTGTATGATTTACGGAATCACCACAAGAATATCTGAATCTTAAATAATTCTAATGTAGCAGTTTCTGACATATCTTAGGGTTATATATGAATATTATACGATACTAATGTATCACTTTCCTAATGATTGTACAGTCTGTTAGTAATCCAACTTTTTAAAAAGGGATTTCATTCCTCATGTTCGATTAGTTGAATAAGTTTAATGTTTACCTCTCTAGATAATTACCAATTACCTTCGGAAAATAACTAGATCATACAGTGTGTTTTCTATGTGTTATATGATTGTTTTATCTGTTTTGAAATGTGTTTTACCAAGATTTTTGAGTTATTGAAGTTTTAAGTCTGCATGTCTGATTCATGATCTCTGGATACTGTTTTTACTGAATTGATATGACTGAACTCTGATTTCTCTACTACCGTAATATACTGTCTGAAAACTAATTTCTTCGGGGTACTCTGTGATCTGGTATGAAGTCTCTGTAGGTTCAACTCTGATCAAGCTGGTAATTCCTTATACAGGTTCAACATCGATTGGTTGGTAATTCCTTATATAGGTTTGTATAAGTTCAATATTGATCAGCTGATAATTCCTAATGGATCTAAGGCGAACTTTGGGCGGGCTCCTAGGCCCAATAGGCCTAGTGGTAAGACCTTATAGACCCTAAAGTACTCCCTTAGGGTGACACCTTTGCTATGTGCTTTGGGTAAGTCTTTATGGACCTGAGGGCACACCCCTTAGGTGGGCACCTACGCTTCGACTAAGGTAAGACCTTATGGACCCAAGATGCTCCCTTAGATTGGCACCTATGCCTAATGGGCCTAGGGTAAGTCCTTATGGATGCAGTTCTGGGGAACTGCATATTGGTGTTCGGTTGGAGAGCTTTACTATGGTCTTACAAATATGTTTTAAATTGTTACTATTTTTAAAAAAGATATGTCATTTTCACTGGTTTTGGTTGGAACACACTAGACATCCTATTTTGATCTCCTGAACCTGGTCCTCTGAACTTTTCCTCTGAATTGTAAGCTTTTTGTCTTTTACTCGAAGAAATATCAGTGAAACCTCAGCTCATCCCGAAAACTTGTAGACGTCTGAATCAATAAGGAAAATTTTATGTTTTTCCATTTATCTGCATTTCCTTCAGCATCACTTGGTAGTTCTGTATTACTGAGTTTTAGGAATATCATCATATTTGTCAAGAAAGCATAATTTTGATTTCTAACTTTCCGGAGACTCAAACCACCACATGAGGACAATTGATAAAGTGAATCCCAACTAATAAGAGAAAGGCAAGGCGATGAGGAATTAGAACCCCATATAAAAAATGAACAATGCACTCAATTTTATTACAAAGGTTTAGCGGCAACTGACAGGATTACATGAAATAAGTCAGGATGCTCAGGATAGTCGATTTGGCCAAAGCAATTGCCCATAAGAGAAATGGTGCTAGTCGACCACCCATCAAATTTTTTAATAATTTAGTCGATGATAAATTGATAGATATCCATCATGGCTCTAGTGTGACGAATAGAAACATCGAGGTTGAAAATTTTTATCTTGTAATCATCATAGACTATATAAAAAATAAATTTATCATTGTTTTCATCTTATTTTACTTAAAAGAATTTTAAAATTTAAATTTATCTTTTTTATAGTTTGGAATTTAATTATATTATCGATAAAATTTTAAGTCTGCTTTAATTAAATAATAAAAAATAATAAAGAAAAGCCTCCAACTCAAGTAACTCAAACCGTTTTTAGTCAATTCAATCTATCCCTTACACTATAACGTATGCACTCCATGGCTCTGATAAATGTGGATCAATTATCAACCAAGAGTTTTTCGGGTACGACAGACCACAATGGTATGGATGAAGACATCAAGATTCGGAAGAAATCAAATACGCTGCCCCACTTAGAAAGCAACCTCGTCCAATTATTTTACACCAAACTTGTCCGCGATATTACTATTTTGGATAAAATAGTATTTAGTTATCCAATTATTTTTATGATACTGTTTTAATTTTTTGTTGTTGTAATTATTCAAACATGAATAGATGAAGAAAGAGAAATGGGGCAGTTGACTTTTGAAATTTTTAAAATTATTATATATTTTAAATTATTTTTATGTATTGTTATTGAAAATCTATTTTTTTACTAAAAATATTGAATAAAATAATTTATTAATTTAATTGTTAATTAAAATCAAAGAGTAAATTTGAAATTAATTATCAAAATAAAAATCACAGAAGATTTAAATCCTTGAAGTCTAAAATATAAATAGGGGAAAGTGAGGGGTTTGTATGAAATTTGACCATTTAAATTAAAACAAAAGTATGGGGGTTAGTGTAATTTAGCCATATATATTAAAACATAAACATATAATTGTCTAAAATCTAAAAGGGGGAAATTATGGGGTTCATGAATTTGACCATTTGAAAATAACATAAACGGGGGTTGGATTGTAATTTTACCATTGAAAATTAAAATTCACACCCTTCGTGCAAATCAACTGGGATGCTGCATAGCAGGGCCGGTCCTGACTATATTTTGGTGCAGCGCGAAATTTAGAAAATGAACTCCTAATTTAGAAAAATAAAATTAAGAAATATGTAATATTTTTTTATTAAATTAAATAAATAGTAATTCCTTACAAGATCAAAAATGTCAAAAATATATTTAAATATATAATATTTATAAAAAAAACATTGTCTTCTAACATTTCTTGATGTAAAATTAATGATGATAGTGTCAACATTAATGTTTTCCAATATATTTTCTCAATATATAACATATAATTTTGAAATAAAAAATCGATTCTATCCAGAATTAGGAAATATATAGAAATCAAAAGAAATAATTTGGAAACATGATCTTACCTAGAATTTTAAGAATAATATTCAATATGATTTAAACATCACAACTGATGATAAACAATTGTGATTTTGAATTTGTGAGAAATATGAGAAATTAAAAAGTAAGAGTAGTCAATTTTAGAGGAATTGTAAAATATGAAAGAAAAAAGAAACATGCTAATTATATTTCACTTTTTTCCTTTCATTGAGTTTTAAAGAGAAAAAAAAAAAGCATTAATAATTTTTTTCATTAATATAGATAATCAGAAAAGAGATTCGATGAATTGATGGTGAGAATTTGAAAATATCATAATAAAAAGATTCAATTGGATTTTTTTTTTAATTTTGGGAAAGAATATTAATTAGATTTTTATGGGAAGTTAAACAATTTATTAACGTTAATATAAAAATTCATTGTTGACAATTGACACTTTAATAAATTATGGGTCTCATTATTTTATTTTTAAAAAATTTTAAATTTATTATATTTAATAAACTCATAGTCTCTATTATTTCATTACTTCCTTTAATTTATTATAAAAAATTAAGAAAAAAATATTATTTTAAAAAAATTATTTTATTGGCCCTGGGCGGGCCAACCTTGCTGCATAACTCCTCCTGGTGACCGACTGTGCTATTGTCAAATGATTGTTGGGTGATTATTGGGCACGGTGAATCGGGCGACGATAAACGGTAACATTAGATTTATAATATAATATTTTCTCATGAGTTTTCCGGCAAGTTAAGATCTCTAACGATGACAATTGCTCATGACCGTTCTTAACTTAAATAATGTGCAAATTCTAATTCTAAATTGTCGAGAAGATCTTTTTTCGGAGAAAACAAGTGTCGTTATTTTCTAAATCTCGTCTCGAAAAAGTAGGTGTTTTTCTTCTTACATAAGATAAAACACAATTTGAGGAGTCGCAACCAATCATTTATCGAAGTGTGATTGGTCACCAAAAACGCTATGTTATTTTAATAAAATTTATAAAAAATAGTATTAAAACAACACAAAAAGAGTATGCTTACCAGAAAATGAGTTCGGGAGTCGGTTACGTATGAGGAATGATTAGCACCCCCATAAAGCCAAAATTGGTATATTTGTTTATTAATTATTGTCTTTACAGTAAAAATTTACAAAATCTGAATTTTATTTAATTTTATGATCCCTTCAACAAATATCAAGGATATTATATTATATTATACCAATAATCATTTAAAATAAATTCCTAACAAGTTAAGAAAATATTTTTATGATTCATTGTATAAAATAATATAACCCGAATACATATAATAACTATAATAAATTAAATCATGAAAATATCAAAATTCTAGGTATTAACGGTGTAATTTAACCATAAATAATTATACGAGATTAAAATATAAATTATTAAGATAATAGGGACTAACATGAATATTTTACCTTAAATATATATAAATATTGGTTATTGACTAAAAAGAAATAAAATAAAATTCGAAGACAAAAAGGAAATGCACACAAATTTATTTTTAGTGACCATAATGTAAATTTACAAAATTAGAGGAATTGAGGACGGGGTTTTCCCATTCTCAAATTACACAGATACCCCTCCCCAAAACGACGCCGTTTAGGAAGGGTATAAATATGCCAAAACCGGCCATTTTAGGCTTTAAGCCTTCATTTTCTCATTTATATTTATCTCTCTAAGAGAGAAAGTAAAAATTCTCTCTCGCCTCTCTCTAGAAATTATCACAGGAGGGAAGGCCGGCAACCGTACGCCGGCGTCGACAGCTACCGTCGACCACCATTCACGGTGGTCAGAATTTACAAAATTACACTAAAATAAACCCTTTTTAACCCTAAAACCGAATCCAACATCTATTCTTTCTAAAAACCCCTCATACGCAGTAGATCTAGGCATTTTACCTTCGATGTCTCGGTTCTCCGATGGCGCGTGGAGGCTCCGACGACTGTGGTAAGTCTTTTCTCTTTTCTTTCGACTTGCTACTGCTGGTTGTGGATTGCTCTCTGTATTTCGTCTCTTGCTTGTTGTCGTTCATGTCCTCGTTCTCTCTCTCCCTCATTGTTCTGTTCCTTTCTCTGTCTGTCTTTTCTTTATAAGATGAATGGCCTTTAATAGGCCTCGGACTCCGTTTGTAATAATGAACCTTTCGGTGAGTCACCAGAGCTAGGTGGTGACTCACCCTATGAACGATGAGGTACACGATTATCTTGCATCTTCTGGATTCTTATGGTAAGGAGGTGGTGGCGTGACAACTGCTGGTTGAAACACTTGGAGGCGGCTTCCAGAATAGCCCTAGGTTGTAATGAAACCCTAGGGTTTCTACTGGATGAATATGGGCCCTCTATTTCCCTTTTGATCGAACGATGGTGATGAAGAGGCGACTGGAGAAGATGAGGAAATCCTAGCAGAAACGGGCTTGCTGGGTTTTGTTTTTGGGCTTGGACTGGTTCTAGGCCTGGACCGGTTCTAGATCTGCTGGACTTCTCAGGTCAGGGCCTCCGGTTCTTCTAAATGGGATTTGGTTGTAATTGGGCCCTGGGTTTTTACTGTAACTAGGCCTTCTGGGTCAGATTTGTAAATGGCTCCTGTAATAAATTTATTATTTAATAATAATAATAATATAATAATAATAATAAAAAAAAGACAGGATGAAAATGATTGTTGACAGCCGCCCCTCTTTGCTCATTTTTGTGTTAACAAGAATAGAGCAAAGACAAAAAAGCAAGGAGTTTTCGTCCGGTTGATTTCATGTTTTGATAGGAAATTCGCTCCTCTCTTAATTCAGGGGAGATCAGATTGGTGGATGCTATTGTTCCTTCGTGATGAGGACGTCTGGCTATCTAAGGATGACGCGACTTCACGTGATGAGGAGTTCTGGTCAGTGGATGACATTGTTCCTTCGTGATGAGGACATCTGACCATCTTTAAAGATAATTGAGATAACATGATTCCTTTGTGATGAAGACTTCTTGCTATCTAAGGATGACTCGGCTCCTACGTGATTAGGATTTCTGGTCGATGGATGACATTGTTCCTTTGTGATGAGGACATCTGGCCATCTTTAAAGATAATTGAGATAACACGGTTCCTTCGTGATGAAGACTTCTAGCTATCTAAGGATGACTCAACTCCTACATGATGAGAAGTTCTGGTCGATGAATGACATTTTTCCTTCGTGATGATGACATCTGGCCATCTTTAAAGATAATTGAGATAGCATGGTTCCTTCATGATGAAGACTTATGGCTATCTAAGGATGACTCGGTTCCTAGGTGATGAGAAATTCTGGTTCAATGGATGACATTGTTCATTCGTGATGAGGACATCTAGCCATCTTTAAAGATAATTGAGATAACACGGTTCCTTCATGATGAGGACTTATGGCTAGCTAAGGATGACTCGGCTCATACGTGATAAGGAGTTCTGGTCGATGAATAACATTGTTCCTTCATGATGAGGACATCTGACCATCTTTAAATATAATTGAGATAACACGGTTCCTTCATGATGAGGACTTCTGGCTATCTAAGGATAACTCAGCTCTTACGTGATGAGGAGTTTTGGTCGATGGATGACATTGTTCCTTCATGATGAGGACATCTAGACATCTTTAAAGATAATTGAGATAATACGGTTCCTTTGTGATGAGGACTCCAAGCTATCTAAGGATGAGTCAGCTTCTACGTGATGAGGAGTTCTGGTCGATGGATGACATTGTTCCTTCGTGATGAGGACGTCTGGTAATCTTTAAAGATAATTGAGATAACACGGTTCCTTCGCGATGAGGACGTCTGGCTATCTAAGAATGACTCGGCTCCTACATAATGAGGAGTTCTAGTCGACGGGTGACATTGTTCATTCATGATGAAGACGTTTGGCCATCTTTAGAGATAATTGAGATAACACGGTTCCTTCGTGATGAGGAATTCTGGCTATCTAAGAATGACTCGGCTCCTACGTGATGAGGAGTTCTGGTCGATAGATGACATTGTTCCTTCATGATGAGGACGTCTAGTCCTCTTTAGAAATAATTGAGATAGCACGGTTCATTAGTGATGAGGAATTCTGGATATCTAAGAATGACTCAGCTCCTACGTGATGAGGAGTTTTGGTCGATGGATGACATTGTTCCTTCTTGATGAGGACGTCTGACCATCTTTAGAAATAATTGAGATAACACGGTTCATTCGTGATGAGGACGTATGGCTATCTAAGGATGACTCGGCTCCTACGTGATGAGGAGTTATGGTCTTGAGGTTGATTTGCTTCTCTATTCTTCCATGAAGATCAGACTCGAAATTGATTTAATTTCACTACTCTTCCGAGGAGACCAAATCTGTAATAAGAATAACATGTTTCACTACTCTTTCGTGGAGATCACACTCGAAGTTGATTTGCTTTCACTACTCTTTCGGGGAGACCAAATCTGCAATATTGACTTCTCTTCATGAGAAAGTCAAGGATTGACTCTTCTGGGGAGTTAGAAATAAAAAAAGGTTGACTTCTCTTCACGAGGAAGTCAAAATGTATGTATGAAATGATGTATGATGTAATGACATGTATTATGTATAAATTCATGTTTTCTTGATCTTTGAAGAGATGGCTGCCAAAAGCAATCTTTATTATTTTCCTTGTTTTGCATTAATGTGCATTCTTGCCAGCATTATGCTATGTCAATTCCTTCTTGCCCCAACAACTTCTTGCCCCTGATAAGATTGACTTTCTTTACCTGAACTTGTGTAAAAATTCAAAAAAGCTCTTATCTTTGAAATGAAGAATTTCCCTCTTAGGGAAAGCAATATCTGTTATGATTTGACTCTTGAAACCCATCTAAGGGAGGATCTATTCTAATTCCTTTCATATCTCCACATCTAATCAGATCTCGAACAAATTTGTTTGTACCACATTGTTCAATCTTATTTGGCTCCACTAGTTTCTTGCTGTAAAAATTTTAGCTCCCCTTCCATGGAAAGAAATCTTCATAATTTCTCATTTTGAACCTTGGAGTTGAAGAAGACAAACTTCATCATGAGTAACATCATATGATCACAACATTGGTTCAGCACCATAGTCACTGGTTAGTAAAACATTTGACAACACATTCATCCTTTCCTGTTGCTTCTGCCTGGATAATTTTCAACCAGAGAACTCTTTACATGGTATTCATAGCTTTTGTATAGCGTTACAAGGACACCAAAAGACTAAGCTTAGCGGGAATACAAGTGGGGTGTTTTGGCTTGTCAACATCAATTTAGGTGAAATTACCAGGATAATTCAACCGTATGATGGACAAAATGATCGTATATGGCAAACTCCCCTATCACTATTTTCATTCTTCGTACCTTTCCATCTCATTGAAAATATTTGCTCAAATCCATGATCTTATATTCCTGGATAATATGGGTCTCCCAAAATACCCCAACATTTGCTGATACGAACGTTCAAAATGCATTTAAAATTATTTCTTGTTGATATGAGCCTTCAAAATGCCCCAACATTTTTTATGCTGATATGAACCTTCAAAATGTCCTAACATTATTTCTTGCTGATATGAGCCTTCAAAATATCTCAACATTCCAAGTTGTAAGGCTCACTCTCAATGTCCATTGGATTTGAATCTTATGATCCCTACGAGGTCCAACTTTGATAATGCCCCATTGTGGGTACTCGTGGCTCTATTCGTGCCCAAATCTCTAAATCTTGAATACTCTTATTCTACTAAAAAACACTGTTGTTAAGTAACTTGAGGTATTCTCTTCATGTTTCCACAAACTTATGAAGTGATCAATCTTTCTGACAGAAATGTCTGAGATATGTGTCTCTTCCGAATGAGGTGGTCATCTTCTTCTTGACTTGTCGTACTCTTGCATTTTTGCTATGATCTGATATATGTGCCTTTTTTCGAATGAGGTGATCATCTTCTTCGAGGACCTTTTGTCACAAAGGGATGTTACAAGTTCAATTCTTCAGTCGTTTAGATCTCCCAGACTAATTACTTTCAAGAATGTGAAATGCTTTAAATTCTGGCATCGCTTATTCTTTTTCTCCAATAGAGGTGGAATAGGTATCACCTGCTTCAAAATCCTTTCTCATTTAAGACTGTCCTGTTTGAAAATGTTTTTCCCCTTTCAAAAGAAATGAAAGAATTTTGTAAAGTGTTTCCCCTTAATTTAGGCTCACAATTGAATCAAATCATAAACATGAGTTCAAAAACTATCAAAGAATCAACAACTCTTTAATGTTTTAGAGTTATAGTTCTTTGACAAGTATCAATATTGATAGGTTAGTTTCAGGCTGGTTTTCCTATTTTATATGGTTTCATCCATTAAAGATGTCACTTTTCTCTCGCTTTTTGTGAACATTGCCACATGCCTCACTTTTTTGGCTTGGTATTTTAACCGAATGCGGATAAAATGATACAACTAGCATCGCCAATTACTAGACTTTCTAGAATACCTCTATTTCGGTTCTCTGAAATCTTCTATTTATTCAAGCTTTGTAGACTCCTCTAACCAAGGCAGTGCAAAAATATCGATCTAAAAACAAAATTTCTGAGTGCTCTTGTGAGGTTGACTATAACAGGTGTTCCTTAACTCCCTTAGTCCATCTTTACAGTAACTTCTTATTTAATAAATTTGTCATTTTGGCTAGCTGTATTCAACTTTATTGTAATTTGCCTCTATTGGGCTAGTTAAATCTAATCCGTAAAGCTGGGGCGATTAACCAATGGCTCTAGAGGGACAGTTCAAACTTTATTGTATATATATAATAATATAATATAGGTATACAGATCCAATTTCTTAAGCTTGTTAAGAAGAACCTGTTATAATCTAGGTGTTTGTTGAAAGTCAGAAAATCTCATCGTTAGAGTTTAATTTCCAAGCAGCTAACTTAAACTAGATTTACCTATTAGACTATTCCATTTGTGAAGATTATGATCATCATTGAATTTCATCAATATAAAAGTATTCTAGTTGGTTTTGCAATGTCATACACAAAAGATGCCCCATGTTGTACGCTCCTATATATAAATACCAAGCTTCTTGTTTAATTCTTTGCAATAGGAGAAAGTTGTCTCGTCTTTGTAAGAGGATGGTATGGTGTTTGAGTATATTTCTTCTGAGGTAAGGTTCAGGGTCCTTGTTTTACCAATTTTCAATCTTGATATTTTTTCAAAGATGTATAACTCTAACTATTTAAAGAACTCTTAATCCAGTTGATATTCAAAGAACTGCAAGATTACAAAATTGATTAAATGCTCATAACCTTAAAAGTAACACAAATAACCTTACAAGAAGGCTAAGAAAAAACAAAAAAACATATTCAAACAAGATACTGAAAATGAAAGGCACAACTATAGTATATAACAACCTCCACTTGTTTATCATAGCATGCCTCATTACTCCTATAATGTAGGATGTGTAATCGGACCAGGTTCTTTGTCCTCATTTGTCCCCCTTTTCTTGCATTTCTTAAGTTATAACTTCTTTGGATAAACCCTCATACGCACAAATCTCTTCTTCCTCCTGAGCGACTTCTTGGTAAAATCCCACTATTTTGTTATCCATCATCTTTTTCTTCCCTTACTGGAAATTGAGCTTAAATTTAGATCCAAAACAATTTTCCTTGGTGATGATAGTTTTGTCCTGGTTCTGAACGCATATTTCATCTGTGATTGGCATAGTATTCATCAGGCTCTCTAAACTTCCCAAAGCCCCACTTGTCCTCAGTAAATCTGATATAGGTGTTTGAGGTGTCTTCATGGTTGCATTTTCCCAATTCATTCTTAAACCTATAGGACAATCTCGGATTACCTCTCCTTTCATTTTTTCATCATTTATATTCAGATAGGTATTGAGAGTTGAATCTTTCATCTTTCATCTTTGGCTTACATACCTTATTTTCCTTGATTTTACCCTTTTCTCTTTTAACGTCCTCTTTCGTACGTACTTCACTTGTTTTGACCCTATCCATTCCATTTTAGGGATTAATTCCTGATTGTCTAACCAAAAGAGACTGATTATTAACATACACTTCTATTATTACATGAACCAAAAGGTCTTCAACTCGTCATTTGAAGTTACCGCAATTCTCAATGGAGTGTCCTCGGGCTCGGACATGATATTCACAAGTAACTTGGGATATAAATTGTTGCACGAAACTGAAGAAAAATGGGTAGAAATTCTTTTGACCTAATCTTCTCCTTGACATTGTTAATGCTATCTTGAAGACCTTGTGAATGATCATCTAGATTTTTTCTTTGAAGGTTTAACTTTTGACCAATGTCATGAGAGAGACAGTAGTCTAAAGATCTCTCTTTATTGACAAGTTTTACACTTCTGGGGAGCTTAGGTTTTCCATGTTCAAAGCATAACAACCCTTCTTTGATGAGGTTTTGAACCTTTAATCTCATGATCGTACAATTTTTCGTAGAGTGGCTAAAATCTCCAAAATGATAGTTGCATGAATTTTTAATACCTTGCCAACTTGGACACAAATAAGTACTAGAAAGAATGGGTGTTATGAGGCCACTTTCGAAAAAAAAGGGTAACAATTCTGAATATGAAATAGGAATTGGGATGAGAGGTGTCCTCTTCTTTTTCTTTCTTCTCTTTTTAGCCTTCTTCAATGGAACTTGAACCTCTTCCATGCTTCTCTTTTTTTACACAAGCTTAACTTTTGTGTTAGAAGTTTCACCCTCAATGATTTCTTCTTTCTCCAACTTGATCTCTGTCACATTCTCTGGAAGTATACCTGATTTTTGAAGTTGAATTGAATTTCCACATTCCCCAACATGTTCTTGGTCATTTGTTATCATAGCATTGGCAGCACCACTAACATTTAGACTCTTACCCAAGGTTTTTATATTTTTTTTGATTAATAGGGTCTTCTAACGTTTTCTCCCCATACATTACAGTAACCATCATACTCTTCAGCTTGGAAATCTGTTCCTTGGACTCAACTTGGAACTTTCTTGTTTCATCAATCTTTTTTTGTTGTTACAAGTTTCTCTTGGATTTTCTCAATCCTACTAACTCGTGTTAATATTTCATTCATTTCTTTAACCTTTCTAGAGACCTGCCCCGAATGACTTGAATTTGCTTTCAGAACTTCTGTCATAAAATCCTTCACATATTACTCCCACATTTTCATGATGTTATGCAATGTATGACTTATAAAAGTGAATGTAAATGCGAAAAATGCATAAATACAAAAATAAAAATGTAAATTATGCAATGCAAATGTATGTATGAAAAAGGTGTCATTCAAGAGTGATCGTCTTAAAACAACTTTCATTGAACACAAAAGGTTTTTATACATTAAACAAAAGAGAAAATCGCCTCAGTGACCAAAAAAAAGTTATAATATACGATTTTAACCAACTTTTTTTGGATTTGCCAAAATGACCAACAAAATCGCAACGCGAAATAAAAATCGCAACGCGATCCCCAGAATCGCAAATCAGTTTCCAGAATCGCAACGCGATTCTTGAAAATCGCGATGCGATAGTACAAATTCGCATTGCGATTTTCCATAATCGCAACGCGAACACATAAATCGCAACGCGTATCCGTAAATCGCAACGTGTATCCGTAAATCGCAATGCGTATGGGTAAATCGCAATGCGTATCCGTATATCGCAACGCGTATCCGTAAATCGCAACGCGTATCCGTAAACCGCAACGTGTATCCGTAAATCGCAACGCGTATCCGTAAATCGCAATGCGTATCCGTAAATCGCAACGCGTATCCGTAAATCGCAACGATAATCCGTAAATCGCAACGCGTATCCGTAAATCGCAACGATAATCCGTAAATCGCAACGAGAATCTGTAAATCGCAACGATAATCCGTAAATCGCAACGAGAATCTGTAAATCACAACACTGAAATTTTGGGTATATAACACTGAAATCATAAACTAAATCCCTAAATCGCAACTCATTCCATCTCCATCTATCACTCTCTCCGGCGACATCCGTTCCTATATCCAACGACATCCTTCCCCATCCGGCAACAGGTCTTAGTTTCGCATCTCGTTTGTTTAGTTACAACCATGAAATCATCTAATGTTGATCATGTTTGGATAGATTTGTGTTTTGGAGGGTCATGGGATAATGTTAATGGTGTTTTACAATATATGCCTTTACCCATAAATCTTCAACTAAAATTGTCTTTACAAAAGTTAACTTATGAAACTCTAATGCTACGTGTTTCAAATAAATTGAATTTAGAGCCCCTAAGTGGATTTAGGCTATCTTATCAGAGAAATGGTAAAGTTTATTTGTTAACCGACAATGAAGATGTTGAACGATTCATTGCTTACATTAGTGTTTCACAAGATGATGTTACATTGTATGTTGTTGAACCTAGAAGTAGTATTGTTGGGTCAGTAGCGGGTAGTAATCAACTAAGTTTTTCTCAAAACCCACAACCTTTCTCTAATCCAAATCCCAATCAACTTTCAGCACCAAATTCCGGTTTTCGTATTGACCAGTTAGACGATGATGAGCCAACAGAAAAAATTGTGAGTACTAGTCAGTATTCGAAATTTGGTCTTGGTCAATATCCGGACTTTGATATTGGTCAATACACGGATTTTGATGATGTTTCAGAAGAAGAAACAGACCATGCGTGTAATGATATTGATATTGGTCAATACCCGAATTTTGATGATGAAACAGCCGTTGCCGAAGAATGTAATGTTGATGATAATGAGGAGGAAGTTACGACTGTGAATGAACATGTTGAACATCCATTCTGTAATTCATATAATCCTGAAGAAGAAAAAGAAGAAGAAAAAGTCCCCGAAGAAAAGAAAATGCCACGGGCGTATAACTGGAATATGCCAGAATTACTTCAGATACCGGAAGAAGAGTTGATAAAGAAAGCAGTTGATTGTTACACAAAAGTTATTCGTATCAAGAAAGATGATTGTTTTGATACAAAGGAAGACTTGAAGATAGCTTTATATACGAAATGTGTGGAAGATGGCTATCAACTAAAAGTTAACAAATCAAGCAAAGATCGTTTCGAAACAAGGTGTATGATTGACAAAAACTGTACGTGGCGTATGATTGCAAAGAGAATAAAAGATTGCAAAATGTTTCAAGTTAGGACTTTTATTGATAAACATACATGTTCAAGAACCCAAGTTTTTCCTCACCATAGACAGGCAAACAAAAAGGTGTTGGGTGGTTTTCTGGCTGAGTTAATGTTTTTGAATGGCAGGGTATATCGGGGACATGAAATTATGACTGACATGAATGCTCGGTTCAAGATTAGTATATCATATTCTCAAGCTTGGAGAGCCAAATGTTATGCCTTGGAATTGTTGAGGGGGTCGCCAGAAGCATCGTTTGCCCAACTGCCGGCTTATTGTCACAATTTAAAGCTGAAAAATCCTGGGTCGGTAACTCATATCAAAACAGATAGAGATGGACGCTTTGAGTTGCTGTTTATCGCCATTGGTGCTACGGTTAGTAAATCAATATAATTTTGTTGACTCATTTTTGTTAGTTACATGCATTTCACATTTAAATGATTATATTTCTTGTGTATATTATTTTGTAGATTCGTTCGTTTATTACTTGCATGCGCCCAGTTATTATAGTTGACGGAGCACATTTGAAAGGTCGATACCTTGGAGTAAACTTATTAGCAGTAGCCATGGATGCTAACAATGGGATATTGCCAATAGCTTACGGGGTTGGCAAATCTGAAACCTCTGATTCATGGACATGGTTTATGGGGCATCTTAGGGATTGCATAGGTCCTATTAGCAATCTGACAATCATATCCGATAGGGCAAACTCAATTGACAACGCTGTTAGAAGGTGTTTCCCAGATGCTTTTCATGGACTTTGTGGTGTTCATTTGTATAGAAATCTAAAATCAAGGTCTGCTGGTATAAAAAAGCACAAATGGACATACTGGAAGGCTGTAAAAGCTTATCGGGAAGTGGATTTCAATAAGCATATAAATTGTTTAAGACGTGTTTTGCCTCAGTGTGCTCAAACACTAGAAGATGTCGGGTTTGAAAGATGGTCAAGAGTACATCAACTTGGAGCAAGATATGGTTTCATGACGTCTAATAGTGCAGAATCAATCAACGCTCTAAGTCGTCATTCCCGGAAATTACCCATTACTATGTTAATGGAGTTTTTTCGAGCCTCTATTCAACAGTGGTACTACAAGAAAAGAAACCATGCAGGTATTATTTCTTTGAATTCGTAACTTATCATATTTATATATTTTACTAAGTATTGTTTATTTAAATTTACAGGAACATTGGAACATCGTGTTACACCATGGACTGAAAAAAAGATAACGAAACGTGTTGTGAAGTCAACGTCATGGAGAGTTGAACCATGTTCAAACACTTTGTTTCAAGTACTGGATAATAACTTAAATGGGCTAGTCGATCTAAATGCAAAGACGTGTAGTTGTATGAAATGGCAAACATCTGGTTATCCGTGTGGCCATGTTATAAAAGTTGCTCTTCATTTAAACCAAGATGATTCAAGCGCATACGCTATGGATTGCTACACTACAGAAGTTTATCGACAGACTTATGCCGAGATTGTCTACCCTATTCCACATCCTTCTGAGTGGGACATACCAGATGACTTACAAACAGTTTTGCCACCAGCCATGGACAGAAGGCTACCTGGCCGACCAAAAAGTCACGATCGTATACCGTCTAAGGGTGAAGAGAAGAAGAGATCGACATGTAGTCGGTGCAAGGAAAGTGGTCATACAAGGTTGACATGTGGATCACCAGTGCCATCAAAATCATCTTTTCCTCTACCAAAATATGGATCCTCATCAAAATCCAAAGCTCATATGGTGTGAACTTTGTATTATGTAAACGTTGTTATTCAGTTGTATTATGTAACGTTTTAACATTTAACATTTTATGTGTATTATGTAAACGTTGCCATCAAAAGCTCATATGCAAACGTTGTATTATGTGGATTTTATGTGTGAACTTTTAACATTTTCAGTTGAATTAATGACTCAGGCCAACCATTTTGACTTAACCAACTCTTGTTATTCAGTTGTTATCACTATTAGGCATGCATTTGACTATCGCAACACGGAAAATACAATCGCAACGCGAAATGAAAATCCCAACATGAAAATCGCAATGCGGAAATGAAAATCGCAACGAGAGAATCGCAATGCGAAATGAAAATCGCAATGCGAAATGAAAATCGCAACGAGAGAATCGCAATGCGAAATGAAAATCGCAATGCGAAATGAAAATCGCAACGAGAGAATCGCAATGCGAAATGAAAATCGCAATGCGAAATTAAAATCGCAATACGAAATGAAAATCGCAATGCGAAATGAAAATCGCAATGCGAAATGAAAATCGCAACGAAAGAATCGCAATGCGAAATGAAAATCGCAATGCGAAATGAAAATCGCAACGAGATAATCGCAATGCGAAATTATAAACGCATTGCGATTTTCATTTCCGCATTGCGATTTTCATTTCGCATTGCGATTCTCTCGTTGCGATTTTCATTTCGCATTGCGATTTTCATTTCGCATTGCGATAGTCATTTTTGCCTTCAACATAATGCAGATTGAAATCAACAAAATCAACCATTACATTTCAATCAATTAAACAAGCACAAATAAGAATTATGTTCGCATCAATTACACAAATCAACTTTTACAAATCATCTTTTACAAATCAATTAAACAATCAAAAATTGAATCAACTTTTACAAATCAATTAAACAATCAAAAAACAATCAATTAAACTATTGAATCAACTTTTGCAGCTCGACATCATTTTCACGCAGTTCACTTCTGAGATTAACCTGCAGAAACCAAACATTTGTTCAAACAACACTTTCTACGCAAATTATTGAATTCTAATTACTTAACCAAACATTTTCATTTATAAGTATATAAACTTACCAATTGTTTATGGACATTTTTATAACGCGGATGCAGGTAGGCAGCGTCTCGTATATATCGATTTAGCCATATAATGCCGAAACCACAAGCCTACTGCAGCTTTATCTCTATCGGTGGGAGGTAGATACTTGATGCTTCCCGTCGTCAAACGCTCCAACGCCAAGCATACGAGAGGACCACAATCTCCTCTAGCTCCGCTCGTTTGTTGTGGCGCGGTCTCGTCTCTAATAACTGTAATATTGAGCTTCTTTGGCTTCTTGTTTCCAGAACGAGTCCAATAATTGATCGCATCCAAGAATTTAGCCAAATGAGAGCTCCATCCCTTAATAACATCTCTTAAATCAGCCAATGATATGTAATTTATCATGCTGTCATACACTATTGTCTTAAGGGATGGGAGCTGAAGCTCGACGAGAATCCAATGTTTACGTTCCAAAACAGGGATAAACACCTGCAATCATAAGTAATAATTCATTCATTTGCGCACTTATTTCATAAAACCTTTAAACTCAATCTAAAATAAATACTAACCTTATCGACCTCCCACCATGCAGGATAAAGTTTAGCTTGTCCATTGCCCAAATCAAATGATTCATCTCGTGCATTCTTCAAGTGAACGGCGTGAAAAGACGTCGGCATTATTGTATATCGTATATTTTTATTTTTCTTAAGTTTTCTTATTATTAGAAGACGTGTCACCCACGCATCGATATGCTGTTTTACAAAAAAGACATATATTAGTGACTTACATAAATTTAAAAAAAAAATTAATCAAATTGAAATATAAGAAAAATATAAGACTTACCCCCCATCGAAATAGCCATTGTCTTCGACCCCTAATAATACGCCCCACCAAGGCCGTTCAAGCAACAAAAAGATATCATCGGTGAGCTTGCATATGTCAGTGAAACACCCCTTGCTCCGCTCATGTAGATAAAAATCAACTGCGGTCTTAGCCCAAAGGGTGTTATCCAAAATTGTGTCCGGTAGTTGTTCCCTCTCCTCTTCAGATACCGGTATGGTACTGGCCGGTAACTCATACGAGAGCCAACTCTCATCCATCATGTCCGGAACCGGTGGGGGTTTCTCAATACTTCGATATATTACCCCATGTGAATCGGGCTCTGGAATGGTGGGAGGGACCTCTTCAACGATGACAGTTGCCTCTTGAACGGTGGGAGGGGACTCTCGAGGAATGATATGGGGGGCCTCTTCAACGATAGGAGTGGACTCTTGAGGGATGACAGGCGAGTCGGGCTTCTTCTTGCGGTGTCTTCGCACTATTGGGGTGTACGGAGACTTAATAGCACGTGCACGCTGTCTGATGCGTGAACTCCGTCGTGCAAGCATAACCCGACGTAAAGCATCCACTCTATCGGGCCGCTAAATAATTAAATACAAAAATCAGTAAATAAACAGACATGATATTTAAACAGTGAAAACAAAGACAAATATGTTTCAAACTTGCATTGTATTCACCCAAGTCATTATTCTATCATAGTTCACAAAATGCATCAGATAACAAAGAAAAATATGTTTCAAACTAATACCCTGAAGTTAGTATTTGTCTTTGATTTGTCTATTGGTTGAAGTAATGCAATCCATTCAAGTTTCAATTTGCAGAAGAAGAAATAGTTTACTTTCGCAACACGAAACTTAAAATCGCAACGCGAAACCAAAATCGCAACGCGAAATGAAAATCGCAACGACAGAATCGCAACGCGAAATGAAAATCGCAACGAAAGAATCGCAACGCGAAATGAAAATCGCAATGCGATTTTGGTTTCGCGTTGCGATCTTGTCGTTGCGATTTTGGTTTCGCGTTGCGATTCTGTCGTTGCGATTTTCATTTCGCGTTGCGATTTTGGTTTCGCGTTGCGATTTTAAGTTTCGTGTTGCGAAAGTAAACTATAAATTCTTCTGCAAATTGAAACTTGAATGGATAAATTTACTTTCAACCAAAAGACAAAACAAAGACAAATACTATTTCACAGTGTTAAAGAATACACAGTTTAGCAGAATTGGCAGCAACCGAACAAATTTACTTTCAACCAAAAGACAAAACAAAGACAAATACTATTTCACAGTGTTAAAGAATACACAGTTTAGCAGAATTGGCAGCAACCGAACAAATTTACTTTCAACCAAAAGACAAAACAAAGACAAATATATTTCACAGTGTTAAAGAATACACAGTTTAGCAGAATTGGCAGCAACCGAACAAATTTACTTTCAACCAAAAGACAAAACAAAGACAAATACTATTTCACAGTGTTAAAGAATACACAGTTTAGCAGAATTGGCAGCAACCGAATAAATTTACTAAGCAATCTAAGTGAAATGGCTAATCTAAGTGAAATTACGAGTAAATTTATCATTAAGTTAAATATGGAAAATCTTAAACTTACCTCGTTGCGTAGAGTATGAACCTCATTCTGCAACGATACTATCATCTCACGTAGAGCGGCAACCTCACCACGTAAAGTTGACACCTCCACACGCCATGCACCATCGTTATCGCGTAGAGTACCGATCTCCTCACGCAAGGCATTGACCTCATCACGTAACTCCCTTGACTCATCCCGTTGAGGTGGAGGTGGAGAACAGGGAGATAGGAGTCGTGGCATCTTTGCCGGTTGCCTATCATGAGGTGATGGTGGAGAAGAGGCTCGATGATGTGACGGGATAGGTGATGGCTCTCGTTCTAGAGGTGTATAGTCGTCACGATCGGGTGATGGCTCTAGGTGAGGTGATGGCTCTCGAATTGGAGGAAGTGGATGCTGCTCATCATCCGTGCCATCAAAAAAACTCTGACTAGCTTGCCACCAATCAGTGGCAAGCTCTTCCTCCGTGGGTGACAGTCTTTGTAATGGAATGTTGGCCTCCTAAAATATAAAAACTCAAACAAAGTTAAACGTCTACTATTAATAACTTGTTTATATATTATATGAAAGTATTTGTGTTAACTTACATTATTTATTGTGGCATATGGTATTAAGTCTTCCCAATCCAACAGAGTTTTCCTCTTCCAGGAAATAGCCCTGGGAATATCATTTGACGTTTTTATTGCATATGTACGCATGCTGGGGAAAGCCTCGAATATCCAAATCTACAAACAATATAATAACAAAATTAGTAATTGTTAAATAATTAATTATAATTTTAGAAACATTATATAGAAATTCTTACCTTAAAGGCCCAAACAAAGCCTGACAAAGTGTATTTGGACCCATCGCCCCGCAAACTTTTGCGGTCATCAAAGGCAGACGACAACTTAGTCCAGGTAGCTTTCCATATATACGAACCCCACGGAAACAGATTCCATGCATTCAGGTCCTCTACCAATATTATTAGCTCCCGATGAATAGGTTGTCTGGCCTCTCTGCCTAAAAAGCCGGCATACACAAGTAGTAGAAGGCATACTCGGACAACATCGACGTCTTCCATCCGAGTGAAACCAGCTTTCTTATTAAATAATTTCTTCAGGTCGTCGACATGTAGGTTCGGCTTCTCCATTGACTCATCCGGAAAAACCCGGGATAACCATGATGGGCGGGCGATATGACGAGTGTACCGGCCTACATCATCGTGTCCGAATCGTAGACCAGTGATTAAGCAGAACTCCTTCCGCCCAAAGCAAGTATACGCTGGTGGAAAATGAAACCATATCTCTTCCTCACCACGTTGTATACTGTCGGGTAGATTTGATGTCATGGTCTAAAGCCACAAATGGGTCAAATTAGCATCTCCACCCGGATGCTGTACTCTCAGCCATGGCACGAAGCAGGTTTCCTCAAACAATTGTCTTTGAGCAGGTGAAAGCTTCTTTGCAATTGTAGTGGCCAGGCTGACTTTATTTCTCAAGGTCAATTGAGCCGAAAAAAATTTCTACAAAAACAATAAACATACCAAGTTAGATATACCAAAAACTACACTGTGAAGATATACCAAAAACAATAAACATAAAAAGTAGTAGTTTATTCTTGAAACTAAAATTTGCAACACTGTTTT
Organism: Hibiscus syriacus; assembly: GCF_006381635.1. NCBI lineage: Eukaryota > Viridiplantae > Streptophyta > Magnoliopsida > Malvales > Malvaceae > Hibiscus > Hibiscus syriacus. The sequence goes on from NW_024062608.1 coordinate 4,477,618, forward strand.
GTCTTTTGGTTGAAATGAAAATCGCAACGAGAGAATCGCAACGCGAGATGACAATCGCAACGAGAGAATCGCAACGCGAAATGAAAATCGCAACGAGAGAATCGCAACGCGAAATGAAAATCGCAATGCGATTTTGGTTTCGCGTTGCGATTCTCTCGTTGCGATTTCCATTTCGCGTTGCGATTCTCTTGTTGCGACAGTCATTCTCTCGTTGCGATTTTCATTTATCTCGTTGCGACTCTTCTGCAAATTGAAACTTGAATGGATTGCATTACTTCAACCAAAAGACAGAACAAAGACAAAGACAAATACTAACTTGAAAATCGCAACGAGAGAATAGCAACGCGAAATGAAAATCGCAACGACAGAATCGTAACGCGAAATGAAATCTAAGTGAAATGGTTAATCTATTATTGAAATGACCAGTAAACTTATCATCAGTTTCAATATGAGAAACCTACAATAATGCAAACATTTCAAAATAAAAATAATTAAAAAAACTAACCCTCGGAGGTTGATTTTCCATTTCTGAATATTGTGAGGGATTTCTGACCGTGAATGGTTGTGAGGGATTTCGCCGGAGATGGGGACGGAAATCTTCGGAGATGGGGACGGATTTCTTCGCCGTAGAGAGTGAGAGATGGAGATGGGACTGAGTTGTGATTTTAGGTTTTAGGTTATGAGTTGCGATTACGGGATTTTGTCTTAATATTCTTTTTGTAATTTGAAAATAAAATACGCGTAGCGATTATAATGGCGCTTTAAATATCGCGTTGCGATTTACGGATACGCGTTGCGATTTTATGTATTATCGTTGCGATTTACGGATACGCGTTGCGATATACGGATACGCATTGCGATTTACCCATACGCGTTGCGATTTACGGATACACGTTGCGATTTACGGATACGCGTTGCGATTTATGTGTTCGCGTTGCGATTTTCATATTCGCGTTGCGATTTTGGAAAATCGCAATGCGAATTTGTACTATCGCATCGCGATTTTCAAGAATCGCGTTGCGATTTTGGAAACTGATTTGCGATTCTGGAAACTGATTTGCGATTCTGGGGATCGCGTTGCGATTTTTATTTCGCGTTGCGATTTTGTTGGTCATTTTGGCAAATCCAAAAAAAGTTGGTTAAAATCGTATATTATAACTTTTTTTTGGTCACTGAGGCGATTTTCTCTAAACAAAACTTTAAATATAAGGGATATTTTTCACTCCTAACTTTTTTATCTCCTTCAAAAGCCAAGTTAACTTCCACTCATGCTCAGGTGTTAAGTTGTCAATATGTTTTTATTCCCTTGTAAAACCAGCTAAGTCTACCAGTTTATGAGCCACATTATTTATCTTTTTTTCTGTATCTTACATGTCATCTCTCGGAGTTGTAGACAATGTTCTCATTCTTCCTTATAAGAGAGCCTTCGTGGTCTAGAAGTTCTTGTACAAGATCTCCATAATCATCTACCATCTTCATCAATGTATTGTTCTTGACTATAGTGGCTTCTAATTCAACATCAATCTCACACTGATGGATCTGATATGAGGCTTCCATGTTGGCTATGACCCTATTTAACATTTGATTTTCAGCTTGATATTTTCCCAAATTGATAATGGTTGTATTGAATCTTTTTTCAATAATTCGTAAATCATGAGAAAACTTCTTGACTAGACCTTCATGCATCTTGCCATTTTTTCCATTTCTCAGCATCATTTTTCAGCTTAATGACCCCTTTTGTCCATTCTTCTGGGGTGTTTCCTATGCCAATATTTTTAAAAGCTTGACTGATCCTTTGGAAACCATCATACAAGACTTCAACCTCTGTACTCAATTTATCATTTTCATTCTTCAAATAACGTGTTTGAGCTTCATAAAAACCTCATTCCTTCTGAATGCCCCTACTGATACTCTTACCTTTGAATACTTTTGGTAACAATCTAACAGGATCTTTGGGTTCATAGCTTTCCACTATTTTAAGAGCTTCCACAAGATGTCATTCCTTGGTTACGTTATAATTTTCTTGATCATGAAACCCTTTTTTCATAATAAAAACCATTCAATTTGATGACCACTCTCAAATCAACACCTTCTGGTTATGTCATGATCATGCATGCAATGCATGCAAAAAAATTAATATAAACAAGTTAGAGTAAAGCACAATGTAACTACATAATAGACCGATAAAGATAAGAAAAAGTAAAATGGTTAGTACCAATAAATGGAAAGAAAATATTATATCCATAATGGTATCTATATATATATCCTAACCTCATGCTTTCTAGTTCCATGCTTTGTTTGGAAAAATAAACCTAACCGTGTGATTTCTAGTTCGCATACATTTATTCGAAAAATAAAGCAATATTACGTAAATTAAAAGACTCAATAAGCTTTTACTTGTGTGCTAATCTTATGAGACTTTTTTGGGTTAGACTCTGGCTAGACTCAAGTTCTAGGTTTATTATATGTTGGGTTTGGCTCTAAGGTAAAAAGGTCCATCGAATTATCCTTGTTGGTGCCTCCTTGGGCTGCCAAACGCTCAACCCTAGCCCATTACAGGATTTCGAATCAAGTTCAATTCGAAGGAATATAAGGTATGAGCTCAATGAATGGTCCACTATCCCATGCGGAGGTGAAAACCACACGAGGGAGTAGTTTCTCATTCATACTAAATAGGATAGAGCAGGGTTTTAGCTCATATTATGATAATGCAACGCACAGTGTGTGAGGAAAAGCATAAAGAAGAAAAAAACAATGTACAACACACAAATTTATTCTTTAAATCTAAAGACACATAATTAAATATGAAAAAATTAACAAACCAATTAGTACAACTATTTATACAAATAATGGTTATTAAAATAATCAAGGGATCAAAAACTAAATTAAAAAAAATTATAATTTTATTGCAAAGACAATTAATTAATAAACTGGTGGCTTGACTCTCTAAAAAAACCTTAGTCCCCAGTGGAGTCACCAAGCTGTCGAGACGATCTTTTCCCGGCAAAATTAAGTGTCGTTATTTTCTAAATCTCGTCTAAAAAAAGTAGGTGTTTTTCTTCTTACATGAGATAAAACATAATTTGAGGAATCGTCACCAATCATTTATCGAGGTGTGATTGGTCAACAAAAACGCTATGTTATTTTAATAAAATTTATAAAAAATAATATTAAGACATCACAAAAATGGCCTACTTACTAGAAAATGAGTTCGGGAGTTGGTTACGTGTGAGGAAGGATTAACACCCCACAATGCCCAAAATTGGTACCTTTGTTTATTAATTAATGTTTTTGTAGTAAAAAATTTACAAATCTGAATTTAATTTAATTTTATGATCCCTTCAACAAATATCAAGGATATTATGTTATACCAATAATCATTTAAAATAAATTCCTAATAAGTTAAGGAAATATTTTTATGATTCATTGTATAAAATAATATAACTCGAATACATATAATAACTATAATAAATTAAATCATGAAAATATCAAAATTCTAGGTGTTAACAGTGTAATTTAACCATAAATAATTATATGGGATTAAAATATAAATTATTAAGATAATAGGGACTAACATGAATATTTTACCCTAAATATATATAAATATTGGTTAGTGATTAAAGAGAAATAAAATAAAATTCAAAAACTAAATGGAAAAGCACAGAAATTGATTTTAGTGACCATAATGTAAATTTACAAGACTAGAGGAACTGAGGATAGGGTTTTCCCATTCTTAAATTACACAGATACCCCTCCCCAAAACGATGTCGTTTGGGAAAGGGTATAAATAGGCCAAAACCAACCATTTTAGGCTTTAAGCCTTCATTTTCTCATTTCTGCTTCTTTGTAAAAATTCTCTCTTGCCTCTCTCTAGAAATTCTCACCGGAGGGGAGGCCGACCACCGTACGCCGGCGTCGACAGCCACCGTTCACGGTGGTTGAAATTTACAAAATTCCACCAAAATAACTCTTTTTAACCCTAAAATTGAATCCAGCCTCTATTCTTCCTAAAACCCCCCCATACGCAGTAGATCTAGGCTTTTTACCTTCGATGTCTTGGTTCTCCGGTGGCGCGTGGAGGCTCTGACGACCGTGGTAAGTCCTTTTGTCCTTTCTTTTTTGCTTTCGTCTTGCTATTGCTGGTTGTGGATTGCTATCTGTATTTCGTCTCTTGCTTGTTGTCGTTCGTCTCCTCGTTCTCTCTTTCCCTCGTTGTTATGTTCCTCTCTCTATTTGTCTTTTCTTTGCAAGATGAATGGCCTTTTATAGGCCTCGGACGCCGTTTGTAATGATGAACCCTTCAGTGAGTCACCGAAGCTATGGTGGTGACTCACCCTAGGGACGATGAGGTGTACGATTATCTTGCATCTTTTGGATTCTTCTCGTGAGGCGATGGTGGCATGGCAACCGCTGGTTGAAGCACTTGGAGGGGGCGGCGAGAATATCCTTAGGGTTGTAATGAAACCCTAGGGTTTCTGATGGATGAATATGAGCCCTCCATTTCCCTTTTGATCGAACGATGGTGATAAGGAAGCGGTTGGTGAAGATGAGAAAACTCTAGCAGAAACAGGCTTGTTGGGTTCTGTTCTTGGGCTTGGACCGATTCTGGTCCTGGACCAGTTCTGGATCTGCTGGACTTCTCGGGTCTGAGCCTCCGGTTCTTATAATGGGCTTTGGTTGTAATTGGGCCTTGGGTTTTTTTACTATAACTGGGCCTTCTGGATCAGATTTGTAAATGGCTCATGTAATAAATTTATTATTTATTAATAATAATATATAATAATAAAGACGGGACGAAAATGACTATCGACATAAATAAATTAAATTATTTAAATTAATTATTATTTTTAATAAAAAAATTATAATTAAATTATAATCCTATTAAAAGTAGAATTAAATTTTAATTAATGATTAATTTTAAACATATCCTTATATTTTTTAACATTTTCATAATAAGGACAAATTTAATTGTGGTACATTTCGATACATTACTTTAACGATACGTTACGATATGTTACACACGTCGTAGAATTTTTCAGGTTTTTTTCAAATGAATAATTTAAATGAGACAATTTTAAAATACAAAAGGGATAACTTTAATGGAAAAGAGATAATAACATTTTAAATTATGTATAATAAAAATAATATTTTTTATAATATTATAGTTGCGGTGGCGCTTAATTTCAATTTTTTTAGTCTTAAATTAAATTGTACGACAGAACTACACGACAAAAGGCCTTGGAATGAAATAAGAAAGCTGAAGCTGCCATTAATCATGGAGGATCTTCCCTTGTCAACGGTGATGAATTGAGAGACGATCGAGGACGGTTATTTTTTGCGTAAACTACGGGGATGATCATGGAACTATTGTCATCAACTATTTTGACCATTAACGTTTAAAAGTGATCAAACAAACAACTAAACTATTTAAAACGTTCAAGTATACCATTGGCCGTTAATTTTTAAAAGGTGATGATGTAGTCGTTAATAAAATTCGTATAATTATATATTTGATCTTTAATATTTACATATTGTATCAATTTAGTCTTCCAATCCGAAGGTACCACATGTCACTATATAATTAGAGGGTAAATTTAATTAATTTTAATATGTTAATTAAATAATTTTTCCACCAATCAGTTGTTACACGTGTCATCATCGGTGTAAAGAAAAAACATATTAGGATAGAAGTGCATTTGGATGAATTTGAGCCAAGGACCCCAAGCTTTTGCCACTGGGCCAAAATCATATATTTGGTTTTAATTTATATATTGTGTATGAGATTACACACACACACACACACACACATATATATATATATATATATATATATATTAAATTATTAAAAAAATCTAATAAATAAATTATATTTCACATACATATTAAATTATAGTCAATGTAAGACTTAAAAATAAAAATGAATTTAATATTTTTTACAATTATTTTTAAGTAATAATATATAAATTATATTAGAAATTAAATTTTATTAAAATTATTTAGAGAATTCAAGTCACAAAGTAAAAATAAATTTAATATTTTTATTTAAATTATTTTTTACAATTATTTTTAAATAACAATATATAAATTATATTAAAAATAAAATTATACTAAAATTATTTAGAGAATCCAAATCACAAAATAAAAATAAATAAAAATATTAAACTCATTTTTTATATTTAACTCTTACATTGAGTATAGTTTAATATATATGTGAAATATAATTTATTTATTATATTTTTAATAATTATATATATATATATATATCTGTGAAATAATCTAAAAAACAATATATAAAAGATTGTGCATTTTATAATCAAATGCATGGCTTTGGCTTAGTGGCAAAAGCTTGCCACCCAAGGTCCTTGATTCGAATCCACCCAAATGCATTTCTATTCCAATATGCTTTCCCTTTACACTTAACACATGACACATCCATAATGGAGGACTAAATTTAATTAACTGAATATTAAAATAGTGACTAAATTGATACATTGTATAAATATTAAGGGTTAAATATATAATTATATCAATTTTATTAACGGTCACGATATTACGGTCAGTGGTCTGTTGATCGCTTTAAATAGTTTGTTGGGTTGTTTGATCACTTTTAAGTGTTGGTGGTCAAAATGGTTGATGAGTATAGTTCGGTGGTCACCCGTGTAGTTTACCTTGCTTTTTTTTAAAAAATTAAAAATATTTTATATTTTAAATATTTTTATTTTTTTATTTTTAATTTTTAAAAATATTATAAATTTACTTTTTAACATAAATGCTTACCTATATTCACACTAATCAACTTTTTGGTGATTCCGTCAATATATTCTTTTTGGTGAGTTAATGAATGAAAACTTCTACTTATCGACCACATCATTGCTCCATCGGCGATCTTGGAGGCAGTGTACTTCAAAATCTGATGAGTCCACATATTTAGCCAGTGATTCCGTCAATATATTATTATCTATTTCAGATTTAATTTAATATATTCTAATATAGGATAATTTAGATTTTCGTATATAACACTACAGTCAGTAAAAGAATCAAAATTTGCAAAATAAAATATATGAATTAAATTATCAAATTAAATACAAAATCATGGTTTTAATTTATTTATTGTGTTATGTATTGTTTTTATATTAATTATTGTGTTATTTTAGAGCTCAAACAGTTACATTTGTATAATATATATATTATCAATAAATTAAAAGGATTTTAAACAAAAATTACTTTATAAAATTATAATTATTCTAAATTATTAAAAATAAATATATTTTCTTTTTATTTTGTTGAAGGATATGAAGATAGTCGTGAAGCGTGAAACCCAATGCTTAGTTGTTAAGAATCTTCTTATGATTTCTTATAGTATCTTTCCGTTGGCTGTTTTAGCCTTATTTAGTCTAGTAAATCATTTAATTGTTATATTTGTTTTGTATAAAATGAATTTTGTATAGTGAATTATATTTTTAAGAAAATCATTTATGAAAATCATTTTATGTGTTTAAATAGGATCGTGTAAAGCATTTCTCGCTAATTAGTAATTTTTTTAGAAATTATTTATTTTAAATATTAACTACAATAAATAGTATTATTTATTAAAAAATATTATTTTTTAAAAATATTATAATAATTTATTTAATACTATTTATTAAAAAATATTATTTTTTAAAAATTATTTTTTAATTATCAAAATAAAAATATTAAAATTTTAATTATTAAAATAAGAATATTATAATATTAAAAATTATATTACTATAATATAATTAAATATATTATTATAACAATAAAATTTAATATTATATTATTAAAATTAAATATTTTAATAATTAATATCTTATTAAAATAGTACTAAAATAATATACTAATATTAAATGAATAAAAGATATTGTTTTAGAATATTTATGTTTTAAAGTAAAAAATTAATAAATGAATTACGAAAAATTTGATTGTAAATTATTTTTAAAAATGCAAAGAAAATTTATTGATAAGGGAATTTAAACTGATTCTACATATTTATTTATTAAACAAATGTATTTGATATTGTCGGCTCTTCCTATTTACTTTATGTTCCTGGCTCCTGAATCAATGATCAATAGAATTGACAAAATTAGACGGAACATTTATTGTTTTAAACGAACCAAAACGAATGAACATAAAATATAAACTCAGTTTATATTTAAGAAGAGTTTTTTCTTTTTCAAATAATTGTAAGATTTATATTTTTTTTTAATTAATTTGAGTATTTTTATTTGGGTTTAAAATTAATTAGATTTTAAAATATTAAAGAGTTTAAAGTTAAAATTTATTAGGCCTTAATATTTCAAACGGGTCTGGAGACTGAGCTGAATATAAACAAATGGACATAAGCGAACAAACATAAACGAATGAACATAAATATAAACGAACATGAATAAACGAATTATCGAATGTCCACGAACGTAAATGAACAAACAAGCTCTTTGTTTATGTTCGTTCGTTTAATTAGACGAACATAAAGTCATGTTAATATTCATTCGTTTAATAAATAAATGAATATAAATTAATTTCCCGACGAACGATTCACAGACGGTTTGATGAATGTTCGATTCGTTTACAGACATGTTTAATTACAAAATAATTTTTTTAATGAAATATATTCAACCTATATTTTTATTTTTAATCTATATATATATATATATATATATATATATATTCAATTCAGTCATCATTGACAATAGAACATATCAGTCCTTTCGAAACTAAGTTAAAATTTAGCTATCGATAATTTCATTTTAATCAAACAACATATATAGGTACAAGTGAATCTCAAATTCTACGCTAAAAAATAGATTTTAAGAAGGTAGTGGGGGTGCAGCATCACTAATAGAGGATAATGAGAAATTTCATTTGTTACTTACAAATCAAAAAGGTATTTAGATACAATCTCTTGTTATTGCTTTTGCTCGAAACATAACAAGAGGGCTTACATGAATTAAAAAGAATCTTTTTATTAACCTAAATTATCCTTCAATATTTTTGAATCGGTTTTTTATTTAAGTGACAACGACATCAATCTTAATATTATTTATTGAATGTCGGTGATTATTAATTCTTTTATTTTTTTATACTATATCATTTTTTTAGTTTTTTTTAAATTCTATATAAGAATAGCTGTTATTGTGACACATTTTTCTCTACTCTTGTGACATATGTTTTCTATGCTTTTGTGACACGATTTTAATAACTTTTGATATGTTTTTCACATACTTTTGTGGTCATGTTGGTACTTTCACAAGGAACATTTATTTTCTGATTGGTTTATCGGATATTAAGTATTGTCAGATCACTTTTTAGTAAAAAAATTATTTGTCAATATAATTAAAATTGTATAATAAAGCAACCTATCAGATAATTTGATTTGTTCACCATTCTTTTACTACTTTGTAAAACGCACTACATCAAAACAGGTGTTTTGCGGCGTTTTTTAGTCATATAACGGCATTTTTAAGCGTCGCTAACAACATTTGTGGCCAAAAAATTGCCGCCAAAAAATTACCGCCAAATGCACTGCTGAAACCAACGTCGCAAAAGGTAACGACATTTTTCGTCTACAAACGCCGTTAAAGATTATGAGTTTTAGCTGCGTTCTTCCATAAACGCTCTTTAACGCAGCTAAAGATTATGACATTTAGTGGTATTGTTAAGAAACGTCACTATATATCTTTTCCTTTTGTGGCATTTGTAAAAAACCACCGCTAAATGTAATGACATATAGTTGCGTTTTTTCCCAAAAACGTTGGTAAACGCCATGACATATAGCGACGTTTATAAAGTAAAACGCCGCTATTGACTATTCTATAGTGACGTTTTTGTATAAACGCCGCAAATGATCTAAAACTTTAGTGGCATTTTATTCTAAAACGTCGGTATTGATTATGTATTTAGTGGCGTTTGTTATATCTATAGTGGCTTTTTTTGTATAAACGCCACAAATGATCTAAATTTTAGTGGCGTTTTATTCTAAAACACCGGTATTGATTATGTATTTAGTGGCGTTTGTTATACAAACGCCGCTAATTAACACATATTTCGCAATCGGTGTTTTTTGCTCTTATGTTACCCAAATTTAAATTTTCAACCTGTAGCATTATCCAATCAACATGACATCTATAACAACAAACTTTAATTCCATAACAACCAACTTTAAATCCATTATAATAAATCAAACTTTACATTAACGTAATATATAATGCAGTTCAACATTATTAACTAGAATGAACAAAGCATATAACTGAAATAAGACCTAAGATGGTGGACTCTGAGGTTGATTTTTTCGTATCATTTTCATCATTGCTTCAGTCGATTTTCAAATTCTTGACATTTTTGCTGATATGATACTTCTTTTTCTGCTTCCCTCGCTTCATTTTCGGCTTTCATGTTAGCCATTTTTTGATCCATTTCAGTCAACTATTGTTTTAAACGACTAACTTCTAATTAGGAAGACTGAGTCTGTGATGACATGTACTGAGATGAACTGGATCAAAAATATTTGGTGGGAGTAACGAATAATCCTTGACAGCGAACCCGACCATATCTTTCAAGACCCAAAACTTCATTAATAACTTAATTTTTGATGTCATACGCATTAACAATACCATGACTTGAAGCCGTAGCTTCATACTCCGCCCTTTTATCCCTCAATTTTTCCTAACATTCAATTCAATAATTATTTAAAAAAGAATGTCATACTATAGATATAAATATAGCATAATTCAAATAATATGTCCAATAAATGTACCATAATTTCTGCAGCTTCAGCAGTCATAGGAGTTCCATTCTTTTTTGTATGTGTCATATCGAAGAGTTTGATTCGTCCAACTTTAGAACCAGATGTATTTTCCTACAATGTAGAATAAAAATTAAAAATTTTAGAAAAAAATAATTAATAATATGATTAATTTTCGTTAGTATGTGCTACCAACTGTAAATCATTATGTGAATAATCTATAATACCTCATCATTAGCTATACAAGCAAAGCTCTTTGATCCAGCTATGTGAGTAAACTTTTGTTGTTGTCTGCTAGCAACACCAATATGCTCTCGGTCCTACAATTTGAAACAACCACTTATAAAGTCAATATTATAATTCCTTAATATTATTTTTGACAAAAACATCATACTTGTCATTTCAGTGAACTCTAGAACCTGACTATATCTTCCCATTGATACCTGAGCATTCCAGGTGAGACAATTTGTAGCTTCTCTTCAAGGCTGAGATCATTCTTGAAGTGTTTCTTTTTTTAAAGAACTCTTGTGGTCTCTCCATCTCTTCCCTAACACTTGCTTCAAATAATCGTCAGAGACCTCTAAAAAAATTTCTCCTACACATAACATAAGCGTTCAAAGTAAGTATAAATTACTTTTGAACTGTTATGAATTATCTATTATAATGACATTATTACCTTAACAAAATCCAAAGCCTGATTTTTGTTACTATTTGGCATTTCACACCATGTGTAACACCCTCAACCCGTACCCGACCCGGATACAAATCCGAGGTGACACATTGACTTTCCAAAACCTTTAATCTTACAAAAATCATGAAAATTTAAACTTTCAATAAATAAAGTGAACTAATTTACATAAGTATCATCAAAATATTACAATAATCGATCAGAGCATATATGATTTAAGCTTGATTACATACCAACATAATTAATACAACAAAATAACATATTGTTGAAATCACTTCTAAACCTTATGAATTGATCAACAATAACCTAAGTTAGAAGAAGTGTTTAATTTAAATTTCCACTTTGAGTAGTATCGGTGCCCAAGTTATGGTACTGATACTTCATTTACTATGGTATCGATACTGTTCCTTGGTATCGATACCCTTTCCTGGTTTTGGAATTTTATTTAAAAAATAGTATCGATACTCGCCTAATGGTATCGGTACCTTTGGTACGATACTTCCCTTTAGGTATCGATACTTCTTGAATAAATTATCCACTTTTGGCTTATAGTATCGATACTTATTCATATAGTATCGATACTGTAACATCCCAAACTAGGGGTTAGTGGCTAAATTGTAAAAGTTTAAGAATTTGATGTATTAAGTAGAAGAATGGAATAATTCAATGATTTATTTGGAAATAAATCCTAAAAGTTGTTAGTAATTATTAAAGTAGATAAAGGGCAAAATGGTCATTGAACAAAGATAATATTAAATATTAATAAATGGGTATTATAATATATGAGAGGTATGATTGAAGAGATAAGTTTTAGACTTATCTTCTTCATCTTCATCTTCTTTCAAACGTGAAGAGCCAAGCTTGCAAATGTGAGTTTCTTTGTTAGTTGGTTATTTGCTAAATTTATGGTTGGGTTTTGATCATTAGATAATAACTAATCTTAAGGAAAGCTTAAGTTATCTTAAGATTGAAAGATAAAGAAGTTATGAAAGATTAAAGAAAATGAGTTTTTAAAGGAAATTCTGGAAAAGAGTTAATAAGAGATTTTTAAGATGGAATTTGACTTGTCATCAATAAGAATAAGAGATTTATGAAGTTAGAAAAGATTTATAACAAATTTGAAAGTTTAGTAAGATTCTTAATTTTAAGAATCTTGATGAAATATGGAAGATAAATATGATTTATATGGGCATAAGTTGGTTTCAATAATGATAGTTGAGTTTAAAGTCACAATAGGGGATCAAAATAGAAGAATTAAGGGAAGAGTTGATGATTTACGTGTTAAAATGTCAGTTATGGGCAATGTGCATCGATGCACATTCATTGTGCACCGATGCATCGATGATAAATACCAGAAATTGTTTAAGATGCATCGATGCACATGCAGTGCATCGATGCATGAATTTAAATAGAAAACATCGAATAGGATTTATGCATCGATGCATAATGAGTGCATCGATGCATCCCCATTAAATAAAAACATCGAATGCATTTTATGCACCGATGCACAAGTAGTGCATCGATGCATACATTCATTGAAAGAGGAAATGGGCTTTTCTCTTAGCCTAAGAAGTGACAGTTTAGAATATATCAATTGGAATATTGATATGAATCTGTGTATTGTTATGTAGAGATAGAAAGTGATCCGTTTCGGGACAATTGAGGAATTAGAATCGAATCAAAGCAAAGCTAAGGTGACTGCAATTTATTTTGTACTTATTTTATTGAATTAACATTGGCTTGTGATGAGCCAGTGATGGAGTTACTATGGTAAGAAGTAACTTCTAAATTGTTATGTGATTACCACGTATGCATTAATACATAGAAATAGATGGATGCTATGTTATATGATTTATATGCTTAAGTGAAAATGCAACATATGATATATGTTATTTGACATGACATGCATGGTTACATGAAAGAAAGCTATGTGACTACATGTATATGTGAAAGAAGCTATAAGCTTATATGCACATGTGATATATGTGATATGAATTATATGAAATGATTTACGTGAATACATGTATATATAATACATGTGATATGATATGAGATATATGGTTACACATACATGTGGTATGTGACAGAAGAGAAAGAACAAGTGATATGAAATGTATAAATAAATGCCCATAGTATATGATACGAGAGCTATAGGTATAGTTGGCATGCCAAGAGTCGAGGGTTTACCTATGTTGAAAGGAACATATGGATAGTTGCCGAGGATCTTTATGACCTCTGGATAATTACCGGGGTTCTTTGTAACCTCTAGACAGGTCATTCGGGACGAATACTGAACGAATGTTCGGTGCCCCATGAGGGAATTTATACGAGCTGTGGTGACAGCATTAGTGCACAACCTCAATGTACTCACATACCTCTATTCTCAATAATATACATGGGCAATGAAATTGACAGACAAATGAAAGTGAAAGTGATAAAAGAAGGTAAGTTGCATGTGTGCATGACCTGATTGTATATTGTTATCATACAATAGATTCATGCATATTGATATGTCATGATTCAATGATATGAATGCACATACATGAATTATATGATGTTATGTGTGTTTCTGGGTATAGTGATATATGTGTTATATGATGAGTATATGGTAAGTGGAAAGGATTATTGATAGTGTTTGCATATGTATGTCTTTTATTTATATGAAATGATATATGGTTATATTATATGTTTTATATGCCTCACTAAGTCTTCGACTTAGCGTGTGATTGTTTCACACGTAGGTTTCGAGAAGAGTAAAGAGTGATGCGGAGCAAGACAGGACAGTTTTCCTTACCAAAAGATCAGATCAGAAATATTTGACAAAGTATGTATTTGGTTATGTATAAAGTGTTGGCATGTAATAAGTCATTAAGTACGAGCACTCTGATCAAGTCTGTATTTTGTTTTAAATAAAGTTTTAAATTTCCCGGGATTTTTCTTAAGAGTCAAGATCTGAAAAGTCAATGTGACACGTCGGACTCGTATCCGGGTCGGGTACGGGTTGGGGGTGTTACATTTAATGGTATCAGAGCTACGGTTTAACCGATTCTAGGCTTAAACCGAAGTCAAAGGAGGTTTAAAAATGTGTACATGCCAACTAAAGGTGAAAATTTCTGATCTGATAGTGTAAGGAGTATACTGTCTTGCTAATAGAATAAGATTTGTATGAGATAGTAAGAATTGATTATAGAAATTGTCAAAGTAAAGTAAATCGATAACTGACAAATCTGATGGTGATAGCAATTCACCTGCCTGGCCAGGCAGGATGAAGAGTAGAAACCTCAGAAAGTGTCTATAAGATTAAAGGTTGATTTCAGAAGATTGAAATCATATTAGAATAGTGATAGAAGATCTTCATGGTTTTGAATCGTAAAAACGATATGGATTAGTTTTGTTAGGACGTGGATAAGATAGAATATGGTGAACAAGTGTCACCATAAGAGCGTTAAAAGATCAAATGATGCAGTGAGAATTACAAAAGAGTTCCAGGATAAGTGCATCAGTGACAAGTGTATAAGGTATATGAAGCTAGAGTTTATGAGTTTGATACAGGGGGAAATCGTAATGTGTATGGACAAGAGTACAGTTTGATGAGTAGAGTGAAAGGTTGTGAAGCTAATTTAAATGAAAATGATGCATGCAAGTGATGTGTAGAGGGCTGGTGCCTGGATTTAAAGAAGTGTTGTAGGTGTTGAAATGGGTCCCTTTGCAAAAAGTGGTTATTGTGTTAAGGTTTTGGAGAAAACCCAGAATGATTAAGGGAACTGGTATTTCATAAATTAGCACTACCAAAGAGAGATAGAGATTATGATTATCAACTACAAACTTGATTGGAATTGGTGGTATTTCAAGATAAAAGATTAATTGGAGGAAAGTCAGACTCATTTAAGTAGTAGAATCTGGTTCTGGATAAGTGAATGAAAAGTTAAAGCTATATATATATATATGAAAGTGGAGGAATGAATTCAGAGTTTTGCTAGAAATTATATATAAAGTGAAGAACACGAAGTATTTTAAATGGATCAAGTGATGTAGATACTGTTTTGCATTCTAGAAGGAAAAAGTTAGCGTTGTCTAACAAGAATATGCGATGGGAATGTACGGGAAGTATAAGAATGTAAGATATTGTCGGGATATGATAATCAAATATGGAATAGATCTGGATACAATTGTATATTTGAGTAAAGCTGAGGATTGATAAGAAGAGTTTAAGAATGGGTATATCGATGATCAATTTATAAGACAAAGGAAGTCAGAACGTTTAGTTTGAATAACGAAAAGTACAGGATGTATGAGAATGGAGGTGGAATTGACAAGTTAAATAAACGAATTTTAAGATAATTTCTATTTGAAAGGATGTATGTGTTTGGTTGATTAGGGTTTGTACCCTAGATTGAACATATGTTATTGACTAGTTGTCAGAGTAAAGGTGATAGAGTTATAAGATTGAGGGAAAAGATAAAGTTGAGTTAATTGATTATGATGTGAATTTGAATATAGTTGTATATTCTGAGCAGATAGCTATGATGTAGAAACAGAGATAAGTATTTGCATGGAACCTTCAGGAAGGAAAATACAAGTATAAGAAATGATAAAGAATGAAGTTATGTATAAGAAATGGGTTATCAAAATAATGAGGATGCAATGAAGATTGGTACATAAAGATGAGTATAAGTGATAAGTGTTATAAGTGGTGTTAGAATATTTATAGCATGAGTGAAAGAGATATGTATTGAGTAATTAAAGAGGACTGTATATAAAGATTGCTTCATATTGTTATAAAGTGAAAATTCGAGGACGAATTTTCTTAAGGAGGGAGAATTGTAACATCCCAAACTAGGGGTTAGTGGCTAAATTGTAAAGTTTAAGAATTTGATGTATTAAGTAGAAGAATGGAATAATTCAATGATTTATTTGAAAATAAATCCTAAAAGTTGTTAGTAATTATTAAAGTAGATGAAGGGCAAAATGGTCATTGAACAAAGATAATATTAAATATTAATAAATGGGTATTATAATATATGAGAGGTATGATTGAAGAGATAAGTTTTAGACTTATCTTCTTCATCTTCATCTTCTTTCAAACGTGAAGAGCCAAGCTTGCAAAGGTGAGTTTCTTTGTTAGTTGGTTATTTGCTAAATTTATGGTTGGGTTTTGATCATTAGATAATAACTAAGCTTAAGGAAAGCTTAAGTTATCTTAAGATTGAAAGATAAAGAAGTTATGAAAGATTAAAGAAAATGAGTTTTTAAAGGAAATTCTGGAAAAGAGTTAATAAGAGATTTTTAAGATGGAATTTGACTTGTCATCAATAAGAATAAGAGATTTATGAAGTTAGAAAAGATTTATAATAAATTTGAAAGTTTAGTAAGATTCTTAATTTTAAGAATCTTGATGAAATATGGAAGATAAATATGATTTATATGGGCATAAGTTGGTTTCAATAATGATAGTTGAGTTTAAAGTCATAATAGGTGATCAAAATAGAAGAATTAAGGGAAGAGTTGATGATTTACGTGTTAAAATGTCAGTTATGGGCAATGTGCATCGATGCACATTCATTGTGCACCGATGCATCGATGATAAATACCAGAAAATGTTTAAGATGCATCGATGCACATGCAGTGCATCGATACATGAATTTAAATAGAAAACATCGAATAGGATTTATGCATCGATGCATAATGAGTGCATCGATGCATCCCCATTAAATAAAAACATCGAATGCATTTTATGCACCGATGCACAAGTAGTGCATCGATGCATACATTCATTGAAATAGGAAATGGGCTTTTCTCTTAGCCTAAGAAGTGACAGTTTAGAATATATCAATTGGAATATTGATATGAATCTGTGTATTGTTATGTAGAGATAGAAAGTGATCCGTTTCGGGACAATTGAGGAATTATAATCGAATCAAAGCAAAGCTAAGGTGACTGCAATTTATTTTGTACTTATTTTATTGAATTAACATTGGCTTGTGATGAGCCAGTGATGGAGTTACTATGGTAAGAAGTAACTTCTAAATTGTTATGTGATTACCATGTATGCATTAATACATAGAAATAGATGGATGCTATGTTATATGATTTATATGCTTAAGTGAAAATGCAACATATGATATATGTTATTTGACATGACATGCATGGTTACATGAAAGAAAGCTATGTGACTACATGTATATGTGAAAGAAGCTATAAGCTTATATGCACATGTGATATATGTGATATGAATTATATGAAATGATTTACGTGAATACATGTATATATAATACATGTGATATGATATGAGATATATGGTTACACATACATGTGGTATGTGACATAAGAGAAAGAACAAGTGATACGAAATGTATAAATAAATGCCCATAGTATATGATACGAGAGCTATAGGTATAGTTGGCATGCCAAGAGTCGAGGGTTTACCTATGTTGAAAGGAACATATGGATAGTTGCCGAGGATCTTTATGACCTCTGGATAGTTACCGGGGTTCTTTGTAACCTCTGGACAGGTCCTTCGGGACGAATACTGAACGAATGTTCGGTGCCCCATGAGGGAATTTATACGAGCTGTGGTGACAGCATTAGTGCACAACCTCAATGTACTCACATACCTCTATTCTCAATAATATACATGGGCAATGAAATTGACAGACAAATGAAAGTGAAAGTGATAAAAGAAGGTAAGTTGCATGTGTGCATGACCTGATTGTATATTGTTATCATACAATAAATTCATGCATATTGATATGTCATGATTCAATGATATGAATGCACATACATGAATTATATGATGTTATGTGTGTTTCTGGGTATAGTGATATATGTGTTATATGATGAGTATATGGTAAGTGGAAAGGATTATTGATAGTGTTTGCATATGTATGTCTTTTATTTATATGAAATGATATATGGTTATATTATATGTTTTATATGCCTCACTAAGTCTTCGACTTAGCGTGTTATTATTTCACACGTAGGTTTCGAGAAGAGTAAAGAGTGATGCGGAGCAAGACAGGTCAGTTTTCCTTACCAAAAGATCAGATCAGAAATATTTGACAAAGTATGTATTTGGTTATGTATAAAGTGTTGGCATGTAATAAGTCATTAAGTACGAGCACTCCGATCAAGTCTGTATTTTGTTTTAAATAAAGTTTTAAATTTCCCGAGATTTTTCTTAAGAGTCAAGATCTGAAAAGTCAATGTGACACGTCGGACTCGTATCCGGGTCGGGTACGGGTTGGGGGTGTTACAGATACCCTTTCCCAAAATATAACCCAAAATATGGAATTGGGCTACTAGTTTGGGCTAAAGGCTCATTTATTTTTCAGTTTTTTCGAATAATTTGAAATCAGGATTTTCCTGATATATATTCGAACCGGTTATCCAAAATTTTTATCAGATATTTGATCCAAATTATCCATAAAAAGGCATATCGAATATCCAAAATTTAGATAGGATCATCAGATAAACAGATCAAATTATTCAGATTTAATATTTTTGCACACCCTTAACTTACACCCCGTACTACATAATATATGTGACTAAAGTACTGAAAAACAATTCTACATTTATCTAAAAGACTTCAAAGATCAAATTTGGTGTTCTTTTATATCTTCTATTTAGTAAATCAGAACAAACAACTTGAATTTAAATAATAACACATAGATGTGATTTCAGTTTTGAAAATATGATAAGTGATCAAACATCTATAAATTTTTGTTTTAAAAAGAAAATTTTGAAACTCTCTTTTTTAAAAGACAATTCGACTAATATACTTTTTGAAACCAAAGATAAAAAAATGCGAGTAAGGAGTTAATTATGAGGAAGGATTAGAATTCCATATCGTCTAAAATTAATATCTAATAAATTTTAAGTACTCATTATTTTTTGATAAAATGGTAAGAGTATCAATACATGTAATGGCTCCAAGGTTAGTATCATTGTTTTTGTGGATAATTTACCGATTGAGTTACACTGGAAGGGATTATGGCAAATATGTGGGAGAAGATTTGGCTTCGTATGAGTAGCTAGCAATTCAGATGCGATGATAGCGATTGAAAGACAGAACATGTTGATTATTTACGGCAATAAAATTTCAGTGTCATTTTCCAAGGCCAATAATAGAGGTGAACTTTCCCAAGAATATGCAAGATATGAGAGGAGGTGGCCGAACAAGGATGAGCCTACTGTAAAAGTAGGAGAGGTAGGAGAGTCGAGCATACATGAGGTGAAGGTTAGGAAGAGGATTTCTGGGCATGTTGAGGTTGAAGACTTGTGGAAGTTGAGAAAGTGTTTGGTAGGTGTAATGGCAACTGTTTGCAGTGTTAGGAGTATTATGCTGAGGTTAAAAGAGCGGGGACTCGGAGAAATTAAAATTCAAAGATTAGGAGGCCAGTGGGTGCAACTACTACAACGGCAATTCAATCAAGGTTATGAATCAGTTTGACAAACTCCCCAAATTTCACAGAAACAAACAAACAAAACCCCATAGCTGATTGTTATAGAAAGAAAGTAGGGTGCTGCAGAGAAAAGGACATACCTGCAGGTCGTTGGCAGTTGGTGACTGGAAGAGTGCGACAGCGGCGGGATGCTATGCTGGTGGTGGTCGCTAGGCTATGGTGGCTGTGCTGGGTTAGGTTGTGGAGAATTAGGGATCGGGCAGAAGAAAGGGGGAATATATTTATCATTTAGCGGCATTTACATGAAAAAATGCCAGTAATGTAAGCGATTTTGTGGCGTTTTTATAACAAACGCCACTATAGATGAACCCTATTGCAGTGTTTGTATAAAAACGCCGCTAATGTACTACTATGTTGCGGCGTTTGTTGAAAAAATGCCACTATAGATGAACTCTATTGCGGCGTTTGTTCAAAAACGCCGCTGACGTATTAATTTGTTGCGACATTTTTTGAAAAAAAAATGCCACTATAGATTAACCCTATTGAGGCGTTTTTGTAAAAATGCTGCTATAGTACTTCTCCGGTGCAGTGTTTGTTTAGGAAACGCCATTAAAGATGAACCTATTGCGGCGTTTGTATAAAAACGCCATGAAAGTACTACCCTGTTGCGGTGTTTGTTGAAAAAGCACCACTATAGATGCCGCTAAAGTTTTTATTTTGTGACGTTTGGTATGTAAAAGCTGCTATATGTTTAAAGTCAGTGGTGTTTGCCCTCAAAACGCCACTACAAACACCGCTGTAGAACAGTTTTGTTGTAGTGACGTCTCGTTGTATAGAGGAGTTTTTAACCATGTAAAACTCAATAGGGTTGAATTCATGCGGCGGTTAAAAAAGATTGTTCCTAAACAATCTAAATAGTTGGAATTAGATAGATTGCTAGAATTTTTAACACTAAAAAATTTGAAAACTTACATCCAGTAATTGTGGAAGCAAGAAGGTTTCATTTGATCATCCCTTATAAATTCATTTCATAATTCTTATACATTAGTGCCTCAAATGTTATAATCCGTATACCTTTACAGTTGTATATGATTAGAACAATAGATGTTTAATCCGAAACAGGAAAAAGAAAATTCTATAAGATCAATGGAAGATCTTACTTTGAATTCCTTGATTATTTAGCAGCAACCACCTTTTGTAGCAACAACTCCAAGTCACTCAATCTGCATACAAAATCAGAATCCTAACAGTTAAAACAAAAGTTGACCGAAAAGATTTATAAACAGCCGGAAATGAAATGGCGGCATACCTCACATTACTCAAATCAGGGTAAATTGCTATAGAATCTGTAAAATCCTGAATTAAAATAGAAAAGAACTCTGTCACTCGGTGATCAAACAACTGAACTACCAATTTTCAATGTCAGCTATGTTACTCAAACTAAGGTTGTGAGTGTTGGATGTTGGTATTTGTCCGACACGGGTATGTTCGGATTTTTTTTTCCGAGTTATTCCATGTTAGTATCACTTCTAGACCTTACCTGGTCAGCAGTTGAAGAAGTGTAGGTGATCACACATGACATCCCAGCTTTTGTTGCAGCCTGCACAGATGGAAAAAGTTTTGCTTAAAGCTTTAACCATGATCGATATACTTGTTAAGTGCATGCAATGCCCAAACTAGATTTGGAGGCAATTTCTTTGAAAATTTTCTGATGAATTGAAGATAAACTGAAGGCTTCTCCAACTGTTGAACCAGAGAATAGTAGCTTTACCTGAAGA
Source organism: Hibiscus syriacus (assembly GCF_006381635.1). Classification (NCBI taxonomy): domain Eukaryota; kingdom Viridiplantae; phylum Streptophyta; class Magnoliopsida; order Malvales; family Malvaceae; genus Hibiscus; species Hibiscus syriacus. The sequence continues at coordinate 4,499,245 of NW_024062608.1, forward strand.
CCAATCACACTATCCTCTATCACCATGCAATCTTTCTCTGACACGCCTAATCTCTGCCACAAATAAGATTTATAAATCAAGTTCTTGCATAGCAACAAAAGGCTGAAAGATGGAAAATGAGCACAGGTAACATTATGGTTGAATGCACATGATACAGTTCACTAGTAAGTTACCTTGGCAGCTGTCAGATATATCGATGGATCCGGCTTCTTTTCTTTCACATCATCACCTAAAAGCATAGAAGAAATGAGGATAAGGAGTTCCCCTAGCAATTATGAGGCATTTAGAGGCTGGATTTTGGTTACTATTCAATAGAAAACTGAAAAATTCCCCTAGCAAGAATGCACCTCATTTTTCTACTGTTAAGAATATGTTGACTTGTGAAAGAATTGAATATATGTTTTGATTCACTTAGGTCTAAAGCACATCTAACAACCAAACCAGACGTTTTTAGAAGTGCTCAACTAACCTGCAAGGAAGCAATCAAGAACCTTGAATCGCTCCTATGACAATGGAAAAAGTAAAATAACAAGGAAACAGAAGTAAGGATACTTGTTGAACAATGCTGTATAGAATCAAAACTGTGCACTTGTGAGGCATTGTCCGCTTTAACCCAAAATTCTCACGGTTTTGTCTCACAAGTGTTGCAGGGTAAAACTGTGAGACTCTTAGGTCAAAATAGCCCAGGTTGGGTTTCTCCACAAGAACATACCATTCCAATTAGGTTCTCAAGGCAAAGTACAACTGAACTTATAGTTGCTGCAGAGCAAACAGCTAGCAATTTCCCCTGGAAGATTGGAGGAAGAAAACGGTATCACAAAAGGCTAAATAAAAGAATTTATGCCCGATCCAGTTCAACCAAATATGAAGAAATGGGTTCAATGAGTTGGCAAGACAAGGGAAAACAAAAACAAAAGCTTGCTTTGCTTCAATTGTGGAATAATGAATAATGAAAAGAACATGAAGATGATTCTCAATTCAAATGACAAACAACTAATATCTTGCAGCAGCCTTGGCCTCATCCATCAATCTTAAAACTCGAGGTCTAGGTTCCACCTGATCAAAACGATACCACTCACTTTAGAATCAGAGAAAGGAAGGATAAAAGAACTGCAATGCAATAAACAGTAATGTCTTCTTACAGTTCCAGATTTGATTATTTCTTTGAACCTTTCAGTCTTCCAATCCTACAAAGATGTAACAGCATCGCATACATAAGTCCCTCCATAAAGAGAATTCTATAGAAGAAAAACGTTAATGATAATAATACCTGAATAGTGTCGATTAACTTTGCTCGTTCCTCATCACTCTCCGGAGGCGTTTCAAATATGGTGGAAGATGGCCATCCATTTTCCTTGAAGTACCTTCAGAAACACCAAAAATCTCCATCAAACTGATCAGACAAATAAAAATTAAGACCAACGAAAGAAACCCAAAATATTAAAGGCAAAAAAAGAAAAGAAAAGAGGGGAATAAAACGAACCATCTCATCTTGGGCTCGCCACCACCAATCAGGTTCTGGAGCACATCATAGAAATCTGGGTCCCAGTTAAGTGGATGTGAAGAGGGAGGGCAACGGACATTGAAGTGGGCGAAAGCAACGTTGTAAGCTTGGCGGTGCAAGTGTTCGGATTCTAGAATGACACCATCGCAGTCGAAAATGAGAGCTTGAAGGGAATGGGAGGTTGATACCGAGAGTCGTCTTGGCTTAATGGTGGACTTAGTTAAGGAAAGTGACGATGGCTTTTTGGTTTGGAGAGTGAGGAATTGTGGGGAGCAATAAAAGGGAGAAGAGAAGGTGGAAGAGAAGTTTTGAGGAGGGACTAAGAACGTGGGGTGGTCTAAAATTGAGAGACTTGGTGTCATCGAGATAAAAACAAGGACCGAAATTTGGCGGGTTTGGTTCGCGTGGCTGAGGATATAATTAGTCTCATGCTGCTTTTTAACGAATTTAACCGATATAGGCTTCAAACTCGGTTTTTATTAGTCAAACGAATAGCTCAGTGATTTCATTTTTAGTTCAAATTCAACTCCTCCTTTCAAAATATTGTTTACGAATTTTGAATTTAAAAAACTCAAATACACAGTTATTCTGCCACCATGTTAATTTTTTTATTGTCCTCTCGATTCTAAGATTTTACCTTAATTAATTTGTATCGATCCACGTCATACATCTAATTTTGATGGATAAATCTCTTAATAAAGATTTTCTACATATACCTATGTTCCACCGCCATATTATAGGAATCTTATATATCGTGGAAATATAAATGAATAAGAATATATTTGTATTCATCTATTTATTTTTTAATATGTTTATATTCCATTCATGTTTATATAAATATTTATTACTGAAAATAGTGTCATGTTTGATGGAAATCAATAGATTAAAATAACGACTTGATTCATGATCAAATTGAAAAACGAAACATATTAAATTAAAAACATAGGGACCAAATTGAAATAAGAGAAGAAATAGAAGTTTAAATGTCAATTATACCTATATTATATTTTAGTAATTTCTTTTGAATCAAATTTTTATGTCGAAAAGGTCTTTAAGCTTTTTGATGTTAGGGGGATCGATACAATTTAATTTTTAAGAGATCGGGTTTTGAAATACAAATAAATTTGGAGTAGCCATCGACCTTTGGGTTAGGTAGGCCGAATACCTAAAAATGCTGTTTAAAATAATTTTTTAAGAAAAATTAAGTTAATAGATAAAAATAATTTGTTTTTAACCAAAAATTCATTTTTAAGAGTTTGAGAGCCAGCTACACAAGGGAGGATGAGCACCCCACAACGTCCTAAATTAATACCTAAGAGATTATATATCATCTTTAAATCAACACTTGCAAATTCAAATATACCTTTAAATTATGATCGTTTTAGAAAAAATTAAAGGGTAGGATTTTGCATAGACAATCTTTGAAAACACATTTTTTTATCAATCAAGGTGCATTTACATAGATTCTCCGCACAAAATCATATTGTCATAATTTTTAGTAATAAAAATATATATATATTTAGTATATTTAAAAACTCACTCGACTAAAAATGTTACTTCGTACGAATAACTCTTGGGAACACGATCTCTATCAATCCAGGTGTGTTCCCACAAACTCCTCGCATAAGATATATTACTTTATATTTTAATGAATGATATATAAAATATTTTAAAATAATATTTTACGTAGAAAAATACATAAATTACACAAAAAAGAGTAAGATACAAATGTATAAATATAGGGACTAAATTTAAGGAAACTAGATTTAGAAATTAAAACTAAATGATAATTAATCAAATTAGGGATTAAATTAAAAAAACTAATTTTAAGGGTTTAATATAAAGTCAAGACACTTATTCTAGGACTAAAATAAAGTAATAGAGGTACTAGGGGTTACTCATGCAACAAATCCACATTATTACTAAACAGTGACTAAAACAAATACGTGGCAAAGTTTAGAGCCTATAGTATGAACTACACATTTGCAGTCAAAGGCAAATGCTAGGGACCAAAATGTATACAATGCAAAAATTAAAATACTAAAAAATAAATGAATAAAATTAAATAAAAGCATGAATATGCTTATTGAAATGTAATAATAATTAATTCAAATACCTAATTGCATTAAAATGAAATCTCGAGTCCAAATTACCAGGAATTAAACCAAATTCGATGCAGAGAAGAACTAAAAATGAAATTCTAAGAAAGCTGGAGGGGCCGCTAGAGGAGTGGTCCCCTAAAGTCCCAAAACGCGCGAGTTGGGTTGCCAAAATGGACTGTTCGATCGGGCTATAAAGTCCATATATTTTCCATTTTTTCCTCAATTCTTTGTTTTTTCTCCCTCAATCCTCCTTAAGAATTTTCTCCTCTCTTTCTACATTTCCTGTCACACCCCTGACCTGTACCCGATCCAGATACGAATATGAAGTGTAACATTACTTTTCAACGCTTTGACTCTTTGAAAATCTGACTAAAATTTGATTTTTTATCTTTTTTTAGTGACGAAACCCTCATTAACACAAGTTAAAATCGAAATTATTATTAGACAGTGAAAACAAATATTTAATATATTTACATAAACCTTAATTAGTATAGTTACAAAACAAATCAGAGCATTTGCGAACATTTGTAGTACATACCAACAAAATTTCAAAATAACAAAATCACCTATTATTCAAATCGGTCTGATATGATCTTCTTCAAAGGGTATGATGTCCTGACCTAGCTTTACTCAGTTGACTTCTTTGAACCTATGTGTGAAAACACTTGCACGCTAAGTCTTTGACTTAATGAGACATAAATGAGCATAATAAATCATTAAAACATTTGCTTAAATATTTCAAGAGAAATATTGAATACGAAGAACAAAATACATTTCATAAAAAAATAGCATACACTGTTATGCACTGTTCAATTCATATTAACTTGTTTAAATAGCCCAACACATATCACTGGGAACTCAAGGTATGTAAGTACTTTGAGGTTGTGCATTATAATTGTAGTCGAAACTGCCGCGTAGAATTTTGCACCGAAGTGCCACATAGAATATGCACCAAAGTGCCACATAGAATATGCACCGAAGTGCGACATAGATTTGTCCCGAAGAGCCACATAGAATTGTCCCGAAGGACCACGTAGAATTGTCCCGAAGGGCCGCGCATAATCCCTCGACTCTTGGCATGTCAATTATACCTCTAATTCTCATAGCACATACTTTGGGCTTTAACCATATAAGTATTTCACATAGCATTATTCAAATTATCATTTACTCACATATAACATATACTTATGGAAATAAAATCAAAATAGTGCTTATGAAATACGATTTAGGTAAAACCATAAAAATTAAGATAAATAACTATTCAAAATTCAATTTTAGTTAAAAATATTGGAAGTTGACTTATCACAAGTCTTCTTCCCTTGTATTAACACATTAAAGTACTATGCACTCACCTTTGCCTCACTTAAGCCCTAAGCAAAAACCCTTTTCACTTTTGTTGAATCTCTTTCTTACGTCGATTCGTTCGGTACTTACTTTCGATTGAAATCTACACGTTAACATGACCAAGATAAATATCGGAGTTCAATTAATTGTTAACAAATCAGCATTTACATAAACTAAATGAAACACCTAATTCACAATTTCAGGCTAAACAATATTGGTACTCTACACCCAGTACCGATACTTCCCTTCTATGGTACCGATACCTACCTTAGTATCAATACCCAAAATACATTATGGAATTCCTCTTCAATTACAGTATCGGTACATTACTAGTATCGATGCTACCCCTTCAGTATCGATTTTGTTCATCCGATTCATATAGTATCGATAATGTTATTCTAGTACCGATACCCTTGCCAAGAATTCACTTATTTCGCTTTGAATTTTACCTAAAACTCACCTAAATATCATACTTCTAACTCCATTCATGCCCTTAAACTCAATAAAACTTATCACAACCAACTTACATCAATTAATTTCCTTTTAACATCTAAAATTTTCACTAGAATACTTAAAACTAAAAATCGCACCCTTTCTTCAAACATGTTCCCAATCCTTTCTAATACTTCAAATACCTTATTCAGACCTTTGACAAGTCAAATATATCTTTAAAAATCCAAATACTAATCATTTTACATCAACTCCCTTAAAAACTCTTTTTACCAAATCACTATTAACTCATAAATCCCATAGCTTCTAATCATCTTTAAGCTTTCTTAAGCTTCTAAACCACCCAAAAGCTCAAAACCAATTCAAAAATGCAAGACACAACCAACTTCAAGATTACTCATCTTAGCAGTGGTGTTCACGGTGGAAATGAAGAAGAGAAGATGAAGAGAGCTTTTAAGCTTTTATTTTCCTTTTCTTCTTTTCCTCACATGTTATAATAACCTTAAAATGAATTTTATATTCATTTCATGCCAAAAGATAATTTTGCCCTTCCATCCTTTAATCTTTGATAATATATCCTAAACAAAAATTTCCAAATCAATCCTTGAACATTTCAATTTATCAAAAATCAAACTACTAAATTTTGAATTCTTATACTTTAGTCATTGACCTGATGTTTTGGGGTATTACATTTCCCATAAGCCGTCAGGAGGCCCCAACTCCTACCATACATTGGTTGTAATCGAACGCTATCTTCAGTGACTGTTGGACTCTAAAATATATCAATAAACTCATCTCGGCCTCCTTAGCATGGATCCGACCTTGGTTTTACAGAAAAAATGTCTCAATATTAACGAATCAATACTGAAACCTTTCAGTTTCTTTTCTCATGATCTTGCTGTCAGACCATTGGATTATCTTGCTTCCAACATATATTTTTCCCTTTAATCTCCTCTTTCAGTTGACCGTTCAGATGTGGGAAAGAGTGCTCTGATTGCTGAAAAATACAAACGACTGAAGGTAAAGATAAACTACTTTCCTTTTTTTTTCTTCTTTTTCTATTATTTTATTTTCTGACCTTTTTTTTCTCCCTCTTTTATCATAATTTCCATCAAACCCTAATTACACACAAACCTTAACTATCGTCACCTACATGTCCTTCTCTTCCTCTCATTCTTTGATCGGGTCTAGAGCTTTCTACGTTTGATTCTTCGATAAGAATAACATTCATCACCCTGGTGACATCTCTATCAGATCGGAATTACATGGTGGTTCGAATGATGGTGGCAGTGTGACTTATAAACTTCGGGATCGACTGAAATCGACGAAGAACTGCGATAACAACTTAAAATCCGATGAACTTTTGAACGTTTCTCCACAACTAATGGTGGTAGATTACAACGAAATGTCAATAGGAGTTTGATTCGGGTCGATGTTGGTGCTGATGACGATGGCGGTGATGGTCACGATTGGTCGGTGACTAGGGGAAGGAAGAAGGGGGAAAGGGAAGGGAAGCAGAGGTGGCAAACGAGTCATTCAGAATAGGTTTGGGTCTAGTAATTTCGGGTCTAGATTAAATTCGGTTTAATTTTGTTCAGATCTAGTTCGGGTGTATAGTGAATTAGATCAGGTCGGGTAATTTTCGGGTAGAGTGATTATTGGATCAGATGTTTTCTGGTTTGGATCCATATCAGATCGATCTATTTTTGGATCGGGTCAATATCAGGTCGGGTCAATACCGGATCAGTTGATTTCTGGGTCGGGTTAATACTAGATCAGTTAGATTTCAAGTGGGGTATATCAGATCGATTGATTTTTTGCTTTAGGTCAACCTTTAGATCAGGTCAATTCAGATTGAATTGGTTATGAGTCTAATCAAAATCAAGTATATTTAGAATAATTTATATACTTGTAAAAATATGTCTTATTATTTGTTAATTTTATCATTTAGGTTTAATTTCAATTCTTAATCGTTAAATATTTTGAATTAGACCATCATTTAGAGATGATAAATTGATAATTTGACACAAATACGATCCTATAATACATGTTAGAATCTGTTACCAAAATTTTATATTGATCTCATATGAAAAGTTTATAATAAGAACTATTTGATAAAGAAATAATTTTTTTCTTAAATTTTTTATTTTCAATTATAAATTTAATATTTTTATTAAATTTTAAAAAATAATACATAACTTTATTTGTGAAGTTTTAGTCATAACATAAGTAAACTTTTATATTATTTTTATTAAAAATCTAATATTATTTCCTTTATTTTAGTTGTTTTCTATTATTTTTATTATAAATCTAATATTTTTAAAACAAGTAAGATAAGTAAATTTTATTTATTATTGTTTTCAATCTTACAATTAGATTCCTCTTAAACTTTCTATTATTTTATTATAAATCTAATATTTTTTATAAATTATCTATTTTATTTAAATTAATTTATTATTGAAAATAACTTTTATCGTTTAATAACTTTTATCAATTTCAATATGTTCGGGTTGCTTTTGGGTCAGGTTAAATTCGGTTCGAGTTAATTTCGGTTTGGGTTGCTTTTGGTTTCGGTTAATTTTGGTTTCGGTTCGGATTAATTTCAGTTTTGGTTGATTTCGGTTTCGCTAAATTTTGGATCGGGTTGGGTATGGGTCTGGTATCAGATCAAATTTGATTATCATGTTCAGGTTAATATCGATATTGGGTCGGGTAAATCGGTTCGGGTCAAGTTTGTCTGATCTAGAGGGGAGCACGAGTTTTTTTGGTTTTTTTAAATAAAAATATTTTTATTTTTTTAATTTTAAATAAGTTTTCAAAATTACCCTAACGTGACACATGTCACTTAACGAATATTTTTAGCGACAGTTAATGTCCAGACACCTAAAAGTGTAACAGAGAAAACATTAGACATATATTTTTAACGAAAAATTATTTTAGTTTTAAAACGTTTTTTTTGAAGAATAGTTTATGCATTTTTTATTAAGCCTAATTAATATATTAGAAATAATGAATAAAATAGAATGAATCTAACCCATATTAAAATGTTGTATCCGTAAAAGAAGTAAGAATAAATGACACGTTTAATATTTCAACTATCATTTTTGTTCTATTTTAATCATTCAACTATTCTTTATTTTAAAATCATATGTAACATTATATTTTAATTTTTATTTTACACTAATTGTTAGAAAATAACAGTAATACTGACATATCACCATAAGATAATAACATAATATCATCAATTATTTTTAAAGTATCATGTTAATAATTTTGTTAATTTTATGATAATAGACCACTGAAATGAAACTAAAATATAATATTAGTTATGATTTTGAAAAAAATAATTTAATAACTAAAATATAATAAAAGTGGCAATTGAGAGAAGTATATAATGTAGAAAACAGTACTATTTTTTTTTTAGAAAAAATAAAATACCTACGAAAATTGTTGCCAGATGCAGCTTCTGTACATAATGATTATAAGCCATGATAATGTATACATTTCTTTTACCTAAATCTCCTATTAAATAATTTTCTTTTAGATACTACAAGATTTGTTCTTTTTTCAAGGGTTGTAAAATTTATCGTCACAGCGGCATTTCCAACCAAGAGGCTTGTAATTGGAGTATTGATTGGCTGATGAGTGCTCAAAAACCTCCATGGCTTTGCTGGAATCAGCTCGTTGAAAGGGTGAAGGTACTTGTCCTGCCATGCATGGGTGGCATCCATTGCACTTGTTGTGGCAGTTTGGAGGAGTTGATCCCATCCTTGTTTTCTCTTCATAATATAAACCCTGCTTGCAAATCCTATTGCTAAATTCGTCAGAGATCAAACATGGTCAAAGAAATGAAAGAGAGAGGCTTGAACCTAACCTGATAGAGGGAAGAGGTTGGTGAAGACAGAAGAAGTAGAAAGCAAAGGGGGGAAAACTAAAGTAGAGGTGGAACTCATAATGATGATGAAGCATTCCGATTAGGGACGAAAAAAAAAACTCGAACCTGATGGGAAAAATCAAAAATTGAATTAAACGGGTCGTTTTCGGGGATGATAAATGGGGACGGAGACGGGAAAAAATTGTTTATGCTAAATGGGGACGGGTTTGGTAATTCCCCCCGATTACTCGATTACCCGGCCTGATACCCGACCCGATACCCGACCCGATAAATATTAAAAATAATTATTATATATATATATATATATTAATAAATTTAATTTAAATTAAAAAATATATATAATATATATATATATTTAATTTAAATATATATACCCGGCCTGATACCCATTTAAATAACCGTTTATGTTAAACGGGGATACCCGTTTCCCCGCGATTTTCCCTGATTACCCGATGGATCCCGTTTAAATCCCCGCGGTTTTTTAAACGGAAATGAGTACGAGTTTTTTAAACGGAGACGGGGGACCAATATTTAGCCCAAACCCGGCCCGTTGCCATCCTAATTGGGCTCCCAAAAACTGTAGCTTTTGACCCCAAACCAAAGAAAACAGTGAGATGGGAAATATCAACTGCAAGTGCTGCTGCAAAGTATAAAAGAGAGAGCAAGTGGTGAAAAAATGGGTAGCAATGCCAATGAGAAGAGTGAGGAGAAAGAAAAGGAAGCGGAAGGGGTTCATAAATTGGTGGGTGGGTGGTCTGATGAAAGAGAGAAGTGTGGCAGAAGAGTGAAAGGAACAATACAGTAAAATGGTAAACAATTTGGGAGAATCTGCATCAGAAAGGAGATGGGAGGAGACCCAATCGCACCATTTTTATCTTTTACTTGATTGGGTTCTTCAACACAGGCTTATCTCATTTTAGCTGTTAAAAAGAGATTTTTTCTCTTCTGGGATGCCTCATTTTGGGTAAAAATGCAAAAGTGAAGGGGATGGTTAATTTTCAGATTGAATTAAATTAGAATTAAATTAAAATTAAATTAAATTAATAAAATATATAAGTATAAAAGATTAAAAGATTAAATATATAATTATACTAATTATATTAATTATCATATCGATTTTTTTATTAAATATTAACTATATGTGAATTGATGGACAACTTTTAAATAATTACTAGGTCGAATTAATAATTAAATAAAATAATAATAATAATTAACTGATCATAAATATAATTTACTAATATTTTAATTTATTCAAAACTTCACCTACATCATCTATTTAAATAAAACAAGAACTACACGAGTTGGATTGCTATTAATTGTAAAAAATTATTTATCTAGATAAAACTCATTTAATTTTACACTAATATAAATGAATTTTTCTCTATATAATAATTTTGTTAGAAAATATAATTTTTTATATCATAAAATAGGCCCATAAATTAAGTAATTAAAAAGCTCCAATTAAAATATATATTGTAGGTAGTGTTTTGATATAATTTCAAAAATATTCTCATTAAAATAATTTAAAAATTAAATTTAAGAACCAAATTAAAGAAACTGTAAAATTCTAAAATTATTATTTTTTTCATCCCATTATTTTTGTCTCATGTCGACAAAACACATAGTTTTATGAGATAAATTTAATCACATATGAAGATGATTAAAATAAATTATTACTAAAATTGATTGATAGATTTGTCACATTTATTTTAATAGGCATAACAAAGTGAAATATATAAGGATAAAAAAAATATAAATATGGTTATCTATTAATATTTTAATAAGACATTTTAAATAAAATAATTTAAAATTTTAAAAAATAAATTTAATGATATAGAAACAATATAAATTAAATAATTCAAAGATTAAGTGTTTTTTTGTTTGGTTGTAATTAGTTTTCTAGAAATTGAATTCTGGAAAATGAATTATTGGAATTTGAATTCTGGAAAACGTTTTCTGTAAAATGAATTACATTTTTTTTGAAAAATATTTAGAAAACGTTTTACGATTTTTGGAAGATGTTGTTTAAACCTTTTTCCACTAATTGATGAGTTTTTTTAAAAATTATTTATTACAAATATTAAATACAATAAATAATATTATTTATCATAAAACTTAATATTATTATTTTTAAAATATTAATATAATTTATTTATTATTAAATATTATTTTTACAATTTTATTAATAAAAATATTAATATTGGTATATTTTTTTGAAATAAAAATATTATAAATTATATTAATTATTTATTAAAGTAATAGTGTTATATTATATTTTAAAAATATTAATTAGTATATTTTAAATATATTTATTAAAATATTATTAGATTATTATATTAATATTAATATTAAATATATAAATAATATTATTCATTATTAATAATTTAATAATATTATTTCTATGAAATTAATAAATAATATAAATTTTATTAATAATTTATTATATATTATTAAAATAAAAATATAGTATGTTATATTATTATAATATAATTGATTATTTTATTATAATGTTAAAAATATAATAATATATTATTAGAAATATTAATAAATATATTTTAAATATTTTAATAATTAATATTTTGATTAAAATGATATTAAAATATTTTATTAATATTAAATTCATAAAATAAAATTATTTCCAGTATTTATTCTTTGAAGTGAAAAATTCAGAAAATAACTTACGGAAAATGTTTTACATTTACTAACCAATTTTCCTCCAATCAAACACGAGATTTCGAAAAAAATAAATTCCGTAATTCATTTTACAGAAAAAAAAAAACTAAGTTAAAAAATATTATCAACAATGTCAGAAAAGAAGGAGACAGTGTCTCTTCTTCCTGTCCTCGAAGGGTTTTTTCCCTCGTAAAAATAAATGATAAAATCGTGACACTTCCAGGAGTAGCCTAAACTACTTAGCTTGCTACCTAACGAGAGCAAAACTAACCAAAACTACTCAGCTTACTACCTGGAGGCAGTAGCCTCCTGGTTATAAGCCATAGTAATCTCCACTGGTGGTTACCGGAAGATTCGGACACCAAAACCTGTTGAACGAGCCATCTTAGTTATTCCATCTGCGAATGTGTTGCATCTTCCAGATATATGACTGAAGGTTACCCTCAAATTCCGCTTTACCATCTAGAATATGTGGCACCGACGATGAGCTACCCCATCGATTTCCTTCCTCCAAAACAGCAATTGCTTCGCTATTATCCATTTTAACAATAACTGCTCGAGGTTGCAAATCCCAAGCCAATTTGAGCCCTTCTAAAATTCTCCATAATTCAGCATCTAACACAGAACACGAACTTATGGATTTGCCGTAATCTACGATCCATTTACCGTCGTCATCCCTAATTATTCCCCCACACGAGGTTATCTCTAAGCTGGTATGTCTCGCTCCATCAGATTTAAACTTATACCACCCCTTAGCATATACTTGCCCTGCTCCTTCGTGCTGGTTACTCGAAGCACGTCGTGCCATACTTGGACTCGAGGAAACACGAGAATTCACCTCTCATTCACCAGCCTGTTACTCCGATATAAATACGCTCTCCTACAACAAAATTTTCATTGAAGAGCAAACTGTTCCGCCTTGCCCACAAATTCCAAATAATGGCACAAAACCGTAAATCCCAATGTTCATCACTACGAGAAAAGTAACCACCAGGTTGAGTAATGTTATGCTGAATCCATGGAGTTAGATCCATGTGCATGAAATCCTTATAACTCTCCGGTCTAACTACAGCGAGCCAGGTAGATTTTGTCACAGGGAAGTCCCTTAGAACATGATATGTTTCGATTCAGAGGTAGCCCCACACATCGCACAGTTGACCATAGAGGTTAGATGTCTCCTAGCTCGTTCTTCATTTGAAAGCAACCGCCTCTTACAAATCAACCACAATAACATTCTATTCTTAGGGAATCCCTTATTTATAAAATCCCATGAATACGTCTCTTGCTCCGATGATGAACTGGTACGTCATTGATAAGCACTCTTCGTCATAAAATGTCGATTGTTCTCCCACCTCCAATTTGGTTTATCCGTACCCCCATTCGGCTGCAACAAAGGACAACACCGTGGGCGAGAGTAACATGACCAAAGCATTCCAATCCCAATCTCCCTCGAGAGTAACCTATTCGTTAACCTTAGAATGACCAGGAACCACATGTCCATTTTACGTGAGAACAGTACCCAACGGTCCTGTTTCTCTCAATCGATTGTTCCGCCAAAATTCCACGACTGAATCGTCTTCAAAACTCCACACAATCCTATCTCGGATGTCACCCCAAAGCGAACTCAATGCCCTACAAATGCGAGAACATCCAGGTTTGGAGATGAGTTTGGACTAGGGCTATAAACAAGCCGAGTACTCGACTCGAAAACTTTGAAATGGAGCACAATTCGACTCAAAAACTCGAGAGCCTAAAATTTTCAAGCTTGACTCGAACTTTAAATCATAAATTGAAGCTCGTAAAATCTCGAAAAGAAAAAAAAATCTTAAACTTAATTTGATTAAAACCTCAAATTCAAACTCGAACTTTAACCTTAAATACATGAAAATCTTATATTACATTTAAAAAAAATCAAAACATAAATGGTAATATTATTAACATTTTTTTTAAATAATAAAATCTTCGAGCTGTTCACGAGCTTTTCGAGTCGAGTATCAAATAGCTTGTTTTGGATCGTTAAGAACTCGAGTCGAGTATTTATCGAGCTTTGACCGAATCGATCTCGAATAACTAGCGATCTGTCTCGTTTCATTTACGGTCCTAGTTTGGACAGACTTCCAAAACTTTATATTTTTATCTCAAAATACAAACCCACAAGTTGCCTCGTTCAACTAGTAATTTGAAGCCAATTTTTATAATAAGAGCTTCGTTTTTTACACTTTAAACACACAGGTCGAGCGCCCTTGTTTCACATCGGTGCAAACTTTATCACAATTCACAAGATGCGCCTTTTTCCTCTGGTGAGTACATCCCCAGACAAAACCATGTATTAACTTTTCAATCTCGTTACAAGTGCCACATGTTAAATGACACAATTGCATCGCATAGGAAGGAATCGCCGAAAATCAAATTTTTCGAGCGTGAGGCGACATGCCAAAGAAAGATGTCGCGCTTTCAACCCAAAGAGTGTATCTCTTACCTTCTGAATTAGGTATTAGTAAGTCTCATGAGTAGCTCTCTTATGTAATAACGACATGCCCAAATATCTCCCAATACTTATATTACTTCTAGATGGTTCCTCAACATTTTTGTAAAAGTAAATATTAGTCTTAGGAAGACTAACTTTGTGACCTGAGGTCGCACAAAAATTTCCAAGAACTCTCTTAATTACGTCTAGCTGGTTCAAGGACTCTTCAGCGAAGAGAACAAGGTCAACTGCAAAAAACAAATGGGACAATGTAGGACCATCTCTCGACAAACGGATAGACTTCCATTGCTTTACATCCATCTCGCACTGAATTGCTTGAGCGAGTCTCTCCATGCACATCACAAATAAATATGGCGAAAAAAAGGATCTCCCTATTGGATATCCTGTGAAGGCTTGAAAGGCTCAGACAGCTCACGGTTCCAAAGGATTTGAGCCTATACCCAAGACAAATGATTCATAATTAGGGCTGTAAATGAGACGAGACAGATCGCGAGCTACTCGAGATCGACTCGATCAAATCTCGATAAATACTCGGATCGAATGGACTTGACTCGAGCTCGAGCTCGACTCGAGTTCTTAACGAGCCGAAACGAGCTACTCGATATTCGACTTGAAAAGCTCATGAGCAGCTCGAAAAAATGTTATACTATAATTTTAGATTTTTTAAAAGAGAAAATAACCTCAGTGACCAAAAATCCCATATAATATACGATTTTAACCAACTTTTTCCGGATTTGCCAAAATGACCAACAAAATCGCAATGCGATCGCTAATTCACAACGCGATCTCCATTATCGCAAATTCGCGTTGCATTTTCGCAATGCGATAGTTGAAAATCGCGTTGCGATGGTCTACAGTATCGTTGCGATTTTCCCAATTCGCAATGCAAATAAGTAAATCGCAACGCGAATTGGGAAATTCGCAATGCGAATAAGTAAATCGCAACGCGAATTGGGAAAATCGCAATGCGATACTGACTATCGCAATGCGATAATAAAAAATCGCAACGAGATACTTACTTTCGCAACGCGATACTGACTTTCGCAACGCGATAATACATAATCGCAATGCGATTTTCAAAGCGCCATTAGTATCCTGGCCAAGTATTTTATTTTTAAATTCCAAACATGAATATAAATATATTGGAACACTGAACTGTCCACAGTATATCCCGTAATCGCAACTCATAACCTAAAACCTAAAATCACAACTCAGTCCCATCTCCATCTCTCACTCTCTCACCCATCTCCGACGAAATCCGTCCCCATCTCCGGCGAAATCCGTCTATCTAAATCTCTCAGAGCCACCCTCACAATCAGAAATGGAAAATCAACCAAATCAACCAACGAGGGTTAGTTTTTTTAATTATTTTCTTTTTGAAATTTTTGCATTATTATTAGGTTTTTCATATTGAAATTGATGATAAGTTTACTGGTAATTTCAATAATAGATTAACCATTTCACTTAGATTGCTTATTAAATCAACCAAGAATCGCAACGCGAAATGCAAATCGCAACGCGATTTTAGTTTCGCGTTGCGATTCTCTCGTTGCGATAGTCATTTTCGTGTTGCGATTTTCATTTTCAGAAACTATTCTTCTTCTGCAAATTGAAACTTGAATGAATTGCATTACTTCAACCAAAAAACAAAGACAAATACGAAATTCACAGTGTTGCATATTTAAGTTTGAAGAATAAACTACTACTATTAAGGTTTATTATTGTTTTTGGTATATCTTCACAGTGTAGTTTTTGGTATATCTAATTTAGTATGTTTATTGTTTTTGTAGAACTTTTATTCGGCTCAATTGACCTTGAGAAATAAAGTCAGCCTGGCCAAAACAATTGCGTCGAAGCTTTCACATGCACAAAGAAAAATGTTTGAGGATACATGCTTCGGGCCATGGCTGAAAGTACAACATCCCGGTGGAGATGCAATGTTGACACACCTGTTTCTTCAAACCATGACTAGAGATCTACCAGAGACTATACAACGTCGTGATGAAGAGATATGGTTTGATTTTCCACCGGCGTATACGTGTTTTGGGCGGGAGGAGTTTTGCTTAATCACCGGTCTACGCTTCGGACACGATGATGTAGGTCGGTACACTAGACACATTACCCGCCCATCATGGCTATCCTGGGTTTTTCCTAAGCTGGAGAGGCCGAGTCTACACGTAGAAGACCTGACAAGATTTTTGAATAATAAAGATGGTTTTACTCGGATGGATGACGTCGACGTTGTCCGAGTATGCCTTCTAATTCTTTTGCATGCCGGCTTTTTAGGCAGAGAGGCCAGACAACCTATTCCAAATGATCTAATCAAATTGGTAGAAGACCTAAATGCGTGGAACCTGTTTCCGTGGGGCTCGTATTTATGGAAAGCTACATGGAATAAGTTATCGTCTGCCTTGGATGATCGAAAAAGTTTGCATGGCGATGGTTCCAAATACACTTTGACAGGCTTTATTTGGGCCTTTAAGGTAAGAATTTTTATATAATGTTTCCAAAATTATAAGTAATTATTTAACAATTACTAATGTTTGTTATTATATTGTTTGTAGATTTGGATATTTGAGGCCTTTCCCACCATGAAGACATATGCAATAAAAACTTCAAATAATATTCCCAGGGCTATTTCCTGGAAGAGGAAACGAACCTTGCAATGGGAAGATTTACTACGGTATACGACAATAAATAATGTAAGTTAACATAAATACTACCATATGTTTATAAACAAGTTATTACTAGTACACATTTAACTTTGTTTGAGCTTTTATATTGTTAGGAGGCCAACACTCCTCTACAGAGGCTGACACCCACGGAAGCTGAGCTTGCCACTGATTGGTGGTAAGCTAGTAAGCGTTTTTTTGATGGAACGGTTGATGAGCAGCCTCCACTTCGGGAGCCATCACCTCGCCCAGAGCTATCACCTCACTTAGAGCCATCATCTGATCGACCCGGCTATACACCTCCACAACGACAGCCATCACCTATTCTGTCACATCATCGAGCCTCTTCTCCACCATCACCGCAAGATAGGCGACCGGAAAAGATGCCACGACGTTTATCTCCCTGTTCTCCACCACCTCAACGGGATGAGTTAGGGGAGTTACGTGATGAGGTCAATGCCTTGCGTGAGGAGGTCGGTACTTTACGCAAAGACGATGGTGCATGGCGTGTTGAGGTGTCTACATTACGCGGTGAGGTAGCCGCTCTACGTGAGATGGTAGCATCGTTGCAGAATGAGGTTCATACTCTACGCAACGAGGTAAGTTTAAGATTTTTCATACTCGTAATTCATTCGGTTGCTGCCAATCTGTTTTTGTTAGTATTTGTTTTTGGTTTTGTTTTTGTCTTTTGGTTGAAGTAATGCAATCTATTCAAGTTTCAATTTGCAGAAGAAGAATAGTTTACTTTCGCAACACGAAAATGACTATCGCAACGCGGAAATGGCTATCGCAATGCGAAATAAAAATCGCAACGACAAAATCGCAACGCGAAATGAAATCGCAACGACAAAATCGCAACGCGAAACACAAATCGCAATGCGATTTGTGTTTCGCGTTGCGATGTTGTCGTTGCGATTTTCATTTCGCGTTGCGATAGCCATTTACGCGTTGCGATAGTCATTTCGCGTTGCGATTTTAAGTTTCGTGTTGCGAAAGTAAACTATTATTCTTCTGGAATGTTTATATATGTTGTCCTTTTAAATGTTTATATAAGTGCTTACTTCTGGAATGTTATCTAAGCATTTTGTGAACTATGATAGAATAATGATTTGGGTGAATACAATGCTAGTTTGAAACATATTTGTCTTTGTTTAATATCATGTCTGTTTATTTACTGATTTATGTATTAATTTTTTAGCGGCCCGATAAGGTGGATGCTTTACGTCGGGTTTTCCTTGCACGACGGAGTTCACGCATCAGACGGCGTGGACGTGCTATTACGTCTCCGTTCACCCCAATGGTGTGAAGACTCCGCAAGAAGAAGCCCGACTCACCGGTCATCCCTCAAGAGTCCCCTCCAATCGTTCAAGAGGCCCCTTTTCTCCCTCAAGATTCCCCCCACCGTTCAAGAGGCCACTGTCATCGTTGAAGAGGTCCCTCCCACCATTCCAGAGCCCGATTCACATGGGGTAATATATCGAAGTATTGAGAAACCCCACCGGTTCCAGACATGATGGAGAGAGTTGGCTCTCGTATGAGTTACCGGCTAGTACCCTTCCGGTATCTGAAGTGGAGAGGAGACAACTACCGGAAACAATCGTGGATAATACCCTTTGGGCTAAGACCGCAGTTGATTTTTATCTACATGAGCGGAGCCAAGGGTGTTACACTGACATCAGCAAACTCAACGATGAAATGTTTTTGTTGCTTGATCGGTCTTGGTGGGTGTGCTATTAGGGGTTGAAGACAGTGGCTATTTGGATGGGGAGGTAAGACTATATTTGTCTTATATGATTTTGATTAATTTGTTTAAAAATTAATGTAATTCACTAATATATGTATTTTTTGTAAAAGCATATCGATGCGTGGGTGTCACGTCTACTAATAATAAGGAAGCTTAGGAAAAATAAAAAAAAATTCGCTATATACAATAATGCCGACGGCTTTTCACGCAGTTCACTTGAAGAATCAACGAGATGAATCATTTTGTTGGGCAATGGACAAGCTAAACTTTATCCTGCATGGTGGGAGGTCGATAAGGTTAGTGTTAATTTTTTAAATTTTTTAAAGGTGTTAATAAATAAGTGGGCAAATAAATGAATTATTACTTATGATCGTAGGTGTTTATCCCTGTTTTGGAACGTCGTCACTGGCTTCTCGTCCAACTTCAGCTCCCATCCCTGAAGATAATAGTGTATGACAGCATGATCAATTACATATCACTGTCTGATTTGAGAGATATTTTCAAGGGATGGAGCTCTCATTTGGCTAAATTCTTGGATGGGATTAAGTATTGGAGTCATTCTGGACACAAGAAGCCAAAGAAGTTCAATGTCACAGTTGTCAGAGACGAGACCGCGCCACAGCAATCGTCGGGAGCCAGAGGGGATTGTGGTCCTCGTATGCCTTTGCTTGGCGCGTTTGACGACGGGAAGCACAGAGTTTTTACCTCCCACCGATAGAGATAGAGCTGTAGTAGGCTTGTGGTTTCGGCATTATATGGCTAGAGCAATATATTCGAGACGCTGCCTACCTGCATCCGCGTTATGAAAGTGTCCATTGTTAATTGGTAAGTCAAATGCAAGTTTTGTTAACATATATACTCCTTTTGGTTTGAAAATGTTTGGTTAAGTACCTAGAATTCAATAATTTGCTGTTTGTAGGTTTTAGATGTGTAGGAAGTCTTGTTTGAGCAAATGTTTGGTTTCTGCAAGTTAATCCTTAAGTGAGCTGCGTGAAATGGATGTACGGGGTCACAAAGTTGTTGATTCATTGATTCAATAATTGATGAAGAAATAAGAATTATTATTATTTTTTGATTGTTTAATTGATTTGTAAAAGATGATTTGTAAATCTTGATTTGTTTAATTGATGTGTACATAATTTGTGTTGAAATGTAATAGTTGATTTGTTGATTTTCAATCTGCTTTATGTTGAAGGCAAAACAGACTATCGCAACGCGAAATGGCTATCGCAACGAGAAAATCGCAATGCGAAATGAAAATCGCAACGAGAAAATCGCAATGCGATTTTCATTTCGCATTGCGATTTTCTCGTTGCGATAGCCATTTTCGCGTTGCGATAGTCAAATGAATGTCTAATAAGTGATGACAACTGAACAGATCATAGCAATGTTCAAACTCAAGTTACTAATACATGCCTAACTGAAAATGTTAAAAGTGCACACATAAAATACACACAATGCAAGTTTTGTTAACATATACTCCTTTTGGTTTGAAAGTTTGGTTAAGTACCTAGAATTCAATAATAATGTTAAAAGTTTATGCATGTTAATCCTCGTTTCCTTTTTCATTTCGCATTGCGATTCTATCGTTGCGATTTGCATTTCGCATTGCGATGGTCAAATGATTGCCTTTCGCAACGCGATTCTGACTTTCGCAACGAGATAATACAGAATCGCAATGCGAGTTTCAAAGTTCGCAACCAGGTTTTAGTTTCGCAAGCCAAATTTGAGTGTATATATATACGCAGCAGCAACAATTCTAACCTAAATCCCTAAATCGTAACTCATCCATCTCCATCTATCACTCTCTCCGGTGACATTCGTTCCAATATCCAACGACATCCTTCCCATCCGGCAACAGGTCTTAGTTTCGCATCTCGTTTGTTTAGTTACAACCATGAAATCATCTAATGTTGATCATGTTTGGATAGATTTGTGTTTTGGAGGGTCATGGGAGAATGTTCATGGTGTTTTACAATATATGCCTTTACCCATGAATCTTCAACTAAAACTGTCATTAAAGAAGTTAACTTATGAAACCCTAATGTTACGTGTTTCAAAGAAATTGAATTTAGAGCCCTAAGTGGATTTAGGCTATCTTATCAGAGAAATGGTAAAGTTTATTGTTAACCGACAATGAAGATGTTGAACGATTCATTGCTTACATTAATGTTTCAAGTGATGATGTTACATTGTATGTTGTTGAACCTAGAAGTAGTATTGTTGGGTCAATAGCGGGTAGTAATCAACTAAGTGGGTCAAAAAACCCACAACCTTTCTCTAATCCAAATCCAAATCAACTTTCAGCACCAAATTCCGGTTTTCGTATTGACCAATTAGACGATGATAAGCCAAGAGAAAAATTGTGAGTACTAGTCAGTATTCGAAATTTGATCTTGGTCATACCTGGACTTTGATATTGGTCAATACACGGATTTTGATGATGTTTCAGAAGAACCAAATCAACTTTCAGCACCAAATTCCGGTTTTCGTATTGACCAATTAGACGATGATAAGCCAAGAGAAAAATTGTGAGTACTAGTCAGTATTCGAAATTTGATCTTGGTCAATACCTGGACTTTGATATTGGTCAATACACGGATTTTGATGATGTTTCAGAAGAAGAAACAGACCCTGCGTGTAATGATTTTGATATTGGTCAATACCCGAATTTTGATGATGAAACACCCGTTGCCGAGGAAGATGTTGTTGATGATAATGAGGAGGAAGTTACGACTGTGAATGAACATGTTGAACATCCATTTTGTAATTCATATAATCCTGAAGAAGAAAAAGAAGAAGAAAAGTCCCGTCCCCGAAGAAAGGGAGTATAACTGGAATATGTCAGAATTACTTCAGTTACCGGAAGAAGAGTTGGCAAAGAAAGCAGTTGATTGTTACACAAAAGTTATTCGTATCAAGAAAGATGATTGTTTTGATACAAAGGAAGACTTGAAGATAGCTTTGTATACGAAATGTGTGGAAGATGGCTATCAACTAAAAGTTAACAAATCAAGCAAAGATCGTTTCGAAACAAGGTGTACGATTGACAAAAACTGTACGTGGCGTATGATTGCAAAGAGGATAAAAGATTGTGCAATGTTTCAAGTTAGGACCTTTATTGATAAACATACATGTTCAAGAACCCAAGTTTTTCCTCACCATAGACAGGCAAACAAAAAGGTGTTGGGTGGTTTTCTGGCTGAGTTAATATTTTTGAATGGCAGGGTATATCGGGGACATGAAATTATGACTGACATGAATGCTCGGTTCAAGATTAGTATATCATATTCTCAAGCTTGGAGAGCCAAATGTTATGCCTTGGAATTGTTGAGGGGGTCGCCAGAAGCATCGTTTGCCCAACTGCCGGCTTATTGTCACAATTTAAAGCTGAAAAATCCTGGGTCGGTAACTCATATCAAAACAGATAGAGATGGACGATTTGAGTTGCTGTTTATCGCCATTGGTGCTGCGGTTAGTAAATCAATATAATTCTGTTGACTCATTTCTGTTAGTTACATGCATTTAAAATTTAAATGATTATATTTCTTGTGTATATTATTTTGTAGATTCGTTCGTTATTACTTGCATGCGCCCAGTTATTATAGTTGACGGAGCACATTGAAAGGTCGATACCTTGGAGTAAACTTATTAGCAGTAGCCATGGATGCTAACAATGGGATATTGCCAATAGCTACGGGGTTGGCAAATCTGAAACCTCTGATTCATGGACATGGTTTATGGGGCATCTTAGGGATGCATAGGTCCTATTAGCAATCTGACAATCATATCCGATAGGGCAAACTCAATTGACAACGCTGTTAGAAGGTGTTTCCCAGATGCTTTTCATGGACTTTGTGGTGTTCATTTGTATAGAAATCTAAAATCAAGGTCTGCTGGTATAAAAAAGCACAAATGGACATACTGGAAGGCTGTAAAGGCTTATCGGGAAGTGGATTTCAATAAGCATATAAACTGTTTAAGACGTGTTTTGCCTCAGTGTGCTCAAACACTAGAAGATGTCGGGTTTGAAAGATGGTCAAGAGTACATCAACTTGGAGCAAGATATGGTTTCATGACGTCTAATAGTGCAGAATCAATTAACGCTCTAAGTCGTCATTCCCGGAAATTACCCATTACTATGTTAATGGAGTTTTTTCGAGCCTCTATTCAACAGTGGTACTACAAGAAAAGAAACCATGCAGGTATTATTTCTTTGAATTCGTAACTTATCATATATTTTACTAAGTATTATTTATTTAAATTTACAGGAACATTGGAACATCGTGTTACACCATGGACTGAAAAAAAGATAACGAAACGTGTTGTGAAGTCAACGTCATGGAGAGTTGAACCATGTTCAAACACTTTGTTTGAAGTACTGGATAATAACTTAAATGGGCTTGTCGATCTAAATGCAAGGACGTGTAGTTGTATGAAATGGCAAACATCTGGTTATCCATGTGGCCATGTTATAAAAGTTGCTCTTCATCTAAACCAAGATGATTCAAGCACATACGCTATGGATTGCTACACTACAGAAGTATATCGACAGACTTATGCCGAGATTGTCTACCCTATTTCACATCCTTCTGAGTGGGACATACCAGATGACTTACAAACAGTTTTGCCACCAACCATGGACAGAAGGCTACCTGGCCGACCAAAAAGTCACGATCGTATACCGTCTAAGGGTGAAGAGAAGAAGAGATCGACATGTAGTCGGTGCAAGGAAAGTGGTCATACAAGGTTGACATGTGGATCACCAGTGCATCACAATCATCTTTTCCTCTACCAAAATATGGATCATCATCAAAATCCAAAGCTCATATGGTGTCAAGAAAAAGGCAATCAAAATCGCAATCATCTTTAAAATCCCAATCACAACTGGCTTCAACCTTTTGGGACTGTTAACTTAGGTGATTTTTAAATGCAAACGTTGTATTATGTAGATTTATGTGTGAACTTTTAACATTTTCAGTTAGGCATGTATTAGTAACTGAGTTTGAAAATTGCTATGATCTGTTCCAGTTGTATCACTTAATAGGCAATCATCTTAATGTCCATCGCACGCGGAAATTACTATCGCAATGCGAAATGAAAATCGCAACGAGAGAATCGCAATGCGAAAAGAAAATCGCAACGCTAATTTCGCAATGCGAAATGAAAATCGCAATGCGAAATGAAAATCGCAACGCGAATTTCGCAATGCGAAATGAAAATCGCAACGATGGAATCGCAATGCGAAATGAAAATCGCAACGCGAATTTAATTTCGCGTTGCGATTTTCATTTTCGCGTTGCGATTCTCTCGTTGCGATTTTCATTTCGCATTGCGATAGTACTTTTGCCTTCAAACATAATGCAGATTGAAATCAACAAAATCAACCATTACATTTCAATCAATTAAACAAGCACAAATAAGAATTATGTTAACATTAATTAAACAAATCAACTTTTACAAATCACCTTTTACAAATCAATTAAACAATCAAAAAATAAGCAATAATTATTAGAGAAAAACACTTTACTATTGAATCAACTTTTGCAGCCATACATCATTTCACGCAGCTCACTTCTGAGATTAACCTGCATAAACCAAACATTTGCTCAAACAACACTTTCTACACATCTAAAACCTACAAACAGTAAATTATTGAATTCTAGGTACTTAACCAAACATTTTCAAGCCACAAGCCTATAAACATACCAACTGTTTATGGACATTTTTATAACGCGGATGCAGGTAGGCAGCGTCTCGTATATATCGATCTAGCCATATAATGTCGAAACCACAAGCCTACTGCAGCTCTATCTATATCGGTGGGAGGTACATACTTTATACTTCTTGTGATCAAACGGTCCAACGCCAAGCATACGAGAGGACCACAATCCCCTCTGGGTCCTTTCGTTTGTTGTGGTGCGGTCTCGTCTCTGCTAAACTGTAATATTGAGCTTCTTTGGCTTCTTGTTTCCAGAACGAGTCCAATAATTATCGCATCCAAGTATTAGCCAAATAAAAGCTCCATCCCTTAATAATATCTTAAATCAGCCAATGATATGTAATTTATCATGCTGTCATATACTATTGCCTTAAGAGATGGGATCTGAAGCTCGACGAGAAGCCAATGGTTACGTTCCAAAACAGGGATAAACACCTGCAATCATAAGTAATAATTCATTCATTTGCGCACTTATTTATGAATACCTTTAAACTCAATCTAAAATAAACACTAACCTTATCGATCTCCCACCATGCAGGATAAAGTTTAGCTTGTCCATTGCCCAACGCAAATGATTCATCTCATTGATTCTTCAAGTGAACTGCGTTAAAAGCCGTCGGCATTATTGTATACCGTGTATTTCTTTTATTTTCCTTAAGTTTCCTAATTATTAGTAGACGTGACACCCACGCATCGATATGCTGTTTTACAAAAAAATATATATTAGTGAATTACATTAATTTTTAAACAAATTAATCAATGAAAATATAAGAAAAATATAAGACTTACCCCTCCACGAAATAGCCATTGTCTTCGACCCCTAATAATACGCCCCACCAAGACCGATCAAGCAACAAATAGATATCATCATTGAGCTTGCATATGTCAGTGAAACACCCCTGGCTTCGCTCATGTAGATAAAAATTAACTGCGGTCTTAGCCCAAAGGGTGTTATCCAGAATTGTGTCCGGTAGTTGTTTCCTCTCCTCTTCAGATACCGGTATGGTACTGGCCGGTAACTCATACGAGAGCCAACTTGAATCCATCATGTCCGGCACGTCAGAGGGTTTCTCAAGAATCCTACATGACGCCATGTGAATCGGGCTCTTGAATGGTGGAGGGACCTCTTCAACGATGACAGTGGCCTCTTGAACGTGGGAGGGGACTCTCGAGGAATGATAGGGGCCTCTTCAACGATAGGAGTGGAATCTTGAGGGATGATAGGCGAGTCGGGCTTCTTCTTGCGGTGTCTTACACTATTGGGGTATACGGAGACTTAATAGCACGTGCACGCCGTCTGATGCGTGAACTCTGTCGTGCAAGAAAAACCCGACGTTAAAGCATCCACCTTATCGGTCCGTAAATAAAAACAAATATCAAATAATAAAAACAGACATGATATTTAAACAGTGAAAACAAGATAAATATATTTCAAACTTTCAACCAAAAGACAAAACAAAGACAAATACTAACTTCACAGTGTTAAAGTAAAAGTTTAGCAGTTTTGGCAGCAACCGAATAAATTTACTAAGCAATCTAAGTGAAATGGTTAATTTAAGTGAAATTACGTAAATTTATCATCAAGTTAAATATGGAAAATCTTAAACTTACCTCGTTGCGTAGAGTATGAAACCTCATTCTGCAACGATACTACCATCTCACGTAGAGCGGCAACCTCACCACGTAAAGTACACCTCCACACGCCATGCACCATCGTTATCGCGTAGAGTACCGATCTCCTCACGCAAGGCATTGACCTCATCACGTAACTCCCTTGACTCATCCCGTGGAGGTGGAGAACAGGGAGATAGAAGTCGTGGCATCTTTGCGGTCGCCTATCATGAGGTGATGGTGGAGAAGAGACTCGATGATGTGACGGGATAGGTGATGGCTCTCGTTGTAGAGGTGTACAGTCGGGTCGATTAGGTGATGGCTCTGGGTGAGGTGATGGCTCTCGAAGTGGAGGAAGTGGAGGCTGCTCATCATTCGTGCCATCAAAAAAACGCTGACTAGCTTTCCACCAATCAGTGGCAAGCTCAGCCTCCGTGGGTGTCAGTCTCATTAATGGAGTGTTGGCCTCCTAAAAATATATAAAAACTAAAACAAAGTTAAACGTCTACTATTAATAACTTGTTTATATATGATAATATTTGTGTTAACTTACATTATTTATTGTCGCATATGGTATTAAGTCTTCCCAATCCAACATACGTTTCCTTTTCTAGGAAATAGCCCTAGGATATCATCTATAATTAATTATAATTTTGAAAACATTATATAGAATTCTTACCTTAAAGGCCCAAACAAAGCCTGACAAAGTGTATTTCGACCCATCGCCCCGCAAACTTTTGCGGTCATCAAAGGCAGACGACAACTTAGTCCAGGTAGCTTTCCATATATACGAACCCCACGGAAACAGATTCCATGCATTTAGGTCCTCTACCAATAATATTAGCTCCTGAGGAATAGGTTGTCTGGCCTCTCTGCCTAGAAAGCCGGCATACAAAAGTAGTAGAAGGCATACTCGGACAACATCGACGTCATTCATCCGAGTAAAACCATCTTTCTTATTAAACAATTTCTTCATGTCATCGACGTGTAAGTTCGGCTTCTCTATTGACTCATCAGGAAAAACCCTGGATAACTATGATGGGCGGGTGATATGACGAGTGTACCGGCCTACATCATCATGTCCGAATCGTAGACCAGTGATTAAGCAGAACTCCTTCCGCCCAAAACAAGTATACGCCGGTGGAAAATGAAACCATATCTCTTCCTCACCACGTTGTATACTGTCGGGTAGATCGCTAGTCATGGTCTGAAGCCACAAATGGGTCAAACTAGCATCTCCACCCGGATGCTGTACTCTCAGCCATGGCCCGAAGCAGGTTTCTTCAAACAATTTTCTTTGTGCAGGTGAAAGCTTCGAAGCAATTGTAGTGGCTAGGCTAACTTTATTCCTTATGTCAATGAAGCCGAAAAAAATTTCTACAAAAAACAATAAACATACCAAGTTAGATATACCAAAAAACACTGTCAAGATATACCAAAAACAAAACAATAAACATAAATAGTAGTTTATTCTTGAAACTAAAATTTGCAACACTGTTTTTGTCTTTTGGTTGAAATGAAAATCGCAACGAGATAATGGGAATCGCAACGCGGAAATGACTATCGCAACGAGAGAATCGCAACGCGAAATGACTATCGCGACCAGACAATGGCAACGCGAAATGAAAATCGCAACCGCGAAATAAAAATCGCAACACGAAATGAAAATCGCAACGCGAAATGAAAATCGTAATGCGATTTTGGTTTCGCGTTGCGATTTTTATTTCGCGTTGCGATTATCTCGTTGCGATAGTTATTTCCGCGTTGCGATTTTCATTCTCGAAACTATTCTTCTTCTGCATTACTTCAACCAAAAGACAAAGCAAAGACAAATAACTTCACAGGCTAAACAGTTTAGCAGTATTGGCAGTAATCGAATGAATTTAATAAGAAATCTAAGTGAAATGGTTAATCTATTATTGAAATTACAGTAAACTATCATCAATCTCATATGAAAAACCTAAAATAATGCAAAAATTTCAAAAAAAAAAAAAAAAAACTAACCCTCGGAGGTTGATTTTCCATTTCTTAATGATTGTGTGGGATTTTTGACTGTGAATGGTTGTGAGGGATTTCGCCGGCGATGGGGACGGAAATCTTCGGAGATGGGGACGGATTCGCCGTAGAGAGTGAGAGATGGAGATGGGACTGAGTGTTGTGTTTTTGGGTTGAGGTTATGAGTTGCGATTACTGTGGACGGTTCATTTTCCGATTTATTAAGAAAAATACGTGTTTGGAATTTGAAAAAAAATACGCGTTAATACGAATGGCGCTATGTAAATCGCGTTGCGAAAGTCAGTATCGCGTTGCGAAAGTCAGTATCTCGTTGCGATTTTTTTATTATCGCATTGCGATAGGCGTTGCGATTACTTATTCGCATTGCGAATTGGGAAAATCGCAACGATACTGTAGACCATCGCAACGCGATTTTCAACTATCGCATTGCGAAAATGCAACGCGAATTTGCGATAATGGAGATCGCGTTACGAATTAGCGATCGTATTGCGATTTTGTTGGTCATTTTGGCAAATCCGGAAAAAGTTGGTTAAAATCGTATATTATATGGGATTTTTGGTCACTGAGGTTATTTTCTCTTTTTAAAATTACATTATAAAAAATTTATTAAAAATACATTATTGATAATTATAAAATTTTAAAAATTTATTAAAAATTCTATAATACAACTACCCTCAATTTTTAATTTTTTTAATTAAGCAACCCAAGTCCAATTGTTACATTGTATATTACTAAAAGAAAAAGAAAAGCTCATTTAATTAAGCACATGTTAGATTACACCCTAAATCCTAAACTATAAACTATAAACCCTAAACTATAGATCTTAAACTCTAAATCTAAACCATGAACCCTAAACCCTAAACTCTTTATCCGATTATGTCATAGGGTACTAAAAGAAAAATAAAAGCAAATTTATTTAAGCACATGCTAAAATATACCCTAAATCCTAAATCCTAAACCCTAAACCCTAAATCTCAAACCCTAAACCATACACCCTAAACCCTTAATCTAATTATATGATAGGGGTTTAGTTATGCACATGAAGGTAACATACAAATTATGTAAAATGAAATTAATGAAATTAACAAGGGTTTATATGTAAATAAACTAATAAATCACACTTGGTCAAATCAATCAATAAGTCCATTATCAAAACAAACGGTGATCAAAACATAAAATAAAATTAAATTAACAACTCAAATCATAAAAACGTAAACCTTGATTAATGACGAAATCAAAAGATTACAAATATAACAGGTCCTAAAATGCTAATACTCCATTTCTAAAACACGGGCTTGAATATCTGTCCACAGTCCATGTTTCTTTTGGTTTTCTTTTTCTCTCTTCAACTCTCTGTTTTGTGTATCCTCAAGCTTTCTGCAACAAACAAGTGCATCCTACGAAAATGTAGGAAAATGTAGCCGAGGGTTCAAGACACTAAAAAAATGGAGTACTTGGACATCCTACGATTCGGCAAATGGATTTGCGAAGGCATTTGTTCATTTGCTAGAGGGGTTTCAATTCATAGAGTTTACACCTCCCTGCTGTGACCTTCGCCACTTCAACCAAACAAGAAAGCAAAACCAAAAGGAGATATACTAAAAATCAATAACCATTTTGTTTCAATATCGATTTTTGAAGGCAAACTTGGATTAAAGTGCATCGTTTTGGCACTGCATCCATAGGTCTTTCGTTTCTCTACAAAGGATAATTACTGATGGAAATCGAATAAGTGCAGAGTACAAAATCATAAATCAAAAACAAAGTGGAAGAGGGAAGCGATACTCAGTGAATACGAACCAGAAAAAAATCATCTCGCGAATTAGTTATGAAACAAATCGGGTAATCGAATCTGATTCGTAACAAATCTCTCAACTCAACATTTTGAGAAAAAGTTTTCGAGGAATTGTATCTGCAAGCAAGCAAGTGTAATAGATTTATGAATTGATTCGTAACTAAAATATGACAAATCCAGGAATCTAAAAAATAAGAGTTCTATGCCAATAAGGGGGAGCAGAAAAAAAAACAATTAAGAAACCAAACAAGACCAGACAGTTACATTGAACCAGATTACTATCAAAACTACCAAACTTACTAGAAAACTGGAAACCAAAAAAGCTTATTAAAACCAGTGAAACTGGATTTTGCTTTATTATCAAGTTTGGAAACAAAAAAGTTTCATCCTTTTAAACCAAACTTTAGAGCAATTCATTTTCAACCGGATGAAATAAGAACTGAAAGAATAATCAGTTCAACCACCAGTTTGGTTTTTTATTCGTTAGGAAGCTTTGTTTTTGAAGCAAAGATCAAAGATGAGAGTGAAAAGAAGCTTGGAATTTGGCAGGTGAGTTGGTCATGTGAGTTATATCCCACGTCGGTGGTTCTTGGGGAATAAGGGGTAAAGTGAGTGTATAAAAGGGGATGAGTTTTCAGCAAATGAAAATTAACCCTTGGAGTTTGAATCGAGTTTTAATCAAACTTGAATCGAGCTTGAATCGAGTTTTAATTGAGATTGAATCGAGTTTTAATCGAGCTTGAATCAAGGTCGAGTCTTGAGCTTCAATTGAGCTCGAGAAATTTTTTTTGAGTTCGAGCCTTTTCGAGTTCGAGTCGAGTTTCAGAAATATATTTCGAGTTCGAGTCGAGCTTGATAATTTTTAGCTAGCGAGTTTTCGAGTCGATATTAGCTTACCTATATGGTTTTCGAGTTTGAGTCGAGCTCAGCAATACTCAAACTCGACTCGACTCGTTTACACCCCTATTAATAATTAAAATACAGAGTTAATTCGGACAACCAATATCAGTCAACGTATAATCAATAAAGGACCAATCTAATCTATCATGCGCATTTTCAAGATCAATTTTAATAGCCATCTAACCACATACCTGTCTTTTGTTTTGTTGAATGAATGACTTCTTGCAAAATAATGACATTGTCAGTAATTTGACGCTCGGGCACAAAATTCGATTGCCCCTCAAAGATCCAAGTAGGGAGAGAAAAATTTTCATCGTGTTAATAATCACCTTCGTACTCATTTTGTACAAGACTATGCATAAACTGATCGACCTAAATTGAGTAAGAACTTTAGGGCTCTGGACCTTTGGTACCAATACTAGCGAAGTACGATTAGCCTTAACCGGGACTCTTTTAGTCAGAAAACAATTTCGGACAAATGAGTACACATCCGAGCCAACAGTTTCCTAGTTCCTCCAATAAAAATAAGAATGAAAGGTATCTACACCGGGTGCTTTCGAGGGAGACATATTGAAGATATCCCTTTTGATTTCCTCATCAAGAACCGACAAAGATAACCAAGATAATTGAAGAGTTGGACTTTGGTTAAACCTGCCTCTCACATTGTACCCGTGTCCATTAACCCCATCATCACTACTAAATAAATTAGAGTAGATAATGGTAGTTGCTTCATGTAAACGTGCGTTGTTTGAACACCAATCCGCATTGTCTAACTTGAGTGAAACAATCGTGTTTGCACGTCTTCTATTTTTGGCACATGCAAGGAAGTATTTGGTATTTTGATCCCCAAAACTTATCCAATTATATCTCAATTTCTGCTTCTAAATACTCTCCTCTTGTGTCAAAATTATATCAAGTTCTTTCAGTTTGATTTCTAAATCCGAAAAGAAAAGAAAAGAAAATCGAATTATGAAGCACTAAAGTTGTGTCGATACCTCGTAATCTAGCCACAATATGCCTCTTTCGTCTGCTAATGTCACCAAACGTTTCACTATTCTAACGCGAAAACCTTATTTCAAGATTCTTTAAGTTGCCGATCACACTACTGTCCTTAGACTATGATGCTTGCAAAATCTCCTTAAAATTTTGATATTCCTGCCAGGCAAAAACAAACTTGAACGGTTGTGGACCAAATCTTTGGGTTCTCTGCTTGAAATTAAACAATATAGGACAATGATCAGACCCAAGAACACATTGAGCCAACAAGCTGTTGAAAAACGGTGCCATGTGCACCGAAAGCAAGCATTAAATTGCTTTGTCTTTGGGGGCACCGAAAGGTGCAGAAAATATATATATATTTTTATGATAAAATCATTTTTAGTCATTGTAATTTAGGATATTTACAAATTAGTCCTTAAGCTTCAACTATAAATACCCTAGCTCATTTAGCTTCAAAATCATCCCAAGGCATTCTAGCTTTCTTCCAATACTAGAGAGAATTTAGAGAGTTTCTTGAGAGTTGTTTTCTCCTTTTTATCAAGAGAGAATTATCATTGTTTTATCCTTGGTAGATCGAGAGAAGTTGTAATTCCTATTTTCTCATAGTGAAATTCTTCTACCGTTGCCCATAGTTTTTACCCTATATTATTTAGGGGTTTTCCACGTAAATTTTGTGTCTCTTTTATCTTCATATTTTATTTTCTCAAATTATCAGTTACGATTTTGCTCTATTCGATAGCCGTCTTCCATAACAATTGGTATCAGAGCCAAATTAGAGTGTGTAATATCTGCTTATTGTCTTTGTGGTTGCCACCAAAATGTGGATCCTCCAACATAAGAAAGTAAGAAGTTATTACCCATTCTTTGAAGGTTCCAGAGAACTATTCACGATAGTGAAATAGTGAGAGATATCCGTAAAAGAAGCTATGGCAACGGAATTTGATATTGAAAAATTCAATGGGAGAAATTTCTCATTGTGGAAATTAAAGATGAAGGTCATCCTGAGAAAAGCAGTTATCAGTGAAAGACCGGTAGATTTCACAGATGACAACAAATGGAACGAGATGGACGTGAATGCTATGTCAAACTTTCATCTAGCATTAGCAGATGAAGTATTGTCAAGCATCGAGGAGAAGAAGACAACTAAAGAGATATGAGATCATCTCACCAAATTGTACGAGGCCACATCGTTGCACAATAAAATTTTCCTTAAGAGGAAATTGTATACTCTCCGGATGTCAGAATTTACTTCAGTGACGGAGCACTTAAACACACTGAACACGTTATTTTCTCAGCTTACATCCTTAAGATGTACAATAGGAGAACAAGAACGTGATGAACTTCTACTTCAAAGTCTACCTGATTCGTATGATCAACTCATCATCAACTTGACAAACAGTAATGTCACCAGTCTAGTCTTCGATGACGTTGCAGCTGCTGTTCTACAAGAAGAAAATCGGCACAAGAACAAAGAAGACAGACAAGTAAATCTGCAACAAGTAGAAGCGTTGACAACGATGGGAGAGAGGTCAACAGAACGTGGCCAAACCAGTAGTCACAAACAAGGTAGATCGAAGTCGAGGAGCAAGAAGAATTTAAAGTGCTGCAACTGTGGAAAGAAGGGTCACTTAAAGAAGGATTATTGAAGTCTAAATAAAAACTCCAATCCACAAGGCAATACCGCAAACACTTCAGATAATGGAGATGCTCTATGCTGAGAAGCGTCAACCACCGTGGAAGGCAGAAACAAAATTTGTAGATATATGGCTCATTGATTTGGGAGCAATATATCACATGACCTCAAGAAGAGAGTGGTTCCATCATTATGAACCTGTCTCCAGAGGATCTGTGTATAGTTGCAATGATCATGCCTTAGAGATCGTTGGTGTGGGAACCATCAAATTGAAGATGTATGATTAAACAATTAAAGTTGTTCGAGATGTGCAACACGTGAAAGACCTAAAGAAAAATTTATTATCCTACGGATTGTTGGATAATAATGCAAGCAAGATTGAAACACGGAAAGGAATCATGAAGGTGTTCCGTAGAGGTCTTATGGTGTTGAAATGCGAAAAGATAGCAACAAACTTGTACATGCTGAAGGGAGAGATTTTACTAGAAGCAGAATCCTCTGTTGCCTCATGTAGTTCAGATTCTGCTATGCTATGGCATCAGAAACTTGGACACATGTCAGAACAAGGAATGAAAGTCCTTGTGGAGCAAAAGCTACTTCCAGGCTTAACAAAGGTATCACATACTTTGTGCGAGCATTGCATAACAAGTAAGCAGCACCGGTTGAAATTCAACACATCAAATTCTAGAGGCAAAAGTGTTCTAGAATTGGTTCACTCTGATGTATGCAAGCACCAATTACATCCCTAGGTGGAGCAAAATACTTTGTCTCATTTATTGATGACTACTCCAGGAGATGTTGGGTGTACCCTATTAAGAAGAAGTCAGATGTGTTTTCAACTTTCAAAAACTTCAAAGCACGGGTGGAACTTGATTCTGGAAATAAGATCAAGTGTTTCAGAACAGATAATGGAGGAGAATACACAAGCGAAGAATTTGATGACTTTTGCAGGAAAGAAGGCATCAAAAGACAGTTCACAGTGGCGAACACTCCTCAACAAAATGGAGTGGCAGAGCAGATGAACAGAACCTTGTTAGAAAGAACAAGAGCAATATTGAGGGATGCATGCCTAGAAAAATCATTCTGGGCAGAAGCAATCAATACCGCCTGTTATTTGGTGAATCGAGCTCCATCAACTGCAATAGAGCTAAAGACACTAATGGAGATGTGGATTGGTAAACCAGCTGATTATTCAAACCTCCATGTATTTAGAAGTATTGTGTACGTGATGCACAACTCCCAAGAAATTTCAAAGTTGGATTCAAAATCCATGAAATGAAAATTCTTGGGGTATGCTGATGGAGTAAAGGGGCATCGCTTATGGGATCCCACTGCCCGCAAAGTGATCATCAGCAGATATGTTATCTTTGTAAAAGATAACTACAAAGAAAAGAAGACGATGATAGCGCTGAAAAGTCAGAGACTACCCAGATACATGTGGAAAAAGAGTTTGAATAAGGAGATTCTTCTGAAGTAGAACCAGCACATTATGAACAAGAACCAGAGAGTTTTGAAGCTCCAACAACTCGTCAATCAGATCGTGTGAGAAGATGTCCCAATTGGCACTCAGATTATGTTATAGAAGGTAATATTGCATACTGCCTTTTAACAGAGGACGATGAGCCATCAACATACCAGGAGGCAATAAACAGCTCAGATGCTTCACTGTGGATGATGACGATGCAAGAAGAAATTGAAGCCCTTCATAAAAATAATACATGGGACCTTGTGCCACTACTACAAGGAAGGAAGCCAATTGGTAACAAATGGGTTTTCAAAATCAATCGAAATGGTGACGATCAAGTTGAGAGGTATCGTGCAAGACTGTTGGTCAAAGGACATGCTAAAAAAGAAGGTATTGATTTCAATGAAATATTTTCTACTGTGGTTTGACTAACAACAGTTCGAGTAGTTTTGGCAATGTGTGCTACATTGAACTTACATCTAGAGCAGCTAGATGTTAAAACAACTTTTCTTCATGGAAATCTTGAAGAAGAGATTTACATGCTCCAGCCTGAAGGTTTTGAAGAAAAAGAAAAGAAGAACTTGGTTTGCAGGTTGAACAAATCTCTATACGGTCTAAAGCAGGCACCGAGGTGTTGGTATAAGAGATTTGATTCCTTCATTATGTGCCTTGGATACAACAGACTTAATGCAAAACCTTGTGCTTATTTCAAGAGGTCTGGTGATAACGATTTTGTTATATTGCTGTTGTATGTGGATGACATGTTGGTTGCATGACCCAACAAAGATCATATTGAAGAATTGAAGGCACAACTGGCTATGGAATTTGAAATGAAGGACTTGGGATCAACAAACAAGATTCTAGGGATGCAAATTCACCGAGACAGAAGTAATAAGAAGATTTGGCTTTCACAAAAGAATTACTTAAAGAAGATCTTGTCACGATTCAGCATGCAAGATTATAAGTCAATTTCTACCCCTATTCCTATTAACTTCAAATTATCCTCCAGTATGAGTCCTAGCAGTGAAGAAAAGAGGATGGAGATGTCTCGAGTACCGTATTCATCGGCAGTGGGAAGTTTAATGTTCGCAATGATATGCACAAGACCAGACATTGCACAAGCAGTGGGAGTGGTTAGTCGGTACATGGCGAATCCAGGCAAAGAACATTGGAATACAGTAAAGAGGATACTGAGATACATCACAGGGACCTCAAATGTTGCATTATGTTAGGGAGGATCAAACTTACTAATCAATGGGTATGTAGATTCTGACTATGCAGGAGATTTGGATAAAAGCAAATCTACTACAGGATATGTGTTCAAAATTACTGGTGGAGCTATAAGCTGGGTTTCAAAATTGCAGTCAGTTGTGGCTACATCCACAACAAAGGCATAATATGTAGCAGCTACAAAAGTCAGAAAAGAAGCAATTTGGTTGAATATGCTATTGGAGGAGCTTGGGCACAATCAAGAGTATATCTCTCTGTTTTGTGACAGTCAAAGCGCCTTGCATTTAGCAAGGAATCTAGCATTTCATTCAAGGACAAAACACATATGAGTTCAGTACCATTTCATTCGTGAAAAAATGGAAGAAGGGACGATAGATATGCAGAAGATTCATACCAAAGACAACATAGCAGATTTTATGACGAAGGCGATAAATGTTGATAAATTTACTTGGTGTCGATCCTCTTGTGGCCTATCAGAGACATAAGCAACATGATGGTACACGGTAGAAAAAATGGTGTGACGATATGATTGTTCCAATCATACCTTTAAGTGGGAGATTGTTGAAAAACGGTGCCATGTGCACCGAAAGCAAGCATTAAATTGCTTTGTCTTTGGGGGCACCGAAAGGTGCATAATATATATATATATTTATGGTAAAATCATTTTTAGTCATTATAGTTTAGGGTATTTATAAATTAGTCCTTAAACTTCAACTATAAATACCCTAGCTCATTTAGCTTCAAAATCATCCCAAAGCATTCTAGCTTTCTTCCAATACTAGAGAGAATTTAGAGAGTTTCTTGAGAGTTGTTTTCTCCTTTTTATCAAGAGAAAATTATCATTTTTTCTCCTTGGTAGATCGAGAGAAGTTGTAATTCCTATTTTCTCATAGTGAAATTCTTCTACCGTTGCCCGTGGTTTTTACCCTATATTATTTAGGGGGTTTCCACGTAAATTTTGTGTTTCTTTTATCTTTATATTTTATTTTCTCAAATTATCAGTTACGATTTTGCTTTATTCGATAGCCGTCTTCCGTAACACAAACATTGCCAATGAAACGATCCAATCTTTGTCTAATGGCACCCGAACCTATGTGAAAGGATTACCACGAAACCCCAAATCGTTTAGAACATTATTAAACACAAAATTAGACAAACCCTGCTCAGACCAACGTTGACATGTGCACCTCCTCTTTTATCCTCGGATATAAGGGTTGCATTGAAATCACCCCCAAGTATCAAAAGAATTTTCTCTCCCAGGTTAACTGGTTAAGGTTCTCAAGCCATTACCATAAATGTTTATGAATCGAAATGGACAGACTCGCATATACAATGGTAATGAAAATTTCCTTTGCTAACTCACTCCATACTTTAATGTGCACATATTGATTTAAAATATTTAGGACCTCAATCTGCAAATTGTCCCGCCATAAAATCCAAATGCCTCCACGGAATCCCTTAACTTCAATTCTAGAGGAGTTCGAAAATCTTAGATTTTTAATGACCGCATCTGCTCGAACCCCGCTCACCCTGGTCTCGAGGAGAGCAACAGAGGGATTGTTATTACTTATAAAGTTTCAAAAAAGACAACGGTAAGTGGGGTTGGTCGCTCCCCGGCTATTCCAAATCATAACACTAAACATAAATAACAGATTTAGGAAAATTAGCCAACCGATATTCACCGGGTTAAGCCCTCAGTATCACCATTGCTTCGACCTTACCCTTGAGATATTATTGCCTCAATAGCCA
Organism: Hibiscus syriacus; assembly: GCF_006381635.1. Classification (NCBI taxonomy): domain Eukaryota; kingdom Viridiplantae; phylum Streptophyta; class Magnoliopsida; order Malvales; family Malvaceae; genus Hibiscus; species Hibiscus syriacus. The sequence goes on from NW_024062608.1 coordinate 4,537,237, forward strand.
GAGTAACGTCGGCTGCAGCCTGCTCCTCCCTATCTTTCACAATAATAATCAGCATGTCCAAAGTGGACAGAACCCACTCATCCAATGAATGTTTATTTGGAGGTTTGTAAAGAAGTTGTTCTTCACCTTAAGTCCTTTTGCCCTGCTATCTTTACCATCTTTCACGTGCTCTCCCTTTCTTTGGTAGAATTTCCTTGCACTTCTTCATGTATAGTGATCGTCATATGGCTACTTTCATTCAAGCTTACAGTATGGACCCCACAGACGTTTCCTGTCCACTTATCCTAGGTTCAACTTGAACGACTTTCAAGTTCTGCTTTGTTTGCATGGTCGATTGAGGTTGGACCATCGTGGTCACCGTATTTTGATACTTTCTCAGTAGTCTTGAACCACTTGCCTTCACTGGACCTTAGACCAGGGCCAGGGGAGGAGGGACACTCGCTCAAGGCCCATAAATTAATTATTTTAAATATAATAATTTTTATTTTTCTGATAATAAATTAAAATAGGGTAATTTATGCATTTAACATCTAAACTATCAGTTTTGATCCGTTTTAGTATCTAAATTTTTTATTTTTAAAAAAATCATATCTAATGTTTAGTTTTCATTTCATTTTAGTACCCCGCCGTTAAAAACTTAATGCGTTTAGTACCTAAACTATCAATTTTAGTTTGTTTTAGTAAATAAAATTTCAAAAAAAAAAAAAATTAACACTTAACGTTAAATTTTGAATGGGTACTAAAATGAAATAAAAAACTAAAGTTTTTAACGGCGTGTATTAAAATGAAACAAAAATTAAATCTTAGGTATGATTTCGAAAAAAAATTAAAAGTTTAAGTACTAAAACGGAATAAAATTAATAGTTTATGTACTAAACACATAATTCACCCAATAAAATAATGGGGCCCAAGAATTTATTAAGGTGTCAATTGTCATTATTGAATTTTATATTAACATTAATAATTTGTTATTCTATAAAATTCTAATTTAATATTTCTTTCCCAAAATTAAAAAAAAATCAATTGAATATCTTTAATTTTGGTCTTTCCAAATTCCCACCATAAATTCACCAAATATCTTTCCCGATTTTTCATATCAATAAACAAATTTATTAACGAAATTTTTTTCTTCAAAACATAATGAGAGGAAAAAAAATTAAGTATAATTAACGTGTTTCTTTTCTCTTTCATGTTTCAAGATTCCTCTGAAAATTATTATTCTCATTTTTAATTTATCATATTTTTCTCACACGTAAAGTCACACTTGTTTATCATCAATTGTGGTGCTTGAATCATATTGAAGATTGTTCTTAAAATTCTAAGTAGATCACATTTTCAAATTATTTCTTTTAATTTTTATATATTTTCAAACTCTAGAAAATATCGTTCTTTCATTTTCAAATTCTATTATAAATGGTTTTGCATCAAAAAATGATCGAATGTATTATTTTTTATAAGTATTTGTATTCTTAAATATATTTTTGACATCTTTTATATTATAATGAATAATTATTTTTTCAATTTAATAAAAAAATCTAATAAAATTTTTATATTACATATTTCTTAAAATTTTTTATATTGGGGCCCATTTTTTTATTTTCGCCCCGAGCCTAGAAATAGTCAGAAACGACCCTACTTGAGACTTGCCAGACTCTTGAATATTAGACCTCGTAGATTCCGTTAAGACTCCTTTTCTTTTGCGTCTACCACTAGCAAGTGCAACTTTTGTACCTCCCTTCACTAAAGCCACTTATGAGTGATTTATTTCGTTACTATTTTAATGTTAATTACTCTTTTTTGTCACTTTGATATTTCTAATTTGGGGTATTTTGATTCGTTTTATATGCATGACTTCAATTTCCAGAAATAGTGCTAAAAAGCAAAATTCCGTAGTTTTTATTTTCTGGAGTCAAGACTGGATTAGTGAGCATGACTTTGGACATGATGATGTGCGACGTAACAGTTTCTAGATGGTCCAATCAGCAACTTTCGAAAGGTCCAATTAACATTCTAGTAGGACGAGCGGATGATTAGGATTGAGTTTAAATTTAAATTTGAAATTATCATTAGTTTTTAGGATTTTATTTGAATATTTTAGGATTTATTTTTTTTTATCTATTTTTGCTTCATTTTTAGGTTTTTAGAAAACTATAAATATATTCCCAAGGTAAAGCTTGAAACATGTTCAAAATTAGCTTTGTTTCTTTGTTTTGTTATTTTTATAAAAGGTTTTTTCTTTTTCTTTTACTTTTCATTTTCATTTTTAAGTTTTTACTTTATTTTCTTTAAAATATACTAAGTATGATTTATATCATACTTAGCTAATTTTCCCATTAACTAAAGGCTGAAGCGATGACTCAATTCTAATCGTGAGAATTGAAAAACATCTAATACCTTCAGGTTAAATTCTTAAATTTCTGCAAACTTGGATTGACAATCAGTCTTTCCTTTAAAAACATTTACGCTTTCAAATTAAAAAAGAGCTCGTTGGTTTGATTGTTGTTTAAAGTTGGAAGTAAGAATCGGTTGGTAGCAAGTTTGACTTCCTAGGAACACACTTAACGGCGGTTTGCTAATGGAAATTGAGATCAAATTCGACTTTCATTGAGACAACATAGTCCGAGTCGAGTTTTTTTTCTCCAAAACTTAAATTTGAATTGGTGTTGGTGACGATAGTCGTGGTTAGTCCAAATAAGGACTGAGATTCAAAGATTGATTTTGGATTACCGGTTTACCAGAGAAAAAGAAAGTTATAAGGGTTGGGTCTTGTGGACTGTAACCGGCATTATCAATTGGAATAGAGGCAAAGCGAGGCATGAGGCTGTTTACTTGAATTGAATTTCCTCTAAAAATCACTTTCATCATTTTTCCTAGATTTAATTTTTTTTACAATTACTTTTATTTCCACATTTATTTTTATCTTTCAACCAATATCCCCCATTCTTTTCACCTTTTTGTTCAAAATCAAAAGCTTTCAACATCAGCGGTTCATTAGTCCATGTGAATTGACTCTTCTTCTTTATACTACGCTATTTAATTATTTCTTTTTGAGATTAAGGATAATTATTTGACAATATATGACATTTGTCACTGACGGGTTAATAGGGGATTTCGAAACGTGTTGAGTATTAGGATTAGTGTTCTCTACTTCCTCTGTAGTACTGCTCCCCACTCGAAACCCATATATATCGTCAGTAGGAAGCACATTCTTTTTACCTCCATCATCCACTCCTGTATCTGTTTTACGAGGATGTCTTTTACGATTCATTGCTACCATCCATGGCCCATAGAGGTCCTCATCCTTTGACCCTTCGCTCGACTGAATGTTCCGTTTATCTTGTTCCACTCTCTGTTATTCCTTCAAAACCTCCGGAGTTTGCCCACAAGCTGCCTAACTATGGTCATACATGCCACACTTAAAACAAATTTGAGGTAGACCTTCATATTCCAACTTTTGTATGCATCCGTCAATACCTATACAAGGTAAGAGCGGTTTATGTAGGTCCACTGCCACGGCTAACCTAGCGAATCTTTCCCTTCCTCCAGTATTTATGTTATAGTCCACTTTTACCACTCTCTCAATCTCAATTGCAATTGTCCGAAAAAAGGGATTTGGTATTGTATTGATAAGGCAACCTGGTAAACGGATCCACACCACAGTCTGAGCTGCATAATTCGCATAAGTGTTAAAATCCCAACTCCAAGGTTGAACCATGAGAAAATGGCTGAAAAATACCCAAGGACCCTCCGTTAGTGATTTAGTGTAATCACACTCGAGCTCTAATTTGACGAGATAGTACTCAATCTCCAGTTTAATCAACTGCACCTTTCCTTGGGGTTTCCATAGTGTTTGGATTTTATTCCATAGCCACAATATCCCACCAACTTACCAAGCATTCTAACAACAATAGTCCTTCACATATTAAAATCAATTGTTGTATGCACTTGGTTCGCTTTTATCCACGAAAATGTATACATACCTTAACTGAACATCGTCGGACCAAATTAGTACATTATCCACTGAATGCTACCCATTCGAGCCTTTGAGAGTAACAACATATGATTTAACAACCAGTACCGCTTCGACGTCAATCCCTAGATCGGACACAACCGTATCCCCTATAGTCCAATCGCCACCCACATCAACCACTAAATTATTACGAGCTATATGAGATGCTTCCTCCAATCCAGCGGCTAACTCAACCCAACGTTGTTGACTGGCAGAACCGCCCCCGACTCACCCACACCGACCAGGACTTCCGACTGAGCAAGACCCGATGACGTACTACTTTCAGCCATATCCATGGTTGGATCAGAAAACTCAGACATAGGGGACAAACCCTAGCAAAACCTTCTAAAACTCAAGTTAATATCCAATAATTATAACTTCTAAAACCCTAAAGTATAAAATAACAAACTCTAAACCTAAACTATTTCCTAACATCTCCTAATTTATAGAAACTTCTGTAAAGTCAACAATGGTGGGAGGGGGCATTGCCTAAATGCATGGGTTTTCAACAAAGGGGGCACCAATTTTTTTTAATAGGGTTAATTATATTTAAGTCCTTGCATACTTTAGGATATTTACAAGATTAGTGCTTAAGCTTCAACTATAAATACCCTAACCCATTTAGCTTCAAAATCATCCCAAATCATTTCTTTCTTCCAATACTAGAGTGTTTTCTTGTGAGTAGTGAGTGTTTTGTAAAAACCTTTAAATTTTCTCTCTTTAGAAAAAGATCTGCAGCAGTCCAGAGACATAGGCATAATTGGCTGAACTCCGTTATCAATTTCAGGTATTATTTTTCCGCTTTTATTTCGTATTCTCACTAATATGGTTATAGGGAAATTATTCATTCTCATTTATTTCCCAACAACTGGTATCAGAGCTTTTTGTGGTGAATTCTGTCGGTTTTTTCTGTGAGGTTACTATTCATTACTATTCATGTGAATAGTAAATTTTGTGAATAGTAAAAATTTTGTCGGCGATAGGAATTTGTAGACGAAGGTGTTATAATATACGGCGGTTCGCGAAAATTGTCAGAAACTATCCAAACGAAGCCAGATTCGAGTGAGAGAAATGGTTGCAGACGAAAGGAATGTGAAAATTGAGAAGTTTGATGGTGCGGACTTTAGCTTTTGGAAGATGCAGATTGAAGATTTTCTGTACCAGAAAAATCTATATCAACCTCTCTCAGGAAAGCAACCAGAGGGCATGAAGAATGAAGAGTGGGCTCTTCTCGACAGACAAGCCCTCGGAGTTATCCGACTGACGTAATCCCCAATGGTGTTTTCAACATAGCAAATGAAAAGACCACGACGGGTCTTATGGAGGCTCTCTCCAGTATGTATGAGAAGTCATCAACCTCAAACAAAGTACACTTGATGAGGTGATTATTTAATTTACGGATGACGGAAGGGGCATCAGTGGCTCAACACCTAAATGAACTCAATACAATCATAACCCAGTTGAGTTCCGTGGAAATTGAATTCGATGATGAAGTTCGAGCTTTAATTCTCTTATCATCTCTACCAAAAAGTTAGAATGCTACTGTTACATCAGTCAGCAGCTCGTCGGGAAACATCAAATTAAAATTCGACGATGTTCGGGATCTGGTATTAAGTGAAGAAATTCGACGGAGAGAATCGAGTAAAGCATCAAGCTCCTCAGCCTTGCACACGAAGTCTAGAGGGAGAACTTCAGAATAAAATTCATATCGTGGCAGATCGAAATCCAGAAGGGGAAAATCAAGAACAGGAAAGAAAGATTTTACATGTTATAATTGTGGCAAGAAGTGTCACTTTAAAAAAGATTGTCGAGCACTGAAGAAAGATACCAGTACACATGAATCTGCCAACATGACAGAGGAGACAGGTGATGCCATGATTCTAAGCGTCAACAGTCCGATTGAATCATGGATTTTGGATTCAGGGGCATCTTTCCACTCCACCCCATGCCAAGAAATCTTGGAGAACTATGTCAGTGGTGACTTTGGGAAGGTTCATCTAGTAGTGGTTTTACCATATGCCAAGCAGATCATTGTTGTTACATCAAGAGGTTCGATAACAACTTCATTATTTTATTATTGTACGTTGATAACATGCTCGTTGCAGGCTCAGACATGAAAGAGATTATACACTTGAAGCAAAAATTGTTGAAGCAGTTTGCTATGAAGGATTTGGGCGATGCAAAGGAGATTATTGGGATGAAGATTAAGAGAAACACAAAGTCGGGGACTTTGATGTTATCACAGGTTGAGTACATCAACAAAGTACTCTTCAGGTTCAACATGCAAGATGTTAAACCAGTAAGTACACCTTTAGGTGTTCATTTTAGACACTCCAAAGAACAGCCACCAAAGACAGAGGAAGAACGTGCACACATGGTGAAGGTGTCGTATGCCTCAGCAATTGGAAGTCTGATGTATGCCATGGTTTGTACCAGACCATATATTGCTCAAACAAAGGGAGCTGTTAGCAGGTACATTAATAATCTGGGCAAGGTACACTGGGAAACAGTCAAATGGATCATCAGATATCTGCGGGGTACCACAAACAAAACACTTTATTTCAAAGGTGAAGATACGATACTAAAAGGCTATGTAGATGCTGAATTAACTAGAAATGTCGACAACAGAAGAAGCACTACATGGTATGTCTATACTCTAGGAGGGACTGCAGTAAGTTGGGTTTATCAACTATAGAAGATAGTTGCTCTCTCCACAACTGAAGCATAATATGTCCCTATTACAGAAGCCAACAAGGAGATGGTTTGGCTCCAAAGTTTCTTGGAAGAGTTAGGCAAGAAATAAGAAAACAATGTCTTGTATTGTGACAGTCAAAGTGCTATCCAGCTAGAAAAGAATCCATCTTTTCATTCTAGGACGAAGCATATACAATTGCGATATTATTTTATCAGGTCTTTTCTAGAAGATGGGATTTTGAAACTTGAAAAGATCAGTGGAGCTCAAAATCCTGTATACATGTTAATAAAGACGGTGACTACGGATAAACTGAAGTTGTGTTCAGCTTCAGTTGGTATGCTAGAGTAACAAGACCAGAAATGCTGTTGCATCAATCGAGGTGTGAAGACAGATTAAAATCAATCTTCAAGTGGGAGATTGTAAAGTCAACAATGGTGGGAAGGGACATCGCCTAAATGTATGGGTTTTTAACAAGAGAAAATAACCTCAGTGACCAAAAATGCCTTATAATATACGATTTTAACCAACTTTTTTTGGATTTGCCAAAATGACCAACTAAATCGCAATGCGATCGATAATTCGCAACGCGATCTCCGGTATCGCAAATCAGTTTCCAGATTCGCAACGCGAACATCGACTATCGCAACGCGAACTTCGACTATCGCAATGCGATAGTCCAAGTTTGTTGTGATAGTCGAAGTTCTCGTTGTGATTTATTCCAAATTCGTTGCGATAGTCCAAGTTCGCAATGCGATAGTCCAAGTTCGTTGCGATAGTCCAAGTTCGCAATGCGATAGTCGAAGTTCGTTGCGATAGTCGAAGTTCGCGTTGCAATTTATTCCAAATTCGTTGCGATAGTCCAAGTTCGCATTGCGATAGTCCAAGTTCGTTGCGATAGTCGAAGTTCGCGTTGCGATTTATTCCAAATTCGTTGCGATAGTCGAAGTTCGCATTGCGATTTATTCCAAGTTCGTTGCGATAGTCGAAGTTCACGTTGCGATTTATTCCAAATTCGTTGCGATAGTCGAAGTTCGCGTTGCGATAGTCCAAGTTCGTTGCGATAGTCGAAGTTCGCGTTGCGATTTATTCCAAATTCGTTGCGATAGTCCAAGTTCGCAATGCGATAGACTAAGTTCGTTGCGATAGTCCAAGTTCGCAATGCGATAGTCCAAGTTCATGTTGCGATTTATTCCAAATTCGTTGCGATAGTCCAACTTCGTAATGCGATAGTCCAAGTTCGTTGCGATAGTCGAATTTCGCGTTGCGATTTATTCCAAATTCGTTGCGATAGTCGAAGTTCGCGTTGCGATTTATTCCAAGTTCATTGCGATAGTCCAAAATCGCAACGACTGGTTGTATTGCATTTTTTTCTTAAGAATTTTCTCTAAAAAGATAGTATTCGCGCGGACGTGTCGAAGACACGTATTACCACGACCACGACCACGACCACGACCACGACCATGGCCACGAGACGAGACGAGACGGACGGCGGCGGCGACGACGCGCGAGAGTCCCCCTTGTTCTCTATCACTCAACAAGGAAGTGGGAAAGCCAAGCCTTAAATACCATTCCCAATAGTGTTTCCAATACTATGTGGGATTGAGCATTACCAACACTTGTTCCCAATACTATGTGGGATTGAGCCTTAAATAGTGATATTATTTGTGAATTATAGTTAATGACTTTAGTATTTGTATGAAAAGTATTTGTGGTTCGTTTAGTTTTCATGCAATTCTAATTTATTTTCAATTGATTGTAATTGCACGATAACAATTTTTTTTATTCTCGCGAGTGATGCAATTTTTTTGAATGTTTTGCTTAAAATTGTAATAATCGCGATTGATTGTAGATTGACTTTTAATTATGACATATTTAATCGTATAATACTAATGCAATTGGTTGCTGATTCAGTTGTTTTAAGGTGCATGATTGTTAATTGTTTCCTGAATAATCACATAGTATTGGAAACAAGTGTTGGTAATGCTCAATCCCACATAGTATTGGAAACACTATTGGGAATGATATTTAAGGCTTGGCTTTCCCACTTCCTTGTTGAGTGATAGAGAACAAGGGGGATTCTCGCACGCCGCCGCCGCCACTGTCCGTCTCATCTCGTCGTGGTTGTGGTAATACGTGTATTCGACACGTCCGCGCGAATACTATCTTTTTAGAGAAAATTCTTAAGGAACAAATGCAATACCACCAGTCGTTGTGATTTTGGACTATCGCAACGAATTTGTAATAAATCGCAACGCGAACTTGGACTGTCGCAACGAATTTGTAATAAATCGTAACGCGAACTTGGACTATCGCAACAAATTTGGAAGAAATCGCAACGCGAACTTGGACTATCGCAACGAATTTGGAAAATCGCAACGGGAACTTCGACTATCGCAACGCGAACTTGGACTATCGCAACGCGAACTTAGACTATCGCAACGCGAACTTGGACTATCGCAATGCGAATATGTAAATCGCAATGCGATAGTCGAAGTTCGCGTTGCGAATCTGGAAACTGATTTGCGATACCGGAGATCGCGTTGCGAATTATCGATCGCATTGCGATTTAGTTGGTCATTTTGGCAAATCCAAAAAAAGTTGGTTAAAATCGTATATTATAAGACATTTTTGGTCACTGAGGTTATTTTCTCTTTTAACAAAGGGGGCATCGAATTCGGTGCCCAAATTTTTTATTTTTTTGTAATAGGGTTAATTATATTTTAGTCATTACACACTTTAGGATATTTACAAGATTAGTCCTTAAGCTTCAACTATAAATACTATAACTCATTTAGCTTCAAAACCATCCCAAATCATTTCTTTCTCCCAATACTAGAGAGCTTTTTTGTGAGTAGTGAGTGTTTTGTAAACATCTGTAAATTTTCTCTCTTTAGAAAAAGATCTGCAGCAGTCCGGAGACGTAGGCATAATTGGCCCGATTTTATTTCGGGTATTATTTTTCCGCTTTTATTTAGCATTCTCACTAATATGTGTGGATACCAATTTTCACCCGATTTTATATTTTGTTATTTTATTATTATAATAAATGTTAAATTTCTTTTCTAATTTTACAGGCCCGAAATTATTACACAATGGGCAGTAACCCAGTGGCCCAGCATTACACGTGTGACCCAACAAAGGCTCAGCAGCCTAACGTGCAACTAGCTTCTAAACAACCCTAATCCCTTCACACCTCTTCAGTGTCGCATCCCTCCCAAGCATCTCAATGCCGCATACGAGTTTCACGGCTGTACGCTTCTCACGCAACAGCCTCCGCCGAATACGCTCCACGCCGGCCATTTCGCTCAACAAATAACAACCAACGAGCCAAGAATATTAAGACTCTATCCCTAAAAATAGAACATATTCTAGGCTATAAATATGTATTTATATTCAACACACAGTGCATTATTTTCGCAAGAGAGAGTACACACAAATACTCAGAAATACGCAAGACACGAGCACTTGTAAAGCTTTCGGAAGGGAAATAAGAAAAAAACGGATATCATTAACAAGGAGGTATTTTTATCTTATTTTATTTACTTTCTAGCAACTACTTGTGTGTGTGGTATTTGTTTTGAAAGAAAATAAGAGTTAGAAGTTTACCGATTTGAGTCACTGGGATTAACACTGAAGCATCGAGAATTATTCAAAAAGTCTTGCATGTAGATTATTTGAATTAGTTCTCATTTTTTGTGATTTTAAAATGGAAAATAGAGGTAAATTAGAGGGCTTAGTGTTTACCTTTCGGAGCCAATAGGTGAGTTCCTTGAACACATCCATCAAGAGGGGCTGGCTTTTGAGGTTTAGATAGAGTGTGAGAATGAGAGAACGACACTATTGGAGGGGAAAAGGGATGAAAAAATAAGGATATAGTTTAGTTTATATCTAAAATAATGTATATATTAACCCATTAAAATAATTTATATATTAGCCCATTAAAATAATGTATATATTATCCCATTAAAATAAGGTACATCTCAACAAATGGCATAGCTTCAAAAGTGATCAACCCATGTTTTTGGAGTATGGGTTATCTGTGGGTAAGGTCCATTAGTTTTGAATCCTTGTGTTTTGGTCTTCAAGTTGAGATATTTGAAAGTTTGATTTAGTTATTGAGTTTGGCATGTGTTTCATTTTAGTCCACCCATACACGCATGACCTATTTTTAAAGGGAGAGGGACCAATCCCTTTCTAGTCCTGTCGTAATCGTTTTCCGACTGGACAATCGTTTAATTGTTTAAAAACCAGTTACGATTTTAATTTTGGAAAATTTGGTGATTTGGATTAATTTGAATTAAATTGAAAAGAGTTGCCATTAACCTTTGAGTTAGGTAGGTCGAATACCTAAAAACGTCTTTTAAAAACAATTTTAAAAAAAATCATTTTTTAAGACAAAAGTTGGTATGAGTTTACCAAAGATTCTATTAAAACGGATTCGGGAATCGGTTACGCGTGGAGAAGGATTAGCACCCCCACAACGCCCAAAAATTGGTACTGTATCGCCTACACATTATCGTAATGGTGGAAATCCTGAATCAAATAGCAAGTTAAAATATGTTCCATTTATTGAAATTTAATTAATTTACTTCAGATTAATAACTTAAAGAAAATAAATAAAATAAAATAAGTAGTTAAACTTATAAGAACCGAAATAATTAGAACAAAAACTTAAAGGGTTAATAAACCAAAATAAAAAATTACAAACATTAAATAATACAGGTACTAAAATGAAAATAATCCAAAAATGAAATTTAGAACTAAAGTGCAACAAATCAAAAACTTGAAGGCTAAATCACAATTAAACCAAATTAAAACAAGGACTAAAACGATATATTTACAAACATCATAGCCAAATTTGAATAATATAAAAAATACACAAATATATTAAATCAATGATAATATGCAATATTTATAAATATTATGCACAAAGTCAAATATTAACATAACATGTAATAATGTCGAGTTATACACGAGGATAACACATATTATGATATCATGCAAGTTATGCACCACTATACTTATTAAATAAATGATATAAAGAATGTAAAAGTAAATACAAGTATGCATCTAATATAATAAAGATATGTTAAAATTGATCATGCATGGGCTAATTAAATATAATAAATACTCCAATAATTTAATATATATATATATATATATATATATATATATATATACTAAACCAAGTAAGCTATTCTTCCTACAGACACGTTAAACAAATATATGTGAACAAAGAATCAGTTTTCAAGATAGATGTACAAGTGAGCTAAAAATTAATTATTCCAAATATTTTAATATAAACTCTAACTATCCTAACCTAATTCTAAACTTTGCACTTCATTCGTTTTCTCTCCACCCACACAGTCTAAACCTATAACCAACAAACAGCGCCGCTTCCTTTTTCTTCCTCGTTATCTTCTTCGGCCGATAGCTCAACCAAAGTTCTTCACACTACCAACTGCTCCATTGGTTAAACACTCTGATTACAAAGGGTGAACCAGCTAGAACCTACCCCAAAAAGAGCCTAAGCCTCCAATTTCCTTTCCATAACTTCTCACTTCTCAACCGGAGCAACCTAGCTTAAATGAACCCCTTACATTTCATATTTTAAGATCCAAAATCAAAACAGGCAATGAAACCGACCCCTTTCTGTTTATTATACTTTTTTGTTCGTTGTTTAATTTTATTTGATTTACTAATATTAACCTCGGTCCTTCGACTCCAATGATTAAACTCCGATAGATGATCACCCAAACCCAAAAAAAAACATGCAAGGACTCCAATAACTCACGACAATTTTACTCAACTCCGGCGACGTTGGTACCTCAGAAAAGTAACCCTAAAGTCTATGATTTGATTTTATTCAGCAAAAAGCCATACCCGAAGGTACCTACTCCTATTTTCATATTTTAGGATTTTTATTTATTTTTAGAATTATTAATACAAATAAAGCAAAGAAAAAAGATACTAACGTAAATAAAAATGAAGAAAGACCTTGTATGAATTGAATTTCTTTTTGCAATGCTTTGGTTCGCTGAAAAGAGGGAATTCCTCTGTTTCCTTTGATCTTCAAGTGGGAGAAAAATACAATATAACGTTTTTTACATTTGCCGTTATCCCTCAAAATGAAACCATAATGGACGTTTTTATAGCTTCTACCCCCTTTTCTTTTTTTGTTGAAGAGTAGAACCACCGGTTGTTGATCCTTTCCCCTCGAATGGTTGATGGTTTTCCTCCCTCCTTTTCTTTCCTTTGCTTGTTCGAAACTCCCCTCCATTTTATTGTTGAAATCTTCACCGAATCTCCTTGGATGCATCTGTATTTTCTTTGTTTTTGGTATAATGTTGATGGTAGGTGAAATCATTAATTTTGCTTGACTTTGGTGCATGTGACTTGATGAATTCGATTAAAATTGCCTGAGCTATTGGTGAGGATAAGATCTTGCCATTGACACAAAGGCTAATTGGAGTTGGCGGTGTGGGCAGTGAGTGTATATTCTGGACTTATAATTGTCACTTGTTGGCTTGCATAAAATATAAATAAAATGATATTAGTAATAATAATAATAATAATAATAATAATAATAATAATAATAATAATAATAATAATAATAATAATAATACTATAGTATATAATAATAAATAAAATATATATTTTAATCCCAATAAAAAAATGGGTGTCTACAGCTTCCCCTCTTTGCACATTCTTGTGTTAACAAGAATAGGGCAAAGATGAAAAAGACAACCATTTTTTGTCCATTCTTCCTTCGTCGTTGGATTGAACAAGTTCTTCTCATTATGAACTTTTTCTCTCTTGTGGATGAATTCTTCTCATTATGAACTCTTCACTGAAAATGTTGAGTCACCTATTTCTATGGTGGACTTGAAAGGAACAAGTTCTTCTCATTATGAACTTTCTCCTTTAAGATGAGTTCTTCTCATTATGAACTCTTTTGGAAATGTCAATCCCTTTAACGAGGCGTCACTGATTCGAAATTTCGTGAATCGAGAGATAGGTCGAACAAGCTCTTCTCATTATGAACTTCTTCTCCCTCTTTCGGATGAGTTCTTCTCATTATGAACTCTCCATTGAAAATGTTGATGCGAAGTTGAACAAGTTCTTCTCATTATGAACTTCTTCTTCATCGTTGGATGATTTCTTTTCATTATGAACTCTCCATTGGAAATGTTGATCCATATCTTTATGTGATGGACTTGAAAGGAACAAGTTCTTCTCATTATGAACTTTCTCCTTTATGACGAGTTCTTCTCATTATGAACTCTTCTGAAAATGTCAATCCCTCTAATGAGGCGTCACTGATTCAAAATGTCATGAATCGAGTGATAGGTCAAACAAGCTCTTCTTATTATGAACTTCTTCTCCCTCTTTCGGATGATTTCTTCTCATTATGAACTCTCCATTGAAAATGTTGATGCGAAGTTGAACAAGTTCTTCTCATTATGAACTTCTTCTTCGTCATTGGATGAGTTCTTCTCATTATGAACTCTCCATTGGAAATGTTGATCATTCTCTTTCTGTGATGGACTTGAAAGGAACAAGTTCTTCTCATTATGAACTTTCTCCTTTACGACGAGTTCTTCTCATTATGAACTCTTCTAAAAATGTCAATCCCTCAAGCGAGGTGTCACTGATTCGAAATGCCGTGAATCGAGTGATTGGTTGAACAAGCTCTTCTCATTATGAACTTTTTCTCCCTCTTTCGGATGAGTTCTTCTCATTATGAACTCTTCTGGAAAGGTTGGTTCACCTCATTCTGTGGTGAATTTGAATTGTTATCGACTCTTTCTAAATTTCTGTCAAAAACATTAAGAGCATTTTAATGAATATGAATGAATGAGCATGCTCCTATTTATAGATGCCTACTGATGTATGGATGATGTCATTTTAAAATTATGAACTTCGTGGTCCTGCAAATCTTCATTTCAAATGCGTAATTTGTCCTTTCATTTGCACTCCACACTTTGCTTGGGCTATTTTATGCAAATTCTCATTTCTCTTGTTCCCATACAAATCCTTTTCTGCTTTCCTTTGAATTGTTCATCTTTGTCAGCGTATCAAAATATCAGTGTTTTCCATGTGCTTTTTCTCAGCTCATATGTCTTACCCTAATCTTTTTGATCATTAGTGCTAGAATCTTTGCTATGAAAGTATTAATTCAGACTAATACCAAAAATCTTTTTATTTTTTAATGCAATGGCAATCTACTTATAAGAAGAATGAATAAAATTGGGACTTGAAATAACAAACTTCGAATTTACTGACAAGAAATTAAATTTACAATGTTATGGCAATCACATGAATAATGGAAATTTAAAACCATAAGTCAAATGTCCTTATGGATCATTAGCACGAATGTTCCTGAATCAATCCACTTGATATAACTATTGAGTTGAGCTTCTGTCTAGAGGACTTCGAGAACTGCCAAAATGTCTATAGATGTGAAGCTTCTCTCAAAATATCAGACCCTCAAAAAGATTTAGTTGTCTGATGCCTAATCTCAAAATGCCTTTGAGCCGCCTTTTAAGGTTTTCAACTCAAAGTCTTCCTTTGGTTTCAAGATGTCATTTGCGGATTTTCATCTAAAACCCTCCTTTTTCTCTTTTAATTTTTCATTTTGTTTTTCATTTTCATTTTTTTCATTTTTTCATCTTTTCATTTGTTCCTTTTTTTCTTCAAGCATAGTACTTCTTGACAGAGTCTGAGTTTACTAGATTTCTCAATTTTTCTCCATCAATCTCTGCCAAGATCAACGCTCCCCCAGAGAAGGCCTTATTGACAACATATGGACCTTCCCAATTAGGCATCCATTTTCCTCCGAAATATTTATGAATTGGTAGGATCTTTTTTAGCACTAGATCACCCTCTCGAAATTCTCTTGGATGAACTTTCTTATCATGAACTCTCATCATCCATTTCTGATACATATGACCATGGCAAATATCTTTTAATCTATTTTCTTCAATGAGATTCAATTGGTCAAACTGAGCCTGAACCCATTCAGCTTCATCCAATTTCACCTCTTTTAAAATTCGAAGTGATGGGATTTCTACTTCCACTGGCAAGACTGCCTCCATCCCGTAGACTAAAGAGAAAGGCGTGGCCCTGTCGAAGTTCGTACTGTAGTTCGATATGCATACAAGGCAAAAGGTAATTTTTCATGCCAATCTCTGTAAGTATCAGTGGTCTTTGTAATGATCCTTTTAATATTTTTATTTGCTTCTTCCACTGCTCCATTCATCATTGGACGATAGGTCACTGAATTAGAATGTTTTATCTTGAAATGAGTACAAAGTTCTACCATCATCTTGTTATTCAAATTGGTGGCATTATCTGTGACAATTCTTTCTGGCAACCCATACCGGTAAATTATCTCTCTCTTTATGAATTCGTAAACTGTAGATCTCATTATATTTGCATATGTAGCAACCTCAACCCACTTATTAAAATAATCAATTGCCATAAATATGAAGCAATGTCTATTCGAAGCCTTTGGTGTAATTGCCCTAATGAAATCCATATCCCACATAGAAAAGGGCCATGGTGTGGTCATCACTTGCAAAGGTGACAGAAATGTATGGATTTTATCTCCATAGATTTGACATTTGTGACATTTTCGTGCATAATCAACACAATTTGAATGCATAGTGGCCCAGTAGTATCCATATCTCATGATCTTCCTGGCCATAAAAAGCCTATTCACATGTGTTCCACATATCCCTTCATGCACTTCTTCAAGTATACTTTTTACTTCTTGGACATCCACACATCTCATCAAAACTTGATCACTACCTTTTTTGTACAGAACTTCCCCATCTAATACATATCCGGCAACCATTCTCCTTATTGTCTTTTTATCGATCTCAGATGCACATTGTGGGTAAGTTTGATGCTTGATGTATTGCAAAATGTCATAATACCATGGATGCCCATCTTCATCTTCTTTGATATTATAACAGTGTGCCGGGGTTTTATACATTTTCATTTTAATTGGCATAATGTCAGCTCTTCTATTTAATTGGAACATTGTAGCAAGTGTTGCCAAAGCATCTACCATTTGATTATCTTCTCGAGGGAGATAATTGAAAGTGACATCTTCAAATTCTTTTACCAATTCAAGGATCAATCTTCGGTATTCCACTAACTTTGGATCCTTTGTCTCCCATTCTCCTCGCAATTGATACACCACTAATGAAGAGTCTCCATATACTTGGAGCACTTTGATTTTTCTTTCTACAGCTGCTCTTAACCCCATAGCACAAGCCTCATACTCTGCCATATTATTGGTGCAAAAGAACTCAAATCTGCTTGTAAAAGGATAATACACATTTTTCGAGGAAATCAATACTGCTCTAATTCCTTGTCCTTAAGCATTAGATGCCCTATCAAAATACAGCCTCCAGGATTTATCATCTGAAATTGTTTCTTCCCTGGTTGTAATGCACATCAGATCCTTGTCTGGAAAATTAAAGTTCAAGGACTCATAATCATCTGAGGCTTAACTTGCCAGGAAATCTGCTATGGCACTCCCTTTGATTGCTTTTTGGTTCACATATACAATGTCAAATTCTGATAACAACATCTGTCATCTAGCCAATCTACCAGTTAAAGCTGGAGATTCCATTAAATATTTCAAAGGATCAAGTTTAGATATCAACCAAGTAGTGTGGTATAACATGTATTGACTAAGCCTTCGAGTAGCCCATACCAAAGCACAATATAGATTTTGAATTGGCGGGTATCGGATCTCGTAATCAGTAAAAATTTTACTTAGATAATAGATGGCTCTCTCTTTCTTTCCAGATTCGTCATGCTACCCCAACACATATCCCATCGAATTCTCAAAGACCGTTAAATAAAGGATTAATAGTCTACCAGGAACTGGTGACACCAGAATTGGGGTATTAGAAAAATATCCCTTGATTATCTCCAAAGCCTTTTGGCACTCGTCATTCCAAACTTCGAGGTTGTTCTTTTAAAGCAATTTGAAAACTGGGTCATATTTTTCAGTTAATTGTGAAATGAATCGAGATATATAATTTAATCTTCATAGGAAACCTCGAACTTCTTTCTGTGTACGAGGTGGTGGAAGATCTTGAATGGCCTTTACTTTATTTGGATCGATCTCAATTCCTCTTTGACTAACCACGAAACCCAAGAGTTTCCCTGACTTTACCCCAAAAGTGCATTTAGTTGGATTGAGTTTCAATTGATACTTCCTCAAACTTTGGAAAAGCTTCCTCAAGTTTTGAATGTGTTCACCTTCAGTCCTGGATTTGGCAATCATGTCATCCACATACACTTCAATCTCTTTGTGCATCATGTCATGGAAAAGAGTCACCATAGCTCTTTGGTAAGTTGCCCCAGCATTTTTCAAGCCAAATGACATCACTTTATAGCAAAATATGCCCCACATAGTCACAAATGTAGTTTTTTCCATGTCTTCAATGTTCATTTTTATTTGGTTATACCCCGAGAAGCCATCCATAAAATAAAACCATGAATGACCAACAGTGTTATCCACTAAAGTATCTATATAAGGCAATGAAAAATTGTCTTTTGGGCTTACTCTATTGAGATCTCTATAATCCTCACACATGCAAACTTTCCCATTTTTCTTTGGCACATGAACTATGTTAGCGACCTATTCTGGATACTTTGTCGCTTGAAGAAACCCTGCATCAATCTGTTTCATCACTTCCCCTTTAATTTTTAACAACATTTTTGGCTTCATTCTTCTAAGCTTTTGCTGAACTGGCTTACACTCAGGCTTTATCGGAAGCTTGTGCACTACTATATCTGTACTCAGCCCTGGCATATCTTGGTAAGACCACGCAAAGATGTCCTTGAATTCTCGGAGCAGATCTATCAAGTCTTACCATATCTCAGCAGAAAGTACGCTGCCGATTTTCACTTCCCTCTTGTTATCATCAGTTCCTAAGTTTATAACCTCAGTTTCTTCTTGGTGAGGTAAAATCGGTTTGTCCTCATTTTCTACCAGTCCTAATAGTTCATTAGGAACATCACATTCTATCTCATCCTAACACTCATTGATTTCTTCCAGACATATGGGCTGCTGAAAGTTTATCTTAGTATTAAATTCAGAAACATTCATGCTATTGATAATATGACACCTACAAAGGGAAAAATTGAATCGAATATATATTTAGAAGGAGACCAAAATTTATGAAATGAATGTAAAGAATAAAAAATGAAAATGAAAATAATGATGGCCATTTAATAAACAAAAGACTGTCTTTTATTGAAAGCAAGTAGAGTTAACATAGTTGCGCTTAAGAAAATTCCTTAATACTTACGGGAACAAGTATAAGGACTAGTACTGAGTATTACTCTGAATTAATCTTAAAAACTATAGGGAGATCATCTACAGTCCAATTTTTCAGCATTTCTCCTAGGAAGTATGGACGAATTCCAGTCAAATATCTTCTTGCTTTATCATCTCCAAATATCATATTAATGGCCAAACCCTCCATAGCTTCATTGAACAAGTCTTTGTCTTTCATCTGCTATTCTTCATCAATTTCTCTGGCTAACTGTTGCTCTATATCAAATACTCCTCCAAACATGAAAAAGCTCTCAAAGGGAGGGAAAGACATATGCTCCCACAAAATGTCCTCTCCTTTCAGTCTAGCTCTTCTTATTTCACCTCTCTTTTTCAATTCTTTCTTTCTTTGCTGAAAATCAGGCTTAAACCCCAGCCCGAAGCGATCGCTCTTCATCATGACAAATTTAGGATATAAAGTCCCTTGTAAGCATCTACCAAGACCCTTTCTTATCTTGGCTCCTTTTCCTAGAGTCTCTCGCATAGTCATCTTAGTACAATTAGATAAACGTGGGCAAGGAATCTTGTTTCCTTCAGCAATGAAAGTAGCGTTGACAAATTCTAAGGCTCTGAAAGAACATTCTAGAGCATTCTCATTAGTCTCAATATATGGGGCATCAGTCGTCACGGAAGCAATAATCTCTTCCTCTACCCCAACACTAATCAATTGACCATCTGACACTAATTTCAATTTTTGGTATAATGACGAAGGGATGCAGAATGAATCCAGGGCCTCCCAAGCAAGCAATTATATGAGGGGTTGATGTCAATCACCACAAAATCAATATTGTATACAGTTGGTCCAATCAACAGTGGTACCTTCATCTTTCCAAGTACATCCCGCTGAGTTCCATCAAAGGCTCTAATAATGTTTTGGTAGGCCCTCTTATGTGAGCTGTCCACTGGTAATCTTCGTAATGTGGCCATAGGCATAACATTGAGTGCAAGCCCATTGTCAATCAAAACCCCTGGTAAGACATGACCATGGCAGTGAGTTGTGATATTGAGGGCTTTTACCGATCCCATTCCACCATCAGGAATTTCATCATCAGTGAAAGTTATGTAGTTGCCAGCAGCTATGTGCCCTATAATTTGATCCAACTTGTTCACTGGTATATCCTCAGGCACAAATGTTTGATTGAGCACTCTTAGTAAAGTATTCTGATGTACTTCTGAATTCATTAACAAATCCAGAATTGAAATCCGTGCTTGTCGCTTATGTAGTTGCTCAACTACATTATACTCACTATGTTTTAAAAACTTCAAGAATTCTTGGGCTTGTTTTTCAGTTACTGGCTCATTAATTATTGGTGGGGGTTCATCATTGAATATTTTCTGCGGTACCACTACAAGTTTTCCTTTTGCTTTCACTTTTTCTACTCCTTTCGATATCTCGAGAGAATATCACATACCACTTCTTGTGAAGTGACCGACTTCATTCACTATTTCAGTCATCAAGTTGCCTCTTGGTGTTTCATCTTCAACTGTTTTTATTTTCTCTAGCAAACCAGATTCCCTTATTAATGAAACATTGGCAGTGTAATTCCAAGGCACCTTGCGGGTGTCTTTAAATGGGAATGGTGAAGGAGCTATGATTACAACTTTTGGCGTTGACGACCCAGAATTCATTGCTGATGGTTTTACAGTGATGACCACTGGCTTGTTTGTTCTGTGAACGTGCTCGGAATTTTCTGTCGTGAAGACATCTTCTTCTCTTTTTTCCTTATTTTCCTCAAAGAACTCTACCTCCTTATTATCCATCAATCTCTGTAGTAACCCCCTGAATTCAGGGCAAAGCTGAATTTCGTGTTCTTCTTCTTAGTGATATTTACAATAGTGTCTACCCTCATTGGTCTTTGGCTTAGGATCTTATCGAATCATGCCAGCCTGATAGAGTTGTTGGAATACCTAACTGAAGGGAGATTTAACTTCATGAACATCTATCTTTGCCTTCCTCCTATTCTCCTCATGAATTGCGTTTACCCCTTTACCTCCATGATTCGGTAATGGGTGTGTGGATACATCTGGCAAGTCAAATTGTAATCCTCCTGTATTAATCAGATTTTTCACTATCTTTTTTAAGGAAAAACAATTCTCAATAGAGTGGCCAACAATTCCATCGTGGAAATCACAATGTACATTTGCATCATACCAATGAGGGTAGGCAGTTAAAGAGGAGTCAAACGGTAGGGGTGTACTACATCTGCTTTTAATAATGAGGCGTATATCTCTGAATAGGGCACGAGTAGTGATGTAAAGGACACATTCTCTCTCTCCTTGGTGTTGTTCATGTCATTCCTCTCGGCCCTTGATTGGGTTATTGTGACACTATTTGTAGTATTCTTGTGGTAGACACCTGAATTACTAACTTCTTTTTCCTTTTTCCGATACACAGGTCTTTTAGAGCTAGACCCTTCTGCTACTTCAATCTTACCACTTTTTATAGCATTTTCTATGAGCTCACTAGAGATAATCAAATCAGCAAAATTTTTAGTGGCATTTCCGAGCAAATGCCCCAAGTACGGAGCTTTCAAAGTGTTGACAAAAATTACAGTAGCTTTCTTTTCGAGTAAAGGGGGTTGGACCTGGGCATCAACATCACGCCACCTTTGGGCATATTATCGGAAAGTCTCATTGCTTCTTTTTTCCATATTCTGAAGAGTCCACCGATCACGAACCATATCTGTAACATGGCGGTACTATTCTAGGAAAGCTTTTGCCAAGTCCTTCCATGATTTAATGTGAGCCCTAGTTAATTGGTTATACCACTTGGCGGCAGAACCTGTTAGATTGTCTTGAAAACAATGAATCAACAACTTTTCATCATTCACATGACCATCCATCCTCCGAAAAACATGGTAATATGAGATGAAGGGTAAGTGGTTCCATTATATTTTTCAAATTCAGGAACCTTGAATTTCATAGGGATGATCAAGTCTGGGACCAAGCTCAGCTCTCTAGCGTCAGACCCATAGAATGGTTCAATAACTTCTATCAATTTTACCCTTTCTTCCAATTTATTCAACTGTTGAGTTATTTGTTCATTGGATTTTTCCTTCTCGGCTAACTCATTCAGATCTGGAGTTAGGTGCTCGGTATTAAATTCCCCTAGCCTTACACCTGAAACAGGCTTATAAATGTTTGGGAATGTGGATCCCATATGGTGTTGTTGATTCTCATTGCCGATATATGTATTAGTTCGGGCTTCTTGAGGTACCGAAGGGTGAGTAGAGATGTGTATAGGTGTGAAACCAGGAGGAGGATGGGATTCTGGTATAAACCTTGGTAGGTGCTGGGGGTCAGAAGTAAGCGTTGCAGGATGTGATGCTCCTAGTCCAAACCCTGGAGGATGTGATGGATCTTGCTCGGATGACGCTAATTGGTCATTTGCAATCCTTCCACCTGTAGCATGTTTCTTAAACATTTCTTTCATCCTTTGTAGTAGACTGACTTGCGAATTTGTTATCTCTGCTTCCATCTTATTTAATCTCTCTCTCATTTCTTCTTGAGCTTGTTTTTGTTCTTGTTCAAGTTGGATCATTCTTACTTCCATTTTCTTAGTTATATTCCAAGTACCGTACGGGTGTAAAGTGAATGCCAGAATAACTATAATAATTGGAAATTATATTTTATATTATTTTTGGTATTTTAATGAATGCATGTAAAATAGTTTAAAACAAAATGCAAATGCATGATGTAAGACTATATTATGCAAATATGCAAATGCAAATGCAAATGCAAAAGGTATCGATTTCCAAAAGTAACCATTCTTAGAAAAGTTTCATTCTTACAAAAGAGCTTTCATCTTTACAAGAAAGATCAATTCTACAAATATGGTTTGGCTCTGTTATTTAATTACATGATTTCATTCATGATCCCAACGACTTTCTCCCCATACTCAGATGATAAACTAGTACGAAACAGAATAATTTCAGCCCTGTTTGCTAGTTCTTGTGTATAATGGGCCACCTCACTCATTTGTGCTATTGCTTCACCCATCATGCGTTCACGTTCCTCAACCAACATCAGGTGGTGTTCATATGTATCCTTCCATCCCTCCTTAACTTGAGTAATTTCCCTTTTTAGATTGGTAATGTGTACTCGACAACGTTGAAACTCGCTCTCTAGTCCTCTGACTTGCTCTTGTAAATAGTTATTCTCCTCACGGGTAAGCCTTAAGTTCATCCACTCATGTGGTACTTGCATTTGAAGTAAGGACTCCTCAAGATGCGAGATATGATCTCTTAGCTCACCATTCATAGCTCAAGAACAATTCAATTCCTCGTCATAATTAGTCTGTAAACCTTCAATTTCTTCTGTTAATTGTCCCACTATCCTGCTCTTTGTTTGAAATCTTTACATCCAAGACCCAATTTCGGCCTGTTTTCTTTCGAGAATTTGGTTCCATCCCTGTCTCTCAGTCCACATTTCCTTTTTCTTTTTTTTTCATTTTCTTTCTCTAATTCATGAATCTTCTGATCCCTAGCCTCGAGTTCTTCCAGTATATTATTCATTTCAGCTTCTAAACCACTGACTCGATGTTTTTCCCATTCCTTCAAGACAGCTTCCTTCTCAGTCTTCAATTTCTCAACTCTACGGCTTTCAATCTTAAGTTGCTTAGTCACTTTTATTTTCTCAGCTTTATATTTGTCCCGCAATTTCTTCTCGGCTTTAATTCTCCTAAGTTGGTGTTTGTTCTCAGCCTCCAGATTTTGAACTCGTTGCCTCTCAATTGCCAACTCTTTAGCCCATTGCTGTGATGTCTTGCTAGACCCAGATTATTTTGCCTTTTGTAGATTACGATATTCCCTTTTTAAATCAGCCAGCTCGAGATCAACTTTCTCTTTATCTTTCTTCAACAAATCACATTGTTTAACATGGAGACCCCTATCAAGATCTATCATGAACTTTTCTTGTCTTGCTTCTTCCATTGCTTTGTCCCATTTTTTCCTTTCAGCTTCAAACTCGGCAGTAAGAATCTCAGCCTGTGAAGGTACCACCCAAGGAATATCTCCTCCTGGATCTGGCAAAGGGACATTTTCATTTGTCCTTGTAAATCTCCAAGCCTCATAGTCGGGTGTAAACATAACATCTCCAGACACAACTCTTGTTCTAAAGGTTCTTTTCCAGGCGAGAGATAGATCACATGCTTTCTTCTTGTAATAGTCTCCACGATAAGTGATTTCAGATTCCTTTAAGCCGCTTGTTACTGGAACAAATTGAGGAGCTCTATATTGTCTAAGAACCATTAATGGGGTATAGCTGACTCCTCCCCATAATCCTAGTAAATGGACATGGTCAAGATCCCCACATTTAAATAAAATATCGGTATATTCAAGCCAAGGAACACACCAAGTAATATCTCGGTTTTGTAAATTACTGAAAGATGTTATCCATTTCTTCCTTGGTAACTCTTCTGACCACTCTTTGCTCAGAAATTCTTTCAGAGGTGAGTACATCGTAGAAAAATGATGGTATGATACCTTGTCTTCTTTCCAGAAGTGACTGCAAATCCATACAGTGAGTAATTGAGCACATCCTACAAATCGACCCCCTTTCAATCTTTGACAATTATTTAGGGATCGGAAAGTTTCTGTCAAAACTGTTGGTGCTAGATTTATACCCTTCTCCAATGTGTCAAAGAAATCTGCAGCAACACTCTCCACATGGAACAAAGTCTTTGGAAATATTACTAGACCATATATGGCAAGAGCAAATGTGTCCAATCTCTTATCTTCATCTATATACTCGAGTATCACCTTCTTGAGACAATGCTAAGGAAAACATTCGTTTTCTCCTTTTTATTGAATGTGTTTTACTATCCAAATTTCACCTGTACCGGTAATCTTTACCAGTTTATTCTTGAAGGATTCAACTTTCGGAGGTCTGGAATAAACTTTATCCACCTGGATGTTTTTAAAATTAAACAGAGTTGTATACTCCTCGATCGTTGGTGTCAAATCCTGCTTGTTAAAAGTAAAACAGTTGTACGCAGGATTCCAAAATCAGACCAGAGCCTTGAGTAATGATTCATCCATCTTTACATAAAGAAGTTGCGCTACGTCACCATATTTCTTTTAAAACCTCTCTTTAGTGGGTGTTCTCCAACTTTCCCAAATCTCTGTCAATTCTCGTAAATCGTTCTGCTTGAGATTAGCATTGACATCCGTGGATAGCTGCAATACATAACCTTTAGGCAAACTATCTCCTTTTACTTTTTTCATTTCTTCCGACCAAGCTCGTACTGCTGGATTGAGTTCTTTCTTGTTATGAAAGCTCTTTTCCATTACAATGATCGCTCTTCTAATCTGATGATTACGTGGTTAATCAATATCTTTCTTTTATTCATGATGATTATGCAAAGATGAAAAAAATGCAAATACCAGCAAACAAAATAAGTTAGGATTACAAACAAAAGAGAAAAAATAAATTAGTACTAGCAAGATAATTAAAAGATGCTATCTACAAATAAATATAACACCCACTCAATCATGATATCTATCCAAGCATGCTTTAAATAAATAAAAATCATACCCGAACATGCTTTCTACCCCAAAAATGATTATTTTCAATGAAATGATCTTAACCGCATGATATCTAGTTCGCATGCTTTTATTTGAAAAGAAAATTTAAAGCAAAAAGAAAGATTCTGAAATGCTTCTCCTTTATGTACACTTAATTTGGGTACCTACTGACGGTCAGAGGTTCGGTATGTCTACACCTAGGGTATCAGTTCTACGGTTCAATATATGCATGGTTTTGGCTCTAACGGGAAAAAGGTAATCGAATTATCCTTAACGTTGGTGCACCCTTGGGCTACCAAACCCTCAATCCTGGCCCATTACAGGCTCGTACGGATCGAGTTCAATTCGAGATGATACATTCCCTTATGTCAATGCGGAGAAACAATTTATCTCACGTAGACATAAGGTATATGAACCCCAAAGATTACTTGCTAAAGCCCGTACGGAGAAACAAATTATCTCACGTAGGTTAAGCTTTCATCTCAACTTAAAAGGGAAAAAGCATGTAAGTGAGCTTATTGTCACGGGCTTAATCTCTCAATAAGCCTCATGCGGCCTTAGCTCCTTTTCGCCCCTCGGGATAGCTAAGTCAGCCTCACTCAAACTCGTGCTAGTGTGGGAAAGGATTGGCAAGGAAACAAAGAAGAAAGGAAAGAACTTTGAAAGAAAGCTTGTTGATATGCTTGAAAGCTTACAACTCTTTGATGATTTACAAATGAGGATTCTACACCTATTTATAGCATCCCACCTCCTCAATGGACGGTGGAGATTGACTTGATCCTACGGTAGGGAGAGATTCTCTAGAATTCTCCATAATTTCCTACCTAACATGGAAGACTCTAGAATGCTTCTAGAATATGTACAAGTCTTGAGTGTTCTAGAATAATCTACAATATTCTATCAACCTCCAAGACCAAATGTGGCCTAACATAGCCAAATTAGCCCAAAATTTGGGGAAAAAGCCCAAGTTCGTGACATCCTCCCCTACCTATTTCGGCGTCGTCCTCGTCGCGTCGTACGCTTTGAGATGTTCTTTAAACTGCCACAAGTCTTCAGCTAGTTCCCATGTTGCCTCGGACTCTGGTAGTTCTTTCCACTTGATTAAATATTCAGTACGTGGTGGGACTACTCTCTTGCGGACCGTCCTGCTTGTAAGCACCGTTTCAAACTCTTTGTCGTAAGACTTGGTTACTACGAGAGGTGCTCGATGTGAATACCCTCAGCTTGGGTCTTCCTTGTCGGCATGATATGGCTTGAGCATACTTACATGGAAGACCGGATGAATCTTAAGTGTACTTGGCAAGTCTAACCAATAAGACACTTTACCCACCTTGGCAAGTACCTGGAACAGTCCCTCGTATCTCCATATTAGTCCTTTGTAAACACTTCGAAGGGCTTTCAACTATTGTGGAAAAAGCTTCACAATGACTAAGTCTCCAACAGAGAACTCTCGATGTTGCCTCTTCTCGTCCGCCCATTTCTTCATCTTCTTCCTCGCTTTCTCTAAACATGCGCGGGCGATGTCGGCGTTCTCCTCCCATGACTTAGCCATCTTGGCGGCTCCGGGACTTTTGCCCTCGACAAGTGGCATTGTCAATATGTGCAGTGTGAGCGGTTGTTATCCAGTCACAAGCTCGAACGGACTTCGGCCTGTGGCTTCACTCCGCTGTAGGTTATAAGAGAATTGGGCGACGTCTAGCAACTTTGCGCAATCTCACTGGTTGGTACTCACAAAGTGCCGTAAATAACACTCCAACAAAGCGTTCACCCGTTCGGTCTGCCCATCAGTTTGAGGGTAAAGCTTGTGGAGAAATTTAACTCGGTGCCAAGGAGCTTGAATAATTTCGTCCATAGGCGTCCGGTGAATCGAGGGTCTCGATCGCTGATGATGCTCCTTGGTAAGCCCCAATGCTTCACGACGTTCTTGAAGAACGCTCGCGCGGCCTCCTCTGTAGTGCAATCCTTGGGGCATGGTATGAAAGTCTCATACTTGGAAAATCGGTCCACGACGACCATGATCGAACCGTATCCCTTGGACTTGGGTCATGCACTAATGAAATCCAAAGTGATCGAATCCCAAGGTCTTTGGGGAACTGGTAAAGGTTCGAGTAATCCTGCCGGCTATCAGTTCTTTACTTTGTCTTGTTGGCACACAAGACAAGTCTTCACTTAAAGCTCTACGCTATCCTTCATATGGGGCCAAAAGTATGCTGTCTCTAGCAATGCCATAGTGCGCTTTTGACCCGGATGACTAGCTCACTTGGTGTCGTGGCACTCTTTGATAAGATCTCGCCTTAAGTTGTCCCACTTTGGGACATATATTCGCCGTCCCTTGGTGTAGAGTAGACCGTCCTCTACCCAGAACAGTTGGGTTTTGCCATCGCTAGCCAGCTTTACTAATTCTCTCGTCATTGGATCTTGCTTAAGGCCCTCCTTGATGCGCTCCAACATGGTTCCCTTGGCTAGAGAGATTGCGGTGAGCTCCGTCTTTCGACTTAAGGCATCGGCTAGAACTTTGGCTTTGCCCGACTTGTATTCCAACGTATAGTCGAACTCGGCTAGGAAGTCTTGCCACCTGGCTTGTTTTGGTGACAGCTTCTTTTGGGTCTGAAAGTAACTCGTCGCCACATTGTCGGTCTTAATGGTGAAGTGTACGCTGAGTAAGTAATGTCTCCACACCCGCAAGCAATGGATGATGGCCATTATCTCCTTCTCTTGCACCGTGTACCGTCTCTCGGTGTCGTTCAGCTTGCGGCTCTCAAATGCTATCAGATGTCCCTCTTGTATTAGTACTCCCCCGATAGCGAAGTCGGATGCATCGGTATGCACCTCGAACGACATGGTAAAGTCGGGTAAGGCCAAGACAGGTTCTTGCTAACTGCTGCCTTCAGGTCCTCAAAGGTCTTCTGATATTCTTCGTACCACTCCCATGCCTTCCCCTTCTTGAGTAGGTCCGTCAATGGTGATGCTCGTGCCAAATAACCCTGTATAAACCGACGATAATAGTTTACTAGACCAAGGAAGGACCTCATCTCACTTATCTTGGTCGGTAGCTCCCACTCAGTTATGGCATTGATTTTGTTCCCGTACATTAATAGCTTCCCGTGGCCGATTACATGTCCAAGGAAGTGTATTTCCTCAGTGGCAAACGTGCACTTTTCCTTATTGACGTACAGCTCGTTCTCTCGAAGTATCTTGAACACAATCCTCAAGTGGTCTATATGCTTCTCCATGGAGTTACTATATACCACGATATCGTCCAAGTACACCACCATGAACTGGTCCAAGTACGGTTGGAAGAGCTTGTTCATAAGCGTGCAAAACATCGCCAATGCATTGGTTAGACCAAAGGGCATGACCAACCACCCATACAATCCGTATCGGGTGATGCATGCGGTCTTTGGCTCGTTGTCTTCTGCAATTCGGACTTGGTAACAGCCTTTTTGCAAGTCCATCTTCGTGTACACCTTGGCTCCTCCAAGTCTGTCAAATAAATCAGCAATCAAAGGAATCGGGTAGCAGTTCTTAATTGTTACCTTGTTAAGTTCCCGGTAATCGACACACATGCGCAACGACCCATCGTGCTTCTTTTGGAAGAGTACCGGTGCGCCATACGGTGCCTTCGAAGGTCGAATCTTTCCCATATCGATTAGCTCCTTGAGTTGCCTTTGATGTTCCTCAAGTTCGGGTGGGGCCATTCGGTATGGTGCCAGGGCAGGCGGCTTGGCACCAGGTTCCAATTCGATCTTGTGATCCACCTCACGCCTTGGTGGAAGTTTATTTGGTAACTCGGGAGGTATCACGTCCTTGTTCTCCTCTAATACTTCACGGATGATTGGTGGTAGGTCATATGTTTTCTCGATCTCGTCATCTTCCTTTAGCATGGCCAAATAAGTCATGGCCCCTTTCTTGATGCCTCTACCAAGTTGTATGGTCGAGAGTTGTTTGGCATCTTGACCTCGATCTTTCGGTGCCCCGACCGTGGGGATCATGCAGGGAGACCCTTTCTCCAAGATGTAAATTGAACTAAAGGAAGGCGTAGGGATAGCGGTTACCTGTCGGAGAAAGTCCAACCCCAAAATGACCTTGAAGTCGTCCATGAGAATGACTGAAAAGTTCACTTGGCCCTTCCAAGTGCCTAAGCGTAGCTTGACCCCTCGTGCCACGCCATGGAGTGGTACCGCTTGTGTATTTACCGTATTGAGCCATCCTAGCCAAATTCGAATAATATAAAAAATACACAATTAAACCAAATTAAAACAAGGACTAAAATGATATATTTACAAACATCATACCCAAATTCGAATAATATAAAAAATACACAAATATATTAAATCAATGATAATATGTAATATTTATAAATATTATGCACAAAGTCAAATATTAACATAACATGTAATAATGTCGAGTTATGCACGATGATAACACATATTATGATATCATGCAAGTTATGCACCACTATACTTATTAAATAAATGATATAAAGAATGTAAAAGTAAATACAAGTATGCATATAATATAATAAAGATATGTTAAAATTGATCATGCATGGGCTAATTAAATATAATATATACTCCAATAATTTAAATATATATATATATATATATATATATATATATATATATATATATATATCCAAGTAAGTTATTCTTCCTACAGACACGTTAAACAAATATATGTGAACAAAGAATCAGTTTCCAAGGTAAATGTACAAGTGAGCTAAAAATTAATTATTCCAAATACTTTAATATAAAATCTAACTAAAATATCAATCCTAACCTAATTCTAAACTTTGCACTTCATTCGTTTTCTCTCCATCCACACAGCCTAAACCTATAACCAACAAACAGCGTCGCTTCCTCTTTCTTCCTCGTTATCTTCTTCGGCCGAGAGCTCAACCAAAGTTCTTCACACTGCAAACTGCACCACTGGTTAAACACTCTGATTACAAAGGGTGAACCAGCTAGAACCTACCCCAAACCGAGCCTAAGCCTCCAATTTCCTTTCCATAACTTCTCACTTCTCAACCGGAGCAACCTAGCTTAAATGAACCCCTTACATTTCATATTTTAAGATCCAAAATCAAACCAGGCAATGAAACCCCTTCCTGTTTATTATGCTTTTTTATTCGTTGTTTAATTTTATTTGATTTACTAATATTAACCTCGGTCCTTCGAATCCAATGATTGAACTCTGATAGATGATCACCCAAACCTTAAAAAAACATGCAAGGACTCCAACAACTCACGACAATTTTACTCAACTCCGGCGACGTTGGTACCTCGGCAAAGTAACCCTAAAGTCTATGATTTGATTTTATTCATCAATAAAGCCATACTCGAAGGTACCTACTCCTATTTTAATATTTTAGGATTTTCATTTAATTTTAGAATTATTAATACAAATAAAGCAAAGAAAAAAGATACTAACGTAAATAAAAATGAAGAAAGACCTTGTATGAATTGAATTTCTTTTTGCAATGCTTTGGTTCGTTGAAAAGAGGGAATTCCTCTGTTTCCTTTGATCTTCAAATGGGAGAAAAATACAATACAACATTTTTTACATTTTTCGCTATCCCTCAAAATGAAACCATAATGGACATTTTTATAGCTTCTGCCCCCTTTTCTTTTTTTGTTGAAGAATCGAACCACCTGTTGTTGATCCTTTCCCCTCGAATGGTTGATGGTTTTCCTCCCTCCTTTTCTTCCCTTTGCTTGTTTGAAACTCCCCTCCATTTTATTATTGAAATCTTCACCGAATCTCCTTGGATGCATCTGCATTTTCTTTGTTTTTGGTATGATGTTGATGGGTTAGGTGAAATCATTAATTTTGCTTGACTTTGGTGCATGTGACTTGATGAATTCGATTGAAATGGCCTGAGCTGTTGGTGAGGATAAGATCTTGTCGTTGACACAAAGGCTAATTGGAGTTGGCGGTGTGGGCAGTGAGTATATATTCTGGACTTATAATTGTCACTTGTTGACCTGCATAAAATATAAATAAAATGATATTAGTAATAATAATAATAATAATAATAATAATATAGTATATAATAATAAATATAATATATATTTTAATCCCAATAAAAAAAATGGGTGTTTATAAGTCCCTCTATGTTTTTAATGCTCTAATTTGCCCCCAAAATCCCATTTTTGTCTCAAAATCTTCTTTAAATTGACCCCAATTTTAATTTCTTTTCATTTTAGTCCCTTATTATTCTATATTAATTATATCTTTTATTATCTATTACTTTTTATTTTTTTCCTTTATGTTTTTTATTACCTTTTTAGTATTTTATTTTACTATTTTTTATAATATATATATATATATATATGTATTTTTTTTCTTTTTTTGTATTTATTTTTATTTTACCATTTAACATTTTTTCGACATTTTTAGTGGTAATTTCAAACGACCAAATGTAAGCAATTCGAATCGGTTAATTTAAATTTAATTTTTTATTTTTTGCAATCAAGACAACCGACAAATTAATTGGTACCGAAAGGGCGGTTCAAGGGTGCTAATCCTTCCTTGACCGTAACCGAATCTCGAACCCGATGTATTTTTGGTATAACGCAGATCATGTAAGATGGTGTCCGACCCACCTAAATTCTTTTTAAAATGGTCGGTGGCGACTCTAACCATTTCATTCAAGTTGAAGCCCAATTTCGGGTTCAACCGAAAGACGATTATGATAGCTTGGCGACTCTGTTGGGGACAGGTAAGTGAGTCAGGCTGAGGTAATTTCCAGTTGTCTTTTTAAACGAAAAGGGTAAGTTTAAATTTTAAGGTAACATTTTTGATCCTTATTGCTTACTTTTGATTATATTTTCGAGTAAATAGTTGTACTAACTGTTTTCTTATGATTTCAGCCTCCTATACTTGTTTTTTTCATCTAAGCCTCTATACCCGAGCTCCGAACCCGTTTTAAGTGGGGGTAAAAGCAACGCATTCGTGTGAATTTATTCATCGTATGTGCCTAGCAAGTAACCTTCGGGATTCATATACCTTATGCCTTCGTGTGAATTTATTCTCCATATGGGCATAAGGGAATGTATCCTCTCGAGTTTAACTTAGTCCACATAAGCTTGTAATGGGCTTAGGACTAAGGGTCTAGCAAGCCCAAGGGGGAACCAGCAAGGAGAACTCGAGTACCTTTTTAGAACCTAAACTGGGAGAGTACAGGGAATTAGAGCCCACCCCAAAACCTCATTCCAAACCTAGGCTTATTTGATTTTATTTCTTACTTTACTTTCTGTTCAAAGCATGCGAACTAGACAAATATGCGGTTAGTATTTGTTTGAAATTAGCATACGGGATAGAGATCATGACCGAGTAGGAATTATAAGCATGTGGGGTAGGATTATTTTCATTTTTATTGTTTCGATTTACCTCACTAACTCTTTTTTATTTTTGTTCTTTTTTATTTTGTTTTCATCATTCGCATTATTTAAAAGTTCTGTTGATCCACAAAAAATGTGTTTGTTAAACATGAATAATATGCATTAATGGACAAAGGGGTTATAATACAAAGAAATGAAAAATTCAGAAGTCCAGCCATGATCAAAGAATACTCAGGAGCAAAGGTTGTAGGGGCAAGAAGAGAAAAAGGTTACTAACCCAGACGCTCATTTCAAAAACTACGAGAACAAGATGGTGAAACCCTAGCTGAGTTGGATGCAATTGCTGTCGAATTCAAGAAGCAAGTTTCATATAGTTTCTATCGATTGAGGGCTCCAATGTTGTTATCGTTAGGGAACAGGCTCATCAGAGAGTGAAAGCCGAAGATACAGTCCTTCGAGACTTTGTTTTGGGGCAAACAGCTCGTCACTTGCACAGTCTAGCCAAATGAGCCGGAACGGTTCAACAGACGAAAGATGAACCAACTTGTTAGAGGCTGTTCAGGATTTATACTATCAAAATGTTTTTTGCCTCTTCAGACGTAAAACTTTTGTCCCCAATAAGGATTATTTACAATAACAGACACATTTTTTGTAACATCCCAAAAGATGGGTCGGTGACTTAAATGCAAATTTTGAAAACTTAATGCTCAATTTCGAAATAAGTTAAAAGTTCAAAGATTTAATTGGAGAATTTTAATGTTGGATTTAATAATGAAGTTTGAAAATAATAAGGGTAGTATGGTCATTTTGCAAGTAAGATTTTTATAATTCTTTTATAAGGAATTAACGCATGTAGAATAGGAAAGAAAGGACAAGTTGATTCCAGAGTTTTCTTCTTCTCACTCTTTCTTCCTCATACGTGAGAGCTCAAAGAAAATGTAAGTTTTCTGGGTAGTAGATTATTTGTTGATTTTAAGAGAAGGTTTTGAACCTTAGGTGATACTTAAGCTTTTAAGGAAAGCTTAAGTCATCTTAAAATCAAAGAATGAATAAGTTATGAGAGATTAAGAAAAATGAGTTTTAAGTGAACTATTGAAATAGAAGGTTTAAATAAATTTGGAAGTCGAATTTGACTTGTCATCTATGAGACTAATAAGTTATAAGAATTAGAATTAAGTTTAGATAACATGGAAAATGGGGTAAGATTCTTGGTTTTAAGGATTTGGGAAATATATGGAAGAAAATAAGGTGTTGGAATGATAGAAGTTATTTAAAGTGATCATAGTTAAGTTTGGTAGCATAACTAGGGCTTAATACTGGAAAATTGGGTGAAGTGTTGATAATTTTCGGGTAAAAACAGCCGATTCCGGGAAGGTGCATCGATGCACTATGAATGTGTACCGGTGCACTAAGAATAATTTTGAATATGCATCGATGCACACTGGAAGGCATCGATGCATGGTAATTTCAAAGCTATTTTGTGTACCGATGCACCTATAGTGCATCGGTACACCCCTAAAGGAAAAAGTGAATATTGGTCTGTTAAATTCATTCAAGTTATTAGCATCAAATTACAAGGTGTAGATATATGATAATTACCTTAAAATGTATATTTATGTAGATATCGAGCACGAACAAGTTCTGGAACGATTATCAAGTTATGATTCGAACGAAAGAAAGGAAATCATAAAAGTGGATTGGAACTTAGTGAGGCCAAGGTGAATGCATATTAGATAGCATATGATGTTTAATGGAAATAAGACTTGCGATAAGTCTATTTCCTATAATGTTATGCATGAATTCATGAACCTGAGCATGTATTTGCTATGAGTGTCTGAGTTATATGTTATTGTATGTGTGTGACATGATTTGAATGAATAATATGAATATGTGATGTACACGTATAAAAGATTAAGTGAATGAACCTAGATGATAAACATAATAATATATATGTTTTTGTAATCAATTCAAAGTAATACAAGGGATGTGATATGAGATATATGAAAGAGAAAGTACATATGATAGGTGAATCATATGAAAATATTCTACGTGTAAGTGAACCATGTGTCTATATGTATATATGATATGTGAGTTATATGACAGTGAGTTATGTGAAAGAACTATGAGACTACGTGTATATGTGAATGTGTGATAACATAACTATTACTGCCCATGTTATATGATATGAGAGCTAGAGGTATAGTTGGCATGCCAAGAGTCGAGGGTCTACGCGGTCCTTCGGGACATATATGTATTCTTTGGAACATGTGTGAGGTCTTTCAAGACACATACTTGATCCTTGATATATGTATATGGTTCTTAAGGAATTTTCTACGTGGTCCTTAGGGACAATCTTATATGGCACTTCGGTGAATTTCTACGTGGCACTACAGTGCAATTCTATGTGGACTTCGGTGCATTTATACGAGCTGTGGTGACAGTATTAGTGCACAACCTCAATAGACTCACATATCTATAGTTCTTACAGTGTACATGGGCTAATCAAGAGATAATAACAAATACACTATATGTGATATGTATGTTTAGTAATGTTAAGTGTGTTACATAAATCTCATGATGATACATTTGTTAATTGGTATAGTTATATATGTGCTAAATGATGTGTATGCCTAGTGAGTAAAAGGTATATGATTAAAGAAAAGGTATATGATTAAAGAAATCAATGATAATGATAATAATTATAATAAAAATAAAGAATTGATATGCATATTTTTGTAGTTATGTTTGATACATAATGCTTTCCATAGTTTATGAAGTCTACGTAAAGTATGCATAATAGCAATGAGAAATGGTATGTTATAGTAAATTTAATTATGCCTCACTTAGTCATAGACTTAGCGTGTGATTGTTTCACACGTAGGGTACAGAACTGAGAAGAGAATCTAAGAGGAGCAAGACATGTCAGCATCTTCCTTACAATGTTTCAGATCAGAAAAGAAATGTTTGATATGTATTTGATTCTTTTAGATATAGTTGGCATGTAATATAAATGATTTGAATAGTATATGCTCTAATAAGTTTGTAAACTTTTATGATGAAATAATATGAAGTTTTTTTACGAGAAATTTTCATTCTTTTAAATAAGTAAAAGTTTTAAAAGTTGATGTGACACCTCAGACTCGGATCTAAGTCGGATACGGGGTTGGGGTGTTACATTTAATTGTATCAGAGCTACGGTTTAACCGATTCTAGGCTAAAAACGAAGTCAAAAGTGTTTTAAAAAGTATACATGCCAACACAAAGTGAAAACAATTCTGATCTGATAGTGTAAGGAGTATATTGTCTTGATAATAGAGTTAAAGTGTTATGTTATATTTGATATATGATCATAAGGGTTTTCAAAGTGAAGCACAAGACGATATACCTAAAGGTAATAGCATTCACCTGCCCTGGCCAGGCAAGGAGAAGAGCGAAAACCTCAGGGAGTGCCTGTACAAGATTAGGGAATGTCTTCATGATGTTGAATGATATTTTGATGTGTTTCCAATTTTATACTTCTATAATTCATAGAATGAATGTATCAAAAAGAGTTGAGAACACCCGAGTTCAAGGGTGAATTTGAGAAATTATCTATTGTTATAGACATTTGATTAAATGATAGGAAGATAATGTTAGAAGGTTTTCATTTCTCTAAATTGAAGAAGTTAAATTGAGTAGTTTCGTTACTACGTTGGCAAGATAGAGTATGGTGGACAAATGTCACCATACGAACGTTAAAATATCAAGTGATGTGGTTATTGATTGTAGAAGAGTTCAAGAATAAAGTACATGGATGACTAATTCATAAGACAAATGAAGCTTGAATATATGAGATTGAAGCAAGGGAATTACACATGCATGTGTATGGAAGTAAGTTTAATAAGTTAAGCGGATTTGTTATTGAGTTAATTCCGATTAAGAAGGAAATATGTGATTGGTTGTTTAGGGCTTGCGCCTTAAATTAAAAGAGTGTTACTGGTTTTAAATTTGTTCTCGTTTCAAGAAATGGTTAATCGCGTTAAAGCTTTAGCAAGAGCTCAAAATGAAAGGATTGGAGAACAAAAATCACAGATGATTAAGAGAATTAGTGCTTTATAAAGTTAAGCACCATCAAACAAAGGTAGAGATTCTGGTTTTCAACTTTAAACCAGATATGAATTAGTTGTATTCTCCGCCAGAGAATAAAGCCAATCAGTTCAGATGGATTGGAAATTATAGTATTAAAGGAACTTTATCGTTCTAAAATAGAATAGTTTCTTTATAACATGGACAAGATAAAATGGAAGAGATTGATTTTAATTGGAGAATATTAAAAGATCAAGGAAGGGTTTAAGAATATGTATATCAGTGATCAGTTATAAAACAAAGATAAATAGAATGGTTGAATTCGAACCAAAGGAATTGTATTATGGACGAATGAGAATGAAGGTTTGATAAGTGATGGAAATAGTGAATGAATTATTTCGACTAGAAAGAATATATATATATATGGATAGTTTGATGAAGGTTTATGTTTGGATTGAAATAAATAAGTTGAATAATAAAGTAGTATGATTAAAGAATTTGTATGTTTGACGGAAACTAAGGATTGATAGAAAAGTTAAAAGGTTAAAGAAGAAAAAGTATAAATGATATGAAATGAATGTAAAAGCATAGGGGAAAAGGTAATGAAAGAATTAAAGTAATGAAGTGAAGTTTATAATAGCACGAAAGATTTATTGAATAGGTGATATGTAAAAAGGAATAGTAGACGTGTAAATAGTACTGTGTATACGCAAGAGTGTGGATATGATAAGGGATTTGCATTATAGATGGAAAGAGTTAGCAATGGCTAAAAAAATTTATGTGAGGGAAATGTATTGGAATTATAAGATATTTTTAGGTTTTGATAACCAAATATGAAGTGGATTCGAATACAATGTATATTTTAGTTATGTAATGAGATGTAGTGAAGGAGATAAGAATTTGAATGTTCAAGAGAAGATAAAGAGTAATAGAAAAGTTTGAGAAATGAGTATAAAAGAGTTTGGAACAGGAAGAAAATATATGATCTATATGATAAGAAGAATTGAAGAGTAAAGAAGGCAATGATTCGTATGTTAGAAGAAAATTTGTGCAAGTAGTGTTGACTATCATAATTATGTGAATATGATAAAGATAGGTGATCAGGGATAATTATAAGAGAGATTAAATAGTATGAGAGTGTGGACAAAATATATGATTTAGGTATGTTATAAGCATATTTGATTATGAAGGATAAGCAGATAAGGAAAATAAAAGATGTAGTTTTAAGATTAAGGGTGACGAGGATTATGAACGAATAGATTATAAAGTTTGATACAGAAATAAGAAAGGTATGTAAAGTGATATAAAGAGATGGTTTAATTTTGGTAAAATGTATATTTTAATGATATATGATGAAGGTTTAAGGTTATGTTTCTTGGTCAAGAAGACATAGTCAGAGGAATAAGAAATGAGTTATAGGCGTTAAGAAAGTTCAAATGGTAGTTAAATTATACAGTATGTTGATCCAATTATCAAGAATAAGCATGCTATTTGGAAGGATTAAGGTTGGGTTATTACTGTAAGACCATTAGATTTTGACGAAGGAAATCAATTGATTTATAATCTTGAGTAATAAGAGCGAATGTTAATATGTATATGATAAGTAGCATGATATGTATGTTCAACGGTTAATAGTAAGTGTATAATAGAAGAAGAGAAAAGATAGAAATGAATTAAGTTTTTGAAAATTGAAGGTAAATAAGTAATTGTAATGGTGAATGAATAAGGTAGAGAAAGCAACATGAGAACATTAAAAAATATGATCTTATTAAGGTGTGCAGTGAAAATTCGAGGACAAATTTTCTTAAAAGGAGGGGAGATTTGTAACATCCCAAAAGATGGGTCAGTGACTTAAATGCAAATTTTGAAAACTTAATGCTCAATTTCGAAATAAGTTAAAAGTTCAAAGATTTAATTGGAGAATTTTGATGTTGGATTTAATAATAAAGTTTGAAAATAATAAAGGTAGTATGGTCATATTGCAAGGAAGATTTTTATAATTCTTTTATAAGGAATTAACTCACGTGGAAGAGGAAAGAAAGGCCAAGTTGATTTCAGAGTTTCCAAGTTGATTTCAGAGTTTTCTTCTTCTCCCTCTTTCTTCCTCATACGTGAGAGCTCAAATAAAAGGTAAGTTTTATGGGTAATTGATTATTTGTTGATTTTAAGAGAAGGTTTTGAACCTTAGGTGATACTTAAGCTTAAGGAAAGCTTAAATCATCTTAAAATTAAAGAATGAAGAAGTTATGAGAGATTAAGAAAAAGGAGTTTTCAGTGAATTATTGAAATAAAAGGTTTAAATGAATTTGGAAGTTGAATTTAACTTGTCATCTATGAGAATAAGAAGTTATAAGAATTAGAATTAAATTTAGATAACATGGAAAATGGGGTAAGATTCTTGGTTTTAAGGATTTGGGAAATATATAGAAGAAAATAAGGTGTTGGAATGATAGAAGTTGGTTAAAGTGATCATAGTTAAGTTTGATAGCGTAACTAGGGCTTAATACTGGAAAATTGGGTGAAGTGTTGATAATTTTCGGGTAAAAACAGTCGATTCTGGGAAGGTGCATCGATGCACTATGAATGTGTACCGATGCACTAAGAATAATTTTGAATATGCATCGATGCACATTGGAAGGCATCGATGCATGGTAATTTTGAAGTTATTTTGTGTACCGACACACCTATAGTGCATCGGTACACCCCTAAAGAAAAAAGTGAATATTGGTATGTTAAATTCATTCAAGTTATTAGCATCAAATTACAAGGTGTAGATATATGATAATTACCTTAAAATGTATATTTATGTATATATCGAGCACGAACAAGTTTTGTAACGATTATCAAGTTATGATTTGATCGAAAGAAAGGAAATCATAAAAGTGGATTGGAACTTAGTGAGGCCAATGTGAGTGCATATTAGATAGAATACGATGTTTAATGGAAATAAGACTTGCGATAAGTCTATTTCCTATAGTGTTATGCATGAATTCATGAACCTGAGCATGTATTTGCTATGAGTGTCTGAGTTATATGTTATTGTATGTGTGTGACATGATTTGAATGAATAATATAAATATGTGATATATACGTATAAAAGATTAAGTGAATGAACCTAGATGATAAACATGATAATATATATGTTTTTGTAATCCATGCAAAGTAATATGAGCGATGTGATATAAGATATATGAAAGAGAAAGTATATATGATAGGTGAATCATATGAAAATGTTCTACGTGTAAGTGAACCATGTGTCTATATGTATATGTGATATGTGAGTTATATGACAGTGATCTATGTGAAAGAACTATGAGACTACGTGTATATGTGAATGTGTGATAACATAACTATTATTGCCTATATTATGTGATATGAGAGCTAGAGGTATAGTTGGCATGCCAAGAGTCGAGGGTCTACGCGGTCCTTCGGGACATATATATATTCTTTGGAACATATATGTATTCTTTGGAACATGTGCGAGGTCTTTTGAGACACATACTTGATCCTTGGTATATGTATATGGTTCTTAAGGAATTTTCTACGTGGTCCTTAGGGACAATCTTATATGGCACTTCGATGTATTTCTACGTTGCACTACTGTGCAATTCTACGTAGCACTTTGGTACATTTATACGAGCTGTGGTGATAGCATTAGTGCAAAACCTCAATAGACTCGCATATCTATAGTTCTCACTGTGTACATGGGCTAATCAAGAGATAATAACAAATAAACTATATGTGATATGTATGTTTGGTAATGTTAAGTGTGTTACAGAAATCTCATGATGATACATTTGTTAATTGGTATAGTTATATATGTGCTATATGATGTGTATGCCTGGTGAGTAAAAGGTAATATGATTAAAGAAATCAATGATAATGATAAGAATTATAATAAAAATAAAGAATTGATATGCATATGTCTGTAGTTATGTTTGATACATAACGCATTCCATAGTTTATGAAGTCTACATGACGTATGCATAATAGCAATTAGAAATGGTATGTTATAGTAAATTTAATTATGCCTCACTAAGTCGTAGACTTAGCATGTGATTGTTTCACACGTAGGGTACAGAAGTGAGAAGCGAATCTAAGAGGAGCAAGACAGGTCAGCATCTTCCTTACAATGTTTCAGATCAGAAAAGAAATGTTTGATATGTATTTGATTCTTTTAGATATAGTTGGCATGTAATATAAATGATTTGAATAGTATATGCTCTGATAAGTTTGTGAACTTTTATGATGAAATAATATGAAGTTTTTTTACGAGAAATTTTCATTCTTTTAAATAAGTAAAAGTTTTAAAAGTTGATGTGACACCTCGGACTCGGATCCGAGTCGGATACGGGTTGGGGGTGTTATATTTTTTGGATCAATACCTCGAACATTTTATGCATCATCCATTCTTGCATATTTCGCATGAGTTTTCTTTTTTCATTGCATTCACATGAACTAATAAAAGATGTCTCGTAAAAAAAAGGGGCACAAACACTAGACATTCCACCTCAAGCATTGGACACACCTTATCCACATAGCACTCGTTCAAATGGAAAAGAGAGGGAATTTTTTGATGAAAGTAATGACACTCCCAAAGAAGAAATTTGTTCATCTGAGAGTACATCAAAAGGAGCCTCGACAAGTGAAACGGTTGAGAAATGGGGAGCAAATACAGATGAAGGCCCTAATCCTCGACATTCTAGAAATAGTGGGGCATCCTAAAGAGGATGTATTCCATTTTGCAGCGTCCTGTTTGGACTTGTTTTTTTTAACCTTCTCATATTTCTTTTTGTAACTTGTTTTTGAACTTTGTCGTATTTCTTTTTATGAGGACATTTCAATGAATTTATGCTGAGCATTGAATCCAATTTACAACTTGAAATTCTTTGAATATCAGCTGAATTAAAAAACTCTATAAATAATTCAAAGTTACAGATCTTTGACAAAGTAACACGATTAAAAGCCGATAAAACCAAGGACTTGGACCTTACCCAAAATATACACTCAAACACCGTACCCTGCTCTTGCAATTAACCAATATAACATTTTCCTTTCATAAGGTGTGGACAACATGGGACATCTATTGCATATGACATTACTATACTTTTTATTTAAGACGTTCAGTGATGATAATGATCTTCACAGATGGAATAGTCGAGTAAGCAAATCTAGTTTAGGTCAGTTGCTTGGAAATTAAACTCTAAAGATGAAATTTTTGACTTTCAACAACACCTAGACTATAACAAGTTCTTCTTGACAATCTTAAGAAATTAAATCCGTAAAGCTGAGCTATTCCACTAAGGCAATTGGTTATAGAGGAAACTTGAAAGCTCTGACCTTATGAGTAGATTACGTTCGAACCTTGACATTGCTCGAATACTTGGCAATTCGGTGTTTGCTCCACTGCAATTGTCCGGCCGAAGACTTTGTGATGAGATGAACCCTTCAGTTAACTTGATAAAATTGATTATAATGTAAGTTATCCCTCTAGAGCAATTTTTTAAACGCCCCGGCTTTATGGATTCAGCTAGCCATATAACAGCAAATTAAATCAAATTTATCTAAGCATGAAGTTTCGGTAAAATGGACTAAGGGAGTTAAGGAACACCTGTTATAGTCAATTTCACACGAGCACTCAAGAATTTCATTTTTAGACCGATATTTTTGCATGGCCTTTGTTAGAAAAGCCTACAAATCTTGAACAAATGGAAGATTTTAGAGAACTGAAATAGAGGGTCTAGTAATTTATAATGCTAGTTGCGTCATTTTGTTCGCACCCAATTAAAATGCCAAGCCAGAGAAAAAATATGTTGCAATGACCGAAAAAATGACTTTTTTATGGCTGAAACCTTAGGTCAACCTGAAGTCAACTCATCCATTTGAACATTTGTCAAAGAGCTATAACTCTGAAAACATTAAAAGAGCTATCGATTCCTTTGATATACTTTGAACTCATGTTTACAATTTGATTCAATTAAGGAGCAATATTTTATAACTTTTTTTATCATTTTCTCTCCTAAAACAAGAAAAATGAGAAAAACATTTTCAAACAGAACAGTCTCAGATTTGAAAGGCCTGTAAAGCCAAAGCTTGAAAAGAGAATGGGGCACAATCTATTCCAAGGACCAGATTGGCAGACAAAACACAAGACTCCATCCAAGAAATAACACATAATTCATTCATGTTGTATGCATCTAAGACATACTTAGGTGCATCACATTCATCATTTTAGCATACATGATTTTTTACAGCTTTTAGAATCAAGTTTCGACTTCATGATGAAGGATACTTGATTCGCAAGCGCCTTTAAAGAACGATGGTGATTGCTTAACTCAGCAGTGAGAAGCTACACCTCAACTGACTTGACATATCTACATATATATAATCAATTTCAGATAGGTTCTAGAACCAATTCAGAACAAATCTAGTTCAGCTCAACTCTACAATAAGCATCATATTTCCAGTGAATGTCTTCAAGCCAGATTTTAATTCCACAACGGAAGATATCCGGCTGTCAAAATTTATCAGTGGGCTTTTTCGTAAAAGGGGAGTCATTCAAAGATCGTCTCATTTGGTTCATACTCGCTCAAAGAAATCACCTGAAGAATCATGACCAGCTTAGACCCGTGAAGGGAAGACATTTTTTTAAAGAAACTATTTACAGCATAATTCAAGTCTAGAAGGGTTATCTGCCAACAAAAGACCTTCGAGTTCGACTACGCTCAACTCTAAGGCATATCATTTACAGCATAACTCAAGGCTAGAAGGGTTATCTGCCAACAAAGACCTTCAAGTTCAACTACGCTCAGCTCCAAGGCACATTGTTTGCAGCATAGCTTAAGTCGAGAAGGGTTATCTGCCAAAGATCCTCGAGTTCGATTACACTCAACTTCGAGGGCACATCATTTATAGCATAACTCAAGGCTAGAAGGGTTATCTGTCACCAAAAGACCTTTGAGTTCGACTACGCTCAGCTCTAAGGCATATCATTTGTAGCATAACTTAAGTCGAGAAGGGTTATTTACCAACCAAAAACCTTC
Source organism: Hibiscus syriacus (assembly GCF_006381635.1). Taxonomy (NCBI): domain Eukaryota; kingdom Viridiplantae; phylum Streptophyta; class Magnoliopsida; order Malvales; family Malvaceae; genus Hibiscus; species Hibiscus syriacus. The sequence continues at coordinate 4,581,280 of NW_024062608.1, forward strand.
GAGTTCGAATACGCTAAGCTCTAAGGCATATCATTTGCAGCATAAATTAAGTCGATAAGGGTTATCTGACAACCAAAGACCTTCGCGTTCGACTACGCTCACCTCAAAGGCACATCATTTGCAGCATAGCTTAAGTCGAGAAGGGCTATCTGCCAACAAAAGACCTTCGAGTTCAACAACACTCAGCTCTAAGGCATATCATTTGCAGCATAACTTAAGTCGAGAAGGGTTATCTGCCAACTAAAGACCTTTGAGTTCGACTACGCTCAGCTTCGAAGGCAAATCATTTGCAGCATAGCTTAAGTCGAGAAGGGCTATCTGCCAAAGACCCTCAAGTTAGACTACACTCAGCTCCAAGGCATATCATTTGCAACATAACTTAAGTCGAGAAGGGTTATCTGCCAACCAAAGACCTTCGAGTTCGACTACTCTCAACTCCAAGGCACATCATTTGCAACATAGCTTAAGTCGAGAAGGGCTTTCTGCCAATGACCCTCTAGTTCGATTACACTCAACTTCGAGGGCACATCATTTACAACATAACTCAAGGCTAGAAGGGTTATCTGTGACCAAAAGACCTTCGAGTTCGACTACGCTCAGCTCCAAGGCATATCATTTACAACATAACTTAAGTCGAGAAGGGTTATCTTCCAACCAAAGACCTTTGAGTTCGACTACGCTCAGCTCCAAGGCACATCATTTGCTTCATAGCCTAAGTCGAGAAGGGCTATCTGCCAAAGACCCTCGAGTTCGATTACACTCAGCTTCGAGGGCACATTATTTACATCATAACTCAAGGCTAGAAGGGTTATCTGTGACCAAAAGACCTTCGAGTTCGACTACGCTCAGCTTCAAGGCACATCATTTGTGGTATAGCTTAAGTCGAGAAGGGTTATCTGCCAAAGACCCTCGATTTTGATTATACTCAGCTTCGAGGGAACATTATTTACAGAATAACTCAAGGCTAGAAAGGTTATCTGTGACCAAAAGACCTTCGAGTTCGACTACGCTCAGCTCCAAGGCATATCATTTATAGCATAACTTAAGTCAAGAAGGGTTATCTGCCAACCAAAGACCTTTGAGTTTGACTACGCTCAGCACCAAGGCACATCATTTGCAGCATAGCTTAAGTCGAGAAGGACTATCTGCCAAAGACCCTTGAGTTCAATTACACTCAACTCAAAGGCACATCATTTACAGCATAACTCAAGGCTATAAGGGTTATTTGTCAACAAAGACCTTTGAGTTCGATTACACTAAGCTCAATAGCTCATCATTTGCAGCATGACTCAAGGCAAGAAGGGTTATCTGCCAACAAAAGACCTTCGAGTTCGATTACACTCAGCTCAAAGTCACATTATTTATAACATAACTCAATGCAAGAAGGGCTATCTGTCAATAAAATTGTTGAGCTCGATTCCATTCAGCTTGATGACACATCAACCGCATGGTAGCATCAAGAAACTACTTTCTAGTTTAAACCGAGGTCTTTAAGTCAAGAAGAAGACCTGGGTCGGTTGTGCTTTAGTGACAAGCAATCATTTTCTAGTAGCATAGTTTAAGTCGATGAAAGTTATATGTCAACGAAGATTTTGGAGTTCGATTTCAACTTTGCGACGAAGGATATCGTGCTCAGAATTGTCCAGTTCAGCTCAACCTCATGATAGGGGAGTCATTTCATGATTCAATCCAAATTAATGAACCTGTCATAACATCGGATTTCAACACCACAATAGAGGATATTCGATGACGGATGTTAAACTTAGTGATACATCCATGGACGAAAATTGTATCTTGTAATCTTTCCCCTATCCCTGTTACACGACTATGGGAAAAGATGGGCAGCTGTGGATACCAATTTTCACCCGATTTTATATTTTTGTTGTTTTATTATTATAATAAATGTTAAATTTCTTTTCTAATTTTACAGGCCCGAAATTATTACATAATGGGCAGCAACCCAGTGGCCCAGCATTACACGTGTGACCCAACAAAGGCTCAACAGCCCAACGTGCAACCAACTTCCAAACAACCCTAATCCCTTCACACCTCTTCAACGCCGCATCCGAGTTTCACGACCGTACACTTCTCACGCAACATCCTCCGCCGAATATGCTCCACAACGGCCATTTCGCTCAACAAACAACAACCAACGAGCCAAGAATATTAGGACTCTATCCCTAAAAATATAATATATTATAGGCTATAAATATGTGTTTGTATTCAACATACAGTACACGATTTTTACAAGAGAGATTACACACAAATACTCAGAAATACGCAAGACACGAGCACTTGTAAAGCTTTCGGAAGGGAAATAAGAAATAAATGGATGGCATTAACAAGGAGGCATTTTTATCTTATTTTATTTACTTTCTAGCAACTACTTGTGTGTGTGGTATTTGTTTTGAAAGAAAATAAGAGTTAGAAGCTTACCAATTTGAGTCACCGGGATTAACACTAAAGCATCGAGAATTATTCATAAAGCCTTGCATGTAGATTATTTGAATTAGTTCTCATTTTTCGTGATTTTAAAATGGAAAATATAGGTAAATTAAAGGGTTTAGTGTTTACCTTTCGAAGCCAATAGGTGAGTTCCTTCAACACATCCATCATTCCTAAGAGAAGGTGAGACTAGAATGAAGAGGGGCTAGCTTTTGAGGTTTTGATCGAGTGTGAGAATGAGAGAACGGCATTGTTGGAGGGGAAAAGGGATGAAAAAAATAAGGATAAGGTTTAGTTTATATCTAAAATAATGTATATATTATCCCATTAAAATAATGCATATATTATCCCATTAAAATAATGTATATATTAGCCCATTAAAATAAGGTACATCTCAGCAAATGGCAATGCTTCAAAAGTGATCAACCCGTGTTTTTGGAGTATGGGTTATCTGTGGGTAAGGTTCATTAGTTTTGAATCCTTGTGTTTTGGTCTTCATGTTAAGATATTTGAAAGTCTGATTTAGTTATTGAGTTTGGCACGTGTTTCATTTTAGTCCACCCACACACGCATGACCTGTTTTTAAAGGGAAAGGTATCAATCCCCTTTCTAGTCCCTCTATGTTTTTAATGCTCTAATTTACCCCCAAAATCCCATTTTTATCTCAAAATCTTCTTTAAATTGACCCCCATTTTAATTTCTTTTCATTTTAGTTCCTTATTATTCTATATTTAATTATATCTTTTATTATCTATTATTTTTTATTTTTTTTCCTTTATGTTTTTTACTACCTTTTTAGTATTTTATTTTAATATTTTTTATAATATATATATGTATTTTTTCTTTTTTTGTATTTATTTTTATTTTACCATCTAACATTTTTTTCGACATTTTTAGTGGCAATTTCAAACGAACAAATGTAAGCAATTCGAATGGAGTAATTTAAATTTAAATTTTTAATTTTTCGCAATCAAGACAACCGATAAATTAATTGGTACCGAAAGGGCGGTTCAAGGGTGCTAATCCTTCCTTGACCGTAACCGACTCTCGAACCCGATATATTTCCGGTATAACGCAGATCATGTAAGATGATGTTCGATCCACCTAAATTCTTTTTAAAATGGTCGGTGGCGACTCTAACCATTTCATTCAAGTCGAAGCTCAATTCCGGGTTCAACCGAAAGATGTCTACAACAATCTGGTTATAGGAAAATTACTCGTTCTCATTTATTTCCCAACAACTTCAACTCAAATCCGTTTTGAAAACTTTAAATTCTTCTAAAATCATTGTTATAAAATCATAAATCGTTTAACAGTTGAAATTCAAGTTTAGGAGGAAAATTACTAGAAGGTGTGTCTGTTTAATAATAGCATCTGCTTGAGTTGTCATGTATTACAAAGACGCTTTTAATACAGTATTATCGACGAAGTACGTCTTTTTCCTATGTGCTTAAAATGAGAGTCATTTTTCTAAATATTCTTTTGGTGACACTACCTTAATTAATTATATAAATAATATTATTTACCTAAATTTACTATACAACTACAATTAAACATTATAATACACAATTGAATTTGAAATTTGAAGTATATTTATGTTTAAGGGTCACTTTTGCCTCTGTAGTATATCAAATTTATCATTTTCGATCATATCATATTTTTACATCAATTTAGCCTTTCAAGTTGTTTAATTGCATCATATTATGCCCTTCCCCTAACTTAAAACCCTAAATTATAAACCCCACGTTAGTGTTTAGATGTAATAGGGTTATAGTTTAGAGTTTTAAGTTAGGTGTATGGTTATAAAATATTATACTTGAGCAACTTCGAGGGCTAAATTGGTGCGAAAATACGATATGAGCAAAAGTGATAAATTGGATCTACTATAGGGGCAATTTGCCTATATTCATACATGAAACCAAACTAAGATTTTTTAAAGAACTCATGTGTAATTTACAAATTTCAATTTGATACCTCAAAGTTCTAAATAAACTCAACCTCATCATAAATATTAGGGTAAACTACACGTTTAGTACATCAAATATCACTTTTGTTCCGTTTTAGTACCTGAACTTTCAAAAAATTTCAAAATCATACCTAATGTTTACTTTTTATTTCATTTTAGTACCCCCATTGTTAACTTTTTATTTCATTTTAGTACATAAATTTTTAATGGCGGGGTACTAAAATGAAATAAAAAGTAAACTTTAGGTATGGTTTTGAAAAATTGAAAGTTTAAGTACTAAAATAGAATAAAAGTGATAGTTTAGGTACTAAACATGTAGTTTACCCTAAATATTATTACAATAATATTTGTACTTTTTATAAGTTTTAAGCAATACAATTATAAATCATCACTTGGAATATTTAATCATGAAACTAATAAAATTTTATAAAATCATTTATCACTCTTCTTAAGCTGATTTTATTAATTATTTTTTACAAAAAAAATTAAGTATAATAAAATTTAAAATAAACTACTTATTTGATCATTCATATATTTTTGTGCTTTTATTTTGTCACGTATTATTTTTTTAAAATTATATTCAATATTACATTTTATTTTTGTTTTGGTATGTTTCATTAGATTTGACGATTGGTTTAACGAAAATGATAATATGACATATTATATCAATGATTTTAGTCCTCAAAACTTAAATTGATCCTTGTTTAAAATAATTTAAAAATATTAAATATTTAAAAATTCTATAAATTTAATCCAACATAAAATCTATAATTTCCAATTCTAAATCACAATCTTCCCCACGCCCATTTTCCAATGTCGCCATTAATTGTTTGCTCAGTCGATGTCGTCTCTCTATACTGATTGTACACTTGTTTTTAAATCTTTAGGTTTAATGTAAAAAAATTAATGTCCAAAATATATCTAAGTTAATTTTAAGTATTTAAAAAATCGTTAAAAATAAGTGTTTAATATTTTTCGATGTTATACGTTGTGACGGTTATTAAATTCAATCGTTAAGAGATCTTGTACGTGCATGTTTTTTTAAAAAAATTGAAAATAAAAAACATTTTTTAGAAAAAAAACTTAATTTCCCAACACATCCTGTACGTAGTCTCCAGCGACGTTGCTACTAATTTCACCTCTCCTTACCCCCGTTCAGTAGCATGGGGTCACCCTAACCCTCATGTATGAAATTTTTCTTCCGTGTATGAACACTAGTACATTTATCAATTCATTTGGAATTTTGGGTTTTAAAATTTTGAGATTTGGATATTAAGATTTAGAAATTTTGGCAACAATATTGAGGGAAGAAATAAGGGGTTCCGGCTTCCACTTAGTGGAGTTTTGGTCGGCTGCGTTAGTTCGATCGACAGCGTTGTGGAGTCGACGAGGATAAAGAGGATTAAAATTAATGATCTTAGATATTTTTCGTAATTTTATAATTTTGGGAAGTTTTTTCAAAATGAAAAATATTTTTAAGTTTTTAATTTAAATAAAAAAATTAAAATTTTATAAACATGAAATGTTCCACTTAACGTTCGAATTTAATGAGCATTACAGTCCATATACCTAAAAGTGTAACATTGGAAATATTAGGTACCTTATTTTAACAAAATATTCTTTAGGCACTTAAAATTAACTTATAGAGTATACTTTGGGCACTTATTTTTGCATAAGTCATTTTTAGGCTAAAATGCACCATTCCCCCTTAAATTATACATTTTTTACTGAGTTGTCCCTTAAAATTTAAATCGTTATCTTATTTGCATGTTAACTGTATTAAAAACATAAAGGTAAATTATATATTTAGTCACTCATCTATTAATGCAATTATGTTTTTGTCATCCAACTATTTTTTTCTTTCAAGATCATCACTAAACTTAAGTTTTTGTTCCATTTTAGTTACCCAATTGAATTACATTTAGTTTTAACATTTATAATACATAATAACTCATTTATATCACATAATTTTTTTTACTTGACACATAAATTTTAATTTATAATAATAAATAATATTATAACGTTAATAACAAATAACATTGTTTGTATTTGAAATTTTGATAAAAGAAATTTTAAATATTAAATTATAATATCATAAATATTTCAGCAACATAAACGATCTATTCACCTACCCTCGCTTCTTCTCTTCACATCACCATGTCTTCTTCTAGTTCAGTTCCATTGCCAGCAGCTCAGACAAGGATGGGATCATTTCCAAACATGCAACATCCTCAGGAAGCACGTGATTAAACCAGTGGCTCCTGTTGCAAAGCTTCCCGGCTACGGAAGAAGCTGAGGTTCCCGATACAAGGGGAGGCTTTTGGTATTACAACATACCAGAGATGCAACACCACCTCAACCTGCAATGCAAGTTCCACTTTCACGTGGAGCTTGATTTTCTGCTTATGAGGAGACGAGCCCACGACAACTAAACCGAGCAGGTTCCAAAGCCAATGCATTTTTACAAGAATCGGCTTCTTTCCTTTTTTTGCCAAGGTTGAGAATTCTATTCCAGAGTTCGAGAAAATGATCATTGCCCTCTATGTCTATGCATTATATTTTGTCTGATTTGGCATACTGTTCTACATTTTGAAGGTGTGGAGATGCCCCCTTGCTCTTAATACTATTCATTATTGTAAACCAATTTATACGTCGAATAAAAAAATAAGTGATATAAATCAACTCTATATATTACAATTTTAAAAAATAAATCGAATCTAATTGAGTGATCAAAATGGAACAAAAAACTTAATGATGATTTTGGGAAAAAGGATAATTAAATGATCAAAATATAACAGCATTAATAGTTGATAGATTAAATATGTATTTTTTTGCTATAATTGTTATATATTTACAGGAAAACTTTTAAGAAATCTGGTCATTCTATATCATTTTTATCCATGTAAGGTGCAAGATTTTTACGACGGTTTGAAATTGAATTTCCTTTATGTGTTAAGAGGAAGATATACATAGGGATTAAAAGATGCGACCCAGCGGTAGAGAAGGAAGACATTGATAAAAATGGAATTCTATTTAATTTTATATTTCTTCTGAACAATTTTATATTAATTATGCAAATTGTGATTTGCGAATTGTACGATGGAGTTAACAGATTTTTGGTTATTGATATTAGGAATGGTAATTTGACTAATTGGATCAACATTGTGGTCCATTTGAACAGATATTTATTGAGAAAAAATAAATAAAAAATTAATTTTAATCTTTGATTTTTAATCTAACAACCGTAAAAAGTGTAAAATTAAATATATATATATATATATATTGTAAGTAGATCATAATCTTATATAGATATTTTATTAGGTAAAATTAAGACTTAAATTGACATTTTATGTAAAACTAGACCTAAATTAGGCCCCGCCGATTTAAAATCAGATCTAATATTTTATTATTTATTAGCAAAACAATATATTATATAAAGGGATCAAATTGATAGAATTTTAAGAATTAAAGAATTCATATTTTAAATTAAGATTAAATTAATATAATTATAAGTTATGAATTTAAACTACTATTATATTGTATTATATTATATTTTTGATAAATTAACCATCAAATATAACGAGAGATAACACAAAAATAAAATTCAATGTTATGTATACTTTAAGAAATATAATTAGATAATTAAAATAAAAGCACTAAAATGAGTGAATGTTCATAGATATTTATTTTAGATATAAAACTGAAATATTTAAAAATAAATTGGAGACACAGATATTATCTAAATCCCCATTGTTTCCCGACAGTTCCTCGTTCAATAATTTACTCAACACTTTTGGTTAACGTTTATCATTTCCCCTTGTTCTTTCTGTAGCTATCTGCTGTCACTCGTAGCTCTAATCTCTCTTTCTTCACTGGTCTTTCAGCTTTCTTCTCTTTTTAACCTTTGTGGCGGATAAGCCGCGTTTTTTTTTTGCAGATCCAGCGAAAAAAAAACCAAACTTCTGGTAAAATCTTTTTCTCTTTTTCTTTCTTGCTAACTATAAAGTGTAGAACTAGTATATATGTTAATGTTCTCTTGTCAGTTTTTCTTTATTATTCAAAGAATAGATTTTTTTGTGGTACAGTGTAATTCCATTGACTTCTTGAGTGATGTTAATTACGATAAAATGATGCTACTTGCTTTTCTCTCATCTATTTTTCTTTTTTAAATATGAGTGACCTTTTTTGGCTTGTTGGGTAAAAGTCTTTCTTCTTTCGTTAATTTTCTTTTGTTTTTGCATAATTGGATTCTTGTAGCTGTTTCTTGATCTGGGTATGGTTATTTTCTCCGAGCTATTTGATCAAACTGCTTGGAATAGAAGATTTCAAAAGGTGTTCGGATTTGGGTTGATGTGTGAAAAGACTATATAGGTTTTTGTGATGCTCAGGTAAAGTATTTATTCTTCATTTTCAATCATCTTTTTGCTTAAAGCTGGCTTCTTTTACTAGAAAACCAGATTATTTATTGTCATTGTTCCAGTTTTTCTATTTGCCATTTGCTTTTGTGTTAGTAATTTAGGCCCCATTTTTTAACATGCTATGATTTTCAGTTCTTGTTTATAGAACCTTTTTGCTTTTGCCTTACTTTTTACAGATGGAAGAGGATGGTGAGTTCAGGTGCTGGGATGAATTGCTTCCGGATGCGCTTGGGTTGATTTTCAAGAATCTTCCACTCCAGGAGGTACTTACTGTGATCCCAAGGGTATGCAAATCATGGGGGAGAGCAGTTAGTGGACCTTATTGCTGGCAGGACATTGACATTGAAAAATGGAGCCAACAATGTCGGCCGGAGATCCTTGATCGCATGCTTCAAATGCTGATAACTAGGAGCTCGGGTTCACTCCGCAATCTCTGTGTTACCGGCCTCCCTAATGACCAGAGCTTTTCGTTCATTGCAGATAAGTAAGGACATGACTCGTTGCTATCTATGGCTCTCAATTGCATTTTCTCTTTATATCCCTACATCTGCTATCTCTTTATAGGTTGATAAAAGCCTAAAACTAATAATATTAAAGTGAAGATTAATGGATGAAGTTCTGTATTCTGAATATTTACTAATAGAGTAGGGAACAATAGCCAATATCGTGGTAAAGAATCTGAAGTGTATACTATGATCAATGAATGGTTTGTGACGTCCTTGGATATTGTAAATGTGGGATATAGCTTTTGTTATTTACTCCAGCTTCCCACTGCTTCTAGTGCCAAATCTCTTCAGACTTTACGGCTGCCAAGAAGCGAAATAAGTGATTCAGTAGTGGAACAGGTTGCTGGGAGGCTGTCCTCGGTGACTTTCTTGGATGTTAGTTACTGCAGGAATATCGGATCACTGGCCCTCGAAGCAATAGGCAAGCACTGTAAGTTACTAATGGGGTTGAGGAGAACAATGCACCCATTAGAGGTAGTAGATAAACTGTCTCAAGATGATGAAGCCCTTGCCATTGCTACTACAATGCCGAAGCTCAAGCAACTTGAGGTGGCATACTTGCTGATTAGCACAGAAGGTGTGCTCAAAATACTTGAAAGCTGCCCTGACCTGGAGTTACTAGACATTCGAGGATGTTGGAATGTGAAGCTAGATGAAAGTTTTGTCAATAAACTTTCACGGTTGAAGGTGGTCGGACCTCTCGTTGTGGACTATTCTGGGATGAAGGGATGGGATGATTGTTCGAATTATTCAGGTTCCTCTGGTTACTTGGCCTGGGACTTTGTTGCCGGAGATGTTGGTGTTGATTACTATGATGAGATATCAGATGGGGATTGGGAAGATGACCAAAACGTGGTAGATGTGGAAATGAGGTTCTATGATGGTTTTGACTCTGAAAATGCTGCATTCGATTGGCCCCTCTCCCCCTAAAGGATTGTCTTCCCCTCTCCCCCTATAGGATTGTTAACCCTGTCTTCTCAAATTTAGGTTGATAGAGCTCCACACGGACATCAACCTCGACTGCGTTGAGCACTTTGCTGCCACTTTGCTATGTACAAACATTGTATTTCTAATGTAGTGTATAAACAAGTTTTCCTAGGAGTGTTTGTAATAAAAGAACTTGTAACCTGTAGCAAAAGAATTTGTTTCCTTAGTAAATTGAGGTATATATCTCATAGCGTTTCCATGCTTCCGTAACGTCCCCACAATGATTATACAATTTGGAGTGGAATTTGTAAAGATGGTCCAAATTAGTGTGTGGCAACTACCATGGAATATCAAAGAAATTGATCAGTTTGCGATAGAGAGGAGATTTTCCCTTTATCCTTTTGACTTTGTTGATCCTTAAGTTTATAAACAATCAAGCATCTTCAAAATGTCAAATTTGAGGATTGGAAGAAAAGCCCGTTTTCCCAATGCTTCGTCATTAAGCCAAAGCCGTCGTCTCCATTGTCGGTGAGCTAAAGAAGAAAGTAGTTCCCTCATAATTGCATTATAATCCGTTGTTATTCAAAAGGCCGCCAGCAAGGTGCACCAAAACAAAGTACTTTTGAATATCTTATTATAACAGTAGAGAAAATACAACACTAAGCCAAGAAAAAAAAGGTCTTTTGAATATCTGTATGATTACGGGGGATATCGCGCAAAAGAAGAATTACAGATACAAGTGAGCACAAAAAAACCATGCCTTTCATATTGGCATGTTTCTATGCTCAACAGAAAATAAGCAAGTGTACCATTTTATTACGTTACTAAACATTTCTAGTTCTTCATCCATCTTCAACTGCAGCAGGGCTGCAAGGGTCAAACCGTCAACAAGCAAGAAGAATTCGAGAAAACAAAAAAAAAAGTTTATGCTCAAGCGGCTAAGGTGAATTCTATGACAGTCGTCGAGCCCTTGTATGTTGAAGGATCAAACAAACTGACATTACACTGTTGCACTTACACCAATAACATCAGCTGCTTTGAATTCTTACGATTTGTCATTGCTAGATCCCCTGGTTATACGTTGACTCTGATGGATTTCCATTTGTTTTGTCTCCTCAGTTGGTTTACCTGCTTCAACTGCATCTTTCCCTTGACTTGGTCCCCGCTTGTCTTAAAACAACTTCCCTGACTTCGCAATTGCAAGGATCAACTCAAGTTGTTTTTGCTGTTGCTCCTATAGAATACATCACCAATCACATGTTGTGAATCCAATGACAAACCATGTTTTGAATTAGTAATTAATTCACATGTTGAGAATCCAACAGCCACAAGCTGGAGTTTTCCTACCGATGGTTAGTTCCTCTGAAGACAAGTTCTCCATTGGTACAATGACTAAGGAGTACGGAACAGAAAAACTACGAATGCAATATAGTTTTCTTGTCTTTGAATCACGGCTCATTTACTTTTTCTTGGTTTTAATGAGACTTAAGGTTTGCTAAATCCAAGCCACAGAATCTTTTAAGCATTCAAATCCACAATAATAGACAGGAAAAAGCTTGACATATTTATTCTTTTAAAACCCTTGTGCAACTAATATCATAACCAATATTTAACTTACTTGAAGTACCATTATGGAACTCCTACACCAACCGAGCATATTACCAACAAGTTCAGAAAATTAAAAAATAATGATAATAATCAAACAATGGTAAAATATTACCTGCATTGCCAGCAAAACATTCTGAATTTCCTTGAGCTCTTTTTCCAAGATGTCTTCTTGAGCTGCTAATGCTCTAGTAGTCTCAGAATTCTTTTGAGCAAAGGCTGCAGCCTTTAGACAAGAGGAAGTTATAAACATAAGAACAAATCACAAAATACAATTTGTTATCAACAGCTTGCCTTCCCATTTACTCATAGTAGGAAGCAAGGGTGATAAGATCATTACAATCACATTAGAGCCGCAGCTAACATTAGTTTATTCATCTATATCAAGTGAAAGTGTTAGATGCTACGTCGACTAGGCAACAGATGGCACAATCAAATAGAACTTGTGTAATTGAAGCAACTATGTTGATCCATATCACAAATTCCGATGAATATGCATTTTTTTATTATTCCAATGAATATGTTTCCATAACTTCATAACATTGGATGTTTCTTCGACTCCATTTATTCTCTAATTAAAAACTTAAACTTTTAGCAGCAAGAACTAGTCAACTCTAGTTCTCTAACTAAAAACTTAACACCAAGCAACAAGAATTACAACATTGTTACCTCTTCAATAGGTTGTTTCAAAGCTTTCCTTGTTACCCGAAACCGAACTCCCAACTTCTCAAGTTGCCTAGACAAAACACGGATAATCGTAACGGAACTTTTTAAATCCTCCTCCAACTTCTCAATCCTACCGACCAAATTCACTCCCTTTCCACCGGCCTTGTCCGTTTCGACACAAATCCTCCGCCACTGACGCTTCCTAATCCACGCCCCAATGGCAATCCCACCCACCAATCCTAAAACTCTCCATAAAGTGATACTTCTCCAAATCCCACCCAAAGTGACACCTTTCCAGTCCGAAAAGGCACAAACAACGGACACAACAGTCGAAGAAAAAATGCAAAAAAGTTCAGCGGCAGACAGAAAAGAATTTAAATTGATAGTATTAAAATTGGGGTTTTGTTCTGGTGAGGTGGCAATTGAAGAACCTGGACTGTAGGCTTTGGGAAAGGGATTGAAAGATGGATGGCGGGAGTTGAAACTGGGAAAATTTCGGGTCTGGGATCGTAAAACAACGGAATCCGAGATGGGGAGGCTGAGATGGCGGGGTGATTGGAGGGAATAAATTAGGGTTTTTGAGATAAGGGTTTAAACGAGGGTGAGGAGGGGATAAGAGGTTTTCAAACACGGTTGGCATTGTTTGTTCCTAGTTTCTTTTAGGGCTTTGGATGGATTTGAATTGAAAGGGAAGACATTGTTAGGCTCCTTTTGCATTTTGGTGAGAGGATTGGGAACTAGGGTTGTAAAATCGGGTAATTGTTCAGGTTTTAGTTGGATCCTGTTACGTCGGGTAAAATCGGATACAGATCAAGTCAGGTAAATTTGATGCTTCGACTCGGATCAGGTCGGGTCCAGGTCAAATCAAGTTGATTTGACACTAGGTACAGTTCGGGTTCAGATCGGGTTACTTTCAGATCGGATCGATGTTAGTTCAGGTTCGAAGCAGTTAAAGAGCATGTTAATTCAGGTTCGGATGGACTTCAGGCGGATCTCGTTCAGATCGGGTCACATCATTGGCAGATAAAATTCAGGTCAGATCTCTATCAGATACGAATTGAGTTCAAATTGGGTTAATTTTTATTTTTGGATTAATTATTTTCGTCTTTCGCGAACGTTGAATTGCAATTTGTAATTTTATATGATTTAGAGTAAATTACTAAGAAAATAAATAATCATGTTTCAATTTTATGAAAAATACAAATTTAAGAATTAAATTGAACAAATATGAAATTACAAATAAAAATTTAAATAGATTAAACAACACACATTGATGAGGGATCAAATCGAAATAATTTTAAATTGTGAGGTTGAAATTAATACAAAAAAATACTAAATTGTACCCATTTAAAAAGTTATGGGCCAATTAAAAATAGAAATAAGTAATAAGTATGTATCAATTTCAGATGCAAATAAAATTTGGAGGACTAAATTGAACAAATATGAAATTAAAAATAAAAATTTAAATAAATTAAACAACAACATTGATGAGGGATCAAATCGAAATAATTTTAAATTGTGAGGTTGAAATTAATACAAAAAAGTACTAAATTATACCCATTTAAAAAGTTATGGGCCAATTAAAAAATAGAAATAAGTAATAAGTATGAGTCAATTTCAGATGCAAATAAAATTTGGAGCACTAAATTGAACAAATATGAAATTACAAATAAAAGTTTAAATAAATTAAACAACACACATTGATGAGGGATCAAATCGAAATAATTTTAAATTTTGAGGTTGAAATTAATATAAAAAAAGTACTAAATTATACTCATTTAAAAGTTATGGGCCAATAAAAAAAATAAATAAGTAATAAGTATGGGTCAATTTCATATGCAAATAAAATTTGGAGGATTGAATTGAACAAATATGAAATTATAAATAAAAATTTAAATAAATTAAACAACAAAAATGGATCAAATATGAAAAATATTGTAAAATGGACTAAATTGCATTCATTTCAAAAGTTGAGAAAAAAATTAAAACAACTAATATATATATATACAATATAAACTATATAGTTTATATATAAAGTACATGTATTATATATATATAAACTATATAGTTTATATATATATTATGTATAAACTATATATACCATGTATAAACTATAATACTATATAGTTTATATATGAACTATTGAACTATACAGAAACTACATAGTTTATATATAAATTATATATGAATTATATATAAACTATACAATTTATATTTATATATTATGTATAATTATAAATAATATATATTGTATAAATTATATAGTTTATTAATATAAACTATATAGTTTATATATATATATATATATATATATATTATATGATTTAGGGTTTAGGATTTATGATTTAAGGTTAATTTATTGAATTATATATAAATTATATAGTTTATAGATAGTAGTATTTAAACTATATATAAACAATATAAACTAACTTATACTATATAGTTTACATATGAACTATATGTATAAACTATATAAACTATATAAATAAACTATGTAAACTATATAGTTTACTTTTTTTTTGGATAATTAAGATTTTTATTACCCAAAGAAGGGAGAAACCTGCTACAAAAAAATCAGTTCAGACAGTGGAAAAAATCAAGGGTATCCTATGTACAACCAAAATTAAACTATACCCCAATGATTACAAATATCCAAATTAGTGCTATCTAATCTATTGATATTTCTATTGCTTAAATGAGACCCTATAATTTGCTTAATTTCGAGAATAATAGCGTCCTCGGATCTGCAACTACCTCTGAAAAGCCTTCGATTTCTTTCCTCCCATATAGTGTAGTTGAATACGCACTAAGAGAGTTTGAGGATGACAATAATAAGAGATTTTCCTTTCCATGTTGTTGTTACCCAGATCAGTAAATTAGGCCAAGTGAAAGGAGGTTTTTGGATACCTGAAAGAAGAAGAACAAAATTCCATATTGAAGAAGACAGTTTGCATTCAGCAAACAGATGGTTTTTGGTTTCGCATCCATTAGAGCAGAGAATGCACTGATCGTTGGTGACAAGCCCGAACCTTAACAGCATTTCTTTGGTGGGATGCAATCCTAGATTAGCATCCAAGAGATGATGTTGTGTTTAGGAATGTGAAGAGGGAACCGTGTGAGCTTTTTCTAGTGGACTTTGTTGTGTTTAAGTCGAACCTATTCCCAAATTTCTTTAGTGTTGGTAACTCCCGAAGTAAGCAGTAGGTACGCAACACTTCAAAGCTTCAAAATTTTTCTAAAACTCCAGCTGAAAGTAGAAGATTCATCCATGAACCAGAAGTTATAATGCTTGATAATATAACAATGTAACCAAGCTACCCATAAAGAGCCATCCTGGGCAAGAATGTTTTTGATAAGGTGGATTATACAAAATCTATTCTAGGATTTAATGTCTTTGAGGTCTAAGCCTCCTTCAGATTTTGGTGTGCAGACTCTTTCCCAGCTTACTCGATCTTCTGAAGCAGGAATATTTGATCCTTTCTAGAAATAACGAGAATAGATTTGCTCAATCTTATTAATGATAGACTGAGGCAGAACCAGCTGCCTACACCAGAAGTTTACGACGCTGAAGAGGACAGTTTTAATAAGCTCTAGCCTGCCAGCATAGCTCAACTTCATCCTTGACCATTTGTGAAGTTTGGATTTAATCTTACCAACAAGAGGCTGACAATCTTTTAAAGACAATTTTCTGGTGACCAAGGGGATTCCCAGATATTTGACAGGAAGAAGACCATGCTTGAACCCAAAAAAATTAATAATGTTATCAATAGTGGAGACAGAAATACTAGCTGTGAATATCTCACACTTGAGAGCATTAAGTTTAAGCCCAGAAATCTCATAGAAAGAGTTAAGAACATTAATAACTCTCATGACAGATTCAAGATTTCCTTTGCAGAAATTAACAGATCATCAGCAAAAGTAAGATGTGTCAGGCCAATTTTCTTACACTTAGGGTGGAAACCAAATATCCCTTTATCAACAGCTTTATTAAGATGTTTGAATAGAATATTCATAACAAGAACAAACAAAAGAGGGGATAAAGGGTCACCTTGCCTTAGACCCTTGGCTCCTTTAAAAAAATCCAACCAAGCTTCCATTAAAGGCAATGGAGTAGGAAGCAATAGAGTAGCAGGCATTAATCCAGTCAATGAGTTTACTAGGTAGTTCTAAAGCCTTGAGAATAATAGGAATGAAGCCCTAGTGGATAGAGTCAAAGGCCTTTTGGAGGTCTATTTTTAGAGCACACCTAGGTGAAATTTTTTCCTCCCATAACCTTTCACTATTTCTTGAGCAATGAGGGTATTATCAACAATACTCATCCCTTTGACAAAATCTATTTGGTTAGGGGTAATAATCTTGGGCATTAATTGTGTGATCCTCTTAACAATGATTTTTGTAATGGACTTGTAAAGGACAGAGCAGCAAGATATTGGCCGAAAATCCGAGACAATACTAGGATTGGGAATTTTAGGAACTAAGGCAATAGTAGTTGCATTGAAAGCAGGGTAGATAAATTATTCTTGAAAGAAAAATTTGATAGCTTCAATCACTTCATCTCCAATCACATGCCAAGCTTTCTTAAAGAAAAGATGAGTATAACCGTCTGGACCAGGTGCCTTGTCATTACCTTGACTAAAAATTGCCTCTTTAATCTCTTCATTAGTGAACTCCTTTGTGAGCCCCTCGTAATCTTCAAATGAAGGAATTGGATGCAGTAGACCTTTTAGTAGACTGGTTGAACAGACTTTAACTTCAGGGTCAGAGGAACCAAGAAAATTTTTGAAGAAATTAATAGCTTCATTAGACATGTCATCGAAGGAGTTCAGTCTTCTTACTTGATCATCAACTAAGAATCTAATGGTGTCACGTTTATTCTTGGTAGCAATGACAGAGTAAAAGAATTTGGAGCACTTATCCCCCTCTTTCATCCAATGATTTTTCGCTTTTTGTTTAAGAATCATAGCCTCGGTTTCCTCAAGAGAATTAAGCTCTCTTTGCAGATCAAGTTCTGTTTCAATGGGCTCAACTCCTCTAAAAGTAAGAATTTGATGTTTTTTGATCTCGTCTCTTTTACTTCTAACCCGAGCATAAATGTCGCTAAAGTAATTCTTGTTCAGAATTTTTAGTGAAGCTTTGTGTCTTTTAAGCTTGAGGAAAATTTTCTTCATTGGGTTGTCATGACAAGGTTGGAGCCAAGAGTTACTAACAGTGTTTAAGAAATTTTGATGAAGTGTCCAACAGTTGAAGAATTTGAAAGGCTTGGGTTTGTTGAGCTGAATTTCTTTATTAAGAGTAACTAAAGCCATGCAATGGTTAGAAGGACCATGAGCTAAAAATTCCACAAAGGATTGAGGGAAAGATTCAAACCATTGAGAGTTTGTGAGGACTCTATCAAGTTTTCTTGCAAGGAAGTTATCTCCTTGTTTGTTTCTCCAAGAATAAGTAGGGCCAAAAAAAGGATGATCATGAAGTTGAATGTCATTAGTGAGATCTTGGAATTCAATCATATCAGAAGAAGAGAAAGTACCTAAAAGCTCATGATTGGAACTTTCGTTTGAGTACAAAGTGACATTAAATTCCCCTCCCATGATCCAAGGGTAGTCAGGAAACCTAGATTCTATATTTCTAAGATCCTGCCAGAGGCTTCTTCTTGCTATTCCATCATTGTGACCATAAATCCCAGTAACCAGAAAGTGAACATTCTTGAATATGCACTTAACAGTAATACTTTGAGCAGATTTATGACATAAAGAAATATCTAATCCATTTCTCCAGAGAAACCATATTCTCCCATTCTCAGCATGATCATAGTTGCAAAAAACATTCCAGTTCTCAAATCTAAAAGCAAGTAACTCAGGAGATTTATCCAATTTAACTCGGGTTTCAAGCAAACAGAGGATATCAGTATTATTTAGAGTAGCTCTCATAAGAACATTTTCTTGTTTAAGAGGATTATTTAGTTCTCTTACGTTCCAAAATGAAATTATCATTTAAATTGGGGTGAGGGGACTGAATCCCCCTTTTTACTACATATTGTTGCACTTTTAGCTTTGTCAAGATGGGATTTCTTTTTTGCTTTGAGCTCTTTAATCAAATCTGCAACCCCAAAAGCTACAGCTCTTGGTTTGTTCCCCTGAATCTCAAGCTCAGAATAAACCTCTTCTATAGAATTTAGTATCTCAAATATGTTGGTGGAACCTGCTAATGATTTGGTGGAATTAACTCTTGGAGGTCTACCTCTACCCTTTTTTAAAGGAGTTGCTAACTCTTTATTATAGATAGTAGACTCTGGTGGAATTTTGGGTTCATCAGTTTCAACGTCAACAACTTCTTCTTCAAGAGGAGGACTTAAGGGAGGTAAATTTGAGTGAGCACTCAGGGAAGAAGTAGCATTATCAGAAGGTGGGAGTTCAGAGACAAGTTGGTTCCCTGTAACAATTTCCTCAAGGTTGGAAACCTTAGCATTAACAGAATCCTCAGCTTTAGAGTTCAATAAAGGATCAATGCAAGGAGTAACTTGAGACTGTGAAGAGGAATGTAGAGATTCTTTTTTCCTCCAAACTTGGCCAGTGGTGAAGGAATTAGGATTAAACTTGCATGATTAAGTACTATGGCCAAAAATGTTACATGAATTGCAGCAAGGGGGAGCCATAGGATATCAACAGTAACAAAAGCTTGAAGACCATTGTTAAGAATAATATCAATAGACTTAGGGATCTTATCAATAGCCCCTATTTCAACATAGACCTTAGCGTATTCCAATCTAGTCTTAGAAGTTGTGATAGAATCCATTGACAAAGGGAAACCTATGGCACTTTCTATGTAACTCAGTCCTTCATTAGAGAACAATTCTAGAGGGACATTATACAAATGGACCCAAATTGGGATTCTGGATAAATCAAAGTGTAGTTTTTGCATATTTGGTTCCCATTGTCTGAGAATTAAAGGTTTATTGTATATATGCCAAGACCCGTTTTCCATTACCCAATCACGAGCATAATTAGATTCGAATGAAAATAAATAGAGATTGGGTCCAGCGTAACTGACCTGGATATTGGAACCTTTCAAGGAGGTTTTTTATAATCCGTTGATAATCCTTTGAAGAGTTGTAAAATTTGGAGCAGACCCCAGAAATTAGCCCACGAGGGAATGCTTCCACTCAGAAATTCCACCTTCGAACACTTCAGGCGGAGGATGAACAGTTAGAACTCTATTTCTCTCGTTTGGGGGAAAATACTGAAGCTAATGATTTTGAGAGCATCAAAACAGTTTACGCCAATCCATTGAGGAAACACTCTGAGCGAGAAAGAAGGAGGTTGAGAGAGGATCGATGGGAAGACGGGTGAAACGTCGGAGACACTGAGGAAATCTCAGAACCCATTAGTCCAGCTAATGTGCGCCGAGAGAACTCTACAATCGTGCGCCGACATTTTCTCTACAACTATATAGTTTACATATGACCTATATATATAGTTTATTAGTGAACTATATACTACATACTATAGTTTATATTTATATACTACATACTATAGTTTACATTTATATAATGTATTTTATACTATTTATATAAACTATAATTTATATTTATATACTATATATATGAACTATAGTTTATATTTATATACTATATATATGAACTATAGTTTACATATGAACTATATATATAAACTATATTGTTTACATATGAAGTATATATATACTATAGTTGATATTTATATATGAACTATAGTTTACATATAAACTATATAGTTTATATACTAACTATAGTTTACATATAAACTATAGTTGATATTTACATATGAATTATAGTTTACATATGACCTATATATATAGTTTATTAGTGAACTATATAAACTATTTATATAATATATATTATATATAAAAACTATAGTTTATATTTATATACTACATATTATATATAAAAACTATATATACTATATAGTATAATTTACATATGAACTATATATAAAAACCATATAAACTATATACTATAGTTAATATTTATATATTATATAAAATAATTTATACTATAGTATATATAAACTATATATTATATAGTTCATTAGTATATATAAGCTATATGGTATATATAAAACTATACATTATATAGTTTATTAGTATATATAAACTATATAATATATATAAACTATATGGTATATATAAACTATGCATTATATATATTTCATTAGTATATATAAACTATATATTATATAGTTCATTAGTATATATAACCTATATAGTATATGGTATATACAAACTATATATTATATAATGCATTCATATATATAACCTATATAGTATATGCTATATACAAATTATATATTATATAGTTCATTAGTATATATAAACTATATATTGAAAAGTTCATTAGTATATTATAACCTATATATTAATTTATTAATATAAACATATATATTAATTGAAAGAATTGGAAAATATATAAGGATCAAATTGAACAAATTTTAAATATGAAGCTTAAATTAATAAATTGTAATATTAAATTTAGAGTAAATTGAAAAAAGTTGAAATATAAAGCTTAAATTAATATATTGCATCATTAAATTTGGACTAAATTGAACAAATTTAAAACTAAGAGACCACGCTATAATGCCACACAAAGTTAAAAATACGAGGGTCATACCCAAACCCGAAACCCAAACGAACCCGTATAAAAGGTATTTTTTTTCATTTCAGCATTTTCCTCTCTCTTTTTTATTTCGTTATTTTGCTCTCTCTCTCTCTAACTCTTTGATTCTCTCAAAATGCTCTGCATTCTCTCTAGAAAATCAATCATGTTCTTCATTTGTTCATCCCAGTTCTTCCCAAAACCCTCCTTTTATCTTCAAAAACACCAAAACCAAAACATTTTCGTATTTTTTTCAAACAAACACCCAAATATTCATCTGTGTTCTTCATTTGTTTATCCAGTTCTTCCCCAAAACCCTCATTTGATCTTCAAAAACACCTAAACACAAACCATTTCATTTTTTTTTGATCAAACACCCAAATTTTCATCGGTGTTCATATGTGTTCTTCATTTGTTCATCCCAGTTCTTCCCCAAAACCCTCATTTGATCTTCAAAAACACTGAACCCAAACCATTTCATATTTTTTCGATCAAACACCCACAATTTCATCCATTATTCATCCGTGTTCTTCTCCAAATCCTTATAAACACCCAAAACTTAAAACAAACTTGGTTTTTTCGATCAAACACCAAAACCCAAACTATTTATCTTCTTTAACCCCTAACCCTAAACTACTATTCATCTTTCTTAACCCTTAATCTAATCTTGAACCCTAACTTTAACCTTAACCCAAACCTAATCAAACCCTAACCTAAACCCAAACTAAACCCAAACCGAAACTAAAACCCAAACTCAAATTGAACCTAAACCCAAATCTAATCCTGATCCGAACCCAAACCCAAACCGAAATCTAAACCTAAACCCTAATTTAAACCTAAACCTAAACCCAAACCTAAACCTGAACCCAAACTATTCGAAACCTTTAATTTTTTCCTACAGTTTCATGGATAGTTTGTCGTACGAGTTGAATTACTTAGGTTCTGGTATTTCTCATGCCTTTTTTTTCATTTTTCATTTTTAATTTAATATTCGAATTAATCTATTATTTATTTGTTTTGTAGATCCAAACCCAATAGATCAGAATGACCATCACTCTGAAAGAGATAAACTGCCCATTATTATATATATATATATATATATATATTGGTTTATTGTTGTTGATGTAAATGATATATTGGTTTATTGTTGTTGATGTAAATGATGTACTAGTTTATTGTTGTTGATGTAAATGATGTACTGGTTTATTGCTGTTAATGTAAATGATCTACTGGTTTATTGTTGTTGATGTAAATGATGTATTGGTTTATTACTGTTGATGTAAATGATGTATTGGTTTATTTTTGTTGATGTAAATGATGTACTAGTTTATTGTTGTTGATGTATTGGTTTATTTTTGT
Organism: Hibiscus syriacus; assembly: GCF_006381635.1. Classification (NCBI taxonomy): domain Eukaryota; kingdom Viridiplantae; phylum Streptophyta; class Magnoliopsida; order Malvales; family Malvaceae; genus Hibiscus; species Hibiscus syriacus. The sequence continues at coordinate 4,603,798 of NW_024062608.1, forward strand.
TGATGTAAATAATGTATTGGTTTATTGTTGTTGATGTAAATGATGTACTAGTTTATTGTTGTTGATGTATATGATGTACTAGTTTATTGTTGTTGATGTAAATGATGTACTGGTTTATTGTTGTTGATGTAAATGATGTATTGGTTTATTGTTTTTTATATAAATGATGTACTGGTTTATTGTTGTTGATGTAAATGATGTACTGGTTTATTGCTATTGATGTAAATGATATACTGGTTTATTGATGTTGATGTAAATGATATACTGGTTTATTGCTGTTGATGTAAATGATGTACTGCTTTATTGATGTTGATGTAAATGATGTACTGGTTTATTGTTGTTGATGTAAATGATATATTAGTTTATTGTTGTTGATGTCAATAATATATTGGTTTATTGATGTAATGTAAACTAACCTTGGTTTTTTTTTTTTTGCAAGGAGATGTAAATGATATACTGTCCGAAGCAATTGATTTAAATAAATCCTCTAAGAGGAAGTCCACTGGTTCATCCGATTTTGGGAGAATAACCTCTCTTGTTTGGGACCAGTACACATTCATTAAATCTGATGATGGTTTTGTTTATGCCAAGTGTAAGTATTGCAAAGTGAAAAGGTATAAAGTCGATTCTTATATTGTTACATCTAACCCTAAAAGGCATACTAAAAAATACCAAGCATATAAGGATTTTCTTACTGAAAATCCTGGTAATGTAGTTTATTTTGATCAAAAAAAATATTGTGAATTGTTTGCTGAGGCTATTCTGTGTCATGGTTATGCATATAGTATTGTTGAGCATGAAAAACTTAGGGATTCACATCATTGCCTTAATTCTTCTGTTAAGGATATACCTAGGTATACTGTTACTAAGTATTGCATGTTGGAGCATGAAAAACATAAGAAATTACTACTTGATTCAATGCATGATGTTTCAAGTTGTGTTTGTTTTACATGTGATGGTTGGTCTGCCTGCACTTCACGTTCTTATTTTGCTCTTACTGCTCATTATGTTGATAATAACTGGAAACTTCAGTCTAAAATTCTTAATTTTTGTTGTTTTCTTCCTCCTCATGATGGGGAGTCAATATTTAAGTTTGTTAAAAAGATGATATGTGAGTGGGGTCTTGAAAAAAAGAGCAATTACCATTACACTTGATAATGATTCTGCAAATGATAAAATGGTGAGGAGACTGAAAGATGATTTGAATGTGATACTTCTTTCTCTGTTAAGTTAGTATTGGATGTTCCTACTCGATGGAATTCTACTTACTTGATGGTTCATAGGGCACTTGAGGCTAGATTAGCAATTCATTTGTTTTTTAATAGGGAAAATGAGTTAGATTTCATCACTGATCATGTGTGGGAAATTGTTCAAACAATCTGTGATTTTCTTGAGCCTTTTTATGAAATTACTACTCTGTTCTCTGGTTCTAAGTATCCAACTTCTAACTTGTATTTGGCTAATGTTGTTTCAATTGAAAAATTATTGTGTGATTCTCATAATGATCCATGTGAAGGTATTTGTGCAATGGCTAAACCCATGCTTGAACTATTTGAGAAATACTGGTATGATCACTCAATGATTTTGTCTTTTGTTGTTTTACTTGATCCTCGATATAAATTACAACTTCTGAAAGAGTTGTACAATGTTCTTTATATTGAGGATGAGGTTCAAAGGAGGGTAAGTCTCATTTATAATGAGTTTCTTGACTTATATGTATTTTATTCAAAAAAATGCACCTTGTGGTTCTTCATCTTCTTTTTCTGTCCAAAGTATCAAATCCTTAGGCAGAAGTGAGTCAAGTTCCAATCGGCCTCGAGATTTTAGAAAATCAAATCTATTTTAGGTTAGTAATTACAATTTTAAGTTGAATTTATCTTATTTATTTCTTGTTTTCATTTACTAATCTTTGTCTTTTATTTTTTAGACTTTCGATGCCAATTTAGCTGCTTCAAGGAGTGGACGGTCTGATGTTGATTCTTACATCAGTTTGCTTATTGGCTTTCATACTGGGGAAATTGATTTTGATATTTTGGATTATTGAAAAAGTCAAAGTATTTCATATATGGTACTTTCTCGCATGGCGAGAGATATATTGGCTATTCTAATTACTTCGGTTGCATCCGAATCCTCTTTTAGTATGGGAGGTCAAATTTTGAACAAATTAAGAGTTAAACTCTTACCTAAAAATGTTGAGATTTTTGTAACAACCCGTAATTGGTTGTATGGTTTTGAGTCGGAGGATAAGGTCGAAGAATACCTTTCTGTGGTTAACGAGTCTTCTTTGTAAAGGTAATCCATATTTTTTTATGTTAATGACATTAATATTTCAAATTGTTTATTAATTATTTTAATTTTTCTTTGTAATTTTTAGGGTGTTTAAAGTTCCCTGAAATCATTCAAATTGGAGATTCGAATTGGAGATTTTGTCTTCTTTATTCCCTTCAAATGTAACTTAATATTTTATATTTATTATGTTTATTTAATAAAAGTTTCAAATAGTCATTAATATTTTTTTTCTTTTGTAGGGTTCCTTACAAGATGCAATACTTGGTACTTAATTCTGCTTTATTCTGTTTTATATTGTTTTCTTCTGTTTGATATTGCTTTCTTCTACTTGATATTTGTAAGGGTTTGGTAAAGTCAGAAATGTTTGGCATTGTTGGCCATCGAATTCCCTTTGGCTTTACCACTGATTGTATGTTTTCTTAATGCATGATGCTTGTTGAATCGATGCAACGATGCTTGCTGAATTGGTACACTGATGCTTGCTGAATCGATGCAACGATGCTTGCTGAATTGGTACACTGATGCTTGCCGGTTGCTGCTGTCTTTTACTCACTGATGCCTTGTAAATTATTGTTGTTGGTCTGACTTAAATCAATTTTAGAAACTTATAATTTTTTATCTAAATAATTACTCATGTTGAATTATGTTGGTGGCATTTTGGCTTTTAAAGCTAGAAAGTTGCCCATAATTAAACATGTTGGCAGCATTTAGGTATAAAAGCTCGATGATGATATTTCTGGTAGTATAGTTAGGCTTTTTAGCCTTGTAAACATTAGCTATAAGATCTGAGAGCATTTATTTCAACATAAATTTATTTTGTTTAGTTGATTTTATTATAATTTTAGTGTTTTCAAGTGTAATAAAATTACTTTCATTTATAAATATATTTTTAGTATTTGTAATGTTATTCAAGATTTTAATCTTTAATAAGTCCATCATTTCAACTAATATATTTTGATTTTAAAATTTCAAGTTAAGTTTACTTAAATTATTAATCAATTTTCACATTAAAAGTAAATTAGATTTATAAATATTTTAACTCAGTTAATATAATTTAATAAAATCAAGTTCAATAAGATAATATTTAAATTTAATTTGGTGATTATAAATAAAATTTATAATATAAGAAATATAAAGAAATTTATGAATTTGAATTAACATAAAAATTAAATTTATAATATACAAATTATAATTAATATAAAAGTAAATTTCAAAAAGTAATCATATTAATTTAATTATCATAATAATTTATGATAAAATTTCAAAAAGTAATTATATTAATTTAATTATCATAATAATTTAATTATCATAAGTTTATTATAAATTTAAAATAACATAATTATATTAATTGTAACTTCACTTATAAGTCAGGATAATATCATATCACTTTAACATTTCAGATCATTTATCGGTTGAGTTAATTACAGGTCAGGTTCATAACAGGTTAGGTTGAAAACAGGTCGGGTAATAGCAGTTATTTACTAGGTCAATCTCGGGTTCAGGTTCATATCAGTCGGATGCAGTTTGGGTTCGGGTATCATATTTTCGGTTAAATTCGGGTTCAGGTCGTTCTCAAGTCGGATGCAGGTCGGGTTCAGATTCACAATTTTCAGGTCCAACTCGGGTTCAGGTCGACACCAGTTCCGACTCGAGTCGGTTTCGGATTGTCACAACGCAAGTCAAAAACAGTTTTAACTCGAGTCGGTTTCAATCAGTTTTACAAGTCGAGTCAGCTTTTTACACCCCTACTAGGAACGAGATTAGTTTGCTTTGCTTTAAGCAAGTTACCGTCGAACTAAGGCTTATTTGCTCCGGGGTGGTCACGTATATAAGTACAAGGAAGAGATGTCACGTATAGAAAGAAGAATGTGAGGCTCTCGAGTGTGACTCTAGCAAAGGAACTCAAACGTTATGCTGTCACTCCGACTTTGCCATTGCGTTAGGAGACTTTCTTTCTTATTAGAATAGAAAGGGAAGGACTGATTTCCTGTGTTCCCCGCAGGCTAAAATGAAAATGGGGAAACTCATTATGGCAGTCTGTTCCAGACTTTATTACTTTATTCGAAGCTGGCATCGAGTGCCTGACTCAGATGCGACCTTCAGGTCTCTAAGGAAAGAGGACATACTCCCCGATTCTCGGGGGATACACATTGCGGATTGGTTGCGTCTGTGCTTCTAATTGCAAAATTCGGTTAGTATTGCAAGATGCAGTTAGTGTGCCGGCCCTACGGCCCTAGCTACTTTCCTTGACTATTTCCTGGTATTGCCTTCGTTTCCTGCTCAAGCTACAGCTACAGAAGCGTCTGGCTATCCTAATGCGAGGAAATCCCTTCGCTCACTCTAGCTCCAATAGCGAGAACTACATTTGAGGACGGACAAGTTTAGGTTCAAAGACGCTCGACAGTAAGGAGAGAAAAGAACGTGATTTGGGCATAGACCCATTTTTCACTAAAAACAGGCATTAAAGTAGAGCTTCCCTTTGGCTGGTGAGGATTGGAGCGAGGCTTTCTTCTTAGTTTAGGATGGTTGGGAAGACTGGATGCCGATCACCGATTTCCTGCTTAACCGCTTAAGGAAGAGCCTATCCTAAGACTAACCGCTTTAGAGCAAGAAAAGAAGGAACTCATATTCTTAGCTAGAAGAGCAAGCACTCTTCCAGTTACTTAGCTATCTTTCAAGCGTGAACTTGAAGGCCAGAGTAGTAATGGAGTTTCTAGAAAAAGGGATCTAGTTGAAGTTTGAGTTGCAGAGCCATTTGTGGAGAACTAAGGAAAGAAAGTGAGAGAGCGTTCTTTTAGAATAGCGGATTACCAGCCCTTTTTTCATCTCTCTCTTTGGCAGTGCATTCGCTTCCTTCTCCTGGTAAGTATGTGTAAGATTTTAGTCCATAGCAATGGTTGTTTATGAGAGTCCTAATACATAGGCCTCATGTAGGAATTTAACCCATGACCTTAGCAATGACTGCTCTACCACTGAGCTATTTCAATCTTTCTCATTTTAGCTAGCTATAAATCCTCTCGATTTCTTTTTAAATTGACCAAAAGGTGACTTTTTTTTTTCTCTTCATTAATTATTACCTTCTTTTCTCCATGACCTCCATTTCCCAGCCTGAAAGATGTCGATCTTATTTTGGTTGAGTTCTAATTTTCAGCCACACTAACTAGACGAAACGTCAATGAGATGAGGCAGTCATCGATAGATTTAGTTATCAAATCTAAGACAGGTAGTTAAATACTTAAATTTCATCATTTTAATTTCTATATGCATCTTGTTGTATATGCAACTTTTATCCCTATATGCATTATATGCAACGACGGACGCATAAATTTATGTCAGGGGTACAAACTTAAGAGATTATATTAGAAATTTTAAGAAGTTCAAAGTTATTAAATTTTAGGGGGTGCGAAGTTTGGATAATCAATAGAAAATACAAAGAAAAAACTTGAAATATAAAGGAATTTCAAATTTCCAAGGAGTTCGAACGCACCCCAGCACTCCCCTCGGCCCATCCCAGATTATATGTATCCTATTTCCATACAAAATATGTTGAGGTTTGGTGGTAACATTAAGAATCTTGTTTTTAACTTCAGGTGCTTGATTATGTTGCGAATTTGCTAGAAATTAGTAAAGAGGAACTTGTAGAGATAAGCTGTAGAAATGCAGTACAATTGTGTTCTCATCTTTTTATGCATTGGGAATATGCTTTCATACTTTTTCTGTAAATTGCAAATGTGAAAATGCCGAAATGTTTATAGAAAATTTGTATGAGATGTTTTTTGTTATTATGAAAGCCCTGTAAATGCATGAAGTTTTCCATTAGAGAAAGGGCTAATAACAAGTTCAGCCGGTAAACTAACATTAGGTTAAGAACATAGAAAGTCTGAGGTCTCAACATATCCTTAAGGTTATGGAAAACAGAAAAAGGAAACCTCAGGTTGAATCCAACACTATTAATGGTTATTCCGCTTTCGGAGATGCAGCAGCCATATGATTTTCGTCCATACCAAATCCATCCTAAAAATTCTCTTTGAAACTTTCATCACCATCTTCTTCCCAATTATACTCTTTGCTTCCAACATCCCCGAAATGAGTATGACATTGATCGCCATCAGGTGCAGGCAGAGACGGAGCTCCCTTATGTCCCAAGGCCTCGACCCCTATTAAAATTTGTATATTCGATATAATTTTCGTTTAATAATATAAATATTTAAATTTAAAAAATATAAAAAAATTATTAAATATTTAATCAAGTAGGGATTGAACTAAAGAATGATAAGTCTATGTTCAAATTTTTTGTCTAATTATAATTTAGGTAATTGAAAGTTTAAATATTAGACAAATTAGAAGTTGTCTGTAAATTTTGATTTTGTTTTTTTTATAAATTTAAGGTGAATACAAGGTAGTATATGTACACAAACTGTCAACTATTTGACAATGAATGCTCATACCTCTACATACATAGTGCTTGAACTCGAGATCTCAATTATAACAACAATCCCTTAATCACTAAGATTATTTGGTTCATGCTGAATTTCAAGTTTAAATATCTAATAAGTTTTTATAGTCTAATATTTCAACCCCTTTCAATAATTAATTCTGGCTCCGTCCCTGGGTGCAGGGGCATATGCACTAAGCCCTCCTCGGGGCTAAGTGCATCCCATTATTTTGAAAAAATGATTAAATTCAGTTTAATATGTTAAGGAAAAAATAAAAAAATAAAAAAATTTGCAAACTAAGTAACTATTAAAAAAAGAAAATTAAATTTTAAACTTCTATTTTTAAATTTCTGGATCAACGGCCTCCATTTTTCGACAAAGCATCTATCTTCCTTCATATCCTTTAGAAGAACAAGACTTATTTTTCGTTAAGCTGCTATGTTCCCTCGGAACATGCCCTCCATAGCAATGTTCAATGCACCTGTATATGTTAGTGGCAATGTACTTGTTGTTGAAAGCTGCACTCTCGCAGCAAATCGAATTCTGTTATGGTTGCTTTCCAAAACGTCGGTTTCAATTAGGGATGGGTTTGGATTAGGTTGACTTTTCTGTCAATCTGATCCAATTCCATCTAAAAATATATACCCTTCACCTAAAACCCTTCCTGACTGGAGTTTAAGAGTGACTTTACCCGACTTGAACTTGACCTAATTTTTTGAGACAAAATCGGAACACGACCAGAAATAAATATATTTCTAAATTTTTTGAGTCGGGCCAGTTAAATATTTTTCATCCTAAAACAGAATCCAACCGACCCAATCCGACCTAAACTTGATTTTTTTTAAAAATATATTGACTCGATTAGATTGAGTCGAGTCAAATCCATCGAGTTCGGGTCTCATGTCCATCCCTAGTTTCAACTAAGGAGAATATGAACTTCCTGCTGAAAAAAGAATTGGTAAAATAGCTACATAAGGTTTCCTCCTCTAGCGTGCAATTTTGGGGTCCAATAGTCATCGATGCCAGTGACTAACAGGGACTACTGATGTTGGTGAGCAATGTTCGATGATGGGAGATTGTAGCTAGATTTAAATATCAAATTGAAATTTTATCTAAAATTTATAAGTCAAATTGATATTTATCTAAAGTTTAAAATTTAAATTATTATTTTATCTAAAATGTAAAGATCAAATTAAAATTTGATTTCTTTTTGTAACACTTCATGTCATCAAACTAGCGATATTTAAAATTCTAATGATCAAAACCTTATAAATCGATCAAGTAAGTAACTAAAAAATTATTATTTTTAATTTGATGACTGAAAGTGAATATTTATGAAACGAGAGTAACCATTTCAATAGTTTACCCTTGTTTTATTCTTCCATTTTCTAGTTTTTATTTTCATTTTGTTATATGGAATATATGTTCTTTTATTTTATTTCAATATTATGAACATCATTTGATTGTTTGATATGAAGTCAACACAGATGGTTTACTTCTCTCACTTGTTTACCTTTCGGTTAACTAATCCACCAACTTATTCAATCGAGTCATTTGAATATGGACAGGGGGTTTGATAATTTAATAGGTAAATTACACAATTGATCATTAATGTTTGAGTAAAAAAATTTCTATTGAAGTTTCAAAGTAACAAATTGATCACTAACATTATCAATTTATAACAAATCGATCACTCACCCTTAATAATTGTTACTGTAGATGATGGAATACTGATATGACATGTTAACCAACTGACCTGACAACTAACGTGCCACACTAGACCACCCATTTTACTTCCCATAAATTATTGACCCGCATTTGATATTATCAAACCTTCTATTCCTCTCCAACCTCTCACCACCACAACTCTCATTTTCTTTATTCAACCTCAGTCTCTCCCTTCTCTTCTCCCCTTAAACCTCATCTCCACACCTCATCTCCTCTCTTCGCCTTCTTCACTTATTTAGCTTTTCTATTTCCACCATTATTAATCTATACTTTCTATAATCTTCTGCCATTATAGGTTTCAAGAAGCTTAAACTTAAACCTACTCCAGCCATTCTCAATAATTAGTGGGTATTGCTGTAAATAGTTTATCTCGCCATCTCCATATCTCCTTAGTGGGTATTGTTGTAATTAGTTCATCTCACCACCTCCATATCTCCTCATTGCCCACAAAAACATGACACCAAGCTTCTTTTCAAAGTCATCATAATATTCCTCCTTTATGTGTTCCTTTTCAAGGTCCACATTTAACGAAGCATCACTAAACAAGGTAAGGACATTTTTAGAGTCCGGTTGCACAAACATCGGTGCTTTGATAAAAAATTATCTTTAACTCTTCAAAGCTCTTTTAGCATTTCTCGATCCAAATAAAAGGAACATCATTCCTTAGCAGCTAGACGATTGACAGCGCAATCATCAAAAACTCTTTCACAAACCTTCAATAATACCCAACAAGTCTGAAGAAACTTCAGACACGTTCCTCAGAGTCTTCCGCTCTACAATCGATTGAATTTTGTTAGGATCTATACGAATCACTTCCACTAGGCCACATGGCCTAAAATTAGATTTCTCTCATCCACAATTCACAGTTCGATAATTTCACAAATAATTTCTTATCATAAAGAACTTCCAACGCTATACAGAGATGCTTGTCATGATCTTTGTTATTCTTAGAATAAAACAAGATATCATCGATAAAAACAACTATAAATTGGTCGAGGTATGGTTTGAACACTTTATTCATGAGGTCCATGAACGTTACTGGTGCATTAGTCAACCCAAAAGGTGTGACACAAACTCAAAATGTCCATATCACGTGCGAAATACAGTATTAGAAATATACTCACTCTTGACCTTCAATTGATAATAACCCAATCGTATATCAATCTTTGAAAATATTGAAGCATCTTTTAGTTGGTCAAACAAATCATCAATTAATGGTAGTGGGTACTTATTATTTATTGTCACCTTGTTGAGTTTCCAGTAATCTATGGAAAGTCTTAAAGATTCATTCTACCTTTTCACGAACATAGCCGGAGCACCCTAAGGTGATATACTAGGCCATATAAAACTCTTATCTAACAACTCTTGTAATTGTGCTTTGAGTTCTCTTAATTCTGATGGTGTCATTTGATAAGGTGCCATTACAGTAGTATACATCCTGGCAAGATTCCTATTCCAAATTCTACCTCACGATACGACGACAATCCTAGAAACTCCTCTGGAAATACATCTGGAAAATCCCTAACGGATGGAATATTTTCCAACGATATTCCAATGTTTGAACGTCCACAGCGTGCACTAAATAGGTCTCGCACCCTTGCCAGAACATTTTCCGAGCCTTAACTATTGAAATCACATTAAAACAAGTAATTCAATCTTTCTCCTACCACAATCACCTCTTGATCATTGGTCCCTCTAAAAATCGGTTGCTTCCGATAACAATCCACTATATCATGATGTATAGACAACCAATCCATGCTTAAGATAATTTTACTTTTTTTTTTATAGAAGTAGGGGCCTCATTAAAAAAACCCTCATTCCTGTGATGAGACGAGGATCACCGACAAGAAGTGAAAAGAGGAAAAGAGATAATTTAAACTTTTGAAAAAACAATTCCATAATATTTGTCAGAAACTCAATCCCATGGATTTTCAATGGATGTTGTTTGCATACTCGACTCACTCTAGCACTCTGTCCCAACGAATTAGTCGCTATGATGTCATTAGAGGTTGGCTATAAGGATATCTCACTCTTACGGGAAAAGTTTACAAAGATATAAGAGTGTGTAGATCTTGGATATACTAAATCGAATACAGGGTGATTGAATAACTCAAAGGTACCTACAATGATCTCTAGATCATCATGGTCTTTAATAGTGCGGATGCTGTAAACTTTGGCTGGAGTCTTGAACTATGGAGTAGAAGTAGCCTCAGATATGCCTCATTGAGTACTCCTCACCATAGTGGAAGATTTCTTCTCGGGTCTCCGACCCCTCGAAGATACAGCTATAGATCTTGTAGACTGATCACTTATGGCATAGGATAATTTCAAATATAATGTTTCGTTCTTCCACATCGGAAATATGTTTCAGAATTAGGGCGACTAGCTCTAGTATATTTGAATCCACCCATTTGTGACCCTAATTTGATTGATTTAGACACCATCGACCTTCCTTGTGAGCATTCATCCTTAACTATCTTAGATGACTGAATTGAAAATGATACAAAACTACTCTTTCTAAATTTCTCATGATCCTCCGTAATTCTATCCTCATGGACTCTCTTCTTGGATTAATCTCTTCTTGAAAAACATTGAATTCATAGTCATCAATACTTCTTTGGTTATCGGAAAAGATTGCTTGAAATAAATCCTAGAGTTTTATTTATTTCATGAGCTTGTCATAATCTTAATATTTCTCTTTCTCATATGGCATATTCTTGGGTTAAAATTATTTCATTTTTTGGGATTGTGCAACTTATATATTACTTGTTTTCAAGTTCTACCAAAAGATAGAAAATTTTACGTGATAATGTTCCAAAAATTATGAAATCTTTATCTGATACTCGATAGAAAAGTTGAATTAAAAATGTCAAAGCTATTAAATGTCATGCTCCTAAAATAAGGTTAGTTTTATTACAATTATATGAATCTTGTGGTAATAATGCTAAAGTAGAAAGTTTAGCTCGTACCCTTAAAAAATTGAATTTTTACTTGGAATGGTTATATAGTATGATTTTTAATTTGCTATCAATATGGTGAGTAAGAAATTGCAATCTAAATCAATGGTCATTGATACTACTATAAAATAGTTGGAAAGTGTAATGTCATATTTTGAAAACTACAAAAATTAGGGGTTTGAAGCTAGTATAAATATTGGCAGAAGTCTTGCATTGGATATGAACATAGAGCTAACTTTTCTAACTAAGTGTCGTGTTTTTAGAACAAGACAATCTGATGAGAATGATCATGATGAAGAAATGCAATCAATGTAGGAGTATTTTAAAGTTAATTATTTTTTGGTTGTTATCAATATGATGATTGCCTCTTTGAAAAATAGATTTGAGAAGTTAATATTTTTTAAATATATTGATTCTATAAGGTTGAAATCATTGGATGGTAATAAATTAAGATAATGTTGAAATAATTTTAAGATTATGTTTCTATAATAGTTTGTAGGATGTTAATGGAGATGACTTTTTTTCCTAAAATGAAGGTGTTGCAATTGACTTTGTCAAATGTGTTCATGTGAACGCTTGAAATTATTGAATTTGTTAAAGCTACAGATTGTTATCCTAATGTTTCAATTGCTTACTGAATCCTATTAACAATGCTAGTGACAATAGAATCCACCGGAAAAAAAATTCAAAGCTGACATTATTGAAAAAAAATTTGAGATCAACAATGTCACAACAAATATTGAATGGGCTAACTATGTTATGTATTGAGAAAAATATGTTGGAATGCATTGATGTTGACACTATCATCAATGATTTTGCATCAAGAAATGCTCAAAGACAATATTTTTATAAGTATTTGTATGCTTAAATATTATTTACTTTTTTTAGATTGTAATGAATTACTATTTTTTAATTTAATAAAAAAGTTCTAATAGAAATTTTATATTACATATTTCTGCACTTTTAGCTATTAGACTATAGAGAAGACTCTTAGTCGATTACGCTAAGTTGTTGAGTGGTTAGTAGTTGTCCCACAAACAATAATCACCAAAGGAACCTTCTGATGGTGAAACTTGGTCATCATTTTGTATCGATATGTATACTCTTTGACGCTCCATTAGCTTAAAAAATTAAAATCTAAATTAGTTTGCGAGAAATCCAAAAGGTTATTGTCTATAAGAAGGTTCTTGAGTGCAATTTTAATAGCTACATATTGATCTGGAATCTTTGTAACAGTTAATATTATGCTAAGCGAGAACATGAATAAAACATGATAGTGATATATGTTATCACCCAACCAGATGTTCACCTTGACAAAGTTGTATTTGGAGGAAGTGTTGCAAGGACTGGATTTGACTGAGGGAAAAGCGACACCTACGTTTTCGTCTTTAGAATTGTGGTTAGCTCTTGTTCGCTCTACAACTCTGTAACATATTAAACCAGTACGACACATAGTCGACTGATCAAAGTGCTACACGGAAACAACCAGCGTGGCTGACCAACCTTTTTCTTATTTCTCTTACTTTAAAACGACTATTTTCTTTATAAATTCAACTATAAAAAATATAATTAAAATTGCACATTGGGAAGCTCCCAAAATGAATATTTACATTAAAAATAATAATACATACTGACTTTAAAATACATTTATGACTCAACTTTATAACAGGGTTTATATATATGCATGCTCTTCAAAAACTTGAGACGCACTCTGATATGCTCTGGGTCTAGACCTCATCCACTCTAAGATCCTCAACAGCTCCACCTAATCTACGTAAGTAAACAAATTTCAAACGCTGAGCTAACTAGCTCAGTGTCACACTAATAACTAAATCATACTAATTGTATATCACTAAAAGGCTCAAGATATCAAGTATACCGCTATGCTTTAGTGAGTATACTTGTATACTCATTCTCTACTCTATGGTAGACATCATGGTGTGGCTGAGGGTTTTGTATCTCGGAGCTCACACACCCCTTTAGTCTATCGAGGATGGGGGCCCAGAATTTATGCATTGGACACCATACCCTCGACTAACCCACCCCTTGCAAGAGTCTGGCCTTGGCCTTAGTTAGTTAGCTTAAAGTGCCTTGCGCACTCCCTAAGGATATATTCAGACTGAATCTATACTTTCAATACTGCTAGTTTTTCTAAAGGAACTCGAGTGTCCTGGTCGTTTTCCGAGCATACAAACACAGGGGTAATTTTATTTCACCTTACTTTATATTGTTTTTACGTTTGAATTAAACATCATTACTATTCCCAGTTGTAGTCTTATTTGAGAGTAATTATTAAGCTTTTGGGAAACCTCACTTGCTTCTATCATTACTCTTGCTTTAAAACTCTTAACAAACCCTTGGTATCGATTTTGGCTTACAGTATCGATTCCCTAACCAAGGTATCGATACCCCAACGCTGAAATGTCTTGAAAATAAAGGGGAAGTATCGATACTCATATAGGAGTATCGATACCAGGACCTTGGGTATCAATACTCCCTAGAGTATCGATACCAAAATATAGGAGTATCGATACTAGGACCTTGGGTATCAATACTCCCTAGAGTACCGATACTAAAATGGCATTTTAAAATCTTGATCTCGAAACCAAGTCCCTCAGTCTCGATACAAAATCCTTAGTATCGATACTCCTTTATGGGGTATCGATACTGCTCTTTAAAAACTCTCAATTTAAGCTTTCCTTATGAACATTATCGATACTGCTTGATGCAATATCGATACCAACCTTTTAAAATTCCCTACTTGGTCACAAATTAGTCTCTTAAACTCCCTAATTTTTCTACTTTGAAGCCTCCCACTTGTTATTAAGTCTTATGTGAATCATAGGGGTCATAAATAAGGCTCTAAACATGCTAAAATAACTTTAATAAGAATATACAATGAAAACTTACTTATCATGCTTCAAACTCAACTTTCTAGCTATAACTAATTTCTAATGGTTCACAACTGGTATGAGGAAGTTGTGAGTGTGTTACATGGCTTCCTTGGCTGTTAAAACTCCTCTCAACTCAACTAGGATTCACTTTTCCTTTATCTTTAGCTTTTGAACTCTCTCCCAACTCCTTCTCTAATTAAGGCAATAAATGAATTACAAACTAAACTAGGCACTTGGATTTAACATAAAAACACTCTCTATAACTCGAATTTACCAAAAAAAATGAGATTAAAACACTTGGTTTCTTTTAAACGTGCAAAAACTCGTTTTCTAAAACCAACACCAAAACTTGAGATTAAGGGCTTGATGTAACATCCTAAAACAGGGCTAGTGACTAAAACGTGAATTTTGAAAGTTTTGTGTTTAATTTTGAAATAATTTAAAAGTTTAGGGACTTTATTGGAAACATTTTGTGATGGATGGTTTAGTAAAGAATGAAAGAAAGAAGGGTAAAATGGTCATTTGACAAGAAAGATTCTTATCTTGCTTTTTGTAGGCTATATAAACGTGGGACTTGAGGGAAAGTTTCCAGAGAACTCTCTATTCTTTTTCTTCTTCCTCTTCACCGTGAGAGCCAAAGTAAAGGTAAGTTGATTTCATCTTGTTAATTCCTTGAATTTATAGGTTGGGTTGGAATAATTGGGTGTTATATAAGCTTTAGGAAAGCTTATATAAACTTAAAACAATAAGATGAGTGATTATGATGGTATTTGTAAAATGAGTTTTAATGATGAATTATGATATGGTTTTGGTTTTTAGGGTTTTGATGAGATTTTTGACTTGACATAAGAAGAATTAAGAAGTCTAAATGATTAGAATTGAATTTGGATCATGTTGATATTTTGGTATGATTCTTAGCTTTAAGAATTTGGATGAAATATGGGAGATTATAAGGTGTTGGAATGCTAGAAATTAGTTATAATGGTTATAGATGAGTTTGATTACATAATAAAGGGTTTATACATGAAAATTTGGGTAAGTATTGAGGAATTTCGGGTGAAAATAACCTATTCTAGGCATGTGCATCAATACACTATGAAAATGCACCGATGCACTAAGACCAATTTTGAAGGTGCATCTATACATTAAGGGGTGCATCGATCCATGGGTATTTTGAACCTAATTTATGTACGGATGCATCCATAGTGCATCGGTACACCCCTAAAGGAAAAAATGAATATTGGTCTATTAAATTCGTTCAAGTTGTTAGCATCAAATTACAAGGTGTAAATATCTGATAATTACCTTAAAATGTATATTTATGTAGATACCGAGCACGAACAAGTTCCAGAACGATCATCAAGTTAAGATTCGATCGAAAGAAAGGAAATCATAAAAGTGAATTGGAACTTAGTGAGGCCAAGGTGAGTGCATATTAGTTAGTTTATGGTGCTAAATGGAAACAAGACTTGTGACAAGTTTATTTCCTATGTTAGAATGCATGAATATATGAATGACATGAATTGTATGTATGCATGATTATATGTGTTAACATGCTTTTGAATGTAATGATATGAGAACTATGTGCTATGTGATATATATATATGAACATATCTGAAACTGAACTATGTGACTGTATGAGAAAGATATGAGCCATATGACATGATGATATATGTGAACATGAGAAAACAAAGTATAAGATATTAGCTATGTGATCCTATGAGAATATGAAAAGAAGCTATGTGACTACATGTATATGTGAAAGAATATATGAGCTTATATGTCATGTGATATGAAAGTGTATATGTGAAATGATATAAGTGAAAATGCCCATGTTATATGATACGAGAGCTATAGGTATAGTTGGCATGCCAAAAGTCAAGGGTCTATGCGGTCCTTCGGGATATTTCATAGTGGTCCTTCGGGACAAAATTTCATATCCCCTAGTGGGGCCCCTTACGAGTTGTGGTGACAGCATAGTGCACAAGCTCAATAAACTCACATATCTACAGTTCTCACAGGTGTACATGGGCTAATAAAAGATAACATTGAATACAATGTATGTGATATATATATATATATATATATATATATATATGTGTTTTATGATATTAATTATATGATATGATATATGTGTGTTAGTGATTATTGTATATGTTATAAGATATATGATATGAACATAATAGATCATATAAATAAGAGAATATAAATGAATGGTAATAATATGATAATGATAGGAAAGAAGATAATTATATGCATGTGGATTTGATATATGAATGGATATATGTTTGGGTATGATGTGATAGCAGTAATTGTTCATGCATGATTACAAGTTATAGTTTACATTATATGTTTATTGCCTCACTAAGTCATAGACTTAGCGTGTAAGTGATTTACACGTAGGTTTCAAGAAGAGTAAAGAGCAATATGGAACAAGACAGATCAGTTCTCCTTACTGAAGGTCAGATCAGAAGAGAGGTGAATAATATGTATTTTAATATATAAAGTTCTAGTTGGCATGTATTCAAAAGAATATATTGTATAAGCTTTGAATAGTTTTGTATACGTTTTGAATAAGATATATATGTTATAAAAGTTTTAAATTACTTACTATTTTATACAAGTAAATATTTTGAAAAGTCAATGTGACACCTCGGACTCGTATTCGGGTTGAATACGGGTTGAAGGTGTAACATTTAATGGTATCAGAGCTACAGTTTAGCTGATTCTAATCTAAAAACAAAGTCAAAAGTGTTTTAAAAAGTATATATGTCAACACAAAGTGGGAAATTTTCTGATCTGATAGGGTAAGGAGTGTGTTGTCTTGTTAATAGAGTTAAATTGTTATGTTATATAAGATAAGTGAGTACCTGAGAATGATTTATGAGATATATATGTTTATATGATATGATAGATGATATGTGAACATATGCAAATGACATATGTTGTATGATATGAATTGGATGATCATATGCACATGTGATATGTGATAGAAGAAATGATATGAGCACATGAATATATGAGAGCTTCCAAAGTGAAGCACAAGGAGATAGACCTGAAGGTAATAGCATTCACCTGCCCTGGCCAGGCAGGGAGAAGAGCGAAAACCTCAGGGAATGCATGTATAAGATTAGAGAATGTTTCATGATGTTGAATGAATGTATAGAAATAGTTAAAAGAGTTAAGAGCACCTGAGTTCAAGGGTGAATTTGAGAAAGGTTCTGTTGTTACAGAACTTTGAATAAATGATATGAAGATAATGTTAGATGGTTTTTATTTCTCCAAAGTGGAGAAGTTAAATTGAGATGTTTCGTTATTATGAGAGAAAGCTAGAGTATGGTGGACAAATGTCACCATAAGAACGTTAAAAGATCAAATGATATGGTTAGAATTGTAGAAGAGTTCAACAATAAGTGCATCAGTGATACGTTTATAAAATGAATAAAATCAGAGTTATGGATTTGAAACAAAGAAATAGTATGGTGTATAAGTAAGAGTGTGGATATGATAAGGGTTTGTATTATATAAGGAAAGAGTTAGCGTGGGCTAACAAGATTTCATGATGAAAATGTATTGGATACAGTTGTATATTTTGATCATAGTAAGGTGATATCGTGAAAAAAGTGTGGATTCATATAGTTGAGTAAAGTTGGGGATTGATAAGAAGAGTTTAAGAATGAGTATTGGTGAACTACAATACATGTTTGACTCTCAAACAGAGGAATAGTACAGTGTACGAGTAAAAGTATAAGTTTGAAAAGTTGAGTACGATACCGAGGAGGAAAATTTTGACGGAAAAGAAGATATATGATTGGATGATTAGGGCTTGTGCCCTAGATTGAACAGTTAATGTTTATTAACTGTAATAGTAAAAGTGATGGAGTTGTAAGATTTGGAAAAGATATAAGGTTAAGTTAATTAAGTATGATGAATTTGGATTTGGTTGTGTATTCTGATCATATAGATATGATGTAGACAAAGAAATAAGTAGTTGTATAAGATTAAGGAAGCAATGATCAGTACAAGAGATGGTCAAGGAAGAGGATATGTATAAATGAAAGGAATTATCAAAGTTACCAAGATGTGATGAAGATCGGTAATCAGGGATAAGTCTAAGTGATATGAAAAGCGTATGAGAGACTGAAGAAAAGATATGATCTATGTTACAAGGATATTTTGAATTGTGAATGAGTAAAATGATAAAGAAATTAAAGGGTTAAGTATGATAAAGGTTATATGGAAGTGTAGATGACAAGTTCGATATAGAAATATGAAAAGTGTGCAAAGTAATGTGGAAAGATTGTTTGATTCTGTAAAGTATGTGTTTGATCACAATTAAAAAAGATTTAAAGTAGTGTTTTGGTCAAAAGATTTAAAGTAGTGTTTTGGTCAAATTATGATGGAATAAAAGTTTGGTATAGTGATAAGATAATTAGAGATTAATGAAGAAATAGATGGATTTATGATATTGAGTAATGGAAATGGATGTTACTGTTTATGTGATAAGTGACATGATATGAATGTATAAAGGAAAAAGGTAAATGAAAAGCTAAAGGATTGAAAAGTAAGTTTTCTGATGATGACAAGAAAGATTAAGTAAGTGAAGCAACATGAGGACATTAGAAGATATGTTTTTATCAAGATGTTCAGTGAAAATTCAAGGACGGATTTTCTTAAAAGGATGGGAGATTTGTAACATCCTAAAACATGGCTAGTGACTAAAACGTGAATTTTGAAAGTTTTGTATTTAATTTCAAAATAAGTTAAAAGTTCAGGGATTTTATTGGAAACATTTTGTGATGGATGGTTTAGTAAAGAATAAAATGATCATTTGACAAGAAAGATTTTTATCTTTCTTTTTGTAGGCTATATAAATGTAGGACATGAGGGAAAGTTTCCAGAGAACTCTCCATTCTTCTTCTTCTTTCTCTTCATTGTGAGAACCAAAGTAAAGGTAAGTTGATTTCATCTTGTTAATTCCTTGAATTTATAGGTTGGGTTAGAATAATTGGTTGTTATATAAGCTTAAGGAAAGTTTATATAAACTTAAAACAATAAGATGAGTGAATTATGATGGTATTTGTAAAATGAGTTTTAATGATGAATTTTGATTGTTTGGATTTTAGGGTTTTGATGAGATTTTTGACTTGACATAAGAAGAATTAAGAAGTCTAAAGCATTAGAGATCATGTTGATAATTTGGTACGATTCTTAGCTTTAAGAATTTGGATGAAATATGGGAGATTATAAGGTGTTGGAATGCTAGAAATTAGTTATAATAGTTATAGATGAGTTTGATAACATAATAAAGGGTTTATACATGAAAATTTGGGTAAGTATTGAGGAATTTCGGGTGAAAATAGCCTATTCTGGGCAGGTGCATCGGTACACTATGAAAATGCACCGATGCACTAAGACCAATTTTGAAGGTGCATCGATACATTAAGGGGAGTATCGATGCATGGGTATTTTGAACCTAATTTGTGTATCGATGCATCTATAGTTCATTTGTACACCCCTAAAGGAAAAAGTGAATATTGGTCTATTAAATTCGTTCAAGTTATTAGCATCAAATTACAAGGTGTAGATATCTGATAATTACCTTAAAATGTATATTTATGTAGATATCGAGCACGAACAAGTTCCGGAACAATCATCAAGTTAAGATTCGATCGAAAGAAATGAAATCATAAAAGTTGATTGGAACTTAGTGAGGCCAAGGTGAGTGCATATTAGTTAGTTTATGGTGCTAAATGGAAACAAGAATTGCGACAAGTCTATTTCCTATGTTATAATGCATGAATATAGGATTATACGTATATGAATGACATAAATTGTATGTATGCATGATTATATGTTTTAACATGCTTTTGAATGTAATGATATGAGAAGTATGTGCTATGTGATGTATATATATTAACATATCTGAAACTGAACTATGTGACTGCATGAGAAAGATATGAGACATATGACATGATATATGTGAACATGAGAAAACAAAGTATAAGATATGAGCTATGTGATCCTATGAGAATATGAAAAGAAGCTATGTGACTACATGTATATGTGAAAGAAGATATGATATTATATGACATATGATATGAAAGTGTATATGTGAAATGATATAAGTGAAAATGCCCATGTTATATGATACGATAGCTATAGGTATAGTTGGCATTCCAAGAGTCGAGGGTCTACGCGGTACTTCGGGATATTTCATAGTGGTCATTCGGGATAAAATTTCATAGCCCCTAGTGGGACCTCTTACGAGCTGTGGTGACAGCATAGTGCACAACCTCAATAGACTCGCATATCTACAGTTCTCACAGGTGTACATGGGCTAATAAAAGATAACATTGAATACAATGTATGTGATATATATATATATATGTGTGTGTGTGTGTGTGTGTGTGTGTGTGTGTGTGTGTGTGTGTGTGTGTGTGTGTGTGTGTGTGTGTGTGTGTGTGTGTGTGTGTGTGTGTGTGTGTGTGTGTGTGTGTGTGTGTGTGTGTGTGTGTGTGTGTGTGTGTGTGTGTGTGTGTGTTTTGTGATATGAATTATATGATATGATATATGTGTGTTAGTGATTATTGTATATGTTATAAGATATATGATATGAACATAATAGATCATATAAACAAGATAATAGAAATATGAATGGTAATAATATGATAATGATAGGAAAGAAGATAATTATATGCATGTGTGGATTTGATATATGAATGGATATATGTTTGGGTATGATGTGATAGTAGTAATTGTTCATGCATGATTACAAGTTATAGTTTACATTTTATGTTTATTGCCTCACTAAGTCATAGACTTAGCGTGTAAGTGATTTACACGTAGGTTTCAAGAAGAGTTAAGAGCAATGTAGAACAAGACATGCCAGTTCTCCTTATTGAAGGTCAGATAAAAAGAGAGGTGAATAATATGTATTTTAATATATAAAGTTCTAGTTGGCATGTATTCAAAAGAATATATTGTATAAGCTCTGAATAGTTTTGTAAATGTTTTGAATAAGATATATGTTATAAAAGTTTTAAATTACTCACTATTTTATACAAGTAAATGTTTTGAAAAGTCAATGTGACACCTTTGACTCGTATTCGGGTCGAATACGGGTTGAGGGTGTTACACTTGAAATGAAGCTTAAGGGATGAATGTTAAGATTCTTACCTTGGTTGATTCAAACTAAGCTTGAATTTCAAAAAGCTTCTACCTTTTTGCTTGCTCTTGGAAAGGAAGAAGAGAAGAGAAGTTATTTTTGGGGAATGTTCACATAAAGAATAATGTATATAAGGGGTTTATCCTTTAAAACAAGCAATGGGTAAACTACACTTTTGGTCCCTCTCCTTTTAAACCCAATTTAAAGCCATCACTAACATTTAACTCTTGGGTCAAACTTAAGCCCAAAACCCTCATAAACTGGTCCAAACTAGTTTAGAAGATATAATGGGCTTGACTTATGGTCTCGGGTTGGCCCGAACTACTGACCCGGGATTTGGGATGTTACAAACTCCTTACCATTCAAGTTGTTCATCGGTCTCTCATTTCCTCCCCTTCTCACCTTTTTCTTTTACATTTCAATGATGATAATTTATACCTACAATTTCAATACCCTTCCCTTGAATTAAAATTCACGTTATCTACCAACGTCTCCCTCTCTGCAACGCTAATAAAAGGAAGGAAAAAGATAAAGAAAAGGAAAATTGTAGAAGAGAAAAGATGAGTCAGAAGGTAAGTCCTTGCCAACGTGGCCAAATAATGTCAAATAAGTTAGTTTAATGTACCACATAAGCTTTCTGTTTGCTATAAATCGATAAGAGCAATTTGTTACGTCCAAAACTTTAATAGGAAAAGCGAAAACTTACTTAAATATTAGTAATAATTTGTGTAATTTACCATAATTTAATTACAGGCATAGATAAAAGAAAGCGATATCCAAATGATGATATTATATATGAAATATTAAACTTATAGATACGGATGAGTTGGTGGTGGACGAAACCTAGTTAAACTTCACTTGGTTTAAAGCTTAAAACAAATAGGCAACAATGAAAAGAAAATTAGAACCGATGCAACCAAAGGGAGTGATGCCAATTTATTGCTTAACCCTAAATATAACAACCGTCTATTAATTCAACTACATCATAGTATTGACAACGATTTCAAGTAACATGAAACATAACTAAGATGAGAAAATTGCACAGCAACATCCGTAATTCATACATTGTCCAAATTATTAACTATAACTATTTCATTACTTTTGACATGTGATACACATAGCAAATGGTTCAAATTGCATATAGCAAATAGAAATGCCTTGTTATATCCTCAGCCCATAAAGCCTCGAATAAGATTTATACTTCCTCGGTCGAAGGACCCACACTCGGTAATCATGTCATCCCTAGCTCACTCTTCTAGTAGTTGGGCATATACCGCATTGGCCTCCTGAATCGAGGAAACTTCCTGCAATGAGTTCGTTACGTAAAGAAAAAGAAAATAGGATCTAATTTGTGAAATGAAGAGAATCAAAGCACTAGAAGCACACCCATATCCATAAGGAAAATAAAAATAAGGCGGTACATAGGGCCTCCTCGACCGGTAGCCCATGTAAGGATTAAATCGCCTTGGACGGTACTGCTTCATCCCCAGAACATTAGTCCTTTTAGGCAAAACCTGATTATCACATGGAATACCCAAAAATATGTTTTAGAAAGGCTTCAGTAGTAGCTAAAGAAAACACAATACCTTTATTGAAAGGGCCATCAGGCTCCATTTTTAAGAAACAAAAAATCAAGTTGCATACTATTAAAGAAAACATAATACCTTCAACTGTCGGCCATGTAATTCAGATTCGTTCAGCACAAGAGCCTCTTGAACAGCTTCTGCTTCCAGGAACTCTACATAAGCAAATCCTTTTTGTAACACCCCTAACCCGTATCCGACCCGAATATGAGTCCGACGTGTCACATTGACTTTTCAAACTTTGTCACTTAAAGAAAAACAGGGAAATTTTAAACTTTCATTAAAACAAAATATGTTAATTTACATAAAAGAGATCACGAAATACAAAATCGACCAGAGCATTCGTAATTAATAACTTACTACATGTCAACACTCTATACACAACCCAAAATACCTACTTTGCCAATTACTTCTAATCTGATCTTTTAGTAGTGATGATATTCTTGCCACTTCTAGTACTGCTATTCTTGTTTCCTGGTACCTACGTGCAAATCACTTACACGCTAAGTCATAGACTTAGTGATGCAATAAATAAACATGTAGCTATAGATTCATGAATATGCATTCTTACCATTTGATCGTGACATTTCAATATGCATGTATATATTTCACTATAACCGATATAATCATGCCATGTACATATGAAATTTATCTTCTTGTATCACTTTCACCTTAATTTATCTTTCAATTGCCCATGTACATTATTGAGAATAAAGGTATTTGAGTACATTGAGGTTGTGCACTAATGTTGTCACCACAGCTCAATAAATTCACTCATGGGGCACTGAACATTTGATCAGTATTTGTCCCGAATGACCACTATGTCCCGAAAAACCACTGGATACGTCCCGAAAGACCACTGGATACGTCTCGAAGGACTAATATACCCTCGACTCTTGGCATGCCAACTATACCTATAGCTCTAGTATAATATAACATGGGCTTTAATATGAATACATTTCTCATTTCATATCTCTTTCATCACTTTTCATATAAACCCATAATCTTTTCCATTATTTCACATACTTGTATTATATTCTCTGGCAATGATATTCGTTCATTCAATGTCATATGAACATATAATGAATTATGCATGCAATCACTATTACAATATTATATGTATGCATATACATGGGTATGGAATCATTAATTCAACCATCAGAGATAGACTTATCACAAGTCTTGTCTCTATACACTTTAACTATAAAATGCACTCACTTTAGCCTAACTTTGATTCGATTCTAATCTTTCGATTGTTCTGGAATAAGATTACACTCTAAATCTACATAGTAATACATTGATACTTATCAGCATACGAATTGATATATTCCAAACTATTAATCTTTAGGTTAAAAGAAAGCTATTTTCATCTCTTACTGAAGGTATGCATCGATGCACTACACCATGTATCAATGCATCCCTTGATGGGTGCATCGATGCACTACCCATGCATCGGTGCATAAATCTTATTCAATGTTTGTATTTTAAGCAGGTGCATCGATGCACTAATGGCATTCGATGTTCATTTATTTTAAATGAGTGCATCGATGCACATGGATGCACCTTCAACAAATTCTGGGATTTTCTCATGATGCATCGGTACACGTTGAATGTGCACCGATGCACTCTGCCCAGAATTCATTTCTTGAAGCCGAAAACTTATCCATTTCAGCTTAAATCTTTCATGTTTCATCCCCTTTTATATTCTTAACTCCAGTACACATACTTAAATCAATCTATACTCATTTATTTCATCTTAAACCTCAGAATCCTATCCTCCTTGTGAAATCCAAGAATTATACCAACTTTGCAACATGATTTAATTCCACTTCTAACCCTTAATATGTCTTAACTAGATTAATGACAATTAAAATTTAACTTTTAATTCTAGATATGAACTCTATTCCAAGATTTCATTCAAGAACCTCTAATCTTTAATCTCTTCTAACTCCATCATCCTTTGATTTTAAGATAGCCTAAGCTTTCCTTAAGCTTAGTTATCATCTAATAATCTAAATTCAATCTTAAATTTAACAAGAAACTCAATAATCAGAAAATTCACCTTTGTTTTGCTTTACACGTACAAGGAAGGAAGAAGAAGAAAAGAACTCTGGAAGCCTTTGTGATCTCCCCTCTTCAACCCACGTGGATACATATATAACCCTTCTTTTCTTATTTCCTTATAAATGACCTCTTTGCCCTTCTATTACTTCTTCCTTTCAATTCAAATTCATACAATAATTTATAAATAAATCTTTATATTATTCAATCATTCTATTTTAATCACCAAATTATGAGACTTTACAATTTAGACACTAACCCAGTATTGAGGATGTTACAAATATCCCCCTTAAGAAAATTCATCCTCAAATTTTCATTACGCAAAGAGATAGGGGTACTTAATCCTCATGTCCTCTTCACGCTCCCATGTTGCTTCCTCTACTTTGTAATTCCTCCACAAGACTTTAACCAATGGAATAGTCTTGTTTCTTAGTTGTTTAACCTCATGAGCTAGTATTTGAATAGGTTCCTCTTCATAAGTCAAATTTGGTTGAACCTCGATCTCTTCAGTATTCATGATATGGGATGGATCAAATCGATACTTCCGAAGCATTGAGACATGAAAGACATTGTGTATCTTTTCCATTTCAGATGGCAAAGCTAGCTGATATACTACTGATCCTACTCTCTTAATAATCTCATAGGGTCCAATGAACCAAGGACTCAATTTTCCTTTACGTCCAAATCTCAGAACCTTCTTCCAATGAGAAACTTTAAGAAACACTTTGTCTCCAACTTGATATTCTATTTCCTTTCTCTTTAAATCTGCATACGATTTCTGTCTATCAACTGCTGTTTTGATGTTACTCTGAATCACTTGAACTTTTTCTTCCATTTCCTAAATCAACTCAAGACCAATAATTTCTTTATCATTAAGCTCAAACCAATTCAAGGGCGTATAACATCTTCTTCCATAAAGAGCTTTATAAGGAGTCATTTTGATGCTTGACTGATAACTATTGTTATATGCAAATTCAGCAAGCGACAAATATCTTTCCCATGATCCTTTGAATTCGATTACGCAAGCTCTAAGCATATCCTCCAGAATTTGGATAGTTCGCTCGGATTGTCCATCGGTTTGAGGATGAAATGTTGTACTAAAGTTCAATCGAGTTCCCATCGCTCTATGTAATGATTTCCAAAATCGCGATGTGAATCTAGGATCCCGATCAGAAATTATGGAAACAGGTATACCATGTAAACGTATAATTTCTCTAACATATAGTTCGGCATATTTTTCCATGGAGAAATCAGTTCGCACCGGGATAAAATGGGCTAACTTAGTCAATCTATCTACAATCACCCAGATTGAATCTCTTTTGTTCGGAGTTAAAGGTAACCCCGTCACAAAATCCATTATTACATTCTCTCATTTCCACTGAGGAATTGATACTGATTGTAATAGTCCCGACGGAACCTGATGCTCAGCTTTGACTTGTTGACAAGTCATACACTTTGATACAAATTCCGTAATATCTTTCTTCATTCCATGCCACCAATATCGACCCTTGAGATCCATATACATTTTGTTTCTTCCTGGGTGCAGCGTTAATGGACTATAGTGAGCTTCCGTTAATATATCAGTCTTTAATTCATTATCATCTGGAATCACTAGCCTCCCTTGATAATATAGGTTCCCATCCATTTTCATCTCATAATCTGTACACTCTTCATTCCTTATTTGATGTAGCTTCTTTGAACACTTTTCATCTCTAGCCTACAATACTCTAATTCGATCTAGTCATGATGGCTTGAGAGCCAATTTCGCACATATGGCACCGTCTCCTCTTAACGATAGTCTAGCATCCAAAGCTCGTAAGGCTGCAAACGTCTTTCGACTTAAGGTATCCGCTACCACATTCGCTTTCTCTGGATGGAAATCGATCACTACATCATAATCCTTGAGAAATTCTACCCATCTTCTCTGTCTTAAATTCAACTATTTCTGAGTCATCAAGTACTTTAAACTCTTATGATCCGTATACAAGTAGCACTTTTCACCATATAAGTAGTGACGCCAAATCTTAAGAGCAAACACTATTGCCTCCATCTCCAGATCGTGTGTAGGATAATTCTTTTCGTGCGGTTTTAGTTGCCTCGAAGCATAGGCAACTACTTTGCCTTCTTGCATTAACACGCATCTCAAACCGTTATGAGACGCATCACTGTACACTATAAAGTTCTTGTTAGACTCGGGTTGAATCAACACTAAGGCTTCTGTCAAAATCTTCTTTAACCTTTCAAAACTCTCTTGACATTCGTGGGTCCATGAAAATTTTATCTCCTTTCTCAACAGCTTAGTTAGGGGTAATGCTATTATGGAAAAGTTTTTAACGAACCTTCGGTAATAACCAACTAATCCCAGAAAACTTCTAACTTCCGATACATTCTTTGGAACTTCTCACTCCAGAATAGCTTTAATCTTTTGAGGATCCACTCGAACTCCTTCTGCAGAAATTACATGTCCAAGGAATGTCACTTCACTCAACCAGAATTCACATTTAGACAGTTTAGCATAAAGCTTCTCATCTCGTAAAATATGCAAGATAATTTTCAAATGCGAACTATGCTCTTCCTCTGACTTTGAATATATTAAAATATCATCAATGAAAGCCACCACGAACTGATCCAAATAGGGTTGGAATATTATATTCATTAAATCCATGAAAGCAGCTGGTGCATTCGTAACTCCAAACGGCAACACGATAAACTCATAATGACCATACCTCGTTCTAAATGCCGTTTTTAGAACATCTTTCTTTTGAATCTTCAATTGGTGATAACCCGAACGTAAATCAATTTTCGAGAATACTGAAACTCCCTTTAATTGATCAAATAAGTCGTTGATTCGAGGAAGTGGATATTTATTCTTGATAGTCACTTTATTGAGTTACCTGTAGTCAATGCAGAGACGCATTGAACCATCTTTCTTCTTAACAAACAAAACAGGAGCTCTTCATGGTGAGACACTCGGTTTGATAAAACCTTTATCCAACAATTCTTGTAATTGAATCTTTAATTCTTGCAACTCTTTTGGAGCCATTCTGTATGGTGTCATTGCAATAGGTGAAGTTCCAGACATTATTTCAATCTGGAATTCCACTTCTCTATCTAGAGGCAAACCCGGTAACTCTGCAGGAAAAACGTCAGAAAACTCTCTGACTATAGGAATTTCGTCAATCCCTTTCTCCTTGGTTCTAACATCCAACACATTAGCAATGAACCCTTGACATCCCTGTAACATTAACTTCTTCGCCGACATTACTGAAATTACATTTGCTAATGAATTCCATCCTTCACTAAATACCACCACATCTACCCTTCTGGACTTCTCAGCGTTACTCTTTTCATTCTACAGTCAACATTAGCATAGTAACGATATAATCAGTCCATTCCCAGTATCACCTCAAATTCGTCAAAAGGTAATTCCATCAAATTAGCAGGAAATTCAATTCCCTGAATCCGTATGGGACATTCTCGACTCACCATATTTACACGACCACTGTGCCCTAATGGATTCGTCACTATCACCTCATTACTAGTAGTTTCTAACGAAATGTTCAATTCTCTCACTAACTTACTAGTAATATATGAATATGTAGAACCCGTATCAATCAATACCATAACATGTTTATCAAACAATAGAAAGGTACATATTACAATCTCTGGGTCATCCCGATCCTCATTGGTCTTGAGATTATACACTCAAGCAGTGGAATGTATCCCTTGTTGAGAAGAGGACTCTGACTGATTTCTTCCTCTGCCTCTACCTCTACCTCTTCCCCTTTGGCCTGCAGAAATAGACCTCTCTAGTTGTGCAGAATCATCAGCTACCCTGGGACAATCCCGAACAAAATGTTTGGTCTCCCCACATCTAAAACAAGCTCCATAAATTATCCTACATATCCCTGAATGATTCTTTCCACAATGTGGGCATTGTCTGACTTGACTCTGATTAGCTTTCCCAGCTCCAGATCCCACTGACTGAGTTTGTCTACCTCTCATCGGATTCGATCCTCTAGCGGAGGATGCCACTGACTCTGATCTCCCTTGGGGTCGAGAACTAGCATCTTTGTCCCTTTTTGATGGTGCAGAACTTGAAGAAGCACCCGTTCTTTTGACTGTCTGAGCTCTTGAATTTTCCAATCTCTCATTCTGAGCTCTTTTCAAAGCTTTGGCACGATTGACTACCTCTTGAAACGATGATAGATTCAATACAATCAGTATTTCCTTCAACCGAGGACGTAACCCCTCTACGAATCATTCACAAGCATCCTTCTCTGTAGGAACAAGCTCGGCAGCAAAACGGCTCAACTTATTGAATTCACACTCGTACTCATATACAGTGTGATTACATTGCTTCAAATTAATGAACTCTTGTTTCATCTGTCGAACACCCCTAACCTGTATCCGACCCGAATATGAGTCTGAGGTGTCACATTGACTTTTCAAACTTTGTCACTTAAAGAAAAACAGAAAAATTTTAAACTTTCATTAAAACAAAAATAAATTAATTTACATAAAAGAGATCACGAAATACAAAATCGACCAGGGCATTCGTAATTAACAACTTATTACATGCCAACACTTTATACACAACCCAAAATACCTACTTTGCCAATTACTTCTGATATGATCTTTTAGTAGTGAAGTTATTCTTGCCACTTCTAGTACTGCTCTTCTTGTTTCCTGATACCTACGTGTAAATCACTTACACGCTAAGTCATAGACTTAGTGAGGCAATAAATAAACATGTAGTTACAGATTCATGCATATGCATTCTTACCATTTGATCATGACATTTCAATATGCACGTATATATTTCACTATAACTGATATAATCATGTCATGTACATATGAAACTTATCTTCTTGTATCACTTTCACCTTAATTTATCTTTCAATTGCCCATGTACATTATTGAGAACAAAGGTATTTGAGTACATTGAGGTTGTGCACTAATGTTGTCACCACAGCTCAATAAATTCCCTCATGGTGCACTGAACATTTGTTCAGTATTTGTGCCGAATGACCACAGGATACGTCTCGAAGGACCACTGGATACGTCCCGAAGGACTAATATACCCTCGACTCTTGGCATGCCAACTATACATATAGCTCTCGTATCATATAATATGGGCTTTAATATGAATACATTTCTCATTTCACATCTCTTTCATAACTTTTCATATAAACACATAATATTTTCCATTATTTCACATACCTGGATTATGTTCTCTGGCAATGATATTCGTTCATTCAATGTCATATGAATTATACATGTAATCACTATTACAATAGTATATGTATGCATATACATGGGTATGGAATCATTAATTCAACCATCAGAGATAGACTTATCACAAGTCTTGTCTCTATACACTTTAGTTATAAAATGCACTCACCTTAGCCTTGCTTTGATTCGATTTTAATCCTTCGATTGTTCTGGAATAAGATTACGCTCTAAATCTACATAGTAATACATTGATACTTATCAGCATACGAATTGATATATTCCAAACTATTAATCCTTAGGTTAAAAGAAAGTTATTTACATCTCTTACTGAAGGTATGCATCGATGCACTACACCATGTATCGATGCATCCCTTGACGGGTGCATCGATGCACTACTCATACATTGGTGCATAAATCCTATTCGATGTTTGTATTTTAAGCAGGTGCATTGATGCACTCCTTATGCATCGATGCACTAATGGCATTCGATGCTCATTTATTTTAAATGAGTGCATCGATACACATGGATGCACCTTCAACAAATTCTGGGATTTTCTCATGATGCATCGGTACACGTTGAATGTGCATCGATGCACTCTGCCCAGAATTCATTTCTTGAACCCGAAAACTTATCCATTTCAGCTTAAATCTTTCATGTTTCATCCCCTTTTATATTCTTAACTCCAATACACATACTTAAACCAATTTATACTCATTTATTTCATCTTAAACCTCAGAATCCTATCCTCCTTGCGAAATCCAAGAATTATACCAACTTTGCAACATGATTTAATTCCACTTCTAACCCTTAATATGTCTTAACTAGATTAATGACAAGTCAAATTTAACTTCCAATTCTATATATGAACTATATTCTAAGATTTCATTCAAGAACCTCTAATCTTTAATCTCTTCTAACTCCATCATCCTTTGATTTTAAGATAACCTAAGTTTTCTTTAACCTTAGTTATCATCTAATAATCAAAACTCAATCTTAAATTTAACAAGAAACTCAATAATCAAAAAACTCACCTTTGTTTGCTTTACACGTACAAGGAAGGAAGAAGAAGAAAAGAACTCTAGAAGCCTTTGTGTTCTCCCTCTTCATCCCACGTGGATACATATATAACCCTTCTTTTATTATTTCCTTGTAAATGACATCTTTGTCCTTCTATTCCTTCTTTCTTTCAATTCAAATCCATACAATAATTTACAAATAAATCTTTAACTATTCAATCATTCTATTTTAATCACCAAATTATGAGACTTTACAATTTAGTCACTAACCCGGTATTGAGGATGTTACACTTTTGGTTGACCAAACTTGTATGCCAGAATTGTAACTCTATTTACAATGCCACAAGATTTGAAATGATGACACACTTCTTCAGGTGTGCATGCATAATCAACATGTAGAATAAAAAGTCAACGGAAAGTTCTCAAAGAGAAACAATAGTCGGGCAGCAGTACCAAAGAAAAAATGCTATTATTGCTTGGTTATCATGATACTTTCACCTTAAACCTTCTGCGGCTGCAGAGAATGAGAACATGATATGTTCTTTTTGTTTTGGGGTTGGTTTTTTTTTTGGGGGAGAGATAAGGCTTAGAGACATGACTTTTTTCTTTTAGCAAAGACTAACTAAACAAGCTCTTCACATGTGTGTTTCAAGGTCTAGGCAATGTCCTATTCAATTATCAAAGTAAAAATCTTCTGGCACTCAAAATTCTCTTTCTCAGCAATGCCGCCATTCAACTCCTATTACTAAATTCTAATTTGAGAGGTCTAATGAACACCACAATATAACCAAGTTCGACACTTTCCAACTGTTGTTCAACAAATTTCCCGTGAAATATCAGGAGAGCAACAACAACTTGAATATTTCATATCTTGTCATGTTAACCATAATTCACTACATAATATGTAGTACCTTCTACATATGCTAATTTTCTAGCATCTAACCTTGTATTTATCCACAACATACAATTTTGCATCAATATTCATTAAACTTGAAGCAGTAAAAACATCACGACAGTTGAGCACTTCAAAACAAAAAGGGTAATTTCAAATAAGAGATGTTTACGGAAACATGGTAATGAGAAAAATTAAAGTTTGATAAGACCTTAAATTGGGATATAACAACCAAAATACTAAGAGAACCCACAGATTGTTGGAAACCAGGCATATTTATCAAAAAATAAATACTCGGGGGGAATTTTCTTTAATTAGAATACAATTTCTAACGACTATGATCCCCAAGCTGAAGAAAAAAAATTCAAAAGAAAATTCTTAAAGGATATCGAGGAAGAGAATTCATGCATCTTGTTCTTAAAAAAAGTGTTTTAGTAGGATGCATTTTGTCAAAAGTAGGAAAAAATTGCAGAAACAACTAAAAAGGAGAGAAATAAGAACAATGTTATTTACACAAACAAACAACAAGAGAATAAGGCTACAAAGAAGCAAACAAATGCCTCTCACCGCATCAGCCAAATGACCACAAATTTTTGAGGTTCATACTCCAATGACCAACAACAACAATGTTCTTGCATCTTAGAGAGCATAGGTTAACTTGGCTTAGTTCTTCAAAAGAAGCAAACGAATCGCTTGCAAGAAGTTGAAGCATGTTAAGTAACATGCTACCTCCACCCATCTACTCCAAACCCCAATTGCACTTTTCAGGGATTGGTATTATAATCCTTTTATCTCCCTGATTTTTCAAATTTAAATTTTCTACATGCATCATATTAAACTAATAAAAATTTCCATCATATAGATTTTCTCTTTTTTTTCATATGTATTTTTCTTTCAAATCTTTCTCTTTCTTTTTTCTTTTTCTTTCTCTTTTTTCTCTACTTTTTACCCGTTCAGCATGTTTTCTTTTTGGACATTCATCATGTTCTTCCATCACTTTTCTTCTTCTTTTCCCCCATGAAATATTTGAGGAATTTCCTCTTATTTTCTCACTTTTCCCCTCTTATTTCCTTTTATGAAATTTTGCATTAAGATATCATTTCTACTATCTTTATGTACAATATCATTTGAAAGCAAAATAGCTTTTGGCCAACACTTGAAAGTCGAAAACATTGTAACTATTCCAACGGTAACACAAAGGCAAGTCGAGGAAATTTAACAACCCTGTTAAGGTCAAACCATGATTCTATGTGGAGAGTTACCCACATCGAATCCAAAGTCACCAGATATTCATAGATGTTAAAATGTTAACCCACATGCTAAAATGATCCATAAATAAGAAAACATACAAGATAGAAAACCCACCCTCTTTTCTCTTCTTAAGAACTATCCAAGCAGCTAGTAATACAAGAAGGTTCACCATATAGATGTTCTAGCTACAAGGACAACATTTTATGAGTCTAAAGGTAAACGAAGAAAGACAATATTCATCTCACATTGCCAAAAAAACAGAAAGTGAATCTCCTTCCTCTTTGTTCGCCTGATTAGCTGATGCACTAGCAGGATCTGTGATATACGGTTATATTTATTTTAGAACAAATGCTTATGTTGAGACTAAAAAAGTGGTTAAAAATAGATCAGCACCTTAGAAATATAGATAGAATTAACAAAAATCCAGGCTATAACTCCCTGTAAGAACTCTACAGTAAACTCTATAAACTACTAATTCAGTATAATCACTTTTATAAAAATTGTTCCAAATCCACTTGCAAATTAACTTTGAAGTTTCAGAGTTGATAGGTTTATCAAATTAAATAAATAACATCCAGAGAACCAAAAACTTATGCTCGAACATCATAATTGTATACTAAAATTCAGATCATATAAACATCGCCAAATAAAAACACGAAAAAGGAAAAAAATGCTAAAAAACCTTGAACAGCCCCCATTTCCTTCTCGCCCTTGGCCTGCATTTCACGGAGAGCCGCCGCTTCATCTTCCATCTCCTTCAATCGTTTCTTCATTTCATCTAATTCCTACAACAATCAAACAATTATAGTATCAAGAAAGGAGTCTTCAGTAGGGGGTTTAAATTTGTTTTTCAAATAATTACCTTGACAGCGTCTTCATCGGCGGCGGACATGTCGACGTCGGCGTTGTGAGGGTCCAATTCGCCCTCCATCTCTCCATCGTCGGGGATTTCAACTCCGTACACCTCATGCTCCTCTTCATCTTTTTTAATACCTTTCGGTGTTCGTTGATTCTTCTAGAAGGGGTCTCCCAAGTCAAGAGTACGTTCTCCACAAGATAACTTCGGATTTGCTCATGCTTTCACAGCCGTCCAATGAGAGAAAATCAACGGTGACCCTTCTCCCAGGGTTATTTATGCTTGCAATTTGCAAAAGAGTTATTTGGCCTTTCCGCGGTATTTAAACGACGTAGCTTCTTGATTCTGAGATTTCTTGGGTTGGGCCTCTTTCAATCCTAATGGACTTTATAGTTTACGTTCTCTTCAATCATACGGGTGTCGATCAAATTTTAATCTTTTGAATAGTTGTGAATATATATATATATATATATATATATATATAATTAATTAATTAAAAAACTCAGTGTGTTAAAGTTTTAAACTAATATAAAAAAAATCAGAGAAAAATATATTCCTTAAAGTCAGAGGATTGAATCCTGACGTTTGTGAACGAATTAAATTAGTTGAGAGGGTCGCCCCATATTGAGTCTATAATATCTGATCCAGATTAATCAATTAATAAATTAAATATAGGTGGTTAAAAAAGAGCAGTTGAAACTAGTAACGCGGAAGCATACAATGTAAAAAGCTCACTACCTAGTCCTACCAACTCATACACCAGCCTAACCTCACCCTGAGATGATAAGTAGTAGTAGTGAAAAGTAATAGTTTTCCATCGTTCATCCACCTCTCTCGATGCATGTAAACAATACAATATAATACAATACAATACAATACAATACAATACAATACAATACAATACAATACAATACAATACAATACAATACAATATAATACAATACAATACAATACAATACAATACAATACAATACAATACAATACAATACAATACAATGATGTATGCCAATAACAGTATCTTAAGACAGTGTAGAAGTAAAATATTCAAGTGTATCCTCTAGGTGGACTGATACCATTAAGCTGTCTCGATCAAACTTAAAAGAATTGTTTTATGAGCAGTTACTGATTCCTTTTCTTATGCTATATTGAACAGATACAGAGCTGCTACAACTTAATGTGTATATACTACAGGCCCAGCAGGGAATATATGTTCGTAAGCGATGGGGTTTTACATTGATATATAGTTCTGCTTGTAAGGGCAGCTGATTAATTGCATGTCTTGGGATGGGGATTTATATGAAACCAAAATTTTGTAGTTGAGTTGCTGATTGCATCAATGTAGTTGCATATTTTATACTTTTATCTTGTATTTTGGCTTCACTTCGGTTCTCAGCCTTTGTTTTCATACAAAGTTAAGAATCCCCTCTACTAACATCATTATGAGTTAAAACAGGCAAATGGCTTGCCAAAACTGCAACTTAGATAACATTATACATATGGTGACAGTAAGTCCGGCACTTCAATGTTTGGTGCTCCTGATATCCTGTATTTTCTTTGCTTCAACATTGTGTTCCTCCGGTGAGGGTCCACTTTCAACGCACGCCTTGTGTTTCACCTAGCTCATCGTGATTTTCGGGTGCCAATGTTCCATTACATACCAAAAGCCTTTCCAGCAGCTCCTGGCAGTCAATTTCTGTAACCATCGCACACAAGCTTGCCTTACCCTTCCAGCATCCAGTGGCTATTGTCGATGCAACCACTTGGATGTGGTCCGAAAAAGATTTGCTAGCTGATAAGAAAAGGATAGTAGGGAAATCATGGAAAATAATGGCTTTGACAGGAATGGCAGATCAAATGAAGTTACTCCAAGTTCATTTCCTTTGGACCAAAGTCAGCCTCTACAAATCTGCAAATGTGATTGATTTATATTGCAAAAGATGCTTGAAATCTGCTGGGGAAGCATATAGTATTTGTTTGGTGATGTAAGGGGAAATCATAGGCAACCCTTCTGATGTATCCTGAATCAGCAAGGAGCCAAGGAGAACCTTCTCTCGACGATTGGCGCCCCTATATTTTGCAACTAAATCAAATAAAATGAAAAAAAAAATGATCCCCGCTGATTCAGAAGCAAACAAGGTTATACTCAAACATCTTCAGGCCAGCAGAAGTTATCTTCAGTTGTTGTCCACCTCAAAAATTAAGGCCCAAAACTTCCTTAACTGATTTTGAAACATAAATTCTCTTCAAATGGTTAGCATCATTGTTTCTTGTAACAAGGACACCACTGAATGGGAACGATTCGTCGATACCATAAAATGTTTAATGCCGTTTAATATAGTTTCATCTTTGAAGAAAAGAACGGGATCAAATCCTTTTCATTTACCCTGCATCTGCAACTTTCTCTTCTTTCCGGATTTTGCTGAATCAATTTTCTTATAAGCAGCTCCTTGAGTTTCTTCAGAAAAATTGCTCTCTGGGGCACCTCTATGATTGCCAAGCAAGGTTATCAGGGTAAGCAACAGAAAAAAGACAGTTAATTACAAGTTAACACCATTAGACTAAGATATTCTAAACACAAAGCAAAATCAGCCGCATGCTTCAGCTTGAAGAGAATTCATCAAGTCATTCTCTAACACTGAACGAATATCCTCGCAAAATTGGCTACTGCAAAAATTTAGTAAAGATATTACTAAGAAAATAAATTATTTTTACAACCAAAACTCAGACCCCAAAGCTTCCAAAAGTTAAAAGAGAGAGAGAGAGAGAGAGAAACATACGTTCAATTGATTCTGAAAGCAGTAGATAATGGTTTTCTAAGCACTTCCATGAAAGCATCTCAGTTCATCAGGAGATACAGTCCATTGTTCCTGCCCCAAAAAAAACAATTACATACAATGTTTTCATTTTTGAAATATAGATGCAGGAAAAGCATGCAGAAAAATACTATTATTTACTTTGTGATATTCATCAAATGGAGGATTTTGAGTGACAAAAGGCTGCCAAGGTGGGTTATTAGAGTTGGGATTATTGGGTCAAATGAACATCTTCTTATCAAATGAAGGATTTTGAGTGGCAAAAGGCTGTCAAGGTGGGTTATTAGAGTGGGGTTATCGGGTCAAATGAGCATCTTCTTCTTTACGATGGTGGCTACGGTAGAGATCTTGAGAGAAGAAATTGAGGTGGGAATATTTTATAGTTATGCACTTGTTTTGATTTTTTGTTCTCAGTTATTTTGTTACAAGAACGTGGGCTTTCAACTTGTTTAATTCACAACATTAACGTAATGTATTCTTCAACTGCCAAAAAGGACAAAAAGGCAGTTTCGCAGTATTTAGATTTTGGTGCTGCCATGTCTGAAACAAGTAACTGTTGTTGCTGCAATTGGATGGTTTTCTGGTGGTTACCAAAAAGGTTAAATAAGCTGGCCCCAAAAGTTAGAAATTTATAGTTACTTGGCTTATACATCTACTTTTCTCACAATCCAATTTCCCTGTTTTTTCTTTGAGAAAAAAAAAGCAGTTTAACTTTTCCGGTAAAAGTCCACCCTATTCTATTAGTATTCAGTGCAAGTGCTTTTGATCACAAGAAGCAAGAAATTGAAAGGATTTAATAGTTCTAGCACATGGACCTTAACTGGCATTCGAGAAATATCCACAGTTTTGTGAGGCCGTTAAATGGTTGGAATCAGCTCTAATTGTCAAGAGGTGGCAGTAAGTTCCTATATAATAGCTGCTTTAGCAGGAATTAATTATCATTAGGTAGTGATTAAACCATTCCTGAACTAACCAGAAGAATAGGTAAACACCCAAAACATAATGTCTAAAACTCAAAGCATATTGTTCAACTTAAACCCACAAAGTCATACTCTTGGAAATTGAATAATCAAAATCACATCCAAATATAAATGCTATTTTAGAATCCGCATTCAACTACTGACACAAAGTTAAGCAGCGATGGAAGGCTTAGATGCAGCAGAGAGCCTGGATCTCTTCTTGGCCAAGCTCTCACTCCTGCGCTCACGCTGCTCCTTCAACCTCTGAGCAAGGAGCTTCTGGTACTCAGCAGCATCTGCCTTGGCCTTTGCAACTCTCTTCTTCTTCTCTGCAATTCTGGCACGCTTCCTCTGCAAGGTCAAAGGCGTCACCAACCTCTGAATTTTGGGGGCCTTGCTGACTTTCTTACCTGCATTTCAATAACGTGAATGTTATTTCCAATTCACGGGCAGCTTCTATCAAATGATATATATTATAAATGAAGAACACCTCTAGGAAACTTATGCTCAAAGGATCACTTTGTACTCACCAGATTTCGTTGTAAAGGTTCGGCGATAGGTATTAACATACTTCCGAACATCATCCTCCTTTGAGAGGTTGAACAACTTTCTGATCTTCGAGGCTCTCTTCGGACCCCTCATTCTTGGCTTCTCTGTGTCAGTCAATCCAGGAAGATCATTTTCACCCTTCTTAACAATAACCAAGTTCAGAACTGAAAGGTCCTGACTAACAATGCATCCCCGGACGGACTTCCTCCTACGCTCTCCATTCCTTCTACCATACCCACGGAAGCACGGGGTACCTGTTCAAAGGAAATTAGAAAAACACATTCAATGAACCAAAAATCCATACAAGAAAGATTACTACCAAGAAACAAAAGGAAAGAAGTTTTGGAGTCCACAGACCCCTGTGGAGCAAAAGGCGAACACGGCCAGGTGTGAGAACACCCTGCTTCATTGGAAAACCTTGCTTGTCACAGCCTCCCATGATCTTGAATACATAGCCCTTAAACTCCTGTTAAATGTTATTTTAAGGAGAAAGCAAGTCACAGTTTTGAAGCCAACACACACCAGCAGAAATTTGAGGCAGATAAGGAAAAAGTTAGATGTAACTTGGACACATACCTCACCCAGGGCATCGCCGCTGACTTCCTGTGAGATCCTTTTGTCGAAAAAGGCTCGACTGAAAATTAAGATGTCAAGATGAGTTCTCTTAATAAACAGTTACAACTTGCGTTGCAACAAGAAAATAAATTTACACTTGCAACTACCATCACAATACAGCACGCAAGTTGAGCTATCATCTTATAAGGTATTGTTGCCTATGTTTTTCTTGCCATCGTCAAATACAGGTTAATTATATCCAGCATGTTAATCCACCAAAATACTATATTATAAGTCAGCACTTCATATCTAGATTGGGAAAAAAAGTGATTTAAGAACCAAACATATAAGGTTATGTTTCAAGATTTATGATTCAGATCCATAAGCTTATTTTTTTGGCAAGATTTAGGAAATATAAACATTATTTACATTTCACAAATCACATCAAAGACTAATCAGCAATATAAAACAGAGTCAACATTGTTTGAGTTTGTAAGAAAGTCTACATCTACAACTCAAAATCAATGTTATAGACAAAAGAGACAATCATTAAAATATTAAATTTTTTTTCGTAGTTGCATAAAAGCAGACCTTTGAATAACGAAAAACCCAAATTTCATTAGCAAATAATATACATTTTTAATTTGCTTAAAAACTAATTTATTTTTCACATTCTGTATATACTCTGCAAGATCCAATCCCACCTAAATAACATAAATACAAATAAAAAAGCTAACACAGATTGAAGTGTGAATGGGAAAAAGACATAAATTATTCATGTGACTATTTTCATGGTTATATAACAAGCATTGAATTTGATACTAACATTGAAATTGAACCAATCAAGTAAACTTAATCTCAACAATTTGTTTAAAAAAGGATGAAGAGAGAAATAAAGGAAAATACAGTTTCTGATCATCATCAATTTCCAGCTTTTTCTGGCAACCAGTAGTTGGATTCGCAATGTTGAACTGATACAAACAACAACAAAAATAAACACAAATGAACAGAATAAAAAAAGCCAAAAAGGATACATATTTATCTATCATTATGAAAA
Source organism: Hibiscus syriacus (assembly GCF_006381635.1). Classification (NCBI taxonomy): domain Eukaryota; kingdom Viridiplantae; phylum Streptophyta; class Magnoliopsida; order Malvales; family Malvaceae; genus Hibiscus; species Hibiscus syriacus. Next base: position 4,644,098 of record NW_024062608.1, read on the forward strand.
GAAAAAAAGAAGAAACCTTCATTTTGGTTTGATGCGCCTTTCTGTCTCTGCAGAAGAAATGCCTCGACTCTTCTCCTGGTAGCTGCCTTCCAAAGTTAGGGTTTCCAGTGGATGTTTATATATAGATAGAGAGGGGATAATACAGTGTTATAGGGGACACCAAAACTTTTATCGGAACGAATTAGATTCATACACGTGGAAATATTTTGGGTCTAGATTTTATAGTTTGGCCTTTGGGTTATCTTGTTATATGGATTTGTTTGGACCCAAACAATTTATTTAAATAGGTCCAAAAAATTAAAACTATAAACAAAATATTTAAATAGGGATTTAGCCCCTAAACTTGTTCATTTTCTCAATATGACACATCAAATTTGTTGTCTTTATTTAAACTCATGTTTTTCAATTAATCTATACTCTTTTATATGTTTATATTTTAACATAAAAGTAAATAGTTAAGTAATTGTTTATTTCTAGTAAGGAGTTATTATTAAAAAAATCCTAAATATTCATAATTTAGTAGTTTAATGAGTTAATTACATCATACATCCTCAAATTATGAACCTTATTCTAAATTTATCTCTAAACTTTTAAATATTCTAATTTCATCTCTAAACTATAGCTATCATTCTAAATTAGTCTTCAAACTTTTGAACATCTCAGTTTCATCCCCAAACTATGACCTTCATTTTAAACCAGTCCCCAAACTTTTTGAGCATTTTAATTTCGTCTCAAACTATACAAACATATTAATCATATTCCTTGTTGATAAATCGTTAGGACAATTTATATTATTATGTGTTTAAAAAAATAAATTTTAGATTAAACTATTGTTGAAATTAATTACATATTCGGATGAATGTGGAGATGAAATTGGAAGATTCAAAAGTTTGGGGACCAATTTAGAATAGGGGTCAAAGTTTGAGGATGAAAATGGAATGTTCAAATGTTTAAGGGCTAATTTAGAGTGAGAGTCATTGTTTGAGGATAAAATTGAAATATTCAAAAGTTTAAGGATTAATTTAAAACAAAGGTCATAGTTCAGTAACATATGCAACTAATAAAGTGTAATTTATGTTTATATATGGAAGTTTGATTCTTATATATATTTTTTCTATTTGAGTTGGTGTTTTTTGATTGAGTGTTCCTAATTTCAATTAAAAGTTTTATGATACTATAAAGTGTATTATTTAACTTTTATATTTTAAAATTCAAATTAATAAATAATACTTCATTTTTATAAGAATAAAATCATAAATTTTATTTGTAATTTTAATTTTTGAAAAAAATATAAATTTGAATGAAACAATTAAACATGTTATGAATTTTAATGACTAACAAAATTCTCAAAATATTATTACCTATCATCATTCGATAGCTACTTCGATCTTTCTCTTCGTTATTTTTATGTGAAGCTTCGTTATATTATTTTGTAGCAGTTGCTTACATTACTAAAAGAATTTTTAGTGTTTGCACCAACTAAACAATATCAGTGGTTAAGAGATTTATTTATCCCTTAAAGTTTCGAATTCAAGAAAGTCTTTGAATAAATATTATATTTATCCATCTCAGATTTATAAGGAAAAAAATCTCCAACGTTTTTTTTTAAAAAAAAGAAATAATTTATTGAAACATATAGCATACAAGAAATATATTTTTTTTCAAAAAGAAACCACACAATCAAGTTTACAAACAAATCGAAAATCATATTCGTACACAACGGCATTTTCAATCTGAGGCTTGTTCTAGTCTTTTAAAACTTTTTCTCCTTATAAGATCATCAAACCTTTTTAACAAAGCTTTCTTCTTCCTAGAGCTCCTATCAATTTCTTCATCGAAATTGCTTTTATCAACGGGCTCAAACTCCTCCCCATTCATTGCTTCATCACCCGTCAAAGAAGACTTTTTCCTTTGATGGTTTGAGCTTGATGTTGAAGGAGTCTTCGGGGATTTAACAGTAGTATAAAAATGGAGCCTTTAAGTGGATCATCAGAGAAATCCGAGTCAGAATCACCATAACTTACTCTCTGTGGGAGCTTGGAATCATCATCTGCATCCTTGTTTTTGTAATTCGGGAATGATAAGTTCAAACAAGCGCTTTTTGATATGTTATGTTTAGATTTCTTTCCTTGTTGTTCTTTATAATCTTTATGATCCTTATCTACAGAATTGGCTGCAGCTTTTTGTTTCTTAACTCGCTCTGGATCATCAGCTTCGCAGTTGGCATCGCACAACAACAGCTTCAAATCCCTGATGTTGTCGACTGTTGTTGCTTCGTTGATCTTAAGGTTTTCGTTATCCTGTGATATGATACTCAAAGCTTCTTTTTTTTCTTGGCAATTGTGTCTTTGAGCTGGGAATTTTCTTCATTGGCAATGGTAGCTGCTTCTTTGGCTAGATTTGCTTCATTTATGGCTTGTTTTGTGATATCCCTCAGTTTCTGATTCTCTTCCCTGACCTTTATGTAGACACCCGTTTTTGTCTGGGTCTTCTTTTTATTATTTAATATTATTATTATTATTTATTTTATTATTATTATTATTAATTATTTTGTTACATATTTGTAGGCCTGCTAGAACCCTAAATTACAAGTAATACAAGCCAATCCTCAAGCCTAACTACAACAGACCAGCCAATGGCCCAGTACCCTGAACCAGCCTAACCCATTTACAAGATCAAGCCCCGACCCGAGGCCCAACTCCAGACCCGCTCAGTGACCTAGATTGGAATTAGGGTTTCTAAACCCTAAATACAGTAGACCCTTTAGCTTCTGCTGCCGCCGTCCTTTGTTGCTCCCCTCTCCGACAGTCTCTGACGTCGGCCGCCTGAACCAAGAGTGACCCATCAAAGTCAGAAAATCAAAAATTATTATCCTAGAAATATAGGATATTATTATCCTATTTTGAGCACTCAAATCTATCACACCAAATGAAAAAAGGGGGGATTTATCTCACAAATCAATCACCACATGCGAGGGGGGAGATAAAAAAAGCAGAGAACTTATTAAAAAGGGGGAACCATTCGGTAAAAAAAAAAGAAAAAGAGAGAAAACCTAGGAAAAAATCAAAATAACCACCGAAACAAAAAGAAAAATGGAGAAGATGATAGAGTCTTACCTCGGTTTAAAGGTCTAGGAGCCTGCCGGTCGCCGGTCGTCATAACATTCGAAGGTAAAACTCTAGATCTAGGGTTTTATGGTGAGATTTGTGCTAAGTGGGGTGGTTTTTCGGGTTGGGTAGGATGAGAGGATGAATTTGGGGTGTTTTCCTCTCTCCGACCACCACAGGCCACCGTGAACTCCGCCGTGAGATCAGCAGGTGGCCATTGCTTCTTCTCTCTGAGGAGGAGAGAGTTGAGAGCTTTTGAAGGTCTCTCTCCCCTCACTCGGTTTGAAACCGATGCAAATGAAAGGGGATGGCCTTTTGGCCTTTAAATTATATATATATATATATATATAACGCAAAACGCAGTCGTTTTGGGCACCCTATTCCCGTGTTTTCTGAGTTTTAAGGGGCTAATGGCATATTTAGTCCCTACAGGTTGAGAAACTCACCCGTGTTTCTCATATTTTTAGGATAAATCGCACTATAGGTCCCCGTGTATTTGTAACGTTCTGTTGTAGCCATTAAATGAAAAGTTATGTTATCCTATTTCAAGCCTTTACTTTTCCATCGTTTATATTATAGTCCCTAGATGACTCGTTTTCTTAGTTTGTTTTGATATGGACATTATGTTTTATCTTGTTTCAATTTGGTCACTATGTATATTATTTTGCTTATTATGAATTTAACTACTGATTTTATTCTTTTTTATTTTAGTCACCGATTGATTCTTTTTATTTTATTTTATGATTCTAATATTGTATTTTAGATTTATGCATTTTAGTCACTTGTCTATAAAGTTTATTTATTTTTTGTTATTTGTATGTCATATTTTCATGTATATATTTTAACATATGCTATAATATTTATGTACATATATCATGTTTCAAATATACTTATACATACTAATTTATTTTTATTTTATTTCATACACATGTTGTATCATATACAATTATATACTTATTAATTAAATTTAATTTTTGCCTTTGTATATTCATGTATGAAAATGTATTATTAATGCTTATTCCATTTTATTCAATGTGATTACATATGACTTATTTGTAAAATATCTAATTGCCAACATTTTATGTTATTTATTCGAATTTTTCAAGAACGTGAATTTGTAGAACGGGCGTGGAAAATACTACTTGATCGAAGTGGTACAAACCAATACGACATTCGAACAAATACGAACTTAAAATAAATCCATTTTCTTTTACTAATTAATTTATTTTAATGATGCAATGTGTGTGTTATTTTTAATTCACTATTTATTTCCTTTTATTCGAAAGCAAACATTAATTTTATTTATATTCGATTCGCATATTTATCAATGAGGGAATATTCTTTTATTGACAAGAAATAGTCGAGTTAGCTTTCACGATAGAGGATTACTAATTTCGATATTTCTTTTCGAGTTAAAGAATTTTCTGTAATTAATTTATTCGAAGCAAATTAATTAAATTTCAATAAATGGATCAAATTTTAATTATCGATGCGATTTATAGTTTCCACCATCACGACGATATGTAAGTGACACAGTACCAATTTTTGGGCGTTGTGGGGTGTTAGTCATTCCCTACACGTAATAGACTCTCGAACCTGTCTAAATAAATCTTTGGTAAACACATACCAATTTTTATCTTAAAAACGATTTTTTCTTTAAATTGTTTTTAAAATACGTTTTTAGGTATTCGACCTACCTAACCCAAAGGTCGATGGCGACTCACATTCGATTTAATTCAAATTAATTCCAAATTACCATTTTTTACAAATTAAAAGTCATAATCGTTTTTAAAAATAATAAATAATTATTTTACAAAAAAAATGGTTATGACAGCTTGGCGACTCTGCTGAGGAGTTTTTTTAGAGAGTCAAGCTGTAGGTCGCTTACACATTGTCGTTGTGGTCAAAATTATAAGTTTGAGTCCATAGTTAACTTATGATCCGTTTATTGAAATTTTTAATTGCTTCATTTTTTGTCATACTAACATTTTATTTTTGTCTTTCAGCTTTGTCAAGATTTTATCATTTTTTCCTTGTTTTGTTTTCCTTTTGAGTCGAAGGCAGGTATGTTCCTCCTCACACACATCACTGCATTTGCATAACATCAGCTCTAGGCACGAGCTTTGATCCAAATTAGTCAGGGTGATTGTTTTACTCTCGTAAGAATTTATTCTTCGTATGAGTTTTAGCAAATAACCCATGGGATACACATTTTATACCTTCGTAGGGATTTATTCCTCGTATGGGTATAAGGTAGTGAATCCCCTCGAATTGAACTCGTTCCGTTCGAAACCTGTAATGGGTGAGGATCGAGGGTCTGGCAGCCCAAGGGGGCACCGACATCAAGGATAATTCGAGTACCATGTTCCTGTTAGAGCCAAAACCATGCATATAGTGAGCTATAGAACGGTCACCCTAGGTATAGTCATACCGAACCTCTGTCCGTTCGTAGGTACCCAAAATAGGTGTACACAAAGGAGGAATATTTCTAAACCCTTATCTTTTACTTTAAGTTCGTAGAATTTGTTTTCTTTTTGAATAAAAGCATGCGAACTAGATATCATGCGGTTAGGATCATTTCTTGAAAATATCATTTTGGGAAGATAGCATGTCCGGGTAGGAATGTTATTTAATTAAAGCATGTTCGGGTAGATATCATGATTGGGTAGGTGTTATATTTATCTGTAGATAGCATCTTTTAACTCTATTGATTATCTTGCTTGTACTGACTAATTTCTTTTCTTTTGTTTGTGTATACTAACTCATTTTTTTCTCATTTGTTTGTCATTTTTCATCATTCTTTGCATTGCATTGCATTGCATTATCATGACATAATGCAAAAGTGTTGATCCGTAAGGGGATATTCGAGAGAAAATTTTCACAAGAAGAGGTGAAAATTTTCAATCAAGCAGTCGTGTTTACAGGCATGCACCGAGGGTTAAAAGAAGCTCAAAATACAAGAAGGAGGTTTGCTCGAAGATCGTGCATTATTTGGGACTAAAATGATGATTCATTGATTCGAAGAGTAATCCAACAATAGATTCTCATCTATAATTATTTCATCGCTAGTCATCAAAGAGCGATGCACTGACTTCAACACCGTAGGGGCATCACCTGAGTTAGGTTACAGAGCATTGAGGGATATCATTTTTTTGGACGAAGATCCAAGACGAAGCAATTATCCACTTCAAACTCAACATCTAAGTGAAGGCATGTATGCGAAGTGGATTGTCTTGTAATGTGAAGGTTTTTATTTCTGGTGAAAATTATTCTACAATATTCATCGTTGGGATCAACATTTTTGCATTTGCATTTGCATTTGCATCATTGCATTCTGCATAATATTCATTTAAGTGTTTTTACACGCATTAATCATACCTTGTGGGAAACTTTGAGGAAGTGTTTCTAACGGTGTAACTGCATTCACACAATACTGAGAATGTATGCAAAATTCGAGCAATTGAAGAAAGAGCTGGAAGAGAGTTTGTAAAATATTCAAGCAGAGTGGGAAGTTAAAATGGAGCAGGCACAAAAGGTCACCATGGATCGTATCTTGCAAAATCAAAGCGACCTAATGTGTCAAATGGTAGAAAAATTGGCTGGGATCAACCAAGAAAGAGGCAAAGAGAAGATTTCCTTGATTGGAGGAACATCCGAATGTGTGATAGCCCGTGCTAGTCCCTAAATAATTATTTCACCCCACAAGCTTCCAAGCCGCCAAGTAAGCTTATCAGCCACTAAAGCTCGTACAAATGTGATAAATCCTCAGGGTAATTCTACTAATCACAACATGCCAAATTCTAATAAGATGAAGAGAGTCAACAATGAGATCCCGGAGAATCTGAAATAGTGGTGCAGAGAGACATTCCAGGGAATGAGAGGACAGAGCTCTCACCACGGAATTGATGCAACAGAATTAGTACTAGTTCCTAACTTGGTGTTTTCGCCCAAATTCAAGATGCCCGACTTTGAAAAATACAGTGGAACCAGTTGCCCTAATGCCCATCTCACAATGTTTATTCAAAGAATGAATGGGTACACAAACAATGATCATATATTGATTCACTGCTTCCAAGCCATTTTAATTGGACCCGCTTCAAGGTGGTACAATCAACTGAGTCGTACTCAAATCCGCTCTTGGAATGATTTGGCTAGTGCCTTTCTGAGTCAATACAAGCACATGATCGATATAGCCCCTGATCGAACAACACTGTAGAATATGGAGATGAAGAATGGTGGAGAACTTCTGATAATATGCTCAACGATAGAGGGATGTCGCATCTCAAGTACATCCACTAATGACTGAAAGAGAGTTCATCACTCTATTCATTGATACGTTGAAGTCTCCATATATCGACTACATGATAGGAGCTACCACCAAGAGTTTCTCTAACATCGTCATGTGTGGAGAAATGATCGAAAGAGTAATCAAGAATGACCAGATATGAGGCACTAGTCGTACCGACAATGAGGAAATAACTGAGATTAACATTGAGGGGTCTTATCTAGCTAGTCTGGGGGACCAATTCTCATAAGACATTCTATGAAAAAACTCACATCAGTATAATTCCAATGACATATGAGGAGTTTCTCCCAGCGCTAGTTGAGATGAATCTGGTGACTCCAGTTCGGTCCAAACCAAGAGAAGTCCCATATCCTGAAGACCATGATATTAACGCCATATGCAGCTATTACATTGGGAGCTCAGGGCACACCACTGAGAATTGTAGGACATTGAAGCGCAAGGTCTAAGATCTGATCGATTCAGGGGCATTAATGTTCAATGTGTGATGGGGCATTATGATCGGAAGTCGGCCGGGGCATCCATCAGGAGATTTTGTTGCATTCTCATGCATGACATCTTGTTTGAATTTATTTTTCTTTTGTTCTTCTTATGTTTAAATGTTTGTAAATCACTTGACTTTTAAACATTTTCAATAAAATGCTTACTTCTTAGGAAATAACAATGAGCAAATTTTAATATTGAATTCTTTGTATATCATTTTTAATTAAAAGGCTTTTTAATAATTGAGGTTGTAAATTTATGACAAATGACAAGATTGAACTCCCAGCAAAACAAGGACTTCTTAATCCTAATCCTACACCAGACTATATACCTTTCTCTTGCAAGGACCAAGCTAACCATTTGCTACCATGGACAGTCAATCATCTTGGCGTTCAGGTATGTTTTAGGAGCGGACAAAATGGGACAACTAGCACATGAGATTGCAAAGAAAATTAGTTTCTACTTCTGCTAGTGACGTTCAATGATGATCATGATCTTCTCATATGGAATGGTCAAGTAGATGAATCTAGTTCAGGTCAGTTGCTTGGAAATTGAACTCTAACGAGGAAATTTTCAACAAACACTAAGACTATAACAGGTTCTCCTCAACAAGCTTAAGAAATGGAATCCGTATACTCAAAATATTATATTATATATGTATACAATAAAGCTGAGCTATTCTGCTAAATCAATTGGTTATAGAGGAAACTCGAAAGCCCTGGCTTTATGAATAGATTGCATTCAAACCATGACATTGATCGGGTACTTGTCAATCCAGTGTATGCTCCACTATGGTTGTCAAGTCGAAGACTTTGTGACGACGTGAATCCTTCAGCTAGCCGAACAAAGGCAATTATAAAAATATATGTACAATAAAGCTGAATCTAGTTAGCCAAGCAATGGCAAATTAAATCAAAATTACTAAATAAGAAGTTTCGGTGAATATGGACTAAGGGAGTTGAGGAACACCTGTTATAGTCGACTTTACACGAGCACTCAGAAATCTTATTTTTAGACCGATATTTCTACACTACCTTCTCTAGGTAAGTCTACGAAGCTTGAACAAATGGAAGATTTCAGAGAACTGAAATAGAAGTATTCTAAAGAGTCTAGTAATTAACTATGCTAGTTGTGCCATTTTATTTGCCTCCGATCGAAATGCCAAACTCAGAAAGAGGGGCATGCTATGATCTTCACGAGGACCAATCGATGAAACAAACCTTAGAATTTAGGTAGTCAACCTCAAAACCAACCTTTCGATCTTGATATTTGTCAAAGATTTGCAGCTATTAAAAATTAAAGAGCAGTTGATTCTTTTGAAATCCAATGAACATCCTTTTGATATTTTTCTAAGTTTTGAAAATTCAAAGGAAGAAAAGCATTTTCAAACAAGATAAGTTCTCTGGAAGTATATTGGAATTCAACGAATATCTCATAGGCTCAGGATCGAAGCTGGGGCAAGAGAATCTAAATTTACAAGGCAAATTTTGATGGGGCAATGAAACAAATTGTCTCAGGTCGAGGTTTGCAAGAGTACTCTCTGGTGGAAATGCAGACAAACTGAATCAATGATAGAGTGAAGACTGCTTTCGCAACCATTCTCCTTACAGATTAAGAAAAAAATACATCAATACATACATACATACATATAGACATACACATACATATATGATACATAAATTTTGCATCAACCATTTATCATCATGTATATTAAAGACAATTTTCTCCTCTCTTGAGGACAAATTCAATAAAACTTCAAATAAATTTCATCTTGACATCCATCATAATATCAAAGATTAGGCATCCATAAATACATCATTTTTATCTTTCAGGAAATCAAAGCTCGGAAATGACCAGATGTCTCTAACTTGAAGAAGCAATGATTTGGCTTCCTGAAGTCAACAATCAAGACATTTCCTCAAGATGCAGGAACAAGCAGACTTTTTACCACCTTTGAGGGTGTTTTTCTTGAAACAAAATTTTGTCTCGCTTGAGATAATTTTTCTCAAAAACAATTTTTGTCTCGTTTGAGACAATTTCTCTAAAAACAAATGTTGTCTCACTTGAGACAATTTTCCAAATTATGAATTTGTTTCACTGGAAATATACATCATCTTTGAGTCGTTTCTTTTGAAACAAAGGATCTTTGAGTCTATTTCTTTTGAAACAAAACTTTGTCTCTCTTGAGACAGATTTTATTAAAAAATCTTTGAGTCTGTTTCACCTAAAACAAAATGAAAAATCTTTGAGTATGTTTCTTTGATAACAAAATTTTGTCTCTTTTGAGAAAGTTTCTTTTGAAAGAATCTTTGAGTATGTTTCTTTGGAAACAAAATTTTGTCTATTTTGAGACAGTTCCTTTTGAAGAAAAATCTTTAAATATGTTTTAATGAAAACAAATTCTTGTCTCTTTTAAGACAATTTCTCTTAAAACAAACATCTTTGAGATTGTTTCCCTTGAAACAAAACCTATCTTTGAGTTTGTTTCTCTTGAAACAAAAGTCTGTGAGTTGTTTCTTTTGAAATAAAAATCTGTGAGTTGTTTCTTTTGAAATAAAAATCTTTGAGTTGTTTCTTTTGAAAAAAATTTGAGTCTGTTTCTTTTGAACCAAAGTTTTGTTTCTCTTAAGACAATTTCGTGAAAAAATCTTTGAGTCATTTCTTTTGAAACCAAAATCTTTGAGTTTGTTTCTTTTGAAACAAAGTTTTGTCTCTCTTGAGACAGTTTTTCTTGAGAAAAATCTTTGAGATTGTGTCTCTTAACAAAATCATCTGTGATTCTATTTCTTTAAAAACAAATTTTGTCTCTTGAGACAATTTTTAATGAAAAAACCAACCTTTGAGATTGTTTCTTTTGAGAAAAATCCTTGAGTTTGTTTCTTTAGAAACAAAATTTACAATCTTTGAGTATGTTTCTTTTGAAACATCATCTTTGAGTTGGTTTCTTTTGAAATCATTATCCCTAAAGATGGCTAGAACTCTTCATCACGTATGAGCCGTGTCATCTCCTGACCAGATCTCTTCATCACGTATGAGTCGTGTCACCCCTAGATAACCAGACGTCCTCATCACGTAGGAACCATGTGATCGCCTTTCCTAAAGATGGCCAGAACTCTTCATCACGTATGAGCCATGTCATCCCCCGACCAGATCTCCTCATCGCATAGGAGCCGTGTCACCCCTAGATAACCAGCCGTCCTCATCGCGTAGGAACCGAGTTATCACCCTTCCTAAAGATGGCCAAGAACTCTTCATCATGTATGAGCAGTGTCATCCCTCAATCAGATTTCCTCATCATGTAGGAACTGTATCACCCTTAGACGACCCGAAATCTTCATCACGTATGAGTAGTGTCATCCCCAACAACCAACATTATCCAATTTCTAAGTTTAAAAGGGAGAGAACCAGACAAAAACGTGATGTCTTGTCGTCTTTGCCTTGTTCTTGTTAATACAAGAATATGCAAAGAGGGGCAGCTGTAGACACTCGTTTTTGTCCGGGTCTTCTTTTTATTATTATTTATTTTATTATTATTATTATTAATTATTTTGTTACATATTTATAGGCTTGCTAGAACCCTAAATTACAAGAAATGTAGGCTAATCCTCAAGCCTAACTACAACAGACCAGCCAATGGCCCAATACCCTGAACCAGCCTGACCCGTTTACAAGATCAAGCCTCGACCCGAGGCCCAGCTCCAGACTCGCTCAGTGACCCAGATTGGAATTAGGGTTTCTAAACCTTAAATACAGTAGACCTTTTAGCTTCTGCTACCACCGTCCTTTGTTGCTCCCCTCTCCGATAGTCTTTGACGTCAGCCACCTAAACCAAGAGTGACCCATCCAAGTCAAAAAATTAGAAATTATTATCCTAGAAATATAGGATATTATTATCCTATTTTGAGCACTCAAATTCATCACACCAAATGAAAAAAGGGTGATTTATCTCACAAATCAATCACCACATACGAGGGGGGAGATAAAAAAAGCAGAGAACATATTAAAAAGAGGGAACCATTCGGTAAAAAAAGAAAAAGAGAGAAAACCTAGGAAAAAATCAAAACAACCACCGAAACAAAAAGAAAAAGAGAGAAGAGAAGAGAGTCTTACCTCGATTTAAAGGTCTAGGAGCCCGTCGGTCGCCGATCGTCATAACCTTCGAAGGTAAAACTCTAGATCTAGGATTTTATGGTGAGATTTGTGCTAAGTGAGGTGGTTTTTCGGGTTGGGTAGGATGAGAGGATGAATTTGGGATGTTTTCCTCTCTCCGACCACCACAGGCCACCGTGAACTCCGCCGTGAGTTCAGCAGGTGGCCATTGCTTCTTCTCTCTGTGGATGAGAGAGTTGAGAGCGTTTGAAGCTCTCTCTCCCCTCACTCGGTTTGAAACCGATGCAAATGAAAGGGGATGGCCTTTTGGCCTTTAAATTATATATATATATATAACGCAAAACACAGTCGTTTTGGGCACCCTATTCCCGTGTTTTCTGAGTTTTAAGGGGCTAATGGCATATTTAGTCCCTGCATATTGAGAAACTCACCCGTGTTTCTCATATTTTTAGGGTAAATCGCACTATAGGTCCCCGTGTATTTGTAACGTTCTGTTGTAGCCATTAAATGAAAAGTTATGTTATCCTATTCCAAGCCTTTACTTTTCCATCGTTTATATTATAGTCCCTAGATGACTCGTTTTCTTAGTTTGTTTTGATATGGACATTATGTTTTATCTTGTTTCAATTTGGTCACTATGTATATTATTTTGCTTATTATGAATTTAACTACTGATTTTATTCTTTTTTATTTTAGTCACCGATTGATTCTTTTTATTTTATTTTATGATTATGATATTGTATTTTAAATTTATGCATTTTAGTCACTTGTCTATAAAGTTTATTTATTTTATGTTATTTGTATGTCATATTTTCATGTATATATTTTAACATATGCTATAATATTTATGTACATATATAATGTTTCAAATATACTTATACATACACTAATTTATTTTTATTTTATTTCATACACATGTTGTATCATATACAATTATATACTTATTAATTAAATTTAATTTTTGCCTTTGTATATTCATGTATGAAAATGTATTATTAATGTTTATTCCATTTTATTCAATGTGATTACATATGACTTATTTGTAAAATATCTAATTGCCAACATTTTATGTTATTTATTCAAATTTTTTAAGAACGTGAATTTGTAGAACGGGCGTGGAAAATACTACTTGATCGAAGTGGTACAATCCAATACAACATTCGAATAAATACGAACTTAAAATAAATTCATTTTCTTTTACTAATTAATTTATTTTAATGATGCAATGTGTGTGTTATTTTTAACTCACTATTTATTTCCTTTTATTCGAATGCAAACATTAATTTTATTTATATTCGATTCGCATATTTATCAATGAGGGAATATTCTTTTATTGACAAGAAATAGTCGAGTTAGCTTTCCCGATAGAGGATTACTAATTTCGATATTTCTTTTCGAGTTAAAGAATTTTCTGTAATTAATTTATTCGAAGTAAATTAATTAAATTTTAATAAATGGATCACATTTTAATTATCGATGCGATTTATAGTTTCCACCATCACGACGATATGTAAGCGACACAGTACCAATTTTTGGGCGTTGTGGGGTGTTAGTCCTTCCCTACACGTAATAGACTCCCGAACCTGTTTAAATAAATCTTTGGTAAACACATACGAGTTTTTATCTTAAAAACGATTTTTTCTTTAAATTGTTTTTAAAATACGTTTTTAGGTATTCGACTTATCTAACCCAAAGGTTGATGGCGACTCCCATTCGATTAATTCAAATTAATTCCAAATCACCATTTTTTACAAATTAAAATTTATAATCGTTTTTAAAAATAATAAATAATTATTTTACAAAAAAATGGTTATGACACTTTAGGTTCATGTTTTCAGTTTCTCTGAGTGATTCAAGCAATGCTTTGCTCTCCTCTTGTGCTGCATTCCTTTCATTTTCAACCTTTTTTTATGCATTTGACGAATCCTTTCTCTTTTTCATTCCACGCCAATTGGGTTTCTTCGGCTTCAACCCTTAATCTCTCTGAAATGTTTTTGAATACCTCTGTTTCTTTGATTCGATGTACTTTTCCTCCATACTCCTGAGCTGAAGCTTCAAGTTTTGGACTTCCCCTTTTGTGTTCTCAAGCTCAAGGTTTGTGAAAAGGAATTTCTCATTGGTTTCATCTGCTTCGGCTTTCACTTCCTTCAACGCCATGGCTAAATCATCCATGGCCTTTTTGTTGTTTTCTTCGGCTTCAATGGTAGATTTGAGTTGACTCTTCAACGAGTCCACTTCCTCGGCTAACCTCTTTGCCTTCAATGAACAAACTCTCTTTCTCCAATGCAGAACGTAAATTTTCTTTTGTTAATTGAATCTCGGATTCGAGCCTCTCTAAATGGTCATCCCCCATGGAACTCTGTGATGCAACCTCGGATGAACCTTCGGATTTCTCCAGGAGGAACTTGATTTCTTGCTTGGATTTCTCCAGGGAAATCTGGGTTTGCTTATACTCTTCCGATTGAGCAACGAAAGAATTATATATCTTCTTCTCGGATTCTTTACTTTTCTCGATTTCTTCCTCCAATTCATGGATTCTCTTCTTCCCTTGAGACAACAAATCTATTGCTTCGGATTCAAAGGATCTCAACTGAATTAACTCGTTTTTCTATTTACGAAATGAAGTTTCTTTTTCAGCCAAAATCGCTTCCAATTCCTTAGCTTTTCTGAGTTCGGTTTTCAAGGATTCAATGTTGTTCTTCAGTTCTGTATGAATGTCTGCAACTTTTCCGGACACCATTCCAGTACAGCTCTCATCAGCCTCTTTATTGGCAAAGGATGGCCCTTCCGTTTCTTTCTCTGATGATCTGATCATTAAAAACAAACAAAAAAAAGTTTTCAGACATGTATGATCATTGAAAAAAAAATTGAACAAAAACAAAATTTTTCAAACTTACACCTTTGATTGAGATGGTAATGTTTTGTTGGAATGATTATGTTAAAGTTCCTTTCTTGGGGGATAAAATCAATGAAGAGACAATATAGGCAAAAAAATGCTAAAGATTTGGTGATTGATATAATACTGACTCCATTTTCCTTATAACAGATATTAGCAAAACAACAAAAGCTTCAAAACAAGCAAGTTTAACAAGGTGAAATTATTCTACAAGATAAAAGATGAACAAGAGAAAATTTCCTATTGGAGAAAATTACGGGACTAAATCAAATCATAATTGATGGGATAGAAATGGTTAAATTGAGGGTCTAAATTTTGAGGGAAATATTATAAAAATAAGAAATCTAAAAGTAAAAAAATGGATGGTTTTGTGGGAAAAATCCGAGGTTTCTGGATATTCCTTTAAAACCAATGCTATCTTTTTAATAAGATTAGACGACTAAGATGGTCAACATCCATGAAACAATGGTGCTTACTAATCCTTACTAAAAAGACCCATCCCTGCAAACAATCACTCACAGGTACAGAAATGACTCTCTCGTAGTATCTTCTAGCATGAATTACACCATAATTTCCATTCTCTATCATTAATATAAGGCTAAGATGGTCACACGTGTGGAAGTGTGAAGAGCAGTTCCTTCTCTGTCACCGAATTTGTGGCATGTGCTGAAATAATCAGTAATTGTCTGCACCAAAATTGGGGCAAAAGGGTTGATGATCCATTAATCACCACTTATAGTCACTAAGAGAGCAGCCCAAGGAGTTGATTGTTATGATGGCAGGGAAGTTAGGGTTTGATCGTGGTGATTTGGGGGAGATTTTGAAGAAAGGATTGGGAGACAGCAGCAGCAATTGGGGAAAGAATCGAAGGACATTAGGGATTGGAAAGGAGGTTAGGGTTTGATATTATAATTGAGATTGGGAATCAAGGGGAAATTGGGGATACGGCTGAGAGATATGAAGAGGTTATTGGGTATATTCTGATATCCAAATATTAATTAAATTGGGCTTCTAAATGGGCTTGGTCTGTTAGAAGAATATTAGGATAGATGAGAATATGGTGAGTCAGCAAAGTTGGTTATTTTGTTAGAGATGTTGTTTTAACAGCTAGCATTGTATATACATAAGGTGTACTGACCCTTTAAGGGATATGAAATGAATGAAGAACTTTTTCTATATCTAAATCTCTCCATTTTCTGAAATCCCTAAAAATTCTTCTATTTCTTATCCTAAATCATAACAAATTGGTAATCAGAGCTGAGTTTTTTGATCCAAAATCAATTATTCACACTGGGAAAGACAAAAAAAGTGTAGAAAACTGGAACCACAGAGGTACCAGAACAAGTAGTACTGGAAGTGAAGGAGGAGACCTTACCATCTTGGTGGGATAGGCAAAAGGCAGAGCTGGAAGGAAGGATTCAAACATTAGAAGAGGGAGTGACGGAGAACAGAGGGTATTTGCAGAGGATCTTACAGCTGGTCAATCAGGCAGCTGAGGAGAAAGATTCACCTGAGACAATGAAGAAACAACCACCACCAGCGGTAATAAGAAACAAAAATGAAGGTAAAAACCCATGTGCAATTACAGTTTTGAGCGAGAATGAGAAATATACCTTTCAACCTAATGAACCAGGGATATTAGCCTCTAAACCTGTGGGGTTTACTGGTCAGCAATCTTCTCATCCTAAGTTGCAGGAAGAAAATAGGATGGGGAGTTCTAGTGAGATTAAGGGGGGAGGAGATGAAAATGTGGATACTAGAAACTATGATAAAAATCCTTTTGGGAACACAGGCTATGTGTTACCTAGACCAAAATTGGAATTACCAATGTTTGATGGTAGTAATTCCAGGGGTTGGGTTAGGAAATGTCAGAAGTTTTTTAAATTGTTGGGAATACCAGAGGAGTAGAAAATGGAAGTAGCTGCCATGTATTTAACTGGGAGAGCGGAAACTTGGTTTGATGGGTATATGATGCAGAAGCATAGGGTTACTTGGCATGAATTTGAGGCTGATTTATGTCACAGATTTTGTGACAGAACTTATTCTGATGTTATTGAAGAATTCAATAAGCTAATGCAGAAGGGGAGTGTGGAAGAGTACTAGGAAAGGTTTGAGGAGTTAAGACCCTATTTGCTACAACAAAACATGCATCTGGGGGAGGAGTACTTTGTTTCCAGTTTTATCAGTGGACTCAAGGAAGAGTTAAAACATAAGGTGAAAGTGTTAGAGCCTAAGAATTTATTTGAAGTTTATAGGCAAGCTAAGTTATATGAGTTGGCTAATGAGATTGAAGGAAAGATGTTTAAAGCTCCTGCCAAATTTTTTTTCTTACACTCATTCAAATAGTCAACAGAACAGTGGAATTAAGACTTTTTTGCCTAAATCAATCCCTCCTAATACAAATACAAGACAGAGTTTATTGGAATATAGAAGAAATCACAATTTGTGTTTCAAGTGTGGAGAGAAATTTGCTCCTGGACACCAGTGTAAGAGAAGACAATTGAACTGTATGGAGGAAGAGGAGCTTGTTGAAGCTGCAGAACAGGAATTGACAGAAGGAGAGAATGGGGAGGTGGAAGATCAAGTGAAGGAAGCCCTGGAAATTTCGATAAATGCTATCACAGGGAATATGGGACATACTACCTTGAGGATTCAAGGTTTTATCAGAGGGAAACCTATTAATGTGTTAATTGATAGTGGAAGTACTCATAGTTTTGTAACTCCTAAGTGGGCAAAGGAATGGATTGAATTGGTTCATACACAACCCTTAGTTATTACAGTAGCTAATGGTGAGAAACTGTTTAGTACTGCTAGAAGCAATAAAGTGAGTTGGAAGATGCAGGGCTACGATTTCCAGCATGATTTCAGAGTTTTATCTCTGGGAGGTAGTGACATGGTGTTGGGGGTAGATTGGATGGAAGAATTTAGTCCTATCATGATGGACTTTAAAGCTAAGACCATCAGTTTTGAGAAAGATGGGGAAACTGTAATTATAAAAGGATCTCAAAAGCTGCCATTAATTAGACCCATCACAGGGGAGAAATTCCAGAAGCTAGTGGAAAAAGATACTGAATTGAATGGGGAAATCTATTTGCTCAATGCTGAAGTTGAAGATAGTGAAATTCCATTACAATTACAAGACTTATTAGAGGAGTTTAAAGTAGTATTTGAATAACCAATGGGAATGCCTCCTAGAAGGCAACATGATCATGCAATTGTCCTTAAGCAGGGAACTCAACCAGTAAATCTTAGACCTTATAGATTTGCTCATCATCATAATGCTGAAGTGGAGAAACAGGTTGCTGAAATGTTGTCATCTTCTATTATTCAGGTGAGTAAAAGTCCCTTTGCCTCTCCATGTTTACTAATTAAAAAGAAATATGGAACTTGGAGATTTTGTGTGGATTATAGGAAACTTAATTCTGCTACAGTTAAAAATAAGTTTCCTATTCTTATAGTGGAGGATTTGTTAGATGAACTAAATGGGGTTGTTTTCTTTTCAAAAATTGACTTGAGGTCTGGATATTGGCAAATTAGAATCAAGAATGAAGATATTTGCAAAACTGCTTTTAGGACCCATCAAGGACACTATGAATTTAAAGTCATGCCTTTTGGCCTTACTAATGCTCCAGCTACTTTTCAAGCTTTGATGAATGATTTGTTTGGAGCATACTTAAGGAAGTTTGTTCTTGTATTTTTTGATGATATATTGGTTTACAGTCCGAGTATGGCAGAGCATAAACAACATCTAAGAACTGTGTTGGAGGTGCTGTTGGAAAATAAGTTATATGCTAAAAGGAGTAAGTGCTTCTTTGGACAGCAACAAGTGGAATATTTAGGGCATTTAATATCAGCTGATGGGGTGGCAACAGATCCTAACAAAATTAAAGCAATGAAGCAGTGGCCTTTGCCTAAAAATCTGAAAGCTTTGAGAGGATTTTTGGGTTTAACTGGATATTACAAAAAATTTGTCAAATGATATGGGGAATTGAGTAAGCCCTTAACCAATATGTTGAAAAAGGATGGGTTTTATTGGTCTCAAGAAGCTATAACAGCTTTTGAAAAGCTAAAGGAAGTTATGTGAAATGCTCCAGTTTTGGCTTTGCCTAATTTTGAGCAGAAATTTTTTTTGGAAACTGATGCTAGTTCCAAGGGGATTGGGGCTGTTCTTTCTCAAGCAGGGAGACCTATAGCCTATTTGAGTAAAGCTTTGGGTCCTAAACATGAAGATCTATCAATTTATGAGAAGGAGTATTTGGCCATTTTGATGGCAGTTTCTCATTGGAGGCATTATCTTGAGAGTGGTTCTTTTGTCATTAAAACATACCATGAGCCCTTAAAACATTTACTTGAGCATAAGCTAACTACAACTATCCAGAAAAAAGGATTGACGAAGTTATTGGGGTTGGATTATATTATTCAGTATAGAAAGGGGAAATCTAACAAAGCTGCAGATGCACTCTCTAGACAGCAATGGGATTCTAGTGAATTTGTTCAAATGGGAGTTACTGTTATAACTCCTACTTGGGTCCATGATATTGAAAAGAGTTATGATGAAGATGATATAGCTCAAGAGAAAATACCTATTCTGGTTATTAATCCAGATCAACTACAAGACTGGAAATTAATGAAAGGAGTCTTGTATTTTAAAAAGAAGATTTATGTGGGCAGCAAGGGGGATCTTAGACAGAATATAATTGTGGCTTTGCATGATTCACCACAAGGAGGTCACTCAGGTATTCAAGCTACTTATCAGAAAATTAAATCTTATTTTTTCTGGCCAAGAATGAAAGTTTTAATTCAAGAGCATATCCAACAGTGTGATGTGTGTCAGAGGACTAAAACAGAACACATTGCTAAGCCAGGTTTGTTACAGCCTATTCCAGTCCCAAACAATGCTTGGGAAGTGATTATAATGGACTTCATTGAAGGGTTGCCATCTTCAACAAAGTATAATTGCATTTTGGTGGTGATTGATAAATTCAGTAAGTATGCTCATTTTATGTCATTATCTCATCCCTATACAGTATTGGAAGTTGCTAGAGTTTATCTTGATCAGGTTTATAAGTTACATGGTCCTCCTAAAGAGGCAATTTCTGATAGGGATAAATCTTTCACTAGTCTGTTTTGGCAGGAATTAATGAAATAATTGGGGTCTACTACATTATTTAGTACTGCTTATCATCCTGAGACAGATGGTCAAACAGAAAGATTGAATCAATGTTTAGAGCAGTATTTGAGGAGTATGTGTTTTTTAAAACCTAAGACTTGGTCTAAATGGTTACCTATGGCAGAGTGGTGGTACAACACTAACTATCACTCTGCTCTACAGATGACACCATTTGAAGCTTTATATGGATATAAGGCCCCTACTGTGACATGGACAACAGACTCTAGAGTAGAGGCAGTGCAAGATGTCATGCAACACAGAGAACAGTTGAATTCATTATTGAGGGAGCAATTACTGAAAGCTACCAATAGAATGAAGCAGATGACTGACAAACATAGAACAAATAGGGAGTTTCAAATTGGCGATGAAGTTTACCTGAAACTCCAGCCATACAAACAAACATCATTGGCCCTCAGAAGAAATTTGAAGCTTGCTGCCCGATATTTTGGACCCTACAAAATTCAAAGTAGAATTGGTCAGGTTGCTTACAAATTAGAACTACCTGCACATTCAAAGACACACCCAGTCTTTCACGTAAGTTTACTTAAGAAGAAAGTAGGGAGAAAAGGACTTATCTCGATCGATCCTCCTGAGGTAACGTCGAATGGACAATTGAAGATCTATCCAGCCCTTATTTTGAATCAACGAGTGATTACAAGGCAGAATCAAGCAGTCATTCAATTGCTCATTCAATGGACGAATATGGGACCAACAGAAGCAACCTGGGAAGACTACACGATTTTGCGACAACAATTTCCTCAGTTCGATCCTTGGGGACAAGAATCTTCTGAAGGAGGGGGTATTGTTATGATGGCAGGGAAATTAGGTTTGATCGTGGTGATTTGGGGGAGATTTTGAAGAAAGGATTGGGAGACAGCAGCAGCAATTGGGGAACGAATCGAAGGATATTAGGGATTGGAAAGGAGGTTAGGGTTTGATGTTATAATTGAGATTGGGAATCAAGGGGAAATTGGGGATACGACTGAGAGATATGAAGAGGTTATTGGGTATATTCTGATATCCAAATATTAATTAAATTGGGCTTCTAAATTGGCTTGGTCTGTTAGAAGAATATTAGGAGAGATGAGAATATGGTGAGTCAACAAAGTTGGTTATTTTGTTAGAGATGCTGTTTTAACAGCTAGCATTGTATATACATAAGGTGTACTGACCCTTTAAGGGATATGAAATGAATGAAGAACTTTTTCTGTATCTAAATCTCTCCATTTTCTGAAATCCCTAAAAATTCTTCTATTTTTTATCCTAAATCATAACATTGATGGAAGACAAATAGAACCACGATTATGTTAAAAGATTGCTTTCACAAGTTTCTACCGACACTTATGGCTTCCCCTTTTCTCCTGAAATTCTATCACGAATCACAACTCCTATTGAGATATATATCAACCGAAACCACTCCACAATAAATCAATTTCTGCAATATTAACCAGTGCCTTCATTTGTAAACTGATACTCTTAATCTCTAAACGAATCTTATCGGTGTCAGGATGAGAGAGATCCCCTCCAATGAAGTGGTGCACCTTATTACCAATCTCCATCCAACTATATGCACATTGCTTCTTCACTCCTTGTTCTTTCATCTGTAGCCTCACTCTTGTGACTTCATCCCACTTGCCAGCCTGCATATATATTGCACAAAACAACATAAGCTCTTGAATGATGTGGATTCCATTCCACAAGTTTCTTAGCTGCTAATTCCCCTAATTCTACATTCAAATAAACACTCCAGGCACCTAGAAGAGCACCCCAGATTCCACCATCAGCTTCAAAAGGCATCTCTCGTATTATCTTAGATGCTTTTTCCAGCTAACCTTGACGGCGGACAGAATAGCGATTATCCTGTAGGCTAGTTCCAACAGATGATTCACAGGAGAAAATTTACCCAAAAACCAGAGAAAAAGTCTCTAGGGTTTATTAGAATAATATAAAATCAAACAATGCGAAAATCAGTCCACAAGTCAGACTGTTATAGCCAAAAATCGTCTTTATCTGAATTTTGCCAAAAATAGCAAAATCTCGGAAATCACTCTAAATTGACATTCGAAATAAATTAAGCAATCTGCAAAAAATCCGGCCCAAATCGGATTTAAAATGACTTTCTAATTGACAAGCGAAATATTACCATAAATAGTAAAAAATAAATAAAACTAGTGATTCGGAGGAGAAAACGATAAAATTTGAGGTCGAAAAAATGCCACATGGAGCCATGCTCAATTTGGACCGCGTGCGCGTCGAAAGTAACATATCACAATCAACTCCCGCCTTTGCGTTGATCTGCCAACTCATGGTATCTCAACGCCATCAAGGTGCAATCTGACAGCTCAGCATCATCTGTCTCGGATCCCCCTGCATCAAACCTGCTCGACTCAGTATATCAACCAAGCACGAATAGTGTTCAGGTCTTGGATGAATCGCATATTTTCTTACCATTAGGTCAAAAAAGTGCATACTTCTATTTACTTTCCCTGCATGACCACAGGCAGATAAGAAACTAAGAAAAGTTACCCCAACTGGTTCAACACCAACCACTTCCATCTGGTTGAAGAAATCAATAGCTTTTTCATAGAGACCAACAACAACAACAACAACAAAACCCAATTCCCATATGTATGGGGTAAGGGGGAGGTAGGGTAGTAGACTGCCCCCAACGCCAGGTTGGGAGTAGCTTCCGTGAAAGACCTCCGACAGTCAGAAAATTAAAAATATAGATAAAATGCAATGCATGTATAAATAAATACATAGCTAAACAATATTCATATGCAGTCATTAAAATCATATGTGCGTTTGTAATGAGAATTAACCCCTGTAAAATAATCCCTGTGAAAGAATCTCTGCATATAGACAGAAACATAAGACCCAGCTAAATTTAAAAGAGGAAACATGAAGAGAATGATAAACAAACGTCAACGATATCAAGCCCAGTTCCAATCCTTCATAAATACCAATAACAGAAACGTATAAAAAGTAGAAGTCATGGAAATTACTACAAAGGCATTAAAAGAAAACAGAGATGATACACCCTATAGATGTGACCCACACTACTCGACTACCCTAGTTTTTAGCCTCCATATTTTCCTATGAGAGACCATGTTGTGCAAATCCAGAAATGATTGTATTCCACGAAACAAGGCATGTTCCATTCATTTGTCCAAAAGCTTGCTCAGCATCAAGAATGCTACCACATTTACTATACATTGTAATCAAGGAATGACACAAAGAAAGATCGAACTCAAACCCATATTTTATAACAAGCACGTGCATTTGTCTGCCTTCCTTAACGGATGCAAGGCCAGAACAAGCAGTGGTAACAGAAACAACGGTGAAAATATCTGGTCGGATAGCCAGCTTAACCATTTCCAAATACAACTTCAGTGCTTCCTCTCCAATCCCGTTTTGTGCATAACCTACACCATGTGAAAGGCATAGTATAATCAGCTTAGGTTTCACACTTTTGGGGTAAAGAGGCATTTCTTCGTAGATTCTACCTTTCATTTCCAGGAACAAAGTCATCTTCCTAAGCAAGAAACAATCTATCCTTTTCATATATATAGCAATATTCCCCAAGTCAACTACAAAATTTTTGAAGGAGACGTTTGCAAAGCTATTTTAAGGTTCGTATGATACACTGCGTTGATTTTATGGAAAATGATTTATGTAAAATGAATTACATCAAGGAAAATGTTTTACACTGAAAAATAAGGAAAACATTTTTCATAAAACCAAATAAACTTATCAAACACAATCTTAATCTATCTCCTCAGATTCGGATCAAAGTACGACTAGTGGAAGTTTATTCCATTTTTTTACTAAAAATATCACACACAGACACTCTATAGTAAATAAAAGGAAGTGTCCTTACCTGTTATCATTGCATTCCATCAAGCAAGGTCTTTGCACCGAATTCCATCAAACAAGGTCCTCGCATCCTCCACCCTCCCGTCGTTAAAATACCCCGTTATCAAAGCTGTCATAGCAACAACATTCTTATTCGGCATCCGCTGATACAATTCCCTGGCTTCATCAAACAAGCCATTATCAGCATACCCACTAATCATCACTGTCCAAGAAACATCATTCTTAAGCGGCATCTCATCAAACAAAGCTCTCGCCTTCTCAAATTCCCCAACCTTCATATACCCATAAATCATTGCTGTATAAGATATCACATTCTTTCTAGGCATTTCTTGGAAAAGCATTCCTGCATCCCCTACCCTCTCCCATCTCACAAACCCTGATATCATGGCATTGTAAGACTCCGTATTTCTCTGAGGAATTGCTTTAAAATACTGGAAGGCTTCATCTAAGCATCCGTTTTCAACACAACCTGCGATCATGGAGTTCCAGGAGAGTATATTTCTGTCAGGCATTGAATTAAAGAGTTCATTTGCTTCTTGGAGATACCCATTCTTCCAGTAGGCTGTGATGATAGAGTTCCATGAGACAACATCTCGAGATAGCATATTGTCGAACAGTTGGCGGGCAGCTTTAATGTCACCGGCCCTTGAAAGTTATTGGATCCTGACGTTGCAGTCGTAGACATGGCGAACAGAGAAGAATTGTTGCTTAGCAGGGTGCAGAAGGGAATGGTGAAGAGATTTGAAAGAGAAAGGAATTTTAAATATGGGGA
The DNA here is from genome assembly GCF_006381635.1 of Hibiscus syriacus. Taxonomy (NCBI): domain Eukaryota; kingdom Viridiplantae; phylum Streptophyta; class Magnoliopsida; order Malvales; family Malvaceae; genus Hibiscus; species Hibiscus syriacus. The sequence continues at coordinate 4,668,815 of NW_024062608.1, forward strand.
AAAGAGAAGGAGAGCGGAGGGATGCTTATCGGAGGGAAACGCCATGAAGTATGACAGAAAATAAAAATACCAGATAATCAAGAAACACAAATTGGAATTTCATGTGAGGCTTTCTTTTCCAAATTCGATGTTTTGGGGATAAATCCAAACAAATAGTCGTTAAACTCTAAATTAGGAAAAATTACGACATCATCGTTTAAATTATTAAAAGAATTATAAAAATGTTCACTCATGTTCAACAAATTATAAAATAATCATTTTAATCTCTTCACAAAATGAAAATTAATTTAAGGGTATGCTTGTTTCACAAAAAAATATTTTTCGGAAAATGCTTTCATCATTTTCTAGTATTTGATTGGAGAAAAAATGGTTGGTCAACGTAAAATATTTTTATGGTCAATAGAATTTCTTTTGTGTTTTCTGGAAAATGACTTACGGTCTGATTTTCCGTAAGTCATTTTCCGAACTTTTCACTTCAAGAATAAATACTCAAAATAATTTTATTTTTATGAATTTAATATTAATAAAATATTTTAATATCATTTTAATCAAAATATTAATTATTAAAATATTTAAAATATAATTATTAATATTTTTAATAATATATTATTATATTTTTAATATTATAATAAAATAATCAATTATATTATAATAATATAAGATATTATATTTTTATTTTAATAATATATAATAAAATATTAATAAAAATTTATATTATTTATTAATTTCATAGAAATAATATTATTAAATTATTAATAATGAATAATATTATTTATATATTTAATATTAATATAATAATCTAATAATATTTTAATAAAGATATTTAAAATATACTAATTAATATTTTTAAAATATAATATTACACTATTACTTTAATAAATAATTAATATAATTTATAATATTTTTATTTCAATAAAATATACCAATATTAATATTTTTTATTAATAAAATTATAAAAATAATATTGTAATAATAAATAAATTATTTTAATATCTTAAAAATAATAATATTAAATTTTACGATAAATAATATTATTTATTATATTTAATATTTGTACTAAATAATTTTTAAAAATTTAACCGACTAGTGGAAAATGGATTTAAACATCTTCCAAACATGGACTCTAGGTGTGTGTAAACTACATCGGATATCACTGAACTTTAAGTGTTGATTCGCTTATACAACCAAACTTTCAATTTTACTCATTTTTAAGTGTAATTATATCACTCCGTCATTAATGACTTAACGGAAATGATGTCATGGCAATTACACATCGTGATGTTGCTTACTTGGCTCATTCACTAAAACGATGTCATTTTGACGCAACTGTTTTGATGCTAAAAACTCCCCAAATAAAGTCTTTTTATTAGTCATTTAATGAAAAATTACTCTTAGTGGGGTTTGAACCAAAAATCTTCATAAACTAATGCTAAACACCAAATTACCAAACTAACTTAAAACTTGTTATATTCTTAATGAAAATATATATATTAAATAATACTGGTATACTCTCATCTTTCTCATCAATCCAAATTCATTTTCATCTCAACTACTTCGATCATTTTGGACTCATCCTCTGTGTTTTGTAACATTTCAGCTTTCCTTTTCTTGAAGCTTTCTCTTCCAACAGTTGAGACTATCTTCAATGAGTTGCCCTTCATTGTTTTGGAACTTACAGTCACTGCCGCGACCGCCACAACAATTGACGGGCAGTTAGAGGTTCTTGAAATGGCGTGATTGATATCAAAACTCGGTCCATTATCGAACCCACATGGGGCGAACCCCATTGCAGCCATGTCAACCTTCCCCAACTTCGGCCAGGCGGTCGACTCATCACCATGTCAGATAACACTGAATCACCACCAACGATGGAATCGCCGCTACTCATCAAACCACCCTGCCGAAAGCCTTGTACGTGGTCGGTTTGGGTCGAAAACACCCCACTTAACTCGCTGAAATAACTTTGATTCTAAAATTAGTCTGCTTGCGATTTCAAGTGAGAGCTTTTGTCAAAAACAAACAAACAAAAGCTTGTTGTAGTAAATGAACAACTTCAAGCAGATTTACTATATGACTTCGTGCAGAACACGAGTTCTTAAGTGGATGAAAATAGATTTAATTGATGAGAAAGATGAAAATATACAACTACTATTTAACATATATATTAAATTTGTTAAGAATATAACAAGTTCTTAAGTTAGCTTGGTGGTTGGGTTAACTTGGTGGTTGGGTGTTTAATATTAGTTCATGAAGATCTTTAGTTTGAACCCCACGAAAAGTGATTTTTCCTTGAATGACTAACAAAACGACGTTGTTTTGAGTTTTTTTAGCATTAAAACAGTTGTGCCAAAACGATGTCGTCTTAGTGAGGGACCCAAGTTGGTAATGTCACGACATGCAACTTCCATGTCATCGTCTTGTTAAGTCATTGACGACGGAGTGATATAATTGCACTTAAAAATAAATATTAGTGTTAAAATTGATAAAATTAAAATTTTGATAGTATAAACGAGTCAACGCTTAAAGTTCAATGGTATTTGATGTCATTTACCCTTAATTTTATATTTCTGATTTGTTTAAAATATCAATTTAAGACTTTTTAAATTTTTAAAAAGAAATCATTTAAAAACAAAATTCTTTTTAAAAAACAAAAATATAAAATTTTAGTTTTGAAATAATAGAAATATTTTAAAATTATAATTATATGAAAAATCACAAGTCTTTTTAAAAAATCTAAAATTACGTATACTTTTTAACTATTTTTATTTTAAAAATTACGTATAATTTTTAACTGTTTTTGAAAAATCATAAACCTTTTCTACAAGTATGTGTTATTTTATGATAAATACAAATACTTACGATATTATGACCACTTCATTATTGTTTCTTTTTATTTTAATTGTTAATTTTATTAATCAGATCACTTAGTTATTTAAATAATATTAATCAAGATATATGTCATTAATATTTAATTGAAGTGATGAAGTGACAATTAAAAATTGATATAATGTTATAAACTTAGAAACCCACTTATATAATGTTTTTTCCAATCAAGTAGTGGATAGATCTATTGTTGAGGAATGTGTTGACATATCTAGTTTAGATATCTCATTTAATAGTTAAAGAATGAAAGATGCAATGCTCCACAACCCCTTACGTATCAGTGGTTGAAAATACCAAGGTTTTAAACCCTCTGATGGGATACCCTTGATGATTCAGTTTCTTGTAGTGCATTCAGTATAGAACAATATTACAGTGTGATCTATGTCCATCATGACATTGACTCTCTCCTATACAAATTGAATTAGATTTCTAAGAGTAACTGAAACACTTGAATGAATTGAGTCAACTTGAGGACGACTTTGGTTAATCACGTTATGTAGTTTTTTAATTGAATAATTGCATAGAGCTCTTCACCGTGTCCTAAATGATTTATAAAGAATGTGTTGGTTCGAAACATAACTCCTCATCACACTCGGATAGAGCAATGAATTGAGAAAAACTAATATGTTTTTGTCGTTTATTCATGAATTGAGTTGATATATTACCTATAGCGACAATTCCCCCGACACTAAAGATTTGGCACCTCTAAATCAAGGAAACACTTTATGTTCAAACATGTCTTTCATTTTCACTTGAGCTACGATTAGATTGAAAAAGCCTTCTGTTGAGTCAATCGATCAAGGAAAGAAGTCAAGAAAGGATGAATTGTCAATAAAAATTTATTGGAAGCTTTTGAGATAAATAAGAAAAAGATTGTAATCACCATTTTTTTCCTGCTATATATATATATTTATTATTATATTATATATTTATTATTATTATTATTACATAACCCGGGCTCAATTTAAACCCTTCAACCCGAGCCCAAACCAAATTACAAACCCAGCCAACCATTTACCCTTTAACCCAAATCAACCCTAAATCGACCAAACCTAAAAACCCTAGCTACCCCAGCTGCCAGCATTGCCTCTCCTCTGCCTCCACTGCCGTTATTGTCGCTGACCACCTCAACAAATCCCTGTTCCAAATCTCAGCATATCAAACCAAATCCAATAAAAAAAGAAATCAAATCTAATAAAAAACAAACAAATCACACCTAATCCTTGTTTCTTCACTACCATGTACTCATAGTTTAGAGAAAAGGGAGAGAGAAACTGGGGTAGAGAGAGAAGAGAAGAGAAGATGTAAAAAATAAAAAATAAAAACTAAATGTGCATATTTATAGGCCCATCAAAACGGCACCGTTTTGATGCCCTCCCTGTTGCCGTAAAACGACGCCATTTAAGGCAAAGTAGGGCAACCCATTTCAGCGCATGGGGTAAATCGCGTTCCAGGCCATCCGAGTTTTGTAAGCTTCCATTTCAATCCTTATATTAAACGTGGGTTATTTTTTAGTTTTAACTTTGAGTTTTGTCATTTTTACATTTTCGTCACTATATACTTTATTAATATTGTTTGGTTAAATCGATAGTTTAATTCATTAATTTAACATTGTTATATTTTATTCCTTCTTTGTAATATTGCTCAAAATTGTGGTATTTATATATCAAGACCTTCTAGTTTTGTTTGTGTTTGTTTTAACCATTGTTGTAGTATAGAATAATATGGATACATAATTCAATATTTTTCTTGTATTTTTAGTATTTTAAATTTAGTCTTTGTGTTATTTTATATGTATGTTTATAACTTTGTTAACTTAATTTTATATATTGTTAATCCTAAATTACGTATATATTTACGTATATATATGTATATATAAATATAAAGAACATATTTTTATTTATGTGTCAAGCTTATATTTTATTTATTTAATAATATATTTATATATTGTATTTGTTTTTATAAAATATGAATATATTTTATTATAGATAATTTTTTGATATATTTAAATGTCTACGTAATATATTTTTTACAAGGCGATCTATTCGTTATTTTTAAAAGATTTAAAAATATTCGATTGTTCGATTAACTTATGAAAGACCTCCAAAGATCTGGAGTACCCTTTCCAAGGGTTATTCGAATAAAAAATATATTTTATTGTTTATTATTTATTTGTCATGTTACATGGATATTTCATCTATTTTGTACATTACATTTATTACTATTGCACTCATAAATAAATTCACTCATTCATGTTAATTCAGGTACCAAGGCAATGTTTTGTACATTACATTTACTATTGCACTCACAATATTCCAAGGCAATGTTGTCTTGCATCATTAGTTAACGAAATTACGTACAACATAACTAGATTTTAATTTATGTTAATTCACGTACCAAAAGGACATCATTTTTAAATAAAATCAAGTGAATTGAATCTTTCATCGAATCAAATATTTTAAAAAATGAATTCACTCATTCAAAAAAAATCATAGAAATAAAAATGATCGTAATTTAAATTTCGAGTTCAAATTTGTAAAATTTCATATTTTTTGAACGTATAATCGAGAGGTATCAATCTTGGATGTTGTGGGGGTGCTTACCCTTCCCCACATGTAACTGACACCCGTATCCTTAAAAATGAATTTCTCGTTAAACGCAGACCAATTTTCGTCTTTAAATGATTTTTCTAAAATTCGTTTAAAAGACGTTTCTGGTTATTCGGCCTACCTAACCAAAAGGTCGTTGGTGACTCCAATCTTTTCTAAATTAATTCATTTTTTTAAATTGATGTTCCTCGAAATTCGTGTCGTACATCTATTTTTTTAACGTCTCAGGCGAAAAACGATGATGACAGCTTGGCGACTCTGCTGGGGAGATTTTGAGAGTCGGGCCTGACTCGATTATACGTTGTCTGAGTGATTAGAATTTTATAAATTTGGACCTTTACTTGAATTATGATTCTTTTAATTTCGATTTTCATAATCATGTATCATTACACTTGTAAATAGTTGTATTGATGTTTGATCTCATTGTTTTCAGAGTTGTTAAAGCTTTCAAAAATGAGTCTAGTTTTTTTTTCTTTTTTGTCGAAAGGTTTGTGAGTTCCTCCTCACACACAACACGTGCATTTTTATGTCATAAGCTCTATACCCGAGCTTTATCCCATTAAGTGTGTAACATCCTCAATACCGGGTTAGTGACTAAATTGAAAAACTTTAGAATTTGTTGGCTAAAGTTGATAAATTGAATAGTTCAGGGACTTATATTGAAAATTTTGTATAGGACTAAATATCAAAGAATGATGAATGGAAGGGTAAAATGGTCATTTGATCATTTAATGAATTGAAAATAGGAAAGGAATGAGATATATACACATGGGATTGGTAGAGACGGAGAAAGAAATATCTAGAAAGTTTTCTTCTTCTTCTTCCTTTTTCATTCGTGAAAGCCATTGGAAATGTGAGTTTTCTTGTTAGTTGATTATTCATTGAATTTAAGGTTGTTTTATGATCCTTAGGTGATACTTAAGCTTAAGGAAAGCTTAAGTTATAGTAAAACCTTAAGATGAAGGAATTATGAGGTTTTGAACTATGTTTTGATATAACAATTTAAGGCAAAATGGTTTTTGGACTTGAATTGAATTTACAAAATGTTTTTGGACTTAATTGAATTTATTCAAAGTTTTAAAAGGTTTCAAAAATAATTCAAAGTCTATTAAAATTCGAATTTGAGCAAAAATGCTATAGGGTACCGATACCCCCATGAAGGCTCAAATTCCAGATTGCTCGGAGGGTATCTATACCCCCCAGGGGTATCCATACCCCGGGTATCGATACCCCCAGGGGTATCTATACCCCCTGGCTGCAACGACTAGTTTAATTTGAATTTTATGAAGTAGTACTGATACCCTATGAAGGGGTACTGATACCCCCTATCGTAGACAGTCTTTTTGAGCAGCAAAATCATCCCCAAACGACTCCAAAATATCCTCAACGGCTATATACGACTTCAAACTCATTTCAAGCTATAAATACAAGCTAATGACACTTGAAGAAGTAAGAGAACAACTATCCAAGTAATCAAACACAAGAGAAGAGTTTTTCAATCTTATTTCATCTTTCTCTTGTAAATATTTTGTTCTTGTGAACTCAACCTTGTAAACACCTACCTTAGATAGGTTTTCTTGTTTACATTTCTTATCCTTTTGTAAAGGGGAAATGTTCTAGCTTATCCCGTGTAAAAGCTAGGGAAAGGTTATAGTTTAGCCCCAAAAAACTAGGGAGTTGCAAGGTTATCTCTTTGTCCTCAAAAGAAAGAACAAATTAGTGAATTTGTTGGAAAATCCTTGGTGATGAGCTAAGGTAGTGGACGTAGACTTTGGTTGAGAAAGTTGAACCACTCTAAATAGCTGTGCAATTTTCTATCTTTCAATCTCTTTACTCCCTAAACTCAAAAACCATTCCGACCCCTATTTGCAAACCGTTCTGGTTATCGATTTGAGCTTCTGAAAATCCCAACAATTGGTATCAGAGCCTAAATCATTAAGAAGATTTAACCACCTTGAGACGATCTTCGAAGAAGCTCTACCAATTCCCGACACAACTGAGAAGATGACTTCTACCTCCGGTTCGTTCTACATAGAAAACTCCCTACCAACAGACAAGCCTCCATACTTCAATGGAGTCAACTATCGTCATTGGAAGAAATTAATGAAAGTATTCATCCAATCCAATGATCTTGATGCATGGGAGATAATCGAGAACGACTACTCTTCTCTAAAGAAGAAGGAGAAGAAGATTAGTGACAAAGAACGGAAGAAAGCTCAACTTAATGCCAATGCCATGCACATGGTGTTGTGTGCATTTGGTCCTGAAATCTATAAAGGAGTTTCTTCATATTCAAGTATCAATGAGCTTTGGAATAAGCTCGAGGAAATCCATGGAAACAAGAAAGAAGAACCAACAAAGGTGGTGTCTTTAATGGCTCGTGAAGAGCCCGGGGTATCTTCTAACTCAAATGAATTTAATTCATATACGTTTAATGAGTTACAAGATGCTTTTAATAGGTTATATTCGGAGTTTGAGACCATGAACTCCAAATATAAGAAAATGATTTCAAAGTTTAAAATCGAAAATGATTTTATTTTGAAAACAAAAATAGATTTTGAAAGCCAAAATGAAATTTTAAAAAAGGATTTAGAGCTTTCAAAAATAAAAATTGATGAAAAAGAAAATTTTGATTTAAAAGTTAAGATTGAATGCTTAACAAAAGAAAAAGAAATCATTTTAAATAATTCATTTAGTTCAATAATGACAATATGCTCATATTGTCATTATCATGGTCATAAGGAACATACTTGTCCTTTGAAGAAAAGAAAACGTTTTAAAATTAGGCAAGTATGGGTTCCGAAAGGAACAAGGGGCATTTAAACTAATGTCCAAGGATCCAAAGCAATTTGGATACCAAAATCTGCTTAAATGTCTCTTGTAGGTGTGTGGGAGCAATGGTGATGAAAATGATAATATTCAAGATGCTCTAGCCACACATGAAAAAGGAATGGGTAACCTCTAAGCTTAATGTTTTAATTTTGGTTATTTGGTTGCTCATTTGGATTTATGCATGCATGAGTTTTGTTTTTAAATGATTATGCATCATTTTTTTAATCTCATGTATGTTGAAAAGATGATTATGATGAACATTTTAAAGTTATATTTTTTTTAATTTTTAGTTCATAATAATAAAATTTTGGTCAAATTTGGTTTTAATGCAAATGATATCTTTCTAACAATTGATATCAATTTTTCAAATACTTGAATTTTACAAATTTTAAATTTTTGACCTAAATTTGAATGTTTATGCATGTGGTTTAAATGAAAATGATATCTCTCTAACAATTGATATCAAAATTTTCAAAATGCATAACATTTTTGGAAAACTTTATGCAAATGCACTTAATTTTAAACAATTGGTATTAATATCAAATTTCAACATTTTGTATTGCATAAAGTATTTTAGATTTGGATACATTGAATTTCATGTTCTACTAACATGTTTGTTATTCTTTGTTGAAATTCAATTTTTTTTAAAGTGTCAAGACCTTAAAGCTTAATTTTTGTTTGAAATGCATTTATTGAGGGGGAGCTTTGTTTTTTCAAATGATTTTTAAAATGCCAAATTTATCACTTACTATCCAAAGTTATTTTGAACTTTAAAGATTGAATTATTTTTTATATAACAAAAAGGGGGAGAAGTTTTGGTTTGAAAAAATTCAATTTCGTAATGAAAAAAGGGGGGCGTAACATTTTCATATTTTTTCCAACAATTGGTTATCTTTTTAACAATTAGTATCCTTTTGTAACAATTGATATGTTTTTCATTAAACATTTTATTAAGGGGGAGTTTTGCCAAAAATAATTTTTCAAATGTTTTGTTATATCAAAAAGGGGGAGATTGTTGAACTATGTTTTGATATAACAATTTAAGGCAAAATGGTTTTTGGACTTGAATTGAATTTACAAAATGTTTTTGGACTTAATTGAATTTATTCAAAGTTTTAAAAGGTTTCAAAAATAATTCAAAGTCTATTAAAATTCGAATTTGAGCAAAAATGTTATAGGGTACCGATACTCCCATGAAAGCTCAAATTCCAGATTGCTCGGAGGGTATCTATACCCCCCAGGGGTATCCATACCCCGGGTATCGATACACCCACAGGGGTATCTATACCCCCTGGCTGCAACGGCTAGTTTAATTTGAATTTTATGAAGTAGTACTGATACCCTATTAAGGGGTACCGATACCCCCTATTATAGGCAACTTTTTTTAGCAGAAAAATCATCCCAAATGGCTCCAAAACATCCCCAACGGCTATATACGACTTCAAACTCATTCCAAGCTATAAATACAAGCTGAGGACACTTAAAGAAGTAAGAGAACAACTATCCAAGAAATCAAACACAAGAGAAGAGTTTTTCAATCTTTTTTTTCATCTTTCTCTTGTAAATATTGTGTTCTTGTTTACATTTCTTTTGTAAAGGGGAAATGTTCTAGCTTATCCCGTGTAAAAGCTAGGGAAAGGTTCTAGTTTAGCCCAGAAAAACTAGGGAGTTGTAAGGTTATCTCTTTATCCTCAAAAGAAAGAACAAATTAGTGAATTTGTTGGAAAATCCTTGGTGAGGAGCTAAGGTAGTGGACGTAGACTTTGATTGAGAAAGTCGAACTACTCTAAATCGATCTGCAATTTTCTATCTTTCAATCTCCTTACTCCCTAAACTCAAAAACCATTCCAACCCCTCTTTGCAAACCGTTCCGATTGTCGATTTGAGCTTCCGAAAATCCCAACATGAGGGATTAAAGATAAGAAGTCTTTAAAGCAAATAGTTAATAATTAGAATTTGAAACTAAATTTGACTTGTCAATAGTTGAATTAAGAGATATGAAGTGATAGAATTGAAATTAGAACATGTTGAAAATTTGGTATGATTCTTGATTTCCATATAGAGGATAAGATTTTGAGTATAAGGATGTATTTAATAATAGAAATTGGTTTAAGTATGTGTATTTGAGTTAAGAGTATGAAAGGGATTAAGACATGAAGTGTTTGAGCTGAAATGAGTAAATTTTTGGGTTTAAAATGTGAAAATATGGGTTTAAGTATCGGCACTGCTTCATCCAGTACCAGTACTTCAATAGAAAAAGAATGAGATTTGGTATGGGGGTATCGATACTGGTTGAACAGTATCGATACCATAAGCCTAAATTTGATAAAGTTATTTATGAGGTATCGATACTGAAGTGATAGTATCGGTACTAGGGGGTATCGATATCACTATAGAGGTATCGGTGCAATAGTATAGTAGTATCAATACCATGTTAAGGGCATCGATACAGACAACATCAAATATAATATTGGATTATATTTGTGTAGATTTCGAGCACAAACAAATTTTGAAACGACCACAGAGTTAGGATCGATCCAAAGAGATACAGTCATAGAAGTAATTGATATCAAGTGAGGCCAAGGTGAATGCATACTCTAGGTGTAGTCCAATGGAAATAAGACTTGTTATAAGTCTATTTCCTATATTAGTTTTCATGGTACAATAGTTATGGACATGCATATGTTATAATCATTATATATATATATATATGCATGAGTTATATATATTTATATAATTTGATTCAAGCAAATATACTTGAATAACATATGTTATATGATATGAGATTGATGGTTACACATACATGTGATATGTGATAGAAGAGAGGAAATATGTGATCATAAGAGAAATGATATGAATACATGAATATATGAAGCATAATGATAGTGCCCATGTTATGTGATATGAGAGCTACAAGTATAGTTGACATGGCAAGAGTCGAGGGTTACCTAGGTTCTTTGAGACCTATGGATAGGTTCTTCGGGACATAGATGACGTCCTTCGGGACATAGATTTCATATGCCACTTAGTAGATTCTTATATGAGCTGTGATGACAGCATATGTGTGCACAACCTCAAAGTACTCGTATACCTTGAGTTCTCAGTAATGTACATGGGCTTATAAAAGATATAAAAAGTATGTACATGATTGTATATTAACATGTTATTATTGTTTACACTGATTCTTATATAGCAGTTTTGATTTATAATATGATAAACATAATTGTATTGGATAGTTAGATTGCATGTTCATATTTATAGGAAAATCATTATTATATATATTTATGTCTCACTAAATCTATGACTTAGTGTGTAAGTGTTTTACACGCAGGTACTGAAAAACAAGATGATCAACTTTAGGATCAGCAGAGCAGCATATCTCCACTCGAAGATCAGATCAGAAGTACTTTGCACAGTATGTTTTGTTTATGTAATAGATACGTTGGTATGTAAACAGAGTTGTAAAGTACGTATGCTCTGATCAATTTTGTAATGTTTTGAACTTAATTGTGTAAAATACAAATGTTATGTTAATAAAAGTTTAAATTTCCTATGGTTTTTTTTTATAAATGTACATGTTTTGAAAAGTCAATGTGACACCTCAGATTCGTATCCGGGTTGGGTACGGGTTAGGGGTATTACAAAGTGAGAGTGAATCGCTAGTGCCCTTCGTGAGGAGCCCTCTGCACAGGCTAGTGAATCACTCCCGGAGTGCATGCCCTTATGATCTTCGTGAGTAACCCTCCACATAGACATAAGAAATTTGCTTCCTAGAATTGAACTCAATCTGTTTAAGTCTACAATTTAAGAACCCTTTCTTATAGAGTCAAAACCATGCATATAGTGAACCCTAGACTAGTCACCCTAGATAGAACCACACCGAACCTCTGTCTATCTGTAGGTACCAAAATAGGTATTCACAAAGGAGGAACAACTTTGAACCTTCACTTTTTGCTTTAAATCCATAGAATAAAATTCTTTTCCAAAAAATCATGCGAACTAGATACCATGCGGTTAGGATTTACTTCATGAAATAAATCATGCCAGGTAGAAAACATTTCTGGGTATGATTCTTATTTAATAAAAACATGCTCGGGTAGATACCATGATTGGGTATGTATTATACTTATATTTAAACTTCACCTTTTATTGGTTATTTTACATGTACTAACTTAATTTATTCCCTGATTTTTGTGTCATTTGTCGTCTTTTTGCATTGTATCAACATCAAAGCATAACATGAAGGTGTTGATACATAGATGACTCTCTAATTGAATTTTTTTCATAAATAGAGCTAAAATTTTTCAATCAAGTAGTCGTATACGCAGACATACACTGATGGCAAAGGGAAGTTAGAGAACGAGAAAGTTCGCTTGAAGATTATGTAACAGAGTTGACTAATAAGACAATGAATGAGACTCGAAAGATTATCTCTTGATCCAAGAAACAATGCAGTAGTGGATTTTTATCTACGACATTTTCACATTTAATCATCAAGGAGTGATGTGTGACTTCAGCATCGCAGGGGCATCAACTGAGACAAGTGATATAGTGTTTGAGGGCATAATTTCAAGGATGAAGCTCTAAGATGAAGTATCGAGCCAATCCAGACCCAGCGTTTAAGCAAAAGTATGTCTGTCAAATGGGTTATCTTGTAGCATGAAGACTTTTATATATGATAAAAATTATTTTATGATATTCATCAATGAGATCAACACATTTGGCATTTGCATTTTCACTCTCATCTTTGTATCTTTACAGTCGCATTCGCATCTTTATATTTGCGTTCGCATATTTACATTCACATTCACATCTTTGCATTTGCATTCTCATCTTTGCATTGGAATTCATATTCGTATTTATGTATTCACATCTCTACACCATACATTGTATGACATTCAAACATCTCAACATGCATTGATCTTGGAACTTGGAGTAACTCATGGAGAGTAATGTGATAGAAGTTTTTGAAGGTAAGTTGAAGCCACCCCATTCATGCATGAAAAAAAGTTAAGAGCCATGGACTTGATGTTTACACCATATATGGAGTTTGGGGCATATCTTTGAGATATGTGGGACACAAATGAGCAACGTCCAAAACTTGATTGACCTTTAACGCGTAATGAGACATTTTGATACAAATTAAAAAGAAGTTCTTTCATCCACCGTGAAACCTTATTACATTGGCATTGTCTTGTTTGAACGTGTTTTTGTTCTTTCTTTTGATGTTTGAACTTACATCATTTTCCAATGTTATAGGCAATAAATCAAGCTTTAATCTTGTAATTATTTGAATATCAAATAAATTAAAGGTTCATTTACTACTTCATTAATTATAAACTTTTGACAAGTGGCAATATTAGACCTTTTGAACTCCATCCAAAGCCGAAAGAACCATTACTTGGTTCTTTACCCGAAATAACATATGCTTACTACCAAAAGATTAAACCTTGACATCACCTCTCTTTAAAACAATAAATTCATGCCCTTATCCTCCCTGAGGCACCAAAATTCGTACTTTTACCTTCCCAGACAGGGCTAACCTTTCCATAACATTACCTTTTCTAGAATTATGACTTTAAAGTTACATATTTCCCTTCCTATACATAGAATCGATGTTTATTCCTAACCTCAATAAAACCTGGAGGTATAAAGTACAAGATGGTAGTGTGTACGTGAACCATTCTTGCAAGAAAGACAAGATGGAGTGTTTCAGATCAAGTTTTTTGTAAGAGAATGTGAATAATTGGGGCATACTAGGAGAAAAGTGAAGTAGAAATAAAGGGAATCATTGAAATAATTCTATCATGCATTAATTACATTATTTTCGTGTGAATAGAAGTCAATCTTGAATACTCATTCCCCTAGGGATACCTCTTTTACAAGGACTTCCGTGTATGAGATAATGAATGACTTTGCTTCATTTATCCATTCACAAAAAAAAAAGGAAAATAAAAAATATATCCCTTTTTGTCCTCATTTGAACTTATGATATTTTTTTCTGATTCAACCCTAACCAAGGATCACCCTCCATACTAGGGTGCAAGGTAAAGATAATCTGCTTGTATGAATAAAGACCATCACTCCAAATTGTGTTATAAGAACAATCTCATATAAAATAACAATGTACCACAATGTGGACCAAATACAAAGTGCTCAAATATTAAATCAAGTCGACAACATAGAAAGAGTAAAAAAAAGAAAAAAAGGATAAATATAAAATAAAAAGAGAAATAGAAATAGAAAACGTATAAAAAAGAGGGCGAAAAAAGAGAAGATATAGCAAAGAAGAAAGAAAAAGAAAAGCAGTATCGATACCACATGAACAATACCAATACGATTCATGTGGTACCGATACCAAAGGTAAGAGAAATATTGATACTCTCTAGGTAGTATCGATACTACCAATTGTTTTCCAAATTGCTCAAATTCCAGAATGCAAAATATGTATCGATACCATGAAGCATATATCGATATTGGTTAAGCCCGATGGTTAGTTTATTTAAATATTATAAAGGTATTATTGATGCTCATTAAAGGAGTATCGATACTCCCTATTCTGGGTAGTTTTATTTTACAGAAAATTAATCTCCAATGGCTCTAAAATATCCCCCGACGGCTAGAAACGGTTAAAAACTCATTCCAACATATAAAAACAAGTTGAGGACACTTGAAGAAAGAAAAAAAAACACATATCCAAGCAAAAGAGATCAAAAGAAAAGCTCTTTCATTCTTTATCTTTCCTTTTCTCTTGTACATAAGTGTGTTTGAGCTTAGTGCAAATCTTTCAATTGTTTTTCTTGTGATAATTCTTGTAAACACCTACCTTTGTGACGTTTTCTTGTTTACATATTTTAACCTTTGTGAAAGGGTAGTGGTTTTAGTTTAGTCATTGAAAAACTAAGGGTTTTGTAAAGGTTACTCCTGAGCCTAGAAAAAGAAAGAAAAATTAGTGATTTTGTTAGAAAATCCTTAGTGTGGAGCTAAGGTAGTGTATGTAGACTTGGTTTAGAAGTTGAATCACTATAAATCATTGTGCAAATTTTCCTATCATTTCTCCTCCATACCCAAAAATTTTCAATTGGTCAATTCACTCTTCTTGGAAATTATCTGGTTGTTAAATTAAGCTTCATTAATCCTAAGAATTGGTATCAAAGCTTGACTCATTAGAAGGTCTAACAACCTTGAGACGATCCTTGAAGAAGCTCTATCCATTTCCGACACAACTGAGAAGATGACTTTTACCTCCGGCTCGATCCACTTGGAAGACTCCCAACCGATTGACAAGTCTCCATACTTCAATGGAGCTAACTACCATCATTGGAAGAAATTAATGAAGTTATTCATCCAATCCAATGATCTTGATGCATTGGAGATGATCGAGAATGACTACTCTTCTCCAATGAAGAAGACGAATGAGTGGAGTGACCAAGAACGAAAGAACGTACAACAAAATGCCAAGGCCATGCAAATGTTATTTTGTGCATTTGGTCTCGATGTCTATGAAGGTGTTTCTTCTTGTTCAAGTGCCAATGAGCTTTGGAATAAGCTCGAAGAACTTTATGGTGACAAGAAAGAAGAAGTGTGCTTAATGGATTTTGAAGAGCCCGGTGTATCTTCTAACTCTAGTGAATCTAATTCATATTCTTTTAATGAGTTACAAGATGCATACGATGAATTATTTTTGGAGTTTGAGATCATGAACTCCAAATACAAGAAATTGATTTCCAAATTCAAGATTGAAAATGATTTTCTTTTGAAAGCAAAATTAGATTTTGAAAAACAAAATGAAATTTTGAAAAATGACTTAGAGCTTTCAAAAGTGAAAATTGAAAATTTTGAAAAAGAATGCTTTGATTTAAAAGTTAATCTTGAATGCTTAAAAAAAGAAAAGGAAATCATTTTAAATAATTCATCTAACTTCATAATGACAAAATGCTCACATTGTCATTATCATGGTCACAAGAACATACTTGTCCTTTAAAGAAAGGAAAACATTTAAAATTAGACAAATATGGGTTCCTAAGGGAACAAGGGGCATTGAAACTAATGTTCAAGGATCCAAAAGCAATTTGAATACCAAAATCCAAATAAATGTATCTTGTAGGTGTGTTGGAGAAGTGAAATGCCAAGTTATTTGAATGCTCTAGCTACTCAAAAGAAGGATGGGTAACCTCCAAGCTTAATGTTATTAATTTTTGGATATTTGGTTGCCTATTTGCTTTATTCATGCATGAGTTTTGATTTTAAACGATTTTATGTTTTTTATCTCATGTATGTTAAAAATATGTTATGATGGACATTTTTAAAGTTTTAATGATTTTTCATAAATGTTTGTTCATCATAATGAATTTTGGTCAAAATTGGTTTTAATGTTTTGTTTTCATAAATTTTTATTTTTGACCTTAATTTAAATGTTTATGTATGTGATTTTATTGCCAATGATATCTCTCTAACAATTGATGTCAATATTGAATGCATAACATTTTTTACATGCTTTATGCATATTATTTATAATGTCTTATTCATGATATTGCATAAAGTAGATAGACTTGGATATATTGAATTTCATGTGCTACTAACATGTTTGTTCATCTTTGTTGAAATTCAATGTCTTTTAAGTGTCAAGCTTTTAAATTCAAATTTTTGTTTCGAATGCATTTATTGAGGGGGAGCTTTGATTTTTCAAATGATTTTATGCTAAAATTCTTACTTACTTTCCATTGTTGTTTTGAACCATTAAATTTGAATTATTTTTATATAACAAAAAGGGGGAGAAGTATAGGTTTGAAAATTTAAATTTCTCAATGAAAAAGAGGGAGCTTTAATATTTTCCAAATATTTATCTTTTTCATGAAGTATTTTATTAAGGGGAAGTTTTGCCAAAACAATTTTTCAAATGTTTTGTTATATCAAAAAATGGGAGATTGTTGAACCATATTTTATAATATTTTGATATAACAAATTAAGACAAAATGTTTTTGAACTTGATTGAATTTGTTCAAAGTTTTCAAAAATAATTCAAAGTCTATTAAACTAGAATTTGAGCAAGAAATAGTTTTTTGGGTACGTAGTACCAATACTATTCTTATAGCATCGATACTACATGAACATTACTGATACTATTCATGTGATACCTATACCAAAGGTAATAGAAATATTAATACTCTCTAGGTAGTGTTGATACTACAATTGTTTTCCAAATTGCTCAAATTCCATAATGCAAAATAGGTATCGATACTCAAGAGGTATTGATACTACTTTACACAGTGGTATTGATACCATGAAGCATAGTATCGATATTGGTCAAGCCCAATGATCTTCAACGGCTAGTTTATTTAAATATTATAAAGGTAGTACTGATACTCATTAAAGGAGTATCGATACTCCCTGTTCTGGGTAATTTTATTTTGCAAAAAATTAATCCCCAACGGCTCCAAAACATCCCCAATGACTAGAAATGGCCAAAAACTCATTCCAACATATAAAAACAAGTTGAGGACACTTGAAGAAAGAAAAACATCTATCCAAGCAAAAGAGATCAAAAGAAAAGCTCTTTCATTCTTTATATTTCCTTCTCTTATACATAAGTGTATTTGAGCTTATTGCAGATCTTTCAATTGTTTTTCTTACGAGCTTAATTCTTGTAAACACCTACTTTTGTGAGATTTTCTTGTTTACATCTTTTAATATTTGTAAAAGGGGAGTGGTTTTAGTTTATCCATTGAAAAACTAAGGGTTTTGTAAATGTTACTCTTGAGCCTAGAAAAAAAAGAATAAATTAGTGAATTTGTTAGAAAATTTTAGTGTGGAGCTAAGGTAGTGGATGTAGACTTGATTTAGAAGTCGAATCACTATAAATCATTGTGCAAATTTTCCTATCCTTTTCCCTCCATACCCAAAAAATTTCAATTGGACAATTCACCCTTCTTGGAAATTATTCGGTTGTTCAATTGAGTTTCATCAATCCTAAAAAATACTATTTCCATGTCACAACATAAATGATGACTTTAACACTTCAGGTTGACCATTCAAGCCCCTTTTATCCAAATTCACCCAAACTTCACATAACATTTTCAACTTCACATATTAACTAACATTTATTAATTTTTTTAGAATTCATCTCAACTTTTCCATTTTATTTTAAATAGCCCTTTAACTTCAATTCAAGTCTCAAACAATTTAATTAAATTTCCAGCGTCTAATTTCCAGCCTAATACCTCAACAATTTCACTATTACCACTTAAGTCTCTAATTTTCTCAATCTTTGCCATTTAGTACTCAAACTTTGCCAACTTCCCAAAATAGTCCAAGTTCACATTCTAGCATCAAATTCAACACTCTAACATTAATTTCCGGCTTAGTACAACATCTAGTGAACAATTACACATTATCTCTATAACTTTTTAAAATTGCCAAATAGGTTCCCCAACTTTCACAAAACTACAAATTGGTCAAAATAACTTTTTAAAGCTTGTAGAACCTTGAAAATATCATTTCCAAGCCTAGGGAAAATTTTCATTATTTCCCCCCAATTATTTCCTTGATGTAGAATATTCTAGGGTTTATGGTTCTTGATTTTCACTTGATTCAAGCATGGATTTCATCTATAATCAACATTTCAAGGCTTCTACAATTAAAACCCTGATATAATTTAACCAAATCACAAACTTCCAAAAACCCTAGGTCATTACTGAACATAATATAGACTTCTACTCATAATTTTAATCATCACACATGCTTTAGAATTAATCTACAACATCAATAACATACTAATCTTTCATCAACTCTTCAAAATCAAGCATGTCCTTTATAAACCCTAATCTCCAATCTCATCATATAAGCATGATTTCTATGTAATTTTTATACCAAATGATAGAGAATTTCAATAGGATTAATTCTCTCTCTAATAGCTAAATCCAAAAATCAATCGAATAAGCTTAAAAATCAAAATCAAAATTTCTCCTTACCTAGCCATGGGGGTGCACGAATTGAGCAAGAAGAGGGGTTGAAAATTCTTGATTTCTCTTCCTAATTACAATATATGCTTGTCTTAATTTAATATAAATGAATTGAAAATTCATTTAATTTGAAATTACCATTTTAACCTTACTAAAATATGATAATTTCCACTTTGCCATTGCTATAACATCATCCATGACACCATCTTATCTATATCATCTTCAAAGTCAAAGATGAACAAATAAAAATCTACTTTCCACCTTTGCCCTTGCAAATTTTTTGAAAACTACAATTTAGTCACTAAAATTTCCAATTTCGGCTAAACATGAAATGTCAACTTCATGTTTAAGTGACCAATTTCACTAAGTGTATACTTGCTTGGTCTTTAATGTCATTTTTCTTTTGGTGGTGACAATTCGTCGAATTCTTAGGGGTCTTTATGTTTAAGTTGTTTTGATTCGTAACAAATTCCTCCGATCTCTCAATTTCAGCGAGGCTTGAACATCTACATCAACTACGTTGAGCTTGTAGTAGAAAATAATCGGTGGTGATGAAAGAGATTATCTCGTAATTGTTTCTAAGAAAACAAATTGCTTTCGAATTATATCAATGAAATTGTCTCATTCGTCTAATTGTCGCCATTGTTGCATCAACTAGAACCATTTATTGGCTTCCCCTTTCATCCAAAAAGACATCATGATTACCCAATGATGATCCTCTGTCTCATAGAATTCGAAGAAATCATGGGATGAGGCAATCCATTCTTCGAGGTCTTTCCATACAAAGAATTGAAGCTATACGTACTTTGGCTTAGGAGAAGAAAGAAACGCATTATATAGCTCATTTATAATTCTTGTCTTTCCTCAATTAAACTTGGGTTCTCTTGATTCGATAGCATCGCTGTGTGATTTATTGATTAAACTCATATGGGCAGTCAATACTACGAGTTGGTTGGCCACATCCTGTAAGGTCCTTTAATTCACCTCAGTTGTTCGTTTATGCTCCTTGAAGCTCGATTAAAGTGAGATCAGTAAATGTTCATGTCGCGAACTAGATTTCTACAATCGTTAAATCAACTATGTTTTTGTTGTCATCGTCTCTCAACGAAAGCACCAAATGTTATGAACTTAAAAACTCACTGATATGAATTGAAATAGAGAAGAACAACAAAATTACAACGATAGAGAAGAAATAAAAGAGAATACTAGAAGAGAAAATTAGAAAGGGAGAAGGGATGATAGATTGTAACAATATTTAATGTCATTCCTTCTATTTTATACTACAATTTATAGCTAGCTACAGTAAACAAATAAGGTCCTGGAATGCCCTTTTTTCATGTGTATTTTTCCTTACACTTTGTTGTTGACTTGTCAATAATTGATGGATTTGTTGAGTTGGCATAACTGCTCCGGGTCATAATAAATAATTTATACATCTGGGTTAATATTTACACATTATATTAATTTAATTTAATAAATTTAATCTTTTTAATCCGATGATGACACATATCGGTCATCATACGGTTAGAAGAAAAACCAAATGCAAGAAAAAGACTGAGGGGATGTAATCAAACCTCAGTTTTATTAATGAAATGGACACACCCTTATCAATAAGCCAGGCTTTAAACTTATACACTAGTTAATGTTAGAAAAATAAAAGAAGAATGACCAAGATGAGATTAAAGCAAATTTAATACTAGTTAGTTTTTAGTGGATATATTTTATATATATTTTAAATTATAGTTAACTTAAGATATTTTTTAATATTTTAAAAAAAAATTTAATATTTTTGTATTTATAATTCAATAAATTAATATTACAGGAAATCTTTCAATCAGCATTGAATTTAAAAATTAAATTAAAATTGTGCAGGCATTCTATTCATGGGCCAGACCTTATGTGGTGAAGCCGAAGAATCCAGCAACTTAATTTCCCAAGCCCAAAACATTCACACCTAAAATACGTTTTCCTCAACCACCAATTAGAATCAAGTAATCAAATACTCACGATCCGTGTCTTCCCCCTATAATCTAATCCAAACCGTCACTTTCCTCTCAGAAAACACAACTCGTGACCGTTACCACCGTCAGATTTCGTACCCAACAAACACACGGATACTAAATCTTATCCGTCCGATCAACATTAATTAACAAATCCCCCACCCTTCTATAAATACCTAGTAACCGCTGAACAATTCTTGCCTTTGAACAAAGCAGAGAATATTGTTCTTTTATCAAATCTGAAGGTTCGTTCTTTTCTCTACCTGCCTCAATTAGTTATTATTTATTTATATTTTTTTTAATTTTCGATTCTTATGTTTGATGCTTGTTTTTCGTGGTAATTTTCGGGTAAGTTAGGATACCTTGAAATTGTAAGTATGTTGATTTTATAGGGTCCATATATCGCTTAGGAGTTTGACTTTTGATTATTTGCCCTCTTAATTCTGATTTCATTATATCAGGGTTTAAAAATTCTTGCTTAATAATGAGGGCTTATGTTTTACTTTTCATGTTAGTCTCGGAATTGGCTAAGATCTGTTATCTCCCTGTCTTTGTTTGGTTAGTAAGAAAATGTAGAATGGGTTTTCCCTTTGTCTTCTGAAAATATTCCGTATCTATGCAGAGATGGCCCGTACAAAGCAAACTGCCCGTAAGTCAACTGGAGGAAAGGCTCCTAGGAAGCAACTTGCTACAAAGGTTGCATTTTATGGCCCATACGTAATCTATTAGGTTTACATAATATTAACTTTCCTCTGTTCTTTCAACTTATAATCTATCTCTGCTGTATTTAGGCTGCCCGAAAATCTGCTCCCACCACCGGTGGTGTGAAGAAGCCTCACAGATACCGTCCTGGAACTGTTGCACTTCGGTATTCTTTCAATTTTTGTTTACTTTTATTTTCTCTTGGTTGTGATGCTTTATCTCATGAGTATTGACCTTTATTATTATATCTACGCAGTGAAATTCGTAAGTACCAGAAGAGTACGGAGCTTCTTATCAGGAAATTGCCTTTCCAGAGGCTTGTTCGTGAAATTGCCCAGGATTTCAAGGTATAAAATGGTTCGAGTCTTTTGAGTCAATTCGTTGGTGATGATCGTATTTTCATTTCATTGACGATATTTACATCATTTTGCAGACTGATTTGCGTTTCCAGAGTCATGCTGTACTGGCTCTCCAGGAAGCTGCAGAGGCATACCTGGTGGGTCTTTTCGAGGACACCAACTTGTGTGCTATCCACGCCAAACGTGTTACAATCATGCCCAAGGATATCCAGTTGGCTCGCAGGATTAGGGGCGAGCGTGCTTAATTTACTTGAACTATAGCTTGGTTTTAGGCATGTATTGTTCTATTTTATAGCTTGTTTGTGTTTTCAATTCTGTGTAGGTCAAAATTAAATGATAGGCTGGTGGTAGTTTGTGATTTGTCGACGATGTTGTCTTGTAATCGACAACTGGTATATTTTGTTTGAATGTGTTTTGGATGAACATGATATGCTCAGCCACACTTATGTGTCTTTGAACATTATATCCTATTATTTGCCAGTTAGAACCAGTTATGTTTTTTGTTTTGTTAATGCTTCGTAGGTAATTCGTTTTCTTTTCTCTTCGCGGATCAATTTTAATTGGAGGTTAACTTAGGTGGGCGGCTACGTGCAGGTATTCGTGGTGTTCAATTATAATCTCGTTTGTACTTGTATTCTGTAGGACGCATATATAACCATCGTCTGTATAAAAAATTATTAACGGAAATTTTCAATTTTCAAATTTTAAGAATTGGATTAATTGTTGTATTTGTAGTTCTCTATACATTATGGTAGAATTTGCTTATATGGGAATATTTTTCTCGCTTTTTTATATTTAATTCAGCTCATCAGATTCAGGTATTAAAGTCGGTTATTGTTGATATGACACTGTTAATATTCTGAACTTGAAAAAGTTGTGTTTTTGGAAACTAAATTTACTGCAGATAATTATTCGTCGATCAACTTCGAATATTTAAGGTTGAATCATTAAAAAATTTATGATCTTTAAATCTCACGTTGGTTTCTGATTGAGTATACATAGAAGTGTAGAAGGGCCTTTGAAAAGATACTTTTTGTTACAAAAAGCCTCTTCAAATATTTTAAGAACTAAAATATTGAAAAAAAAACCCAAAATATTATAATATTGATAATATTAATAAATTATGGGTAATTTATGTTAAATATCATTCATTTTTATACTCGGGATCAAAAATGTCATTGACGTTTTAATTTTGGCAATTTTAATATAGATGATTATGTTTCACTTTAATTAAGACACTCGTCGTTAATCCGTTAACGGCATGATGACTTAGTGTGCCAATACCGTAACAACGATGACATGAACGATTTTTTTAAAGTTATTTAGTCTACATAGCATCTGTATTACCTGAGAAAAGTTGGAGATTTGACATCACAAAACTCCCATTTCTTCACCACCACAAAACTCTCCCTTGCTCTGTCATCCACCGTGAATGGTATCATCCGTTGCAAGAAGCTCGACAACCTCATTGGCGATTTGCTCTTCGATGACGAAAATCTTATAGCGTATCTTCTTGTCTTCTTAATTTTCTTTGGTTTCTTCTTGCTTTGCCATGTAGGCTTTGTTTCCAGTATAATTTTTAAGTTGTTGTTGAACATCTCTGAGGGAGAATCAGTGGAGAAGCTCCTCGAAGATGAAACAAGGGTTTCCGTTTCTCTGTCGTTAATACCATAGTCTTCAAAGCTTTCGCTGGTAAAGAATCTGCTCTCGGCTGACGAGGTGCTCATCCGATTTTTCGACGTCGTTTTTCTTTTTCTACATCGTCGTTTTTTCTTTACCGTGTTGGGAGGCACTGAAAATCTTCTAGAAATCTTTCTACCTCCTTCGGGCATGTTCTTCACAAATTCCACCAAATGCCTCCAGTTGTCCCCTTCAAACAAGCCTTCTGTTCATTCTCAAATACGTAAATGCACTCAAACCATTGCCAGAATCCGATCTACTGGTCGCCAAAACCTGTGCATATCCACCAGCGTCATACCTCTCCAGTGCATTTTGTCCGGCGAGTTCGACACCAACCGTCTTCGTTGCCATCTGTACTTGCCGGACTAATCCCTCAGGCGAACAGTTTGTGTATCCAGGTTGTTCCCCATCTCTCATTTCCATGCAAGTGAAGTTGAAAACAACTCCATGTTTATTAAAAAATTTTGCTATTGGAAGGTAACCATCATGGT
The DNA here is from genome assembly GCF_006381635.1 of Hibiscus syriacus. Taxonomy (NCBI): domain Eukaryota; kingdom Viridiplantae; phylum Streptophyta; class Magnoliopsida; order Malvales; family Malvaceae; genus Hibiscus; species Hibiscus syriacus. The sequence goes on from NW_024062608.1 coordinate 4,693,332, forward strand.
ATCTGGTATTATAATACCCAGCTGGTAGTTCAGCAGCATGAGACCTTGTGCCGTAATGCCAATGAATTTCGACAACTTTTGCCTACAGTTTTGCTCCTGTTCCATGGAATGTTCCTTTTGTCGTAGCCGTGGGTCATGTAGACGGAGGCCTTCACTTTTTTTTATCCAAAGGGATGAAGCTCTGAGTGAAGAGTTTGTCGTTGGGCGTCTTGAAGTAAGACTTGGTGTTGCGAACGCCCTGCGACGTGTAATACTCTTCCTCCGACATATCTCCACAGAAATTCACTGCCATATTTTAACGATGCTTGAAAAAATGATGATATTGCACCGTATAAGATGTTGTGACTGAGATCTAGAACTTGTAAGAACCTAATATTGTCGATGTTGTCTAGGATATTTTTTCTCATCGAGAGCTCGACGAGAGATACTGGAAACATTGATGGGACTTGGTTGGATACGTTGTTATCGCTTGCGTCGAGAAAGTAAAGCTTTCTGAGTGAACCCATATCAGGAAACTCACCGGAAATTTCGTTGGGCTGTTAAAGCTTGAAGGAATTGGTCCATGGAGATGGTTGTTGTCAAGGTAGAGTTCTTTAAGGTGAGGGAGTGAGCCAAGAACGGCGGGTATTTTAAAACTTTTATAGAAAACATAATAGAAAAATATAATGTAGTTCAATGGTTAAGTATTTAGTTTAATTTAAGGGGTTTGGGGTTCAAATCCCTCTAGTTGCATAATATTTCAATAATTTTTTCAAGCAAAACGACGTCGTTTTATCTTTATTGAGCATCAAAATAGTTGTGTTGAAACGACGTCGTTTTGGTAAGGCATCCACATCATCACTGTCACGGCCCGTCTATGCCATGTTATCGTGCCGTTAACGGATTAACGACGGGGTGGCTTAATTAAAGTGAAACATAAACGTCCGTGCTAAAATTGGCAAAATTGAAAGGCCAGTGACATTTTCGATCCCGAGCATAAAGATGAGTGATATTTGACATAGATTACCCATAAATTATTTATCATAACTAAAAAAATATGATTTTATAAAACGAAAAAATAACAATATTAATAAGCGCTAAAAATGATTAAAAAATGGGTGTTGGTCTTGTTATGTATGTTATGTTGTTCTAATTGTGATTCCGAGGATGAGTAAGAAGGTTTTGCTCCCTTTATTATTCAGGGTATGATGATGCTCATTGAATCATTTCTTGCAAGCATTCAAAATCATCATACCAGGGCTCAAAATAAAACACCGAACGAGAATATGATTATATCGTGTCTTTTTTATATCACTGACCATTCCTTGTGTTTCCTCAATCATCATTTACCTTTCATCCTCTTATCAACCTCGTGTAATTTCTATCAATAATTGGTCTATAAATTAATTGTGAAACTAGATTGACAAAGCACATAATGTCATTCAATAATTGCGTAACAGATAAGAGATACGATTACATGACAAACGTCCAATAAACCCCTCTAATGCTACTAATTGGGTAACTTAAATTTGTTGATCATATATATAACATGAAAAAATATTTACATTAACTATAATAAAAAAATGATCATTCAGATAATGATTTATTTATGCGTATAAGAAATGAAATAACCTAATTACGAAAGGGAAGACAAATGGCTCGTTAGGACGTGAATATTGTCAAATTTGTTATATCACCAATCATTTTAAGGCGCGATTGAAACACCTAAAATCAAGTAATTTTAATATACATTTTATTTTTTTTTATCAAAAATACCAGTTTAGTCTGCGAAAACCAGAAATCAGATTCGAGATTTAGTTATGCGTGGGGAAGAGTTAGCACTCCTACAGCGCCCAAAATTGGTACCTAGTTGATTAACCTATATTTGAAATCGAAAATTTTGAGTTTGAGGTTTTATTTAATTTAAAGATCATTATGGATGCAAATTTGAATATGATACCCGTTTATTGAGACCAATAACATTCACCCTCAAGAACCCAATAAACGAACATTGCCTCGGAGTTTTAAGAAATCATGACATGGGGTTTTGGAAAGGATGTCCACCTACTTCGGGAATTACCAGTGGTCACCCCTTGAGCATAATGTGGAGGATACACTTTTAACTCCTTGGTAAATCAACATTGCCTTGTACTTTGAACCAAATGCAATCAAACAACTTTTTAAAGTGCTAGGCGGGTTAATTAAGGCTCTCATAACTTAAAAGTGTCAAATTATGAAAGTTAAAGAACATAGAGGGCTAAACTTGATAGTGGAGGCTCTAATATTAATCATAATTGATTTTAATCTATTATTGAATCGAATAATCGATTTGAACCATCGAGCATCTTAATGTGAAAGGCAAATCGAATTATTCCATAAATTAAAGGACTAAAGTGAAACTAAACCTAAAGTGGAGGCTTTAATTAATAACCTAATTAATTATGTCAAATGAATATCTAATTAAGCGTTCAAAGACTAAATGGTTAGAATCTAAAGTTAAGGCTCTAACTATTAACCCTAATTAATTTTACCAATTATGGAATCGAATAATCAAAATGAACCCTTGGGCATCTTAATGCAAGAGCCAAATTGAATTATTCCCTAAATTTAAAGACTAAATGTGAGAATTCTAAATCTAAAATCTAAAATCTAAGGCTCTAATTATGAACTAAATTAAAAGAACCTAAACTAAAAGATTAACCCTAAAATCTAACAATTTTTAAAAATTTAAGGAGAATATACAAAAATGTATTTAAAAAAGTAAAAAGATTAAACTATACGAACTTAATTAAGGCTAATTAATCTAAGAATTAAATTAAAAAAAAAGAATAGTTTGGGGACTAATTTTAAAAAAATCAAACAAATTCTAGAATAGTGACTAAATTAAAATAAATGTAAATTAAACAAGCAAGATTGGAATTATGACAGTGACCTATGTGCAGAAAACGTGCTAAACTAGAGGGAATAAATCAAAATTATTCCAAATTATTAAACCTAAAATACTCTAACATGCAAAATTGGGTTCATTACAAAATCAGGCCGAAGAAATTGAAAAAAAATCAAAACAGATATTACAGGTGACCAAAATATAAAAACGCGCCAACTTTTAGGGGACCTATGAGAGTTTCCATTTTTTAAACATGGCATGTGTCATGTAGGGATCAAAATGTAAATAAGCGGTTGAAGTTCAAGGACCTTAAAGCAATTAACCCTAATCGTTATATGTAAAAACCTAATTATAGGTTTAACCTTAACCTAAACTCACATTAATCCCTTTCAGCCACCTCCTCTCTCAACTCATCTCTCTCGACTCAAAATCTTTCCCCTTCTTATCTCTCTTGTCCCAAACAAGACAGCCTCCTCAAAAAACCCAATAACCCTACCATCCGCCGCTCCGACCACCGTTTAAAACGACCGAGAAGGCTAAACCCTAACTCAAACAAAACTAAACACTTGATTACTTCTAACCCTTTTATTTTTCTTCGACCAAACCCCCTAAAACATAACGTCGCTATAATCGACCATTCAACCTCAACTCTGACTACCACCAACTGTGGTCTGACTTAAACATAACCTAACCAACTGGACCTAAATGAAACCTAGCTTCATCTCCCTAATCTAAACCCTTAAAACCAAGCCCCGAAACAGAACCAAACGCCTCTAAAATAAGCCCGACTCTTAGGTTGCCTCGACTTCGGTGACGCGTTCTCTCTACTCCGATGAATAAGACTCAAACGACATGTAAAATCTGATTTCCCTCTCTTTTCTATTCCTTATTTTTGCATGTGATCCGCTGAGAAGAGTCGGTATGCCTTCTGCCACTCTGCCATAACCGTTTGGCAGAGGGCCACAAGAAAAAGGGGACCACGAGCTGGACATTCGTATGTGAGAGAGGGAAGAAGCTTGCTGGAGAGGCGACTGGGAGTTTGGGACCACTGCAGCGCGTGGTAGCGACCCTGGGTCACATGAATCTGGAGAGCCAATGTGTGGGAAGCACGCTCGGGAACTTCTCGAACACCTGCTGGCCCGGAGGACTTACTAAGTAAGAAACTTTGGAAATCGCTCTCTTACTTTTCAAAGATTCATTTTGAGAAAATATAAAATAAGAAACTTTGGAAACATCATATTAAAACATCATGCCCGGAGGTCTTATAGATGGCTCGAAGGACTTATCATCTCGCTCGGAAGACTTTACAGATGACTCGGAGGATTTAATTAGCATATTTAAAAGACTTATTAATGGCCTGGAGGACTTAGTAAGAAAATTTGGAAATCAATTTCTTATTTTTCAAAAATTTCATTTTCAGAAATGATTTAATGAGAAACTTTGAAAATCGTTTTCTCATTTTTTTCATATAAAAACATCATATATCGGGCAACATGCCCCATTTCAAAGTAATGATTCTTCTTGATTGAGCTCCTCGATTCCTGAGGCTCAATCACTCTAAACATAATTTCCTCCGTTTGAGGCTTGAATTTTGATTTCTTCTTATTCTTATTCTTATTCTCTTAAAGATCTGTGAAAAATTATGCATCGATGCATGAAATGTGAATGCAATTGATATGCACCTGAACGTAATGCATGAGGTATTGTATGTAGAAATGTTAATCAATAATCTTCTTCTGGCTTCAAAGCAGAGAATACGATCTTCATCTCTTTGAGATCTACATCTTTTTTATCATTCTTGTCAACTCAAGCTTTCATCCTCTGAAGTTAAATCTGATCAACTTTTTTTCATTATGCCTTTTATGTCTTTTATCTTTTGGTTTCTTCGTTATAGTCTTAGAAGGAATGTTTCTTTTTAATTCTTCATGTGGTCATGTATATGTTATTGAAGCCTCTTTCTGCCCTTGATTCAATGGCTCAATAAAAATTGTTTATTTAGGCTGATATGCTAATTGAAGCATGAACAATTTACTTATCCAAGGTAAGCTCCTCTTGTCTTCATATCTTGCCCCCAACAATCCAAGCGACAAGGCTAATTCTCAAAGTTTTTTCGAATTGAATCTTGTTGTCTCAATATGATCTGGATTTTGGTGATGCCCCGGTGTGGGTATTCCAACGGTTTTCTTAGTGCTAACATATCTTAACCTTAAATGGTGTCACTCTTATATCATTAATCAATAATCATATGCTATCAACGGAATTGTTAGTAAATATCTTAAGGACTTTTCTTTATGATGTCTCACAACTAGATGTACACTCAAGAATTAATTGATGTTTTTAATGAAAATTCCTTGAATATTTACTACGAGCTAAAATGTTAAAAAACCTGAAAATAAGTCGCGTCCTTTGAATGAGGTGATCATCTGCTTATTGCTTGATTACTAACATTGAAAACATCATAAAGAAGTGTGAGAAGTTTTATCTTAAAGTATTATGATCTTTCGGACCATTTTGCCTTCAAAATTGGAAAATGTCTTCATCGCTCCTGCATCATTTTGCTTTCGTTGTGTTTGCTTTCACAATTCCCTATTTGAGGCAAAATAAGCTTTATCAACTTCTAAGGACATCCTTCGTTCTCTAGAGATTATCTTATTTGAAAATGTTTTTCTCATTTCTTCTATTTTTATAATTTCAAAATAATAATAGAATTTGGTAAAACAAAATAGTGCTCTTGCTTCAGGCTCACAATTGAAACGAATCATAAAACAAGAGTTCATTCAATATGAAATAAATCAATTACTCTTTTAATCTATCAAAAATCATAGCTCTTTGGCTAGTGTTAAGATTGAGGCTAATTTTGAAGTTTATGTTATTTGGGGAGGTAAAGTGTTTGAGGTTGGCTTCTTTGGTCAAGATCTAACATTCTTGATTCTGGTGTTCATTGATACGATGAACTAATCATTAAGTTCATATTATGGAAATGTTTATTGGGTCTCAGCTCCTATGAGTATTTTCAAGTGGCATGGCTCTTTATAAGGTCATCTACTATGCAATATCTGCTTAATCTACATATTCGAGCTGCATTTTTAGGTTTTTAACTGAAATCCTCCTTTGGTTTCAAAACATTTTTCAAAAGTTTACATCTTGAACCCGCATTTGTTATTTTTCCTTAGCATACATTAAAGATTTAAAAAGAATTGCAAATAAAATTAAACCTGAAAGGCGAAATAAAATATGAAGATAATCTCTTCCATTTAAAAATCCATGTATAATTAGAAGAGACTTTTCAGGCACGTAATATAGGCCAAGGCTCACGGTTATGAAATAAATAGATAAATAGGCCCAAACAAGTGTAATTTGCTCGTAATTTGTCTTTTATTTTCTTTCTTTTTCTGGATCCCCCTAGACTACCAATTTTTGGGTTTTCTCCCTAGAGTTCATCTCCATTTTTCAATATCTGGTATTTCTTGATCTTCTTATTGAATCTAGATCTTTGAATTATTTGTATTTGATCAACCTTATGGTTTGAGGACCATTGAGTCATTTTATTTGGAGTGACTATTTGATTGTTCTTATTGTCATCTTTATTGTTGAATCTTGAAATTTACTTTGATTTGAACACATTCTTTATTCTCTTTATTTAGAGAATTCTTCATTTCCACTTGAACTTCATTTATTTCTTGTACTTGGAACATCTTTGGTTGTTCTTGACTTGATTTAATATTCAAGCACTTTGTATTTGGTCTACCTTATGATACTTTGTTATTTCCCTTTATGTCACGGAGACTTGTTTTTGTAATAAAATCTGGATCGATGATCTTCACTCATGCGAGTAAATTTCCTTCACCTTGCCCTCAATGTGAAGGGCGATCCTTGGTTAGGGTTGAATTAGAAGAAAAATATCCTAACTCAAGTGGGGACAACAAGAGATATATTTTCTCTTTTTGTGAAGGGATAATGAAATAAAGTTGTTTATCATTTCATACATAAAAGTCTTCGCAAAAGAGGTATCCCTAGGGGGATGAATATTTAGTATTAACTTTTATTCAAATGAAAACAATGTAATTAACACATGATAAAATTATTTCAATCATTCCCTTTATTTCTTCTTCTTCTTCTTTTTCTCATTGCTTCTAGCATGCCCCAATTATTCAAGCTTATCTTCAAAAAGTTGATACAAGATACCCCATCTTGTTTTACTTGCAGGAATGATTCATACACAAATAGATATCTTGTGCCCAATACCTTGAGGTTGGAAAAATGTTGGTTTTGTGTATGAGGAGGTCAGGGTGTGACTTTGAAGTCATATATTTGAAAAAGGTAATGTTAGGGAAAGATCACCTATAACTAAGAAGGTAATAGTATGAGTTTGGTGCCTCGAAGAAAATAATGGTACAATTTTGGGTTCTCATAAATATGTGATGTTAAGATTCAACCTTTTAGTAATGATCACAAATTATTTTAGGTAAACAATTCGAGTGATTGTACGTTTGGCTTTGGATGGGACATAAATGGTCTAATCTGGCCACTTTCTAAAGATCTATAATTCTTGAAGCATTAAAAGTATCTTTAATTCATTGATACTCAAAGAACTACAAGATTAAAACTTGTTTCATTGCTTATAGTCTGGAAAAGAGTAGTGTTTACTCAATTAGAACTTAAAAACATCCGAAAAATAGAGAAATAAAGAAAAACAAATTCAAACAAAACATGATACTTTCATGAAGGTATGGATATGAAATGTAATGAATGGCCTCAAATATTGATCTTTGAACATCTTTAATCTTGAAGTACTTAATTTGATTTGAATCCTCGTCTTGCACTTTAACGCCCCAATTGGTTTATTTTCCATTGCTCAACCAGTTCTAGTGTTAACGTCCCATTATTAACAAGCATCTCTATATCTTTCATTAGTAACCCACATCTTCCAATGGAATGTCCAGATGCTCCCAAGTGGAAATCACATACAATATTCTGATCATAGTTGTGGGTAGAAGGATTTGGCACCACTTTCATTGGTCTCGAAGTTATGTATTGACCTTTAATCAAATGGGGAAATAAATTTGAGATGGGTGTTTGGAGCACCTCTAAAACTCTTCTCATTCAAGAAGTTTTCTTTGGCCGATCTGAGCAACTAGCTGACACATTCTTTTAAGACCATGAGGGCTATGGAAATGACATTCATTTACCTGGTGTCCCTTTCATGTTTCTTGGTTTGTTGGACCTTGGGAAGTAACTTTTAAATCTCATTTGCTAATCACATTTTCTATTAATTTTCCACTTATCACAAGATTCTCAAAGTTCGCTGTCAAGTTTGCAAGCATTAACTCAAAATAAGGAGCTGGAAGAGTTTGATGGAACATATGTGACATTTATTCCTTCGACATACGAGATTGAACTCGAGCTATCATCCCTCTCGATCTCAGAGTATACTCTTTGAAGCTTCTAGTAGCTTCCATCTTCAGTTTCTAAAGATCTTGACAATTCGGAGCCACGTCTTTAGTATATTGATATTGCCTCATAAATACATTGGCCAAATCAACCCATTCCTTGATTTGTTCTTTGCTCAATTGATTACACCTTACCACAACAGGTCCAACAAGACTATTGTGAAAGCAATGGATAAACAAATTATCATCATTAAAATATCATTCCATCTTCCTGCAGAAAATCTTCAAATGGATCAGAGGACAACTGGAACCATTATATTTCTCAAAATCAAGCACCCTAAATTCTTATGGGATGACCAAATGAGGGACTAAACTAAGCTCTCTCACATCTAGATTCCTTGCTTTAATTGATTCCTTTAACTGATTAAATTTATATTTGATTTGCTCGGGATTAGTGAGATTGTTTCCTTCATTCACATAAGATACCCTTGGATAGGTTGCTAGTCTTGATGTGTCGAGATGATAACATTGATATCCCTCAACATGCGCTTCCTCCCTATTAACAACTCTTATGGCCAACACTTGGGTCATTTGACTCAATATTTCTTGTTGTGAATTCAATGCTCGATTTCTCATGTCCTGTTGTAATACGGTCAGCTATCTCTCAATCGGTTTCAGTACATCTTAAAAGATTTTCATTGAACACAAAGGTTTCAGTACATCAAATAGGTAATATTTACATATAAGGAATATCTTTAACTCATAACTTCTCTATCTTCTTCAGGAGCCAAGTTAACTTTCAAGCATGATTCGGTGCTGAATTACCAATCTACTTCAAATCTCTTACAAGGCCAGCCAAGTTGACCAATTTGTGAGCCATATCGTTTGCTTGAGTAATAGTCTCCTTTATTGCATTGTCTTTTTCATCAATCAATATTGTTTATTTTCCCTTGTAAGAGAGTCAATACGACTATGAAGTTCTTGTATAAGGTTCTTACAATCACGTACTAGCTCTATCAATGTCTTGTTATTGGCTCTAATGGCTTCGAGTTCAACATTTTTCTCACTGTTATGAATTTAAAATGAAGCTTCTGAGTTAACAACGAGGATTCTCAGTATCTTATTCTTTTATTGACAAATCATCAAATCGCTTAAGGTTGTGTTGAATTTGCATTTAGCAAGTTGCAAATCACGAAGGAAATTTTTAGCTCGATTTTCTTGCACATTACATTTATTTCTCCATTTTTCAATATCATTATTCAACTTAGAGACTCATTTTTCCCATTCCTTAAGGGTATCACCTAAACTAACATTTTAAAAGGCTTGATTGATTCTTTGAAAACCATCTTGCATGGCTCCCGTTTCTCTACTCATATTATCCCTTTTGTTTTACAATTGATGTATTTGATCTTCACATTTCATCAGACTCTCTTTATCTTGGGTGCCCCCACTGATGCTTTTATCGTCGAACACTGTCAGCTCTATCTCAACCAAGCCTTCAGTTATTGAATCAAATTAACATTCTATCTCAAACTCCAATACTCCATGTTCTAACGGACATTGAATTCGACGCTTAAAGGCAATGCAGTTCTCGATATAGTGTCCTTGAGCTCCTGCATGATATTCACAATTGGCATTAATATCATACCACTCTGGATATGGAAATACTAAGGCTCTACATACTACGGGGTCACTTCTTGAGCTTCTAAAAACGTGTTGTACAAGTCTCCATATGATATATAAACAAGAACAAAATAAAGACCACCACCTCCTAGCTTTTTTTCATCATATAGACGTGACTCAATTGAGTGAGGACATGTTTCTAAAACCACCTTCGAGAAATTAGATGCTATGATTAGGTTCAAATTATCCTTCATTTTTTGCATTTTTAGGTACTCTGATGACTACTGGACTTTTGGGAAACACAAACTTACCCTGCTTGAAATTTAACAATCCTGCCTAAATAAGATCACTGACTTTATTTTTCAATGCACTGTAATTTTATTTAGTGTGTCCTGAGCTTCCTATGTGATAGCTACATTTTTCATTAACATTATATCCCTTAGGATATGTGGGTTATTTCGGCTTGGACTGAATTAGAGTCACGAGATTTTTTTCTACTAGTATAGGCAACATATTCTCAAATACTAGCCAGTCCTGATCTCATGGTTCATCTTCATCTCTTTGAACTTTTATAGTTTTGACCACTTCCCTGGCATCTCCAGATAAATTGTTGATGCGAATAATGACGGTGAGTGATTATTCGAGCTTGCTAGAATCACCTCATTTTACATTATTCTCTTATGTATATGAAATTACAAGATTGTTCTCATCGAGCTCTTTCCCCTCTTGTGTAGAAACATCTTTTCCTTTGGCCAATGCATATTTTCTATCCATCAACATGGCTATTTGCTCTCTTATCTCTTGTATTTCTTGTTGCTCTTTGTCGGACATGCGATCTTTGCGCACATGGCTTTCTACTATTCTCGAAGCATCTTGACGGTGCCACCTCCTAGATATATGATGTTATACTAGTTCATGAAACCCTTTGTCTATTGTGAAAACCTTTTAAACGATAATCACTCATAATCGACACCTTTTATGTGTGTCATGATCATATGATGCAAGACAAAGAAAAACACAAGAGAAACAAGTTAAGATAAACATGTAAAAGAATAAATTAATACAAAATAAAAATGTAAAGGTAAGTACAAATGCAAAGATGCAAATGTGAATGCAGTGCAAAAGGTACTGATATGTTATGTTCATACAAAAATAAAGCACAACAAAAAACGTAACAAGACAAAAGGAAATCACATTACTAGAAATGATAATTAAAGGAATACGAGTCATAAAAGAATAATCAAATACAACTCATAAATGAGACTGCAAATAAAACATGCAAAGGAAATTAAAGTTCTAACCGCATGTGTTCTGGTTCTCTTAGGGTATCCACATGGCTCTAGAGAGGTAGGTTACTAAATTCTCTATATGAAGTTTGGTTTTAGAAAAGGGTTCCCAAACTGTCCTTACAACATGCTAAGATTAATAAAGAGTTCGATTCTGACCCATTACAGACTTGTGAATCAAATTTAGTTTAAGGGATCACACCACTAAATGTATATCACAGAAGACAATATCCAGACAAACATTTAGAATACTTTCTAGAGGTACTTTGCTAGACCTACATGAGGAAGACCAATGTTCCCTTGTGGTGTGGCGTTTTCCCTAATTAGGTGAAATGAGACAAACCTCGGGTATAGAGTTATGATACTCAGCAACTCTAAATATATTCAATCAAGTGAAAGCATTAACCACAGAGAAAATCTTTTTCAATTTTTTTTAAAAGACATAATGATTTGCAAATTAAATAAATTCGAACTCAAAATTTCCAAAAATAAAATATAAGGTAATTGACTCGTGGCTGAACTCTCAATTTTTGTTTTAGAAAATAAAAGTTCCCAACGGAGTCGCCAAGCTATCGCAATCGGCCCTTCTAGGGGAAATCCTGACTAGTTGCTACGATGGGGTTTTTGAAATGATTTTGAAAAGAAATGTTTGGAGTCGACACCAATCATTTTAAGGTGTGATTGAAAACACCTAAAATTAGGTAATTTTAATAAAATATTTTATTTTATAAAAAATACCAGTTTTGCCTACGAAAACTAGAAATCAGGTTCGGGAGTCAGTTACGCATGGGGAAGGGTTAACATCCCCACAACGACCAAAATTAGTACCTAGTCGATTACCCTATATTTGAAATCGAAAGTTTTGAGCTCGAGGTTTTATTTAATTTAAAAATCATTATGGATGCAAATTTGAAAAATGATACTCATTTATTGAGTCCAATAACATTCACCCTCAAGCATGTATGCGAAAGCTCAATTATTAACCCCAATAAACGAACATTGCTTCAGAGTTTAAGAAATCATGTCATGGGGTTTTGAAAAGGATGTCCACCTACTTCGAGAACTACTAACGGTCACATCCTGAGCATAATGCAGAGGATACACTATTAACTCCTTGGTATGCCTTTTACTTTAAACCAAATACAATTAAACAACTTTCTAAAGACCTAATTATGCTAGGTGGGTTAATTAAGGCTCTCTTAAATTAAAGTGTCAAATTATGAAAGTTAAAGAACTTAGAGGGCTAAACCTGATAGTGAAGGCTCTAATATTAATCCTAATTGATTTGAACCCATTATTGAATCGAATAATCGATTTGAACCATTGGGCATCTTAATGCGAAAGCAAAATCGAATTATTCCCTAAATTAAGGGACTAAAGTGAAACTAAACCTAAAGTGAAGGCTCTACTTAATAACCTATTTAATTATGTCAAATGAATATCTAATTAAGAGTTCAAGGGCTAAACAGTGAAGAATCTAAAGTTAAGGCTCTAACTATTAACCTTAATTAATTTTTCAAATTGTGGAATCGAATAATCAAATGAACCCCCGAGCATCTTAATGTGAGAGCTAAATTGAATTATTCCCTAAATTTAAAGACTAAAAGTGAGAATTCTAAATCTAAAATCTAAGTCTCTAATTATGAACTAAACTAAAAGAACCTAAACTAAAAGATTAACCCTAAAATCTAACAATTTCTAAAAACTTAAGGAGAATAGACAAACATGTATTTAAAATAGTAAAAACATAAAACTATACCAACTTAATTAAGGCTAATTAATCTAAATATTAAATTAAAAAATAGAATAGTTCTGGGACTAATTTAAACTAAATTAAGCAAATTCTAGCATAGTGGCTAAACTGAAATATATTTAAATTAAAAAAGCAAGATTGGAAGTATGACAATGACCTAAGTGCTAAAACGTGCCTAAAATAGAGTTTCTAAAGCATAATTATTCCACATTATTAAACCTAAACTACTTTAACATACAAAATTGGGTTTATTACAATATCAAGCTGCGAGAATTTAAAATAAAATCAAAACAGACTTTACAGTGACCAAAATATAAAAACGTACCAACTTTTAGGGGACCTATGAGAAAATTTCCATTTTTAAACAGGGAATTTAGGGATTAACATGTAAATAAGCTGTTGAAGTTCAAGGGCCTTATTGCCATTAACCCTAATGGTCATTTATAAAAACCTAATTGTAGGATTAACCCTAACGTAAACTCACATTAACCCCTTTCATCCGCCTTCTCTCTCAACTCAAAATCCTTCCCCTTCTTATCTCTCTTGTCCCAAACAAGGTTGCCGTCTCAAAAAACCCAATAACCCTAGCCTCCGCCGCTCCGACCACCATTTCAAACGATCTAGGAGGCCGAAACCTAACCCAAACAAAACTAAACACTTGATTCTATCTTCTAACCCTTTTATTTTGCTTCAACCGAAACCCCCTGGAACACAACGCCGTCGTAACTGACACTTCAACCTCAACTCCGACCACCACCAACGGTGGTCGGATCTAAACATAACCTAACCAACCGGACCTAAACAAAATCTAGCTTCATCTCCCTAATCTAAACCTTTAAAATCGATCCCCGAAATGAAACCAAAGGCCTTTAAAATGAGCCCGACTCTTAGGTTACCTCGTCTCCAGCGACGCTTTCTCTCTACTCCGGTGAAAAAGACTCAAACGAAAGGTAAAATCTGATTTCTCTCTCTTTTTTATTCCTTATTTTTGCTTCAAAAACCCTTTCTCTATTCTGTTTTGAATGAAAAATAGAAAAGAAAATACTTTTGAAAAAGGAGTAGAAGAGAAAATCCTTTTTAGAATTCTTTACTTCTTGTATTCGAATACTTAAACTAAAGAAAACTCTATTGCTGCTTTGCTTTTCGAAAACAGGGAAGAGATAGATCCCTTACATTGTGTTTCTCTGGGGTTTTTTTTATAGAACTCGTATTACAAATCGAATAAAAAATGAAAATTATAAATTTTTGTTTCTTCTTTGTTTGCATGTGATCTACTGAGGAAAGTTACTGCCCTCTGCACTCTTCCATAACCGTTTGGCAGGGGCCACAAGAAAGAGGGGACTACGAGTTGGAACATTCGCACGTGAGAGAAGGAAGAAGCTTGCCGGAGAAGTGGCTGGGAGCTTGGGACAACTTCGGCGCGTGGCAGCGACCCTAGGTCTCATGAATCTAGAGAGCCAATGCGTGGGAAGCACGCTCGGGTGCTTCTGGAACACCTGCTGGTCGCGGCTGATGGAGGAAGAGATTAGGGTTTTCCCAACTCACAAATGTGTTGGGCTAACTTGGTTCAGGCCTGTTGGCTTTGATTTACGTGGGCTATGAGATAAATGTGTTTTGGGTTAATGATAAGTGCAATTTGGGTAATGGGTAGGTTAAATGGGCTATTAAATGTGTAAATGGGTTTTGTGAATTTGGATCGATGGTAATGTTATGGTTTAATGGTGGATAATGGATTTATGGGTCTGAATGTAAACAATGGGTTGTAATGTTTATTTTAATGGTCTTTGTATTCTAGACATTTAATGCTTTTAAAGGCTTTGATATTTATTGTACAAAAAAAGAATTAATCTGGTTTCGATTTAGATCCTTATTTGCGAAGATGAATGTGTACGGTCATGATCCTTTCAAGCACCAAAATTCCTTAACGTTCTTACTAGATATGCACAGAAGCCGGATTTCAATCCGATTCGATTCTTTCCCATAGATAACAAATCGGTTTATAAAATAATCGGTTCGGATTTTAATCGGTTTGGAGGGTCGGATATCCTAACAAGTGTAATCGGTTTCGATTTGAAAAAAATCGGTTATAAAAAAATCGATTATAATATTATTAAAATTACATCGTCATCAATTGCAACAAAGTTTACGATAATTGAAATACTTAAATACTTCCAAGTTCGATAAATTCAAATACTTAAAAACTTCCAAGTTCGATAAATTCAAATATTTAAAAACTTCCAAGTTCGATAATTGAAACAAAGTTTACGATAATTGAAATAAAGTTTAAAAATAAACTACATTGCCATCTCTTCTTCATCATCTTCGCCTTCTTCGTTTGGAGGGGATATTCCAAGTTCGACTTCTTCAATGTGTAAGTTTGCTTCCAAATCGGCATCAATTGCATCTTCTAGGTGGTGATATGTTGCTTCCGAGCTGCTCCATCCAAATAATCCTTCAAACAAATGCATATTTTCACCGACTCGGGACTTAGTCTTGATCTCCATTACGATATAACCCTGCCACTAATAGAAAAAGCGGATTCCGAAGCTACCGTAGAAGCTTGGACGGTTAGTAAATCACAGGCCATGGCGGCTAGAATCGAAAATTATGCTTCCTTTTCTTTCTACCAAGCCAAAATATCCAAATTTTCAAACTCTTCAAATGTCATTTTTGATAGAAAATTGCATGACATGTAATTTCCCAACTCGCTACTTGGGGTGGTAGTACGTGATCGTTTGTATTGAGAATTTACAAGAGTGTTAAAAAGATTCAAATTTATGTTACTTGGACGTCTACTAGATGATTCCGCATTCGTTCTCATTTGATCGTGTATTACACTACTTGATCCGTATTTAGTTAAATAAATTGCAAACATGTCTCGAAAACATTTGCTAAAATAATTTATTTGGTTTTGGACAAAGTTGGGTTCATCATCGGTTAGATTAAAAGCAAACGCAATTTGTTCAATTAGTGTTTCAACCCCGCCAACATTTAACGTTGGGTTTAAAGCGGCGACACAAGTAAAAATGGGGGGAATCTTCTTAAAATATTTTAAAAGTTTTTCCTTCATTGCAAAGCTAATTTCTTGAAAAACTTCGGTTTCAAATTCAAAGTCATTTAGTCGGGTAGCCAAAAAAAATATTTGATTAAAAACCAACGGGCTAGTACGGTAATAAACACCGGATAAAAAAGTTGTTGCATTTTTAAAAACCCCAAGCAAATCGGTTATTTTGGCTATAGATTCCCAACTCGAATCCGGATAAATGTTTGGGACATGACCCCTCTCGAAAAGCCGGTCGTGAAATGTTTGCAATGTTTCCCTTTGCCTTAAGGCGGTATGCATCATCATCCAAGTTGAGTTCTAACGAGTTTGACAATCCAAATTAGGACCCAAAACTTTTTTATTAACCGACTTACAAAATCGTTTATAACCATTTAGTCTTTTGCTGTTGTTACAAATAACTGAGTTTATCATTGTTTTAAATTCTAATCTAATCGGCTCAATAACCTCCAAACCGGCTTGCACGGATAAATTAATTATGTGTGCAACGCAACGGGTATGAAAAAACGCACCGTCTAAAATCGGTGAAAATAATATTTTCAATCTTGGAACCGCGTTTGTATTATTCGATGCATTATCAAAGGATATATAAAAAACTTTATTTTCTAATTTATAAAGACAAATTAGCCTTTTTAAAAGTGTAAATAAATTAGCACCGGTATACGACTCACCGAATAATTCAAACTCGATTATTCTTTTCATCATTTGCCAATTATCTTGATCTAACCAATGTGCCGTAACGACTAAAAAAGAATTTCCGGTATTATGAGGGGAACTCCAAACGTCACATGTAAGCGACACATCATAACGGTGTTCTTGGAATCCTAAAATCATTTTTTCCCTCGCCGTACGTCACATTTTTATAGCATCTCTTCTAAGGGTAGTACGACTTACTTGAGTATAACGTGGTTGCATTAGTTGTTGAATTGTTGCCGTGAAATCATCATCATCAAAGTGGTCGAATGACAATGCTTTTGTAATCACGAACTTTGTAAACGCTTCTTGTAATTTTTCGTTGTCGTAAACAAAAACACCACCTTGCGGTGTAAGATTCGATTGACTTGGATCCGATCTTGAGCGAAGTGCCTTGCATGATTTTGTCAAATGGTTCTTCAACGTTGTGTTTCCTTCCGGTGCAAGCAACTGTTCAATCACTCTCACGACTTCAAGGTTTCCCCCGATGGAAGATTCAGCCGTGTTACTCATGATGAACAAAAAATTACAAAAATAAGATTTGAGAGATGTTTAGGTGTTGTGTAATAAGATTTGAGAAAGTTGTAATCAACCAAATACATCCCCAACCTATTTATACATGTTTAGGGTGGTAAAATGGTAATTTTTTAAAGAAAAAAACGGTCACAAAACTCCCCCAACGGCTATATTAACGGCTAGTTTTTTAAACCCATACCGGTTTTTTTTCCGGATAAGAACCGATTTTTTAACCGGTTTTTTTCAAACCGGTTTTTTATCTGATAAAAAAACCGATCTAGGTTTTTTTTCCAAACCGGTTAAAATATCCGGTTTAAAAAAATCTGATCCGATTAAAAAAACCCGGTTTTCCCCAAATCCGGTTTCAGATATTTTTTGCACAAAATCGGATATTCGGATTTTTTGTGCACCTCTAGTTCTTACTGATCAGCAACAAAACTCCACAAATAAAGCTGGGTATTTGGGCTAGGACCCGCGGGCTATCCGTTTAACCCATGATCCGTACGGGTTTCGGGCCTCAAAAATTGAAGATCGTTTAAATTGCGGGCTTTTTAGCCCGAACCGTTAAACCCGCGGGTTTAATGGGTATAATCGCGGGCTACCCGTTAAACTCGCTAAAGCCCGCTTAATTTAAAATTTATAAAATTTTAGAGAAAATAAACTTAAAGAATTTTATAGAAAAAGAAAATAAATTACCTATAAATATGATGTTACTTATAACTATTGTAGTTCTTAAATTTATTAGGGCGTTTATCATAATTTTACCGTTGCTTAATATTTTTTTCATTTAAATATACATCATTATCATTTTGGTATTTAAAGATTTTTTTATTTAATTTTGACTTTTATTTTTTTCATGAAGTATGTTATCCATTTTGTTCTTTAATTATAAAAAATCACGTGATATTCTAATAATATATCACATGACACGTAATATTTGGATTAAAAATAAAAAACAAAAGTAAAAGAAAAAATTGAAAACATACTTTTCAACTTTTAAAGACTTTTACAAAATAAATATATTTTAACAAATTAATGACTTACATTTGATCAATTTTAGTATAACTGTATCTTTCAAATTTACTCTTATACTGTAAGTATTTTATTTTATATTTTCATATTATGTTTTAGTATTTCTCTAAAGTATCCATAAAATACAATTATTAGGAACACTTGACAACTTTCTTGTTAGATTTGTATAATGTTTGACTTTGTTGAATTTTTATGTTTGAATTTCTGCTTTCAGACACTTATGTGTCTTCATATTATAGCCTTGAATAATCGTGTTTTATAAAAGTATAATGTGGTTATTGTTTTATTTGTTTTTCAATTTGGTGATATAAGTGAATATTATTTTTTTAATTTGAGTTTAAGTAATTATATCATTATATATATATATATTAATGATTAAAAAATTAAAAAAAATTATTTTATAATCATTTCAGGCTATTTAAAATAAAATTTAAATATTATTTATTATTTTGACGGTGTTACCTTCCTTTTCAAGTTGTTCGATCATTTTTAAAGGTGCAGTAAGTTAGAACATTATTTTTTATTGCATTTAAAGCATTTAAAATTATTTTTATTAAACGGTCCGCGGGTAAGCCCATTTAGCCCGCGGGTTAAATGGACGGGCCGCGGGCCTTAAAATTCAAAACCGTTTATGAATGCGGGTTTTTTAGCCCGCTCCGTTTAAGTCCGCACCGTCAAAACCCGCGGGCTAAATGGGCGGGTAGCCTGTATACCCACCTCTATCCACACCATTTTTTTCAGACCACAAGTGTCACTCGAACCAAATTTCGTTAGCCCCGATATTCATTTCCAAATATCCAGACAAAATTAGGGTATTGCAACGCTCAAGGTTGTAGAAGAAGTATGCATGTGTTAAAAACATTTTTTCGGATCGATCACCCTACACATTTTCCTGAAGAGAAATGTCAAAACCGTCGATTCCAACTAAATGTGCCTTATTCTCTAAATTTATGATGCAACCACGTTTTATTCACTTGGTTGTTGAATCTGTTGGGCGTCAAAATCTCCCCATGATCCTCAAAATACAAGTGCGCGTGAATGCTTGTGACTCCTAGTCAGAACAGTTTGTGTCAAACTCATTAAAGTTTCATTAGAGCCATGTCAATGTGATTCGACCACCATTAAACTTATCGTAAACCTTTCCAAGAAAATTGTAGCACAAAGCACCCCGATTAACATTCCTACCAAACACAACACGTCGATCAACTGAGAATCATAACTAAAGTGATAAAATGTATCTTTTTGATCTCCACCTCTCAGCGAGTGCAAAAATAAGTATTAGTTGTAGTTTACAACGTAGACCATCCGGAAAACATATTCAAATTTATCCTAAATATCTCATAATACAACTAGAGAAAATCTTTTTCATTGCGAATAAATACTTCAGGAATATAATCCGGGTAGAAATAAAATTTCATTAATCCTTAAAATTTTATAAATTCATCAATTTAATGAAAAAATTTAAAATGAATGTTATTAATTGATATGCAGCATTAGTTTAATAAGATAAAATTCATAAATAATTATTAAATTATATCAAAATAACATCTTCAGATATTGAACATTTAATACTATATTGATTCATCGGTCTTTTCATATTTTTCCTCTTTCTTTTAATCTGATTTGAAGATGAAGAATAAAAAAATCTGATTACGTAAGTCAAATATCCACCGACCCGTTACGACCTTAACAAAGAACAATAAATAAGCTCTTTCATTATCATCTTCCAATCAAACGAGAGGCTGAAAATTGGAGAGGAATGAGATTCAGACTCCCAGGAACTCGGCCCGAAGTATGAGAAAGGTCAAAGATAATAATAATAATAAGCATTCCCTTGCTGTCAATAACTCCAACTCCAACTCCAACTCCAACTCCAACTCCAACTCCACTTTGTCTTTCATAGCCACTGCAAGGAAGACCACGGCTAGACGAGTTGGTAGAAGGGTCTAAATTGGAAATTGGGGTTGTTTTTTTTTTTTCGGTTTAACAAATTTGGTAGAAGGTGTTTAGCCTTCGGCTTTTATGGTTTTTCTTTAATTTTATTAATCTATATTCGTCGGTAGAACATATCAAGTGATTTTATTAATAAAAGGAAATGTTATTCTTTTTAAAAGTCTTAAGTTCGAGTTTCTATATTTGCAGGTGATTGGTACATGTTCGAAAAACTTTAAATCATTTGACAATGCATGAATATTTATACACCTTTATAGATGTCATACTCGAATTTGAAACCTTAAGAAATAATAACTATCTCCTTAACTCAC
Source organism: Hibiscus syriacus (assembly GCF_006381635.1). Lineage (NCBI taxonomy): Eukaryota > Viridiplantae > Streptophyta > Magnoliopsida > Malvales > Malvaceae > Hibiscus > Hibiscus syriacus. The sequence goes on from NW_024062608.1 coordinate 4,713,816, forward strand.
TAAAACCGTTTGGTTCCTGCAATCATGGATATGAAATTTGCTATGAAATCAGGTTACATGTAATCTAAGAACAAGCTATAAAGATTGTTTCTCCTCTTTGGAACACCGGTTACTGGTGTATTCATAGGAACATCTTCTCGTGTACAGTGACCAACAGATCTGAATATGAAATATATCGCAGGAGGAATACTGTGAAGACTAGTTAAATTTTAGTATTTATATAGATTATGTATTTAAAATAAATTATTTTTGTTTCTGTGCCGTTAAATTTTAGTAAAATAATAACGTGGTTGTTTTTATTAATTTAATATATAATTATTTTAGTATCTTTATATTTATTAAACGAACATTTATCCTTGAAATATTCTTGAAGGATTTTTTTTGCATAATAAAAACACTCAAATAATTTATTAAGGTTATTAAACTTAGGGTAAAGTATATAAATAGTCCCCGAACGTTTAGGATACTTGTATTTTGATCACCCAACTTTTGAAACTTACAATACAATCCTCGAACATTTAGTTCATTTTTAATAATGTTCCTGCCGTTACCTCTCGTTAATTTTTGTTGATGTGTCATTTAACTTTCGTTAACTCCCTTTCTTATTCTTCTTCTCTCTAAACTAAAACCATGCAATGCAGTCCACAATTCAATTGAAATCTCAATTTCTTCAATCTAGAATCGATTTTTTCTTAAACCCATTTCTAGAATCAATTGAAATCTCCCGTTTTCGCCGCTTCTCCTTTGTTTTCACGCAAAATCCAGCTCCAAAAACGATTGTTTGTGCAAGAAAAGAAAAAGAAGATATGGGTCCAAAAGGTCTCTGGCAGAGGATGCCTTTTCCACCCATCTATTATGTCTGTTAGCTACTATTCCATCGAGCACTGCTTTGCTCTCTACTCGGTTAGTTAAGTGACAGTAGCTTCTCTCTCTCTCTCTCTCTCTCAATAAATATTATAATATTCATTAATAAAAAATTACATAATTAAAAATCCAAAATAACAATTCATTCAAAAAGCACAAAAAATTACTAAACACTAGAAACAATTACAATTGTTCTCAACGAGCTTTCATTCCTTGAAATCGTTTCAAGATTTTTTCATCATCGATTTGGACAAGAACATCTCTTTCTATATAAGTGACCAAACAATCATTTAGAAATTGATCACCTATGCTATTTCGCAACTTATTCTTCACGATGTTCATTTTAGAAAAAGCTCTTTCCACACTTGCGGTTGCTACGAGGAGAATCAATACCAACTTTATGAGCAAATAGACTTGTTGGTACACTTGATGCTTCTTTGTCTCAACAAGATTCATGGAAAGTTTGCCCATATCTTTCAGTACCCAAAATCTATCATCCCTCCGCATATCAACAATATAATTATCAAGTTGATCATCAAGGGCTAGTCTATCAACACTTGTAAATTCATCGGGATATAATTCAGCAAGTCTAAGTATCTTTTGTTTGTCAAAAGAAGAAAATTTATCAAGTGGACTCAAAGAAGCCATACAAGTCAATAACTCTATACTAACCTCATCAAATCGGTTGTTTAACTCTTGAAGCTGAAGATCAATAACTCCCAAGAACATTTCAATTCGAAAATGATGAATATTAGTAGTATCCAAACGATAACGTTTCTTTCTTCCCGGAGGAGTATACGCTCCATATTAAGAATATCAATGTCATTCTTGTTGCAAAATGAAGTGATTGTAGAAAAAAAAGACTCCCACTCGTTTTCCTTCATATTTTGCAATCTTTCTTTAGTTAAAGTAACAAGTGACATAGCATTGACAATATCGTGATCTTTTTCTCTGTAAAGCTTTGTTTAATTCATTCATAATCCCAAATATTCTCTTCATCAAGTGAATCATGAAAATGAAATCAAATGACTCTATTTTAAAACTCACATTATCGGCTTTTTCGAGCATCATCACCATTTCAAGCATCGTTACAAATCAAATCAAGCACCTCACGTATTGTAGAATACAAATCAATCACATTCAAAATCAACTTATAATGAGACCCCCAACGTGTATCACCCGACCTACCTAAACCAAGCTCTTGGTTTAAACCTTTTCCAGTCACAATTTCACCATTTTCAAAGGCTTTTGCAATTTTTCAGCTTGTTTTCCTTTAACCAAATCTTTTCGCCTACATGATGATCCAACAACATTCAACAAATCTCCAAGCGTATCAAAAAGCCAACCACAATCTTTATTTTTCTTAGAAACGACAACAAGAGTTAATTGAAGTTGGTGAGCAAAACAATGTATGTATTATGCAGATTGTGTTTCTCTCATGATTAGAGTTTTGAGACCATTAAGTTCACCCTTCATATTACTAGCTCCATCATACCCTTGCCCACGAATTCTTGAAAAACTCAAAGAATGCTCACCAAGAAAAGAAAATATAGCTTCTTTAAGAGACAAAGATGTGGTATCTCCAACATGAACAATTCCAAGAAACCATTCCTTTATCATTCCTTTTTTTATCAACATAACGGACACACAAAGCCATTTATTCTTTTTAAGACCCATCACTTGACTCATCTACTAGTATTCCAAAATAATCCTTACCAAGATCTTCCACAATTACCTTGTTAGTTTCTTTTGCATAACAATTGATAAGCTCTTTTTGAATCAAAGGTGTAATTATTTGATTATTTTTAGGTGCATTGTTCAAAACAACATTTCCCACATCATCATTCTTTTCCGCAATCCAATTCAAAAGTTCAAGAAAATTTACATTTATCATGACCACAAAATGGCAATCCTTGATGTAAAAGAAATCTCAAACAATGAAGAGAAGTAGTCAAGCGGATTCGATAGTCACTTTTAGCTTGCTCGGTTTGTTGGTCTAAAGAAACTTTCAAGGATGACTTATAGTTCTTTAAATTCTCAAACTTTTGAAAAGCTTGATTATGAGCACTATTAATTCCACCAACATGTTTTCTAAACTGAACTGGCCTATTCCAATCTATAAACCCATTAACAAAAAATGCATATCCTCCTGCAGCTTTGGTAGTTTCATTCTTAAACAAGTAACAAACAAAGAAAAATGCAGCATCTTTTGAAACACTATACTCAAGCCAAGAATACTTATTAAACCAAGATTTATTAAAGCGATGTAATGTACCTCCTCCGAAGTCCGTTTGAGGAAATTTGTGCTTCTTTGGTTGGCAAGCACCTCTTTGTATGTATTCTTTCCTCACTGCTTCTCGATCCATTGGATGATAGTCAATAATTTTTTTCCTTTTAGCCGGATCATGTGGAATAGAGATATCATTGACTTGGCTTTCCATCTCTCTTGATGCAAATGTTGTACTATCATCTTGTGTAATATATGTAGATCTCATTTCAATTTCTTGAGTTTGGGGCATATTATTTGAAGGGAAAGAAAATTTTTGTTCGACTTGAGTTAATGAAGGTTGAGTCGGTGATGAGACACAAATTGGCACTTGGGAAGAACTTGCATCATTCTTTTTGGACTTTTGAACAAACCAATCCAACGTTCCATTCTTCTTCTTTCGTTGAGAGTTCATCTTTTCATCATTCATCTTCTTACTACTACAATTACAAAATTTACAAATCACAATAATTATTGATTATAATTCACTCTTAGTAATTATATTTATTATCAAAGAAGTAAGATCTTAATTACTAATTAAATAATTTTAATGGATTCAACTTAAAAATTAAAATATCTAAATTGCTTCTACTTAAATTACACAAATTTAGTATACCATTTTTTTCTCTTTCCCAAAAATACATATTAGTAATTTTACATATCACAATTTAACATTCAAATATTTTTCATAAAATCACTAAAATCTATTAAATTGATTCAAAATTTAATTTTATCTCTTAATTTTAACTCACTCAAATTTAAAAAATAAATTTCAAAACTTAAAAACTCAAATATAAATTTAACTAAATTTAAGAGGGTAAAAGAATGAGTGAATAACCTAACTATCTGAGGAAAAGAAATGAGCAACAACTTACCAACGACTTGGTTAAGGAAGTTCACCGGAAAATCGCTGTTGAATGGCGTCGTGGCAGGTGGCTTAGGCACAAACAAAAGACTGAGAAATGAAAATTGAGTAGCAGTGGGGTTCGAGTCTGTGGGTTTGAACGCAAAACAAAAGCTTTAGTATTAGTAATATCTGAAATGAAAGGTTTTTAAATGATATATATTATTTTAATCAATAGTTTTTTAATTGAAAATATGGAATAGATTGATAGCTTCCTACTCACTCATGAACACAAATTTCAACAACAAAACAAAGTGTGCAGAAAAATAAAAAAAAAAGTGTGCAGAATTTTTAAGTTTTAATATAGTATATTAAGTAGACACTGAGATATGCAACTGCTACCTCGTGGGTCACATAGGTCTGCCCCTGATATATATATATATATATATATATATATAATTGAGTAGACACTGAGATTCTCTCTCTCTATACTGAGATTTTCTTACGAAAGCATGCTACCTTTACTTTACAACATAGCATTGATTTATTGGACATGAATTCTACAAGGCTCAAACTCTGTGGCTGTTCTACTTTTTCAGCCATTCTTCTTGCCTGTTTCTATGCGTGTTGTGCTAGCAACTCTAGGAGAATTGAGAAGATATAAGAAGGAAAAGGCCAAGTACCTAGTTTGGAAGGCTAAAAGAAACACAACATCTTAAGTATTTCCCTGGATCGAATACATAATCCGTTGATCTTTTGGACCCATATCGTCTTTTGCTTTTTCTTGCACAAACAATCGGTTTTTGGATCTAGTTTTTTCATGAAAACAAAGGAGAAGCGGCGAAAACTGGAGATTTTCAATTGATTCGAGAAATGGGTTTAAGAAAAAAAAGGTTCTGGATTGAAGAAATTGAGATTTCAATTGGATTGTGGACTACATGGTTTTAGTTTAGAGAGGATGAGAAGAAGAAGAAGGGGAGTTAACATGAGTTAACTGCCACGTCAAACTAATGAGAGGTAACGGTAAGGAACTTATTGAAAACGAACTAAAAGTTCGATGATTATATTGTAAATTTCAAAAGTTGGATGATCAAAATGCAATCATCCTAAAAGTTTAGGGACTATTTGTATATTTTACCCTTACATTTAAGCATATTTTTAAGGTATTTTCAAATTTTAAAATATTTTGAAATGTGATTGAGATATCTTTTCTTTAGTAAAAACGACGAGATATTCTTTCGTTAGGGAAAAAATATTTTGATAATTGTTAAGGCATAATGAAAGAATTTTTATTGCTAAAGCGAGGACTCTCTGACCCCCAAGTAAATTTAATAAATTGTAAGCTAGGTTGGAGACATTTAACGATTTTAGGGTAGAAGTATCTCCACCGTAAAAGAACGAGATACAATATGAACCACATTCAATAAACAAATTTGGTACCTGTGTTTTTCTTTAAATATATATATATATATTAAAACCACTAATTTTACAAGCGGTTGATATTTCTAAATATTTTAATTTTATGCTCATTCAAACCAAAATCTAGAATTGTGACCAAAGTAAAAATTTCTCAACGCAAAACCATTCAAATCTACAATTATTTTCTATAACTTCATATTTTGCAAATATATTTAAATAATATATATTGCGGGTTGTCAGTGAACAACGAAGACATCTTAATTCGTCTAGTCAGTTAATGAAGTACAAATATTCTTTTCTTTAAAATATAGCGAAGGTAACTCAACACTTTTAGTTAGAAAGAAGCATTGTTTTGAAAATCAGACCGGATCGGTCGGTATAACTGGTTCAATCGGAAATCGCTGTCTAGTTCGGTTCAATTTACACCGGTTAAACCGCTACTAGTGAACCGGCCGGAACCGCTGAACCGTTCAAACCGGACCAGCTGAAAACCGAAAAAAACAGCTAATTTTTTTTAAAAAAAAATTAAACCAAACAAAGTCGTTTGTTAAACGAGCCAAGTCGAACTCGAGTATTGCTGAGCTCGACTCGAACTTGAAAACTTTAAAAGTAAGCTCAACTCGACTCAAACTCACGAGCTAAAAATTATCAAGTTCAACTCGAACTCGAAATATAATATTGAAACTTGAACTCGAAAAGGCTTGAACTAAAAAAAATTTAGAAGCTCGATTGAAGCCTAAAATTCGAGCTTGATTAAAGTGAAAGAATAATTCACTCAGTGCTCACCAAAAGGCTCCATGATTTTGAATGCCAAATTATCTCTATTATTTATAGAAGTTAGTTGGGATGCTCTTCTATGTTTCTTAGCCATGTGAGATTGTTTTGTTCTCATATTTTTACTCTTTAGACTTTTGAGATGCTCTTCTAAGATTCTTAGCCATGTTGGATTGTTTTTAAAAAAAATTAAACCAAACAATATCATTTTGTTATGATTTTTTTAGTCCCAAATTTATTTTTTAATTATAGTTATATAATTATATTTATTATTTAATATGTTTTACCTTAAATATTATGTTGTAGTTAATTTGAATCATTTTGTTTCACTTGATTTTATTGTTTTTAACTTATAAATGTTATGATTTGCTTTGAATATGACTTGTGATATAAAAAATTATTTTTTATTAAATATTTTTGATATTTTTATTTAATTTTTTAAATAATTATGATGTCGTTCGGTTCTTCCGACCGGTCGAACCGATTCGACCGGTTGAACCAGTGAACCGATAGCATGACCGGTTCACTAACCAGTCCGGTTCTGAAAACCATGGAAAGAAGACATCCCACTATGACAACACTATAACACCCTAAGACTAACAAGCACAATAGAAATGTCAACGTCATGGCATCATGACGAAGGATATAAGACTTCCGGAGAGACAATCAAAATATATTATTAGAGAGGTGATCAAGAACTTACTTTTGAAGAATTTCAATGCTCAAGCAAAGGAAGTAGAACTCTGATGTTTACCTCCATTAGAGGTGTTGTAACACTAATATGTAATATGTACTAATAGAGAGAGTTTCCAAGTTCATATTTTCTACATGGTATTAGATTGGATTTTTGATCTAGATATTTACCTTGATGAATTTATCTTTCTTTTACTTTTCAAGTTCTATTTTGTTTTTCTATAAAAATGGTAAGTATGATTTTGCTAACTATGATTTTTATCATACTTATCTAAGTTTTTCATAGCCGAAGGCTGAAGCTGTAATACCCTAAAATTTAGGTTAGTGACCAAAATATAAATTTTGAAAGTTTAGTAGCCAAATTTATGAAAAGGTTAAGGACCTAAGTGGTAATTTTCCTAAAAAGAATTTTTATTCAATAAATGGATAGTTTACTCTTCAGAGAGGGGTTTTATTGAAATCAAAATCTTGATCCAGAATTGGTGTTAAAACTAGAAAGTGTTAAAGTCTGATAAAAATTTTGAGAGAATTTGAATGATAAATTAAGCTTAGAAATATTATTTCCACATTTTAAAATGATGGAAAATAATATAGAGTATTGGATTTGAGAAATAATTTTCATGTTCAATTTGGACCGTTGAAATAAAATTGGCAATATTGAAATTTTGGAAAAGTTGCATGGGCAAAATTGTAAAGGGTAAATTAATTTGTTTATATTTGACTTTATAAAGATGATAAGGATTTTTTTGGCTTGGTATGGATGTAATTATCAAGTTTTATTAATGACAATCTTGTCATTTTTCATTAAATGAATTTTATATTCATTTCAGGTTAAATACATGATAAATTAACATGAAATTAACTAAATTTTCATGAAAAATTGGTTATATTTCTCCTCAATTTCGTGGCCTTCATACCCTAGGTACGATAATTTTTTATTTTTCATTTTAAGCCAATTTATTAGGTTTTTGGATTAAGACGTGAAATGGAAAATTGTTCTATTCAATGAGCTCTATCATTTGATACCATTATTGCATGCTAATATTGCTTGACTTCAAAGATCTCATATTCTAGGGTTTATGGAATTGATTATGGATTTTGAGCTTTTTAAAGTTGTAGAATCATTTCTAAGCTTGTTTGATGATTAAATCATGATCAAACCCCTAGAAATGCATTTGGTAGTTTTAGCCTAACCCTAAAAATTAGAGGAAGTTGTGATTTGATGAAATTTGATTAGGGCTTTGATTGTAGATATTTTATAAGGTTGAATAGAGATTGATTTCATGCTCGAATCAAATCAAAACCAAGTGAAATCATGAAACCCTAGACTTGTACTATTTGTCCTTGGCTTTTGAGGATGAGAAAAAATATGGAAAAATTATATAGGGATTGAAAATGATGTAGGAAATATTCTACAAGCCTTAGAAAAAAATGGAGACCATTTTGTGATTTTATGAAAGTTGGGGATCTATTAGGCAATTATGAAAAATTATGGGATCTATGTGTAATGGTTCAATAGTTGATGTACTATGCTGAAAATTAATGTTAGACTGTTGAAATTGATTTTAGAATGTGAAAATGAATAATTTTGGAAACTTGGTAAGTTTGGTGAGTAGTTTGTGAAGTTTGGAAAATTTGGTGGTTTAAAAGTAATTATACAATTGTAAATGTACTAGATTGATTATGTTGATTCGATGATGGAATTTTCAGTATTGAATTTAAATTGAGCAAAGAGTAAAAGACCATTTCGAATGAAACGAAAAAGTTAAGATGAATTATAAAAGAATTCATAATTTGTGGTTAAAATTGCAAAGTTGAAAATGTTATGTGAAGTTTGACGAGTTTAGATAAAAAGGGACTTGAATGGTAAATTTGAAGTTTTATAGTAAAAAAATATGTTGTGACATGGAACTAGTATCGAATGAGCATTGAAAGAATTTTTAGGAAATTATTTTCTATTGTGTGCCTATGTTAGTAAGATTCTAACATGTGGTTTGAATTTGTATATATTTGTAATGATGCTTATTTATATTGTGTGCTTGAAACCAATATCAAGCAATATTAAAGCTAAGGAAAAACTTAAGGATGAAATGTGAATTTCTAAGGAAGGTTTACAATCTAATGACACTAGGATAGTGCAAATTTAATTTGTACTTATGTTATCGAACAAATGTTGGCTTGCGATGAACCAATGACGGAGTTACTATGGTAAGCAGTGACTCCTAATCGTTATGTGTTTTTAGGTTTATTCATATTTGTTCATTTGGTGAGCTAATAGAATTAGTGAATAAGCTGGAAATGCAAATTGGTGAAATCTGCCCGGATTTGTGAACCGAATAGTAAGTTTAGAAAATTATAAAATATTATAAAGAAATAATTAGAGGGTGAATCTTACACCGTTGGATACATATATCAGTATAGTTTTTTTTTTAAAAAAAACAAACGGATACTAATTCCAAGGAGTATACAAAAGGATATGAATTTTTAACCAACGATAGGTCAGAGAACAGGGTAGGAGCTTAAGCTAAAAACAACTTATGTAAGTCAGGTTTGAAAATTCATTATAAATTGTACAAATTGAACTAGAAGATGTGCCTTATATGGTTAGATTCGCATTCTATTCTAGTTTTCATCGGTATAAACAGAATAATTTTTAAGTGTGTATATTAATACATAATAATATTTCTTTAAAAGTAGTGCAAACTGCCAGAGTAGTAATTTACGATAAATTTTGTAACTGATGTAATCGAAAGCGAAGGAATAAACCTAAAGCTTAGTGAGGCTTATATTTTGGACCTATAAGTAAAGTGAAAAAGTGGGTGCATTATTTATTTAAGTTATATCTAATTGAGGAAGACTTGTGATAAGTCAACCTCGGATAATTTAAAAGAAAAGTTTGAATTAAATTATGGGATATTTCCATACTGATTAACAAAATGATTTATGATATATTTGGATATGAAATATCCAATATGTTTTTATATGATATTTTATGAAAATATATTTGAATGCAATTTCTAAAATGATTTTTAAGAAAGAACGACTCAAAGTATGTTATGTGATATATGTACTTTTAGTTATGGACTGTTTCAGGTATGAACTGCCCAATGCACTGGTTTTGATAAATGATATTGGAAACTGCTACTAATTGGAAATGTTAAATTATAAATGATATGAATTTAAAGTAAAGCCCATTGTATGTTGCATTGAGAGTCGTAGGTACAATTGGCATGCCATGAGGTGGAGTGATTCTGATTCTGATTCTGATATGGTACATTTGGTACATTCTGTATCGCACCGTTGGTGCAAATGATATGATTGCACTTGGATTGCATAGTATGAGTTTGATGAAAGCACTGAAGTGCTTATTGTTCACACTCATCTCACTCATGTGCCTTGCATTCTAATAAATATATATTAGGCTATGACTTTGCAAGTAAATCTATGAATCTAAAATAAATTATGAATTTGGAAAGTTTTAAATCTGAAAATGAAAGTTCTGAAATATATCTGAATGAAAAGAATATGTATAACACCTATCTCTCATATACTTTTCCATACACGAGATATAAATGTCACATCACTTTTAAAACAGTTTTTCATTTGAAGCCTCATAAAATTTTGTTTCAAAATTTAAACCAAAACATTTTAGTACCATCATAAAACAGTTGTTGAAATATACTACCAAAATTTCCACTTTACATACTTTCCAGAGCATTTTTCTTAATTTTGATTACATGCAAGCAATGTTCAAAATAAAAATGATTTTCCTACCATTACTGATGAGAGTCAACCTTAGATTTATGATAGCTGTTACTGCACCCCGTATCCAACTAGTCTTTGCTTTTACCTACGCGTGAAATCAACAAACGTTAAGTATTTACTTAGTGAGGCATAATATTATAAAGAAACTGAAATTTATACATATGTATCTCATGACTATTAATTGACTGATTAAATCGTATATTCCATAAGGATCAAATAAATCCTTCTCAGTTCAACCAAATTTCTATTATACACTCATCGAATTTATTCTTAATAGGTCCAGCCTACCTATCCTTCTGTATATTCTTACCAATTATTCTTTATTTGCCCTATGTATGTTAAATGAGAAATTAATGCACATGTATTGCACCAAAGTGCCAATTAGTCCTTTATCTTTTATAATTATCATGAATGGCACCTTATACACCATTAATATACCGTTATGTAATTTCATTTGTGGCATCATTTTATGCCAATTATGCACTGTTATATATATATATATATATATATATATATATTCCTTTATGGCATTCTTTCATACCAATTATGTGTGGTTATACATTACCATTTATGGTATCCTTTCATATCAATTAACACGATTAAGAAATTAATCCTTCATCCAACTTGCATTATTGGCATCTTTCTGCCAAATGCACCTTTAGACATTTAGTCTTTTACCCAAAGGTATTTAATCTTTCATCTAACTGGCATGATTGACACCTTTCTGCCAAATGCACAATTAGGCTTTTAGTCTTTTACTCAAAGGTATTTAACCTTTCATCTAACTGTCATAATTGACACCTTTATGCCAAATGCACAGCTAGGCCATTAATCTTTTACTCAAAGGTATTTAACCTTTCATCTAACTGGCATAATTGACACCTTTATGCCAAATGCACATCTAGGCCATTAATCTTTTACTCAAAGGTATTTAACCTTTAATCTAACTGGCATAATTGACATCTTTCTGCCAAATGCACAGCTAGGCCATTAATCTTTTACTCAAAGGTATTTAACCTTTCATCTAACTGGAATAATTGACACCTTTATGCCAAATGCAAAGATAGGCCATTAATCGTTTACTCAAAGGTATTTAACCTTTCATATAACTGGCATAATTGACACATTTCTACTAAATGCACAGCTAGGCCATTAATCTTTTACTCAAAGGTTTTAACCTTTCATCTAACTGGCATAATTGACATATTTCTGCCAAATGCACAACTAGGCCATTAATCTTTTACTCAAAGGTATTTAACCTTTCATCTAACTGGCATAATTGACACCTTTCTGCCAAATGCACAACTAGGCAATGCACAACTAGGCCATTAATATTTTACTCAAAGGTATTTAACCTTTCATCTAACTGGCATAATTGACACCTTTCTGCCAAATGCACAACTAGACCATTAATCTTTTACTCAAAGGTATTTAACCTTTCATCTAACTAGCATAATTGACACCTTTCTACCAAATGCACAGCTAGGCCATTAATCTTTTACTTTAGAACAATTTTTACTCTAATAATTATTCGTAGTATCAATTAACTCTTTCAATTCATTATAAATTCTATAGTTTGGATACGTAGTACCAATACAAAAATTCACAGATTTATTATAATTTACGTGGGTTGAACACACACTAGCAATATAGAAATTCATATAATTTCTTAGTTTTTGCACATAAAGTTCTCATACGGAAATTCATAAACTAATTATGAATTTCTTAACTTTTTGCACACAAAGTGCCCATACAGAAATTCATAAACTAATTATGAATTTCTTAGCTTTTTGCACACAAAGTGAACATACGGAAATTCATAAACTAATTATGAATTTCTTAGCTTTTTGCACACAAAATGCCCATACGGAAATTCATAAACTAATTATGAATTTGTTAACTTTATGCACACTCAGTGTCATTTGGTAATCACTATACATATATCAATCAATCATATATCTATGACTACCGTAACATATATGTACATAATAAATGCACTCACCTGGTAATCCTCGCTAATAAGATGTAGAGATGTCTGACTATTCAGTAACTTTTTCTTTGTCCTTTTTCTTGCTAGATTCAGGAGCTTGGTTATGATCTACACAAGCATCCATTAAAGACATATTTCATACAAAATGTTAGTATATTCCTTAACATTTATACTTTAATAATACTCAAAAGTATTATTATTTCAATTTCTATAACAATTTCAACCTATCTTATTTTTCCAGGCTTAATAGTATCGATACCCCTACCATGGTATCGATACTTCTATACTATGGTACTGATATCTTTCTCTCAGTATCGATACTACTACACTATGGTACCGATACTCCCTTTCGGTATCGATACCATTTTGGCATTTTGTTATCCATGGTATCTATACTTTCCCTTTTAGTATCAATACCCCATCAGTATCGATACCACTTGCATCGTTACCGATATTGTTCTTCACAATTCTACCCATTTAAGCCTATAGTATCAGTACTGTTTAATCAATACCGATACCCTTACCCAGATTTACCATTTTTCAATTCGATTTTTACTAAATTTTCCCCTCTAATTACTTACTATTACCTCCAACAATACTGTTAAACTCTTCTTTACTTAACCCAACTAACGTTACTTCATTTAACCTCTTATAACATCTATAATCTTCATAGAATATCTCAACTCAAGAATTTTATCACTTTTTCTAGTATATTTTTACTCATATCTAAAGCTTCTAATCTCTTATTCACTTCTTTGACAAGTCAAATATACTAATAAACATCAGTAAAAACTCATATTCTAACATAACACTCAAAAACCCATTTTCTTAAATCTTCCATATTTAATCAATCTCTTAGTTTTGATCCTATATAATCCTTCGTTAAGAATCCATAATACTCAATGCTTCAAACACCAACAAAAAACGAAAGAAGAAACTAGCCAAATAAAACCTTGCCTTTGGCTATGGAGGATAACTATTCCACGAGAAAGAAGGAGAGAAAAATAATTTTAGGTTTTCCCCTTTTCCCCACTTTAATACCTTATTAAAAAAGACTATAGAATTAATTTCCCCTTTAAAGGACTAAAATGCCCTCTTTATTATTTCATTTATACAAATTGGTCATAAACACTATTCCAATCATTTCCTATCTTTTTATCATTTATACTAATGAGTCTTCAATATTTAAATCCTTTCAATAAGGTCACTAATATGATATTTGGGGTATTATAATATGACATGATTATTATGTTTGATATTGATTATCATGGTTTTGAAAAAATCATGAGATGATGATTTTCATATTTTTGATGAGGAATAACGGCTTGAATAAGTAGGTTTGAGTATTTAATGATTTTATTTTAAATTCAAGTTTAAAGTTTTAAATTATTATAATATTATTGAGTTGTTTTATATATGATATCACTTTAGTTTATTTATAATGCCTCACTAAGTGTATACTTAGTGTATAATGATTTTCACGCGTAGGTAAAGAAGAACAAACAAAGTAATGAGTTAAGCTTGGCATCAATCAACCAAGAATAATTACATGTATCAGTAATGACATCCTACTATTTTAATTTCCTAGATGTCATGTATGCCTGTGATATATAGTTATAAATATAAATATAAATATGAATCTACGATATGTGAGTAAAAAATTATATTTTTATCAGAATAAGAAACATTTTAAATTAGATGATTATCGACATTTTATTTTATGATAGGAAACAATATAAAATTATCTAGTTGATGCTAAAACTGTTATTGATTTGGGTGATCTAAATATTATATTATGATTTTACATGACTAATTTATTGTATTGAAATGATTAAATTGTATAAGTTTTAAAGAAGCAAATTTGTACAGATTTTTCAACTATAAAATGTATGTAAATATTATGTGACATCTTTGACTCGTATTCGGGTACGTATACAGGTTAAGGGTGTTACAGAGGCGATGACTCAATTTTTAACGCGAGAATTGAAAATCACCTCATACCCTATTGGGTTAAATTTCTCAATTTTCAGAAAACAAGATTGGCGGATAGTCTTTCTTTAAATCAAAACGCTTTTATTTCGAAAATAAATTTTGGGTTGGATGTTGTTATGGTTTACCGTTGGGATTATAGAATCAATTTATTCGAATTCCTCGGGCACACTTAGCGATTGCACGGTAAGGGAAGATTGGGAGAGAGTTTGACTTTCATAGAGAAACCATAATTCGATCGACTTTTCAAGCGCTTTTAAACTATTTTGAATTGGAAATTATAGTCACATTTATTCTAAAAAGGTATTGGGAGTTCTAAAATAGATTTGGGGAAAATCAATCACGAAAGAGAAAAGTGAGCTACGAGGATTGAACCTTACAGACTCAAACAAACATTTAATCGGAGTAAAACTCTATTCAATGATCTATTGGAATTTGAGGCAAAGCAGAAGCCCGAGGCTGATTTTTACGAATATAATTTATTTCAAATTTATTTACTTTTAATTTTTACTTCATATTCTTCAATCAACAACAACCCCTTTTTATTTACTTTCTTTGCAGCACACACCTAGCATAAAAGGAAGACCAATTTATCAGAAATTACAATATTCCCTGTGGATCGACCCTTACTTTCTCTATTTTACTTACTCCCATTTTATTTTTATTGAGATTAAGGCATAATTATTTGGCAATTAAACAACACGTTACCAAATTGGTGCTGTTGTCAGGGAAAACGACAATTTTCTGATATCCTGTTTTTTGTTTTATGACCAGGCAAAACTCGGGCACATTAGAAGAATTTAACCCGAAGATCAAAGCAAGACCCAGAAGAATTCACGGAAAAACGCTTCCAAGAAGGCGACAAGAACAATCAAACATCACCATATCTGAAGTGTCACACACCATACCTGACGAGCCACCTAACGTTGGACACACATAACCACCACAACCAATGGATAATCAAACTATTCAAGAGTTATCTGCATCCCCTGCTATTCAAACACCACTATGTATCACCTTCCCTCAAGGTAAAACCCTGTTTCAACTAAAGACGAGACTCATTCATCTTCTTCTCACCTGTAACGGTCTTCCTAGAGAAATTCAACATAAACATTTGGTAGAATTCCATTTGGTCTGTTCAAGCATGAAACCACAGGGATTTTTCGACGACCAAATTAAATTAAGAGCTTTCCCTTTTTCTTTAACCAGTATTGCTAAAGAATGGTTATTTTATTTACCGTCAAATTCTGTTCACACTTGGAATGATTTAACATGAATTTTTCTTGATAGGTTTTTCCCAGTAGCGAAGGCAAGCGAATTGAGGAGAAGCATTCTGGGAATTAAACAAAAAGATGGGGAATCACTCTACGATTATTGAGAGCGATTTAAAAAGCTTTGCGCAAGTTATCCGCAACACAGATTAACCGATCAAACACTTCTTCAGTACTTTTACAAAGGGCTCTCTCCTCTAGAAATAGAAATGATCGATCCAGCCAACGGAGGAGCTCTGGTCAATATGACACCGAATGCTGCAAGGGAACTAATCTTGATGATGACAGCAAATTCACATCAATTTTCAAGTGAACCCAATCGACAGGTTCACAAGATAAGTTCTATTTCACTTGAATCTAAAATCGATAAATTAACTAACGTAGTTAATTATCTTATTACAAGAAAAAGTGGAGCATCAAGACTATGTGGTATATGCACGATGCCCGATCATCTGAAGGATTGCCACCCAATGCTAGAGGAAGAAGCAAGCGCTCAAGTTAATACCATGTTCAATTTTCCTGGACCTCCCCAAAGGTCTTACAACCCACACAACAATACATACAATCCAGTGTGGAGAGTCTATCCTAATTTCAATTATACGTAAAACATGAGGATAAATCAAGTCTATCAACCGAGGCCACCACCACCACAATCATATCAGCAGAAGTCGTCACTCAAATCTATTATTGAACGACTGGCCTTTCCCAAGAAAAATTTTAGACTCAAACTGTGGCGTATTTTCAAGAACTTGGCAAGAAAATCAACCAATAAGTTCAAACTATGGGGCACCTAGAGTCACAAGTAAAGATTCCGTCGTAAATTGAGACGAACCCGAACGAGAATGTAAGTGCAATTATCGCTCGAAGCAGAATAATAGTCGAACATCCTATTCTGAAGATGGTAGATACGCAACCCTAAAGAAAAGATAAAGGAAAATCTAAGGAGGAAGATGAAGTTGGCACAAATTTTCAACAAAATTATAAAGATGACATGAAAGCTTGAAAATAAAAGGAATTGTAAATTGATCATAAGCCATCACCTTACGCTATTCCACCACTTTTACCATCGAGATTGGCAAAAAGAGACAATCAAACCAAAGATAAAGAGATCTTGGAAAGTATTATAGAAGGTAGAAATCAATATTCCACTACTTGAAGTTATCCGAAGGGTTCCAAGGTATGCCCAATTCCTCGAGGAACTTTTCACGATAAAAAGAAGACTTACTAGACACGAAAAGGTGAATTTGGGAGAACATGTTTATGCGGTCTTGATGCGCAAGCTTCCACCAAAGCTGAAAGACCAATGTATGTTTACTATCATGTGCAAATTGGTAAATTTAATATTAAACGTGCAATGTACGATTTGGAAGCATAAATAAATGTTATGCCTTTGTTAGTATACAACTTACTATCTGCTGAGCCCTTGAAGGATACGAGAGTAATAATAAACTTGTGGATCGCTCAGTGATTTACCGAGAATGACTTTTGGATAATGTTTTGGTAGAGGTAAATGAACTCATCTTTCTGGCAGATTTTTATGCCATCAACATGGAAAATGACCGCAGGGATACTGGTTCTGAAATTCTCCTTGGACGCCCCTTCCTTAGTATAGTAAATACAAAAATCGACGTAAGAAGCATAATTTTTACGATGGAATTCGATGGTACGGTCGTTAAGTTTAATGTATATAAGGCCATGCGATATCTCGACAGAGTTGAATGTTTGAATCTTGTAGATTTAATTGAGCCTACAGTTAATGAATATATGGAATCTAACTTTGTTGATAATTTATGCAGGGAATTGGATGAATTTGATGGAGAAACAAGGGAGTTCAATTTTTTTCCGATTTATTCTATTAATTTTAATGAATTAATTACTTTATCAAAAACTAAGTTATTATATTCTATTTTGTAAACTCCTCAAATTAAGTTAAAAAAGTTGCCAGAACATTTAAAGTACGAGTTTTTGAGCAAGGATGATACTTTACCGGTGATAATTTCGAATAAATTATTAAAAGAAGAGAATGAAGCTCTTTTGATTGTTCTTCACACACACAAAGAGGCCATTGGATAGACGAACACTGACATTAAGGGTCTTAGTCCCTCAACTTTTATGCACAAAATCAAGATTGAGGAAGGAGTCAAGCCATCGTGAGAAGGACAACGACAATTAAATCCATCAATGATAGAAGTGGTAAAAAAGAAAATTCAAAATCTTCTCAATACCGACATAATTTACCCAATTTCAGATAGTAATTGGGCAAGCCTTATCCATGTGGTTCCAAAGAAAATCGGGGTTACGGTAATCAAGAACTCAGAAGGTGAGCTACTTTCGACTAGAGTTTAGAATGGATGTTGAATCTGCATCGATTGTAGGAAGTTTAACTCTTCAACTCAAAAATACAAATTTTCTCTTCCATTTATAGACCAAATGATAAAATATTTAGTCGAAAAAACTCATTATTATTGCTATCTTCATGAATTTTCAGGATTCTTCCAGATTCCAGTGGCGCCAGAAGATCAAGAAAAGACAACTTTCAAATGCCCATTCGGAATGTTTGCTTACCAGTGAATGCCATTCAGGATTTTACAAGACCGATATTATATGCTCACTCCATTACCCTACAACGGTAAGAGAAGTACTTTTTTGGCCATGCAAGATTTTACCGTCGATTCATTAAAGATTTTTCGAAGATAGCACAACCTTTATGCAATTTGTTACAAAAAGATACCATCTTCGACTTTAATTCGGAATACAATGAGTCATTTAATACCTTGAAAGACAAGCTTATATCGGCTCTCATTGTACAACCACCAAATCAGGATAACCCCTTCAAGCTTATCTGTGACGCATCAAACACTAGTGTTGGAGCGATTCTTGGTCAAAAGATTAATAAAGTGCCACACATTATCGCTTATGCATCTCAACTTTGGATTGAGAGCACAAAAATTATACTACGACTGAAAAATAATTATTTGCAATAATTTTTTCTTTAGAAAAATTTAGATCATATTTTCTTGGAACTAAAATAGTTGTTTTCTCTGATCATGCAACATTACGATACTTGATGAGCAAAAAAGAGGAAAATTTGAGACTTATCCGATGGATTTTGTTACTACAAGGATTCAATATAGAGATTAAGTACAAGAAAGGGTGTGAAAACTTAGTAGATGATCACCTTAGCCGCATACCCATTAGCATGAACGATCCACCAATTCACGAGGAATTTTCTGAAGAAAACCTGATGATGGCACACAAAATCACTCCATGGTTCGTTGACATGGTAAATTATTTGGCCACGAGTAAATTACCTTTAGATTTACCAAGAGTAAAAATTAATCAGATTAAAAGGAAATACTGATTTATATTTAGGACAATCCTTACCTTTGGAAGCACTGCTCGGACCAGGTAATTCGGCGATGCATCATTGAAGACGAGGTAAATTCGATCTTAAATTTTTGTCATTCATATTCATGTGGTGGTAATTTTGGAGCAAAGTGAACCAAACATAAGATTTTGGAATACATATTCTTTTGGATTACAATCTTTTGCGATGCTTATTTATTTTGTAAAACTTGAGAGCGATGTCAACGTGTAGGAAATTTAAGCCGAAGAAATGAAATGCCCCAAAATTCGATACACATATGCGAGATTGTTTATGTGTGGGGAATTGATTATATGGGTTATTTTCCTTCATCACTTGGAAACACTTATATTATTTGAGTTGTTGATTATGTTTCTAAATGGGTTGATGCAAAGGCTACCCAAAATAATGATGGTAGAACCACGGTTAATTTTTAGAAAAATTTTGTTTCTTCCAGGTTCGGCATGCCCCGAGCGATTATTAGAGATCGAGGGACACATTTCATCAATCGGATAATTGATGAGCTCATGAAGAAATTTGGAGCAACCCAGAGGATTGTCACGGCTTACCATACATAAACAAATGGGCAAACAAAAGTTTCAAATCGCAAAATCAAAACAATTCTGGAGAAAATTGTTAAAACTGATCGTAAAGATTGGAGTCTCAAACTTCCCGCACTTTGGGCATACCAGACCGCTTATATAGGCATAATTGGAATGTCTCCTTACATTCTAGTTTTTAGGAAACCATGCCATTTATTGATTGAACTTAAACATCGAGCTTATTGGGCGGTGAAATAATACAACTTGGAGATGGAAGTGATTGGCGAAGCTCGTAAATTGCATATCCAAGAATTGGAGTAGATCTGACGAAACGCTTATGATAGTGCTCAAATATTCAAAGAAAAGACGAAACAATTTCATGATCGTAAGATTTCTTTTAAATCTTTCACTATCGGTAAAAACGTTTTCTTATTTAATTCTAAACTGAAACTTTTTGCAGGAAAGCTTCGATCAAAGTGGCTCAGACCTTACACCGTAATTCAAATATTTCCTCATGGAGTGATTGATATTGAAGATGACTCCAGAGCCCAATTTAAAGTTAACGGCCAAATTTTAAAGCCATATTATGAAAATACTCCGATCAGTTTAGTCGAAGAAATTGATTTTGAGGAACCAGTGATTTAACAAGAAAGGTCGTCGAGCTAACAACGTTTAAAATAGTGCTTAATGGGAGGGAACTCATTCTTCAATTTTTATTTGTTTATTTCGATTTTTAAGTTTACTCGTTTTTATTTTTTATTTTTAATGGTACCCCATTATTCCTAGTCGAATTTGGATAAAGCGAAGCATTGAAATTGGATCGAACATGGCAAAATTCTTCCCCAAGAGCAGCAAGCATCGCGCGACACCAAGGGAATTTGTTCCCAAACTCTATGCGGCCATATCAACGTGGTTATGGCCGCAACCAACATTGATTAGGGGAGTGTTTTCATTCCCTATCTTGCAGTAAATTACATTTTATGACAATAATTTAAGTGGGGGGTGGAAGTTGAATCAGATTTACCTTACTTATTCAATTGGTTGGACTTGAATTTTTCATGAATTGATGTGTTGAAATCTATTGTTTCCTATCTTATTTTTTTCCTTGTTTCTTTGATTTTTCTTGTGAATTTTAATCTCCCTTTTGTTGGAACTTATGAAGCATGATAGCAATTGGCATGATTAATTGGGTTTTTCTTTAATTTTTTTTGATATTCCATGCATTTTTTGGTTGAAATGATAGCTTGACTTAGTGCAAATAAACCTTTCATGTGAGTTTTGAGCCTAATGAGCATACATTTGCATTTTTGGTCTTTGTAGATTTTGAGTGTGCCGACTAATTTTTTTGCATCTTAGAACTTGTAATGTAATGCTTATTGAGACTAAATTATTGAATATGATGCATTTAGTAAGATTGAGGTATCAGGATTTAACCATTTCTCTCCAAAAAAAATTAACCTACCATTTGCTCATTTCCCCTAATTAACCATTGTTGAGCCCTACCCTATTCTTGTTTACCACATCATTAACCCAAGCCTATTTCATTTTTGTTTCCCCTATTTTTCTTACCCTAATTCAAGACAAAGTGAGATTATTTTGAATTACTAAAAAAAGGGGGAGCAGAGTTGGTTCGAAACTGTTCAGAAAAATAGAGTAGAAAACTCACATTGTTTGAATAGGAAAAAACAGTGCAATTTTGGTTCGAATAAAAACAGAAAAATACAGTACAACACATAAAAATTCAAACAAAGTAGTGGAATATATATATAAATACAGGGACGGAGCTCCCTTAGGGCCCAAAGGGCCTCGGCCTCTGTAAAATTATTTTATGTTCGATAAAATTTGATCTAATAATATTTTAGTTAATGTAAAACTAAGTATTTAAATTAAAAAATATAAGAATTTATTAGATATTTAATCAAGTAGGGGCAAACTAAAGAATAATAATCCAATACAAAGAACCGGTTGGTCTAGCGGAATGGGGCATTAAATCCCTTAAGTAAGGTCAGGGGTTCGAACCTTGGCGATTACAAATGGAGCAAACTGGGTTAGGAGGGTCGCCCTCACCTATGCAGTACCTGATCCGACTTAGTCGACCAATAGATTAGAAACCGGTGGTTATACAAAAAAAGGAATGATAATTCAATGTTCTCAATTTTTTGATAATAACAATATATGTCATTATAAATTTAATTATTAGACAAATTAGACATTGTTTTCTGAATTGTAAGTTTAAATACTTAATAAGTCACTGTATTTTTCTTAAAAAAGTTTAATATTTCGGCCCCTGTCTATATCTAATCCTGGCCCTGCCCTTGTATATATATATATTCAAGCACATCTGATTTCTTGTTTTATTTTTTACTTTCTTTGATAATTACATTCTTTGAATAATACCTTGGAACAATCATATCTTTGTCTTGAATCTTTAACCCGATTCCTAGCCTTTATCTTACCCGAACCTTAGCCCCATTACACCCTTTTTTAAAAACCTCTTGACTATTGCATCATGCTCATACTAGCAGTGGAAATTAGATTTAGTTACAAGCCTATGGAAATGATTTGATTAGTTCGACTTGAGCGATTCTTTACCCTTAAACACTTGAGCAGAATGAGTGAACCTTGTGAGGTGCTAAGTCTTTTTTTCTTCAAGATTAATGAATAATTGGAATGTCATGTTTTACAATTACTTGCTTTTAATTATGCCTTTTGCTAGATTGCTCTTGAATTTTTCAATTGCTTTGATTTTAATTTGCTTGGAAGTCTCGGAAATATTGTGAAATTAAGATGGCAACTTGAAATTTTTGGTGCATTGATTGAGAGATGCTTGAAGACAAGCATTGAATAAGTAAGGGGTAATTCGATGTACACTAAATTTTGTTATTATTTTACTATTAATTACTCCTTGATTCATCGCTTTATATTGCTAAGTTGTTTTCTCTTATTTTTCATGCAGGACATTGAATTCTGTAAACTAAGCTAAAAAGTCAAAATTCTGCAGCTTTTATGTTTTTTCTAGAATCATAGCTGAATTAGTGGGCATGATTTAGGGCATGATTGTTGATGTGGCAACGAATCAGCATCTTCTAGAAGGTCCATCTGGCAATTCTGTGTAGACAGAACACTCAACACAAATTAGACTTGAATTTTGGGATTTCCTTTATTTTGGGGATTTAATTTGAACAATTATGGAATTTATCTTTTGTTGCATTTGTTAGAATTCAACCTTAAGAACTATAAATACCCCATTTGGGTTATGCTTGAACATCATCGAAATTGTGTTGTTCTTTCTTTTATCTAGTTTTTATAAAAGTTTTTTCTTTGTTTAATTTATCTTTCTTTTACTTTTCAAGTTATATTTTTTCTAGAAAAATGTTAAGTATGATTTCTATCATACTTAGCTAAGTTTTTAATAGCCGAAGGCTGAAGCGATGACTAAAATCCTAACGTGAGAATTGAAAAGCACCTCATACCCTCTTGGGTTAAATTTCTCATTTTTCAAAAAACAAGATTGGTGGATAGTTTTTCTTTAAATCAAAACGCTTTCATTTCGAAAATAGATTTTGGCTTGGATGTTGTTATAGTTTATCGCTGGGATTATATAATCAATTTGATTCGAATTCCCTTGGGCACACTTAACGATTGCAAGCTAAGGGAATATTGGAAGTGAGTTCGACTTTCATAGAGAAAACATAATTCGAGTCGGTTTTTCAAGCGCTTTTAAACTATTTTGAATTGACAACGATAGTCACAGTTATTCTAAACAAGGATTGGGAATTCTAAAATAGATTTGGGGAAATCAATCACGAAAGAGAAAAGTGAGCTACAAGGATTGAACGTTACGGACTCAAACATACATTTAACCGGAGTAAAATCCTATTCAAGGATTGATTGGAATTTGAGGCAAAGCAAAAGCCCGAGGCTGATTTTTACAAATAGAATTTTTTTCAAATTGATTCACTTTTAATTTTTACTTCATATTCTTCAATCAACAACAACCCCCTTTTATTTACTTTCTTTGCAGTGCACACCTAGCATAAAAGGAATACCAATTTATTGGAAATTACAATATTCTCTGTGGATACACCCTTACTCTCTCAATTCTACTTATTCCCATTTTATTTTTATTGAGATTAAGGCATATTTATTTGGCAATTAAAACGACGTGTTGCCAGTCATAAATAATAATTTAATAAAGGTTAAAGTACATAAATTGTCCCCCAACTATAAGATACTACTTTATTAAGTCATTCGACTATTAAAAGTTACAAAATGGTCAATCAAATATAAAATGTTGCTTTGTTAAGTCCCTCGACTATTAAAAGTTATGAAATAGTCACTCGACTTTTTATTATGTTCCAAACCCGTCCTTTTTCGATAAAAAATTGGTAGTTGTCTAAGTTGGATGTTAACATGATGACTGAGATATGATAATCGTTTGAGATTCTGAGATCAGATTTTATCATATCACAGTAAGCATGTTAACATTTTACTCATAATACCGCCAAATTTTTAACGCAAAGGGACGAGTTTAAAACATAATGAATAGTTGGGTGATCATTTTATAACTTTTAATAATCGAGGAACTCAACAAATAACACTCTATAGTCAGATGACCATTTTATAACTTCTAATAGTCGAGGGATATAATAAAGCAATACCCTATAGTAAATCGTAAAAGTTGTATAAATCACAAAAAGAATTATATCTCTCTAAAATAATTTTATTTCACTTAATTCTAAAGGTTAATACTTAATCTCTACTTGTAGAACCAAATTGAAGTAGTTGGTCATCTAGAATTCTTATTCTATAAGAATTCTATCCTAGAGTAAATATTTACTTATTAAATAAATTCAATTACTAATTAATCTTCTACCACTAAAATTATTATAAAATTCAACTTAATTACTTATTATAATTTTTATCAAAATATAACAATATACATTAAAAATGAAAATACATCGACAAAAAGATTATTCAAAGACCTAAAACCTAATTGTACGTGTTTCTTTAAGAAATTAAAATTAATCAAGAAAAGGAATGAAGAATGATAAAACACCACAATCAAAATGATTGAAGGCTTTGTTATTTACAAAAACATCCATTCAATTCCCAATCCCATGATTTTGTGACAACCCAAAAAAAATGAAAAGAGAAAAGAAACCAATCAATTCGCTCTTCCAATAATAAACCTCATACTGGATGAATGCGTAAGAAAATCCTTCCTCCTCTTGAAGCCAACCAACTTTGACCAAAATCCTTTCTTCTCCTTTTTCTTCCCATTGTTAAATTCGCCATCGAAATCTCTTGCTACAAAAGCAAGGGACTTACTCTTCTTAAAACCATTTGAAGTGGCCCTGAAAGAGGATGAAGGCCAAGGGTTTTGGTCTGCCGGAGAAAAAGGCAGTGAAGGAGAGACTCTTGAATTAATAGATTCTTTGTACGAAGAAGATGATGAACAAAGACGAGATAATCTTTCCCTTAGACACGATGGGAAAACCCCTTGGTTTCCTTGGTGATCTGGGTGCTTCTTGCATCCATGCCTTGATTCAGAGAACCCCATTCTTTTTCGACTGCTGATGTATTTTTCTTTGTGTATATATAATGGACTACTTGGAGGGAAAGCAATTTCTTTTTGATTTCCAAGAAAGTTTATCTTATGCAACAAAGAAGTTTCTCGGCCGGGCTGTGACGTTAGCTTTTATCTCCCACACGTGCATTTGGGAATGAAAAATGGAAGAAAGACATGTTGAATTTGAATTGATGACTTTTTCTTGATAAATTAGAATGAAAATGTTTTTCTTTTCTTGCCCGTAAAAACAAAATTACGATTTTGTTTATTATAAGAATGGGAGCGTAAGGTCTTACGTTCATGTGAACATAATTGCGCAGTAATGTAATCGATATGATGTTACATCAAAAAATATTAATTATAATAATAATAATGACGATGATGATGATAAAACTCTTATCTTTGCATTTCTAGAAGAGTTTAACAAACTATTTGAAAATATCAAAGAAAACACACAATTAGCAATGAGTATCCGATCGAGTCTAATCAAATTAAATTAACAAATTTAATTATTTAAATTGACAACTATTATTTTATCATCATAATTTTATTTATATTTAAGTTTTAGTTTTAGTTATAATCATTTATAATATTATGGTATTGGTTGCTTCTATTCTAAAAGACTATCTAACCATAATATATATATATATATTCCTTTTCCACGTGTACTTATAAGTAAGATTTGTAATGCTATTTAATAAATTATTAATATCTAAAATTCTTGATATATTAGTAATATTATTTAAAAAAAATGATATTTTAAGGGCAAAATATTGATTAGAATATAGATGAGTCAAATAATTGATGAGAAGAAAGAATATGTAAAAAGCTATAATCGGACGACTAAATTAAATTAAATAAAAATTGAAAGATTAAATTATAAAATAAAATTAAAATTATGCATACATTTTTTAAAAAAATTGTTTTTTTGGGTATTTTTCATTAGTTCGTATAACTATATCTAAAGAAAACCATTTAGAGTGTTTAATTTTGTTTCCAGAAACACCATGTTTGAAATAAATAATTTAAATTCATGTTTAGGAACATCAATTTTTGGATTAATAGCTTAAGCCGTACGGGAGAACATCACTTTGAAGAGACATTTTAATTTCATACTTAAAAGCATCATCAATTTTTGGATAAATATTTTAAACTCTGTTTATGAGTTTCATTTTCTATCTAAGCAATTTAATCATTTGTATTAATTGGAGCAAAATAATATTTTTTACAGACTAATACAATTGTTGAGGAATTGTTCGACTCTTTCAGGAGTTTGTAATGTATTATCTGTTAGTTGTTTCCACTTAGTTTTATAATATTAATTAAATAAACATTGCTTTAAAAATAGATTTAATTATATGAGACCATTGATCTTTTTTGTTAGAAGATACATCAAGATGAATTCAACATGAGACGCTAAATTATTATAATAATAGATAAAATCGTATCATAAAAACAGATAAATAACTGTGTTATAAAGATAAATAGAAATAAGTGGTTTAAGAATATACGAAAACAATTCAAAACAAATTTTTAGATCTAAATCAAAAGAAAATTAAGTAAAAAAAAAAGACAAAATGAGAGATGAAGACATTAGAATGCCATCTAAACCGCATTTGAAATATCCAAAAAAATTATTTTAAAGAAAATAATAGGGCTTTAGATGTATAAATATATAAAATAAAAAAATTAATTGGTTTGAATCTTAAAATTATCATATTTAATTCTTCTAACTTGGAATATTTTTTTATTAAATTTAATAGATTATTCACCCATACTTATAATTTGTGAAGGAGAGGCTTGGTTGGCTTGGGACACAGCTGGAGCGGAGTGGGGAATTTAGCCCAAAACACACAAAGTGCAGAGAATTGTAGGGCAAAGGGTTGTAGGGATATGTGCCTCTTAGTTTATTAATAAACATGTATATAAGGCCACAGTTCAGTTGAAAAAACTTCCCATTTTCACTCTGCAGTGGCAGAGTCAATAAAAGTGTCATTGACGCCCCAAAAGACAACTAATCCCTTGTCATTGTGGATGTAAATTATCTAATCATTCAAGTTTCTGTCGAATCCTGTCAAATAAAATCGGATATAGATCGTGTCAAGTCAATTTAATAGTTCGATTCAGATTAGATCCGGTCCAGGTAAAATCAGTTCAGATCATTTTAAGGTTGATTTGACATCAGATTCAGTTCAAGTTCAGGTCGGGTTAATTTCAATTTGGATCGATGTCAGTTCAAGTAAAAACAATTCAAGGCCGAAGCAGTTAAATAACATGTTAATTTATGTTCGGATGGACTTCAGTTGGATCTCGTTCAGATCGGGTCACATCATTGACAGACAAAATTCAGGTTGAATCTTATCGGATACGGATTGATTTCAGGTCGGGTCATTTTTTATTTTTGGATTAATTATTTTTCACCTTTTATGAACGTTGAATTGCAATTTGTAGCTGTATATGATTTAGAGAGTAAATAAAAAAATATATAAATAATTATGGATCAATTTTGATAAAATATAATTTGAAGGACTAAATTGAACAAACATGAAATTGCAAAAAATTAAATAAATTAAACAACATGCATTGACGAGGGATCAAATTGAAATAATTTTAAAATGTGAAGTTGAAATTAATATAAAATTGGACTAAATTGTATCCATTTAAAAAGTTTGTGAACAAAAGTTTATAGGATTTGGAGATTATAATATAATTTATAAAATTTGAAATAAAGTTTATTATGTGATTTATAGGGTATGAAGTAAATTACAAAAAATATAAATAAATATGGGCCAAAATCAAATAAAAATATAATTTTAAGGACTAAATTGAACAACTATAAAATTACAAATTAAAATTTAAATAAATTAAACGACATAGAAGGGTCAAATCGAAATAATTGTAAAATGTAAAGAAAATTTGTCAAATAAACTGAATTGCATTCATTTCAAAAGTTGAGAAAAAAATGACCCAATTATTATATATATTAATGTATATATTATATAATAATATAATATGTATGATGAATGTTATGATAATATAATATATGTATATATATTATAATGTGCATTATACTTATGCATAGAATATAAGTATATAATATAGGTATACATTATACTTATAATATATGTATATAATATATATAAGTATATATATAATATATATAATTATATATAGTAATATATAATATAAGTATATATATAAGTGTCTGTATATATATATATATAAAGTATAAAATATATAAACTATATAGTATATATATAGTATATAAATTATCAATCATATAAACTATAAAATATCAACACGAACCAATTTACCTAAGTAGTTAAAGGAATCGTTGTTGTTCCTAGAGGTCACGGGTTTGAGCACCAGCGACTGCAGCAGGGTGATTGAGCGTTATATATATATATATATATATATATATATAAACTATATAGCATAAGTATATAAGTATACATGTAAGTATATAAACTATATGGTATAAGTATATATATGTGATGTATGTACTCATATATATATATATATATATATATATATATATATATATAGTCCATAATTAAACACGAGTGACTAAAATAAAAGATTCTAAAGTTAACATATACATATATATATATATATATATATATATATATATATATACACTATATGGTATAAGTATATACGTAAGTATATATGTATGTACATAACTGTATATATATATATATATAAAAGTATATATATCTAAGTATAAAGTATATAATATATAAGTATAAAATATATACATAAGTATGTATATATATAAGTATATATGTGATGTATGTACTCATATATATATATATATATATATAAAAGTCTATAATTAAACATGAGGGACTAAAATAAAAGATTCTAAAGTTAACATTTACATTTAATAAATATGCACGTTAAGAAAGAAGGGAAAATTAAAAGTAATTAGAATGTATACAGGATTAAATTGCATCGAATTAAAAATTCAAGTAAAGATTTACAATTAAACCATGACTAAAAAAAATCAACAAGGAGTGTGGGCCTAATTAACCAAAAAAATCTTATTGGACACTTATCCCTTCCCACTTGGCGCAATCATTTGACAATAAGTGATAATATATATTCTAAAGATTCATAATAATTTGACAATAAATATTTAAATATCATGTAGTTGTTGGTACTCAAACCCGAAACTTCTATAGATAATAGTTATTCCTTTAACCAACGAGATAAATTGATTCGTACCTTTCACTCTTTATTCTTTATTTTCATCAGTGTCATCATTTTGAATCTTTTTAATTTATGAACTTATTTTTCATAAAATTTTGTTGAGAAAGTACTTTTAGATTTATTTTTAGTATGTTTGATTTATATATTTATGATTTAATATTTGTTTAGATAAATAAAATTTTCATTTATACAAAAAAAAATAACACCTGCTTAGAAACTCATATATTCAAAACCAAGTTTTTAGCCCCTAAACAAAAATAAGACATTCTTAATCAAGTCCATCCCCTAAAGCATGGCTACAGGAGTTGTAGAACAATCCCCTTGTATCCCCCACAGTCTATCTCGCACAATTCTTTTAATAAAGATAAAAAAAATGACCTGCAGAATTCTTTGCAGTCTCCCATGGATCCTTTCTTCGGTGGTTATGCTGTGAGGAACTTAAAATAAGACTAATGAAGGGCGTAATCGGTGAAAATGGTTAAAGATTAAAAGCGTTACTTAAAATGTTAAGTTAGAATCGAAAAAGTTATCCATCGGAATAACATAAAAGGTTACACTAAAATGTTATACATAGTAAGAAAATAAGTCATACCCTGTAAATATTATGAATACTATTAACATTTTAGGTTGGACTTAAAATGTTATTAGAATTTAAGCTGATTGACCTTTAGATTTTCTTAGTATAAGAATATAAGTTAAAAACTGAAAATGTTATGAATATATATAAAAAAAACGTTTGCGACCAATAATATCATGGTTAACTAAGAAATAGGGTTGCGATCTGTAATGCTAATATTTTTATTAATAAACTATGTTGTGTCCAAGAATATTATGGTTCACTAAGAAAGCACGTTGCAATCTAAAATCTTAATATTTTTAATAATAAAATGAGTTGCGCCTAAAATGTTATAAGAGTTTAAGCTGATGGAGCCTTGTGTTTTTTCACGATAAGAAAATAAGTTAAAAACAGACAATGTTATGAATATATATAACAAATACGATTTCACCCAATAATATCATGATTCATTAAGAAATATGTTGTGATCTATACTGTTAATATTTTTATTAATAAAATTGGTTGCGCCCAAGAATATCATGGTTCACTAAAAAAGCAGGTTGTAACATGGAATCTTCATATTTTTAATGATAAAATGAGTTGCGCCTAAAATGTTATATGAGTTTAAGTTGATGAAGCCTTAAATTTTCTCACGATAAGACAATAAGTTAAAAGCTGAAAAATGTTATGAATATATACAAGAAATACAGTTGCGCTCAATAATGTCATGGTTCATTAAGAAATATGTTGCGATCTGTAATGTTAATATTTTTATTAATAAAATAGTTTGTTTCCAAGAATCCTATGGTTCACTAAGAAAATAAATTGTGATATTAATGTAATGTCAATATTTTTTAATAAAATAGGTTGCTCCCAAGAATGTCATTGTTCTGAATAGAAATAGATTGCAATATGTTATGTTAATATTTTTATTAATAAAAAATGTTCTGCCAAAAAAAATAGTTTTAAATTTTAAATATTGATACTGAATATATTAATCGATACTTTTAAATATTAAAAAAGTTGAAGATAAGATCAAAAGTTAAAATATCGATACTTATACAGTAATGATCGATACTTTTAAAAATTGAAAGAAAATAAGTTAAAAGCTGAAAATGTTATTCATATATAAAAAATACGGTTGCGTCCAAAAAAATAAAAAAACAATATTTAAATCGTTTCAAAAGTATCGATATTCAATAATTTTATATTGATATTGAGGGACTTAACATAAAACTATTATGTTATAGTAAAAATAGGATTTGTATTATATTTAATAATATAAACGATTTAATACCTATAATCTAAACGGTTAACAATTAGCAAAGGCGCTACCTACTGTGTTATACTTATAAACATGTTTTCTCTTACTTTTTCATAATATAAACGGTTACAAACATATAATGTAAACGTTTGACAATTTTAAAAAGGCACAACCTAGAATGTTAAACTTATAAACATGTTTTGTTTTACTTTTTTGTAATATAAACAGTTTCAGACATATAATCTAAACAATTGACAGTTAAAAAAGTGCTACCTACAATGTTATATGTGTAACATCTTTTGTTTTAGTTTTTCATAACATAAACGGTTTCATACATATAAAAAATTTGAATGTATGTATACTTTTCCACAAGTATCGATACTTTTGAATTAAAAAAAAAGGAACAATGAGAAGGTTGTAAAGTATCAATACTTTCTCACAAGTATAGATACTTTCAAATTAAAAAAATGGAAAATGTTATTTTAACTTTCGAACTTAAAGGTAAGGATATTTTTGGAAAAGTATCGATGCTTTTCCGAAAGTATCGATACTTTCCAATTTAAAAAAAATAGAAAATGAAAAGGTTGCAAAGTATCTATATTTTCCCAAAAGTATCCATACTTTTAAATTCGAAAGTTAAAATATCATTTTTCATGTTTTTTAATTCGAAAGTATAGATACTTGTGGGAAAGTATCCATACTTTCGAATTTTTTATAATAAAAATATTAACATTCCGAATCACAACATATGTCTTAGATAACAATGACATTTTTGGGCGCATCATATTTCATTAATAAAATTATTAACATTCTAGTTGACAACCTATTTCTTAGCAAACCATAATATTCTTGTGTGCAACCCATTTTATTAATAAAAATATTAATATTCCAGATTACAACCTATTTCTTAGCAAACCATGACATTTTTTAGCGCAACCCATTTTATTAATAAAAATATTAACATTTCAGATTGCAACCTATTTCTTAACGAACCATGACATTTTTGGGCTCAAACAATTTTATTAATAAAAATATTAATATTCCAAATCGCAACCTATTTCTTAATGAACCATGACATTCTTAGGCGTAATTGTATTTTTTATATATATTCATAACATTTTTTTTAACTTATTTTCTTATCATGAGAATGTCTAAGAACCCATCAACCTAAACTCTAGAAACATTTTAGGCGCAACCTAAAATGTTAATAATATTCATAACATTTATTGTTTATAACTTGTTTTCTTACTGTTTATAACATTTTAGGTGAAACATGTTATGTTACTGCATTGATAACTTTTTCAATTTCACATTATTACATTTTGTGTTTCGCTTTTAACTTGTAAGATAGGTTTCTCGGTTATTCCGTTTTAGGTTATTTTAAAATAGTTACAACCCGTTATATTACACATAAGTTAACATTTTCAATTGCGCTAAACCAATTTTGTTAAGAATTTTTTAATTTTCGGTTACGCTGATTTTTAGCCTTATATTAATGTACCTTTCCTTAGACCTCCCCTCATTTCTTTCCTGTCAAATAAAATAAAACAAAGAATTTCAAACAACTGGAATGATGACTTGCTGCAAAGCCTTACCCTTACCATTTCTTTGAACCCAATCCACCAGCTAAGTCAAATTACAACCTGCCAATTCAAATAACTATCTTGCAAAATAAAAACCCAAACATGGTTTAATGTAGTCACAGTGATCGAATAAATGGTCACGGTCCTCTTCCTCCCCTTCATCGCATAGCACACACCAAGAACGAACAAAATATTATGATTTAATGTTCAATAATCTAAATTTATTAATTTAATAAATAATTTGTAACCCCATCATACCGATAAGAGTAACCCGATCCGATCAGGGAAGTCACATTAGGGCCACCGGAGCGACCCACTGTAAAAATAGCAGAAAATTTAAAACTTTTATTAAAACATGTAAACTTATAAAATCATTTGTCACTATTTAAAAATAAAACATATTTTCAGACTTGTATATAAAACCAAATACAATTACATGCCCCCTAATTTCATGTGTCATACTCTGCAAGCAACGTCAGAAGAACTCCCTTACTGATGTCGATAGATATACTGGTAAGATTCTTTTAACCTGAAAAGATGAGTAACAGAGTGAGCTTTGGAAAGCTCAGTAATACAGAACTACCAGATGATGCTGAGGAACGTGTAGATACAGATAGACATATATTTCCTTATTGGTTCAGATATCTACAGATTTTTAGGTTAAGCTGAGGTCCCATTGATATTTCAGGTAATGACAGATAATATTCAGTTCAGATGGAAAATATTTGGGATGTTTAGGTTCAGGAGATTAGAATAGGTTTTCTAGTGTGTTCCCGTAAAACCAGTAAAAAGATACAAATTCTTTTAAAACATATATATATATACCCCCATCCTTCACGTACAAAATGTGTAGGTTCCCCAGAACCATACAACCCCGTCACGTCCAGTAAGGCCCTGAGCACAAAGCCGAGGAACCTACAAGTATTCTTCCTCCAACAATACCCCCAAAAAAACATGTTCCGTCCGTAAACGGATATATCAAAAATCAAAACATAATTCAAGTCAAGTATCATATCAAAATCTAGGTCAAGTATCAGATCAGAATCCAAGTTAAGTATCATATCAGAATCCATGTCAGATATCATATCAGAATTCATGTCAAGTATCAGATCAGAATTCAAGTCGAAAATCATATAAAATATTCATGTGAGTAGGTAACACACCAGAATTTACAGATATTATTCAAAGATATTGGATAATCTTAACAGGTAGAGGAACACGGATCTTCAGTATACCGATAGAATATCATAATTCAGAATCACTATTGGAAGAGTTCAATAACTGAAGAAATCATTAGTTATTCAGAATATGACTTGAGCTGATAAAGAAGAAATGAAGGTTTAGGATATTTTCAGTCTATATTGATTGATCGGATTATCGAACAACTCTTAGATGAATAGTTCCCATAACTAATGTCTGTCGATTGGTCAATTCATTGTTCTTCCAAGGTATTTACTCTTTAATACCACAAATTATTGTCTATAGATCATTTTCGGAATCATCGCTGAATAGATCTTCCAATGTCTTTATTTCATTTCCACGTTTCCACACTATCATGTAATGCTGACGTACTTGATTATTTTATTCATAACCATCGTAATTGTACACTATGTAAACTCATCTGAGTTTCCAAACTTATCCAAATCACTTACTAAATCCTCAGTCATTGAGGTTACCTAGTACATTTAGCAGTCATATCCATTCTAGTTATTTCAGGGTAATCAAAACGTTTCTGAATTTCGGATACATATTGTACTTCCGTTAAATTCAATTTGGTCTTCATGGTTGATTTGTCTAACAAATATCAAATTCTTACTACTGAATGTGATCTAGAGTTGAGCTGAGCTGAATACTTCCAAATTTATCATCGAGCCAAACTTGAGAATACAAACACGCATTCAAGTGACATCTATGCCGTTCAGGTACTGATATAACACTAGCATTGGTTACTCGGCTTAATATGTGATCCATAACTTTTAAGAGCATTATCGCATCCATGTTTATTTGGATTCCTTAATTAATCCAACACCTCTACTTAGTTTAGGTCATAAGGGTATTTTGGTCATTCTGGTGGTCAGTTTCATTCCATTCTTTTCAGAGCTCGAGGATATCCAATCATTCATGAGCTTGGTGATATTCTTGAGTTATTTCCATTACAGGGGTATTTTAGTCATTTTACAGATCTACGGTATTTTAATCTTTTCCTTTTATTCGGTCTTATTATTTAATTCCAACTTATCATCTATTCCAGACCTTTCAAACAATTCTGACAAAAGAGCACCCTCGATAATTTATTCTTAACTCGGAGATTTTCAGGTCAATTGTCTTCTCGGAAGTTACCAACAGGTTATCAGGAATTTTCTGTACAAAAACAGGATCTTAACAATTAAATTTGTAATTTATCGAGTTAAGTATGAATCCTCAAAGTATTTTCTCATTCAAGGTCAACTCGGACTATTTTTACCTCTCAAGGGCATTTCCGTAATTTCTTAACCAGATAATTTCGATATTAGCTCTTAACGAAAATAATATAATTTAGAGATCCTATGATTAATTGCTATCATGAACACTCTCTGATAATGAAATGATTCCCTTAACAGACTTCTAGTATTCTTCACAAACCCTCATAGGATTAAAAACCGGTTATTCATAATTTCCATGTAAAACTAACATTTCTTATGCACATCAATATTTTTATCAGATCAATATGTCTGTAAAAACCTCTTATTCAACTTCCATATTCAAATATTGTCTTTTTATAACATAAGGGTATTTTTGTAATTTTACCCTATCAGAATATTCTCATAATTTCTCATCCAAGTACCTTTAACATTTAACCTTTGATGAAATAAATTATAAGTTACAGATCCGGGATCCAGGTTGATTTCTTTATCATTAAGCACCTAACTTGTAATTTAATTTTAACAATCCCTCAATTTCTTATAAAAGTCATTTGAATCATAATTAATTACTGAACCTTTTTACCGTATTCAAATCGAGTGTAGAAATTAATTAACTACACAAATGAGACTAACATTATCTTAATCATGCATTTACCAATATTCACATGTTCCATAAAACATAAAGAGGTAGTAAAGTATTACCTCGATTTTCATGCCATACTGATCGACCATATAAATTCCATTCGAACACCTTTGATCTTTAATTCAACTTCCAATACTTCCTCGGATCCATATCAACAGAAATTACATAAAAAACGGAGCTTAATTACGATAAACGTATCGAATTAGGTGATTAATCAGGAAAAACCAACTTACCGGGTTCGAATTTGGCGAAACGGACATCGAATTCGAATTTTGGACGTCGAAAAACCTAAAGTATGACTTTTCAAAAATTTTGACTTTTTGGTAAAAATTAAAGTCAACGGGTTTGACTGGAAATTTCGAGGCCTTCGGGTCCGAATTTCGAAAAACGGAATGCGGAATCGGATTCAGAACGTCGATAAACATCAGGATAGGTATACCCGGTCGAAGTCAAAGGTCGTTTAATGTCCGGTCAACGCCGGTCAAAGTTCTGGTCAACAATGGTCAACGCCGGTCAACAGTCAACAGTCGACCACTTTACACAAATATCACCCTAACAAAAATTAATTACAAAATTAGCCACCTTATGTAAATATTTACGAAACTAACACTCAAATTTTACACAAATAACACCCAAACAAAAATTAATTACAACCAGACGATGCCCACACTCGGGGGTGGCGCGTGCGACGCATGAATAGTAACACGGTGTCGGAAAATTCCTGAAAAAATTCCTAAAAATTATTTTAATGCATTTTGAGACACATACCAAGCTCGGTTCACAATTTTGAACGGCGGAGAGCTCGATTCCTAAACGTCAGAAACTTTGACGGTCTCACCCCTCCACGCGCCGGCGACGACGGAGAAACGGAGGACATCGGTAAATGCAGAACGATGCAAGGAACACGATAGTGAGGGAGGTGTCGAAAACGGATGACCGGATCGTCGTGAATCGACGGAAAACAACTGAAATTGAGTTATTACCGACGATACTTCCGACTGAAATTAACAACGAACGGCGAGGATTCATGACGAAAGGTTTGAGGGGTTTTGTTCTTCAGTCGACAATGATTACAATGGTGGTTTTGGTTCGTTGATCAGAGGTCGGACGGTGAGTAGATCGGAGTTGGAAGTAGGTTGACGAGGAGAGGAAAATAGAGCATTTTTTCTGCAGAATACACGGGGAATGTGTGTTATAATTCATCCCAAAAGAAAAATGGTCAAATCATAAGTTTAGGCACTGAATTTTCTACACTTCTTAAAACTGTCTGCCAACTTTGAAATTTTACAATTTAATCCACCGTTTCTTTCAAAATACCAATTAAATTCACCACTTTATAATTCCTAAAATTTAGCCCCTAATTTGGGGTGTTACATAATTTTAATGTATTCTTTCGTCATTTGTTGTTAAATCTTTTATACAAATCAAACAATTTGTAAATGCTTTGAAAACTTGTATTGAGTCACCACCCTCTTTAAAAAAACCCACAATAAAATTTTAAGATTCAAATTTACTTCAAATGTTTGGAAAAGATGTTCACTAACATTTTTTCGAACCATTTATGTGAATTTCTATGATAATTTTAAAGACATATGTTAATAGAGCCAACCCTAAAATAAATTCATATGATATAACTTGTATTAATTTGTAAATAAGTTTGATTGTGATGTACTTATAAAAAGATATTGTCTTACATTAAGTTTTAAATTCAATTCCGAACAATCTCCTCTCCTATGATAAAAAGAATTGTAGAGAAGTTTGATGTAATTTAAACCAAGCTAAAATAGAGCTAACCCTAAAATAAATTAACATGCTATAACTTATATTAATATGTAAATAGGTTTGATTGTGATGTAATGACAAAAAAATATCGCCTTAATGTTGGTTGACGTTGAATTTTAGATTCGATTTCGAACAATCTCTTCTCCTCCTCTTAGAAAAAATGTAAATAAGTTTAAATGTAATTTAAAAGGTAATCATGAATATTACATTTCTAGATATTTTAATATTCAATTTATTTTATTTTTAAAATAAAATTTATATTTAGAAGATGATTGATAAGAATAAAAAGTTATGATGTGAGATTTCATAAAACTTATGTTTTTTCTTGACAATCGGAAAATGATAAGGATATCCAAGTTACTTGTGTATGACAATCATCTAGTATTGTGTGACGAATATTTAGATATCAAAAAAATTTTGTCATGGCACTTGAATTGCTGGATCGATGATGTTCTAATGCTACGTGACCTAGATTTCATCTGTAGACTCTAGAGGAATAGAGTAGTCGGGTCTACATTCCTTATGCATATGTGACCCATGTCTCACCCGATGTACTTAACAATGTGGTTCATTTGGTGTACGTTTCTGATGCGTATATAACTCGAGTCTCATCCAAAGTACTTATGTCATAGGCTAGGGGTGTGATTCTCGTGATACTATGATAACCCCATACTATACCTTAATGTCTGCATGTGTATTGTGATTTGTGATGCATCTATGATTGTGTCTTGATTATATTTGTTGGAATGTTCACATGATGAATGCAAATAAAATGGAAGAGTTATTTGTGTGGCAATGCGTTAGCGCAATGTTAGGTTAGCGTTCATTATATGTTTTCATCTGTGGGTTCTTAAGTGAAGATCAAAGAGAATATTATTGGGTTAGAGTTACGGTCATTTGAGTTATGAGAGTATGCCTTGGATATTTGTAGAGGGAATACATTATTCATTGATCTTATATATGTTTCATTCATAACTCTATTATAATAAACATGTTATTTGTACTCAGTTTGTATTATTCGAAGCTCCTAATTTTGTAAATTAAACTTATACTATCTTTTTCGTTTATTTTTATCATGTTGGTTGAATTTTAAGTTAAGTTTTTTAAAAAAGTAACTAGTCATTTTAATAATTTCGTTTGATACTCAAATCATTCGAATTTAGAATAAATCGGATTAGGTGTTACATTTAGTCATCATTAAAATCTCACCTATAAATATGTGAATAATGCAAATATTTTAAACAAATAATAATTTTTTTTAGATGTTTGCACTTTTTTGGAGAAACAAGTGTGATATTGGTTAGATTTCGGGTAAAGAATGTTAGGATTTTTTATCCCAATTTCTTCCACTTTTACACCTATATGAAGCTTATATAAAGGAGGTTTGGCTTTCATTCTTACTCTCTCATTCATCAAGCATCTTTCTATTGCATGTAGTTTATTTTTAAAGCTTTTTAAGCTTTCAAATTTCAATTATTATTTTTGAAGCCTTTTGTTAGTAGATTAAAATCATTCATCTTCCGATCTTTTTCCATATACCTCAGCTTCTAAAAAAGAACAATTAATTGAGTTCCAACTTCCTATTTCGGGTGTATGAAATAGGGAGTATTGTGTTAACCTTGGGGGCGATCGTCCATTTTTACGATTATATCTGTCGAGACGAATTCGTTTCTAAGGTAGTGGACTACCATGGTGCAGTAATAATTTTTTCTTATTCGTTTTATTATATCGTACTTGTTAGTGCTAATTTATTTGTTTTGCAATACTTAATTATTACAATTTAAAAGTGAATTCTTTATGCTCAACATGTCTCTTGCTGTCAACAAGTACATTCCTGATTTGTCCAAACTTGAGCCCCTAGACAGAACTAATTACCGTCGTTGGTCCTAGAGAATGTTCATCTTCTTTGAACAACCAGAAGTTGATTATGTATTACTCAACCCACCTGTCATTGCCAAATTCACAACTATTTCCTTAGATTTTTTCGATACTCCAAACATACTACAAGAAAATGTTGCCACTCTAGCCAAATTCCAAAAAGATAAGAAGTTAGTTAGAGGCCATATGCTTAGTCACATGATTAATAACCTTTTTGATTTGTTCATCAAAGATAAATTTACCAAGTCAATCTAGGAGACCTTGTAAAAGAAATACAATGATGATGATGCAGGAATAAAAGAAATATGTTATTGGGAAATGGATGAAATTCCAGATGACTGACGATAAGCCAATCATAGAACAAGTTCACGCTTATGAGAAGTTAGTCTCAGATATCCTTTCCGAAGGAATGGAGATGTATGAAATTCTTCAAACCAATATGCTGATCAAGAAGTTGCCTAAATCTTGGTTCGATTATCGAAACCTCCTAAAGCATAAGAAACGAGGAATCCTTTAATATGCTAATATACTAAGAAACCTCCTAAATCAAGAAGTTACCTAAATCTTGGTTCGATTATCAAACCAATATGCTAATTTTTCACATAAAGATAGAAAAGTTGAACCTCCTCAAATAGAAAGATTTTGTTTCTAAAATAAAATTTCTTTTAAGGTTAATTTGGTAGAATCCTTTGATCCCTGAAATAATAGATTTAGAAACTCTATCAATCCTAAGAGGAATGACAATTTTCATCTTAAAAAGTCAACCAACTTCAATAAACCAGGAGCGAACTAGAAACCCAATAAGTTGGTAAGTTTCTATGTATGTGGCAAGCCATGACATAAAACTTATCAATGCTTCTATCACTCTGATCGTCACAGGAACCAAAACCAAAATGAAAACAAGCAGCAAATTGTTTTTGTAGATGATCTAAATGAGGTGATTGGTGTCGTAGTTTATGAAGCTAACTTAGCAGAAAATCATATTGAGTTGATTGTGGACACTAGTGCTTCCAAATAATTTTGTGCCAATAAAGAAATGTTCACTAACTTTGAAGATGCAGTTGAAGGTGAACAAGTTTACATGGGAAATTCCACCACTTCATAAGTACTCGTTAAAAGAAATATCTTATTCAAACTCCTAGAAAAACTTTGGCTTTGCATAGTATTATGTATGTTGGTGCTTTACGTAGAAATCTTTTTAGTGGTAGACTCATGAAAAAGATAGAAATTAAACTTGTGTTTGAATTTGATAAGCTTGTGCTTACTTGTAATGGTAATTTTGTGGGAAAATGATATCTTAGTGAGAGCTATTTGTAGTTGAGACCATGAATAATGATAATAAAACTTCTACTTATATTGTTGATTTGTTGATTTTTTACATGCTAGATTAGAGCATGTAAAATTATTGCCTACTTTAGATAACTATAACACTAGTAAATATGAAATTTGTGTTGAGGCTAAACATACTAGACCAATCTTTAAACTGTTTACTAGAAGGAAATATGAACCCTTAGAGTTAATTCACACTGATCTCGCAGACTTCCAAAATACAGAAAGGAAATGAGTTAACTATACTACATAACTTTTGTAGATAACTACTCTAGGTATAAAAAAGATTATCTCTTAAGGTCTAAAGATAAAACCGAGTAGACCTTCTTAATTTATAAGAAAAATGTATGGTTAAAAAGATAAAACGACATAGATCCGATGGAGGTGGAGAATACAATTCTAACTTTATTAAATAACTATGTCAAAAACTTAGAATTATTCATGAGTTCTTTGCCCCCTACTTCCCACAACAAAATGATATAGCTGAAAGGAAAAATATAACACTAAAAGAAATGATGAGTACTCTTCCATTAAACTCAGGCTTGTCGAATAATATTTTGAGTGAGATTGTTTTTAGTGCAAATCATATTCTTAAAGTGTGCCTCATAAAAAACTAGAATATACCCCTTATGAAATGTGGAAATGTTATGCTCCTAATTTGAATTATTTGAAAGTGTGTGGGTGTTTAGCTAAAGTGAGTTTTCTTACTTTTAAAAAGAGTTATATTTATTCTAAAACTTTCAATGTTGTTTTCATTGGTTATGCTTTGAATAATGCAACATATCAATATATGTCATTGTATGATTACTTAATCTGTGAATCTATAGGTGTTGTGTTCTTTGAAAATATTTTTCCTTTAAAGAAATATGTTTTAATGCATGATAATATTGCTCATTTAAATAAACATATGATAACTCCGTTAAAAGACTATATTTTGGGTCTTTTTACTTAAGTTATTGATTATCTAAAAGCCATTGTCATAACATTTTAGTGCGTATAGTTGCATTTAGGACATTTATTGCATGTGGTGGAAAAGTTTTGCCTCAGCTAGTTTTTCTTTATAAAACTAATGTTGCTGATGAGAAGGGTTGTGTGCTGGTTGTGATGATGCATGTAATAGGAAATGAACGAGGAGAAAATTATTTTCCATGACAAATTTTGTGTGAGGACTAAAGGATATGAAGATGATGGTCGTGAGGAATTTTTCGTAGCGACAAGTTTTATCTTGCAAGTCTGACACAGTACGAGACAAAATTGTTGACGACACATGGACAGTTGTTCAATGCACCTCACGTGAACCCCTGCCCCTGCTAATGATTTGGATCATTGTCAGCTGTCATATTATTTATGAAATGGGCATGAATTCATGGGTAGTTAGGGGAATTTCAAGGGCATTAAACCCTAGAAATCCCCCACTATAAATAGCACACTATGCCCACCATTTTAGAGATCCCACTCTCACCTACCCTAAAAGCTTTGAAAAAGGTATCTGCAACATCTTCTTTTCCACTGTCCCCTATCATCCTTCCTTTGTGTCCTCCATAGTTGGACTTCCTCGGAGTAGTAGCTAGGTCCTCGAGAGAGGCGAACGCGCTGGAGCAGTCCTGGTGGTGGTCTGATGCCATGGTAACAACTTTGTTTTTGGAATTTTTCTTCTCCTTGTTCTTTATTTCTTATATGTTAAGGGCTTGTACTTAATGAATATTTTGGGATGATTTTAGTCAGACCATGAACTATTTTATTTGGTGTTGGAGATATTTGGATGATACTTTATTTTATGTTTAATGGATGATTAAGTATATTTATGTTTATTGTTGTTTTGTTCACTATTTTAATCTTATGCCTTAGAACTGTAAGAGCTTTTGAGAGATTTCATGGTGCCTTGGCATAATATTACTAGTCTTTGTAAGAGCTGTTAAGAAATAGCCATTTTTTCTAGGAGTTGATACCTAATATCGAGAGAGTTAGGTTAGATCTACGTGAAAAAGGGAACTAATCTGGGATGGTGAGGTTCTAATCTTCTATAGAGATAAGGAGAGGGTTTTAAGTGACTAAAAGGGATAGTACTTAATCGATAAGCTAGGATCACTATTTACACTGAGAGCTATTGTCTTGGAAATAGTTGTATTAGGTTCGTTACTAGAGATAGCTTAGGTACACATTAGTAAATCCTGTTTGGCAATATAGGCATAGCATACTTAGTTCATCTGAGGCATAAAATACTTTCTTGCCATAGCAAATCCAACCCAAGTGCTCCGTTGGAAGTCTGATTGTGTGAGGTTGTTAGTCTATATTCAGAACTCAAACATTTTTTGCCTTAGCAAATTTTATTTACCAACTCTTGCAATTAATTTTTTCTTTAGC
This sequence comes from Hibiscus syriacus, assembly GCF_006381635.1. NCBI lineage: Eukaryota > Viridiplantae > Streptophyta > Magnoliopsida > Malvales > Malvaceae > Hibiscus > Hibiscus syriacus. The sequence continues at coordinate 4,757,182 of NW_024062608.1, forward strand.
AATTTTTATTTGTTTACTCTTGCATATTTTTCTTGCCACTACAAAAATTATCTACTCACTTCACTTCACACAATTCCTGCCTCAACAAACGTATTCCATCTGTTCATACCATCTGTCATAGCTCTTTTCTCATTTGTTTATATCATTAGATTTAAACGTTTAGGATTAGTTAGAGACACATATTCCTAGTTGTAGCAATCTTTAAAGAATTCCCCCAATCCCTATGGAAATGATATTCACTCACTATTGTATTACTTGCATCGATTGTCCATATTTGCACAGAATTACGAGCCACATCAAACACATTTACACGCGATCAAATTTTTGGTGTTGTTTCAAGGGATTGGCAATTGTTGTTTTTAAAATTTTGTTATAGTATTATTTTAATTCTTTATTTTTTTAGTATGGATTTATTTGCTATTTTTGTTTACCCTTTTCACGTGTTGAGTTATTGCATAACTTGTAGAAGACCCAATGAACCATTATCTCATTTTGAACCTGAAATCGAGTAAATTTTCCGTTAAAGAAGATGTGTTCAAATAACTTAAAGAATTATGTATGAAGTTCAAAATGAAATAGAGGATCCTAAAGTTCTAAATATTGCATCAATTCATAATGATGAGCTTATAGCTCGACCACAAACTATTAGAGATCATTTACTTCCCACCTTGGATGACCTAAAACCTGGCATTGTAGCTCCCAAAATTCAGACAACCCATTTTGAGCTGAAACCGGTCATGTTTGACATGGATTGGATTGGACAGTTTGGTGGTGCACCTCATGAGGATGCAAGGCAACATGTTCGATCATTTTTGAAGGTTTGTGATTCATTTCGGCAGCAAGGTGTGCATGAAGATATGCTAAAATGAATTTGTTTCCATACTCATTGAAAGATCGTGTTAGGGCATGGCTTAATGGAGTACCTTCGGCTCGATAAAATCATGGGTAGACTTGTGTAAATATTTTTTGCTACAGCATAATCCACCCAATATTAACAACCATCTTAGGAATGCCATAATATCTTTTTGTCAACCTGACGACGAGTTTATGTTTGAGTGTTGAGATATATACAAGGGATTCTATCGATGCTCGTTTTCGTCTGGAGATTGTTATTATTATTATTATTATTACTATTATTATTAATTATTTTATTTTTATTTTTTATCATTATATGTCAAAATTACAAATATAGCAAGACTAAAATTGGGCCCAATTACAAAGGGCCATATGGCCCAAACTAAAGCCCAACAAAACCAGGCTTGAGCATCAGTCCAACAGAAATAAGCAACTAGGGTTTGAAACCCTAATTTTCAGCCATCTCTCTCATACCGAATCTCGTCTGTTGCCATCGATTCAGGCTCTGATCATCATATTGGTCACTGCTAGGATGCCATTCTTACCACAGTTTTGTAATAGTACGAAGAAGAATGAAAATTCAGCAAAATCAAAAAAAGATCAGGGCATTTAATGGAAGTATTCATGACTTCACCTCCTCGATTTTCCTCACCAGATATGCTCCAACACGTCTCTTCCAACTGCTGCTACACCAACACTCCACGTCACCTCCAACTACTGCTACACCAACACTCCACGCCACCACCATACTCATCATCACCAAACAAGCAAACAAAAATCAGATTTGAAATGAGACATTTTATTTAAAAAAGCTTGTAAACATGAGTTATAAAAGACCCCAAAAGCAAGTTGTAATCTCTCTCTTCTTCCCTCCCGATTCTAATGCTCAAAAATTAGTATAACAGGGTGTTCTTAGTCTCTGAAAAAATAAATGCATCAATAAAAACATTTCTAAATTTTGTTCGATTCTTTTATTTTTTTACAGTAAATATTGCATAAAAAAGGAAAAAAGTAGAAGTTTACCTCTCAGTCGGAGCCTTCACCGACGTTCGGAGCCTTCATCATCGAATCTGAACGGTGAAGAGAAGCGTTGGAAGGAGGTGAATCATATATCCCGAAATCATCCTGATCCGATAGTGGATGGCAGAGATTGGGGTGGTAGAATACGAAGGGTTTCAGCTCTATTTCATTCCATTAGGGGCTATTTTTACAAAATCGGGCTCAGATCTGTGACCATCGCATTAAGATGAGTCTCTCGATGAAATTTGGTGGCCAATGGCCACCGAAACGACGACCAGGACGGCAACCGACAGTGGCTAAGACGGACGATGGGTGACTGTGAGTTAGAGATAAGGGAGAGCTTCTCTCTCTAGAAAAAAAAGGAAAATGAGAGAAGAATGAAAAGAACTTGAGATAAGGGGTATTTATACCCAAAGCAAAACAATGTCGTTTTGCCCTATAAATGTGCATTTTGGCTCTCGTGGTATAATCACGTGCACAGTCCTCGCTAGTTTTACCCGAGTTCATTTTGGTAATCATGTTGTGTTCTTTTCATTTTTATTTTAAATTTAATGTCCTTATTTTGTTATTTTCCATTTTTAATTTTAAATATTAACTTTTTGGTTTATTTTCTTTCATGTCCCCATACTTTACCCGTGTTTTTGTATTATGGTCATCATTATTTGGGGTAAATCATGGACAGATCCTCCATGTTTGGCGTACTGTGTATTTAGGTCACTATCCCGTGGGTTAATCACCTATAGGTCCTGAGAACTTTGCCTTATTTTTATATTTTAGTCGTTAAGTGCCTGTTTTGTTTATGTATTTTAATTCTAACATCCTATTACATTTTATTTTAATTTGGTTATCATCCTGGATTCTGTTTATTTTAAAATTAGTCACTGATTTTTACGTTTATTCATTTTAGTCACTTTTGAGACTTTGTTGACCTTCTGATTTGAATCTTTTATTTTGCACATGTTTATTTTAGTCCCAATTTAAAGGTTGATTTTGTTTCGGATTTTGCTATGTTATTTTAAGCATATTATATCTTAGCCACTGTAGTTCATTTATTTTTTGTGTATTATAATTTTGTCATGTAATTTTAAAAACTCTCGTTATGGTCCCAAATATTATGGTTTATTTCTATTATTAACGCTTGTATTGTTTAATATTTATATTTCAATGCATTATTTCTTATTATATTGTTGATTAGTTTTTTAAAGTTATTGTCTTTGTCAATTTAGTCATTAGTAGATATAACTTGTTTAAGTTTATATAATTTTATATCCTAATATTCTAGATATATATATATATATATATTATTTGTGTCCATTGTTGTAGATATGAGTAAATATTTATTTTATGTTTTATTTAGGTTGATGACTAAGTATATGTGTATGTAGTAAATGTATCTTATGTAGTTTCAAAGAGATAACCATACATGTATGTTAGATTATTATTTCTATGTATGTAAATATGTAGTTTGATACATATAAATCTAGGACATAATTTGAATTAATTTGCATGAAACCTCATAAGCATTACTTGACTCGATTCAAATAAGTTGACTAAGGGTAATATATGTTCATTTTAAGATTATTGTAAATTGATTGTCTTAACGTATAAGAAAGTCATTTTCGATAATTTTAAAATGAAAGTGATAACTCCGTAAAAAGATTTATTGTTTGTCTAAACATTGTTGTCATAGTATATTAGTTGCATTTAGGTCATATTTGTATGTGGTGGATAAGTTTTGCCTAGTCAAGATTTATTTGGCTTAACTGATGTTGCTGAGGAGAAAGGGCTTTTGTGGGTTGTATATGTGCATGAAATGACTTAGTAAGAACATTTCAGCCGAGATAAAACATTTCACAAGGGCCAGTGAAACACAAAAGATGAAGACAGTGAGGAACATATATTTCTTGCCAATGCAAGATTTATCTTGCAACTCTAAAGTGGATCTGACGAACTGCTGATGCTACCTACCAGCTGTCTGACTGACCTCACGTACAATCAAGCCCTTCAAGAATTTGACCACATCCAGCCGCCTTTCTATCTATAGCATAGACAAGTCAACACATGTATTTAGGGAATATTCAATTACACAAAACCCTAGAAATTCCCATTATAAATACCCCATCATAGCCTCCAAAAAGAAGAAGCAAGCAAGGAGAGGATTTACCTTATGCGTGGAGTAAGCAGCTGCAGTACCTTACCTTCCACCGTTCCTGAACTCGACCGTCCTTGGTGCCCTCCATAGCCAGACTATAGCGGAGCATATGTGGTGCTGGTGAGAGCTGTCACGGTAGAACCCCTGTTTGGGAGTGGTTCTTCCTTTGTTCTTAATTTCTTTATGTTGTTTTGGGCGTGTACTTAAAGATGATACTTTTTCCACACCATGATTTATTTTACTGGGTGTTGGTTTTTGTTTTGCCGAGATGATTATTTGATGGTTAATGAATGATACATTATGATTTTGCTTAGTCTATTTTGTTTATTGTTTTATTATTTTGCCTTGACACTGTAAGAGCTTTCGAGAGATTGCCTGGTGCCTAGGTGAACACTTCTAGACCTTGTAAAAGCTTTCAAGAGATTGTCGTTTTTCTAGAAATTGATTCTTAGATTCGAGAGAGTTAAGATAGATCTACGTGAATAATAGAATAAATCTGGGATGGTGATGTTATAACATGCCTTAGAGATAAGAAGAGGGTTTCAATCTACTAAAAGGGATAAACGCTTGAGTAGGATAGACAATGACTATAGTTCACGCTTAGGGGTACTGCAACAACAACAGTCTGACAAACCAAGGGTTGTAGCTCACGCCGAGTAGTATTGCCATAGAAACCATCCTAGAATACTCCAATAATCCTATCTAACAGCCTAAGCATATCATAACAAATCCTTCCAGACTTAGAATAATTTCTCACCATAGAAAAACAAACCTAAGTGCTATGTGAAACGTTTGAATATATGAGCGTATTCTAAATATATTTGAATCGATGTTTTTATTTTCCTTGGCTATTTTTATTTGTTACTTTTGCATATTTTCTTTGTCTCGACCAAACTCTGCAACCACACTTCACAATATTCTCTTTCTTCAACAATGATTTGACACATGTTCATATAATCCATTACTAATTGTTTCTCTGTTTTGAGACACCTAGTTCTAGTTGCAGCAAAACATCAAAACCCCTACCAATCCCTGAGGAGACGATAACTCATTTACCCTTTATTACTTGATTCGACCGTGTACACTTGCACATATTTGCTTGCCTTAGCATATACATTTACAAGCGATCAAGTTTTTGGCGTTGTTGTCGGGGATTGGCAAATGATGAAATTTTGATAATTGTTGACATAACAAATTTTTATTTATTTTCACATTTTACTTAGTTAGTTTAACTTGTTTATTTTTTTATTTTCCTTTGAAGGTTTTTGTCGTTGCATGACCCTGAGATCTGCTGGTAAACCACTAGAACCATTCGACCTTGAGATTGAACAGTCGTTTAGACAAAGGAGACGTAAACAACGAGCTAGAGAGTATATGAATCGATTGTGATATCAAGGCGACAACAGTATGGGAGATCAGGCCCAACGTCGTGACAAATAATCTTCCTAGAGAAGTTGCAAGACCACTAGAAATACGAGATCACTTGAATCCGATTCTTGATCGTCTCAATCCCGGCATTGTGGCACCTGAAATACAAGCAACCCATTTTGAACTTAAACCCGTGATGTTCAACATGCTAAACTCCATAGGTCAATTTGGTGAGTTGCTTAATGAGGATGATAGACAACATGCCCGTACCTTCATTGAAGTGTGCGATTCGTTCAGACAATAAGGAGTATATGAAGATGTGTTGAAGCTTAAACTTTTCCCTTATTCTCTACGCAACCGAGCAAGAGCTTGGCTCAGTGGAGTCCCTTCGGGCTCAATAGAATCTTGGGTAGATTTATGTAAAAATTTCCCACTTCGATACAACCTACCCAATATGAACACATAACTACACAATGACATTGCAAGTTTTCGCCAAGGTGATGATGAATCCATGTACGAATGTTGGGACAAATATAAAAGTTTTCTTTGTAAGTGCGTGAACCACATATTCCATGACTGGACTCAAGTCGTGATGTTTTATAATGGAGTCAATGCACCTACTCGAATGATATTGGATGCCTCAGCAAATGGCACTTTTCTTGATAAATCACCTGAGGAAGTCTTCGACATCCTCGACAGAATAGCGAATAATAACTATCAATTCCCAACTACAGGGTTTAGGACCAATAGAAAAATATCTGAAGCATATGAACTTGAGGGTAATGATTCAGTTTCTGCTCAACTTTCTGACATAACTAACATATTGAAAATTTTGTAGCGTTCCAATGAGGTAAGAGAAGTCAAGGCAACTAGTGTTGTATGCATTATTTGTTGCGACAACCATCATGAGAGTGAGTGTCCAAAAAACCATAAATCCATCAATTTCGTGGGCAACTACAACATAAGCAACAACAACTCCTACTCTAATAAATACAATCCTGGATGGCGACAACATCCAAATTTTTCATGGGGTAATCAAGGGACTAACAACAACAACCATGCAGGAAATTATAATAGGCCACATCAAAATAATTTGGAACATCAACATTTTTAGCATCAGCAACAACAGATGCCTTGGCAACATAATAAAGGTACAACTTCTTCCTCTAATACAAACTCTAATTCTAATTCCTTGGAGGCTTCATTACAGGAATTTATGGCTTCATCAAAAGATTTCATGGCTTCAACAAAGACTTTGATAAATGAACACTCGTAGACAATTAAGAACCAAGTTAATTTGTTACAAAGCCAAGTAGCTCTTTTGCAAAGCCATAGTTCATCCTTGAGAGCATTGGAGAACCAAGTGGGTCAAATTGTCACAGCATTACATTCTCGCCCACACGAAAGTCTCCCTAGTGATACTGAGGTCACTAAACATCATGGAAAAGAACAGTGTAGTGTGCTTACACTGAGGAGTAAAAAATGTCGTGACCACCAACACGACAAATTAATCACCGACAAATTAATCAGAAAAAAATGTCATCAGGATCTTTGTGCAAGAACCAACACGATCATAGAGGTATGCTAAAAACTTACCAAAAGCCATAAGGAACATGCCATAAGAGTAGAGAAAAAGCATGTTATAGGAGCAGATAAAAGCGTGTCACAAGGACAAATATTCTTATTTAAAATTGAAAATTCAAGAAAGAAAAAGAGAAAAAAAGGACAAAGTATGAAAAAAATGAAAATTAATAATCACAGGCATTAGACAACTAATATTAAGATTGGTGCCACCTTTGACTAAACAAAAATTAAAAGAAAAGAGAAATACGCCATAAAAATATTGAGAGAAAACTTAGGTTAGAGAAAAAGAGAGAAACCTATTCCATTAGAATCCTTCTTTTAAATTTATCGGGTTATCTTTTAATTCTTAAATCAATCAAATGATGACAATTAATTAAAAATAATCTTACGATAAAATTAATTTAATATATTTATGGACATGGCTTATTTTAAATGAAAAGTATTCGTTAGTACGTGTAGATATACCATATTAATAATGAATGTTAATCGTTAATCAACTAATGATATATATATATATATATATATATATATATATATATATATATATATATATATATATATATATATATATATATATATATATATATATATATATATATATATCACAATCCAAAGTGATGCGTCTAACTTAGTTCGACAATTTCTAAAATGTGACATTGATTTATCTATAGTTAGCAATCACCTAGTTCAAGCTCGATAACTATTGGCTGCTCATCCTTACATCAAGATTTGTTTTATACGATGGTTGGCTAATACCTCTGTGCATGCTCTTGCTCAATGAGTGTTGTCTTTGAACTCGTCTATGTCATTTACTTATGATTTACGGAATTCTATTTATAGTTAGGTACTATGTGATGCTATTTCTGATTAATGAAATATCGAGTTCCTTAAAAAATTATATAGTTTATATCATATTTAATATTATTTGGGAAAAATGAAAAATAGCGAAATGTTGCACTACAATAAAAAGGCATTTTCAGCGGCGTTTTAAGAATAATTACCATTAATTTTAAATATATAACGGCGTTTATATATAAAACGTCACAAAATGATAACATCAGTGATGTCACTATAGACTATTACTTTAGTGATGTTTTTTATATAAACATCGCAATGAGCTTATTTTTAGGCATTTTTTTTAAAAACGTCGTTATAGACTATTTGATGGCTTACCTTGAAATTATAGCAATTTTATTTTGTTATCAACTCTCCCCCCCACCCCCCCCCCCCCGACTTTTAAAACTGTGCGGCGCCATTTCTTCTTTATTATTTTCTTTCAAATCCTAGCAGTAAACTCCCCCACTCATCTTCATTGCTGCCGTCGTTCGTCTCCAAGGGTAAGCAAGGTCGCCGGTCATCGGTTTAAGGTTCCGTCGCAGCCCAATCGCCGCTGCCGGCGTTGGGGGCTGCTTGTGTTGAAACCTCGAGGTTTGCAAGCTCAAACGCCGCTGCCGCCGTGTGTAATCGGCCGTTTGTGGATACTACGAGATCGGCGCTCGTGTGGGGAAGGTCAGGATGGTCGATGCACCGTCGGGGTCACCTCCATCGGCCGTGTGGGTGTTGTTTTGGCTGTTGCCGTGCCTTTGTTCGGGGAAGGTCGGGATACTACGTAACTTCATTCTCTGGTTAGCATCGACAGTTTGCTTACTTGAAGCAGACGCATCTCCTCTCTCATGGCGGCCTCGCAGCTCCTATCATTAACAGCGCCAAACCCAGAAGCGATGGGTCCGTTGTCGGAGCTTCTAAATCGTCTTTCATCACCGGCACCAAACTCTTCTTGTCGATGAAGCCCCATTCTCAAAAGGCCACCGCTCAGAAATGCTACAAGTCTCCCTTTGCTAAGTCAAACGACCATATCCCCTACCAATTCATGACTCATGACCAAGCTCCATGTATTTGTTCGGTGATATTTTTATTTCTAGATGGAGCTTTGATGGTTTGTTCGTTATTTTAGTTATGAAATTATCACAAGCTGCTTTGAGTGGGGTTTATTTGAAGTTAAGACTAAAAGTTACTGTTTTGTTTGTTTGTTTGTTGTGTAGTGATGGACAATTATAAAAATGTGTCTGGATATCTTTATAGTCTTCACAAATGGACATGTTCATGACTGAAGATAATCCAGTCCGTCGACGATCCGAAAGTGTTACTGAGGTTCGCTCCTTTGTTTAACCTTTTTCCAAATCTCAGTTCATAGATGATGGTTGATTTAGGAAATTAGTGTAAACAGTAGAACCTAGAACTTTTTTCCCAATGTTTTCCAGGAAAGTATTTCATCTTCTAGAAACTATTTGAATAATGGGGGTTTGTGGAATATAGACCCTTCTAAATATAGTATGAGTGTAAGCATGTATCGTGGAGGGGGCAGTGGTATTTAAGTTGTAGGCTAGTAGCAATTGCATGCCTTGATTTGTTTCCACTTGGTCATGAGTCATGATGCTGTGAATTTGAGTGCTTGATCTGCACTTAATGTGAATGGGTTGTTATAAAGCTTTGTGATTTTGCACTTGATTGAGTTGTTTTAAATATAGTAACAATTGCCTTGATTTTCCACTTGCTCAATCCAGAGCATACCTTCCTGTATTCCCCAATTAAAAATTGTACCCAAAAATATGGTGTTGCAGTTTACTGTTAGACAAACTTTGTTTCACACATGCTCGGTTGCATTTTCACGTGTGTGGTTCTTACTCTTAGTTTGACCTAGAATCCTGTGTAATCTGTGTTGCATGAGAGACTGCCAGCAAATATCAGTTTATATCTTGATATCTAGTTGACCTGGTATTTTCTAAACTAGAACTGTTGGAATTCATTTTTCTTTGTTTTCTTGATAGACCAATATTCACACCTTAGTTTTGATCTAGTTGAATTATTAGGATATTACGTTGTATGCGATGTAACTTAAAGTTGTTGTTGCCTGCACTTCCTCTCAAAAATCAATATCTGTTGTCTCGTAGTTATTTCTTTGGGCTTTCGCTTGTGGACATATGTAACCGGGTAAAGCTAAATAATTCGACAAGTTATGAAATTATTTTGTATGCTAAGTTTGCACTATATATATATTTTTTTATTTTTCTTCATGCATTGAATGACCCCTCTCGCTCCTCTTTTTATAACAGAATCAGCAATCTAAGAATGCAAAATTAAGCATCTGCATTAGTGGAGTCATGGGTAAGTCCCAAGTTCCGGTTTCATTTAATTCTTTTAGTATCTTTTACTCTTTTTTTTTTGTTGGTTTCTTTCATTTAATTTGCGACAAAAAATTAAATGTACTTTCTATAATGCATTTTCATAAAGCATTTAACATTAATGCTTTGATATCGTTATTGATGGTACCAACCTTTGGAAGTTCAGGCTCCATTGACGCACAAAACATTGTTGCAGTGTCTCAGGTACAAAGTTGATTCGCATCTAGGCAGCATGAAAGCATATGGTGGACAATCTTATTAAGTAGTTGGCACGAAGCACTCACATCTCAAGTGCATGGTGGAGTCATCATTTTGTTGTTTCATGAAAGCATCTTTAGTGATTTCTTAGGTTCATACTTTGTTTATTCTAGTGAATGATTTTGAACTATGTTACATTTCAATTGGATGTGTGTGAATTTTGATTTATTTATATTTTATGTATATTTACTTAATTTGAATCTTTACATTTCAAGGTTGCCTTTGGATATTATTACAGGCTAAAATTGGGCAATATAAAGTCGGAAAAAAACATTTTGAAAATCAATTGTGATTAGCGGCGTTTTAGGATGAAAAATGTCACTAGTAGAGTACATAATTAGCGCCATTTGTGAGGAAAAATGTCACTATATACATAATTATTAGCGGCGTTTGTATAAAAACGCAGCTAAATAACCTCACTTTTGTGGTGTTTTTGAAAATGCCGCTAAATAACTTGATTTTTTGCGATGTTTGTATAAAAACATTGCTAAATAACTTGACTTTTCGCTACATTTGTAAACGTAAAACACCATTACTTGTTGTGGCACTTGTATAGCTGGCGTTTTGTGACGTTTTTGTGACGCGAGTGTAATACCCTTATTTTGTCTGGGAATTAAAGAGAGAACAAAATGTAAGGACCAAACTTACAATTGTACCATTGTCTAAAAATTAAAGAGGGAACAAATGTAAGAACTAACTTGTAATATTACCTTTTGTAATATGTTGGGGCTTTAGAAGTTAAAAAAAAAATCTGAAAGCAAGCCCCTATTTTGTAAACCCCTTTTGTAAGTTAAAAAAACAATACGGTATAAAAAATAAAATTCGATATTAATATTTTATTTTTATTACATTTTATTTATGTTATTTAACTTTATGCATTTTTAAATTTATGCATTTTTATTTTTTTTATTTAATTTCAGTATTTACATTTTATTTGATTTAATGTTCTAATCGTTTATTTATGTCTCTTTATTTTTTGTACTTTAATTTTATTCGTTTAATTACTGTGTTTTATTATCTGTTTATTCTACTTCTATAATTTAATTTTTGCATAGTTAGATTTTGTTTCCTTACATTTACTATGTATGAATATTATATAATTGTTCGTATTATTTATGTATGCATATATTCTTTGCTCTTGAGAATTGGTTTTGAACGATTTTATAAAATGTTTTTTTCATTCATTTTCAACGTTTTTTAGTCTAATATTTTCAAGAACTCTTATTTTTAGAATGAGTGTGGAAAACACTGCTTGGTCGAAGTAGTACGATCCGATACGATATTTTAACAAAATGTGAACTTGGAGTAAATCGAAGTTATTTTTAAAAAAGTGATAATTAATTCGTTTTCATTCTAATTCAAATGATGCAATGCGTGTTTTTATAAAATAATTTTTTATGCAAATGTTGATATTCAATTTATATTCAACTTGAGTTTTTTAATAAATCAAGGGAATATTCTTTTACAGATAAGAAATAGACGAGATAGCTTTTCCGATGGTGAATCGCTAATCTAGAGATTTCTTTTCAAGTAATGAATGTTCCCTAACAAATAATTCGAAATAAATTAATTAACTTTAATAAATGAATCATATTTTAATTATCGATGTGAATTCATAAATTCTACCATTACAACAATGTGTAAGCGGCAAAGTATCAATTTTGTGTGTTGTGGGAGTGCTTATCATTCTCTACGCGTAGTTCACTCCCGGACCCGTTACATCGATTTTTTTGGTAAACGCAAACCAATTTTTGTCTTAAAAAATAATTTTTCTTTAAAATTGTTTTAAAAGACGTTTTTAGGTATTTAACGTACCTAACCTAAAGGTCGATGGCGACTCCTAATCAATTTAATGCAAATTAATCCAAAATCACCAATAATTTCAAAATAAAATGTAATAATTAATTTTTTAATAATATTTAATTGTTTTCAAAAAAATAATTATTGCAACGAGTATTTTAACCTCGCTTTAAAAAGCTACTATATGTGTTGACCTGTTTTGATAGCGTTGGTGGCATTGTGTGTCATATTCTCGAGAGTAGTTTGTCGTGAACGGTGATGTCTCGTTCGACTTTCTGAATCTGTCGACCAATTTACTGTCGCTATCAAAGGCATATTCTTCAGGCCACCTTCGGTCAAATTTGGCTGTTGATGTTTCTCTTTTTTTTTATATTATAAGTTATATTAGTTATATAGTATATGATTGACTTAGTCTCACAAGTATCATTCTGTTTTATACTTTGATAGATGCTTTGATGCACTTGAATACTAAGTCTCAAAAATATTTTGCATAAATTATGTATTTACATATTTTGTCATCTAATTATCACATTGGTTCTATATTTGGTAATATAATTATTTTTTTTAAAATTATCATTAACGTTATGTTTTGATTTCATTTTGATCTCTAACCGTTAAAAAATTAACATAATTGCTGATCTTATATTTTTTTATTTTCTTCAAAGGTGATATGATATTATCTTGTGGTGACGTGTCAAAGTTCTCATTAATTCTATAATATCTGGTAACCAAAATAAAACTAGAACATAACGTTAGTGATGATTTTTAAAAAAAAAGTTAGGTGGCCAAAACATAACCAAAGTGATAGTTGGATGACTAAATATGTATTTTATCCAAACATTTTTTGGGTAAAGTATACTAATGATCCTTCGACTATAGTATGATTCTTTTTTGAGTCTCTTATCTATTAAAAATTATAAAATGGTCTTCGGCTATTAAAAGTTACACAATGATCACCTGAATATTCATATATTCTAAACTTGTCATTTTTTATTAAAAAATGGACTACAATTTAAGCTGGATGTTAACTTGTTGATAGATATATGATAGAATCTGATCCTAGAATCTCAAAAAACTATCATATCTTAGCTGGAATGTTAACGTTCAACTCAGACGACTGTCATTTTTTTAACGAAAAGGGACAATTTTGAAAATATGAATAGTTAAGTGACCATTTTGTAACTTTTAATAGTCGAGGGACTCAACAAAACAACTACCTATAGTTAGGTGACTATTTTATAACTTTTAATAGTAGATAGACTCAACAGAGTAATATTCTATAATCAATGGATCATTTGTGTACTTTACCCATATTATTTAGGGTAAACTACACATTTAGTACTAATTGTGGTACATTTTAGTACCCCACCATTAAAATCTTAATATGTTTGGTACATAAACTATCAATTTTGATATGTTTTAGTACCTAAACTTTCAATTTTTCAAAACTTAACGTTAAATTTTGAATAGTGATACTAAAACAAAACAAAAACTAAAGCTTTTAATGGCATGATACTAGAATGAAACATAAACTACACTTTAGGCATTATTTTGAAAAAGCTGAAAATTTATATACTAAAACAGACTAAAACCGATAGTTTATGTGCTAAATATATAATTTACCATATTATTTATGTCATAATTGTTTGTTATTCAAAATTAATATTTTACTGGTGATGTTCTTTAATTTCGTCACGAGATTGAAACTATTCACATCTCTTTTAACATGTTATATTAATTTATTGATTATGTAATCTTCTAGACCTATACGTTATGATCAAATCTAGTCAGTCATATATCATATTGTAAAAAATCTGTCATCTTTTAAATGTTGTTAAAATCAATAACAATAAATAAATACGCATAAAATATAATATTATGAAAATAACTACCCAATAAAATCCATAACGATAAACATATAAATCTACTATCATTAGAAAACCACATAAAAACATGTCCAAAACAAAATACCAATAATACAAATAATCAAATATACAAATATACAAAGTCAATAGTAAAGCCATGTGTCACCAAAATACAACAAAAGGAGCATATACGAATGTATAGTGGCACAAAAGTGAGGAATGGATTTTCATCCTGATGCCAAGTCTGATAGTCTACTATCTAGTAATATCTGAGAAGGGTAAAAATTTAAAAGGTGAGCTAAAAGCTCAATGTGTTCTTTAAGGTCTATAAAAACATATAGATGTTAAACACCTCATTAAAAATATTTAGAAAATAAGCTTTAAAAACATGGTGACTACTTCTATCAAAACACTAGAATATGTAGGTTCCCTTGAACCATAAACCCATTTGTACACCCCGTAACGACCTTATAGTATAAGGACACATGCGCTAAGAACTTACTTTGTAGACAAAGTAGAGGAGTCTAAGATAAGGTCTTACAAGTCATAGACAAAGCCTACGATACTTCCTCTAACAATACTCCCATGACAAAAATAAATATGCATGTACTAAAGTGAACACAATAATTTAATTCAATGAAACACGATAAACCTTTCATAATTTAAAATAATATCTAGAAATACGATAGCCAGAGATGATTCCATAAATATATTGTAAATCAAAAATCCAATCCAAAAATATGATAACTAGAGATCGTGCCAAAAATATACTGTAAATCAGAAATCCAATCAACGATATATAATAAATCAGAGATCATGCCAATAAAATATTAGTATCATCAGAAGTCCAAGGAACAAACTTGTATCGGTCTGAGGAGTTTGACTAAGTAGCCTACCGATGGGTCTTGCTATCACGGTTTGTGGTAGTGGAAGATCGTACTAATCAAAATAAACTATACTATTATACTAATATACTAAATCATAAATTTTATTGAAATAGTTTACATAAACCTATGAATAACTCTCGGAATACACAAATCATACGAATCAAGAGAAACACAATTACCTTTATAAGAATACGTTCCCAACTCAATTCTATATTTAAAACCCAATGATCATATTAAAATACTAAATCTATTAATACATTTTTTGGGTTAATGAGCTTATTTTTGGAGTTTCATATTAGAATTTGGTGAAACAGATCGTAAAATCGGACTCAAGACATCGAAAAATGTCAAGATTTTGGTTTTTAGAAAAATTAACGTCGATCAATGGTCAAAGTCAACGGTAGTCAATGGTTAACGGCTCGGCTTTGTTTGACTCGGTTCGACTTGTCTGGGTTCAGTTTAGTTCGTTTTAATTAGACCAATTAGGTTCGATTAACTTGATCTAGATCAGTTTGGTTAGATCAGTTGGGTTGGACAAGTTGGATTAGGCCAAAGAGTTTGGGTCGGGTACACGTGTCGGGTCGACCTAAGTTTCAGAAAACTTTTCCCTAGGTAGAGGAAGAGTTGGTTTTCTATGATAACAACAAAGTGGACACCTTTGGACTCAAAATAATACCAGGAATCATATGGTATATGCAGTGAAATGAACAGAGGTTTGATATGCAATGAAATGGTGATAGAAGCTAATTCAATAGATGAAAAAGATAGAAAGATGGAGAGAAAAGCTAAGGGATTTCTAAAATTATAAGGTTCTTGGTAAGTGGGTAAGGTTTTAAACTCAAATTTACCCAAAAATTGGTAAAATTATCCTTCTAGTCCTTAAGTTTTTTTATTTTATGAATTTGATTCAAGGTTATAATAAAATGCTAGTTTAATCATTAAAATTAAAATTAAATTAAGAAAAAATTTATCCCCTAAATTGGGATGTGACAACTTTCTCCCCATTGAAAGAATTTTATTCCTTGAAATTTATCTAAATCAAACAAATGCAAAAATTGAGCCTTTATCGATTCCTTCGATTCCCATGTAGCTTACATGGGACCTCAATTACCTCCAATGAACCGTGGCTATCGGAATACACTTGTTCCGTAAAACTATCTCATCATGATCTAAAATATGAACAGGTTCCTCATCGTATGACAAGTCAGGTCTCAACTGAATATCCTTGGTTTGAATAATATGATTGGAGTTAGAACAATATCGTCTTAACATGGATACGTGAAAGACATCATGAATGCGTTCGAGCTCTAGAGGTACTCAAATTGGTATACAATTGGTCTTATTTTATAAAGGATCTGGTATGACGCAGTGAATCTAGGACTCAGTTTTCCTTTACGCCCAAACCTCAACACTTTCTTCTATAGAAATACCTTCAGAAAACTTGATCCCCAACATTAAACTAGATGATTCTTCTATTTAGATCTACATATGATTTCTGCCTATCAGAAGCCTCTTTCAAATGGTCATAAATTAGCCTGACTTCTCTTCAGTATCCTGAATCATCTCGGGACCAAACCATTTTCTCTCTAAAAGTTCAGCCTAACGCATAGGAGTACGACACTTTCTTCCATTCAATTCCTCATAAGGTCCCATGCATATGCTAGCCTGATAACTATTACTTTAAGAAAATTCGGCTAGTGGTAAATAGGCTTCCCAACTACCACGAAAATGAATCACACAAACCCTCAACATTTAAGAATATAAATCACTCGTTTTGACTGACCATTTGATTATGGGTGAAAAGTTGTACTGTAATGCAAAATGTATACCCAGAGCCTCATGTACAGTTTTATAGAATCTAGAAGCAAATCTCATTTATCGATCAGAAATAATAGACACCGACACAACATAAAGTCTAACGATATTAGAGATATATAACTTGGTCAACTTGTTTAAAGAATAATTAACTCGAATAGGGATAAAGTGAGCTAACTTAGTGAGATAATCCATAATTACCCACATCCACTCGAGAATTTGAATAGGCAGTAACAAACTAGATGGGAACTAATGTTCTGAGTGGATTTTCTCACAAGTCAAACACCTCGATAAAAATTCTGAAATATCCTTCTTCATTCCATCCCAACACTAACGCTCCTTGAGGTTTTAATACGATTTGTCCCCACCAGGATGCATAGAATATGGACTACTATAGGCCTCCTAAAGAATAGTTCACTTCAACTAATCATCAGGAACACAATAATGAATGTAAAAACATAGAATACCATATTGATCCAAAGAATAAATGAAGCTCGATCCTTGCCCAACCTATTTCCTTATAGGTAACAAGGAAGTATCTTGAGGCTGGTTAGCTTTGATGTCCTCAGTAAGATTAGGTTTAAGCTTTACTTCTACCAACATACTGCTAACATCATGCAAACTTAACCTGGGTAACAGTGCTCTTAGATCAGATACCACTTTATGGCTCAAGGCATCTGCAACAACGTTAGCCTTACTCGAATGATACTCTATCTTACAATCATAATACTTTAGAAGCTCCAACAACGATGATGTCTCAAATTTAGCTCTTTCTGAGTAAACAAATACTTTAGACTCTTATGTTCGTTATAGATATAAAACTTCTCTCTGTAGAGATAATGACTTTAAATCTTCAAAGCAAAAACCACTATAGTTAACTCCAAATCGTGGGTGTATAATTTAGCTCGTGTGATTTTAACTATCGTAATGCAATAACTATAACCTTCACATCCTATATCAGAGTATATCTCAGTCAGAGTGATAAGTATCATTGTATACTATTTTTCCCCAAACTCAGGCTGAATCAATACTAGGCCTTGAGTTAAAATAATTTTTATTTTTTTAAAACTAGATTGTTGAGCTTCGATCTAAAAAATGAAATATCCTTCCTCAACAGCTTTGTCGGAGAAGGAGCAATGATAGAGAAACATTCAAGGAAACGACGGTAAGAACCAACTAAGCCCAACAAGCCTCAGATCTCTTAGACATTATTTGGTTGTTTCTATTTCAGAATGGCCTCCACCTTACTCAGGTATAATCAAATACCCTTAACAATTACAATGTGCCCTAGAAAAGTTATCTTACTAAGCCAAAACTCACACTTGCTCAACTTGGCATAGAACTTATGGTCCCTCAAAATTTATAGATAATATTCAAATTCTCATCGTGTTCTGGTTCAATCTGAGAGTACACCATTATTCCATCACGTAGGCAATGATGGTAACCTAGAAGAACCACTATGACTAAAAGCTAGAATGCTCGAAGAAACTAACGCTACAAACCTAGTACTCATACCACCATTTTGATAAGACTCTCCCCTAGTTTTCTTACTAGGATGCATAGAATAATCAACGGAACTAGAGGGTAGCAATCTATATTCTAATGGGTTATCTTAACTAGTGCATCAAAATTCCTCTCCTAGTGGGTAGCAATCTATATTCTAATATTATATATGAGTCATTTCTTGAATTTCAAGCATCAATCCAACTCGGTGTCAACAAGCCTAGCAACATAGCAACCTAATATGATAAACTCAATCTCGTAATCAGTACAAATATGTCACCAAGATCCAAATTTCAAAATTACTAATGTCGCTCATACATCTATCTTTTTCTGACTTAGCCACTCTAAAAATGTTCCTTGAAGAGATCCCAAGTCAAATGATCATATGGAACACTCCTAACGACTGATTGCCACAACATATAACCTTCACTCTTTAGTATTGTGATTTCCCCCTTTAATTTCTACTCGGGCGTAAAACCTATATCGTCCATAATCCTTTTAGTATCTTCCAAATAATATTCAGTATCGGTCAAAAATCTCCCAGAGATGCTCTCAAATAGGGTAACTCCAGTAGTCACAAGACACTTTGATATATAAAAAATTAACATACTACCAAAGGCTTTAGCCTCGATCTGAAATATACGAAAGACATTTCTATTTACGGTATCATCAGTCATTTCAATATCCTCATACTTAGCGACGAGAGGGCCTTGCGTGGGTGTAACTAGATCATCTCGAGAAGTGAGTAGATCCACACGTGGAACAAGAGGATCTAGAGCTATCACAAGATCATTTATAGAAATCGAAGGTTGAGTCACTCACTCACAACCACGACAACGACCACGTCCTAGCTTATGACATCAACTAGCGCTCATCTGATAGATGATCTACAAGGATCTTCATAAAGGCATTAAAATTAAGTTAGAATAGCATAAAAAATCTCGAATTTATTTAAACTTGTGAAATAAGGTGACACAATGTTTGTTAAAATAATTTTCCCTTTCTTGATTTATTTCATAATATCAGAAAATATATTTTGAAAATAAATATAGTATTTATAACTCATCCACAATCTGAGTGTTTAAAAACCATATGCTAGGATACCATTAAATGTAACCTCCCAGGGTCAACCCAGATGTTACGATCAAATCTATTCAGTCACATGTCATATCCTAGAAAATCTTTCTTATTTTAAACGTTGTTAAAATCAATAATAGTAAAAAAATATTTATAAAATAGAATATTAAGAAAATAACTACCTAGTAAAATCAATAACGATAAACATATAAATCTATTATCATTAGAAAACCACATAAAAACATGTCATGAATAAAACACTGATAATACATATATACAAAGACAATAGTAAACACACATGTCACCAAAATACAACAAAAAAGGCATATAAGAATATACAGTGGTACAAAAGTGAAGAGTGATTGATTCTCTTTATGCCAAGTCTGATAATCTATTATCTGATAATATCTAAAACGACTAAAAAATTAAAGGGTGAGCTAAAAGCTCAGTGTTCTTCTTTGGTGTATAAAAACATACAGATGTTAAACACTTCGATAAATTTTATTTAGAAAACATGCTTTGAAAACATGACCATTACCTCCATCCAAACACCAAAATGTATAGATTCCCCTGAATCATACACCCACTTGTACACACAGTAAAGACCTTATACTTATATCATAAGGACTTATAATGAGGACTTATCTTGCACATAGAACAAATGAGTCTGCGATAAGGTCTTACCAGGCATAGACTAAGCTTGAGATACTTCATCCAACAATACCCCTGACAACAATAAATACACATGTACTTAAGTGAAAACAATAGTTTAATACATTAAAACATGAAAAACCTTTCGTAATTTAAAATCATATCTAAAAATACGATAATTAGAGATCACGTTAAAAATATAATAATGTCCAGAAATACAGTAACTAGAGATCACACCAAAAATATACTATAAATAAAAAATACAATCAACAGTATATAATAAATCAGAGGTCATGCCATTAAAATATAGTATCATCAGTAGTCTAGAGCAATTTAGATGAATAAATTAAAACAATATTCTAACACCATAATGAATGCACCTGTATCGGTTTGAAGAGTCTGACAGAATAACCTACTGATAGGTCTACCTATTAAGGTCTATGGCAGTGTTAGATCCTACGAATTGGAAAAATATATTAATATCCTAATATATTAAATTATAAACTTTATTTAAATAATTTACAAAATTCTACGAGTAACTCTCGAAGACGTGAATCATTCGAACCTATTGGACTAGAAGTGCTGGATCTAGTCGACCCTCGATCAGGGAAAACACAAGTGTCTTTATAAAAATTCGTTCTCAAATCAATTTTATATTCAAAACTCAATACTTATATTAAAATACTAAAACTATTTAATGCATTTTTTGGGTTAAAGGGCTTATTTTGGGGCTTTCGGATTAGAATTTGGAAAAATGGATCATAACATTGAACTCAGAACATTAAAAAATCAAGATAGAGGTTTTCGAAAAAAGTCAAAATCGGTTAAAGGTCAAATTCAACACCAGTCAACGATCAATGCCTTGGCTCAGCTTGGTTTATTTCAATTTGACTCGATTCAGTTCGGCTCGAATCGAATTGATTTAGTTCGATTCAGTTGGACTGATTCGATTCGACTATCGTTATGGATTGGTCCAATTATATTGGACCAATTCAATTCAATTGACTTGTTCTGGATCGATTTGATTTAGTTGGATCAATTGGATTAGGCCAAAGGGTTTGGGCCGGGCAAGGCAAGTTCATGAGTGCGCTTTGGGTACAGGGGTCGGGTCGAGCCAGCTTCCAAAAAACTTTTCCCGGGAAGAGAAACAGCCTCAAACGGAAGGGTGGCGCGTGTGACGACGAGTCGAAAAATTTGAAAAAAAATCATAAAATGAAAAAATAAGGTTTTGAATCACTTACTAAACTCGATTCACGACGGTGTACGACAAAGAGTTGATTTTCCATAGAGTGAATCTTCCTGTCTCACCTCTCTCTACACCGATGGCGACGACGATAAAGTGGACACTAGTGGACTCATAACAACACTAGAAATCCAATGGTATGGGCAGTAAGATGAACAAAGATCTAATCGACGATGAAACGGTGATGGAAGCTTTTTAGAGGGAAAAATTCAAAAGAAGAAATAGAGAGAAAGATGGAGAGAGAGAGAAGTTAAGGGGTTTCCAAAATGGGAAGGTTTTGGGTAAGTGGGAGGAGTTTTAAACTCAACTTAATTTAGGAATGGTAAAATTATCTTCTGGTTCTCAATTTTTTTTTATGAATTTTATTCAAATTTTAAAAAATGCTAGTTTAATCCCCGAAATTAAATTGAAAAAATTCAGTCGGGTGTGACAGATTAATCTAAATATATTAACTTTATACTATCTTTTGTTGTAAAATAAACGATGTCATTCGGTATAAAAACCCCTCCTTGTAAAACAAAATGCAATCGATTAATATTATCAATATCCTTAAGATTTATTAAGATTTTGTCTATATTAACTCTAAGATATTCAAGATTAATTGACTAATTTTCTTCCAAAGAAGTCGCAAATTATATCTTCAAATTTAATTGATAATTGTTACTGTAAAATGCCTACTTCATTAACTATATGTATTTTAAGAGGTTCATCCATCATATTTCATAAACATATAATATACCAACACATCAAAATTTATATAAAATAAAGCTTAAATTATTCTTATTAATAATATATAATTAGCTGACCCTCATTCCCATATGTAATGGAGGTAAGGGGGAGGTAGGATAGTAGGCTGTCCCAACGCCAGGTTGAGAGCAGCTTCCGTAGGAGACCTCCGAATTATGAAATGCCCTCCGTGGGACTAGATCCCACGACCCCAATGTTAAGAGTCTTGTGCTCTACCAACTGAGCTGGATGGTATCATTTTTATTAATATAAGTAAGTATAAGATAATATCTATTCAAATGTAACTCTCAATCATTTGATATTGAATACTTACGCACCTAACATTTATGGTGCTCGAACCCGATACCTAAAGGAATAACGACAATTCATTTACTACTCAAATCACTTGATTCGTGCTTAATAATATCTTTTTAAAGTTTTTAATTTTCCTTTTTAAATTCAGTATACATATTATTATTATTATTATTAGAGACAATATCAAGCTAGGCTCACCCAAATACCTTGATTGATGATGGTAGATATCGGGGGTCCATTTACTGGTTATCTCATACAATTGATGTTAAATGAATGATGTACTTGTTTTTTGATATGACGCCTTGGTCTCATGTACAATGAACTTTTTTTGCCTATATGCTTTCAATCTTTCTTTTCTTTTCCAATTTCCTTTAATTTCTACTTTTAAGGTTTCAATTCAAGTGAAGGTATTTATTGGTCCCTCTATTATACGAATTGCTAAAATTACTCCCTACTAAATGGATGTAACCTTCTTTTCCCAAAGTAAATGGATCGATTTGGAAATAAAAAGACTAGTTTAAATTACTCCATTTAGTATTAAATGTATCAATTTGATCCATATATTAGTAAAAAAATAATCTTATTTTTTTCACAAATTTAACGTTTATTATTTAAAACGGTATCAAAATTGGTTTTTCCATTAACAATTCGAATTCAAACAAAAGATTTCACTTGAATCATAAATGCCATAAAATATCAGGATCGAGTAAAAAAATGGAGAAATTGAAAACCAAACTCAACAGTATGACTTATGGTTTATAAAGTTAAAAAATATTGGTTACCAAAAGTTGAACCGAATTCTGTTATCATTTAACCTATAATTTTTTTATTCTTTTAATAATATAAATTTATATTTAAAATAGTTTAAATAATATAAAAATACTATCTAAGAATTATCGTTTTCTTAGTCCATCTTTTAAGAAAATATTTATTAAAAATTCCTTGAAACTTTACGAATCAATGTTTAAAAACTACAAAATAAAGTCCAAAAACCTAAATTAAATCGGACCAAATGATCATGGATAGTTCGAATAATTTGACCAATCCACTTAAATTCAATCCTAAATGCCTAGAGAATGCATATATTCATTTTTGTGGGTGTATATCCTTGATAAGCCTAGCTACACATGCATGCAAAGAAAGTAATTGAAAAAAAAGAATAAATAATAAAAATGAAAGAAAAAGAATAAACGCAAAGCACCAAAACCCAAAACATAGTATTGTTTGCATGAACAAAGTGGAGCATACCACCCCATGTGTTAGCTGCTCGAAACAAATCCCAATATGTTAATATAATTAATAATGATTAAAGAATAAAGCATTTAATTGTTGAATAAAATAATTAAACAAAATCAAAGTTGATCAAAAAGAATAATTAAAAAACTAAAGAGTGGAGGTAAAAGAGGTGTATTAAAATAAAATAACTGAAACGGAGAAAGAAGCAACAACTAGATTCATTTTCCCAGGTTTTTTTTTTGTATAAAATACTTGTGATGCTTTCGTATGTCGTCATCCATGCAAATTGTAGTTGCCCTCATAAGTGGCAAAAGGGTCTTTAAGAAATTGATATTAAAAAATTGTGGGCGGTTGAAATATTTGACCTTTTAAAAAATAATTTTTTTTATAAAATTAAAATTTCAAATAAAAAATTAAATTAATTGAAATATGAAATAAAAAAATTAAATTAATAAACCGAGGAGCTAAGCCCGAAGGGATGAGAGAATTGGGTAAGGCGAAGCAGTTTTATATTCCCTACGGTCACAGTTTTAAAGAAATAGGTAGAGTGGATGAGTTGTCACCAATCAACCGGCTCCGATGAATTTTTTGTTCTTTTTATGGGGATGAAAATGACTTCACCAACATAATGGGACCCACATCACATGCCCTCACCCAATACCTGCATTTCGTAAAAGTGATATTAACAAATGGGGCCCATTTCATTACAATATCAATATATAGGGGTTTAGTGGGTTTATTTATTTGTATACAGAAAGGGCGGTCTGATTGTCTCTTAATGAGTTTATTTAGCGATGAATGTTGAACTGTTTAATATGCGTGTTTATTTCGTACCTCTGAATGATTTAGTGTTGACTTATTTAGTAAAACAATACTGAATGATTTAGCACGTAAGTACATTCTGAATGATTCAGAGCCATTATCAAACATGTTACATTCAGAGTTAATTCATACAAAGTCTCTGAATTATTTAACATTTGAATCATTCAGAAGTAAACAAACAACCATTTAGATTTCATTATTAGTTTTGTTACATGTAAGTTTAGATTCTCTATAATTTTTTCAATTTCAATTTTTATATTTTTCAAGTCCCAGTAGTTGCAAAATACATTTTTTTTCAAAATTATGTTATACATTTTTATATTATATGTAACTTATAAATTTATTTTATGCAATTTAGTTGTTTTAAGTTCGTATAATTGAATTATGTTATTTAAATTAAAAAAATATTTTAAAAATATATAGGAATTAAATTATAGTATATTGAATAAATTGACAATTTGACCTAGAACTTATTTAAAAGTGTTTTGGGTAATTTAAGTTGATAAAGTTAATAAATCATATTGTATCATTCATTCATTTATATATATATATATATTAATCTAATTGAATCAAATATATTAGTTTCAATTAAAATAAAAATATTAAAAATATTTAATTAAAAAATTATTTATAACTTAAAAATAAATTTCTAATTAAAGCACATAAATTAGATAGCGCACACATAGACACGTAAAGGAGAAAATATTAGTATGATAAATTGGCTTTGATAATATATATTTGTGTTAAAATCATAAATCTAAGATGACAATATGAAAATTATTCCTCACTCTTCATTGAAAAAAAACATTTACATATTGTAGACATTCATTTTGTCCTACACATTTATTATTATTATTATTATTATTATTTATTATTATTATTATTATTATTATTATTATTATTATAGTTAAATAATAATTATTTTTACAAAGTAAGCCTAAATATTACAAATCGGGGCCCAAATACAAAACAAATTGGAGGCCTAGTTACAAAGCAAATTCGGAACCCGATCTAGGCCCAGAACCCGGTTAGGGGTTTTCACACATAGCTTCTAGCCTGTCGTAGCTCTCAACTGTATGATATGGACCCATCCAACGGTCCAGATCACTCAAGACTTAGGGTTTTACCCTAATGATGTTATCTTATTCGCCGCCGCCTGAAGCTCCACTCAGCTACTGCCACACAACCACCGCCACACCGACCAAATCGAAGGAGATCTGGGTACATTTAATGCACCCAGCCAACTCATCTTATTCATCTAGCCGCCCTTATGGTGTGTCACCACTATAGTCCCGGTGACTCACCGGGCATCATCCATCCTACCGGTTAAAAGGGAGCACCACGAGGCTTATAAAAACCCAATCACCTGCAAACAACAAAAAGAAAAGCAAGGACAAGACAACCATTTGAACAGAAAACAACAACAGAAAAAAAAAGAGAAACGAAGAGACCAACGAACCAACAACAACGAAAAAACACGAACCAACAAAAGAAGAGAGGAAAGAAAACTTACCATCGTCAGAGAGATCCAAACGTCGCTGGAAAGTCATTTGTTCGTATGTATCTTTTTAGATCTAGTCCGATTGACTAGTTTTTAGGAAAAATGGTGCTCAGATTCGGCCTTAGGGAAGCCCGAGGATCATTTGGGTATTTCGATCGAATTCTAGCCACGGTGTACGGCGGTTGGCCTGGTGACCAGCTTCCCTCCAGCGAGGGAATTAAGAGAGAAGTCAGAGCTTCTCTCTCTTATAGAGAGAAGTAGAAAAAGAAAATGAGAGATTGAAGGCCTTAGGGCCGGTTTTGGGGTATTTATATCCCTTCCCAAACGACGTCATTTTGAGGATGGATTATCTGTGTATTTAGTGTATGGGTAAACCTTGTCCACCGTCCCTTCACTTTGTAATCTTTACGATTTGGTCACTGAAATCATTTTCCGTTTAGTTTAATTTGTATTTCAAATTTTAGTTTGTTTCCATTTTAGTCACTAACTGTATTTATATAATTTTGGGTAAATATTTGATTTAGTCCTTTAATTTTAATAGTTTTTATGTTAATCCTAAAATTTAATTATAGTTAAATTACCATTTTAGTACCTAGATTTTATGTAATTTCTATTATAGCTATGAATTTTGATTATATTATAATTTAGTCCCGAATTTTAATATATACAATTTTTAAATAATATTTTTGGTTTATTTACATTTGAAGTACCTAATATGATCTTGTATAGTTTTTAAATTTAAACCCTAAATTTTATAATTTATTATTTTAATCTAATATTTATATATTTAATTTTTACTATGTATAATAATTTTAAATGTTATTTTACTTGAGTAATTTATAGAAGCACACCTTAACTAACAAGGAGTGTGTTTCTAAGGATTATTCGTATAAAACAATATCCCCTTTTTATTTTTCTAAAAAATGTTATAATTTAAATATTATTTGAATTTGCCAAATTTAATATTTAGATGACATATAATCGTGTAAGTACCAATGTTTTGGCGTTGTGGAGGTGCTAATCCATCCCCACACGTAATCGACTCCCGAACCCTTTTTAAAATGAACCTCTGGTCAAACGCAGATAAATTTTTTATCTTTTAAAATTGTTTTTCTTAAAATTATTTTAAAATATAGTTTTAGGTATTCTGCCTATCTAACTCAAAGGTCGATGGCGACTCCAAAATTTTCTATTTATGTATTTATTTTAAAACTCGACATGTTCCCAATATTAAGTTGGACTGATCCTTGAAAAAGCCTTAAAAAGTCGGCAGGGATCGTTTCGACAGCTTGGTGACTCCACTGGGGATTTTTTTAAAGAGTCAAGCTATAATCGATTATACGTCATGTTTTTAGTTAAAAATGGAAAATATGAATGATATTTGTTTTTGCATGACATCGCATTTTTTAGCCATACTAATTGATTAGTTTTTGTATTTCTGATTTCTAACCTTTTTGGGTTGATTATTCATGGATCGAGGTAAATGATTGTGAGTTACCCCTCACATACTATAGCTGTTTGAATTTGAGAGCCTTCTAACTGTGCTATGTCTCATTAGGTAGGGGTGAACGCTACGCTTACGTAAAAAAAGTATTTTTCTCCGTATGGGCTTTAGCAAGTAACCTATAGGATACATAGGCCTCATGTTTACGAGTGAAACATCGAGTTTCCTCACATGGATATGGGGAAATGAATCCTCTTGAATTGAACTTAATCCGTTTAAGCCTATAATGGGTGAGGATCGAGGGTCTGGCAGACTCAAAGGGGCATTAGCAAAGAATAATTCGAGTACCCTGTTAGTAGTACCGAATTTTTACCCGTTTTATATTGAATTTTTGTTTGTAGGGGAAACTCATTTTAACCTTTTCCTCGAATATATTTATTTGTTTTGCATAAGCATGAGAATTAGAAAATTATGAAGATAGGTTTTATATCTATATACCAAGCTTGAGAATTAGATATCATGTGGTTAGGATTGTTTTCTTGTAAATAACAAAGCATGCCAGGGTAGATACCATGTTGGGTATAATCTTTTCTTTCCATAAAATTGATTGGTACTAACCATTCCTCTTGTCTTGTTTTTATCTGTCTATTATTTGTATTTGTATTTTCATTTTTGTTTTGTATTATTTTATCAATTTATATATGTTTTGTTATTTGTACTAACTTGCTTATATTGATTTCTTTTTGCTTCCATTGCACGATCATGGCATAATCAGAAGGTGTTAATTTGAGAGTGGTCATCATAATAAAAGGTTTTCATAATGGACAAAGGGTTTCATGATCAAGTAAACTATAACATAGCTAGGGAATGGCTTCTTGAGGAAACTCTGAGGATAGTGGAAAGCTATGCACCCAAAGATCATATGTCCGATGAAGAGCAAAAGGAGATACGTGAAATAAGATGGAAAATTTCCAAAATGATGGATAGAATATATGCTTTAGGAAAATATACTTCTACACAAGAAGAGAAAGATATCGATAAACATAATCCAATAATGTCATATGCACAAAGAATTACTTTAGAACAAGTGAATCCTAGTTAATCAAAGAGATCGCTCACGATCACCATTCGTATCAACAAATTGTTTGGAAATACTAAAAAGTTGGTGCCCATAGATGAAAAGAAGTTATGCAATCAGAAATCATCGTTATTTAAAAGTATGCTCTCAATGTCGGAGACTCAAGTTTAATCCAAGACGAGAGGTGGCTCTCATTTTGATTCTATTCCAATATCATATAAGGATTTGTACAAGAAGCTACTAGAAGCCCGAGAGGTGGCTCCGCATTATGTGAAATCTTGGCAACCTCCGTATCCAAATTGGTATGATATCAATGTTCATTCTGAATATCATGTAGGAATTCAAGGACATTCCATTGAAAACTGCACCGCCTTCAAGCATCTAGTCCAAAATCTTTTGGATTATGGAATCTTAGAGTTCAAGATAAAAGATCGACCTAGTTTGGTAACGGATTATCCTATTAGATTGATACAAAAAATGTTCAAAGGTAAGGGTATTAGTAGGGCATCTAGAAGGAAAAAGAATATTTGTTGAACTATGAGGCTCAAATTCATTATTTGAAGATTGAAAACGATACATTGAGTGCAGAGATGGAAGCCATGCGTAACAATTTTCAAAGGATCAGTAAATCCTTTAAAAATGCTGGTATAGGAAACACCCCGAAAGAGTAGACAATAGGGGTCACTAAACTGAAAAACAACGTTGAACATTGGAAGAAGAATTGCAAAACACATGAAGGTCAAGCCAATAAGTTCTCTTATGATTTATGAATTGCTGAAGAAAAGTGTAAAATAGTCATCATCGATTTGGAAAGATGTCAAGCCAAAAACAAGATGTTGAATATGGTTATATCCAATGTGGAAACCTCATATTAACTCCACAAGCATGAGAATGATGCTGAACTAGAAGCCACTAGGGTAAAAAAACAAGACATTGATGAAGTTTGTGGATGATTATGGAAATCTTGTACGAGAAATTAATTGCCACAGAGATTCTCTTATAAGGAAAAATGAAATGTATTGTCTGCAACTCTGAGAATTGACACAAAAGATGCAGGAAAAAGACAATGTCATGAAGGAAGTTGCTACCCACGCAAGCAATATGGCTCATACGATGGTTGATTTAACTGGCTTTACAAGAGAATTAAAGCAGATTCACAACTCAACACCTGAGCATGAGTGGAAGTTAATTTGGCTTTTGAGAGGGATAAAAAAGTTAGGACTTAAAGTAATTCATTATTTGTAAAGTTCTTTTGATGTATCGAAATCTTTTGTTCTAAATGAAAGTTGTTTTAAGATGGTCACTCTAGAATAATACCTCTTGCATACATGCATTTGCATTGCATTTGTTTATTTAACTATTGTTACATGCATTAATTATAAGAGCATAAAAATAATCTTTGAGGTGTTTTGTAACATTAATACCAAGATCATTCATTCATACTATTGTCTCATCATCATGAGCAAACATGGAAACAATGGAGCAATCTCACGAGGAATCACAAGATCGATGGATTGGGTTACAACAAGATATGAGGAATCAAACATCGAATTCTCTACAAGACAAATCAAATCAAATGATCCAGGTGCTAGCAACCAAGGCTGCTGATAGAAGGAAAATATTTGCTAAAGAGCATCAGTGCTATCAGAATAATATATTGAGAATGATAACATACCCTGGGCCATCCCACTCGAACCTAAAGAATATCCTCATTAATCATAAGCAATCTGAGGATGGATTCAAACAACTGAAGGAAATAATTGGGGATATGAAAGGTGTTAATGCCTCCCATAAAAAACTAGAAATAAGAGAACTGAACTTGGTCCCAGATTTGGTCATCCCACATGAATTTAGGATGCCTAATTTTGAGGAATATGATAGCACCAGTTGTCCCCTAATCTATCTGAGAATGTTTTGCAGAAAGATGGAATGGTGCCTAAATATCAATAATTTGCTAATTCACCCCTTCCATGATAGTTTCGTTAGGCCAACAGTAGTATGGTATAACCGTTTGAACAATAAGCATATCAAGAGATGGGTTGGTCTAGCTGATGCTTTTTTGGGACAATATCAATATGTCAGAGGTTTAGCCCTAAAACGTCAAGACCTTCAAATATGAAAGCCAACGAAAGCTTTAAATATTATACCTTAATATGGAGAAGAGTGGCAACACAAGTTCAACCTCCCATGTTAGAAGAAGAAATATCATATATGTTTCACGATTCCCTTCCAGTTCCTTTTTTTGAGTTAATGCTGGAAAATTCGACGAATGAATTTGAGTATCTTGTGAGAAGTGTAGAATTAATTGAAAACACAATCAATGAAGGAAACTTACAAGTAACTTCCAAAAGCCCAACCGATCAAAAAGCTAAAACTGATTATGTGAATGAATGTCACATCCAGAGCCCCTGCAATCGCAAAAGAAAATGAGCAATTAGTTGTTCGGACCGACCAAAGAAAGTCTCACGATCAAGAAATACTTTGAAGGTGTTTCAAACTTCTATCTCAGATCTATACCCTCATTTGATTAAAGGTTAATACTTCACACCAATGCCAATGAAAGTGTCACCAAACCCTTCTACCCACAACTATTATCAAAATAATGTTTGTGATTTCCACTTAGGGGCATCTGGACATTCTACACGGAATTGTAGGCCGCTGTTAAAGCAGATAGAGATGCTTGTGGAAAATGGGACGTTGACACAAGAATTATTGGAACAGTGGATGACGAATTCGAGTAGGGCCTCAAAGCACGATATGTAACATCTGATTGAGTCAAGTGACATTGGATTAGATAAGAAATAATAACATCCATCTTGAAGCTTTATCTCATTTACAACATCTTGTTTGAATTTTTTTTTGTCTTTTCTCTGGTTTTTTATAAGATTATTTAAATAAATTTTTGTTGCTTTAAAGATGGTGAGCATTGAATCAAATTTGTAACCTTGCAGTTCTTTGAATATCAACTGAATTTAAAACTCTTTAAGTAATTAGAGTTATAAATCTTTGACAAAAGTGACAAGGTTGAAAACTGACAAAACAAGGATCCTCAACCTTACCCCAGAAAATACACTCAAGCACCATACTATTTTCTTACAAATATAACCTTCTCCTTTTATAAGGAAATGAATAAGAGGCTTGGTATTCAGATATTCATAGGAGCGGACAACATGGGGCATTTTTTGTGTATGACATTGCAAAACCGACTAGACTACTCTTTTGTTAAGGACGTTCAATGATATCATAATCTTCACAGATAGAATAGTCGAGTAAGTGAATCTAGTTTAGGTCAGTTGCTTGGAAATTGAACTCTAAATATGATTTTTTTTTTTACTTTCAACAACACCTAGACTATAACAGGTTATTCTTAACAAGCTTAAGAAATTGAATCCGTATACCAGAATATAATATTATATGTATACAATAAAGCTTGAACTGTCCCTCTAGAGCAATTGGTTAAACACCCAGCTTTATGGATAAGATTTAGCTAGCATGATAAAGGTGATTATAATATATATACAATAAAGCTTGCGATGTCCTTCTAGAGCAATTGGTTAAACGCCCCGAATTTATGGATAAGATTCAGCTAGCTTGATAAAGGTGATTATAATATACAATAAAGCTGAATTCAGCTAGCCAATTCATAGCAAATTAAATCAAATAAGGATTTTTGGTAAAGATGGACTAAGCGAGTTAAGGAACACCTGTAATAGTCAATTTCACACAAGCACTCAGGAATTTCGTTTTTAGATCGATATTTCTGCATTGCCTTTGTTAGAGGAGTCTACAAAGCTTGAACAAATGAAAGATTTTAGAGAACCGAAATAGAAGCGTTCTAGAAAGTCTAGTAATTGAATATGATAGTTACGTCATTTTGTCCGCATTTGATTAAAATACCAAGCCAAGAAAGAGGGGCATGTCGTAATGTTCACAAAGACCGAAAAAGAAAAAACATATTTGATGACTAAAACCGTTGAAAATAGAAAGGCCAACCTGAAGCCAACCCATCAATTTTTATTCTTGTGAAATAGCTATAAATCTTAAAACATTAATTTTTTTAATTTTTTTGATATTTTATGAACTCATGTTTATAATTTGATTCAATTGTGAACCTGAATTGAGGGGCAATACTTTACAAAATTCTTTCATTCTTTGATTTCTAAAGTAAAAGAAAGAAGAAAAAACATTTTGAAACTGGACAGTCTCAAATGCGAAAAGTCCTTGGAGTAGGTGAGCCCCTTTCTACCTCTATTGGGGAGAGAGAATAAGCGATGCCAGAACATGAAGCACTTCACATTTTTGAAAGCAAGTGGTCTGAGAGATTATAAGGAATGGAGGATAGAACTTGTAACACTCCCTTGTGACTTTATCAGTAACCTGTCAAGAAGAAGATGATCACCTTACTCAGAAAAGGGCACATATCTTAGATCATATAAAAAATGTAAGACATTTATGTTAGAAGGATTGATCACTTCTTAACTGTTAGTGGCCACATGAATAGAAGTCCTCAAGCTATTTGAGAACACTACTGTTTAGTGACACCAAAATGAGAACATTTAAGATTAAGATATTTGGGCACGAAGAGAGCCACGAGTATCCTCATAGGGGCATTACCAAAACTAGACCTCGCGGGGATCATAATATTCAAATCAAACAAACATTTACGACTTGTAATATTGGGAGTATTTTTAAGGCCCATATCATCCAGAAATTATAAATATTGGGGTACTTTTAAGGCCCATATCATCCAGGAATATAAGATCATTGAATTGAGTGAATATTTCCAATGACCTAGAAAGGTATGAAGAATGAAAATGGTGAAACAGTGAAAGTGGAGCTTACCATATATGATCATTTTGTCCATCATACAGTTACATTATTCTGGTATTTTACATGCATTGATGTTGGTGAGCCAAAGCGTCCCACTTGTATTCCCACTGAATTTTGGTGTTCTTGTAATGTTATACAAAAGCTCTGAACATTATGCAAAAAGTTTCCCTGGTTGAGAAATCTAGGTAGAAGACACATGAAAGGATAAATATGTTATCAAATGCTTTATGAACTGATAACTATGGTGTTGTGATCATATGGTGTTTTCATGTGTTGACCCAAGATGAAGTTTGTATTCTACAACCCCAAGGTTAAAGGTAAGAAATGGTGAAGATTTCTTTACACAGATGGGGCGATGAAATTTTAACAACAAGAAGCTAGTGGAGCCAACTAAGGTTGAACGAGGGGCTATTGTTAAATTTCTCGGCACGATGTGACACAAATAAGTCTTGTTAGAGATTTAATTAAATGTGGAGACATGAAAGATATTAGAATAAACCCTCCCTTTGATGTGTTTCAAGAGTCAAATTAGAACAGACGATGCTCTCTTAGGATGGTAGATCTTTCTTTTAAAGATAAGAGTTTTATTGGATTTCCACAACAGTTCAGGGACAAAAAGGGAAACCAAGGTCATAATTTTGACTGCAGCAAGAATTCCAGAAATGGAATATCTCTTCTAAGACTTTAATGCAAACGGAAGACACAACGATATAAGTTGATCAAATGGCTCTTCAAGGATACAAAGTTTCAAGCATAAGTTGTTACAGTGATATCTGAAGTAAACCCTGGAAAGGAGTGATCAAGTGGAAGAAGACCAAGTTCGCCATTTTGGAGTCAAATGAAGATTGAATCAACATTTATGCATTCATAAGAACATCATTTGCATAAAATAAAAATGCATTAAATTGATACATTTAATTGCATTCGTGTAAACACATGGTTTTTAGAGATATTTATATGAAAAGAGAAGATTCATGATGTCAAAATAACTTACAAGTGAAATGTAGAATTCAAACATTAAATGCAAGAATCACATTAGGAGAGGCAAGACCTAAAGAATATATGGGCGTAATCCACAGAAGAAGCATTATTTTGAAATGAGGCATGTTACCCAACCTTTAAGTTGTTTTGAAAATGAGAAATTATCAAATTTTCTCATTTAATGTTTTCAGAAAATGAAATTCTTGAAAAGTAAGAAAGTGATTATCAAAGTTTCTTACCCAGTAAATTATTTCCCAAAATTTGTATGTCCTTTGGGCCATCAGTAAGTCTTTTGAGCATAATGATTAAATCATTCGGGTCATCTGTAAGTCTTTCGAGCAAGATAATAAGTCTTTCGGGCCGTTCGTAAGACCTTCGGGTAGGATGTTTTCGCATGAAAATAAAAAAGTAATTACCAAAGTTTCTCATTTAATATTTTCAAAAAATGAAATTCTTGAAAAGTAAAAAGCGATTACCAAAGTTTCTTACCTAGTAAATTATTTCCCAAAATTTATAAGTCCTTCAGGCAATCAGTAAGTCTTTCGAGCATGATGTTTAAATCTTTCGGGTCATCTATAAGTCTTTCGAGCAAGATGATAAGTCCTTCGGGCCATCCGTAAGACCTTCGGGTAGGATGTTTTCACATGAAAATGAGAAAGTGATTTCCAAAGTTTCTCAGTTAATGTTTTTAGAAAATGAAATTTTTGAAAAGTAGGAAAACAATTACCAAAGTTTCTTACCCAGTAAATTATTTCCCAAAACTTGTAAGTCCTTCGGGCTATCAATAAGTCTTTCTTGCATGATGCTTAAATCTTTCGGGTCATCTGTAAGTCTTTCGAACAAAATGATAAGTCATTCGGCCAACCGTAAAACCTTTGGGTAGGATGTTTTCACTCTTTGTTATTCTTGACTTCCTCGTGAAGAGAAGTCAACCTTTGTTATTTATAACTCCCCAGTAGAGTCAATCCTTGACTTCTTCGTTAAGAGAAGTCAACCTTTATTATTTCTACCTCCCCAGTAGAGTCAATCATTGACTTCCTCATGAAGAGAAGTCAATCATTGACATCCTCATGAAGAGAAGTCAACCTTTTTTTATTTTTGATTCCCTAGTAGAGTCAATCCTTGACTTCCTCGTTAAGAGAAGTCAACCTTTATTATTTCTGACTCCCCATTAGAGTCAATCCTTGACTTCCTCGTGAAGAGAAGTCAACCTTTATTTTTTCTGACTCCCCAGTAGAGTCAATCCTTAACTTTCTCGTTAAGAGAAGTCAACCTTTATTATTTATAACTTCCAGTAGAGTCAATCTCTGACTTCCTTGTGAAGAGAAGTCAACCTTTGTTATTTCTGACTCCCCAGTAGAGTTAATCCTTGAATTCATTGTTAAGAGAAGTCAACCTTTATTATTCCTGACTCACTAGTAGAGTCAATCCTTGACTTCCTCGTGAAGAGAAGTCAACCTTTATTATTCTTAACTCTCCAGTAGAGTCAATTTTTGACTTCCTCACGAAGATGAGTGAATCCTTGACTTTCTCGTGAAGAGAAGTCATCCTTTGTTATTTCTGACTTCCAGTAAAGCCAATCCTTGATTTCCTCGTGAAGAAAAGTCAACTTTTGTTATTTCTGACTCCCTAGTAGAGTCAATTTTTGACTTCCTCGTGAAGAGAAAACAATCTTTGTTAATCACTTGACTCTCCAATAGAGTCAATCCTTGATTCCCTTGTGAAGAGGAGTCAATCATTGACTTCCTCGTATAGAGAAGTCAACCTTTGTTATTCCTGAATACCTCACAAATAGAATTCAATTTTTCAGATTTGGTCTTCCTAAAGAAGCAATGAATCAAATCAATCTCAAGTCTGATCTTCCCTAAATGAATAGTAGAGCATATACATCTTCCAAAATTGATATGAATACCCGAAAAAGAGGCACATATCAAGTTTGATCTCCCCTGAAAGAAGAGTGGAGCAGATTTCCCATTAAAGCATGAAGTCAATTGGACGAAAACTCTTTGTCTTTACGTCTTTGCCCTATTCTTATTGACACAAGAATGAGAAAAGAAGGACAGCTGTAGACAATCATTTTTGTCTTACATATTTACTATTATTATTATTGTTATTATTATTATTAAATAATTATTATTTTTACAAAGTAAGCCCAAATATTAAAAATTGGGGCCCAAATACAACATAAATTGGAGGCCCAATTACAAAGCAAAATCCAAAACCCGATCCAAGCCCATAACCCGGTTAGGGTTTTTCACACATAGCTTCCAACTGTCACAACTCTCAACTATAGGATCTGGACCCATCCAACAGTCCAGATCACTCAAGACTTAGGGTATTACCCTAATGATGCTATCTCAATCTTTGTCGCCTGAAGCTCCACTCAACTACTGCCACACAGCCACCGCCGTACCGGCCAAACCGAAGGAGATTTGGGTGTATTTAATGCACCCAACCAACTCATCCTATTCATCTAGCCGCCCCTATGGTGAGTCACCACCATAGTCCCGATGACTCACCGGGCTTCATATATCCGACTGGTTAAAAGGGAGCACCACGAGGCTTATAAAAAGCCATATCACGTGTAAACAATGAAAAAGAAAAACAAGAATAAGACATACATTCGAACAGAAAACAACAAAAGAAAAAAACAAAGAAACAGATAGACCAACGAACCAACAACAACGAAAAAACATGAACCAACAAAAGCAGAGAGGAAAGAAAAATTACCATCGTCGGAGAGATCCAAACGTCGCTAGAAAGTCGTCAGTTCGAAGGTATCTTTTTAGATCTAGTCTGATTGACTAGTTTTTAGGAAAAAATGGTGCTTGGATTCGATCTTAGGGAAACCCGAGGATCAATTTGGGTATTCCGATCGAATTACGGCCACCATTCATGATGGCCGGCAGTGGTCGCGGGTATACGGTGACCAGCTTCCCTCCAGCGAGGGAATAAAGAGAGAAGTAGAAAAAAAGAAAATGAGAGATTGAAGGCCTTAGGGCCGGTTTTGGGGTATTTATATCCCTCCCCAAACGACTTCGTTTTGAGGAGGGATTATTTGTGTATTTAGTGTATGGGTATACCCTGTCTGTCGTCCCTTCACCTTGTAATATTTACAATTTGGTCACTGAAATCATTTTTTTAGTTTAATTTGTATTTCAAATTTTATTTTGTTTCCATTTTAGTCACTAATCGTATTTATATATGATTTGGGTAAATATCTGATTTAGTCCTTTAATTTTAATAGTTTTTATTTTAATCCTAAAATTTAATTATAGTTAAATTACCAGTTTAGTACCTAGATTTTATGTTATTTATATTATAGATATAAATTTTGATTATATTATAATTTAGTCATCGAATTTTAATATATTTAATTTATAAATAATTTTTTGGTTTATTTACATTTGAAGTACCTAATATATTAATTATTTACTATTTTTCCTTGATCTTGTATAGTTTTATAATTTAAACCCTAATTTTAATAATTTATTATTTTAATCCAGTATTTATATATTTGTTAATTTTTACTAAGTATAATAATTTCAAATGTTATTTTACTCGAGAAATTTATAGAAACACGCCTTAACTGACAATGAGTGTGTTTCTAAGGATTATTCGTATAAAATAATATCCCCTTTTTATTTTTCTAAAAAATGTTATAATTTAAATATTATTTGAATTTGCCAAATTTAATATTTGGATGACGTATAATCGTGAAGTACCAATTTTTTGACATTGTCGGGGTGCTAAATCTTCCCCACACGTAACCGACTCCTGAACCTTTTTCAAAATGAACCTTTGGTCAAACGCAGATAAATTTTTTATCTTTTAAAATTGTTTTTCTTAAAATTATTTAAAAAAATATTTTTAGGTATTCGACCTACCTAACCCAAAGGTCGGTGGCGACTCCAAATTTATCTATTTATTTATTTATTTTAAAACCCGACATGTTCCCAATATTAAGTTGGATCGATCATCGAAAAAGCCTTAAAAAGCCGGCGAGGACCGTTTCGACACATACAAAAACTTATATACAAGCAACTGGATTAAACTAACAAACAATAACAAACTACTAACACACTAACTACCTAAGGAACTTAACACTCCCCTCAAGTTGATAGGTAAAAATGTTTTTAACCCCCAACGTGGAAAGTAAATAATTATGTTGCTGAACACCCAAGGACTTAGTTAAAATGTCTGCAAGTTGACTTTCAGTAGGCACATGCTTCATTTGAATGATGCATTCTTGAATTTTTTCCCTAACAAAGTGATAGTCTATTTCAATGTGCTTTGTTCGTTCATAATTGAATGGATTCGATGCAATATGTAAGGTTGCCTTGCTGTCACAAAACAACTTCACTAGCTTCATCTCCTTAACACCTACTTCAACAAGCAACCTCTTTATCCATACAACCTTTGCTACAGCAACTGCCATGCCTTAATATTCTACATCTACTAAAGACCTTACCATTATACTTTGCTTTTTTTACTTCCAGAAATTTGAGTCTTCAAATTTTATCCAGTATCCAGTAATCGACTTTCTTGTCATAGGATAACCAGCCTAATCTGAAACATAATAAGCTATCATTTGGCTTACATTTGACGCCTTTAATAAAAGTCCTTGTCTCAAGTCTTTCTTGATGTATCTAACTACTCTCAAAGAAGCTTTCATGTGAGATTGCTTTGGATGTTGTATGAACTGACTCAAATGATGTATTGCATAGGTGATGTATGGTTTCGTGTTAGTTAAATAAATCAACCTACCAATTAGTCTTTGAAAGTTTGTTTTATCTTCCAACAAACTATCATTGATATGTTTCTGTAATGCTTCACCATATGCAGCAGTGGTGAGTTCTAAATTCTGTTCCTACAGGGTTGAAGATGCTTTTACACCTAAACTAGATTCCCCAATTAACTCAAGAGCATACTTCTTTTGATTTAATAAAATTCCCTTATTGGTCATCAATACCTTTAGACCAAAAAAGTATTTTAAAACTCCTAAGTCTTTCATTTTGAAGTTCTTGTTCAAGATGCATTTCAACTCCTCAATCATGCTGACATCATTTCCAGTTATTAACAAATAGTCAACATATATAAGCATTACAACTATTTTATCTCCTTGTCTCTTGGTGAATAAAGAATAGTCAAACTTACTTTGAATATAACCAACTGCTAACAAGGCCTTTTTCAATCGAATATTCCACTATTTAGATGTTTGCTTTAACTCATACAGTGATTTTTGCAGCATGCAAACCATTTTCTCCCTCTTGCTACAAAATCACTGTGGCAATTCCATGTAGACCTTTTCATGCAAGTCTCCTTGCAAAAAAACATTATATGCCTCTATTTGGTATATGCACCAATTAAACATTGAGACAAGAGAAAGAATAGTATGAACAATAACCATTTTAGTAATCAGGAGAATATATCAATGTAAACAACTCCTTATTGATTATACCCTTTTACAACCAAGTGTGCCTTATCTCTCCACCTCACTTGAGCCCTTATATTTAACCCTATAAATCCATTTACAGCCAATTGGAACCTTCCCTTGAGGTAAGGGAATGACAACCCATGTATTATTAGATTCTAATGGCTGAATTTCTTCTTGCATGGCATGTTTCCAAAAAGGATTAGTGATAGCTTCTGAGAAAGTTTTAGGTTCAACAATAGAAGTGGTAAAAATAAAAATTGATGTATTAAGAGAAAGATGAGAATATGAAAAGGAAGACTAACATGAAAGAGAGACATATTAGTAAGAACAAAGAAACCAAGATGGTGTTTCTTGAGCCCTATAAGACTTACAAGTAACAATAGACACAGTTATAACAAGTTGTAAAGAAGCAGAATTTTGAATAACACTATTTAGAATGATAGGTTCTGTATCAGGGATACTTATTGAAACTGGTTATGGTGATGTAGACTCATAAAGTTGAGGTTTAAGAATAAGATCTTGGGATGAAAGGACAGTAGGTTATAAGGTATTTGGTGAAAGAGAAACATGTTGTGAAGGAGGAACAAACTGTTGAATAACCAAAAAATCAAAATCTGGAATGTATGGGTTAGAAGGAAAAAGATTCATCTTAGAAATAATAGATTGATGAAAGGGGAATATATTTTCCCTAAAAGAAATATCCGTGTTAACAAAAAAACTTTTCTATTGTCAAGATTAACCAGAAGATAACCCTTTTGTGTACATGAATAACCCATAAAAACATAAGGAATAACACAAGAAGAAAATTTACTTTGTTTTTAGGTGTGGTTCCAAAATAAATACACCCAAAAACTCTTAAATATGAATAAGAATGTTTTTTCCATTCAAAACTTCAACAGAAGATGATAAGCAATTAATGAGATAACAGGCTGTTAACACACATTCTCCCAAAAACTTAATAAGGACTTTAGATTGGAAACGAAAGGATCTAGCTATTTCAATGAGATGTCTATATGTGTGCTCGGTAACACCATTTTGTTATGATGTGTGAACTCAAGAACTTAATGTATTATTCCAAAAGAAGTAAACAATGGGCTACATTCAAAACTAAAAGGTTCAGTTTCATTATCACTGCGAATGATATTGACATTAGTTGAAAACTTAGTTTTAACAAGAGAAAAAAAAAAGCTTTTAAGAACAACAATAACATCTAATTTAAGTTTTTGTAAGTAAACCCTTGATATTCCAGTGCAGTCATCCGCTATGGTAAGAAAAAACCTATGTCCATTATGAGTAGGAATATGATAAGACCCCAAAAGTCTAAATAAATAAGAAAAAAATGGCTTTCTAGACTTGGTGTGACTAATTATAAATGATTTCTACATTTTCTAGACATGGGGAAAATAGAATAAATTTTAATAAATTGTGGATCAAATTTATTATCATGAAGAACACTCATTCTATTTAATTTGGGAATAGGGGCATGCTCTAACTGAGAATACCAAATGCTTGTTTCATTAACAACCGATATCATACATTGATGGGCGTGGCAGCATTTGACAACATACTATTGCAAAAGAAAAACATTTAGGGAAAGAGACTCAAATTTGTTTTGTCAAGACTTAAACAACTAGAGACCACCAGATTGCTTACCAATCTTCCTCATCCATCTAGTGGAGAAGTCCTGCAACATACAAAAGTTTGGGTAAAAAATAACAGCACATTAGAATATCTGATTAATTTTGATATTAAAATAACGTTTGGACTAAAATTTGGCACTACCAATACATCATTAAGAACATGATTAGATTCGAGTTGATATGAACCTGTATGGGAAATAGAAGAGGTGTTATCATTTGGTGAATGAACGGATCGTGATTCAAGTAAACAAGAAATGGACAGAAAAGAAGAATCAGATAATACATGTTTTGTGGAACCTGAATCCAAGATTCAATCAATTGATCTGTTTACCAATGATCGAGTGAGAGCAATACCTTCCATATTAACCGCATGTATTACCAAGCATAACAGTCGAATCAGACACTGGACCAAGACCACCTGAAAAAGTTCGATGAGATTCTTCTTGAAAAAATCATCAAATATGCCTAGTTCATAATAGGCAGAGGCTGCATAAGTGATAGTTGACTTCAAACCGTGGTGTATGACTCATTCAATCCCCTTAGAAATTGGAATAACTTCTGCTTCTAGAGATGTCTAAACTTTTTCTGTGTATCTTCACATTAACACGAGGCAAAAAGGACCAGGGCTCCATACTCATCCCATAACAACTTCAGGAGATTGAAATAACTAAAAACAAAGAGATCCCTTTATGTGAGAGTCGCGGTTGTCTTTCGCGTGGGCCTAGAATTGAACTTCGACTTAAAAAATGGGTTAGAGTCGTCACCGATCATTTTAAAAATATTTAGGTTGATCAGACACCATCTTATATGATCTTCATTTTACCAGAAATATGTCAAATTCAGGAGTCGGTTACAGTCAAGGAAACATTAGTACCCTTGAACTGCCCTTTCGGTACCGTTTAATTTGTCGGTTGTCTTAATTGTGAAAATTAAAATTTAAAAACTCGATTCAAGTTAATTACCTTTGATCGATTAAAATATTCCACTAAAAAATTAAAAATGTTAGATAAGAAATATTAAATAAATCAAATAGAATAAACAAATAAAATAAAAATTTTAAAATTTAAAATTTTAAAAGTAATAAAATAAACGAAAAAAAAACCCATTATAATTGAAGGACCATAGGGAGGATTCCGAGTTTCCAAAGTGTCTTATCGGTGTTTTGTTCCTGCCAGTAATGGTATCTTGTAGTGACATTAGCTTTCCTCCAGGCAACTAGATCGAAAACATTCATGCCAAACGCCTATCCACATGCTTGCGGGTCGAATTTCGAGCTGATGATGGGATTTGAGAAGTTCAGATACTTATAATAAGGATGATATGCTTCGAGATAAGTCTCCACTGCCCCATTTACATTCCCATGCAAATCCAGTGAGAATTGCGGCGTTAGATCTTTCTGCACAACAACATCATCATCAAGAAATACTATCTTCTCAAGTTGAGAATAGATCTCTTGTATGTAAAACCGAAGGTGATTCAACAAGGCAATGTATTTCGGCTTCCGCAATCTCGGCTCAACATCTCAATTTTCTTTAAAATAATAGGCCCG